>NW_028327172.1:117740578-120240578 GCF_987537825.1 Furipterus horrens | reverse complement strand
AGTAGCACTGACACTTTATTTGTAAAATCTTGCTGCAGTTTTTGAGACACCTAACAAAAAATCTTGCTGTCCTGAATGAAAGCCTTAGACTATCTGTTACCTACTAGCCAACCTGATTGGCATAGGTGAGCCAGCATTGGCAAAGATTACACAAACTAAAAGGTTTTTTTTTTTTTTACATTTGAAGCCATGACTTCAACTTTTCCACTGACTTTCTCGGTCTTTGATTTTATCAGAGACTTCATAATCCAGTCAAAGAAATGTCTTCATTCGTAATATGGGGAATATAAAGTAGGCAATAGCTAAAGAGTCTAAGCAAGGTAAGTATTTTACATCAAGACATAAAGAACAGAAAGAAGAGGAGAGGAATGAAAGGTCATAAAAAGGATAAAAAGTATTATTAAAAACCATGGTAAAATTGACTCTTTTATTTTCCCCACTTCATGGGCATCATATTTTCTGCCCTTAGAGAGATCCAAATGTGAAGTTTCTGGGTTACAATAATCTTGACCTTCAATGCTCACAGTTTAATTCAATGAACATTTGTGGTACACATAATTACACAGTTGGAATGGTGCTAGGTCTTAGGACTTTCATTTTTTAAAGCCTGAAATAATTCTCAATAAAGTAAGGAAGACAGGTAAACATTTACTGATATTCCCCAACCCTTGTATGTATGGTGCCAGTGAGTCACATTAACAGGGATATATCAGATCTTTCTGGTTCATTCTTCTTTTATTCTGTCAGACCACTGGGTCTCTTTCAGATGCTTTTAGGAAATTCAGAGTTTTTCATATGACTTTTTTCATCACTCATATCATGTTCTTCTGACTCAGCCACCTGGTAACCAATGTCCAGAATGAGTATGTGGATCATTTACCCAGTTGTTTCCGGGTGGTCCTCACTGCTGCATGTATGTGAGGTGCCAAATGAAATGACATTTATTATTGCACAGAAATAACCAGAATTTTGTCTTCCTTGGTTTTGTACCACGCTGTCACCTATACCCTGAAGGGAAATGTCACTCAAACTCTAGACTGTGCTGCCCCCCGCCCCAGTCATCAGTCATGAAAACTGGCATAGTTATTTTCTCTGCAGTGCTTAGTGCTAATCACAATTCTGTAAGAATTGGGTAGAGTATAAATGTAATGCTCTTATGGGTTTGTTTTTGATTTTTTGCTTTTATAGCTTCAGTTACTGAATGCAGATATGTCCAAATAAGCTTTGATTCTTTAGTTAATTCACTCATATAAATAGATAACTAGATAGATGACTTGGTCTGACTATCCTCATCAGACATTATAAATCTCTGAATATATAGTCTTAGCTATAATGACTACCCCAAAAATAAATATATGAGAGGCTGAGGCACAGAGCCATTCTTATCGTATCTGGAGAAAAATGTACAAATATAAGTATAGCCTTCCTATTTGCTACATCTGGCTCAATGTCATTGGAAAGGTGCATTATTAAGTTGGGAGATGAGAGGGAATTCTGGATTGTCCTGCAATTACCCTCTTCCTTATGTTTCCACGTGACTGGTCTGAGAATGGATTCACTACAGGTAAAGGGGATCTGGATAGGGCACCAACACACAATAGTATGGGTTATAGACAGCTTTCCTCACAACAATGTAGATATGATACATCCCATTCAATGACTATTCATATTTCATTATGTAAATTATCTGTAATGATCAATCCCAATAATGAACAAACATTTAAATTGTTTCTATATTGTACTATAATAAAAATAAATGTAACTAATAGCAGTAAATATTTTTAACATGGGATTTTTTTCTTCAGTGTACATTATTAGAGATAAGATAGTTGGTCAAAAATTATGTACAATTACTTTCATATGTATGTATATATTACTAAGCCACTTTGCCCACATTTTTATTTACATGTCAGTGTAATGAACTTTCAAAGATAAGGTTAATTATCTTCACAAAATACAATCTTATTATCTCAATATTATTTTGTAGGATAATTATTATCTGATAAGATTTTAGCGAATATTATAGTATTAGCATTAAATTTTTTACTCTATCGAAACTTTTAAATTAGCGAATATTATAGTATTAGCATTAAATTTTTTACTCTATTGAAACTTTTAAAGTAAAATGACATTTTTTTAAATTTACTAACTAAAAATATAAAGTCATTTTGAGATAATCATTGGAAATCTGGATTAAAATATCAATATTTCTACTATACTATAAACCAATGTAGTAACCTAATAAAATATAAGGGACTTAATTTGTGATTCATCTGTTTTAAATTTAAGGACATTTTTTTTACTAGTCCCTTAGATTTAGTGTAGTCATTAGCTACATGACCATGTCCCCTGAGACCCCACTGTCCTATAGAGTAGTATAAAATGCTGACATGGATGTTATTAAATATAGATTTATTTATTTTCATGTACATCTTAACTTAGTTGAAATCACTTTGTTTCACCAAGAAACAAGTCCATGAAGTTAGTGCTCTGGGTTGTGCCAAAGGGGCTGGGGACTGGCACTGATTCTTCCAGGACAGAACTCCAGCCTTTTTGCAGACAGGCCTGTGCCCTCCGGCTAACTGAAATCTCAACACAGGAAAGCTTCAGACTCAAGTAGGAAGTCAGACTAACATCCATGCTGAGGAGAGTTAACTGTTAGTGCTACTCGGTTTGCAAATGTGTCAATCATAACTTATTCATGCAGTGTATTTTACGTACTTGTAAATTCATCAGTTTTCTAATTCTAACTCTTGTGAAATATATGGGGCAGTTATTATTACTCTCACTTGATTATGTTTTTGGTAATAGTTTTATACATTTCTGACTTCCTCTTCACAGTTTCTTTTGTCAAATTCTCTATTTCCTTGTTGCCCAGCCTGTTTCAGAAATGTTCTTGTCTATGAGAAATCAGTTCAGCAAATATTTACTACTAGGGTGCTAGTAAATAAGACATGACCCCATCAGTTTTGGCCAGGGTTAGGAGCTTAGTTGGTTGGAGTGTCATCCAATACACTAAAAGATTATGGATTCAAGTCCCCATCAGGGCACATACTTAGCTTGCGAGTTCAATCCCTCATTGGGGAGACTACCGGAGGCAACCAATCAATGTTTCTCACATCGATGTTCCTCTCTCTCTAAAATCAGTCAAACATATCCTTAAGTGAGGATTAAAAAAGACATGACCCATGAAATAAGCAGCTAAAATCTGATAAAGGGTGGGTAATGGTAATAGAAGTGTGTTTAGGTTGTTTTTACAAAAATACGTCCATGGGTAGTGGAGGTGTTAGGACTTATTCTTTGTAGAAGATAACAACTGAACCGGATCTTTTAAGAGCAAGATGGAGTTTGTCAGATGTGGAAGGCTTTTGAGACAGAATAGCAGGTACAAAGGCATAAAAACATGAAACAGTACAGTGTAAGAGGAAGCCAAGCATTCTGATAACAGTGTGAAGTCTAAGGCTCAGAGACTGAAAATGAGGCTGCTGTTTTAGGTGGCCCTGGGTCTTTGAGGGGTGTGTGTGACTGAATATATTTAACCTATGAATGCTATTGTAATTTTTGTATTTTAAAGAGACTATATGGTCAGCAGCCACAAACAGAAACAGTCATGTAACCAACACTTAAGTTAAGCAGCATTACATGACCTACAAGCCAGAGACCCCTCTTGTGTCCCCCCACTCCACATACAATAACAACTGTCTTGTATGAATAATATGATATTCATTTAGCCTGTTTTTATCATTTATAAAATGCCATCACACAGTGTGTACTATGCTGTGTCTGGTTCATTAACATTGCCATTCATTTGTATTCTGTTTTGTTAAACTTAACTTTTTTCTTGGTAGACCTAGAAGGATCTAGAGGCCTCAGAACCAAGATATTTCAACCTCAGACCTGTCAGTATTGGCTGTGGCTAAGTAACACAGTCCCTGTGAAATGAGAGATTTCTGGTCATTTTGTCCCTTTTACTCCTCAAAATGAGCCACTGCTCCCTAGTTCAATTCATACTCTTACATCAGGGTTATCTCTAAAGATTATTAGTGTGTGTGTGTGTGTGTGTGTGTGTGTATGCGTGCACACATGCGTGCGTGCCAGTTTAGAGCTTAAAAAAAAAAATCCCTCAAAGATATGGTGAAGCGTTTGTTTTCACCACCCTTGCACAATACACTCACTGCCTTGCCAATTTTAATCACTTAGCACCAAGGCAAAATTTAAAGCATCAATGTCTAAGGGAGAACAAGGTAGCCTAGCTGGTGATCAAAATGAACAAAAACAGTTCTAGAGGCAGTTAACTTATAACATTGTTACTGAGGCACTGGAGGTGGGATCTGTTCTTTCTGTCTTCCACCCACTCGTTCCAGCAGATCACCTTATTATTTTTAGCCTCCTTGTCAATTAGGGGTATACAGCCCTTCACCCTATTTATCTTTCCCTATTTAGTATTTATCCCTCTATGTTGAAATATAAGATAGTTTGTCTCAAAGCTCCCTCTAGTGATAATAACAAAGATCACAATCAAGAAAGTAAAAGAAACGACTAAGGTATAAGTTCCCCAAAGAAGCAGAAGGAAGGGACAGAAAAAAGATTTGGAGAAACAGTGGCCAAAAATGTTATACAACTTAATATAAATTATAATTCTGCAGATTCAGGAAGGATCTTCTAAGAGAGAAGAAATGGAAGTAAACTATTGTAATTTTGTTATATATGATGTGATATAGTATTACTTAAAGGTGGACTATGATAACTTAAAGTCATTTACCATAAACCAACCCTAAAGCAACCACTAAAGTAGCAAAAGAGTTACAGCTAATAATCCAAAAAAGACAACTAAGTCATAAAAATTACTTGATTAATCTAAAAAGAGACAGAAAAAGAATAGGAATAAAGCAAATGGGACAATGAGAAATCAAACAGCATGATGACAGTTTCAAAATGACTATATCAATAATCACATCAAATGAAATGGTATATAAAGCTCAAGTAAAAGACAGATTGTCCAATTGGATAAAAAAAGCAAGACCTAACTATACGCCACCTGTAAGAAATGCACTTTAAATGTAAAGACAATTTTTTTAATTGTAGAAATAAGATATAGGACACTAACACATGACAAAAAAGGCTGAGCTAAAGTGGATATACTAATATCAAAAAATAAATAAATAAAGAATTTCAGAATAAAACATAGCATTAGCAATTAGCAAGGTCACTACATAATGATAAATTAATAAGTAGCAGAACAATCGTAAACAATCATGCACCTAATAGCAGCTTCAAAATACACAAAACAAAAATTGTTAGAACTTCAAAGAGAAAGAGACAAATTCACAACTTAGGCCTGAAATTTCAATACCACTTAATCAATAAGTTACAGAACAAGTACACAAAAAATCAATCAGAATATAGTAAACCTGAACACCACCATTCTCTTAAGTACCCATTTGGACAATAAGAAATAGCTGAATTTTAAGCATAATGAATCTAAATTTTTAAATATAAAGTACTTATGGTTGCCAGATAGACCAAGGTTCTATGAGGTGAAATATCAAAAAAAACATTTCTGAGCTTATTACAGTATTCTAAGGGGGAAATCTTTATAACCTGAGCACAGGTGTTGCCATTCACAGTTAGAAAAGTATAGTGGACATTATCATAGCTCTTTGGCTGAGAAAATACAAGCGACAAGGAGGTAGCCAACTTCACAGATGAGGAGATAGACAACTAAAAAGATATAGAGTTCAAAATACTGGTGATAAAGATGCTCACAGGCTTGACAGATATGCTAAAGTATGGTAAACGCATAAGGGAAGAAGTGAAGGCTATGCTAAATGAAATAAAGGAAAATACACGCAATGGTAAAGGGAAGGAAACTAGCGTTCAAATCAATGATTTGGAACATAAGGAAGAAAGAAGTCAACCAGTACAGAATGAAGAAACAAGAATTGAAAAAAATGAGGAGAGGCTTAGGAACCTCTAGAATAACTTTAAACATGCCAACATCTGAATCATAGGACTACCAAAAGGAGAAGAGGAAGAGCAATAAACTGAAAGATTATATGAAAAAATAGTGGAGGAAAAATTCCCAAATTTGGAGAAGGAAATAGACATATAAGGCCAGGAAGCACAGAGAGTCTCAAAGAAGCTAGACCCAAAAAGGACCACACCAAGACACATCATAATTAAAATGTCAAAGGTTCAAGATAAAGAGAGAATCTTAAAAGCAGCAAGAGAAAAGCAGAGTTACCTACAAAGGGATGCCTATAAAACTATCAGCTGATTTCTCAAAAGAAACTTTGCAGGCAAGAAGGGACTGGCAAGAAGTATTCAATGTAATGTAAAGCAAGGACCTACAACCAAGATTACTCTACCCATCAAAGCTATCATTTAGAATGGAAGGGCAGATGAAGTTCTTCCCAGACAAGCTAAAGGAGTTCATCATCAAGCCATTATTATATGAAATGTCAAAGGGACTTATTTAAGAAAAAGAAGATCAAAACTATGATCATTAAAATGACAACAAACTCACAGTTATCAACAACTGAATCTAAAAAATAAAAACAAAATCCAATAAAGCAAATTAGAATAGGAACAGAATCATAGGTATGGGGATCATTTGGAGGGTTATCAGCTGGGAGGGGGAAGGGGGAGAAATGGGGAAATTGTGCAGGGATTAAGAAGCATAATCAGTTGGTACAAAATAGACAGGAGGAAGTTAAGAATAATATAGAAAAGGGTGAAGCCAAAGAACTCTTTGCATGACCCATGGACATGAACTAAGGGGGGGTGGGATTGCTGGAGGTAAGGGGGATACTGGGCAGAGGGGAGCAAAAGGAAAAGAAATTGAGAGAACTACAACAACATAATCAATAAAATATACTTAAAATAAATAATAAAATTTCTGCATTTGTAATTAATTTTCTGTATGGGGGATTAAACAATAAATAAAAAGAATAACATGAGACAAGAAAAATATATTACTAATAATATTAACACAAAGTATTAAACTTAGATTAAACTGGCAGGCAAATCAAAAAGAAAAACAAAATGAGTGTTACTTGCATTATATGTTAGGAAAAAAATATATACCAGGGTGTTTTTTTTCATTTTCAATAAAAATGAACTGTTACTTGCACTAAGACCTATTTGGAAAGTATGACTTAGGTCCTAAAATAAAGGAAACTCTTTTTTAATAATCATGATATTCATTTTTTGGAGACTTACCAGACAAGTACTATGCATTATCATAAGCACTTTATATGTCTTGTCTTAAGGGCATTTAATCCTCACAAAAATTCTGGGAGGTAGGTGATATATTCAGTATTTTACAAAGCAAGAAAATGAGGCACACAAAAAGCTAAGTAACTTGTCCATGCCCACACAGCTGGTCAAAAGGAGAACTAGAATTTAAATCCAGGAAATCTGGCCTCAAAGCATGTGTTTCACAGTATGCTTTGAAAGTAATACTTATTTTTTAATGTTTTTAATTACTATCATAGCAAATGGATCTATATTATTATTCCATTTCAAGTTATAAATAATAATTTCTGAAAATTACACATATTTTTTAAAATAAAATAGTTTATATCAAGGCATTATTGGAAATATTTCAATAAACTAAATAGTTGCTTTATCTAAACGAATTCATCAACAGGCATTCATCCATTCAACTGTTTATTCATTCATTGGGCATATCCTTACTGAGCACACAGCATGTGTGAATGGCACCACTGTAACAGAAGGTTCTTATAGTTTGGAACTGTATAATCCAAAAGCAATAATCTGTGATAGATTGCTACCAGTTAATTTTTCTATTGCACATAAATAAAATCTTCTTCTTTTCCTGAGAATCTATAAAATGTTAAGTTAATATACCCTAACATTTTACAAAATCATTGCTATTCATTACAATACTATCAAAGGCAATACAATATCTAGAACCACTAAGGAAGTATTAAATTCTATTCAGTGCAGTTTTAATGTTTATATATTTATTATTATATAATTTTAAAAATCTGTGCATGATAGTATAATTTTTACATAATTACCTGCATATTCAATACATGACAATATCCACTGTGCAACCAATTCTGAATGAACAACCTCTTACTATATAACTGCACATTATAGAAGTACTATGGACAATTAGTTTATATAATCTTTAAAATATAATACACTGTAATATAATCAATGAGCTTTATAATACTAGAAAATGCAAATAAACTTCAATTTAATAAACCTGTCCTTCACTACTAGATCTTTTCCAACAATATACAGATATACTCTAAAAGCTCCCATCTGAAAATAAGAAAAGAAAAAAAAAACTTCCTTGAACTCTGCATTTCTCTATTGCCTTTCCCAGTAAAATTCTCTAAGGAGCTGTTTACACTTGTTCCCTACAGTCTGGTTTCCATGGCAACTATTTATTAAAAATGCTCTTTGTCAGAGTCACTTGTCCTCATCTTAACCTTTCAACAGCATTCAGTATAGTGAGAATTCACTTGCCTTGGCCTGTACACTACATTATGCTGTTTTGGGGGTTTTTATTTTTTTTATCCAGAAAAGGTAATTATTGCTAATATTCATTACCTAGAAAAAAATTAATAGGTTTTACCTTCTATCATCCTGATCTCTTTTGCTGAAAGTGCTGTTAACATTCACTTGAAGGAGATCACTGGTTAGTAAATCAGCCTTCTCAAAAACTGATGTAATCACAGGTTCTTCTGATGTCCATTTTTTTTTCCTTACTTCATTTGCAAGCCATCACTGTTACTTTTTTCTAATCCATCAAAAAAGCTAATGTTTTTTAATTATCATACTGATAATTTTTTAAATTATAAAATTTCAACTGTCACCCATCTTAATTCATTTATTAATTAACAAAATAGAAATACCAACATACATTCCTTGCCTTAAAGATAGATATACAAGTATAATACAAAGTGATATTTAAGAATTGACATATTGAAAGTTTTAAGTGAACACAAGAAAGACTTTTCAGAAGAGGTAAGATAAACAGAGCAAATCACCAGAAGAAATGGGAGAAAGCCACTCTACTTAGAGAACAAAATGAGAGCACAAAAAATAGACACACAGCAACTAAGTGTTTCCTAGGAACTTGAAAAGTAGAAAATAATGAAATGAGTCAGGAAGGAAATTCTGAAGAACCTTGGATGCTACACTAAAAAGCTGACATTCACTGCCTATAAGCAAGGACTCCTAAATCCTAGGGAGGAATAATTAGATTTATGTTATGAATGACTTTTTAAATAGCACAAGGCACATATAACATAAAGAAAGAATTCAGAGGAATGTCTTGGGGCGGGGGGGATTTACTTTTAAAACACCCATATGTTAGAGTGATGTGAGAGCCTCATGGCTAAATAAGGTATCTCTCATTATATCCCCACCACCAACAAGAATAATTTGGCACCAATCCACAAACAGAAGAACCTTTGTAAGAGTTGTCTGTATCACCAGACACCAAGGAATCCAGAAGGAGTCTCACCCACCCATTCTTTGAGTAACAAGCATGCAGACCACCATCCTGGTTGTGGACCCTGCATGGGCCATGAACAGGCTCCAACCCCTCTCAGCAGTGTCTGGGAGCCCCTAGAAAACACCGTTTTAGGTAATTATTCACAGTTGAGAAAGCCTGTTTTAGGTTTACAGAAGAAAAGTTCCAGCACATCCACAGGAGCAAGAAAATACAAGCTTGGATACAGTTGGGAGGACAGTTATTAAAGACTGGAAGAGGTGACTATTACTTTAGATGTAAACACAGCAATGAAAACCTTTAAGATATGTGAAAAAAATCAAGGCCATGTAACATCAGCAAAGGAGCAAATTAATGTTCTAGTAACCAATCTCAAAGATATGGAGATATATAATATATCCAATAATGATTTCAAAATAGCAGTTTTAAGGAAACTTAAGAAGCTATGAGAAAACACAAATATGGCAAATCAACAAAATCAGAAAAAAGTTACACAAACAAAATGAGAAATTTAACAATGTGAAAGTAATAATAAAATAATAACCAAACAGGAATTCTGGAGTTGAAGAATACAGTGAAAAATGCAAAAGAGGGCATTAATAGCAGAATAAATCAATCAGAAGAAAGAATCTGTGAATTCAAAGATGGGAACTTGGCAAAGGAAAACAAAGAAAAATAATTTTTAAAAAATGGTGAAGAAAGCCTATCTGAATTATGGGATACAATCAAAAGAAACAATATGCAAATTACTGAAGCACTGGAAGAAAAAGAGAGGGAGAGAGGGATAGAAGGCTTTTTTTTTTTTTTAAGTGGCTGAGGACTTCCCAAACCTGGGGAGAGATTTGAACATCCAAGTTCATAAAACTCATGGGTCAACAAATGAACTCAAAGAGATATTCTCTGAGACATATTTCAATAAAACTGTCAAAAATCAAAGACAGGGAAAGGATCTTAAAAACAGCAATAGAAAAGAAGCTTGTAACTTATAAAAGAGTATGTCAGTGAATTTCTCAGTAGAGACCTACCAGCCTAGGAGAGAGTCAGATAATGTATTCAAAGTGCTGAAAAAAAAAAAAAAAAAACTGCCAAGCAAGAATATTCAATCTAGCAAAGTGTCAGAACATAGGTAATGAATGAAGCAGATGAAAAGATATAAATAAAGCAAATAATTTTAATTGCATATTAGGACAAGAAAATACTGATAAATATGATTGAATATCTTATGTTATAATTATAAACAGGAATTTAGTGCAATATAAATCAAAGCTGAATCATTCATATAATTAAAAGACAATTCTTATTCTAATTTTGAATCTGAAATCATTATGCTAATTTTATCTAAAAATTATCTTGAAACATTAATTGGATAAAAAGAAAAGATTACCTAATATTTCCCTAGTAATTTATACACAAATACATGTTAAATATTCACCAAGAGTCACAAAAGTAATGAGCATTGCAGTTGATTATGGACGATTCAACTGAAACCAGTACCATGTTATATTATCATATTCTTTGCTTTTAAAATACAATTTAAGACAATGTTAAAAATTAAGTCAGGGCTACAATTCCTGTTGACCTGCTGCTCTTCTCTGTTCACCTGATAAAGTCCTATTCTTCATGTCCAATTTAAGTGCCAAGTGCACAACTTGGAAACCTATAAACCACCTTAGAATTCTCTCTCCCCACTAACTTTTTACATTCAATAATCATTGAATCGTATTAACTATACCTCTTTCCTGTCATTGTTTTATTTAGCCACTGTCACTGCCTTAGTCAAACATGGGTTTTCACAGGGTGGAAAATGCCACCAACTATTATTGCTCTGTCTTAAATGAGTAAGTTTTTAAAGCAAAAGAAATGAGAAAGACATAAGCCTGGGGGAGGGGGAACATTTTAAATTGAATAAATTGAGCTGCCTGGCTTTATCTGAACATGGATGGACAAAAGCTTCATAACGGGCTGATGCTAGTCCAAGGAGGCAAAACTTTGTCTCCCACCTCTTTATGTGGTTTTCTTCAATCTATCCTCTACCTGAGGGGTCAGTAAACTAGGGCCTACTGGCCAAATTCAACCTGCCATATGGTTTTGTAAATAAAGTCTCATTGGAACACAGCCATGCCTATTCACTGGCATAATGTCTCTGACTGCTTTCACACTACAATGGCAAACAAGTAGATATGACAGACCACATGGCCCAAAATCAGGCCTATCAGGAGAAGCTTGCTGATCCCTGCTTTATACTATAACCAGACTTTCCTGATCAAACCTACTCTTATTACCCTTTTGATCAAAACTATCCAATGAATCCCTGCAGTAAATATTTCTGGCTCCCTACTCAATAGCCATTTCTTAGACTTTATTCTTGCTGGAGAACCACAACTATATTTGGATGTTTATTGTTGTGATACACAAAGAAGTTGGTATCGCTCCAGCTCCAAAAAGTGAAGTGGTTATAATAAGCTAATCACAGTAACTGGTTTACCACTGAGTGCTTCAGGGATGAGCATGTGGTGCAACCAGTCTATAAAATGTTAGGGGAAGTCTACTGCAAATCTCTCAGTTTTCCTCTTGTTTAAAAGAAACACATAGCTCGACGTCACTAATCAACAGGGAACTTCAAATGAAAACCCCAGTGAGATACCAGTTTACAACTGTCAGAATGTCCATCATAAAAACGTAAGCAAATAACAAGTGTTGGCGAGTATATGGAGAAAAGAGAAAGCCTCGTGCTCTGTGATTGTAAATCAGTGCAATCAGTCATTATGGAAAACAGCATGGAGAGTCCTCAAAAAATATATAACTGCCATTCCACTTCTGGGTGTTTATCCAACACAAACATAATTTGAAAAGATAGCTGCACCCCTATGTTCATTGCAGCAATATTTATAATAGTTAAAATATGAAGTAACATTAGTGTCCTTCAATAGACAGATGAATGAATAAAGATGTGGCATGTATGTATGTATGTATGTGTGTATATGTATATGCACAGAATGAAATATTACTCAGCATAAAAATGAAATCTTGCTATTTACAGCAATATGGGTGGACTTAGAGGGTACTTTGCTAAGTGGAATAAGACAGAGAAAGACAAATACCATATGATTTCATTAATATGTGGAATCAAAAATACACACACACACACACACACACACACACACACACACAAATAAACAAAACAGGAACAGACCCTGCGGCAACAGAGAACAAACTGATGGTTGCCCCAAGGTAAGAAGTTGAGGAGATGGATGAAATAGAAGAATCTAAATAAGAAATGCATCCTAGGCTTTTGCTGGGTCCTGCCTTTATCTAATTCAATTAGGTCTTTTTCCCAGCTTTTCTGGGCTAGACTCCACCCCCTTACATCATCATTTTGGCTCCAAGTTTTGCCTCCTCATCTGGTTTCTACTGTGTATGCACTTACCTCCCCCTGCACCATCTTGGCTTCTACTGGGCATGCCCCCAGCAGAGGAATTTCCACATTATTGTTCCTTTTTTTCACCCCATAGTCCTGAGGAATGGACCCATTGTTCCTCCAGGAGATTGGAAAGCCAGTCCTTCCTCCCTACTAAATGCGGAGGAAAGTATAGAACTGAGGAATGTTGATCTCTTTGATGGGGATTTAACTATCTCCTGGAATGTCTGAAGGGTAACTTCCATACTTAAGCCTGATTAAGTACAACTTCAGATTCAGTCAGGCCCAGCCAGTCTAGCTCTCTTCTCTTTTGTTAACTCTTAGCTTCCTATGCTAACAATTCCTCATTTAATGTGAAATTTTAGTTTTGAGTTTTTTAGTCTTCCAAGTAAGTTATCCAGTATTAGACTAAAAAACTGTCAGATCATGGACACCTGGACTTTGGACTTTGGTAATCAACCTGGCCCTGGACTTAGCATTTCCCAAAAGATATGTTGATGGACTGAAACTTTCCCAGAGGAAATGCTAATGGACTTAGCCCGGTATGTTACTAAGCTGGTGTGGGAGGGGGGAAGCAATGAGATGTAAATGACCTACTGAATATGTCAATAAGCAAACTCCCCCTTACTGAAAGGTGTATAAAAAAAGGTTCCTGCAGAAGTGCCAGTGGTGATTCCTATGGACCCACGAGAGGACCGGGAGCTACCCCCACCCACTCTTTCCCTTGCTCCTATGGGCCATTGAGTAAGTCCGGGGAATTGCCTTTCCCCTTAACCCCCTTCGCCCTTCCTTTGTTCCCTCAATAAACCAGTTATCTGTTCCCACAGCAGTCTCTGGGCGATTTCTCAGAGCAGGGCTACCCTGACAAAAGCTGTCCTTAAGGTTTTGAAATCCTCACTCAATTAAGAAACCACATCAATTACTTTTTAAATCCTAATTATTTTCTCTGTTTTTCATCAATTTTCTTTCACACTTTTATTTATGATAAAAACAATCCCCGATACAACCGAAGCGCTTCCACTTGGGACCTTGCCCTAGGTAGCTCTTCATCTGATTATTGATTGGTATGCTTTAATAGCCTTCATAATAAATCAGTTATCTAGTAATTAAATGGGTTTTCTTGTATTCTTTGAGCCATTCCTGCAAAGAAATTGAACCTGAGGAGAGGCTTGAGGGAACCTCTAATTGCAGCTGCTCGGTCAGAAGCATAGGTTACACCTTGGGATTTCCACATGTATCTGAAGAGAAATGCAATCTTGTGGGACTAAGCCCTTTATTTACAAAATCTGATTCTGTCTCTGGGTGGATAGTGCCCACATTGAGCTAAATTCTCAGTCACACTGCTGGCATCTACACATTATTTTTTGGTGTGGGTAAGCCTCCACACACATGCTAGAATTGGGCTACAGATCCTGTTCAGAATGTTTACATGTTTGCTTGTTCTTAAACACTAATGTTTTCAGGACTGCCACTTTTCAACAAATGCCTCTTCTATTTCCCTTACCTATTTTATATCTTACATCCTAATGTGGTACGTAAATCAAGAAAATAGTAATTAAGTTTGTGTTGATAAGCTCTCTGAATACTGAGCTGTAAATCTGCCTATCTTGTCCAAAAATATATAATTACCATGACTGCAGGGTGGCCATAAAAATCTATATTAATAGTCCTCTTAGAGAAGTGGCTCTTGATAGTTTGAGTCAAGCAGATGTCTAAACTTGTTTAAATTAAAGCTTTTGATATATAGTGCCACCTTGTCTTATATTTTATCTTAGTGATAACAATTATATCTACCAATATTAACACTTTGGTTGAATAACTTAGGCTATAATCTACCCTCTTTTGTGTCTGTAAAGCATCATTTTCTCCCTTTGGCATCATAGCAAGATTATTTCTCTCTGCCTGGTGCTTGAAGACAGGCATTTGCAGAATTTATTGCTCATTTCCTTCCTATTAGCATTTGGATTGTATCTTTATTCTTATAATCTTCACTCTTTCTTGTGTGTTTTTTCCCATTTAATGTGCAATTCTTGAATTTTGAGTTCTTTAATGTTCTGAGCTAATGCAACATTAAACCAGGAGTCTGTCCTTGTGGTTTTGAAATCCTGACTCAGTGAAGGATCTACACAAATTACTTTTTTAACATTCTAATTATTTTCTGTTTTCTATCAATTTTATTTCATAGTTTTCATTTACGATAGTAAAAACAAGTCAGAACAACACTCTACTTTTTTCCCTTTTTTCCCTGAATTCTCTGAATTAGTGTGTAACAAAGCAGTCTGTGTTCCATTTCCTACATCAGCCCACCTTTCTTCCTTTTAGTTCTCAGAGTTTCTTATTGCCTTTTCCAAAATATTGATTTTAATAGATTTTCATTCTCTGGTAATTCCCCCAGAAACTCCAGATACCTCAGCAATAATGAAGATACATTATATATATATTAGGTAAATTAAAGTTACCATGGGTTTTCTTAATTGGGATCCACATGAAGAGGTACCTAAATAAATATTACTTACATGTTTTTAGAAGCATGAATATAATAACATTATTGAAATTCAGAATAAAACTTTGAAGTATTTAAATATATATATATTTTATAGCAACTTTTAAAATAATCCTTCAAGTTTAAAAATGTTTAAAATGTTTGCTAATTAAGTGTGCCTTTTCTGTGATTACTACATCATGTTTTTAACCATATTTATATAATATGCTGAATTTTATATAATAAAATATATTAGACTTAATACAATATGGGAAACTAAAATAGTCTTGTTGTGAACTATGTGTTTTCCTATCTACATCCATCAATGTCTTCAATTGAATACTTCAATTATGTCACATTCTGACAGTTTTATGAACTCAGATTTTTCTGGATCATTATTAAACAGAAAATTTTAACTTCAATTGCTGAAATATTTTCTATAGAAAGGGTTTATTAAGTGATTGCTAGTAAAAACCAAACAAACAAACAAACAAAAACAAATGGCGGGTCTTGGGGTATGGGAGTCTCAACCCTTAGAGCTGGGCTCGGTAGGAAAGAGACAATATGTCCATCATCCCAGAGTTTTGCAAGCATTTGTAAGCCTTTCTGAAAGGATTTACATTAGCTATACATGAAGGGGATGGTGTTACAGGGGGGATCTTGCAAGATCATTAGGAAGCAGGGAGGGAACTCAGAAGTGGCACTGGAGAGCATAACAAAACCCATACCTGACCAGTATTCAGGGCTTGGTCAGCCTTTCTTACTGCCTTGGAGAGTAAATAAGGGAAACTACCCAGGCTTATGGGGCACGCTGTGAAAAAAACTGAATTGAGTACTGGGGCTACATGTTAAATCAAAATCTTACATTAAATCAGGAGCTTTGGTTTCAAATGCACTTACCTAATTTTTTTCTAAACTGTATAGAGTGGAAATAAATATAGGATGTAGACACTAAGCTTTTTGTAATTATAAAAGATTTTTGGAGGGGAGGGATGATGGAGATGAGACCCAATGAATACTAGGTGTCACCATAAAAGAGATTGCTACCTGCCCACCAGCTGATTTTATAATGTGCATTATGCAAATCAGTTTCCTGGATCTATGTATGGTTCCATCCTAGACAGACATATTGGCTTGATCTGACTTAGGGAAGCTGAATGAGTCTAGTTAACATTAAGAGACATAGATATTTATTAGTATCTTTGTTAGTTGATACAAAGAAACGTAACCATCTGATGGGTCAGATGTTTATAGCACTAGAGCCATTTTCAGTTTCATTTTTTAAAAAAACTATGAAAAACCAAATAACTAAATTATTTAGTAAGCCAGAAATTGGCATAGGTGAATTGGCCTAATAAGCAATGTGATATTAATGCTTAATGACCTTAGGGTATGTGCAGTGTAAACCCTGAAGTTTTTTGTTGTGATGGTATTTTTTTGTTTATTTTTTGTTTGTTTGTTTGTTGTAATGCAATGCCTGCATTAAACTTTAATTACTGAGGCTTCCATTTCAAAAATGCATCTATTTCAAAGTTGCCTATATCAAATAATAAGCACATTGGCAGACAGGAAACTAAAGTGAACTATTTGGACAACTTCCTTGTTTTCTCTTACTTTGCATCACAAAACCCTAGGATCCCAAAGTAAAACTCCAGGCCCATGAGCACACACTTTCTCCTTGCACACTCACTGTATGGCTCCAGGTGTGCTGTGTAATTTTCAGGTGTGCTGTGTAATCTCCAGGTCTTGTAAGTAATAAACCTGTATCTTTCCCAAGTTTCCTGATGGTTATTGCTGCAGAGAATCTTGCAATCATAAGAACAAGAGCTGGTCTAGATACATTGGTTTTTGATAGGCTGAGACCAGTGCAGAATGGTCTGATAGTCTGATACTTATATATGTTTTGGAGACCTATATTGTTAAAATATATAATGAGCATTTCAATGTATTCTTATTCCTGAAAGAATTTGATAAAATAGCCCTGCCTCTATCATCGCAGTTCCCCATCTACTGTACCCTAGTTTCTTTAGGGGTTTGTGTGTTTAATGTACTTCATTTTAATGGACTTCTTATTAATATAAATTATTAAAATATCATAATACCAATTTCTTTGAGTTTTTGGAATAAAAGGTACTTTCTGTAAAGTGTTATATATTTTCTATTTGTTAACCCCCTTGCCCTACATCCACTCTCTAGAACTTAATCCATCATATGTGATAATTTAACTCATAAACATTTGGGATATCTTGTCTGTGTCAATTTTCTAACAATAGAAATATTATTATTTTGGTATATTTTGTTGATTATGTTGTTACAAAAGTTCCAATATTTTTCCACCTTTGTTCCCTTCTGCCCAGCACACCCCTTCCCCCAGCAATCCAGCCCCCCTAGTTCGTGTCCATGAGTCATGCCTACAAGTTCTTTGGTGTCACCCTTTCCTATAGTCTTCTTTCTTTAATAATTAATTAATTAATTTTTATAACAATAAAAAATAACAATTTCCCCTTCTCAGACTTAAAACCCTTTATAATCTTATAAAGAACAATGGTCAAAGGTCTTGTGCTCCTCTAGCTGCATCAAGCTGAACGTGGTTGTCATCCTACCTACCCTTGGGTCCAGGAATCCCTAATAAGAGTGGGGGTGTGGAGGGGAGGGTAGCCTTCCCACATGGAGAAGGATCTTGCAGACTCCAGGTCAGCAGGCTATCCCTGGACCACAGCATGCTTGGTTTAACAGGCTGACATCCCTGTTGTATTCTCTGGTTCAATTTTCCTTGTTTGTTTGTGTTGTTCATTAGTCTCCTGTAATAGGTGATAGCATAAGGTATTTATCTTTTGTTGCCTGGCTTATTTCGCTATGCATAATTTTCTCTAGTTCCATCCATGTTGTCGCAAATGGCAGGAGTTCCTTCTTTCTCTCTGCTGCATAGTACTCCATTGTGTAAATGTACTATAGTTTTTTGATCCACTCATCTACAAATGGGCACTTGGACTGTTTCCAGCACTTAGCTATTGTAAATAGTGCTGCTATGAACATAGGGGTGCATAGGTTCTTTTGAATTGGTGTTTCAGGATTCTTCAGCTATAATCCTAGCAATGGAATTGCTGGTTCAAAAGGCAGTTCCATTTTTAGTTTTTTGAGGAAATTCCATACTGTTTTCCATAGTGGCTGCACCAGTCTGCATTCCCACCAACAATGCACCAGGGTTCCCTTTTCTCCACATCCTCGCCAGCACATGTTGTTTGTTAATTTGTTGATGACGGCCATTCTGACTGGGGTGGGGTGGTATCTCATTGTGGTTTTTATTTGCATTTTTCTGATAACTAGTGATGCTGAGCATTTTTTCATATGCCTTTGGACCCTCTGTATGTCCTCTTTGGAGAAGTGTTCGTTCAGGTCCTTTGCCCACTTTTTATTGGGTTGTCTGTATTCTTGGTGTTGAGTCATATAAGTTCTTTATATATTTTGGAGATCAATCTCTTGTCTGGGGTATCATTGGAAAATATATTTTCCCATATGGTCGGTTTCCTTTTATCTTGCTGATGTTTTCTTTTGCTGAACAGGAACTCTTTAGTTTGATGTAGCCCCATTTGTTTATTTTTTCCTTTATTTTCCTTGCTTTAGGCGATGTATCGGTGGAAATATTGCTACGTGAGATATCTGAAATTTTCCTGCCTATGTTTTCCTCTAGGAATTTTATGGTGCCATGGCTTACATTTAAGTCTTTGATCTGTCTTGAGTTTATTCTGGTGTATGATGTAAGTTGGTGGTCTAGTTTCATTTTTTTTGCATGTCCCTGTCCAGTTCTCCCAACACCATTTGTTGAAGAGGCTCTTTTCACTCCATTTGATGTTCCTTCCGCCTTTGTCAAATATTATTTGACCATATAGACGTGGATTTATTTCTGGGCTCTCTATTCTGTTCCATTGATTCATATGTCTGTTCTTATGCCAGTACCAGACTGTTTTGATTACCATGGCATTGCAGTATAGTTTGATGTCCGGTATTGTGATTCCTCCTACTGTGTTCTTCTTCCTTAAGGTTGCTGTGGCTATTCTGGGTCTGTTTGGGTTCCATATAAATTTTTGAAGTATTTTTCTAGGTCTGTGAAATACATTGTTGGTATTTTAATAGGGATTGCATTGACTCTATAAATTTTGGGGGGTAGTATGGACGTTTTAATGATGTTTGAGTCTTCCCATCCATGAACATGGCATATGCTTCCATTATTTGTATCTTCCTTAATTTCTTTCTTCATGGTTATGTAGTTTTCTGAGTACAGGTCTTTTACCTCCTTGGTTAAGTTTATTCCTAGGTACTTTATTTTTCTTGTTGCTATAGTAAATGGGATTTTTTTCTAGTTTCTATCTCTGGTATTTTATTGTTGATATGAAGAAATGCCTTCAATTTATGAATATTGACTTTGTAACCTGCCATTTTGCCAAACTCACTTATTAGGTTGAGTAGTATTTTTGTGGAGTCTATAGAGTTTTCTATGTACACTACCATGTCATCTGCAAATAATGACAGTTTTACTTCCTCTTTTCCAATTTGGATGCCTTTTATTTCTCTTTCTTGTCTGATGTTTGTGGCTAGAACTTCCAAGACTATGTTGAACAGAAGTGGAGAGAGTAGATATCCTTGTCTTTTTCCTGACCTCAGGGGAAATGCTCTTAGTTTTTTCCCGTTGAGTATGATGTTGGCTTCAGGTTTCTCATATATGGCCTTTATTATGTTGAGGTGTGCTCACTCTTTTCCCATTTTGCTCAGAGTTTTCATCATAAATGGGTTGTACTGTATCAAATGCTTTTTCTCAATCCGTTGATATGATCATGTGGTTTTTGTCTTTCATTTTGTTTATGTGGTGTATTATGTTTATTGATTTGCAAATATTAAACCATCCTTGCATCCCTGGGATGAATACCATCTGATCATGCTGTATGATCTTTCTACTGTGTTGCTGGATCAGGTTTGCCAATATTTTGTTGAGGATTTTTGCATCTATGTTCATCAGCGATATTGGCCTATAGTTTTCTTTCTTTGTTGTGTCTTGACCTGGTTTTGGAATTAGGGTAATACTGGCTTCATAGAACGAGTTTGGGAGTCTTCTCTTTTCTTGGATTTTTTGGAATAGACTTAGAAGGATAGGAGTTAGTTCTTTCCTAAATGTTTTGTAAAACTCACCCATGAAGCCATCAGGTCCAGGGCTCTTGTGTGCTGAGAGTTTTTTTATTACTGCTTCAATTTCACTAGTTGTTATTGGTCTGTTCAGACTTTCTATTTCTTCTTAATTCAGTTTTGGAAGATTATATGTTTCCAGAAATTTGTCTATTTCATCTAGGTTGTCAAATTTCTTGTGATACAGTTGTTCATAATAATTTCTTACAATCCTTTGTTTTTCTGTGGTATCAGTTGTGATTTCTCCTTTTTCATTTCTGATTTTATTTTTTGGTTCCTCTCTATTATTTTTTTTTTTCCACGAGCCTGGTTAAAGTCTTGTTGATTTTGTTTATCCTTTCAAGAAACCAGCTCCTACTTTGGTTGATCTTTTGAGTTGTTTGTTTAGTCTCTATGTCATTTAATTCTGCTCTGATCTTGATGATTTCCTTCCTTCTACTCACTCTGGGCTTTGCTTGTTGTCGTTCCTCCAGTTCTTGTAGCTGTAGGGTTAGATTTTTTATTTGAGATTCTTCTTTCCTTTTCAGGTAGGTCTGTTTTGCTATGAACTTTCCTCTCAGAACTGCTTTCATTGTATCCCATAGGTTTTAGGTTGTGTTTATTATAATTCGTTTCCTGAAACTTTTTTTATTTCTTCCTTGATGTCATTGTTAACCCATTCATTATTTAATGGCATGTTATTCATTCTCCGTGAGTTTGAATGTCTTTGAGTTTTTTCCTTGAGGATGACTTTCAGTTTCAAGCCATTGTGATCTGAGAAGATGCTTGGTATAATTTCAATTTTCTTGCATTTGTTGAGGCTTGCTTTGTGTCCTACCATGTGGTCTATCTTTGAAAATTTTCCATGTGCACTTGAAAAGAATGTATGTTTTGCTTCTTTGGGGTGAAAAGTTCTATATATATCAACTAAGTCTATTTGACCTAGAGTGTTGTTCAATGCCTCAATATCTTTGGTGTTTCTTTGCTTTGAAGATCTGTCCATTGTTGACAATGGGGTGTTAAAGTCCCCTACTATGAGTGTGTTGCTGTCTATATCCTTCCTGAAGTCTTTCAAAAATTTTCTTACATATTTGGGTGCTCCTATGTTGTGTGCATGTATGTTTACAAGGGTTATACCTTCCTGATGGATTTTTTCTTAAGTATTATGAAATGTCCTTCTTGTCTCTTTTTATGGCCTTTGCTGTGAAATCTGTTTTGTCTGATATAAGTATTGATACCCAAGCTTTTCTTTTCATGTCCATTGCTTGAAATACTTTTTTCCATTTCTTCATTTTCAGTCTGTGTAGATCGTTTGTTCTAAGGTGGGTCTCTTGTAGACAGCATGTATGTGGGTCATGCTTTCTAATCCATTCAGCTACCCTATGTCTTTTGATTAGTGCATTTAATCCATTTACATTTAAGGTTATTATTGATAGGTACTTATTCATTGTCATTTTCCCCTTTTGTACTTGTGTTGCTCTCTGTCTCTCTCTGCTTCTTCATCTTCTTAAAGCAGACCCTTTAGCATCTCTTGCAATGCTGGTTTGGTGGAGATGTATTCTTTTAGCCTTCTTTTGTCTTGGAAGCTCCTTATTTCACCCTCCATTTTGAATGAGAGTTTTGCTGGGTATAGTATTCTAGGTTGTAGGCCTTTGTTTTTCATTGCTTGGAATATTTTTTGCCATTCCCTTCTGGCTTGTAGTGTTTCTGCTGAGAAATCTGATGATAGCCTTATTGGAGCTCCCTTGTGTTATTAGTTGTTTCTCTCTTGCTGCTTTTAGGATTCTCTCTTTGTCTTTGAATGTTGCCATTTTAATTATGATGTGTCTTGAAGTGGGCCTGTTGGGGTTCATCTTCATTGGGACCCTCTGTGCTTCCTGGACTTGCATGACTCTTTCTCTCCTCATGTGAGGGAAGTTTTCTGTCATTAGTTTTTCAAAGAGGTTTTCTATCCCTTGCTCTTCTTCTTCTCCTTCTGGAATTCCTATGATACGGATATTATTACGTTTCATGTTGTCCTGTAGCTGTCTTCGAACCTCTTCAGTCTTGTTCAGTCTTTTTTCATTTTGTTGCATTGTCTGGGAGTTTTTGTCTACATTGTCCTCCAGCTCGCCGATCCGATCTTCTGCTTCCTCTAGCCTGCTTTTAATTCCTTCTACTGTGTTCTTCAATTCAGAAATTGTATTCTTCATTTCCTCCTGGCTCTTATTGATAGCTTCCATGTCCTTTTTCATGCTGGTATAATTCTCAGTAAGTTTCTTGTAGTTTCCCTTGAGTTCTCTGTAGTTTTCTTTGAATTCCATGTCTGATAGTTTGCTTACCTCTATTTCACTTAGAACTCTTTCTGGGGATTCCTCTTTTTCTTTCAATGGGAGGTTGTTTCTCTGTCTCCCCATTTTTGTGACTCTTCTTGTTTGTATCTGCTTCTTAGATTGATCTGCACTTCCTGGATCTTCCCCTGGTGGCATCATATCGTGTACCAGTCTGGCCCTAGGCAGCCTGTTGGAGACTTCCAGGGATCTATTGCCTTTTTCTGTCTCCTTTAGTTGCTAATCTATTCAATCTGTGATCAGCCATCAGGCTTAAGGACTGAGGGTGGGGCAGCTTAATTCCTGTAGGTGGGGCTTTTGCTTCCCCTCAGTCTGATGCCACTTGGAGAGGAATGGTCTGCCTGCAGTGTGGGGAATGAGTCAGCACTGGGACCCATTCATCTGCTCCCTTTGTTCTCCCCTCAAAGCCACCACCCCAAACTCTCCCCAAGCATCTCTAGTCCTCTCTGACCTCCCTCCGCTTAAGCCCAGGGTAAGTGGGTGCCAATATATTTTTGTACATGATCCACTTAAGAGCTCTTTTTCTCTAGCTGTTTATCTCAGGTCTGCAAGAAACCCTATGGCTTTTTGCTTTTCTCAGCTGGATACTATCTTACTTTCTGCTCTGTTGCTGTAGGCTGGGAGGCCCAGCTGGGGGTTTAGACCCTGCCCTTCTCAGGGGGAACTCCCAGCTGCTGAGCTGTTTCTCAGTCCCATCAGCTGTGGGAGCCCAGCCAGCCCTTTTGCGACTCTGCATTTCCTACCGGTCACGTTGTGATGAAGCATCCCTTTCTGTCTCTCTGTGGCTATAAGACTTCTCTCCAGCTAGTGTTCAGTTGGTAATTTTAGGTGATTTCTCCACAACTAAGTTGTAAGTCCAGACTGGTCCTGGGAGGAGGTTAGTGTAGCTTCCATGTACTCCTCTGCCATCTTGGGTCTCAAAAATGCTATTTTTAAATAAGACTGGATCATTATACAATGACATTTTTGTATGTGCCTGAAGGTTGTTTAATGACAGAATTAGAAAAACTCTCCTGCCCAAGACTACCTGCTAGTTGGAAGTCATCCTCACAGGTGAGACAAGTGCCAGCTTTTTTCAAGAGCTGGTTCCACCACCAGGAAACCTGAACTCTTACCAACTCAAAGTCTTTTAAAATTTGCATAAAGATCTCACATCCTTGTGAAGGAAAAGACTCTTTTTCCTCCTCACTCTAGATAAAGTCACAGGAGAGAATTTAGGACTCATTTTTCTTCTCTGGATATCAAATGGTGAGATGTTTTAAAGTAATGATTAGATGAGTAAAGTAATATATTTATTTCTGTTTTTTTTTTTGATTATGTATTGGGAAGTAGAAGAATCACTGCATATAAATCTTAAACGAACCAAATTAAATATTTTAAATTTAAAACATATTTGGTATTAAAGTATTTAAAAATTAGTAGAAATTCTTATTTATACTTTGTGATAAGTGTCAGTCTTTATTCTCAATATTTTCCCCAGATACTACAGAAGTGGAATGGAATATTTTATGCCTGATAGTTAAATAAACATGCATACAACATGAAAATTCACAAATATATACAAAATCTACATGAATCTTTTACCTAAGGAAAAATTAAATTATGTGGGTGTTTGTGGTGATGGGGAGGGTTGGGGAGGGTTATAAAGGTGAGCTGTGGTGTATCCAATGTTCACTATTATTTGCAATGCTAAGCATAGTGTTGCCACTAGATGGAAGTATTTGATTAGATATTAAAGAGCGGTAAACAATTCCTTGCAAACAAAAAATATTTTACCAGAAGTATACATACAGCTATATTGTAAATAAACAACTTGAGCATCTCCTCTGATATTAATTTTTTCCTTATGTTTGTAGTTTCCTTTGTTGCCTATAACATCCAGTAATCCAAAGATCTGGTCCCTTCAACCCCTTGTGACTTTCTGAAGCAGGTACAATTTGTTTAGGCTACCTTATTGCTCTTTTCTATCTGCTACTTTCTCTGACTCGGCCCTTTGACACTCAGTTACAGTTATGTTCAACCAAGAAATGGTGCCTCAAGATGTTACTATGAGCCCTACACTTTCAGATACTGTCCTTCTCTTGAGCTTAATCAACAGTGTGGATTTTACTGCCCACAAAACACTCAGAGCCTCCTGTGATGGTCCTGAAAATCCTACCTTGGTCCTATTCTTGTCCATTTCTTCTACCTTAAGTTTATAGTGTATGTACTGCTAAGAAATTGACATGCTTATATATAATTTTAACCATACAATTTGATCCTTCTTAAATGCATTTTCAAGTTAGAATTCTTTCTGAAGCTGACTAATAATAATATTTACTTAATATTTGTACTTTATATGACCATTTCTCATTAAGCTAATATTTATAAATGTTTTTCATATGGTTGGTACTGTAAGTTTAAAGTAATCCCGAATTTAATAATATGATACGGGTACAATTATTACAGCTGAGATTTGGGCTAAGGATGTATTTTTAACCATTTAGATGGTTAAGAAATGTGAGGATATATGCTGTTGCTTATATGAGATCACCGTGAACATAAGTGACAAAAGTAGTTTTACTGACACTAGGGTTGATAATACCTAACTGTTAGGTGTTTTATAAACATCAACTTAAGTCATCTAAATTAAATTTCATGGTGTCCTCTGAAGTGCTAAGCAGCTATTAATAGATTTACTAGCATCTAAATGTAAAGCCTTATCTTTATATTCTTATGATCACTAGAACAATTAATTAATCTATCAAAAATGTAACATACTGCTAGGATCTGAATGTACAAGCATGATTAAGATTTGACTCCTCAAAGAGTGTTAATGACACATAGAAAATGAATGTAGAGATTGTCCTTTTTTGTGTTTATGATATCCTAACTAGAGGTAAAACAAATAGTTACAAACATCAAATATCTGCTTACACTAATGATGACTTAAAAGGCAGAAGTTGTGCTAGCACTACCATGTTGCTTTCTAGGTATAAGTCAAAAGCCCATGCAGAACAGTCCCACACTTCTGATGACAGAAAGAAGCAACTGTCTATGTAGCCCCAGCCATGGGCATGAGCAGCGGTCATAGCGGGGATGCACCTTGTAGTATAGGGTGTGTCTGAAACTAGACTTAGCTCTCTGATCTTTCCTACAACAAGCATCAGATTGAGGATACAACTCAAACTACTCACGTATTTTAGCTTATATAGGGTACAGTTAGAAGATGACATAAGAGAGCAAGTGGAGTTCATCAGATCACATACTTATAGGTTGGGAGGATTTGGATTATCTGCTTGGGACCTAAGCTAACCCTTGAGTCACCCAGAAAAGCCTCATAGTTTCCAGTCCATGAGGCAAGTGATCACAAAAGGTTCTTGAGAATCCAGACTGGAAACAAAGTTTCTGAGAAGTAGGTCTGCCTTCTAGGCTGCCAGCGAGTGATGTACCCTCTTCTCATATGTGCCTTGCTGCCCACTCCTGAATTTTTCTCCTAAATCAAGAAAATTATTTTAATGTCCACTAGTGAAACCAAATCTTGAGGTATTAATAGTCTTTTTCCCCACAAATAAAAACTGTCAACATCAAATATGGTTTAAAGTTATTTTTAATAGATTTTTTTGCTTATTTGCTTATTTATTTGAGACCTACATTTTATATCCTGTAAAGTGAAATGAAATAAGCAGCTGTCAATAAATGTCTAGTGAATTGAAAGTAACACTTTGTTTTAAATATTGATATTAGGGAGCTGAGACAGAGAAAACAAAGATTCAGCTTGAACGTGAATAATTATTTATTGCAAGCTAAAAAGAAAATAAATTGTGGTCATTAACACTGTTGGCATGTCACTTAAAGTGAATTTATATACTTGGCATTGGTAATAAAAATAACACAACTTTTAAATTGTACATTTTTATTGCCATAAAATTTAGAACTTTTTAGCTTTATTGATGTATAATTGGTTTACAAAAAACTGTATATAAGTAACATAAATTTAGTGAGTTTGGATATATGTAAGTCTCCATGTTACCACTACCACAAAGGTAATAAAAACACCCATCACCTCCAAAAAACTTAGAATTTAGATTTAAATATATTATCCTAATGTTTAGAAAATATTTCATTTGATTTTCTGAAAGCTCGTGTTTACTTTCATTTCTGCAAATTGCCCCAGCTCATCACAGGACAGGAAATAGGAGAAACCTGGAAAATGCTGTCTTGGGTCCACTGCAGTGAAGTGCTATCAAAAGACCACCAGAGGGAGTCTGGGTCGCACCCTGGAAAATTCATTCAGTAGGAATGGACTCCTCAGAGGACAACCTGAAGGATAGGTCATGTGAACTATCCCTCCATTTCCTGAAAGGCTTATTTTAAAGCATTCGAATAAGCATTTAGTGTTTAGTGCAAAATATGATTTCTGAATGGCAAAATCCATGTCCTTTTCAGTCTGAAATAGCAGCTTATGAGAGGACATAAAGCTGGTGCTGTGAGTAGGTGAAGCCACAGTGGGAGAGAGATGGGAGGTGTAAGGCTATCATCCTGGAATGTTAATTTTATTAAAACAATTTTTAGAAAAACAGCACAAATCAAAGCAGCACCATGTATTACAATATTGGGGAGCTGCATTGTAAATACAAGAGATAAAGGTAAGTGTCACTGTGGTTCCGTTAGACCCCACTCCTCAGCCTTTTGTCAACTCCACTAAGAATTCACACTTTGCCTCAGGATGCACTTCAGTGGAAACATTTGCAAGGAATATAGATAGTAAAGGCATTTTTCACATAAATATGTCCTGTAAGTACAGGCATGCTGAACAATCCTGCTCAAGTCATTCAGCAGTTTTACTTTTCAGTGACCTTGTTTCTTAAATGAGAAAATAGTATAACACACAGTAATTCACTAAACTATTATTAAAATTATGTAAAAAGACTACCATCTTAGCAACTCATTAATGTCTAACAAAAAAATAGAAATTAGAAGGAAGGTTTAGAGAGGGAATTTTTTTGGATCCCAATAAACTAAGAATATTGCAACAAACCAAATGAAAAAAGGATCATAACATCTCACCAATCCTACGAATATATCAGTCTTCCACTATGTGCTTATTTAACAAAATAAAAACTGAAACAAATTTGGAACTGAATGAAAATAAAAACAGTACACATCAAAAATTGTGGGATGTTGAACCATTACTTAGAGGACATTGTATAGTGTTAAATACCAGTATTAGAAACCAAGAAACACATACAATCAATGAATTCATCATCTTCCTTCAGGAATGAGGGTAATGGGAGATAAAGAACAAATAAAGCCATAAGTAAGCATTAAAAAGGAAATAATGGAAAATCGATGAAATAGAAAACAGAAAACATACAGAAAATTAATGAAACCAACAGCTAGCTGGTTCTTGGAGAAAAAGAACATTAAAATTGGTGCCAACAAGGAAAAGAAATTTAAAGTATATTCTGGACCCTGCAAAGATCCCAGGCCCATTGCACACATTTTGGTTGGGGAGGAAAGCAAGAAGGAACCAAGGAGAGGAAAACTGGAACTCTCATACCAAATGATAAGAACTAGAAACCTGATTTCAATTGATCTTAGTAAAATAAAGCTAATATTTTGTTGTTGCTGTCAAAGTAAAACAAGGAATAAAATTATATATGCTAGTGGATGTCACAAAAATCTTTATTTATTAATGTAATGCAGAAAAGAAAATAGGATTTACATAATTTCAAGAATCATATTTTCCTTACATTATCTGGAGTAAATAACCCATATTACTTTGACAAAATGGCTAGAGGATTTTTGGAGCCAAGACTTGCTTTTTTACTTTTGATGATATCAAATTGAATATTTTTAAGTTCTAGAAAGAGCGAGGGTCTCTATTTACTGTGTACTTTCCTTTGAATTCCTTTGTAAAGACTGGAATGACCACACAATTTTTAGCAATGGGGCTGTCCCTAAAACAATTAGACAAACAAAAGGATTAAAAGAAAATATATATGCAAATAATGGGCATCCGAACTGTTAATGCTTTTCAGAGATGAATAGGGTATATTTAGCTACTAAGCCAATTTTACTACATTAGTAATTAATTCAGTACATTTTAATATTAAACTGTCAAATGCTGACAGAATAAAGTTTTCCTGTTATGTCTTCAGGCACAAATGAATATTTTCCATGGGTTTTATGTTGATGCTGTAACGACTCCTAACTGGTGGGCATCTTGCCCCACATAGAGAACAATGAATTTGCTTATTATTCTTAGTTCCTTGGCAACCAGACTTACTGTTCTTGGACGTACATTGAGAACTGTAGTGGGTTAACTATTGTCCCTCTAAAATTCATGCCTACCAGAACCTCAGAACATGATGTTGCTTAAAAATAGAGTTTTTGCAGATGTAATCAAGTTAAGATCAGGTCGCACTGGATTAATGGGGGCCCTAAAGCCAGTGACTGCTGTCCTTAAAAGAAGAGGAGAATATGCAGTCACACAGGATGAAGGCCACATGAAGACAGAGGCAGAGATGAGAGCCATGTAGCGAGGGCTGCCAGAAGCTACAGAAGCAGAAACAGGAAGGGAAGGATTCTGCCCTAGAACCGTAAGAGGCAGTTCTGCCCTGATAGTTCCTGACTTCAAACTTCTAGCCTCCAGACCGTGAAAGAATAAATTTGTTGTTTTATGTCACTCAGTTTGAGGTAATTTGTTAAGACAGCCCTGGGAACCTAATACAACAATAAATCCTCAGCAACTTTTAATGGATGAGAAAATGTCTGGGTGTTTGGTTTGAATCAGGATATTCATTTCTGGTCCCCACAGAACATGTTGCCTTTCCTGGTGTTTTAAGAAAAAATAGCCAAGTGGTACTACAAGTACTTTTTCAGCTGAATAACAGAGAAGCTATTAAATTAGTTGACTATATTTTTAAATGATACAGTGCTGTTCCTGTTAGAAAGAAAAAATTGATTTCTTCCACTCTGAACTGCAGCTAGCAGTCATTGCTATTGATTAGGAACACCATGGTGGTAGAGAAAGAGACAATCAGCTGAGAATTGGATGAAGATCCAGTTCTACCTCTAGCTCCATCTTATTTTCTAGTAATACATTTACCCATTTCTTTGGGAAATTAGTAATTCTGGCATTTAAAAATATGCTGGCATAATATCTATATTTATTCATTTTATTCTTTTATGGGAGGGATAAAAAGGAAACAGACAACATATTAAAATATGTTTTACCAGGAATGATAAGATGTTATGGACATTACCATGACATCCTAAAAATAATTTTAAAATATAAATAAGAGGAACATGGTAATGAAATTCAAAGGAAATTTTTGGGAAAAAGGTGGAAGTAAAATTGGAACTAAAAAGGCTCTTTCATTCTTATTGATGTCATTTTTTTCTGGTTTGTTTATAAGTCTGTTTACTAAAGGTAGGCAATTGAATATCCTTGGCCCTAACCATTAGGAAAAGTGAGTCTAGCACATAAGCCTGGCTCTCCTCAAGTTGAAGAGCTGGGGGCACCACAGTGATTTTGCAAACCTAGCAAGGTCACTCCAAAGTGGAAATGGCAGACAGTTCTCAACTTGTGGGTCTGTCTCCTGGTGGAGAAGAAAGTGGGAAGGAAACAGGGTTTCTGGACTCCCTTCATCATTGCCTGTTCTAATCGCTGCGCACAGCCCCTCTTCGGGCTGGGGCTGAGCACCTTACCAGCATGCCACAGAGAAAACAGTATCAGCAAAGATTAGGAAAACGTTTTCTTACAAATCTGCTCTCATTGTGAACTTTCGCAACCACTTTTCAAGATTTCTGACATGTCTCATTACATAATTTATAACTGGACTACAAAAAATGCATTTCAAAACCCCCAAAATTAGAACAACGTAAGTTATTGAACTTTGCATTATAACAATTTGCATGGCTAAGGAATTAAACATTTATTGATTTTTTTGGTGTAATAGTTTGGATACATATTTTCACAAATGACAAAGAATTTAAAACTTATACCATTAAGGACAAGATGTAATTTGATGGCATTGTAACGTTAAAAAATTATAGGAATGATATTCTTGTCTATGACTTTATAAATTATGGTTTATATTTTCCAAGTTGGAACAAGTCACAGAAAATAATCAACCCAGTCACCTGCTCAATTCATATGCTCCTGTTCTTTCATCCATTACAAAATATTTGTTTTTCTAAACAGAAATACATTCCAAAGAATGTCATGGGAAGATAAGTCTCTTAGGAGAAAATTATCCTTGGCATAGAGTAACAGAGACTGTATTCCTGCATATCATTATTTTTCTGAGGTCCATCCAACAGAATGTGATACCCATCTGAAGGCCTGTGGGTATGTGCATGCTTGTGTGTTTGATTATGTATTCTCATGTGTTTGTGTGTATGCATTTGTGTGTCTGCAAAGAAAAGAGAGAATAAGAAAAAAGCATTTGTATGAAGAAGAGAAAATTAAATATAACTTAGGTACTTCATTTAATTTTTATTACATTTTATTGGTTTTCTTCTCCCATTAGGATCGAAGGTCTATGAAGAGAGGACTCAGTCTCTTATGTCACTGCTAAAGGACCAATGAATAGAATATTACCTGTCAAGTAATAGATATTTAATAAGTATTTGTTTAATTTGTGAAATAAAGAATAAGAGACAGTATATATTAAAATGCAAGTTAAGTTTAGGGGAGCCCTGGCCAGTGTGCTCAGTTGGTTGGAACATCATCCTGTAACAGCAAGGTCGCAAGTTCAATTTCGGGTCAGAGCACATGCCTAGGACACAAGATTGGTCTGGTCTCCTGTTGGTTAGGGAGCATATGAGAGGTAACCAATCACTATTTCTCTCTTACATCAATGTTTTGCTCCCTCTGTCTCTCGCTCCCTCCCCTTTCTCTAAAAAATCACTGGGCATGTCCTCAGGTGAGGATTAAAAAAAAAAGATAAGTATAGGGGAACAAATGATATGTAATTGGTAAAGAAAAAAATGTAACGATTATATTTTCAAAATTAAAAAAATCACATTACTTCATTGAGATAAAACTCACATAACATAAAAATTATCATTTTAACTACCTTAAGGCATATAATCCCATGGCTTTTAGTACATTCGAGATGTTATGCAACCATCACCACCACCTAATCCCAAAACATTTTCACTTGTCTTTATGAAATTCTCTATTTTATGCATTTAATACAAATGTAATTGTACAATATGTGTTTTGTGTGGAAAAAAAAAGTTTACCAGGTGAATGCTAATCAAAAGGAAAAACCTGAATTTTAGTAAGATACCTTTGCGATGCATTACCTGCCCCTGACCCAACCCCCCACACCCAAGCTCTTCATAGTGACCTGGAAAACAGTAGCTCACATTCCCAATAGAGATTTCTAGCACCTTAGGAAGCAGAACAGGTCATATTCTCAAAGAACTGTAATTGTTACTTTAGACACTTTCTCTTTAAAAAGTAATCATAATATTTAATTGCATAAAATGGAAACAATAGTCTTTTGGATGAAAAAAACAGTGATATTTGGTCATCTAAAGCTGTAATTGGAACTAGATACCTCATTTCCTATATTGCGGAAAGAGGGGAAAAAAGACTTTCTCCTTGGATCATTGGGTTGGAACCACAAACCCTAAATCATTTGCTCTTGTATCTTCTACCACAGAAAACCAAACCTTGTAGAGATTTCTTAAGATAATTAACTACTATTTTTAGATATTACTTTTTAAATGTATATTTTTTTCACATATTTCTTATGGTACTGTATGTTTATTTTATTGCTTATAGAGATCTATATGCATTTGTTTCTGAAAGTCAAGATAGCACTGTATATAGAAGCAGGGAAAGGAAATCACAAGCCAGCAGCCAGAGGTAAACATTCAATATTTTGGCATAATTTTTAGAAAAATAGTTGAAAATTATACTGACTTTTTGGGGTTATAAAATTGTGATTCCACAGAGAATTGAAAGTGTTAATTAGAAATGGTCAATTAAAGTGAAAAGAGAGACTGAATTGGTTTAAAATGCCTGTACAAAGCATGCTTGCATCTCTCTGGCCTTTCTCCATGAGTTGTGATTTTAGATTACAGGGCTTAGATAAGCAAGAGGAGAGAGAGATGTGAGAAAGAGAGAGAAGGAGAGACAGATTAGAGGGTATAATAGACTCAATAGTAGCCCTCCAAAAGATATACCCAAGTCTCAACCCTTAAAACCTGCAAATTTAGCCTTATATGAGGGAATAAAAGTCTGCAGATTTAAGTAAATTAAATATCCCCCCTCTAGAAGGTTTAGAGGGAGCATAGCTCTTCAGACACCTTGATTTCAGATGTCGAGCCTCCAGAAGTGTGAGGGAATAAAATCTGTTGTTTTAAGCTGCCATGTTTGTTTTTTATGTGTTGGAGTAGATGCTTTACATACATGGTATTGTGGGCATCTTTCTCTTTGCCCAGCCAATTCAAATATATCTGGCAGCATTATAAGTACTTGAGGGAGAGGTGTATTTTTGTGTATACTTTTGCTTTGAGATACAAGAAAAAGTTCACTGCCTGGATGTCTGCTTTGTTGGAGATGGAAGAAAAGCCATGGAAACCAGGCATTGGTCTCTAGCTGGCCCTGTTGAAGGATCTTGGTAGAGAAAGACGTGGTAGTCAGCAGTGTCACGGTTGTGTTAGATGACAGTTCAAGTAGCCCTTTAAGGGTCTTTAGTGATGAAGTAGGACATGCAGTATGAAGATTTCCATTCTTTTTACTTACTGAAATTCTAATGACATTGTGAAGTCGCTTGTGCCTGGTTGAACTGCAGCAGGTGAATGGCAGGACTTACGAATCTCAATGGGCAATGGTGAACAATTACTCTGGGAACAATGTTGTGACACTCCTAATAGGCTCTGACTTGTTCACAGACACACATGAATAGCATCTGGGCTTTCACAAATACTTGCTAGTAAGTTTATAGAGGAAGAGCAGTCAAAGACAATTAAAACGCACAAAATCATACAGTTCATGTGAAAGCATACAAAGCCGAAAAGGGCCAGGGAATTTTTAAAATTTAATTCTTTATTGTCTCTTCTGGAAGAGATGTAATTATGGCAAACCAGTCTCTGAATACCAGCTGCAATTTGTTGACAATATCATTAGTATTGGGCCTCATCGTCACTTACTTAATCCTTTATCCAAATAGTTACTATCCCTTGCTCACCAGAGGGCACACATTGCTTGTGGCATTTACACTTCTGACTTCTGATTCTACTGCATATCAGTCAGTCCGATATAATATAAAATAAGGCGTTTGAAACTAATCATGATAATCTATATATTAAGTAAATTTTTCATTATATAAGAAACAACATAAGAGCACTAGTGGGAAAAATAATTATGTCAGATGTAGATACTTGACATCCTTACACACAATTTAAAAATTGTGGAAACCTTAAAAATAAACTTAAAAATAATAAATCTTCTTGATTTCTAAAATTATATGGCCTATCTCATTTTTTTGTGCAAGTTTATGTCTAAATATACGATTTTTAAAGATAGAACCACATTTTTAACGATACCAAAATATCCTTCCTACCTTCTCTAATTCATTGCTCTTGAAACGCTGTTTCTAGTCAGTCAGTATCTAAAACAATAAATGATTTGAAGATAACTAAGCATTTACAAAAAAAAGTATCAAAACTGGTTTTTGTTTACTCTTTAAAAATATGATGCTTAATGGCATTTGCCCTTCAACACTGAGTATTGTTAATAACTGAGTGTTTGTAATGACCATCTGTTGAATGGTTAATGAAGTGACAGTGAATAAAACATAGACAGAAAAATATATTTGATTAACAGTCACAAAAAACCTTAGAAGAAGGCTACAGAGATGTAAAGAATTAGTTATAAGTCTTCTAGTGTATTTAATTTTTATAAAAAGAAAACCTTATTTGTTCATAAGCCAACTTTTTTTCTCTTGAAAAATACTGCCTTGGATTTTTTTCTACTGCAAATACAAAGAACTCTACTTTTAAAAACAACTTGCAAAGTATTTGGGACTATTTTCTATTATTTTTGCCATACATATATCATAAGTTATTTTACCTATACGTTGTGTTAACACCAATATATTATTCAAATGCAGGCTATTTTGAGGTATGGTGGAGTCTTGGTAAATGTACAATTAGAGGCTTAAATTTGGACCTGCTACCTCCTGTTTGCTACATGACCAGCCCTAAAATATCAGCTATTAATATGCAAGTGAGATTTATTTCCCTGGAAAATATTATTACAGTTAGTTTTTAGTTACTTATTAGCATCAATGAATTTACCAAATTCACTTTAAAGTCTTTCATGCTATTAATTGATTAAAATACTATTTATAATAATGTAGGAATCAGAATCACATTAAGGAAGGATATCAAGTTTTGTGTAATCAACTTCATCAATTTGATTTCTCTATAAATAAGATACCAAAATAGAATTAGAAATGAAAAGAATGTATAATATCATCAGAATTGTAAAGATGATATTATATGGTAAAAAAGAAGGACTAGAAATAGGTACAGATGAGGTAATTTTGACAACTGTGAAATGAGAGAGAAAGAGGTACATTGGGTTTGAAGAACTTGAAACTTGGGGTAGCTAGGAAAAAAGTCTTGGCTAATTCTCTAGGAAGCCTGAAACTAAAGGCTGCTCATTATAAGAATCTGGTGTCAGGTGGAAATGCCCCTTACCATGCTCCAAATGAAAATTAATATCCATGCAAAAATTAACTAAAACAAAGCTCATGTGGTTTTCTAATATTATTATCAGAAAAAGTAGACATCACACAATAAATCTTCATTACAAGGGAAAATAGGTGTATTTCATAAATCTAAAGAGGTCACATCACTAGAAAGATAACACAATAATAAATTTTAAATATGTACCTACTAGCATAGCTTAAAGGATATTTAAAAATTAAAGAACTAAAGGTGAAGTAGGAAAATTTACAATCTTGGTGACAGACTTTAACATTATCTTTCTCAATAACCAGTAGAAGCAGCAGCAAAAATAAGTAGGATATTGCAGATCTAAAAAGCAATATTTAAGAAAATTGAACCAACTGGTATTTCAATATCCTTTTACCCCATTGGTACAGAGTACATTTTTCATGTACAATTGGTGTATTTATCTCAAATTTACAAAATGATGGTATAACATAGTTCCCCAAAAAATTACATCCTTACGAACTACAATGGTATAAATAAGCTAAAAATCAAAATAGCAAAATAATAACAGGACACTAAGGATTATACCCTTGGTCAAGGTAAAGTAACAGAGATGAGGCTTAATATTGCTCCTGAAACAACCACAAATCTAGGCCAAATCCATGTGAGAACAGTTTTCAAAACAGGGCTCATAAGGAAATGGAAGATGGTGTCACTGAATAAAAAGGAAGCAAATGAGGTGAACCTTAAAATTGCCTCACTTACTGCATGGAGAGGATTCCCGTCTGCATTGCAGAACCAGGGAACCCAGGGGGAACCTGGTGGGCTCTCTGAGTTTACAATAGAGCTAAGAGTAGTGGGAGGCCAGCGAGGCAGACTGACAGAGGAGAGCAGCACACAGAGTAAATTCCAAAGATCTAAAGATTCCCTTGAGTATTCCTCAGAGTACTCATCAGTATATGTGTGAGGACATGAACTAAAGCTGAGGGGAAAATGACACCAAATAATTACAGGGAACTGCACCCAGAATTCACACAGGGGCCAGGATGAAACCCCTCGTAATTCATGGGACATTGGGTAGCATACTCATAAAGACCTTGCCAAAGTGGCGGAAAATAAGTATTCACAGATTAAACTCTGTGATTAGGACAAATTTCAAAAGCAAACATTGAAAGAATACACTTAAGTTTTCAAGTAACTTAACTGCATCCCAGAACAAAGCTAAAGAATAGATGATGATAGATAGATAGATGATAGGTAGATAAGTAGATAGGTAGATAGACTGATAGATAGGTAGGTGATATATAGCTATATATACTTATTTATGTGTGAAATATATACAGGAACTGACAAAAGTAAGTTTACAGTTGTTCATGTGGAAATAATACAATTATTAATAATAAACTCTCTCCCATACTCACAACTGTAAACCTACTTTGCCATATCTTGCATATGAGGGGGAACCCCCAAAAAACAGAACTTATTTATAAAAAATTGTATATTTATTCTTACATGTTTAAACTTCGATCACCTTCAAAGTACTCTCCATTTGATGCAATACACCTATTGAGACATTTTCCCCACTGCTCTAGTTTTTGAACTTGTTGATTTTGATGCCTTTTAGTACTTCTACCATTTTTTGTTTTACCTCTTCCACATTGGCAAAACATTCCCCTTCTTCCATTTCAGCAAATTGTTTCTCTCTGAGGAGTTTTTCCATCTAGAGTAACAACAACAAAAAATATCACTTGGGGTGAGATCAGATGAATAGAGAGGGTGGGACATGGGGATCATGTGGTTTTTTTAATCAAAAACTGCTGAATACTCAGCACAATGTGGGCAGGTGTGCTTGTAAATCATCTACCATAAAATGGGCAAATGCATTAAAAGAGTCTTCAAAAAAATTCACTGAACCTGAACGTGGCCTCTCATGACAATGCCAGGTGGTACACTGATACAGCCAGGTTCCTAGAATACTCACCTAGCACCTTAGTAGGGGAAACCTGTAATGCAAGAGGCCCACTCTCCAGAAAATAATTTCATTCATTTGCCCCCCTCTTATATGAATACCCAGCACTGAATCAGATAAAATTGTGTTTGACATCTAATAAAAAGTTATTACAAAGGATAATGAGAAGGAAAAAGATATAACTCAAAATGAAGAGAAAAATGAAACATTTGAATTGGCCTAGACTTACATGGGTTTATAATTAGCAGAAAATATTAAATAAGTGTATTCCATATGTATTCTATGTGTTCAAAATCTCCTATGCTTAAGATAAAAAAATACACTGAATTATATTAAAGAGAGATAAGATATTTCAGAAGCAAACTTTAGTGAGCTTGAAAACAGCAATAGAAAATATATAAAATTAAACAAACAAACAAAAAAGGCTAAAGAAACACCAAACAGATTATCAATGAATAATAGTACAACTTCAAGTGTCCAAAATTACTTAGGGCCCCTTGAGTACCAAGGGGGTGAAAATATTTGATGAAAGTAATGTTTATAGAAGAGATTAAAAAGTACAAATTGGCAGTTATACTTGTAATATAGCCACAGAGATGTAAAGTACAGCAAAGGGAATACAGTCAACAATGTTGTAGTAACTGTATGGTGTTGGAAGAGGTACTAGACATACGAGAGGGATCACTTTGTAAAAGTTATATAAATGTTTAAACCCTGTGCTCTATACCTAAAACTAATATAGTATTGAATGTTAACTGTAATTGAAAGTTTTTTTAATAAAAAAATGTTATCCTAAGTTGATGAAAACAAACCCACAGATCTGAGATGCTAAACAAACCCTAAACACAAGAAACATGAATAAAATTATGCAAAACACATGATAAGCAAATTTCCCAAAAGCAATGATAAGAGAAGAAAAAAATGTAAACTAGTAAGAGAATAAAAGATGCACTACTTAAGAAAAAAGTCTTGTCAGAAAGAAAACAAGTAAGAAGATGGTAGCCAAACATTTTTAAATTACTAAACAACAAACAAGTAAACTACAATTTGATACCAGTAAAAATACCTTTAAAAATAAAGGAGAAATAAAGGTTTATTTTCCACAAGAAAATAAAACAATTCAAGATGGAAATATGAGTATACACAAAATAATGTAGATAATGTAGACCACCAAAAATGGTAACTCAATGAGTTAAGATGCATTATTCTTTTATAATTATTTAGATCTCCTTTAAAATGTCTTTCAAGCAAAAATACAAACAAGAAGGTTTTGACTCTGTAGAATATACAAAAGTAAGATATATTAAAACAATAAGATAAAGGCTGAGAGGCAGAAGAAGTAGAAGTAGAATATTATAAAGTTCTCATAATATACATGACAGGCACACTATCACATAAGGTAGACTATGAAGAACTAAAGATTTACATTGTAAAATCTAAAGTAACCACTAACTAACAAATCAGTTATTGCTAATAACCCAACAATGGACATAAAATGAAATACTAAAATATACTTTATTAGTGAAAAGGAATGAGAGAAGGAGGAGAAATGAAGCAAAGAGAACCAGACAAGTAGAAAAAAAAAACAGCAGGTTCATTCCTAAGCGTGTTAATAATCACATTTATGTAAATGGTCTAAACTCAGAGACTCAACTTTTTTAAAAGGCAAAATTTTTGAATATGCACTTAAGCAGGGATGTATATGATGGCAAATAAACATCTGAAAAGGTTCTCAACACCATTAGTCAACAGGGAAATTCATATATAAACAATGGATATCATTACATACCTATTAGAAGGGCTCACTTTTAAAAGACTGACCATATTAGGTTTTAATATGAAAATAAAAGAATAATGGGAAATCTTGTATTCTGCTTGTCAGAATGTAAAATGGTACAACTGTTTTGAGAAACCATTTGGCAATTTTGTAAAAAGTTACTCACCTACCATATGGTAAAATCATTCAACATTTAAGTGTTTTCCCAATAGAAATGAAAGCATATATCTATGTGGGGTGCACACAATGCTTATAGCAGTTTTTTAATAATAACCTACAATTTGAATAAATCAAGGGTCTTTCAACAAATGAAACAATAATCAATTTGTGGCACTTTCTTTCTACTTAGCAATAAAGAAGAATGAACTATCTATACCTGCAAGAGCATAGATGAATCTCAAAATAATTACCGTTGGGAAAACAAAAAACTAGACCTAAAGGGTATATAGTGTATTATATCATTTATTCAAATTCTAGAGATTATACAGGTACAAAATAGTATATTAGTAATTGTCTGGAGGTAAAATAGGCCTGGGAGGCATGGGAAATGAGGTTACCAAAGGGTACTAGATATTTTGGGAGAGTGATGGCTATGTTCATTTGTTTGATTGTGCTGATGTTTTCATAGGAAGACATTAATGAAACCTAAATTTGTACAATTACTTATTTATTATAATTGTATCAAACCTTATTTAATGCATCATGAATAATTTATTGTTATTATGGGAATATAAGCTGCCTTTAATATTGGAAAAGCTGAACACTAAGTTATCACATACACAGGGTAAAAGAGAAAATCATTTTCATCTTGAGAGATGGAGAAACATTTGCTAATATTCAACATACATTCATGATAAAAACTAATAATAACTGTAACACACTACATGATAAATATTTTCTCACCTGGATAAAAAGCATTTGCCACATTTTTAACCAACATCATAATTAATGGTGACTTTTGAATTATGTCCACAGAAATGAGGAATACAAAAACAATGCCTAAATCACCACTTTTACTCAGCATTATAGTAGAGATTCTAGTCAGTGCAAGAAAAAAAAAAAAAAAATGGATGGATGAGTGAGTGAGTGACTATTTAGAAGGGAAAAAAAAATTCTCATTACTGATAGATGACATAATTATACCCACAGAAGAGTCCAACAAAATTTACAAACTATTTAGTTAGACAATTAGTGAGTTAGTAAGTTTTCTGCTTTACTTGATATAAAAAAATCAATAATGCATCTACATATGAGCATACAAAGAGAAAAGGGAAAACTCAAAATAGAAAAAGAAGATAGAATTTACCTTCATCATAAAAAATGCTAAGATTAAGTCTTAACAAAATTTCTGCCATATTTCTACACCAAAACCTATAAAATATTATAAAGTAAAATTCAAGAAACCTAAGTAAATTTATTATTTTTATTTCATTTTTTTAGAGTGAAATTCTTTTTAAAATTAAATTTATACGGGTGGCATTGATTAATAAAATTGTATAGGTCTCATGTGTACAATTCTACAATATGTCACCTCTATATTATATTGTGTGTTCACCACCCCAAGTCAAGTTTTCTTCTACCACCATTTATCCCCTCTTTACCCTGTTTTACCTCTCCCCACTCCCCTTTCCCTCTGGTAATCAACACAAAATAGAAACAGGCTCATAGATAAGAGTACAGACTGACAACTGTGAGAGGTGGTAGTGGGGGAGGGAGGCTGGGTGAAAAAGAAGACCTAAATAAATGTAAAGTGATACTCTTTTATAGACATAAAGATTCAGTATTGTAAAGATGGTAATTTTCTCAAGTTGACTGGTAAATTCAGTACATTCCCACAGAAATGTTTTTGCTCATTGTGGGTGTGTGGAGTCTAATCTAAAATATATACAAAATAAAAATCATCAAAAAGAAGGGCACAATGCTAGACTACTATACCAATGAAACAGAATACAGTGTAAAGAAACAGATACAGCCTTGGTCAGTGTGGCTCTTTTGGTTAGAGCATCATCCCATAACTGAAAATTTGTGGGTTCAATTCCCACTCAGGGCACACACCTAGGTTGTGGGTTTGATCAATGGTCCAGGAACCTATGGGAGGTAATCAATTGATGCTTCTCTCTCATATTGATGTTTCTCTCTCTCCTGCTCTGTCTTCCTCTCTCTCTAAAAACAATGGAAAAATGTCCTTAGGTGAAGATAAAATTTAAGAAACAGACACTCACACATATACCTTCATCTGATTTAGGACTGTGGGAAATTATGGTGTATTCAATAAATGACGTTGGATAAACTGGATATTCATATGGAAAAAAATTACTAATGGGTTTATATAAGTCTGATAAATAAAATCATTAGTACTTTTAGAAAAAGTGGGTGATCATGATATTGAGATAGGTAAAATTTCTTAAATATAGCAATATCTCCATTAGTAAAAGTAAAATTGTAAAACTATATACATTAATATTAATAAATTTTTATAATAAAAAAGAAATTATTAATACAGCAAAAAATCTTAAAAGCAGAATATGTACATCTGACAAAGGAACTTTATTCAGAATACATAAAAATTTCTGCACATTGAGATATAAATTTTCCTCACTGATAAAATTCTTCACCAAATACATCATACAAAATGATATTCAAATGATAAATATAAAAACGTTCCCAACTTTATTATTTATCATAGAATATAAACTAAATGCAAACCACTACACATACATTAAAATAGCTACCACAGAAAAGATAAACAATATCAAGTGTTAGTAATATATGAATCAACTGAAAGTTATAAAATTTTGATGAGGTATACATTTATTTAACCACTTTTGAAAACAATTTGGGCCCTAGCCAAGTAGCTCAGCTGGAGAGCATTGTCCCTATGTGACAAGGCTGCAGGTTTGATCTCCGGTCAGGGCACGTACACAAAGCAACAGATGAATGCATGAATAAGTGGAAAAACAAATTGATGTTCCTCTCTCTCGCATCCTCTCTCTCTCTCTAAAATATAATTTTTTAAAGAAGTGAAAACAATTTGGTATTATCTACTAAAGTTTAAACATACAAGGTCTGTCCAGAAGGCATCCAGCCATGTAACATGAAAGAGACATATATTGAAAAAGATACAAGAAACATTGTACATAGGACAATGATGCCTCAGTCTCCTTCAAAGTAGACACCTTGGGACCTCACACAGTTCTCCTAGTCACCATCAACTGCCCTGTCATATGTTCCTGAATATCATCAATGGTCTGAAATTTCTTTCCTAAGCTTCAGGGTGCCAAATCTGGGCTGTAGGGGGTGTTGAGTCAACTGGGTGATCTGACGCTTCACCAGAAAACTTTACATGACACATGATGCATGAGTGGGCACATTGTCCTGATGAAGCTGCCAATCATCAGTTTCCCATTGCTACAGACTTCTGCATCATTTGAATAATTTTGGTGGATGAATGTTTAGGCTTTGCACAACATTTGATGCAGATTCATTGCTCTAATGCTCAGTCATTTGAAATGCAAAAGCCACACAGTACATATGCTCACTCAATGGCTTCTACTGCCCCCACTGACTATTACAGTGAAGTCATCATTGTTCATGCATGCACATTCAAGGCCACTCTCCTTAGCTGCCAGGTTATATCGATGTCCCACAAACCATTCTCATTATATTAAAAATGGCTGGACTATCTTTGGAAAGACTTTGTACACCAAATGATTCCAAAAGTCCATGTCTAGTTACACAAAAGAAAATTCAAAAATATACTTTCCAAAAGACACAAAAATTGCTTAAGGCATGTATATTCTTAATAATCCTAAACTGAGCTATTTTAAAATATTAAACAGGGAACAAAAATATACAAAATAACCTAATAAAGCTAAGTAATACTAAATGTGTGTATAATTGTCTTGAAATATTCAATATTACAAAGGTAATAATTTTATCTAAATCTGAAAATTCTAGTATAAATTCAATTGCATATTAATGAAATCTGAAAGCTATTTTTTTAATTTATTGGGAAGAATTAGCACATATGTATACCTAAGCAAATTTTGATAAAGAATATAAGAAAATTTTGACTAATATATATTACAATACTATAAATAGTAATTTAAAGTTAGATTGTTTATTTGATCTTTTTCCTATTTCTTGAGATAGGGCTGTAATGCCATGAATTTCCCCTTAGGATTGTCTTCCCAGTGTCCCACAGAATATGGGTTGTTGTGCCCTCATTTTCATTTGTTTCAAGGTATCTTTTGATTTCTTTCTTGATCTCATTGTTGATCCACTCATTGCTTAATAACATGTTATTTAGCTTCCATGTCTTTGTGTATTTTTCAGTGTGATTTCTAGTTTCATAGCATTGTTTTCAGAGAAGATGCTTGATATTATTTCAATATTCTTAAATTTATTGAGACTTGTTTTGTGTCCAAACATGTGACTATCCTAGAAAACATTTGATGTGCACTTGAAAAGTACTATATTCTACAGCTCTGGGATGAAATGTCCTGCAAATATCAATTAAATCCATTTGATCTAGTGTGTCATTTAAGGCCACTGTCTCCTTCTTGATTTTCTGTCAGAAAGATCTATCCATTGAAGTCAATGAGGTGTTAAAATCTCCTATTATGACTGCATTTCTGTTGATCTTTCCTTTTATGTCCATCAAGATTGCTTTACATGTTTAGATGATTCTACATTGTATGTATAAATGTTAACTGGTGTTATATCCTCTTGTTGTGATGGTCCCTTTATCATTATGTAGTGTCCTTATTTGTCTCTTACTATAGCCTTGGTTTTAAAGTCTATTTGTTGAGTATAAGTATTTCTACTCAAGATCATTTTCCTTTCCATTTGCATGAAATATCTTTTTTTCATCCCTTTACTTTTAGTCTCTATGTATCTTTCAAACTGAGATGGGTCTCCTGGAGACAGCATATCTGAGCCTTCTTTTCTTATCCATTAACTACTCTGTGTCTTTTGATTGGCACATTTAAGCCATTTACATTGAAGTTGATTATTGATATATATGTGTTCATTGCCATTTTATTTTTTTTTTCAGATTTAATGTGTTTTATTGATTAAAATATTACATTTGTGCCAATTTCCCTTCCCTCTGCTCCCCTCCACCCGGTGGCCCCCCTTCCCCCAGTTGTCCCCCCCTTTTAGATTATGTCCATTAGTTGTGCATACAGTTCCTCCCAATCTCTCTCCGTCTATTCCATTCCCTCCTACCATGATCCCCAATTCCTATATCATCTCCCTCCCTCTCCCCACTCCCCCTCCCTGTTGACCTCCCCCCAATATGCTTCCCGTACCCACAGTTCCTTTTCCACTCTCGTTGCCTGTTTCATTTGCCTTTGTTTCATCTCCCTAGCTTCTGTTTTTTAAACCAGTCCCTTTAACCTCTCATATAACAGTGGTTTGGATCTAATGAACTCTTTCAGTTTTATTTTGTCCTGGAAACACTTTCTCTGTCCTTCTATTCTGAATGACAATTTCGCTGGATAGAGTATTCATGGTTGTAGGTTTTGGATTTTCATTACTTTGAATATTTCTTGCCAGTCCCTTCTTGCCTGTAGTGTTTCCCTTGAGAAGTCAGCTGATAGTCTAATTGGGACCCCTTTGTACATAATTCTTTTCTTCTCTCTTGCTGCTTTTAAGATTCTCTCTTTATCCTTAATTTTTGACATTTTGATTATAATGTGTCTTGGAGTGGTTCTCCCTGGGTCCAGTCTCTTGGGAACTCTCCTTGCTTCCTGGACCTGCATATCTATTCCCTTCCCCAAGTCTGGGAAGTTCTCCTTTATTATATTTTCACTCAATTTTTCAAGTTCTAGTTCATCTTCCTCATTCTCTGGCAAACCAATGATTCTTATGTTGGGCCTTTTATAGCTGTCCCAGAGGTTTCTGATCCTCTCATTGTTGCTTCCTATTTCCTCTCGCTGCATTGGTTGACTGCTTGTTCCTTCTCCATATTCCAGTTTGTTGAAATGAACTCTGGATTCCTCACCATCTGTCTCGTATGTGGTTTTGTTCCTTTCGTTATGAGAGTTTTTTGCTTCTTTCATATCTTTTTCCTGCTCTTTTGTGAATTCTGTAAGCCACCTGATAACAATGGCCCAGAACTGAGCCTCTGACAGGTTTCTTATCTGTTCATCTGTCAGGTTCTCTATCTGCTGTCTGGTGAGTTGTGCCACCGGGATCTCTATATTTGTCTGCCACATTTTGACAGATGCGTTTTGTTTTCCTGGGCTGGCTGTCGGGGGCAGTGCCTGTGTAAGCGTCACAAATCAGCGACCGGCTGGCGCCTGCCTGTCCGCAACCTATTTCGCAGCCCTGTGGTGCTTTCTTTGGGGGCGGGGGTCCAAGATGGATTCACACAGTTATTCAGCTAGGAGACCGGGATCCGTCCTCCCGCGCCCCTGGGCCTCACTGTTCAAGGCGATGCGTGGCCGCTCTCCCCAGCGCGGGGGTCGCGCACCGCCAGGGGCTTGATTGCCTCCGGGATTTTTCGCCGCCCCGCCCGCCGCTCCGCAAACAGCTTTGCCTTCTTTAACTCTTACCTGCCCAAATGGCACCGCTGGTTTATAACTTCATATGTTGGGCTTCCGTGTAGTTTTATTTTCTGGAATTTCTAGTTATCCTTTGTTTTGAAGTAGTTGTATTCCTCTATAGTTGTAGAGGAAGACCTAGCGTGTCCGTCTAAGCCTCCATCTTGGCCGGAAGTCCCATTGCCATTTTATTTTTAACTATTTTCCTCTTTTTATTTTCTCCTTTTTCTTTTTCTTAAAGCAAGTCCATTAACATTTGTTGCAGCACTGGTTTGGAGATAACAAATTCCTACGTTTTCCTTGTCTGGGAAACTATTGTGCCTTCGATTTATTTATTTATTTATTTATTTATTTATTGTTTTTCAATTACAGTTGTCCCATTTTTTCCCCAGTGCTCCCCCCCACCCAGCCCACCCCTTCTCCCACAATTATATCCCTCCCCATTGTCCATGTCCATGAGTCATTTACACGCGTTCTTTCACTAAACCCTTCCCTTACTTATCCCCCTTTTCTCCCTCCCCCCTCCCCCCTATTGACTGCTATTCTGCTCCTTGTTATGTTTAGTTCATTTGTTTATGTTGTTCTTTAGTCTCCTGTATCAGGTGATATCATATGGTATTTTTCTTTCTTTGCCTGGCTTATTTCACTAAGCATAATTCTCTCTAGTTCCATCCATGTTGTCACAAATGGTAGGAGTTTCTTCTTTCTCTCTGCTGTATAGTATTCCATTGTGTAAATGTACCATAGTTTTTTGTTCCACTCATCTACAGATGGGCACTTAGGCTGTTTCCAGCACTTAGCTATTATAAACAGTGCTGCTATGAACATAGGGATGCATAAGTTCATTTGAATTAGGGTTTTAGGATTTTGGGGGTATAATACTAGCAGTGGAAACACTGGTTCAAAAGGCAGTTCTATTTTTAGTTTTCTGAGGTAATTCCATACTGTTTTCCACAGTGGCTACACCAGTCTGCATTCCCACCAACAGTGCACTAGGGTTCCTGTTACTCCACATCCTCGCCAGCATTTGTTTGTTGATTTGTTGATGGTGGCCATTCTGACAGTTGTAAAGTGGTATCTCATTGTGGTTTTTATTTGCATCTCTCTGATGGCCAATGATGTTGAGCATTTTTTCATGTGGTATGGAACTTCTGTATGTCCTCTTTAGAGAAGTGTTTGTTCAGGTCCTTTGCCCATTTTTTAATTGGGTTGTTTGTTTTCTTGATGTTGAGTCATATAAGCTCTTTATATATTTTGGAGATCACTCCCCTGTCTGTGATATCATTGGCAAATATGTTTTCCCATATGGTTGGTTTCCTTTTCATCTTGCTGATATTTTCTTTTGCTGAGCAGAAACTCTTTAGTTTGATGTAATCCCATTTATTCATTTTTTCCTTTATTTCTCTTGCTTTAGGAGATGTATCCATGAAAATATTGTTACATGGGATATCTGAAATTTTCCTGCCTATGTTTTCCTCTAGGAATTTTATGGTATCACAGCTTACATTTAAGTCTTTGATTCATCTTGAGTTTATTCTTGTCTGTGGTGTAAGTTGGTGGTCTAGTTTCATTTTTTTGCACGTCCCTGTCCAGTTCTCCCAGCACCATTTGTTGAAGAGGCTCTTCTCACTCCATTTATGTTTCTTTCCCCTTTATCAAATATTAGTTGACCATATAGTTCTGGGTTTATTAGTGGACTCTCTATTCTGTTCCATTGATCTATATGTTTGTTCTTATGCCAGCACCAGACTGTTTTGATCACAGTGTCTTTGTAGTATAGTTTGATTCTTCCTGCTGTGTTCTTCTGTCTCAAAATTGCTTTGGCTATTTGGGGTCTTTTTTGGTTCCATATGAATTTTGGGAGTATTTGTTCTAGGTCTGTGAGATATGTCATTGGTATTTTAATAGGGATTGCATTGAATCTGTAAATTGCTTTGGGTAGTATGGACATTTTGATGATGTTGATTCTTCACATCCAAGAACATGGTATTTGCTTCCATTTATTTGTATCTTCCTTAATTTCTTTCTTCAACATTACATAATTTTCAGAGTGCAGGTCTTTTATCTCTTTGGTTAAGTTTATTTTAGGTACTTTATTTTTCTTGTTGCTATAGTAAATGGTATTTTTTTTCTCTATCTCTGATGTTTCATTGTTGTTGTACAGAAATGCCTTAGATTTTTGTATATTTATTTTGTACCCTACTAGTTTGTCAAATTCACTTATTATATCGTTTTTAGTGGAGTTTATAGGGTTTTCTATGTATACTATCATGTCATCTGCATATAATGATAGTTTTACTTCTTCTTTCCCAATTTGGATGCCTTTTATTTCTTTTTCTTGTCTGATTGCTGAGGTTAGGACTTCCAACACTATGTTGAATAGAAGTGGAGAGAGTGGACATCCTTGTCTTGTTCCTGATTTCAGGGGGAATGCTTTCAGTTTTTGTCCGTTGAGTATGATGTTGGTTTCCAGTTTCTCATATAGAGCCTTAATTATGTTAAGGTATGCTCCCTCTATTCCCATTTTGCTGAGTGTTTCCATCATAAATGGGTGGTTGTACTTTATCAAATGCTTTTTCTGCATCTATTGATATGATCATATGATTTTTGTCTTTTGTTTAGGTGATGAAAAGCTGCTTCCTTCTCCCCATCCCCCAGCCGCAAACACCGGGGATTTTTGGGCTCCCCTGTTTCTGTAACACTTTGAATACTTCTTGCCAGTCCCTTCTTGCCTGCAAAGTTTCTTTTGAGAAATCAACTGACAGTCTTATGGGAACTCCTTTGCAGATGTAATCCTTCTTATGGCTGTGCAAGGAGATGAAACATGTCTACCTACGCCTCCATCTTGGCCACTGCACCAAGCTTTTAAAGGTTGTAGGGAACCGCTCCTTGTGGTTTAGGGAACTGTAGCCCCAGCCCAAGCCTGACCTGCTGCCACACCCAAGCCTTCCACCCATCCCCCTCTGATCAGAATCAGGGAATCAGGTCCTGGAGGGGGCAGGTGGCTCAGACACCAAGTGGGCCATCTCTACTCCTGTAAAGCAGGAAAGAGGAAGGACATCTCTAAAATCAGAGAAGGAAAACTCTGACTCCAAAAAACCTCCGCTGCCTTGCGGCATATCTCTTCAGGGGAAAGGCTAAGGGAGTAAACCCCGACAGAAAATCCGGAGCCGGAGTCCCTAAGGCGGTTTGACATTGTAGTCAACACCGGCAACTCCTGCGGCGCACCTGAAGCCAAGCTGTACTGACTTCGTCTTTCCCTTGGACCCTTCAGCTGCGAAGAGAGGGGGGGTCTGCTGCATTGGCAACAGCAGACCCTCCATATCACCCTGCACAGGCTCTGTAGCTGCAGTTTCACTGGAGAGGACACTCCAGCATCATCGCAAGATGTCGACTCAACACGGGAGGAGACAGATACCGGTTATAAGCTCATCCGATTGGCGAAGGAAACGAGCGTCAGGGGTCTCCTCTGACGGTGGGAGAGGTCATCGCACCTCACTGGACAGCTACCGCCCGCCTCAAGCTGGGCAGCCCCAGCCAATTAGGTGCCGTCTCGCCATGGCTCGCCTGCCCCACTGGGTGCGTGGGGATCAGAGAGGCGCCTCTCGAAAAGTGGGCCACAAAACACCCGCACCAGTTAATTCCAAGCAAACAACAAGAAAGAAGCCTCCAGCTCTTCGTCTCGCTAGCTGGAACATCAGGACCATGTGCCCCGGACTTACTGCAGACCTTCCGTGGATCAATGGTGCCAGGAAAACCGCTGTCATCGATAGGGAACTGGCACGACTAAACATCGACATTGCGGCTCTACAGGAGACCCGGTTGGCCAACAACGGAACTATCAGAGAAACCAACTACACCTTCTACTGGCAAGGGAAGTCTCCGGACCAACCAAGACAGCACGGTGTTGGGTTCGCTGTGAAGAACACGCTTGTTAACTCCATAGAGCCACCCACAGGAGGCACAGAGAGATTACTTACCCTCCGATTGTCAACAACTTTCGGCCCAGTCAGCATTCTTAGCGCGTATGCCCCAACCCTCTGCGCCACCATCGAAGAGAAAGAACAGTTCTACCATGCACTGGACGAAGCGTTATCCAAGATCCCCAGAAGTAACGCTCTCTATCTCCTTGGAGACTTCAACGCAAGAGTAGGAGCCGACCACATGGCCTGGCCCACCTGCCTTGGAAACTTTGGGAGAGGAAAGATCAATGAGAATGGTCAGCGACTGCTTGAGCTTTCGTGTCACCACGGCCTGTGCGTGACAAACACATTCTTCAAGTGCAAAGAGATCCACCAGGTGTCATGGAGGCACCCCCGCTTCCGCCATTGGCACCAGCTTGACCTCGTCATCACCAGAAGAACGGATATTGGCAGCACCCTCCTCACCCGCAGCTACCACAGTGCAGACTGCGACACGGACCATGCCCTCGTGGTAAGCAAGGTGCGCATAATGCCGAAGAGGTTGCACCACTCCAAGATGAAGGGTCGCCCACGCATCAACACCAGTTGTGCCAGCAACCCAGTTAAGACCCAGCAATTCATCAACAAGATGGAAGATGCACTCGGCGAGGGAGTGGCGGCAGATGACATTATCGAATCCAATTGGCCACGTCTCCGCGACGCCATATACAATTCCACCATTATTGCTTACGGGAAGAAAGAGCGGAAGAACGCTGACTGGTACGAGGCTCACTGGGAAGAAATGGAACCCATGATCGAGGCTAAGAGGAAGGCCCTACTGGCTTACATGGTCACGCCCACTCCCAGTACACTTCAAGCTCTACAGGCTGCCAGGAACAAAGTCCAGAAGACCGCCCGCCACTGTGCCAACACCTATTGGCTAAACCTGTGCAGAAGCATCCAGGAAGCCGCCGATATAGGCAACGCACGAGGAATGTATGAGGGTATCAAGAAGGCAACAGGCCCAATCCCCTCCAAGATCGCCCCCCTTAAGTCCAAGACAGGTGAGGTCATCACTGACCAGGAACAGCAAATGCGGCGGTGGACCGAGCACTACCTCGAGCTGTACGCAACGAAGAACACCATAACAGACACTGCTCTTAACGCCATCCCAGACCTACCAGTCATGGAGGAGCTAGACACCCCACCTACTGCGGCAGAGCTTGGCAAAGCCATCGACCGCCTTGCTTGCGGGAAAGCACCAGGAAGCGACGGAATCCCTCCAGAAATCCTAAAGAGCGGGAAACCAGTCCTGCTACAGCCGCTCCATCATCTACTCTGTCGCTGCTGGAAGGAGGGTTACATCCCCCAGGATATGAGAGATGCCAACATTATCACCATGTACAAGAACAAAGGAGACCGCAGCGACTGCAACAACTACCGGGGCATCTCTCTCCTCAGCGTCGTCGGCAAAGTATTCGCCCGGGTCGCTCTTGCCCGCCTGCAGACCCTTGCCTCCCGCGTCTACCCAGAGTCCCAGTGTGGCTTCAGAGCTGGCCGTTCAACAGTGGACATGATCTTCTCCCTACGCCAGCTGCAGGAGAAGTGTCACGAGCAGCATAAACCACTCTACCTCGCCTTTATCGACCTCACGAAGGCGTTTGATCTGGTCAGTCGAAGCGGTCTCTTCAGCTTGCTATGGAAGATTGGCTGTCCACCACATCTGCTTGCTGTGGTCATGTCCTTTCACGACAACATGCACAGCACGGTGTCCTACAACGGCGCAACCTCTGAGGCCTTCCCAGTCAGCAGCGGAGTAAAGCAGGGCTGCGTCCTCGCGCCTACGCTGTTTGGAATCTTCTTCTCCATGCTCCTCCAATACGCCTTTAAGGACTGCAGCGAGGGTGTCTTCATTCACACCAGATCCGATGGCAAGCTCTACAACCTGGCCCGTCTACGAGCCAAGACCAAAGTCAAAGAGGTGCTCATCCGTGAGATGCTCTTCGCCGACGACGCAGCTTTGACATCACACTCCGAAGAGGGACTCCAGCAGCTAGTCACTTGCCTTTCCCACGCATGCAAGGAGTTCGGACTAGCTATCAGCCTGACGAAGATGAACGTTATGGCTCAAGGCACGGGGACTCCCCCATGCATCACCATCGACGGATACACCCTGGAGGTTGTCAACGACTTCACTTACCTCGGGTCCACCATCTCGAGCTCTCTGTCAGTCGACTTGGAGGTCAACCGGAGAATCGCCAGGGCAGCCACAGTTATGGCCAGACTGAACCGGCGAGCGTGGAACAATTCCAGCCTCACTGAGAAAACCAGACTGCGCATCTACCAAGCCTGCGTACTCAGCACTCTCCTCTATGGCAGCGAGACGTGGACCACCTACGCAAGGCACGAAAGGAAACTCAACAGCTTCCACATGAGGTGCCTGCGACGCGTCCTGCATGTCGCCTGGCAGGATAAGGTCCCCAACACCGAGGTGCTGAAGCGAGCCAATATGAGCAGTTTGCATGCAGTTCTTAGCGAGAGATGCCTCAGGTGGCTCGGCCATGTCAAAAGAATGGATGCAGGCCGTATCCCCAAAGACCTCCTCTACGGCGAGCTAGCAAAAGGCAAGAGGATGAGAGGGCGCCCAAAACTGCTGTTCAAAGACATCTGCAAAAAGGACATGACACAATGCTCCATCAATCTCAACACATGGGAAGTTCAAGCAGACGACCGCCTAGCCTGGAGGCTCGCGGTCAGGCAAGGTACGTCACGTGCAGAGGCTGCGCGCAACGAGGAGGCGGTCCAGAAAAGATCGAGGCAGAAGCGGCGTCAACAGCAGCAACAACGGCCATCTGCCTTCACCTGTAACAAGTGTGGCAGGGATTGTCACTCCCGAGTCGGACTGCACAGCCATTCTCAGCGGTGCAGATAGACTCTCAGGAAGCTACGCCATCGTCTCTCGAGACGGACGGCTGCCGCCGACGACGACGAGGTGATGTATTATATTTATTGATTTGTGTATATTAAATGATCCTTGCATCCCTGGAATGAAGCCCACTTGATCGTGGTGTATGATCTTTTTAATGTATTGCTGGATCCTGTTTGCCAATATTTTGTTGAGGATTTTAGCATCTGTGTTCACCAGTGATATTGTCCTGTAGTTTTCTTTCTTTGTTGTGTCTTAACCTGGTTTTGGAATTAGGGTAATACTGGCTTTATAGAAAGAGTTTGGGATTTTTCCCTCTTTTTGGATTTTTTGGAATAGTTTGATGAGGGTAGGAGTTAGCTCTTCCCTAAAAGTTTTTTAAAATTCGCCTGTGAAGCCATCAGGTCCAGGGCTTTTGTGTGCAGGGAGATTTTGGATTACTGTTTCAATTTCCTTCTTTGTTATTGGTCTGTTGAGACTTTCTACTTCTTCTTGATTCAGTTTTGGAAGATTATATGTTTTTAGAAATTTGTCCATTTCATCTAGGTTTTCAAATTTCTTGCTATACAGTTGTTTGTAGTAATTTCTTACAATCCTTTGTATTTCTGTGGTATCAGTCGTGATTTCTCCTCTTTCATTTCTGATTTTGTTTACTTGGGTCTTCTCTCTTTTTTTCTTAATGAGCCTGGCTAAAGACTTGTTGATTTTGTTTATTTTTCCAAAGAACCAGCTCCTAGTTTTGTTGATCTTTTAAATTGTTTGTTTAGTCTCTATGTCATTTAATTCTGCTCTAATCTTGATGATTTCCTTCCTTCTACTTGCCCTAGACTTTGTTTGTTGTTGTTGTTCCAGTTCTTGTAACTTTAGGATTAGATTTTTTTATTAGAGATTCTTCTATCCTTTCCAGATATGCCTGTATTGCTATGAACTTCCGTCTCAGGACTGCTTTTGCTGTGTCCCATAGGTTTTGGGCTGTTGTGTGCTCATTATCATTAGTTTCCAGAAACTTCTTGATTTCTTCTTTGATGTCTTTTTTAATCCATTAATTATTTAATAGCATGTTATTCATTCTCCATGAGTTTGGATGTCTTTGATTTTTTTTCTCTGAGGTTGATTTTTAGTTTCAAGGCATTATGGTCTGAAAATATCCTTGATATAGTTTCAATTTTCTTGATTTGTTGAGGCTTGTTTTGTGTCCTATCATGTGGTCTATCTTTGAAAATATCCCCTGTGCATTTGAAAAGAATGTATATTTTGCTTTTTTGGGGTGAAAAGTCCTATATATATCAGCTAAGTCCATTTGGTTAGTGTGTTGTTCAATGCCTGTATATCCTTGGTGTTTCTTTGCTTCAAAGATCTGTCTATTGTTGATAATGGAGTTTTAAAGTCCCCTACTATTAGTGTGTTGCTGTTAATATCTTTCTTGTGGTCTTCTAGTATTTTCTTTATGTATTTGGGTGCTCCTATGTTGCATGCATATATGTTTATCAGTGTTATATTTTCTTGATGGATTGTTCCCTTAAGTATTATGAAATGTCCTTCTTTGTCTCCTTTTATGGCCCTTGCTTTGAAATCCGTTTTGTCTGATATGAGTATTGTTACCCCAGCTTTTTTTTTTCATGTACATTTGCTTGAAATACTTTTTTCCATCCCTTCACTTTCAGTCTGTGTAAATCTTTTTTTTTTTTTTTTTGAGGTGTGTTTCTTATAGACAGCAAATATGTGGATCCTGTTTTTGTATCCATTCCACTACACTATGTCTTTTAATTGGAGCATTTAATTCATTTACATTTAAGGTTATTATTGACATGTATTTATTCATTTCCCTTTGTATCTGTGTTCCGTTCCCTCTTTTTTCTTTTTTTCTTTTTTTCCTTCTCCTTCTGAGATCATTCCTTTTAGAATCTCTTGCAATGCTGGTTTGGTGGAGATGCATTCTTTTTGTCTTCCTTTGTCTGAGAAACTCCTTATTTTACCTTCCATTTTGAATGAGAGCCTTGCTGGGTAGAGTATTCTTGGTTGTAGGCCTTTGTTTTTCATTGTTTGAAATATTTTTGACCATTCCCTTCCGTCTTGTACTGTTTCTGTTGAGAAATCGGTCAATAGCCTTATTGGAGCTCCCTTGTATGTTATTTGCTGTTTTTCTCTTGCTGCTCTTATGATTCTCTCTTTGTCTTTGAATGCTGCCATTTTAATTATGATGTGCCTTGGAGTGGGCCTTTTGGGGTTCCTCTTCATTGGCACTCTCTGTGCTTCTTGGACTTGCATGACTTTTCCTCTCATCAGGTTAGGAAATTTTTCCGACATTACTTTTTCTATCAGATTTTCTATCTCTTGTTCTTCTTCTCCTTCTTGTATTCCTATGATCCTATTTTGTCTTATGTTGTCCTGTAATTCTCTTAGGCCTTCTTCATACTTTTTCAATCTTTTTTCATTTTGTTGTATTGTCTGGGAATTTTCTTCTACATTGTCCTCTAACTCACTGATCTGATCCTCTGCTTCGTTTAGCCTGCTTTTGATTGATTCTACTTTGTTTTTCAGTTCAGAGATTGTATTCTTCATTTCTTCCTGGTTATTGTTAATAGTTTCTATGTCCTTTTTTTATGCTGGTGTAGTTCTCCATAAGTTCCCTGTAATTTTCCTGGAGCTGTTGGTAACTTCCTTGGAGGTTGTCATAGTTGTTTTTAAGGTTGTTGAGTACATTGAACTTCTTCACCATCATTATTTTGAATTCCATGTCTAATATTTGGGTTATGTCTGTTCCATCTACCTCTCTTTCTGGGGATTCCTCTTTTCCTTTCATTGGGAGGTTGTTTCTGTGTCTTCTCATGTTGGTTTCTTCTTGTTTGTTTTTGTTTTTTGGATTTGTCTGCTTTGATTTCCCGCCTTTGAGATATGAGATTCTTTATAGGAGAACTGGGGATTTTGGGGGTGCAGTATCTTTGATCCCCTGAGCCTGATGTTCTTGGGGTACCCTTATGTCATTTGTTTATGCTGTCTGGTTATATTTCATATACTCTTTGGTGGCACCTTCCCTCTGGCTAGTTGATTGAGAGTCACTCTGCCCACCGTGTCTTGTGTTCTTTTGAAGAGATGCTATTAAAAACATAAACACACAGCCCAGGCAAGAAACCCACATCCTCAAAAACATCTCCCATGCTCTATCCCACTATCAGCAGCAAATGAGCCAGTATTAATATAAATGTAGAGAGGTTAGGGCTTTTATACTATAGGAAGAATTGATAAGAGTTGTTTTTAATGAAGAAAAAGATGATTTTTGAGAGGGGGGAATGATAGAGTAATAATAATAGCAAGTAGTGTCAAAATTATGCAAGACAGTAATATTTACATTGTATGTTAATAGTAAAAAAAAAGAGAGGGAAGAATGTAGAATATAGTAAGAAAGTGGAATTGTATACTATTAGATTTATATAGTAGTTATATGCTATATATTTATTGTGAAAGGGAGGCTAAACAAAACAGACAAACAAAAATTAAAGAGGAAGGATGAGAGGGAGAGATGGTATGAAACAAATTAAAGAGATAGTTTAAATTTTTTTAAATTAAAATTAAAAATAATAAATTTAAATAAAATAAAATAGAAATAAAAAACTAAAATAGAAATAAAAACTTAAAAAAAGAAAGTTTTTACTCAGTTCAGTCTTTCTGTGCAGTCTTCTTTTACTTGATCCACACCTGGTCTATTGAGGTGGGCTAGAGTTTCCTGATTGTGGCCGTAGCAGTATGTGCCTGCGTGAGGTATTGGTCACGCTAGCCTCACGCCCGCCTGGTCATGCGCCTGGGTAACACCCACCCACAGTGGCCAGCACGTTCGTTTGGCACCTGTTGGAACCAGCGGGTTGCTTGTGCATGCACACACATGCACGTGCATGGTAGCCTGCATGCTAGCCTCAAGCCTGCTGAGCCATGGCCCGGGCATTGGTTTCTCGCCCCTTGGCCCTGGACACTTGTGCACAGTGGAAGTGGGCATCTGTGAGTTGCGGCTGCCCGCTGTCCTTGCACCCGCTTGGGTGGGCACGAGTAGCACTGGCGCAAGTGGCTTGTGCATTGGTTTGGAGCCTATTGGGGCGGGCCAGGGGTGTCTGCGCACAGTCTCCTGCAGGCCCATTGGGTTGATTTTGCACCCATTTGTGTGTTGATTTTATGCCTGTTGGGTTGGGCCTGAGGGGCACCTGGACGCACAGCCAGCGACTTGGTTGCGCACCTGGGCCAGCAGATGAGGGCACCTCCCTGTGTGCACTCCCGTGACCCAAGGATAGCATTGGGGAGTGGACAAGCGCACTTCTGCGCCTGCGCTCCTCAAGAATCTCCTCTCACCCCCAACCTCTCCTCCCCTCTCCACAGAATACAAGAGAAAAATATAAAGGAAAAACACATTCTTATATACACAGCAGTACGCTGTTTCTTGTCTCTCAGTGCCAGATGCCCCCTGGCCCACTCCTGGCTCTGCCAGTGGGCAGAGACCCGCTCTTCTCTCGATTCCTATCGGGGGAATCCTGTGGTCGCTAAAAAGTCTTTGTGTACTTCCAGCCGCAGCTCGGGAAGCCAACCCATTCAGAAATCCCATCTCGTTCCTTTTTCCTCCACTATCCTCACCAAACAGGTCATTCCCAGATGGCCTTCTCTAATCCAGCAGTGCCAAGGCTCGACTCCTGCCAGTGTCCAGATGCTCACTGAGATGTTCTGTCTGCAATTAGTCCAAACTACAGATGGGTCTTGGGATCTAGAAAGCACAGCCTGCCCTCACTCCTCCACCATCTTCCTCCCTATGCCTTCAATTTTAAATGATATCCTTGCTGGGTAAAGTAGCCTTGGTTATAAGTCCTTGCTTTTGATCACATTGAATATTTCATAACAATTCTTTCTGGCCTGAAATGTTTCTGTTGAGAAATCAGCTGACAATCTAATGGGACCTCCTTGTAGATAACTAACTGCTTTTCTCTTGCAGCTTTTAAGATTAGTTCCTTGTCTTAAGTATTGCCCTTTTAATTATGATGTGTCTTGGTGTAGGCCTTTTTGGGTCCATCTTGCTTGGGACTCTCTGAACTTCCTGGACCTGTCTTTTTTATTGACCAGATTAAGGAAGTTTTCAGTCATTATTTCTTCAATTAGGTTCTCAATCCCCTGGTCACTCTCTTCTCCTTCTGCTTTTCCCATGATGCAGATGTTGTTACACTTCTTGTTGTCCTGCAGGCTTCTTAAACTCTTCTCATTTTTTAAAATTCTTTTTTCTTTTGTGCTGTTCTCCTTGGGTATTTTTTCCACATTACCTTCCAAATTGCTAATTGATCTTCTGCTTCATTTAACCTACTGTTTATTACTTCTAGTGTATTATTTATTTTAGATATTGCATTCTTTATTTCTGACTGATCCTTTTATATGTTTTACATGTTTTTTTCATGCTGTTGAGTATCCTTACAATCATTACTCTAAACTCTCTATCTGATAAGTTGCTTACTTCCATTTTATTTAGTTCTTCTGCAGAATTACTTGTTCTTTCATTTAGGGCCTGTTTCTGTGTCTTCCTATTTGGCTGCCTTTGTTTTTGTTTCTATGTATTAAGTAGAACTGCAAAGATTCTCAAATAGATCTATGTCAAACCCTGCCTGTGACTGGACCTGGGCAACCTGTTTGGAGCTATCAGTGATCCACAGTTTGTGGCTCTCTCTGCTGGGCCTTGGTGTGTGCAGAAAGAACCAGCCTGTGCACCAAGGCTGGCTTTTATCAGCACTGGGCCTATAGAGGAATCAGCTACAGTTTCAAATCTCCCAGAGATCTGCCTTCACTTACAGGTTTTCTGTTAGGCTGAAACAGTATAAGTGCCTTTAGCTGTATTCCTTGACAGCTGGGCTTAAGGTCCATAGGATGGGGCAAGAGGGATTCCTGTGGGTGAAGCTATTGCTTCCCACTAGTCTGATGCCACATGAAGGGGAGTGTTCTGTCCTAGAAATATGGGAAATGACTCAGCACAGGGATCCTGGCAGCTGTTCCTTCACTTGTCTCCCTAGAGCTGCCAACCCCAGACTCTGCTTATGCATCTCTAGTCCATTCCAATCTTTCTCTACCAGAGCCCAGGGTAAGCGGCTGCTAACAAAATTTTGTGTGTTGTCCCTGAAAGAAGCTTTATACATCTCTGGCTGTCTCTCTGGACAGAAACCCTGCTGCTTTTCACAGCCAGATGTCATTTGGGTTTATTTCCCAATCTGGTGCTTTATGATGAAGTCTATACTCCATACTTCTCAGGGGGATCCCCGGCTACTGAAATATTCTTCTGGAACTTCAGCTATCAGCTGTGCAAGCCCAACCAGGCCTCTCAGGCCTCTTCTGCACTTTCTACCAGTCTCATTGTATGAAGTGGTTTCTTCCATAGTATTATTTACAAGGCTTCTCTCCACCTAGTGTTCAGTTGTGTATGCAATATGAATTTACTCTAACTTAGTTGTAATTCCAGTCTGGTCCTGGGAGGAGGTTATTGTAACCTCCACCAATCTGACACTGTCTTGGAGTTCCTCCAGAAGTTACTAAGTTTTGAACATTTATATTGTTTTTCTTTACAAGAAACTGCAAAACGGTTTTCCATAGTTTCTTACTGAATTATGTTCCCCCTCCATGAAAAATCTCCTTTAACATTGTAAGTCAGACATACTATTTATGAACTCACTCAGTTTTTGATAATCTCAAAATGTGTTTTGTCTTTCTTTTTTGAATTATAGAATTCAAACTTAAGAGAGTTTTCTTTCAGTAATTTACATTTTACAGATTTTCTTATACTTCTATAATTCTTGTCTTTATTTCTTTCTATCTATCTATTTCTATCTAGCTAGCTAGCTAGCTGACACCAACATTTTCTCTTTATTATTCAAGATTTTCTCTTTATCTTTCTTTAATTTTCAGCAGTTTGAAGATGATGCCCCTGGATTTCTCAATACTCCTGTTGGAACCTTAGCCTCATGAGACATAAAAATGGTATATGATATAAAGATAGGGTATGTTTGCTTTTGCTTTCCCTAGAAGCATATTACTTTTCATGTACCATGAGAATTAGACCTGCAGCACTTTGTCTAGTGAATTACTCAGTTCTGAGTGCTAAGTTGTTACACCTGGACTGGGTCACTAGGATAAGCCCCAGCTGGGAGAACTTAAGATGACCTTCCTCAATATTTACGTTTTAAGTAGTAAGAAATTCAGACCTTGGAGTCGTCTCTAGTTTAATAAAAAATTGAGACACTAGTGTTTATCAGTCCCTTGTAAAGATTAATTTACATCTCAAAATATTACAGTGAGAGGAAAGGATCCTTTTCATCCTGTCTCAAAGGAGCAAAACTTAGTTTTCTCTTCTTTCAGGAGGGAATCATCTATCTCCTTAGTATAAAAGAGACAATCTATTCTCCACTATTTACCTGTCAAGTGCCTGGCCACTGGCCTAGGAGTTGGTGATTTTTCCATCTGGCTGTCATTATATTGCCCCAGAAGTAAGCTCTGAGGCAATGGAGGCTAAGATGCTCATTATTTACTATAAAGCAATTAGTACATAGTTTGTCTCCAATCCAGAACACTTTGTGCATTTAGATTAAAATTGACAATTGCAAACAGGTTTGATTATTAATTCATCTTTCTAAAGAACAAACTTTTGTTTGGAATTCATTTTGACTACAGTATTTGCTTTCTTTATTAATTTCAGTTTTAACTCTTATTTTTATGCCATCTAAATAATTGTTTTTTGTTTCACTCTGTTTCTCTCTCTTTCTCAATTTCAATATTAAACTTAAATTTCAAAATGTTCTTTTAAAATAATACAAATTTAAATATGAGCAACTATAAGAAAGAGTATATTTTTATTCCTGTTCCCTTGTGAGAATGATGTCCTGTTGGTATTAGTTCTTAAATCACAGACTTTTTGTTTTAAAACTCTGTAAAACTGTTTTCATTATTTTCCATTTTCCAAATTCCTAGTTAAATACCAGTTTGATGCTCTCATCATTGTATATAACCTTTTTACTCTGTCTCTATTATTGAGGTTCAGAGATTTCACTAGGAACTTTCCTTCAAGAGAACTGTGAGATATTTCAATTACATCATTTTCTGTTTAGAAACATCTCTTTCTGTCTCTCTCTCTCTCCTTCCCTCCTTCCTTCCCTCCCTCTCTCCTTCTCTCTCCCTATATATATATTGTTATATTTTGCACAGATATTTTATATTGTTTAATTTTTATATTATTGTGCAGGTGTGTTGTATTTTTCCAAATATATATATATATATATATATATATATATATATCAGAACATTAGCTAGGCTTTTAGCAGCAACCTACCTTTTTACAATTTCCAAGTTTTGTATATTAATTTGAAAATCACACTTTTAAATTCCAAAAAGTATTTCTATATTATATTTATTCTGCTTAAAATTGTTGATCACTTTAACAATTATCTTTCTTTTCTACATTTTCTAATAAAACCGTTTCAATAGGATTGCCTACTCATTTTTTGAGAGTCCTCCAAAATGAATTGCATTTTTTAAACTTTTCATGGTTGGTGGATTTGGCTCTTCAGAAACTCATTAAAAATGATGACATCTCTTGTGTTGGTTAAACTTGTAGATTGTAGAATACAAGGCAGGAACTATGATCCATTTGATCTGTGGCAAAAAGAGATAGAAAATGACTTTCTGCTATGAGGTAATGAAAGAAACTTCTTTTCTTTATCTAGATGTAAGCAGAGAGAGGTAGTCCTTTTCTAGGCATGTTGAATGGCATCAGCTCACTACAGTCTCTTCTCCAGAAATGGGTGCCACCGCTGGACACCATAAAGAAAAAGGGATCCTCAGCAGGTCATTCTTATTGTGTCAAAGAGTTCAGTTTGGTTGATCTGACTAGCTCTTATAAGACAAGCAAATAATTTAAATTTAATGCCATAGAAACCAATAATTAATAATCATTCTTCTGCCACTGAACCCTTTGTTTTCTCAAGACAGGGTTGGGTCAGCCTTCAGATTATGTTTCATAATATTTTTTAGTTTTTATATGTTGTTTTTAAATTTAGATGTTCATCATTGTTATACTCACTTTTATATTTGTAGCAGAAAATTATAGTTTCTAGATAATGTCATTGATTAATTTTATTGTAGTATTTCTTGCCCTTCTTAATTCAAATAACCATTCATTGTGCTACCTACACACCTAGTACTTTTGATTTAATAAATTTCTTTAGGAAGATGTTAATCTTTAGCAAATAATATATAGTGTTATTTTGGCCCAATCATGAGTGTATGTGGTACTAAATATATAATTTACATATATATTTGTAGTAATCTATTTTTCTTTTTACTCAATAATCTTTTTAAATACCTATTCTTACTGTGTATATATCTAGTTTATCACTACTCTCTCCACTGAATAATATTTATCTACTACGTAGATGATAAACACAGTATTTTCATCTATATTCCTGCTACCAGAAACAGTGTTGTGGTGATCAAAAATCTCCATCAGGCTTATTTACATCAAATTATATTCTCTATATTCAGTGATTATAAAGAAAAATGTTGAGATGAGCGGGAAATTTAAAAAGTGGAAGGTTGATAAATCTGTATCTGGTCAGCATTACTATTAAAACATGTGGTTCATATAGATATGTCAATCCACTTCATAATAACTCAATAATATCATCAAGAGTATAGCATATGTCCAGCTCACTGACTTATGTACAAAGTTACTAATTAACAGGAAATGTACAACATTTCATTTTTTCCATTATATTACCATTAACTTTTACCTTGGGAAAAAGAAAGAAAATGAGTAAATTGTGGTATGCTCAAAAACAAAATCAATATTTGCTATTGATAAATTATTAGAAATGCCTGATTATGTTACACATCCACTATGCAAATGTCTACATTTTATGTCACAATTTTAAAATATCAGAGGTCTTCTGTCAGATGAAACCACTAGAAGAAGGTATAGGAGGGATAAGTGGTAATAGAAAAAAACACAATAAAATAAAAATTTCAAAAAAAGTTTATTCTTGCCAAAGAATGCATTTTCAATTGTGTTTAACTTAAATTTTGAATCTTTAAAGTGTGTTTTCATATTCCTAGAGTGATTATATAATGACACGATTAATATAAATCAGATGGAATAATTAGTAAGAGATTATTGTTCATACAGATAAAATTAACAACAATCATGACTACAGTGGGAAATACAGTGGCAAGATTCCCAGACAATATTAAGGGAAAAAAATCAACACTATTTGAGTTAAAATTTATTATATGCCACATTTTAAACTTTTCTCTCTTTTTTTATAAGACCAATTTAATACAATGTTGTCAATGAAATTCTACTAACTAATTGTACTTTTTTTTCATTAGTTTTGGGACAGTGTCTCAAAGTTCATCTGTAAAACATAGCTAGCCTGATATCTACATTTCTATTTTGTCATTTTTGGCTTTTGTCATTAACTTCTTATAAAAGGAAACTATGTCTCTAGTATTACTCATAGTCAACACACTAATATTTCATAAAGCGTTATTAATGGATTATTTTTTAGCATCATTGAGGTATAGCATATTGATGAATAACTTGTACACAGTAAAATTAACCTAGTTAAAAGTAACAGTATAATGAGTTTTGATAAATTTGTATAAATATAATTATGATGAAAATCTAATTTTAGAAAACTTCCTTCACCTCAGAGAGTTCTTTGTGTTCCTTTAAACTGTATCTCCAAAACTTCCCTGCTCCCAGGCTTTGGGTGATCTTTTTTTGATCACTATAATATTGTGTATTGTAGAACTTCATGTAAATAAAATCATATAGTAGAATCAAAAGCAGTCTTTTATGGTAGATTTCCTTGACTAAGCATGAAGTTTTTGGCATTCATCCATAATGTTGCATGTATTAAATATTGGTTTATTTTTATTGCTAAGTAGTATTCCATTGCATGGATAAACCACATTTTGTTTATCCATTCACAGATAAATAACTATCCAGGTTACTAGCTGTTGGCTAATATAAATAAGGCTTCTAGTGTAAGTTTTTGTTTGGACACATGTTTTTATTCTTTTGAAAACATACTTATTAGATCCCTCTTTTTTCTGACACTCTGAACCAATTGAGGGGAAGAGAGAGTCAGCAGATAAAAATCAAAACAACCCCTTCATTACCTAAAAAGTTACTTGGTTAATCTCCAAAATATATAAAGAACTTATACAACTCAACATTAGGAAGACAAACAATTCAAATTAAAAAATGGGCAAAGGACTTGAATAGATACTTCTCCAAAGAAGACATACAGATGACCACTAGACATATGAAAAAATGTTCAACATCATTAATTATCAGAGAAATGCAAATTAAAACCACAGTGAGATATTATCTCACACCTGTCAGAATGGCTACTATCAATAAATCAACAAATAACTGCTGGTGAGAATGTGGAGAAAAGGGAAGCTTAGTGCATGTTTAGTGGGAATGAAGACTGGTGCAGCCCCTGGGGAAAAAGAATATGGCATTTCCTCAAAAAATTAAAAATAGAACTGCCTTTGACCCAGTGATTCCACTTCTGGGAATATATTCTAAAAAGCTCTCAATAATTTTTAAGAATCAAAGTAATCTCAAGGGCAAAAATTTGAGACTTACTAGGCTAGTACCTATGTAGCTCAGGACACTGAAATGATGTCCATGAATCCTGGCTAGGTTCTGCCTTTAATAAACCAAGCCACGTCACTCTTATATTTTGTATTTACTTTGCTATTCTTTCTTCTTAAAGCTGACCAACAGCTTTAGCTGTATAAATGAGTTCCATGGGAAGTGTGGTGTCTATGATAAAGCTAGAGCTTTGGAAGTCTTACTTGTGGTGGGAGTTTGACAGTTTTATTTTGGATGAAAGAACCTTGGGAAAAAGTAAAAGTCAGGAGACATGTTAGGGGCTGCTTAGTCCAGTTTTCTATCTGCCTAATTAATTTTCTTATTTTGAGGTTTTGATCTTAAATAAAGAATTCATGTTAAAATACAGCTAATTTAGTACTTTATTTTTATGATAATTTTATTAGCCTTTAATAAAATACATAAAATATAAAAATGTTTTCTATAATTTTCCAGTAGGTACACCCAACCTCCACCTTGACACATAGCCTGATAACTACTTCCACAGGAATTAGTCCAACAGCTTTTCTTCATTAGAAGAGGAAGTAGCACATTATCACATAAAAATTTAACAATAGCTTTCACTTGGGGAAAGCTAGTACTCAAGATTAATGTTTTTACCTAGTAGTACACTGCACTATAAAGAACATTATGTCATTTGAAGACTATATACATATATATTGAAGAGGTATTTATAATTTCTGTTTGCATTAAAAGAACTGAAAAACCTCAAGGAAAAGAATACTTGGAATATTTAGCATAATTCAAAATATAGTAAATATGGCTTTCTGGCATAAATAAAATAGCATAAATTTAGGAGTCTTCAATAGTTTTTATCAAAATGTTAAGTGTCCAAAATGCTCTATTCTTCTCAAATCTGATCGTATTATATAAGTTGGCTACTGACGAATAAGCATGAGATACACACAGAAAGGCCTTGACCTAGTGGACTTTTATTAATTATTTTTATTTGGCTAAACCCTGTCACCATCAACTAAATTAATGTCAATAACAAATTGAGAGGAAGAAATGAGCAGATGGGAAGCCACCATATGCTCATGCCACACTCTTAATTCATAATAATTAGGTAATTATGGAATGAGAGAAAATTTAATTCAAATGTCTATGGCATTTGCCATGCTTGCTTATAAATCCATGTCATTTTGAATGAATCTTTTTCACTTGGCCCCTGAATTATTAAATGCTAAGGAAAGAAATTACTCCAGTTAGTTTTCTAACCCATCCTCAGGCAACAAACATTTATTGGACATTTTTAAATAAGCAGGCTCAATGGACACAAAAGGAATTAATAAATATAAACTTTACCTGTGTTTTCTTATACTTTTTCCCAAGACAACAGGATATGCTCATTATCATGAGGCATTAACTACTGAGAAGCTGTGGATGGTGATGGGCATGATATTAACAGCACCTCTTGGAACAAGGCTTAATTACTTTTGGTCCTCAGTTCCTCACTGTAGTTCAAACAGGGAAGCCTAGGGATTAGGGCTGGTTTCAAAACATCATTTGCTCTCAAGCAAGATGTGAACAACAGGTTCTGACAAGAGTGTTAGAATTGTTTATTTTTCTCCAGCCTACTCTTTTCTCATTAGATGCACATTAGAAAACTGTTTCCTTGTATTATTCATCCTTTTGATTTAATCATACCAATGATTAAAAATATGAGCCTATTTCTTGTCTCAGCTAGTTTCCTCCTTTTAGTGAATAACAAATAAAAAAAGGAGCCAGTTAGCAACTAAGAATTGCAGTGATCCTTAAAATATAATTGTTACTGATATTTTCCTTTAGTATCATAGTACTTGTCTTGCACAAACAGATTTGAGATAATGAACTAGATTAGAATTTAAAGAAATTCCTATTCAGATGTGGTATTGATTCTTCAGACTACCTGAAGTGAGTTTCCAGTACTGGGGAAAAAATTGATTAGGCATCTACTATCCAGAATACAAGTATTTATCTTCATTAAAGCAGGTAAATAAACTACATTTTTAATACCACAAGATCCGCATTTGAAGCATAAGAGTGTTTATCCTCCCTAACTTGAATTTCATCAAGGAATTTGAAACTGTATGACAGATAATATATTGTCCAGTAAACAAGTTCAAGAAAATGTTTCCTGTGTCAGTTTTCTAGAGCTTCCATAACAAAGTACTACAGACTTCATGGTTTAAACAACAGAAATGTATTTATTCATTGCTGGTGGAAAAGCAAAATGGTTCAGCTTCTTGGTGGTTTCTTACAAAACTAAATGTGCTTGTACCATATAATCCAGCAATCATACTCCTTGGTATTTACTGAGATAAATGAAAAATTTATGGCCATGCAAAAATCTGCAGGTGGATGTTTGTAGCAACTTTATTTATAATTGCCAAAACTTCAAAGTGGCCAAAGTGGCTTTCAGTAGGTGAGTGAATAAATCAACTGTGGCATATGCAGATGATGAAACATAATTCAGCACTAAAAAAATGAGTTATTGAGCTAGGATAAGATATAAAGGATCCTTAACTACATATTACTAAGTGAAGGAAGACCATCTGAAAAGGTTATATAAGCGGGGGACAAAAAATAAATAAAACTGGAATTACATTCTGAAGGGCAGGCCCCTGGTAGTACAAGGCTTCCCCTGCTAGGTGAGTGTTCTAAAAACCCATCTGTATCAGGGTACCAGCTGGCATTATTGTGAAAGGCTGAATTCTGCTTCAGTAAATTTATTTTGAAGATTCTTTCAATGCATTTGCCCATTTTATGATGCGTGATTTATGAGCACACCTGCCCACTCCAAGCTGAATGTTCAGCAGTTTTGACCAAAAAATGGCATGACCCCCATGCCCTATGCTCTCTGTTCAGCTGATCTCACTTCGGGTGACTTTGTTTGCTTGTTTGTTTGTTTGTTTGTTTGTTTGTTTGTTTGTTTCCCCGGATGAAAAAAGTCCTCAAATGGAAATATTTCGCTGGCATGAAAGAGGTGAAACAAAAATGGCAGAAACACTAAAAGACATCAAAACCAATGAGTTCAAAAACTGTTTTGAGCAGTGGAAAAAATCTTGATATATGTATCATATCGAATGGAGAGTACTTTGAAGGTGACTGAAGTTTAAACACATAAAAATAAATACACAATTTTCTAATACATTACAGTTTTTTGGGGGGTCACCTTTTGTATACTGTTTGATTCCAATTATATGACATTCTGGAAAAGCCTAAACTATGCAGAAAGTAAAGAGAACAGTGGTTGCCAGGGGTTTGGAGAAATGAAGAAATGAACAGGTGGAGCACAGAGGATTTGGGGGTCATTGGAAATACTCTGTATGATACCATAATGATGGATCCATGGCACCATACATTTGTCTAAACCCATAAAACATATGGTAAGAATGAACCTGAATATAAACTATGAACTTTGAGTGATTATAATGTGTCAAAGTAGGTTCACCAATTGTAGCAAGTGTTCCACTCTAGTGAGGGATGTTGATAGTGGGGGCAGCTCTGCAGGTATGAAAGCAAGGTGTATGTAAAAAAAAATAAATGTATCTTTGCCTCAGTTTTGCTGTAAATCTAAAACTTCTCTAAAAATGTAGTCTTTATTTTAAGAAAAACAAGAGTTGTGCCCTGAAATTTAAATAAATAACTATTATTCAAAACCACACCTTCCTGGATTTATTAACCCAAAAACTTAAAATGAATTAATGTTAATTTAAGAGGTAAATTTTACATTACATCATATCAGATTGTCCATATCAATTTGTCTTTCTTTGTGTCATGAATTGTTGGCCACTTTTGTTAACATCTCAATCTTGTCCTTTTGCATAAGTCCTGCCATCCTACACTCAGCAATCTATGATCATGCCTTGGTCAGTCTGTTTTCTATTTATGTGAAACTATCCCCCCACTCATGCCCACGTTATATTTTATATTCTAGGGAAGGTAAGAGTAGATAGTCTAGAACACACATACTAAGCTGGACACTGTTTTTATAACTCTTAAATGTCAATTGGAATACTCTCAGCCCAGCTTGATGTTTATTACATTTCTTTGATAAATTAGTTGTTTTTATTGGGGAAAATGCAAGCATGATTTTTCTAATAATGACATTTATTTCTCAGTCACGTTTGGTTTTTTAATTATGTAAAATAAATGCATCTTGAAATGTGTTAAATTTTGTAGGGAAGGAAGATAATCGTAAGGCAAATATCTTAAATATTAAATTTTATAGAGAAAAATAATATTGTAAGGAAAACATCTATTTCAAGAGAATACAGATAATACATATGACATACTTATCAAGTTTAAACATATTCTCATTTAAGATACCACCTCACACTTGTAGAATGGCTATTGTCAATAAGACAAGAAGTAAGTGTTGGAAAGGATGTGAAATAAAGAAATTTCTCATATGCTGCTGGTGGGAATGTAAATTGGTACAGTTATTATGAAAAACAGTATGGATATTTCTCAAAAATTAATTATTGAACTACCCTATGACCCATCAATCCATCTTCTGGGTTGTATCTACCCAATAAATGTAAAAACACTTAATCATAAAAATATATGTACTCTTATGTTCATTGCAGCATTACTCACAATACCATGACATAGAAAACAAGCTATGTATCCTTCAGTGGATGATTAAAGATGTTGTACTATACACAATGGAATAGCACTCAATTATTAACAAAATGAAATATTGCCATTGCCATTTGCAATAACATAAATGGATCTTGAGAGTATAATGCTATGTGAAATAAGTCACACAAAAAAGGACAAGGACAATATGATTTTACTCATATGTGGGATATAAAACAAAAAGCAACAAGTGAGCAACCAAAATAAACTCATATGCAGACAACAGAATGGTTGGTTACCAGTGGGGAACTAGGGTGGGGGGAGGACATAGAGGGTCAAACGGATCAAGTACATGGTGACAGAAGGAAATTAGACTTCAGTAGTCAGGCAGGAGGAGTGCTCACCTACTTGGAGTAGGATAAGACTTTTTTCATAATCAGACTTTTAACTGATTGGAGGAGGACCACCCACATTAGGGAGAACAATCTGCTTTACTCATTCTACCAGCTTAAATGTTAATCTCAACCAAACACACCATCACAGAAGCACTCTGAATACTCTCTGACCAAATACCTGAGTAGTCTGTGACACAGACAAGTTGACACATAAAATTAACGATCACATCTGGTTATTATTTACAATACACAAAATAAAAACAAATGATGACACCATCCCTCTTTCCCAACTCAACCATTTTATCTACCCACTAATCATTTCCCTCACTCTTTCTCTCTATAATAGGACATTAGTTTAATAGTTCACACAATTAAAAAATGACCTGAACTTATAACATACACAGTGTTATTGATGCCAGTTTGACAAATATTTGATTATTCTGCTCTCTTGCCAATTCTATTATTTGAAAAAAAATCAATAGGGTTGAATTGTGTGTCAGGATACCATGCAAACAAGGTCCTCCTCTTCTGATCTTCTCTTCAAAGTTTTCTATCAGAAACACAGGTAAATTTCTAGTAGTTTCAAATAATTTAATACCTTTCAGAAAATAGGTTGATAAATATATTAATTCAAAAACAAAGGATTTATTTATTTCCCATGATGCTCCAGACATTAAACTATACATGGGAAAAATTATCTGAGTTCTTTAATGTTAAAATATAATAGTAGAGGAAGATTAAAAATACACAAAGAAAAATGAATTTTTAAAACTGCTAAGAAGAAAAGAACACGATGAAGTGATAGAAAATAATGAGGGTTTAATTAGAGAGAAAAATAAGGTTTCTTTGAAAAAAATCACATTCTACTTGAGACTAAAGAGAAAGGGATCATGAACTATTATAAAAGAAAAAATGAAAATCTTAGAGCCTATGTAGAATTTTTTTTCAAAAGGATTATCAAGATATTTATTAAATGTCTAACAACATTTTTTAAATTTAATTTTTATTCTATTTTTTCCATTGCCATTTAGTCCCCTTATATGCTGTCACCCCCTCCCCCCATTGTCCATGTCCATGAGTCCCCTTTCCTTTTTGGTCAATCCCTCCACCCCTTCAACTACCCCCCATAGCTGTCATCCTGCTCTCCATCTATGAGTCTGTCCCCATTTTCTTTAATTTGACAACATTTTAAATAACAATCTATTTTATCCTAAATGTTTTAGGCAATGAATTCTCTCTTTTTTTTAAAAACAAGTCTTTTTTAAATTAATTATTTATTTATATGTTTGTTTGTTTCTTTGATTTTTTAGAGAGGGGAAAGGAGAAAGAGAGGGAGAGAAACATCACTGTGTGGTTGCCTCTCACTCACACCCCCAACTGGGGACCTGACGCGCAACCTAGTCATGTGCCCTGACTGGGAATGGAACCAGCAGCACTTGGCTTGCAGACCAACACTCAATCCACTGAGTCACAGCAGCCAGGAAGTCCTTTTTGTTTTAATTGAGCTTTATTCCTTCCACTGAGACTGAGATATGCATCTTAATATCACCAAAAATTAATCTACTGTATACTTCAAGCATCTAGATAAAAAATTCTCTCTTTTATTATGCTCCATAAACTCAAGTTAGATAACAGTCTATTACTGGTAGTTTATCATTTGGGGGCTTTAAAAGGAATCTTCCTTTCCTTTCTCCCATTGTATATGTGTATATATTGTATATTGTGATTGGGTAGTGAATATGAAAAGATCCACATTTAATGACCTGTCCATTAGTTCCAAAATACCATTCCCTTTCTACATATATCTTTTGATTTAGAGAACAAAATGCCTTCTTGTTTCAGAGGAAATGAAATTTATTCTCCATATGACACAGACTGAATTGCCATTGAACATGAATATCAGTAACCATTGTATGGGACATTTCTTTGTTATGATTTTGTTATTTCAAATAATAGCAAATAGGAATGGAGAGTAAGTGTTAGCATAATTACAGAGTGAAGGACAAAGAAGCAATAACCTTCTGGAAGCAATATTAATTAATATGCAATATTACTTAATTTTGTTTTGTTAAAGCAAAATTAAGGATCTAACTCAATAAAATGTAGAACAAGAAAAAGTACATTTTTTGTTACAGTGGCAATGACCAGGTGAAATTTACTTAAAACATCATTGACTGGTCACAAGTAAACTCATGTTTTCAAGCACTATAAACTGCTATGCAGTTTATCACACCAAAAAACAATTTATCAAAAGTTATGTAGAAAATAGGTACAAAGTTTCATTTCAATACATTATGTGTAAATAAAGTATATTCAAGTTTATTTAGATTGTTTCATTTTCTTTTCAATTATGAAAAAAAAAGCCAGTGATATGAGATAAAACTGCTGGTCAACAATGTGTTAAGGAAAAATGTGTTCAAGATACAAGTCTCAAATTATTTAAGCATGATTATATATCCCATCTCTAATCTTTCTAAACTGCATCTCTAAAGTTGGCTCTATTCTCAGGCCTACATTATTACAAAATAATTGTCACAATTCCTATCTTTTACATCTTATTTTCCACATCATCTGGTAAGAGAAAATTGTCTTCCTCCAATAACTCAAGAAAAAGCTCTGGAATTGAATTTCATTGACTTAATTGGCTGACTTGGCCCATGTCCTTCATCAATCAAACTACCATGGTCAGAATAGGCAGTACTGAATAATTCAGCCAAGGTCATTAATTCCACAATTAGAATTGTGGATAAAATAAGTTTCATTGGAAGTATTTAGGTTACTTTCAGCACAACAAAATTAAAGTACTATGACCAAAATAATACTGAGTGAATTTGGGGCTGCTAAAGAGCAAATGTGTATTACCTTTTACAACCCTGAGTAAAATAGAGTCCTGGGACATGCTTCCTAACCCTTATAATACCACAAGACTCATATGAAGAGAATAATAGGAGCAGTCATTAAAAGAAATGGCTAAACATGGGCATCTTTGATTCATATCCTGCTTACCTGGATGCTGTTTTGAGAGTAGAACCTTAGGCTACCTCCTTGAAAAAACAAGGATCTAATGGCAGCCAAGCTAAAACCGCAAGGTGCCACTATGCTTATACATGTCATCAGCCCCATCCACCTTGAAATAGGATACTCACACAGTGAGGTTACCATATCTTACAGTGATGTTTGTGTAGTGAGATGGGGTTTTAATGTCATCAATTTTTGCTATACTCTATGAAATATAAAATAATCTTGATTTTGAATAGACTACATTGGATGTTTAATTTTATTATTGAATATGGGAGTGACATGGTAATTTAGAGTAAGATGTTTACACATTTACACATGCACATTTTTAAAATATCAGCTAAAACCTAAAATAATCTAAACCAAGCACATTTTAGGATATTCATTCTACTAGGGGATAGTTTGGTGCATGCACAAAGTATGACCCCAAAATATATTATTTCTGTCTTTAAGGAACTCTCATTCTAATGATAATGGTAAGATTATTCTAATAAAAATGCCAGTCACTGAGTGCTTCATAATGTCTTGGTAACTTACCCTCCAATAACTCAATCATCGTACCTAGTCTGAATTCTAAGCACTACTATTATCTCATTTTAATGATTGGGGATGCAGTGGCATAGAGAAATTGAGTTGATATGGGGCAGATTTAAATTCAGGGATCCTGATTTTAAAGACAATTATCTTAATTATTCTGTAGTAATTTATAGTCTACTTGGAACAAAACAGAAATGTAACATCACTCTAGAGAAAAGACTTATAACATACGTTTCAGTATAAATAATAAGTGTCAAAACAGATGTATGATTGTAACAGGAATAATTCAGGGAATGAGTCCATACAGGAGTGGAAAATGAAGGCATCATTTTCTCTTTGTGGCTTGTTGACCTCATTAGTTTTTGTGTCCTCAGATGAACTCTCGTCTTGCCTTTACAATACCAATTTGTACAACACATTATAACTGATTTGTTTACAAGTTTTATAGCCTCCATTAGATGATAATTTATCCTTGAGCAAGAATCTAGTCTCTTCCATGATTTAGTGCTTAGCATTTAGCTCTATAAACACAAAATAAATATTTATGGATAGGTGAGTTTGGAAAAAGAATATTTTTTTCTATTGAAAGCCAAAAGTTTTAACCCACAAAAAAAGACAGTGGCAAACTTTATTATTTTATTTTACTTCAAATAACTCCAAAATAAAGTTAGTTAATTTAGATAACAAAAAGCTGTTCATAAAACTTTTACTAAATTTAAATATCTAAACTTTCACTCTTTTAAAGATTATTAAATACCCTGAAACCAATGAGTTCAATGTTTCCATTACAGTGTCCCATTTATAAATACATAACATTACTTACATCTACCTAAAAGTACTACTAAAATTTTATTGACAGTGTCTAAAGCATCTTACCCCATGTTTAATATGACCGGTTACCTTCTTCTATTTATACCTGCTACATTTTATTGCATTAGAAGTATGTCATGTGTCCTTTATAGTTTCTACATACATGTCAGAACACTTTCTTCATATTATTATATATGTGAATTTTTAGGGTCAGATCAAGCAGACATCTGCATGTATGTTTCTAAGACATTTATTAAACAAATAATAAATGAAACACTTACTATTATTTATTCACGTCTGGAAGATACAGCTAAAATGAGTTATGATTCAATATTGCAGGGGCTGTAGTAAAAATAAAAGGTGCTACATTGTCTGACTCTCACATAAGTATAAGCTTGGGTGTTTCACAAGCTGGCCAGTTTGGGTATATAAGACAATGGCAAAATGTGGTGAGAAAATATCAGAAAAATAGAAAAGCAGACTAGAATCTTTCCTAACATAGCAAGAAGTTTGTATTTTAGTCTATTTACAAGGGAAGAGGGAAGATTTTTAAGCAACAGGTAGATGTAATCTTATTACATTTTTAAGAAGATAACTACAATACAAAGCATGGATTTAACTTCAAAAGATATAATAATCAACTTATTCTATTGCCACATAGCTACCCAGATTTATACCTAGATATCAATTCAAAATAAAGTTCTTCATCATTTAATAACATAAATTCAGTATAAACGTTATGAAAAGCTACAGTTATTGAGTTGATTTCTATGATCTCTAGAACTTTGAGAAAGAAATACACCATTTCTAACAATAAAAAGCTCTACCCATAGGCTGATAGATACATTGCAATAAGTAAGTTTCTTTTATGGAGAATGACATTGAATCTATGGGAACTGTTCAGATATATATGGCTAGAGAGCATATTTGGAAATTTTAAGCACAAGAATGGATGACTGATTTGATGAGAAGTCTAAGGATATAAAGCCTCACATTACATCGAGTGAACTAGGTCAATGTGGGCATAAGAATCACTGAAACAGAAAATTCAGGATGAGATTTGTTTAGGAATGTGGGAAGTTATTTTGGAACGTGCTCGGTTTAACTTGCTTGTAACATGTTCATATGTGTAACAGATAGTGAAATACCAATCTGGAACAAATTTGAGTTATCATGACATAGCAAAAAGATGAAAAGAGGGGAACTTAGTATAAACAAATGAGGGTGTCAACATTTACAAGGTCAAAGATAGAACAAAGGTACACCAATATTTATGAAAGGAAAAACAAAACAAAACAAAAGAGAAACCCACAAAGGACACAAAGCATGGCTATAGAGGTGGATATGCCAAAGTCCCACAAAGGTTCTTATTGGATTAGGCAATAACAAAGAGGAAACAAAGAAACAATAAATTTCTTCCTAGAAATTTGGCAGTAAAGGAAAGGAAGAGATTTAATTACAAGGTTAGTAGGTCAGTTCTGTTCCCAATTCTGATGTGTGACTTTTTTATTACCAGTCAGTTCTCCCACACTAACTAGGTATCCTACAATTTAAGTCAATTCTGACACTATCTACCTGGAGATAGCATCAGATTTCACAGATGAAGGGCTCCCACAAGACTGTCCCCACTTCAACTGCCAATAGCAAGCCCAGGTGGTTAACCTGTGCTTCTGACTCACTGGCTATAAATCACAACCTCCTCTACAGGTTCAGAACTCAGAAATCAGACAGGCATTTTACTTAGTATATTGTTTGTTATAAAAGAATATTAATCAAGAATAGCCACACAGAATTGATACTTAACAAGTTATTGGGAAGGAGCATAGAGCTCTTACGCTCGCTGAGTATACCATTCTTTCTGAGTCTCCAAATGTTGAAAGAACCCAATCTTTTGGCGTTTTTTCTTTTTGGAAATTACATTACATAGATAGAACTGATTAAATCTCTAGTAAAATGAACCTATATGGTTACTGGAATTCTACATTTCAGGTAGAGCAGTAATATATAGCTTCAATTATATTGTGAAAGTAATTCTTAGAGCAACCATTAAAAATTCAAAGGATAACAGTTAAAATGCAAAAGACCAATTAAAATGTAGGTCTAAAAATATATTCAAATAATATTAAAGAAGACAAGAAAGGAAGAAAAGTGGGACAAAAAGCCAAGAAGACAAGTAGAAGCAATTTAATATAATAGTAGGCTTAAATCCAACAATTGACAACTTTACTAAATGTTAACGCACAAAATACTCCAGTTTAAAGTTGGATATTTTTTTATGTCAGGTTACTCACTGTTCAATGAATGAAAGCTTATAGTCAAAGTGGGGAACATGGATATAAAGAAAGGTATATCATTTGAATCACAGTACAAGATGGGGCTTCACATGCAAAGTAAAAGTCAGGGGTTCCCCTACTGCACTGTTGGTGGGAATGCAGACTGGTGCAACCACTATGGAAAACAGTATGGAATTACCTCAAAAAACTAAAAATGGAACTGCCTTTTGAACCAGCAATCCCACTGCTAGGATTATACCCGAAAAATCCTAAAACCCTAATTCAAAAGAATTTATGCACCCCTATGTTCATAGCAGCACTGTTTACAATAGCTAAGTGCTGGAAACAGCCTATGTGCCCATCTGTAGATGAGTGGATCAAAAAACGGTGGTACATTTACACAATGGAGTACTATGCAGCAGAGAGAAAGAAGGAACTCCTGCCATTTGCAACAACATGGATGGAACTAGAGAGAATTATGCTTAGTGAAATAAGCCAGGCAAAGAAAGAAAAATACCATATGATATCACCTAATACGGGAAACTAAAGAACAACACAAACAAATGAACTAAATAGGACAAAGAGCAGAATAGCAGTCAATAGGGGGGAGGGGGGAGGGAGAGAAGGGGGATAAGTAAGGGAAGGGTCTAATCAAGGAACGTGTATAAATGACTCATGGACATGGACAACGGGGAGGGATATGATTGTGAGAGAAGGGATGGGCTGGGTGGGAGAGAGAAATGGGGGAAAAATGGGACAACTGTAATTGAAAATCAAAAAAATAAAAAATAAAGTCAGGGGTTTCGTACTAGGTTGAGATTTCAGATTATCTGCAATTATATCAACAACTTTTGTTGACACAAAATTACAAAATTGGAAAGTCTTTTAGAGATCTTGTGAGTGACAAATCAAATGTCCCTATGTGAGCTAAAAACACAGTTTTGACAAATACAGATATTTTTATTAATTTGGTAGTCGTTAACTATATGTATTGTATAGAAGCTGAAATTCAATTTCTCAAATAAATATATTTTTCTATATCTCATTTTCATATGTAGGCACAATACTGTAGCTTGTTAAATAGTTAGTAAATTAAGGTGAGTACTTAAATGTCATTTAATTTCTGTCATAGCTAGTAAGGCAGCAGACAATGAAATCATTCACATCTGTGGATACTAGCAGTGGGTAATCATTCCTGGGAGATGGTGGGATGGCACAAAGGGCTGTTAGTAGCAACGCTGTTGATAGCTTAGGACTCACAGCTGGAGTTTTAATAGAACAGATTTTTTTATGGTTTAAGTTATATTTTATTGATTATGCTATTAAAGTTGTCCTGATTTTTTGCCCTTGGTCCCCCTCCACTGAGTACCCCTCACTCCCTCAGGCAATCCCCATGGGTCATGCATATAAGTTCTTTAGCTACTCCATTTCCTATACTGTACTTTCCATCCCCCTGGCTATTCGGTAACTACCTATTTGTACTTCTTAATCCCCCTTCTCTCTTTCTCCCACACCACCCTCCCATCTGGCAACAATCAAAAGGTTTTCCATATCCATGATTCTGTCTCTGTTCTTGTTTGCTTAGTTTGTTTTTTAGATACAATTGTTGATAGATTTGTATTTTTGCCATTTTATTTTTCATAGTTTTGATCTTTTTCTTAAATAAGTCCCCTTAATATTTCATATAGTAATGGCTTGGCGATGATATACTCCTTTAATTTTTTCTTATCTGGGAAGCTCTCTATCTGTTCTTCAATTCTAAATGATAGCTTTGTTGGGTAGAGCAATCTTAGCTATAGGCCCCTGCTTTTTATGACTGAATATTTTTTGCCATTTCTTTCTAGCCTGCAGTTTCTTTTGAGAAATCAGGTGACAGCCTTATGGAAACTCTCCTATCGGTAACTAACTTCTTTTCACTTGCTGCTTTTAAGATTCTCTCTTTTATCTTTAACTTTTGGCATTTTAATTATGATGTGTCTTTAAGTGGACCTCTTTGTATCCATCTTGTATGGGACTCTCTGTGCTTCGTGGACTTGCATATCTATTTCCTTCACCAAATTACAGAAGTTTGCTTTCGTTACTTTTTCAGATAGATTTCCAATACCTTGCTCTTTCTCTTCTTCTTCTGGCACCCCTATGATGCAAATGTGGGAACACTTGAAGTTGTCCCATAGGCTCCTCACACTATCCTAATTTTTTTGGATTTTTTTTTTTTTGTGTTGTTCTGACTGGTTGTTTTTTGCTTCCTATGTTCCAAATCATTGATTTGATTCTCAGCTTCATTCAATCTGCTGTTTTTTCCCTATAAATTGTTCTTTATGTCAATTAATGAATCCTTCATTTCTGACTGGATCTTTTTTATGCTCTTGTGGTCTTCACTAAGTTCCTTGAAATCCTTATAACCAGTGTTTTGAAATCTGCATCTGAGAGATTCCTTATCTCTGTTTTGTTTAGTTCTTTTTCTGGAGTTTTGATCTGGTTTTTTATTTAGGCCATGTTTCTTTGTCTCTTCATTTTGGCAGCCTCCCTGTGTTTGTTTCTATGTTTTAGATAGAGTTTCTATGACTTCCTGTCTTGGTAGTGTGACCTAATGTAGTAGGTGTCCTATATGGTCCAGCGGCACAGCTTCCCCTATCACCCAAGCTGGATACTCTAGGTGCAACCTTCATGTGTGATGAGTACACACCCTCTTATAATTGAGCCTTGATTACTTTTGGCAGATCAATGGTAGAGATGTACCCAGGCTAGTCAGCTGCAAGGACTGGCTGTGACCACTGACCACCAACCTCCTCCCTCTGTAGAGGATCAGCTGTGCAGGGTGGTGGTGCTCTGACATGATCTAGAATGGATTTGTTATACAAGAAGATGGACTCTTCTAAGAATAGGTCATTTACTGTGAGGTGAGCCATTTCTTGCAATTACTAAGAAGTCTAAAATATTACAATTAGCCATGAAAACTCTTACCCAATCCAAGAGCAAAATATGGGTATATGAATTTCCAAATAAAAATAGAATATTGGATAACCACTATATTTTTTAAAGGCTGTAAGTTATGACCTGGTTTGGAAGCATCTAGTCATGATGATTCCTAAGATCCTAAACTTTGATGGATTTCAGGTAGAATATTTAAGCAGAGCAACTTTATAATAATAATAATAATAATAGTACTATTACTCATAGTCATCTTTTGATTATTCAGCACCAGGCATTCTTATGAGTTCTTTACACATGTTTACTCACTTAAACCTAACTATTATCCTATATGGTAACCAATATTATATCTGTTTTTGAGATGATGAAACTGAGATTCAGAGAAGTTAAATTACTTATTTAAATTCACACATCTGGTAGGCATCAAGACCAGGATTATAATGCAGCCAGTAAAGTTTGAAAGTCTATGTAGTTGAAAGTTATGTTTTTACACATTATTTTATTTTTTTTATTGAATTTATTGGGGTGATATTGGTTAATAAAATTATATGTTTCAGGTATAAAATTCTAATTCTACAAAGAAAGGGGCTCACACAAAACCATGCATTGTATGAGGTGGGGATCATTGAGAGTTTTGTGAGAGCTGACAAACACACTTATTTATTTTATATATTGCTGCATCAGTCAAGTGCTATTTATTCGGGAAATATTTTTTTAAGATTTTATTTATTTACTTATATTTTTAGAGAAAGAAAGGGAGGTAGAAAAAGAGGAAGAGAAACATGTTTGTGTGAGAGAAACATCATCGATCGGCTGCTTCTCACATGCTCCCAACCAGGTACCATGCTGCAACCCAGGCATGTGCCCTGACTGGGAATCAAACCAGTGAGCTTTTTGGTCCACATACCAGAGCTCAATCCATTGAACCACACCAGCCAGGGCTAGGAAAATGTTTTTAATGCTTATTCTAATTTAAGTCATTAAATATAATAATTTTAATAGTCCTTTTAGGTATTATTTAGGATAATTTTTGAACGTTTAGTCTCTCCTCTATCACTTCCTTTCCCTGGTTTATTTTTTTTTGATATATTGCAAGTGGGAGATATGGGATAGTGTATGATAAAGAGGTACAGGTGACGTACATAAACTTAGGGCAGTCAGTAAAGGACAAAGTCCTCAAGCATAGTGTCTCCTTTTAGGGTGATATCTCATGTCCATCTTGGTGTTGCTGCCCTTTCACCTCAATATTATAGGCGATGTAACTGGTAAGCTCACACTTTTTGACTTGGACAAAGACTAGTTACCTTTTTATTTTTTGCTAAATCTTCATGATGTTAATTGTGTAGAAACCAATCAAATGTCTTCTATGTGACTCAGCCATGTTGTTCTATAAGACTGTTTGTTACACTATTACTTTATATATTAGACCCTAAATATGGAGACCACTTTTTTTCTCATTTAATTATCTTTTTATTCATAGACACTTTCCTTCTCTACCCTATTAAACCATTTGGCTCCTCCTAGACTAATTGTCTGAATATGTGACCATTACAAATCCTCCTTTAGTGCTTTCTTGCTGTCTCTGGCACCTCTTTCCTTCATCCACATGCCAGATTTAGTTCTGCTCACTTTTTAAAAATCTCCTCCTCTGTGCTGTGTTTATACCTTGTGGAAACCAAGATGACTGAGGGAAACAACTTCACCATCTCCCTGCTAAACTTGTGCTGTTTCATCAAATTCATTTTGATGAAACTGCATGTCTGTTGGGGCAGAGTAGGCAGTGAGAAGCCCCACAGACATGCCCAAATGGGAACTATAAATAAAATGCATCTGCTCCAACCCTCATTTACTCTCACTTATTTAACGTACTCCACAATTCAGGCAAGGCTCAAAGAAGGGAGAACCAGGACATAATTCTGGAAATGTTCCTCTCCTTCCTGCTTATTCTATTCTCACATTTTCCTGAGGAATTGGAAAAGTAATAAGTTCTTCATTTATCCTTCCATGTCGATTTCTGTATATAATGTCATTTACCCAGAAATGTTAAAAGAAGTTATTTAGAGAGAAGTAAAATAATACAATTTAAAAGTGGGATATACATAGAGAAAAGAATAATAATAAAGATGAATTAAGTAAAGGTTTTAAAAAACTTTTTATTATTCTAAATTAAAATAAAAGAGAACTGTTTGTTCAAAGCATTCAATTCATATACATGTATTGAATGACAGCAAGGATATAAGGTACCAGAAAGAAGACATAGAACTATTTTGTTATGATAATGTACTCACATTACTTGTAAAATGGTATAGTGTTATTTGGAAGTGAACAAGAATTATCTGTAAATGTATATTGCAAACTCAAAAGCAATCACAAAAAAGGTATAAACAATAAAGTGTTAACAATGTGCTAAGCAAGAAGAGAATTTAATTACTTAATTAAAATCACATAAATTAATCAGATAAAATAATTAAAATCACGAAAGGCATAAAAGAAGTGTAAGATAGAAATAAGACCAAAGAACAAGGCAAAAAATACAAAACAGGAACAAATACAATAGATATTAAGTCAAATATACTGATAATAATTTTGAACAGAGAGTGTCAGAGTGAAGAAAAAACAAGACCCAACTATTTCTTATCTATAAAGACATATAGATCATAAGTAAATGGGAGGAAAATATATCATGCTAACACTAATAAAAAGAAAGAAGTGGGGCTATATTAATTTCAGACAGAACATATTTCAAAGCAAGTAGAGTTATTATGAATAAAGAGGAGCATTACATAAAGAATGAAGGGTCAATTCTGTAGGAAGACCTAACAATCAACATGTATGCACCTAACAGCATAGTGTCAAACTATGTGAGGCCAAAAATACAAAGAGAAATAGAATATACGCTATCATAGTTGGAGACTTTAGGCTATTTCATCCAACAACAGCAGAATACATATAAGCAATATCAAGAGAACTAGAAGACAAGCCCCAGACTGTGAGAAAATATTTGTAAAAGTCACAACTGATTAAGGAGTATTCTCTTAAATATACAAAAAAAAAAAATTAAAACTCAGCATTAAGAAACAACCTAATTAAAATATGGGCCAAGACATTAACAGATACCTCACTGATGGTGATATACAAATGGCAACTAAGCATATGAAAATGTGTTCCATATAATATGTCATCAGGGAAATTCAAATTAAAACAAGGAGATACCACCACATGAGTATTGGAATGACCAAATTTTGAACATTGACAAAAACAAATGCTGGTGAGGATATGGAGCAACAAGAACTCTCATTCATTGCTGGTAGGAACTCAAAAGAGTACAACTACCTTGAAAGGCAGTTTGGTTATTTATTATAAAACTAAATATACTTCTACAGTATGTGCCAGAAATTGTCTTCTTAGCATTTACCCAAAGGAGCTGAAAACATATATCGACACAAAAACCTGCACATGGATGTTTACAGTAGCTTTAGTCATAATTAACAAAACTTGGAAGCAGCTAAGATGTTCTTCAGGAGGTAAATAGATAAACTATTGTACATCCAGACAATGCAGTGTTATTCAGGGCTAAAATAAAATGAGCTATCAAGTCATGAAAAAACATGAATGAATGTTAAATGAATATTGCTGAGCAAAAGAAGCTAAATATGAAGAAAGCTACATACTGTGATTCCAACTATATGATATTCTGAAAAAGGCAAAACAATGAAGACATGAAAAAGAATATTGGTTGATGCAGGTGGTCGGGGGTGGTGACTAGGCAGAGCATAGAGAATTTTTAGGGCAGTGAAAATATTCTATAGGATACAACAATGATGAATCTATGTCATTATATGTGTCTAAGTCCATAGACTGTACAGCACTAGAGTGAACTCTAAGGTAAACTAGGGAGTTTGGATGAATATAATGTGTTACTGCAGGTTCATCATTGTGACAAATGTACCAGTCTGGTGGGGATGTTGATAATTGAGCTGGCTATACAAGTGTGGAGGTAAGGGGTACATGGGAAATCTCTATGCCTTTCACTCAATTTTGCTGTGAACCTAAAACTTCTCTAAAAAATAGTAAATATAGAAAAGTTATTCTCAGGTAGGAAATAATCTTCCCAGATTGCCAAAGGGGTCCATAGTACAAGAGATGGTTAAAAATACATGATGTAAAATATGTATTACAAAAAGTAATTTTCTTGATAAAAAATAAAAATTTATTTTCTGAAGCAATAATGTGAAGAGTAATAAAAATATAATGTATTACCAAGGAAGTAGAAGATGAAAGAGAGGAGTAGACAAATCTGATTTTGAGGACCACAAGGAGCCAGGACAGCATGTTTTTTCTAATAGTAACAAGGATGAAAGACCATTTCGATAGTGACAGGTTAGATGGGTTTGGGAGATGAAGTGTTCACAGGGGGTTTAGGGAAAACACGATTGGTCACAGATTAAAGGAAAAGGAAAATGCCTATTTTGGTTTATTTTTCAGTTTGGACATCAACTATGTTTCTTCATAAAGCTTAGATCATGTGATACTGTTATTTATTTTTGAAGAGTCACCATTTAAAAAAATCTCTCTCTTTAAAAGAATATTGAAATTAAAATGTTGTAATGCTCAGAATCCCAGTAACTTGTTCAAAAATCTAAGATGAAAAAAAAAAGTTTCTAACCACATATTCACTAGATATTCAGTGTTTTAGCCTGTCTAATCCTTGCTTTTTTTAATCCAAATTCTTACAATAGAAATAACAATGTCAGCAGTCTAATTATCGACAGAGCACATGGAACCAAGGGGCTGTTATACTAAGTTTGCTCGGTGTGTACCTATGTCTTAGTGTTTGCTAAAAGGGTTCTCATGGTATCACTAATTTAATTTCTAAACTATGTATATTATTTTGTGCTATATTTCTTGAGTAAAAGTAATCTAAAAGGAAATTATTGTTTCACAAATATAAGTTTAATGATGAAGAGCATTTAAGAAGCAATAAAGAGTAAAATTGAAATTCACTTTTTAAGCTATGATATCTTTGAGTACAGAATATGAATGATTCAATCTACTTCAATAGGCAAATGTCCTTCCAAAATAACTGAGTCCTAAATGTCAAACCAAAATAGTTTGCCATAGCCTCACTGAAAATGTTCTGTTCTGAAGGATGTTCTGACTGGTAGTAAATTTAATAAAGTTTAGAAATGTCAAGTTGAGTTTTAATTTCCAGTTTGCATATACTAGAGTGTAATATGCTACACATTCAATATATTGAGACCACACTTCTCCAGCTTTTTATATTTTAGCAATAAGAATTTCAAAGAGCAAAATAATCGAGATTATTCTGCTTATGTCCTTCAAAAATTCAAATAATTGATCTGAATTACAAAACTGTTGGAAGTTATTTAAAAATAAAAATAATGATAGTTAGATTTATAGTCTGCAAATCAGGCTGCTTTCTATGATATCTAATAATTAGGCTTAACTTTTAGCTTCTAAGTTAGACTAACCACAGGATAAAAATAAAATTTAAAACATAGTAAAACTGCAATATATCAGTTAAACATCTACCTATTCCATAAAAGTTATTATTTTTCAGGAAATAACAATCTTATTTGATAACAAAATACTTATGTATGTGGTTCATAAAAGTGAATTAATAAAGTGATATTTGAATATCTAAAATAAGTATATCCAAAAATACATGAGTCATATCTTTATATAGACAAAATAATTGGTGTGGCTAATTAATTTTTAAAATATAAGCAATTGTTTTGGCACCTGTGTCAATATAACTTAGCCTTTCTAAAAATACTTCACATTTGCAGTTATGTTGTCATATACTATAAAAGATAAAGCTAAAATAATAAATTACCTTTAAAAATCTTTTTATTATGCATCATTTACCTAATGTATTATTTAAAAACACTGTTCCACTTATTTTTGTCAATGTTTCTGTTATTTATTCCACAAACCCAAGGTCCTGAGTGTCATAACAAGATGTTCTGCCATTCCCAGCTTCCTCCCTGCCATTCCCAAAGCATGTATGAAGATTCTTTATGAAACCCAGCTCTTTTCCTTGAGTAAATAAATGTTCTATGCATTTTTTCAAAGCACTGATTAATTTCTAGAGCTCTAAAAACTTGATTTTAACAAACTTTGCAGCTGCTATCATTGCTGTTATTAAAGAGTAGATTTTCAGAAATCCTTACTCTGATATTCTGAATGTGCTTCTCTATACTTAATGCTATTTTAATGGTATTTTTAAACTTCAATTTCTGATTTTTAATTACTAGTATATAGACATGTGATTGATTTATATATTGCTATTATATACTGTATTCTTTCAAAACTTGCTTACTTCTAACAGTGTTTAAAAAAATATTTTCCACTAAATTTCCTGTGCGGTCATTATGCATTCTTGCTTTCCAATTTTGATAGCTTTCACTTCTTTTTCTTGTGTTAGTATACAGGTCAGAATATCCAGTACAACATTTCATTGAAGTGATAAGAGAAGACAAACATGCCTTGATTCTGATCTTAAGAGAAGAGCATTCAGGTTTTCACCTGAATATGATATAATCTGATATAATTTCTGTAGATGTCCTTTATCAAGTTGGGAAAGTGATAAGTGTTTTCCTGAGAAATGGATGTAAGATGCTCTCAAATGTCTTTTATGTATCTATTAAGATGAGCAAATGCTTTTTTTTTCCTTTGGTTTGTTAATATAGTTCATTGGATTCATTGGTTTATGAACGTTGAAACAAACTTGAACTGTTATAATTCCCACTTGGCCATTAATGTTTTAACCTTTTGCTATATTGCTGAATTATATTTGCTCAAATTTTGCTGCAAAATATTTCATCTACTTTCTCGTTCTGTAGTTTATTTTCTTGTAATGTTATTGCCTGGCTTTGGGATCAGGATAATGCAGACGTCATAGAATATTGGAGTATAAGCACTGCCCTTCAATATTCTGGAATAGTGTGCATAAAACTAGTAATATTTTTTCCTTAAACAATGACTAGAATTCACCAGTGAAGCTATTTGTACCTGGAGTTTTCTTCATAGTGACTCAATTTATTTAATATAGTCCTGTTCTGCCTATCTGTTTCCTATTGAGTGAGCTTCAGTAGTTTGTTCTTTTTAAGGATTCATTCTCCTCATTTAGGTTGTAGTTTTTGGCATTAGGCTGTTCATAATATTTATTTATTTTCTTTTTTAATATCTTCAGAAATTGTAGTGCTGATATATCTGTAATTCCTAACAGTGAATAACTTTTGTCTTCTCACTTTTTTCATAATTGTTCTGGAGGAGGTTTATCAATTCTATTGATATGATGAAAGAACCAGCTTTGTTTACTTTAATTTTCTCTATTAACTTTTTATTTCTTTGTTTTTTAGTCTAATATTTCTTATATTTAGTTTGTTTTGTTTTTACGACTTTTAAAATTTCTTGTGGTGGAAGTTTAAGTATTTGGAAACTTTTTGGTAATGATATTTTATGATATAAATTTCACTAAGTATTGTTAGCTACATCCCAAATAATTTTATATGCATCTTCACTTTCATTTAGTTAAAACTATTTTAATTTTTTTACTTCTTTGTGAAACTATGAATGATTTAGAATCCTTTTTGTTTAATTTCTAAATATTTTAAGATTTTTTCAGATCTTTCAGTTATTCACTTCTATCTTAATTTTATTTTCATCAGAAAACAATTCTACATGACTTGAATTTTTAATTTATAAAAATTCATTTTATGGCTCCAAATACAGTCTATCTTAAGCTCTATAGTGCTGGCCAATGTGACTCAGTTGGTTGAAGCATCTTCCTGTGTAAACTGAAGGGCACAAATTCAATGTGGGTCAGGGCACATTGCCAGCTCAGTCCCCTGTTGCTGCATGCAGGAGAAAGGTCCCAGGTCTCAGCATGTGCGAGTGGCAACCCATCAGTGTTTCTCTTCTTCCCTTTCTTCCTCCCTTCCCCTCTGTCTAAAATCAGTAAGCGCGTCCTTGGGTAAGGATTTAAAAAAAAAAAAAAAAAAAAAAGACAGAAGACTGCTTTCCTTCATTTTTGTGTGTAAAAATAAGTCTGTGCATTATGAAAAAGGCTCTGTACACATTTTTTACAAATACTGTGTATTCTGATGTTATTGATGAAGTGTTCTATCAATGTCAATTATTTTAATTTTTTTTACTGCTTTGTGAAACATTTTTATTTTTTCTGTTGGCTAATTATAACTGTTTATTTTGTTATTTGTGAATTTTACTGACAGTATTATTTAAGTCTTCTATATCCTTACTGATTTTCTGTCTACTTGATATATCAATTATTGAAAGAAAGGTGTTTAAATAGTTAACAAGAATTGTATATCAATTTATTTCTCCTGGGAATTCTATCAGTTTCTGCTTCATGTAATTTCCAGCTCTATTATTATGTCATAGTTGTTAAGATTGTTATTTCCTCACTATTATTTTGAAATGATATGACCTAGTTTTATCCCCAGTCATAGTCTTTGTTCTAAAACCTACTTTTTCTGATATTAGTATAGTTGTCATAGCTTTCTTTTGATTATTTTAGTTTAGCATAACTTTTTTCTATCATTTTTCTTTTAACTTGTGTCTCATATATGAAATAAGATTTGTAGAAAAGGAAAAGGACTCACAAACATGCACAACAGTGTGGTGATCTCTGAGAGGAAGCAGGGAGGGGACTAAATGGGAATGGAAAAAATACAATAAGACTTCTGGCCAAGATGGAGGCATAGACAAACATGCTGTGTCTCCCTCCACAACTAAGAAGGAATACAACTACCTCAAAACTAGAAACAACCAGAAGTTCCAGAAAATCAAACTGCATGAAGTCCAGCAAACAAAGATATAAAGAAGAAATACTCATCCAGACAGGTAGGAGGGGTGGAGCCGAGTCAGAGAGGATGCAGTGTGGTGGTGGCAGCAGCAGCAGGAGCGGCAGACCGATAGAAACCGCAGTCACATGTTTTAAAAAGTCAGGAGGGACACTGGGGAGTGTTCCCAGCTCTTCACTGGACCTCACAGTTCACAGTCCCAGCACCAGGGAAAATCAAGCCTCATTGCTTCTGACTGTGCAGACCAGTGGGGGTTTGGTTGGAGGCAGAAACTGCCAGTCTCTCAGCAGAGTCCACTTGTTTGAGGGCCCCCACAGCCCTAGAATGTCCACAGACCCACCCACTCTGGGAACAATGGCTAGGGCAGCAGCTAGAGGGGTGCCAGTCTGGTGTGAAAGTGCTCGGAGAGGTGTCTGAAAAAGGGGCAAGTGCTGGGCGGGTGGCATTGTTCCCTCTCGGACCCCTCCCCCACATACAGCTCCACAACGTGGTGAAACAGGTCACTCTGTACTGATGAATCCCTAAGGCTCTGCTCCTTACAATGTAACAGGAGCAACTTCCCTACCTGGGACGCAGAAACAAACAAACACAGGAGACTGTCAGAATGAGGAGACAGAGAAGTATGGCCCAAAAGGGGGAACAGATCAAGGTTCCAGTGGGAGAACTAAGCAACGAGGAGATAGCCAACCTAACAGACGAGGAGCTAGACAACCTAAGAGATGCAGAATTCAAAACACTGGTGATAAATATGCTCACAGGCTTGACAGATATGCTTAAGTATGGAATAAACATAAGAGAAGAAGTGAAGGCTATGCTAAGTGAAACGAAGGAAAATCCACACAAAACCAATGGTAAAGAGAAGAAAACTGGGGTTCAAATTAATGATTTGGAACATAAGGAAGAAAAAAACAGTCAACCAGCACAGAATGAGGAAGCAAGAATTGAAAAAAACGAGGAAAACTTCTCAAATATTGTGAAGGAGATGGACATACTGGTCCAGGAAGCACGGAAGGTCCTGGGCAAGCTAGCCCCAGAGGGGACCACACCAGGATGCATCACGATTGAGATGCCAAAGGTGAAAGATAAAGACAGAGTCCTGGGGGCAACAAGAGAGAGGCAGAGAGTTGCCTACAGGTGGTTGCCTATAGGACTATTAGCTGATTTCTCAGAGGACACTTTGCAGGCAGGAAGGGACTGGCAAGTAGTATTCAACGTGATGAAAGGCAACATGCAACCAGGACTACACTATCCAGCAAGGCTATCATTTGGGATGGAAGGGCATATGAAGTGCTTCCCAGACAAGGTAAAGTTAAAGGAGCTCATCATCACCAAGCAATTATTATATGAAATGTCAAAGTGACTTACTTAATAAAAAGAAGATCAAAACTCTTAACACTAAAATGACAACAAACTCACAATTATCAACAACTGAATCTAAAAATAAAAACAATCCAACTAAGCAAACCAGAATAGGAACAGATTCATAGGTATGGGGATCATTTGCAGGGTTATCAGCTGGGAGGGGGGAGGGGGATAAATGGGGATATGGTGCAAGGATTAAGAAGCATAATCGTTTGGTACAAAATAGACAGGGGAAAGTTAAGAATAATATCGGAAAGGGTGAAGCCAAAAAACGTATATGCACAACCCACGGACATGAACTAAGGGGGGTGGGATTTTGGAGGGAAGGGGGGTATTTGACAGATGGGAGCTAAGTGGGAAAAAATTGAAACTACTGTAACAATATAATCAATAAAATATATTTTAAAAAATACCATAAGTTTAAATTAAAAATTAAAAATAATTTAAAAAGCTTTGTAGGTAGCATATACTTGGCTTTTGATTTTTCATCCTGACAGTTCATACCTTTGAATTGTGTTGTTTATTTATATTTAACATAATTATTGATATTGTTAGACTAAAATTTGAATGTTTGTTTTATTTTTATCCCATGTTTACTTTGTTTACTTTGCCATTTTTTCCTGCCCACTTTTGAAATTATTTTAATTCATTTTTGTCTCTTCTATTGACTAGTTACAACTGTTTATTTTGTTATTTTGATGGTTGAAATACAGATTATAGTATGTATTTTTAAATAGTGTTTTATATGGTATCATTTAAGGACCTGAAAACAGTGTATTTCTTCTTGTCTCTTCCAGTTTTTATACTATTATTAATATTCATTTTACTTTTTCGTATATATTCTTTTCTGGAGAATAGTAGTAGACAATTGTGAAAATCCTTATTTCTACAGCAAAATCTTAGAAAAAGAGAAATAACATTACAACACAATTATCTTTAACGGAAATTACCCAGTTGCTAAATACAGTTTTGGACTTAGCCGATCTTTAATATCCTTTTCTCTTATTTACTTTTGCGATGGAAAGGAAGTATATTTCTTATAGTAAGAAGTGTTTATTTGACTTTTCTGGTTCTTTTCCTACCATGAAAGTTTTGTCTCTCTGCTGGAGGCTCCCAATTAAATGTCAGTTTTTGCAGCATCAGCTTTTCTTTGTGATATAGGGATAGAATCTCTTGAGCTCCATACCATTTATTGTTTTTTCATTTTCTGAAAAAGTTTTCCTTCCACTAATGAAAAAAATTCTACTTCTGAATTGTCAATAGCAACATAAAAGAAAAATATATTTTGATTCAGTAAGTTCATTCAAATGCCTGTTATACTGAAGAAAAAAAATGTAATATGCTATTTATTAGATATGTGGTTTATGTAAGAATATTCACAAAAGCATAAATTCCTGCCTTGACAAAGCAAACTTCTGATTACCATTTTAATATGGTTCCTTTCCTTAAATTCTCCTCCAAAATATTTAATATATATTACAAACTTGAGTTATAAGATATCACAAAACAGTATAATTTTCTGTGAAATTATTAATTCATTGAACAGAAATTCTTAAGTGTAATGAAACTTATTAAATTAAATTCAGCCCTTGAGGAAAGATACTGCTTTCTCCCTCCTAGATTTATTATGCTAATAGATACATAATCCATTGGTAATAAGTTTTTATTAAGTTCTCTATTTTTCAAAGGAAGGAAGAATAGTTCTTGATTTCTCAGAGATACTAGACCAAAGTTTATCTGATTCATTTAAGGCTACTTTTCCTTCAAAGTTGAGTTGTTATTACTAAGATTTAGAAAGCATAAATGCATTTTTCAAGTTCACAAATGCAAATGGCAGAACTTAAATCCACATAAAGTGTGTTCAAATCCAAAGCCTCATGCACTTTCCATTAGTACATGTTTTATATACATATAACTATTAAAATAATAAAACAAATTACTATCAAAATATATATTTCTTCATTTAAATTCACCCATATATCACTAATAATACATAATGGAGGAAATGTAACTGAATGAAAAGACCCAAGTGCCATAACCATATATTGTGTGTTACCTTTTCTTATGAAAGAAGGGAATATAATGAACACAGTATATTACTATAAAAAAGTGAATAAATAAATTCACACATATCTCATTTAATAAGAGTCATGTTTTTTTCTACAAACCTATTTGGTATATCTGACCTTACATATGTTTGGTCTGGAGCAATAGAACATAGCTAGAGGGCAAGACAAGAATGCTGACTGGTCTTATTTTGAAGTCATAATCTTAAATCTCAAAAGGACTTCTAATATTACCTAATAAAGATTTTTCAAGTCCATGTACTCTCCCACTCTTTTGAAATAACGTTTCCTTTTCTCTCTCCACACAACTAAAACACCTACTTCAGTCTTCTCACTAATCCAAATATTGTAATTTTATAAGAAAATTGAGACAATCAGAAAAGAATTGCTACCAGCTCCCATCCCTGCATCTACCCACTTGCCAGTATTTGATAACTATACTACAATTGACTTCTCTCCTGTTATTATAATTCTATCAAAGGCCAACCTCTCACCTATGAACTAGATTTTATTCTCATTTTCCAAGTCAAAGACATTTTGCCAGCATTTCTACATTCTATCTCTTGCTGTCTAAAATATCTCCATTTATTGGATTATGTACATTAACACATAACCATGATCATATTTTACCCGTAATAAAATATTTCTTGCCCCATTTTCCCTCCCACCATCACTTCACTTCTTTGCTTCCATTAACATCAACATTCTTTGTAAGAATTGCCTATATTCCATCATCAGTTCCACTTTTCTACATAAACTTAAGTTTAATCAATGTTTTGCTTATATCATTACATTGAGTCTCTTATCAAGTAGAGTGTATTTATATTGTGTCATTTTGTTAAGGTGAAACTACCTACCTCGATGGTTCTGAGTTATGGGTCATGATAAACAGTTTATTCAATATTTAGATAAAGCAAATGAAAGAGCAGCCATATTTGTTTTTACAGTGGAAAGGCCAGAGAAGGACATGAGGCACTGTGGTAATTAGAATATGTGTTGTCAATTACCTGCTGGTTCACTTTGTTAGCTTTCTTGTAGCAACTCCAGTTCTCTCTGAATCTTCATTCCCTTCTCCTGATTCCATGGTCAAGTATTTGCTTAGTGCTGTGAGGTGCCAGCTTCTCAATTAATACACCTATAACAGTCAAGTTGCAGGCCAGAACCAAGAAAGGCAATGCAAGGTTTAGTAGACCTTAATGAGTTCTACTTAGATTTGCAGGTTCTAGTTTGAAAATTTTTTCTCAGCTTCACATTCATTTTCTCCCAACTGCCTGCCAACTTAGCTACTATAAGGATAAATTCCTAAATAAAGCTCTTTATTTACATGCAATCTATATGTATATCTATCAAGCTATCTTTTTTCTATCTATATTTATATATGATCTATATTTATATATGATCTATTTACACATCCATCTCTGTATCTATCATCTATTTCTGTTTTTATCTTGTGTTTTAGCCTTTATTTTTTCTTTTTCTTTTTTATTATTAATTTTATTTATTTATATTTATTGAGGTGACATTGGTTATAAAATTATATAGGTTTCAGGCATACAATTCTATAATACATCATCACCTGTATATTGTATTTGCAGTAGCCCATCTTTTATATCAGCAGCATATAACTTTAGTTGATTATTTCTTCCTCCTTTATACTGATTATTTCTTCCTCCTTTATACACATTGCATGGCATCTAAAAAACTGCAATATTTATTACTTTTACTGCTTACTCTGTTTCATTTAATAATTTATCTTTCATTCTTGACATCTTAATGTTAGAATGCCTCAAAATACAATCCTTGAATAATTTTTCTATCTATAGTCACTCTCATTGTCATACTCAATCCCAAAATCTTAAATATAGTTTATATATGCTTAAAACACGCAAGTGTATAGGTCTAAACTTTTTGTCTTTTCTTTACCTTAGACTCCTATATTCAAAGGATTACTTGTGATCTACACTTAAATGTCTAAAATGTACTTCAAAAGCACTTCTCCTAAAACTAAACTAGTGATCTAAGTTCTTCAGGCCCATGCCCCAGAGTATTCCCCTCTGCTACCACTCTGGTTGAAGCCACTACTATCTTTTACCTGGATAGTTGAAAAACAATCTGACTACTCATCCTAATTGAATCCTTGTCATCTTTTAGTTAATTATCAACACAGCAGCCAGAGTGGTTGAGAAATATGGCAGATCGTGTAATTCCCCTGATGCAATCAATCCCTTATCCTTCTGAACTCCAGAAAATGGAAAATGAGTTAAATTTTGTTCCTAGTAGTCCATAAAAAATACAAATTATGCTCACAGAAAATACAAAATTTCCATCTGATATTATATAAAATAAAATGTTTTTGTAAAATAGAGAAAATAAATAGAAAGTTCATAGAGAAGCAATTTTAGCCTATTACACATTTACATACTTCTCAGTTTAAAATGTTTATGGTTTTAAAGATGAAATACTCCAAAATAGCATCTATTAAGGTTTAAATAATTTAAAAGTGAGCAAAGAAAGAGACATAAGTATCTCCCAAGTGAGATATAAAACTGTATAACAAAGATTTAGGTAAATCTTTTAAACAAGTAGCTCATAGATTTGTCTCTTAGTCTTTCAAAAGTTAAAAGAAATGAGAAAGTTGATCACAACTGACAGAGTCCAAAACATAGAACATAAAAAGAAAAGAAAAGAGTAAAAGGAGGAGGAGGAGGAAGAGCAAGAATGGGAAGAGGAGAAGCATTAAGTGACAATGAACAGTGACCTCTGAGAGATGGAAAACAAAGAAGACGAGCTTTAATATTGACCCCTTTCTTTGCCTGGAGAAAGCTTATAGCCATAGTGCAAGAAGGGGGACCATAGGCAATGTTTAACAGTCTCCCTAAGCTAAAGGGACAGAATTAAAGCTAGAGTTTCCATGTACAAGAGAGGAGAGAAATACACATAGATACAATTCTAGCAATCTGCAGAGTGTCACTATAAAGCATTCAGTTGAGTACTGATTCATACATGCATGTGAAGAAGTGGAAAAATTACCCCTGATATTAATACACCTTTAGTCCTGCCTAACATAACTTATAATGAAGAGTCAAAAGAATCAAACTACTCTTAAACAACTTTGTTATGTCTCCAAAAAAAGTCCTAACAATATTTATAAAAAATAAAAATATTCAGCACCCAACGAAGTTCAGAATGTGTAGCCTCCAATAAAAATTACCAGGGATGTAAAGAAGAAGGGAAATACAACCCATAATAAGAAAATGTTATGTAACAATTACTTAAGTGATAGTATGCACATCCCCTGGCTGGTTTGGCTCAGTGGATTGAGCGTCGGCCTGCGAGCTAAGTGTCGCTGGTTCGATCTTCCAGTCAGGGCATATCAGAGAAGGAAAACTCTGATTTCAAAAACCTCCGCTGCCTTGTGGCATACCTCTTCAGGGGAAAGGCTAAGGGAGTAAACCCCGACAGAAAATCCGGAGCCGGAGTCCCTAAGGCGGTTTGACGTTGTAGTCAACACCGGCAACTCCTGTGGCGCACCTGAAGCCAAACTGTATTGACTCCGTCTTTCCCTTGGATCCTTCAGCTGCGAAGAGAGGGGGGGTCTGCTGCATGGGCAACAGCAGACCCTCCATATCACCCTGCCCAGGCTCTGTAGCTTCAGCTTCACTGGAGAGGACACTCCAGCGTCATCGCAAGATGTCGATTCAACACGGGAGGAGACAGATACCGTGTCACTCCCGAGTCGGACTGCACAGCCATTCTCGGCGGTGCAGATAGACTCTTAAGAAGCTACACCATCGTCTCTCGAGACAGACGGCTGCCGACGAGTATGCACAAATAAGAAAACACTAATCAATGGATTCCATATATTAAAGACATAAAGGAAATTTTTAATATATTAAGTAGAGGTCTAAAACATATAAAACAAGACCGGAATCAAACTTCCAGAAATGGAAATTATAGTGAATGAGTCAGATAGGGGACATCCACTTTAGCTACCAAGGAATAAGGCTGGTATTGGATCACCAACTGAAATAATCAAAAACAAAAAAAAAATAGGTAGAACAATTGTTTTTCAAGACTCTGGACATCAGGAAAAATATAGGAATAAGGTGAGTCCTACAATTGTCCCAACCACCTACCTTGGGAGAGTTTGCAGGCAGCGGTGAAAGAGGAAGTCAGGTGGACCCTGACTAGAGTATATAGAGCTGAGGGTTTGGATAAACCAAGGGAAGTTTCACTGAAGGAAACCCTGCTGATGTGCACAGTATCTTCTAGAAATATTCAGTAGAGTTCTAATCAGAATATGGATTTCAGGGACTAATGCAGGGGAAAATTATTCAAAATCATTATCGGGGAATGCACCCAGCATTTCTAAAGGGTCATGAATAGTAACTATCTGCTCCCATAAGTCAGACTTGAAAACCTCATAATTGGACACAGTACCCAGAAGGGTGAGTCTTACTTCAGTCAAGGGAAGAAACTCACCCCAAATTAAAAGTTGTTCTGGTCCAATAGATGAGGTAATTAAAGCATTACTGTAAAGAACAAATTATTTTCAATTTTTTCCCCTCCAAAACTCAAAAATGGTAATAATAGAAAATTAACCATCACCCAGAAAGGTAAAATCTGCAATGTTAATATCCAATCAACAATTATCAGACATTCAAAATAGCAGGAACATATACATAACCCCAAATGAGAAAAATCAATCAGCCTAATAAGCTAAATACAAACACTAAGGTAAGAATTAGCAGAAAGGGACATTTAAACGTTATTATAACTACATTATAACTACATTCTATAAGTGTAAAAGTCAGAGAAAAAATTAAACATTTTAAATATATGCTTGAAAAGTTGTTTTTAAAGTTCTAGACCCAGATACTGAAGATGAAAATTTAATGTCTGAGATTTAAAAGTATACCAGATATGATTAATGACAGATTAGATGTTGCAGAAAAATAGTAAACTTGAAGATAGAAATTAAAAAAATACAAAATGATGCACACAGAGGAACAGAACTTATAGAGGCCTAACATATGTGTAATTGGAATTTCTAAAGGAGAGAAAAGAGGACATAGAAACAAATTTGAAGAAATAATGACCAGTAATTTACCAAATTTAATGAAACTATAATCCTATGGATCTAAAAAATTTAATGAACTCCAATCATACATACACACCCCCAAAAATGATAAAAATCTTCAAGGCATACAGTAATCATTTGTTAAAATCAGAGGTAAAGAAAAAAATATTTAAAACAGCCAGGGAAAAAACAGATATGTAAGGAGAAATAAAGATAAGGAAGAAGTAGAATTCGCATAAAATATGTGTTAGGCAAGAATATTTTGGCAACATCTTTAAAGCACTGGAAAAAAATCTGTCTTCCAAAAGAAAGACAAAATAAAGAATTTTTCAAATATGCAAATACTGAAAGATTTCATCACCAGCAGACTCAGACTGCCATAAATGTTAAAGAGAGTCCTGCAGGCAGAAATAAAATCTGGATCTACTCAATGGAGTAAAGAGTATTGGGAATAGTAACACAATGAGTACAATAAAAATATTGACTGTTTAAACCAAAATAATTGCAAAGGTGTTTTGGTGTTTATAAATATACATAGAAGAATGCAAAACAGTGCAAAAGTCTGAAGGAGAGAAGTAGAATGTTATAAGTTTTTCATAATAAATCTGAAGTAGTATATCACTTGATGATTAATGTGATAAATGAAAGATGTATATTATAAACTCTAAACTACCAAGCTAAACTATAAAAATGTATACTGTGCTAAAAAAAACACTTAAATTACCAAAAATATACAGCTAATAATCCAAAAACACATAGGAAAAATAGCAAGATGATACATTTATAACCATATCAATAATCATTTTTAAAGATAATTAAAGAACTCCAGTTAAAAATCTGAGATTGTCAGAATAAATAGAGGCATAATCTAATGATATGCTGCTTCAAATATAGTATTTTATAGGTAAAAGAAAAAACTATTAAAAGAGGGAATAGAAAAAAAAGAAAAATCAATAAACCTAAAATGTAGTTATTGAAAAGATAAATGAAATTGAAAATCCTTTAGGTAAACTGACTAAGAAGAAAGACAGAAGACTCAAATTTCCAAAGTCAAAAATGTAAGAGGAGACATTGTTACCACTTTTCATAAACAGAAAATATTATAAAAGAAGACTATGAACCACTGTATACATACAATAATATTAGATAACTGAAATGAAATTGGCAACTTTCTCAAAAGAAATGACCCAAAAAGAACTGAAACATCTGAATAGAACAATACAAATAAAGAGAATGAATTACCAGTTTAAAAACTGACTCATAAAGTTGAGTTCAAATCTAGTGAATTCGACCAAATATTTCTTAAAGAATTAATGTCAATTACTGAAAAACTCTTCCAGAAAACATATAATAGGATGCAATTAATTCATTTGACGAGGCCAGTATCACCCTGCAGTCAAAACTAGACAAAAATATAACAATAAAATGACAGAACAATTTAATAAATATAGACATAAAAATTCTCAACAAAATATCAACAAAACAAATTCAGCAACATATAAAATGGATAATAAAACATAACTAGTGAGAGTTTCCCCAGAAGTGTAAGGTTGATTTAACTTAGGACCTCTAGAACTAAATGGTGATTAAATTTGCATTCCCTTTAAGTCACTCTGTAAGAAACTAATACTGGTTCTCAGTGTTATTTTGATCAAGTTCTTGGTGTACATAAGTATAGCCCTGATCACTATAGTGCCTGGGAAGTTGAATCAATAGTGTTTTTTAGGTAGGTAGGACGACGACCATGTCCAGCCTGAAGCAGCTAGAGGAGCTCGAGACCTTCATCCATTGTCCTTTATAAGATTGTAAAGGGTCTTAAGTCTGAGAGGGGAGAATTGTTACAGAGTGAGGGTCCGCCACCAAAAAAAAAATAATTAATTAATTATTTTTAAAAAAGAATAGTATAGGATAGGGTGAAGCCAAGGAACTTACATGCATGACCCATGGACATGAACTAAGTGGGGGTGGGATTTCTGGCAAGAAGGAGGGTACTGGGTGGAAGGAGCATAGGAAAAAAATTGGGACACCTGTAACAGCATAATCAATAAAATATACTTTAAAAAAATAGTGCTTTTAACTTAATAGATTTGAAAATTATTTTGTTATTAACTATTTGTTAAGATCATTTAACTTGCCCTGGCCGCACAGTTCAGTCGTTTGGAATGTCTTTTGGTGCACCAAAAGGTTGCCAGTTCGATTACAAGCCAGGGCGCTTGCCTGGGTTGTGGGTTTGGTCCCCATTTGGGGCACGTACAAAAGGCAATCAATTGAAGTTTCTCTCTCATATCAGTGTTTCTCTCTTACATTGATGTTTCTCTCTCTCTCTCTCTTTCTCTCTCTCTCTTTCTCTCTCTCTCTCTCTCTCTAAAAACCAATGGAAACCTGTCTTTTGGTGATGATTAAAGAAAAAAAGATAATTTATCTTAATGGCTACATATTAATATTTTGTATGGAAGTAACAAAACATTTAATAGTCTAGTTCAGATTATTACTATTATAAATATTATTATAATGAACATTATCACATGCTAATAATTTTTATGAAATTTCTGATAATTTCCTTAGAATAAACTCTTAAAACTGTAATTATTGGATTAATAAAAGTACCATTTCAGGCTTTTTATATGATGCTCACATTAACACTACCAGAATCTGAATGACAGCTGCCAATATTCATTCACTTTTAATGACAAGAGCATCTTTTTTTTCCCCCCATTTGTGAAGTAGTAAATAATTGTCATCACTGTTTTACTTTACATTTACCAGATTAGTGATAAAATTTTAATATGAAGAAAAACTGTCATTTGTTTAAATTTATTAAAACTTTTGTTTACTCTTTCTATATACCAACTGGCCAATCTCACACAGAGCCGTTGTTACATTCACAATTATATCTGTGTTCACATTGAAAAGAACTAATGACAAGTTCCTAACTTTATGAGGTTTATAATCTCACTGTGAATCACAAACTAGCTATCATTTAATAAACAACCATTTCTAGGCCCTATAGTGCAATATTTTATATGTATTTCTTTCATTGAAACTTTATATCAATTTTATGAAGTTATTATCTGTTTTATAAATGACAAAATCAAGATTTACAGAGCTTAAAATTAAGACATACCATCTGGCTGATGTGTACAGCACTGCGTTAGGAACAGAAAACACTTCAATGGGGTAAAATATAAATAAACTTTGGTGTAATATAAACTTATCACTGATTGATAGTGTAGGGACTGTAATAGACTTGTATTCAAGATTATTTAATTTTTCCAAATTCTATATCATTGTCTAAGTCATCCTTTCTCCTAAGTCTCATTTTTTTTAAAAGGGGGGATTAATAGTACATTACAATTTGGCCTTTATTATGTATTATTTACACACATAATTTTCTAAAACAGAGCTACTCCTTTATTTATATTCTAAACAATTAACTATAAGAGAGCAGGCATTATGTTTATGTTGCCAAAGAATGTAACCACTCTGCCTAGGTTACTGCCTATCAAATAGTAGACATCCTGAATATTTGTTTCAATTTCCCTTATTTTGGTTATTACTCAGTATTAGAATAGCTTCTTAACTATCCACTTAAATCTATTCATGTATGTGCTCTCTATTTCATCCTTTATATGATTCATAGTATTCTTAATAGATAGAAATATTTCCCTGTTTCAATGATGAATCATAACTGAGAGAAGAACAAATTGTGGAAATTGTGTATTAAGATGTGATTCATGATGACCCATGTTGCTTCTACATTTAAAAATGTTTTTATTTCTTTGTGATCCTTTGGAAAATGTCATGAACCTCTCTGTGTGTAGTTGTTTGACCAACTAAGAATATGGGTACATTTAAAATAATGAAAATAAATATCATTTGTGATAATAAACTATAAGTCAATGACATACTGTTTTTAGCTCATTTCCTTTCATATTTATTTGGATGGAAATGTAGAGTGGTTGAACCAAAAATTACAGGGTGGGGTAAAAGTAAATTTACAGTTGTGAATATGCAAAACACAGTTTATCTTTGCATTGTTACTAATTCTTGTATTGTTTTCCATAAAAACAACTGTAAAACTACTTTTGCCTCACTCTGTATTATAAAACTCCTTAAACCTCTTTACTCTTGCCTGTCTCTATTATAAGGCTAACAGAGCTAAAACTCATTTCTCAATCTTTTTTCAAACCTAAGATTGTTTGCACAAAGAAAGGTTTCAATTAGAAACCTATTACTTTCAAGATAAAAATATACAGACACTACAGGAAGTGCCCGTGGTTTTCTTTTTCTCTTCTTTCTTTCTTCCTTCCTACCTTATTTCCTTCCTTCCTTCATTTCTCTCTCTCCCTCTCCCTCCCTCTTCACTCCTTCCCAGAGGAAATTTTGAGGGACCTAGCCCAATTTTTTGACTGGCCTGGTGGGGAAAAAGAAGAGAGATGTAGATGACCTGCTGAATGTGTTGATGGGTAAACTCACCCTAACTGAAGTGTGTGTTTGACAAAGTGTGGAGACGGGCACATGCAGATGATTCTTACGGGCCTGCAGGCCCGGGTGATCGGAAGTCTCTGCTCCCCCTTCCCCCTCCCCCACTTTCCCCTTTCCCTTGCTCCATGACCCAGGAGGGCAACAGGGAGTCACCTTTTCCCCGCTTTCCTTGTTCCTACTACGGGCCCTTGAGTTGGTCTGGGACGGTTTCTCTTTACTCTACCCCACTTCCTCCTTTTCCCTCAATAAACCTGTTGTTTAATCCTAGGGTGGTCTCCAGGTTATTTCTCAGAGCAAGGCTACCTGACAACTATAATGTTTCATTTAAAGATGTAAAAAGAGTTACAAATAAATGTAGAGATTTCTTGTTTTCATGTGGACAAACTTGATATTTTAAATATATTATTTCCTCTCAAAACAGTTTATGAATTCAAAGTAATTCTAAACAAAATCTGAAAGGATTCCTCATGAAACTTGAAAATTAATTATAAAGTAAATTTAGGGAAAATTTTTCAAGAACAGTTAATTTAAAATTTGAGACTAATAGGGCAGTGAAGCAACTATGAGGTTATTAAAAACATACATGTGGTTTTTATATAGAACTATAAACAGGATTAATGGATCAGAATGATGAACAGAGACAAATTTTTGTTAATGAGACAACTTGATATAAGATAAATGGGGCATTTATTTTAACATGGATAAAAATTGACACTTTCACAAATGATTATGGGACAAATAGCTGTTCATTTAGGAAAATAATACTAGATTTCTATCTTAAATTATTTATCATATTTTATACAGGCTACAAATGTACATTAAATACACACACACAAGAATAAAAGCATTCAAGAAAAAAGCCTTAAAGCAGAAATTGTTTTCCAAGGATAAAACTCAACAACAATAAAAGAAAGATTGTCAAATTTGGCTAATATTAAAACCATCTTTATAATAAAGACAAGATAAAGTTAATGGACAAATGAGCACTTTTGAAAATATTTGTAACATAAATTAATATTTATATTTTAGAAATTCTCATATGTATAAATTAAATTATAAATGACTAAATACATGTTTTTAAACATTGATAGATAAATACATAAAGGTTATAAGTCAAGTAATTAATAGTAGAAGAAATATAAATAGTTAATAAAAGATAAAAAGTTCAACTTTACTATATATTGGGAAGATACAAATGCAAAACCACTACAGACACTGCAAAGAAAGGAAATGATAGGGCAATATCTCTGATGAACACAGATGTAAAAATTCTCAGCAAATATTAGCAAAATGGTCCAGCAATAAGTTAATATCATACACCATAATTAAGTGTGATTTATTGCTGGGATACAAGGCTGGTACAATATCCACAAACAAATTAGCATGATACAAACATAAACAAAATGAAGAATAAAAACCACATATCAATAGATGCAGAAAAAGCATTTGATAAAATCCAGCACCCATTTATTATCAAAACGCTCAGCAAAGTGGGAATAGAGAGAACATACCTAAACATAATAAAAGCCATATATGACAAACCCACAGCTAACATTTTACTCAAATGGGAAAAACTAAAAGCATTTCTCTTAAGATCGGGAATAAAACAAGGATGTTCACCCTCACCACTCTTTTGTTGTTATTGTTTTCCTCTTACAGTTGTCTCATTTTTCCCCCATTGCTCTCCCCTGCCCCGCCTCACCCCCCACAGTCAATCCCCACCCTGTTGTCCATGCCCATGGGTTATTTATACCTGTTCCTTGGCTAGACCCTTCCCCTTCTTAACCCCCCCTTTCCCCCTCTTCCCTCCCCACTGGTCACTGTCAGTCTGTTCCTTGTTTACATGCCTCGGGTTCTATTTTGCTCATTTGTTTGTGTTGTTTATTAGTTTCTTGTATTAGGTGATATCATATGGTATTTGTCTTTCACCCTCACCACCCTTATTCAACATAGTACTGAAAGTCCTAGTGACAATTATCAAAACAAGAGGAAGAAATAAAAAGCATCCAAATTGGAAAGAAACAAATAAAGCTTTCATTATTTGTAAATAACATAATACTGTATATAGAGAACCCTAAAGATTCTGCCCCAAAACTACTAGAACTGATAAATTCAGTAAAATAGCAGGATACAAAATTAATATACAGAAATTGTTGGCACCTTTATATACCAATACTTAACTATCAAAAAGGGAAATTGAGAAAACAATCTATTTACAATAGCAAATAAATAAATAAATAAATAAATAAATAAATAAATAAATAAATAAATAAAATACCTAGGAATAAATTTAACCAAAGAGCTAAAAGACCTGTAGTCAGGAAACTATAAAGCACTAAAGAGAGAAATTAAAGAAGATGCAAATAAATGAAAGCATATACTGTGCTCATGGATAGGAAAAATTAACATCACTAAAATGCCCACACTTCCCAAAGAAATCTACAGAGTCAATGCAATCCCTGTCAATAGGTCAATTAAATATGTTTGAGAAGTAGACAAATAATCCAAAAATTTATATGGAACCCTAAAAAACACACAATAGCTTCAGCAATATTGAGAAAGAAGAAAAAAGTTGGGAGTATCTTGCTATCTGATATCAAACTCTCCTAAGAAGACCATAGTAATCAAACAGCATGGTACTGGCTTAAAAACAGACATATACAATGCCACAGAATAGAAATATACCCACAACTATTTGGTCAGTTAATGTTTGACAAATAAGGCAAGAACATACAATGGGTAAAGACAGTCTATTTAATAGATAATGCTGAGAAAATTGGACACATACATTCAAAATAATAAAACAAGACCACCTCCTTACACCTAATACAAGAATAAACTCAAAATGCATTAAAGACTTAAATGTAAAACTCAAAATCATAAAAATCCTAGAAGAAAACATAGGCAGTAAAATCTCTGATAGTTTTCTTAGCAATGTTTTTTCTGATATATTTCCTCAAGAAGGGAAATAAAATAAAAAATAAATAAATGGGATTACATCAACCTAAAAAGGTTTTGCACAACAAAGGAAGCCATAAGAATATAAAAACGGACAACCTACTAAATGGGAGAACATATTCACTAATGATACATTAGACAGGTAGTTAATATCCAAAATTTATAAAGAACCCATATTGTACCACTCAGAACCAAAAATAAATAAATAAACAATCTGAAAAAGAAATGGGCAGAGAGCCTGAATAGACACTTCTGCAAACATACAGGTGGCCACTAAACATTTAAAAGATGTTCAATGTCACTAATTATCAAAGAAATGTAAATTAAAACCACAATGAAATATCACCTTACACTTGTCAGAATGGCTATCATCAATAAATCCACAAATGATTAGTGCTGATGAGCATGTGAAGAAAAGAGCCTTTGTGCACTGTTGGGAATGTAGATTGGTGTAGCCATCTTGGGACACACTATGAAGTTTCCTCAAAAATGTATAATGGAGCTGCCTTATGACCCAGTGATTCCACTTCTGGAGATTTATCCAAAGAATTCCAAACACTAATTTGAAAGAATATATGCACACACATGTTCATTGCAGAATTATTTACAATAGCCAAGTTATGGAATCCATCCAGGTGCTCATCAATAGGTGAGTCAATAAAAAAATAAACAAAAAACTGTGGTACATGTATGCAATGGAATATTACTTGGCGATAAAAAGAAGAAAATTTTACCATTTGTGACAGCATGGATGGACCTAGAGGGTATTATATTCAGTGGAATAAGTCACTCAGAGAAAGACAAATACCATATGATTTCATTTATATGTGCAATTCTAAGGACAAAATAAACAAAAACCAAAAATTGAAACAGCCTTTGGATACAGAGAGAGATGGTAGTTGCCATAATGGAGTGGGCATTGGGGTACTGGGTGAAGGAGGAGAAGGGACTAAAAGGCACAAATTGAGAGTTTTGAAATAGCCACAGGGAAGTAAGTAAAGCATAAGAAACATAGTAATATTGTAATAACTATTAATGGTGCCAGTTGGGGCACTGAAAATATCCAGGGGAACATTATATAAAGTATATGATTGTCCAGCCACTAAGCTGTGCACCCAAAACCAATACATAATAACAAAAAGAAGTTGAATTGCTGGCTCAAATGATATGTTTAAGTAAAATATTGATAGATACTTGATAAATACTGCTTTCCTAAAAGTTGTCCCCATTTTGTTTTCATCAATAGTGTATGAAACTGCTTATTTCTCATACCCTCATCACTAAATATTGTTAATTAAATTTTTGGTCAACTCCGTGGACAAAAAATATTTTAAAAAACCATAAGGAGACAATATTGTTAACCCATCAGACTGGTGAAAAAATGTTTAATAACATCTTAATGCCTGATTGGAAGAATAGTTACTCTAATGCATATTGTTGAGAGTATAAAATAAGAATAGCCTTTTGAGACAGAAATTTTATTTTGCATAGTCCTAAAAATCATGTATTCAATATGACCGAACAAATCCCTGACATATATATCTTCCAAAGAGTATTACTAACATAGGACTATATAGTTCAACATACAGGAGTGTGTATTTGTAATTGTGAATAAATGAAAAGTATCCAGCAAAAAAAAAAAAAAAAAAGTTACATTAATCAGAGTACATCCACCTTTTGGGTGGAGTCTGAATTTAGAAGGTATATTCATGTGTAACAAGTGTATGATCACAGTATTTTAGCACTGAGGTGAATATCAGAAATCTTCTAAAGGGGAAAAATTGAAACCTTTAGAAACTTTTCTTTTTTTCCTAAAATCTCAGCTCAACTTTTGTCCTGAGCTGAGATGAGAATGGGCAACTAGTGTATTTTCTACTACAAAACCACAAAGACATTTAACAAAAGCTACATTAACTGTTTATGCCACTACACTTTGTTTACTGATATATTAATTTGTCATAAAACATTTTCCACTTTTTACTGCTTTCAGTTTATTAGAAATCATCACCAAGACTTTTACCTGCTGATAGCAGTAAATTAATAAACCAGCTGTTCTGTTTTCTAAATACTAATTCTTAAATGAATCATTCTAAACACCAAATGCCAACTTAATTCAGTATATATTAGAAGTATTATAAGTAAGTTTGATTTACTAATCACATTTACACTGACCCCAAATTTATTAGGTATGGGAATGGTAAAACTATTCATATACAACTTAGGTGAATTTGTACTGCTTTCTACCATGTTCCTGGCATATTTGCATAGAGCTTGTAAAAATATCTTATTTCTACGTAACCTGCTAACAGTCTCATGAGGTCTTAGAGATATAGTAGTGACTTATATTTAATGAATTCTGTAGTTGAGAATGAAATGAAATAGGCATATTCACACTGGTTGGTAGATACTAAATTCTTGTAAGTTTTCTGAAAAGCAATTTAATAATAAATATCAAGGTCCTTAGAGGAGCTCAGAATTTTAACTCAAAATTCTGTGAAAAATAATTAAAACTAAGGTAAAAACAGAAAAAATAATAAAGGTTCTGTACAAATATGTTCAATTTAATATGATCCATAATAACAGAAAATATGTATTAAATAGTTGCAAAACAAATTATCAGTTTTAGCTACATAAATTATGGAGAGAATAAAGCAAAGTAAGGGGACAAAGCTAGATAAGCATATACACTAACATATTTGTATATGTGTGCAGACAGTACAAAAACATTACTGTAATTTATGATGTTAACAAATTCTTGAAATAGAACAACCAAAACAAATCTTCAATGGAGAATTACTTTGGGACAAAAATCTTGAGAACTTCTTTGTAACAAAACTTAAATTATAAAATACATTATAAATATATGATAGCTATTCATTTGAAATGTATTATAATTTGTTTTGCTCCCAATAAAATTACTAATGTTAGTTTTGTTTTCCTATTTTTGTCCATCATAGCATCAATACGTTTAAATTCTTCCTCCTGTGTTTACAACTTCGCAGGAAGGAGATTTCATCATGATGAATAATAAAAAAAAATAGAAAACTAAAATCCTAAGATTTCATGGTCTAGTGCTTGCAACTTGTTGGTGTTTAACTTATATGATAAAATTATGTAGTATATTTGTTGCAAACTATATCAATGTTTCTGTTGTAATGGTGTTTAATTTTCTGGATTTTAAAATACTTTACTAAAGCTCTGTTATTTAATTTAACTTGAAATATGAAGAGTCTATTAAAACACTGAACAAAATGTTTTATTTTCTAAACTGAGGGCAGAGTTGGCAGGGTGTTGCAGGAACACAGATCTCTGGGTAGGGGCATTCTCATGCTCCTCTGCCCAAGTGTCGTCCCATGACCCAGGAGATGATGAGCTAATCTCGTCTCCGCCTGCGGCCTTAAGCCGTTCAGGCCACTGAGTCATGGAATCCTGGAAACAGCTAGTTCTGTTGTGTACTCCATCTGCCTCCTTTAAAGTCTTAAAATGGAGCTGGCATTGAGGATTAGTGGGTCTGCTTTGTTTCCCCGATAGGTGCTAGCTAAACCATGAGTTATCTTGGCTGTATTTTACATATTAATGATACTTTGTAAGAATTATTTCACTTGTAAAATTCTTCTGTTGGCTGGAATGTCACACCCCTTGTTCTAGTAACTTTTGAAATCCTAATAAAAGGACGATGAGGCTTCCCACTCTCCGCTGATGGTCAGAGCGAGCCACAGTCCTCTGTTTGTTACTGGCCAGTCATCCTGCTTGCTGGATTTATCTCAGCATCCACAATCGTAAAAAACACTTCAGCAGGGAAGTCTCAGTTTTTCATAAGTATACAAAAATGTTAATATAATAGTGGAAAGGAAATGCAGAAACTATGGCAAAATGTTACAATGAACTTTCACGTCTATTTTGTTGGTTTACAGTATTTTTAAATATTTCTGAAATCTTACAACTTCTCAACAACTCCACCTCTACCACCATGGTTCAAATCACCAGTAATTGTGCCTACACTGAGGTTATAATTAGGGTCTCCTTATTTTCACGCTGATGCCCATAATCCAGAGAAAAATGCCAAGTCACATTAAATTAAGATCATGTTCTTATCTTCTGCAGGCTCGTCAATAAATTATAATTGCCTTAGAATAAAATTAAAAGACTTACACAGGCTTTATTATTTGGTATCTGACTAGATCTCAGAACTTAATCAGCACAATTTTACTGTTTCACCTGCCTTCAGCCAGATTGGCTACATTGACATGCTATAAAAACTCTGGGGCATTTATTTCCCTGCTTCAGGATCTTGGCCAGTTACTTCAGCCTAGGATGTTCTTCTTCCAAATATTTTCATGATTCACTGACTCTTCTTTGGTTTTTGCCAAATGTCATCTTCTCGGAACGATACGCCCCTGTCATCTATGCTGCAATCCTTTTCTTTTTTTTTTTTTTAGTGTAATTTTTTTATTTTATTTTATATATGTATTTTTTTGGTTTTTCAATTACAGTTGTCCCATTTTTCCCCCATTTCTCTCTCCCACCTCTTCTCCCACAATCATATCCCTCCCCGTTGTCCATATCCATGAATCATTTATACACGTTCTTTGACTAAACCCTTCCCTTACTTATCCCTTTCTCTCTCTCCCCCCTCTCCGCCATTGACTGCTATTCTGCTCTTTGTCCTATTTAGTTCATTTGTTTGTGTTGTTCTTTAGTTTCCTGAATTAGGTGAGATCATATGGTATTTTTCTTTCTTTGCCTGGCTTATTTCACTAAGCATAATTCTCTAGTTCCATCGATGTTGTTGCAAATGGCAGGAGTTCCTTCTGCAATCCTTTTCTTTACTGAATATCTTATAATATTGTTTTAATTTAAGATTTATTCATTTATTTATTTATTTTATTTACTTTTTATTGAATTTTTTTTCTCTTACCAGGGTAGAGACTTGTTCATTTTGTGTTTGTTTTATTTGGTAAAATGGAGAAGTTCTGTATCAGAATCCCAGAACTATGTCACTTCAAAGGGTATGCTTTGGGGCGCAACATTTGATGAACTTACTCATCTTTATAGACCTGAATCATCCATGGGTTTTTGTAAAAATATACGAGGTCTATCCATAAAGTATCCAGCCATGTAATATGACAAATAGAGACATTTACTGAAGAAGATGCAAGATACAAGAAACATTGTACATAGGACAGTGATGCCTCAGTCTCCTTCAAAGTAAGCACACTGGGACCTCACACAGTTCTCCCAATAGCCATCAGCTGCCCTGCCATGTTTTCCTGAGTCTCATGGACAGTCTGAAATCTCTTTCCTTTCAAAGGTGATTTTAGTTTTGGGAAAATCCAGAAGTCACAAGGCACTAAATCTGGGCTGTAGAAGGGCTGAGTCACCTGGGTGATTTGCTGTTTCACCAAAAAACTCTGCATGAGACATGATGCATGAGCAGGCATGTTGTCCTGTTGAAGCTGCCAGCCACCAGTTTTCCATAGCTGTGGCCTTCTGAATCATCTAAATAGTTTCTGTGGAGTACTGTTCAAGCTTAATGCAAAATTTGATGCAGATTTATTGCTCTATTCATTCAGTCATTTTGAATGCAAGGCCACACAGTACACATGCTCCCACTGACTAGTACAGTGAAGTCATCATTGTTCATGAATGTGCATTCCAGTCCACTCTCCTTGGCAGCTGGGTTACATCGATGTCACTCAAACCATTCTCATTATATTAACAATGACTGAACTTTTTCTGGACAGACCTCGTACATACCTGAGCTTCATCCAGACAATGTTGATATATAAAATCTTGGAAATCTTTACTCCTATCCTTACAATGAAAAAAAGCTGGACAAACTGAAAATCAATGACTTACTTTAGACTCATCAGATAATTGAGGTCATAGGAAAATTGCCACACTAAAATCTGGAGAGAGAGGTGCATCTAGAGAGATGCAACAGCCAAGATTCATTTACCTGGAGTAGAAGTGCATAGAACCATAAAGCTGAAGAAACATATGGTAATTGTGATGACTTTCTGGAAACTGAGGCTGGACTAGCATGAGAGTGGTGATATGGCCTTAGAGGAACTCACACTTTCATGGGCTTCCTCTCCAAAGAACCCTACCAGGTATTTACTATGAAGACCAAGGAAGATCTCCTTGAGGCTCTGTCAGGATGAGAGAAAGAGTATCCAGTGTAAAACATTCCTAAAGTCTTTTTCAGACAAAAGGTGACTCTCCAGGGGAAAGTACCTTGCCTGAACACAGTTCTGAAACCCAGTCTCAGCTAGGGGAAAATACCTTGCCTGAACACAGTTCTGAAACCCAGTCTTAGCTAGGTGAAAGGGATTCATGCCCACTACAGATCCTCTTACCTTCCTGTCTCACTTACAAGGGAAAACTGAAGCAGACAGGGCTTTATGGATATCAATTAGAAATGCTGCAGACAGGGAAGGGAGTAGGGGACAAGGTTTTAAAAAAAGTTATAAACTGAAGGAAGGTCATGAACACTTGTGAAGGCCATAGCCTGAGGCAAAGTCTAACTAAAAAACTGAGATTCGATCAAAAGATTATAGGAGGTTTTTCCTATCCCACAGTTTGCCACCACAGCAAATTGGCTCCAGTAAAATAATAATGATTACAACCGAAAGAGTTGAAAAGCACAAGCTCTCTCTGGAACAAAACATAGAGATGCCTCTAGGACAAGGCAAAAAGACAAATAAGGAAGTAAATGAATTTGAAGCCTCTAGTACTTAGAGCTACAACAAACACTAAACACAGTCCAATTTCAATATGGGCAAACATAAACCCTCACACTGAAGGCCAATTTATTTTATTTTATATTACCCAATACAAAATGTACAGCTCTCAACAAATAACTACAAGGTATGCAAAAAGGCAAAAACAAACTGGTGGAAAATACAACACAATTATATGAACTAGATTCAAATATGACACACATGTCAGAGCTATCAAAAAGGAAATACCAAGTCATTATGATTATTATGTTAAGGACATGCAATAAAGTCCACTTGACCATCTTCAGGCTCAATAATTTCACTAGAAAGACTCACATGCCTCAGAAAAAGCTGTTATGCTCATGATTAAGGTTTATTACAATGAAAAGACACATTAAATCAGCAAAAGAAAAGGTACATGAGGCAAAGTTCAGTAGAAAACACAAACACGACTCCTTTTCCTTTTCAAAAGTCGCCAGGACTGGGCGGCTCTGCGGGGCCGGCGCCTGGCTGCGGGCTGAGGCTGGAGATGGTCGGGGGGCGGCCGCGGCCCCGCTGCCCCGGAGATGTCGGGCCAGGGAGCGCGGCCCCGGGCCGCGGGCTGCTACTACCTCTGTCCCGGGGCGCCGGAGGGCCAGGACCTGTACTTGCGCTTCGACCCGGCGGCGCGGCGCTCTCCTTACAGGATGAGCCGGATCCTGGCGCGCCACCAGCTCGTGACCAAAATTCAGCAAGACAACGCTGAACAGGAAATGAGTCTAAACCTCAGAAAGTCTGGATCATCGACAGAGTGTCAGGACAGAAACACTCATTATCCCTTAGAGCCCCCGTCCCATGCGGGAGGCGAGCTGGGAAACACAGCTGCAGGGGTGCCCTCCCATCCGGCGGGGCCCCTGCTCGCTGGAGAAGGCAGCCCCGGGCCCCTGGCAGACGGCCCGCTCCCTCTGCACACTGATTAATGCCACCCATGCTTCAGCAGACCCATCCATCACTTGGCGTTGCGTGTTGGTGTCAGGGCTGGCTTCATTCCGCTTGGGACAAACGAGTCTTCCGGGCCCAGGTGATACTGTAGTTAAAAGGTCGGGCAAGTGACGGCCACCGGGAGGTGCCGGGGCCGTCTCCGCCCAGCCTCTTCTGCCCCCCAGGGTGAGGCATCCTCTCTCCATCTGCAGACAGGAGGATCATCCCCTTAGAGCAGTGGTTCTCCACCTTCCTAAGGCCGCGACCCTTTAATACAGTTCCTCACGTTGTGGGGACCCCCAACCATAAAATTATTTTTGTTGCTCCTTCATAACTGTAATTTTGCTCCTGTTGTGAATCATAATGTCAATATCTGATATGTAGGATGTATTTTCATGGTTACAAATTGAACTTAATTAAAGCATAGTGACTAATCGCAAAAAAAAAAAAAAGAAAGAAAACACAAACACATTTTCAGGTGTACAACCCCAGGGAGTCACACAGAAATGATATGTGAGATCACATGCCTGTGTTGCCAACCAGGGAATCTCACCTAAGCCTTAATATCTGGAGTTTTTATTGGCAATCCATCACACAGGCTTGCTATACTGATATAGCTTAGTTACTCAGACTCCAAATTCTTCTTCCCCATAATGAACCACTACATATATATTAGAACAGCTACAATACAAAAAATTAACAATACAAATCTCTGGCAAGGATGCAGAACAACAAAAATTTATATTCATTGCTGGTAGGAATATGACATAAATAGCCATTCTGAGAGACAGTTTGTTAATTTCTTACAAAGCGAAATGTAGTAATACCATGATCCACCAATGGCCTCATTAGCTACTTACATAACTGATTTGAAAACTCATATTCGAAATATGGCAGTGTAGGCAGATATGGCTGGCCTCTTCACACAACCATATCAAAATTACAACTAAAATATAGAACAATCATCACTCAGAACCATCAGAAATTAAATTGAATGGAAGTCTGACAACTACAGAATTAAAGAAACCACATCCATCCAGATTAGTAGGAGCGGCCCAGATGCAGAACAGCCTGGTTCCATACACATGTGTGGTGGATAAAAATTTGGGAGGGAGATCTCAGTGCGAGGAGTCACAGCCACACATGAGGCCCCCCTGGCCCAGGGTTTCAGTGCCAGAAGGATAAGTCCCCACAACTTCTGACTGCAAAAACAAGCAAGGATTGAGTCATTGAAAGAAACTGCTAGACCCCCAAGCAGTTCCTCTAAAAGAAACCAACATGGACTCACCTACTCAGACTCACTCCTTCTGAGCTTCAGCATTGGGGTAGCAGCTTGAAAGACACCAGTGGTATACTGGGAGAAACTGGGGTGTCTGGCATCAAGACCAGCAGAGGGCATTATCTCTTCTCTGAGCCTTCCTCCCACAGAGCCACTGAGCTGGCAAGCTGGTGCCACATTTGAGACTCCATCTATCAGGCTAGCACAGTTTGACCTGCCCCAGAGACTCCACCCCACCCAACTTATGGGCCTACCCAAGTTGCTTTCCCCTATGAATGTCTGTTCTTGGTTCATGCTTCACAACTTCCTAAATCCTCTCAAAGAAGCAGCAGCTGGCTTCAGTGAGCTCCCAGGACCAGCACTAGCAGCAGCCAGCATAGATTCACACTTGGCTTCTCCTAGGAATCTTCAAGCCATCTCAGATTCCTTTATAGCTCAGGAAGGGTGCCCCAGGAAAAACACAGGTTGGGGCTGACCTTGGTCTGTATCATCTGGGAAACCCCAGGGACAGCATCAAGTGGACAGGTACAGGCCACATCAGAGCACCACTAATCTGCCCCTTCACAGCTGATCCTCCATAGAGCACAGAGGTTGGTGATCAGTGGTCACAGCCAATCCTTGCAGCTGAGTGGCCTGGGTAACTCCCTTTCATTGATCTGCTAACAGCAACCAAAGCTCAATTACAAGAGGAAGTTTTACTCGGCCCACACAAAGGATGCACCCTGAGTACCCACTGTGGTGATGGGGAGGCTGTGCCACTGGATCCTACAGGACACCTACTACATTAGGCCACACTTCCAAGACAAGGAATCAAAGCAGCTCTACCTAATACATAGAAACAAACACAGGGAGGCTATCCAAGTGAAAAGACAAAGAAACATGGCCCAAATGAAAGAACAGATCAAAACTTCAGAAAAAGAGCTAAACAAAATGGAGATAAACAATCTATCAGATGCAGAGTTCAAACAACTGGTTATAAGGGTGCTCAAGGAACTGAGTAAGGACCTTAACAGCATAAAAAAGACACAGTTAGAAACAAAGAATACTAACTGAGCTGAAGAACAATTTACAGGAAAACAACAGTAGAGTAGTTAAAGCCAAGAATCAAATCAATGATTTAGAACATAAAGAAGAAAACAACCAATCAGAACAACAAGAAGAAAAAGGAATTAAAAAAATTAGGATAGTATAAGCAGCCTCTGGGACAACATCAAGAGGTTCAACATCATAGGAGTGCCAGAAGGAGGAGAGAAAGAGCAAGAAATGGGATATCTATTTGAAAAACTAATGAAAGCAAACCTCCCTAATTTGGTGAAGGAAATAGAAATTCAAGTCCAGGAAGCACTGAGAGTCCCAAACAAAAGGGATGCAAAGAGGCCCACTCCAAGACACATCATAATTAAAATGCCAACAGTTAAAGATAAAGAGAAAATCTTAAAAGCAGCAAGAGAAAAGAAGTTAGTTATCTACAGGGGAGTTCCCATAAGTCAGCTGATTTCTCAAAAGAAACTTTGCAGGCTAGAAGAAATTGGCAAAAAGTATTCAAAGTGATGAAAAGCAGGGACCTTCTGCTAATATTGCTCTACCCAGCAAAGCTATCACTTAGATTCAAAAGGCAAGATAAAGAGCTTCCAGACAAAAAAAAAAAAAAAAAAAAAAAACTAAAGGAGTTCATCTTCACCAAACCATTATTATATGAAATGTTAAAGGAACTTACTTAAGAGAAAGGTCAAAACTATGAACAATAAAACAGCAAAGATACCTATCTGTCAACAATTGAATCTAAAAAACAAACTAAGCAAACAAAAGCAGAGACAGAATCATAGATATAGAGAGCATTTTAATGGCTGCCAGATGGAAAGGTGGTGAGGGGGAGTGAGTGAGGGGATGAGGGGATTAAGAGGTACAAATAGGTAGTTACAGAATAGCCATGGGGATGTAACATACAGTATAGAAAGTGGAGTAGCCAAAGAACTTATATGCGTGACCCATGGACATGAACAAATGAAGTATAATTTTAAAAAAACTCATATTCACGTAAAACCAGCATTTAGAGGTTTACAGCAGCTTTCTTCATAATCACCAAACACTGGAAGCAACCAACATGATCTTTTATAAGAAAATAAATACACAAATCATGAGACATCCATATAATGGAATACTATTTAATGATAAACAGGAAAAAGCTATTAAGCCCCACAAAAACATGGATAAATGTAAATGCATATTTCTAAGTGAAAGAAGTCAGTCTGAAACTGTCATGAAATTCCATTTCTATGATATTCTGAGAAAAGTAAATTACAGTGGTGGTTAACAGATCAGTGGTTGCCAAGGTTTTGTGGAAGGGCGTTATTTTTATAGTATTTATACTATGATATCTAATACTACAATACTGGACACATGAGACTCTGCATTTATCTAAACCTAGGGTAACTGACAACCATTGACTAAGTCTTAATGTGTATAAATTTAAATTTAAAAATCATTTATAAGATTGGGAGGATCCCAGAATGGAATGCAAACTATGACAAAAAGAAATCTAACTGCATTGAAAACATATTAAATAGCCTCATTTATGAAGGTAGAAGAGAAATTGTTCTAAGCTAAATAACTTTGAAAATGATTGGAGATTAACTTTAAAAGCAAAAGAAACTACATATAAGCACTGTACTCTAACTGCTACAGGAATTTTCTCATGGAGGTACAAGTTAACATTTCTGAAATCACTATACATGTATAATGGAATCAAACAGTTGATTAAATTGATGGCTGATGGTAAGACGCAGTTTTATCACAGTTGGAGTGGAACATTATAAATAAGCAAAGAGAATGTTAGAAAGACCTATATAGTATTAGATTAGAGTTAGACACTAGTACATGCTAAGCCTAACAGAGAAAGATTGATACATATAAAAAATTTGCAGATGTGGTCATATACACAGGCCAGTATATACATATATGCTTCTTTGCTCTTTCCTATGAGAGGGCCTAGCACAAGAACACCCCAATAGCAATCAGCACACAAAGAGCCCAGATTTTCATTTCTAATACCATTCTCCAAGCAAAGAATACAAAGCTCCTTAGATAAATGTCTGATTCTTGAGCTGGGGCAAGAAATACACTAGATGAAGCTATAGTATCTTAGAGTGCTAGGAAAGTTTTTAAATGCTAAGAAAATAACACAAAAATGGCAATTTGTCAAAGGGACACAGCAGCCAGCTAAAAGAACTCCCAAGGGCTGAAGCCAGAATAATTTTAACAAAAAAATTAAAAAGTAGTATAGTAGAAAATTATAACTCAAAGTGAAAAATAAATATCCATGAGTCTATACTGACGAAACTAAATGAGTAACGTTAAAGTGGTTAAACATGACAAACTGTACCTTAGTCAAATGATCAAGGCCAACATCAGTAGTAATAAGCCATATTGATAGCATGTACCTTTGAGGTTTTATGATGAGAATAACAATTCATTTCTGTGGTCCTCTTTCTTCAGTCAAATTATTAGAAAGGTATCCAATAAACCTACATTAAGAGGCATTTTAGAAAATAGCTCTCAAAACTTTCAAGGTCATTCAGAACAAAAAAACAAAGTCTGAGAAAATGTTCCAGACCAGAGACACTTAAAGTATATAATGATTAACTCTATTATGGTAGCCTGGATGGCATTCTGGAACAGAAAAATGACATTAGGTAAAAACTAAGGAAACAAAAATAAAATATGTACTTTAGAATAATATACCAATATTGCTTAATTACTTTTAACAAATGTATCATTCTCATGTAAGATTTTGACAGTAGGGAAACTAGTTATGAGGTACATGTGAAATTTCTATATTATCTTTGCAACCTCTAGTTAATTTAAAGATATTCTAGAAAAAATATAATGTTTAAATCATTCCAATCATGAATTGATTATATGCTTATGGAAAATTATTAAGGTTTAAACAAAGATATTTTTCTAGAGAGTGTCCTAAGAATAATCAGTTTTCACATTTCATCAATATATTTATTTATCTCTCCCTGTGTCTACATGTAAGTGTATATAAATTTATGTGCTAAAACTCCATTTTTAATTCAATAATGCAGTGCATATCATTGATCCCATCATAAGCTCATTTTACCATTATTTATGATGAGTGGTAGCATATTCATACACTATTCAGTTTATCTATTTTTAAAGGTAGGACAACTGCTATCATAGCATGTGACATTATTTAAAATTACATACACATAAAGAAATTACATGAAATTAAAATTACATACACTTATATTGGCAGTACTTAATTTGGTTAGGGAACACATTTCTGATCTATAAAAAATATATTAATAGACTTTTCAAATTTGGATTTCATATAAAGTGATTGTAGTATCAGCACTAAGAGAATAAATCTTCTGGACCTTGCAATTAATTTTTTCATGTCTTCTGAGCTAATCACTATATTGTAACCAGACAGTGAAAGAGAAGTCATAGAAATTTTCTCTGCCCTGAACGGCAGAGTGAAGGTCACCCTAAATGTTTCTTGTGTAAGTTCCAGCAAAGCAGAACTACAGATCATAAGTGATCATTTGCTGCTCTTGTTGTGTTTATGCAAATGAACAGGATAAATAAAAAATGGACTTAATGCAGTCCCTTTAATGACAAGGAGGGTAATCTTAGGGAGAAAAATGGTGATTCAAGGAAAATCACAATGCTCACTGGTGGACTATAAAGTAGTGCAGCTAACCGTCTTTAACGTTTCTTTTCATTTAAAATTTGTTTTCATTTGAAAGTTAAACTAGGTCTGTGCTATCATCAAAGATGTTTAATTTGGGAGAAACAAGATGGCGGAGGAGTAAGTGGAAGCTACACTAACTTCCTCCCAGAACTAGTCTGGATTTAAAACGTAATTTTGGAGAAATCATCTGGAATAACCAACCGAACACCAGCTGGAGAGAAGTCTTATAACCACGGAGAGACAAAAAAGGCTGCTACATCACAACGTGACCGGTAGGGAGTGCGGAGACGCGGAAGGGCTGGCTGGGCTCACACGGGTGGCAGCTGAAGGGGCTGAGAAACAGCTCAGCAGCCGGGATTCCCCCTGAGAAGGGCAGGGTCTAAACCCCCAGCTGAACTTCCCAGCCTACAGCAACAGAGTGGAAAGTAAAATAGTATCCAGCTGAGAAAAGCGAAAAGCCACAGGGTTTCTTGCTAGCCGGAGAGAAACAGCTGGAGAAAAAGAGCTCTTAAGCGGATCACATACAAAAATATTTTGGCCCACACTTACCCTGGGCTCAAGCGGAGGAAAGGCAGAGAGGACTGGAGATGCTTGGGGAAGAGTTTGGCCTGGTGGCTTTGAGGGGAGAACTGGGGGAGCAGCCTACCAGGTCCCAGTGCTGACTCATCCCCACACTGCATGCAGACCATTCCCCTCCAAGTGGCGTCAGCCTGAGGGGAAGCAAAGGCCCTGCCTACAGGAATTAAGCTGCCACACCCACGGTCCTTAAGCCTGACTGCTAATCACAGATTGAATAGATTAACAACTAAGAAGCCAGACAAAGGCAGTAGATCCCTGGAAGTCTCCAACAGGCTGCCTAGGCCCAGACTGGTACAGGATCTGACGCCACCAGGAGCAGATCCAGGAAGTGCAGATCATTCTAAGAAGCACCAACAAACAATAGGAGTCACAAAAATGAGGAGACAGAGAAACAACCCCCCATCGAAAGGAAAGGTAGAGTCCCCAGAAAGAGTGCTAAGTGAAATAGAGGGGAGCCAACTATCAGATATGGAACTGAAAGCACGGGTTATGGAGAAGCTCAATGAGCTCAGCGGAAACTACCAAGAACTCCAGAAAAACTACAGTGAACTCCAGAAGAACTATAAGGAACTTACTGAGAATTATACCAGCATCAAAAAGGACATGGAAGCTATCAATAAGAGCCAGGAGGAAATGAAGAATACGATCTCTGAATTGAAGAACACAGTAGAAGGAATTAAAAGCAGGCTAGAGGAAGCAGAAAATCGGATCAGCGAGCTGGAGGACAATGTAGACAAAAACTCACAGACAGTGCAACAAAATGAAAAAAGGCTGAACAAGACTGAAGAGGCTCTAAAACAGCTGCAGGACAACATGAAACGTAATAATATCCGTATCATAGGAATTCCAGAAGGAGAAGAAGAAGAGCAAGGGATAGAAAGCCTCTTTGAAAAACTAATGACAGAAAACTTCCCTAACATGAAGAGAGAAAGAATCATGCAAGTCCAGGAAGCACAGAGGGTCCCAATGAAGATGAACCCCAACAGGCCCACTTCAAGACACATCATAATTAAAATGGCAACATTGAAAGGCAAAGAGAGAATCCTAAAAGCAGCAAGAGAGAAACAACTAATAACATACAAAGGAGCTCCAGTAAGGCTATCATCAGATTTCTCAGCAGAAACACTACAAGCCAGAAGGGAATGGCAAAATATATTCCAAGTAATGAAAAACAAAGGCCTACAACCAAGAATAATCTACCCAGCAAGGCTCTCATTCAAAATGGAAGGTGAAATAAGGAGTTTCCAAGACAAAAGAAGGCTAAAAGAATACATCTCCACCAAACCAGCATTGCAAGAGATGCTAAAGGGTCTGCTTTAAGAAGATGAAGAAATAGAGAGAGACAGAGAGGAACACAAGTACAAAGGGGGAAAATGACAATGAATAAGTACTGAAAGAAAGAAGGAACTTCTACCATTTGCAACAACATAACTGGAACTAGAGAGAATTATGCTTAGCGAAATAAGCCAGGCAACAAAAGAAAATTACCTTATGCTATCACCTGTTACAGGAAACTAATGAACAACACAAAAAAATGAGCAAAATTGAACCAGAGGTATGTAAACGAGGAATAAACTAACAGTAACAAAGGGGGAGATGGGAGGGAGAGAAGTGGTAAGAAGGGGGAGGGTCTAGTCAAAGAACATGTATAAATGACCCATGGACACGGACAACTGGGTGGGGACTGAATGTGGGAGAAGGGAGGGACAGGGTGCAGAGAAGCAAGAGGGGAAAAAAAGTGAGACAACTGTAATGGAAAAACAAACAAACAGAAAAATTTTTAGTGGGGGGAAAAAATAAAAATATAAAGAATGGAAATGCAAGTTTAGTGAATATTAGAAGGACAAGGTTTTTCTTTCACACTGTATATATTTTCTCCCTATCTGATCCCTCCAGAATTTGGCATTCTAAAGAAGTAAGTAATGACCTAAGTTTCTTTGCATAAAACTAATAAGACCAGTTGTTAATAACGATTTTTTGACTAAGACTTTGACTGGAATGTCATGCCTAAAGGAGACATGCTTGGGCTTTGGTTGTTACCAAAAAGCCCTGAGCAACTTGGACTGACTTTCAAAGGTAATAAAAGTCCACGAGATAAAAGGCCTGGTACCTTGGATGGATGAGCGGTTCATAGCAATCTTTCCAGGGAAGGAGCGAAGGTTGTTTTCCTGAAAGATGGCTAGAAGGGACCTTAAGGCACAATGGAAAACCAGGAGGACCTGGAAAAGACAGGTGTTTAGAGGCAAGGCTGAATGCCAGGTATGTGGATCTGCTTCTGTGCCCTGAAGGGCAGACATTTAGATGTTCCTTGCGTAAGTTCCAGCAAAGCAGAACTAAAGATCATAAGTGATCATTTGCTGCTCTTGTTGTGTTTATGCAAATGAACAGGATAAATTAAAAATGAACTTAATGCAGTCCCTTTAATGACAAGGAGGGTAATCTTAGGGAGAAAAATCAAGATTCAAGGAAGATCACAATGCCCAGTGGTAAACTGTAAAGTAGTGCAGCTAACCATCTTTAAAGTTTCTTTTCATTTAAAATTTGTTTTCATTTGAAAGTTAAACTATGTCTGTGGCATTATCAAAGATGTTTAATTTACAGGCAAGAAGAAGGTCAAATGCCTTGCAACTGGATGTCTTTCCTATAAGACAGTCCTACAGATCTATAAACTTGTGTGTGGGTTATGTTACATAAATTAACATGTGTTTTCTGTTTTCAAAGGGCATAAGCCTATGATCTCATTACCTGAGTGATTGTCTGTACGTATAGACCTCACTTAATCCTGTCTGCATTGCTGCCTCCTGAGACTCAATGGTTTGGCTGAACTAAGTGGCTGGGTTGGTGAAGAACGGGGTGGTCTGTGGGCTTCACTTTAAAACTGGTTTCTCTTTTCTATCCTAATGGCTTGGACAGAAAGAGCCCAGAGGCCTGAGAGGGGGGAAACCTAAAATATTTCCCTCAGTCCAAACTAAGTATAATGGGCAAAAGGGTTTTGGACAGGTGAGATGTACCTGGCATACCTTCCTCCAAAGAAGCCCTTCTTTTCCCTAATGTGGGACATTGAAAAATTAATACCTGTCTTTTGCCATCTAGTGGTTACGGATTGAATGATGTCCTTTAACCCTGTTGCCCCCAAAATACAACAAGGATGCCAGCCTGTTAAACCAAGCATGCCGTTGTCCAGAGACAGCCAACCAACCTGGAGTCTGCACGATCCTTCCCCTTGTAGGAAGGCCACCCTCCCCTCCACATCCCCACTCTTATTAGGGATTTCTTGACCCAAGGATAGGTAGGACGACGACCATGTCCAGCTTGAAGCAGCTAGAGGAGCTCGAGACCTTCATCCATTGTGCTTTATAAGATTGTAAAGGGTCTTAAGTCTGAGAGGGAGGGATTATTTTTTATTGTTAAAATATTTAACTAATTAATTAATTATTTAAAAAAAAAAGAAGAAGAATATATGAAAGGGTGAGCCATGGGCATGGACTTAGGGAGGGGATTGTCGGGGAAGGGGGGTGCTGGGCGGAGGGGAGCAAAGGGGAAAAAATTGGAACTATTGTAACAATATAATCAATAAAATATACTTAAAAAAAAAAGATGTTTAATTTACAGGTAAGAAGAATGTCAAGTGCCTTGCAACTGGATGTCTTTCCAATAAGACAGTCTTACAGATTTAGAGACTTGTTTGTGGGTTATGTTACATAAATTAACATGTGTTTTCTGTTTTCAAGGGACATAAGCCTATGATCTCTCTACCTGAGTGATTGTCTATATGTATAGGCCTCACTTAATCCTGTCTGCATCACTGCCTCCTGAGACTCAATGGTTTGGCTGAACTAAGTGGCTGGGTTGGTGAAGTATGGAGTGGTGTGTGGGCTTCACTTTAAAACTGGTTTCTCTTTTCTATCCTAATGACAGAAAGGGCCCAGAGGTCTGAGAGGGGGAAACCTAAAATATTTCCCTCAGCTGAAACTAAGTGTAATGGGCAAAAGGGTTTTGGAGACGTGAGATGTGCCTGGCACACATTCCTCCAAAGAAGCCCTTCTTTTCCCTAATAATACAACAAGGATGCCAGCCTGTTAAATCAAGCACACAATTATCCTGGGATGGCCAACTGACCTGGAGTCTGCACGATCCTTCCCCATGTGGGAAAGCCACCTTCCCCTCCACACCCCCACTCTTATTAGGGATTTCTGGACCCAAGGGTAGGTAGGACGACGACCATGTCCAGCTTGAAGCAGCTAGAGGAGCTTGAGACCTTCGCCCATTGTCCTTTATATGATTATAAAGGGTCTTAAGTCTGAGAGGGAGGGATTGTTATTTTTTATTGTTAAAGTAATTAATTGATTATTTATTTATTTTTCAAAAAATAATAAGAATATATGAAAGGGTGAAGCCAGAGAACTTGTATGTATGACCCATGGGCATGGACTTGGGGGCGGGGGCATTGTTGGGGGAGGGATCGTGCTGGGCAGAGGGGAACAAAGCGGAAAAAATTGGAACTATTATAATAATATAATCAATAAAATATACTTAAAATAAAAAAAAGAAATTTGTGAGAGGAAAATAGATGAACAGATAGCAATCAATTGCTGAAAGAGAAAATGTACCTAAATATAAGATTCAATCTAGAGGAGATTGGTTTGTTTATCTTTGACACTCTTTCTCATTTCTTACCACTATATTAAATCAAGAACATACTAACATTGAGCCCTAAATATGTGTCCAACATGAGATCTATATGATATATAGTACTGCCTTTAAAAAAAGCAGTTAATATAATAGCTCCTTTATACAAACTAAGAAACGAAAGCAAAAGGAGATTGAGTGATTTACCCAGAGTTATACAACTAAAAATAAAAATATCAAAATGAAACTAAGTAACATTATATTGAAGACTTTGCCCCTCAAAGCAATGGTGGGAATATTATTACTGATTGTTATCTCTTCCTCTCCATAGTTTTTAAATATGTTCCCTATCCACCACCTCCGATACTCTATTTACTGAGTCCAGGGCCCAGCACCTTTCATCTAGGTTTACAGTAGCTTATCATCAGCCTTTTGCCACTCATCTCAGCCTCCTTAAAATAAATGACTTACAGTTATAAATATGATGAAATACTTGCATTAATTATTTAATTTTTTATCTGTTAAGTATATGTTCCTCAAAGTTTTTTTCATTGCAACAATAACTATTTAAAGAATAAACTATAGCTTTCAATTTTTACTAACTTAATAATCAGTTAGCTTGGTTACTGACTCACATATTAAAAAGTGCAAAAGGGACTCAAAGCTAATTGACTAACAACCACATTACTTATGTAAACATAACCATTTGTTCTATAAAATGTCGTAACTGTCACTGCTTCATAAATTATAGTTGTGTCTGAAGCTGCCTCCTTTTGAAATAAATAAATGCAATAGAAGAGAGTATCATCATTACATCTCATTAAGTAATTTGGCAATAATCATTTTGTGGGTTTTTGAGGCTGAATATAGCTATTGTCCTGGTTTACCACATCTATCGACAAAAGCTGAATTGTCGACCTTCCGGCCAAGATGGAGGCTTAGACGGACACGCTAGGTCTCCCTCTACAACCAGATAGGAATACAACTACTTCAAAACAAAGGATAACTAGAAATTCCAGAAAATAAAGCTACACGGAAGCCCAACACATGAAGTTATAAACCAGCGGTGCCATTTGGGCAGGTAAGAGTTAAAGAAGGCAAAGCTGTCTGCGGAGCGGCGGCGGGGGCGGGGCGGCGAAAAAGCCCGGAGGCTTGGCGCGACTCCAATCAAGCCCCTGCCGGTGCGCGACTCCGGGCGCTGGGGAGAGCAGTCGCAGCATCGCCTTGAACAGTGAGGCCCAGGGGCGCGGGAGGACGGATCCCGGTCTCCTAGCGGAATAACTGTGTGTATCCATTTTGGACCCCCGCCCCCAAAGAAAGAAAGCACCACAGGGCTGCGAAATAGGTCGCAGACAGGCGCCGGGCGCTGACTTGTGACGCCAAAGGGCGCCGGTCGCTGGGTCATTACGAGTACACAGGCACCGCCCCCGACAGCCAGCCCAGGAAAACAAAACGCATCTGTCAAAATGAGGCAGACAACTATAGAGATCCCGGTGGTGCAGCTCACCAGGCAGCAGATAGAGAACCTGACAGATGAACAGATAAGAAACCTGTCAGAGGCTCAGTTCTGGGCCATTGTTATCAGGTGGCTTACAGAATTCACAAAAGAGCAGGAAAAAGATATGAAAGAAGCGAAAAACTTTCATAACGAAAGGAACAAAACCATGTACGAGACAGATGGTGAGGAATCCAGAGTTCATTTCAACAAACTGGAATATGGAGAAGGAAGAAGCAGTCAACCAATGCAGCGAGAGGAAATAGGAAGCAACAATGAGACGATCAGAAACCTCTGGGACAGCTATAAAAGGCCCAACATAAGAATCATTGGTTTGCCAGAGAATGAGGAAGATGAACTAGAACTTGAAAAATTGAGTGAAAACATAATAAAGGAGAACTTCCCAGACTTGGGGAAGGGAATAGACCTGCAGGTCCAAGAAGCAAGGAGAGTTCCCAAGAGACTGGACCCAGGGAGAACCACCCCAAGACACATTATAATCAAAATGTCAAAAATTAAAGATAAAGAGAGAATCTTAAAAGCAGCAAGAGAGAAGAAAAGAATTATGTACAAAGGGGTCCCAATTAGACTATCAGCTGACTTCTCAAGGGAAACCCTACAAGCAAGAAGGAACTGGCAAGAAATATTCAAAGTAATGAAAATCCAAAACCTACAACCACGAATACTCTATCCAGCGAAATTGTCATTCAGAATAGAAGGACAGAGAAAGTGTTTCCAGGACAAAATAAAACTGAAAGAGTTCATTAGATCCAAACCACTGTTATATGAGAAGTTAAAGGGACTGGTTTAAATAACAGAAGATAGGGAGATGAAACAAAGGCAAACGAAACAGGCAACGAGAGTGGAAAAGGAACTGTGGGTAAGGGAAGCATAGTGGGGGGAGGTCAACAGGGAGGGGGAGTGGGGAGAGGGAGGGAGATGATATAGGAATTGGGGATCATGGTAGGAGGGAATGGAATAGACAGAGGTTGGGAGGAACTGTATGCACAACTAATGGACATAATCTAAAAGGGGGGGACAACTGGAGGGAGGGGCCACCGGGTGGAGGGGAGCAGAGGGAAGGGAAATTGGCACAAATGTAATATTTTAATCAATAAAACACATTAAATCTGAAAAAAAAAAAAAAAAAAAAAAAAAAAAAAAAAAAAAAAAAGCTGAATTGTCATTAAATAACACCTCTCTCAAGTCATGTAGCTCAAAAGGAATCAATTTTATGATAACATACACTGAATACAAGTAATATTACTTTTTAAACAATGTGGTTTTGAAAGAATACCAACATGTGAAGAGTCATTAAACTATATGTGCATTTTGCTCTGTGTGTGCATCATTTGATAATGGCTGCCTAAATTAAATATTACTTTGTGGCTACAAAATGCTGATTTTTCTAACTTACCAAACAGCAAGTCGGGGGTCCTGCAGCCTGCTGCTGCCCTCTAGGAAAAATTCTAGAGGCAAAGGTTTGGTGAGAAAGGAAAGGAGTCTTTATTCAAAAACAGTCACTTAAGCCTATCAAGTCACAGCTTTAATTACTTAAGCCTATCAATCAAGGTTAAACTCTAACACCGGGTTCTCCTAGCTTTTCCCCTGTTAGTTTCTATAGGGTTAGTTTACAAACAAAACAACATAATACACAAAAGCTACACAATTCTGGAAGAATGGTAGGCTTCTCCCTCAGAGCCTGTTCCCTCTAGAACACTCAAAGAATAAACCTACCACCTTCTACTAGGCCAGCCCCAAACTAGGCTGTGCCCAGAGTTCCTTCCCATACAAACTACCATCTTTTTGGAAATGCAGGCAGATGCAACACCATCATCCACACATCCTTGAGGAAGAAGAGCCTGAGAATCAGAGCCAGCGCAGGAGCCAGAAAAGCTTGTGAGCCAAAAAAGCCAGTCCTCTTTTTATTTCCATTGGCTCAGGAGGCATTCAGCTTCTCAGCCAACCCCATCCTAGACTGCTTTCCATTGCCTTGGCAAACTCCTCCTATGGCCACTCCTACTTTTCTCCCCAGTGATCTTAATCACATCTCTCTTTATCATAACTGTTATTCCTTATAATATGTGTTATTGCCATTTTTCTATGAAGAAAAATATTCTGTTCCCCCACACTTTTCTTAATATTAAAATGGACTCATGATTTGATATATTATGCATTATTATCATTATTATTTTTTTGATGCTGACCTGGTCCAATTTGTCCTCTTCAAGCTGGCTCTCTACCCTTTTGCTATGATTCCATAATCTTTGAACACCTTTCTTTTGCAATAGTAAGATACAGCAATTTCACCTTGTACTTTATCCCAATTCTATAGCTGTTAGTTCTCTATTAACTTCTGTTTTTTGTTTTGTTTTTCATTTTAGTGGAGAACAGTGTTTAGATACTAATATTTGATCTTTATTTTTATGTATTGATAGCGGGATATCATTGTTTCTAGGGTCCCTCAGTAAACAGAGAAATTAAATCACAAGTTCATACTCATGCCACCAATTCAAATCCAACATTCTGAGTCCTCTGTAACTTTCTATCCTTTGATATTTGTACTTCCCATAACCCATTATGAGAATCCTAGTCCTAAATATATTCAGTTTTACAGTTCTCTTAAAATATAATTTCATAATCACACAACTAATACCACGACTATGTAAAGTTTGAAATATCTTTGCAGTTCTTTATTGTTATAGTTTATCTTTCAAGGGTTTACAGAGTCCAGTACATTTAATCTTGACTGATATTGGTTCAAAGTTATTGAAGTAATGCAAGGCAAAAATTGATGGAGTGTCTTTATTATTGCAGTAAAGTCTGGGACATTTAGGGCAGCTCTAATGTTCATTTCTGAGTCTTATTCTCAAGCTATTTATTCTATTAATAATGTGAACCCAATAGGCTTCCAAAAAAACAAATAAAGCAAAACAAAAACCTTGCTTAAGTTAGCAAGAATTGGTTTTGTTGCAACCAAAGAATCTAAGTCAAGTTGATACAAACCGAGTACCCATAGCAGGACCAGTTAATATTCCCTAGTTACATGCTTTTTTATTGTCCTACTCACACATGCTGTTTTCTCCATTGTAAATTTCTTGCTCCCAATATACAAAGTTAAATGTATGGTTGCTGAAGCTATACTACTGAGTTTGAATTTTTCTTCAACTTCTAAATTGCTGTGAGTTATGTCACTTAACCTCTTTTAGCCTGAATTTTCTCATCTATAAAATGATAACAAATGTACCTAACTCATAAGGTTGTTATGATGATAATAAGGTAATAAATGTAAAGCCTTGGAATAGTACTTGACACACAATAAATACTTCATGAATCCCACAAAGTGTATTGTAAACAACCAAAATGCATGTGATTTTTCATTTCCCTGATTCCTGTTGAGACCTCTCTTGGTGTATGATACATTTAGACTTTTAATGTCATATTTCCTAAAACAGTGCTGCACAGCAGATGCTCCAAAAAATATGTATCATAAAATTGAATTATTGTGTATTTGTTGGTACAGTATTTAATTTTTATTTTCCTTAAGGACAGTTGCTGTGTAATATGCATAATTATTTTTGATAATACTATTGTTTAATATAATTAATAACTTGAGACACAACCTGCTATATATTGCTCTAGTGTTAGCCATTAAAATTTTGTATCCTTGTAAACAGAAAAAGGTCTCGTTTTGACAAAAATGTGGATGTAAATTGCTCACATCATTTAGTCCATTCAAGGTCTGAAAATTTTGGCTCTAATAATCAGGTAGGTTTCACCCAGTTCAATATGTGAAGGATGCATTTGATGGAGAGGATTAAAAATAACTCATAGACGGAGACAACAATGTGGTGATGGCCAGAGGAAGGGAGGGGCAGGGGCTGGGTGAAAGCAAGCACAAGGGAAAAATGGGGATATTTGTGATAGTGTCAACAATACTAACAAAGAAAAAAATTAAAGATAGCATAATATTTGCTGAAAATGACTGAACCAAATTCTAGTGTTTTCATTACATAGTTTCTTATATGCACATAAAAATTAATTATAAGTGGGTTTTAACCTACTCTTTTTCTAGTTCCACAAACAGATAATAACCCTGTTACCAATATGTCCTTATTATTTCTATATGTCGTCGTCGTCGTCGTCGGCAGCCGTCCGTCTCGAGAGACGATGGTGTAGCTTCTTAAGAGTCTATCTGCACCGCCGAGAATGGCTGTGCAGTCCGACTCGGGAGTGACACGGTATCTGTCTCCTCCCGTGTTGAATCGACATCTTGCGATGACGCTGGAGTGTCCTCCCCAGTGAAGCTGAAGCTACAGAGCCTGGGCAGGGTGATATGGAGGGTCTGCTGTTGCCCATGCAGCAGACCCCCCCTCTCTTCGCAGCTGAAGGGTCCAAGGGAAAGACGGAGTCAATACAGCTTGGCTTCAGGTGCGCCGCAGGAGTTGCCGGTGTTGACTACAACGTCAAACCGCCTTAGGGACTCCGGCTCCGGATTTTCTGTCGGGGTTTACTCCCTTAGCCTTTCCCCTGAAGAGGTATGCCACAAGGCAGCGGAGGTTTTTTGGAGTCAGAGTTTTCCTTCTCTGATGTGCCCTGACTGGAAGATCGAACCAGCGACACTTAGCTCACAGGCCGACGCTCAATCCACTGAGCCAAACCAGCCAGGGCTAATTTCTATATGTAATCAATATAAAATTATCAATGACATATTTTTATTTACTTTCTTATAGTAATGGTTTGAAGTCTAGTGTGTATTTACACTCACTGCACCTCTCAGTTTGTACTGACCACATTTTAGGGGCTCACTAGCCATGTGACAGTAGTGGTTCCTATGTTGGACAATGCAGACTTTGTGTCCTAATATTCGCGTAGCTTGTTTGCTTGTTCTGCCTATTTATATCTACTGAAGTTTTTTTTTTAGATTAAGAAACTCTCCAATTCAAGATGGTCAACTACTTGGAAGTTAATGGAATTATTTTTATTTTGCTGAAGTTCTCTGCCTTTTTGTATCTTGTATCTGTGCTATTCTTCAGTTTCTCTGTGCTTTGTTTTTATTTTTATCTACATGCTTTTGAAAGAAATAATTTAAGTAATTTTTAGCAGAAAAAATACTGGCCCAATCCTATAATGATCCTAAAAAGCACTTCTAAATGACACTATTAAATATTCTCCTAAAAGAAAGAGTTAATCGGTATTATCTTGTAATAATTTCCTAGGAAGAATAAAATTGACTCAATCTGAGATTATGAAGCTTCAAAATGCAAATTAATAATTTATCTTCATGGCCTATTCAGACAAATTAGTGTGTACTGGAAATGGTTATAATGACCTCTCTTAGCTGAGATTACCAGGCCCTTCTGAGCAGTTGTTTTTAAACTTTTTAATGATAGATATTTTTCTTTGAATAAAATATCTAAATATAAAATCTAATTTTATTGAAGAAGAAAAATAAAACTTCAATTCGCTTTCTCCTACTTTTGCCCTCTGAAGTTTCAGAGAAGTGCTCTATGGCATCAGTATGATGGTTGAAAAACATAGTGAAAAAACAAATAGGTTAGGGCAATTAAGAATATAATTGCACTCAAAATATGAATTAGGTTTCTCTCTTACTTCATCAATCTTAGAAATGTATATACAAGAAGAAAGAATATCCATCTTATCCCAAATCCTCTAATAACCATTTTAGCTACATAAGGTCTCCAAAATTGGAACCCAGCCAATTAAATATAAATATAATCTGCAAAGCTATATTTATTCTTTATCATGTAATGTAACCAAAAATATTTACACTGAAAATCCTGAGTCTTTAGAGAAATAGAGGAAGTCCCCTTGCTTTACCACAAGTTTCTTTCTTCTTGCTCTCTTGTCTTTTGTGGAATAGTTCTTGTTATATTTCTTTTCTTTGGTGTGCTTCTGAAAACTAATGAGAAAATACCTCTCTACTATAAGCAATATATTCAGTCTCTTTGGTGGGTGCTAACTACAATAAGAGCCATCACACACAAGTAGTTTTTAAAATACTGTACAAAATGGGGAGATAAAGTTGGCTATAATTAATGCCAAGGGATAGCATGCATTCTGAGATCATAGACTCTAGCTTCAAGAACATTTATTACTATTTCTTTTCTCCACTATTTGACAGATGACTTCCTTCAATAGAGCTATTCTAGTAAGTTAGCACAAATATGATTTTGTTCAAAATATCATCTAGTTCCAATTCCAAGGGTCAAAAGTATCTTTGTAGAAATATCAATTTTTTAAAGAACCATTGAAATTAGTTAAAGATTTTTACATATTCAGTTCATTTTCCTAAGAAAATATTGAGGACCATTTATTTTTATTTAAATTTACAAATTTAAACACAAAAAATACATTTAAAATAATTTTCATGTATTTTTTGTTGTGCTTTGAAATAAATAAATCAGAATACAAGTCCTATGTATAAATGGTTTTTTATATGTACAATTTTCTTTAAAATTGTTAACCTCTCATAAAAAAATAAAAGCAAAATTAAAGGGATATACATTCTATTAGAACAAAATTTATATGAGGTAGCAGAGTCTTAAAAAAAATTTTTTAAACGATAAAACAGAGAATGCTGTTTTGAAATGTTGGCTTTTTCAATCAATTGAATATTTAGCTCTTACATTCTACACTGTGTGTCTTCTACATTTTTGCTGAAGAGATTTTAAATTCCACAAAGTTTATTCTCCACCCTCTGGAATATTATAAATATTATAAGCATATTCTTGAATTTATATTTTACATTAAGTAATAATTACACAAGTATACAAGTTTACAAATAAAAAGCTTATCTACAAAAAATGACCAAAAAAATCAACTTTATATTAAAATACTTTATTTATAATACTGTCAGCTAAAAAGTCAATAGAATAGTATCCACACACATTTATTCAATTGTGCAAGCCATCTTTTTAGTTCCTTATTACTTTTCAATATAGTAAGCAGCTGTTTTAATTGCCTGTTACAAATCAGGGTTGGATTAAGAGTCTGCCATGTAGAGCAGAAATTATAAACATAATCTTTTAAAGTTAGAAAAATTCCATATGTAACCTCACTTTTCATACTTCTCCTGGGACTCAGGAGGAAGGCAAGAACAAGAGAGTAAATGTGGTTTTCTGCTACCCCAATATCCTCCTAGTCCAGCCAGTTCAAGTCAATGGGTGGGAGAGAGGGCATCTACCAGGACCAGAAAGCAATGCACCTTCTCTGAGTCTGGGGAATGTGGTGGCAGTGGGAGAAAAGAACAGGTGCAAAACTAAAATTAAAAAGGCCTTCCAACATAGAGACAACAAGCATCTATTCGATAAGAATAGTTATTTGGGAAAGGGACTTGATTAGGCAGAAGCACAAACAGCATTCTTATTGGGAGAAAAAGGCAATGAGCATTTATGAGAAAGGGAAGGGGAAACAAAAATTGCATCAATTAAAGGAAAGCATTTCTATTGGTACACATAAGCTAACAAAGTGACACTAATTCCAGACAATATTATTCATTTTCAGTCCAGTAATTAGTCATCAGTCCAGTAGTCACAATATCTGTTTTTTTGTTATCTTTGCAAACAGTTCTTTGGATCACAAGTTTGCTTTAGTCCCAGAGCCCAGGTATTTTATCCTGTTTTTAACATTCCAAAAATTAGAGCATAAGACATGCAAAGGCAATTCTTCTGGCATGGCATTTAAGTGGCTCTGTTTATTATTTTTTGACACAAGGAAGGGAAGCATATCTTAGCATAAAGATCTCCACCAATTGAAAAAATAGTGCACACACATATATATAAAATCACTCTATTACTTATATCTTTATTCTAATTTAATAATATATTATGTAAATTTTAAAATAAACACATCTAATATAAAACATGTAAAGAATAGGATAAAAAAATTTTTTAAATTTTAATATGTCTTCCCACATCCCAATGAACCATCTCTTGCGCTACATGGCATATATGTATCTCATTTGGAGACCAGTGATATAGGGTGAGACGCTAGGGTTAGACCTAAGATAAAACAATGTCCCCTTTCTATTGTTTTATGAATGTTATTATTTCTAGATATTTTAAGTATTATTTTCCTCAGCCTTTTCAGATTTCCATACTGCTTTATTTTATATAAACTTAATACATTTTCAAGACCCTACAAGAATATTGAATCTAAAAATTCAACTACCCTGGGCATTTTTTTCTTGCCATAGAAAACACAAAAATAAGGCGACTATTATAAGGGCTGTCTCAAAATGAATATAATTCTCCCATGTCTATGCATTAAATTAAAATCAATTTACTCCGTATGTTAACTTCTTTTTTCTTAAAACATACCTATAAAATTAAGATTGGAATTCCTGTTAATGAAAAAGAAAAAATAAATGAAGGAAGAAAGGAAGGAAAGTGAAGGGAAAGGAAGAGAGGGGAGGAGAGGAGCAGGGAGAGGAGGAGAGGGAAAGAAATACTTCATGTCTTTGATCACATAATTGTGCAAATCATAGATTCTATCACCATTAGATACTGGGCCATAGCTTACTAGAAATCCCTGATATGTTTCTCTCAAGTAATTTGAGCCTATCAGGAATCTGTGAATGTTTAGATTAATAATGAAACCATTAAGTAAAATACCTTTATGGATGCTTTGTTTCTGGGGGAAATTGACAAGAATTCATTTCCATTCAAAATATCTAACTGGTATGTTAATACAAATTAAATATAAATTGAAATATAAACAATTTTAAAACATGTCCCTCTTTACTTTCTCTTTTATTTTGTTGACTTTTAAGGAACACTGGGGTATTATTTGTTTTATCTTGTCTGCTTTGTACTTTCTGTGTGACGACTTGACATAGTAAAACCACATTAGCCTCTTCCAATGAACTTCTCCTAAAATAAGGCCAGGAAGTGTGGTGATTAAGACTGTGGGCTTTGCTCTTGAAGCACTTAGATTTCAATCCTGGCTCTTTGTTAGTTTCCTCACCCATAAAATATAGATGTTAATAACAATTATAGCCCAGGAATTTCTGCTATAATATCAATATATGTGTCCCTGAAAGACTTCCATTCAAGAAAAAAAGTTACAATTTTCAAAAGATTTTATTTATTTATTTTTAGAGGGAGAGGAAGGGTGGGAGAAAGAGAGGGAGAAAAACATCAATGTGTGGTTGTCTCTCACACACCCCCAACTGGGGACCTGACCCACAACCCAGGCATGTGCCCTGACTAGGAATCGAACAGGCAGCCCTTTGGTTCACAAACAGCACTCAATCCACTGAGCCACTCCAGCCAGGGAAAAAAAAAATAGTTACTTTTTTTTAAAAATGTGAATATAAGGTAAAAGGATTAGGGACACCTCACAAAAATGTATGCAATTTAGTTACAATTAAACAAACACTAACAAAAGTTACAATCAATCTGGGGAGAAACTTTGGACTCCTGGAGCAGGAGGCTCATTGTGACTGGAGGAAGCCCCACCAGATATTAAAAATGCATCAATCGACTTCTCAGCCAGAGTCATTATTCTCTGATTAGCCAATTACATGCAGACTATCACCTACAATAACTTCCTATAAAATATTATCTCTTTAGTTGTTGGGATACTGAGGGACTCCAAAAGTTTCCAGAAGAAAAAACAGGACTTTATGGGGAAAAAATGGAAACATCTATATTTTGATCAATAGGGAAATATATCAATACTATAAAAGCTAAAAGAGCCATTTCTGTACACACCTGCTGACTCCCAACTGTGAAGGCACCCTGGAAGCAGCAGGTTGATAACAATTTGTTTATAGATATTGTGTGTGGGAAATGCCTATACAGCATCATTCAATCATTTTAAAAGAACTATGGAAAGAAGGAGAATTTTCATATTCATGACCAAAGCTACTTTTTGTAAATGGAGACTACATACTGAGATCCTTAATGTATATTCTTAAAAACTATTGTCAATGGTCTCAAATTTTCTTTTAACTTTTGAATATTTTAAATGTATATATTAGTACAATTATGCAATATATATAATTTGTGAATAAAGATGCAAATATTAACAGTGCTTGCTTTCTTTTCAGCTCTTGATCAATAGATTTGTAATGTAATTTGATTTTTTAATTTAAGTCATGTTTTATTAAACCATGTCAAATGCTGATTTGATTTTGCTGTTAGACATCTTCTTAAAATACTAAGGATATTTGGGAATAAATGTATATCAACAAAATTTTGTGCATAGTTTTGAGCAAATTTTACCTAAAAATTATATCACTCTTTAATATACTTTCATTCTTGTGGAGTTTATGCAATGATCAAATAAAAGATTATACCAACCATAAATAAAGCATATGTAAATAAAGATATCAGTACTTCCTGTACACACTAAGTTCTAATTTCTTCTTTAAATTATAGCAAATGAATGTGTAGCACAGAAATTATATACTAATCATGGAATCCTATAAATGTACTGATTAACTTTTATTCAATTAACAGATAAGGGCTCTACCAGGAGCTCATATTTTGAAGACTAAAAAGAGATAACTCTCCAAATATAGTATGTGTGCATTATACTTTTTATGTAACACAGAGGATTCTCAAGGGCAACTTTGATAATCTACTCTCTTGCATAAGACTATAGTAGATCATTTACTTGTAATCTGTGACTTTGTTGGCATGTGTATGTTTAGAAACACCAGTAGTGAGGATATCAATCACCTCTGAGTCATCACTGTGGCTCACATCCAGCTCCAGTCCATGATCCCGGTCTTTAAACCATAGCTATTCCAGTCAGCCTTCTTCAGCTGGGTTTTGATTCTAAAAAGATTATTTGTTTGTTTATTTGTTGGTTTGATTGCTTGTTTGTTTGTTAGTTTGTTGAAATATTGTCTTCTACAAAGCACTCACCAGTGCTATAATACCTGAGTCCCCATTTTCTTCCCTAAAAATTTTAAAGAATTCCTCAACTCTCTACCAGCAGGTAATGTTGTAGTGAAAAATTCCAAGATAAAATTGATTTATTAATCTTAAGGTGAGTTGATGTTTTTGCCTGTTACATATAATATTATTTCCATATCCAGAGGTCCAGTGGTCTAGTAACTTCACTTGAATACATCTTGGCTTGATTCCTTTCTTAATTTAATCTTTATTGTATTTTTCAGTTAGCATTTAGTCTCTTTATATACCCTCCCCCCAGCAATCACCACATGTCTATGTCTATGAGTTCTTTTCCCCTTTTGCTCAATCCCTCCACCCCCCAACTCCTACCCCTACTAGCTGTCATCCCACTCTTTATCTATGAGTCTGTCCCCATTTTCCTCCTTAGTTCAGTTTTTTCATTAGATTCCATTTATGAGTAAAATCATATGCTATTTGTCTTTCTCTGACTGGCTTATTTCACTTAGTATAATATTCCCCAGGTCCAACCATATCATCACAAAGGATAAAATATTTTTCTTTATTATGGCCAAAAAGTATTCTGTGTATGAATACCCAATAGTTGTATTATCTACTCATCTACTGATGGGAATTGTGAATAATGCTGCAATTAATATAGGGGTGCTTATATTCTTTTGAATTAGTGTTTTGGGTTCCTTTGGATGTATTCCCAGAAATGGGATCACTGGGTTGAAAGACAGATCTATTTTTAATTTTTTGAGGTATCTCCATACTGCTTTCCACGGCGGTGGCACCAATCTGCATTCTCACCAAAAGTAATTAGGGTTCTACTTTCTCCACATCCTCACCAGCACTTGCTGTTTATTAATTTATTGATGATAGCCAATCTTACAGGTGTGAACTAGTATCCCATTGTGGTTTTAATTTGCATTTCTCTGATAATTAGTGACATTAAGCATCTTTTCATATTGTCTATTGACCATCTGTGTGTCCTCTTTGTGGAAGTGTCTATTCATGTCTTTTACCCATTTTTTAATCGGGTTATCTGTTTCTTTGTTGTTAAGTTTTATAAGTACTTTATAAATTTTAGATATTAACTCCTTATCAAATATATCAGTAAATATGTTTTCCCATTCAGTGGGTTGTCTTTTATTTTGTTGATGAAAGGTAAAAAAACACATAATCAGATCAACAGATGCAGAAAAACCATTTGAAAAAACCCAGCACCCATATATGATAAAAACTCTCAGCAAAGTGGGATTAGAGGGAACATAACTAAATATAATAAAAGCCATATATGACAAACCCACTGTCAGCACTATACTCAATGAGCAAAAACTACAAGTGTTCCCCTTAAGATTGAGAACAAGCCAGGGATGTTCAATTTCACCTCTATTATTCAACATAGTACTGGAAGTCCTAGCCACAGCAATCAGAGAAGAAGAAATAAAAAGGAATCCAAATTGGAAAGGAAGAAGTAAAAATGTCATTATTTGTAGATGACATAATACTGCACATAGAAAACACCAAAGATTCCACCAAGAAACTACTAGAACTGACAAATGAAATCAGCAATGTAGCAGAAAACAAAATTAATATCCAGAAGTCAGTTGCATTTTTATATACCAATAACAAACTAACAGAAAAGGAAATCAACAAAGCAATCCCATTCACAATTGCTATAAAAAGAATAAAATACCTAGGAAGAAACCTAGCCAAGCATGTAAAAGATCTGTACTCAGAAAATTATAAGACACTGAAGAAAGAAATAGAAGATACAACTAAGTGGAAGCACATACCATGTTCATGGAGAGAAAAAATTAACATCATTAAAATGTCCATACTACCCAAAACAATCTATAGATTCAAAACAATTCCTATCAAAATTCCAATGACATATTTCACATAACTAGAACAAATATTTCAAAAATTTATATGGAACCACAAAAGGCTGCACATAGCAACAGGGATCCTGAGAAAGAAGAACAAAGTTTGAGGAATCATGCTACCTAATGTGAAACTATATTATAAGGTCATAGTAATCAAAAAATCAGGGTGCTGGCATAAAAACAGACAAATAGATCAATGGGACAGAATAGAGAAACCAGAAATAAGCCCACACCTTTGTAGTCAATTAATATTCAACAAAGGAAGCAAACACAATAATAGGCAAAAGATAGTTTATACAATAAGTGGTGTTGGGAAAATTGAACAGATATGTGCAGAAAAATGAAACTAGATGCCTTTTGGTACCACATACAGGAATAAATTCAAAGTGGATCAAAGACTTAAATGTTAGACCTGAAACTATAAATATCCTAGAAAAAAACATAAGCAGCAAAATCTCAGACATTGCTCATAGCAATATTTTATCAGATATGATTCCCCAGACAAGGGAAACAAAAGAAAAAATAAACAAATGGGACTATGTCAAACTGTAAGGTTTTTACTTGATTCTTTTTAAAAAACTTTGATTGTGACATGATGAATATTTCTAGACTTTTTTAAGGAAGGGTTTCCTGTTTTAGGTAAAATTCATATAACATAAAATTTCACGATTTAAAGTTTTATGTAAAATTCAAACAACACAAAAGCCACTATTTTAATTGTTTAAACTATACAATTTGATGGCCTCTAGTACACTCACAATGTTGTGCAACCATCACCTCTATCTTATTTGAGAACTTTTAAAATATGTTCTTCAAAGGATAGGATAAAAGCCTATTTTGAAGATAGAAGGATTCGTTTTTTTGGTACTCCCAAAATCATTTAATTTATGCTTTTTACATTTTTGACCTCTTAAATATAGTTGCAATATACATCTTTGTACACAAATTTTTATCTGAATTTCAGATTACTTACTTATCAAATCACTAGGAGTAAAATTGTTGGATTCAAAGAGTGAGATCATTATTAAACTTCTAGATATATAATGTTTTGCATCATAGATACTTTACTTGCTTAATAATTTACACAACAGCATTGATGGCTATTATTTTAAGAAAGTTTACTATTTTTAAGTGGGGAGGGATTCAAGTATTTTTATTCATAGTCTCTTCACTCATTGTTTCCCACCCAGTGCTGAATTTGTAATATTTATATACAATGGATTAGCTGTCCTTTTCTAATTTAAAGCCCTCCTTTAATATTAAACATTGAATATTAATATTCAACATTCAAATTGTCCAAACATAGCAAGTGATTTCATTTCTTGACACTGTGAAGTTTCTGTCTTTACTTACTATCTCTGTGGTCTTAGACAAGTTAACCTCTAAAGGTCTCCGTTTTCTCATCTCTAAGATGGAGACCTCAGGTACTAAATTTTGTTTAAGGATGAAGTAAAATCTATGTCATTATACTGCCAAGAAGAATAAATGTTCCATAAATAGCAGTTACTTTTAATTAAAATAAATGTAAAACCAATCTTTAAAAGGTAGTCAATGAAATATTTTCTTAGCATCTATCCTCAATCAAAAGGTACAATATATTAAGAAAAAGCCTATATCAGGCTGCACCAAAGCATAAGTTTTCTATCATTTCTTATCCTGGAATGGTACCTAATATATAATAGGTGCTCAATAAATATTTTCTGCTGAGTCAATTGAGTAGCTTTTCTTCATATCGTCTTTTAAAAAAACCCTTATCTTTTCAAATAAAGCCTATAAAAAGATCCGTTCATAAATATCCAAACTTTTGAGGATGTGTTATGTTTTCTTTTTTACAAAAGAAAAAAGTTACACCAAAAAAATAAGAGTTATGTATTCAAAATATTTTTCCATTTTTTAAAGATCTCACTACTCTTTTTACCTAAGCTATGGGTCACTGTTTCCCATGTGGAAGTAGTGGAGTAAGCAATGACTAGATGGATGACAACTCATTGTATATGATATGAACATCAGAACTGAATCACAAGACAAACGACAAAAAATGAACCAAACAAGAAAGATTAATTTTAGGTTCTTTTTTAATTAAATTAGTGCATTTTTAGAGAAAGGTAAATTAATATAAAATTAATCTATTTCTATGTATCATGTATCAGACACCTCTAAAGACTTACTATAGTTTCCTTTCCACACATGATTCATTTGAAGAAGTAGGAAAACCCACTATACTTCAAATCACTTAATTTCTCACGTTCCTATTCAATATAATACAATTGTATACCTTTTCTTTAGTGACATTTTACAAAACCCTCTCAGTTAACTGAATATGGTAAGCTTTTTCAAAGTCACTGCTTGAAATGTAAACTATAAACATCTAAATTGCATTTATTTGCCTGATATTTGTTAGAGAAAATATACATAAGAATAGGATGCTACTAGCAAAACTGGTAAGTAAATCGATAATTTTGGACACATATTATTTTTTCAATTAATATGAAATGAGAGGGAGTAAAAGAAGCATTTCTACTAAAGTTACCCAGTAATAGAAAGTAACTGCCATTCACAATTATATACTTTATATAAAAGAGGAACTAACTCGAGGATTTGTGGATATTTAATATGTATTTTGTTATAAGACACGGAAGTGGTATTCAAAGGTTCTATGTGTATGTGTATGTAAATCTCATGAGTACATAAAATTCTACCATTCTATAAACTACATAAAAATATTTAAGCATTTTTAGGTAATTACAAACCCACTCTCAAAATAAAATCTAATATGACCTTTTGTGAATCTAGTAATAATAATGGGGAGAATGGACCTCAAGGTCTCCAGGATAAGAGAAAAAGTGTATTATTTCTTACATGAAACATACCAGCATATTTTCCTACATAAAAAAATAAAAGTATGAATATGGGGTGCATAGGTTCTTTTGAATTGGTGTTTCAGGATTCTTCAGGTATAATCCTAGCAGTGGGATCACTGGATCAAAAGGCAGTTCCATTTTTAGTTCTTTGAGGAAATTCCATACTGTTTTTCATAGTGGCTGCACCAGCCTGTATTCCCACCAACAGTGCACTAGGGTTCCCTTTTCTCCACATCTTCACCAGCACTTGTTGTTTGTTGATTTGTTGATGATGGCCACTCTGACCAGGGTGAGGTGATATCTCATTGTGGTTTTAATTTGCATCTCTCTGATGGCTAGTGATGTTGAACATTCTTTCATATGCCTGTGGACTCTTTGTATGTCCTCCTTGGAAATATGTCTGCTCAGGTCCTTTGCCCATTTTTTAATTGGATTGTCTGTCTTGTTGGTGTTGAGTCGTATGAGTTCTTTATATATTTTGGAGATCAATCCCTTGTCTGAGGTATCATTGGCAAATATGTTTTCCCATATGGTTGGTTCCCTTTTCATCTTGCTGATGTTTTGTTGAGCAGAAGCTCTTTGGTTTGATGAAGTCCCATTTGTTCATTTTTTTCCTTTATTTCCTTTGCCTTAGGAGATGTATCAGTGAAAATATTGTTACGTGAGCTATCTGAAATTTTCCTGCGTATGTTTTCCTCTAGGATTTTTATGGTGTCACAGCTTACATTTAAGTCTTTGATCCCTCTTGAGTTTATTCTTGTGTGTGGCGTAAGCTTGTGGTCTAGGTTCATTTTTTTGCACATCCCTGTCCAGTTCTCCCAGCACCATTTGTTGAAGAGGCTCTTCTCACTCCATTTTATGTTCCTTCCTCCTTTTTCAAATATTAGTGGACCATAGAGGCCTGGGTTTATTTCTGGGCTCTCTATTCTGTTCCATTGATCTATATGTCTGTCCTTATGCCAGTACCAGGCTGTTTTGATTACAGTGGCCTAGTAGTATAGTTTGATGTCAGGTATTGTGAGTCCCCCTATTGTGTTCCTCTGTCTCAAGATTGCTGTGGCTATTTGGGATCTTTTTTGGTTACATATAAATTTTTGAAGTATTTATTTTAGGTCTGTGAAATACGTCACTGGTATTTTAATAGGGATTGCATTGAATCTATAAATTGCTTTGGGTAGTATGAACATTTTAATGATGTTGATTCTTCCCCTCAATGCTTCCATTTATTTGTATCTACCTTAATTTCTTTCTTCAGGGTTATGTAGTTTTCTGAGTACAGGTGTTTTACCTCTTTGGTTAAATTTATTCCTAGGTACTTTATTTTACTTGTTGCTATAGTAAATGAGATTTTTTTTTTCTAGTTTCTATCTCTGATCTTTTATTGTTGTGTACAGAAATGTCTTTTCTTTTGCTGAGCAGAAACTCTTTAGTTTGATGAAGTCCCATTTGTTTATTCGTTCCTTTATTTCCCTTGCCCTAGGAGATACATTGGCAAAAATATCGCTACGTGGTATATCTAAAATTTTCCTGCCTATGTTTTCCTCTAGGACTTTTTTGGTGTCACAGCTTACATTTAAGTCTTTTATCCATTTTGAGTTTATTCTGGTGTGTGGTGTAAGTTGGTGGTCTAGTTTCATTTTTCTGCATGTCCTTGTCCAGCTCTCCCAACACCATTTGTTGAAGAGGCTCTTTTCACTCCATTTTATGCTCCTTCCCCCTTTGTCAATATTAATTGACCACAGAGACAGGGGTTTATTTCTGGGCTCTCTATTCTGTTCCATTGATTTATATGCCTGTTCTTATGCCAGTACTAGACTGTTTTGATTACATTGACCTTGTAATATAGCTATTTACAATAGCTAAGTGCTGGAAACAGTGTAAGTGCCCATCTATAGATGAGTGGATCAAAGAATTATGGTAATTTACATAATGGAATACTATGCAGCAGAAAGAAAAAAGGGACTCCCACCTTTTGCAACAACATGGATGGAACTGGAGAGTATTACGCTTAGTGAAATAAGCCAGGCGGCAAAAGACAAATACTATATGATATCACCTAATACAGGAAACTAATGAACAAAACAAACAAATGAGCAAAATAGAACCAGAGGCATATAAACAAGGAACAGACTGACAGTGACCAGGGTGGGGAGAGAAGAAGGGGAAAAGAGGAGAAGGGGAAGCGTCTATTCAAAGAACTAGTATAAATGACCTATGGACATGGACAACGAGGTGGGAAATGACTGTGGGAGGTGGGGGTGCGGTAGGGTAAGAGAGAACAATGGGGGGAAAATTGGACAACTGTAATAAAAAAAACAATAAAATAAATAAATAAATAAAATTATTTCTTTCTAACATGATTTAAAATACAAACTAACTTCAAAATTACTATTTGTAATACAAAACAAATTACAAATAGGAAGCCTAATAAAATAAATTTATTACTTAAAGGTCATACTTTATAACTCGAATGTACTCTTAAATAATTCCATTTCCAATTTAGGGTTGTTAACTTAATATTATATATAGAAAGAAAAGCTGGTATGCTAAGCATCTAGTAATTATTGTAACATGCAGTTGTTATAGGTTCTCTGATAGCCAGCTGAATAAACCTCATAATCATCTCTTAAATGTGTTAGAGTTTAACTTGGGAGATATAGAAGTAAATCATAATTATCAGATGGTATGGAAGGGCTTAGTTAATGACATAAACAGGATACTGTAATGGACAGCCTCATTATAGAAAACTTCTCCAAAAAGGAAATAATTAAAAATAAATATTTTTTAAAACAGATGATAAATATAAATAACTAAGAAGGGAAGGAGTATTCCAAGAAGAGGGACCAGTATAATTGAAAGAATTGCCAGTAATTTCAGGTAGTTAAAGAGATTAGCTGTTCCAGAGAGAAGTAAATGATAAAGAGGCAAAAAGGGTCCAATATTGATGAACTTTGTTGCTTTCCACTGAGAGATTTATATTTAGAAAGATCTCTGTAAAATATTGTAAAGAATAGTTTAAATAGAGTGCAGACTGAAGTCAGTCATGATCTATTCATCAGTGTTACTCATTATGAGTTGTCATAGAACTCACAGAAGTAATAGGGATTTGATCTAAGGAAGTATCAGTGGGAATAGAAATAAGAAAATTGATATGAGAACTTCTAGTTTCTGGCTTGGGTAACTAAATTCAGCCGTATTTATTTTCTTCTCAGTATCTACATAAGAAAAACAGAAATAATGAGTTTAAGACATTGAAGATTAGTTCATTTTCATCTTGTTGAGTCTGTAGTGACTATAGAATATCTGAAGGAAAATGTCCAATAGGAAGTCAAGTATACAAGCTGGGAGAAGTAAATTTGGTAGACATCAAGAATACTGGTAGCAAAGAAAATTTCCATTAAGTGGATATCTCAGGGAAAGTATATAGAGTACCAAGAGCAAAGGATCAAGAATCTTTGGCAAACAACAGATATAAATGCTATTCAGAAGAAGGGAGGTCTCAAAATGCATTCTTTGCATATGAGCAGGAAACAGCCAAGATTTGTTCCACAGCCTCACAGAGAGCTAGGAAGTTGATAATGAAGAAACAAATAATAATGTTGTGGGTTAAATTGTGGGGTAGTGGGGTGCTGCTGTAACAAATACTTAAAATGTGGACTTGGCTTTAGAATTTGGTAATGCATAGAGGCTGGAAGAATTTTGAGGGACATAATAGAAAAACCTAGATTACATTGAAGAGACTGTTAAAAATTTGGTTGTTAAAGGAGATTCTGGTGAGATCTCAAAAGAATTTGGTTATTGGAAATTGGAAGAAAGGTTATCTTTCTTATAATTTGTCTAACTAGTATTTTGCTTTTGGGTAGAAAGGAAAACTTGTAACTGATGACCTTTATACTTAGCTGAGAATATTTCTAAGCTAAGTATGTTAGGTATTAAGGCCTAGCTTCTCCTTGCTGCTTGTAAGATGCAAGAAGAAAGAAAGAACTTGAGGCAGGAACCATTAAGCAAATAGTGACCAAGAAGTTTCAAAAGGTTTGTAAAAATTCTCAGACTGTTCAAATCTCAAAAGATGTTTTGAAGAGAACACGAAGAGTATGGCTAATATCTATTGTTGAAGAGATGAAGCATGTGATGCCTTGATCCAATCATTCATTTCAGCAGAAACACATACTCCACTTAGGCAAGAGAGGCAGAATAAAATGAAGACAGGCAGCTGGACCTCTGGAATTCTATAGGCAGGAAAAAGAAAATGAGATACTGAGATGTAAATGTGTGTTCTTTCAAGAAAAGGAAAGAATAACCCTGAGGATGGCTGAGAGGTCAGCAGGAAGACATCTCTTAGTTCTGGAGGATGGGACAACTGTGTCCGCAGGCCAAGAGGGTTACACCACCTGGACCTAAGATAGGGAGACCACCACAAAATGCCCAGAGGCTAGGACCAGTGGGCTCTCCCCAGACCCAGAGGACAGACCATCTAACCACAGAGAGTAATTCTCAGGCTATATAAATCTAAAGAATTTTGTCCTGCTTGGTTGTGAACTTGCTTTAAACCACTGACCCCTCTGTTCCTTTCATTATCTTTATTTTTCAATGGGAATGTCTACTCTGTGTCTTCCCCACCATTATATTTTGGAAATAGATAACTTATTTTCTAGGTCCAAAGGTCCATGGATGGAGAGAAATTTGTGGTGGTATGGGATATACCCAGAGTTACACACATAGCTGATAAAGAAAATGAGATTGGCGTTTTTTTAAGTTAATATTAAAATAAGATTTTGGATTTAGAGTTGATGCCAGAATAGTTAAAACTTTTGGGCACGTTGTGAGAAAATGAATATATTTTGCATGTAGGAAGGACATGAATTTTGGGGTGCCAGAGGGCAGGCAGACTGTTGTCAGTGGAATTGGTCCCCCTCTCAAAATATGTTCAAGCTTGAACTCCCAGGATCTGTGAATGATCATTGCAGATGTAGCCAGTGAAGACAAGGTGTACTGGTTTGCAGTTGGCCCTAATTTAATGAAAGGAACACCAAAGATTGCCAGCAACCAAGGGAAACTATAAGAGAGACATGAAACAGATTCTCCTTCAGAGCCTCCAGAAAGATCTAACCTTGTCTACACTCTGATGTTAGACTTCTAGCCTCACAAACTATGAGAAAATAAACTTCCGACTTCTGGTCAATATGGAGGCATAGACAGACAAGCTGTGTCTCTCTCAACAACTAAGAATGAATACAACTACCTCAAAACTAGAAACAACCAGAAGTTCCAGAAAATCAAATTGCATGGAAGTCCAGCAAACAAAGATATAAAGAAGAAATACTCATCCAGACAGTGCCACAACATGGTGAAACATGTTGTCCTGTACTGGTGAATCCTTAAGACTCCGCCACTTACAATGTAACAGGAGCGACAGCTCTACCTGGGACACAGAGGCAAACAAACATAGGAGACTGTAAGAATGAGGAGACAGAGAAGTGTGGCCCAAAAGGGGGAACGGATCAAGGTTCCAGTGGGAGAACTAAGCAACGAGGAGATAGCCAACCTAACAGATGAAGAGATAGACAACCTAACAGATGCAGAATTCAAAACACTGGTGATAAAGATGCTCACAGGCTTGACAGATATGCTTAAGTATGGAATAAGCATAAGAGAAGAAGTGAAGGCTATGCTAAGTGAAACAAAGGAAAATCCACACAAAACCAATGGTAAAGGGAAAGAAACTGGGGTTCAAATCAATGATTTGGAACATAAGGAAGAAAAAAACAGTCAACCAGTGCAGAATGAGGAAGCAAGAATTGAAAAAAAAGAGGAAAACTTTCCAAGTTTTGCAAAGGAGATGGACATATAGATCCGGGAAGCACGGAGGGTCCCGGGTGAGCTGGACCCAGAGGGGACCACACCAGGACACACCATGACTGAGATGCTAAAGGTGAAAGATAAAGACAGAGTCCTGGGGGCAGCGAGAGAGAGGCAGAGAGTTGCCTACAAGGGGGTGCCTATAGGACTATCAGCTGATTTCTCAGAGGACACTTTGCAGGCAGGAAGAGACTGGCAAGCAGTATTCAATGTGATGAAACGCAAAACTGCAACCAGGATTACTCTATCTAGAAAAGTTATCATTTGGAATTGAAGGGCAGATGAAGTGCTTCCCAGACAAGGTAAAGTTAAAGGAGTTCATCATCACCAAGCTATTATTATATAAAATGTCAAATGGACTTACTTAAGAAAAAGAAGATCAAAACTATGAACACTAAAATGACAACATACTCACAACTATCAACAACAGAATCTAAAAAATAAAAACAAAATCCCACTAAGCAAACCAGAATAGGAACAGAATCATAAGTATGGGGATCATTTGCAGGGTTATCAGCTGGGGGGGGGGGAGAAATGGGGATATGGTGCAGGGACTAAGAAGCGTAGTCTCATGGTACAAAATAGACAGGGGGAAGTTAAGAATAATATAGGAAAGATGAAGCCAAAGAAATTATATGCACAACCCATGGACATGAACTATGGGAGGTGGAATTGCTGGAGGGAAGGGAGGTACTGGGTGGAAGGGAGCGAAGGGGGGGAAAATTGAAACTACTGTAACAACATAATCAATAAAATATACTTAAAAATAAATAAATAAAAATAAAGGCAGATTATGCCTAGAAAAAAAAAAAACAAAAGAAAACAAACTCCCATTGTTTTAAGCCGCTCAGTTAATGATCAAATTTTTATGACAGCCCTAGAAAACACAAATGACAAAAGCTAATGCTGCAGAAAGGTCAAGAAAGTTAAGTATGAAAAGTGAGTATTTGGCTTAACATGCAGGTAATTGATAGGATAGGGCACTGGCAGAAGATAATTAAATATTTAACACTTAAGGATAATATTGTGAGTGAAGAAATATACATATTGAATTTATATGTTTTACTGAAGAAGTTCACCTAGAAATAGAAGAAGAGAGATAAAAATGGTAACTAAAGGGAATGTGATCAGGAAAGGGCTATTTTTATTTAGATTCTTAGACATGTTTCAATCCTAAAGAAAAAAGGAATGAGATATTGAAGAGAAATAAAAGGGAACTGGTTGAAAACAAGTAGCACAGATGGAAGAATGGCTTTTAGGAAAAGATACATTCTTGGCTGATGCTCTTTTGTCAGATCATTGAGAAGGATGAGAGAAAAGGAAGGATATTGAGGAATAGTTAAAATTCTTGGAAATGGTAACTGATCACAGACCCGCATGAATAAGGTGTCTGGTACAGAGCAAGAATTTTTAATGAGCACCAGCTTACACAGTTAAGTGGAGATGTATTGATTGCTGAGTGACTGATTGATTGATGGCCAGCAATACTCAGTAACTGGATTGTGGACTCCGGTTCAGAACTCCAAGGGTGGATCTGATCCAATATAATGGCAAAGCAAGTATGATGAAATAATAAAAGGGAAAAAACATAAATAAGTGTCACAGTATAGACTATCAGGAAATAAAATTAATAAGAGAGAAAAAACTCTCTGGAAGAGGGAAAGGGAATAAGGGGGAAAAGAAGGGGAAGGGTCTAGTCAAAGAACAGGTATAAATGACCCATAGACATGGACAACTGGGTGGGGATTGACTGTGGGAGGGAGGGTGGGCAGGGCAGGGGAGAGCAATGGGGGAAAATTGGGACAACTGTAATAGAACAACAATTAAAAGAAAAAGGGAAAACTCTTAGCATAGTGGGAAATAACAAACATACTAAAACTAAAAGTGTGGGAGACCTGTGAAATGACAGGTAGTTTACAGAGACAGAAATCTGGAGTTTTGACAATCTCTTCTTTCCAAAAATAACTCCTCCACTAGCCAGCAACACTACCTGAAAGTCTGCCCAATTATGCCTATTTTGGGGAGGTCTGTTAAAATAAAAATAAGAGTATAAAATATGCCATACTGTTTCTTTGACTTGTCAGAGAAGAAAACAATAATTAAGACATAACCGGTATCCACTTTATTATTATAAGTTGTTAGCAAATTACTGGTGCATGTTACTAGCATATATTCTAAGAAAAAATTAGGAGAACAAATAAAATTTTAAAGAAAATTAATCTATTATGCATAATAAAATAGGTAAACATTTCTTGGTCATTAGGAATAAATAGCAAGCATTTATATAAACAATCATAGTTTGTATTACACCTCTGCAGTCAAACCAAGATTTAGTCACTATTATCGAAAACTTATTACTGTCTCCTATGGAACCATGCTTGGATTACTTCCCAGTATCCTTAGAAACTTGCATAAGCGTATGCTCTCACACATGCACAGGTATTAAATGCAAGACTGTAGGATCCTTCTCTATGAAACACCTGATCTGTTACTATTTCTTCTGCCCCTCTCTTCTGTCAGTGATCCATGGTTAAGGCATTGGAGAAAGAGGATGAGGAAGAACATTTAAACCAGCAGAACAGGCTTAGATAAGAGCAGGACTCAGATTCCGGAGCCAGAATGGGCAGATGTTTTCCCAAATTATCTTAGTCAGGAACCCTTCTTCTTAGCTTTTCCTTATTTCCTAAAGCTTCCCATTTTTTAAAGGCATAAGCTTCTGGTAAGTTTGTCTGTCTTTTTGGCACTTGATTTCATTCTCACAAAGGCATTTTTAAGAGAAGTTGAGAGAATTCAGAGTCCAGTGAGCACAGCATCCTTCCACTAAGTCACACACTCAGTTTTTCTCTGTACCCTTTTATTCTACTACTGTTCAATGTCAAAAATACTGTTAGACTGCAGGCTCCAGGAGGACAGGGTTCATATCTGATTATTTTACTGCCACTTCCCTAGTACTTGGCATAGCCCCTGGGAAGAAGTATACTCAATACATAACCGAGGAAGGACTGAAGCAATGTGTGAACAACAGCCAACCCTCACTGACTACTCTGGGATACAGGGAGAGTCTCTCTACATAAGGCAGATCTAGAAGGAAAGGTATGACTTGGATTTCTCTCTTCCTCTGAAAATAAAAGCCTCTTTATGCCCCCTGCATTGTAACTACTTCTAATTTCATCATCACTTATTTTTTTTCATATCATCTCCACTCATGTGTAAGCCCAAGGAAAACAATCACAGACTTAGATACTCTGTATGAATAAGTAAAACAGCAGTGTAAACTGAATGGATTTCTATACAACTAAGTAATTCTACAACTTAAAATATTTGATCAAAATATGCATAATTACCAAGCCACCACAATAACCCATTTCATAATCTTGATAAATGGTGTGTACCATACAAAGGAATTTTTTAAAGTTCTCCCATGATTTCACTAAGGAAGAAAGAGACTTTCATTTGTAACTCAAGTAATTTCTAAGTTGGCAGAAAGAAATAATTTGCCTTTAGGAGAAAATAGTTTATTCAAAATTAGAAGAAAATGTGATATCTCTATTAATTTTACTTATGATTTAGCATATATTTTCACAGGCTTCTCTTGAAAACAATAACCCTTGATGAATGATCACTTTCAGTATGCATTTACTTTAAAGCAGGATCATGTCAATGGAAATATTGTGTTGCCTTAAACTTATTTCTATGCAATACTGTTTTCATCTTAAAAACTATAAAAAGGTCTACACTTGTCATTACCAGTTATCCTACATCCATATGTGCAATAATTATTGCAGGATTTTTGAAGAATACAGTATATTTTGAACTGCAAAAGTAAACAATACAGAATATTCACAAATTAGAAGGTCCCTTCTTTTGAAGTAAAGAAAATTCACCTGAAAACACTTAGATGAAATGCACAACAAGAGGGACGTAGCTGACATTTATCAAGGTCTCCATCTTGCCTGGTGTTGTTGAAGGAATTCTGTTGAAACTACTTGTCCTGATACTTACCCTGTAAATTAGATATATATATATTTTTTTAATTTTCACTTTCAAATGAGGTTCAAAGATTTTAGGAGATCGCTAAATTATGTTTAACACTAAATCCCTGCACACCTGCCCCCAGGAAACTAATAAAGGAGAGCCTTGTCTGTGGAACACACTGGTGAATTGCCCTTAAGATCTATCAAGCACAGACTACTTTCTGCAGCTCAGATTCCACAGTGCACTCCAGCTCACTTACTCCATCCAGCCCACCTGCCCAGCAAACTAAGGATATTGCTGCTCATATCATCGCCATCAATATGTCCTCACCGTCAGACCCTGAAAACCAATGAGCCAAATGTGCAAAACTATATAACCAAGTGTATGTATTTAAATTGCTGACAGGATATGTTTATCCCAGAGAAATAAAGAAATCCAAATCTCGTTGTTTTTCAAGAAAATGCATCTCGGATTTTCTGATTTACCTTTTGTTCTTTGTAGCATTCCACTCAGAGCAGAGTCCTCCAGGAGAAACCATAGGCTCTCAGGGTGATAAGGATTAGGAGAGGAGGAATAGACTTTGAAAGTGGGAGCGAAAGCCCTGGCTGCTAGCTCAGGGGATTGAGCACCGGCCTGCGAGCCAAGTGTCGCTGGTTCGATTCTCAGTCAGGGCACATTACTAGGTTGCACGTCAGGTCCCCAGTTGGGGGCACGAGTGAGAGGCAACCACACAGTGAAAAAAAAAAAAAAGAAAGAAAGAAAGTGGGAGCGAAGGGAAAAGAGATCCGAAAAGTGATCCATAAACACGCATGCAGCAAGTTGAGTGAGATTCCCAAAGCCACACCTAACATCCCCAGCAGCCTACACCCACAAGGACTCAGGAAAACCTCTGGGCTGTTTTCAGTTTGCCCTGTGAATGCTTTAATGTGTTCAGAAAAGAATAACCCATAGTAAAGGTCTGAGAGCAGGGACCTAAACAAAATATTTTGAACTTAAAAGAGGAAAAACAATCCTGGAGAGATTTTAATTACAACTGAGACAGTGCAGCCCTTCCTTGAGCACGTCCACCCGCCAAGCTCCAACTGCTTGGCGACAGGTAGTGAATGAATGAACTCTGAAAGGGGGGAGTGAGGGTATAGGAAAGGAACGCAACCGCAGCCTGCAAACCGGTTGGTCAGCTCCGCTGTCCCCACAACGTCACTAGAGCAGGGGGCTATAAAGCGCGCCGAAGCGCGGGAGCCTCGGTGCTCTGACAGTTATGGGGAGCTCCCGCGGGACGAACCCCGAGATCCCCTCTGGTGACAGCTTCTAATATCTCTCTTTCCAACGATCTCATCCTGCCAGCCTGCCAAAGTCGCAAACTCCTCGGAGAAAGCGGTGCCCGTGCTCCGCATCACTCGCTGGTTCAAAGCTTCCCTGCGCCAGCAGAGAGTAGTACTTTTCCTGCGGCGCTTCCACGGGGTGCTGAGGGCCACCCGGCAGCAAAGGGACCAGGAGGCAGAGAAGAGCTTCGGGGAGTGGGGGGCTCGGCTCGGCCGGCAGCGAGTGAGTGGGCACACCTGGGGCTGCAGAGCCGCGGCGATGGCCTCTTTCCCCGCAGCAGGGAACTGGACCGTGGGCGCAGGAGGAGCGGGCCCTGACGCCGCGCACCTGAGTGAGGGGCTCGCAGCAGGGGCCACCGTGGAGGCCGCTGAGGCGGAGTGGCTGCAACTGCTGGCCCAAGCCGGCAACGTCTCCGCCGCGCCCTCCACCCTGGGGCTGCCCACACCCTCCCCAGCGCCTTCGCAGCCCCGGGCCAACCTCACCAACCAGTTCGTGCAGCCGTCCTGGCGCATCGCGCTCTGGTCCCTCGCCTACGGCGTGGTGGTGGCTGTGGCAGTCTTCGGAAATCTCATCGTTATCTGGATCATCCTGGCGCACAAGCGCATGAGGACCGTCACCAACTACTTCCTCGTGAACCTGGCTTTCTCCGACGCCTCCATGGCCGCTTTCAACACCTTGGTCAACTTCATCTATGCTCTCCATAGCGAGTGGTACTTCGGCGCCAACTACTGTCGCTTCCAGAATTTCTTTCCTATCACAGCGGTGTTCGCCAGCATCTACTCCATGACGGCCATTGCGGTGGACAGGTGAGGAGAAAACCGGGAAGGAGGAGGGAGAAGGTTCAAAGATTACTCTCTTCTACGTCCCCGTGCCCCTCTTTCCCTCTGGTAATCACTACAATGCTGTGTCTATAAGGTTTTATATTGTTTTTGCTTAATCCATCACCTTTTTCACCCAACTCCTCAACCCGCTCCCCTCTGATAGCTGTCAATCTGTTTTCTAACAATTTATTCTGGGCAGGAGGATAAGGTGACAAAGGAAATGGTGGCAAGATGGGTTTGATAAGTGAAGAGGGACTAGGAAGGAGTTCTTGGAGAAAGGAGGTCAGGAACCCATTTGTAGTCCTCCTGGCCTGAACCAGATTCCGTTTCTATGATCTCCCCCACTCCCACCTCTAACCCCTTGATCCCCATTAAGAGCATCTGGAGGGACTGAATGAAGAATATGGGAAAATCTGTAATTCCAAGTAGAACAAAGTCAGTTAGAAATACTTAATACTAGCAAATTTATCAAATGGCTTCAAACGACCACAGTAAAATTTCTGTCTGTAAAATGTGCTTTTTTTTTTGGCCCCCCATCTCTCTGTTACCTATTTACTCAGAGAAATGGATGAAGACTCACCTTCCATCCTTTCTTCCACACTCTGGTTTACTGGTCCTCATCCCCACCCAACACATTCCCTATCCTTATCCCAGGGCCAACACTGGTTTCGCCTCCCAGTTATGGAGCATCCATCCACCCCGGCAACAAACTCCCTCCCCAAGACTGCCACCAGTCCGCAGCTTCTACAATGTCTTGGGTTAGATTTCACTTCCAGTAATTTGCAGGGGCTATGAGCTGGGTAAACCCTGTGCCTTGGAAATTGCATCCAAATTTTTCAGATAATGAGCAACAAAAAGCCCAAGGAATAAATGGTTAGAAAACAGACTGACCGCTGACAGAGGGGAGGAGGCTTGAGGGTTTGGGTGAAAAAGGTGATGGGATTAAGAAAAGACAAAATAAAACCTCACAGACACAGGCAACATTGTGATGATTACCAGAGGGGAAGAGGGGAACTGGGAGGTAGAAGAGGGTAAACGGGGGACAAATGGTGATGGAAGGAGATGGGCAGGGAGATAAGGTGACTTGGGGTGGTGAACACACAATACAATATACAGATGATGTACTAGAGATTTGTACACCTGAAACCTATATAATTATATTAACCAATATCACCCCAATAAATTCAATAATATTTTTTTAAAAAGAAGTTAGACACACTAATTGTAGCTGTTTAAGATAATTTTTAGATTGTTTCCTCATCTACAGTGGTGATTCTGAAATGCTCAATTTTAGAATGATATTTGTTCTTATATTTAAGTTTTAAAATGTTCTGTGTGCATTTGCTTTCTTATATTGAACATTACGGAATATGCATGCTTGTGTTGAGACAATGGTAAATCCACCTACTATTGAAGCTGGTTACACTTCAATTCAACATTATGCTAAAAATGGACCACACCAATTTATTCCAGTCTCAGTTTTGTGATTGGCAGCTGCATGGGGGACACAGGAGATGATTTCGCTGCAACTGCAAGTCTCACTAGTGGAAAGAAAGGTGCACTTTTTGACATTAACAAGCCTGTTCCAATATAAAGTAAGGCTTAATATTTATTCTTACTACATTAAGCCATTGTTATGAGAAAAAGGTGTTCTTTCTGTAAGTCTATCCTTTGTGTTTACTATTTTAAAATAGTGACCACAGGGTTTTGGCAACATCTTTAGAAACTGTTTTGAATGCCAGACCCAGAGTGTTAAACTGAGGAGCAGTGAGAAGTTGCCACTTAGAAGAAATAAGCATAAAAATCACACTTTGTTTTTACAGTCTCTGAAACTTTCAGTCATCCTTTTTCCCTTTAAATCATTTTTGTAGGGGCAAAAACAAAAAGAAGCAATAAAACCAGCACCAAACAGGGCAACAGGTAAAATTGCTTCTAACCTTGCTTGAACAAGATAAATAGAAATGAATGTTGCTTTGGTTTGAGTACCTTCCTTTTTGTTTTATCTTTGTTTCTTTTTTATTTTTTATCTTTTTTATTTATTGTAAGCATGTGGTTTTTAATGTTATGATCAGGAGGGGAGGCATTAGTGTATCATGTTGTGAAATTCTCATAATATTCTTTAAATTTTAGTGATGCTTTATGAAATTTGATGAAAATTTAGTGTGTGTGAAACTGGTGGTATTTCAAATAAGGAACACTTTCTTCCAGCATTTACACAAAATCTGAAATGGGTTTGGGGTTATTATAATGGCTAAAGTAATGCTATTTCATTACACTCACTGGTTTAAAATTAATAAATCCTGCTTATTTTTTATTGGAAAAATTTACTCACTAAAACTATACAAAATTATGGAACATACAATTTACAACAAAATCTGAAGCATACTCAGTTTGGATGTTGAAAATCTTTTTAAAAACTGTTACTTAAAGAACTCTTTGAACAGACAAATAATAAAAAGAAATAAAGAAATAAAGAAAAGCCTATATAATATAATTTTTAAAATCAAATATTATATAAATGTAACAGTTCTTGGAACTCCCAATAGTTTACAGTGCAGGAAATCTCTCTACATTGGTGTCTTATGAACTGGAAAAAAATTAAAAATTTGTATTTGCAGTTATTTTATAGATTTATATTTGCAAGGTTGACCCCTCTGAGGAAGTTCAGGTAAGTCATGGTGCCTTTGTTTATGGTTGCCTGGACTCCTTGCCACATATAGGACATAGTTAAGAGTATACACTCACAGAAATTCTATTTTCTTACACAATTAATGCTTTATTGAAATAACCTTAAATGTTATTTAATCCCCAATTAGTTTTTATTAATAAAGAAATACATCATTTAAACTGCAATGTGAAAACTTGACTTATTGAACTGTGATTGTTTTCTGTTCCCAGTTAATATAAACTGAACTGTATCCTCCTAGCCCAAATAGAAAACACTCAATTCACTCTGTCACTCAGCCTAAAGTTAAAAGGCCCTTGGAGCTTGAAAACTACTTCCTCTTTGATTCAGGCACACCTGGCTTCTCTTCAGCTGCAGCAAAATGCTTGCAAGTGCCTATGAGCTTAGAAATTTTAGACCTGAGGATTGTAGAACTGCATTTTACCAATGGAAAACCTCAAGCCAGGGGTTACACATTTTGTTGAGAAAAAGGCATTGAGTCTTCTTCCTTGAAGACTGCACTGGGAGAATTGCTTGCTGTCTATTTCCACTTCTTAAAATAAATATAATATTGGTAATGCTACTAAAGGTTTCAATGTGAGGTCACAGGTTCTGGTCTTATCCTGAAATGTGTTCCCTTCTGCTTTGTTGGAAATTCCTGAACAACTGTTTCTTTATTGGCCAAGAAACCATCTTTCAGTTCTGCACAGTTTCTTCTTGCCTGGAAGGTTACTCCACCATCCCTACACACACACACACACACACACACACACACACGGATTATTTGCCAATAGTCATTTCTTTTCTTTGTAAATTTAAATATAACATCTAAATGATACTAAGCTTTCCCAGGATCATGCAGTAGAGCCAAGATTCAAATCACTGCAATCTATTCCCAGGCCCAGCTCTCCTTAATTTCTACACTATTACAGCTAAGAAGCTGTGATTGCTGCAGGGTTTAATTAGACAAAATTCTTCCTTCAATTAAATTAGAACTTAGGGCTTGTTTATGCTATATATCACATATATATATATATATATATATATGCACATAATCATTTTATTTATTTATGATGTACCACTTGATATGTGGGGATATTAGAAAACAAAAAATGTTTTTATATTTTCTAAGCACATTTTTAAGGTTAAGTTAGAAACTCTAGAAAGGTTTATTAACATAAAATAAAGGAAAAAATTAGAGCACATGGTCCAGTATTGATTAGAATGTTTCATTAAAGAATTTTTAAAATGAAACTCACTATTTCTTACCTGATAACCTTAAGTACTTTAATATGTTTTATTGAACAGTTCAAAAAAATTAATAAAGAGAAAAAAATACTTTACATTCTTTAAATACAGGAACACACCTGACATGAATAACTATGAAAAGGAATATTTCATCTAACTGAATGGTTATATTTTTTAGCCATATAGATAAAATTGATCTTATATACTGCTCTTTGTTTTTAAATGTCTTTAGGAAATTTCTCTTTCATAAAGCTAACTATTATGTAAAGTATTCATAGAATTTCTATTTCTTTTGAAATTAATTATAGGCATACAAAAATACAGTCATAAATAAAATTATGAAGCCTGACTCTCTCCAACTAATCTCATCTAAATTCATGGCTTCACTTTTATTTTTTAATAAAAAGTTCCAATTTTTTTAAATTTATTTTATTTTATTGTTGTCCAATTAGTTGTCCCAATTTTACCCCATTGCTCTCCCCTGCCCCACCCACCCTCACTCCCACAGTCAATCCCACCCTGTTGTCCATGTCCATGGGTCACTTATACCTGTTTCTTGACTAGACCCTTCCCCTTCAAATGAACAAAACAAACAAACAAGCAAAACAGAACCAGTGACATGGAAATAAGGAACACACTGACAGTGACCAGAGCAGGAGAAGGATAACAGGGGAAAGAAGGGGAAAGGCTACAAATTTTTCTCTTATCTAATTGGTTTTCTTCTAGATTATAAAGACACACAATTTATACAATAAAGTAGATAAATATAAATGAATGAAATTATTTAAATGTATTGTGGTAAATGCTACAACATTGCTATAAATATTATTTCGGATATAAACACTTTAGTTAATTTTTTAAACTACTTTATCAGTCTTTAATTCTAGTTCCCTGAGCCAATATGCTCATTTCTTTCTACTTTAGAGAAAGTCATTGCCCATGCAGTTAAAATAGCCTTTGTTAGTGTTATAGTAAGACTTAACTCATTTTCTTTTAGCCCGCATGATGAACTGGATAAGTATAGTCTAAGATCAATTACTTTGCTTTTGCATTCCTTGCAAAGTAGTAACTAAAACTGTGTTGTAGACAAGATTACTTTTAGGAAATTTATTATGAATCATCGGCACTTTCTACAATTTGTAGTTCTAATTCAAGGATTGAAAAAAACACATATTTGAATGTAACATCAATTCTCTGACATCTCCAGTCACATGTGTATAAATGTGGTAACATTAATATGAATATCCATTATTTTTAGTTTATAACCATTACTTACAAATCATTTCTTGCTCTTCTCCCAATTATTTCAGAGTTCCTAGGGAGGTCTGATAAAAGTTTATCAGTAGTTGTCTCTAGCACTTCCATTCTCTCCACCATACCTTGTTGCATGCAGGCAAAAAGAGAGAGAGAGAGAGAGAGAGGAGAAAAAGGGGAAGAAAGAGGAGAAGGAGGAGGGGGAGGAAGGAAGAGGGCAGGCAGGGAGAGAGGTGGAGAGAGAAGAAGGGATGGAGGGAGGAGGAGAAAAAGAGACAGAGAAAGAAAAAAGGAAAGGAGGGGGGAGGGAAAAAGGAAGGGAGAAGGGAGAGTGGGATGAAGGAAGGAAGGAAAGACAATCTCAACACTTTGATACAGAGTTTGACAGTTTCTCAGGAGAAATAAGCCATGTTCTTCTCCAGATAGTTGGTTTGGGCACATTACATCCAAATCTGCAAAACTCGTAACTTACAAAACTTGACCTCTGCCTGAAATATTTGTGATGTCTATTTTTGTCCCAAATAGAATTTGAAAAATTTATCTTGTCCCTTACTTTTTTTGCTCCATTAACAATTTCTTAATGGCCAGTGTTCTTTCATCTTCAACTTGCAACTCTCACTCTCTGGGGCTAAGCTCTAAACTATCCATCCAGGATGATCAACTGTCCATACCTTGTCTTCCCTGTGCCTCATCCCTCTGAGTATAAATCATTTTTATTAATGCTTGCCTCAATGGTACATTAAATAAATGCTGCAAAACAGGCAACTGGGCTGTGCAGCCCCACCACTTCATTAGACACAGTCAGAGACTGACTGCCGCCTGAGGCACAGAAGGATCTCCAACACATGATAAATTTTTAGACCACGATTTAACCATCTAATATAATTCTATATGTGCAATAAGATTGGTGTAGATTTGATTTGTTCAGCGATGAGACTCTGGGTAATTTTATTTTCTTTTATATATTTATATGATTATCAACAACAAAATGCAAATTTTTACATGAAACAAAATAAATATTTAATGAAAGTTCTGAAAATGGATGGTGGTATTGATTGCACAATGTGAATGTACTTTACAGCACTGAACTGTACACCTAAAATAGTTAAAATGATAAATCTTACATTATATTTGTTTTATCACAATAAAAATTTTAATATTAATTAATTAGTTAAGTACCTTTTAAAAACTCAATAATAGCCCTGACCCATGTGGCTCAGTTTGTTGGTGTTGTTGTGCAAAGCAAAAGGCCCCTCGTTCAATTCCTGGTCAGGGTACATGCCTGGGTTTCTTTTCAGGTTTGATCCCTGGTTGGGGCCTGTACCAAAGGCAACCAATCAATGTTTCCTTCTCATATCAATGTATCTCTCCTTCCCATTCTCTCTTCCTTCCCCTCTCTCTAAAAATAAATAAATAAAATCTTTTTTAAAAGGACTCAATAATGACTGAAATGCATGCCAAACAATTTGGACTCCAGAAGAGAACAACTTGATTAAAATGTATATAGATATTTGTGTGTAGATGTTTTATAGAACATTTTAAACACAATTTGTGGGCTGAATTAGAAACCATGAAGACAACTCTGACAACAGAGTACTGTTAACATTATAATAAATTATTTTATAAGGTGTGAATCTTTTTCTCAGGAATTATATAAAGCTCTTTCACCTATGTGGAGTAATTTAGAAGCCTGCTTAATAAATAGCTCAGGGTTTCTGTTATTTAGTTTGGCAAATGATGTAACATTTTAAATATTTACTTAAGTTTCCTATTTTGAGTTTGTATTATCATCTATGAAATGTTTTAAATTTCACATTAGCCCACATATCAATATTACTTAAAATTCTCTTTCATGCACACCTGTAAGTAAGCAAAATGTGTATATGATTATATCACTTAACAATAGTGAACTCAATCATGCCTTGGAGCTGTTTTTTACAGGCTAGAAGAAATCAGCTGTGCACATTTCTTCCCAACATTGCACCCATTGATGTTACTTTGGTAGCTTGAAATCATAGTAGAAGTATTTATACCACAGAAATTTGCAAACACTAAAAATCAGAAGATTTGCTTTGTTTTCTGTTTTTTTTCTTTTCCCTATCAGAATGTTTGTGGTTAAATCATTTACCAGCACATGACTCACTGTATTTGTAGTCCTTTTAGATATTAAACATTGTGTAGCTATGGAGCACACTGGGATAAACAAAATAGATGTGGCCCCTACCCTAGTGATACTGTAATTAATATCACTAGCTTGAACCCCTCAGCTGTATTCCAGAGTCATAAATCCAACCACCTACATGACTTCAGCCTTTGGAAATCTTCTAGGCATCTCAGACCTTACATGTCCCAAACTGAGTTCCTGACATTCATCCAAAACTTACGCCTCCTGCAGTCTTCTGAGGTCAAAATCTGAGCATCAGGTCAAAATTCTCGGAAGTATTCTTGACTCATCTCTTCTTTCATACTCCATACCCAATCCATCAGGAAATCTAATTACTTCCACTTTCAAAATAAATGTAGTATCTAATCACTTTTTAAGATGCCTCCCTAGTCCGAGTCAGCATCATTTCTTACCTAACTGGTTACTCTACTCTTACTGTTGTTCCTCTTTAGTATGTTCTCAATCAACAACCAGAGTGATCTTGTTAATGAATCAGGTCCTATATCCACTCTATAAATATTCTAATGGCTCCTCAGTTCTGTCGGGGTAGAAATCAAAGTCCTTATGATAGTCTATAAGATTTATAGTAACTGGTCATTTGCTGTTCTCTGACTTATCTCCTACTATCACTCCACCACTCTGCTCCACCATCACTGGTTCACTCTATTTTATCAATACACTGGGCGTGTTTCCACCAGAGGATCTTACGCTCTGTGGGATGGAAGCTCTCCTCCTCCAGAGGCCATGCTACTCATTTCCTGAGCTATTTCTGGGCTCTGGCTCCTTTATTTTAAATTCCTTCATTTTTTCTTTATACATCTACCACCTTCTTAAATATTAAATAATTACTTCAGCTGTAATATTTATTGTTTTTTTGTCTGGACCTGTGTTGCAAGGTTCATGAGAAGAAAAAAGTAAGACTATAAAAATAAAATTATTTTACATTTGTAGGTTTGTTGTGAGTTGGCAGAGAAGCTATTTTTACAAAGAAGTGAATAGTCAACTTTTCATTCCACAGTGTATCTCATGTATGAACTGATTACTGTCTGAAAGAGTAGCCTCATATCATTTTCTACACACTTGTTGTTTTATTTTTCTTTATTCTATTTACTAATATCTACTTTGTTTACTATTATATGCATAACACATAAGACAATGACTGCAAATATTTGACACTCGATACAAATTTTTTTCTATCATTGAGTAATTTGTTCTCAAATAGCCTTATTAAAATATCATAAAATATAATTTAAATTAAAAATTAGATATGAAAATAGCCTTTATTTTCTATCTTTATTTTCCAAGTTTACAGGTTATCAATTACCTGCTTTCTTCCATTAGCACAGCTAAATAAGTATTTACACCATATTGTGCAGATCCATGTTAGACAAAATTGAAAGGAATTAATTCCTAGTGTATCCAAAGAACTTACAAAGTTTCCAAGTGTAACATTAAATATTTTTATTTAATCACTGAATCACAATTAGCCCAGATTGAAGTTGCATAGATCTCATTACTGATTACTTTCATTCAGAAAATTGTTTTAAAATGAGAGATTTACAAAAGAAATAACCTATACCCTAGTACCCTGATGGAATAGATTTCTGTTGAAGAGCTAAACACAATATTAAAATAAGATTTTTAAATCCTTAGATCAGATTTTGAACATATGCTCATTTCTCTTTCCATGCCAATTACAAATACTTAAGAACTACTTTAAATAAGTTATTTTTTGCTTGTTTTTGTCTCAAGCTTACCACTATAGCTGTTTTTGTCCCAAGTGATAACTTCATGTTATTCAACATAGTTTACAATAATTTAGATTAGCTACTGGGCCTGACATTGTCTGTCTCTTTATATATATTGTGTTATTTAATGTCATTTTAACCTCATAATCATATTCTACGTTTTGCTTATTACTTCTATTCAGCAAAGTTAAGAAAACTATTCTTCTAAAAATTGTATATGTGCTGAAGTTCTCACTTGTAAAGAATTATCCACCCACTATCTGTACAAGCATTCAACAACCATTTACAGTCACTATTCAATGAAAGGATCTACAGATACTTTTTAGTCGACATAGAACACCGAGAAGAACAAAATCAGTATCTACAATAAGCTAAAATCAAAGTAAGAGCATAATGCTGTTGGAACTCTGAAGAGGTAAAAACTAATAGAAGGGAAAGAATCTACAGTGAACATTCTGTAATCTGAGTAGAACTCAGTTGTATTATAGAACCCAGTTGTAGAACTTTAGAAAACGGTATGAACAAGAGGACTCACTTATTTTTAGCTCAGTTGATGAACTGGATGAGTTTAGCCTAATAAGAATTACTTTGCCTTTGCATTCTTTGCAAAATAGTAACTAAAACTATGTTGTAGAGAAGATTACTTTTAGGAAATGTATTATGAATCATTGGTACTTTCTACTATTTGTAGTTCTTATTCAAGGACTGAAAAAAAACAGTTGTAGAACCCAGTTGTAGAACTTTAGAATAAGGTATGAACAAAAGGAAAATCGTTTCAGCAAGGAAACTAGCATGTGAAAAATGTGAAATTGTTAAAGGTTATTTGATCAGGGTCATTTCCATCTTTCAGTTCAGATCTACTCTCTACCCATTCCACTCTTCTTCTGCCCCCTTCCCACCTACCTATTTCTGTGGACTAACTGCATAGATGGGGCCCCTTGCTGTCTGGCCTCTTCTTGGCTTTGCCTAATGAGAGACACCTGGAGGTGATGGGCAGACATGAGGAAAAAAACTTTAGGATATATTTACCACACTTCCCTTTCAGAATTGCTGCAAATTTGCTAAGCTCAACTGTATCCATATCTCTTACCACAAGCTTCTCTTCTAAGGCTTCACCTCACTTTTGTTTATAGGATCCTTTCATCCCCCAGGTGTTGGGTGGGTGACACAACTTTGCTGTTGCTAGTCATTGGAACACTCATTCTAAGTTGGTTTCCTTTAATCATTTGTAAAATGGGGCTTGTAAATGACTTATTAAATTTTGTAAATGACCTATTTATTTAACTCTCTTCATTTTTCTCATTTGAGTGTGTCTTGTTTTTCCTGGAGCTCTGACTGACACAATAAAGTAAGTTTGAGGAAAGGGTCCGATATTTAGTGTCACTGTAGTAAAAAGGGTGAGAATCACAGTTAATCCTGTTGGAAGTGCAGAAGCAGTGAAATATTTTAGGAGAACTTTGAAGATATTGTGAAGAAAGTTGGAAGAGAGAAGAATCAGGGAAACCAATTTTGATAGTGTTTCAATAGTCAAGGCATCAATAGTTGGAAGGGAAAAAAAGAACATATTTGGTGATGTCAGAAATTGAGCTGATGAGATTTATGATTGTGCAAAGGAATTGAGAAAAAGGAAGAGATTCAGACTAACTCATGTGTACATACAAATAATATTTACAATGAGCACACTCAAAGTAGTTATAGTTTCCCAAGAGTAAATAAATTTATGAAACACAAATATATTTTCATATGTATTAGGAATATTCATGTTTCTTCCAAAGTATTCATACTGTAGGAGAGTAGATATAAAGTCGTTTCCCCTCAATTTCATAGAACTCTTAATGTTGTTGTTGGTTAAGAAAAATGTCTGCCATAACTATTGATTTGTAGTGCCAATTATAATATATAGACTCATTTAATCACATGCATAGAAGACATATAAAAAGGAACCTAAATAATAATAGAAGTTAATAGATGGAAGGGAATTTTGGTTCCATACTATTTGATATGAGTCACACTTGCAGTACTCTGCAAATTATACAAATTTACAGCAGTTATTTTGAATATACTCGATTTTCAACATGTTAGCTCGTCCCCATCAATCTGCTTCCTGTCATAATTCTGATTATAATTATCTTTCAGACAACCTCTCTTTGATTAAAATTGGAATCTCAGAGTTTTGAAGGAGCCTATTTTCACCTATTTCAACAATACATCTGGAAGTTTACAGTCTTTTAATTCACCCAATAAATTGTCACTCATTCTATTCTTGAGTACTTTCAATGACAAAGCCAACATAAAAGTGTTAATACCATGTAACCCTGGAGAATTGTGACTCATCTTACTCTAGAAACTGAACTCTATTCTCAATAGTGATCTAAAACTTCTCTCATAACCATTGTACATTATAGTGCCCCATACACTTGACTAAAGCTAGCAAATGTCCTGAGTCTCTTCTGTTTAAAATTTTCAATTTCTTTACCCATTTATTATTATACAGCATAGCTATTGGTGCTACTTGAAGGTTTCTTTAGTTGTTATTCTCTCTAAATCCCTGGCTGGTTTAGCTCAGTGGATTGAGCGTCGGCCTGCGAGCTAAGTGTCGCTGGTTCGATCTTCCAGTCAGGGTACATCAGAGAAGGAAAACTCTGACTCCAAAAAACCTCCGCTGCCTTGCGGCATACCTCTTCAGGGGAAAGGCTAAGGGAGTAAACCCCGACAGAAAATCCGGAGCCGGAGTCCCTAAGGCGGTTTGACGTTGTAGTCAACACCGGCAACTCCTGCGGCGCACCTGAAGCCAAGCTGTATTGACTCCGTCTTTCCCTTGGACCCTTCAGCTGCGAAGAGAGGGGGGGTCTGCTGCATGGGCAACAGCAGATCCTCCATATCACCCTGCCCAGGCTCTGTAGCTTCAGCGTCATCGCAAGATGTCGATTCAACACGGGAGGAGACAGATACCGTGTCACTCCCGAGTCGGACTGCACAGCCATTCTCGGCGGTGCAGATAGACTCTTAGGAAGCTACACCATCGTCTCTCGAGACGGACGGCTGCCGACGATATTCTCTCTAAATCCACTTTGGACACCCTCTTGAATTCTCTTTCATCTAAAAACTATTTCCCTTATAAAATGAAACTGAATTAAAGTTCTTTTCTATTGCCATGAAAGAGGACTTTGTATGTATATTACCTTTTGTACAAATAGAATATCATGTGTAGATATATATACTAAATATACAATGAAGTCAAATACTTTCACTATTCTGATACTTTTTTAAATATAATTTTCCTCAGATGTCAATGTATAAATTTTATTTATATCTAAAACTTTGAGTAAATGAACAAGTGATCTGTTTTTTGTTGGATAATATTTTGAAGTTTCTATTATGTGTGTATATGTATGAATGTTTATATATAGGTTTACCTTCATTAGTGCTCATTAAGTTCAAAATTCACTAAGATAATACTTATAATTAATTAATAGAGTCATTCTTAAGTTCATTTGAAACAGTTATGGAAAAGTGCAGAATAAATTTGTCTAAAAATTTAAGTTTCAGGAAAGGTTGTATTTCTAGTGATTTGTAAAAGCAAAAAATACCCTAGCACCACAGGCCAGAAGCTGAAATTTTATGGATCATAAGCAGGTGTAGCAACTAATGTTTATTTTGCACAGACAATAGCCAGACAGCATTTTATATTTGTGATTTACATTGTTTATTATGGCTGGAATCAAACTAGAAAACAATAAAACTCATCATTTCAGACAAATAGTCTTTGCATGGTTAGTACAATCAAGTAAACATCTGAAGATTGTAATCTGTCTTCATTTTGAAATGTGTAGAAGCATGTGAAGACCCAGAAACAGAGTTGAATAAAAAGTTATCAAAAAAAAAAACAAACAAAGAATTATACCAGATACCAAGAATAATTACAAAACAGAAAAGGCTCACTTATTGAGAGTAAGTAATGTTATATCAAAAAGAGTATTGTGCAAAAGGCATCAAAGTAAAGAGAAAAGACATCCTCAATTATATCAGAAAAGCAGTAAGTGGTAAGGCAAAGTGGTCTAATAATAAAATGAAAAGGAAAGCTGATAAAAACGTTATTAAAAATATGAGCTTTCAATGGATGCTTCTCAGAATTTCAGCTTCTATGAAAGAAAATAAAAAGTGACTTTAAAACTTTTTCAAATGACATCCTAATTGGACAGTAAGAATCAATCAAATCTTAGCTGTCATTCATGAAATAAACATACTCAGGAAACTCAAACATATTTGAGAATCTGTTTAGTGAGGGAAAAATGGTAGTGAGAAGCTCAGAAAAAAAATAAACCTTGGAAAAGCTAATGTGACACATCAAAAATATATATTTCTTTAAAGGAAGAATAAAATACTGACATTTAAATAAGTTACCTCTGAGATTCAATCACTTCTTCTCAAGGTCCAGAGGATATTTATCTGGATGAGCTTAAGCAACCATTTTCTTCATGCCTACTGTTGAGTAAATTATTATTGCTGAAGAGAGTCACAGAATAGGAAATAGTAATGCCACAATGAATTCCTAATCACCTATTTCAAACTTGTCTTCAGCAGTGTTTAGCAATTCTACCTACTTCTTTGGCCAACTGGCTTGCCCTTTTTGCAATATTTCAACATTTTTCACTTTTCTCAGACTATTACCATAGTTCAATCTCCTGTAGCAACACTCCATTTCAAGCACCAATCACCTCCCACCCAAACCAAAACAATAGCCAGGTAACTTATTTCCCTGATTCCATTCCTTCCATCCTTAAGTCCATTCCCCAGATTAAAATCTGGTTATTCTCCTTCCTTGATTGAGTCACTTCAATTACTTTCCAAAAGACCAAAATTTGTGACCTGCATTGCAACTTTGTCTCAAACCACTTTACCCCTTCACTTTCTCTGTTTCAATTACAGTGGCCTCTAATTACACAGATAATACATAATGCTTCTCCCACCCTGACTCATCATCATGTTGGTTTCCAAGGGCTGCTGTAACAAAGAACCACAGACTGAATGACTTAGAACAGAAATATTTGTCTCATAGTTCTGGAAGCTAGAAATCTGAAATTAAGGTGTTGGTAAGGGTCAAACCCCCTCTGAAAGCTGAAGGAAAATCCTTCCTTTCTCTTCCTAGTTTCTGGGGATTTGCTGGCCGCCTTTGGCATTCCTTAGTTCATAATGCATCACTCAATACTCCATTTTCACATGGCACTCCCTGTATATGTCTCTCCATTTTCAGATTTCTCCTTTGTGCCGAGTCATTGGATTAGGAGTCACCCTATTGACCTTATTTTAACTTGATTATCTTTATAAAGACTCGATTTCCAAATAAGGTCACATTCTCTGATACTGGAAGTTGGGACTTTAACAGAACTTTTTTTAAATCAAATATATTATTGATTATACTTGCCCCAACTTTTCCCCTTTGCTCTCCTCCGCCCCACCCACCCCCACTCCCACAGTGAATCTCCACCCTGTTGTCTGTGTCCATGGGTCATTCATACCTGTTCCTTGACTAGTCCACATATCTTTTCTAAAGGGACATGGTTCAACCCCTAAAACCCACCATTAGCACAGTAGTTTTTCACATGCTTGTCCTCTGAGAAACCTTTGCAACCCTCACCCTTCTGCCACCTTGCCTTGTCATTCTTCCTATTTTCAACCCAGGATGGCTTTCCTTAAGGAAGACTGATTCACAATCTGAATATGTTTTCCCAGTAAATGCATTCACATGACATATGTATATTGCCTTTGTAACACTTACCATATCTGTAATTTTACATTTATTGGTAAGATTACTTGATTAATATCTACTTCACTAGACTGTGAGCTCTGTGAAGGCCATCTTTCTGCACTGTTGTATCACTATGTGTCTGGAATAGCACAGCGGGCATTCAGTAAATGTTTGGCTGAATGAATAAAAAATATATAAGACCAAAAATGACAAAACTGTCAGCTTGAAGCTTCAAAATTTCTACTTTTATTAAAGTTTTAGTGAGAATATAAATTGTTTCCATATAATATCCTACCTGTCACTGGAAATTTTCTCTATCATTAGACCAGTTGGCTAAAAAAAGAAATCTGTAAGAAACTGCAGTTGATTTGAACTATCCATGCTACAGTGTCTATACAGGACTCTGACCCTGCTCATGTCACTCCATTTCTCTTTTAGTCTTAAAAACTCAACTGTATAATCATCCAAATAGTGTTCATATATTCCAGAGCAAACAAAATAGCAAAAGATTATAATAGAGTTTGAGAAATATTCAATTCGGTAGAAGAAATTTTATTGGTAAATTCTGTGGTTGACTCTGGGAACACCCAAAAAACAATTCAATACAGAGAAATACTGTATTGACTTATAATCAGCAGCAGTGGAAACAGACATGCCCAGCTACAATTATTGTCTTTATATGTTCGACTTTTAGTTTTTATATTGTACATAAATGTTTTTAGGTTCATAAGGCAAAATATAACTTCTGATTCTTTGAAAGGCATCTATCTATCTTATATATTTTTCCTCTCTCACAATTCCTTACATGAATGGTTATATTCAAAGCCATAATCTGTATATATATGGACTTGGAAGACTGGCAGAATGGTTTAGAATTCTAGCTCCTACCATCTGAGTCCCTTGTGATCAATTTACTTAATTTTTTTTCTTTTTTTATTCTCAGCCAAGGACTTTTTTTTTTTTTTTTTTTTTCATTGCTTTTAGGGAGAGAAGGAGAGAGAGAAAGAGAAATGTGGGAAATATCAATCAGTTGCCGTTTCATAGATGTGCCCAGAAAGGGATAGAATCTGAAACCTGGGTATGGGCCCTGACCAGGAATAGAACCCATAACCTTTCTTTGTCCTAAGGACAAGATTGCACTTCCAATCTAGTGAGTCTTTAAGAGGCCAAGGAAAGAGCACTGAGACCCTGGGTTCTCATTTCGATATGTGCATCAGCAAGCGATAAGAACCTGTGAAGGGAAACAGCCATCAGCTGATAAAGAAATGAAATTGTCTCTAAATGCCACATCTTTCAAAGTTTTTGAGGATCTACCCCCGTGCTTGCAAAGTCAGCTTACCCTTCTCTAAAGACAAGGTCAGTCCAGGTCAGCCCATCATGTGTCTCAGAGGTGGCAGAAGTCTATAACTGCAGAACACCCCACTTGAAAATGGCAGTCACCTGGAGATCCCTGTACGATATCTGCTTCTTTCCAGCTGATAATGGAGCAGACTTGGGAAGGGCTGCTCGGGCCATAAATCACATTAGGGTTCACAAACGTCATTTCCTATTGATGTTGACGTTCCTGTTCCTCATTTATATTGATCAGTGGACATTTGTTTGCCAAAATAAAGCCAAAAGAGATTTCTTGGATGCCCTGTGACATTTTCAAAGGGAAAATTTTATTCTGTTCAGCACTTCATATATGACTGGGTTTAAGAAAGGAGTTATAAATCTCCCTTAGACATGTCTTGCGTGAATAGAGGAAGAAATATTTATTTGTCACTTCCTGTTTCCCCAGGACCATCTTTACACAGTTAGAGTGTGTATCACTTTTTAAAATGGAATTGGAACCATTTAGGCATTCAGTTCAGTTAGGTTTTAGGATTTGGAAGCTTGTAATCAAACCTTGGCATGTATCACACACAGTGAGTATAGTTGAGTTTCAGAAAAACCTTAAAGCCGTGGATGAAACAGTGGCCCATGATACATACTGAATTAGAAGTCCTAATGTCTAGTGTTGTGCATGAGTGTACATGTGTGCAGTGCCCCTGGAAGCCAAGTACAATAGCTAAATGCTGATTTGGGCAAAATATTTATATTCTCAGTTCCTAAAACCAGTGATAAAAATCTGTTATATTCAGAACATTGATATCTATACAACTTCTATCACAATAGAGTTATTGGCATAAGTTTATTAAATCAAATATCTGCTCTGATTAAAAGGGGGCTGCTTTAAGAAAGAAGCAAAAGTCATGGATTAATATGTTCAGAAACGGAGGCTCTAACCAAATGCCCATTAAGCAACTGTTACTGTATTTCATCCTGACAATAAAATGTATAAGGGAAAAAAAACAGGACGCTGTTCCAACCAACTGAGCCACACCAGCCAGGACTTACTTAATTTCTTTAAGCCTCAGTTTTCTTTTATGCAAAATAAAGCTATTATTTGATTGATTGGACTATTATAGATATCAAATGAACATAACGTATATAATATATTGCCTGGTAATGATTAGCAAACAATACATGTTGCTATTATTTTCATCGACATAAGCATGAGAGGTGAAATTTAAACAGTTCTCATTTTATATTCTTTCTATGGTTCACTTTATTTTCCTAAAGAATGTATTGGTTTGTTTGTTTTTTAATTTATACTACCAAAAGTCTTCAAAGTCTTTCATTTTTTGCCAAAATACTGTTTTTATCATTGTTTTTATACCCAACTATCACTTTTACCTATTAACAGTCATCCATAATAAATTAAGAATATTCTCTTTAAGTAAGTTAAAACTAAAGTTAATAATATGAATAGTATATAGATAAGTTCCAATACATCTACTAAAGATCTAATTCTGCCTAATAATTACAAAAGCACAAAGCAATAAACACATTATTTTGAAATGTTTATTCTTAAGGTTGAAATGTTTTTGGTTTAAGTAATACCATTATCTGATAAAAGTGTAGCCTTCGAAAATGTTGCAGAAACCAACATATACTTCAGAACACAAAATGGTCAATATAATTTTTACATTATTTTCTGCTCTATTATTCAGAGATTTAACAATTTAGAAAAAATCTGCACTCTAAAAATCATATGTGTTTTCTAGAGCCTCTAATATATTTTTATAAAAATTATATATAATTATATAGATAGATACTGTGAATATTTTCATGATGTAGTATGTATTCAATTTTGGAGTTAACAGAAAGACATAGCCTCAATCACACTTGATTTATTTTTATTCATCTTTATCTGAACCTTGAGCTTCATGCTTTTATTTTTTTAATTTAAATTATACTTTATTGTTTATGCTATTACAGTTGTCCCAACTTTTTCTCTTTGTTTTCCTCTACCCAGACCCCCCTACTCCCTCAGGCCATCCCCACACTTTTGTTCATGTCCATAGTTCATGCATATATCTTTGGCTACTGTATTCCCTATACTGTACTTTACATCCCCATGACTATTCTGTAACTACCAATTTGTACTTCTTATTTCCTTCACATTTTCCATCCATCCCTCCATACCCCTCCCATCTGACAACCATCAAAATATTCTCTGTATCTATGATTCTGTTTCTGTTCTGCTTGTTCATTGATTTTGTTTTTAAGATTCAATTATTGATAGATAGGTATTTATTGCCATTTTATTACTCACATTGTTTTATCTTCTTCAATATCCTTTAATATTTCATATAATACTGGTTTTGTGATAATGAACTCCTTTAGCTTTTTCTTATCTGGAAAGCACTTTATCTGCCCTTTGATTCTAAATGATAGCTTTGCTGTATAGAGTAATCTTGGTTGTAGGTCTTTGCTTTTCATCACTTTGAATATTTCTTATGAATCTCTTCAACCTGAAAAGTTTCTTTTTGAGTTTTATACTTTTAAATGGAAATGTTGATGATATCTTTCACAGGGTTCCTCATCTTTGTCAATCAGGTAGTTATTTTCATATTATCTCTAGAATTTTCTTTTTAAAACTCAAACAGAAAAAAATGGAGGTCTTGAAAGTACTAAATTTATATTTTTAAGCACTTATTTCTCATCTTTCCAATTCAACATATATTTATGAATTCTAATAAATTCATAAATGTGTGAGGCACAGCATCAAATAATACCTTTCATTTACATTATTTTTATTGATCCTGACTTCACCTCTAAGAGGTGGATATTCTTGTTTCTATTGTTAAAATAATGAAGCTGAGGTTTACAAAGGTTTTAAAAGGTGACAAAATAGGATTTGAACCTCAGTTTTTCCGATTCCAAAGACTGTGTCATAGTTATTACTTTGGGCTGCCTCTACACAAGCAAAATCCTTATCAACTTGTTTACCAGAAGAGAGAAAACCCTGACCACTAAAATGCCTTTGAAACTGCTTTTTAAACTTCATTAAAAAGAGGCTGACAACATGGTTTTGTTTTGTTTTGTTTATATAGGTATATGGCCATTATTGACCCTTTGAAACCCAGACTGTCTGCCACAGCAACCAAGATTGTTATTGGCAGTATTTGGATTCTAGCATTTCTACTTGCCTTCCCTCAGTGTCTGTACTCCAGAATCAAAGTCATGCCAGGGCGTACTCTTTGCTATGTGCAATGGCCAGAAGGTCCCAAACAACATTTCACGTAAGTTAATTCTCTGTTATGACTTTCAGTTTAACTTATTGAACACTTAAGGAACTGTAGGTTGGGAGCAACAACTAAATAAATAAGACACAGACATTTCCCTCAATGTATTACATATTACTTGGGAAAAGAGACAATTAAAATATTACAATACAGTATGATATAGTCAGCAAGTTGCAAATTAAAAAGATTTATAATTTTTTTAAATGTAATAATTTATATATGGGGCAGCTCTGGATAATTTCCTAGAGGAGGTGAAGATAAGTTCATTGGAGATGAAAGCAATGCCCCCAAAAGGGTAGGGTTGTTATTGATTGAGAGATGAGTGAGAAGGGAGGAACTACAGCCCAAGTGTATAGATTGCTCTTTGAAGAAGGCTGCCTGAAAAGAAGAGTCCTGGTAGGTTCTTGGTTGTGTCTTTTGTTTTAACATTAAAGAAACTAAAACACTAGGTTGAAAAGAAAATAGGAATGTTACAATATACGATAGAATTTGGCATTTCATATTTTGGACCCACCTTTAAAAAGAAAGAATAGATGAAATACTGCCATTTGCGATGACTAGATGGATCCTGATAATATCATGCTAAGTGAAATAACTCATACAGGAAAAAGTCAAGAAAAATATGATTTAACTCATCTGTGGGATATAAAACCGAATGCAACAAGAGAAAAAACAAGACAAAGAAACAAACGAAAATCCATAGACAAATAATAGTATGGTAGTTACCAAAAGGAAAGGAGGTGGGGTAAGGTAGTCAAGGGTAAAGGGGGTCAAATACATGGTCATGGGAAGGAGATTTAACTTTGGGTGGTAAACACACAATGCAGTATACAGATGATGTATTATGGAACTGTACACTTGAAACCTATGTAATTTCATTAACCAATGTAACCTCGATAAATTTCATTAAAAATTCTCTAAAAATAAAGCTAATAGAAAAAATGTGCAATTTCTTTGCATTTGGTTTTTTAATACAGTCATTTAAATTTTACTTCAATATAATTTTTAATGACCCATTTGCTCTTTTAAAATAACAAATAATACAAATATAATGGTCATCTTTTAAAGCAGTCATTTTATCAAACTTTGCTCTATCAAGAACCCAATTTTTAAGGAACATTAGAAGTTTTTATTGAAGGAAAAGCAAGCAGCAGTTATTAAACTGTTTCCTATCCATTATTATTAATAAATCTTAGTTGTATGATAAAATAAAATAATACATTTTTATTATTTGTTGACTGAACCACTTCCCCATTGACATTAAATTGATACTTAATAAGATATCAAGAAATTAAGAGGCAAAGAGGTTAAATTCCTTTTACAAAAAAAGAAAAAACAAAAAACAAAAAAAACAGGCATTGAGATTAGCATTCCAAACCCTTGAATTACCTTAAAGCCTTACTAAGACAGTGAAAGCCACACAGAACTCTAGCTGTGCTGTTGTATTATTGGTTACCTTCTGTTCCTTCCTAACTGCCTTCTTATAATTTTGACTGAAAGTTATGAAATCCTAGAATTTAGTTTAATAATTTATAGTGTCATGACTTTGTAGTGACTGACACATTGGTATATTATAAACCAAATTAATGATGGAAAAATACATGTTAATGTCTTTGTCTGATTTTTAAAATCACAGTCAATCACAGAGAAAATATCTGTCAGTTGATTAGTTTATTCTGTCCCCTCTCTTTTCCTCTGATGATACATTTAATTAGGTCAGCTCAACAACCAAAGAGAGGAAAGGCATTTATCCTGAACCCCTAGGCAAGGTGGGGGCAGGTGTAGTGTAAGTAAACTCTACAGCTCAGCTTTGGTTCTCGAGTATAATGTAAGGATTGACAGAGATCAACTGGAAGCATTTGGACAACTCTAGCTGACAAAAGCACAGTATGTTGATGGATTTGTGAAATGAGGACTTAGAAAAAATGCAGAAATATTCTGTGGCATTTTCAATCATGATTTAAAATGGAATGAATTCAAAGCCTCACCATTTCATCCCAATAGGCTATTCAGCATGTGTTTTTTTGTACTTCTTTCAGTTACCATATCATCGTCATTATACTGGTATACTGTTTCCCATTGCTCGTCATGGGCATCACATACACCATCGTTGGAATCACTCTCTGGGGAGGAGAGATCCCAGGAGATACCTGTGACAAGTATCATGAGCAGCTAAAGGCTAAAAGAAAGGTACTGTTCCATATAATTTGCCTAGCCTTTGTATAAATTGTGACACAGCAGAGAAGGAGAAAACCTACTTATGGCATTTTAACTCTGTATAATATAATTTGATGCTTTGCTTCTATTTCTGTTTTCTTTTTTTAATCCATTTTTTACTTCCTTTTTGTCTTCTATAAGCCACTGATCATGTGCAATATCAGTCTGTAATAGAATAGTCACTTTCCTACAGAAAGACTTTTTATTAACTCGTTCAGAGTATCCTCAATTTCTCCACATAAAACTTCTGAGATTTCATTTTAAGTGGAGTCCTAGCTGACTGTATTGTTGCAATTCTAGCTATCTTTGTCCTTTATGGAAAAGAATACCTCTGATGTACTCTATAATCTTCCAGAAGCTTCTTTGATCCCAATGATGGCATCGATCTTAGTATGTGCAATCATTTCTTAATATCCATTTATCTATCCCTCCTTCTCTCCCTTCCTGACACTTCTCCTTATCCTCTCCCTCTCCTCCATCTGGTTTCTGCACAGCCATCATGTATGTCTGATTAAAAGGTAAGAGTTGCATTAATACTCTTCTACAACTAATTGGGTAACATAAAGCCTATTTCTAAACATTCACATTAAACAAGAAACCTTCTAAAATTATTCTGTTGACATTTTACTATGATTCTTCATTAAGAACTTTTCTGACTAACCTTATGTGACTTGGTGAGTGAGGTTTTTGACAAATTTGAGTTAAAAAGAATCATAGTCATCTGTTCCATCTTCCTCTCTCCAATTGATGTGTACCTAATGCAAATCTAAGAGGTTTGTCCAAGGATAAGAGTCATTATGCCAATTATTATTTCTTCTTCTTACGGTTCATTTATTTAGATAGAGCTATCAACTACATGGACACTTCCTTATAAAACACTAAAAAAAATTAAAATTTCTTACCTACAAATACTCAACGACAATCAGGTTTTAAAAATGTAATGTAGAAAATTGATTACATTTTAATACTAATATGTTTTTCTTCCATTATTAATAAATAATGGTAGACAAGACTTATGTTCAGTTAACAATTTATCATGATCTTTAGTATTTGGAAAGAAAAGTACACATGATCTTTTCCACATCAATTTACTCATTTCAGCCTGTCATATATATATACATGTAATTTTGTTTCTCTTTTCAAAAAACACCTTAAAAATGAAGTTCACAAACAACCAAATTATACTTTTAGTACCTAAGATTCCCTATATTAAGAGAACTTTAATAACTTGGTTGTCTTAAGTGAACAGTTTCTTTTTCTCTTTTGTAATTTCAATACTCATTTTATAACATCTTGCTTATATTGAAAGATGCTCTTTAGGGGCATATTTTCTTATAGCTATGTTTTAGGTATCATCGCATTAAATAACTGATGTGAAGTTCTATGTATTTCAGAACAATTTCTGTCTTTCTATTACCAACTTAGTTTCCTGTCTTATTTCTTATTGGTTTAGACATATTTTTTAAAATAGTTTTCCCCTGTTCATTTCTAGTGAAATTAAAATAAGTATAGTAATTGTAGATTAAGTTCCTTTTCTTCATATACTGTAATATTTTTCTAGTAAGGAATAAAAATTTAACGAATGTGCCTTTCTATTTTTGCATTGAGTCCCAGGGAGAACAAAAACAGGAGGGACTATTTCTGCTTTTGCCTCTATACAACTAATGAAAATAAGGCATAAATATTTCCTCCTGATATTATTACTATACAATTTTAAAGTATAAATATCAATATAAATTGAGAGTGTGATCCTTCTAGAATATTTCAAAAAAGTAAGACATTTAAATTTTTCAGTCTATATGTCTTTCTCTTGGGTTTTGTTCTAGATTGAAATAATACAATATGTCACATATGCCATAGACTTCTCAAAATAAATTACCTTATCCTTACAGTTCTTTCATAGTCACTTATTGGTATAACCACCAGTATCTTGAAAGTAGCACTCATTTTTTCCAAAAATTTAATTTTTCCAAATATAATTAGCTCTTCTCTCAATTTCTTTTTTATCTGAAATTAAAATATTGTTTGGTGTAGTTTGGAATAGATTTATTTCTAGTAATTATGCTACATTTATATCTTAATATGTCCACTTAGGTCAAAGATATAAATCCTACCCTGGATGGGCCATTTAATTACATCCTGTCTCCTAGAAAATTCATCTTTGAAATTACAGATTTGACTTCAGAGATAGAATAAAAGAGTGTTAATTATAATAGTGAAGATTTATTCTAACTGTGAGGGAAAAAAAACCTCCATGAAAAATGTTGACCCAGCATCCTAGTAATAAAATAGTGAATGTTGACTCAGCTCCTCAATTCACATGAATCAGAATAAAGTCACTGAAAAGAGCTTTGCAAATACTGAGAAGCATTGCTTTCATTTCTTTCTCTCACAATCTTTAGACATTGTGCTTAATTTCAAATCTTGTAGATTAAATTCTTCATTTACATGTCTAAATTATATAAGACCTAGCATATCTAAAAAATAAACTGATCATTAACCATCCCCACTTGATCTTTACATATGTCCTGCCAAAGTATGTACTCAGTTTGAAAATAATACTATTCGTTCTAGCCAGCACTAAATATTAAAAAGACTAAATGTTAGTCTTGAAAAATAAATTAATACCTGTAGAATTTTTTTATTATAAATATTAGAGTGTTGAACCAGAAAATCAGCATTAAAATTAGGAACTGGGAAGGACAAGAGCACAGTGCCACATGCACAATAGGTTGTATGTGCTATCAGGTTTAGGGCTCATGCTGACAGGACAAAAAACTTAGATTTGGGTGATCATTAGTGAGGAATCTAAGCAAAGTTTAGACTTGGGTAGTAAGTTACTGAAAAAGTGACAAGATTTATTGATATAACCTTCTTAAAATTAAAAAGTACTTCAGAATCTGTAGTGAAAGAGTGTCCTAATACTATAATCTGTTATAGCACAAAGTCTATATATTATTTTATACTCAGAATAATGCTCTGGGATAAATAAAAAGGTATTATGTACTTTAGAGATATGTAAGCAACAAAGTTGAAGCTAGAGAAGGTAAAGGTGAAAACAAGGGATCAATGTGAAAAACTTTTAAAATAATCATCAATGTGTGTTGACTGATTAGATATAAACACTGAGGAGAAAAAATGAAAGGTTCTATTTAAAGACTCAATTGCTGAGAAAATTAGGACACTACCAACAGAAAATAGGGAGCCTGCAAGAAAATAAAGCAATTTTGATGAAGAAGATAAGTTCACTTTAAGAGAATATAGCCAGATGGAAATCATTCGCATGCAGCAGGAGGTTATGTTCCAGCAGAGGGATGCTTACTCATGCTAATGAAGATAACTGATGTTATTACTGCAGGAAACATCTCACACTTCTGTAATCTGTGAACATGGCTTCATGTCAACCCATTCTGTACTCCAATTAGAAATTTTCATAAGAACATTCTGCCATCATTATCTTCTGAATGAGATAATGGTGAATATAGGTACACCATCTAATGGGTATCCTTCGCCCAAATTCCTCTGCTCACCTCTCAGTGTTCCTAGGAATCTCCACACCTGCAACCTCCAGGAGCCCAAGTAAGAGGAGTAGAAAAAAATCATTTTGCCAGAACTGCCAATTTTTATTTCTACTTATTTCATTATTTCTTTTTTTATTATTTCTAATTTTGTAACAAAATCTTCAACTGATGTAGAAAAATCCATTGATAGCATTGTTCCTTTTGAGTAGGAGCTCCCGGATAATAACAGGTTAATGAAATATCCTTTGAAAAATAGGAGTTGCTAACCAATAATTCATGCAGCTATTTTGTGCACCTAAAAGAGAGTGGATACCAACTGTCTTCTTCTATTTGTATTTCATTTTGTGTCTTATTTATATGGCCTCTGTTCATAATAATGTGCAGTCCTTTAGCTTCTGTCCATTTGTCAGCAGGAGATGCATTTGTAGCTATTTATTCAGCATTGTGATTGTTTGGTGCTGACTCATAATACTTTCTCCAGCTTCCATTTTGAAAGGCCCCATTTGTTCAAAAGCTAACTTGGGGAAATCCATGGTCAAAAAATAAAGCAAATACAATTAACCTGAACCCTAAGACAATGACCTTAAAAAAAATCATTTTTTTTTAATGATTCAACTAAAGATAGAAATTATCTCATTTAAATTCATAGTAAATAAGCTACTATGGATCTCTGTTACTTTCTTCACTTACAAACAAATGGTCAGTTAAATTATAAAACCTGGATGTATTTTCCTTCAGCTGTTCAATGTTTCTTTATTAATGAATTATCTTTGATTATAATAAGACCATATGCCTAAGCATTGTTAGTCACATATGTTATCTCATTTAGTGCCTCATTAACACTCTGCAGTATTATTGTACTTACCTAACTAATGATGTAACCAAGGCTTAGAGAGTTTAACTTGCTTGGTATTCTGTTTCAAGATAGTAAAGGAATCTGGTTTGGATCCCAAGCTCACACTGAAGTCAAAGAAATAATCTATTGTCTTTTTATATCCTTTTATATAGTCAAAGGGCATTATAGATAACGTGGGTAAAGGGGGTAAAAATAAAAGAGGGGGACTAACTCATTATCAGCATTCTAACACTTTTTTGGTTTTTCTACAATATACACTCAATATATAAATTTTAAGAAAATAAGTTCCTTTTATAAACTATATCCCTCTAATTCTAGTGTTCATGTAACTGTGTTCATTTCACTCTTTTCAATAATCTATGAATAACCCATTCATAATGGAATAACCAGTTTTTATATTTTTATTTAATGCTTAAAAGGTTCTATAAGGAATCTCTTATTTGGAAACAGATTGGTCTTTGTTCTTAAATGTATTATTTTCTTTGTTCATGAGCTTTTAGTGCAACTTTTAGAAAAGATTTTTGTCAGAATTTATTTCAGTGTTTTCCACTCATTATCTGGTATATTGCCACAAATACTTTGTCTCTTCCCTGTCCTAAGACTCATGCCCAATTCTATGTGTTATCCATATTCTCCTATTTTACTTTGCTTGAGTACTTTTTAATGTAAACTGAACTAATTTTAACTAAGCTACATGTGAATACATAAAGTATTTACTTATGTCCACAAGGATACATTTTCTATTAACCATTTACAGTTCTTCATTTTTAAATTAAATTTTATTTAATAGTAAGTTCAAGTACTGTTAGAGTATGCAAACAAAGGAAAATAAAAAGTAAGAAAGTGTAAATTAAATTAAATTAAATGTCTATAAGAAATGTGGGGCATTTTATCACAGGTAAATTATTGGCTCAGTTGTCAAATGCTAAGGAAGAAATATGCTTTTCTCACCAATGTGTCCTCAGTGCCTAGCATAATAGCTTTGGAGTGAAAGGATGGATGGGTGGATGGATGGACAAGTGGATAAATGAATGAAAGAATAAGGTTTTATGAATCAGTTACCTTCTCGTTTTATACATGGAAAATGTGCAGTTATGTGATATGACTTGCTAAAGGTCAAAAATCATTAAAAGAGAGTGCCAGTTCTGGAATTGAAGCTTCCTGAGTTCTGACCTAGTATTCTGTCCCTCATCCCAGCACACACAGGTAAGACTATAGTCTGAATCTTCAAGTCAAAGTGAATGTCTTCAGGAGTATATTAATAATCTCAAGACTAAAAACATGGTTTGCTTATCTATTGCTGAATTAATTAAACTGTTCTTAAAAGTGTTCTTTATTTCATTAAATAAAAATATTTCTTCACCCTGCCACAAGAAAAATATATGATTATCTCTATTATATAAATTCTTGATATATCATTTAGTAAACAAAACATTTCTAGTAAGTAGAGTTTATATTATGCATATATTATGCATACTCGTTATAAAATTCTAAATTTACTTAACATTAAATTATGCTGGAAAAATGCCTTCTTTCCTTCATAGAAGAGACAACTACTTCAGTGTTGTGTAGGACTAGCTGTATTCATATCAAACACAAACTCTCTGGCCAAATATAACAGATAACCAGATGACACATAGCAGCTAGTATACTGCACAGTATCCACAGTATACTCTTAGGCTTAAGTGTTTCACATCTCCATAGCACATTTACTGGCCTAACACATGTTTCTACAGACCTCCCATTCTGCCGCAGGCCCTTAGCTGGTAACATCTGTTATAAATGATTTCCCTAAAACCAAAATCCTTTCCAAAAACCCAAAGAATACACAAAAGACAGGTTTTCTTTCTCAGTGTCCCTTTGGTTGACAGCTAGGACAGGGATTGACATAGTCAAGAGCTCTCTCTGCTAGAAGTAACCAGGAAAATATACCAGATTAAGTTAGCCATTTCAGCCACAGGAGCCACCCTAGCAAGATACAAGTATATGGCTTGCCATGGTTAAGTAGCAGAATACAAATGTCAGTATATGTCATGATATCTTTCAAATGTTATATAGAAGTGGATGAGGTGAGGTGAGGGAAGATAGAAGAAGAGTCTATTAGGCTGTTAGACACAATATAACAAAACACCACTGAGTGGTCCCAAAACAGAAATTATCTTCCTGCCGTTCTGGAGGATGGAAGACCAAGTTGTCAGTGGGGCTGGTTTCTTCAGGGTCTCTCACTGTACCTTGTAGATGGTCGTCTTCTTCCAGTGTTTTCACATGGTCTTCTCTCTGTGTTTGTCTGCATCCTAATTTCATCTTCTTATTAAGATACCAGTCTTATTAAATTAAGGTCCACCAATACGATCTAATTGTAACTTCATTAGCTCCTTAAAGATCTATCTCCAGATTCAGTCACATTCTGAAATACTTGCAGGCTAGGACTTTAATGTATGAATTTTAGGGGGACACTATTCAGCCTATAACAAAGTCATTATTTAAGGTTTTTAAAATAGATCCCTCTGACTAAGTCATTTCATGATTCTAGTAGCTTCATAGAACCAAGGAGAATTTCTGCTGTTTTGAAGATACGAGTTCCTTGGCATGTGTGAGTGTTACTAATCAAGGCGCTAGGATAGTGCTTCTCTCCACTCCACTTTAACAGCTCACTTTTAGCTGAAAGAAAATTGAGGGAAATATTTCTCTGTTTGAGCTGAAATTTTCCTTCCTTTTCTCGCCCCTAGTTGGCAGTTATTATTGACCCCTTTCCACTTTACTTTCTACTCTACCTCTTTTTTCATTCCTGTCTTAGAGGAAATAGTTTCTGTTCAAATTATTTCACCTTTCCACTTTTACATAATCTTTGCAACAATAGACAACGTCTTTTAAAGTGCCTAGTATGACACCTGCCTCCTCCAACATAATGCCTATAAGTAACTCTTACTCTTTCATTTTTTTATGATAGCCAGTTCCCAGCAATCTACTGTTTTAATTTACCATTATTTATGTGACCAAGATTTTATTTTATTTAAAAATGTTTTTATCTATTTTTAGAGAAAGGGGAAGGGAGGGAGAAAGAGAGGGAGAGACACACCTCAGTGAGAGCGAAATATCGATGGATTGCCTGTCTTACACACCCCTCAAGTGACCCAACCCACAGCCTGGGCATGTTCCCTGAGCTGGAATTGAATCGGCAAACTTTCAGGGCTATATGACCAAGATTTTAGTTAACTTCATGTATATCACTGTTTTTTATTTTTTTGTGTCTTAAATGAAATATGTAAATTTTACTGAGGATTTTGTAGATAAGTTCAAAGGGAGAATTTGCCTCTCAGAGCATAAAACCTCTGAAATTTCTTATCAAGTCAGCTCCCAAGCAGTTGTGTATGTGTGTCTCTCCTTCCTCATCTCCTTCAGTTTTCTCCCTGATACATTTCTCTGCTCCAGAAAAGCCATTCACCCACAATTTTTAAAGACAAATTTAGCACTGTTTTTATAATTCAAATAATTTCAAACTTGCAAATCCCCATCTACATCCCTCACCTTTCTCAGCAAACAAAATATCTTTCACATACTCAGGTTCACTTTCCTTCAAGTCAGGAGAGCTTATAAATAGAAAAAGAGCGTCGTTGTTTTCCTGTCACACTGCGCTGCATGAGCCCTTTATGTATGTGATTTTAATTACTTGCTCTAAGTCTGTTCAGATGTCTTTCTGCTACTGTTTTCATACTCTGAAAAAACTTCAGAGACTCTTCTCTCCGACTTTGCTTAGGGAGTAGACCCCAAAAGGACTGTGAGTCTCTGTATTTCTATGTGCTTTACTCAGTATGTTTACAAATTTATGAATTTTTCAAATCATTTATAGTTCTCACAAACCTGTCTTTCAGCTGTTTTGATATGGAAATATTTAGAACTGGTGAAATAATACATTGTGAATACGTCCTACCTTTTTATTCTCAGGTATTATCCTCAGATTATTTCTGCTTCATTATTTCATCATTCTTCAACATGATCTGGCAGCATTTTACAAATCTCCGAAACAGGAATTTCTAAATCCTTTTGCCATAGCCAACTAAGCCCAGATGAGAATGATTGTGACTGACACCTTAAAGAAACACAGACATGCTTCACATATTAAATCTGTGAAGGAGAAGAGCCCCTAAAGGGACTGAGAACTCTGAACAGAATAGTAGTTGCATACCAAAGGGAATAGGAACTCCAAAATTAATCGGAAAAAAGCAGCAAGTCCTTCAAATGCTACCATCCTGATTAAAAGCAGAAAATCAAGTTGGAGATAATAATTCCCTTTGTGTACATTGCTTGATTGAAAATTGAAAACTAATTATTAATGGCCATAAGCTTATATGCCACAGTTAAGATAAAGTGTTTTATTTTATTTTATTTTAAAGATTTTATTTACTTATTCTTAGAGAGAGGGGAAGAGAGGCGAGAGGGAGAGAAACATTGATGTGTGAGAGAAATATGTATGGGCTGCCTCTTACCCTTGTCCCAACTGGGGGCCATCCGACAACCCAGGCAAGTGTCCTGACTGTGAATCGAACCAATGAGCTTTCACTTTGCAGGACGACACCTAACCAAGCTATACTACTCAGGGCTAGAATGTTTTATTTTAAAACATAGTTTCATGGAAAATTAGAAGGCACTATTTCATTCACTTGACTGAGAATACAAGCCAGGTCTCCATCAACACAACACCAGCCTACCTTTTAACCATAAAATTTCATAAGGCATCTCCTAGAATACTTCATTGTTGGACCATGGATTTTTTACTAGGAAAGGCTATATAGTGAGCTCTAACTGCAGGCTTTGAGCAAATAAATAAGTCAACTTACATTATTTAAGGATCATTTATAATATATTAAATAAGAATACCCTATACCATACAACTCAGTTTCCATTGCTCTCCCATCTTCCTATAAGACGTTTTATAATTTAGGCAGCTTTGAACAAATGATTGAAACATGGAAATTTTTACCCATATCTTCCTCAAGTCCCATAGCCTCAGAGGGAAAGCAGAGTTCAGAAGTATGTTTTGGAGGAAAGTCACAGAGTTCCTGTCTTTGGGTGACTTAATAGCACATGTCAGATTCTCATTTCTGAAATGTGTTGCTTTGCACACAATTTTTTTTTTCGTTTAACTAAAGTACCAAGTGATATCAGCTGAGTAGAAAAAAAGTGTACAGTACAAAATATTTATATTAGTTCTTACATAAGGAGAAAGGATTAATCTATATATGTTGAATCCTTTTTCTAAGAGAGTTGTAGGTATACAGTACTCCCATTTGCCATTATCTTCAAGTTAAAATGCTGTTAAATTACTGGTGGATCATTCAAATTTGTGGAAGTTTGGTTTTGTACTTTTGTACTTTGCACTATTTTAGTTTTGCTGTTAGTCTTAGAGGAAATCTCTTTCCTAGGCATAATATTTATCCCATAAGGCCCAGACCTTCCAGGAAACACCAAGTTGTTTACTGAGTGAGACTTTCTAGTTTGGTGAGACTCAAACCCTAAAGTGTCTCCCGTCTGAGGAGTGGTTGCTAAGACCTCTCCATCTTATAGCTTTCAGCTGTTGTTCTCCCACTGAGCTGCTCATAGCCTTGTCCTATGCATGAGCAGTGCAGCAGCAGCAAAGAATTTAGAAGTTTGTATATTTATGAATCTCACCCAGGATGTGTAACCTCCATTTTAAACCTGCTTTTAGTTACTCTCCACTGCCATGAAACATTTTAGTTGCTGTTTATATTTTTTCCATAGCTTAAAATTGCTCTTAGGGAAAATGTATGTGTGTGTATATGTATGTATATACATATACCAAACACTCTGCATATACTATACACAACACAATATACTCTGTATATATACTTGTATTACTGTATACAAACTATAATATATTGATAGTTCTGATATAAGATCTTTATAATATATCCTGTCCTTTTTCATTAGTTATATTTTTTGTGCTGTATAGTGATGCACAAACTTGTACAAATGTTTCACTCATAATTTAGTATTTTCCAATATCCTGTCTAGGAGTTTCCTCTAACACAAGTCACTAATTTCTGAGACTACTGATTGAACTAAACCCATAAAATTTAATTTTCTGGAACACTTTCAATTTTCCTGTCATATTATGGAGAGAACTTAAATTTAATGTTTTAAAATATAGTTCTGGAATTGTTAAAGCAGAGAGTTTTCTTTCCCAGAAATTATTCATGCATCTAAAGAAGTAAATATATAAACAATTTGTTTTATTTTTTTCTGAGATGAACTTCCAATTGAGATTTTTAAATACTAATAGGAAAAGATAGTAATTGCCAGAGGGAAGGGGAGATGAAAGCAAGTAGAAATAAGTAAAGGGGTGATAAATGGTGATGGAAGGAGATTTGACTTGGGCTGGTAAACACACAATACAATATACAGAAAATGTATTGTAGAATTATACACCTGAAACCTGTATAATTTTATTAACCAATGTCACCCCCAATAAATTCAATTTAAAAAGATACTGAGATTATATGTCTTGGGTTAATTTTATTCTCTACCTGTTACAATTCACACTTAAAAGGATATTAAAGTCTAAGCATTGACATTTTTTAACTTTTAAAAATATTTATGGCCCTGGCTGCTGTGGCTCCATGGATTGAGCATCGACCTGCGAGCTAAGTGTCACTGGTTCGATTCCCAGTCAGGGCACATGACTAGGTTGCCCATCAGGTCCCCAGTTGGGGGCGCGAGTAAGAGGCAACCACACAGTAATGTTTCTCTCCCTCTTTCCTTTCCCCTCTCTCTACAAATAAATAAGTAAACAAATAACTAAATAAAAAAAATTTAAAAAAATATTTATGGCCTTCCTATTGTTCAAATTTAAATTTTTGTCCTTACCTGAGAACATTTTTTCATTGCTTTTAGAGAGAAAGTAGGAGAGAAACATCTATCAGTTGACTCTCTCACATGCACCAACTGGTGAACAAACCTGCAACTCAATCCTGTGCTCTGACTGGAAATCAAACCCTCAGCCTTTGGGTTTATGAGATGATGCTCCAACCAACAGAGCCACGCTGGCAAGGGCTGTTTAATTAATTTTTTACTAAATAAGTTTCACATTGCTAATTTTTTAGTTATAAAACTAAAATAAATATCAAAAACAGGACATTGATTATTCTTTTTCTTCCTATGGTAATCATCTTAGTAGTTTTTTCCATAGTAAAACTTTTCAAGGAATACCTATTATGGTGTTATTTTATAGAAATATGCTATGTTGGAGAAATGACAAAGCCCTTGTGACTATTAAGTAAATTAACCTTGTTATTTTTTTAAGCTGTAATGGAAACCATGAATTTGCCGCTGCCACCACCCCTTCTCCTCAGTCTCTGTCTGCCTCTCACACACACATGCACACACATTCACACAGAGAGCAGGGACTGTGATGAAAAAACATAACTGATTTTCAAGCTTTTGCTGTTTGCACACCTTCTGTCATAACACTTGACTTATTTATTTGGCTTTCCAGTAACCAGACTTCATTTTACTCATTGTCCTCAGCCTACCACAATAGTCTCCCTTTGCCTATACAAAGTACATTTATAATCATTTTAGGGCATGGTGTCAATAATTTAAAATATGCTTATGTTAGTCAGATCTTGAGCATGAAGTAAAAGAGAATATATCAGCATGTCCTGAGTTAATGAGCCTGACATTCCCATTCCCATTTAATCCTCACAATCATCTCCATGATGAGTGGTCTTGTTACTTCTTTGATAATGGAATTATTGATGTTCATAAAAATTAAGCAATTTTCTTAAGGTTACATGGCTATTTACAAACAGGATCTAGATTTAAATCAAAGTCTTTGAGTCTAGTGTTCTTGACACTGCAGTACACTACTGTGCAATGAAGATTTCAAGGTTTGCTTATAACTATTCCATAAAGCCATGTGCCTGATCATACAGCGATCAGTCTAATAAGACATTTAAATTCTTTGCTTCAACACTAAACAGAACCTAGTTAATAAAACTTACACTTTAAAATATCAGGGAAGGAATTCTTCTTGGCAACTCTCTAAATAAGCTGTGTGTTTTATGTCTCTCCAAATGTGGGAATCATTTTTCCATAGTCAAACTATGAATTACGGTGTGTGTGTGTGTGTGTATATATATATATATATATATATATATATATATATATATATATAGAAAAACATTTACTTTCTGGAAAATATCAATAGATAATTAACAACTCAAATGGAAAGTCTAGAAAATAATAGAACTACATACACTCATAAATGAGAATTTAATCTTATATCTTACATTTATTACTGTGGAAAACTAAATTGTGTCCCCTCCCCCCCCAAAAAAATTCATATCTTGAAGCTCTAACCTCTGATTGTATTTGAAGACAGGGCCTATACAGAGAAAATTAAGGTTAAATTCCATTGTAAGAATGGGGCCCTGATCCAACAGGAAAAAAGAGACATCAGAGAGCTCTTTCACTTCTCTCCAGGAGCACATAAAGAAGAGGTCATGTGGGCACACAGCGAGGTAGTGGTCACCTACAATCCAGGAAGTGAAACCTCACCAGAAACCAACCTTACCAACACCCTGATCTAGGACTTCCAGTCTCCAGAACTGTGAGAAAATAAATGTCTGTTATTAAGCCACCACTCTATATGTTGTTACAGCAACCTGAGCTAAGACAGTTATTATTATATTTTTAGCTATTAAAAGACATAGTTTTGACAGTTTTCCCCAGATGTTTAAAAGCTTTATTTTAAATAATCTTTATCACAATGCTATGAGATTAGTCTCATTCTACATATGAGAAAGCTGAGGCTTAAGGAGATTAAATAAATTGTACAAGATCACACTGATAATATGATTGCAAAGTTGTAACTAGAATTCATAGCTCCTGGCTCTTTATCCATTCATCTATCACAACACCACACTTTACCTATATGAAGACTATAATGACCATCACTATCTATGGCTGTTAAAAATATAACCAATATTACAGACCACATTACATAGTACAAAATTATCCATTTATTATTAATTAGTTTTGCAATATATAGAGAATCTGAAGAGAACCCTGATAATGTTATATCAGTATGTTACAGAAACAGGGGAGTCCAAAAATCCCCAGAGTTTGCGGCTGGGGGATGGGGAGAAGGAAGCAGCTTTTAGAATGCCTCCACATGCCTGAGGCTGGTGGCTAGTGTCTTTCTTATGCAAAATGGCTTTAATGCATCCAAAGCCTCAGGTAGATGGGAGGGGACTTGAACCAGGGGATGGTATGGAGAAAGCACACAGAGCCTGCGTGAGGTTCTGTGAATGGTCAGAACTGGTTACCGCACCCACTGCATCAGAGGACGTAGTCAGGGATTTAAAAATAAGCGGCAGACATTTTAGCCAGGCTGACTGTGAGGATTTAACTGAGGCTGAGGCTGACTGTGCGGATTACAAAAGGACAAACTATGCAGTTTACAAGGAGGCTGAGAATCCATGAGGTTCTGGATTAAAAACTGGTGGACTCCATAACACAGACGAGGTCTCCCCAATCAGAATTAAATGATTGGCAGCTACTGGTAAAACTGAACTGTGTTTGGAAAGTAGGGAAACGGTTTTTCTAACTTTTCTAAAACTAGCCTGGTTTGGTAGGGGGGAGGCAAGGATATGTGTTTATAGGTGTTTTAAAGAACATAAGACTTAACAGAAATCCGCAAATAACTAAATCTATATAACTGTTAAATAAACAATTCTTTTTCTTTTCACTAAACTCGGGTATTGAGAGTTATAATTTTGGCGGCAGGCAATCAGGCCCCTAACTAAAGAGCCCGTGGGTTTGTTTTCAATTGGAGCAGCCCAGGGGTTCTGTAACAAGTAGCCTGTATGAGGTTGAAGCTATATTTTATCCAAGATATCATAGCCCCACACCATGTATGAGAATGTCAGTCATTCCATTTTGAATTACCCATTACTATATCATTCGTGTATTTATTCATTTATTCAAAGGAGGGCTGTCATGGGCTATGTATATTCTTCTAAACTCTAGAGATTCAAGGTAAACAAAAGTGAAACATCCAGGCTCTCAGAGAATTTGCATTCAAGCAGGGCACAGAAACCCTGCAGATGAACAAAATATGAACTGATTGTGCTGGGGATGCTGAAGGAAATACTGCAGTGAGTGTCACCTTTAAACAGGGCGGTAGGAAATACTTGTTGGAGAAGATATCATTCTAGCAGAGCTTTTATCAGTGAGAACAAGTAAGGCAACACAGAGCTGGAAGAAGAGTAGCAAGGCGGGAAAGACCACATGAACAATGCTTGGAAAAGAAAAGCAATTAATGTGTTGAAGGATCAGAAACAAGTGTGCTAGGGGAGAAAGAATCAAATAGAGTATGTAATGGTGAGACTGGAGAATAGGGCAGGAGAGGCAAAATACAGCAGAAGTTTTGAGCAACAGTAAGATTTGATTTTATTCCAGAAAGTTAGTATAACTGCTATTTAGAAATGAAATCCAGTTGGGTGGTTATTGCAATTCTCCGGGAAAAAGATAATGATGCTTTTTAGAGGTTATAGCTATAAAGATGACAAGCCATGAAAAGACTTAAGACATATTTTGGTGACTAGGCCAACAGGATTTGCCCAGGTATTGAATGGGCAGTGGAAATGAGGGAATGCAGAGCAACAAGCATGATTTCCAAGGGTCTAGCTTCAGGTATTGGATGGGTGGTACTGAGATTTGTTTTCACAGAAAGAACGGCTTTGGGGTGGGGGATGAACAAGGTAAGGAGCTGGTTTTAAACATGACATTTCAAGATGTCTTTGAGACATTCACAGTAATCACCTATCTGGGGGAAAATAATGGTCCAAAAGGGTTCTTTTGAAGCTTTATCTCTCCATCTGCCACTAGGCTAATTCTCTGGAGTAAAGCGGCAGCTGTAATAGGATGGTGGGCAGAGCTCAGAGGGGTGTGTGAAGCCCAGAGGGTGCTGCAATCCAGGAGGGAAAGTCATGGTATTTTACTCATCTTGTTATTCCTAAGACTGAGGGTTCCCATGCTCTGCCAGCCTCCAAGGACACACAGCTGGCCATCAGCAGAGACTACTCTTCCCTTATGATTTGAAGATTTGCAGGACTGACAGGGACACTTTCAGTTTATCTATAACTGCAAGGATGAACAAAGTCTGGAACTGGAAAAGAATTTTTTTTAATCTTAGGAAAACCAACTTCTAGAAACAAGACAAAGAAGCAGAGTACCTAAAATAAGCTGTGCTTTGTGCACTAAACAAAAAAGACAAGATCACTTAATTATGGCATGAAGATCATGGGACTAAATAAATGATTTTTTAAATTTAAAACTCTAATTGTTGAAAAAGAAGATGTCATTGTTGGGAAGTGAAGAGATATATGAAAACACAAACAAATATATAAAATACCTAAGGATCATTAGGTCTTGATTATTTGAATACCTAAAATATTTGTTAATAGCCCTGGCTGGTGTGGCTCAGTGGATTCAGTGCTGGCCTGTGAACTGAAAGGGCACATGCCTGGGTTGTGGGCCAGGTTCCCAGTTAGGGACATGCGAGAGGCAACTAATCAATGTAGCTCTCATAAATCGATGTTTCTCTCCCTCTCTTTCTCCCTCCCTTCCCCTCTCTCTAAAAATAAATTAATAAAATAAAATAATAAAATACTGGTAAATAAATCTACTTCTATTGTTTTTGGAAACCAGAAAAGTTGTTCTCTGGTCCTCTTCTATTTTAATTTTCTTCTTCTAAAAACTAACAAGCCAGCTCTGCTCCTTCAAAGGTGGATACCTATGTGTGATAACAAAGACTTTTGCCTTAATCAAAGGGACCATTCTTCAGTCTAAGCTCAAGTGACAGAGTAAATTGGATTTTTGAGTTGTATAACAACCATGAAGCCTTTATCACCTCACTCAAGCAAGCTTTCTCTGCCTAGGTCATTATTTCTGTTGCAATAATTGGAAAACAGTGCTTGAGAAGAAGACCATATGAACCTGAGAGGCTCAAATGATGAAAATAGAGATCCTGGTCTATTCTTTACATCCCTGAAAGCAGTTCCACAGGAAATCTATACCTCTCCAGAAATCTCCATTTTCACTGGGACCTTGTATAGTATTTTGTTCCCTACTGTACTGGAATGAAGCCATACAATATATTGTCCTCAGCATTTCAAACACTATATTGGCTTTCTTTGGCTGTCATTAAAAAATACCATAGACTGGTGGTTTAAACAACAGGTGTATTTTCTCACAATACTGGAGGCTAGAAGTCTGAGTTCACGGTGTTGTAAGTGTTGATTTCTTCTAAAGCCTCTGTGCTAGATTTTGATATGGCTGCAGCCCTCTGTCTTCATGTGTCTGTCTGTCCCCTGATGACCTCTTCTTCTAAGAACACCAGTCATATTGATTTTGGCTCCACCCTAATGACCTAATATTAACTTAATTACTACCTCATTAAAGACCCTATCTCCAAATACAGCCACATGGACAGGTACTGGGGATTAGGACTTCATTTTTTGAATCTGGGGTGTGACATCAGCAAGATGATAAATAAGATGCTCCTCTTCAGCTCTCCACTCAACAACAACAACTTGGCATCCATCTGCAGACAAAAGTGCCTTTGTGGGAGCTAAGGGATCCGGGTAGGACATTGTGAACCATGGTCCAGATCAAGATTAAGGAGAGTCATTTTGAGAAGACATGCCCACACCAGGAGGCTGACTCTCCAAAGATCATCCTGGTTACAGACTGAGAAACAGTTCCATATACCTGAGGACTTGGCCACAGACCTTTTTGGTTTTGATTCTGTCGCCAGCATCGTATGTCAACAGGTCTGGGAGGAGTCTGTCACACAGGGAGTCAGGTTACAGATATACAGATCTCAGTCCAGCTGTGGACCCTGGAGTGGCCCGTGAATGAGGTCCAGCCCCTGCTGGCCATGGTCCAGGAACCCCTGGAAAACGTTGGCCTAGACAATCACTCACATATCAGAAAGCATGTGTGAAAGTCCAGGAGTCCAACATAGAAGTTCCAGCACACCACGGATTAAAAACGTCTGAAACGGGATACAATGAAGACAGTAAAAGGAATCGCTTGACTTTACCTCAGCCACCCCTCCCCCAGGGCAACACAGCTCAGTGCCAAGGTTTCTCCCAGGGGACCAGGAAGAAGAAGTGAGCGAGTGCCTGCCTAGCTTTCCCAGCACTGCCAAAGAGGGCCATTTCTTTCTCCATCCAGAGCACGGAGACCAGGGCTGCACAATTAAGGGTTGGTGAGCATCTGGGAGAACGGCAGGCAGAGCTCTGAACAACACATATCAAAGGAACTCGGCTCCTACTAACCTGTCATGGACTCCTTGAAACCAGCCAACAAGCCACTGGGAACCTTATCTGCAGACCCTCCAGTTATCCAGTTACAAGATAAATACATTCTGGAGATCTAATGTACATCATGATGACTATAATTAACAATACTTATTATATACGTCAAAGCCAGTAAGGGGGTAAATATTAAATGTAGTCACCATAAAAAAAAGTGTTAGGCTAGCCAAAAGGTTCATTTCGTGTTTTCCATAAGCTGGCTCTAGTAGTGCTTAGTTGTCTTTAACTTCATTTAACACAGTTTTGTTGGATTGTATTATGACAGCTTTCATATCAGTGTGCATTTAAAAAACATATCAAAATTGGTATTTTTTTGTGTAGTCATTTTAATATTGAAGATAGAAGAAAATATATAACAGTTTTGGCATATTACACTTTATTATTTCAAGAAAGGTAAAAACACACCTGAAATGAAAAAAGAAATTGTGCAGTGTATGGGGAAGGTGCTGTGACTGATCAAACATATCAAAAGTGGTTTGTGAAGTCACTACTGTTCTCTGCTTTGTTTTCTAGACCTTTTAAGTCTGAGGTTTAAAGTCTCTACCTTTGCTTCATGAATCATAGTGGCTTTGCCTCAGTTTCCCAAAGTGCAATTAAAAACTGATTAATGTTGTTAAATATGTGAAACATTGTATAAGTATAAATTAAAACAAAATATCCTCTGACTTATATTCCACAAACATTATGCATAGGAAATAGGAGAGATAAAATGCAGAAATCTGAACACAGTTCTTCAGGAAAAAATGCAATTTAAAGAGTCCTGAGAAAAACAAAGCCTTTATATGGTACAGCCAATGATGACATTCCTTGAGCTACTGACAGGGATTTTCAGCTCCTACAGCCAATTTCTATGGGCTCAGTACTAGTCACCTGTATGGCAGAGTATTAGGCCCTGAGAAAAACTTCACCTTCCACATTGCCTCATTTCATGCTTTTCTGTTTCTAGAATCATGTCTCTTATGACCCTTGAACTTGCCAACAATTTTCATTTGAATCTTCAGCTTGCAGTCAAATGGCAAGTCCAGTCCATAAATAATGTGTTTTCATAGTTCTAAGGTGCTGCACAGGCCATTTACATCAAGACTGTCTAGTTTTGTGTTCTGTTCTGACTGTGAGTAAGCCTCAAATTTATTTTGTTTGAGATTTTCTTAACATTTTACTAATTCTAAACTCCCAAAAGAATATGAACAAATTTAGTACATATTTTAAAATAAATTTGTCTCACCTCAATTCACTGCCACCCATTTAATCAGGTTAGGTGAAGACAAAATGGTGACACAGGTATGTTTCTTGAGAATTACCATAGACATCTGTCCCTGTATAACTTCCCATTTTTTAAAATATATTGACTATTCCTCAGGCATGCTATGTATTTAACTGTACTGTCAGGAAAACATGATTTGCTGCTATTGCAATAATATAATATATTTAATGACTTTTTCTTCTTTTCTTCTAGGTTGTAAAAATGATGATTATTGTTGTGGTAACATTTGCCATCTGCTGGCTGCCCTATCACATTTACTTCATCCTTACCGCCATCTATCAACAACTAAATAGGTGGAAATACATCCAGCAGGTCTACCTGGCGAGCTTTTGGCTAGCGATGAGCTCGACCATGTACAATCCCATCATTTACTGCTGTCTGAATAAGAGGTAAAAAACATAATTACCAAATGCAAGTTTCTTGTCACTCCTGGCTTCACTGGAAGCAAATAACACAAATTCTTGGTGCAAATTTGAAATGCAAAAGGAAAGGGAAATTGAAAAATTCACTAAGAGGAGCACAGAGCTGGATATTTTTCTAGACTCTCCCCTATTTTATAAAATATCCCACTTTAACAATTACATCCTCAAAACAATGTTGTTAGAGGTGCTAACTGGGCAGTTTTTATATGGGCCAAATTCTCCCTCCAAACCTTTCATAATTTTATCTGCAAAGAAAAAGGAATGCCCTTGCGACTGAAGAAGGTGAGTTGAAAATGTGCTCAGGTCCTCAAAGAAAGGTACTTCACAGAAATGCACAGATGATGGCATATGTGAGCATCCTCTACTGAAAAGGATGTTTTGTAAATAAACTTCTAGATAGATGTTGTTGTGAGTGTGATAGAAGTGACAGTAAAGGCCAGGGGAATTCCAGTTGGCCTTCCTGCATAATGAGGTCAGTGAGTAAGAGAGGGTGCAGCCTCCATGCAAATGGAGTGTGAAAAGTTGAGGTGGTCCAAGAAAAGCTATTTTTAAAGCAAAGTTTAAAAACCAAGTAGGAATAGTTGTAGTTAAATTTAAGATTGGAAAAAAATATAAAATGTGGTTTCCAGGTAAAAATCACCTTAGGTGTAAGATTAGCATATGGATAGGTAGGTTAATTTCACAGGGTTGCTCATTTTCTTAATAAGCCAATGTGTTTTGAGCTACTTTGAGCACAAGGAGAAACTTCATATGACTGCATGAGCCCTCTTTCCAATTGGGCCTCCACCATACTGTGCCTTAAGTTAGTTAAATACTCCATTCTTACTTTTTTATTAAATGCCTAAGCCATGTATCAATTCAAACCACCTCCACAAGCAGTACATTTGTTTTTAATCAACTTCATTTAATGGTTTACGAAGCCAAGGATTTTTTTACTTTCTTATGTGATTAAATAGAAACCATAAAGATTAGGGAGCATTTGTGATCTTGCTCCCTGGCAGATGTCATCAGTTAGACTCAAATAAACTCTTATAAAATTTTAAAAGAAAAAAAAAACCATCAAGTTTAGCAATTAATTCTAACATTATATAAAAGTTTAATTATTAAATTGTAATTATGCCTGAAAAAAAGCTGTTTTGAAACGTGTAATTATTAAGTGCTTTACCTGGCAAGACTAATTCAATTACACTTATGCAAGTGTGTAAAATTATTGAAGAAATGTACACTGTTTCTTTGGCATATTGATTACCTGATGCTATGCTTTTACTCTGATAACTTTCTTTTCATTGACGGGAAATTAAGATTCAAAGCAAACAGGAAAAACTTTAAAGACTAGTACAAGTACTGTGGCATAAATTCTAAGTTTGACTAGAAAGTCAGATTCAAAAACTAAGTTGGCTGAAATTGCTTATGTAGGGCTTTCTGTGGCAGTTGAAAGAAATTTCCTCTTGAAAACACAACTCTTTCTTCTATGGCCTGCTCCTCAGATTTCGAGCTGGCTTCAAGAGAGCATTCCGCTGGTGTCCTTTTATCGAAGTCTCCAGCTATGATGAGCTAGAGCTCAAGACCACCAGGTTTCACCCAACTCGGCAAAGCAGCCTGTACACTGTGACCAGAATGGAGTCCATGACAGTGGTGTTTGACCCCAGCGACTCCGACAATGCCCAATCCAGTCGGAAGAAGAGAGCGACGCCAAGGGACCCAAGCTTCAACAGCTGCTCCCGCAGGAATTCCAAGTCCGCCTCCACCACTTCAAGTTTCATAAGCTCACCCTATACCTCTGTGGATGAGTATTCCTAATTCCACTCCCTGGGGTGAAAGCGTAGTGTGAGGCCACCGTGCTGCCAGCCTGGGCCCTCCTTCTCTTCACTGTGTGTCAGTCCTGTCCTGCATCCTCTCCCGAAAGAGAAGGGCAGTTTTTAGGCAGCTAGGCTTCATTCTAGAAAAGTAGTACAGTATTCCCTCACTTATCTCGGGTATTACGTTCTAGCCCCACCCCCTCCTTTAAAATATAATGTTGTGAATAAAAACAAAATCTATATAAAATGAAACTTTACCTATAGCTATAAAAAAAAAAAATTTAATCACTAGTTTTCCCACTAGAATAATGGAAAAATAACCTCAAAGCTTGGAAATTAATGAAAATTTTTCTTCAAGAGAACTCATTTTATAGAATGATTTTAAATGTTTAATTTAAAAATTTAGAACTTAAAAATTCTCTCCTTGAAATGTAAGCAGCTACATGTTTTCTCTATTTTTTCCTGAGAAAATGGTTTCAAAAGAAAAAATAATAATTTACTTTTTGACCATTACATAAAGTGCAAAGCTAAGAAATAGTCAAAGTTAGACCTTAAAAAGACAAAGCAAATTCCTATGATCTTCTTTATTTTTCATAAATATATTTTTAATTTTTAAATAGGTAAATTTAAAACGCTAAGCATGCCTTTTAATGAAAAAGAGAAAAATCCCATTCGTCTCTGAAACTGGCTACCAAATTTTAGGCAAGAATTAAAAATACTAATACATAATTTAATGGCAAGCAGGAACAACTACTAGTTCCAAAGGAAGATGTGTTTCTCCTCTATAACCCAAGGGAAAATTTTAAGGTGGACACCAACCTCATAAATTGTATAGACATCTTTTCTTCTTTCCCCTCAATTGAAGAAAAGAGTAAGGGCTAGGGGAAAATATCAGAAAGTATACTTAAAAGCAAGTCCTTAGGGAAAAAACTCAAAGTGCTGCCAGTATGTACCAATATACATATAAGTAAGTCAGGCAAAATGTAGGAAGGTGACGCAGCTACAGTGGTACCTCAGTACTTGTCATTAATTCATTCTGGACCTCGTAATGAGTGCCAAAACTGACAGGTACCAAGTGAACTTTTCAAGCAATGAGTAATGAAGCATTTTCTCTTGCAGGGTGCTGTAGTGACTCATGCAAGTTCTAGCAAGTGCCATGAGTCCCAAGCAAGTGTCAAGCATAGAAACATTTTTTTTCTCCTCAAAATGCAACAAGTACAGGGTTTGACGAGTTCTGAGGCTGATGAGTACTGAGGTATGACTGTAATAAAATAGAAAGCCAGACAGTAATTTGGATACATATTAACTAATACACATCTTCCCATAGAGAGAGCTTTCTTTTTGTTAGGTTATCTATTTCAGAAGTACCCCTCCCCCTACCACCCTGGAAAAAAATAGATGAGCTAATGTTCCTAAAGAAGGATCTGTTTCACTACGAAGAAATAAACTGACACATTTCTGAATCATAACAAAACGAGGTACACCATTAAGTACAGAATTTATCTTTCAGATGTCAGTGCATATGAATCATCTTCCCTCAAATTAGAGATACTGTCAATCCTGCTTAGAAGAGCAGAAACTGAGAATATGGATATATAGGACAAACTTCTTTAAAGTATTCAACTGGATTTTGAACGCTATCCAGCTGAAATAATCACATGTAACATTTTACAGGATTGTTATGCTCCACCGATATAGAGCCAACTATTTGTTTTTGAAGAACAAGATGAAAGCAATTATTCAAGAGAAAATCATGGTCTCTTGCTGCAAAGACATTCAATTTTCCAATCCTCTTTATTTTGGACCCAAAACCAGAAATATCTAATTGTTACAAAGTGTTAAAAATCTAAACCCCACCATATGTGTTTAAGCTGATTTCTTCTGATTATACCAATAAACAGATACAAATTCAAAGAACTAAATTCAAAATTGAATTCTGAAATAGTAAATGATCATTATAGAGTTGCCACAATAAACTCTATGTTTGTGTGCATGCTTTAGATAAACAAATATATTATTAGTTGGTATCTAATTATTGGATATAATGTTTTTAAATGTTCACTCCAGAAAAAAATGTAAATGCTTATCATACAATGTGAAAATGTCAAGAAAAGACCTAATATTTTAAAACAAACATTATCCTCTCAGATTTATGAATGATTGTGGGACTAGCATTGATGAATCTACTTAATACATGGGACCATATTCAGCGCTAGAATGCAAATGTAAAGTCTGGCCCTCAGATTCAACGTAGTCAATCACCACCAAAGTACAGCTTAGGGACATTCAGTATAATTTGCTAAGATATCTAAGGAAAAATTTACTTCAATCGTCTGTTTTGTTTGTTTTCTTTTCTTTCTTTTTTTTTTTTAAGTAAATTTATTGTTTTCCGTACTAAGTACCATCTTTCAGGCATGACAGAAATACCTGAAGTCCAGACTGTACCTTTTTAATATATTTTAGGGAAAACAGACATCATTCACTCAATATTCATGACTGTTAAACCAGGACTTATAAAACGAAATTTTTAAGTTCACATTTGGAAATTTATAACAATAAAATAAATGAACACAATATGAAAGAGGTAAGACCTTATCCCTTTTGTATGAATTCCATCACTGAGAATTATAGAACAATACACATGAATATCAGCTTCAGTAGCTGTCACTGTAAATAAAGCTATGCCAGAATTTTCATATTTGTCAGGGTTTGGAAAAATCTGTATCCAAAAATTCATCCTACCCTCTGATGTTAATGTTCACTGTGAATCTCTTTCATTGTTTACAGGCAAACACTGGCTAGAAATACTAAGCAGATAGTTAAAATCTTCTAGGGTTTTTTGGATTTAGATCAGCAGAAGAAAAATACACAATTTTGAGAGAAATCTGAAAGAATCAAAAGCCTTGCATTGTTTTAAATATTCTCTTTTTGAAAGACAAAAATCAATAAATAGTAAACATTGTATTTTCATTATTTTGCATCTGGACAAAGTGTTTTTTGAAATAACCAGCACAGGAAAAAAATTAAAGCAAACATAAATATTATAAAATCCAATCTAACATCACCTGGTTTTTTAGCTAGCGCCCTATGGTGCTGCATTATTCATTCCTCAAATTCATGACGAGGTGACATTTCTGACCCAGCAGCCACATTCATATTGTTTTCCAGATCCTGCCAGTCTCTTATAAACAGAGATTCTCCCAACTTCGAAGTGAACTTTACCCTTACAAAGCACCCAGAAGAATGCTAAAAAGCTTAGTATCATACCTCAGACGCATAAAATAAATATGAAAAAGCAATGCTGGCCAGCTCATACTTTGAGTTTGATTTTTCTTAATTCAGGATTTCACCAGGAAACTTCTAGTTAGTGTCTGACGTTATTCCATCAACTACAAAGGCAGGAGAGTTACAACAATTACTTACAGATTTAACAGTAACAATTTGAGTTCCCACTTGTTGATAATGTGCCAAAGGTTAGGGAAATCAAGCATAACACTGGCTATGTAGAAAATAAAGTTGTAATAATTTCCCTTAGGGCCAGGCAGGAATGGAGAACAGCACCCAGTAGTTCTGTTTAATGTCAGGAATTATGTGTTGTAAAATAGCATGGCAGAAATTATTTGTATATAAGAAATAAATGTATATAACGTTTGTAGCTAGTGAATAAAGTATTTTCAAGTTGTGGTAATTCTACTGAACAGGAATATTCATACCCTTTGTTTATGTGATATATGTGACAGATTTCTTTTTTCTTTAAGAACATTAAAAATAATATTAAAAGTAAAAGAATTTCTAGTATTTTCCTACTGGCTAGCAAACCATATGTTAGGGAGAGTCCTATCTTGTCTAGACACACTCACTTAACCATCCTCAAGATGACTGTGCTTTCTTCCTTATTTTTTTTCTCATAAAAATGTCTATTTTTTAAATTGATTTGAGAAAAGCATCTATGCAGAGCAAAGGTATCAAAATGTCAAAAAATATTTTGTGCAGAGAGCAGGAGAGGTTGAATCAGAATGCAGAGCCAGAAGTGCTTGCCACTGAGCACAGAGCGTAGCACTTGAGAGCTGTAGCATTGGGGCTACGCTCAACCACAGACTCGAGTTTACAACAGCCCCACCACCTGCCTGCTGGAAGACCTGAGGAAAGTGATTCTCTGCTCTCAGCCTCTTTTAACTCACCAATAAAAAAGAGAACATAATTATTTCTTCAAAGTTCTGATGTAAGGATTGAATGCTCTAATGCATAAATGGGGCAGAGCCAAACATTAAATACATGTGCAAAAACGCCATTAGCATCCTTGTGTGCATGGGGAGAACATTAGAGAAACCCTCACCATCTGCCCCCATCCAAGCTCTTTGAGGGGCACAGGCAGCATTATAGCACGTTATCACCGAGCCCTGGGCTGTTTTCAGAGCCCCACAAGATCTCATGGATTCTGTATGAGCATTCTGGGAATTTACCATCTGGCCTCCAGCCCCAAATAAAGAAAGCTGTACAGGTGAAGAGTTAGAAATAAATAGCCAATTCATAGAAGCCGTGGCTTTGGACATGTAAAGCTAAGCACACTTCTTAGAAAAGATATAGCCATTTTAGGTTAAAAAATAAATAATGCATGAGAGCAGGAAAGCAGATTTTTTTTTCTTTTTAGATTCCCTCAGCAGCATCACTGACTACTCTGTCAGCGCCTCCTCCACTGAGCTCTGAGGAAGCGTGCTCAGGGGCAATTCCATGTCAGGTGGCCACAGTATCCACACTGCCTCTCCATTCCCAGCAGTTATGGGGGCATTTTTCTTTTTCTTTAATTTTTATTGAGTTTAGAGAAATAAAAAGGGAGAGAGAGAGAGAGAGGTTAATTTGTTGTTCCACCTATCCATGCATTCATTGGTTGATTCTTGTATGTGCCCTGACTTAGGATCCAAACCACAACCTTGATGCACCCGAACGATGCTCCAACCAACTGAGCTACCTGGCCAGGGCAAAGGACACCTATCTTGATTCAATCCCTCAAACCCATTCAGAGACAAGTCAAACATCCCCTATCCTGTTACACCAACTCATCATAAAGCTGGGGGGGGGGGGCAGGATATCTTTACTAGCCCACCAAACAGCCAAAACATCAGGAAATCCTTTAGGCTCTTAAAAGAGAGCCAAAGTTCTGCTGATCCACACTATATCCACTGCTACAAACCTGGTCCAAGCTACCATCATCTCCTGCCTGGATTGTTGCAATAACCTTCACCCTATGCTTCCCCTAAAGTTGATTCTTAATAAAACAACCAGAGTGATTCTTTTAAAACATTACATCATCTCACTCATCCCAAAATTCTTTCATGACTTCATGACATGGCCCTTCTTACTGTCTCCGCTGTTCTCTGCCATGCCCACTGGGATCCAGGGAGTCATCAACATTGCCTTTTTTCTGGGCATGCTCCGTGTAGCAAAGCATGATACGTCCTCAGGACTCTGGTACTGCCTGTCCCTTTTGTTGTCCATCAAGATAGTTGCATGATACACTCCATTTTATTTGAATCTTTGCCAAATGAGTCTAATTCTGATACCTTATTTAATATCACCAGTCCCGATTCCCACCCCAAACTATTCCTTCTATTCCTCCATTCTGCTCCTTATTTTTTTCATAGCATTTCTGATTTTCTAGAATACTATGTAATTTACTCATTCATTATATTTATTGCTTATTCCTCTAAATTGATATATACACTCTATTAGGGAATGGATTTGTTAAATAATTATTAAATTATTAAATGAATGAATAAATTAGTTTTTATGTATGGTATAGGAGAGATTGAAGTTCTTCATATTTTCATTATTTCTCAATGTCAGAGTATGTCAGATATTTTCCAACTGTATTACCATCAAGCCCCCTTGTATACTACTCTTCTCCATGACTCTGGGGCTTGGACTTGATGAAATACACTCTCCACTTCTTGTGGGGAACCACTCCTTGTGGTTCAGGGGATTGTAGCCCCGGCCTGAGCATGACCTGCCACCGGCATTCCAGCTGTGCTTGTCTAAGTCTCAGCATAAGGCTGCATGTGGAACATAATTGAAAAACACTCAGAGGGTTTCCATGGGAATTGGATTTAAAGAATGCTTATTATGGTTTAGGACTTGCTCTGCTTTTCTTATCTTTAACATAAACAATCCCTAGCAAGAAATGTATTAAACCTTGCACTTAATGCCACTGTGGCATCAAGATGTTTGATAGACCCTGACACAGACTGGTCACTGTGCCCTCTGTACTGGTACATGTAATCTGTTATTGTCAACTGTAATCCAAACACCTAAAAGCTATTGATGATTCATAAATCTTGACCTTGTATCTCCCATGTCTATCCTCCTCAATAAAATGCATGAGGAAAGGAGGTCTAATTGCTGTTCTCCCCTACAGAGAGCAGCCACCTTCCTTCCCCCAGACATTATAAAATGTCCTGGGTAAATTTGTTGCGCTGTGGTCATGAAGCCTCTGCTGGACAGAGTGATTTCTAACCGAGCCTAGGGTGTTGGAGGCACCTCCGCTTCAAAGATCTCCTTGTTGCCTGACTTTCTGTTAGGTTATGTAATAGGGGCCACTAGAGAGAACTCAGATATAGAAGGAGAAAAATTCTGGTAAGTGACATCCAGCAGTAGCAAACCATTGACTCCTACCAGTAGCTTCTTTCAATACCCCCAGCACTAACTTCCCATGTACACTCTATGATAATGGTAATAAATGTTCTGTGCCCCTTTATCAATCAGATTACCAACCACATTTTCTCACCTGAAGGCCTATGACACTTTCACAGAGATGTAAGCACCAGCCTGCTGGGGTCCCACCTCTGAATTATCAGTCTAACAAAATTTTCTCTTTCTTTTTTATATCCCAGAATACCATATAATAACTGCTTTCTGCAACTATGAATCTTTGGGCTACTTCAACATGCTTTTATGTTTTTCTCTTTCAGACTTTTCTTCTTAGTATAGCTTATTGATTACAGTTGTTCCAATTTTTCCCCTTTGCTCCCCTGTTCCCAGTACTCCCCTTCCCTCCAGCAATACCACCACCTTAGTTCATGTCCATGGATCGTGCATATAACTTATTTGGCTTCTCCATTTCCTATACTATTCTTAATATCCCCCTGTCTGTTTTGTACCTACCAATTATGCTTTTTAATCCCTGAACCTTTTCTCTCTTTCTCCCCTTTCTGCCTCCCAGCTGATAACCCTCCAAAGGATCTTCATACCTATGATTCTGTTCCTATCTGGTTGTTTGCTTAGTTTTTTTTGTTTTGTTTTTTTAGGTTCAGTTGTTGATAGTTGTGATTTCGTTGCCTTTTTAATGTTCATAGTTCTGATCATCTTCTTTTTCTTGAACTCATCCCTTTAACATTTCATATAATAATGACTTGGTGATGATGAACTCCTTTAGCTTTATCTTGTCTGGAAAGTACTTTATCTGTCCTTCCATTCTAAATGATAGTTTTGCTGGATAGAGTAACCTAGGTTGTAGGTCCTGGCTTTTCATCACTTTGAATGCTTCTTGCCAGTCCCTTCTGGCCTGCAAATTTTCTTTTGAGAAGTCAGCCAATAGTCTTATGGGAACTCCTTTTTAGGTAACTGTCTACTTTTCTCTCACTGCTTTTAAGATTCCTTCTTTATCTTTAATCTTCGGCATTTTAATTATGATGTATATTGGTGTGGTCCTCTTTTGGTCCAACTTGTTTTAGACTCTCTGTGCTTCGTGGATCTGTATGTCTATTTCCTTCACCAAATTAGGGAAGGTTTCTTTCATTATTTTTTCAAATAATTTTTCAATTTTTTGCTCTTCTTCTCCTTCAGCATCCCTATAATTTGGATGTTGGCATGTTTGAAGATGTTCTGCAGTCTTCTTATTCTCTATTCATTGTTTTGAATTCCTGTTTCTTCTTTCTGTTCTGGTTGAATGTTTTTTCTTCCTTATGTCCCAAACCATTGATTTGAATTTCAGCTTCCTTCCCTTCACTGTTTATTCCCTGTAGACTTTTCTTTATTTCACTTAGTATAATCTTCATTTCTTCCTTTATGTTGTTGCCATACTCAATGAGCTCTCTGAGCATCCTTACCACCAGTGTTTTGAACTCTGCCTCTGATAAGTTGGCTATCTCTGATTCACTTATTTCTTTTTCTGGGGGTTTGTTCTGGTCTTTCATTTGGGCCATATTTCTTTGTCTCCTCAATTTTCCAACATCCCTGTGTTTGTTTCTGTGTATTAGGTAGAGCTGCTTTGACTCTGTAAAAGTCACCTGTAAATTGTGTGGGGCAGAGCCTTAGGTAATCAACATGGTGGAGCAACCTGCTTCATGCTTTGTGGTTCTGTGTACAGAGAGGGCTCTGGGAGGGGAATTTGCCTCTGCATAGCTTCTGGAGGTTTGCTTAGCACTCTCCCCATTTCCAGTCACTTCACCCTCTCCCCATATGTGACTGGCACCCTTCCAGCTGTTGCCCTGATGTTGAATCCCAGAGTGGGTGAGTTTGTGTACATTGTAAGTCCATGTGGGGGCTTTTACTGGAGTTTCCTGAAAATCCAGCAGTTTCTTCTGCTGCTCCAACTCTCACAGGTTTTTACAGCCAGAAGTTATGGGCATTTATCTTCCTGGTGCTGGAACCCTAGGCTGTGCAGTCTGGCCTGAGGCTGGGATCTCTCACTCCCAAGGTATCCCTCTTATTTTTATCTATCACATATGAATGTGGTACTACCTATGCACCATCCACCCCTACCACCACCTCTCTGCACCACACCACATCTCCTTGCCTATCTGCCCTATCTCCATGTCTCCACCCCTCCTACCTGTCTGGATGAATGTGGTTTTTTAAAATCCTTAGTGGTCAGACTTCCATAAGCTCAATTTTTTGACAGTTCTGGGTATTATTTGTTTTGAGATTTAGTTGTAATTCTTTTTGTGGTTGCGCAAGAAGGTGAAGCATGTCTACCTATGTCTCCATCTTGACTGGTAGTCTGCTAAGTGAAAGAAGCCAGTCACAAATTATTATTGAATTTTATGAAATAAACAGAATAGGCAAGTCTTTAGAGAAAAAAAGTAAATTGGCTGTTTGCTAGTTGCCTGGTGCTAGAGGGATGAGGGAGTGGAAAGAGGTAGTTACTGCTAATGAGTATAGGGTTTCTTTCCAGAATGATGAGAATGTTCTAAATATTGACTATACAACTCTGTAAATATACTAAAAACCATTGAATTGTACATTTTAAACAGGTGTAAATTATACATCGATAAGACTAAAAAACAAAGATTAGGGAATTTATGGAGCAAAAGTTTAATGAGAATATCAATAACCTATATTATTAAAAGAAACTTCAGAAAATAAACATTAAATTAGCAAGTAAAACAATTGGGGGGAAAAACCTTAGTAAGGAATTTAAAAATGGGGAAAGGATTCATTTCCCTTCTACAAATGCAACTGAATTTCTTTATAATATTTGCCCTTATTATAAACATAACTATGTAATATTGTGATTATGGGCAAAGATGGGAAAATAGGGATAGAAAGAGACTTTGCTTGTGGCAATGGGTGAATGATTCTGTGTGCAGATGATGTTTTATTGAGTTGCTCACTTGAAATCTGTATGGTTTTGTGAACCAATGTCACCTCAATAAATTCAATTAAAAATGTGTGTGTGTGTGTGTGTGTGTGTGTGTGTGTATTTGATCTTTGTTCCCATTTCTGGCACAGAGTTCCTAAAACACTCCATGTCTTTTGTTATGTTAATGATGTGACTTTTGGATCCTATCTGAGGGTAGGGATTGGTTGCCAGCCATGTAATTAAAAGGTTAGAACTATCAATCTCAACCCCTGACCTCAGAGGACGGGAGAGGGGCTGGAGGTGGAATCAATTGCCAATGAACAATGATTTAATCAATCATGATTATGTAATGAAACCTCCATAAAACTCAAAAAAGTTGGGTTTGGAGAGCTTCTGGGTTGGTGAACACATGGAGGTGCTGAAAGAGTGGCGCACTTGGAGAGGACATGGAAGCTCCATGCCCCTTCCCCTTACCTTGTCCTTTGTATCTCTTCCATCTGGCTGTCCGTCATTATATCCTCTCATAAAAAACCAATGATCTAGTAAGTTAATTGTTTCTCTGAGCATTGTGAGCAACTCTATCAAATTAACAGAACTCAAAAAGGAGGTCATGGAAACCTCCGATTTATAGCCAGTCAGTCGGAAGTAAGAGTCACAACAACTTGGACTTGCCATTGGCATTCTGTTAAAAGGGGTGAGTGGTTAGAACCTCCAGTGTATAACTGTCAAGTCAGAAGCACAGGTTACAGACTGGGATTTCAACTGGTGTCTGAAGTGTGAGTGGGGAGATAGACTGGCAGTCTTGTAAAACTGAGTCTTTTACCTATAAAATCTGATGCTATCTCTGGGTGGATGATGCCAGATTTGAGTTGAATCAGTTGTATGGGAAGCTCCCCACTGACTCTCTCAGACATACAAATGTTTGAATTGGGCCCAGGAACACAAAACACCCTGAAATTAAACAAAAATTTCCTTCAGAAAAATCCTAGCCCATAGGTAGAATTTACCCCAGATTCAAAAGTATGTTGAAATATGATTCCAATCACATAATAAAAAATAATCCACTGATTTACTGTTTTTAGTTGCAAGCTATAGAAACTAACTTGGGTAATCTTAGTAACACACGAACTCTCTTTGAGAGCTAGAACAGGCCTGGGGCCAAAGGGTCAATGGCAATATACAAAATAACATCCCAAAGCCATTAGAGTGGCCACACTGCCACCAGACCTGTGGGACACAATCACTGTTACTTGTAAAACATTTATCACCAGAACTGGGCACCTGGGGCTGCTGCTAGTACTGCTGCTGCTACAGCCTCTGGAGATTGGAAGGGGTTCTCCAGCATCTCTGCTGCTTTGCTTCACTAGCTTTCAATCTAAAGCACAGCTTAGTTTGGCTAACCAAAATGGTGTGGTCTAGGCTGTGTGCTTGCCCTTAGCTCCAAGGCCAGCTGAAAATAAGTATTGGATTTTGTGTTTCTGAAATAGGAGGCAGGATCTGCCTCATAAGGTGGAAATTTCCCAAACATGCATGTTGGGCATTCAGGAAGAAAGGCCAATGTCTGTTTCAGGTGCCTTGAGTAAAGAAAATAAATATAATGTTATGAAGATATCTTTGGTTGGGAAGAAGTATAGTTTACAATTTTCTTTTTGTGTGTGTATTAACCATATTTTTCATCATAAGCACATACTACATAAGTAATACAAATTTTAAAGAGCTTTATTCTGAGGAAAAGAAGTAAGCTTTCTATCCTATCTGAATTCACAGAAAACATTTCCATTTTTTGAAGGTTATTATTACCATATCTTGCAAACATGAAAATCAGTAAGTGCAGGTTTTTATAGGTTATAATATTTGGCTATCATTAGGCAGGTGATATCATAATTAGGAGAAATTAACATAATTACTGTCTAGATATAATGTCATATTTATAAATTAAAAAGAAATTTCTGTGTCTGACAAGCAAACAAGCAATGATAAATGGCCTAATCTCCTCCTAAAGAACTTGAACCTCTGTCCTGAGATTTCAGGGAAAGGTAAAGACCTCTTTTAATTACCTTTACATTTTATTACTAGTAACAGTTTTTTTCAGTGTATAACAAAATGTCACAATTCATTCTAAAATGGACTGAAAAGGATTTAGAAAAGGACTTTAGTTTATGAGTGAAAAGGCATCAGAATATTATTTTATGTTCTAAATCAGAATTTTCATCTGTACCAGAGGTCTCAATTGTTGGGTTCCCTCTTTCTCCAAACTCCAGGTATCCTAAGAGTGGATCTGTGTGGGCAGTCCCAAGTGGTCTGAAAGGACAAGTGTGTTTTAATGAATTTAACCCCTGAGTATGTCTTTATGCACCAGGCTAAGAAAAGCACTAAAAAATGCAAGGCTTCAACTTTGTGTTCCTAAAAGGCAGACCCATAAAGTGTATGACCCTCTATTTAGTAGAGCAATATTAAGACTTAAATATTCAAGTATAGTGAGCAAAGACAGTTCAAAAGGTACACGGTTAAATGAAATGATTTCAACATATACAGTCATGCCTGACCTGCATGGCTCAGTTTGTTGGACACCATCCTGCAAAGCAAAAGGTCACTGGTTCAATTCCCAGTTAGAGCACATGACTAGGTTGTGGAACAGGTCCCTGGTCTGGGTGCATACAAGAGGCAACCAATTGATGTTTCTCTCTCACACTGATGTTTCTCTTCCTCTTTTTCTCCCTTGTTTCCCTTTTGTCTCTCAAAAAAAAAAAAAAAAAAAAAAAAAAACCTCATGAACTCATGATAGCAACCTGTTCTAAGCACCCCAAAGCCACTGAAAACCTAAACTAGGCAAGGAGAAGTCAAATAGAACAAACCTAGTGAGGGTTCAATGGAGACCTAGTGTCAGTCCAATGGAGACCTAGAATCAGTGAAGAGCAGTATAAAGGTTTTAAGTAAGGCAAACTGACTCAAAAATGTTGGCTACTAAGGAAACAACCCAGAAAAAAACTTGGCATTAAGAAGTATAGGTGTATTCGAAATAGTGTTGGAAGTTCTAGCCACAGCAATCAGACAAGAAAAAGAAATAAAAGGCATCCAAATTGGGAAAGAGAAAGTAAAACTGTCATTATTTGCAGATGACATGATAGTATACATAGAAAACCCTATAGACTCCACTGAAAAACTACTTGACATAATAAGCGAATTTGGAAAAATTACAGGGTACAAAGTAAATATACAGAAATCTAAGGTATTTCTGTACACCAACAATAAAATATCAGAGATAGAAACTTAAAAAAAATCCCATTTACTGTAGCAACAAGAAAAATAAAGTACCTAGAAATAAACTTAACCAAAGAGATAAAAGACCTGTACTCAGAAAACTATATGATGTTGTAAAAAGAAATAAATAAAAATACAAATAAATGGAAGCAAATACCATGTTCATGGATGGGAAGAATCAACATCATTAAAATATTCATACTCCTCAAAGCAATTTACAGATTCAACACAATCCCTATTAAAATACCAATGACATAGTTCACAGACCTAAAACAGATACTTCAAAAATTTATATGAAATCAAAAAGACCTTGAATAGTCAAAGCAATCTTGAGACAGAAGAACACAGCAGGAGGAATCACAATACCAGACATCAAACTATAGCCACTGTGATCAAAACAATCTGGTACTGGCATAAGAACAGACATATAGATCAATGAAACAGAATAGAGAGCCCAGAAATAAACCCGGGACTACATGGTTAACTAATATTTGACAAAGGGGGAAGGAGCATAAAATGGAGTGAGAAGAGCCTCTTCAACAAATGGTGCTGGGAGAACTGGACAGGTACGTGCAAAAAAATGAAACTAGTCCACCAACTTACACCATACACCAGAATAAACTCAAGATGGATCAAAGACTTATGTGTAAGCTGTGACACCATAAAAGTCCTAGAGGAAAACATAGGCAGAAAAATTTCAGATATCCATGTAGCAATATTTTCACCAATACATCTCCTAAGACAAGGGAAATAAAGGGAAAAATAAACAAATGGGACTACATCAAACTAAAGAGTTTCTGCTCAGCAAGATGAAAAGGGAACCAATTGTATGGGAAAACACATTTGTCAATGATACCTCAGACAAGAGATTGATCTCCAAAATATATAAAGAACTTACACATCTCAACACCAACAAGACAGACAACCCAATTTAAAAATGGGCCAAGGACCTGAACAAACACTTCTCTAAGGAGGATACACAGAAGGTCCATAGACACATGAAAGAATGCTCAACATCACTAACCATCAGAGAGATGCAAATAAAAACCACAATGAGATACCACTTTACACCTGTCGGAATGGCCATCATCAACAAATCAACAAAAAACAAGTGCTGGCAAGGATGTGGAAAAATGGGAACCCTAGTGCTCTGCTGGTGGCAATGCAGAATGGTGCAGCCACTATGGAAAACGATTTGGAATTTCCTCAAAAAACTAAATATGGAACTGCCTTTTGATCCAGTGATCTCACTGCTAGTATTATACCCGAAAAATCCTGAAATAACCACTTCAAAAGAACCTATGCACCCTTATGTTCATAGCAGCACTATTTACAATAGCCACATGCTAGAAACAACGTAAGTGCCTGTCTGTAGGTGAGTGGATCAAAAAACTGTGGTACATTTACGCAATGGAGTACTATGCAGCAGAAAGAAAGAAGGAACTTCTACTATTTGCAACAACATGGATGGAACTAGAGAGAATTATGCTTAGAGAAATAAGCCAGGCAATGAAAGAAAAATACCATATATCACCTAATACAGGAGACTAATGAACAACACAAACAAATGAGCAAAATTGAACCAGAGGTATGTAAACAAGGAATAGACTAAGAGTAACAAGGAGGAGACAGGGGGATAAGAAGGAGAAGGGTCTAGTTAAAGAACATGTATAAATGACCCACGGATATGGACAACTGGATGGGGACTGACTGTGGGAGAAGGGGTGGATGGGATGTGGGGAAACAAGAGGGAAAAAAAGTGGGACAACTGTAATGAAAAAACAAACAAAATATTTTTAGTGGGGAAAAAATGAAAATATAAAGAATGGAAATACAATTTTAGTAAATATTAGAAGGACAAGGATTTTCCTTCACACTGTATATTTTTCTCCCTATCTGATCCCTCCAGAATTTGGCATTCTGAAGAAGTAAGAAATAACATAAGGTTCTTTGCATAAAATTAATAAGACCAGTTGTTAATAGAGGTTTTTTTTGACCAAGACTTTGACTGGAACACTATGCCTAAAGGAGACATGTTTGGGCTCTGGTTGTTACCAAAAAGCCCCAAGGAACTAAGATTGACTTTCAAAGGTAATAAAAGCCCACGAGAAAAAGAGCCTTATACCTTGGTTGGTTGTGTGGTCCACAGCAACCTTTCCAGGGAAGGAATGAAGGTTGTTTTCCTGAAAGATGGCTAGAAGGGACCTTAAGGCACAATGGGAAACATGAAGGACTTGGAAAAGACAGGTGTTTACAGGCAAGGCTGAATGTCAGGTATGTGGCTCAGCTTCTGTGCCCTGAAGGGCAGATTGAAGGTCACTCTAAATGTTCCTTGCGTAAGTTCCAGCAAAGCAGAACTAAAGATCATAAGTGATCATTTTCTGCTCTTGTTGTGTTTATGTAAATGAACAGGATAAATTAAAAATGGACTTACTGCAGTCCCTTTAATGAAAAGGAGGGTAATCTTAGGGAGAAAAATCGTGATTTAAGGAAAAGCACAATGCTCAATGGTAGACTATAAAGTAGTGCAGCTAACCATCTTTAAAGTTTCTTTTCATTTAAAATTTGTTTCCATTTGAAAGTTAAACTAGGTCTGTGTATCATCAAAGATGTTTAATTTACAGGCAAGAAGAAGGTCAAATGCCTTGCAACTGGATGTCTTTCCAATAAGACAGTCTTACAGATTTAGAGACTGGTTTGTGGGTTATGTTACATAAATTAACATGTGTTTTCTGTTTTCAAAGGACATAAGCCTATGATTTCTCTACCTCAGTGACTGTCTGTATGTATAGGCCTCACTTAATCCTGTCTGCATTGCTGCCTCCTGAGACTCAAAGGTTTGGCTGAACTAAGTGGCTCGGTTGGTGAAGAATGGGGCAGTCTGTGGGCTTCATTTTAAAACTGGTTTCTCTTTTCTATCCTAATGGTTTGGACAGAAAGAGCCCAGAGGTCTGAGAGGGGGAACAGCTAAAATATTTCCCTCAGCCCAAACTAAGTATAATGGGCAAAAGGGTTTTGGACAGGTGAGATGTGCCTGGCACATCTTCCTCTAAAGAAGCCCTTTTTTCCCTTAATGTGGGATGTTGAAAAATTAATACCTGCCTTTTGTCATCTAGTGGTTATGGATTGAATGATGTCTTTTAACCCTGTTGCCATATCTGTTGCCCCCAGAATACAATAAGGATGCCAGCCTGTTAAACCAAGCATGCTGTTGTCTGGGGACAGCCAACTGACCTGGGGTCTGCACGATCCTTTCCCCTGTGAGAAGGCCACCCTCCCCTCCACAACTTCACTCTTATTAGGGATTTCTGGACCCAAGGGTAGAAAGGACGACAGCCATGTCCAGCTTGAAGCAGCCAGAGGAGCTTGAGACCTTTGCCCATTGTCCTTTATAAGATTATAAAGGGTCTTAAGTCTGAGAGGGAGGTATTGTTATTTTTTATTATTAAAACAATTAATTAGTTTTTTAATTAATTAATTAATTGATTGATTTTTTTAAAGAATCCTGAAACCCCAATTCAAAAGAACTTATGCACTTCTATGTTCATAGCAGCACTGTTTACAGTAGCTAAGTGCTGGAAACAGCCTAAGTGCCCATCTGTAGATGAGTAGATTAAAAAACTGTGGTACATTTACACAATGGAGTACTATGCAGCAGAAAGAAAGAAGGAACTGCTGCTATTTGTGGCAACATGGATGGAACTAGAGAGAATTATGCTTAGTGAAATAAGCCAGGCAATGAAAGAAAAATACCATATGATATCACCTAATACAGGAAACTAAGGAACAACACAAACAAATGAACTAAATTGAACAAGGAACAGAATAACAGTTATCAGGGGGGAGAGGGGAGGGAGAGAAGGGGGATAAGCAAGGGAAGGGTCTAGTCAAGGAATGTTGTATAAATGACTCATGGACATGGACAACAGGGAGGGATATGATTGTGGGAGAAGAGGTGGGCTGGGTGGGGGGGAGCAATGGGGGACAAATGGGACAACTGTAATTGAAAAACAATAATTTTTTAAAAAAAGAAGTATAGGTGTGACATCTATCTTATATGTGCATTAGGTACAGACAGTTGCCCAAAATTATGAGCAGACAGTTATTAGGAATTTGATTTTTTAAGAAGTCATGTGAACAGACAACAGTATGGTGACTATCAAAGAAAAAGAGGGGTGGGGAAGGTAGAAGAGGGTGAAAGTGGAATAAATGGTGATGGAAGGAGGCTTGACTTGGGGTGGTGAACACAGAAACAATATACAGATGATGTATTATAGAATTGTACCCCTGTCACCTACATAGTTTTATTAACCAGTGTTACCCCAATAAATTTAATTAAAAAATTAAACTAAAATTTTTAAAAAGCCATGTGGGAAAAAAGATAACATAGCCCACTATATTGGTCCGAGTTCCACTGCAAGGATTTAAAAAAATAAAACTCCCCAGTTTAAGCAAAAATCAATTTAATTCCTTTCTCTTTCAAAATAATGGCAGCACCTTCAGAACTAGACCCAGGGCAAGCCTCCAGGAATGACGCCAAGAAGAGAATCACAGACCCCACCTGCCAGGATGCTGCCTGCTCTGCCTCTCAAAGGTCATGGCAGCCAGATCACACTTCATTATCCAGCCAGAGATCAAGGTTAGCTGAAATACTCCTCCTCTGGTAAGATTTCACAGAACCTAGAAACTGTATAATATTAGCAAAATGAAAATCCATTTGTATTTCATTATATTTATTTGCTTCAATGTGCACCTCTCTTTCTAAACTCAGATCTTAAGGGTGTATTCTCTTTATATGCGGCATAAGAAAGAAGGTGAAGTGAGGATCTTGTGCAACCTAAAATTGGTTATTGAGGACCATAGAAAACTATACATAAAACAGAAACTACTGCTTTGCAATAATTTATATTAATGACACATTTCAATGGCTTTGTGAGATAGTTCAATAGAGCCAGTATAAGATACTAATAGTAAGCACATGTAATTTAGGACTAGACAATGCTTAAATTCCATGTGGTATAAAACAGATTTAATTATATCAAAACTGATGTACAGAAGTAACTTAGTTACCAAGTGAGGCAACCAAAATTTCAACATTCAAATCTATTATTGCTTAACCATTGCTATTTATCATAACAAATTCAGTAAACTTTCAGGTATTTGAACTCCATTGAATCTTTATGTGAGAAGTGTATAAGCTACCACAGTATTCACAAATTTAGAAACCCACCAAGCTTCCAGAACATGTGCTTCAAAGATACAAGACGACCTTATATTCTAGTTCCCCACTCTGCATAATATAATACTTAGTAGCACCACTTTCATTTTTGATAGGCTCTATTATACAACCTGAAATTTCACTCCTCAGCATTTACTCAAGTGAATTTATGTCCACAAAAACCTGGATCTAAATTCTTATAGCTTCCTTATTTATTACAGCCCCAAGGTGAAAATAATCAAGATTTTCTTTAGCCGGTGAAAGAGTAAAAAATAAAATATATACAAACAAATATAAAACTGTGATATATCCATACAGTGGAATTCTCTACTCAAAGTAGAAGCTAGGCCTCATATTACATCATTCCATTTATAAGACATTCTGGAAAAGGAAAAACTATAGGAATGGAAAACAGATCAGTATTTGCCAGGGATTAGGGATATATTTCCACTACAAAATATCAGCATGAGGGAAATTTTAGGGTGACAGAACTGTCCTGTGTGGTAATGTGGCAGTGGATACATTTCTTTATGCATTTGTCAAAAGCCAAAGAATATTATACCCCTGAGAAAAACTTTAATATTTGAAAATATTTAAAAATTATCTAGGTTGTTGCAGAATCCCAGGATGGACTGAAGATGGTGGAACAATTTAATTGCATCACAAATGTATGTGGGAAAATGAAGCTGATCCAAGTAACTTGGAAAAACAGTGTATTGACTAATACTGCAAGACCAAAGGCTCCCCAAAACCTATACATAAACTGTACTCTTGATGACAAATTCAATTCTCAAAGGAATAATTCTGGAACTATTACATACATATATAAATATGTATATAAATAAATAATAATTAAATAAATTTTAGATAACAGAAATCAGGGTTCCAGCAGAAGCTTCCTAATGACCATCTCCAGTCTCACTGAACACACTTTTGGTAAGGTTTCTCACATACATTACTGCAACATTTGCTTTTACAAACAAGGTAAAGGCTATCACAGTCAAGCATTGGCTAAATGCCTGGTTTGTCATTTACAGCAAACCATAAAGATGAGAGTCACTTGCCAAGACATATGCATCCTCAGTGGTGCCCTCTGGCAAATACAACAGAAGTCCTGAGAGATGCACTTGGGGGAAGGTTTAATCATCCCATTGGATGATTCATTGAAAGGTGACAGGTCAATACTGGTAATCCAAAGGCAAACTTCTATTTCTTTTGACTTTGTAAATGACTTTGTAGATATTTTTCTCTTGCCCTCTGTTAGAAAATAGGCTGCTCTTGAAAGGTCAGTCTTAGGGGAAATGACAGAAAATACATATAAGCTGCTGTGAAAACAGAAATTTCAGCAGACAAAGCTAAACAGGTAAGCAAGACTTTATTCAAGTCTATTGCAATAAGGAAGAGAAACCAGAAATCAGTCTGAAATAAAGGGTGTGATAATTTTCAGCATTCAGGTGAGACAGAGAACACCGACCATCTGTATCTGTTAACTGGCCTAGCCAAAGCAAAAGCACACTGTCTCTTGTCTTTGTGACAGGAGACAGAGCCAAGTTCCCAGTGAAATTAGGCTTCTTCCCTTCCACAAAGGTTGGTAAATGTGGCCACTATCTTCTGTGATGATTATATTTCAAAAAGATGTCTTCCAGGGTCCTTGAAAAAGATAGTTCTGGAAACTGTTAAGGCTGACAAGAGACATTTTAAAATACATCTGAAAATATCAAAAAATAATTTACAATTACAAGTATTCTAAATTAAATGCTCTAAGACAAAAAAGGGGAAGGACCTTTGGGGTTACGCCATGTGTATTCTGTATGGTCCAGGGTTGAAGCGAAGGGCCTAAACACAAGAAGAAGCCTGTCTAAAGTTTGGTCAAGCTAAGGAGAATATTAAGGCCATCGTAGTCACTACAAAGTTAGCGAGTAACACAAAAGATAAATTTATAAAATAATGAGGTTGTATTATTTTTCTCATTTTTCTTTCAGAATTATCTTGCCCTATTAAAATGAATTCCATTTAAACTTTAATTGGCATCATTATCCAAGTTTCTTCTCACTCCAGTAGCCCTTAATATTATTTTGCTTGGATCTGAATTTGCAGCAGCAACAAAACAACTTGCTGTCAAAGTCCCAGCTGGACCCCTGAGCCTGTTGGTTACTTTCAATTACATGCCATCTTCCTCTGAACTGCTTGCCTTTCTAGTGGCTTTGATCTATAATCTACATTGCAAATCTTCCATCAAATGTGCATCTTCTTCCCAAAGCTAGAAGTCTCTTATTGATTCTAATTTTACCTCTTTTTACTGGAACTATGTAGAATCCCATCCTATTTCAAAGAAACTTTGTATAATACACAATATCTTGACTACGCCCTCCATCTCTTGAAGCTAACTAGAACCTGGCTCTTCTCTAATGATATCATTTTGCTCAATAAGTCCTCAAAACAAACTGTTAATTCTCCCTGTACTTTATAGTGAGGAGATGTGTTTATATTTTTCCTCACCATTTATTCTCATTTCATTTGATATTCATCCAAAAATCGCTTCTCCTTTGAGCCTCTAACAATTCAACTGTACCCTGTGCTCCTCATCTTCATCACTATCATCCACTGAACTCCACTTCTTATGCCACATTTATTGAGGACTTTGGTATTTGGTTCATAGTCTTTCTTTTCACCAATTCCTGTCATTCTTCTGAAAGCCAGTTGCATATGGGCAGTCATCTAAAAAACATCACAAGATGATGAAGCACTGATAGGTCTATATCCTGGACCTTGTTATCTTCCCAAATTTATTTTCTGAATTGAGATTTGAAAATATAATTTACATACCTATCTTTACACCCCTAGCGCTATCTCTTCCCACTAAACATCCACAAGACCCTATACCTCCTTTACTCAAACTGATCCTGGGAACCAGCATTTCAAGGACACTTTCACTCCACTGTTAACTTCTCGTCACATTCACACACCTGCCAGCCTGCTTTGTACTCTCTGTCCTGGAAGTGTGAGACTTGGGCACAAATCAGATCTTTTATGATTAATAATTGTATGTTTTTAAGCCATTTACTTACATTTTCTGATCTTTAATTTCCTCATCTATAAAATAAGAAAGGGGTTGAAAATGTTACACAAAAAATTACATGGAAAGTGCTATACTCATACCTAAATCAATATATTATAGCCATTATTAACCATTATCATTTTGAAAATGCATTTTCTCTGAAACAAAATAAACAACACTGGAGAAACTCATAGTGGTTAGTCACCTCTGCAGAACTGTGGTGTTCAACAATTAAATATTCAACATTACTGGACATTATTTTTCCTTTTCTCATTATTCTCTCTTCATCATTTTTCTTTGTAGTTACTCAAAATTATATAAATCTTCTAATTTTTTTTCTGGAACCCCTTACCCTGCTTTTGCAGATATTATTCATTGAGAAAACCAAAGATATCACACAGTGGCTTTATCAGCTTATTTCCTATTTATCTCTAAATTTACCCATGTTTGCACTAATTCCATCTATTTAGTAATGCATGTATGCATTTAAGAAACTGTTACAGTGAGCGTTGGCCTGCAAACCAAGTGTTGCTTGTTCAATTCCCAGTCAGGGCACATGACTAGGTTGCACATCAGGTCCCCAGTTGTGGGCACGTGAGAGGCAACCACACAGTGATGTTTCTCTCCCTCTCTTTCTCCTTTCCCCTCTCTCTAAAAATAAATAAATAAAATTGTTTAAAAAGAAAAATAAACTGTTACACAAGGGGGTTGTCCAAAAACCCCCAGAGCTTGTGATTGGGGGATGGGAGGAAAAAAAGCAGATTTTGGTATGCCTTCACATGCCTGAGGCTAGGGACTAGTGTCTTTGTTATGCAAATATATTTAATGCATCCAAGGCCTGGGAAGATGGGAGGGGTCTTGAACCAGGAGATGGTATGGAAAGAGCACACAGAGCCTGCGTGAGGTTCTGTGAATGGTCAGACCTGGGAACCATGCCGACTGCATCACAGGATGCAGTCAGGGATTTAAAAATAAGCAGTAGACATTTTAACGGGACTGACCATGCGGTTTTGAAAAGAGAAGTTCTCCATGCAGATTACAAAGAGGATACACCATGCGGTTTTAAGAGGGTACACCATGCTGCTTTGAGAAGGGAAAACTCCATGCAGCTTTGAGACACACCTTGCAACTTGGAGAAGGGAGAAGACCTTTGTGGTTTTTGAAAGGAAAGGCTGAGAATCCACGAGGTTCTGGATTAAAAGCTGGCAAGCACCTTAACACAGACAAGACCTCCCCCAACCAGAATTGAATGATTGGCATCTACTGGTAAAGTTAAACTGTGTCTAGGAAGTAGGGAAACGGTTTCTCTAACTTTTCAAAAACTAGCCTAGTTTGGTAGGGGGAGGAAGAAATATGTGTTTGTGGGTGTTTTAAGGAACATAAGACTTAACAGCAGAAACCCACAAATAATCTAAATCTATATAACTATTAAATAAACAATTCTTTATCTTTTCACTAAACTCTGGTATTGAAAGTTATAATTCTAGCAGCAGGCAATCGGGCCCCTAACAAAAGAGCCTGTGGGTTCGTTTCAATTGGAGAACCCAGGGGTTCTGTAACAAACTGTTTACTAAGCATCTGCCAAATGCCAGATATTGGGGATTTAGTAGAGAACAAGACAGAGAATTCCTTTACTTTTGAATCTTACACTCATGTTAGTCACTGAACAACTTATTGTAAGTTTTCTTAGTGTGACAAAGGAGAAAAAAACTTTCCCAGAAACATAAAATATTCTCAGTTCTGAATACTCTTTAGTTAGCGAAGAGAAGGATTAAAAGCATATGAAGCAGATAGAGTGTCATCCAAAATCCTCAGGGAAGAAAACAACAGTCAAGAAACTAAAACTCAATGTCTCTAGACCACAGAGAACAAAGAAGGAAAGAATAACAAATGGGTTAAACCACTAGTGATTCACCAAAGCTCTTTCCATTTCTTCCAAAGTCATTACATATATGAGTGCCCAACGATATTACATTTCCCAGCTTCCTCCAATAAAGTGTGGTACAATAGTCCCCCTGATCTGCAGGGGATATATTTCAAGACCCTAATGATGCCTAAAACTGTGGATAATAGCAAACCTTATAGATACTATGTTTTTTCCTATATGTGCATACCTACAGTAAACTTGAATTTATAAATTTGGTATAACAATAATTAATAATAAAATAAGACAATTTTATACTGTGACAATTATGTGAATGTGGTCTCTCTAAAAATATCTTATTGTACTGGACTCACCCTTCTTGTGATGTGAGACAATAAAATGCCTGTGTGATGAGATGAACTGAGGTGAGGTGAATGATGCGGGTACTGAGATGTAGCATTAGCTATGAGGGTTACTTGAACACCAGCACTGCGATACACAGCAGTCAATCTGATAACCTAGATGGCTAGTAAGTGACGAATGAGAGAGGTGTGTGTACAGTGTGGACATGCTGGAGAAAAGGATAATTCAAGTCTAGGGCATGGTGGAGTGGGATGACATGAGATTTCATTATGCCACTCACAATGACATGTAACTTATGAATTGTTAATTCTGGAATTTTTCATTTGATGTTTTGTACTGTGATTTGACTGCCAGTAACTGAAATCATGGAAAGCAAAACCTCTGATAAGGGAGGACTACTGTACATGGCTAAGTTCTTTCCATTGATGTGAGAGTGAACATATGTTCCTCTTCCTTGCCTTACCCATAAAGTACCCCGTGCACCCTTCTTTATGTTGTTTCTACTTCAGGAAGACTGTCAGGCAACATCCAGAACAACCTTAAAGTCAAGTATTAGAAATTGCTGAGTTCATCAGCCTGGGTCCCAATGTAGATCAGAACATCTGTTCACCTGGAACATCAACCCTAGAATAGGAGAGACTAGGTAACTAACCAGTTAATAGCTATGTGCCAACTAATAAAAGAATACTCACATTCCTTAATGTACGTTGAAACTTAATCAACTTCCAGACTGCTATCTAAAAAGAAATAGGAGCTCACAAAACACCACCACATCCTGCTTATGAATGAACTTTCTGGACTTTTGCATGCAGCCAATCAAAAGTGTAAATGTTTCTTCCCTGTTAACTGTGCACCCATCCTAGAAAGAACTTTCCCTGATTCACAACTTTTCCTGGCCACCCCCTTATCTATAGCCGAAGTAAATTCTTCAAAATAACTTACATCTTTAAAAGAGCCCCTGTCAGCTCCAGGATGTCTCCAGCCCTTGTTGCTGGTATTTTAGACTGTACACCCCAGACCTTGTCCTTTCACTGGCTAACATATGGCTCAATAAACCCTTTCAGAAAAGCTTTTGGCCATACAGGTTTTTTATTAACAAAGGCAGAATTGTGAATAATTTTCAGCTCTCCTTTTTATATGTCTTCCCTTACAGTTATTCTTCCCTTATAAATTCATAGTATTATTTTGCTATGAAAGAAGTCAGCAATCTACTAAAATTCAGGTAAATATATTGGTTGTCTCCCTGTTTTATAGCTTATTTTAAAAGAGTCCATGGAGAGAGCAAGCCTTCATTTAAAAAAAATACAAAATTGTGAAATTTTAGGATCTGGATGGTGGAACTATTTTGGAAAGGTCTTTCGTACTTTCCAATTGCCTTCCAAATAGTGAAAAGCCAACTGTATGCACCTATCCCCAAAGACACAACAGAGAATTAAGCCTACCATGTAACTAGAGAAACATGTAGTTCAGTTAATTCTCTTCTTTATCATGAATTACTCCTAAGTGCATGATGAATTGGGACTGTCACTGATCTACCTATTTGTTGGTTTGATAATTTACATATGTGGCACATTATACACTTCTATAGTTCAAGAAAGTTTATTTTTAACCAAATTCTTTATTTCTCCTTAAGTTTTTTGCTGAGTGCATTAGCAGAAAATGTTTTCCTACTCTGCCGTTCATATCCTCTGCTCTGCAGTTTAGTACATATTGGAACTCAGTTTTAATAAGTATTACAAACTTTCACATCTTTTCCTAAATTGCATTCTCTTCTCCAGTATGTGTGAAGGAGGGACATTGTCCCTTAATATTGCCCTTATTTGACGTTGTTTTCTGTAGTGAATGCTTTTAGTTGGATAATTGTACAGCTCAGAAACTGAGAGAAAATGTTTATTGAATCATAACTTTAATATATTATGTATTTCAAGGCTTAGACCTAATAATGTCCTCTCCAAGTGTTATTTTATGTAAATGAATAAAATGAAATGAAATGTATAGAGGTAATAAAATTGGCCACTCTCAGAATGTTTCCAGGACTATAAATTGGTAAGCCATGTAGCAAAATGTTCAACTGGGCATTTTCCATAATCTAGAATTTTCTCTATGGTAGGTAGAATAATGGCTCCCTAAAGATGTCAACACCCTAGTCCCCAAAACCTGTGAATACATTACATGGTAAAAGATACTTTGAGATATAATTAAGTTTAAGGATCTTAGGATGGAGAAATTACCCTGGGTTATCTGGTGGGACTCAATCCAATCATATGAGTCCTTAAAAACAGTGGGCCTTTCTTTACTATAGTTAGAGAAAAAGCTATATCTACAATTATGGACTATTTGTGACTCCCCAAAATTCATATTTTGGAACCCTAATCCCCAATGTGACTATATGTGTAGACAGATACACAAGAGAGGTAATTAAGCTTAATGAGGGCTTAAAGGTAGGGTCCCAATTTGATAGGACTGGTGTCTTTGTAAGAAGAGAAAGAGACACCAGGAATCTCTCTCTCTCTCTCTCTCTTTCTCTCTCTCTCTCTCTCCCTCTCTCTTTCTCCTTTCTCTCTCTCCTTCCCTCCCTTTCTATGTGCAGTTAAAAAAGAAACTACGTGAGGACACACAAAGAAGGTGGCTGTCTGCAAGCTAGGAAAAAGTCCCTAAACCTGAGGTCACCTTAATCTTAAACTCCTAGACTCCAAAACTGTGGAAAAATTAATTTTGAACATTTAAGCCACCCAGTCTGTGTATTTTTGTTATGCCAGCCCAAACAAAGTAATACATTGCAGAAAAAAGGACCAGAGAGATACAACATTGTTGGCTTTGAAGATGGAGGAAGGAGTATAAGCCAAGGAACATCGGAACATCGGCACCTCTAGAAACTAGGAAATGCGGGAAAGTGGATTCTCCCCTCCAGTATCCAGAAAAGAACACATTCTGTTCACACCTTAATCTTAGCCCAGTAAGATATGTGTCAGACTTCTGACTTAAAGAACAATAAGGCAATAAATTTGTGTTGTTTGAAGCCACCAAGTTTGTGATAATCTGTTACAGTCATATTAGAAAATGAATATATCTCCTAAGACTGAAATATACACTATTAATGCTGGAATTGCTATTAAAAAAATGGGCCTCACTACGTTTGTGACCTACCTCATCACCCCATCCAGCTTCTACTTATGTATGAGAACTATCATTCAGAGGAATTTTTGGAAGAGAGTTGTAGGCCTAGTAGAAATAAAGTGCTAAGGCGGTGGTTCCTCTTCCCTCCTGTCTTCTAAGGAAGAGGTGCCCTCCAAGCCAGAGAGGCGGGGATAAGAGGGCTCTAAGAGACAGTGGGGAGCTTGCCAGAGGAGAGACCCACCTGCAGACTGATGTTCACTGAGTGCAGGTGCTAGCAGACGTGTGTTCTGCTGCTATTGGGAAAAGAGTATGAAAGAGTCACAAAGAGGGTTTAGAGATCAGCTACAAAAATTAGACCTTGACTTTTGCCTGGAAGACTCATAAGGCATGAAGTTGGCAAGAATTGTTCCTGGTTGCTGAGCAAGAAAGAGATAAGGCTGAAGAAGAGTCGTCTCAAATTTCCAGAGCTTGGCAGAAGAGCATGGACATGCGTAATTTCCATAAACCAAAATGGACTTTCTGAAAGTTAGCCAGGCTTGAGACAGATAATAACTCTATTATTTCCTCTTAGACCTCTTCCTGCTTTGATGTTAAGGATGAAGGAATGCATTCAGGTGAGGAGGGAACAGAAGAACAGGTGGAAAAGAAGAAAAGAACAGGTCGCACCCTCTTTCTCTGTTAGACTACAAAGTATACGGCCTGTGCCTGGTGGGGACACAATGAGGTTCTGAAATGGAAGAGAGGGTTCAAGTCTCAGTTTAGTTGGGATTTGTCTTTTCAGTAAATTAAAATGTGGCCTATTAATTAATACCTGAAGAACAACTAGCAAAAAATGCACCCTGCTCTATATAGTCTAATCACAATGTGCAAGCTCAAGCAATGTTACTAAGACCTGCTTATAGGATGTCACCTTTTAAAACTAGACAATAAAATCATGCCTTCTGCTTATGTTTCACTTTATTTTTTCCTTCTGTATTTGTAGATCGTGTGTGTTCTTTTCTGTTTATTTTCACCTCTTTGTCTTGTAATAGGGTTTGCTCCATCTGAACATCTGGCTACTTCTACAAATGCAGGACTAGCACAGAAAGAGTGAGCTGCCAGGAAGGTTCATGACTTCAATGCCAGTTGTGTAGTTGGGAATGTCCTACTACCAAACCCCTGTTGTCCTTAGCCTAGGGACACAGCTCACCTTGCTTTTCAGAATTTAGGAGATAAAACTCAGAGAAGCTCCTTAATTGTACTCTCCTCATATTTAATCTACTGATGCTATTTATTCTCTCACCTTCACCACTGTCCTCACTCCCTACAGTCTCCTTAAGTAATGACAGCAGTGGTGTGTCAGTGACATGATCCATCCCCTTCATATCCCCAGCTGTTATGGTTTCTGTGGTAGAGAGCTGAGTCTCCTTATAGAGACATTATTGTTTCCAAAGCCCTTTATGCCTCAGATCTTGTTGCTCTAAGCCAAGAACAGGAGTGTTAAAGAAATCTTTCAGAAGTGCAGCACTTACTTTTAGAGCTTTAGCATCTTCTCTCATATAGGTCCACATTTCACTAACACCAAAAATAATAATGCACATTTAATAAATGTTGGCATAATCCATGATGTCTTAATTCTATTTATAGATGGTCAATGGTTTGGAGTTGAGACTATCTTTGTTGTTGTTGTTAATTATTAGAACGTTAAGGATTAATGCTATTTCATTAAATAATAAAAGTTATTTTTGTTGTTGTTTACCGGGAAGACCAAAAGAACACATAACCTCATCTTCTGACCCTAAGTCATATGAACATTTTGCTGTTGTCATACTTAGCATTTTCTAATTACGCATAGTGTACAACTCAGGCCTTTAACCATGTTGCTCCTTTCACCTCCTAAACCTCTATCCCTTCATGACATTTAAAGAGTTACTTCTTTGTGACAGCTTCTCTGACTTGCCCTGAGTCAGTCAGCCCCTCCTCTCTGTTCTCACAGCATTTTCTTCATGCATTGCATTAATATCTGACCTTTAAATTGGAAGTTTCTTTTCTACCCCTGGAGACTCCAAGCTTTTGAATCTTTAGCACCTGAATAACACCTTACACAGAACAAGCACTCAATAAATTATATTGAATAAAATTCATAATAATAAATATCAAATAATAAAAAAATATTTGACATAATATATTCAATAATTTGTATTTTACATGAAATATTGGCAAAAGTATGTAAATTCCTCAGAAAATTCTATATATAAACAATTAGTATTTAAAGCTAATATAATTAATTTACATGGGAAACTCAAGTGGAATATGGTTATTTAAAAAATTAAGCACCTTTGCAACATAATTTATTTCTTTTATTTCATTTCCACAGTTTTAATTACTTCCAAAGCATCTTTAGAATATATTTCTATGAAAACTTTGAAATATCCTACATCATTTTTTAGTGCAATGACTACTTGTAATGCATTTCCAAAAAGAACATTTGTTTTAATATATTTGCTAATATATTTTTGTACAATTAACCAAATGACTAAGAACTGAAAATTGTAAATTTTCTGGCTTTCATAATTAACAAAAGTACACATGCTGCTAAATTATTTTCCCTAAGAGTTTATGTTAATGATCTCTTGATTTCTTGAGTGAAGTAAGCCTGTTTCTGTAGATATAACTACCAAAACTTTTATCTATATTAATTAGAAGTATTTGTGTTTACTTCATGAATTTTGCCCCTATCTATGATGTTTTAATTTATTCTCTCAGTTTGTCAATAAAAAATTTTAATGAACATCTATTATGTGAAAGGTATGACATCACATGCTGAAATACAAAGAATAATTAAACATGACCATTGTTTTCAAGAAACCCACTGTCTATTTAAAAAGTTACTTCAGCAAAGAAATTATTTTAAATGCAACAAAGAAATATAAATATTATGCAAAAGAATCTAAAGGACTTGAAACTCTTTTGAATGCAACTGGGATAATGAGAAACTACTAACCTAAATGGGTAATAATTGAACTGAGTCTTAAAAGGTAAGAAGCAATTTGAAATATAAGGAAGAAGGAATTTTCCTCCTCTTTCCTCATTTCTCATATCTGGTCCATCACAAGTCTTGATTTTTACCTCCTAAATATTTTTGGAATATTCTACTCACCATCTTCATTCTGGCCACACTCATTCAGGTAATCATTTCTTCTCACCCAGACCAATGTAATGGCATACCACTGTATCTCATTGCATTCATTCACTCCTCTCCTGCCAACCTGTTCTCCACAACACAGTCAAATGTGACCATGTTACATGCACTCCTGCCATTTTTAATTCCCTTTGATGGTTTCCACTGATGTTAAAACTAAAGCCTATATTCCTAACCAAGACACCTGGACTCTATGTAGCCTGGCCCTTGCTTGTCGATCCAAGTTCAATGTCTACCACTTGCCCCTCTGTTTTTCTATGTTCCAACCACATAGATCTTTTCTGTTTCTCAAACAGAGCATATTTGTTCCCAACACAAGGTATATTCTCATTTTATTTCCTTTTTCAGAAAGGCCTATTCCCTAGTTGTTTTATACAGTAAATTTTCATACATTTTTTCATATTTTAACCTTTCCTGAATACCCTTTCTTCACAGGATAGATTAGAAAACTTTTCAGACATACTTACAGTACCATATCCCTTTCCTTCAGAGTGTTTATCTCTGTTTTAACTTTTTCATTCATTACAGTGATTATTTAATATCTGTTCACCTTCCTCACTATTTTATAAATTCAGTTCTAGAGGAACAATATTTACTTTTACTCACTATTGTATTTCAATAACTTTTTACAGTAATCGTCACATAGTGTCATCCAACAATAATACACGTGTTGGATCAAACAATGAATAAATGAGGAATATAACATGACTACCCTGGCTGGTTTGGCTCAGTGGATTGAGTGTCGGCCTGCGAGCTAAGTGTCGCTGGTTCGATCTTCCAGTCAGGGCACATCAGAGAAGGAAAACTCTGACTCCAAAAAACCTCCGCTGCCTTGCGGCATACCTCTTCAGGGGAAAGGCTAAGGGAGTAAACCCCAACAGAAAATCCGGAGCCGGAGTCCCTAAGGCGGTTTGACGTTGTAGTCAACACCGGCAACTCCTGCGGCACACCTGAAGCCAAGCTGTATTGACTCCGTCTTTCCCTTGGATCCTTCAGCTGCGAAGAGAGGGGGGGTCTGCTGCATGGGCAACAGCAGACCCTCCATATCACCCTGCCCAGGCTCTGTAGCTTCAGCTCCACTGGAGAGGACACTCCAGCGTCATCGCAAGATGTCGATTCAACACAGGAGGAGACAGATACCGTGTCACTCCCGAGTCGGACTGCACAGCCATTCTCGGCGGTGCAGATAGACTCTTAAGAAGCTACACCATCGTCTCTCGAGACGGACGGCTGCCGACGGATAACATGACTACTTAACATGGGGGAAGAAAGAGAAAGCATGAATTATTTCAGAATCTAGAAAAAAATGTAACACATATGGGAAATGGTAGACATTTAATGCATGTAGCAATTGGGTTTCTGGTGGAAAGTCAACCAGGAATAGTGAGGTAGGAGTGAAAGGATAGCTTGAAAACATGTTCTTAAATGGCTTTATAGTCCAGAATAATTTTCGCTTACATTTTCTCAAAAATAAGGATCAACACATATTTTAACTCACAAAGCAACGCACTCTGTTTTGGTTTTGGGTATTGTAATTCTGTTGGCAGGATGAAGGATGAACTGGAGTGGGCAGAAATTGGTGGGGTAGAGATCATTTTGAAGGTTAGTGCAAAAGATGAAGTTACTCTAAGCAGAATAATGGCAGTGAAAGTGGAGGAAAGAGATCCGAGATTATTAATACTTCTACAATAGAGTCACCATCACCAGACAGCACATTAATTGGTGGGTATGAGAAGGAAGATCTCTAGATTGCGATACTGGAGGAATGCCATCCCCAAGGTCAAGATAAGATACTGAAGCAAAAGTTAGTGTATGTGGGGTAGTAATAAATTCCCATGTACTGAGAATTTTTTCTCCTAAACCACACATACCACTGGTCTGAAGTGATGTAGATAACCTCCTTCAAAGCCAGCTTCTAAACCATTGTTCTTCTTTCTTCCTTAAAAGAAATACCAGACATAACGTACCTGGCTGGTTGTTTTTATCTGAACCATTCTTCCTCGAATCCTCACAGAGACAATACTTCCACACCCTGACTTTAAACTTATAGAAATAAGTTCAAAAATTCTGGCAGTCAAACTGCATTTCCTCATTTCATGAATTCTCCAATGGTGCCAGGAACCTCATACCACCATTTTTTCTCCTCAAACCTTGAACACATACCCACTTTCCTTTCTCTTGGCTACTGATCTTCCTTCTTATGCCACAGAGAAAAGAGAAGCAATAAGACGAGAACTTGCACAAGCTCCCTATTTACTTTCCCACTTTCATCTGTACTCATTTGTATTCTACATTCTCTCTAATTATAAAGTCAAAGTCTCTGGAATCCTAGCCAAGGCCAACTGTTCTACCTGAGCACTGACTCCCACCTCCTTTTACCAACTAAAAGAACTTATTCTGAAATTATACTTTATCTCTCATCACCACTTTTCACACTCTGGCTTATTACTCCCATGATACAAGCATTCCATAACATTTCCCATTTAAAAACAACCCTCTCTAGATTCCACAGGTTCCTCAAACTATCATTCTATTTTTGATCCACTTTATAACAACATATCTTGAAAGGGCTGTCCAAACTTGCAAACTACCTTTCCATTTCCAATATCCTCATGACTCTGTCAGTTAGACTTTCCCTCCAGACATCCACATTACCAAATCTCATGATCAATCCCTTCTTATTCAACTCTCAGTAGTATTGTACATAGCTGATCCCTCCATCCTACTTGAAATACTGTCTTCACTTGCCTTCTGGAGTGTCACAACACCTGATGTTCTTCCTACCTACCTCCTCACTTTTTTGTTAGTTCTTTGCTGCATCTTCTGTCTACACGCTACACTTTGGTGTCCCTGGAGACTCAATATCTGGATGGCTTTCTAGCAATGTTTATTTCCTCACATGCAATTTGCACAGTAATGACTGCCAAATTTTTACCATCAGCCCATATCGACCACTCCACACTCTTCGCTTTTATCTAATTCTACATCTCCACCTTTATATTTAATATGTGTCTCATAGTTAACAAGTCCATATCAGAACACTTGATCCCACTCACCTGAGGCTGGTGATCATGGATTTTAAGTGAGATCAGTTATAATAAAGTTTTTGTTTTTCTGTAAATTTCAGCTAAAGCAGTTCAGGCTTAGAATAGATAAACGTTTAACTAGAATTTAATTTTTTCAAACAATTACCAAGAAACAAAAGAAGTTCAAGGCAGTTGAAGGTGCCTGTGCCTTTGCCTGTGTCTCTGCCCTTGTGTGACCTACAAGGCTTTTAATCAGCTGATTCCTGGTTGTGTCTCTGAACTCATTTCTACCACTTTCTTCTTGCCTGTTTCTCTCCAGCCTTCCTGACCTCCTTGCACATTCCAGTCTGTAAGTCTTTGGACTTGCTGTGCCTTCTTCCCTTAACACTCTTATCCTAAATATCCACATGACTTTTTCCTATAATTTATCTATACCTCTACTCAAAATGAAACATCTCAGAAAGAATGTTCCTCATTAACTTTTCTGAAATAACATCCTCTATCACTCACTGTACCTTCACATTATTTTCTTTTAAAACATTTATTGTTATCTATCATATTATATAGTTATTTCCTGCCTCACATTCTAGAATATATGGTACATGAGAACAGATTTTTGTCTCTCTTATTCACCTAGAATTTAAACAGTATGTGTTATATAGCTAACAATGTTTGTTAGATATATACATGATTACTCAAAATATCTAATGTGTGGAGCTACTCAGATACTATTTGTTTGATCATGACGTTAATATTCTCACAGGAATACCTGTGGAAGCTTATGCTATATAACAACAGAAATTGAAGATGAGAAAATCTACATAGAGTATTTAGAAGTGCTCAAAGTATACTTTTGATTTTATATTACCTCATATTTTGACTAAAAACAAAGAAAAAGGGATTTTTAAATGACCACTTACGCTTTTTCTTTTTGATCATTCTACTTTCTTGCTGCAGCTCTGTTATAAACATTATGAAAGACTATAAAACAATGGATTTAGACTCAATGATCTCTACAATGCCTTTTATATAATAAAGTATAAGTACATCATGCCACCAGCTCCATCCAGTTATGTATATTGTGAATGTTGAGAATTATATGCTTTCAAATAAATACAGAGCAATCAAAACCCTTATGAAAGTCAAAAATGTAATTATTTTCTGAGATATATATCTAGTGGAAGAGAACATACCTAGAACTGACCATTTTATTATGGTCTCTTTGGTTTGAGGACATAGTATTATATAACATTCACTCTGGACTGCTTCAAGTCTGAATCATAAGATCATTAAATTGCCTGGTTCCCATCACCTTGTTGGCCAAAAATACCAAATTTACCACCTTGGACTTTCCTGTATAAAGAAATCCTGTATACAAATAAAACATAAATAAAAATTATAATTTATTCTATTTTATCTTTGAATAGTTATGTGGAATATTATAAATTGGAAACAATTCATATTCTGAAACAATACCTATTCCAGGGTGTTTTGTTTTGTTTTTGTAATTGAACATCAAACACAGGACTTTCCTACCAACTATATAATTTTCTCACTAAAAATATTATTTCATGCAAAAATAGAATATTTCAATTTCTTTAATAAAAATATTTTATTATTAAAAATTTAATATAGGGAACCCAAAATATTTTATATTGTTCATTGTGTTCATAGGTATCTAGGCTATCACGAGACCCTTATAATGCAATTTCTAATATTTTCTTTTTTAATAAAAATGTTAATATCATTTCTAGTACATAGTACCAGAAACTAACAGGAAAAAAACTAATAATAAAAAACATTAAAATGACTTAAATTTTAGAAATAACTTTATATTGAGTTTTTAATAAAAGGTAAATTGCAATCAAATAACCAAAGTATAGCATTCCTGTGACAGATAAGACCCTAACAATGACATTAATAAGTCTTATAACCCTGGCTGCTGTGGATCAGTGGATTGAGGGTCGGCCTGCAAACCAAGTGTTGCTGGTTCGATTCCCAGTGAGGGCACATGACTAGGTTGCACGTCAGGTCCCCGGTTGGGAGCATGGGAGAGGCAACCACACAGTGACGTTTCTCTCCCCCTCTTTCTCCTTTTCCCTCTCTCTAAAAATAAATAAATAAATAGTAAATAAATATAAATAAATAATTTTTTAAATAAATAAATAAATCTTATAATGAAAGAAGCCAAACAGAAAAGAGTTCATGTGGCATAATTTCACTTACTTTAATGTTAATGTGGTTTCTTTGGAGTGGTAGACTTAGTAACCGACAGTGACATGAGGAAGTTTTTGAGGTGCCAGAAATCTTTCATATCTTGGTCTGCTTAGGGATTATTTATTATATTACCTTTTATATACATAGTTCTTAATTTTTTGATATGTATTCTTAGAATATATGCACTTTATATATTTTAAGAAATACACTAACCTATACACTAATATATGTGCATTTTACATTATGTGTCTATATCACAATTTTTAAAAGTTTAAATCTTCTGAATTACCAACTCGTTATCAGTCTAGTATTGGCTCTGAGGAATTTCACAACTAGTACTGAAAAATGGGTACTCATCCAACCTTTTATTATAAAATAGAATAAATTCAGTAAATAGTGTCAGGACAGATAAAAATAATTTTCCCATGTATAATTAGCATATTTCATTAATAACTAACATTTAATTTATGCTTTGTTCCTAAGACTGGATTTGGATCCACTTTCAGAGAAACATAACAACTTTTCCAAACCTATAATGTCTTCTATTAGAAGCCTGATTCAAGCTTTCTGATTTTCTTTCTAAGTAACTGGGAGGAAAGACAATGCTTCTGTTGCTGTTGTTGTTAAAGTAATCAGTGCATCATGTCAAAAAGCAATTCAAGAAACGAGAATTTTATCTGAGCAAATACTGTTTTAAATATCATGTTAGAAGGCCTTTTCTTTAGGTTCATTTTTTTATCTTGTCAATACAGATATTGTGTAAAAATGGGGTGACTGAAAAGTATAATTTTGTTTAAGTAGAGATACTATGTGTTTGATTTAGTGGCTATTTATGAAAAGCTGAAAAAGGCTGTTGATAAGTGCAGCTACAATTTGCTTACCAGCATTCACATAACATAAAAGCAAGTCTCAGCAGACTCCACTACCAGGGGTAGAAGCAAAAGAACCTCAGAAGAGTTCAAAGACAAAGGGAACTGGGATTTCATCCAGGGGTCAAAATTAATAGTAAAGAAGCTTGTAATGAGAAACTGGAAGATTGTGAACCAAGTGAAAAGCTGTCCTATATCCTAAATGTTTTAGGAACCCCAGATGCTACTAGTAATAACAGCCCCCCTAGGGCTGAGCCCACAAGTTCTTCAGTGCACGTGCATAGTCCTCTGTGCCCTGTCAGCAAATCCAAAGCAGAAGTGGAGCACTGAGGTAGGAAAATAGACCAGCTTGTTAAGAAAACTCATATCTTTCAGAGGAAAGAAAGTTTGAAATGAGAGTCATAAAATTCTTTAAAAAGTTGTCAGGAAGTAATCCTGTATCGTGCTTACCTAAATGAAATTTTATTATCAAATATTGTAAATGTGTACTTTTTAGGAATGTCATTTTCTGAGAACTGTTCATCCTTAAAAAGATAAAGTTACATAGTGATGTATTTTTTGGAAAACAAAGAAAGAACTGTCTGCCAAAATTCTACTGAGAAAAAAAGCGGGAAGACAGGAAACACATTATATTGAAAAAAAAAAATGTGGATTATATGACAGGTCATTTTTAAAAGGAGGAGAAAATGAGTTGTGTATGCCCTCTGGAAAGAATTTACTCAATTCTTCTAAAGATTTTGAGAAGTAAATATAGTGTCTTTCCCTACAGCTTAATCCTGTCTGTGAAATGTTTATCTTTTTAATTTGGTATTTTATGCAGGAAAAAGTCTATTTTCTGCCCTTTTCAGTACCTTTTTCTTCCCTTATTGTTAAGTCTTCCTGACTCAAAACAGGGGCATTGGGCCAAGGAGAGGAGCAGAGCAAGAGCAAAACAATATGATGAAGACCTGAAAGCTTAAAGAGTCATAGTGCCAGCAGGAAACAGAGAGCTCCGCACAACTGGATAATAAAGAACTTTCTATAATGGTCAGTCCAGGGTGCAGGGAGTTCAGAAACGTTGCTGCACTACCTCCAGGGATGGTAACCATAGAGAGCTATTTCCACGCTCCACACTGCGGGGAAGAGGAGAGAGCAGAAGAGATCAGACAGACCTTGTGGTGGGGAGGCAGCCAGCCCACTGCGGCCAAGCAGGACGTGTTCAAGCCAACCTCTCAGTCACTTTTCCCGTCCTAATGTACTCACACCTGCACTGGAAGCCAGAGAACAAGGGAACTCGGAGAAGCAGACCACACGAGTTAGCTGCCTGGAGCACAGAGAAGGGTGGAGATCTGGTGCACAGAACCAGCACAAGGGGTGTCAAAATAACGCCACTGTGTGGCAGTATGTAAGAGCCTAGTGAAATGAAGCATGCTGCTGGATTTGCACAGAGAGAGAAATCTCTTACGATTTGAGTAATCAGGAAACATTTCCAAAAGGATGTGGTACTACAGAATTGTGTTTGCTAAAGGTTAAAGGGAAGGGAAAAGGGAGCTGTTTAATGGGTACGATTTTAGTTTGGCAAGATGAAAAGACTTCTGGAGATAAGTTGTGCTACAATATGAATGTAACACATTAAACTATATACTTAAAATTGTTGATGATAAACTTTTATTATGTATATTTTACCACAATTAACAATATTTACAAAGGAGGTAGTATATACTAGTTAGATTTCTTTAATACGGCAAAAGCTTTGTTAAGAAGAAATGGATATATAGGGGTGGGGGTGATGGATAAAGAGCAATCCAAATGCAAGGCTTTCTATTCAGAGCTAAAAGAATAATATAAGAATTCCTGAGTACTAGCTAAAAAGTTCCAAAGGAGTTTAGAAGAAAATAGAATACACTTTTCAGAAAAAAACAATCAATGGGGCAGAGGTTAGGTGTTGCTTTCCGTAGTACAAGCAGTGTTTTATATTAGTACAGAAAGCAGAAATACCAGGTGTATAGACTCTGAAAATACAAATTTATGTCAGAATGTCAGGTATAAACAATTTGTATTGTTTACTCAGGAATTAAGCACTCTCTTAGGCAAGTGTATTAATTTCCTATTGATATTATGATAAATTACCACAAATCTATTGGCTTAAAGAAACACATATTTGCTTCCTTACATTTTAGAAGTCAGAAATCAAAAACAGGGCTCAGTGGGCTAAACTCAAGATGTTGGCGGGGCTATATTTCTTCTGGAGGCTCCAGGGGACAAACCATCTCCTTGACATATCAGTTCCTTTAGACAACGCAATAGATTGTCTCCTATAAAATTATTGTTACTTCATAACTAAATAAAGGTTCTCAGATTTAACCATTTTAAGTAAATGAAGGAAAAGTATAGTCAACAGAATTCTCAGAAAGCCTATGTTTGTGGCTGGAAGAAGTACTTTAATAAGTCGTTTAGAGGGAGTGAGTAAGACCCCAAATATCATGACTAACAAAAATGACATCAATGGGTGCAGGGCCACGTTCTGTGCTGGGATGGTTACCAGGCCAACCAATTTTTTAAACTCTGCAACTTTCCCTTTAACTTCAAATGCAATTGACACATCTAACTACCTCTTAGCAAAAGAGAGGATTATATCAAATTTCATCCTAAATTTTCCACATTGATATGATGTCAGATTATCATGAAGAGCTTGAGAAGAAAACTTATGTCTGTCCTCACAGGTCAAACTAGGGACCTGAGTACCAACATCTCAAGAAATATTTAATTATGTGGGCAGTTGCTGCCCTAAATTAAATCTACAGTATGCAAGCTGTCCTGTGACACATATATGGTCTGTCATAGCCTAAATTTCTATTTTAGACCTGAAAGGAACTGTGTTACAGATGAAGGCTTGAATATGAAGAATTTAGGAACATTTACAAAATCAATAAGCTAATTAGAGACACATAATGACATTTTTTGTGTTCTTATTAAGTGCTAAACGATGTGTCATTTTGTATGCATCAGTAGGCCCTGGCTGGTTTAGCTCAGTGGATTGAGCGTCGGCCTGCGAGCTAAGTGTCGCTGGTTCGATCTTCCAGTCAGGGTACATCAGAGAAGGAAAACTCTGACTCCAAAAAACCTCCGCTGCCTTGCGGCACACCTCTTCAAGGGAAAGGCTAAGGGAGTAAACCCCGACAGAAAATCCGGAGCCGGAGTCCCTAAGGCGGTTTGACGTTGTAGTCAACACCGGCAACTCCTGCGGCGCACCTGAACCCAAGCTGTATCGACTCCGTCTTTCCCTTGGACCCTTCAGCTGCGAAGAGAGGGGGGGTCTGCTGCATGGGCAACAGCAGACCCTCCATATCACCCTGCCCAGGCTCTGTAGCTTCAGCGTCATCGCATGATGTCGATTCAACACGGGAGGAGACAGATACCGGGTCACTCCCGAGGCGGACTGCACAGTCATTCTCGGCGGTGCAGATAGACTCTTGAGAAGCTACACCATCGTCTCTCGAGACGGACGGCTGCCGACGAGTTACTTAATTATCACCAAAATGTAACCCTAGGTAATGTAAACTATTTTCAATCCCATTTTATAGATGAGAAAACTGATGCTAAGAGGCTATAGAAAGTACCTAATGTCAGGCCAATAATGATGCAATCAGCTTCAGTATCCATGGGTTTTGGATCCATGGATTCCACCAACCTTGGATTGAAAACAGTATTTTCAATCAATGGTAGGGAATTTGCAGATGCATAGGGTCAACTCTATGCATTGTTCTACCCCATATTATATAAAAACTTGAGCATTCACAGATTTTAGTATCTGAGGAGTTCTTGAAACCAGTCTCCCACAGATACCAAGGAGTAACAGTAGATAGAGCTATGAATCATACACAGATTTGCCTGATAACATTGCTCATTTTCCTAACTACTTTTCTATATTGTTCAGTTTCTGTACCCAGTTCTATATTTTACTCATTAAGCTACATAAAAAGTCTACACTACTATATATCAAAAAATAGGTATACTTACATGTCCTTCCAAAATACTGATGACTGACAGTGAGTTAGAGTATACTGAAAATGCTACGCTATAATATCAACTGTAAGATTAATGTTTTCCAACCAGAATAACTAATAAAAACATGTTCTCGACTTCCAGCCAAGATGGGGGCTTAGACAAACATGCTCGGTCTCCCTCTACAACTAGAAAGAAATACAACTACCTCAAAACAAAAGATAACCAGAAATTCCAGAAAATAAAACTACATGGAGCCCAACGTATGAAATTATAAACCAGTGGTGCTTGTCCGGATGGGTAGGAGGGGCAAAATCGAAACCAGAATGGAAAGGTCGAGCGGCGCTGTTTGTGGTAGCAGCAGGGATAGCGGCAGGGGGAGCAATCCAGGCTGCAGTCAAGTCCCGGCAGCACGCGACCCCAACACTGGGAAAGGCAGCCCCCCCATTGCCTCAGATGGACAGGCCCAGAGGGTGGGGGGATGGATCCCAGTCTCCCAGTGGAGAATAACAGCAAGAATCCATCTTGGACCCCCGCCCCCACACAAAGCACCACATGACCGCAAAAAAGGTTGTGGACCACCACCAGTTGCCCAGTAGTGATGAGTACATGGGGCTCCTACCCCTCCAGCCTGCCCAGGAAGCAAAGCAAAACACAAATCTGTCAAAATGAAGCAGACAACGATTGAAATCCCAGTGACACAGCTCACCAGGCAGCAGATGAGGAACCTGACAGACGAACAAATAGGAAACTTTTCAGAGGCTCATTTCAGAGCTATAGTTATAAGGTGGCTTACAGAATTAAACAAAAGATTTGGAACAAGACAGGGAAGGAATAAAAGCTACTCATACTGAAACAAACAAAAATGCATACGAGACAAGTGGTGAGGAAATAAAATCCAGAGATCAAATCAAGAAGCCGGAACATAGAGAAGGAACAAACAGTCAACGGGTGCAGAAAGAGGAAATAAAAAGTAAGAAAAGTGAGGAGAGGATCAGAAACCTCTGAGACAGCTATGAGATCGAACATTTGGATTGCCAGAGGGCAAAGAAGAAGAACTAGAAATAGAAAAATTATGTGAAAAAATAATGAAACAGAACTTCCCAAACTTGGGGAAGGAAATAGACTTACAGGTAAGCACAGAGAGTTCCAGAAAAACTGGACCCAGGGAGAACCACTCCAAGACACATTATAATCAAATCATCAAAAATTAAAGATAAAGAGAGAATCTTAAAAGCAGCAAGAGAGAAGAAAAGAATCATGTACAAAGGGGTCCCAATTAGACTATCAGCTGATTTCTCAAGGGAGACCCTGCAGGCAAGAAGGAGCTGGCAAGAAATATTCAAAGTAATAAAAATCAAAAACCTATAGCCACGAATACTCTATCCAGAGAAACTGTCATTCAGAATAGAAGGGCAGAGAAAGTGCTTCCAGGACAAAGTAAAACTGAAGGAGTTCATTAGATTCAAACCACTATTATATGAGATGTTAAAGGGACTGGTTTAGAAGAAGGAGGATCAAAACTATGAACATTAAGATGAAAACTGCATCACAAGAACCAACAACAGAAGCTAGGGAATTGAAACAAAGCAAACTAAAAAGGCAACGAGGGTGGAAAAAGAACTATAGGTTTGGGGAACATACTGGGGGGAGGTCAGCCGGGAGAGGGAAAGGAAGAGGGAGGGAGATGGTACAGGAATTAAGAAGCATAGTAGGAGGGAATAGACAGGAAGAGGTTGAGAAGAACTATATGCACAACCAATGGACATGGACTAAAAGGGGGGGCAACTGGAGGGAGGGGGGCCACCAGGTGGAGGGGAGCAGAGGGAAGAGAAATTGGGATAACTGTAACAGCAAAATCAATAAAACATATTTTTTTAAAAATAATAAAATAAAATAACATGTTCTCTGTACTTAAAAAATAAAAGTCCAGAAATAAAGTTGCCAAACAAATACAAAGTATATATCGTATCACTTTTCAGTGTGTGTTTGAGTATTATACATTGACTAAAAATTAAGTATTTCTGATATCTCATATGTTAACTAAGACCAATACAGTGCTCAGTCATGATCTGTGCCAGGGTTTCTCTATCTCAGCCCTATGGACTTGATAAATTTTTGCTGTGAGGGCTTTCCTGTGCATTGTAGAATGTTTAGCAGCATTCCTGGTCCCTTCCTGCTAGATGCCAGTGATACCCATGTTCAGTTGCCACAACCAAAAATGTCTCCAGGCATTGCCAAATGTCCTAAAGAGAGTGGGAGGGGGGATGATAATTACTCCCAAATGAGAATCGTTGGTCTTTGGGAATGAGGTTTAGAATCGGGCTTCTGCCCAATATGCTGTTCTGCCTCTTATTCAATTCTTTCTGATCTCACAGGTCTTTCTGTCTTCAATATACACCATATGTAGCCTCCTGAGGGCAAGAATCTAGTCTCTGCATTTCACAACAACCCTATGCCACAGAGTCTATTTCTAAATCCACTTTGTATTTGAAGAGCATGAGGCACAAAGAAACTGAGTGACTTGTTTAAAGTCACACTCCTACTAAATGGCAGAGCTGATATTCACACCCAGGAAGATTACGTCCAAAGCCCTGACCTTTCCTCATTCTATACTGCAGAAATCAGAAATCTATGGCTTGAAGAGAGAAAAATTACCATTGCCCTTTGCAGTTGATTAAGATTTTTTAACTAGGAAATCTAAAAGAATCAACTGGGATTCTATTTGAACTACTAAGAGAATTCTCATAAACATTGGTGAGTCAGCAGCTATCATGTTCACTAACAAAAGTTTAAGAAAAATTACAGAATAGTAAAGAAATTTAATGTATATAAAACTTGGGATAATATTCAGACATTAATAGATGCATTTATTTCAAAAGATATATTTTTCTAAAGTTACATAACTATGGACTAAAGAAATAGAAAAAAATTTTCTTATGCACTTTTTAAATATAAATTATCGGTATTTTTTAAACAAGCCTTCATTTATACATTATTTTTAATTTTACAAATACAAAATTGATACCCATTTATATGTAATAATTTATTATTCAAGAAAATGAAATTTTCTACTCAAAAGGATTTAAGTTTAGGAAAATGTGGTTATATACCATTGCCTGGGTCAGGCATAAATAAGTTAGTTGTTCTCTTATCCTTCAATAAGCCAACTTTCAGGAAAATCAGCACCAGGGTGCATTCCAATGATCAAAATGAAAAGTACCATAGTCAGCAGAATCTGACAACCCTGGGTTCAAAAACCCCTAATTTATTATATGACTTTGGATTTCATCCTTCCATCTCTTGTTCTCTTTATATGTAAGAAAGCATAAAGAACACCAGTGAGCAGGTAAGAATAAAGTGCTTAGCACTTAGATGCCATAGAGAGGTGGTATAGGCAAACAGTTAGGGACAGTCTTGTAGCCAGTCTACTTGAGTTTAAATCATAGCTCCATCATTCATTAGCTGTGTAACCTTGTTTTAAATCACTCAACCACTCTGTATTTCAGTATGCATTCGGAAAATGCAGATAGTAATGGAATAAGGTTGCAGGAGCATTAAGCAAATGGGCATAGGCAATACACATCAAACAGTGCCAGGCACATAGTGTTATGTAAATGCCTTCTGCAATTCTTACTGCTAAGCCTACAATTGCTCCCATTTTTTCAAGTTTCTTTTTAAAATCATCTTCCACTGAGAAATTGTGAAAGAGCTTATGGCTTATCTGAGTTCTTTTCACTAGACTCTGAGGGACTTATAGGGGAATGGATCTGAAACTGAACCACAGAGTTCAGGAATGTACTTGGAACCAGGATCTACTGGCCTAGAAAATCTATCATGAATGAGGATATTTTTTATTTCTGAATATACTCTACCTCTAAGTAGACTGTTTTGTGTATACTCCATGTTCATTAAGCTGCGCCATGGAATGGTCTCTGGTAAGTATTAGACTAGGTTACCTGCAGGACTGTTTCACCATATGGACCTAAAAAGACAATTATGCTTCCAGTCAGGATCCTCAGTCAATGATTTTATCATGTGCAATGACATTTCTCCTGCTGGGGTTTAGGGCCAGGCACCCTGTACCTCCCTCTGCCCAGGAGAATGTTGCTGATCCATCTTTCTGCCATATTTTGGCTGAGTTTTTTCTAAATTCTTTGGGTAAGTGGACCTTGATTGTTAATACTAAGTGATGAATGCACCAGGTTTTCGCCTTTTATTAAAACCCATTAATAAAGCGGTATTCTAAGCCCTTAACATTTCACATTCCTGAATGTCCTCTTTCTCTATACATAAATAATTGGCCCATCACTACAACTTCATAACCATTCATAACTAGTATATCTTTCTCCATTGTATCTACCTCGTCTTTTTCGAGTTCCATTTACAAAATCTGTTGCTTTTGTTTTGTTTTTATTGCTTCTTCCCATGTGTGAGTTTTTTTGTTTTTGCACTATGGACATGTGGGTGTATTCTGCCTTCCCTATTTCTCTTCTTTAAATTCTAATTTATTTTATGGTCTTTTTTATGATTAAGTAAAGAGCTAAAATTTCCCAAAACAACTTCCAAGAGGAGTTTATTCATTAAACATATGTATATTATTCCAAAATAGCATTGGAAATCATTATTTTCACCTCTCCTTTACTCTTATTCCATTTACTTACTTTGATCATATGACTATACACCATGCAAGAAAGTAAAACACATCTCACCGAAGTGCCACGGGTACAATTGGTTGCCCTGAGTATGTTCCAGTAGAGAGCCAATGAGGTGACCAAGCAATCACAGTGGCAGCGGGATTGACTGAGAAATGTCTAAAAGGTACAATAAGCAAAACTGCAGGGTTAAATGATAGAAAATCATTATACTGAAAATGTTTTTGATTTACAATATTAAACTAAGAAAATAACTTAATTCTATTGAGTTAAAATTTCTTATTAAATATTTTATAACCATAAACTAGTAACTTATAATTCTACAAAAATTTTAAATTAAAACAATATGGAAATTATATTAAGGAATTTATTGGAGGCTTTTAGTAATATTTATTCTATTTTCATAATTAACAGTTTATAACAACAGAGCATAAAGAGTAAAATAAAGGTTCATTAAGATGAGAATTGAGAATATAATCACTGATGCTATTGTATCCTAATCAGTTTAAGCCTCTTTCCTCCTAATGTTTTTTTACAAATAATTCATTAGCAATAAAAAGTCACCGAGACAAAATATATCTAAATATCTTCAATAAATGTAACACTAACTAAATTTCTTCACTTATTAGTTTTAAAAACAGGTAAAATATAATTACCTTGTTTTAGCCAAGTTAAAGAATTTTTTTAAGTTTAAAATATACATACTTAATATATACATGTTTCTGTTACCAAAAGTTTTACCATTTGACTTCTAAATACCAAATAATTCAAGAATAATATGCCAGGCAGCTGTGAATAAAGATGGTCTACAGATTTAGGAAATTCTTGAAACCAACATTGCTTTTCTGATTCCACACTGGTTTGATGCTTTGTGCCAGTTATTTCCACACGTTGTCTTGTTTAATCTTCACAACCATCCTGACAAGAGAATTTTATAAATGAAGAAATTGAACGTTCTCAAAATAAGCTACTTCCCAGGTCACATGATTCATAAATGGTGGAAATAACCATTCCAAATCTGGTACCATTCTATATTGCTAAGATATCATTGCATATACTCATAGTGCCATGCATAATGATAATTACAACGAAAATTAAGGAAAAAGTCATTCCAGATAAAAATTTAACAAATGATTTGGAAGGCAGAGTGGTCTCCCTTTTTGAGTGAGAGAAATACTCCACTTTCCTGATATCTAACATGCAGTCCCTCTGAGGGCCTAAACTAGGTCATTTTTACTGCAAGTTTACAATCATCTAACTAATTACCATGGCCCTCCAGAACTACATAGTGCAGGAGCTTCTAGACTATCTTTCAGCAAGATAATAGAAATGTTCTCAGAAAACATTTCTTTCTCTGCTGTAGAGATGTCTCAGAGAATATGGTCGCTATCTGGCTCAGTTCCAGGTTCTTCTTTGCAGTTTAAACCACCCTTTGTAGAATTAATCATCAGTGTTAAAACTGCAGATGGGGCCCTGTAGGACAGAGGAAGCTGAGTAGGGCAGACAAGTTAATAAGCTGGAAAAATACAGGCTGATATCGGTGTACTTGCATACTCACAGGCAGGATTCCTTTGAGTAATGTGATACAGGAAACAAACAACTTATCAAATGGTTACCAGGGTTATATATTTAACAAATAAAATAAGAGAAAATAAAGGGAAATTTAAATACCTTCTCTTTCCATAATGTAAATAAGGTTGAAAAGGGGAAATGAAGACAAATTTCCTCTTAGAATCTGAATACAAAGTAAAACAATTATTTTATTTTTCAATGACATTTTACATGCAATATTATTTTGTATTAGTTTCAGGTATAGAGAATAGTGGTTAGACAATCATATATTTTACAAAATGTTCCTCTCAATATTTCCAGTAGTGCCTTGGTACCATATGTAGTTATTACAATTTATTGACTATATTTCCTATGCTATGCTTTACATCTTTGTGACTATTTTGTAACTACCAATTTGTATTTCTTAATCCCTTCACCTTTTTATTCTATTCACAGACCAATTCTTACAAATGATAAATGTGAAAAAATAAGTATATTTTACATGCACTTCCATAGAAATAACTCATAGAATGTAAGAAAATAAATATGATTACTTTTACCAGTGTGATATAGTTTTATGCTATCAACCAACAGTGAGGGAGAACAATGAAGAGAGTGAAAACAGAGTTACAAGACCTCATGATTAAATAGAGAGAAATAAGCCAGAATGATTTCCCTTTACCCCCAAGCATTCTTCCCCTCCATCACATACAATCCCAACTCAATTTGTTGAGTTAATAGTTTTATAAGAATTGGTCAGCCCCAAAGTCTTTTAGACCAGAGAGAAAATCTCAGACAGGAACAATTGGAAAAGGCATTTGGGGTATTTCCATTTTATTAGTTGATTTATTCATCACACTGATTAAACATGCATTTACTCTGATGCACTCAACAAATGTTAACTATTATTACTAGGGACTTTCTACAAGAACAGGGCAGTAGAATAAGAAAATGCTTTGGCTCTTGAGAATTTAAAAGCTCTGATAAAGCTGACTTAAAATTAATCTGCTCTTCATTATTACTGTATACCAGTTAATTCTAACCAATGTTCATGATAAATACTCCGTAAAAAATTTCTGTTGTTCTCAAGAATAATTACACATTTGACTGAGGATTCTATCAATTAACTTTTAAGTAGAATACAATAATAAAAATTCAACAGAAAAGTTAATTCAAAGATTTCTCAGTCACCTAGTCAACCATCAATACATGCAGACACAGCTACACACTCTCATTTTGAGAGCAAATTCATAACTGTGTTTAATTGTTTAAAATCCCTTTGAGTGCTATTCCCAACCCCTGTGAAGCTATAGATTCCTGAGTTAAACAACAGATTTAAAACAAACAAGATAGCTCAGTGATGGAAAAGATCAAGAAGCAGCACTTGAGCTGCTCCAGTTCTGTCATTCTAAGGGACTTAAAGTTTTCTTCTGTGTTTAAAACTTCTGAAACTTAGAGTACAATGAGTTTTTTAATAAATCTCTTTCAAACCTTGGTTTGCATTTGTAATTTTTGCCTAGTTTTACATTTGTTGCTTTTTGTGACAAAATAACTTTGAAATTAAAATGAATAAAAAGGATTCTTCACTTATTATGAGCAAAGGTAGATTGGCAAATCTGGACAGACAATCTATTAAGTAAAACTGTATAAAGAAAATCAACTTTGATGAAACTATTGACAAATTTGCAAAAAGTTAAGGTTCAATAACAAAGTTTAATGTTATATATTTATTACTGTAACAGACCAATATATTGATGTGTTAGCACACTCAGGCTGCCATAATAAGATACCATAGACTGGATGGCTTAAGCAACAGAAATTAATTTTCTCAGAGTTTCAGAGGGTAGAAGTAGAGATCAAGGTTCTGACTGATTCAGATTCTGAACTTTTTTCTTGACTTGTAGATGACTGACTTCTTTGTTCTCACATTGTCTTTCCTTAGTGGGTTCACATGGACAAAGAGTGTGAGCTCGCTGAATTCTCTTTTTATAAGAACATTAATCCCATCAGATCAGGGCCCCAACTTATGAGCTCATTTAAACTGAATTACTTCCTACAACCACAGTGGGAGTTAGGGTTTACATATACAAATGTTGGAGAGACACAAACATTCACTTCATAACAATGAGCATATGTAACAGACTACCTCTTTTCCTCTTTTTAAAAAATATACTAAAAATAAGTAAATACAGACTTCTAGACAAGATGGAAGGCTTATAAACACACCGCCATCTCCCTCTACAACTAAGAAGGAATACAACTATCTCAAAACTAGAGACAACCAGAAGTTTCAGAAAATTGAGCTGCATGGAAGTCAAACAAACAAAGATATAAAAAAGAAATACTCATCCAGACAAGTAGGAGGGGCAGAGCTGGGGCAGAGAGGAATTGGTGTGGCTGTGGCAGCAGCGGTATCAGCAGCAGGCTGGTGGAAAGCAGAGTCACACATTTTAAAAAGTAAGGAGGGACACCTGGCAAGCACACCCAGCACCAGACCAGACCACGCAGCTCACAGTTCCAGCACTGGGAAAATAAAGCCTCATTGCTTCTGACTGTGAAAACCAGTGGAGGTTGGGGAAGAGGAAGAAACTGCTGGTCTCTCAGCAGAGTCTGCTTATTTAAAGGCCCCCATGGTCTTAAAACATCCACAGAACTACCCACTCTGGGAACGATGACCAGGGCAACAGCTAGAGAGGCTGTTGGCTTCCCAGTACATATGGGAATCAGGAGAAGTGCCTGGGAAAAAATTCAAGTGCTAAGCAAGTGGAATTGTCCCTCTCAGACCCTTCCCCCACATACAGCACCACAACATGGTGAAATGGGTCGCTTTGTACTGACAAATACCTAAGGCTCCACCCCTAACAATGTAACAGGAGCAACAGCTTCACTTAAAACACAGAGGCAAACAAATGCAGGAGCCTGTCAAGATGAGGAGACAGAAAAATATGCCCAAAAGAGGGAACAGATCAAGGTTCCAGTGACAGAACTAAGTGACAAGGAGATAGCCAACCTAACATATGAAGAGAGGGCAAACTTAACAAACAGAGTTCAAAACACTAGTGTTAAAGATGCTCACAGACTTGACAGGTATGCTTAAGTAGGGAATATGCATAAGGGAAGAAGTGAAGGCTATGCTAAATGAAATGAAGGAAAATCCACACAAAACCAATGGTGAAGGGAATGGAACTGGGCTTCAAATCAATGATTTGGAATGTAAGAAAGAAAAAAACAGTCAACCAGTACAGAATGAGAAAAAAAGAATTGAAAAAATTGAGGAGAGGCTTAGGAACCTCTGGAACAACTTTAAACATACCAACATCTGAATCATAGGGGTGCTAGAAGGAGAAGAGGAAGAGCAAGAAATTGAAAACTTATATGAGAAAATAATGCAGAAAATTTTCCCAAATTTGGTGAAGGAAATAGACATACAAGTCCAGAAAGCACAGAGAGTCCCAAACAAGCTGGACCCAAAGAGGACCACACCAAGACACATTATCATTAAAATGCCAACGGTGAAAGGTAAAGAGAGAATCTTAAAAGCAGCAAGAGAAAAGAAGAGAATTACCTACAAAGGAGTGCCTATAAGACTGTCAGCTGATTTCCCAAAAAAAACTTTGCAGGCAAGAAGGGATTGGCAAGAAGTATTCAATGTGATGAAAAACAAGGACTTACAACTAAGATTACTCTATCCAACAAAGCTATCATTTAGAATGAAAGGGCAGATGAAGTGCTTCCCAGACAAGGTAAAGCTAAAAGTGTTTATCATCACCAAAATATTATTATATGAAATGTCCTAAGGGACTTATTCAAGAAAAAGAAGATTACACTATGAACATTAACATGACAGCAAACTCACAACTATCAACAACTGAATCTAAAAAATGAAAACAAAATCCAATAAGCAAACCAGAATAGGAACACAATCCCATAGGCAGGGGAATCATTTGAAGGGTTATCAGCTGGGAGGGGCAAGGGGTGAAATGGGGAAATGGTGCAGGGATTAAGAAGCATAATTGGAGGACTTCTGGCCAAGATGGAGGCTTAGACGGACGCGCTCGGTCTCCCTCTACAACTAGAGAGGGATGCAACTACTTCAAAACAAAGGATAACTAGAAATTCCAGAAAATAAAACTACACAGAAGCCCAACGTATGAAGTTATAAACCAGCGGCGCCCTTTGGGCAGGTAGGAAGAGCGAAAGTGGGTGGTGCTGTTTGCGGTCGCACCAGGGACAGCGGCAGGGGGAGCAATCCCGGCTGCAGTCGAACCCCCGGCAGCTCGCGACCCCAACGCTGGGGAAAGCAGCCACCACATCGCCTTGAACAGTGAGGCCCAGGGGGGCAGGAGGACGGATCCCAGTCTACTAGCAGAATAACTGTGTGAATCCATCTTGGACCCCCGCCCCCAAAGAAAGCACCACAAGGCTGCGAAATAGGTCGCGGACAGGCACCGGTCGCTGGGTTGTGACGACAAAGCACCACAGCGCAGCGAGAAAGGTTGCGGAACGTGCCAGTCGCTGGGTCGTGACAAGTACACAGGCACTGCCCCCTATAGCTGGCCCAAGAAAACAAAACACATCTGTCAAAATGAGGCAGACAACTATAGAAATCCCGGTGGCAAAGCTCACCAGGCAACAGATGAGGAATCTGACAGATGAACAAATAAGAAACCTGTCAGAGGCTCAGTTCAGGGCCATTGTTATCAAGTGGCTTACAGAATTAACAAAAGATCTGGAAGAAGATGAGAAAGAAGCGAAAAACACTCATAACGAAAGGAACAAAACCACATACGAGACAGATGGTGAGGAAAAAAAATCCAGAGTTCATTTCAACAAACTGGAATATGGAGAAGGAATAAGCAGTCAACCAATGCAGCAAGAGGAAATGGGAAGCAACGATGAGAGGATCAGAAACCTCTGGGACAGCTATAAAAGGCCCAACATAAGAATCATTGGTTTGCCAGAGAGCGAGGAAGATGAACTAGAACTTGAAAAATTGAGTGAAAATATAATAAAGGAGAACTTCCCAGACTTGGGGAAAGAAATAGACTTACAGGTCCAGGAAGCACAGAGAATTCCAAAAAAACTGGACCCAGGGAGAACCACTCCAAGACACATTATAATCAAAATGTCAAAAATTAAAGATAAAGAGAGAATCCTAAAAGCAGCAAGAAAGAAGAAAAGAATCATGTACAAAGGGGTCCCAATTAGACTATCAGCTGACTTCTCAAGGGAGACCCTGCAGGCAAGAAGGGACTGGCAAGAAATATTCAAAGTAATGAAAATCCAAAACCTACAACCACGAATACTCTATCCAGCGAAATTGTCATTCAGAATAGAAGGGCAGAGAAAGTGTTTCCAGGACAAAATAAAACTGAAAGAGTTCATTAGATCCAAACCACTGTTATATGAGATGTTAAAGGGACTGGTTTAGAAAAAGGAGGATCAAGACTATGAAATCTAAAATGAAAACTGCATCACAAGAAACAACAGAAGCTAGGGAATTGAAACAAAGGCAAACTAAACAGGCAACGAGAGTGGAAAAAGAACTATAGGTACAGGGAACATATTGGGGGGAGGTCAACAGGGAGGGGGAATGGGGAGAGGGAGGGAGATGATATAGGAATTAAGGATCATGGTAGGAGGGAATGGAATAGACAGAGGTTGAGAAGAACTATATGCACAACTAATGGACATGATCTAAAAGGGGGGGACAACTGGAGGGAGGGGGACCACCAGGTGGAGGGGAGCAGAGGGAAGGGAAATTGGGACAAATGTAATATTATAATCAATAAAACACATTTAAAAAAAGCATAATTGGTTAGTAAAAAATAGAGGGAAATTAAGAATAATATAGGAAAGGGTGAAGCCAAAGAATTTATATGTATGACCCATGGACATGAACTAAGGGGGGTGAGATTGCTGGAGGGAAAGGGGCTACTGAGCAGCAGGGAGCAAAGGGAAAAGAAACTGGGACAACTGTAACAACATAATCAATAAAATATACTTTAAAAAGAAAACAAAAAAAGTAAATATATAAATAAAATACATTAATATGTCAATTCTAATTTAATAAAAAATGAGTATGCAGCCCAACAAAAATACAGTAGAATGTAAATTTAATAAGGGCAGGGACTATATATTGTGTACTATATTTTCCCAGTACCCAGGGTATTCTTAAGAAATATTTGTGAAATGAATGAGTATATAAATAGTTGGCTTCTAATAAATGTTTAATTAAATTTCCTTAGGTTTGTTATTTTTTCTATGAATAACAAATTTTTTTTCCTGGTCCTTCTCAGCCCACTGTAATTCTATGATGATACAACTCAATTTTTGATACTTTTTATATTAGTTTTGATTCCAGATTTTTTACTTTTACCTATAAATAATTATTCATGACATAATAATCTAAGGCAAATAATAATAATGTGACATAAAACATAATAACAAAACACAATATTCCACTAGATTAAATTATGTACTTATTTATAAGTTCATCTCCTCCCACTAGAAATAAATGCTATGAGGACAGATACCCTTTGTGTTATTGTTAGTTTATTCTCTAGTTTCCAGAACAGTGTCTGGTACATAGTAGAATGAATTAATAATTTTGATATACAGAGAGGCAAAGAGTAACATTCAAATGAAAGGAACAATTTTGGGGGGGGAGAATAATAACTTAATTTCAGGATACATGTTTGAGATAAATGCATATCACATTAGAACATACTTTATAAAATTAAAAGGACCTGTAGAAATAACTTCTAAACTAGGTTGCCTAACCCCATAGTGCACCAGCATGGTGCAGCCCAGTTAATACCCTTCAAGCTAGGTACAGTGGGTACAGTAATATTTTAAAATAAAAGTGGGAAAAATCACCCCTTTATTCTTCCATCCCTGGCCCCAAGATAACATGATCACAATTCTTGATTAAACATATTTCCTTGGAATGGAAATGACTAGACACATTTATAATATTAATGACCTCTTTTGGGCCCTGAGTGACTCTTTCTTGGGCTCCCATCTGTTTCTCAAAGGAGGAAGTGATCGAGAGCAAGCTGGATCTCAAAGCACGGTGATCTGGTATATCCAATACAGAAACCAAATAGAAATACTATGTTCCAAGGGGGAAAAAAAAACTATAGATTTTTATATCAAAAAAACTTTTTAAAACGTTTTACCTAGAAAAAAATCAAGCAAAAAAAAGAGGTTAATACCAAACATTAGCAAAGTAAATGTTACAAAAAACTACAAAATTAAACCCAAAATGTTGTTTGATATTACAGTTCCAAGTTCTTCTGTAATATTTGAAAATGTTAAAAAATTTTAACATTGTGTTTGATAACATTTGTCAATTATGATATAAAACACTTTTTGATAGTCAAACCAACTAAGAAAGCAATTCTGTGCCTTAATGATATATATCTTCATTGGTAGTTTAGAAACACTAAACTCTCAGATGCACTAACACTAATGAAAAATTTTGGAATTCACATATTATTTCTGTATTGAGATTGTACTGAAGCTACTTACTTAGCATTATTTAATTTAGACTATTTAGCATTACCATTTTATGGAGAACAAAAGTTTACTTGTTGCTCAGTCCAAAAATACTCCTAATGAAAAAAGTACTATAAATCTATCTGAGTGAAATGGTTGCTCTTCATCTAAATTTAGGCTGAAAATAATCCAAAGGAGCTGATTAATCCCCAGATCAAATTCAAGTACAACTGAGGAAGGTTGCATGAGATTATATGTAATTTAGGGTCACAGCACCATGGACATGCAAAAATACCCCACATACCCCTAGAAGGGCCTGCAGGACAATAGCCAGAATTCTACAGGGTATAAAATCCTGCTTTATCCAGCCTTTCCAGAAGGCATTACTGAAGATCTGTTACTGGATCAGATCATCTTGTTCCTCAATCAGTCTTGAGTCAGTAACAGAAATGCAATAGCAACCTCAGCTCTGCCAATCTAATGGGATTGTCATTGTGCCAGACATGAGTCTTCTCCAGTTTTTCAGCTGCAAATATCCCCTGAATTTTCATCTTTCACCACCTTAGAAATCTATAGAATCCATCTTTGAGACTCTGTTTCGTGTTGGTTTCCTTTCCTAGTAGAAGTAAGTACATAGGAATATTTGTTAAATGACAACTAAATGCTGAGCATTTTCATAACAACACTTACTAATCTCTTAAATTTCAAAATATTAGCACTCCTGCTTACAAAAATGTCCATACCACAGTTGAACTTGCCCCTCTCTTTGGATAGTGTATTGTGTAATCCTCAACCACTTGAAGGTTCAGTTGGTATAACCCATTTAATTTCTCCAACCACAATTCTACTCTGTCTGGCTTCCATCCCATTCCCCTTTGGCCTACTTGGTCATTTGAGTTACGTGGCAGGGGGGATTTGTACTTTAGCATTCAGACTTCCACAAGAGAATGCAAATAGATGGATTACAGCACAAAGGAACAGAATCTGTGGGAAATGGCCCTAAGGGGAAAAATAACCCAGAGAGAGTTTGCAGCAACAGGGTTGGAAGAGTAGTTGACATGCATCAAGCAACCATAAGTTGTAAACATTATTCTAGTTGGAGTTATGTCAATGATCTCTTTAATGTGTTATACTCAAGAAGAACTTTGGGGAAGCAAGAGCTTTGGGTAAACAAGATTGTAGTCAGCGTTGATAGGTAGAACAGAGTAAAAGTTGCAATAGAACTCAAGGAGGCTCATGATAACGGTTAAGATAGTGGAAAGAAAAAGAGTAGTTACTATATGCCACACTACATGCAAATGGTATGTTATGTATCCTAATTACAGTAAGTCATTGGACAATCCTATATGGTAGGTAGCATTATCATAATTTTAAGGATAAAGAAACTAAGATTCACATCTTGAGTAACTTACCCAAAGTGTTACAAAATTAGTAAGTGATAGAGTTAAGAATGAAATCTCAATTTATTGGTTGAAGAGCTTATTACATTCCATGTTCATAGTAAAACAAGATCAAGGCCAGCTACAAGAACTGCTGGTGATGAGCAGGGGCCTTTATACATGAAATCGGCAGCAGCCATGGAAACTCCTGGGACTGCCAATGGCCATGGGTAAAGTGGAGTCAGCAAAAGCAAAAGTTACAATAGGGTTGGACCAGCAGAAAAAGCCACAACACTGAGACCAAGAGATGGGTCAAGAGCAGTTAACTCCAGAAATGAGACCACAGCAACATCGGTGATACTGACAGGATCATCAGTTTGAAAAAAGAGACACTCAGCACCAGGTGACGGTAGAGACCCTAAGTCACCCCCCAAGTCATGGAGAATCAAGCATATGCCCTTGGAAATCAGCCTTTGGTTTCCAACAGGCAAACATGGTCTGGAAAATGATATATAATTATTATAGATTTAAATCATTGTCAAATTATGCCTGTTCTCACTTTTTATTACCTGTTTACTTTCTTCATCCTCACTACTTTTGTCTAGGGAATATCACAGTAACCTCCTAAAATCTTCATTCTATTTCTAATCCATCTTCTATTATGTTGCCAGAGATGAAATTGATCATGTCACTCCCCCACTGAAAACATTAAGGTCATCATGATAATCCCCAAAATGTTCAGTGAAGCCCTTCTTTCTAACCATACCACTAAATACTACCATGTTATTTCTTGCTGAAGTCCTTTGTAATTCTGCACCTTCTACCCTTTTCTTCTTTCCCCATATCATTTCCCACTCTATCCAACCAACTGGAAAGCACACAATCAAGGCTTGGTTAAGTATTATTTCTGTTATGAAGTCCTTTAATTACTCAATTAGGATTAACCAATCCCTTTCCACAAATATATTTATATAAATATATGATATCTAAGATAGATTGGCTATAGATAGATGGTAAATGATAGATAGATAGATGATAGAAAGTATTCTCAGCACCTAGAACAGTTTGGAACATGTCTGTCAAGTAATGAATACTGGTATAAAGGAAGGAAAGGAAAGGAGAAAGGCAGGGAGGGAGAGAAAGAAGGTGGGAGAGAAGGAAGTAAGAGAAACGGAGGGAGGAAAGAGAGGAAAGAGAAGAGAAAGTCAGATAACTTTAGCTAATGTATTAATAGCTACATGACCTTAAAAACTACAATGAAAAACATATTCATTTCATAAATTTAATTGCAATGATGTTTTCAGTGATCTTGATATATATATACATATATATATATATATGAGTTTACCAGAAAAGACTTACACATATCATAAAACATAAGAATCCTCTGATTTTTAGCTTATGTAACAATAACATCATTATCCATAGTATGTGCCAGATGCTCTATTGTGTATTTTATATAAGTGCCTCTTTAATCCTCGTCACAACCCTATGAGGGAGGTATTGTTATTTCCACCATATTAACCAAGAAATTAAAACAGAAGTTTGCCCATAGGCTATGCATTGGAAGCAAGCAATAAAGACAGCACAAATTCAGACATTTTAAGTCCAAAGCTGTGTTCTTAAACTATACTCTAAATCATCCACTTAATCTTTTGCTTTCCAGACCTCCTTAGACTTTGCTGCTATAAACAGTCCACTCTATTTCTATCTTCTGTATGTCATGCCACTGTTCCCCTCTGCCTTCCTGTGCCAGCAAATGACAAGTTAATGTCAGTACCTCAAGTTGTACCTGCGGGTTTTGTAGCATTTCTTCACTATTAGCAGCGCACTCTAAGCTCACTCTGAGCACACTTTTCAAGCATTTCAGTAGACCAAAGAATTAGAACATGTGTTCATTTGACAGAAAAATATAGCGTTTTGTACATTTTGTAACATGTAGATATCTTTTATGTCCAGAATGGGAATAGACTGAGTTTAGAGTCAGTGAAAAACTTGTTAAAAATATGTCACACATTCATTCATTCATTCAAAAAATATTTATTGAGTACCTTAATAGCCAGTTCTATGTGCTACAGATTATTAATGAGAAGAGCAGAAAAAAAGCTTAAGGGAACCACATTGGAAAGGAAGAGGTTAGGAAGTCTAACCTATTCCTCTAAACCTCTGAAAGTTCTAGCCTTTAATGCAGAAAGTCCATGTTTGGGGCTACTCATGAATTGTTTGCTTCATAATATATATGTGACAATAAAAGCTACTTCTGAACTAAGTAAATCTCTGTTCTGAATGACCTGGTGTGTTTTCTTATACAATTCAGAGGCTAGTTTTCTAAAAATGTATTTATGTTTGTCTGAAAGCAGCTTCAGTATTCCAGAGCACCAAGGAAGAGCTAACCAGTAACACTTTAAAACAGGAATACAGACTAATGTCTCTCTAATCCCTCTTCAGCAAGATGTTACACAATACAACCACAAAATAATTATAAATTGAAAAATCAGATTCATAGATAGTTAAACCAATAATTATAAACAATACCTTAGGACATACAAACAGTGAGTGCAAAACCTCTGCTTTATATAAAATGCGATAAACTTCATACTAAAGAATGAAAAATATTGTAGACTTGAAGCTAAAAGACTAAAAAAATGTTAAGAAAGTTCATAGGAGAGCTATAAAAATATTACAGCTTTGGAAATCCTGTATCTTGAGAAAGATTATGTGAACAGAAAATTTTCAACATAAAGAACCAAAGGTTGAAAAATAATTTATTAAGTGTTAAAGTATGCAGTCTTTAAAACAAAGGATGGAAGCAATCATTTTTTAACTGCATAAATGGCAGTCAGCCAACATAAATGCATCAGCAGAATAGGCATCGTTATCATTTTTATCATCATGTAGAATATACTGAATGTGTAGCATATGCTAGCACTGTGCTCAATGCTTTCTTTATATATCTTACCTCATTTACGTTCAAAACATTTTTCAGTTTTAATAAGTGCCTAGAGAGGTTAAGAAAATGTCGTCGTCGTCGGCAGCCGTCCCTCTCGAGAGACGATGGTGTAGTTTCTTAAGAGTCCATCTGCACCGCCGAGAATGGCTGTGCAGTCCGACTCGGGAGTGACACGGTATCTGTCTCCTCCCGTGTTGAATCGACATCTTGCGATGACACTGGGGTGTCCTCTCCAGTGAAGCTGAAGCTACAGAGCCTGGGCAGGGTGATATGGAGGGTCTGCTGTTGCCCATGCAGCAGACCCCCCCTCTCTTCGCAGCTGAAGGATCCAAGGGAAAGACGGAGTCAATACAGCTTGGCTTCAGGTGCGCCGCAGGAGTTGCCGGTGTTGACTACAACGTCAAATCGCCTTAGGGACTCCGGCTCCGGATTTTCTGTCGGGGTTTACTCCCTTAGCCTTTCCCCTGAAGAGGTATGCCGCAAGGCAGCGGAGGTTTTTTGGAGTCAGAGTTTTCCTTCTCTGATGTGCCCTGACTGGAAGATCGAACCAGCGACACTTAGCTCGCAGGCCGACGCTCAATCCACTGAGCCAAACCAGCCAGGTTAAGAAAATGAGGCTTATAAATATTATATAACTTGCCCAAGATCACACACTGTCAAGGGGAGGAACTAGAATGGAATATTTTACTCCAGAGTTAACCCTACGAGCCATTAAACTAAGATTATTCTACATGAACAAATAGAAATATTTTAATGTTTAGCTTCCTGTTTCTCAGTTCTGTTGCACACCATCCATGCATGGCACCTGATGAATCACAAAAAGGAGGATTCGGTTTCCTTATCTACAAAATGATCAATTGATGTAATAATCTCTAAGATTTTGCTCCATCCTACAATTGGGAGCCTCTAAGATTCAGAGAAACTAACTGGCATCTGCCTGAACACTGAGAATGTATAAAGGACTGTGGGATATTCCAAGAAACTTGAAGTTGTTTCTTGTTGTCTCTGTCTTCAGAAGTTCATGTTTTAGTTAGACTAATGATGAGTATGTGAAAAGTAGACACAGAAGTTACATAATTGTTCAATATGGCAAATACAGGGATGGGGAAATGTAGGTTTACAGGGTTTTTTTTTAAGTCCTACTGAGTCTGTTACTTGACATTCTTGATACAGTCTTGGAGTCTTTTTACTATGTGCTTAGCATATTCTTGGTATAAAATAATTGTGTTACTGGTTAATTATATATTATATCTCCGAACATTTCCCTTATAAAAGTTATGTTTACCCATTTTTATAATCAGATATAAAGTTTATTATCTGTGAAAATATGCTTCATGCTTAAACATTATGTTTAAAGACATTTTGTTGAAAACTTTTAGATTATTGTTATATTTGTTTTGCACGCCACAGAAACAACCAAATTTCCTTGTCAATTGCATTATTGTAATGAACTCTTATCAGATCTTTCACTTTTGAAAATTATCAGTAATAAGTTAACCACAACCATTTTAAGTCTCTGTCATCTACAGACAGTATTTGTTTGACTCTGATACTTCTCTAAAGCCTCATCTGCAAGAACCGTATCAGATACTGATAATAACGAACACAGCAGTGAAACTCATTAAATAGCTGATTGGTGAACTCACGTCCTTCAGCAAGAGACAAAAACCATTCTCAAACACTGGAAGACCATCTCTATTGCAGATCTCAAGCTAAGAGTTTTTACAAGTTTGAATGAATCAGTCTGTCTTTAGATATGGACAGTCTTCACCAAGCTGAACAGAATAATATCACATTGTGACTTTTTAATCTGTATTCTCTATACTAGCTATCTTTCCTCTTGCTGTCCTGTGGGTATTTTTAACTGTTACTTACAAGTACCCTATTTTTAAGATTTAAGATTGTTTTCTGCATCATAAGTCATGGCTACCCCTTGGTATGAGTCCAATGACTTGCTGTAAGTTTTCCACAAACCAGATTTAAAGCATACCATTGGAGTGAGTATGGGACTTGCACACATTTCCCTTGGGAAGTTACCCCGCTTTCTTTGGTTCCAATTCCTTGTAATAAATAAGTTGGTTCTGAATATGGATACTCAACCATCGCATTACTCCCACATGGAAAATACCAAAACAGCCCACGCAGCCAGAAATCTGAAACTTCATATCATTTCATACCTGAAATGAAAGAGTATTCAGAGACCTTTTGTAGAAGCATGCCTTTGTAATGGAACTTCCATAGATATAGAATTTGGAAGGAGATTAGGGAACGGGTGACATATGTTTAGAGACTGTTTCACTTTCACAGATCCTACAAGGGAGATTACTTCTCTTTTGCTACATATCTGCCCAATGATCTTGATACTGCAAAACTACAACCTGGTCCCACTCCATTCTGGGTGAATAGTGTCAAAATATTACAGTATTAGTATTTGACAATTCCATAGGGACATTTTGCCACCCACAGATCAATGGGTGTCCCCTAATGATTTGTATTGGATCTGTGGTATAAAAGCTACTGGTTATTACCCACAACCGGACAGGAACTCATTACTCCAGCACATTAATGCCTGCTTTCAAAATTGTCTCTGATAGCACTCAGGGTCCATTTTGTTACAATGATTTGTCTTCCAGGAAAAAGAGATCAGTGGGCAATTTAATTCAACAAGGAGGAAACTTTGCTCTAATTCAAGAATTAAAATGGTAACTACCCTATAAAAATTCTGAGAGAATGGTAAGTAATTTAGACAATACCAGTAAGGCCAGAGAACTTCTCAACCAAGAAGTTCATGAAATTTGACATCTCTGGTTCAAAGTAGGTTCATTAGATTAATTATTAGTCTTTTGAAGGAAAATGTGTGTTGTTTTAAGGGGAGTACTTTGTATTTACATTCCTGTAGATCTCTAGATTTTTAATAATATTATAAATGTTTGGGAAGTTAACAAAGAACAGTAGCTCTCTGTATTTTATGAATGTGGGGGAAAAGGGCATCTCATCTTTAGTGGCTGCCTGAGTATACCTAATACATCTTTTGATGAGTTCTGAACTAGAAATCTCTACTCCCAAGGGTTTAATAATTTTATATATAAAATTGATGGGAAAATTTTTATGTAAAAGGATTGCATATTTTATTATTTACTGTCAAACTGATTACTACATTCATTTCTCCAGAACATTATAAACATTGAAAAGAATTTTGAGCCCAAAATATAGGTTTTTTCAAACCGAAGTACTACTGAAAATTTGAATTCTAAAACTTTAGCCCACTGCCTTGACCAGGTAGCTCAGTTGGTTAGAGGATTGTCCCAAAACACCAAGGTTGTGGGTTCAATCCCTGGTCAGGATACATATAAGAATCAACCAATTAATGCATACATAAGTGGAACAACAAATTGATCACTCCCTCTCTCCCCCCGCCTCTTTCTCTCTCTCTTCCTTCCTCCGTCTCTCTAAAATCAATAAAAATAAATAAAATACATAAAACTTGAGCCCACCAAGTAGGAAAATGCTTGACTTTCCACAGAAGGAACTAAGGAAATTATATCAGCAATTACACCACTCTACTTTAAAATTAGCTGACTTGATTGATAAAACGGGATCTTCGAAATGAGTCAGGAATTCACATTTCACTTTCCTATTTGCCAATATTAAAGGTTAATGTGATTTCATGCTATGTCTGATAGTTCAAAATAAATACTAATGTCCTGCTATAAACAATGATGCATTGACAGTAAAACCTCAAATTTCCTATATTATTCACTAGTTGAACTAAAAGTTTTTAAGGGTCTTGACCTAACTAATTAACAACTCTGTATATCATAAACTAATTTTTTAAAGTAAATTGTGTCAGTTAGTTAAGAAAAGCCACTAAAATTACACACACAAAAAAAGCTTCTATTGAAGAAAAATTAAAAGTTGTATTCTATAATGTGTCCTCCAAATTATCTGATCACAGAAATCATCCAGTGTTCCCATTTTTAAAAGATCAGAAAGTCTGCTTCTGACAGACTAGTCAAGTTGGGCATAAGATTCTACATTTTTCTACAAGTACCCCAGGTGATTTTATGGTCAGGAAAATTTGGGAAACCCTTCTAGAGTATACTGTACATTTTTTTATTAGTTTCTCAAATTGCTAATCTTACATTACTCTGCCTCCTCTTATTGCTCACTCCATCCCCATCCACTAGGCTAAACATCTAGGACTTCTATTGTAGTTTGTGCCTGCCACACTTGACAAACTAGAAGACTAAAATAACCTCCACACTAATAATTCTCTCTCTAGGCTCTTATACAGATGCCAGACTAATCCTCTCCAAATGCTTTTGTAATTATGCTTAACCCTTGATAAAGAAACTATTTTAAGAGCACAGCCGTAATAGTGCTGGCTCTGGAGCAAACTTCCTACATTTGAATGTTAGCTTCGCTGTTGACTCCCTAGCTCTATGAACTTCACAGGACATTTAATCTCTGAGCTCTACTATCTTTACTCATAAAGCATGTAACAGTACCCTAGCTAGGTGGATGAGCTGTCTGGAGCATTGTCCTGTGCACTAAAACATTGTGTGTTTGATCCCCTTTGGGGGCACATACAGGAAGCAACCAATCAATGTTTCTCTCTCACATTGATCTTTCTCTCTCTCTTCCTGCTTTTTTCTCTAAAAAATCAATAAAACATATCCTCAGGTGAGGATTTAAAAAAAAAAAACATGTAAAGGTGCACACCCCTTAAACCTGAACTGATTAATCAAATCGTCAATTGTTTAATCTAAATGAGATAATCCATAAGTATTGTCTCAGGTTCTGGCATAGACTAAGTGGTCAATCAATGTTAATCATCATTATTATGTAATCAAACAATAGCTTGAAATATTACCCTTTTTACCTTATTCTGTAATGTGTGATTTCCCAGTCAATTGCTGGCATCTGTTTTGCCTAAATGAGATAAATGTGAAGCAGGAATAAATATTAAAAGTATATACCAGTGTTAAGTTTTTGTTCTCATTGTTTAACTTAAGCTCTTGAACCCATATCAAAAACAAAAACAAAACCCACAACGTTTTTGATTTGTAGGATCCAAGCTTGTTGAGAGAAGAAAAGACTCTTAAGAGTCAGATAGGAAGGCCCAGAAAGAAGAGCACAGAGTTCATGCCATGAAAATGGGTTCAAAAAAGACTAGGCAGTGATCCTGACATTCTACTCAGGCAAAACTGAATAAGAATCAACTGGACTCAGGAGGAAAGAGAATTCAGTGACAGAGGAACTTGGAAATATCTATGGGGCTTGAAGTGAGATGTCAAAGATAAGACCTAGGGACACCAGAGGGAAGAGTGAAATCACATCTGTAGCCTGCCAAGCAAGGTCTGGCACCAGCAGCAGGTTAGGTAGAGAGAACCAGGCTGGCCTATTATCCATTTCTGTGATAAGGATCCCTGTTCAGTGCGCTCTTGGCAACCACCTGGTGGGAGCCTCCCTTCACTGGCAGTTTGCATTTCTCCTACAGAACTATCAGCAGAAGCAATGTGCTCCAACAGTTTGGAATTTACTGAGTCCCATCCAAACTCTCCCAAGTGGACTAACCTTTTCCAACAGTCTGGAACATTCATACGCTTTTCAAAACAAAGGGTTGTATCCTAAGAGAAATATAATGAAATAAAAAGGAAAGCCTCAACAATTATGCTGGGACTGACAACATTGAAAATTACATTTTGTTATTATGATGATTTCTTATTTTCCTTTATGCCATGTGTAATCCCAGAGCCTCCATAATCTGGGCTCCAGACTCAAATTATTTCATATTACTTCTCCTCTCACTCACAGCATGCTATTCAATCAAAGCAGAGCAGTCTCTCCTAATGTCTGCATACACATGATGCCAAGTATGCTTAGGCTATTTCTTCTGTTTCTCCTATGTCTGTTTCAAATCTACCAATTTTACAATGTCCACTTAAATCCAACCTTCTTCAGAAGTTTTCTATAACCACCTCTAACTAACTCACCCAACCCAAAGTCACTATTACGCTTAGAAACACTAAACAGTTAAGCCCTTGAATATATATTGCCTATGCCAGTCTCTTTTTGTATTTTGTGCATTTCTCATCTCTCTAAGAAGATTATATGTTATAGTGGTTAAAGGCTGTAAATTGTTTGTTTTGTGTATGCTACACAATGCCATTCTGAATTCTGAGTCATATGGCAGATACCAAACTAGTGTCTGTTGATTAATTAAAAAGGATGTTCTGAACATCATAGGTTCATAAAACACTTTAGACCAAATATCTATTTAATTGTACACTGGCCATGCATTTTAAATTTTTTGTGTAAAATGACATCAACATCTTTTTGGTGAGAACAAGAAAGTACAGATAAAAATAATGAAACTTTTTCTGAAGGAAAAACAATCTGAAAATCCAATATATTTCTGTGTTTTACATCGAAATGTGTTACAAATCCTTTTTTATTCTTTACAGTCACAAAACAATTCAGCAGAAGTGTGTGAAAATCAGTTAAAAATGTTTTCTTGACCTATAATACTCTATCAGCTATACAATACCTTTTTGTTATACTGACCCATCCTTCATGCTATTTTTGGTATTACAGGTTTTAATATACTAAATCTTTCATAAAATAATTAAAATTAAAATAACTTAAGTATTAGTAAAATAAGGTGTAATGACACTGCTAACAATGTTTTGTCTAAGGCTACTTATTCCTTTTATATTTTAGGGTTAGGGTTAGGGTGTGTTGTAGATAAGTCAGTCAGTTAGATCATTGTCCCAATATGCTACAGTTGCAGGATTCAATCCCCAGTCAGGGCACATAGAAGAATCAACCAGTGAACACATAAATAAGTGGAACAGCAAATCAATGTTCCTGTCTGTCTGTCTGTCTCTCTCTTTCTCTCTCTCTCTCTCTCTCTCAAAACTAATAAAAAATATATAGCTTTCCAATGTACAATTCTATGACACACCAGCTGTATATTGCATTGTGTACTCACCACCCAAAGTCAAATCTCCTTCTGTCATCATACACTCAACCCCCTCTACCCTTCAGTACCCCATATTCCCCTGTCCTTCTGTGTCTATGAGTTTTTGTTTGTCTGTTTTTTCATTTGTTGCTTTCAGTTTTATATCTCACACATAAATCAAATCATACACTTCTTACTTTTTCTAACATTTCACTTAACATAATATTCTCAATGTCCACCCATGCCGTTGCAGATGGCAGTATTTCATTTTTTCTTATGGTTGGGTAATATTCGGTTGTATATATACCACATCCTCTTTATCCAATCATCTATTGAGGAACACTTTAGGTGTTTCCATGGGTTGGCCACCATGAATAATACTGCAATGAATATAGAGGTACATATATCTTTGCAAGTAAATGTTTTCAAAAATTTTGAGTAGATACTCAACTTCACCAGCTATTAAGGAAAGTACAAATCAAAATTACAATGAGACACCACTTCATACCTGTTACAAAGGCTATTATGTAGACAAATAATAAGTGTTGGAGAGGTTGTGGAGAGAAAGGAATCCTCATTCACTGCTAGTCAGAATTTATTTATTTACTTATTTATCTATTTTATTATTTTTTAAAGGTCCCAGCAGTGGCAACTATATATATTTGGAGGTCTGGTGACCAGGTGGCAAGAAGAACTATTACAAAGTTTAGAAGACACAACACAACCTCATGGGGCAAGAGAACATGAGGAGAGAACTGGTGACTGGACAGGTACAGTACCAAACAGAACACCTGGGTCAGTGCTAAAAGGGACCTGCACTCAAGTCTAATATAGATCCCATCCGGGCAACCTCACTGAGGTCTAAACAAGTTCCTCAGAACCAGCGTCTGCAGTGTACATGAAGGTCGGAGCCAGGATAGTCCTGAGGGGGTGGCCTTCCCAAAGGATACTGTACTTGCCAATCACAAGAGCAACAGAAATGACATACAGATCCCTAGGGTATGGATTCCTACTGATGGGGTTCACTAGCTCAGTTACAGGTCACTTTAAGTGCCCTTGGGAGGGGTCCATTTCAAACAGCTGGGATCCATGGTTTTGTTGGAGTTGGATCTCCTGGCCTCTTTGGCTTTCCACTCATCAATCAGGTCCTGTCTCTTTAAAACTAAGTGTTTTCCTTTCCAATATTTGAACATCTGAAGGGCTTGCAGAGTGCTGGCAATGTCCACAGGATTCACAGCTGTCTCCTGGCTAATTGCTTTGATAGAAATCTTCTGCCTTGGAAATTATGCAGGTAACGAAGAAGCACTTCTTTCCAGTAACTGCGGTAGCTTATGAGCCCCAGGTTTCAGAGTGGCCGTTCCAGGGAGCCAACTTTTTCTTCCACTTTGGAAAAGTAAATAACTAAAATCAATGAGCATCTTACCATAGCCCTGTCTCATGTACTGAGGCATGATAAGGATACAGGACACATTATATTTGAGGAATGAATTCTTCTCCTAGGAAAAATAGCCAGTCAGGTGACAGCCAGCATTGTCTGCTTCTGTCATAACATAGAACAGAAAGGGCTTCACATCATAATATAATGTCTTGTGGTCCAGAAAAAGCTTGGACAGCAGGCACAGGTTTTGGCAGTCGTCGTCGTCGGCAGCCGTCCGTCTCGAGAGACGATGGCGTAGCTTCTTGAGAGTCTATCTGCACCGCCGAGAATGGCTGTGCAGTCCGACTCGGGAGTGACAATCCCTGCCACACTTGTTACAGGTGAAGGCAGATGGCCGTTGTTGCTGCTGTTGACGCTGCTTCCGCCTCGATCTTTTCTGGACCGCCTCCTTGTTGCGCGCAGCCTCTGCACGTGATGTACCTTGCCTGACCGCGAGCCTCCAGGCTAGGCGGTCGTCTGCTTGAACTTCCCATGTGTTGAGATTGATGGAGCATTGTGTCATGTCCTTTTTGCAGGTGTCTTTGAACCGCAGTTTTGGGCGCCCTGTCATCCTCTTGCCTTCTGCTAGCTCGCCGTAGAGGAGGTCTTTGGGGATACGGCCTGCATCCATTCTTTTGACATGGCCGAGCCACCTGAGGCGTCTCTCGCTAAGAACTGCATGCAAACTGCTCATATTGGCTCGCTTCAGCACCTCGGTGTTGGGGACCTTATCCTGCCAGGCGACATGCAGGACGCGTCGCAGGCACCTCATGTGGAAGCTGTTGAGTTTCCTTTCGTGCCTTGCGTAGGTGGTCCACGTCTCGCTGCCATAGAGGAGAGTGCTGAGTACGCAGGCTTGGTAGATGCGCAGTCTGGTTTTCTCAGTGAGGCTGGAATTGTTCCACGCTCGCCGGTTCAGTCTGGCCATAACTGTGGCTGCCCTGGCGATTCTCCGGTTGACCTCCAAGTCGACTGACAGAGAGCTCGAGATGGTGGACCCGAGGTAAGTGAAGTCGTTGACAACCTCCAGGGTGTACCCGTCGATGGTGATGCATGGGGGAGTCCCCATGCCTTGAGCCATAACATTCGTCTTCGTCAGGCTGATGGCTAGTCCAAACCCCTTGCATGCATGGGAAAGGCAAGTGACTAGCTGCTGGAGTCCCTCTTCGGAGTGTGATGTCAAAGCTGCGTCGTCGGCGAAGAGCATCTCACAGATGAGCACCTCTTTGACTTTGGTCTTGGCTCGTAGACGGGCCAGGTTGTAGAGCTTGCCATCGGATCTGGTGTGAATGAAGAAACCCTCGCTGCAGTCCTTAAAGGCGTATTGGAGGAGCATGGAGAAGAAGATTCCAAACAGCGTAGGCGCGAGGACGCAGCCCTGCTTTACTCCGCTGCTGACTGGGAAGGTCTCAGAGGTTGCGCCGTTGTAGGACACTGTGCTGTGCATGTTGTCGTGAAAGGACATGACCACAGCAAGCAGATGTGGTGGACAGCCAATCTTCCGTAGCAAGCTGAAGAGACCGCTTCGACTGACCAGATCAAACGCCTTCGTAAGGTCGATAAAGGCGAGGTAGAGTGGTTTATGCTGCTCGTGACACTTCTCCTGCAGCTGGCGTAGGGAGAAGATCATGTCCACTGTTGAACGGCCAGCTCAGAAGCCACACTGGGACTCTGGGTAGACGCGGGAAGCAAGGGTCTGCAGGCGGGCAAGAGCGACCCGGGCGAATACTTTGCCGATGACGCTGAGGAGAGAGATGCCCCGGTAGTTGTGGCAGTCGCTGCGGTCTCCTTTGTTCTTGTACATGGTGATAATGTTGGCGTCTCTCATATCCTGGGGGATGTAACCCTCCTTCCAGCAGAGACAGAGTAGATGGTGGAGCGGCTGTAGCAGGACTGGTTTCCCGCTCTTTAGGATTTCTGGAGGGATTCCGTCGCTTCCTGGTGCTTTCCCGCAAGCGAGGCGGTCGATGGCTTTGCCGAGCTCTGCCGCAGTAGGTGGGGTGTCTAGCTCCTCCATGACTGGTAGGTCTGGGATGGCGTTAAGAGCAGTGTCTGTTATGGTGTTCTTCGTTGCGTACAGCTCGAGGTAGTGCTCGGTCCACCGCCGCATTTGCTGTTCCTGGTCAGTGATGACCTCACCTGTCTTGGACTTAAGGGGGGCGATCTTGGAGGGGATTGGGCCTGTTGCCTTCTTGATACCCTCATACATTCCTCGTGCGTTGCCTATATCGGCGGCTTCCTGAATGCTTCTGCACAGGTTTAGCCAATAGGTGTTGGCACAGTGGCGGGCGGTCTTCTGGACTTTGTTCCTGGCAGCCCGTAGAGCTTGAAGTGTACTGGGAGTGGGCGTGGCCTTGTAAGCCAGTAGGGCCTTCCTCTTAGCCTCGATCACGGGTTCCATTTCTTCCCAGTGAGCCTTGTACCAGTCAGCGTTCTTCCGCTCTTTCTTCCCGTAAGCAATAATGGCGGAGTTGTATATGGCGTCGCGGAGACGTGGCCAATTGGATTCGATAATGTCATCTGCCGCCACTCCCTCGCCGAGTGCATCTTCCATCTTGTTGATGAATTGCTGGGTCTTAACTGGGTTGCTGGCACAACTGGTGTTGATGCGTGGGCGACCCTTCATCTTGGAGTGGTGCAACCTCTTCGGCATTATGCGCACCTTGCTTACCACGAGGGCATGGTCCGTGTCGCAGTCTGCACTGTGGTAGCTGCGGGTGAGGAGGGTGCTGCCAATATCCGTTCTTCTGGTGATGACGAGGTCAAGCTGGTGCCAATGGCGGAAGCGGGGGTGCCTCCATGACACCTGGTGGATCTCTTTGCACTTGAAGAATGTGTTTGTCACGCACAGGCCGTGGTGAAACGAAAGCTCAAGCAGTCGCTGACCATTCTCATTGATCTTTCCTCTCCCAAAGTTTCCAAGGCAGGTGGGCCAGGCCATGTGGTCGGCTCCTCCTCTTGCGTTGAAGTCTCCAAGGAGATAGAGAGCGTTACTTCTGGGGATCTTGGATAACGCTTCGTCCAGTGCATGGTAGAACTGTTCTTTCTCTTCGATGGTGGCGCAGAGGGTTGGGGCGTACGCGCTAAGAATGCTGACTGGGCCGAAAGTTGTTGACAATCGGAGGGTAAGTAATCTCTCTGTGCCTCCTGTGGGTGGCTCTATGGAGTTAACAAGCGTGTTCTTCACAGCAAACCCAACACCGTGCTGTCTTGGTTGGTCCGGAGACTTCCCTTGCCAGTAGAAGGTGTAGTTGGTTTCTCTGATAGTTCCGTTGTCGGCCAACCGGGTCTCCTGTAGAGCCGCAATGTCGATGTTTAGTCGTGCCAGTTCCCTATCGATGACAGCGGTTTTCCTGGCACCCTTGATCCACGGAAGATCTGCAGTAAGTCCGGGGCACATGGTCCTGATGTTCCAGCTAGCGAGGCGAAGAGCCGGAGGCTTCTTTCTTGTTGTTTGCTTGGAATTAACTGGTGCGGGTGTTTTGTGGCCCACTTTTCGAGAGGCGCCTCTCTGATCCCCACGCACCTAGTGGGGCAGGCGAGCCATGGTGAGATGGCACCTAATTGGCTGGGGCTGCCCAGCTTGAGGCGGGCGGTAGCTGTCCAGTGAGGTGCGATGACCTCTCCCACCGTCAGAGGAGACCCCTGGCGCTCGTTTCCTTCGCCAATCGGATGAGCTTATAACCGGTATCTGTCTCCTCCCGTGTTGAGTCAACATCTTGCGATGACGCTGGAGTGTCCTCTCCAGTGAAACTGAAGCTACAGAGCCTGGGCAGGGTGATATGGAGGGTCTGCTGTTGCCCATGCAGCAGACCCCCCCTCTCTTCGCAGCTGAAGGGTCCAAGGGAAAGACAAAGTCAATACAGCTTGGCTTCAGGTGCGCCGCAGGAGTTGCCGGTGTTGACTACAACGTCAAACCGCCTTAGGGACTCCGGCTCCGGATTTTCTGTCGGGGTTTACTCCCTTAGCCTTTCCCCTGAAGAGGTATGCCGCAAGGCAGCGGAGGTTTTTTGGAGTCAGAGTTTTCCTTCTCTGATTTTAGAGATGTCCTTCCTCTTTCCTCCTTTACAGGAGTAGAGATGGCCCAGTAGATCTTGTTTTTCTTGCCCTCCACTTCAAACACGGATATTGAACCTTTGCGGTAGATCTCATCACCGGGTGGGTGTTTCCACACACACTTAACTATGTGTTGGTAAAGTATCATTTGGCTCTTCATGTATTTTAAACAGAATTCACACATATAGAGACATTCCAGTCATGCATATTCTTCAGGATACAGAGAATGATACCAAGTATCAGGCTCATAGCAACCAAAAGCAATTGTTTTAATCATGTTGCTCCCCTCTGTGATTTGGCCTTGCAGCCTTAACTTCTCCAAATCCTCTAAAGCCCGGACTTCTGCTCTTCAGAAAAGATCCAAGTCATACTCGCTAGTCAGGTTTTCCAAAAGAGATTCCCGAGTATTCCCATAGGTCTGCCTGTGTCCCATGGCAATCACTACAAGCATCCTTTCACAGGAACTCTAGTCAGAATTTAAACTGGTACAGCCACTATGGAAAACAGTATGGAAGCTTCTCAAAAAGCTAAGGACATAGTTACCATATGACCCAGCATCCACCTTTTGACCAGAGGTCACTCTTGCCTGACAGCCGACAATCAATGATTGCGTGTGGATTGGGCACCTGGACCTGGTGGTTTCTGCCTGACACTATACTCCTCTGTCAGGTGTCTTTGATTTAGAGTTCACTGTTGGTTTGACCAATGTTTTCTCACATCTGCATCATAGTCTGAGGCTACCCTGTCCAATCCTTCTCCACCCTCTTTTCTATCGCAGGTGTCAAATCTGTTTCTGCTCCTTTTATTCCTTGCAAGCATTCTCCCCCATTAAATTTCTAGGACTGCTAAATCTGTCTCAGTATTTCTCCTCAGAGGACCCCACTGATGCACACATCAATATCTTTAATTTTATCTTATAACATTTGATTTAAAATATAATGTTTGTGTAATATCCATGTATACACACACACACATAATTATCTCATATACAAATTAAAATCACAGTGAGATATCACCTCCCACCTGTCAGAATAGCTGTTATCAATCAATGTTGCCAGAGATGTGGAGAAAAGGGAACACTTGTGCACTGTTAGTGGGAATGCAGACTGGTGTAGCCACTGTGGAAAGCAGTATGGAAATACCTCTGAAAATTAAAAATGGACCTGCCTTTTGACCCAGCAATCCCACTTTTGGGAACATATCCAAAGGAACCCAAAACACTGGTTTGAAAAAATATATGCACCCCTATGTTCATTGCATCTTTATTTACAATAGCCAAGATCTAGAAACAGCCCAAGTGCCCATCAGTAGATAAGAGGATGAAAAAGCTGCAGTATATCTATACAATGGAATACTAAAGACCATAAAAGAAATAGCAAACCTCACTTTTTGCAACAGCATCGATGCACCTGGAGAACATTATGCTAAGTGAAATAGGCCAGTCAGAGAAAGACAAATACCATATGGTCTTACTTACATGTAGAATCTAATGAACAAAATAAACTGACAAAATAGAAAGAGAGGCATGGATACATGGAACAGACTGACAGCTGTCAGAGTAGAGGGAGATTGAGGGGCTGGATAAAAGATGGTGAAGGAATTAAGAAAAAATATATATTATAATACATAGATACAGGGAAAGGGGGTGGGGCTTGGTGGAGGTGGGCAAAGGAGGGGGAGAATGGGGACTACAGAAAGAGACTTTGCTTGGGGCGATGGGTGCACAGTTCTATGTGCAGGTAATGTTTTATTGAGTTGTACACCTGAAACCTCAGAGAAGGAAAACTCTGACTCCAAAAAACCTCCGCTGCCTTGCGGCATACCTCTTCAGGGGAAAGGCTAAGGGAGTAAACCCCGACAGAAAATCCGGAGCTGGAGTCCCTAAGGCGGTTTGACATTGTAGTCAACACCGGCAACTCCTGCGGCGCACCTGAAGCCAAGCTGTATTGACTCCGTCTTTCCCTTGGACCCTTCAGCTGCGAAGAGAGGGGGGGTCTGCTGCATGGGCAACAGCAGACCCTCCATATCACCCTGCCCAGGCTCTGTAGCTTCAGCTTCACTGGAGAGGACACTCCAGCGTCATCGCAAGATGTCGATTCAACACGGGAGGAGACAGATACCGTGTCACTCCCGAGTCGGACTGCACAGCCATTCTCGGCGGTGCAGATAGACTCTTAAGAAGCTACAGCATCGTCTCTCGAGACGGATGGCTGCCGACGACACCTGAAACCTGTTTGGTTTTGTGAACCAATGTCGCCCCAATAAATTCAATTTTAAAAAGTGAACTCATGATGGTTGCCAGGGGAAGGAAAAGGGTTGAGAGCCCTGAGTGAAAAAGGTGAATGGATTGAGAAGTAGAGATTGGTAGTTATGTACAGTACAACATAAAAAATATAGTCAATAATATGGTAATAACTATGTATGGTTCCAGTTGGTACTGGAATTATCAGGGGGAACATTTTGTAAAGTATATAATTGTCTAACCACCATGCTCTACTCCTGAAACTAATACATAATAATATTGCATGTAAACTGTAATTGAAAAAAAAAGTTTTAATGAGCTCATAAAAATATCATCTCATGCACAGCATGAAGCAGAACAAATACTTTTCACTTTTTAGGACTATTTATCTTGCCTCAACATTTATGTAAATTACTCTTAAATATTACCCTTTCTGATTAAAAAAGAAGGCATATCACTTCAACAGAAACTAAATCACAATGTTTAAAAATAACAAATGAGAGTATAATGAGCAAACTTCTTGCATTACAAAGTAGAAACTTTGAAGATTATTATTTTTATAATCATAGCTATTTATAAAAGGTTTTGGCTTTTTGTGTGGATAAGTATAAGGCAATAGATTTTCATTAGGTTACTAATAAAAAAAAAACAATCATTTATCCATACAGGTCCATAGTGGGAAAATTGTACTCTTTTACTCTGAGCCATACCCACTGTTATTATGAGAAAACTAAACCATATAATATTAAGACAGTTTTCCATTAATAGCTGTTGTTAACACTGGCATGAGGAAAACATCCACTGAACAACAATCTTGATTAAAAATACCTATTTTAAATATAATGATCAAAGTAGGTATCTTAAATAGGATGATCAAGGTAAGTAAACAGGAAAAAACAGCTAAATGAGTATTATCCTTCAAAGCAACCATCTTGGGAAAGTATAACTTATTCCAATGAAGTTATTTTGATCAGATAGTCTTGTACTTCACTTTGGGAATTATCTCAACATTTAGTCTATAAACCATTCAATAAAAGAAGTCACATTACTATATATTCACATTTTTTAATCTTCAAATATCTACCTCATTCACAGCGCTTATTTCTAAGTAGCTTCTAAGATTTTCCAAAAATGAAGTACACTCCCAAAGAGTAAAGATATGCCACATTCTATACTTTTTTAAAAATACATTTCTCACAACAGTTCTTAGAAAAGGAATTTCAGAAGATTCAAATAGCAGCAGAATTTCTTGAATGAGCTAATAGTCCCCAACTATCAAATTTGAAGGAATAACATGTATGTTTTTTTGTTGTTTTTTGCTAAAATTGTTTTATTGCCTCTTAGTGACATGCCATTTGTCTTTAGACTCCACTCAAAATAGTTAAAGCCCAATTTACCCAAAATAATGTTATTCAGAAAATGCTTGTTCCCTTGGATTTATAAACAACACTCCATGAACCTGTGGTAAATTTGGTCCCTTCTTACAATTAATAATTTTTGAAGATCCCCTCTCTGTAACTGAGGTAACACAGGATGAGGTTGTCAAATCAGACTAACATGACCAGAGATTTTAACTAGTATTAAATGTCAGTAAATAATTGAGATTAAAAAAACCAAACAACAGGGAAAGGTCTGGGATATCAAAGGTGGCTCCCACTCTGATAATCCAAGCTACCCCTGGAAATCTTATGGTTGGCCCTTTGACCTATGCTGTCTTAATAACCCACAGGCCCTTGAGTGATTATCGTTTACCTCATCCTGTCTCCCAGCCTGAAGTATTCCACCTGACTCAGCTATGGAATCACCTAACCCCACCAGGAGCTTCCTCTTAACAGCTTCTTGATAACACCTTCTCAGGGCACAGAACTGATAGAAAGGCCATCTGGACACTCCCTCCATCAGGCTCACCATGTCCGCCAAAGTGATTGGTCACACACACCCTCCTAGTACAGAGTAGGTTCCAGAAAACCCTGATCTTTGCCAATTGTCTCTGCGACTTCTTCCACTCTAAAATATTTTGCACTCTAAACAATAAATTGAATTGTCACCCTATACAAATGGAAAAGAAAGTAAAAGTCCCTGCTCTTACCCTACCACTTTTTTATTTAAGGTCCCTATGACTTGCATCATCCCCTTGGTAATCAAAAATTCAGAGAAGGGAAATCAGGATGCAAAAACCCTATTGTTTTACTTTCCTCCAAGAGTCCTTCCTCCTCTTCCTCTTTTAGACTCCAATCTTTGGCTAAGCTTTCATGACAAACAAGGACATTTCTTCCACATTTCAGGAGACATCTATGAGCTGAGTCATCAAGGCTGGATTCCTGGTAGATAAAAAAATTTTGCTTAATTCTTTCTTAAAACAATAGCCTTGCAAATTTTATGCTGTTGCATAATCCTGTTTTTTAATGAAAGAAGCTGAACCTTTGGCTCATATTCCCTGCTCTGCCAGAGCTTATTCTGCCTATTGGGTCATATTCAGGGGCTAAGACTGTAATATCTGCTTTACTCACCTTCAAGTGTTTTCTTTTATTAATTTTCTCTTAATGAGTTTTTCAATTTTATATGACTCCAACTGAGATCTCCTTCAAAGAGATTAATTCAATCACTTAAATACCAAAGGAAAGAAAGAGTGCTCTGTAAACTATACCCTGAATATGACTTAACTGAAAGATGAAACCAGTGCTGGACAGAAATAAAATTGTAAACTTAACAGTTTTACAACAGAATGGCCTCCACAATTCTAATCACCATCCTCCTCCCACTAAGGCAGGTTTACCTTTAAGGGTCCTATTAGCCATTTCTAAGCCAGGTTAGTATTCTCTCTATACCATGTATTTTGTTCTTTAAAAGAAATTCTTAAGAAACCATTTTATCTTCTATTAATATCTTATCCCTCCCCATAAAAAACTGGGAAAGTTTTAATGGAGAGTATGTATATTATATATCTATAGAAATAATGTGAATCTGAGGAAATATGTTTCTAGATTTTGGATTCCAAACAGGAAGCAATGGAAAGGAGAGTTGGGAAATGACTTTTGAGTTAGCCAAAGAGAAGTGTCTGCCACAACCTCCTCTCATTCCTAGTGCCCCTAGGACTGGATGCTACACTTAAATTGCTACCTACCATAGGATGCAAAAGTTAGATTTGCATTTTCTCAGAACCACAGTAATAGACTAGCATCTGACAGAGTTCTGGCCAATGAGCCATGAGTCAAAAAGGGAAATCTAGGCCGCACCTACTGCAAAAATGAAGAACATTCTCAGCAATCAGACTGCCGACTTCCCAGAAAATGCCAACATAACTCTGAAGCAGTGATTTCCAACTGGTGTGCCACAAGAATTTTTAAAACATGCAATACCTGACTATTTAGTCAGGGGCACTGACCTCTTTCCCTTAGATTGTCAAATAAAAAATGACAACAGCCAACACAACAATAGCCATCTGGTGTGAATGAATCAAAGTTATACCTATTGTTTTTGTCAAACAGGCACAAAATACATATTTTTGATGTGCCACAGAATTTTAGTAATTAATTTATGTGTGCCATGGGATGAAAAAGTTTGAAAATCACTCTGAAGGAACACACAGTCATTGTGAAGGCCCCAGAGGCAACTTGTGGAGGGACTTCAGTCACATCAGTGTAGAACTCAGTCTCCTTGGAAAGAAAAGGAGGTGCTGGGTTTGACATGTGGTGGAAAATAGAAATGAACTGGCACTATCATGCTGTCATGCACAGAACATGATCAAGGATGTTATACTGGGCTTCTGTTACAAGATGAGGTCTGTGTGTACTTACTTCCCCATCAAGGTCATTGTTCAAGAGAATGGCTCTTTTGTAGAATCAGAAATACAGGGTTTGGATGAGGTCATGCAGTGCCTGTTCAGTATCTCAAACTCATAAAAATGAGTTAATTCTTAAAGGAAATGACATTGGACTTGTATCAAGTTCAGCTGCTTTTATTTAGCAAGCCACAACAGTTAAAAACAAGGATATCAGAAAATTTGGGGGTAGTATTTATATTTCTGAAAAAGCCTGATAAATAAGATCTAAGTTGTCCAGTTACAAAGACAGCAAGATACCAGATGATTCCTCAAACTTATTTGTGATATTTTAAAGGTACAATAAGTAATGTGGGAAAAAGATGGGTGGGATGGCTTAGTAGAATTTCTGGGAAAGATTTTATTTCCTGACATTAAAAATTATTTAGCAATAACTAATACCACCCTTTTCTCCCTTCTTTCTGCCTTGAATATTGGCATAAAGCCAGTAATTGCAGCAGCAAATGTGAATTTCTAACGTCAGTAAAAGGTGTTAGGGTGGTAGAACAGACATATAGAAAAGAAATGGATTCTGGATGACACTGTAGAGAAGTTGACCAAATACCAACTCTCACCTAGAGATTTGTTATATGAGAAAAAAATAAGCCATATGATTAAGACTTTGTTTTCAAATGAATGTATTTCTGACAGGCATAAGGCTTTAACAAATTGGAACAATTTTTATTTCATTTTGTCAGAGTAGAATCAGCCTTAGTTGGAGTTTAGAAGTTTCAATTAAATGATTAATGGATTATTTATTACATATATTGCCTTGCCTTTTCTAGAGGTTAGAACATTTTGTGAGATTAAAGATAATGTCAGTGAGCACAGAAAAAATTATGAGTATATTACAAATCTTCTTTATTTTCTTAAGTCAATCTTAGGTGTATTTAAGGATCTGTATGTATTTTTTTTCTCCCAAAAGACCTTATAATGTTTTATTTGTTATCATTTTAAAGTCATGAAAACCAAACTTAGTCATGGCACATTGTAAAAATATAAAGTAACCAGTGGTTATTTTTTATAATCAAAAATAATTAAATATATTGCTTTAAAATTGCAAATACTTAGGTCACCATGGAAATGCAGTATTCTAATACATAAACTATCTAATTAATTACTCACAAACATTAAGCCTCTACTATGATTTTATTCCTGGGCTAAGCTACAAATGTAATAAAAAAAGATTTATTCCCTGTACAATGATTTTATTCACTATTTTATGGCCTATTCATGTGTGTTAATCATTGCCCATGCTAGATATTGTGGACTTAATGGAACAAGGGTTCTCAAACATAAGGGAACATAATAATTGTCAAAAACACTTATTAATCATGCAGATTCCTAGCCTTAAGCTCCATATTCTGATTAAATAGATCTTTAATAGTACCCAGTGATCTGTTTATTCCAGGAAATTATGATGGAATCATAATCAATAAAACAGCATTTGGACAACTGTCATGAAAGGCAGAGACAATCATCTAGTTCTCCTTGTTTAGGAGGGTTTTTAACCATTTGCTGATGAAAAGGGATATAAGATTTCTACATACAGTTTTGAGTAAATGAGTATTGCATTTTTTTATTTGTGTTTGATGCCTTTGATTGTGCTTTTTTGGTTTTTCATTTGTTTTTACTGAGTTTATATTATCACACTCTGCTATTATTGAAAGATGTTAGCTATAATACAAGTTCTGACAAAATTTGTAAATTTTATATGTTCTTTTGTATATATTAATATTTTTGTCCTTGTTGAAATTGATAGTTCGTAGTAAATTGACTTAATTATAAGAAAAATCTCCACTTTAATCCTCACATTTAATTCATGCCATAATTTTATTAATACTCTCCAGCATTCATTCACAGATAGATTATTTAATGGAAAAGTTTGTAATTCAAAATTCACATTTGCCTAGAAATTAAAATTGTCGTTACAGCAATTGATTCCAATTTTCTTCAACCCTTTTTTATCTTCTTCTAAGAAGTAGATTTTCTGAGGATGAATAATTTTGCTTTCCCTTCCCAATTCAATTTCTCTTGTTCCTTTTTGTTTCTTTTATGTAATCTAAGGTGGCCTATCATTAGGTCTAAAGTAAACTATTTATTTATGACTGGAGGGAAACTTGCATCATAAAAATTAATAATATAAACTTTTATCCAAGTGATGGATGAAGTTTTCCAACAGATAGTGTTCCTGAATGTCAGAAGTAGGATGAATAAAAAAGGAGGGATTAGAATAAAAATTACTGACTTTAAGTGAAATATATACTAACAGATACATCACAAACATTGGCCTGTGAAACTAAATATTTTGTTTTTATGTATCTCTTTATCTTTAAACAAACATGCCCTCACAATTTCCCTCACCCCTCTGAATCATCTTCAGACTTCAATACTACATTTGCCATTTCTTTCCTTTGTGTCTGCAATATTCAATTGCTGCCTCCTCCCTACTGCTCTGCTGCTGCCTGGGTTTGGTCTCTCCTATCCTCAGTCATCCCTTCTACCCGAGGTTCCATCACCTCACTTACCTCTGACTGTCATGGCTTCTCCCAGGTGACTGCACTCCTTCCATTGCCTTTCCAATCCCCATTTACAATTGACCATGCTCCAAAATGCTGACACAAAATTATTCAAAATTAATATTTGTAATATCATTTTCCTGCTTAAATTTCTGTTGTCCATTCTCTACCCCTGCATTTCAACAGCTTTTATTTGTCTCCTGCATAGATTTGCTTGTACCAGCCATGCTATTCAAAGAGATGTATATAGACGTCTTAGCCAAGAGAAGCAGAGAATATGAAATGAAAACCAGAAGATTCAGGAACAGGAAGCAGTGATACTTTTACAAATCTAGTGAGTTTGAACTATTTTGCAACACTGCATATGCATGCTCATTTGTTAAAATTCATACTCTAAATCAACCTGTTTCAACTGGCATTCTTAAAGTAATAGTGGCTTCTTAGAGCTCATTAGATAGACATGCAAATGTGGTCAGGGTCTGAGACTGTAAAAGGTATCATAGTCTAAAAGGGTTAGGCATCTAACCAAGAACTGCTGACTATAGGATGGTTAAATAGGCATATGAGAAAAGCAAAAACAATGTATAATAGTTATACAACAAGCATTCCAACATCTTTGGATTTTAAAAGTCTTTGTACCAAAGAATAAAAATAAACAGTATAAATCAAATGATAAATACTCAAGTATAATATCATTCTGTAAAAATTGTCACAGACAGGCTAAAGCTAATGAGCTGATTGGGAAGATACCTCAAGGTCACAAAAACAAAGCTATTTAATATTCTCAGAAACAGGAAAGAATCAGAGAACAATAGATCTGCTTTGAGGGCAAATAGTATCTGGCAAATGGATGGCAATAAAAAGCAAAATATCTCAGCATTATTATATTTTCTCTGTCAAAAAGAAAAATTACAAAACTAAAGGTCATTTAGAGAAGTCTATAGTCATGGCTTCATAGTGCTTTGCAAACTTTCATAGGAATGTTAATTTTAGTGTTTGTGTTGTTGCAAGTGTATGCCACCACTGTCATGACATGATCACTCTAACCAAAAGAGCAAGAAACACTGGCATTGGAAGATATCAAAATGACTTACAATCCATTGAATAGCAATACAGATCTGAATTAATTACATCTCCAGAAGGCAATGAACTTTTTCCTTAGCTTCGACTAAAGAGTGGACATGAATAGAAAGGGGCACTGAAATAAAACAGAAAAACACAGACACCACAAGCAGTAATAATATGACTCTCAAAACAGTTAAACTGTACCTAGCCATGATCTGCAATATAGACAGAAAAGAACAAATATTTTAACTTTTAACACCAACTCATAATGAAATCCTGCATTACAATAAAAGACATACTTGTTGGTCCAGCAACTTTCCTAGTTTACAAACTCACTAACCATCCCTGCTCAGAGCACCCTATAACTACTCTTTTTGAACTTTTCCCTTTTGAAACCCTACTGAGGTTCAGCCATGGTGGTGTTCTCCTTGCCCAAAAAGTTTGCATGATAAACAGGTTTTTCTGATATTCTTTCCATGGAGGCTTCAAAGGCTTACAAACACGTAGAATCAGGGCCAAACATAACAGGTCATTGTCAATGACTGAATGGGGTTTCCCCAAAATATATCTTGAAGTCCTAAACCCCAGTATCTTAGAATGTGGCTATACTTTGAAAGGGCCTTCAAAGAGATAATTAAGTTAAAATACGGTAATTGGAATGGGTCTTAATCTAATATGACTGGTATCTTAAGAAGAAAAGGAGATTAGGCTACAAACATGCATGGAAGGAAGACCATGTGAAGATGAAGGGAGAGGGCAGCCATCTACAAGCCAAGAAGAGAAGCCTTAGAATAAACTAATTCTGCTAAAAACATGAACTCAGACTTCTAGCCTCAAGAATTGTAAGAAAGTATATTTCTGTTGTTTAAGTCACCCAGTCCGTGGTGTTTTATTATGATATCCCTAGAAAATGAATAAAAATTATGTTAAATATTGTGGTGTTTATCCTAATTTCATTGGAAAACCTCTTGTCTTAGTTCATGCATGCTGCTATAAAAAATAATATTATAAACTGGGTGTTTTATAAACAACAAATATGTAATTTTTAGCTCTGGAAGCTGGGATGTCCAGGATCATGGTACCAACATATTTGGTATCTGGTGAGTGCCTGCTTACTAGATGGCTGGCTTCTCACTACAACCTCACCTGGCAGAAAGAAAGAGCTGGCAGTCTAGGATTTCCATTACAATGGCAATAATCTCAGTCATGAGAGCTCTGCCCTCATTTTTATTCAGAGAAGATAAATACTTTTAAATGTTAAACTAAAACAGACCTAGAGGCTCTATTCTCAACATTCTTACCTCCTAAAAGCATTACCTTGGGGGCTAGGATTTCAACATATAAAATATGTGCGAAACAAACATTCAGACCATAGTATACCTCAAAAATTTCAACCTAGAAAGGAGTGAGTAATAATATAATCCAATTTATAGTCTGAAAGCACAATTAGACTACAGGGTGGAAAACATATGGGATAGTCTAGACTGAATTATGTAGAGTAGTTAGGAAACCATTCCAATAGTCTAGGTGATCAGTAAAGGTGGTAGTATTGGTTGTGAGGAATATGAGAAGAAAGAAGAGAAAGAGAAAAGGACAGGTTAGAGAGATACTAAAAGAAAACCTGATAGAATTTGGTGTTGAATCACCCACAGTACTAGTTAAAATATATATTCAGGTACATTTGGCAGAAAACCCAAAGTGGCTTAAACAAGATAGAAGCTTATTTGTATTTCATATACATTAAATCTATAAACAAGTAATACAGGGATCTAGGTTCCTTCTGTTGCTACTTTAATATTCTTAACTTGTTACTCTTTGTTCTAGATGATAACTCAGGTTCCAGCCACATTACAGGTAGCAGGCAGGAGAGTGAGAGGAAAAAAAGCATACAATCCCTATTTAAGACTTCTGAGAAATCCCATGTAAAGTACCTACTTATGTTTCATTAGTTAAAACTTAACCATATGGCCACATCTAGCTGAAAACAATCTGGAAAGTGTTGACTATGAATGAGATTCATTGCAGTTCCAAATAATGTTAGAGATCTGTTAGAAGGAACAGAAGATTTCAAGTTGAGTTTGTCCCCACACAAAAAAGATCTCCTACAACAATTCTGAGCAAAGTAGTAATTATTCTGTTTCATGGTCATTGAATTCAATGCAAAAGAAACTAGATAGGGCTCAATGAGAACTCAGCTTAAATCAATCCATACAATATGTCAAAATATATACCCTACTTTGGGGAGAGTTAGTAGCATCATCCTATTACAAGAAGACATAAGGGAAGATATTAATAAGAACAATAGATTGAGCGCCTGCTAATGCTTAAGCTATCTTCCCTCACTCTTACATCTCCTCTCAAACACTTATATAATAATTCATAATAAAACAAGTATAAAAATATTTCATAGAGCCAAAGGAACCACATTGGAGGGTTTTTAATGAGGTTAAAACATTAAAAAATGATACATTTTCAGAAATGGAAATGGTACCTCCGAAAATAGATGACAACTGCTTCATCTCTATAGAAGAAGGAATCAATCTCCAAAGAAAATAAATACATTTTGAATGTTAAACTAAAACAGACCTAGAGAGTGAAGACATAATTTCTTGTTTTATGCTTGCTTTATTATAGCACTAATCTACTTTACTGTTTATTAGTTTATTTGCTGTATCTCAAAGTGCCAAGCTAAAGTGGAAAACATCATCCTGGCTGGTGTAACTCAGTTGGTTGGAGCATCACCCAGTAACTGAAATGCTGAGGGTTCGATTACCACTCAGAGCTCATACCAAGGCTATAGGTTCATCCTTGGTCCAGGCACATAGGATCCCTGGTCCAAATGCAGACAGGAGGCAACCAATCAATTCTTCTCTCTCACATCAATGTTTCTCTCTCTCCCTCTCTAAAAGCAATTTTTTTCAAGGTCCTCAGGTGAGGATAAAAAAAATTAAGAGAGAAAACATCTTCCTTTATTCTTTTTTTTAAGTAAATTTTACTGATTATGTTGTTACAGGAGTCCCAATTTCTTTTTCCTTTGCTCTCCTCTGCCCAGTATCCCCCATTCCCTCCACAATCTCATCCCTGCCCCCCTTAGTTAATGTCTGTGGGTTATGCATATAAGTTATTTGGCTTCACCCTTTCCTATATTATTCTTAAATTCCCCCTGTCTATTTTGTACCAACCAATTATGCTTCTTAATCCCTGCACCATTTCCCCATTTCTCCCCCTTCCCCCTCCTAGCCAATAACCCTCCAAAAGATCCCCATACCTATGATTCTGTTCCCGCTCTGTTTATCTACTTAGTTTGTCTTTGTTTCCATTCCCTAGATTCTGTTGTTGATAGTTGTGAGTTTGTTGTCATTTTAATGGTCATAGTTTTGATCTTTTTCTTAAATAAGTCCCTTTAACATTTTATATAATAATGGCTTGGTGATGATGAACTCCTTTAGCTTTGCCTTGTCTGGGAAGCACTTTATCTGCCCTTCCATTTTAAATGATAGCTTTGCTGGATAAAGTAATCTTGGTTGTAGGTGCTTGTTTTTTATCACTTTGGATACTTCTTACTGGTCCTTTCTTGCCTGCAAAGTTTCTTTTGAGATATCAGCTGATAGTCTTATTGAAACACCATTGTAGGTAACTCTCTTCTCTTGCTGCTTTTAAGATTCTCTCTTTATCTTTCACCGTTGGCATTGTAATGATGATGTGTCTTGGTGTGGTCCTCTTTGCGTCTATCTTGTTTGGGGCTCTCTGTTCTTCCTGGACTTGTATGTCTAATTCCTTCACCAAATTTAGTGAGTTTTCCTTTATTGTTTCTCCACATAAGCTTTCAATTTCTCTCTCTTCCTCTTCTTCTGGCTCCCCTATGATTTGGATGTTGGTACCTTTAAAATTGACCCAGAGGTTCCTAAGTCTCTCCTCATTTTTTGCAATTCATGTTTCTTCATTCTGTACTGCTTGACTGTTTTTTTCTTCCTTTTGTTCCAAATCATTAATTTGAACCCCAGTTTCATTCCCTTCACCATTGGTTTTGTGTGGACTTTCCTTCATTTCATTTAGCATAGCCTTCACTTCTTTCTTTCTGCGTTTGCCATACTTAAGCATATCTGTCAAGCCTGTGAGCATCTTTATCACCAGTGTTTTGAACTCTATGTCTGTAAGTTGGCTATCTTCTCATCTGTTGGGTTGGCTATCTCCTCATTGCTTAGTTCTCCCACTGGAACCTTGATCCATTCCCTCTTTTGGGCCATACATCTCTGTCTCCTCATCTTGACAGGCTCCTGTGTTTGTTTGTCTCTGTGTCTTAGGTAAAGCTGTTGCACCTGTTATGTTGTAAGGGGTGGAGCCTTAGGTATTCATCAGGATGGGGTGACCTATTTTACCATGCTGTGGAGCTGTATGTAAAGAAGTGGTCTGAGAGGGAACAGTGCCACTTGCTCAACAATAACCCCTTTTCCAGGCACTTCTTCCAATTCCTGTATGGGACTAGTGCCACTCTGGCTGTTGTTCCCAGAGTGGGTGGGTCTGTGGACATTCTAGACCATGGGGGCCCTCTAAATAACCGGACTCTGCTGAAAGACTGGCAGTTTATTTCTCTACCCTAACCTCCACTGGTTTTTACAGTCAGAAGCAATGAGGCTTTATTTTCCCTGGCACTGGAACCATGAGCCATGTGGTCTGTCTGGTGCTGGGAGTGCTCCCCAGGTGTCCCTCCCTACTTTTTAAAATCTGTGACTGCTCTTTCTGCCAGCCTGCCACTGCCACCACCACACTGTTTCCTCCTGGCTCCACCCCTCCTACCTGTCTGGATGAGTACTTCTACTTTATATCTTTGTTTGTTGGACTTCCATGCAGCTTAATTTTTGGAACTTCTGGTTGTCTCAAGTTTTGAGATAGTCGTATTCCTTCTTAGTTGTGGAGGGAGACACCACATGTCTGTCTAGGCTTCCATCTTGGCCAGAAGTCCCTTCCTTTATTTTTTTTCTTCAAAATTATTCTTAATTTATTGGTAAAAAGATAAAATATGACATGGAGTCTTCATATGCATAGAGAACAGCTACTTCCTGTAGTAGATTTATTTTAATCTATATAGACACCTACATTGAATACTTAAGACAGAAGCACGTTTTGAACTTTGCTAAAAGTCTCCTGAATTTTGTAAGTCAATAATATTTAGGATGTAACATGTTCCCTATCCCTTTCTCCACCACACATCCAGTGTATACTCAGGTACCCTTACATATGCTGTGCATTTTTATAGTATTTCAATTTGGTAAGCAAGTACTGTTTGCCTGGAAGGTCCTATCCCTACTTCTCTATCTGATATATTTCTACTCCTCTCACCACCCCAAACAGAGTTGTCTTCCTGATGTACCCATATCACACTGTGCCTCTATTATAAGCACTTTTCACTTTGTAACAAAATTAATGCATGTGTGTTCTCCCAATGGAATCTAACTTCCTTGAGAGGAAAACCGGAATAGTCAGCATTTGTGCTACCTGTCACTACCAAAACCAATAAGTAGAGCAAGGATTGAATCTTTATGGGTGCTTTATTCAGATGCCAGCAATCTAAGAAGATGGCAGATAATGTACCTCAAAAACCATCTTGACATCTCATCTTAAGCCAAGCTTTTTATAAGGAAAAGAAAGGGTAGGTAAGGGGGTTGTAAAAAAGGTTAATTGGGTAAGAGTTCCAGTCCTGCGGTGATATTCCTAGTACTGATTTATCTGTTGATCAACAATTCTTTATCTGGTTCCCTCCCTAGAACACAATGGCTCATGTACTATCTCCTTGCTTGCAGACCCTCTGGGGCACAAGGTTAAATTGCTTATTAACCTCCTGGAGTCACTGTGGTCATGTATTCCAGTTCCTAGAATAACAACTTTCCACATGCATTACTCACTTAAGCCTATCAGCTATGACTGAAGCTGAAATCTTTAACTCTTGAGTCCCCCTATCAAGAACAGGAGCGTGTCTAATATATGTGCCACAGGACCTGGCACACAGTAGGAGTTCAACAAACAAATGTTAAAGTCATGGATCAGAACCTTGAGCATTAGATAATAAATTGTTCTGAATTAAAATTTCTTCATTTAGGGAAAAAGCATTACAAGAGGGCATTGTTTAGAATATTTTTCACCTGCAGGTAACATAAAACTGAAATTAAATGGATTAAAATTTAAAACTTAGAAATGTGTTGGCTCCCATGACTGAAAATTCCAAGTATGAGACAGCCATTAAGAGTAATTTGATCAGAGATTGGCTCCACTTATCTTCACACTGCCTTCTTTTTCTTGTCAGCTTTAGCTTGCCATGCTAGAAAATGGCTTTGGTAATTGAGGTATCACATCTGTATATCACAACTTCTAGAGGATAAGTGAACTTATCTTTTCCCAACCATCAACTTAGTATATAAACCAAGCACTGGGCAAGGAAGATAGGATTAAGGTAATTGATTTAGGACAGAATGCAGATGGTGTTATTTACAAAAAAAGCCTCTTAGCTTTGAAATAGTGTCCCATTTGGAAGGGGGATGGGAAACAAACTCATGGGCAACAACCAAAAATGTTTACAAGTAGTTAATGACTAAGGTCTCTTTCAACTCTCAACATTTATGTTTCTATTAATCTCATTGATATCCTTATTATTTAATGAGTGAATTATTAAAAGTCTATATATTTTACTGAATTGTTTTACATTTTAAAGAGAAGGAAAATACTTTTAAATTATGGTCCTGTCAATTCTAATGCATAATTTATACTGTTACCGAACACAGATACAGTTCTGCTGCACATAGCCTATAGGCAAATTCCAGAGGCAGAGGTCTGGTGAAAAAGGAAAGGAATATTTTATTCAAAAGCTACAAAATTTTCAAAGAATGGCAGGTTTCTGCCTCAGAGTCCATCCCCTCTACAACACCCAGAGAAAAAAACCCTCCATACTTTACCAGACCAGTTCAAGGCTGCACCATTTAAAATACCCTGGGAAACACAATTTTCATTGAGTTAGATGTGACACTTGTTTTTGACTAACTTTTGGCATCTTAATCCAAAAATGACCCCAGTTTTTCTCTATCACGTCAACTTTTTAAGGTACAGGATACCCTCCCTTTGTCCCAAAAATCATACAAAATGTACATACAAAGGAAAATAAAGAAAAAAAATACCTAAATATACTGTTTATTTAGAGTTATTTTATTCATATAAAGGCTATATATTGTTACTGTAAGTCAAATTGTGAACAAGTGGTAAAAGTTCTGCTACCAAACATACATATTAAGGCATTTTATCTTTTCAAACAACAGGCTAGGAAATGTCAAAGTGAGATACTTGGAACAGTCTTCAGTTGGCAAAGCTTTAACAGATTGCTTTTTGGGACCCAGTTTTATGTGCAGAGGTGAGAATAGGATGTTCCTTCTGTCAACTAGTGGCTCATGTAGAATGTTTGGATCACCAGGTTTGAGGTCAGATCTTGGAGGCCAGTTCAACTCCATCCAATGCTTCTCATGAGCTCTGCTGTCCCACATACACAGAAAACAGGGATACTTGGTGAATCCGCGTTGCTGACCAAGAAGGAAGCAGACCATTTTAAGGTCAACACTGTTGATCCAATTGTGCTTGTGATGTTGCAAGAGATCAATGACTCTCTTTATGTCTTCATATTCTTCACAAAAACAAAATAAATGGCCAATTGGGATTGCACCAAATAAATTGTCATTGTGGAGGAGGACACACTTCAAGCTTTGCTTTGAGCTATCGATGAACAGTCACCATTCAGTTGTGTTATACATTGGAATTTCCAATTCCTTCATTACATCATGTATGTTATGGCAATACACAAAGCCACCATCACTTCAAACACACTGTAGAAATGCACTTTCTCTCGATCGAAAGCAGGATACCATCGCTCCTTTTTCAAGCAAGTTTTTCTCATGCAGTCTTCTTTTTCTTTTATTTTATTGATTATGTTGTTACAGTTCTCCCAATTTCTTTTCCCCCTGCTCCCCTCTACCCTGTGATGCCCGCTCCCTCCAATTGTCCCCCTGCCTTAGTCCATGCCCATTGGTTGTGCATATAGTTCTTCTCAACATCTTTCTGTCTACTCCACTCCCTCCTACTATGTTTCTTTTTTCTAAAATATGCTTTATTGATTATGCTATTACAGTTGTCCCGATTTCTTTTCCCTTTGTTCCCCTCCACCCAGTGACATCCCTCTCTCCAGTTGTCCCCCACCCTTAGTCCATGCCCACTGGTTGTACTTATGGTTCTTCTCAACATCTTCCTGTCTACTCTACTCCCTCCTACTATGCTTCTTAATTCCTGTACTTTCTCCCTCTATTTCTCCCCTTACTCCTCCCTGCTGACCTCCCCCCATAATGTTCCCCATACCTATAGTTCTGTTCACACTCTCGTTGCCTACTTAGTTTGTCTTTGTTTTGGTTCCCTAGCTTCTGCTGTTGGTTGTTGTGATACAGCTTTCATTTTAATGTTCATAGTTTTGATCCTCTTTCTCCTAAACAAGTCCCTTTAATATTTTATATAACAGTGGTTTGGATCTGATGAACTCCTTCAGTTTTACTTTATCCTGGAGGCACTTTCTTTGCCCTTCTATTCTGAATGACAGCTTCGCTGGATAGAGTAATTGTGGTTGTAAGTTTTTGCTTTTCATGACTTTGAATATTTCTTGCCAGTCCCTTCCTGCCTGCAGAGTTTCTTTTGAGAAATCAGCTGACAGTCTTATTGGGACCCCTTTGTGAGTAATTTTCTTCTTCTCTCTTGCTGCTATTAAGATTCTCTCTTTATTCTTAATTATTGACTTTTTGATTATAATGTGACTTGCTGTGGTTCTCCCTGGGTCCAGTTTTTTTGGGAACGTTCTGTGCTTCCTGGACCTGTAAGTCTATTTCCTTCCCCAAGTTAGGGAAGTTCTGCTTCATTAGTTTTTCACATAATTTTTCCATTTCTAGTTGTTCTTCTTCACCTTCTGGCAACCCTATGATTTGCATGTTGGCCCGCTTATAGCTGTCTGATAAGTTTCTGAGCCTCTTCTCATTTTCCTCACTTCTTGTTCCCTGTTTCTGTACTGGTTAACTGTTTGTTCCTTCCCTATGTTCCAATTTGTTGATTTGATCTCCAGTTTTCTTTCCCTCACCACTACTTTCATATGTGTTTTTGTTCATTTCAGCAGGACTAGCCTTCATTCCTTCCCTGTCTTGTTTAAGATCTGCTGTTAGGTCTGTAAGCGCTTTTATAACCTAAGCTCTGAACTGTGCCTCAGAAAGATTTCCTATCTGCTGCTTCGTTAGGTTAGAAATTTGCTGTCTGGTCAGCTGCATCACTGGGATCTCTATCATAATCTGTGTTTACCTTTGCTTCCTGAGCAGGGCTGTCACACCTCCTACGCTATAGAGGGTGGAGCCCCGTGCACTCATCACAACCAGGTGACCATCTCACCACACTGTGGCGTTTTCTTCGGGGGCAGGGTTCCAAGATGGATTCCTTTTGTTCACTCTCCACTGAGAGACCAGGAGCCTCCTCCTCCATCCCCATCCCCACCAGGCCTCACAGTCCAAGGCAATGAAGGTCTGCCTTCCCAGTTTTGGAATCACAAGCTGTCGGGTCTGGTTTGCAGCCGGGGGTGCTCCCCAGGCACTTCTCGCCTCCCCTTAAATATGGGTGTTTGTGCTTACCACTGTCCTGCTGCCATTGTTGCTGCTGCCGCAGACAGCTCAGCTTGACCTCTCTTCCCCAGATTCACCCCTCCTACCTGTCCGGATGAGCACCACTTCTTTATAACTTCATATGTTGGACTTCCATTTATTTTCCTGAACTTCTGGTTATTGCTGGTTTTGCAGTAGTTGTATTCCTTCTTAGTTGTGGAGGGAGATGGAGCGTGCCACTCTAGGCCTTTATCTTGGCCGGAAGTCTCTTGTGTTTGTTTGCTTCTGTGTCCCAGGGAGAGGTGTCACTCCTGTTACATTGTAAGGGGCGGAGCCTTAGGGATTCATCAGTAACAGGCGACCTATTTCACCACGTTCTGATGCCATATGTGGGGGAGGGGTCTGAGAAGGAACAATGCTGCTTACCCAGCACTCGCCCCTTTTCCAGGCACCTCTCCCACTTTTGCACCAAACTGGCACCCCTCTAGCTGCTGCCCTGGTTGTCATTCCCAGAGTGGGTGGGTCTTTGAATGTTCTAGGACCGTGGGGGCCCTTTAAACAAGTGGACTCTGCTCAGAGACTGGCAGTTTCTGCCTCCGTCTCAACCCCCACTGGTTTTCACAGTCAAAAGCAATAAGGCTTGATTTTCCCCGGACCTGCGACAATGAGCTGCTCTGGTGAGGAGCTGGGAACACTCCCCAGGTGTCCCTCCTGATTTTTTAAAATGTGTGACTGCACTTTCCACCAGCCTGCTGCTGTTGCCACTGCTGCAACCACCACACCATGTCCTCTCTGCCTGGGTTCCGCACCTCCTACCTCTCTGGATGAGTATTTCTTCTTTATAGCTTTGTTTGCTGGACTTCCATGCAGTTCGATTTTCTGGAACTTCTGGTTATTTCTAGTTTTTTATTTTATTTTGTTTTTTGGTTTTTCAATTACAGTTGTCCCATTTGTCCCCCATTGCTCCCCCCCACCCAGCCCACCCCTTCTCCCACAATCATATCCCTCCCCATTGTCCATGTCCATGAGTCATTTATACACGTTCCTTGACTAGTTTTGAGGTAGTTGTATTCCTTCTTAGTTGTGGAGGGAGACACCGCATGTCTATCTATGCCTCCATCTTGGCCAGAAGTCTTCGCATGCAGTCTTGATGCTAGGAGTTCTGAAGCCTTTTTGGATAGTCCCAAATCTCATGCCAAATCATTCAACTCATGCTGATCAAATCCCTTATGAACTGAGTCATCTTCAATTTCAAAATCTTCATCATTTCTGTTACTTAGTTCTTCACCATACTCCTGTTTTTCAAAAGAGGGTGGTCCAATGAAAACTGGCACTGGGATTTCAACTGAATGAGGCACTGAAAGTATAGCTGATGGTAGACTAGGATACTCTATTTTACATTTATTTTTCTTGTTACATCCTGACGTTTTCACTATACAAAAGTAACAGTCACTTGAATGATCTCTGGGTTCTCACCAAACCATAGGTATACCAAATGGCAATTTATCATGTGTTTCCTTCATCCACATTTGTATAATCTTGACACACTGCTTGCACACCTTGTGAGGGGCACAAAACTTATCTTAATCATCAAGTTTTACTTTAAAATATGCAAAATAGGCTTGCCTGACAAATGTGCTGTTTGTCCTTTGACTGGGAATGGTGAAACTGCCACAGATATAACAAAACAAATCAGAGTTGTTTAGGCACTCACGATAAGAAATAGCAGAGGCAGACATGATCTTAAGGAAAAGAAATAGGACTTCCGGCCAAGATGGAGGCTTAGATGGACATGCTAGGTCTCCCTCTACAACTAGAGAGGAATACAACTACTTCAAAACAAAGGATAACTAGAAATTCCAGAAAATAAAACTACACGGAAGCCCAACATATGAAGTTATAAACCAGCGGTGCCATTTGGGCAGGTAAGAGTTAAAGAGGGCAGCGCTGTTTGCGGTCGCACCTGGAGCGGCGGGGCGGCGAGGAATCCCGGCTGCGGTCAAGCCCCAGGCGGTGCGCGACTCCGGCGCTGGGGAGAGCGGCCGCCGCATCGCCTTGAACAGTGAGGCCCAGGGGGGCGGGAGGACGGATCCCGGTCTCCTAGCTGAATAACTGTGTGAATCCATCTTGGACCCCCGCCCCCAAAGAAAGCACCACAGGGCTGCGAAATAGGTCGCAGACAGGCGCCAGTTGCTGATTTGTGACGCGTACACAGGCACTGCCCCTTACAGCCGGCCCAAGAAAACAAAACGCATCTGTCAAAATGAGGCAGACAACTATAGAAATCCCGGTGGTGCAGCTCACAAGGCAACAGATGAAGAACCTGACAGATGAACAGATAAGAAACCTGTCAGAGGCTCAGTTCTGGGCCATTGTTATCAGGTGGCTTACAGAATTCACAAAAGAGCAGGAAAAAGATAAGAAAGAAGCGAAAAACATTCGTAATGAAAGGAACAAAACCACATACGAGACAGATGGTGAGGAAAAAAAATCCAGAGTTCATTTCAACAAACTGGAATATGGAGAAGGAACAAGCAGTCAACCAATGCAGAGAGAGGAAATGGGAAGCAACAATGAGAGGATCAGAAACCTCTGGGACAGCTATAAAAGGCCCAACATAAGAATCATTGGTTTGCCAGAGAGCGAGGAAGATGAACTAGAACTTGAAAAATTGAGTGAAAATATAATAAAGGAGAACTTCCCAGAATTGGGGAAGGGAATAGACTTGCAGGTCCAGGAAGCAAGGAGAGTTCCCAAGAGACTGGACCCAGGGAGAACCACTCCAAGACACATTATAATCAAAATGTCAAAAATTAAAGATAAAGAGAGAATCTTAAAAGCAGCAAGAGAGAAGAAAAGAATTATGTACGAAGGGGTCCCAATTAGACTATCAGCTGACTTCTCAAGAGAGACCCTACAGGCAAGAAGGGACTGGCAAGAAATATTCAAAGTAATGAAAATCCAAAACCTACAACCACAAATACTCTATCCAGCGAAATTGTCATTCAGAATAGAAGGACAGAGAAAGTGTTTCCAGGACAAAATAAAACTGAAAGAGTTCATTAGATCCAAACCACTGTTATATGAGAAGTTAAAGGGACTGGTTTAAAAAACAGAAGCTAGGGAGATGAAACAAAGGCAAACTAAACAGGCAACGAGAGTGGAAAAGGAACTGTGGGTACAGGAAGCATATTGGGGGGAGGTCAACAGGGAGGGGGAGTGGGGAGAGGGAGGGAGATGATATAGGAATTGGGGATCATGGTAGGAGGGAATGGAATAGACGGAGAGAGGTTGGGAGGAATTGTATGCACAACTAATGGACATAATCTAAAAGGGGGGGACAACTGGAGGGAGGGGGGCCACCAGGTGGAGGGGAGCAGAGGGAAGGGAAATTGGCACAAATGTAATATTTTAATCAATAAAACACATTAAATCTGAAAAAAAAAGGAAAAGAAATAAGTACATATGTAAATAAAAAAATAAATTCTGCTAACTGCTTGTATACATCAAGAACTCAGACTACACTTCAGAATACAATTCACTATAGAGAGCAGCACACAACCTCTCACCACACTATCTCATGCATAACTGAATAGCCTAGACAAGTATAAACCTGTTTCTGGTCTCCAAGGTCATCCCCCACCCCTCCCCACTCGAGGGAGGTTTGCTCTCAGCCAATAGGAGAGCACTAGTGCTTCCCTCGAGCCAGGCTCGATCCAGCCTAGAGTGGTCACATTAAGATAAGCTGTACAGAAAAAAACTTGACATGATAGAAGAAAACTAACTGCAGTTTTGAAATCAACATGCCTATTTAAGTCTAAAACAGCTTAAAAATTGAACTCAAGAGGAATTATGTTAAAAATTGTTCCCCTGTGATATCATTCTTTAGGAAGTGCAGACGGCTGCTACATAATTATCCAGGCAGATCAGCAAGGAATAGAAAAAGGCTACATCTCTACCCTCCCTCCATTTAAATCTCCTGGCCAATAATTCCATGCACTCTAGAAGTATCCTGCTTCCCAGCCAATCTCACCCTTTTTCAGTCTAGACTAGCAGGTGCACATCTTCCCCTGCCACATCTCCATGCAAGCCTAAGGAAATCTGTCTCATGCTACACTAGCTTGTTTACCATTCCCTTGGGCAACCTCTTATTATGGCTCCTTTCCTCCCAGCACCAAGCCAGCATCAATACTTGAGAAAGAGAAACTAACAGATCTTTTTCTACCAACTGTATATCATCCAAGCAGCTTCAATTAGACCTATCCATCTTTTTTTGCACATGGAATTCAATATTTTCAGTGCCTGCCATGAGCTGGGTAATTTAATAGGCCTCAGATATACAATGAATAATAAGAGACACTTGTAAAAGACACTCAAGGATAAATATAGAAGATAGTCCTATAATATAATTATTATAAGAAAGCATTAATATAGAAAATATAGAAGGAATTAAGGTAGAGATAAGAAGAGAGAGAGCACAGAGAAAGCCAAATCCTGAAAGTTAAATAGGTGTTCAGTGGGAAATGATGTTCTGGCAAAGAAATAGATTACAGGAATGCCAAAGTGGAAGAAGACTACTTCGACTTCACGAAATGTCAAGTAGATCACTAGGCCATTGTGGCTTAAGGTATAAAGTGGAAGGAAGAAGTGGAGAATGTTTAATATACAGAGATAAACAGGGAACATATAATGACTGACCTTAAAAGTCATGTTAGGAATTTTGGACTTTATCCTAAAGGTAATGTAGTGTTTTATATGAAGATGTCACAGTTTACAATTTTTCCACAGCATTCAGAATCTTGCAACTAGTCCAGCTGCAATTAACAGGACCATAAATATTTGTATTGCAACATGATCCTCCTATGAATTCTCCTTAGAATTCACAAAGAAAGAACTAAAGTCTATCATAGTAAATAAGTCATGATAAATTCTATTTAACTTTCTACTAGTTGATTTTCAAAGTGCATTCTACAATGTTTACTTATTTTTAAAGCAATTTGAAGAATGCCTATGTAAAGAAATTAAAGACCTAGCAATAAAGATTATTTGACCAGTAATGTGTTTGGTAGGAAGGTGGGACTTTACCTAATGAATGTTTTTAATTTTATTGCTGTGTAATGACTATGGAATTTTTATTTTATGGTCTTTCTTGCTATACATGATATATCCAAATTATCCATCACAGTTTGATTTAAGGATCCCCAGGGTTTGAAATCCCTTGAGAAGAAACTAAAGTCTAGAATAAGAGATAAAATGGCTTAACTAGCAAGGCTAGAATGCAGATAAAACCAGGACCATGAGTTCGTCAGTAGTGAATGAGGAGGATTTCATAAAATTGGAATTTGTATTTAAGATTGATATGTATGGACAAAATCTGTGGGGGGGCGGGTATGTGTAACTCACACAATGACTTAAGACAAGACTGTATTCTCACTATGTTGCTGCTCATGGATCAGTGCCAAACCATCTCTTGCAAGATAAGACGATGTAACATTGTGTTCTCTGGAGCATCTTTCTTCCCTGGACATGCTTGCAGAGCATGTCGCAAACTAAATTATGGTCTCAGCATTTTCAATGAATATTTCTTCAAATAAGTTAATATAATTCATTATCAAGAGCCAATAAGCCTATCTTACACAAATGCATACTTGTGGGTGGGAGTAAACAGCCTTTCTCCAAATTGTTGGTACAGTATTCTGGTAAAACCCTATGTCTTCCTAGGGATTTTATACCTTTTAAACTGAGAGGGGCCATTTCTGCCAAGCAGCTCTTGAAAGTTCTGATGTCTTATGAGCCATCTCTGATCACCCAAACTTCTGCCCCAGGAGAATCACTTTGCTCTTCTACATGACCAGACCATCTTCTCCATCATCCACCTTTCAGGTTTTCCAGAGCGCCCAGGGTCCTCAACCACTTGGTCTTCAACTGCTAGTGCTGGTATCTTATCCCATTTTTTCCAACAAGGTACTTACCCTTGTGCGAAGACCTAAACATGATTCCTGCTAATATGCCACATTATGTCCTATTATTCCTCCCTTTTATCTGGTTTATATTTCTGTATTGTGGATAATCATCACTGTGCAATAAAACAATACATGCCTTATGTGGAAAAAATCAAGTCAGAATACAAGCCAGAGAATGAAGCTTGAAATAAAAAATTAGATGGTAGATACTAGCTGATAATGAACTTAACCTACTGAGGCTTGAAATTTCAAATAAAGATGAATAACTCACTTGAAGGACTGGCCTGAAAGTTTCACAGTAACTAAATATAATAATACTCTATAATATTCTCTATAGAGTATACATAATACTGTACTGAATAAAAAATAGAATTCAAGGAGAACAAAAGCAAACATCAAAGAGTTTAAAATCAGAGGAACTCAAATTAAAGTTACTAAGTTAAAAATGTCTAAATTATAATTTCAGATAAGCAGCATTTCAAATGTAATTATATTTTAATTTACTAAATCTGGTCAAATTATAATACATCTCCATAGGGCCATTTAAAAGTCATCTCCTTCATTTAAATGTGCAGGTATGGGTCAAAGAAGAGCAGACCTTAAAGAAAGAAGAAGCCGACCATTACACCTGTTGGACTATACCAAGAGGCAAAATTTGTGGATATGATCTATATCAACAACTGGTTTCAATGCAAATAAATTTAACTGAACATCAAATCTGCACATTAATAATAACCTGACTGCTTTACAAAAGAATCCAGTGTAGGGGTATGTAAAAATTAGCAAGCTTGCCTAAGCTATGACAAACTGAGAGAAGTAAATCTGGGTATGGATGTCATTTCCATTTTAGTAAGGTGACTTTGGGAAACTTATATAACTTGCCTCAGAGTTCTACATTTATACAATAAGAATGATTATTAGGACTATTATGAAAATGAAATAATACTAGATTTGTAAAGGACTTGGCACAGAATTTGGTCCTTAGAAGTAGTTACTAGTTAATTCAATATACATACATGTTCCAAAATGCATCAATTGGATAAAATTAAATATTTAAATACTATGGCTATTAACTATTTTTAAACACTATAAATGTTTCTCTTCCTCTTGAGTATCTCTGGAATTTTGGAAAATCTTGTCAAGCATTCCAAGGTTCAAATTAGTCCCTCTAATGAGGTTACTTCAACAGAAGTAAAAAACAGGTTGTGAGTTCTTGATTTGTAGCACTCTGTTCTGCTAAGATTTTGCTCTCCTCTCCTAAATAAACCACTAATCAGGTATATTTGCTTGTTTTATCCTACAATTTATCCAGTGACATTTTTTAATGATAGTTGCTTTGTAAAGAGCAGATTGCTTCAGTGCTAAAATCTATTTGTTAGTACAAAGACAAAGAAAAGATGTCTAGCAATGTAATGAGCACCCAGACAGACCCTCAAGAAATAGTATTTTGTATTGTCATGGCCAAAATTAACTCTGATATTTCCAAATGTCACAATTAATCCACTCTTAACAAGCAATATTTTTAAATGTATTAGAAGGAAGACTTCCAAAAGTCATGTCTAATATAGAGGATGCATAGTGATTTCAGCTCTTTAAAAAAACATAGCAGTTATTTAGACATGCGTTTGGAAAGCTGATTAATAATATTTTGAGAATCTCCATAAACTTCAACATAAAAAATGTTTTATGTTATTCAATGAAAACCTGGCAGGCACTAATGTTTTCATGTGTTTAATCCCACCAAATCTGCCTTAGCTCTCTTCTGTGATTACAGACTACCAGCCAGGACATCCCACTATACCACTGTTACAGAACAAATACTTGAATCCCCCTAAAATTCCTATGTTGAAACCCTGATTTTCTATATGATGCTTTTAGGAGGTGGGACCTTTGGGTGGTGATTAGGATTAATTGAGGTAATGAAGATGAAGCCACCATAAGTGGGTTTAGTGCCCTTATAAGTCACCAGAGAGCTTCCTTGTGTTCTTTGCTCTCTGGTATGAGAGAGAACAAGAAGCCAGCAATCTACAGCCAAAAGAGGGTCCTCACCAGAACTTGACTATACTGGCATGTAATCTCAGATTATCAGCGTCCAGAATCATGAGAAATAAGTTTCAGTTGTTTATAAGTCACCTAGTCTGTGTCACTTTGTTATAGCAGCAAACTGACTAATAAAACCCAACAACTCCTTGACTATATAATTAGGCCAAATTGACAGGTGACCTAATTCAAACTAATCTGAATAATTCCTTAAAATTGTATCAGTGTACGCCATTTTTTTCATCAGTGATGGGTGACTAAACTAGGAAGATATAATCCTGAAGATCCCTGTGGCTATGCCATCATGTCCCTCACATGGAGAAAGCCTGTCTATTGTAGGAAGCCAACACACCAATGGAAACAGAACCAAGTGCTGGAGGAGGGATAGGCAGGAGAGACAGATCAAGAAAAATATCATTCTTTGACTCCATAATGTTTCTATTTTTTTAATTATATTTTATTGATTATGCTATTGTAGTTGTCTTGATTTTTTCCTCCTTTGCCCCCTCCACCCAGCTCCCTGCCACTCTTTCAGGTAATCCCCACATCTTTTTCATGTCCATGGGTCATGTGCATAGGTTCTTAGGCTACTCCTTCTCCTATACTGTACTTTACATCCCCATGGTTATTCTGTACTACTTATTTGTACTTCTTAATCCCTTCTGCTCTTCACCCATCCCCCCACATCCTCCTCCCATCTGGCAACCATGAAAATGCTTCTGCACTCATGATTCTGTCTCTGTTCTTCTTATTTGTTTTGTCTGCTTTTTAGATTCAATTGTTGATAGACATGTATTTATTGCCATTTTATTGTTCATAGTTTTTTGATCTTCTTTCTCTGAAATAAGTACCTTTAACATTTCATATAATAATGGTTTGGTGATAATGAACTCCTTTAGTTTTTCTTGTCTGGGAAGCACTTTATCTGCCCTTCCATTCTAAATGATATTTTTGCTGGGTAGAGCAATAATAGCTGTAGGGTCCCTGCTTTTCCCGAGTTTGCATATTTCTTGCCAACCCCTTCTAGCCTGCAAAGTTTCTTTCGAGAAATCAGCTAACAGTCTTATGGGAACTCCTTTGTAGGTAACTCTCTGCTTTCCTCTTGCTGCTTTAAAGATTCTCTCTTTATCCTTAACGTTTGGCATTTTAATTATGATGTGCCTGGCAGTGGGCCTCTGTGCATCCCTCTTGTTTGGGACTCTCTGTGCTTCCTGGACTTGCAGGTCTATTTCCCTCACCAAATTAGGGAAGTTTTCTTTCATTATTTTTTCAAATAGAATTCCCATTTCTTGCTCTTTCTCTTCTCCTTCTGGCACCACTATGATGTGAATGTTGGACCTCTTGAAGTTGTCCCAGAGGTTGCTTATACTATTCTCATTTTTTGGATTCTTTTTTTTTTCCTTGTTGTTCTGATTGGTTGTTTTTTGCTTCCTATGATCCATATCATTGACTTGATTCTAGGCTTCATCCATTTTACTGCTGTTTCCCAGTAAATTATTTTTTAATTTCAATTAGTGTATCCTTCATTTCTGACTGGATCTTTTTTATGCTGTTGAGGTACTCACTAAACTCAGTAATCATCCTTATAACCAATGCTTTAATGCTCCATCTGATAGATTTCTTATCTCCATTTTGTTTAGTTCTTTTTCTGGAGTTTTGATCTGTTTTCTCATTTGGGCCATGTTTCTTTGTCTCCTAATTTTAGCAGCCTCCCTGTGTTTGTTTCTACATAGTATGTAGAGCTGCTTTGACTCCATATCTTGGTAGTGTGGCCTAATGTAGTAGGTGTCCTGCAGGGTCCAGTGGCACAGCCTCCCCTATTACCCAAGCTGGGTACTCGAGGTGCACCCTTCATATGGGCTGAGTACACCCTCCTCTTCTAGTTGGGCCTTGGCTGCTGTTGGCAGGTCAATGGGAGGGATTTACCCAGGCCAGTCAGCTGCAAGAACTGGCTATGACCACTGACCACCAACCTCCACACTTCATGGGGGACCATCCATGCAGGGGCAGGGTGGTGGTGCTCCAGTGTGGTAGGTAGCTGTCCACTGGGCCCACTGGTGCTGGGGTTCACCAGGTGGTATAGGCCAAGGTCAGCCCCCTCCTGTGTTTTGCCCAGGGCCACCTGCCTGAGCTATAAAGCAATCTGAGATGGCTGCTACTAGTTTGGGCTTGAAGATTCCCAGTCAAAGCCAAGCTTTGAATCTAGGCTGGCTGCTGCTAGTGCTAGGTCTGGGACTCACTAAGGCCAACCATTGCTCATTTGATAGGATATAGGAAGTTGTGAAGCATGAGCTAAGACCAGCCATTCATATGGAAAAGCAGCTTGGGTGGGCCTATAAGATGGGTAGGGCAGAGTCTCTGCAGATCTCCACAGTGAGTCAAACAGTTTTAGCCAGATTGATGGAGTCTCAGTCTCAGACATGGCACCAGCATGCAGGCTCTGTGGGAGGAGGGTTTAGAAAAGAGACAATGGCCTCTGTTCGCCTTGACACCTGACACTTCACTTTCTCCCTATATACCACTCATTTCTTTCAAGCTGCTACCCCCGTGCTGGAGCTCAGAGGGAGAGTGTGAGTAGGTGAGTCCATGTGTGGGTTCTCTAAGAGGAACTGCTTGGGACTCCAGAAGTTTCTTCCACTGACTCAATCCCCACTGTTTTTGTAGCCAGAAGTTGTGGGGACTTATCTTCCTGGGCTGGGGTGCCTAGCGTGGCACTGGGACTCCTCGCTCCTGAGATATTCCTCCTGACTTTTTATTCACCACACATGAGTGAGGAATCAGCCCATTCTGCACTGCACCCCTCCTACAAGTCTCGATGGATGTGGTTTCCTTAATTCCATAGTTGTCAGACTTCCATTCAGTTCAATTTCTGGCGGTTCTGAGTGATGGTTGTTTATGTTTTTGTTGTAATTTTGTTGTGGTTGTGCAAAGAGGTGAGCCATATCTGTCTGTGCTGCCATCTGCTATAGTGCATCTAAAGACAATCCCACCTTCTTGGAATTTTTAGCTACATGCATGATTGAGTAAATTCCTGCTTTGAACTAATTTATTTGAAGTTTTGTCATTGCAACAGAACACTATCTTAATCACACTTAAACAAAAAGAGGATTCACATTTTATAGCAAAGCCAGTCTTAAAAATTGCTTTGGAGATTCAGTTACTATTTTCCTATGATGGTTTTAATAACATAATGGATTTAGATAATCTCTTTAATTAGAGTGCAGTAGAGTTCAATCTGAAAGTTCTAGTTTAGTAATCATAGCACATAATTCATCAGTGCCAGGATCTTTTCAGACAACCCTTGCCTTTGTGAATAAAGTATTATATAATTGGATTTTTTAAATTTTATAAGATAAAAACATGTGTGATTTCATTTTCACATACTTCTCAGGAAGGCCAACTATAGGAATAATTTCTAATATTTAAAATAATAAAAAATTTGCCCTCTCTTTCCTGATGTCAGACACTAATATAAAAATGTTTTTGTTGCTTTATCAATGATATAGCATAGTAAGTTGAACAGTGGTTCCCAAGAGCTATGTCCACTTGGAACCTCAGAATGTTCAGACCTTATTTGGAATAAGGATTTTTTTCAGATACAGTTAAGGTAGAATCTTTTTCTTATTTATATAAGTATATTTTATTGATTATATTGTTACAATAGTTCCAATTTTTCCCCTTTCCTCCCCTCCGCCCAGTACCCCCCTCCCCCAACAAACACCCCTCCCCAAGTCCATGCCCATGGGTCATACATACAAGATCTCCTGCCTCACCTTTTCATATATTATTATTATTCATTTTTTAAATAATTAATTAATTATTTTAACAATAAAAAATAACAATCTCTCCCTCTCAGACTTAAGACCCTTTATAATCTTATAAAGGACAATGGGCAAAGGTCTTGAGCTCCTCTAGCTGCTTCAAGCTGGACATGGTCATCGTCCTACCTACCCTTGGGTCCAGAAATCCCTAATAAGAGTGAGGGTGGGGAGGAGGGGATGGCCTTCCCACATGGGGAAGGATCATGCAGACTCCAGGTCCGTTGGCTATCCCCAGACAACGGCATGCTTGGTTTAACAGGCTGGCATCCTTGTTGTATTCTGGAGGCAACAGATTTGGCAAAAGGGTTAAAAGACATCATTCAATCCATAACCACTAGATGACAAAAGACAGGTATTAATTTTTCAATATCCCACATTACAAAAAAGAAGGGCTTCTTTGGAGGAAGGTGTGCCAGGTACATCTCACCTGTCCAAAACCCTTTTGCCCATTATACTTAGTTTGGGCTGAGGGAAATAGTTTAGGTTTTCCCCTCTCAGGCCTCTGGGCTCTTTCTGTCCAAGCCATTAGGACAGAAAAGAGAAACCAGTTTTAAAGTGAAGCCTACAGACCACCTCATTCTTCACCAACCCAGCCACTTAGTTCAGTCAAACCATTGAGTCTCAGGAGGCAGCGATGCAGACAGGATTAAGTGAAGCCTATACATGCAGACAATCACTCAGGTAATGAGATCATAGGCTTATGCCCTTTGAAAACAGAAAACACATGTTAATTTATGTAACATAACCCACATACAAGTCTCTAAATCTGTAGGACTGTCTTATCGGAAAGACATCCAGTTGCAAGGCATTTGACATTCTTCTTGCCTGTAAATTAAACATCTTTGATAATACCACAGACATAGTTTAATTTTCAAATCAAAACAAATTTTAAATGAAGATAAACCTTAAAAACGGTTAGCTACACTACTTTATAGTCTACCACTGAGCATTGTGATTTTCCTTGAATCGCGATGTTTCTCCCTAAGATTACCCTCCTTGTCATTAAAAGGACTGCATTAAGTCCATTATAATTTTTCCTGTTTATTTGCATAAACACAACAAGAGCAGAAAATGATTAGTTATGATCTTTAGTTCTGCTTTGCTGGAACTTAAGCACAGAACATTTAGGGTGACCTTCAGTCTTCCCTTCAGGGCACAGAAGCAGAACCACATACCTGGCATTCAGCCTTGCCTATAAACACCTGTCTTTTCCAAGTCCTTCATGTTTTCCATTGTGCCTTAAGGTCCCTTATAGCCGTTTTTCAGGAAAACAACCTTCATTCCTTCCCTGGAAAGATTGCCATGGACCACACATCCAACCAAGGTAACAGGCCAAACTACCTTTCCTTTCGATGGGGGGTTGTTTCTCTGTCTCCCCATTTTTGTGACTCCTATTGTTTGTTGGTGCTTCTTAGAATGATCTGCACTTCCTGGATCTGCCCCTGGTGGCGTCAGATCCTGTACCAGTATGGTCCTAGGCAGCTTGTTGGAGACTTCCAGGGATCTACTGCCTTTGTCTGACTTCTTTAGTTGTTAATCTATTCAATCTGTGATTAGCCGTCAGGCTTAAGGACCATGGGTGTGGCAGCTTAATTCCTGTAGGCAGGGCTTTTGTTTCCCTCAGGCTGACGCCACTTGGAGTGGGGGAAATGGTCTGCCTGCAGTGTGGGGATGAGTCAGCACTGGGACCTGGTCAGCTGTTTCCCCAGCTCTCCCCTCAAAGCCACCACACCAAACTCTCCCCAAGTGTCTCTAGTCCTCCCTGCCTTCCCTCCGCTCCAGTCCAGGGTAAGTGGGGGCAAAATATTTTTGTATGTGATCCTCTTAAGAGCTCTTTTTCTCCAGCTGTTTCTCTCCAGCTAGCAAGAAACCCTGTGGCTTTTTGCTTTTCTCAGCTGATACTATTTTACTTTCCACTCTGTTGCTGTAGGCTGGGAAGCTCAGCTGGGGGTTTAGACCCTGCCGTTCTCAAGGGGAACCCCTGGCTGCTGAGCTCTTTCTCAGTCCCTTGAGCTGCCACCCGTGTGACGCCAGCCAGCCCCTTCCGCGTCTCCGCACTCCCTACCGGTCACGTTGTGATGTAGCGGCCTTTTCTGTCTCTCCGTGGTTATAAGACTTCTCTCCAGCTAGTGTTTAGTTGGTTATTCCAGATGATTTCTCCAAAATTAAGTTGTAAATCCAGACTAGTTCTGGGAGGAGGTTAGTGTAGCTTCCACTTACTCTCCCGCCATCTTGTTTCTCCTAAGGTAGAATCTTGAAATAAAATTATTTCAAATTAGTGTTGTCCGGTTATAGTCTTAAAAGGAGAAGACACTGAGGGGTCAAAGAAGGTCATGCAAAGATGGAGGCAGAGATCAGAGTGATGCAGCTATAAGCCAAGCACCCTCCATGGTTGCCAGAAGCTGCCTGAAACTAGAAAGAAGCAAGGCAGCTTCCCTAGTGCCATCAGAGGGAGTGTGATCCTGCAGACACATTGATTTTGGATATCTAGGCTCCAGAACTGTGGAAGAATAAATTTCTGTCATTTTAAGTCAACAAGTTGTAGTAATTTATTACAGCAACCCTGGGAAAGTTAGACATATAGAAATGAAGATTCCCTGTAATTAATTTGAGTATTCTTTTTGTTGGTTTTCGGTGGCTACAAATGTTAGGTTTTTAACACTATTCTTAGAAAATCTACTATAACACATTTTGCCATGGGTGAAAGTTACTGGGAGTTTTGACCTATATTTCCCTGATTTTTTTTTTTTAACAATATCCATGTGAGAACATGGACCCACCTACATTCTGTAACTAAAATGTATTTTTCAAGTATATTTTTACGATTGGTTTTCTTGTTATATTCAAACAAGATGTCTGCTAAATGTTAATGTATGCCGTCATTCAGAAAAATATCTGTCAAGTCTTGTAGTTTACAATTCCATAAACTACTGCCATAGATGAGGTTTGTTTTGGGAGTCTCTGCATGTTTGTAAATTCTATTTTTTATATAAAAGTCTGATGAACCCTTTGCTCACTATGATCTTCATGGGCTTCAGTTTCCCAACATCAAGATAAAAATAAAAACATTTTACAATGTGTGAGGCATTTCTGTACACAACATGCCATTCAGTATAAATAACTGTAACAAATATAATTCTATCTTTTTTATATTCGAAATATCTAATTCTTACATAAAATATTTTACACATTCCTGGAGAGGAAATACATAACTTGCATCAGTTTTACAAAAGACCCTAATAGAGAAATATTGGAGACATTTTTATTGCTGTAAGAAAAATTATAAAGCTATGAAAAGTATCTATGTAGCTAGATAAAATAGTCTTAGTTTTCAATTTGTATCCTGTAACATTATTTTCTTAATAGTTGGGTACCCCATTGTAAAGTTGCTGTCAGGATCAGAATCACCCATCTTATATGTTTCCAATCTCATAGAAAGAAATTTACACTCACATAAGAGGTTTGATATGGTCAGCAAATAGCTATTTTACATTCATATGCCTTAGTATGAAATTTTCATGATTTATTCCCATATTTCTTATTTTATCTTAAAAGTTTCATTCTTATTTTTATTCAGATATAACTGACATTATAAAAAGACTAAGTATAGATCTCTACTTAAAATCCATATACATGCAAAATCTCCATTACACTTAGCTTAGCACTTTTATTTTATTTTTTAATATTTTCAGATCTTAGAGCTTCTTTTTTTGAAGATTTTGTTTTTAGAGAGCAGGAAGGGAGGGAAAAGAGAGGGAGAGAAATATCAATCGTTGCCTCTTACAGGCCCCCAACTGGGGACTTAGCCTGCAACCAAGGCATGTGCCCTGATTGGGAATTGAACCAGCAACTTTTCAGTTTGCACACCAGCATTCAACCCACTGAGCCACACCAGCCAGAGTGCACTTTTAATAAATATTTAAAACAAAGTATTTATTAAGTATAGTATGCCCACCACCTGGACAGTTTCCTTATTTCTGGACTTCCTCCCATTTCCTGTAGGTGGATCTTTTTTTCTGAGTTTAAATCTGGGTGCAAGCCCCTGACAGTCTTCCCTGGATAATAGAACAAGCACAGCTCCCTCAGAAGGAATGAAATGAGATTGGGGCATATTCTAATCATATGTTCAAGGTCTGTTGCATCTTTCTACATTCCTATATAAAAATTATAAATACATTAAAGCATTTCTTGCTTTAGCTATGCTCTCTGATAAAACATAAGTCACAAAGGACATTGTCCACACTGACCAATGCTAGAAACAGCAAAATGTGCTCAATACCTGACAAAGTATAAGCTGATTTCTGTCACTAAATAGGCTTACATATTTTTATAGATTGACAATAAAAATAAAATATTTGAGAGATGTGCAGCAAAGTGAAAAGGGAGAATCAGAACACATATTTTAAAATCCTAAAACAGGAGGATTCTTCCACACCTGTAACTTTTCATTTAAATGTTAATTTTCCCATAGGATTTTTCATACTCAGTGACTTTCTTTCTTTACCACCACACCTATAATGATATTCCATTTTTCTGGAATCTCAGGAGAAAATACATGTCCTAAGTTTCTACTTTAACTCCCACTGTAATAAGCTTACAATGGGCATTAAATCATTTTTTAATTGAAATGAAGACTGTATTGAACCAAGTGTGAAGTTTCTCTAAGAAACATAGAAACAAAGGATTCAAGAGTGCACAGAGCAGATAAGTAGTTAAACATCTAGTATACAAAGTCATAGTGTGGTGATAACAAAAGGCATTATCTCTGTTAATATCTTCCAATGTCTCTTTTTAAAGCCTGAGATCAATCAGAGGTGAACATCTGCCACAGTTAAGAGCTACATGAACTTTTTATGTAAAATACAGCAGTCCCTCTCTATATCACGGTTCACTTATTGCGCCCTCACTGTATGGCGGGATTTTTAAGTATTATATTTAATTATATATCACGGATTTTTCGCTATATCACGGGATTTTGCGGTACTGTATACATATGTTGTTAAAGTCACGTAGGTTTAAGAGTGTAGAACATGTTTAAGAACATAAGTAGTGTTTATAAAAGTGTGGAAAAAGTTAATACGGGACTGGGAAAGGTTAATAAGGGACTAGGAGCAGTTTATAAGTGTATGGGAAGGGTTTATAAAGGCTTAAAATATATGTAAATACTAAAATAAATGTAAGGTTCTTACTTCGCGAATTTTCACTTATTGCAGGAGGGTCTAGAACGTAATACCCGCTATAAGTGAGGGAATACTGTATTCATAAAGTCAAAAGCTTTTACCAGATGTACCTTTCTAACCAGTTTACTATTTAATGCTTAGTTCGTATGGTAAAATGTATTCCTTTATTTTTGAGACATATTATTCAGTTATAATTTTCTCCTTTATGCAAAAGGGGTATAATGTTTCCTTCAGAAATCTTAGGACAAGTAAATAATCAAAGGAACAAAAAAAGAAAGTTTAAAATACTCATCATGATACCCATAGACAGCCTGTCTGGACTAGTGGGAGCGCGCTGAGGGTGGGAAAAGGGTGGGGCTAAGGGGGGGTGGTATAGAGCTAGGCCATGGGAATGGGACTTGGCAGTTACTTGTTCACAGAGCCACGTTGTCTGAGATAGAGGTTGGAGGGCATGGTGTGCAGCAAAGAATAGCGAACCACCCACGGCCATGGCGAGGACATTGAGTTTAACAGTGCCAGGCTTCACTTCCATGGTACTGTGAGGCTGTATCATTGCCAGGTAACCAAGCACTACTGCCTTGTGGTCAGTCGCTCTCTGCCCTTCCCCTGGGTGCAGGTCCTGCTCCTGGCTGCAGCTACACCATCCCTCCTGCTGAAGCCACACTCAGCACTGCCTAAGAGGCTTGCAGGGTTTCCAGGGTCCCTTTACTCAGGCCTTTGGTTCAGTGGCTCTCTCTCAATGGGTCCGAGTGCCAACAATTCACTGCATAAAGGACTAGGGCATGAGAGGCAGAGTTGACTGAGCACCAGGCTAGTCTCCCCAACCCCAGCAAAGATGCAGCAGGCAGAGGTCCTTACACTGAGTAACACAAGGCTAGCAAAATAGAGAGGGCAAAAGCCCTCCTGCCCCCTTCTGGTACCAGATTGGGAGTGGGACCAGGGAAAGGCAGGCACATGTACAAGAGAAATCAGAATTATGGGAGGGGAGATGCTGACCAAAGAGGTCTGTCAGTCTAGCCTGGGGAGAGAAGGAATTTGTTGGGAGGAGGGTCCACCCAACAAACTGCAAGGTATTTTATTTTAAAAAGGAATAAAAGCTTCTTTTTAAAGAAAACAAAAAGATGACAAAACCAGCACCCAGATCTGAAGATCTATATAAACCAGCAGGAGAAAATGACTTCACTGGAGGAACCCAGGGCACCTGACTCCTAGTTGGGGAGAGACCAGTCACGGTGGTGGGTTTTGGAAGATGCACTGCTTGGAGGAGAGTCAGCCCCCACCGGGTTCTCTGCCCCAGCCACAGCCTGTGGGGGAAGGGCAGGCCAGGGGGGAGAGGGAAGGCAGCAATCCTAGCAGGGAGCTACCAGTCTCCATTTCCGAATACAGAAAGTACCCAATCCTGATCCATCCAACACCCAATCTGGTATATGTCAGGGCAGCTCTGCTCTGAGAAATCACCCAGAGACTGCTGTGGGAACAGATAACTGGTTTATTGAGGGAACAAAGGAAGGGGGAAGGGGGTGGAAGGGGAGAGGCAGCTCCTGGACCAACTCAAGGGCCTGTAGGAGCAAGGGGAATGGGGAGAAAGGGAAGGGGAAACGGGGACTCCCAGGCCTCCTCATGGGCCCATAGGAGTCCCACCTGAACTTCTGCAGGCACCTTTTTAATACTTGTCGACCACACATTTTGGTGAGGGTGAGTTTGCTTATCAACATATTCAGTAGATCATTTACATCTGATAGTTCGCGCCCCCCCCCCCCCCCACGCACACACACACCAGGTTAGTTAACACATTGGGCTAGGTTCATTACCATTTCCCCTGGGAATGGTTTCAGTCCATCAGCACATCTTTTGGGAACTGCTAAGTCCATCAGCGCATCTTTGGGAATGGCTAAGTCCAGGGCCAGGTTGATCAGCATATACCAAAAATCCAGGTGTGCATTCTAGCTGCATCCATGTTCTGACAGTATAGACCCAGGGGAACAAAGAAACTCTCTTGCCTTCACAGGCTGCTGGGGACCTGCACGCAGATGACACACCAGCCTATTGTCTCTATGGGCCACGTGGCCCACGGCCTCCAGAAGGGAAACTCTCTCTTGCTGATCTGGTGGAGCATTCATTGGTGCATTTACATGATTTTAGTCCAGGAGCATGCAACCATGTGGCCCTAATAGCCACATGGCCACAACCACACCGGCTCCATACATAGCCTCCAGGAGGAAGCCTGAAACCAGACAGCAGCTGGGAACAAGCTATGCTACCTGAATGACCATTCAGCAGCTGCCTGTGGGCTCCAAAGGACAATACTTTAAAATGGAGCAGGAACTCTGGGCACTAGCTTTTGTTTTGGTCTTGCTGAGGACCGCTGGGCTTTGTCTGGGTTTTATGGAGCAGATGAGGTTTGAGATAGGGAGTCCCTCATTCTCCCAGATCACTCAGCACCATAATAAAAGCTTCTTTCCTTTTTCACCAGCCTCTGCCTTTTGAGTTTGTCTATTGTGGCGATAGAGAGCCAAACCCCTTTTTTTGTTCAGCAACAATAAAGCCACCTCCCAGAGGGAAACATCTGATATTTATCACCTTAGATTTTCTATATTATATAAGCACTGTAGTTGGAAATGATAAAAATGATCAATAACTCACATGCAATCTTCCACATTCTCTTCCAATTCTACATGCGCAAAGATGTTAAAAACAGCAGTGCCATGAAAATAAGAATCTGATCCCCTGTATGCTACAAGGAAGGTCATCCACCAAACATTCAATTAGATTGAAATGTGAGTAAAAAACAAGGATATTAAACCACTGAGATTTTCACATTAATTTTTTTTGTAACAATTAGCTTATTCTGACTAGCATAGTAACTTTTACTTTGAAATAAGATGTTACCTTAACAAACCCTTAAATATATGTCATTTGCTGAGCAGCTGGATGTTGAGTGATGAGGAAAGTTACACACAGTGAAAAGCAGTTGGAGGGGAAAAAAAGGGAAAAGAAATTGGGACAACTGTAACAGCATAATCAATAAAGCATATTTTTTTTAAATAAGAAGAATATAGGAAAGGGTGAAGCCAAAGAACTTATATACACAACCCATGGACAAGAACTAAGAGGGTGGGATTGCTGGAAGAAATGGGGGTACTGGGAAGAGGGGGCAAAGGGGGAAAAAATTGGGACTACTGTAATGACATAATCAATAAAATATACTTTAAAAAAAAGTAGTTGGAGACAATAAAAGAAGTACTGTGTGTTGGCTATCATTATAGGAGGGCAGCTAGCTATTATGAGGAATAAATAATACCAGGAGAGAATTGTTTGCAAGGGAATAGATAAAATCAACAAATTTGGGGCCTTGAAGAAGTGGAAAATCTATCTGATCACTTCTAGAAACAGTGAGACATGACAGAGGAAGTTGTTGCGGGCCCAAAGCCCTTTAAGACATAGCCTTAGGAAGAAAACAGAATAAGGGTAGATTTTAACTTTGATAGAACCTTGGAGTGCCTCTGCTGGAAAAAGTGTGAGAATAAAAATAAAATATATATCTAGTGACTAGGAAGAAGTCTATAAAAGAAGCAATGCTATATATTCATTTAATGATTTTTGCTCCTTTGAAGCACACACACACACAAAAATCTCCTTGCATCAAAATGAGACCTTTCTTTATTTCTCATTAAAGAGAGTGAGCAGAAGTTCTATGTTTTGAGCAGTTAAAAGCAATTGGGCCTTTGCTACACTCCTTTTTTCTCTCTGCTTACTGGATGATGCAGGTGTAACTTTTAAGCCACGTAGAGTATGGAGGAGCCTCATAATAAATTGTGATAGATCTCTGAATGACTACATGGGGCAGGTATTCCTCACACTCCTGTCCCTTCCATATTCACAACCTAATCCATATCAGATTATGAAATGAGAGGCAAATAACCTTGTATTATATTTAATAACTGTGTCCTTGAGATTGTGACATGAATTAGCATTATTTTCCTAATTAATGTACATGTATAAATAAGTCATGTTATATTTATGCAATGGAATACCAAACAAAAATGTAAATGGATGAATTGATGAATTACAGGTACAAAGAACACTAAGGGCAAATCTCAGGAATAATGTTCCTGAGCTATGAATAAATATAAATAAATAACCAAGTAACTTTAAGAAGAAATGTGGGGGGAAAATACAAGTTCAATACAGCAGTTGTCTCTGAGAATGAAGAAAGAGGTATGAGATTGGGGAGGAAGATTAGACACAATGTTCAAAGATAAAGAAAGGTAATGTTTTATGTCGTAAGTTAGGTGTTCTTTGTATCACTTTTAAAAATATACTCACATGTTTTATAAAAACTATTTCTTATTCAATAAATATATGCCTTAAAAAATCTAAAATCAATCTAGTAGTAACATTTTTTGAGGTCACAAGTATATACCTACAGGGTAGAATAAATAAACAACTCTCCTAATAATATGGAAATATGTGCTCTGCACTTAAAAAGCCTCCAGTGGTAGCATTCGGCAGCTTCACAGGTTGCTGCATCTCAAACAACCTTGCCATCAACATAATCTCTGGACAACTCTTAGGCAACTCAGAAAGCAGCTATAACAATGATAAAAATAATATCAAATACACATATGAAAAATTTGAATAAAGTTATTTCTTAACATGTGAACGGGCAATATTTACCTTTTAAAAAAGTTTGCAACCTCTACTTCAACAAAAGTTCTTATTTCCAGACCAAATACTGCCAAACTCTTAGTCCCATACAGTTTTTCATGTTTAATATACTTATGTCATTTTGCTTCCTAATGTTTTACTTTTTATCTTCACCAAGTAAATTATTAAAGACACTAAGAAGGGAACATAACAGAAAACAATGACATTTTTAAATTATAAACAGAACTAGTAAAGAGCACCTTGGGAAAACAACAAATTTTAAAGTACAAATTACATGAAAATTCAAGAATACTAACAAAGTAACTCCAGTTGTCAAACTAGAATTTCATTAAGGGTTAATAAATGACCTTCAAAAGATCACAGATGCAAAATTAGGGCTTTAAAAATGTTGTATTACTATTATCAAGCCCTGGCTGGTATGGCTCAGTGGATGGAGCCCCAGCCTGCAAACCAAAGGGTTGCTGATTCAATTCCCAGTCAGGGCACACGCCTGGGTTGCAGACCAGGTTCCCAGTTTGGGGCGCACAAGAGGCAACCACACATTGATGTCTCTCTCCCTCCTTTTCTTCCTCCCTTCCCCATCTCTAAAAATAAACAAATAAAATCTTTTAAAAAATGCTGTATTACTAATAAATTATCATATTAAATGTGAAAGAGCTCTAATACTTTGGATTCTTACTTGAGAACATTTCATTATTTTAATGTCTGCTGTAGATTCCTTGCTTCAATTTAAAAGGCCTGGACTACTCATTAGTTGTTCCCTTGGCACTATATCTACAATTTAGATTCTGTCACAAAGGAAGTTGTGGGGAGAAAGCAAAATGTTCCAAAACTTTCTTTAGGCCTGGATAATGAATAATTACCACATATGAGCTGAACAAACATTCTATTTTTCTAAAAAGTAAACCGATGCAAGTAACAAAAATAAATTATTAATATGTATTAATATATTTAAATGTGGAACACAACTTAAAGAAACCAAACACTTGAACAGAATTAACAACTCAACATAATTTAGAATAACTGATAAAAATAGAAAAGAGTGTCAATACTAAAAAAGGGGTATTAACAAGATTAGACATACAAGCGACTACTACTAATTGAAAGTACTGCATGATTATTGTGTGTGTGTGCCTCTTTCATGGAAACTGATATCATGGACAATAGGATGAGATAAACAAACTGTCTAATCAGTATTCATATCTCACTCTAGTTCACAAAACCATCATCAAAAGTCAATCTCATAGCCTATTTATATGGGGGATGGTACCTAGTGTTGAGCTCACCCTCTTGCACTCCCTAAATGTGTAGAATATGACAAATGAAAGGTTTGAGTACTAAATCTTTTTTTATTATTATTGTTTTTCAATTACAGTGCCCCATTTTCCCCCATTGCTCCCCCCCACCCAGCCCACCCCTTCTCCCACAGTCATATCCCTCCCCGTTGTCCATGTCCATGAGTCATTCATACACGTTCCTTGACTAAACCCTTCCCTTACTTATCCCCCTTCTCTCCCTCCCCCCTCCCCCTGATAACTGTTATTCTGTTCTTGTTTAATTTAGTTCATTTGTTTGTGTTGTTCCTTAGTCTCCTGTATTAGGTGATATCATATGGTTTTGTTTTTTTTTTTTATTGCCTGGCTTATTTCACTAAGCATAATTCTCTCTAGTTCTATCCATGTGTCGCAAATGGCAGGAGTTCTTTCTTTCTGCTGCATAGAGTACTAAATCTTATACTCTACATAGTAGTCATTCTATAAGATCCTCAAATAGCATTAAACAGCAGAAAGCTCCATTTGAGTGTTACCTAGGTATCTCCAATTTAATGTTCATAACTGAACTCTTAATTTGCTCCCTCAAACTATTTTGCCTACATTGTTTGCCCATCTCAGACAATGGCAAATTTATTGTTCAGGCTACTCGGGCCAAACTTCATTGTCACCCTTCTCCATTCTCCATCCCATAGTCAATATAAACCTGGCAGCCCTCCCTACAAAACATGTCCTGGACCTAACCCCCCGCCCCTTGCCACCTCTACCACCAAACTCCTGCACAAGCCACCACGATCTCTCTCCTTGATTACTGTGCTAGCCTTCTAAATAGTCTCATGGCTTCCAACTTTCCATATTACAGGGGTTTTTTTCCTCCACATGTAAATAAGAGATCTTTTTAAAATAGAGTCATAGTATGTTACTCATTGGACAGACTCCTTCAGTGCCTTTCCATCTCACTCAGAGTAAACGCCAAAATCTTTTACATTGGCCTATCCTCTCCTCGATCTCTCTGCTCTTAACTCTTACTGCTGTCTTCCTGTTCACCCCACTCCAGCCTATTGCTCGCTCCCTTGTCCCTCAAACATGCTGCACATGTTCCTGCTGCAAGGCTTGTGTTCATGCAGTTCCCTCCCAGGGACACTCTTCCATCAGAAATTCACATGGCTCACTTCCATACTTTCTTCATGTCTTTGCTCAAATAGAGTCAATTCCTGTTATTTGCAGTAGTAATGTCTATATGCCATGTTTCATAATATAACAGTGCCTGAAACATAGAAGGCACTCAAAACACAATGTTTGATAAATGAATAATATTGATCAGGAGGGCAGAGGCAGCTTTCTACCAACTGTTCAAAAGCAGATGTCATCAGGGAAGATTGAAATTCGGCATAGACACCGAGTTGGGGAACCTCAGGAGCTAGATATTCTTTCCCACAGAGAACTCTTAGAGAGGGCCTAAGGAAAGAGTTGCTAAGATCAATTATATCTTATCAAAAACAATAATTTTTATTATCAGACAAAATATCAAAAGAGGGGAAAAAGGACTGCCATGATTTGTCCCATATATCTACAAATTCTCATGCAAGGCAAGGGAACAGAAAGGGAAGTCTCCATAACATAGCACCTTCCCTATGTGACCTGATTCCTACAGACTGGGGGGAGTGGAGAGAGAGAGATAATATCTTTAAAACATCCACTGTAAAGCATAAGACTGATCTCAATTTATAAAATAAAACTCAAGAAAGGAGCTACTATTTCTCCCCTAAATCTACATATGCTGCTCAGAATCCTCTATGCTGCCTGAAACATTTTCGCTGTTAAACATTCTAGAAGTTCTACTTTTCCAGAATGACTACATTCATGTCAAATTGTAGCTTTTTAAAGCTTCGATGAGGCTTAGGCATCCCCAACTAGGAAAGACTTGGATTCAAGTGCAAAGGAGGAGCTTAGCAAAATTGTATTTCTTCTTTTTGAAAATGCACATTTACTCTGAAATAGAGAAGCATTTTAGGGTCTTTGAACCCTAGGGTCTTAGCATTATGACATTTTTCTAATCTCATGCACTAAATAATGCATAATGTTAGAACCACTGGTGTCTTAGATTCAACAAAATATGTTTAAAGCAAATTTGGAGGTATCAGCCAGGGCAGGAAGAGTTATATTAATAAAAGCATTTATCATATGCTCACCAAATGAGCATGTTTTTGTCAGAAACTAACTAGAGTGTCTGGCTTGAATGAATGTGAAAATGTTTTCTTAAGGGCAAGGGTTTTTCAATGCTATCTGAAGGAGCTTCCTCCCTCAATATGGAATACAGAGCAGATGGAAGCCAAGTTCCCGAGTCCTTTGCTTCCTTGCAGCCCTAGACCAGGATCAGTGTTCTTGTAGTAAGTCTCTGCACCAAGGCTCTAACACTCACAGTAATAATTTACAGACACCCAGGTTTGTTAACAAATACTCGGCAGCTAGAGTTCCTTGGCATATAGATATTATCTGTTTCCTTCTTACCATTCAAACTCACAAATTAGAGAGATGATTTAATCATGACTTCATATATTACTTCATTAACATTTTAAACTTCATAACTTCACAATGTCTTTTAAAGATGAGGAATTTTAATCAAGGGAATAATAATAATATCTGCTATATCTCTCCTATTTATTTTTGTATTCCTGGACTTAATTCCAATGTGTGGAATAGTGGAGTATCCCACACACTAACAACCAATCTGACACCAGCTGAGTGTCCTATAATTTAACTCAATTCTGACAACTATCTACCTGTAGGTAATATCAAATGCCACTGCCTGAGGGTTCAGTCTACAAGACTGCTACCCACACCACCACTTCAGATGTCCATTGCTAGTTCAGACTGTTACTTCTGACTGGTTCAGAGGTCTCCACGACCCACTCCTTGGGTTCAATTAATTTGCTCACAGAATTCAGAAAAACATTTTACTTACTGAATCACAAATTTATTATAAAAGAATATAACTCAGGAACAGCCGGATGGAAGAGATGTCTAGGGCAAAGTAAGGGGGAAAGGTGGGGAGTTTTCATGGCTTCTCCAGATGTACCACTCTCCCTGAATCTCCAGGTGTTCACCAACATACAAGCTCTCAACACCATCTTTTTGGTTTTTATGGAAGTTTCATTACACAGTCATGATTGCTTAAATCATTGGTCTTTGGTGACTGAACTCAACATCCAGGCCCTCTCCCCTCCCAGAAGGTCAGGGGCCTACAGCAAAATTTCCAACCTTCTAATCACATGGTTGGTCCCCTTGTAACCAGCCCACATCCTAGGTGCATTTAAAAAGGCACCTCATTAATATAACAAAAGACATCTTCATTGCTTTTATCACTGAGGAAAGCCCAAGGGTTTTAGGAGCTCTGTGCAGAAGACCAAATACATATTTCTTATTATTATAGACATAAGAATTTCCAAACTTGTAGAGAATTTTCATCAAAATTTATTTCAGTGAAATAGGGCATACCTTTGGAAGAAAAATCTCAGCAGAATGAGAAAAATGTGTCATAGAAATTACAGTTTGCAGTTTCTTTTATGCACTTGGAATTAAGGAGGGAGCATAAGGAAGATTACATGAGTGGGAGAAAGCACAGTGGGATGGGATTATGGGATAGTTAAAGATTGCATGCTCTTTTGAGAGCAGTCACAATTTAGAAGGCAGGGTCTGAAGAAAAGCATTTCAAAGGTGTGATAACTTGGATGCACACAACTAGCGGACAGGGCTTGCTTAAGTCAAAGATAACATTTTACTAGAGAAGTTATATGCCTAGGGTATTACTACCTACCATGACCTGCCTGCCCAGTTAGGAATTTCTGATCAGATCACCCTTTGAGGTTACTTTCTATGCAACTCCTTTTTCATCCACATTATAAAACACAGTATCAAAATATTTATCTTCCACAGTGAGCATATTCTAAGCTGTGAGTTTTAGTTTCAGATATAATAGAAAGGTACCTAATAAGCAAAAGGGGGTTTATACAACTTTTGGTCTTTAATAAGATGCTGAAATAATATCTCACACAGACTAGTGTTTATTTTCCAAAAAAACGTCATTTTTATGAAAAAATTTATTTTTATGCTGGTACCTCTTGAGACTTTCATGACTGCCTTGGGTAAAGGCCTCACAGGGAAAGCAGCCACAGAAGAAACAACCCTCAGAGTTCATGAGCCTGAACAAACTAAGCAAAATCCTTGGGAGAATGTCCTCTGCCAGCCTGATGCTGCCCTCCTATGTGTTGGCAGAATACTCAGGCAGAGCAGGCAATTAAAGAGATGGTTCAAGAATATGGATTCTGCAATAGAAATCCTGGGCACTGAATTTTGGCACAGCTGTCACCACGTCAGGGAATAGAGTAAGGAAATAGGGCCGAAACAGGGGTTCTACATCGTATTCAGTGGGCACTTTACACCCCGTCAACTTGCTCTCAAAAAAGGATGACAGCCTCATCTTCTCAACAAATGGTTTAAATAATAATGATGGGTATCATTACAAATGAACCTTGGCATTATAACTCCATTGAGTTACCTCATGTTGTTCAATAGACATGCAGTTAAGCAGTATTTTTTTAAATCTTACATTGGATGGTGCAATCATATCAGAGCTTCTAGAATGGGTCAAAGAAGCACCAAATCCAACTGTGATTATTAGTTACTATATTAAAAAGAAAATGCCTCATTAATAAACAAAAGTCTCCAAATTAAAGTATGTCTTAATTGATGATTATTCTAAGTGTTTTTAAAATAGCTTATATACCACCATCTTTTAATTTACTCTATTTTAAAATGAATAAAGGAAATAATATTTCTAGGGGTATTTAAAAAATAAATATTGAAAAACAAAAATGAGGCTCATTAATGTTTTCTTCTTTTTTATGCCCTTCCCATAACCTCTCCCACCCTCTCTGGAAGGATTAAAGTCATGTGCGTGTGTGTGTGTGTGTGTGTGTGTGTGTGTAATCATACCATTTACCTTTCATTTGATGAACCCATTTCTTTCCTTTATTTCATTTCTTTTGAAATTGTTACAAGAAAAAAATTTTTACCATTCACTCAAGAACATTAGTTTTGGATCAAAACAGTTCTGAGCTCTGACAATGCAGTTCAGGTTTCCTATCACGGCCTTTCAAGATAATGCCCATATAAGTCCAGCCAATTCATTAGCTGGCAATCTTCGTACTCTTATTTAATCATTTTTGCAGTAAAAGCCAAGCTTTATGACTCCCTGGTTATGGAATTTTTCCTTGCATCTCAGTTATGGAAGGAAGCCTACAGTACTTAATATGATAACTGCTATTAACACAGTCATAAAACATGCTGTTTCTAAACATTTCTATCCAAGAAAATAAGACTTGTTTCTCCTAAATAAAGTCTCTAACATGCTAATCTCAATTAAGATTTACTACAGTGCCCTGGCCAGTGTGGCTCAGTTGGTTGGAGCATCCTCCCACACTCAGGTTGCAGTTCGATTCTCTCCCGATTCCTGGTCCAGGCACATGTGGGAGGCAACTGATCCACGCTTCTCTCTCACACTAATGTTTCTCTCTTTTTCTTCCCCTCTTCCTATCTCTCTCTCTAAATGCAATGGAAAAAAAATGTCCTCAGGTAAAGATTTTTTAAAAAGGAAATAAAGAAAAAGAAATACTATAGTAGGATACTCTTTCATACTCACATCTAGCACTTCATTTTTCTTCTGACCATCTCATCCCTCTTACCCCATTGTCAGATTGACAAATTGATGGCTGTCAAGTTAGAGTTCTCAGCCTGATAACATACATAAATTAGGTTTTAAGATCATTTAGAAACTTTATAATAAACATGCACATGTAAGCTGTATGTGTATATATGTGGTTGTAGTTCTTAATGTGTAATAATATTTAAATTCTGCATTTGGTTAGCTACCATTTAATTCCGTTCTTTAGAGAATAAAAATTAATTGACATTTGGACAAAGAATTCTATTTCTTAAGATTATCAAAGCACCACTAATTTATTCTTCAAACTGATTAAACCTGACAAAAGCCAACTATGATCATTAGTTACTATATATCTTGTTTAACAGTCACATTTTGTTTAGCCTCAGTACTCTGGCCCTCATACCAAGAAAAGCTGTTTGTACATATGTAAGTAGGGCAATAAGAAGACCTACAAAAGTATATATTTTCACAAAATTTCAACCCTCAGAGTTACTTGTAATTGTTCATCTATAAACAAATACATTCCTTTAAGCAATGACATTGTAGCTTTACAGCTAGTGCCTCACATAGCTAAATAATGTTATCCCATTGCTATAACCATTTTTTCAGCAAGTTACCTCCTAAAGCCAAGTTGGGTTTTGAAAGGCATTTTTTATACATTTGCATCTTTGTGCTGTTAAAAGTTTTGAGTGCAATCAATTTGCTGTTGTACAAGCTCTTCAGGCAAAAAAAAAAAAAAAAGTAGAAAAAATGTCTTCACTGTCAAGTACATAAGACAATTGTAGCCTAAAGGATTAATTCATGTGCACCCCCCCCAAAAAAAAAAACTAAATGGAGGGATTGAGCAAAAAGGAAAAACAGACTCATGGACATGGACAGCAGTGAGATGATTGAGGGGAGGAGGAGGGGTATAAGGGGACTAAATGGAAATAAAAAAACAGTTAAAAAAACTAAAAACAACCCTAAGAAGTAAGATTTGGAATGTTGCCTGAATGACCTAAATGGTCCTTTACTCAACAATGTTTGAGAGACATTGATCAACCCTCTATTTCACTTTGCTTGATAAGAGATAGCTTGTACCTATATTAAGGAAAATTACCATAACCTTCCAAATTATAATTAAGTGACTGCTACAAATTAGCAGTTCATATATCTTGTGAGGGTATAAAAAAATAATAACTTTCCTCCCATCTTCTAAGTTCTTCTGCATGGGCTATAATCAAATTAATAGAGACAGATTAACAAGAGAAAATATACAGTTTATTACATATGCAGATGCCAGAGGCACCATAGATAAGAGACTCAAGACTCATCAGGCAGTTGAGACTTATATGCCATTCTGGTCAAAAGAGAAAGTGGGACAGAGATCTGGGATTCCAGATGGAAAGTAAATAATTCACAGGTAGGAGAAAGAGCAAACGTGGTAAATGAATTCTTGCTGGGTCATCCAGAAACAATGGGACACAGAGGGAAACAGACTTTATTAGATTTCTTCCTGTGCATCACATATGTGCTAATTCATATGTGCTAAGGTGATTATGCTAAGGTTCTCTGTCTGAAGCAAGATTTTTAAAATCTGAATTCCTTTAGCCCAAAAGAGGAGGTTCAAAGTCTCTTTCTGAGTTTTTTGTTTTTTAATAACCAACTTAAAATCAATAAACCCAAAAGGCAGATTTGGGGGTGGCAATGTATTCTGGGCCTTCTGAAAACTATGACCTAATGGAGACAAAGTACTTTTAACTCTTCTTATTGTCTCTGAATGAGGACCTGAAAGCCAAGATTCTGTCCAAGTTCTGCTGCCTGCAGCCTGCATGAACTTAACAGTTATTAAACCTTTCTGAGCCAATGTGTACTCATCTGTACAATGCAGAGTATTCTGCCTTTGACAGAGAGAGAAATAATGAATGAAGATCTTTGGAAAAAGGTTCAAAGTGTTATATCAGTGTAAATTATTATTTTTCATATATATATCTCATGAATAAATCACATCCAACTCTTCAAATATATGCCTAAATGTTTTCCAAATTTTGCCACTAACCTCAGTAAACTCTCTCTAACCATCAAAGTTAAATATAAAAGAAATAAATTTGGTTCTTTTACAAGTTATCTCAGCATTTTCCACTTCAATATTCTATATTTCAACAATACAGACCATGTTTCAGTTTTTTAAATGTGCCATATTCAATCTCACTGTAAAACATTTTATAAATGCTGATGTCTTTACCTGGATGTTCTTCACCTAAAGACCCACCTCCATCAGTTAACTTCAGTGCATACATTGTTCAGGTTTTTTCTCAAGGACACTCCTCAGGGAAGCCTCACCTGACTGTTGTTTTTGAATACATAAGTGTTCTTGATATAAGTTCATGTTGTATCCTCTTATTCCTCCAACAGAGCTGCTGTCAGAGCTATTGTAATAAAGATTAAGGTTTTTTTCCACTGGACTGTAATCTTCATGAAGGCAGGAATGGTGTCATGCTGGCTCACCTTTTTGTATCACAAGCACTTACTACCATATCTGGTATACATCAACAGCTTATAGCAGTGATTTTCAATCGGCGTGCCAAAGAATTTTTAAAACATGCAATACCTGACTATTTAGTCATGGCCACTGCACTCTTTTCTCTTAGACTGTCAAACTTAAAAAAGGACAACAGTCAACACACCAATGGCAATCTGGTGTGAATGAATCAAAATTACATTGATTAGTTTTGTCATGTCAGCAAAAAATATAATGTATCTTTTGGTGTGCCACAGAAGTTTAGTAATTAGTTTATGCGAGCTGTGAGATGAAAATGGTTGAAAACTGCTGGCTAATAGTATCTGTTAAATGAATTGAGACTCCAGAGCTCAACATATACCTCGTCTGTGAATCTGTCCTATTTTCTTGAGCCCTTGCTTATCTCCATCCCATTACATTTCATTGTCTACTCAAAAATTTAGATTTACTTCCTTTTGTTATTCATTAAAGATATGATAGTTTTTAGCCTTAGTTATAAGCAGTAGAATAATTCTCACTACAATAAATATTTTTAGTAACTCACAGAATCAAAAAAGCTTGGCAACTAGTCATACAGACTTCCCAACCAGGGAAATGCCCGAATTCATGTCCTAGAACTGGTCTCATGAAGACATCACAGCTACCACCCATGAACTCAGACACCTTACGCAATCCCACCACCCCCAGCAATGTTAGCCATTAGGTGCTCCCACTACAGCTCTACCACTGCTGCCTATTGTTTCTGGAAAGAGGATGCAGCTGCTCGCCTCACCAAAGTGCATTCTGCAAGTTTCCTCCCATGACTGAGCATGTGTGTCTGCTTCTCAGAGGTGGGTCAAGGGCCAGGCCTACATGAGTGAGAGGCTGGGAGGGAAGGTTCTTTACTGGGAGGTACAAACAACCTCATGAGGTAGAAGAGGCTGCAAATACTGCAAGTGGTATTAGGGCAAGAAGGAGAAATGCCTCCTGTATCCTACCCAACTAAGACATGAGTAGGATAAATTAGATAAATTAGTGATGCAAAAACTTGATCTTATTGTTCTTTGATATCTCTCAAAGCACCTATAACAAAGTACTACTGCACACAGTAGAATATAAATGATTAACATTTTAATACAGTTACAGACTTAGGGGAAAATAGCAAATAAACTCACATTAAACATGGCCACTGAGAGGAGCTTCAAAAATCCCATTTCGAAGAAGCATCTAAATTTTACCGCAATCTGTGTGATGCTGTCAGTGATAGTACGATACAAAAATCTAGGCCTATTTAACTTTACTGCAAATATATGAAGCAAGGTCTCCTTTCAGCAGCCAGCAGATGTAGACTGCTTAAAAACATGGAATAATGAAGCGATTAAGGGACTCAGAAAGAATATTATGATCTTACACAATATTAGGAAGAAGATGTCATGTGGCATGCAGAAGCCAACCTTAGATGATAGGTTCTCAGACAGCTGGTCACCTGCATGACTGGTATACAGAAGTTATAAAATCGGACTCATTTATATTTGAAAGCAAGCATTCCACCAATGAAACAATGATAGAGAGATGAAAAACAGATTGTATATATAGGCACGTGGTCTTTGAGTAATAAAACAGTTGTCTTATCCCTTTCTACTAGAGCAATTTTTTGAATTAGTGGATACTTAGTAGGTTTTAAAACTTCATTTCACAAAGCCAGGATAAATAAAGATGCAGTGGCATGGTATTATTTATGTGAACAAGAGAGAAAGCTTTTATTTTCCACCAGAAGCATTAAAGAGCCCATATTTGAATGAGCTTCCTGCACTAGGCTGTGACCAGGACAGACAGAGAACAATCATATTACTAGCTTGCTTTTTACCCCTAAGCTTGGATATAAAATTTAATCTATATGGAAGCAATTTCAAAAATATACACATGAAAGAGATTACTATGGCTTTTCTTTTCACACACAAATCTTTTCAATAAAATCTTAATATCTGGTATCTAGTAATCATTCAGAAAGAATAAAGAAAGAAAAGTTTAAAAAGAAAGAAGTTCTCTATTCAAAGGTTATGCTCTGGTGATGGAATTTTACTCATAGCTTTCATAAATTAAAAGAGCTGAATGGTGTTATATCTTTATGAAGTTTTTCATCCTTCCATATCTTTTATAGAAATTATTTCAATCAATGCAAAAATATAATTTCCAAAATATTTCTTTAAATGTCAGCAATAGGAAAACCCAGTGTTTTTCAGTAACATTTTCTTTAGTTCCAACCAAAACACTAGAATGGAAAAACTTTTGGCATAAATTAAATAAATGAAATGTGTGACTTCCTACAACTTTTATATGCCTTATCGTAAAACAATTCCTTTAAATAAAAAAAAGACAGTAATAAATATGTTCAGGATGATGCCATTTTTACAAAAATAATATTGAATATTTCTTTATGCCCAAACATGGGAGAAACTTCCATTTCATTCTTTCTTTTAAGGCTTCTCTTCCAATTGGCATCAGTTTTTAGCTAGACACAAAGCCACCCATCATGAAAGATGTATTACCAGCTAGATGTGACCACATGACTGAGAATCAGACAATGGAACAGAAACAGGGTGTTTCAGAGCAGATTCAATGCCTGTTACCAAACATCAGCCAGTGCATGCCTTTTTGACTCCTTATTGACTTTATCCCTTTCTCATCCTACTGCTTGGAATAATAGGTCAGCACTTTAAACTATGGGGATGAGGGCCATTCTTGATGGCAAAGTGGCAGTCTGGAAGGAATCTCTTTACATACTACCTGCTCTAAAGTGTTACAGGAGAGAAGTAAATTTCCCTCTTGTTTAAACCATAGTTATTTGCAGTCTGTATTGCTTAAAGGCACCCAATGTGTGTGGTAAACAAAACTAGAATCTACAAATTTAAAAAGCAATGTTCCCTAGAAAATTTCATATCATCTATGTAAATATCTGAGTATGAAATGGAGATGTTTCGTAGTTGAAAATTTTCACAGCCTTGTAAGTTAGGGGACTAGTCAGTGCTCATCTATTAAGTTATACTTCTTTTTTCCAGTAATAGACATTAAATTAATATATGCAAAGGAAAAATTTCAGTAATTTTTAATGTAATTAAAACATTTAATCAAAAATACATACATAAATACATTTCCATGACCTGAAGCACAATTTTGCTGTTTTGTATTTAGTAATGTTGACATTTTATGTTTGTTTTCTGGCAGAGCTACTAAATACTAGTTTTGACCTATAACAAGCCTCTGTAATTGTAAAACTCTAGCCAAAATTGTAATGTTGACTTAAGATTGAGAATCACTGAATCTAAGTAAATAACATTGGCAATTTCCAAGTCACTCCCTCTATTTGTTACTTATTTTTAAATTAACCTCTAAAATATTACACAAAACAACATACTTGACTAAAATGAGAACTTTAATTATATTGATATTTATACACACACTAAAAATGCCATTAATCTATTCTTGGGAGACAGATTTAAGATAATTTCCCGCAGTTATGAAGGATTCATATTGATTTATGTCTTCTTTGCTTTCCAGGTCCTTTTTATAAGTTACTTCATTAATTAGCAGTTTTCTAATTAGTTAAGATGCTAACAAAAATATCAGGCTAATCTGCTACTACCCTCTTTGAAGAACATGACTAACTCCTTGTTGCCAAATTGCATAGCCTTTAAAATCAATGCCATTTGCCTAATTCCCTTTCCCTTACTATCATTAGCCATAATAAACCCTCCATTTTCTCTTCGCAAGGTTCAAATGCTTCTGGATATGCATTTTTCCAGATCTGAATGTCCTCCATATCCAACACCTAAGACCTCTACATCTATAACAAGCATCTTCTGATGTGTGCTTCAAAAGCAAACTCCAATGCTCTTTCTTCTGTGAAGCTCTTCCAAGCCCCCAGTACCTTCACAAACTACAAGAAAAATTGCCCCTTTCTTTGTGCTGCTACCATTAAGTATGAAGTACGACTCTATTGTTATACTGAACTAATCATATTCTAATCATCTATTTACATGTCTGTCTCTTTTTTCCTACTGAGAACTCCAAAAAAGAGGAATTGAGACATTAATTTCTATAGGTGCATTACTTAGCAGAGTGCTTGATATATCACTGGTGTCCAATACATGTTTTGTTGCCCAGAACTTTTTTAAGTGTATCAAAATATTAAATAATGATGCAGTATAACTGGGTAGCCAATTATAAAATTTAATTAGTAGTTACTGAGATAAGGAGTTGACTTTGGATGTTTTAAGTACTTCTGATAAAGGGGTCCATTATTGGTATTTACGATATTTCACTCTAGGCTTTTCTGTGTTGCCCCAAATGAAAACGTGAATGTCTCTAGGATAACATACAATTCTATAAACCAATGTAGCAGCAAATAGGCTGTATGCCAAGCTCTCTCACTAACAATCCAACAGGGTTTGGAAACAATTGTCACTTGGCATGTCCTGCAACACTTGCGGGCATAAAACCATATGACTGGCCCAGTGAGGTTGCCATGTGATCAACTCTTGCTTGCTTCTCCTTGGATTCCTTTGGTGCCCAGTGATTGTCCTGCCAACCTCAGGCAATGCACTGGGAATAAACCCTACACTATCCTACAGACACATACCGGAGTCTACTTTCCAAATTACTCTTGTCAAGTAAATTCAGGACAATAATTCCAAAATACTATTTTTTTGTCACTTACCTAACAAAAGGAGTAAAATTGATTTCAAAATTAATACTAACATGTTTTAAGTCTCTTTTTGTGGTACTAACAAGCCTCTTGAGGATTCAAGCCTATAAATCTTGAGCCCCTATGTGAATTATTTGATGTCCATCTGAATATTAATTATGAGAAATCAGAGCCACAAAAAGTGTAACCCTTGGTGGTCTTCACACTTTTTTAAAGTAAACCCCTCTAGCTAGGTCAGAAAATAAATGTATACCTTTACTGTTTTTATATCTGGGCAGTTTAATAAAAATGTCCTAGTAGGAGAATTATTTGTAACAATTATAATAGCTGTATTGATTGAATACATTATCATGTAGGCTATTCTATGTGATTTGTATGTGAATTCATAAAATCTTTATAATGACCATAGGAGGAAGGCAGTGCTATTGTTGCAGAAACAGGGGAGTCCAAAAAAACCCCAGAGCTTGCAGCTGGGGGATGGGGAGAAGGAAGCAGCTTTCAGGATGCCTTCACATGCCTGAGGCTGGTGGCTAGTGTCTTTCTTATGCAAAATGGCTTTAATGCATCCAAAGCCTCAGGTAGATGGGAGGAGTCTTGGACCACCGGATGGTATGGAAAATGCACACAGAGCCTGTGTGAGGTTCTGTGAATAGTCAGAACTGGTTACCACACCCACTGCATCAGAGGACTAGTCAGGGATTTAAAAATAAGCGGCAGACATTTTAAGGGGTCTGATGATGCAGTTTTAAGGAAGGGATGTACCTTGCTGCTTTGAAAAGGAACAGACTGACCATGTGGATTACAAAAGGACTAACTATACAGTTTACAAGGAGGCTGAGAATCCACGAGGTTCTGGATTAAGAGCTGGTAGACCCCATAACACAGACGAGGTCTCCCCAATCAGAATTAAATGATTGGCAGCTACTGGTAAAGCTGAACTGTGTTTGGAAAGTAGGGAAACGGTTTCTCTAACTTTTCTAAAATTAGCCTGGTTTGGTAGAGGGGAGGCAAGGATATGTGTTTATAGGTGTTTTAAAGAACATAAGACTTAACAGAAATCCGCAAATAACTAAATCTATATAACTGTTAAATAAACAATTCTTTTTCTTTTCACTAAACTCTGGTATTGAGAGTTATAATTTTGACAGCAGGCAATCAGGCCCCTAACTAAAGAGCCCGTGGGTTCTGTTTCAATTGGAGCAGCCCAGAGGTTCTGTAACACTATTATCTCTATCTTACATGAGAGACAAAAGAAAAGTAACTCTTCATAGTAACACAACTAAAAATGGCAGAGCTGAGAAATAAATCCAGAATATCTCTGTGGTGACTCAGAGAATGTTTCCTGTCAGGGAGCTTTCCTTCTACGGTAAATTAAATAAGATTAATTTCCTAATCAAATGATAATGATGAATGTAATTTATTATTTACTCTATAGTTGGCATTGTGCCAGGTGTAAGAAACAAGGACATAGTGACTCCCAAACCAGTAGAAAGTCATTAGTAACAAAGGGTCTTAAGGGCAAATGTAATTAGAGGGTCTCTGAGAAGGGAGCTGACAGCACTGGCATATCTACAAACACAGAAGGGGCATTTAGATAACCGTGTTAGATTGTAACTCTAGAGTAACCAGTAATGGAGAAACGGGGAAGGAGAAGGGAGGGGGGCTAATTGCGTTAGGGCGGGGAAGCTAATCACTTTAGGGTGGCAGTTTTAGGGTGAGGAAGCTAATCACTTTAGTGTGGCAATTTCAGGGTGGGAAAGATAATAACTTTCAGGGCAATTTCAGGGTGGGGAAGCTAAAACTAAAAAACCATCTATCTTTGTCTACTTGGTGCACACATTCTCCTGGCTGTGAGGGTGCGCCTGGCTCTGCAGACTCGTGAATAAAGGCCTCGTTTTACTGCTCAAGTCCTGTGTCCCAGTTTTTATTGTGAGCGTTTTTCACAGCAGGTATTTTACTTAAAATCTCTCTTGTAATCCTTTAACAACCCAATAAGGAATTTATTTTTATCTCAATTTTACATATGAAACTCAAAAAATTATTACATATAACAGATGTCACTAATGGCTCCAGAACCCTGAGTTCATTTCAGTACAAGTCCCCAAGCCAATATCATCACTTTCCAGGAGACATAAAAATAAGTCACCTTTTCCCAACCAGGATCTAATGGCTAGTGACAATGGCCCATAGATTCCCAAGCACAGCCTCTTTTGCTTACAAACTTTTTCTTACAAACTAAATTTGGAACCTACTGATCCTACTTCATCCATTCCTTCCCATCCTCTCTTTTTACCTTATTGGCCTAAGACACTACCTTGATCAACCTCAGCTGCAAATTATATGTTATACTTACTCTTTTTTAGGACTTTAAATTAGCAAAGAACAAAAAATACAAGTGTGATGAGATATGCAAAATAGTGCAGTATCCTAGGAAGAAAATAAACTGGTTTTTGAAGTGGGAATACTTTTTATTGGGATTTAAAGTAAAGCCTTTGAGAGATAAGAGGCAATTTAGTAGGCAGAGAGGGAAAGGAGACAAGGTTTGATTATAACAAAGAACAAAATATCAGCATCTTAATATGAAAGCTTACTTCTCCATCATATAAAACCTACGCATAAAGAATCTAAGTCTGAGCTGCTGGCTTCATGGAATTAGGAACAACTCAGGATTCTCTAGTTGCTATGCCTTGTTCAACAGACAGCTGCCATCTCATTGTCTAAGATGACTATTCCAGGTCCCAAATCTTCTCCACTTCATTGTGCTGTCTAACCTTATAACTACCTTCTGAGATGAATTCAATTCAATTTCAACAATTTTTAAAAGATTTTATTTATTTATTTTTAGAGAGAGGGGAAGGGAAGGAGAAAGAGGGAGAGAAACATCAATGTGTGGTTGCCTCTCTCACACCCACAACTGGGAACCTGGCTTGCAACCCAGGCATGTGCCCTGACTGGGAATTGAACCAGCCATCCTTTGGTTCACAGGCTGGCACTCAATCCACTGAGCCATACCAGACAGGGACAATTTTTTGAATGTCTACTTTTGCATTGGATATGACAGAAACTAATATGCTATATTATCTTCCACCAGTAATTAATAATAGAAAAAAATTGAGCATACAGACTATTAAGAGTCTTGCTTACATTAACTCATTTAATTCTCATGATTATCTCCATTAAACAAATTTTTTTAAAAATGAAGCTCTAAAAAAAAAGGTAAGAAATTAACTAAAGTTACACAGCTGGTGAATAGTGAAGGTGAGTCTTATATCCAGGGTAACTGACTCTTAACCACTATGCAAACTGCTTTCCTCAAAAAGAGACCCACACATATAAAAAATTATGCAATAAGGGCATTTAATTACCTAAAACACAATTAAGGAAAATGCCATGAAAGCATCATTCATTTCCTCTAAGAAAATTGAGAAGAGCTTTACAAAAGAGATAATATTTCAGCTGAATATTAAAGGCTGGGAGTATCAGCAATGCCAAAAGCAAAACACATTTCAAGCCAAAGGCTCATCTTGAAGTGACTGCCACTCCCTACATTGGTGGTTTTTAGACTCCAGAGTACATAAGAATCATACTTGAGAGACTTCACAGCCATGCAGATTTCTGACATACACTCCGACAGTTAATTCAGAGTTTTTGAAAATCCACTTTTTAGTAAGTCTTCAAAATTATTCAAATGCAGGTAATTTTCAACCCCAGTATCTATCTCCACACACCCACCTTTCCACAGGCTCAAGCTTTTCACCATCATCCTCGCCCGAAGCACAAAATGCTAAAACTAATTCCAAATTCCAGCAGGTAGAATCTAAGGGACGGCAATTCAATTCTCAGGACTTAGCATCCATCACCCTCACTTCTGATCTACCCCTAATTACGCATTGGAAGTCAAATAACTAAACTTTTCCATTTTCCTTTTTCTCCCTAACTGCTTCATACTAGTCTTTTTTACTGGTATGAAATACTGAAAAGACTCACTGATCAAAAGTCTACATATGAAGTTAATTGGAATTACTGGCTCCATGACATGCCCAGAACAACATCTCTAAAATGAGGGCCCTGAATACTATATTCACTCCAACTATTGACTGTAGTCCTGACCCTTATCTCTAGCCCAGGGATTTTAAAAATCTATGTTACCAAATGAGTTTTGACACCAAGTATCCACTTGTCTGTATTCCCAAGTGATACCTGCTTCCAGACTGCCAAGCTATGTTTTACCTGTCAGCCATGATACCATCACTCATTCATTCATTCATTCATTCTCTGCATAGCTATATCCTTCATCTGGCCATGTTTCCCATTATCTCCTCTAATCATGGGGAAATTTGGTGTGCTGCTATTAACAAGGAAAAAATATTTCTTTCACAATTTTTATAAATTATAAAAGGTAGTACACAAAAAGACAAAGGTAACTCTAGACAGAGACAAACCAATGGTTACATAGAGCTTTTAGAACTACAGTAAATCAGGCAATATTTGCCTTCAACAAGAAAAGCCATTTTTATACACGTATAATATAAAATTCTAAGCTTCCACTGTATTGTTCAGATATTAAACTGGCTCTTTTAAAACATGACATTTATACTTAATATCCTAACTGTGGCATAAATGAGGGTAGCATTCAGAGATTAAACAAAAATAAGAACTAAGCTAGTCATAGAAACAACTGATTCACTGACAGATTTAAAAAGCCAAACATGTAAAAATACATTGATTTTTAATAGTATATTTTAAGTTATTAAAATGATATAGTCATAGAAAAATGAGAAAATAAATGCAAACTCAAAAGAAAACACCCATTACCTCACCATGGCCAATGTTAGTTTTCTGAGGCTTATCCTCTATTTTTTATGATATGCTTGCTGAAGGTGAATTTCAAGCAAGAAGATTCCTAAACATATATTCAGTAACAAAGCATGATTGATCTTGCACAACAGAAGGAAAGGTCAGATGTAAATGCATAATTATCTTTTTTTTTTTTTTTTTTTAAGTAGAGGAGAGAGGATTTTTCCAAGACTCAGAATTCTCAGCCCCATCAGGGACACAAAATAAAACCCAAACTGAAGAAGAGGAAGACTTTCAAGAGAAGATCTGAAGAGAGAACTATTAAAATACTGGGTGTCCCACTGACACCCAAGAGGGAAGCATTAGAAATGCCTGTTCCACACCTAAACCTCAGCAAAGGAGGAGAGGTTCCTGGCTTCAACAGAACTACAGAGAGAGTTTTACATGTGACCCCAAAGTTGGGGTGTGGTGGGCTGGAGTCTGACATTCCCCTGAGGAAATCTAGGTGGTGCAAAGGTAGACTGGTCTGATGGTGGGCCAGGTGAGCCACTGCTGACTGGCTTTCTGAGTTGCTCAGGTTTATAGATGAGTGAAAATTTCTCACATGAAAAAGTGCTGACATTGGGAACTTCTTGGGTCTTTCGAAGGGTGAAGGGACTGCAGCAATCAGAAACTGGAGGTAGACTCAGAATACTAGGTGTTGCAGAAAGCCTCTCAGAAGACCACACAGAGTAGTAATTTGCCTGTGGAGGCATGGCAGTTAAGAAGGCCCCAGACATGAGGATCCGAGGAACCCACCAAAGTGCTCCATGAGAGGAGTCTCACATTAACCATCTGCAGACCCAGGGAGCCCAAGGCAGCTTACACCCTAGGAGTCCAAGTAAAAACTTTATTATCCCCCTTCCTCTTCTGTCTTTCACACACACCCATCACTCAAGAGCCTGAAGTCAGGGTTGGCAAATTTCAGGTCAAGAGAAAGAGGAGGAGGAAAAGCCATCCATACACACATTCCCCAATGCAAAAGCTACCTGAAAACTGTCCCAACTGAAAGAAAGAGATCTCATCTTGCCTAAAGCTTGGAGTTTTGATTATTAAAACTTTACCTTCTATTTCTAAATTAATATTGTGTTTTTAAATTTAGTTTATTTTTAAGTTTACATTCAAGGGGAGACACTTTTTCCACTAAATTAATTTTAAAGAGGCCCTAGGAGAAAAATAAATTTGATTTTGCTTTCATTCCTACAATTTAAGCATGTATCAATTTTCTGGGCATGTAAATATATATATATACATATATATATATATATGTATATATATATATATATATATATGTGTGTGTGTGTGTGTGTGTTTGTGTGTGTGTGTGATTATAGTATATAATACCATATGTTTATATTACATGCGTCTTGGGAAGATAGTATGACAACTAAACAATTTGTCTTGCGTTTTAACTTCATATATGAATACATTGGGAACATGATTTCCCCTTGTCAACAGATATTATTCTACAGCCTCGATGCTCCAACTGTCCCTAGAGCAGGAGCTGCAGAATGACCTGAGAGCTTCTTACAATAGATATGAAACCTCTCAGACTTTATCCCAGACCTCCAGAATCAGAATCTGCACTTAAATGAGACTGCACATGATCTCTAATCTAGTGGTGTGCTGGAGATGGCTTGCCCCTTAAAAGAGAGACCTGTGCACATCTCTTCCCAACTCTGTACTCAGTAGCATCACTTTGGTAGCTTGAAATCAAGATATTTAAATCACGGAAATCAACAACATCTCCAGTCAAAATTTTTGTGAAAGAGCCAGTTGTTAAATATTTACCAGCATACCACTGAATAACATGTGCATTGCCTACAACATTATTTTTTATAATTACATAAGAGTATTGACAAAAACATTCCATATATAATTGATCTGGGCTCTACAGTTAAACTCAGGGTGTTTGCATTTTTTTATTGTAACACTGAAATGAACATTTATATACATACATATTTTTAGCCACCTCTTTTTATTTATCTAAGATAAATTTTTAAAGTGTGACTGTTGCATTTGTATATTGCCACTTATCTTGGTACCAGTTACCAATTTTCCCTTCATTTTTTCATCTTTGCCTCTGATCTTAAGAGGGAAGTCATTTCTTAGAACTCCAGGAGCAATTGTCTGTCCATAGAGCATGCATAATTAGAAGCTAATAATCTGAAGAACACAGTCTATAAATTAAAATTATTTATTTTTTCATTTTTCTTGTTTATTTTTTATCTTACCAGTAATGACTTCCCCTCTTTTACACAAGCTTATTTTTACATCTCTTTCTCTTTCTAACCTCAGAAATTCTTAATCTTACTTTAGAGTTTACAAATTTCCTAAAGTTATATTTAAAATTTTGAGTGTATCAGTATGTGCACAACTGTCTTGAATAAGTTCTATGGATTTTATCATATTTCCAGAATGGTCTTATTTCAGTTTTAATGTTTGAAATTCATGTAATAAACTCATCAAGTCCATTTCACAGAGGAAGAAATGTAACAGAGGCCTAAAGGATACCTCCCTGCATGTAATAATTTAGTTCCCACAATAGAGGTCAATTAGAAGTTTACCTTTACAAATCAATCTACAACATTATAGTCAATTGTTTGTTAAGAGGCAATTGTTGCCTTGTTATCTACATGGCCATCTGTTAAACTCCCTGTTCAAGTGGTCATTCTTCTACTACAAAACACTCACCTGAGTAAAAATGCCTGTGTTAGTAAAAATTCTACCATTTTAAAAAATCTAATTTGGTATAACAAGAATATGTGCAATCAAATAAACCAAAGACTCTCAATAGGAGACTGTATCTAGAGAATTTTCATTATCTATTCATTCAATCTACAACAGTGGCACATATTTTGTTCAAGTGCACTGTGGTTCGTGTTTCATTTCCTTTTCTTTGGGAAGTTATAAAATTTAGCAGGTGTTAACAATTTAAATGTCAGAGGAAATGAAATAACAATGAATTTAGTAGTCAGCTCAGGGTATGAAAGAAGGGATTATTACAGAAGCAAAAGTATCACCAACATATCAAAGCCTTGAGCTATGAAAGAATACAGTTTAGTTTAATAAACAAATCACCAGGAGGGATCTGAGGTAGTGGAGAAGCCTTTCCTATTAGGCCCTGAAGAGGGGCAACACACAGACCACATTCACTATCATGAATGGCATTCAGCTATTCACACAGCATCCATACAAGACAATTTAATGCTTCCTAATAAGCCCAATGATTGAACTGTGCATATGAGAAAAATAAACATAGCTATTTGTGCTTTGTTGAGTATTCATATTTTAGGTAAATAAATTAAAATACTAGCAAGCTTTGGCAGGTTCTTATCCTACATTAAGACAAAGCATAAAGTATTTGACAAAACAAAGAACACTAGGCCTGCAGTAGGTTAACAAATAACAGAACTTTCATTTTAACAGGATTTCTATATGGTTTATATACACACTGAAGTTTGAGAAGTACTATTTTAAGGGCTGGTGAAGCAACAAAACAGGGTGCCCACATATCTAGGCCCCATCCCAGAGCACAGCTGCTCTGCAAGAAGCAACATATCTGTGGGGTTGGCTGACCTTCCAACTCTTGCCCTGGAAGGGCTCTACTTCAGAGATTTTTAAATTTTATTCTTCAACATATCTTCTAAGACAAAGAAGACATTGGCCCACAGGGTCTGAGGGGAGATTTCATTCAGCTGTAGTGACAGCATTCTCGTCTATCTATTATTTCCACCCTGGAAATATTCGACAAGTTCAGGCACTCATTCATCGATCCAGCAAGTATTTATTGAAAACTGGCTTCATGTCAGAGTAAGTATTATATGAAATAGAACTAAAGTTGTTGTTCGGATAAACTGCTGACAGGAAGTCTTTATTTTGATCAATTAGCATATTCAGAAATCAAGTTTGAAAAGACCTAAATTTTCCAAGTGCTTTTATAACTTATCCTGCCAAGAAATAATAAACTACACCCCAAAAAAGGAAACAAGCCTGTTTCCTTGCAATCACTAATATATTTCACATGGCATTGAAAATACAAAGTATCTAACTTTTAAAAAATGTTATGTTCTGAAAACTGACATTAATAGAAATTGTTTCTACAAAAGGCAATTTCCAGACAAGTTAAAATCTTTGAAAAATCATAAAGTTACTAAGTACTTTCATTTATTAGATTAGAAAATAATACTTTTTGTTGTATTTTAAATATATGTGTCAGGTACATTTTTATATTTATACTCAGGAAATTCCTAACAATGAATGCATTTAAGGAATCTAAAGTAACAAATCCTACTGAAAAAACACAACAATGTAGTAAATGATACAGAAAATACAGATTATTCCATGTAGGTCTCATTCCCTTTCTAATATTAACTATAAATATTTGTTAAAGGCTGTCATTCTTTTAAATTATCAGGTTTCATCTTTTGCATTTTTGTAGTACAATATGAATAAACTTCAAAAAGTACTCTATTCACTTCCACAAAGGAATTAGTTCCTGCAAAACTCCATCTATGTTTCTATAAATGGAAATGATGGATTTGGGGTTGACAGTTTTTCACTCTCTCCTACTGATAGGACTGACTTCAGGCTAAGACAGTAAAAGAGGATACTATTAATTTTTTAAATGAAGTTTGCAAAAGAAGAAAGAAACATAAGCAAATATCTTTAAAACACAGATTTAAAAGTGTATCAGGCAAAATAGATGCAAGAGGCTTTCGAGGTGCATATAAAGTGTCTCCAAGCTAGCAGAATTAGAATAACATGCTGGGATAAGATGTGAATATCACAAAAAAAATGTCCTGCACTAAAACTTCTGCTGGCTGTTATTATTCTGCTTCTTCTCTTCCTGATTCCTTTTAAGCCTAAACCTGGAATAAAATTCTCTGTTTTACATGCAGCATTATATGTAAAAGACCTTTGGTAATAGGTACAAATTATCTGGGAAAGATAGGCATACACAACACACCTTCATTTATCAACATCCACTGACTAAGGAGCATGAATTATTTATCTCTTTGATACCTTGTAAATCAAAAACAAAAAACAAGAAAAATACATGTTAAAAATATGAGGTATCAATTTTCTACAGTCTCTTTCAAAAGAGAGAAGCAGAGGAAATACGTCCTAAGTCATTTCATGAGGCCAGTATTACACTAATACCAAAACCAGAAAAGGACCTTACAAGAAAACTGCAGACCAATATCTCTAGTGAACAAAGATTAAAAAATCCTCAACAAGATATTCGTAAACCAAATTCAACAATACATCAAACAGACCATACACCATGATCAAGTGGGATTTATCCCAGGTATGTAAGTCTAGTTCATCAATTATCTATCAATTAACTTTAATCCATCCCAGCAACATACTAAAAAAGAAAAGTCATAAAATTATATCAATAATTGCAGGAAAAGCATTTGAAAAAACATTTAGAATAAAAATTCTCAGTAAATTAAAAATAGAAGGGAACTTTCTCAAACTTGATTTTTTAAAAAACATTTACAAAAGAAAACATTCAGCAAACATTATTCTTGATGGTGAGAAACTCTTCCACTAAGCTTTTTCACTAAAATCAGATACAAGACAAGGGTATCCCCTCTTACCAATTCTTAGTCTTTGTTAATGCAATAAAGCAAGACAAAGAAATAAAATGTATACATATAAGAAAAAAAATAAAACTGTTTTTGTTCACAAATGACTTGGTCGTCTGTGTAGAAAATCTAAGTGCCAACAAGAAAACACCTGAAACTAATAACAGTTATAGCAAGTTTCCAAGATTAATATGTCGATCACTTTTTTATATACTAGCAATGAACAAGTAGAATTTGAAATTAAAAACACAATACCATTTACCAAAAAAGCAACATACTTAGCTGTAAGTCTAACAAAACATGTGCAAGATCATTATGAGGAAAACTACAAGACTGATGAACAAAACCAAAGAACTACTAAATAAATGGAGAATATTTCAGGTTCGTGGACAGGAAGATTCAGTGTTGCCAGTTCTTCCCAACTTGATCTGTAGATAAAATGAAATTCCAGTCAAAATCCCAGCAAATTATTTTGTGAATATCAACAAGTTGATTTTAAGGTTTATATGGCAGGGGAGAGGCCCCAAATAGCCAAACATTATTGAAGGAGAAGAACAAAGTCAGAGAACTGACATTACTTGACTTCAAGAGTTACTATAAAGCCACAATAATCAAGACAGCATGATATTGGTGAAAAACTAGACAAATAGCCCAAAAGTAGAGAGAGAACAAAATAGAGGGCCCAGAGATAGACCCATATAAATACAGTTACCTAATCTTTAATAAGGAGCAAAGGCACTGCAATGGAGCAAAGAGTCTTTTCAACAAATGGTGCTAGAAAAACTGGATATGGTAAAAAATTGAAACTAGACACACACCTTATTTCCTTCACAAAATTTAACTCAAAATGGATTGCAGACTTATATGTAAAATGAAAAACTATAAAATTCTTAAAATATAATAGAAAACTTAATGACCTTGGGTGTGGCAATGACTTTTTAGTTATAATACTAAAGGTACAATTCATGAAAGAAATAATTAATAAACTGAACTTCATTAAAGTCAAAAACTTCCTATCTGTAATGGACAATGTCAAGAAAATGAGAAGATGGGCCACAGACTGAGAGAAAATATTTGCAGACACATCTGATAAAGGACTGTCATCCAATTTTTTTTTTTTAACTGATTAAAAAATGGGCTTCAGAGACTTCTGGCCAAGATGGAGGCCTAGACAGATTTGCTGCACCTCCCTCCACAACTATAGTTCCTATACAACTACCTCAAAACTAGAGACAACCAGAAGTTCCAGAAAATCAGGCTGCCATGGAAGTTCAACAAACAAAAATATAAAGAAATATTCATCCAGACTGGTGCCTCTCTAGCTGTTGCCCTGGCTGTTGTTCCCAGAGTGGGTGGGTCTGTGGACGTTCTAGGACCGTGAGGGCCCTTTGAACAAGCAGACTCTGCTGAGAGACCGGCAGTTTCTTCCTCTGCCCCAACCCCTACTGGTTTGCACAGTTAGAAGCAATGAGGTTTGATTTTCCCTGATGCTGGGAAAATTCTGCTTATCTTCATTTCAACCTTTTTTATTAGTGACTTGAATGAGGATATTCAGGTTTGCAGGTACATAAAGCTCAGTAGGAGAGTTAATAAGTTGTATTCAAGATTCCAAAAGGTTTAATATAGGTGGGAAATGGTCAATTCCAACAAGATGAAATCTGTTAAAGATCAGTATAAAATCCTGCATTTATCTACAACAAAACACAACACCAGCATATACAGTCTGGGTGATCTGACTTGGCAGCAGATACTGTCCATGAGAACAGGTTTGCAGCTACCACAGCTTCAGGGAGCCAGCAGTTTGGGGGAGGTTGCCTGACGAGCTCACATGATGCAGCTTCCTGATGGCAGTCTGGCTACCCTGGAGAACTGGGCTAGATCTTGGCGCTCTCCATCCCACCCCAGGTTCTGGGAGGTGAGAGTGAGATAATGGCGCTGAGGTTTCGGGTCTGGAGCAGTGGAAAAAGCATCACTTCAGATTAGAAGTGGCAGCAGGGCCTGCAGATGCTGGGCAGGTGGAAGAGATGCTGGTTAAGAGTATAATGATGGAGTCAGAGCATCACACTCCTTAGCATGAACCTCTCAAACTTCAGTTTCCCAGTGGAAAATGGGGATAAAGATGGGATCCACTCCCTCACAGGCTTGAATGACATAAAGCACTTGGTCCAGGAGCACTTAGTGCATGGTAGTCATTACTGTTGTTACTATTACCTGGGCAGGAGGGAGCCTTCCACCCATCACAGCCATCCCCCGATGGGGCACAGTGGTGAAGACTGCCCTGTTCCTCGGGTGGAGTGGATCCTGACCCCTGAGCACAGCCTAGCATTCAGCTGCGGAAAGAGCTCTTGGGGAGCAAGCATGGACAGATTAGGTGGCACATCTGCTGCCCTAGGTTTACACTCCGACACGGGCAGCTGCTGTGAAGACCAGGAAGATCCTGGAGTGGACCAGTGTGCGGTGCGTGTGCGTGTGCGTGTGTGTCTGCATGTGCTGGGGGAGGTGACAGGTGGAGGGGTGCAGAGAGAGAAGGCCCAGCAACACATCCTAAAGGGCCCAGCCAGCTGGCCAGACAGCAAGAAGTCAGGCCTGACCCGCCTCTCTTTCTAATACCTGTCTCCTGAATTGTTTGCAAAGCCCCTCTCTGCAGGGCAGGCAGAGGGGCTGCTTGGCAGGTGCTCTGGCTGAGCTCCAGCTAGAGGCAGGGAGTGACCCACCTGGAATGTGGGCACAGCTGGGCTGGGGCATGGCTCCCATCTGAGGCCTCAGCTGCTGAGCACAGATTGACCCACTGCGACACCATTGTCCTAACCCCCTGCGTTGCCTCCACCTTCCTAGGGGGGAGAGACCTTGGGCTTAGATGTCCTTTGCATTCCACCAGTAGCTTCTTCCAGAAAGCATCTGAGAAAGCGCAGGTACAGAGATAAGAGAACAAGAGACAGGCCAGTTCAGGCCCACCAAGCCGGTAACTGGAACCTTTAATTTTATTATGTGGAATGCTTAATGCAGAGCTAATAGGGGCTGGAGAACCTAGGAGAGGGGTGAGGGCAAAGGAAGCTACTGAGATAAATAAGACGGGGCAGTAATGAGTTACATGTGGATTGTGGGGGCTGCAGAACAGGAAGATAGGGGCAGACAGAGCTACATACTTTATTCAGATACCACTGGGAAGCAAAGAGCGAAAGGCCACGGCAGAATGTACACATCAGGAGTCTATGCACGGTCTGGTTAGGAGCTGGGAGTGCTCCCCAGGTGCCCCTCCTGACTTTTTAAAACATGCAACTGTGCTTTCTGCCAGTCTGAGCTGCCGCTGCTGCTGTACTACTCCCGCCACACTGCGTCCTCTCCACCCTGGCTCCATCCCTTACAATGTAACAGGACCGGCAGCTTCCCCTAAGACAAAGAGGCAAACAAACACAGGAGCCTGTCAAGATGAGGAAACAGAGAAGTATGGCCACGAAGGGGGAATGGATCAAGGTTCCAGTGGGAGAACTAAGCAACAAGGAGATAGCCAACCCTAACAGATGGACAGTTCAAAACACTGGTGATAAAGATGCTCACAGGCTTGACAGACATGCTTGAGTATGGAAAACGCATAAGGGAAGAAGAGAAGGCTATGCTAAATGAAACAAAGGAAAATCCACACAAAACCAATGGTGAAGGGAAGGAAACCAGGGTTCAAATCAATGATTTGGAATATAAGGAAGAAAAAAACAATCAACCAGTACAAAATGAGGAAATTAGAATTTTAAAAAAATGAGAGGCTTAGGAAGCTCTGGGACAACTTTAAACGTGCCAACATCCAAATCATAGAGGTGTCAGAAGGAGAAGAGGAAGAGCAAGATATTTAAAGCTATGTGAAAAAATAATGAAGGAAAACTTCCCAAATTTTGTGAAGGAAATAGACATACAAGTCCAGCAAGCACATAGGGTCCCAAACAAGCTAGACCCAAAGAGGACCACACCAAGACACATCATAATTAAAATGCCAAATGTTCAAGATAAAGAGAGAATCTTAAAAGCAGCAAGAGAAAAGCAGAGAGTTACCTACAAAGGGGTGCCTATAAGACTCTCAGCTGATTTCTCAAAAGAAACTTTGCAGGCAAGAAGGGCTTGGCAAGAAGTATTCAATGTGAAGAAAAGCAAGGACCTACAACCAAGATTACTCTATCCAGCAGAGCTATCATTTAGAATGGAAAGACAGATGAGGTACTTCCCAGAGAAGGTAAAGCTAAAGGAGTTCATCATCACCAGGCGATTATTATATGAAATGTTAAAGGAACTTATTCAAGAAAAAGAAGATCAAAACTCTTAACACTAAAATGACAACGAACTCACAACTATAAACAACTGAATCTAAAAAATAAAAACAAAATCCAACTAAGCAAACCAGAACAGGAACAGAATCATAGGTATGGGGGTCATTTGGAGGGTTATCAGCTGGGAGGGGGTAGGGGAAGAAATGGGAAAATGGTGCAGGTATTAAGAAACATAATTGGTTGGTACAAAATAGACAGGAGAAAGTTAAGAATAATGTAGGAAAGGGTGATTCCAAAGAACTTATATGCATAACCCATGGACATGAACTAAGTGGGGTGGGATTGCTGGGGGAAGGGGGTTACTGGGCAGAGGGGAGCAAAGGGGGAAAAATGGAACTATTGTAACAACATAATCAATAAAATATACTTTAAAAAATGGGTTTCAGGTCTTCATAGACACTTGACCACAGAAGATATGCAGATAGCAAACAGTATTAGACTATGGACTCTGGTTATTACGTGTCAATGTAGGTTTGTTAATTTTTAAAAGGGGGATAAAAGGAAAGAAAACATGAAGTATCAAGTCAGGAAAATAAAGTCATCATGGTCATGAGTCTATAGAAGCTGAGCAGAGCTGTTGAGGACAGGACATTGTGGACATCACTCATTCGCAGGGTCACTAAGAGTTGGAGCCAACTCACTGATGCACACACGTACACAATCTACCTGGTATTCTGGAAGAAGTGAGAAAAGTAGGTTTGGTATTAGATTTGGATAAATGAGTTATAAGAACATATACAGGGTGAAGAACAATTATTTTTGTAGTTGAAAATTTCCATTCCTTCATAATTTATTAGTCAGTCATGTTCTGTGTCACAGAACAGAAGATCCCCATGTTTTTTCAACCATGCCCTCTTTGGAGTTTCAGAACATACATATGGTGAAATATGTTTTCCTGTATTATTTGATGTATTTTGCAGTCCTGGTCATTTATGTTCCTTTCTCTAATTCAAGCAAAATTCCTATTACTTCAAGACAAGAGTTTCATCATAGGAAATAATAAAAAGGAACAATAAAGCATAATCATAACATTCATTGATGAATGGATAAACAAAATGTGTTATAGCAACACAAAGGACTATTATTCAACAATAAAAATGAATAAAATAGTAATACCTGCTACAACACAGATAAACTTCAAAAACATGATATGTGATAGAAGCCACACAAGAAAAGATTACATCTTGTATGATTTCATTTATGTGAAATATTCTGAAAAGGTAAATTTAACAAGCAAAATTTAAACAAGCAAAGAATTTAAAGACACACAAAGCAAATCAGTGGTTGCCTGTGACTAAAAGAGTAGAATTAGTCTTAATAGAAAATAAGCCCTGGCAGGTGTGACTCAGTTATTTGGAGCATTGTTTCATACACCAAACGGTTGATGGTTTGATTCCAGGGCAGGGTGCATACCTAGGTTGTGGGTTCAACATCTGATAGGGGTGCTCTAAAAAATGAATTGTGGTATGTCTATACAACTTTATAAATTTACAAAAAAATCATTGAAATGCACATTGTTTTTCTTGCACTGAACCCTGATCTTTAGTGAGCCTTTGCACCACGCACCATTTATCTACTCCACTGCTAATCTGGGGAACTCTCTTCCCACCCTAGGCAAAAGGCAATTACAAATTATTTTGAAAGGCTTCAGTCTGCAAGTCGAAAAAGATCTCTTTTGAGACACACATTTTACTTTGATATGCAGTAAAAAGACTTCTTAAATGAGCCTCTTGAGTCTATTGTGAGTCTGGGTGCCTTAATTCCTGCTAAACTCCAACGGTTTCATCTACCCTTGCTTTTGCACTATTGGTGCAAATGTCAACACAATAAAAAAGACAAAATATATTTACTATCATAAAAATAATTTTGTCTTCACAGACCTCCTGGAAGGTTCTCAGGGACCCTCATGGTTCTACCAACCACACTTTGAGAGTCACTTTAGTAGGAGAATGATAATAACGGAAGTATTATAATATGTGCCTTCAACCAAATAGCAAACTGGATTTTATTAAAGAAAAATAAGAAAGCATGATGGTGGCATGATTTGGTAAGAAAAACAAATGGTGACCACATTTTCAGAACCAAGGTTAGGGACAATTTGACCAAAGATTTATTCTGTGTGATTTTTTTAGAGCAAGAAGTGGCCTGAATACCAAAATGTTAGAATTCCCAAGTCACTAAGCAAGTTTATAACAAATAAAAAAGAACATTTAAAATCTATATAGTTTTTTAAAAAGACATCTATATTTCATAAACACAAAGAATATCTTTCTTTTAAAAAATATGAAAACAACTCTTTGTTCTTAATAGTCCTCAGCAAACTATATCTAAAATTTTTCTTCCTTTAGCTAAAACTAAAAGCAATAAAGGAACACAAAGTAAAATACTAGAGAAAAATAGAAATGAAGAAATGTCGTACAGAAAATGAAATACTGTCAACATCAACTTTTTCTGAGAAATTGTATACTTTGTATGACATTTTCTACTAGACATTCAGACTGCCATCCATATTGGTATTTACCCAATAAATTTGGAAATCAAATTTTCTGTCTGGCATAAATGTAGTAAACAAATATTAATTGAGTACTGACTAGGCTAGGGCTAGACACAGCAATAAAATGTAGAGCCTGGCTGTGAGGAACAAGTTTTCATATATGACACAATGTTATTGTAAAATGTTACTGAGATTTTCATTGCTCTTTACAATAAAATCAACTGGCATAAAATATATGCCCAAGCCTAAAGATCTCCTTGCACAAAAGTGATAAACCTTCAAATTGCAGACCAAATGTAGCCCACAGACTTTTCTTGTTTGGCCATGTCATTTTTTATTTTTGTTTTAGCATGTTGGAACATAAAGTTCAAGTTTCCAACTATTCTTGAATGACTGCAATATATCGCAAACACGGCTTAAATTTTCACATGACAGTTGGCATGCAGTTAACCCCAGTCCCCCACACTTCCTCCTCCTCCTCTATTGGCAGCCCCTATCCCAGCCTTTCAGACCCCTGGCTAATCTCAATCCCAATGTCACTTAAACATAAGCAGCCAGAAAAGGGGAGGATTTTTCTCTATTTTCTATTTCCCAATGTTTATTGACACCAAAGCAAAACTAACAAAAACAGCCTTTAGAATACCTTAAAACTACTCGTTTTAAGGACAGAAAGGTGGGAGGAAAGCTGTGGTAATCTGCAGTTTTCCCCATGGTGAATTTGAAATGAGAGAACTCCAGTTTGAAGCAAGCAATAGTGAAGATAAAAAAGGTATACTAATCAACTAATATTTCTAGATGGTTAACCATGTGCAAAACTTGGTGCCAAATACTTTAAGGGACCAAAGCAGGAGCTTATAGCTAGATAAGTTTATGGTAGAGCATCATGATTCCCAAATCATGAGCAGCAGACACCTGTGGTACATACACCAGGCATTGTCAGTCAACTAAGTCATTAGTCAACTAATAATTAATCAACTAATTCATAATGAATCAAAAAGTCATCTGTACATTTATGCACAAACCTTTTTTAAAATATAGGGTGGTGCTGTTGTGAAAACTAAAATGCAAATTTTTATATGCAATGATGTCATTATGTATCTTATCAAGCAACAAAATTGTAAATCCAACTATGAAATATATGGGACTATAAAATTCTTTATATTTTAAAGAGATGCTTCAAAAACAGGAACTCTCTAACACTGGGTATAAAGTATTTTAAAGAAGAATTTGGAAATGCTTATTAAATTTTCAAAGCAATTAAGTTTAAAATTTGTCACTTCTAGGAACATAGTTTTCAGATATATGAGGTCTGTCCAGAAAGTATCCAACCACATATAAGGGGAAAACAGAGACATTTATTGAAGAAGATACAAGGTACAAGAATCATTACACATAGGACAGTGATACCTCAGTTCCCTTCAAAGTAGGCACCTTGGGGCCACACACAGTTCTCACAACTGCAGCACCGATGTTCCTCCTGCTCTGGTAGCAAAAGCCATGGAACAACTTTTGCCATGACACATTTCATACCAATATCCTGCATCAAAATCTCAGACACAATAGTTTTGGAATCCCCAGATCAACTTCTAGTTGTCTTTTTTTTTTTAAGTATATTTTATTGATTATGCTGTTCCAGTAGTTCCAATTTTTTTCCCCTTTGCTCCCCTGTCCCCATTATCCCCCTTTCCTCTAGCAATCCCACCCCACTTAGTTCATGTTCATGGTCATGCATATAAGTTCTTTGGTTTCACCCTTTCCTATATTATTCTTAACTTCCCCCTATTTCGTACCAACTGATTATGCTTCTTAATCCCTGCACGATATCCCCATTTGTCCCCCTCGCCCTTCCCAGATGATAACCCTGCAAATGATCCCCATACCTATGATTCTGTTCCTATTCTGGTTTGCTTAGTGGGATTTTGTTTTTATTTTTTAGATTCAGTTGTTGATAGTTGTGAGTTTGTTGTCATTTTAGTGTTAAGAGTTTTGATCTTCTTTTTCTTAAGTAAGTCCCTTTGACATTTCCTATAATAATGGCTTGGTGATGATGAACTCCTTTAGCTTCACCTTGTCTGGGAAGCACTTCATCTGCCCTTTCATTCCAAATGATATCCTTGATGGATAGAGTAGTCCTGGTTGCATGTTGCCTTTCATCGTATTGAATACTGCTTGCCAGTCCCTTCCTGCCTGCAAAGTGTCCTCTGAGAAATCAGCTGATAGTCCTATAGGCACCCCCCTGTAGGCAACTCTCTGCCTCTCTCTTGCTGCCCCCAGGACTGTCTCTTTATCTTTCACCTTTGGCATCTCAATCATGATGCATCCTGATGTGGTCTCTTCTGGGTCCAGCTCACCTGGGACCCTCCGTGTTTCCTGGACCTGTATGTCCATCTCTTTTGCAAAATTTGGGAAGTTTTCCTCATTTTTTTCAATTCTTGCTTCCTCATTCTGCACTGGTTGACTGTTTTTTTTCTTCCTTATGTTCCAAATCATTGATTTGAACCACAGTTTCCTTCCCTTCACCATTGGTTTTGTGTGGATTTTCCTTCGTTTCACTTAACATAGCCTTTACTTCTTTTCTTATGCATTTGCCATACTCAAGCATATCTGTCAAGCCTGTGAGCATCCTTATCACCAGTGTTTTGAATTCTGCATCTGTTAGATTGTCTATCTCGTCATCTGTTGGTTGGCTATCTCCTCATCGCTTAGTTCTCCCACTGGAACCTTGATCCATTCCCCCTTTTGGGCCATACTTCTCTGTCTGCTCACTCTGATACTCTCCTGTGTTGGTTTGGCTCCACATCCCAGGTAGAGCTGCTGCTCCTGTTACGTTGTAAGGGGTGGAGCCTTAGGGTTTTATCAGTACAGGGCGACTCGTTTCACCATGTTGTGGTGCTGTATGTCAGGGAGGGGTCTGAGAGGGATCAATGCCACCTGCCCAACACTCGACCCTTTTCTAGGTATTTCTGTGGCTTCCCTATGGGACTGGTGCCTCTCTAGCTGCTGCCTTGGCTGTCGTTCCCAGAGTGGGTGGGTCTGCAGATGTTCTAGGACTGTGGGGGCTCTTTAAACAAGCGGACTCTGCTGAGAGATCGGCAGTTTCTACCTCCACTTCAACCCCCACTGGTCTGCACAGTCAGAAACAATAAGGCTTGATTTTCCCTGGTGCTGGGACTGTGAGCTGCGTGGTTGGTCAGGAGCTGGGAACGCTCCCCAGGTGTCTCTCCTGACTTTTTAAAATGTGTGACTGCACTTTCTGCCAGCCTGCCACTGCTGTCGCTGCTGCCACCACCACACTGTGTCCTCTCCTCCCTGGCTCCACCCCTCCTACCTGTCTGGATGAGTACTTCTTTTTTATATTTTTGTTTTCTGGACTTCCATGCACTTTGATTTTCTAGAACTTCTGGTTGTTTCTAGTTTTGAGGTAGTTATATTCCTTCTTAGTTGTGTAGGGAGATGCAGCATGTCTATCTATGCCTCCATCTCAGCCAGAAGTCCCAGCTTCTAGTTGTCTTACTGTTCATCTCCAATCTTTGTTGATTGCAGTCCATACATGGTCAACATTCTCAGGCATTCAGCTTATTGCAGGCCTTTCAGAATGTGGATTACCTCCAACCGATTCTAGACCATCTTTGAAGCTTTTGTGCCACACTTTTATCTGTGCTGCACTCATTACATCATCTTCGAAAGTCTTCTGAATCATCTGAATAGTTTCAATGCAGGAATATTCAAGCTTAGCACAGAATGTGATGCTGTATTGTTGCTCTACGTGCTCAGTCATTTTGAATGCAATGGCCACACAGTACACATGTTCACTCAGTAGCCCCCACTAACTAGTATAGTGAAGTCATCATTGTTCATGCATGCACATTCCAATCCACTCTCCTTGGCTGCCAGGTTACATCGATGTCATGCAAAGCATACTTGTTATATTAACAATGGCTGGACTTCTTCCAGACAGACTATATACATATATTTGAACTAAGATATACTTATTTATTGAATATTCTTTGCAATAATATAATTCAAGAAAAAGTTTCAAATCCATCAGAGGGTAAAGGAAGACAGTGGATTAGGGAATTTCTACCAGATATTTGAATCGGGGTCTGCCAGGGGGCCTAATCAAGGGCCTTAACCATCAGCCAAGGTGGTAAATCCTTCATATTCCTGCCTAATATCATTTGATCACTGTTATGGGCAGTGACTACTATGTATTTCTCTCTCCTTTTATGAGTGGCTTTATTATGGTTATCTTGTTTTTCCTTACCAATATAATTTGAGTGTCCTGGGGACAGATGATGTTGAAGCCACAGTCAGATCCAATAGAGAGGATTGGAGACTTTGAGAGGATGCCATGGCTGACTGACACATAGAGTTGTCTCTCTTAAAAAATATTACTGCTCTGTATATGGCAGGAAGAATATGTATAAATGAATACTGAGTAGCCAAAGTAGTTTAGACTACATGATGTCAATCCTCAACTTTTGCATTATAAAAAACCCAATTTTTTTAACTACATTATGCAGCCACCCTTGCAGCTAGGGACCATGTGACACTATCCTTGTCGATGAGAGGTAAGCAGAAGTTGTAGGGTAGGGCTTTTGGAAAGATTCCTTAAAGATCAAGAGGGTACCTGCAATGTTGCAGCACTCTGGGTTGATCAGCCATCTTCCGATCTTAAGGCAACCACAGAAATGCAAGGAAAACAGAGACTTCATTCCTGACATTTTTGATCACAAAAACTACTTCCAAAAACTACCTACACCGGGACTCTGTTATATAATAAAAAAATCAAACCCATATCTTGCTTGGGCCCCTGTTACTTGAACTTTTTCTTATCAATAGCTGAATAGAATTTATAACTAACACTACTACTCCTGAGTCACCATATTTATTTTTCAAACAGACCCCTGAATCAAACTCTCTTTTCTATCTAGTTTCAGCTTTTCCCATTTTCTTTGTCTTTTGCAATCACTTTACATATCTCCCTTTGCTTACATAGAAGCAGTTAGGTTTCCAGATTTGTGTCTCACTCCTCGAACCTCATTCACTTACCTTCCACTTAGGAAAAAATGAGGTTGTTAGTATTTACCTTGCTTAGATATCTATATAAATATTTATATATAAACTTAAAAATAATTGCTAACGTTTAGTCTATGTCTACTCTATTCTAGGGACTCTTCTAGTGTTCTAAGCCTTATCCCAGGAGTTTTATTGTAGTTTCACAATAATCTTCACAACAATCCTGAGTTTTTCCCTATAAAGTTCAAAGGTTAATTTGACCAAGATTACACACTAGTGGTAATAAAGCCAGTATTTGAAACTATAGAGTCTGGAAGTGTTCAGTGTTTCTTAAGCACCAATGACTGAATTTTGCAATATACAAATTATGAGGTTTGTCTAGAAAACATCCAACCACTTAATATAACAAGAATGGTTTGTGCAACATCAGTGTAACCTGGCAGCCAAGGAGCATGGACTGGAATGCGCATGTGTGAACAATGATGACTTCACTGTTCTAGTCAGTGGGGGCAATAGATGCCACTGAGTGAGCATGTGTACTGTGTGGCCATCGCATTCAAAATGATTGAGCGAGTAGAGCAACAACTCTGCATCAAATTTTGCATTAAGCTTGAACATTCCTCCACAGAAACTATTCAGATGATTCAGAAGGATGCAGCTATGGGCACCTGGTGATTGGCAGCTTCATCACAACAACATGCCAGCTTAAGTATCACGTCTTGTGGAGAATAGTTTTTTGGTGAAACATCAAATCACCCAGGTGACTCAGCCCCCTACAGCCTAGATATGGCACCCTGTGACTTCTGGCTTTTCCCAAAACTAATATCACCTTTGAAAAGAAAGAGATATCAGACCATCAAGGAAATTCAGGAAAATACAATGGGGCAGCTGGTGGTGATTAGGAGAACTGTGTGGGACCCCAAGGTGCCTACTTTGAAGGAGGCTGTGGCATCATTGTCCTGTGTACAATGTTTCTTGTATCTTGCATCTTATTCAATAAATGTCTCTATTTTTCATACTACATGGCTGTATACTTTCTGGACATAGCTCATATATCCAACCTAAAATAGCCTTCCACATAACAATGTTCAATAATATATGATGCTTTGGCTTAATAGAAGAAATTATACTTTTTTAATTAAAATAGACTTGCAACTGAGAGCATTACTTAATCATAAAATTGCAATATTAACCAATCCCCAAAATGCTATCTGTTGTCCAGTTTCCGCCCAGCATCTTCCCTGAATTCCCAGAGACAGGATAAACTTCTTTCAATCTAGTCTACTATCAATGACTCTCTGAAAACTATAGATCTCTCAAAAATACTGTCTCTTTCAATGACCCCATTTCTACCTCTGTCTCTCTACCTGATGTCCCCAAAAGCAGGCAGGATTCCCTTCTAAAATGTATTAACCCTCACTACTGAGAATTTTTTCTCAAAGTACATTTAATTCCTTCATGTGCAGTTTAATACCAGTTCTTTTTGTCTTTCTTCAACAGAAAATGGACAATAAACAAACACCGATTGCTGCCTAAGAGATTTTCTTATAGTTGAGAACATTATTAAATTGCTCCTCAGTCTTCAGTTTAATAAGAAAAAAAGGTGTAGTTTTCAGTAATTGTATATATTATGAGATACTGGGAATCACTGAGAGGACCAAATACTCCTATTCAGCAGCTGCATTTTAGTGAAAATACAACTTTACTGGCTTCCCAAATCAAGGTCACTGCTTACAAAAATCAACTAATTGGAGTAAAGAATCAAATTTGGAACACACACACAACACAAATCAAACGAAGGAGCACAATATAACTTCTCTGTGTACACATTTTTTTCTTTGTGCTAAATACTTGAGGTGTTACAGTTGAAAGACTTTGAAAACAAGACTTGGATTTTATTGTGTTGATTAAAACAATAGACTCAAATGTGATGAAGTAAAGTTATAAAAAGAAGTAGCTATTTTTATGACCAGTAAATGATACTATGATGAGATGATCAAATCAAGCTGCTACTTGGTAAACATACCTGAGAGAACACCTCTCTGCTAATGCTTGCTATTATCTCTACAGGTCCAGGCTCTTGGAACAATTATAATTTTATTCTTAACCTATAAAAGAATATTATTAGTACACTTAGAAGTCACATATAACTCCATTTTAAAGTTGCATAGATACAAAAAGCAGAATAAACACTACAAAAATAGCCTAACACCATGGTGCTCCAGAAGTCAGGCACTGCTCCTCAGGTCTTCACCTACTGAGACCAGTTGAAGGAGACTGTTCTAAATTTGGTTTTATTATTTTGATTTTGATTTGGTTTATTGTGGGAATTTTGGGTTTGTTATTGCTGTTGTTTGGAGGGTTAGGAAGCTAATAAACAATGAATTCAGAATGAAACAAAGAAGCAAGAAGCTCACTCTTGGGACCATCTATTATACTACAATACCTTACTAACAAATATACAGAGAATTAGATCTCCCATTTTGCTTCTATGTTTGCTTTAAGGAGAATAATCTTCAGACAAAAAAGGATAGAATAAACATTTTAAAAAATAGAATTGAAATCCAAATTTGGTGAGATGAGACTGGAAAAGTTTCTATCAGATTAGTTTTTTGTTTGTTTAAAGTTCAAGTGGATCTAAACAGAATGAATGTTATATCTGAATAGTAAAAGGATTTGCAAGTGCAATGCAGGATAGACATCAGCACTTGAGACATAGTAGTGAATAAAAGAGATAGCAGAAGACTACAAGCTAGCAAGCAAATGTTCCATATTTCAATATATTTTCTGGAAATTAAAGACTTCTAAAGTTTATTTCAGCCACTGGCCAAAAAAAGGTAAAAGAAACTTCAACATATCATTAACAGGGTGTGTGAACATTGTATTGATAACAAGGAGCCAGCCTGGCCTTACGAAGAGTAAATCATGCAGTTAACCTAATATAATTTTCTAAGAGCCAGGCTGGCATTGACTATTATATTGGGTTGCAGCAAGTCATTAGAAGTTTTAATGATAAACTTAATAATTAGGAGAAATTTGATAGGGAGAATATTACAGGGGAGTGGATTAATGGCTAGATCAATAATGAGAACCAAAGAATGTTGGTTAATAGATCAAATTCTATCTATAATAAATTATCCATTTTGATGCTTTCAGCATCATTTGAATAAAAAATTGACTATCTGCTTTTAAAATTTACAAATAAATAGAAATTAGAGAAATAATATGTTTGAGAGCATAATCAAAATTCAAAACTAGCAACCTATACTAAACACATTAAGGGAGATTTAAAAATATTTAAAAGAACCTTCGATGGTGTGGCTCAGTGGATTGAGTGCCAGTCTATGAACCAAAAGGTCACCAATTGGGGCACATGCCTGGGTTATAGGCCAGGTCCCCAGTTGGTGTGCGAGTATCTCTCACACACATTTTTTCTCTCCCTTTCTCCTTCCCTTCCCCTCTTTCTGAAAATAAATAAAACCTTTTTAAAAATATTTCAAAGAAACATCTAAAATACTACCTACAGATCCTAAAATTCAAGTACACAAGTGCAAAATTAGGGAACCATGTCATAACTATGTACTTTTTTTTCCCGCGGCTCCGCTAAGATTCTTGCCTACAACCTCAGGGCAATGCTACCTCCCTAATAACCCAGGGAGAGGAAAAGAGTGTTCTAGACCTTTAGTAAGATATGTGTGAAGGACCAGAAGCAAATTAGGCTCTTCATGCTGAGGATCCAGCAAGCAACTTGGCTGAACTAGAGCCAGGAGCGTGAGGTAAAGACTAGTGAGAATGGAGGAGTCACACTGAAGGGAGTAACTATTAGAGCAGGAAGCAAGTAAACACCAAGAGACTTGGGAACAAGGAAAACAATCATGCCAATAAATCTCAGCTTTATGACTCTTCCAGCTGCCCTGTGTGTTAGAAAGTACATGGAAGAACATGGTAAGAGTCGTGCTAAAATGCTCTCATTACCATCCAGGCAGAGACTGGACCTCCTCGGTGACAGTGAAAACATGAGGCAGCACATATTATACTCAGGGAGGCATGGATAATTCTTCTCCCCGCTGCCCTGTGGGGTTGGCCACTTCAAGAAAACAAAAAAACTTTCAATGGAAAAAGTTGAGTACAAGGCACTGTGAGAGGCTTTTTTAAAGATCTTCTAATTACCTTCTGCTTACAGACACCATCAGTGTCTGAATCGTAGGTTTATGGATGAAAGACATTTTTGGAGGCTTCTCTCCTGCAATATGGACCTTTAAATTTCAGGGTTTAAAATATCCAACTCATATCTCCACACTGCTCCCTTTCACAGCACAAGGCAAATGCCAGAGTGGTTGCACACGCCAGTCTGACCCTGGCTGGCAGGCACAGTCGATACTGCAGGCTTTAGGCCTCGTGGCACAGCTTTCTGCACACAGTGGTTGCTGAAGAAGTATTGCTGAGTGACTGATTCAGGCTCCAGGGATCCAGAGAGCCCACACAGAAACAACCAGTTTAAAGGGAAAAAAAAGTTGTGTCTGAGTTGCAGGCTAAAGGAACTGCGCAAGCAGATTCTGACTAGCGAAACTTGTTTTAGAATAAATTGAACGCAGTTTTCACTTTTTAATTTTCAAACTAGTACTCTATTATGGGCCAAATTGTGCTCCCCCATCCATGAATTCATATGTTGAAGTTTTAACCATCAATACCTCAGAAGGTGACGATTGGGAGACAGAGTCTTTAAAGGGGTAATTAAATTAATATGATGTCATTAGAGTGGACCCTAATCCAATCTGGTGTCCTTATAAGAAAAAGAGATTAGGACACAGATATGCACAAAGGAAAAGACAATGTAAAGAACCAGGGAGAAGATGGCCATCTGCAAGGGAAGGAGAAGAAACCAGCCCTGCTGGTACATTGATCTCAGACTTTTAGCCTCTAGAACTGTGAGAAAATAAATTTTTGTTGTTTAAGTCACCCAGTCTGTGGTATTTGTTACAGCAGCTCTAGCAAACTCATACATACTCTCACAACCTTCTAGTAACAGAGGTTTTTTCATTTGGGGAAGGGAAATTTAAAGAACTCTAAAAGCCTAGTAAAAGTCTCTGGAAACATGTTCATGGATGCAAAGCCAAACTTTTGCATACAATTCCAGGGGATTCATGAACCCCTCTGATCCCAGACCCACAGTAAAGATTTCCCATGTTTAGTATCAAATGCCCAAAAGGGATGTGCACGAAAAATTTGCAGGACTAGCCCTAAGATGTTCACTCACATCTCCAGTGATTGGTATGAGAGGTTTTGTTATTACCTTTGCAATTTAATAATAAATACTACATTAACTGAATGACTAATTACATAACATAACAAAATTTCACAAAGAGAGACCATGGAAACAAATCTTAACTATGAACTTGATTCAAAATTATAGTAAAATAATTTTGAAAAAAGTAAGTGAAAGAATAACTTTCTTGGAAGAGGAATGGGGGGAGTGGGACAACTGTAATTGAAAAACAATACAATTTTTTTTAAAAGAATAACTTTCTTAATGAATGTTCTTAATGAAAAGACTTAATGAGCAACTTGTATGTGTTTAAATGTTTATCCAACATAATACTCAAGAAAACATTAATAATTCTGATCAGGACTTTAAAAGAAAAGTAAAAAATCTCTGCAGAAAAAATAAAATAGAATAAAATGTATTCTTTTTAACTAAAATATTATATTACTTGTTTCAATAAAGTTGTTTTAGCTGCATTAAAGGGAAGAAACCTGTCTACCCAAAAATGTTGTAAGGTATTGCCTCAATGGATGGACACAAGACTGGATAATCAGTTGCTGGAGTGGGAGAAGAGATCCTGGTGGTGGGTGGGAAGTTGAGCTGTGTGTGCACTAACACCTACTCTTTACTCATTAGGGAAATGATATATGCAAAATAAAATGCCACTGCATAAGGAAGGAAGGACAAATTGAGAGGAATTCAAAGAATAGTGCTGCCTTTTGTAGTAAATTTCTGAGTTGCCTGAGATCCTTTTCTTTGTTACCCACCTGACCACATAGGTGAAGGGGCAACATAATCAATTTAAGATTACATCTCAGGGAGCACGATAAGGTGGGTTACCAACAGAAAACAAACCTGCTTTCAAGTACAAGCCAGCCAGGAAAGCAACTAAAAACCTGCATCAACTCTAGAGGGGGGAGAAGTAAATGTACCTGCGCTGTGTGACCAGGCACCAGCATGGGTCTGCATATCCACATGGTTCTTTGTGACTGGAGACTAACACCAAGAAATGGGTTGTTCCCGGCTTTTTCCATTTCATGTGAAATATTTATTGCTGATGTTTAGTTGTAAGCTTCACCTTTAAAGAATTTATTTCAGAATATTTTTAACATATGTACTATAAACCATTAAGAAATAGAGGACACCCTCTTTAAAGTAAATGAAATTTTCCCCATAAAAATCTATGTTCTTATAGTAGTTTGAATATTTTTTAGACCAAAAAGATATCCTTACCACTAGATAAATTCCCACATTAGTGAAGAAGTTTTTATTTTAAAACAGCAAATTTGATGATAAATATTACATATCAGTGCCTACTGAGTGCTACAGACACGGTTTTTCTCTTTACATTTTTTTAGAAATAGAAAGATATTTATTAGTGGGCCAATTTAATTGCCCTACTAATGTGAGATAACATTTAATGAGCCAAATAATGTGCTAAGCACTTCACATGCATTACCACATTTATTCTGCACAACAATCCTATGAAGCAGACACTATTACACACTCTTTTTTTTTTTTTTTTTTAATCAGAGAACTGGAGCCCAAAGCAGTTACATAATTTTCTCAGAATTACACACCAAATTAAGTAGTAAACCTAGAATTCTCTCTCGGAACATCTTATTCCAAAACATGTCCACTATGATAACCTATTTAATTCTCCCTGTTGTTGGGTTTGTTTGGTTTTGGTTTTGTTTTCAGAAAGTTAGGATCCACTATCCATAGAGTTTTTATAACCTTAGAGAGGAGCTTTGATGTGGAGAAATAGTTACAGAATATGAGAAAGAAAATGATTTTATAGTATTAAATTCCAGTTACTTTGGATCATGTATCACATTTTTTCAGCCTTCCTCAATTACTATCCTCTGAGCTTCCCTGGGATCCTCAAAACACATCCTCAGGCAACCACCTCCAGCCTGTATAGTCCAGAAACTGCTCTGTCCACTCGTCCTTAGTGGGATTTGGTGATGCCATTACAAAGTTAAAGAAAGGTGCTTCTAACTACTATATGCTAACAAGGGAGTTCTCAGTGTTGTCCTCACTGCCCAGCCATAAATCTATATGACAGCATTCAGAGACAATGGGCTTCTTCCACTGTTACTGGCACACAACAGCTAATTATAATTACAGCTCTGATTCTTGACAGTATCTGTTCAAAGTACACATTTTTATCTTATTTCATTTATTTATTGAAACCTTTACATATGCTTCTGTCTTAGAGTTCTGCCATTCCCAATGGTCTTGAGGATCAATCTAAAAATCCACTCCAACACTACATTTACTTATGAATCATTATGATCCTACTATGTAACTGATGTTTAACTTGGTTCCTTCTGATTATTATGGGTTCTTTTTTTCTCTTGTTCAGCTGGACCCATGTTATGATTTCTCTTACTGTATCCTAAAACAAAGTTCCATATTATATTCCAATTCTTATGAGACTAATTAACAAGTGTTTTTTACACAGATTTTTCTAATAAAATTAACCCATATAAACAAGCATACAAAAAAAACTGGTAAACTCTTGTACAAATTAAAATTAAAATGTCTAGAATACTTATAATGTGCCATAGAGAAACCCAAAAACATTCAAAGAAAGCTAAAGTCCTTCCATATAAAAAATGAAGACTGTCATTCACCCTAGACCATAACATTTTTTTGGACATGTTGAAAGATGACATATGCTAGTTTTCCTAAAAGGAAGCCTTTAGCCTTTTCTGTTAGTTTTAAAGGTATATTTTAAGGAAAGAAAACTTTGATAACTTAGGTTAGCCTTGAAGGTAGAGTAGGCAGGAATGTGACAGAGACAAAAAGGGAACAGAAAGAATAATGGGCCCGGCAAAGCAGTCATATAAAGTTTTTCACACAACAATATAAAATTCAATTACAAAATGACAGGTATTCTAAATCTTTCTTTCTGAGTGCTTGGGGTTGCACTCCTAATATTTCAATTCATGTTCTCTCACTGGTATGCCTTATACAAGCAGTGGCTAATACTCACCATCCATAAATGATAGGGTACCCCAGGCACATATGTGCTAGCAACTGGCAAGAAGGTAAAAGGAAATATATTTTCCAAGCCTACAGATTTGAGCTCAAGAGCAGTAACAGCCATATTTTGAGACTCACTGAACATGAAGACCTATTCCTCAACACCTGCTAACCTTTCAATCACATATTTTGTCAAATACAGTATTTTGATCTTACATTTTCTCAGGCCAAAAATTTTGGATTTATATATTTTATTTATTTTTTTTCTCATACCCCACATCCAATTCCTCAGCAAATCTGTAGTCTCTAGTTTTAAATTATATGCTGAATCCACTTCTCTTCATTTGTACCACTACTCATCTTCCACTTCATTCTAATCCACGTCCATCTCTCGTCTATTGTTACAGTAACCTCCTTCTTAAAATACTCTCTGCTTCCATGCTTACACTAAAAAATCTGTTCTCAACTGAGCATCCAGAACAATCCTTTAAAACATAATACTGTCATTTCGTGCTCATAACTTTCAATGGCTTCCAGTCTCATTCACATAAAAGCCACAGACTTACCATGACCCATGGTGTCCTACATGATTTGTCCACCCTCTGCTCCATCAACACTTCTCCAGTCTCCTTTATTTCTCTCCTTCCTACTCTACTATAGCCACACTGGCTACCTTGCTGTTTCTCCAACATATCTAGCTCCTTCCCACATGTACTGATCAGGGTTCTCCAGAGATAAGAAGCAACAGAATATATATAGATATCTCTAAGAGGAGAATTATTATAAAAATTGGCTCCTTTGGTTATGGAGGCCATGAAGTCCCACAATCTGCTGGCTGCAGATTACAGAACCAGGAAAGCCAATGGTGTGTGTAATTCAGTCTGAGTCCCAAGGCCTGAGAATGGGAAGTCAATGGTATAAGTCCCAGTCAGAGTCTGAAGGTCTGAGAACCAGCAGCACTGATGTCTGAGAGCAGAAGGTAGTCATTCCACCTTGAGCAAAGAGAGCAAATTCCTCCTTCTTTTGCCTTTTTGTTCTATCCGGCATCAAAAAATTGGATGAGGCCCACCCACATTGGTGAGGGCATCCTCTTTACTCAGTCTACTCATTCAAAAGTTAATGTCTTCCAGAAACATCCTTACAGACACACCTAGAAATGTTTTGCCAACTGTCTGGACAACTCTTAGCTCCATCAGGTTGACACAACACTAACCATTGCACTACCCAGCAGCATTTGTAGCAGCTGTTGCCTTTACCTACAATTTAATGTCTCCAGATAGCTTCATGGTCCAATCACCCTCACTTCCTTTAAGCCTAAATTCAAATACCAACTAATCAAAGAGGCCATCTTCGATCATCCTTTATAAAATAGCAAGCCACCCCCTCCAGTATTTCCTACCCCCTTTATCCTGATTAATGCCTCTCTACATACCAATTACCACATGCCTTATTATATGTCTATATATTTTCTCCCTCTCCATGAAAATAAAAATGTGTTTTATTCTTGAACCTCTATTCCTAAACCTAGAATCATGCCTAGAATGTAGCAGGATCTCAATAAATATCTGTTGAATTATCAAAAAATGATTCATTAATAAGGGCTATAATTTTAATCATTGATAGTATCTTTTCTATATGATTACAGCTAGCATTGTTTCTCTTTGAAAAGAAATACTTGGTGTTATTTTTAATTTCTCTCTTGAAGAATACACTTTAGCTTTTCTATATTTATATAACCTTGAGTTGGAAGGGACTTGAAAGTTTCTCTAGTTCAACTTCTTCTTTTCAAAATGGCATATTTTATCTTTGAAAATCCTTGATTATTAGAAAAGTTTTATTTACATTGAATTAAAATCTGACTATTGTAACATGAACTTGAATCTTGTTATGTCTTTCCATCTTCAGAAAGATTTTGAAGAAAAAAACTTGAAAAGGGGGATCTAAGATATGATTTAAGAACTTAAGGAAAAATTGCTTCAATAAAGGAAATTGTTTCCATGGTAATATGCCATCCATAGCTTATTTAGTATTGAGTAATATTTGCCTTGTTCTCTGAGTAAATGCCACCATATTAAAAATGCACCTTCTCAGTAGGCAATTTACACTCAAAATGTCTTCCTTTTTACCAATGGAGCCACATGAAAATTAAATTAGGAAGCTATGATCTCTGAGAAATACTGGATAACTACAAAAGAACAAAGTTCTATAGAAAACCAGGATTAAAAGTGACAGGGAATCGTTCCGGGACAAAAATGTACATTTCTAAATAGGTGGTTGTATTTCCACAAATCCTAATATGTCATGCATGTGTCACTTTACTGTAACAAATTTTTTCAAGTTATTTTATTTAAAAAGATTTTTTAGGAGAAAAGCATCATTTTATGAATCACGTGAAACCTTGGTTATCCATTCCAAAATAAAGCTAAGAGTTTGTTTGTTTGTTCATTCATTTGTTTGCTTGTTTTTACTTATCCACTCGTTTTCCATCTCTCACCAGAATAGAAACTGGATGAGTACATGGCTTCCTATGATGATTAAATTTTTAACATCTTATTTCAGAGTAATTATAGATTTGCATGAATTTATTAAGATAGTACAGAGAGATCTGTACCCTTTACTCAGCTTTCCTCAATGTTTACACTGAAGTATTTCTCTTTTTTTTTTTTTTTGAGTGATTGAAAATAGCATTGTATTTTTAATTTTGGTGTCCATGTGTGCATTGCTATTACACAGAAATACCACTAGTTTTCCCTATGTTGATCTTGCATCCTGCAACCTTGTTGAACTCACTAGTTCTAGGAGTTGTTTTATTTACTTTTTTCAAAGATTTCTTGGGATTTTTCTATGTAGACCATCTGCAAATGAGTACAGTTTTATTTCTTCCTTTCTTATCTACATGCCTTTTGTTTCCTCTTTTTGCTTATTGCATTGGCTTAAACTTGCCATCCTGTGTTGTAAGAGCAGTGGTGAGCAGACAGCATTGCCTTACCACAGTCTTAAGGGAAAACAGTTACAAAGACCAAACAACAAAACACCACTAATCTAACACAGCTATTATAATGTATAATCCAGTATTCTAGGCAGATGTCACCTTGATTTTATACTCCAGAAAAGAGACTAAGAAATTTAACCTATAAAATTTCTAGCTCATTGTCTTCTCTCTTTTACTTTAGTCAACAAAAAAGGCACTCTTCTTAGAAAATTAAGTTTGAGACATTTTGTTTTTTCTTTCCTGAAAGCTGTAACTTCTTACCCTGAGATAATTCTAGGAATAGAAATAGATATAAAGACAGACCTCCCTTTACCCTGGTGTGGGCTTTGAGTCAGCCTGATGTTTAGGGAAGATCATGGGTTTCTGACTTAGACCCACCCGTGAATGTCTGCTCTCATTTCATGGACAAGCCAGTCAGCCTCTCCAGTCTTTGCTCTCCTCATTTCTAAAATCAAGATATGAAATATGCATGAATTAAAGGAAATGTATGTGAACTCTCTGGCCCACATCAGGTATTCAGGAAGAGTCTCTCTTACTACTGTGGAGATTAACTTCATAATAACAAGCTCTAAGTGGTGGTCTTTTGCTATAGAGAAGTATTGTATTAAATATTAATGGCTTTCATTTTCATTCCCTATAACACGATATTAAATGGGGTATGCTTTCAAGCTTTTTCCTGACCATTTCCTAACAAAGAAAAGAAAATCCCATCTCAAAGGATTAATGGCAAAATCTGGTAGTAAGTTGTCTCACAATAATATGCATTACTGCAGTCTGTCAGAGATGGTAAGAAAATGAATTCTGGAGTCACCATAGCTGGTGAACACTGACTGTACTTGAACGACTGGGCAACCTGCTTACCTACTCTCTGCATCAATTTCTTTCTTGTGAAATGGAACGAGCTCATATGATTTGGGGGAGGATTAAATGAAGTAATATATGCCTAAACAGTGTCTGGAAGAGAATAATCATTCAACAAGTGCTATTTAGAAATACACGAGATAACAAGTATTTGTCAAGAACAAAAAATGCCAAATTAATATAATTTTTTTAATTGGTAAGTATATTTCTAAGTAGGAAAGAATCTTATTAATTTTGTGCTTTTTATATTTTTAACAACACATTTGACAAAATATTTTATATTATTTTATGACTAAAACAAGAAAATGTGACCTAAGTGAAACTACTACTTAGGTGAATTTGCAAAAATAGAAAAAAAAGCATCCAAAGCTGGAATGCTGTACACATTGGTGCACTGGAGTCTGTGGATGCATATCCAGATTTGTGCACTGCACAACCTGGGCAACTAAACACAGAGACACTGAATTGTTAGTTTCTTCAACTATAAACTTAAAGGTAATTTACAATGATCAAAATCTGGCAACAACCTAAAGGGAGTTTCTAATGAAATATGATAGTTTTCAACCCTTGGCTCTTTCCTACTTAACTTTATAAATTCAATTACTTGGATGAAAACATACAAAAATTCTTAATGGATTTTCAGAAAGACAGCACTGGGATAATAACTAATAAACCAAAAAAAGAAAATCAAGATTAAAAAAAGTCTGAATCATTGATTTGTAGCCATCAAGATAAAATTTAACAGTAAGTGTGATATTTTGTATCCTGTTTTCTAAAAAATCAATTGTGCTAGTGTCTTGAGGAGACAACCCAGCATGGTAGCAGTTACGAAAAACACCTGAGTGTTTATAGTTGACTTCAAGTTCAATATGAGACAAAAACATAAAGGGCTTTGCAAGAGAGCTAATGCAATCTTAGATGGCATTAATAGAAATATGTTGTACAGGACTGAGTTGCTAACAGTACCATTGATTTCTTCATGGGTCAGACTCCTCATGAAGCATTGTGTCTACCTCTGGGTATCAGATGACAAGATATGCTAATTGTAAAGGAAAGCACTTACCCAGGTAAAATCTAAATTGCAGTCAATGGTATCTTCAGTTGTTCTTTGAAAATCTATGCAATTATTTCCTTAATTTTTATCTTTAAATCAGCTAACCACCATTTAACGTAAGTGTATCTTAAATGAAAACTTTATATTCCTGTCATTAATGGAATTTCAGCACCATCTCCCAAAAATCAAAAGCAACCATGAAAAAAGGAATGAAAATAAAAACTGTCGTTAAATTTTAACTGGTTATTGTTGCCTGCCAAACTCCAGGATTTGAGACCTGCTTTCTATTTTAAAAATTACATTATGAAGTATTAGTTTTTAAATATGTATTGTCATTAAACTGAGATTCCTTTTTTTACTAATCAGGAAAATTGTAGAAGTTAAAATATCTGTGGTTCGATGTTATTTAGGGCCATGTGCCTCAGATGGACTATCTGAAATTATCTCCTTTACAAGTAGTATATGCCTTCATTTTGGAAAAATGAATTAAAACTATCTGGTCTGCTGGACTATTGTAGTCTGGAGATCGTAATCTGGAGACAACTAGGAATAGTAGAGAGCTCTTTACTCAGAAAGCTCTCCCCTGAGTAATTAGAAAATTATTGGGATATAAGTGTGTGTGTTTGGTAATGGTGCTGTCATTTAAAGTGATTTCTCTGCGTCTTGCAACACCTGTCACCGAGGCACATCTCACAGAACAAAAGAACATGTGTCCATGAAAGACAGTGGGGAGAGAGAAAATAGAGAGAAGCAAGGAAACTGAGAAAAATGACTTGTGATTTCTACTATTTCGTGGTCCTTCTCTCTTACTCTCTCTAAACTCCTCTCTTTATTGTCTGATACATCTGTGAATTCATTGTTCTCAAATGTCTAAAACCAATCCATTTTCCAATCTAAAATAATATATTGGCTCTATTATAATCCCTATAATTGGGATATAAAATTTCTACACAATGAAATGTCCTAATTTCACAAATCCTTAACATAGTCGTTAAATTGATAAATATTCTCAGCTTAAATTCTATGACTTTACAAATTGTTCAAAGGATGAATTTAAATAAATCCAATTGCCTAGTGGTCAAAAAGTAAATCAAAGACCATGAGATATGTGAAAACAACCCATCATGATTCTAAGAATGGGCTTCATTTTCACACTAAACATTCAGCACTAATCCAGTGTCATACACATTAATATGTGTTCACGATGAATTATTAACTAAATTTTCTGTATCACCCAAAGAACAACAATGATTTGATTGAAACAAGAAGTAGCATACACCAGGATGGGAAAATATAACATTTATTCAATTTCTGCTGTATAGAAAAGACTTTCCCAAAATTCTCTTAATATTCAGTCAAAAATTCTATACATGAAAAACACACACAGAGCTTAAGTAATTTGTTCAAGTTCACAGAGTTAGTAAGTAGTGGGGTGGAAATCCATTTGGTGGTTCCCAAGGACTAGGAGGGTGGGTGGAATGGGAAGATGTTGATCAGATGGTACAAATATATAATGAATAAATTCTGGGGTTCTACTGTACAGCATAGTAACTGAAGATAACAGTACTGTATATATATTTGAAAGTGGCAGGAGAATAGATCTTAAATGTTCTCACCACAGTGGGGAAAAAAGAAGTAATTATGTGAAGTAATGGAAATGTTAACTAACCTTATGACAGTAATCATCTCAGAATATATACATGCATCAAATTATCACACTGTACACCTTAAACTTAATGTTATATATAAATTATATCTCAATGAGACTGGAAAAAAATATACCTTAAAAAAATCATCTTAGACTCAGCCATAGCACAATTTATCCTGATAATAATAATAATCTTCATATCATAACTTTCTCACCAGGCATCTTTAAATTAGATTCTAAGTTATATTTCAAAACTTGTCAGACCACATGTTTTTAAAGATCTAGCACCTCATAAGGAGAGCAAAATGGTATCCAATTCATATATCCAGTGGTATATAATCCATAATATGAGAATTGTTGACAATGTCCACTAAAAATCTCTTAAGTAAGTTGTATTGGAAATGCAAAAAATATGAAAATGTTATATTAGTATTCCAATGACTCTTAAATTTCTGTGTTTTCAGAGCAATATGAAACAAGAAAATACATAATTAATAAGTGTCATAGGCTTTCTTTTTTTAAGTATGTTTTATTGATTATATTGTTATAATAGATCCAATTTTTTCCCTTTGCTTCCCTCCACCCAGCACCCCCCCTCCCCCAGCAATCATCCCCAAGTCTATGCCCATGGGTCATAGATACAAGCTCTCCCACTTCACCTTTTCATATATTCTTCTTCTACTTCTTTTTTAATAAATGATTAATTAATTATTTTAACAATAAAAAATAAAAATCCCTCCCTCTCAGACTTAAGACCCTTTATAATCTTATAAAGGACAATGGGCAAAGGTCTCAAGCTCCTCTAGCTGCTTCAAGCTGGACATGGTCGTTGTCCTACCTACCCTTGGGTCCAGAAATCCCTAATAAGAGTGGGGGTGTGGAGAGGAAGGTGGCCTTCCCACGTGGGGAAGGATCATGCAGACTCCGGGCCAGTTGGCTGTCCCCAGACAATGCCGTGCTTGGTTTAACAGGCTGGCATCCTTGTTGTATCCTAATGGCTTGGATAGAAAGGGTCCAGAGGTCTGAGAGGGGGGGAAACCTAAAATATTTCCCTCAGCCCAAACTAAGTATAATGGGCAAAAGGGTTTTGGACAGGTGAGATGTGCCTGACACATCTTCCTCCAAAGAAGCCCCCTTTTTCCCTAATGTGGGACATTGAAAAATTAATCCTTGCCTTCTGTTATCAAGTGTCATAGGTTTTCTTGTGGTGTCAAGTTTCTTAACTAATATATACCACAGACACATATAATATTGAACCTTCCAAATATTTCAGAGAAACAAGAAGATTTATTTGGGTAAGCTACCTGACAGATGAAAAGTTAAGTAGAAGTAAGGGTATATAAAATACAAGCTTTCTATATATATAGACTTCTTTTCCAGTAATAGAGTTCTAATAGGAAAAAAAATAACATTTTTATTGTAGAAAAGATTTACTTCTATAAACTATGAAGAAAGAAATACAAGTTGTCTCTCTAGAATGACATTATGACATAACAAATTAAAGGAAGGAGAAAAGCTAAACTTGTAAAATAATTGCCAGGCTTTTGTTTCCATAATTTTCTTATTTCTGGTATTTTGTGTATAAAATATTTTAATGAGTCACCAAGCATAATAAAGAATTTTCCTGTCCATCTTTCCTGCAGCCATAGAGAAATTGGATAAGAAATTATGTATTCTCTCTAAATCTGTCAATCAGTAGTAATGAAAGCCAGTTATAACATTCATTGCATGCTGCTGAGCAGGTTCACAAAAGAAGAGAGGAGTAATGCAAACCTGAATCAACAAATTTCACTTGTGAATCAACAAATATTAGATACAAGTTGTGTGAATCTTAATTGATAAGTGCTGTTGAGAACATAAAAATCTCATGTGACACCCAATCTCTGTACACAATAATGTAAACTTTAGAGCAATATTTAAAAACATAAAAAGTAAACAAGTGAGCAATATGAGCATATAATTATATTAAATGTAAATATTGTGCTAATTGTTCTAGGCAAAGGTCAGCAAACAAAACAGATTGCTAGCTTCCACTCTTCCTGAAAAGTAGAAAATTATTTCATGATTCCCAAAATGAAAGAATTCTGAAAGACAGAAAAGTAGAAACCTGTGAGAAATCACTTCAACAGAAGATAGAAATAAAGTCAGAGGACTGTTTACCCACAGGTGGTAGCCAGGGAGTGGCACAAAAGGACTTAACCCAAGTTGACTGACAGTCCAGCATCCTGCAGACATCCCAGAAGAGCTTTCAGTTTCAAGCAAAGTATTTCAAATGTATGGCTAAACACATGTAAATTAAAGTCTATGAATGGAATTCTGATTGGAATAAGTAAATAAAAAAAAGAATTCGTGAGGAGAGTACTAAATGTTATCTCATTAAAAGCTCTGTAAGAAATATTTCCCATACTATCAGGTTGGTGCAAAAGTAATGTCCGATTTTTTTTTAAGTTTTTAAGTTTTAGATAGTATTTATTAAATTTGTGCCTCTTCGTATAATTTTTTGACATTACAGTGACTACTTTATACCTTATTTTTTCAGATTATTGAAGTATTGTTCATAATCATCTGCAATATTTGCACCCATGTTCATCCCATCTAAAGATCACATTAGAAATGTTTTACTCTATGAGTTCCATAAAGGTGCCAATGCAAGTACAGCGACAAAGTCTATTCAGAGCGCTTATGGGAACAATGCCATGACTGAAAGACGTTGCAGGAGGTGGTTTTCCCATTTCTGAGGTGGGGATTTCAGTTTGAAAAATAATCCAAAATAGGGTCATCCAAAAAAAAACTGGATTCCGAAGTGTTGGAAGCTGTTGTCACAAAAAACCCCACCATTATCTCTAGGGAACTTGCAGAACAATTTAATGTAGCCCATACAACTGTGCTACACCAACTGAAAAGGATAAGGACGGTTTCAGTAGTTGGAAAATGGGTCGCACACAAACTGTCTCCAGAGAATCGGCAACAGCGTGTTATTTGTTGAGAATCATTGCTTTCACAACACCTTCAGGCACCATTTTTAGGTCGGCTTGTTACAGGTGCTGAGAAGTGGATCCTTTACCATAACATTAGATGCCATCGATCGTGAATCAGTCAAGGAGGAAGAAGAGTTCAACAACCAAGAGGAGGACTTCATCCAAAGAAGATCATGTTGAGTGTATGGTGGGATATGGAAGGAATTGTCCATTACGAACTATTAGATAACAATCAAACATTTACTGCTAATCTTTACTGTGAACAACTTCATTGTTTGAAAGCAGCTTTGAACCAAAAGCAACCCTCCTTAGTCAACAGAAAGGGTGTCATCTTCCATCACAATAATGCTCACCCTCACACAGCTCGACTCACCACAAATTTCTTGAAAGAGCTTGGTTGGGAAATACTGCTTCATCCTCCACATTCTCCTGACCTTGCTCATTCTGATTATCACTTGTTTTGGGGACTACAGAACCATTATGATGGTCTTAGATTGACATCAAGAGAAGAGGTTGAAAATGAGTTGGATTCATATTTTTCTTCAAAACCTAAAGAATTTTACAAGCGTGGCATTTATAAGCTAGTTGACAGATGGAATGAGATTCTAGAAAGCAAAGGAGGTTATGTTAATGAAAAAATATTTTTGTAATCATAAGCTTTCTCATTTTTAAAATAGACCTCAAAATCAGACATTATTTTTGCACCAACCTTATATTAAATTTTGCTCCTTACCATGGTGTTTTATATTTTTAAATAAAAATATAAATAAATCTGTATTCTGTGTAAAGCACTGAATGAATGAGACTAAAATACCAACCATTAGCTCAAGACAACATGCTTCATTCAAGAAAAACCTCCAAATTTTTAAATGCTAGTACTGCAAATCAAAAGCTGAAATGTAACCACATGCACTACAGAGACGTATATATCTGAGTATAGACATCAAATTAAAACAGTGGCTAAACTGTTCTATATTTTATTTTTACTGGCATTTACTACCACAGTTTAAACCGACAGAGATTTATTGAGCACTCATTTATGGAATTGGCATTGTGCCGGATGCTGGCCTAGAGAGATGAATTAGTGAATTAAATGGTGCTTCTAAATCCTCTTGCATCAGTTTTTTTCCCAAAATTTTCAGCTCCTGTGCTTTTCATCTCATTCCTTCCAAACTGCATTTTAAACTCAGTAAAAATGTAACCTAATAAAAGGTATTTGGAGATGCTTGTATTATTTTTATTTAATGTGAGTATTTTCCAATTTCAGTGAAACAAGCAAAGTAGCTCAATTATCATCTTTAAATTAGACTACTGCATAGTTTTACTTCTATTTTGCATTTTATGGAAATAGTCACCCTTTCCAAGTTTTCTTCTCTTCAACCTATCTTCTCCTCTCTTCCCTCTGTCTCTCCACTTTCTCTCCCTCTCCACCACCACCACCACCACAAACACACATACAATCTTAATTTACATTTTATCTCTTAGATAACAATCATTCTGAGATAATTAGCTAGTTGAATGACCGTAATCTCAATATTTTCTTTGGTCATGTAAATTATTTAAAACCTAAAATCACAGTACACAAAACAGAGTCTTAGGGATCAACAGGAACAACCCATTGATTTCACAGGTAAAAGAATCCAAGTATATTGTGTTCATTCACACAGGCAACCTTTGGTAGAGTAAATGCTTGTACTCAACTTGTTGCCCGAATTCCAGATCTCTTTCCATTAGCTACAAGGCCTCTCTCTTTTTATACTCTCGTCATGATTTCTTCATTCTTAGAATCATTGTTTAAAATAGTTACACGTTTTCTAAGCCACATTACCTTATCAATTATTTTATAGTGACACTTCCTATAAATAGCTAAAATATCTATGGAGAAATCAGCAACAGACTTTAATCATATCTTGAGTGGCCTGTATTTCCCAGTGATAAAGCTATTTATTTTGCAAACAGCCTTCAATATCAAAGTTTAAAATTCCAAAAATAGTTATAGCTACAGTTTAGCTCTCTTCTCACTGAAGCTACCATTTTCAGTCCTTCCACTCCAGAAATTTTGACCCATAAAAAATTATAGCTGAAATATCTGGATAAAAATCATAGGGACTGATTAACCACTCAATATAAAAGGCAAACATGATGAAATACTAGAAAAGCCAAGTGCACTTCTCTAAGTATGCAATATATTCAAATATTCTCCAATATACAAAAGACTGAAATTCCATTTAATAAGTATTTATTGAAATCATTTCTTTTATGTGTTATGTCAAGAATATTAGAGTCAAGTCCATGCAGCTATAGTCACCTAGCATACTCACTTTAAGTATCAGTTCAGAATTGATGGACTAGGAAGCAGAAAAACAGTGGAGCCAATATATAAATTAAAAGATGGTACTTGGAAAAATTTTTTAAAATACTAAATAACTTAATCAACTTTTAAAGACCATTAACTAAAATAATAAATGACAAAAGCCAAATAACCACATAAAGAGATAATTTTTTTAAATCTTAAAAGACTATTTTGCACAATTATAAATAAATTTAAAACTTGAATTAAATGTACAAATTTTAGTAAATTACAATTTAGCACAAGTTACAAAAAAAAAAAGAAGAAATGTATACCTCTAACTAGTCCAATTCCATCAAAGAATTAGGAAAAACTATAAAAGAGCTACCCCAGGAAAAAGCACCAGACCCAAAAGTCTCTCGAGAGAATTCTACTAAACATTTTAAGATCATACAATTCCAGACTTCCAGCCAAGATGGAAACATAAGCAGACATATTCTGTCTCCCTCACAACTAAGAAGAAATTTACAACCACTTCAAAACTAAAAAAGAAAATCCAGAAAAGTCAAACTACATAAAAGTTCAACAAAGAAATAAAGAAGAACTATTCAGCCAGAAAGGTAGAAGGGGCGGAGCTGGGATGGAAGGACGTAAGTGTGGGGCTGCATGGCTTCGAGGGTGGAGCTTGGCAGTGGCAGTGGGGCTGGTGAGAGCGGCAGCGGCACAAGGATAGTAGCTGTGGCCAAAAGCAAAGTCATACCTTTTAAACCTGGGAAGCAATTCCAGCCCCAGACCAGACTGATCCTAGACCCAAACTAGACTTTGCAGCACATGGTTCCAGCACCAGGGAAAATAGAGCCGCATTGCTTCTGACTGTGAAAGTCAGTGGAGGTTGAGGCAGAGGAATAAACTGCCAGGCTCTCAAAGGAGGCAGCTGGCTCAGTACGAGAACCGGGAGAGGTACCTGGAAAAGCAGAGGCAACTGGCACTGCTCCCTCTCAGACCCCTCACCCACTTGCAGTGCCACAGTGTGGTGAAACAGGTCACCAACACTAACAAATACCTAAGGCTCTGTCCCTTATAACAGGTACAACAGCTCTACCTAAATCACAGAAGCAAACACAGAAAGCTCTCAAGATGAGGAGACAGAGAAGTATGGCCCAAAAGTGGGGGATGGTGAGGCAGATCAAGGTTACAGTGGGAGACCTAAGCGACTAGGAAATAGCAAACCTAACAGATGAGAAGATAGTGAACCTAACAGATGCGCTATTTAAAGCACTGGTGGTAAAGATGCTCAGAAAAGATTAAACAGGACTGGGAAGAAATGAAGGCTATACTAAGTAAAATAAAGGAAAATCCACACAAAACTAGTGGTGAAGAAAAGGAAACCAGGGTTCAAATCAACAAATTGGAACATAAGGAAGAAATAAACACATAATCAGTACAGAAGGGAAAAAAAGAGAATTGGAAAAAAAATGAGGAGAGGCTTACATACCTCTGAGATAACTTTAAATGTGCCAACATCTGATTCATAGGGTTGCAGAAGGAGAAGAGGAAGAGCAACAAATTAAAAGCTTATGTGAAAAAATAATGAAGAAAAACTTCCCTAATATGGCAAAGGAAATAGACATAAAGGTCCAGGAAGCATAGCGATTCCCAAACAAACTTGACCCAGGGAGGACCACACCAAAACACATTATAATTAAAATGCTAAAGATTAAGGATAAAGAGAGAATCTTAAAATCAGGAAGAGAGAAGAGAGTTACCTACAAAGGGGTACTTATCAGACTATTAACTGATTTCTCAAAAGAAACTTTGCAGGCAAGGAGGGACTGGCAAGATGATGAAAAGCAAGGACCTACAACCAAGTTTACTCTATCCAGCAAAGCTATCATTTAGAATGGAAGGGCAGATAAAGTGCTTCCCAAACAAGATAAAGCTAAAGGAGTTCATTATCACCAAGCCATTATTATATGAAATGTTAAAGAGGCTTTTTTAAGAAAAAGATCAAAACTATGAACATTAAAATGACAACAAACTCACAACTATCAACAACTGAATCTAAAAAAATAAAAGCAAAAACAAACTAAGCAGACAACCAGAGTAGAAACAGAATCATAGGTATGGGGAGCAGGTGGAGGGGTGTCAGCTAAGAGGGGGAAAGAGGGAGAAAGAGGGAAATGGTACAGGAATTAAGAAGCATAGCAGGAGGGTGCAGAATAGACAGGGATGTTAAGAACAGTATAGGAAAAGGTAAAGTCAAGGAACTTATATGCATGAACCATGGACATGAACTAAGAGAGGTGAAACTGATGGAGGGATGGGGGAGCTGGGTGGAGGGGAGCAAAGGGAAAATAAATTGGGACAACTGTAACAGCATGATCAATAAAGCATATCAAAAAATCATACAATTCTATTGCTATTTAAACTGTTTCAGAGTATATGAATGAGAGAAAAAATAAATTCAACTTAAAAATGCAGGGATAATATTGATGCCTAATTTACAAAGTTTACATAGAAAAAAACTACAAACCAGTCTCCCTTGTGATTACTGGCATAAAAAAATTTAATTATGTATTAGCAAGTGGAATCTAGTAGTACACTAAAAGGAAAACCTGGGATGGCCGAGTGAGTTTTATTCCAGGAATACAAAATTCATTCAATATTAGAAAATCCATTAGTAGCTCAAAAGAGAGAAAAGTCATACAATTATCACCATAGGAGCTGAAAGGCATTTGGTGAAATTTAAAAAGAAAGAACATAGCTGATAAAATAAGACTCACAGGATGCTTCCTTTGTCTGATCTTATTATTCTTTTCTTTTCTTAAAAGATTTTATTATTTATTTTTAGAAAAAGGGGAAAAGAGAAACAAAGAGAGGGAGAGAAACATGATGTGCAAAACAGCGATTCATTGCCTCTCTCACATCCCCAACTGGGGACCTGGCCGGCAACCCAGGCATGTGCCCTGACTGGGAACTGAACCAGCAACCTTTTTGTTCATAGGCCAGCACTCAATCCACTGAACCACACCAACCAGGACTCTGATCTTATTCTTAATGGGAGAACAGTCAATGAATTTTTGCATAAGTCTACTGAGGCCATTTGCTTACTGCCTTTAGTACTATATAACATTTCAAGGGAGTTAGATGATCAGACACGACTCCAGAAACCACCTTAACAAAACCAGTAAGCAGAATAATAGGAAACTGTACAAAGAATTCTACAGGCCAAAAGAAGAGTTAGAAAGCTGTTGCAATAATCCAGAAATAAAAGGATAAGTGCATAAACTGAGGCACTGATAAAAGAAAAGGAGAATCACAAGCTTTAAATTTTTAAGGGAATCAGCTCAATATAATTTAATCATTGAAGAAATATTTAAAAATGAGTCCCAGATTTCTGGCTTGGGTTAATGGTGCATCACAGAGTTATTTATTAAGAGAGAAAACACAGGATATTTATATAAGAAAATGACTTCAATTTTTAAAGAACTTCAGCTAGAAGAGAGTGAAAATCAAAGAGGGGCTACATTTTATGGGTTCAGGAGAGATTGCAACACAGAAAGTCTAGATGGCTTTATCATTTCTATTTAACTCTTGTGACAACTTAGGAGAGTGGTATTATCATTCTAACACTACAAATGAAGGTCCAATCAGTAAATTACAAAACAAGATGAAAAGGCAGGGGCTGTGAAACTCTGTCTCAGCACCTACCTCCCAGATAGAAGTCTGAGCAACAAAGAAAGGTCTGGACGGAGGTGGTGCCTAATCATGAGCAGGAAGAAACAAGAGAAAACAACAACGAAGATAACATGGCACCAAGCACTGACATATCAAAAGTCATAACACTAACTTATGGTTGCATATGTACATAAAATGTTTGCAGAGTACTTCTGCATGTATTTTTTCATTTGATACTAACAAAAATCCTAGATAGCATCATTTCTACTTCAAAGCTTTAGAGAAGCTAGTTAAGTCACACACCACAGGTAAATTCTAGAGCCAGAATGCCAGCACATATTTTTGACATGCATTTTGGTAGTCTTTCTTTATATTTTATTTTATTGTGTGTGTTCTTTCTATTAAAACATGGTGCCTCTCCATAACAGTATATGGAGTAAGGGCTAATAATTTTTTTAAAAGCAACTCAAAATGTTGGCACAAGGAATGAAATGACCCTTATTACTAAGATCACTGAGATAGTACAGAATATAACTCATGACAGAGATACAATAATTATTTTTTATAGTCTAATAGAGAAGAAATAGCTCCAAAGTGAGTCAGGCAAAATATAAAACCCATATTGGATGTGGACTCATTTCTGCTGATTCACTGTGAGGAACAACGTAGCAGAAAGTAGTGGAATTTAACCTGAGCAACCTTGAAGCCTACTTAGAAAGCAGAGGGTTTGGGGCCACAGGTGGTGCTACTTCTGCGTCTATTGAAGATCATGATCCTGAAAATGAAAACTGAACAGCAGCTACATAGATGTCACATAAAAACAGGATTTGTTAATTCATAAGCCCTAACTGTGCTAGTTTGGGGAGAGCATTTACACAAGGGAGGAAAAAGTAATGACGTGATTACAGGTTCCCACCTAGAAGAAAGGAGTGACACTCCCTTAACATGGGTTACAAATCCAGCAAAGGCAAGAGATAGTAGTGATGGGGAGTTTCAATCATCTGTGAATCTGTTAAAAGTCAAGTTCTCTTTTAAAAAATTCTCTCTCTCTCTCTCTCTCTCTCTTTCTCTCTCTCTCTCTCTCTCTCTCTCTCTCTCTCTCTCCCCCCTGCCACCCCCATTTCTTGCCTTTCTGATAATATACCCATGCACAAAATTGAAGAAATATGTTAAACTGCGATTAACATTCTGTTTTGGACTTGTTTGTGACATAGATATGATAGAAATTTAGGAAGGAAATAACCACTGCATTTTTAAATAAGTAATAGTAGAGGAGGAAATACTGGACATAGTTAAACTACAATTTGAGAAAGAAAAGAAGAGAGGGAAAACAATTATATCAAAATTTTCAAGACAAACATCACAGAAGTGATATAAATCTTTAAAATAGCTCTAGAAAGTTTTAAGCCCAGAATGTGCTGAAATTGTGGGAAACTTTAAAACAAGTAGGATGTTTTTAGCTAATTCCAAAGAAGTAATAAACAATAAATCTCTATTTCCCTGCTGAAGATAGGTCATGGGAAGTTAATGGTTAATAGAGGAGGGCACAAAGATCTATTAAGCTATTTAATTTTTGTTTCTCCAAGTAGTACAATCTTTTGAATATGTTACCCCTTGATCTTGCCTGAACCATTCAGATACAAAGTGCAAATTCTAAACAAATTTTGGAGGGCCAATGAAAGAAGAGTAAGTAGTCCTTTTCAATAAGGAGCAAATATCAGACATTTCATTTCACCCATAAAATATTTTAGTATATATGTCTTTAAGAAAATGATTCTTTTATTAAAAAATAGCATTATCACTGTTTAAAATTAATGATAACATTTTTAATATTATAAAATATCTAGTCAATGTTCAAATGGCTCCAATTGTTTCATTAATGTTTTATGTAGACTTGATTCTCAATCAAGAACCAAGCCAAGTCCACATGTAACATTTGGTTGACACGTTTTTTAAATCTCTTTAATTCACACATTTTCCCTGGCTGGTTTGGCTCAGTGGATTGAGCGTTGGCCTGCGAGCTAAGTGTCGCTGGTTCAATCTTCCAGTCAGGGCACATCAGAGAAGGAAAACTCTGATTCCAAAAAACCTCCGCTGCCTTGAGGCATACCTCTTCAGGGGAAAGGCTAAGGGAGTAAACCCCAACAGAAAATCCGGAGCCGGAATCCCTAAGGCGGTTTGACGTTGTAGTCAACACCGGCAACTCCTGCGGCGCACCTGAAGCCGAGCTGTATTGACTCCGTCTTTCCCTTGGACCCTTCAGCTGCGAAGAGAGGGGGGGTCTGCTGCATGGGCAACAGCTGGCCCTCCATATCACCCTGCCCAGGCTCTGTAGCTTCAGCTTCACTGGAGAGGACACTCCAGCGTCATCGCAAAATGTCGATTCAACACGGGAGGAGACAGATACCGTGTCACTCCCGAGTCGGACTGCACAGCCATTCTCGGCGGTGCAGATAGACTCTTAAGAAGCTACACCATCGTCTCTCGAGACAGACGGCTGCCGACGACGAATTCACACATTTTCTTTTCCTCTTTTTTCCTTGTAATTTTTTTAAGTGAAGAAACAAGACTATTATTCCTACACAGTTTTCTACATTCTATATTCATGTAATTGTTCATCTAATTTTATCCTATAAAGTCAGTTAGCACATTATTCTGTTTCCTGTATTTCCTGTAAATGAATAGTTACAGAAGTCTTATCAGATTCAGATTCGTATTTTGGCAAGAATATATCATAGTTGGTGTGGTGTACTTCTATTAGGAAGTACATAACATTTGGTTGTCACTCTTATTGTGAGTTTAAGTGGTACTCACCTGGTTCTATTAAAATGTTTTAACAGTTAATCTACTTTATTAGAGATTAGAAAATGGCAATATTTTAATTATTTGACTTCTTCTTTGTTTATTAGCTAAAATGCTTCAATAGAGAAAAATACCCTTTTATCAGGTATATGGCTACCTGGAGGTTCTTCATACAGGAAAGACAGACACATGCTTGGTACTTTCTTTTTATTTATCAGGATTCAGAATAATAAGTTGGTTCTGTAACATTCTCCATAGGTACTTAATGAAACTGGACCACTATCAGACATCATGGACAAAAATTAACTAAAAATGGATTAAAGACTTGAACGTTAGACCTGAAACCATAAAACTCCTACAAGAACACATATGAGTTAAGTTCTTTGACTGAATGAAAGAAAATAATTGATTTAATGAGGCTTTTTAATATAAGTAACATTATGAAATCATGAAATTTAACATGAAATTCAGCAGACAGGGATAGGAAACACTTGTTTTAAGAAAAATATAGACTTCCGACCAAGATGAAGGCATAGACAGACATGCTGCATCTCCCTCCACAACTAAGCAGAAATACAACCACCTCAAAACTAGAGACAACCAGAAGTTCCAGAAAATCAAGCTGCATCGAAGTCCAACAAACAAAGATATAAAGAAGAAATACTCATCCAGACAGATAGGAGGGGAAGAGCCGGGGCAAGGATGCGGTGTGGTGGTGGCAGCAGCGGCAGCAGTGGCAGCAGTGGCAGCAGCAGCAGGCCGGCAGAAAGTACAGTCAAATATTTGAAAAACTTGAGAGGGACACCTGGGGAGCACTCCCAGAACCAGACCATATCACACAGCTCACAGTTCCAGCACTGGGGACAATAAAGCCTCATTGCTTCTGACTTTGTGGACCAGTGGGGCTTGGAGCAGAGGCAGAAACTGCTGGTCTCTCAGCAGAGTACGCTTGCTTAAAGGGCCCCCACGGTCCAAGCACATCTGTAGACCCACCCACTCTGGGAACAATGACCAGGGCAACAGCTGGAGAGGCACCAGGCCCATACGGAAGTGGGATAAGTGCCTGGAAAAGGAGCAAGTTCTGAGCAAGTGGCATTATTCCCTCTCAGACCCCTCCCCCACACACAGCACCACAATGTGGTGAAACGGGTCGCCTTATACTAATGAATACCTAAGGCTCTGCCCCTTACAACATGACAGGTGTGACAGCTCTACCCAAGACACAAAGGCAAACAAACACAGGAGCCTGTCAAGATGAGGAGACAGAGAAGTATGGCCCAAAAGGGGGAATGGATCAAGGTTCCAGTGAGAGAACTAAACGACAAGGAGATAGCCAACCTAACAAATGAGGAGATAGCCAATCTAACAGATGTAGAGTTCAAAACACTGGTGATAAAGATGCTCACAGGCTTGACAGATATGTTTGAGAATGGAAAACGCATAAGGAAAGAAGTGAAGGCTATGCTAAATGAATTGAAAGAAAATCCACACAAAACCAGTGGTGAAAGGAAGGAAACCAGGGTTGAAATTAATAATTTTGAAAGAAGGAAGAAAAAAACAGTCAACCAGAACAAACTGAGGAAACAAGAATTGAAAAAAATGAGGAGAGCCTTAGGTACCCCTGAGACAAGTTTAAACGTGCCAAAATCCAAATCATAGGGGTGCCAGAAGGAGAAGAGGAAGAGCAAGAAATCAAAAGCTTATGTGAAAAAATAATGAAGGAAACTTCCCAAATTTGGCAAAGGAAATAGACATACAAGTACAAGAAGCACAGAGAGTCCCAAACAAGCTAGACGCAAAGAGGGCCACACCAGGATATATCATAATTAAAATGCCAAATGTTCAAGATAAAGAGAGAATCTTAAAAGCAGCAAGAGAAAAGCAGAGAGTTACCTATAAAGGGGTGCCTATAAGACTATCAGCTGATTTCTCAAAAGAAACTTTGCAGGCAAGGAGGGACTGGCAAGAAGTATTCAATGTGATGGAAAGTAAGGACCTACAACCAAGATTACTTTAACCAGCAAAGCTATCATTTAGAATGGAAGGGCAGAAGAAGTTCTTCCCAGACAAGGTAAAGCTAAAGGAGTTCATCATCACCAAGCCATTATTTTATATGAACTGTTAAAGGGACTTATTTAAGAAAAAGAAGATCAAAACTATGAACACTAAAATGACAAACTCACAACTATCAACAACAGAATCTAGAGAATGGAAACAAAGACAAACTAAGTAGACAACCAGAGTGGGAACAGAATCATAGGTATGGGGAGCTTGTGGGGGGACATCAGCTGGGAAGGGGAAGGGAGGAGAGGGAGGGAAATGATGCAGGTACTAAGAAGCAAGGTAGGAGGGTGCTGAATGGACAGGGAGATGTTGAGAAGAGCTTATATGCACAACCCATGGGCATGGACTAAGGGGGGGGCACTGCTGGAGGGAAGAGGGTGTTGGGTAGAGGGGAGTAAAGGGAAAATAAATTGGGACGACTCTAACAGCATAATCAATAAAACATACAAAAAAGAAAAAGAAAATAAATTTAGTTATAAAAATGCAAAAACAAAAAACAAAAACGATCAAATGACTTCTTTAGAAAAGTACAAAAACAATTAATGGTATAGAAATAATCTTTCAATGAATGATGCTGGAACAAATGACTATCTGTATGTCAAAAAATAAATGCATACCTATAGCTAACACCTTATATAAAAATAAACTCAAACCATTGGCATGATTTAGAATATAATCCTATGAAACTTTTAATGGTAAACAGAGGAGAAAAGCTTTGTGACCCTGGGGTAGGCCAACAATTCTTAGATATGGCACCAAAATACAATCCATAAAGAAAAATAATAATAGATTGGACTTCATAAAAAGTCCTCAAGACTCAATGGTAAAAAGACAAATAACCAATTTTTTTATAAAGTGAGGTTAATATTGAACAGATAAACATATTTTAAAAAATGGGCAAAGGAGCAAAGGACTATTTAATTCAAATGAACAATTCAAAAACTAAGATATAAATATTGGTAAGAAACAATGAAAGGATACAAAATTTTTGCAGTCATGGAATTGCAAATTAAAATAATAATATCAAGTGAGGGTGAAGGAATGAGGAAGTGAACACTCACTCTTGGTTGTACAATAGTAAAATTGGTACATACTAACTTAGGAGATAATTTTGTAAATACTTGTTATAACTTTGACTATTTCAACTTCAGCAATTTAGTCTATACAAATAAAAGCATGAGAGTGTAAAGAGGTATTGGGTTGGCCAAAAAGTCCATTTAGTTTTTCCAGAAATTAAGACACATTTTTCATTTTTACCAATAACTTAATTGATTTGGATATTTTGAGTATGTTGGTTATCTCTTCCTACTGGCTTCTAGTGGGTAGAATCCATGGGTGCTACTAAACATTTTCCAATGCATAAGACAGCCCCTCAGCAAAGAATTATTTAGCCAAAATGTCAGAAGTACCAAGAAACCACAAACTAGTTTTGACACAATCAGTCATAGCACCTTCTCCATACACTGCACAAATCTTTTTTTGCATTTCAGTTGCGTTTTTACCTTTCTTGAAATAACAAAGTCTAATATGCCAAAATGCTACGTATTTTCTTCCATCTTCAATGTTAAAATTGCTACATGAAAATTCACTAGTTTTGATAACTTTTTAAAAACTGCACACTGATATGACAGCTGTCAAAATGCAATCCAACAAAATTGTTTTGAATAAAATTAAAGACAACTAAGCACTACCACAGCCATCATATGGAAAAAAACTGCACAAACTTTTTGGCCAATTCAACATAGATGGAGTTTTATATTATAAGCTATATTGAAAAATTGGCAACAATCTAAATATCCAAAAAGGAATGGCTGAATAAACTATAATATAACCACACAGTTGAATTAGGCAGCCAATATCTAAAAAGGGGCAAATTTACATTTGATTTATTAGTGTAAAAAGCAAACTGCACATCAACAAGTTCAGAATAATTCTATTCTTGAATACATAAATGTGGCTACTTCTTTATGTAGGTTTCTTGCATGTATCCAAAAAAAAAAGATCAGAAAGAAAATTAACATAAATCATTTTAGGGAAGATGAAATTTGATGGGTAAGTTATATGGAATGTTCACTTGACAACTTTAGTTTTTTTTTTTTAAAGTAGTGGAATTGTAGATGATTTTTCTCTTTGTTGTTTTGTAGCTCTTTTCTGAAATAGAGAATAATTGCTGGAGCAAGATACTGGAAAGGAAAGAATCAAGGGTGTAACTGGGAGGATTTACCTCAGACCAGACAGAAACCTCATTCTCAGGAACTGCATGAAAGGAGGCAAGAGTTCGTGGAAATAATGATCAGTTGAAATGCAGCCTGTCTGTCAGATTGGGAGAACTGGGAGGGGAGACATCTTATCCCATGGCCCTGGCTTCTCAGTAAGAATGAGCACGGACCCAGCCTTGAGGAGAGTGGTCAAGATTTGCAATAGTCATTGAGGAAAAGAGGAAGACTGATCACCACGGACAAGGGAGGAAAGTGCACCGGTCAAGTTTTTATTATCTATAGAGACCTCAAAGCAGCAGCCTTTGTGCAAGACAGGCTGGGAGTGTAGTCTTGCTTTCTGGCCAGAAAAAGTAGAATGGATCAAGGTGGTCTGTCATCAGTCTTTGCGGCACTGTAACTGTCTTCGATTTTCTCTGTAACCTAGATGGCTTTTCCCACCCCCTCACACACCCATATTCTATTTAACACTCATCCATACTCAATTTTAACAAGATTTTTTCTTTTAGGAAGATGTAATAAACTTATTGAAGTCGAAAGGAACCTTAGAAATACTCTCATTTAATCTCATTTTGTAAATCAGAAAATACTGAATCACAGAGATAAATGATTTTCTAGTGTGGTACAGTTTATAAATGGTGGGGTCGGCTTGACCTAGGTAAGTGCAGTTCCCATGATGCCACACAATTCCTGTGTAATCATGATTAAAAAGAAAGGGATACTATGTCTGTGAGCATTACAGACAGTTACAAAATTAAAGACAAAATTTGTGCTTTGAAAATTAAATGTATCTGTTAAACAAAATTTACCCCTATTGTGGGTGATGACATAACATGAACATATATGGCAATTGATTTTATATAAAATGCATATATAAGAAGTGAGCACAGGTGAGTAATTTGAATTGATGTATATTTGTAATACAAGGAGTTTCTCAGAATCCTAAAACTGGCACCATTTAAGAACTGCAAAATGCTATCAAGGCTTTGCCATGCTTTTGGAAGGCTAACAGTGCCCTCTGTAGGTTCAACAGAAATAAACAAAGTTTGGATGGGAAAACAAACATCAACGTGTGTGCAATTAACATGCATGCTTCAGATATTCACCTTACCTTCTTGAACTGAATAAAAAGTTATGTAAAGTTCACATTTTAAGCAAAGTATACCACAGTATGTATAGCAGGTACCTGTTTATGTAAAAAGATATGCAATATATAGATAACGTATACAAATATGTGCATATCTGCAGATTAATTTGAAGATAACACTCTAGAAAATTGCAGTTGCTTTTGGAGAGATAGACTTACTCTGGGATCAGATGTGGGAAGGTTTATTTTTCACTGTAATTCTTCTTATACTACTGAAATCTTTTCATCACATGCATCTATTAATCTTTGAGTTCAGAAGGAAATTAATTATAAAAGATGTAATCACCTCTTAGAGAACTGGTATGCATGCAAATCTTAAAACTCTCTCAAAAAGTTCCATAACTTCAGACAAGCTCTTTAATCTGATAAGAATAAGACAACAGGCCCAAAATGGAGTTTCTCATGCTAAGCCTCATGTCACCAAATTAAGACTTAGTTATATTCTTGGCTCTCCCAGAAATGAATTTTGAACTAATCAATCGGGAATCACCAACAGAGCACTAGTTAGGTAATCTGCCTGATAAGACCCTGCCATCCCCTAAAGGAAAGTAACTTTTTAATAACCAACCCACTTGTTGGCTTAGTTATTTCCTTATTCCACTCCCATCTGCCGTAAGAGTCATTTTGTATAGGTCCTTGGATCTCTTTTCTGTCTGCTAGACGACGTACTGACGTATTTGAATAAATTTTTGCTAAAATAAACTTCAATTTTAAAAATACGTTTCAGTTTAACAAAGCTCTGCCTTTCCTGACCACTCAATTTAAGTTAAAGCACAGCTTTCTTATTCTTATTATCTTATTAGGTGGAGCCCAGCATCTTCTAGCCGGACTAATAATCAAATTAACAGAGTCTTAAGGTGGTGATTAAGCCGAGGCTCCCTTCCAACAGCGGTTTCTCTGGTGAAAAATATACTCTGCCTTGTCTTTTCCACAGACTGCAGACTTTTATGGTGGAGACGGGGTACGGCGTTCGCAAATGGCTGCCTGCATTGCGGTGGCTTTTAGAAGATAATAGCGATTTCTGCTGTTACCAGGACAGGCGCTACCGCGCGCTTCCGGGGTCCCTGGCCGCCACCCCCTGCACCCCACCCAGACCCTTTCCACCACTTCCCCCCACATTACAGCCGTGGACGCGCCGCCCGCCTCGCGCCCCCGGCGCCGCGACGCAAGTGGAACGGCCCATGACGTCACGGGGCCGCGCTCAATCAGCGGCGGCGTTTGGTAAAATTTAAACTTCAAGGCGGGGTGGCCCGTGGGTTCCGGAGCGCCGGGCCGCAAAGAGTTTTGGCCTCTTCCCTGTGGTCTCACCTGACAGGATGGCGGAGGAAGGAGCGGTCGCCGTCTGTGTGCGGGTCCGGCCGCTCAACAGCAGGTAGGTGTGCCCGACTGCTGCCGGGTCCCCACGCGGCCCCTGCAGGCGGAGCCGCCGAGCCCAGTCCTGCGGCGTTTCCCGGAGCTGCTGCTTCGGGGCGTCTGTGCCCAGTAACGCGGCCGCTTACCCTCTACATGCCTGGGTTCCCTTTTCTGTCAAGTGATGGGTAAGGACCAGAGGATCTAAAAGATACATTCCAGCTGCGGATTCTCTTAGGTCTAGTAAAACTCGGTCTCGCCGACGTTAAAGATTTAACCCTGCGAGGCTTTTTCCCGATCTGCGCCAGCCCACCACATCCACCCCCTAAGGAAGTCGTGTTGAAAAGATCCATACCGGCACTCATCAGTGAATCATTTTACACTTAACCTGCCTCTCCCTCTTTGCTGTATACTCCTTAAAAGCAAGGACTAGTCTGTCTTTTTTTTTTTTTTTTTTTTTTTTTTTTTGCATTGTATTCAGTACGCCCTCAAGACTTCAGGCAATGACTGAATACCACATGCGAAAGTTGAATGCCCAGTGGCTCTTACGTTGAGGCGGTATGGGGTAGGGTAAGGGGGAGACAGAAAGTAAAAAATACAGACTGTTAAACGTTGATATGGGAGTAACAAGTGCTATAGAGAAAAAGCAGGAGGGGAAGTAAAAATGTGTTTGCATCCATAGTCTATGGCCTTCGCCCCTGAAGAGACTCTCAGATACATCTTGACAAGTATTTTGATACACAAGGGGAGAGTGTTTGCAGGAGGAGTCATAGTCCTTCAGTGAGATGACAGCTTGGGGGAGAGGCAGGGCTACTGTCAGGAAACTCCTGACACTTCTCATGAATGAAAAAATAGTTACTTAATGGAAAGGTTAGTAAGAGTATCCCGGCACAGAAGGGTTGAGTCTTATCTTGTGGGAACCTTCAGGTAGTTGATCTGTAGGGAGTAAGGATATATATAGGAATCTAGAAGAAGATAAGGTTGAAGAGAAAAATAAAAAATGATCCAGGTCTCATGCGCCATATTAAGGACTTAAGATGAGTTTTAGAAGTTTTAAGGGCCAGAATATAAGCAGAATAAGTGAAGAGCTTCACAAGGGAACTCCTGAAGCCCTGGCCAGTATGGCTCAGTTGGTTGGAGCATAGCCCATAGACCAAACGGTTGGTTACAGGTTCAGTCCCAGTCATGACCAATCCCAGTCCAGGCATGGAGGCAACTGATCAATGTTGCTCTTTCCCTTCCTCTCTAAAAGCAATGATAAAGTGTCCTCGGGTGAGGATAAAATAAATAAATAAAAATTAAAGTGTTGACCCCTCAAAGGGGGATTTTTTTTATATTTCTTTGATATAGGTATAAGCCATTACCATCTTTTAAAATATTCTTCAGAGGATCAAATAATTTAAGTTATCTTTCATATAACATGGCTTCTATGACCCGTTATAGTAAAATGCAATGCTTTATTGTTTTAGAGAAGAAGCTCTTGGAGAAGCTGCCCAAGTGTATTGGAAAACTGACAATAATACTATTTACCAAGTGGATGGAAGTAAATCCTTTAATTTTGGTAAGCTTATAACAGCATCAAAAGTTAACCTGTTATTCTGGTTTTGTCATTAAAAATGAGACTAAGCCTTCTGTTAACTGCTTCAGTGGAAACCTTAAAAATTGTTCAAGTATGATAAGATAATAAAGAGGACCTTATGACTAAAACTATCATTTTTCCTAAGTTCAAAATATATTGCTTAATGTTAAGTCATCTTTAAGATACTTCAATTTAGTATTTTTTCCACAATTGCTTTCAAGAAATCGCTTTAAATGATAAATAATAAAGATATTCCTTCTTTGATAGAATACTGCAAGGACTCCCCCCTGTTTTTGTGGAGCTTATCATATAGTCAGAAGAAGGGCTTTAAACAAGTAATTACACTTATGATAACATAAGCTTTGTGGAAATTTATAGCAGGGAAGCTAACTAGTCTATGTGTCTGCAGGATGAGGGAAAGCTAGCTAGGACAAAGGGGCTTGGAGGTCCTAAAGGTTGACTAGACTGATTTGTTGTATTGATTTAATATGTACATAGTGCTGCCAATGTGCCAGACACTGTTCTAAACAATTCATAATATTAACTCATTTAATCCTCTAAGAAGCCTATGCAGTAGGTACTATGTGATAGATACCTTCTCATTTCAAAGTGGAACTAAAACAGAGAGGCCCAGAGTAACACAGCCAGCAAGTGGAAGTCAGTCTTCAGATCTACATGCCAGCCACACTGCCAGGCTGTCACTTAGGCACCAAAGAGCAACAGTGAAATCCTCTCAACAACCTTAGAAGTAAGAGTGATTAGGTTGTCAAATGAGTGTTAAAGTAGAAAGTCAATATAAAAGGTTCTGGAGCAAAGATGTATAGTAGAGAAAATGATTCCTGGTAAAGGACTGTTTGAGGGTATTACCATAATTTTTTAAAAGGTAAAACAGTATGTGTCTGAGATTACAAAACCAACAGTAAGGGATGCATGAGCATTTTGAATCAGGTACTACAGGTTCTCAGTAGCCATACATGCCCATAGAGGATTTGACCCACTCGCCTATTGAAGGCCTAAGCAGCCTTCAGATGGCACTCGGGTTTTCCAAACACGTAGTTCTGCCAACAGGACAGATGTGTGGGCGTGGTGCAAGCAGTGTGATCACTGAATTTCTCGTTGTAGCTCGATACATTTCCCTCCTGAATCATAAATCCGTTTCTTGTGAGGCTACCGCTGCAGGAGTGGTCCATTTTTAACGTGCTGAGGAAAGCAGGGGACCACTTCTAGACGACTGAATTCATCAAAGCAAATGCTATCCGAAACCCAACCTTTAACGACCAGCAAACGTCATTCCCTCTAAATTCAGCCTTTTTTAGCACTTTTCTTCCAAATATTTTCATTTGTTGGTTTAGATATGTTATAAACGTTGAAATTTCTCAAAGAAGAGTCATATCAGTAGTTCTCATTTCCTAAGTATTAACCAAATATTTATAATAATTCTATGAGGAAGATTTTACAAACTAGGAAGGTGAGGCAGAAGACATCATCCACCTTTCCCAAAGTCACATAGCTTGTAAGTCTCAGAACCAGGATTTGCAGACAGTCTGATTCCAGACACCATATTCAGCCCCTATGTCGTACTGCCTCTTGAAAGCACATAACATAGATGACATGTACTTTTTTGGGTGTGGACTGACACATTTTACCTTAGAGAGAAGTATATTTTTTAGAGGACCAAAAAGTTGGAAGAAAATATGTGTCTTAAGTATTTTATACCATATCCTGACAATTTTATTTTTTCAGTTAACTGCTAATTCAGAATGAAAACCCAGTTTATTTGTTTAGCTTAATTTATATATGTTTTTGTTTTCTTTAGATCGTGTCTTTCATAGTAATGAAACCACTAAAAATGTTTATGAAGAAATAGCAGTTCCAATCATAGATTCTGCCATACAAGGCTACAATGGTTTGTATTCACTGCAGAAACATTTTTGTCTTGGATATCTGTTCAATGGATATTGATGGTTTTACACACTGTAGTCTCATTTTTAATCTTTGCATGTGCGTATGTGTTTTGTTTTTGTAGGTACTATATTTGCTTATGGACAGACTGCTTCAGGAAAAACGTATACTATGATGGGTTCAGAAGATTATTTGGGAGTAATACCCAGGGCAATTCATGACATTTTCCAAAAAATTGAGAAGGTAAATAACTTAGCTAAATTTCTAGATTGTACAGGTAAAAGTGGAACTGATAGGACAACTTCAGTCTTCTCTTACAATGATGAAAAGTAGATTCGCAGTTGTCTCTTGTTTTATCCATGGGGAGAGAAGAAAGACATGACACAGATTCACTTTTTTCCCCCACAAATTTACTTCAGAGCTTAAAGTTCTTCATTCTTTGCCTTAATTGTGAAACAGTAATACTCCCACCACAAAACGGGCATTTATGAGCAGGAAAGTCTTTCCAGAATGGTTAGCTCCTCATTGCCTTTGTTTAACTGCCAGTGATATCAAGGAGCAATAAAAAATAGATGTAGCTAAAAGACAAGGGAAGCAAAGGACCAGATAAGGCAACCTAATTAGTTAAGAGTTGATTTATTTAAATTAGTTTTTCATTATTATTTTAATGATTTTTTAATGTTTTTGAACATCTGCGGGTAGAGTTTTATTTTGAGCTTATAGAGTTGGACTGGGCACTCTTCTACTTCTGTGATACTATACTTTTCTGAAACAGGGCTTTTGCTTTTATATTTTTGTTTGTTTTACAAAGATAATTCCTCAAACAATATTTTAATGTTAGTGCATAAGCATTTAGTGTTAGGTTTTCATAGTTGGGTGATCTCTGGTGTTTTTATATTTTTTTCTTCTAGTTTCCTGATAGGGAATTTCTCTTACGTGTGTCTTACATGGAGATATACAATGAAACCATTACCGACTTACTTTGTGACAGTCGAAAAATGAAGCCTTTAATAATTCGGGAAGACTTCAATGTGAGTAACAGAGTTCACGAACTGGCTCAAAAAAGATTTGTTTGGGGGATAATTGTTCTTGAACATTTACCTTTAATTTCTGTATATTTTTAAGTGTCTCCTGGATTCCCCCCCCCCCCCCCACCCTTAGGCATGTGTAGAGATGATCTTTTAAGCAATACAGGGGTGGGCAAAAGTAGGTTTACTATTGTAATACAAATAATATAAGAATAAACTGTGTTGCATAATCACAACAATAAACCCATCTTTGCCCACCCCTGTATGTGTAGTTTTTAAATATTGAGAGCTGTAATTATTGGTATAGTCCTGACTGGTGTGGCTCAGTTAATTGGGCATTGTCCTACAACCTGAAAGGTCGCCAGTTCGATTCCCAATCGGGGCACATAGCTGGGTTGTGGGCTAGATCTCTGGTTGGAGTGCATGCGAGAGGCAACACATCCATATTTCTCTCTTACATCAGTGTTTCTCTTCCTCTCTTTCTCTCTCCCTTACTCTAAAAATAAAATCTTTTAAAAAATATATTGGTGTTATAAGTGCCTAAAAAGAGCAAGATGGTAGTTTCTGATTAGAATTTGGTGTTCTTAGATATAGGAAATAAATTGTAAATAGTACAGGTTTACTTGTTATTTTTATACTGTAGTTTTCATTTTGCATTTTTAACTTCTACAAGTGAATTCTATCATAGTTTGCACCTTCTTTTTGATATGCAAACTTTTAAATGACTTCTATTTCTCTCTTCTTCCCATAAACATGTTTCAGAGGAATGTATTTGTGTCTGACCTCACAGAAGAAGTTGTTTATACATCAGAAATGGCTTTGAAGTGGATCAGAAAGGGAGAAAGTAAGACTATGCTTTATTTCTTCAAAACATTGTAAAAACTATTCAATTAAATGTTTTTAGGCTTTAAGTCTCACTTTCCTTTTAAAGCTGAAATAGAAGTTAATGTTTTTCCTTGAATCTTAATATACACAGCTGAAATATGACTCATTTTTTACAGAGAACAGGCATTATGGAATTACAAAAATGAATCAAAGAAGCAGTCGGTCTCATACCATTTTTAGGATGGTAGGTAATTCTTTCTCTATTTGGTCTTTTCAATTAAGAATGCACTAATTTTTCTACAAGTTGCCTTTTCCATCTAGATTTTGGAAAGTAGAGAGAAAGGTGAACCTTCTAATTATGAAGGATCTGTCAAGGTGTCCCATTTGGTGAGTATTGCTGAACCATGGTAAATGTACCATTTAGGCCAAAGCAGAATTTAATTCAGCTTCTGGATGTTTGGTTTCCTAGGAGCTGTTAATTGAATTAAGTAATTAAAACCATCGATAAATTGGTAGTTTAACTAGCATCATATGTAGCATGAAATTACTATTTGAAATGTAGGAAGAATTCAGAGGATCTTTCTTCCTGTTATGTTATGACTTTTCAGGTCCTAAATTTTAAAATTTAGATGTTAGTATTACAGGATTTGAGGCTTATTCTGACCAGTAATGAAGGAGGGTTTGGGACTTTTTTTTTTTTTCTCCCCCATACACATTTAAGAGTTAAAGTACTCTTGGAGTTGCGTTTGGGAAGAGGGCCTTTGTTTTTTCTGGCTTTTTAGGCTCAGCCAGTAGAATTGAGGCGTGTGAGATAAGCAGAAACCTAAGTGGGAAGGTTTAAAGATAAATTACATTATTCAAGTTCATTCTTATGTACAATAAGAAAATTATTTTATATTATAAACACATGTTTACACTGTAAGTCCCTTGCAGGGAAGAGTGATATATCATTCATCTTGTAGCTCCAACATATTGTATGTAGTTTACGTTCAATACCTATTTGTTGAATAAGTGACTACAAGCCTTATGCAAACATTCCTTTCTTTCATCCTTCCTATTCCCTATCCGCCTAAATTCTTTAGCTTGATGTGGGATATGATTCAAGATTGCTCTTATTTGATTTGAAAATTTCAGGGGAAATGTAATAAATCCATTATATATTTGTTCATTTTTAGATTTTGAGAAATCAGAGTCTTAAATATCTTAGTTCTAGTTTACCTCACTTCACTGTATAAAAATAAAATTTATTTTAGTAGACTAGTCTAGCTTTAATCTAACAACAACAAAAAAACACAAAACCTAACTTCTGTTTTGTTCTCCAAACCTGGCCTGTGATATTTCAGTACAATTCCAAATTTTCTCTTAATAATTTAACTTTAATTCTCTTGAGGTATTCAGTGACCCTTTTGGTGACTTTTCTCATGTTCTTTGATGCTCTTATCATCTAGGGACCATAGATACCATCTGGTCCAACAGCTTTCCAGCCTTCTTCCTTACTCTTAATTAAGTATCTTCTTTGGAATAAGTCCTTCCCCAAAGAGTCATTTTCTGGTTCTTTGTAAGTGGCCTTTGACTGTCTCCTGGCCTTTCTGTGATAGTATCTAGGTTCTGTTGGCTGGCTTCTTCTCTGTTCCCTTTTATGGCCTCTACTAACAAAAACACAGGCTGTTCTGTGGCCTTTCTTACTTCCTGTGCTTGCCCTCGGGCATTGTTATCATTTTTCTGTTAATAACAGCCAAACATTTATTTTATATAGTCTCTGAGTTCTAATACATGTCTTCTTAAAGATTATTACAATTCTATATTCCACTGTTGTCTCAAACTTCAGTGTGTCTAAAACCAAACTGATTATTTCCTATCATAGCATATATTCCTTTTCTTCAGTAGCACCTGCATAATCCTGGTCCCCTAGGCTGGAAACCCAAGTCATTTTGACTTTTTCTGCCTACCCTTTTGTCATTATTGCCGTTTCTTTGTGATTCCATCTTTCAGTATTATCGTGGGTGTTGTATTCACTTAGGTTCTCATCACTCTTTTTCTTTTTAAGTATATTTTATTGATTATATTTTTACAATAGTTCCATTTTTTTCCCCTTTGCTCCCTTCTTCCCAGCACCACCCCTCCCAAAGCAATTCCCCCCAACTCCCCAAATCCATGCCCATGGGCCATACGTACAAGTTCTCTGGCTTCACCCTTAAATATATTCTTCTTTTTCTTTTTAATAATTAATTAATTATTTTTACAATACAAAATAACAATCCCTCCCTCTCAGACTTAAGACCCTTTATAATCTTATAAAGGACAATGGGCAAAGGTCTCAAGCTCCTCTAGCTTCTTCAAACTGGATATAGTCATCGTCCTACCTACCCTTACGTCCAGAAATCCCTAATAAGAGTGGGGGTGTGGAGGGGAGGATGGCCTTCCCACATGGGGAAGGATCGTGCAGACCCCAGGTCGGTTGGCTGTCCCCGGACAACAGCGTGCTTGGTTTAACAGTCTGGCATCCTTGTTGTATTCTGGGGGCAACAGATTTGGCAAGAGGGTTAAAGAACATCATTTAATCCATAACCACTAGGTCACAAAAAGCAGGTATTAACTTTTCAATGACCCACATTAGGGAAAAGAAGGACTTCTTTGGAGGAAGGTATGCCAGGCACATCTCACCTGTCCAAAACCCTTTTGCCCATTTTACTTAGTTTGGGCTGAGGGAAATATTTTAGGTTTCCCCCCTCTCAGACCTCTAGGCTCTCTCTGTCCAAGCCATTAGGATAGAAAAGGGAAACCAGTTTTAAAGTGAAGCCCACAGACCACCCCATTCTTCACCAACCCAGCCACTTAGTTCAGCCAAACCATTGAGTCTCAAGAGGCAGCGCTGCAGACAGGATTAAGTGAGACCTATAGGTGCAGACAGTCACTCAGGTAATGAGATCATAGGCTTATTCCCTATGAAAACAGAACACACATGTTAATTTATGCACCATAACCCACAAACCAGTCTCTAAATCTGCAAGACTGTCTTATCGGAAAGACATCCAGTTGCAAGGCATTTGACATTCTTCTGAAAGTCAGTCCTAGTTCCTCAGGGCTTTTTGGTAATGACCAGAGCCCAAGCATGCCTCCTTTTTAAGCATGACATTCCAGTCAAAGTCTTGGTCAAAAAAAATGTCTATTAACAACTGGTCTTATTAGTTTTATGCAAAGAACCTTATGTCATTACTTACTTCTTCAGAATGCCAAATTCTGGAGGGATCAGATAGGGAGAAAAATATACAGTGTGAAGGAAAATCCTTGTCCATCTAATATTCACTGAACTTGCATTTCCACTCTTTATATTTTCACTTTTTTCCCCACTAAAAATTTTGTTTGTTTTTCCGTTACAGTTGTCCCACTTTTTTCCCCCTCTTACTTCCCTGCACCCTGCCCACCCTTCTCCCACAGTCAGTCCCCACCCAGTTGTCCATGTCCGTGGGTCATTTATACATATTCTTTGACTAGACCCTTCCCCTTCTTACCCCCTTCTCTCCCACCTCCCCCCTTGTTACTGTTAGTTTATTCCTTGTTTACATACCTCTGGTTCAATTTTGCTCATTTGTTTGTGTTGTTCATTGGTTTCTTGTAATAGGTGACAGCATAAGGTATTTTTTTTTCATTACCTGGCTTATTTCACTAAGCATAATTCTCTCTAGTTCCATCCATGTTGTTGCAAATGTTAGAAGTTCCTTCTTTCTTTCTGCTACATAGTACTCCATTGTGTAAATGTACCAGTTTTTTGATCCACTCATCTACAGATGGGCACTTAGGTTGTCTCCAGCACTTGGCTATTGTAAATAGTGCTGCTATGAACATAGGGGTGCATAGGTTCTTCTGAATTGGTGTTTCAGGATTTTTCAGATATAATCCTAGCAATGGAATTGCTGGTTCAAAAGGCAGTTCCATTTTTACTGTTTAGAGGAAATTCCAAACTGTTTTCCATACTGGCTGCACCAGTCTGCATTCCCACCAGCAATGCACCAGGGTTCCCATTTCGATGAAGGCCATTCTGACTGGTGTGAGGTGGTATCTCATTGTGGTTTTTATTTGCATCTCTCTGATGGCTAGTGATGTTGAGCATTCTTTCATATGTCTATGGACCCTCTGTATGTCCTCTTTGGAGAAGTGTTTGTTCAGGGCCTTTGCCCATTTTTTAATTCGGTTGTCTTCTTGGTATTGAATCATATAAATTCTTTATATGTTTTGGAGATCAATCCCTTGTCTGACGTATCATTGGCAAATATAGTTTCCCATATGGTTGGTTCCCTTTTCATTTTGCTGATGTTTTCTTTTGCTGAGCAAAAACTCTTTAGTTTGATGTAGTCCCACTTGTTTATTCTTTCCTTTATCTCCCTTGCCTTAGGAGATATATCAGTGAAAATGTTGCTACGTGGGATATCTGAAAATTTCCTGTCTATGTTTTCCTCTAGGACTTTTATGGTGCCACAGCTTACATTTAAGTCTTTGATTCATCTTGAGTTTATTCTGGTGTATGGTGTAAGTTGGTGGTCTAGTTTCATTTTTTTGCATGTCTCTGTCCAGTTCTCCCAACACCATTTGTTGAAGAGGCTCTTTTCACTCCATTTAATGTTCCTTCCCCCTTTGTCAAATATTTGTTGACCATATAGACCTGGGTTTATTTCTGGGTTCTCTGTTCTGTTCCATTGATCTATATGTCTGTTCTTATGCCAGTACCAGACTGTTTTGATTACCGTGGCCTTGTAGCATAGTTTGATATCAGGTATTGTTATTCCTCTTGCTGTGTTCTTCTTCCTCAAGATTGCTATGGCTATTCGGGCTCTTTTGGTTCCATATAAATTTTTGAAGTATTTGTTCTAGGTCTGTGAAAAATGTCATTGGTATTTTAATAGGGATTGCATTGAATCTATAAATTGCTTTGGGTAGTATGGACATTTTAAGGATGTTTATTCTTCCCATCCATGAACATGGTATATGCTTCCATTTATTTGTATCTTCCTCAATTTCTTTCTTCAATGTTATGAAAGAGGTCTTTTACCTCCTTGGTTAAGTTTATTCCTAGGTACTTTATTTTTCTTGTTGCTATGGTAAATGGGATTTTTTTTCTTTTACTTTCTATCTCTGAAATTTTATTGTTGGTGTACAGAAATGCCTTCGATTTCTGAATATTGACTTTGTACCCTGCTATTTTGCTGAATTTACTTATTAGGTCTAGTTTTTTTGTGGAGTCTATAAGGTTTTCTGTGTACGCTATCATGTCATCTGCAAATAATGACAGTTTTACTTCCTCTTTTCCAATTTGGATGCCTTTTATTTCTCTTTCTTGTCTGATTGCTGTGGCTAGAACTCCCAAGACTATGTTGAATAGGAGTGGAGAGAGTGGACATCCTTGTCTTGTTCCTGACCTCAGGGGAATGCTCTCAGTTTTTGCCCATTGAGTATGATGTTGGCCTCAGGTTTCTCATATATGGCCTTTATTATGTTGAGATGTGCTCCCTCTATTCCCATTTTGCTGAGAGTTTTCATCATAAGTGGGTTGTACTGTATCAAATGCTTTTTCTCAATCTATTGATATGATCATGTGGTTTTTGTCTTTCATTTTGTTTATGGGTTGTATTATTTATTGATTTGTTAATATTAAACCATCCTTGCATCCCTGGGATGAATCCCACTTTATCGTGGTGTATGATCTTTCTAATGTGTTGCTGGATTTGGTTTGCTTTTTGTTGAGGATTTTAGCATCTATGTTCATCAGCGATATTGGCCTGTAGTTTTCTGTCTTTTTTGTGTCTTGACCTGGTTTTGGAATTAGGGTAATACTGGCTTCATAGAATGAGTTTGGGAGTCTTCCCTTTTCTTGGATTTTTTAGAATAATCTGAGATGGATTGGAGTTAGTTCTTTCCTAAATGTTTTGTAGAATTCACCTGTGAAGCCCTCTGGTCCAGGGCTTTTGTGTGCCAGGAGTTTTTTGATTACTTCTTCAACTTCACTAGTTGTTATTCGTCTGTTCAGGCCTTACTGCTTCTTCATTCAGTTTTGGAAGATTATATGTTTCCAGGAATTTGTCCATTTCCTCTAGGTTGTCAAATTTCTTGCCATACAGTTGTTCATAATAATTTCTTACAACCCTTTGTATTTCTGTGGTATTGGTTGTGATTTCTCCTCTCTCGTTTCTGATTTTATTTATTTGGGTCCTCTCTTTTTCTTGATGACCCTGGTTAAAGGCTTGTCAATTTTGTTTATCTTTTCAACGAACCAGCTTCTACTACTTGTTGATCTTTTGAATTGTTAGTTTAGTCTCTGTGTCATTTAATTGTGCTCTGATCTTGATGATTTCCTTCCTTCTTCTTGATCTGGGCTTTGCTTGTTGTTCTTCCTCTAGTTCTTGTAGCTGTAGGGTTAAATTTTTTATTAGAGGTTCTTCTGTCTTTTTTAGGTAGGCCTGTATTGCTATGAACTTTCCTCTCAGGACTGCTTTCGCTGTATCCCATAGGTTTTCGGCTGTTGTGTGTTCATTATCTTTTGTTTCCAGAAACCTCCTGATTTCTTCCTTGATGTCATTGTTAACCCATTCATTATTTAATAGCATGTTATTCATTCTCCATGAGTTTGAATGTTTTTTGAGTTTTTTCCTTGAGGTTGATTTCCAATTTTAAGGCATTGTGATCTGAGAAGATGCTTGATATAATTTCAATTTTCTTGAATTTATTGAGGCTTGTTTTGTGTCCTACCATGTGGTCTATCTTTGAAAATGTTCCATGTGCACTTGAGAAATATGTATATTTTGTTTCTTTGGGGTGTAAACTTCTATATATATCGACTAAGTCCATTTGATCTAAAGTGTTGTTCAGTGCCTCAATATCTTTGGTGTTTCTTTGCTTTGAAGATCTGTCCATTGTTGACAATGGGGTGTTAAAGTCCCCTATGATGAGTGTGTTGCTGCCTATATCTTTCTTGGAGTCTTTCAAAATTTTCCTTACATATTTGGGTGCTCCTAAGTTGGGTGCATATATATTTATAAGGGTTATATCTTCTTGATGGATTTTTCCCTTAAGTATTATGAAATGCCCTTCTTTGTCTCTTTTTATGGACTTTGCTGTGAAATCTGTTTTGTTTGATATAAGTATTGCTACCCCGGCTTTTTTTTCATGTCCATTTGCTTGGAATACATTTTTCCATCCCTTTACTTTCAGTCTGTGTAGATCTTTTGTTCTAAGGTGGGTCTCTTGTAGACAGCATATATGTGGGTCATTCTTTCTAATCCATTCAGCTACCCTATGTCTTTTAATTGGAGCGTTTAATCCATTTACGTTTAAGGTTATTACTGATAAGTACTTATTCATTGTCATTTTCCCCCTTTGTACTCGTGTTCTTCTCTGTTTCTCTCTGTTTCTTTATCTTTTTAGAGCAGACCCTTTAGCATCTCTTGCATTGCTGGTTTGGTGGAGATGTATTCTTTTAGTCTTCCTTTGTCTGAGAAACTCCTTATTTCGCCTTCCATTTTGAATGAGAGCCTTGCTGGGTAGAGTATTCTTGGTTGTAGGCCTTTGTTTTTCATTGCTTGGAATATTTTTTGCCATTCCCTTCTGGCTTGTACTGTTTCTGCTGAGAAATCTGATGATAGTCTTATTGGAGCTCTCTTGCATGTTATTTGCTGCTTTTTCTTGCAGCCCTTATGATTTTCTTTGTCTTTGAATGTTGCCATTTTAATTATGATGTGTCTTGAAGTGGGCCTGTTGGGGTTCATCTTCAATTGGGACCCTTTGTGCTTCCTAGACTTGCATGATTCTTTCTCTCTTCATGTTAGGGAATTTTTCTGTCATTAGTTTTTCAGAGAGGTTTTCTATCCCTTGCTTCTCTTCTTCTTCTGGAGTTCCTATGATACGGATATTATTACGTTTCGTGTTGTCATGCAGCTGTCTTAAAACCTCTTCATTCTTGTTCAGTCTTTTTTCATTTTGTTGCACTGTCTGGGAATTTTTTTCTTCGTTGTCCTCCAGCTCACTGATCTGATCTTCTGCTTCCTCTGGCCTGCTTTTAATTCCTTCTACTGTGTTCTTCCATTCAGAAATTGTGTTCTTCATTTCCTCCTGGCTCTTATTGATAGCTTCTATGTCTTTTTTCCTGCTGGTGTAATTCTTAGTAAGTTCCTTGTGATTTCCCTGCAGTTCCTTGTAATTTCCCTGGAGTTTTTTGTAGTTTTCCTTGAGCTCGCTGAGCTCATTGAGCTTCTCCATAATCCATGTTTTGAATTCCATATCTGATAGTTTGCTCCCCTGTATTTCATTTAGCACTCTTTCTGGGGACTCTACCTTTCCTTTCAATGGGGGGTTGTTTCTCTGTCTCCCCATTTTTGTGACACTTAATGTTTGTTGCTGCCTCTTAGATTGATCTGCGCTTCCTGGATCTGCCCCTGGTGACATCACATCATGTACCAGTATGGCCCTAGGCAGCCTATTGGAGACTTCCAGGGATCTACTGCCTTTGTCTGTCTCCTTTAGTTGTTAATCTATTCAATCTGTGATTAGCCGTCTGGCTTAAGGACCAAGGGTGTGGCAGCTTAATTCCTGTAGGCAGGGCCTTTGCTTCCCCTCAGGCTGACGCCACTTGGAGGGGAATGGTCTACCCGCAGCACTGGGGATGAGTCAGCACTGGGACCCAGTCAGCTGCTTCTCCAGTTCTCACCTCAAAGCCACCGCGCCAAATTCTTCCCAAGCATCTCTAGTCCTTTCTGCCTTCCCTCTGCTTGAGCCCAGGGTAAGTGGGGGCCAAAACTTTTTCGTCTGTGATCCACTTAAGAGCTCTTTTTCTCCAGCTGTTTTTCTCTGGCTAGCAAGAAACCCTGTGGTTTTTCGCTATTCACAGCTGGATACTATTTTACTTTCCACTCTGTTGCTGTAGGCTGGGAAGCTCAGCTGGGGGTTTAGACCCTGCCCTTCTCAAGGGGAACCCCCGGCTACTGAGCTGTTTCTCAGTCCCTTCAGCTGCCACCGGTGGGAGCCCAGCCAGCCCTTCCGCATCTCCGCACTCCCTACCAGTCACATTGTGATGTAGCGGCCTTTCCTGTCTCTCTGTGGTTATAAGACTTCTCTCCAGCTGGTGTTCATTTGGTTATTCCAGATAGTTTCTGCAAAATTAAGTTGTAAATCCAGACTGGTCCTGGGAGGAGGTTAGTGTAGCTTCCACTTACTCCTCTGCCATCTTGGATCTCTCATCACTCTTGAATTACTACCTCGTTCTTTTGGACCTGGCCTTCGTGACTCCAGTCTTCCTCTCTTCAGTCTGTTATGCAGATTTCAGATGTTATTAAGCACTGCATTTGCTATGTCACTTCCTCAAACAAGATCTGGCTACTCTTAATCCATCTAACTTTACTTCCTTCTACTCCTCTGAGCGCCTCTCTTACACATTGCTTGTGTCTCTTAGTGTCTTTGAATGCTAATGCTTGTTCTCGTCTTTATACCTTCATTCATGCTGCCTTCATCATCACTTTGTGCTGTTATTATGTATCTAGGTCATCTGTGGTAGATACTCTACAAAAAAGATTAGACTTCTCTGATTATTTTAGAGGAGAAAGAAGAATCTGAGATAGAACTGTAAGGTAAGGGTACAGGATTGCCTGCCATCCCAGCAAGGCTCTGTGGGAAAACTATTTTAAATCACTGACTTTAAATGCTTTAAGAATATTTACTGAGCCTTTACCATGTTGTGAGCACAGTATTGGGTTCTTGAGATTAAAAGAATAAAGGCATCCCTCTACTACTTCTGTCTCCACTGCTACCTGCCTAGCTCAAGCCACACTGTCTCACACTCAGATTCCCACACCAACCTCCTGACTGGACTCCCTGCTGCTGTTCTTGCCCCTCCACAATCCTTCCTCCACCTAGGGTTCACAGTTGATCCTTCAGAAAGTTAAATCAAGGCATGCCACTCTTGCTTAAAGCCCTCATGGTTTCCCATTGCAGTCTTCCCTTTGCTTACCTTACCTTCTCCTAGCTCTACTTCACTCTGCCACGCTGCACTTCTGTGTTTCAAACGCGCTACACTCATTAGTGCTTTGTGGCTGAGTGCACTGTGTATTCTTTAGTCCGAAGTGTGGTCCCCTTGGCCTTTGCATGGCTGGCTCCCTCTTTTCTGATCTTAGCTTAATGGGCTACCTCCCCCAACCACTCAATCCAAGGAACCTCCTCTGTCTCTTCCTCTTCCCTTGACCCAGAAAAGGGAAGGCACAAACAGTGTAGTGAGAGGCAGGAGTACAGAAGTGGTATTGAGATAAACCGTGCATTAAAATGGTCTTTCAGTTGTTTGGATTTTATTATTTCAAGTTATCATTCCTAAAGGTTTATTTTCATCTACCTTTCAGAATTTGGTTGATCTTGCAGGCAGTGAAAGAGCTGCTCAAACAGGTGCTGAAGGTAATAAAAACTGATGCAATATGTTAGTCTGAATGTTTTCCTGTTCTTTTACAGAATAAAAAGTGCTAGCATGCACTTTATGATAAAGGTCTTTAATGTAAAAGTCAGTTTCTATATCTAGCTATTGCTTCAGGCTGCTTTAGCATCAATGTAAAAACTAAAGCTATGCAGTTGATAGGATTATATAGCTGGAAAACTAAATTTTCATACTCAGCAAGGAAATTCAGATAGTGAGGTACAAAATTAATATGCCGATATTAGTAACTCTCATAACACAGACAACAACCAGTTAAAATATTAAGTGTACAAAAAGACCTCATTTGAAACACTGACTTAAATGATGTAATACCTAGGAAGCAACTCAAAAAAGTCACAAGACCAAAATAAAGAAAACTTTAGCCCTGGCCAGGTGGGTCAGTTGATTGGAGCATCATTTCATTCACCAAAAAGGTTGTGTATTTCAATCCCTGATCAGGGCACAGGAGGGAGGCAAGCAGTTGAGGTTACTCTCTCACATCAATGTCTCCCTCTCTCACTTTCCCTTTGTCTCTCTCTAAAATCAATAAACATATCCTCAGGTGAGGATTAAAAAAAAGAAGACTCTAAAACAGACCCAAGGGGCATAACTGAATACTTACATACATGGAAAAGCATATTAGATGGGAATGTTTAAAGTCATAAAGATGTCAGGCCTCTGCATTACTGCAGCCTGACCCAGAGACACTCAGCTGAGGGTGGCCTGCATCCGCCGAACCAGTGAGTCCTCAGCCTGCGAACAAGAAATAAATGCTTGTTGTTCTAAGCTGTCTTGTTAAACAGCGATGTTACAGCCATAGCTGAATAATGCACCCGTGATATGTGATAGATTGCAAACCTACATGTCCTTTAACGGGGTGCCGGGTAAATCAGTTCTGATACATTCACACAATGAGATGCTGTGCGATAAAAAAGAATGACAAAGCTCAATGATTACTGATACGATACGTTGCCAAGTTAAAAAAAAAAAAAGCAAATGCAAAAATGGTGTATTTAGTGTGCTACTATTTGTATGAAAAAGAAAGGGGAGAAATCAATCTATATGGACTTACATTTCTAAAAATCTCTAGAAGAATAAACTAATAAAAGTGGTTTCCTGATACAGGAACAGGAATAGGTTGAATGAAGCATAGAAGTGAGAGAGAAATTTTCATTGTGTACTTTTTAAAAAGTGTTTGAGACATTTGAGCTTATTAACAATTTTAAAATGAAAACTTTCATTGTGAGCCTAGGAACTAATTTGATTATAACTCTATAGTTGCTTGTATTTGGAGGACTGGAAAAAATAGATTTGAACTGAGGAGTTTTAGGAAATGGGCTTTTCCTTCCTCTGGTTCTTAGTCATCTTTTCCTCAGGTGACAGCTTTGCTGGTTGACTTAATAGGTGGGAGGAATAGGAAGAGAGCTCCTTCTACCATTCTGTGCCAAAGCATAGACTTTAGCATCTGACCCTTTAATTTCTAATTTCTCTTACAACTCACTGATAAATAAGTTCATCATTACAGAGATCAATCTTTGTTTTCATATTTGTTTAATAAATTCAGGTATGCGACTCAAGGAAGGCTGTAATATAAATCGAAGTCTGTTTATTTTGGGACAAGTGATTAAGAAACTTAGTGATGGACAAGTTGGGTAAGCTTATCCCATTGTATTAATGCTCCTATTAATGCTCATGTTCTTCATTAGGTTGAAATTGTAATAGTTCAGTAACAAATAAAAGTACAGATTTCTTCCATGTATTCAAACATTTTTGTGATTTTGTGAGCACGCATGACCTCTTATACATATGACTATGACCAACTAAATTTACTTTCTTATTTTAAATATTTTTTAGTTAGTAATTTTATCTGCCTTGTTTAACCTTTAAAGGATTTATTTTTTAAATTGTAGCTAATTTAAGGTTCTGTATTAATAAACCAACCATTTTTGTTATATAAAAATTCTTACTCTTTTTCTTCTCAAACTCATTTCTCACTAAGTGGTTTCATAAATTATCGAGATAGCAAATTAACACGAATTCTTCAGAATTCCTTGGGAGGAAATGCCAAAACACGTATTATCTGCACAATTACTCCAGTGTCTTTTGATGAAACTCTTAGTACTCTCCAGGTAAGTTTGATTTTTTTTTTTTTTAAATCACAATATGAGGGGAAAATTATCTTGAAGAAGAAAAAAGTACCTACTAAGATTGACTATAGGTTATTTTAATTGACATAAATTAATATCTACTAAATAGCATTTAAAAAAATTTCCCAAACTTTAGTCATTCATATCTCACCTCCACAATTTTTGATACATCCAACACTTTTACTGAAATTAACATGACATTTTTCTTTAACTCACTTTTACTTAATTTATTACAGAAGAAAACCATCAATCCCATAAATGAAAACTAGTATCACTTACAACAAGTGGGAGGTGACTCAAACAATTGTTGTGTGTCTTTATAACGATAATTCTTGAATTCCTGTTAGCTAATTGTTTCTTGCCTTGACTCTGAGCTTAAGGCCTGCATTTTCTGTTTTCTTGTTTGTTTGTTTTTTAGGAAAAATGAGAAATGTCAATAAAACAAATTTCTCAGTGAAGAAATCAGTGTTATTTAATGGTCACTTTCACATTCCCACTTAAAGTTACTTCTGATACTCATACACAAAGAAATATTGCTTTAAATAGCTGCTGAGCACCTCTCAAGGTCCTGTCAGAGAAACAAAGTTAGAAAATAGAATCCCTGGCTTCACAGGGTTTATCATCTTATAGGGAAGATTAGACTGTCTTCCAGCGTGGTTGCCATAGATTAATAGTTATGTGGCTAGTAAGTAGGATAGAGTTCAAAGGAAGGACAGATGCTTTTGACTGGAAGCAAAGCTTCAGGTAGAGGGAGCATTTGCACTGGTCTTTGAGGGGTAGATGAGATTCTAGTAAGCCAGTGTTTGTAGGTTTTCTTTCAACATCTGTCTCTAAGATATTTCTTTGATTCTAAAGACTAACAGCCAGGGAAAGTTATAGGCTTTGTTACAGGAGCATAGGCTACTCTTTGTGTTCAAGAGTATTAAGCCACCAGGAAAGAGGATTGATTTTTCTCTACAAAACTTAACCATAAGTAACCTAAATATTATTGACTAAAATAAAATTTTTAGTATCAAGCACTTAACACTCCTGTATTTTTTTACAGTTTGCCAGTACTGCTAAATATATGAAGAATACGCCTTATGTTAATGAGGTATCGAGTGATGAAGCTCTCCTGAAAAGATACAGAAAAGAAATAATGGATCTTAAAAAACAGTTAGAGGAGGTACATGTGAACCATGTATTTCAGTAAAGAATGGGACAGAAATAGAATTGAGGTCTGCCTAAATGCTCAGACTCTTATATCCCATCATATCCGAGTTATGCAAACTAACTTCAAAACAGTTTTCAGCTAAGAAGAAAGCAACTCAGAAGTTTGTTTAATTTATAAACTGAAACATTTGGCTTCTTGAAATTATTTTAGATTTCATTTTTTATTTCCAAAGGGCAAAATTTTAGATTTTTAAGTGGGCCATATAGAGATTTGTTTTAAGTGTCACAGATATAGGGAATTAGGTTAAAAAGAGAGATTGTGTATAGTTACTTAAAACTACTTTCTATAGTTCTGTGTTATAACCTTGCAATAGCAATCTAATAAAATTGCATAATCACTTGTCTTTGTAACTTATTTATTTTAATCATTACGGTCCTCTAGTGATCTTTTAAAAAATGAACTAAAATATATGGTAAACTTATAAGAACATTTCTTCCTTTGCTATAAGTATTCAGGTCTCTGTTTTCATGACTTCTCTGCCCGTTATTTACATATTTTAAGGCAGTTAATAGAATTGCTCTAACAGTATTGTTATAATTTATACGTCGCATACAGAGTATGCGCATGGAAGACCTACATCTTACTTTAATATACGATTGAGAAATTATTATGATACCTGCATATTGGTGTTTTGTATGTAGGGTATTTTATTTCAATAACATTAAAATTCTCATGCTTCCCCAAAACTGTATATTCTATTTTTTAAGCTACTTTTTAAGTGTTAAAACCTAGCTATATTTATTATTAATATAACTGAATATTACTTTCTAGGTTTCTCTAGAGACTCGGGCCCAGGCAATGGAAAAAGACCAGTTAGCCCAACTTTTGGAAGAAAAAGATTTGCTTCAAAAAGTGCAGATTGAGAAAATTCAAAACTTAACACGGATGCTGGTGACCTCTTCCTCCCTCACATCACAACAGGAATTAAAGGTAAAATAATTTTAAAGTAGACAGCTTAAACTTAGTATATAAAGAATAGAACTGGCATTCCTGTGTGTTTTTTCTGTAGTTGTGTATTTCTTATCCTTTGATACACTATATTCAAGAAACCCAGAACTTTTTGTGTATTTGCTTATACATCAACAACACCTAAGAGATTCATTGAAAACACTAACTCCTGATTCCCACATGTAGAGATCCAAATTCAAGAAGCCTGGAATATAGTCAAGGAATAAATTGAAAATGTACTTCTTAAGAAATTCTAATGAAATTGATTAGGTGATTGGGAGCCATAGGTATATAGATTATGTGGGAATATTTTCTATTTAGACAATACTAATCTCAGGAAAATTGATCTAGATTATAAGTCAACATATTTGATCAACATTCTGCCTTCCAGTATGTGTGCTTTTGTTTCTACTAGAGTAGCTGTATATCTGTTATCCAGTAGATGTTTTGAGGTGTGATGGTGTCATAGTTAAGAATGGCCTCTGGAGCTGGACTGCCTGGATTTGAATCCCAGTTCTGTCAGTTCTAACTCCTGATCTTGAGCAATTTCTTAAATGTACTTTGCTGCAGTTTCCAAATCTGTGAGATAGCTTGATCCCCACTTCATAGGACTGACGTAGGAAGTAACATAGAATGTGCTTAGTATTTGATAGAGCAAATGCTCAAAAAGTGTATGCTATTAAGGTTATTATTCATAGACATTATGTTCAAATCACCATGCTAGATATAGCAGACACTCAAGAACTATGTGTTGCCTCAGTGATGACGAGGAAGTAGCCCAATGGAAGGTATAGGGATGAGTGGTTCAGAAAGACATCTACATGTATAGAATTTGTGGAAAAAAAAAACACTTAACATGTTTTGGTGGCTAGGGCATTTTAAAATACATGGAAGGTTTTTAATGTTCTGTTATGCTATGGACAGGAAAAAAGCCTGGTAGGTAACATGATCAGAATTGCGTTTTAGAAAGGTGTAGCTGCTATGCACATCAGATTGATTGGACCTCTACAAGGGTGGTGACCCTGAAGATGGAAAATATTGGATAAATTGAAGAATTATTGGGAGGTAGACTCAACAGGACTTTGTGATTATTTAGATATGGGAGGCAGGGGAAGGGATAAGGAGGTTTCCAGAATGACTCGCAGGCATTGCTGGGCTTACTGGGTAGCTAGGAGCAGTATTCATTGAGTTAAGGAACACTGAATCAGGAGCAGTGGAACTGCTCAGTGTTTGACTTGGGAAATCTCCAGTTTAAGCTGTCAGAGAGTTTAAAATAAAAAAATGTATGAAAATAAGATGAAATTTCTGAGGTGGAAATACCCATTTGGGCATTAACTACCGCAGATCCAAATTAAAGTCTGGGAATGGATGAGCTTGCTTTGGGAGCATGTTGAGAATGAATAGACCAGAGGGCCAAAGGCAAAACTTCCAGAAACAACAACTTTGTACGTAAAGACAGAAAATAAGAATGCATAACGGAGCCCAGGTTAGCTCTAGAATTAAGTAAACCGAACGAATGTGGTAACGAAAGAAAGACTTTCAGAGAGGCAGTATGTCACATTCTGCTGAGAAGTTAAGTCAGATATATGTAGAAACAAGAAACTCCTTTTGAAAAAACAATTTGTATTATATGTTGGGAGTGAGAGCCACCTTGCAATGGGTTGAGATGTCCCAAAAGGAAGAGGTCTTAAATACAGCAGAAGGGTCTGGTCTTAGATAAAGGGAGAAACGCCTGTTCATTATAACAAGAACAGAGGAAAGGATGGACCAGTACAAGTAATGCTTTCATAAATTTAGGCTTATCTTTTCTTTGTGAAATAGGACATTTACTTTTTCTGCTATGGTGGCAGGAGATCATAGAGACACAAGTTTGTAGACATGCTAAGTATCTGAAGTAGTTTAGTCTTTGTTAGGAATGGAAAAGAAAGCCCACATACAGAGAGTAGCCAGGCAGCATTAAGGACCTAGCTGATGTTGGCAGCCAGTCTTTTGGCTCTGTAGCCCTGACAGTGTCAGAAGATTGAAAGGTTAGGAGGCAGTGTAATTCATTTGAGTATACATCGTTTTGAGATAGGTTAGGGAACAGTGAATGGGACATAATTTGAGGCTGTTGGCCCAAAAACATGATTGAAGTGATCATCTATGGAATCTAAGATAATGGGTTGAGAGCCAAGAGGGAGCTGGATCAAGGGAATAGAGGTCCCTCTTAAGCTAAATAGCTAAAATGGGATAGACTGAAACAATGGGTGGAAGGATAGGAACTGTAGATAGAGCAGAAAGTCTAGCTTTACGAGTTTCAGGTAATGACAAGGTCCAGGAGTGGGTATGGGAGTGACTGGAGTTGAGCTGAAGGTCATTGCAGTCAAGAATTTATGTGACTGGGCTTTTGCAGAGCAGGCTATGGGAAGGGCCGACCATTTCAATAAAAAGATATTATGTGATAGGAGCATGAGAGCATGCAGTTATACAGATATACATCTGTATCATATAAATATCTGTATTATACGGAAAATCTTGAGAGGCAGTGCAGTGGAATGGTTAGCGGACAGGCTCTGAACTTACAGGCATGGGTTCAGCCACCAACTGGGGCATGATTGTACATGACTTCTCCAAACTTTTTAGACCCCCCCAGCTTCTCCATAAAATGGATATGGTAATAGAGGGCTCATTGAGAGGATCAAATATGATGAGATAATGCTTGTACTAGTAAAGGGACAAGAGAAAACTGGTAGCTGTGAAATATGAAAAAACGTGAACAGAAGGTGGGCAGAGGAAGAGGACCCAGCAAATCGGAGTTAGTGATGAGGCCAAGTAGCTGAGTGGGGTAAAAACCTGGAGACGGAGGTGTCTGAGGGATGAGGAAGAAGGCAATATAGAAACCAAAAGAAAATGATAGGTAAAGAGAAGTAAGGGGTGAAGAGTTCTTTGTTTGTTTGTTTGTTTTTCCTTCACTCAAAAACAAACAGAGGCTTGAGCATTTGTAAAGCTGCAAGAAAGGAGCCTAGTGAAAATGACAAATGAACCAATCATTGAGGAAGCAAGGTCCCGAGGCAGAAGGGAACACATGAGGTCATGAGCACTGGTGGAGGCATTAGCTGTACCAGATTGGAACAGAATTGGCATTGTGAAGAGCCCTGTGAAGGATTTAACAGCTGAAGAAAATTCAGATGAGCTAACCTGTCTGCCCCTTCCCAGTTCATGCTGGGTTCCCAGACGTGCCTTTGGTAGCTGGGATGGAGGCAGCCGTGGATGTCCGTCCTGTGTAACACCAGATTACTCTGAGGATTGTGAGTGAGCCAGTTTTTAGTTAAGTCCCAGGGAAGCTTGTAACTAAAGATTCAGATTAAAAAATAAAATGAAATTTAAATCGTTTCATCAAATTTATTATGAGGTTAAACATTGATTTGAAAATAATAAGAATTCTACCAATTCAATTGATTTTAAAAATGGAAACTAGTTCCCTTGTTATTATCTGGGTGAGGTAATTTTGATTTTTTTTTTTCCTCTTTAGGCTAAAATAAAACGAAGAGTCACTTGGTGCCCTGGCAAAATTAACAAAATGAAGGACTCAAACTATGTAAATGAATTTAATATGTCAACAAATATAACAAAAAGCTGTAAGACAACTGTAACTTTAGTAAGAGAAATTAATGAATGTAAGTGCTTTTATTTTATTTTATTTTTTCCTTTCTATTGATTTTATTGGGGTGACACTGGTTAACAAAATTATACATGTTGCAGGTGCACATTCTGCAACACATCATCTGTACATTGTATTATATATTTACCACCCCAAGTTAAGTCTCTGTCTGTCTATATTTATCCTCCCCCACTTATACCCTCCTTCTCCTCCCCACTGACCCCCTTCCCCCTAGCAGTCACCACACTATTGTCCATGTTCATGAGCATATTTTCTTTTTTAATTATAAAAGCACCTTGCAATGGGAGACTTTACTTATAACTCAGTAAATGTGTAAACACATTTAAATAAAATGTATGTATTTTATACCATATGATCTCACTTATATATGGAATCTAATGAACAAAATACACTGATAAACGGAATAGAAGCATGGATACATGGAACAGACTGACAGCTGTCAGAGGGGAGGGATGGACCGATGAAAGAACGCGAAGGGCTTAACCAGAGAACATGCATGTGTAACCCATAGACACAGACAGCAGTGTGGTGATGGCCAAAGGGAAGGGAGTGCAGGAGCTGGGTGGAGGAGGGCAAAGTGGGGAAATGGGGACATCTATAATAGTGTCAACAATAAAAATAAAGTTTAAAAAATCAAAAATAAATGAATAAATAAATAAAATGTATGTCATTTAAATGTGATTAGAGTGGAGGTGATGATAAAGATAAATAAAGTGAACATTTAAGTTTTCTTTTTCCAGATATCTTAAGAATGATGGACTGTCATTAAAACATCATAAGAGAAATTTTTTTTAAAGATTTTATTTATTTATGTTTAGAGAGAGAGGAAGGGAGGGAGAAGGAGAGAAAGAAACATCAGTGTGTGGTTTGCCTCTCATATGTCCCCATCTAGGGACCTGGCCCACAACCCAGGCATGTGCCCTGACTGGGAATCGAACTGCGGTCCCTTTGGTTCACAGGCTGGCACTCAATCCACTGAGCCACACCAGCCAGGGCAAGACAGATATTTTTATTGTTTTTGTTCTAGTCATTATCCAATTAAATTAGTATTTATATAACATTTGCCTTAAACTTCGCTAATCTTGAAAAGGTAGAATTTACACAAGAAACTGTTTCAAAATAGTGTCTAACATCTTAAGTATTTTTAGGGGCATTTTAAAAACTAATAATACTTAAAATGATCAAATCTCAAATTCAGAATTCCTTTTTACCTATATTGTATTAAGTATTCTATATTTTATCACATTCTAGTCAGTGGTCTTAATTCACAAAATTATATAAATGATCTAATCTGTTAATACATTTTGGCAATCATATTATGAACACGTATTAGCTAATTTGAACTTATTACATTTGATCAGAATTTTAATTTTTATTTATTGACTTCAGAGGAAAGGAAAGAGAAACATCAATTTATTGCTCTACTTATTTATGCATTCATTGGTTGATTTTATATGTGCCCTGCCTGAGGATCAAACCCACAACCTTGGCGTATTGGGACAACACTTCACCCAACTGAGTTACCCAGCCAGGGCCTGATCAGAATTTTCACAATAATCTTCAGTTTGAGTTTTAGGGAACGTACTAGCATATTTGTGGATAAATATCTTTTCCTCCTAATTATAGCTGTCTGTTCAGAGGCTGATGTTTTCAGTAATACCCTTGATACAGTAACTGACATAGAGTGGAATCCAGCAACAAAGCTGCTGAGTCAGGTAACTTAAATGTATTTTATAGAGCATCCTCCTTTTGCTCTTTTTAAAATTCTTTTTTTTTTTTTTTTTGTATTTACTGTTGTAGCTCTGATTTAATTTTAGTAACTATTTTGGTTCTAATTAAGGCTTTCCCACTCGTTAGACTCCCAGTTGATAACTGTGCCATCCCGAGGGAAGCTAAAAACTTGATCAAACATGTATGGTAGTAGGTAAAACTTTACTTGTTGATAACCAGCAGAACTTGGTAACTGTCACTTATTTTTTCTGTTTTGCCTTGGAAAATCCCCTGAGGGTAAAAAAGGGCTGATATTAAAAGTGTCAAAATTCTCAGGGATATAGTAGAATGATAATGAAAAATAAAAGTAAATGAATATATGGCCTTATCACAACTTTAGAAATAAAGACTCCTGTGGTGAATACCTTCATAAATTTAGATTCCATGTTAACTTTCAAGGCTGCTAATGTTCAGAGAAATATATATAATTAGTTATATAATTAGTCAAGTATTATTGGTAAAGTGCTTTTGTGTCCTTAAAGCATACTGTAGAAGTTCATTGTTTTTGTAAAATCCCTGGTGGTGTTAGTTTTTGTTTTCTCTGTTGAGTATGATAAAACCTAGCAGCCATGAGCGTTTTAGAGATCAATAAATAATACCTCTGTTGCACTTCCTAAAATCATAGCCATCTGAAAACTAAAACAGCAATCAGACAGCTAAAAATTTCAGCTTCAGTCTAAAGATCTTAAGGATCTGTGGTAAAATGGGCTTCCCATTATGCACCCTACCTCCTACTCCTGACTGAACTTCTCCAGCACAAGCAAAGCACTTGTTTACACAACCTTTTTTTTTTTTTAATTCTGCCCCTTTCAAAAGTCTTCTATTGTAAGTTAGCTAGTTTACAGAAATGCAAATCCTTGTTTTACTGTGGATCAAGCTAAACTATTAGGATGACAATGAAAAAGTAAATGGCCTAACCTACCAAATGATTCAAGGTTAAATTATTGACTAATCCAAATTTTAGTTAAGGAGACAAGCATATGATCTGAATTCTTTCTAACCTGAAAATCTGGTTTTGCTTACAATAGGAAAATGTAGAAAGTGAGTTGAACTCACTTCGTTCTGATTATGATACTCTGGTATTAGACTATGAAAGACTAAGAAAAGAGAATGAAGAAATGGAATTGAAATTAAAAGAAAAGAATGATTTGGATGAATTTGAGGCTCTAGAAAAAAAAACAGAAAAAGATCAAGAGGTAAGAATGGGAAAACGTGAAACTAAAATAAAATAACACTTTTTAAAGTATCATTCTCTTAAAGATATTTATTAGTAAGGTTGAGATTGAGGATCCAGCCATTTTCCACATGCATATACAATTTAGAATTTTAAAAGTAATTCATTTCTATTGTTTTTAAAATAATTAAATCATATTTGTTTCACTTGTGCTTATGCACAAGAAGAAGGAATTTAAAATATCTTTGTGAAAGTTTGGATTTGCATTGATGAAAGTTTGATATCTAGCTGAGTGTTTTATGTATGTATACTACATATTAATGGAATTTGTTTTCTTTAGAGAGTATATTACTAAATAAATAGTTAGAACATTATTAGAATAGCTGGGGAAGCTAATTTTCCACATTTCTTTTTTCATACAAGAGAGTTATTGTAAAAATTAATATAACTAATACTAAATAGTTTTAATGGAATTTTTAAAAATGAAACAGATCACTTAAATTTTTAAAATATATATTAGGTTCATGTCAAGAGAACCTACCTAACCTAGAAACCATGAAACTTTGGGGACTTAAAGCGTTCTAAAGATTCAAGAAATTTCATGGTGCAGAGTCCTTAACTTCAAGTTCACAGACACTATGAATTCTTTTGCCGAATATTTTAATGTGAATTCATTTTTCTGAAACAAGAATCCATAGCTGGTATTACACTTGTCAAATGATCTATGAACCCCTGAAAAAATAAGAGCCAGTGTTTTGGTATAGTCAAAATATGAGTTAATTTGCAGATACTTCTCTGATAGATACTCCTATATAGATACCCAAAAGGGACACAGTTCTTTTACCTCAGTATCCTTGTTCAGTTTCTCACCCTCTTTACCTTTTGAAAGGGATGAAAGACTTCTGCACCAAAACTATTATTTCCATTCTCCCTACAAATTAAGTTGTATATTTCACAAGCATTATATCCTGGGAGGTAAAAGTCAGCAAGTTTTCCAGAGTTTCATTTAACTTGTTTTAAAATTTACATATTAACAAAATGTAAAATGTCATGAAAACAGTATTGGACTTCAATTGAAGAGGAGATGGTTTTATTGAGAGGAGACGGTCTAGTATTATGGCTAAGGGCCAAACTACCTGGATATAAGCCCCAGTTTTGATACTGACTAGCTCACAGATTCAAGCCTGGTAAGTATTACTGGCAAGGTCTTGAGCAAGTCATTGTATTTCTCAGGGCTTACTTCTCGTGTATCTCCATCCTTGGTGTTAGGTCAGGGGTTGCCAAGGTCCTTTCTAACTCCAAATTTTCATCTAATTTTTTATATATTTCTTGTTATAAATAATAGACATAAAATTAACTTTGGGCAGACATGTAGCAATAATTTCTCTAATTTTTTCATATACCACATATATTCGATTAATAATAAAAACTACAGCTCACTGAATTAAATTACACAAAAAAAAATCACAACACAGTCTATGACTTGAAACTCACGTCTTGATTTTTTTTCTCTTTAAACTCCTTTCAAGGCAAAAGGTAATACTATTCTCTTTAGTTTTACTTGAACACAAATTGAAATGCTCAGTTCTATAAGGTAACCTAAAAGATTAAGTAATAAAAACATACTCTATTCAAAGGCTGTTTTACAATATCCATTCCATGTTAAACTAAAAACATAAGTCTATGTGTATATATAATAAGTTTGTGTATGTAGTAAAATATGTTCCAAAATGTGCATTTTGGGGAAAAATTTAACAAAAAAGGAGTAAAGTCAAAGCGTGGCCTTAGGATACGTGCCCTGGTTTGCCTAAAGGTTTCATCAAAAATCACCAAAGTTGTGCATAATTTTCACAGGGGAATAATGTAATACAGGGTATTTAAACCATAATTTTAGAGGGAGAAATAAACAAGGACAAGTATCATCGTGTTCAGAGAACAAGAGAAATTTCAACCCTCTATCTATTTTAACTTGATCTGTTTAATCCTACAATTTTCAGAACTTGGAGATTTTTGTCTTAAGAAGTTAAATTTCTTTTCACCTGCTGCAAATTACAGTTGAAATCTGCAGTAATTTCTGTATAGCAATGAATTAATTTTTGGTCATATTGTACATTTTCTCTTTATGCTTAGCATCTTAAATAATATATCATTTACCAGTTACACTCAGATTATTACAAAAATCACTTACTCTTTCCGTTTCCAGTACTTAAAATGAAGTGCTGTTGCAGCTAAAAGTGGGAGAATTTTTCTTTCTGAATGCTTTCAAAAATTAAGATTGATTACTTTAGTTTCTTATTAGTAAATGTAATTTTCTTGCACAAAAGTTAGAAATGGAAGAAAAGGTAAAAGAGCAAATTTAAATTATAACCAATACAAGTGTCTAAAATTTTGCTGAACAAGAGCATAACCACTAATTACATGTGGCAAGTAAGCACTTAAGATCGGGCCAATCTGAATTGACTTAAGTACAAAAAAAAGAATTTAAAATATTTTCTTAATTTTTATTGCTTACATGGAAAAATGATAATATTTATTTAAATAAGGTGCTATTTTTATAAGTCCCTTACATTCTACTGGAATTTTCATTTATACTTTAGACAGTTGAAAAATCTAAAGCAAAAGCATTAACTTTCCATTATTCCCTTTAGAATAAATGAACAAGGTAATAGTTGATAATCCCATTTATATCTCTGTAGCTTTGGTGAACAGTAATAATATTATAAAGGCATCATGAAGCTACTCTAATCCAAACCTAAATTCCAAATCACAACTCATTAAAAAGTGTGCCACTGTAAAGCCAAATGGATAATTTATGGGAAGAAAATAAAATCTTTTAGGATAAGTACATTTTGTACTTAACCAAAACAAGTCTATTAGAAGTATATTTTTTTAAAGTTTGATTACTACTTTTATCTCCTACAAGTGGTGCATGCTAATTTGCTTTTGAAGTTATTTTAGTTTTATTAACAGGTGACAAATGTTATTTGGGTCATGCTAAGGTTTCTTTCTTTTTTGCTTGCTTCCTGGGGTTTTCAGATTTTTTTGTTTGGCTGATTGGGCTTCATGTTTGATTTTATTTATCTTTTTTGTTTTGTTGGGTTTTTTTGTTGTTGGTTTGTTTTGTTTTGTACTTTTAAATAATGAGGTGTTCTGTTACAGTAGCTTGAATAACTGATCTCTCAGTCCCTTCTTACTGTGTTGGGTGATTCTTAAGTAGTAATTCGATACTTTTTTTTTTTTTTGCTTTATTAACTATTGGTTTGCTCTGTTACCTGTCTGTTCACATGCTCTTACAGATGCAACTAATTCATGAAATTTCGAACTTAAAGAATTTAGTTAAGCATGCAGAAGTGTATAATCAAGATCTTGAGGTGAGCATTTATGTTGGTATGTCTACTGATAAGGATCTGAAAACTAAAACAAATGATACGTATTGAACGTGATTTCAGAAAATAAAAGGAATTATATTTTATAAATGTCAACTTTCTGAATTTTACTATCTAGCAATTTAAACTGTTAAATTTAAATTCTTTTTAATCCCTTAGAATTCAAATACAATTAAATTGTCTTACTCTCCTTTGGTTTTTTTAGAATGAACTAAATGCAAAAGTAGATCTGCTTAGAGAAAAAGAAGACCAGATTAAGAAACTACAGGAATACATAGACTCTCAGAAGTCAGAAAGTATGAAAATGGACTTGTCATACTCATTGGTAAAAATCAGGATTATTTTGTTGTGTGATCATTTTATATTTATTGTATACCTTCATTATTATCATCATAACAAATGCTTATATTGAGCCAACTATGTGCTAAGCATTGTCTTAACTGTTTACAGTATTTTATTTTATTCTTGTCCATAACCCTATAAGAGATTGAGACTAAATTGGGAACATTACCATTTTTACTGATAAAGACCCATTCATCCAGAGTTGAGTATATTATCCTTTGAGTGAATGTAAATAAATTAGTGATGAGCTTCTATTCACAATTAGTAATTAAAAAAATATTTTTAATTTTTCAATTTGTTTTATACAAATGCAGGCAGAAAGGCATAGTCAATATCCTCAGGTGAGCACTTAGTAGTTAAGTAGAATTGATAGAGAATAGCAAGCAGAATTGTTCAGTCTTTAAAAATTGTTTATCTCTTCCTCTTTATTTATTTCACTCATTCATTCACTCATTCATTCATGCATTTGTTCATGTATTAATATTTTGCCAAGGTTGAAATTATGTAAGCTAAAGTCATTTTAACTGCCTCTTCTCTCTACAAAGGGGACTTCTGGTTTTTTTTCATGTATTTATAGATCATTTGCATTTCCTCTTCACTGGGTTGCCTGTTTATATTTTTTTCTTTATTTTCCTATTGGATTGTTTTTCTTTTAAATTTATGAATTAATATCCTTAATTTTAATTATTAACTACTCATCTGTCATGTTTTGGAGCATATAACTTAAAATAAAAATGCATTGGGAACTTTAGCATGCTAGCTGAACAAAAATGTGTTAACGTTTTCTAACTCTGAAAAAGTTAGATTTCATTAAATCCTTTTTGTCCTGTGTTTAGGAAGACACTGAAGACCTAAAACAAAAGAAGCAGACTCTGCTTGATGCTGAAGCTGTAGCCCTTGATGCCAAGAGAGAATCAGCCTTTCTTAGGAGTGAGAATCTGGAGTTGAAAGAGAAAATGGTACATGATTTTTGCAATATTTATAATAAAACGTTTGTAATGATCAATATATTTTTTGTGAATTTGCAATGCTTCTCTCAACAGAAAGAACTTGAAAGTTTATGCAGGCAAATGGAAAATGATAATCAGTTATATCAAAGTCGGTTGGAGGCAAAAAGGAAAATACAGATCGATCTGGAGAAAGAGTTACAATCTTCTTTTAATGAAATAACAAGACTCACCTCCCTTACAGATGGCAAAGTTCCAAAAGGTATTTTGTAATTTCAGACCACCTATTTGTAAATCTGACTTTCTATAAATATATACCTAAAGGATTTTGCAACTATATTCCAATGATTAAAAATCCATTATTCTCTGACTTTTAAAAACTTAATATTAACTTTCAGTTCATATCAGTATGTATAAATGTTCCCATGGACTTCAAATCATAAGGATTAAAAATAACTTCTCAAGTAAATTGGAACTATTAACATGTATGGTGGTGGATAGACTTTGGGAGGGTAATCACTTTGTAGTGTATACAGATGTCAGATTACCATGCTGTACACCTATAACATATTTTTTTTAACTGCATATTAACAATTAGATTAGCTGTTTATCAACATTGGTTCTTTTTAAAATAAATTTTATATAATCTGATTAAAAATTTAACTGTGTATAATTTAACTTGAGCCAGTAACTGCAGGCTCTTTATTTAATTTACCAATAATTTCCTAGCTTTGCTCTGTAATTTGGAATTGGAAAGAACAATTACAGAACTCCAGAAAGAACTGAAGAAAGAAGTGGAAGTAAATGAAGCCTTGCATAAAAAAGTTAATTTGCTCTCAGAATTGACATCTTTACCCTCAGAAGTAGAAATGCTAAGGAAAGAGGTAAACACATTTTTAAGCAAATAATTCTTATTTTGATGGTAAAGTTAAACAAAATATACTGTTAAAGAGATGCGACAATAAAAACATTGCCATTTCTCAATCAAATCTTTACTTAATTTCAGTGTCTTTTTTTTGCAGAAAAAAGTTGTTTTTCTGAAAACTGCTTCAGTAGGTCATGCATTGTTAACATAACTAAGTACTCCTTTTTTCCCCATAGATAAATGATAAATCTGAAGAGCTGTATCTCATAACATCAGAAAAAGACAAGTTGATTTCTGAATTAACTCATAAGGAGAGTAAAATTCAAGATTTACTTAAAGAAATTGAGAAAACTAAAGATGACCTAGCATCTTCCCAGTTAAATTATAAAAGGATGCATCAAGAATTCCAAGATTTTAAAAATTTTCATATTGAACTTGAACAAAAGTATAACATGGTCCTTGAAGAGAATGCACGAATAAATCAGGAAATAGAAAATCTGTCTAAACACAAAACCCAAGAACTTCATCAGAATCAAGAGGGTTTAAATGAAGTGGAAGAGCTAAAGGAACAATTAGAAAGTAGAGATTCTAGGCTGCAAACTGTAGAAAGGGAGAAAGTACTGATTACTGAGAGGCTTCAACAAACCTTAGAAGAAATAAGGACTTTAACCCTAGAAAGAGATGACTTCAGACAACGCCAAGAGAGCCTGCAAATGGAGAGAGACCAACTCAAAAGTGACATTGAGGATACTGTACACATGGTAAGGTTTTGACTGATTAAGCGTTGAAAACTCAGAGCCTCTTTAAAAACATTATAGGAGCCATCGATTATTATTTATGATCAAGTAGAAACTACAAAACTATTTTCATTGTTTCACCTTATTCTAATGAAAATGGTTTCTTATTTCTCTGACAAAGAACATAGACACCCAAGAACAATTACGAAATGCTCTTGAATCTTTGAAACAACACCAAGAAACTGTTAACACACTGAAAATGAAGATTTCTGAGGAAAGGTCTAATAATTTGCATATAGAGGAAAACATAGGAGAAACTAAGGATGAATTTCAGGAAGAGGTAAAGAGCTGTTCATAGTTTTCATATACTTATATATAAGCTTTCTGTTTAACCTCACTTAAGTACATGATGGTAATCTCAATGAAAATAACAATAATTCATAAACTTCACCCTAATATCTTCAAAGTAATTTGAAATATAACTGCTTAAAGTTAATTTGAAAAGGGCAAAAAGTATTAGTTCAAACTTTGAGCTGATATTTTCTGAAGCCTGATATACTTTAAACACCTTTAAAAATCCATTCTGAATTCTAGGAAGGTAAGACAGATGGAGCTTATTATTAATTATAGCTAAAATATTTACTTTATGTCAGATTTTTATATACTAAAGTTGTTTAGAGTTCACTATAAAATCAATCTGTGTATCATATTTATGTCTATTTCTAGGTCTTCAGACATAACTTTACTATTAAGTGCTTAAATCTTACCTTAATATATTCTAGAAAGTATGGTTCATTTTCTCTGAGACCTTAGGAGAATAACTGCTTTACTAGTTATTTATTTAATACACAAGAAAGGCTAGGATATTAATGATATTTTTTTTTAAGGGAGGTGTGCCTGGGCCAGTGTGGCTCACTCAGTTGATTAGGCATTAGCCCACAACCTGAAAGGCTGGGGGTTCAATTCTCAGTCTGAGCACATACCTAGGTGTGAATTCCCTCCCTGGTTGGGAAGCAGTTGATGTCTCTCTCTCACATCAATGTTTCTCTCCCTCTCTCCTTCCCTCCCTTCCTCTCTCTAAAAATCAGCGAGCATGTCCTTCGTGGAGGATAAAAAAAAAGGATATAAATTATAGTAGTGTGTTAGGGCTGCCATAACAAAATATCATAGACTATGTGGCTAAAACAATAGAAATTCATTATTTCCTAGTTGTAAAATCTAGAAGTCCAAGGTTAAGGTACCTGAAGGTGCCTGAAAATTCTGTTTCTGAAGAAGCCTCTCTTTCTGGATTGCAGTGTCTTTTTCTGCATCTTCTCATTATCGTTCTTCTGTGCACTTGGGCTGAGAAAGTATCTGGTATCTCTGCCTCTTAAAATATACCAGTCCTGTGGGATAAGGGTTCCACCCTTATGAACCCATTTAACCTTAATCACCCTCTTTAAGTGCCATATCTCCAATAGTTACAATGGGGGTTGGACTTCAATGAATTTTAGGACAAAATTCAGTCCATAAGGATGTAATTGGAAACAGAACCAAAAATTGCTCATAAATACTTAGAAACTATTGAAACTGAGTTTCAGAGAAGATAACGTTTTTTCTTAAATATTCAGAATTATTTAGAAAAAGCGATGCCGTGTTAGAAAGGATGAAGCTAAAAATACTTTTTTTTTCCTTCTTTAAATCTGTTCCTTCAGCATCTCATAAGGTATTATTATGTTCCTCACTTATTCAGTCAGAAATCTGGGGGTCATCCCGCTACCATCCCTCCCTTCCCACTCATTCTGTAATCCCAATACCAAACCGTGTGGATTTTGAGGTGAGTGTATGTGAAATCCTCCCACTTTTCTCTCTACATGGCTAGCACTGTAATCCAAGCCACCATTCTTTGTTTCCCTGACTGTCTGCAGTAGCCTCCTAACTGATCTCCCCACATTCATTCTTATACTTCTCTAATTTATTCTTCATTCTAAGCCCAGGCAATCTTTTCTTCTTAAAACACTAATAGTGAATCGTTACTCTTTACATAAAGACCAGAATGCTTTGTGAGGCCTAGAGGCCCTGGATCCCAACCCCTACTGGCCTCTAGCATGATTTCAGGTCTCTCTTCCTCCTGTTTATTGTGCTCCAGCAACTGTAGTCTGTTGCTCTTCCTTAGCTAAAGGCTTTCAGATGTTCTGGTCTCCCTACTTGCAGTTTTACCAGTTTTACCATACCCCCACCACCACCACCACTCACTGTAGGTTAGCTTTTCCACTAATACCTTAGGAGAAACCAGTATTTCTGTTTGGTAGGATTTGGTATAATGTCTACTTTCCCCCTAAAGTGTCTCAAAACTGCAGAGGTCCTGTACGTCTCATTTCCTGTTTTATCTTTAGCCTTTAATAGCACACTGAAATCACTGGGCCTCAATAACTAAGTACTAAATACCTGCAGAATGGAAGAGTAGGGAGGTGGGAAGATTGCTCTATAAATGAGCCATTAAATCCTAGCTTAGTTGTTTTAGGAAGTATCCTAATATCTTTTCTCCTAAAATAAAATAAAGCATTTTTGGATATCAACTGTATTATTTTATGATTCTCTTAAGATCCAAGAAGCTCAAGACATACAAGAGCAGTCCTTTAATAAGGAGAAAGACAGTGAGACTAAGAAAATAATCAGTGAGATGGAGCAACTGAAGAAGCAACTCAAAGCTAAAGAGTCAGCGCTGCTAAGATTAGAAATGGAAAACCTCAAGTTGTCTGAGAGACTTCAAGAAAGTCATGAGGAACTGAAATCTATAGCTAAAGAGAGAGATGATCTACAGAGACTGCAGGCTGTTCTTCAGTCTGAAAACGACCACCTCAAAGAAAACATGGAAGAAACCATAGCCAAAGTAGGTTGCATTCTTTTCCCTATGTGTGGTTTTCTTTTAAGTATTTTGTAACCAAATATTTTTATAGAAACTAAACCTTTGGAAAAAGGAATTAGAATGTAATGATTATCATGTTTCTATTAATTTCTTCTAATAAAGCACCTAGAAACCAAAGAGCAACTTAAAGTTGCTCATTGTCATCTGGAAGAACAGGAGGAAACTATTGATAAACTGCGAGTGAATCTTTCAGAGAGGCACACTGAACTACCAAGCTTTCAAAAGGAATTAGAAACAACCAATGATGGATTACAGGAAAAGGTAAATTGAGGGTAAAGGAACAGTAGGAAAAAACCTGAGGGAGGTAGCTAACTGAATTACAAAAACTACTTACTGTTTACATACTAAATTGTTTTGGAGAGCATACTGGGTTTTTTAATATATATATTTCCAAAATAAAACCTGGAATTATCTTCTGGAGGGTGGGCTGCTTGTATTATAGGCTTCCCCGCTAGGTGAGTGCTCTGTGAACCAATCTGTATGAGTGTATCACTTGGTGGTGTTTTGAGAGGCTGTGTTCAGCTTCAGTGAATATTTTTGAAGACTCTTTCAATGTGTTTGCCCATTTCATGATGGGTGATTTACCAGTGCACCTGCCCACGCTGTGCTGAGTGTTCAGCAGTTTCTGACCAAAAATGGGATGACCCCCATGCCCCATTCTCCCTATTCACCTAATCTTTCCCTGGATGAAAAAAGTCCTCAAAGGGAAACAGTTTGCTGATGTGGAAGAGGTGAAACAAAAAACAGCAGAAACAGTAAAAGGCATCAGAATTGATGAGTTCAAAAACTGTTTTGAGCAGTGGGAAAAACGTCTCAATAGGTATAGTCCATCAAATGGAGAGTACTCCCAAGGTGACTGAAGTTTAAACATGTAAGAATAAATATACAATTTTTTTATAAATAAATTCCAGGTTTTTTTTTGTCCCCCCTCATACATATGCATATATATATATACACACATAAAAAACACACATATATGCATACATGTATATACATATATGCACATAAGCATATGTTAATATGTGTATGTAATTTTTGGCTATTATTATTTTAAGATGCAAGGGCTTCATGAGAAACAGGAACAATTTATTTGCATCAAAGAAATCAGTGAGACTCAGGAAAAATTAAGTGAACTGGAACAATTAAAGGAGCGACTCAAAGCCAAAGATTCATCACTGGAGAGCACAGAGAGTGAGAGGCTCAAGTTAACTCAGAGACTTCAGGAAACTCAAGAAGAAATAAAAATTATAATTAAGGAAAGAGATGAACTGAAAAGGGTGCAAGACGCCCTTCAAATGGAAAGAGACCAACTCAAAGAAAGCAATAAAGAAATTGTAGCTGAAGTAAGTTTCCCTCTTCTGATGTTTTTTTGGATACAAAAGTGATGTTGTGGTGATAATGATAATGCTCACTATTTAAGTTTTATTCATTTTGCTCCAATCATAAAGGGACAGAAAATCAAAGAGGAACTAAAAACTACTTACATTATTCTGAAGGAGTACCAAGAAACTATTAATACAAGAGATATTTCAGAGGAGATAGATCAAGGAACACATATCCAGAGAGAGTTAGAAAATTCAGATGCTGAATTATGGGGAAAGGTAGGTCTTATTAAATTGGAAAATGACATCTGATTCTTGTGTTTCTCATATTACTATGGAAGAAAACAATACGTACATTAAACTAAGTATAAAGATGATTGACTTAATTTAAAAAGTTATCCTTTTTCCTAAAAACTCTTGAGTATGCCCTAACTTGTCTTATGATTTTCTCAGATTCAAGAATTTCAGGAAAAAGAACATCAGCTTCTTAGGATGAAAGCTGTAAATGAGACTCAGGAAAAAATGTGTGAAATGGAACACTTGAAGAAGCAACTTGAAACCCAAAAGTCAACTCTGGAAACCCTAGAAATGGAGAACATAAGGTTAACTCGGAGACTCCATGACAACCTTGAAGAAATGAGATCTGTTACAAAAGAAAGAGATGACCTCAGGAGTGTGGAGGAGACTCTCAAAATGGAGAGAGACCAGCTCAAGGAAAACCTAAGAGAAACTGCAATTAGAGTGAGTTAGCATCTTTTCCCCTTCTAGTAAATATGATATTGTGTCCCAAAAGAGCCATGGGTGATAGGGTCAGTGGGAGTGTAAAATTGGTCCAACGTTGGGGAAGGTTGAAGGAGGAAAGCAGGGTATATTTGGTAATATCTTCCAAGTATTTTAGTGGGCTTATTAATTGACCCACAAAATTCAGTTGTAGCTATTTATCCAGCACACATTAGCATGATTGCGCAAAGTTATTTGTATAATAGTCATTGCAGCAAGTTGCAATAACAAAATTTTTTTTTAAATAGAGAAAATTCTAACTGTCCATTAGTAGGGGACTGATTAAATAAGTGCAGCACATTCAGACCGTGGACTCCTAGGCCACAGATAGAGAATGCGGGAGAGTTCTGGTGCTGATTTGGAAGTATCCTAATAGGGAAATTGTAGAGTAGTATACCTAGCATGTATACACATCTGAACATCACTTAGAGGATAGGCACTGGGAGGCATAAGAAGGGAGGGGAATTTGTACTGCTTACCCTATATGCACTTTCCTACATGTAGTTTGAATTGTATTACGCTGAATATATTATTTTTATTTCTCTAATAATAAAGGACCTGGAAAAACAAGAGGAATTAAGGATTGCTCACAAAGATCTGAAGGAGCACCAGGAAATTACTGATGAACTCAGAAGGTTTATTTCTGAGAAGACAGATGAAATATCAAATATACAAATAGATTTAGAAAACAAAAACAGTGCCTTAAAAGCACAGGTATTTCTTTTAAGTTGTTACCTAAGTAACAGTTTGAATCAAGTCTTTTGTGTAATGAAATAGGATATGAATTAGCCTAAAATAGAGAACAGGTAGAGATTTGACTATATAATTTAGAAAATGTTGTTTAGCTTTTTATCAATATCTGTTTGCATTTTAATTTATTGTGTGATTATTTCAAGAGCCAAGAACTTCAGGAGAAAGAACATCAACTCCTGAAGGTAAAAAATGATCTCAGGGAAAATATATATCAAACAGAGCAACTGAAGAAGCAATTGGAGGCCCAGAATTCAATCTTGGAAAGTGTAGAAACAGAGAAGTTAAGGTTGACTCAGCAACTTCATGAAAACCTTGAAGAAATAAAATGTGTTACTGAGGAAAGAGATAGCCTAAGAGGAATGGAGGAAACCCTCAAAATGGAGCGAGACCAGTTCAGAGAAACAGAAGCTAAGGTCAGTTACACTCATACCTCTTCCTGGTGAACCCTTCTTTGATGTACACATGCACAATCACACACGTAAACCACAAGGCTATTTGGTGTAGTTTAACCTTAATTATCCATCAGAAGGGAACTAGGTAAAGATAAGGAGTATGTCAGAATACTCTGCAACAGGTTAAAAAAATAGATTCAAGTGTCCTAATTAGGAATTTCAAAATAACTCTTAGTGGGAAAAGTGAGCTGTAGAATAGTCTGCGCATAATGTGTTTGCCTCTGGAAAGCAGGAAAAGGAGAAGGTAGTGGGCAAGGGAGGGCAGGAGAGGGAAAAGCTAACTTTCTAACAATAAAAATGTAAATTAAGAAGTAATAGTTTTATTATTTGTTACTAAGAAAATGTATCACTGTCATTAAAAAAATACTAGTTAACATTAAGGTAAGTCACTTTTCTTAAAATTTCTCTAATGATAAAGAATCTAGAAAAAAGAGGAGTTAAGAATTGCTCACATGCATCTGAAGAAGCTCCAGGAAATTTGATGAGCTCAGAGAGATTGTTTTTGAGAAGACAGGTGAAATATCAAATGTGCAAGTAGCTTTAGGAAATTTAAACACTATTAAAAGAAAAGATTGGGGTGGGAGGGCTTTGATTAGATAGCTGATTCATTTGTGCCTAAAATCCATTGGGGATATAAAATGGTTTAGCTGGAAAACAACTTGGCAGATTCTACTAGCACTAAACACTTATCAGCCTATGGCTCAGTATAACTGCTCCTTGGGTATGTACCTAAGAGAAGAGTGCATACTTCAACCTAAAGATAGTAACAGCAGTGTTCATAGCAGCTCTAATCATAATAGAGAAAAACTGAAAACAACCCAAATGCCTATCAACAAGAAAATGGGTAAATACATTGTGATTTATAAGAACAAAAGCAGGCAAAATTTATCTAGGACGAGAAAAGCAGCATAATGGTTGTAGCATGGGAAATTTAGGAACGTCATCGGGTTTCAGAAAGGTTCTATATTTTAATCTGGTTTGTAAGTACATAGATGTATACATATATGAAGAATAATTGAGCTATATACTGAAAAATAAAGCACTTAATTATACTTCAAAAGAAAATAATTTCTGAGTGGAATTATGTAGAGTATTCATAAGAGCAACATGGGAAAACTTTTTTTGATTGATTTAGGAACTATACTTTATCCTTCCCTTAAAAGCCATCTCTATCCTAACATGTTATTTTATGATCATCTTAAGATCCAAGAACTTAAGGCAAATGAACATCAACTCTTGAAGTTAAAAGAAGAGGTCGGTGAGACACTGAAAAAAAATTCTGAAATGGAGCAATTAAAAAAACAATTCAAAGCCCAAAGTTTAACTCTGGATAAAATAGAAATGGAGAACTTAAATTTAGCTCAGAAACTTCATGAAAACCTTGAAGAAATGAAATCTGTAATGAAAGAAAGAGATAATCTAAGAAGAGTGGAAGAGATTCTCAAACTGGAAAGAGACCAACTCAAGGCAAACCTACAAGAAACCATAGCTAGAGTGAGCTGTTCTCCTTTTCTCTATCCAGTAAACATGTTTTTAACACAAGAGGCTTACTTCTTTGAAAATATATGATACTGTTGTTGAAATGTAAATGTTATATAATCTTTTAGGAAGATGGTTTGACATATCTTATTAAAAACTTATCATCGTGTGCATTTGCTATAGCAATTCCACTTCTACAGATTTATCCTACCAGTATATTCACCCATATGGGTAGAAATACAGTAGTGTTTACTGCAACATTGCAACCCAAGTGTCCACCAAGAAAGTATTGGCTAAGTGGGGCTCATCTGAGTAATGGAATACTACTCATAAGAATGAGGCATGTGATACTGATTCAGAAACATGTCCAAATGGTATGAAAGGTGAAAAGAAAGTGGCAGAGGTCAAAAGGGAGCAGGGCTGGGGTGGGGGAAGCTCCACACAGGAACTTTTACTTTATAGCCTTCTGCGCTGTTATAATTTAGTGGTGGAATGGTGGTTGTTTTTACCTATAAGCATACATTTTTTAGATTTTGTTTAATTGTTCATCAGTAAGAAAAGGCAATGTTTCTTTATATTATCATTTCTCAATTTCTTTTAATAAAGGAGCTGGAATCACAACAGGAACTAAAAATTGCTCATATGCATTTGAAAGAGCACCAAGAAACTATTAATAAATTCAGAGGAAAAGTTTCAGAGAAAACAACTCAGACTTCAAATATGCAAAAGGATTTAAATAAATCAAAAGATGCTTTACAGAAAAAGGTATGTGTTGTTTTGTTCTTTTGGGAGTGTCCAAAATTATTTGTGAAATAAGAAAGGATATAGATACAGATATGTAGACATAGAATGTGTATGTACATATATAATAAATAGACACTAGTTTACTTCCTTGAAGGAGCTCTATTTCTATTCTAACTTGTTTTATAATTATCTCAAGATACAAGAACTTCAGAAAAAAGAGCTTCAGCTTCTCAGAATGAAAGAAGTTGTCAATAAAACTCATAAAAAAATGAATGAAATGGAACGATTGAAGGAGCAATTTGAGGCTCAGATTTTATCTATGCAAAGTGTGGAAATGGATAACTTACACTTGACTAAGAAACTTCATGAAAGCCTTGAAGAAATAAGAATTGTAGCTAAGGAAAGAGATGAGCTAAGGGGGATAAAAGAGTCTCTCAAAATGGAAAGAGACCTATTCAGAGAAACCTTAAGAAAAATGATAGCTAGAGTGAGTTCAGAATCTTCCCTTATCTAGTAACTATTTGTAAAAGTCAAGTTTGGGTTTTTTTTTTCTTTTCTTTTTTTAATTTTTCTTTCCATCACCATTTATCCCTGCCATCATCCCTCTGCCTCCACCACTGCCCCTCCCCCACCGCTCCCACAGTCACCACACTGTTGTCATGTCCATGAGTTCATTCTTTTTTTTCTCTTTTTTGCTCATTTTTTGAAAAGGGTAACTGATTTGTTTTCTTGTTTTTCTGCAATGTCTACACAATAAAGGGTAATGGGGAAACTATTACATAATTTTTTATACCAATAGGAAATACAATATTCTTTTAAAAAAACCAAAATTTCTTAAAGGGATTTAAAATCAAGAAATAGTATTCGTAATGGAGAAATATTTGAAGGACTCAATTTATAAAAGGTTAACTATCCCATTTCTCTACCTCTACATGATAGAGTTTTAGACATGGACTCTTGTTAATGAAGTTAGAAGGAAAAAGACAAGATGAATACAGAAAAGGGAAGTAATTCTAGTATGAGTGTTTAAATTGAATATCAAAAAAACAAAATTCAGACAAGAAATTGTATGAAATCTATAAAAAATCTTTTTTGTTTTGTTTCAGTAATAAAAAATAAAGTGGAAAATAATAGCATTTGCAATCTCAATAGAAATATCTCAAGGGAGAATCATCTTTATTTTGACCCTAACTAAATTTACAAAGAGATTTAAATCACTCAACAAATATTGTATTGAACAATTAGTCATTCTTTTAGGTACTATCATGAACAAGATAAAAGGGAGAAAATATTTCGTATGTTACAGAAATACAAAATGTAAACAGGATATGTGTTTTCTTTTTCAAAGTGCTAGGAAGAATATATTAGTAGGGCTTGGAACACCATAAACGGTATAGATGATTTTGCCAGTATGTCTACTTGGCAGCAATTATTCTTATTCAGAGATTTGGAAAAGTAGAAACCAGAGATAAATATAAAACCTAATTTGCAACTATGAAGATTACAGGAACAAAATCTATCTCTGAAAAGTATGTAGTTCTCTAATTCTTTATTTTCCCAATGAATTGAGGTCACTCACTACAAGACTTAGTGGTACTATTATTTATTCTCTGACCATTTTTAACATTGCTTTTGAATTATAAGTGTAATATCTCATTTAACTATTGAGACTTGATATATAATATGTAATTGAAAAGTATAAGTAGACATTACTGTGAATGTAGTTTAGCTGATGCTTTATTTCTTTCTGTCAAAGCAGGATCAACATAATGACAAAGAGGTAGTAAAATATGAAAAAAAATTATTATGTGATGGAAAAGAGAACCTTACAGAAAACCTGAGAGAAAAGTGCTTTAGGATAAAAGTAAGTACCCCCATTAAAATTGCAAATCAATAGTGGTACCCGTCAAAGGACTACAGCAGTGATTTTCAACTGGTGTGCCACAAAATTTTTAAAACATGCAATACCTGACTATTTAGTCAGGGGCACTGACCTCTTTTCCCTTAGACTGACAAATAAAAAAAATGACAACAGTCAACACAACAATAGCCGTCCAGTGTGAATGAATCAAAATTATACCAATTTGTTTTGTCAGATCAGCAAAAAAATGTAATATATTTTTTGGTGTGCTACAAAATTTTAGTAATTAGTTTATATGTGCCATGAGATGAAAAAGGTTGAAAATCGCTGGTCTATGGAATCAGAGGACCCTCCATGGAATGAAAAGATAATACTCAAATGTTTCTAAACTTCCTGGTGCAGGTATGTATTTTCACATATATACATACATAAACAAAACATTGGGGGCTGGTGATTTTAAGGCCTCACTGGAAGGATGATATTTGAGTGAATACCTGAAAGAGAAGAGGGTTGAGCCATACAGGTTTCTGCAGGACAAGCAGCCTTGGCAGAGGGAACATACAAAAAGCTCCTGTGGACAGCTTGTTGGGTGGGTTCCAGGAACATCATGAAGGGAAGCTAGTAAGAAATGAAGTCAAATGAGGTCAGAGAGTTAAAGGGGAGGAGGCAGGATATGGGCCCTTAAAAAGACTTGGGGTTTTACTCTGAAAGAGATGGAGATCCATTGCACTGTTTTGACCATTTGAGAGACATGATCTGACTTACATTTTAAAGGGGTGACTCTAACTGTTGTGTTGACCATTTGTAATCCAGGCAAAAGGATGGTGGCTCAGCCCACAATGGTAGCAGTGAAAGTATTGAGAAGTGTTTGAAGTCAGTATATAGACGGTAAAACCAGCAAGATTTACTGTCACCTCTATTAAAATGCAAGATCCCCAAAGACTTTTGTATTTAGCACAGTCCTGATGGAAGTCAGCTTTCTGTACATATTTATTAAAAGTACAAGTGAATGACTTCTCCATACCATAATGTGATTTATCCTAAGGTCAAAGACAAGAATCCCTTCCCCAACATTCCAAATTAATGAACATCTAACTAGATTTTCTTTAAATTATGAAAAAGAGAGCTCATTAATGTCAAAGCAGCCTGAACTAAACATGTTATTTATTATATGATTGTTTTAACTTGAACCTAACATGTTCTTTCACTTACACTCAAACCACTATGTCACCTACATTACTTCTAGTCATTTAAGCTGATGGGCCCAGGTCTGTTGAGTGTCTACCACATGCTAGGGACCATATTAAGTGCTTTATCTCATGAGATAAGTTTTATTACTTTATTTATAAACAAAGAAACTGAGGTTGAGAGAGGAATTTTAGTCGTATTCCAAGGTCACATACTAGTAAGTTGGTAGACTGAAGATTTGAAAACAAATCTAAATTTAAAACTTGGATATAGAAGTATTTTTATGAATATTTTATCTCCTTTAACGTATAATGTGTGTATATTTTATAGATTACATAGATATAGATACAGATAGTATGAAATATTTTACTTCATTCACCTAGGAAACTTTGTGGCAGTTATTATGGCCTTCATTTTGTAGTTGAGGAAATGTCTCAATGATTTCCCTGCTCAGGAAGTGGCAGCGCTAAACCTTGAACCCTGTAAAAGGTTAGAAAACTCAAATTCTGGGCAAATAGAAAGGTGTGGAAAGGCTCTGTCTAGCAAATAGCATTTTTATACTTGGTTGTTTTATCTCCTGACTCACACTGCCTATTTTTAACATATGGCAGCATTCAGCCTTAAGCTACAATACATACTAGGTTGAATTCATTCAGATTTCTTTTTAAACTTTGTAAATGCTCATTCAAATCATGGATGTTTAAGAGACTAAAAGAAAATATTAAAATGATAAAAATGGTTATTTCTGGTTTTCTTATATATGTTTAATTTTTTAATTTTCACAATAATTATGTATTATTTCCATAATCCAAAAGCAATAATTTCAGTTTCATTTTGTTTTGTTTTTTAAACACAATGGTCTTGACTTATTCCCCTACAGAAAATGTTAAAGCATAAGCTTTGTTACAATTCTAAGACTAGAACTACTTATTGTTAAATCAGAATCGTTTATTAAATTCAGTGAATTCTAATTTTCTTTAGGAGCTTCTGAAAAGATACTCAGAGACAGATAATCATTATGAGTTCTTACATAGATTGTCCCTTGACTTGGAGAAAGAGATTGAAACCCAAAAAGAGCTTTCAATTAAAATAAAAGCAAACCTCTCACTTCCATATTCACAAACCAAACAGATTCAAAAACTTCTCACTGTAAATGAAAGGTGCTCCATGGAATTCTACAGAGTCATGAAGAATCTTAAGGTAACACCTTTTTAGTAATATCTTTGTGAACATTGCTATAAATTTTGGTCACAAACCAGTGTAATGTGCTGCTTTGCGAGTTGACGTATTTGCTTAGTTTACATACTACTGACTGAATTAAAGATGACACGGGCCTAAGAATTGCATGCACAACATTCTCAGTGCACCTAGGATCTGATAATTAAACAAAACCTGAGCTCTGCCTATGGTCCTAGACACTGTTAAGGTGCTCGGGAGACAGGTATGAAAAACATATCAAGTATTTCATAGTCTAGTGGGTAAGGCAGACATATAGACAGGGAATAGTAAATGCAGTGATAGAAGCATGTGCACGTTATATAACATACAAGAAAAAAAGTTAAAGAAGATAAGACTAGTTAAAGAAAGACTTAGGCAATAAAGCTTCATTTTGCAAATAATGGGGAGCCACTGGAAGACAGAAATTAAAGAAATATTTAGAATCTTAAAATAATAGGTCCATATGATTGATGGTGAAGGTAAGGGAAAGAAGTTTAGATCGCTTCCCAGGACTCGGGCTTTGCCAAGTTGGAAATATAGATGTATGGAAAAAAGAGGGTGAGGCAGGAGGAGAGATCATGTGTTTACTGCAAGATGTTCTGAGGTAGAAATACCTATGATGAAGCATCCAAGAAGAGAAATTCAGTAGGCTTTGTCAACTGATGGTCATTGGCACCAATTCAACACCACAGGAATCCCCAGTTTGGGGGTACAGTGAAGAAGGAAACTATTCAGTGCAGAAAAGCTCCATTGTGCTATAGCCCAGTGATGAAAACAGCAGAGCTGTGAGACAGCACACTTGGGACAGAGCACAGCTGTGGAAACACCATGGCTGTAGAAGAGCTGGGGGGGCCGAGCGGCCCTAGAGCCAGGCCCCTGTCCAGCTAGACAGCTCTACTCGTCAGTGGTCTGCTGTGTTCTGCTCTGTGCATTCCAGCCTGCTCTGCCCTAGTCTGCTGTGCTCCGCTCTGCGCTGCTGAGGCTTCTTCAGTGTTTCAGCTCAGCCAGGCAAACACAGTCTTAAGTCTTTAAGTGGAAAGGGACAGTGTACTCTCAGAGCCAGAGAGGAGCTGGCTTATGTGGGCAGAAGTCCCCATCCGTGGCCCCTGATTGGTATGTCCTCATGCAAATGAAGGCTTCAGATACTCAGTTTGATTAGTCTTGATTGGTCAGATTAGAGCTGCTCTGATTGGCCAGAGTTGCACAGCTCTGACTGAATGTGGAAAGCCTCAGACCTATTGATTGAAATAGGATTCCAGGAACTCCTTTATAAGGGCTGGCTTGGCAGGCAGAAACAGTGAAGGTAGGCAGTGCAATGCAAACTTCTTTGTAAAGTGCAGTTTGTGTGAGAGGCCCCTGTGCAGAAATGTCTGCTAGGCTCTCTTTTTAAAAATGTAAAATAATTTAGACAGCCAGAATATGGACCGAAGAAATCCTCTCACAATTTGTTGAAAATAGAGTTCATTGGTGACCTTTGTCAGAGCAGTTTCAGTTGAGTGGTTTAAGGAAGAGGCCAAATTATAACGGGTAAAGGAAGTAGGGAGCAGGTTTTCTACCCTACCTAGTAAATTGCCCCTCATATTCTGACAGTCTTTCACAAATCCTGACAATCAGATAGCTAGAATTTATTCATTAAATCCGTGGAACATATGGCATTCAAATTATTATCACCCTGAAGTCAAACATTTAAATATGCTTAACAAGTAAGTCTTGAGGCATAGCACACCCATGTTGGTTACCAAGCCAAGACAAATGAGTATCAGGTATGTAGCTGAGAAACCTGGGTGATTGGTGATAGAATTAACCTAAAAGTGGGCAATAAAGGAAGTTGGGTTTCTAGAGGGGAAGATCATGTCACATTTTAAACTTTGAATCAGGTATTTTTAGTACATGAACAAGGTATACCTAGCAGGATGCCAGAAATAAGGAAGCAGAGATTACTCTTTCAAAGTTCTGAGAGGAGAAAATTGGGAATAGAGAGGCTCTTTCCTTTTTCCTCACTTATCAGAGGATGTAGATTAACAAGATGCCATCCCACCGTTAGTCCTAGTCTTAAAGGTTTGAAACATACTCTAAATGTGATGGAAGTTTAATTTCCCAATTTGTTTGTTTCCCTGCAAGTATGTGTTAAGCAATGTTATAATGATAAAGAAAGAACAACACGAATCCATAAATAAATTTGAAATGGTTTTTATTGATGAAGTGGAAAAGCAAAATGAACTGCTAATTCAACTTCAGCATCTTCCACAAGATTATGCTGTCCCATCCAGAGAATTAAGGGACATCAGATTGAGCCAGAAGATGGATCTACATATTGAGGTATAATTTATTTTAATGGATTTAATTAAATTTTAAGCCTTTTTTTAATCAAGTAGAAAGGTACCTTTCCATGTGGTTAGAGGCGTTTTCATTTACCAAAAATTAAAAATAAGCTGCATACTGATGATGTGTTGTAGAATTGTACACTTGAAACCTATTTAATTTTATTAACCAATGTCACCCCAATAAATTCAACATACATATATAAATAAGTAAGCAAATAAATAATAAGCTTCAGAGTAACAGCTGGCCAGATGTAAAGGGTACTGGGAAATAGAGTAGCCTCCTTTCAGAATCCACTGATACAGAAAATTTTTCTTAATATCAGCAAGTAAGAATTCATGGAACCTCAGAATAAGTTTCTAGATGCCTTTGAAAACTTCCTAGGCCTGTGACTAGGAGTCAGAAACATTTTTATTGCAACATCTCTACATGGAGTGTCATGCTCTCAGCCAGAAGTGTGAAGTTAGCATCTCATTCCTAACATTCATGGAAGGCCTGCTATGTGCACAGGAAAGTTACACCCAGAAGCACACCACATATTGTAATTATTAGTCACAGGTTTATAGTTTTTCAAGTTTTAATTCTAACAGGCAGAATTTGTAGGCATGCCTCTATTACATAGCCTATACTGCCAAAACTTTATTATTCAAATAACTAGAATAAAGTTTTATATTATAATTTTATTTCTAATATAATTAGAATAACTAGAACTATAGAACTATATTTACTTCAAAAATATTAAGAATGAGAGTTGAGTAAGGTAGTTTCCCCTTTTTATGATATTTATATGATACTTAGATAAAAACTTTTCTAATGTTCATGCACTGCAATACTTACTTTTTAACACAGGAAATTCTCAAAGATTTTTCAGAAAGTGACTTCCACGATATAAAGACTGAATTTCAACAAGTACTAAGTAATAGGAAGGAAATTACCCAATTTTTGGAAGAGTGGTTGAATACACATTTTGATATAGAAGAGTTTAAACATGGCATCCAGAAAGAAAATGATAGGATTTTTCAAGTGAATAAGTTCTATAATAACAGAATAATTGTAAGTAGTAATTTTATTTTGCTACCTCATTCTTTTTGTTGTTTAATTTTTCTACCTCATTCTTTTTTTTTTAATGTGTTTTATTGATTATAATATTACATTTGTGCCAATTTCCCTTCCCTCTGCTCCCCTCCACCCGGTGGCCCCCCTCCCTCCAGTTGTCCCCCCCTTTTAGATCATGTCCATTAGTTGTGCATACAGTTCTTCTCAACCTCTCTCTGTCTATTCCATTCTCTCCTACCATGATCCTTAATTCCTATATCATCTCCCTCCCTCTCCCCATTCCCCCTCCCTGTTGACCTCCCCCCAATATGTTCCCCGTACCTATAGTTCTTTTTCCAGTCTCGTTGCCTGTTTAGTTTGCCTTTGTTTCAGTTCCCTAGCTTCTGTTGTTTCTTGTGATGCAGTTTTCATTTTAGATTTCATTGTCTTGATCCTCCTTTTTCTAAACCAGTCCCTTTAACATCTCATATAACAGTGGTTTGGATCTAATGAACTCTTTCAGTTTTATTTTGTCCTGAAAACACTTTCTCTGTCCTTCTATTCTGAATGACAATTTCGCTGGATAGAGTATTCGTGGCTGTAGGTTTTGGATTTTCATTACTTTGAATATTTCTTGCCAGTCCCTTCTTGCCTGCAGGGTCTCCCTTGAGAAGTCAGCTGATAGTCTAATTGGGACCCCTTTGTACATAATTCTTTTCTTCTCTCTTGCTGCTTTTAAGATTCTCTCCTTATCTTTAATCCTCGACATTTTGATTATAATGTGTCTTGGAGTGGCTCTCCATGGGTCCAGTTTTTTTGGAACTCTCTGTGCTTCCTGGACCTGTAAGTCTATTTCCTTCCCCAAGTCTGGGAAGTTCTCCTTTATTATATTTTCACTCAATTTTTCAAGTTCTAGTTCATCTTCCTCGCTCTCTGGCAAACCAATGATTCTTATGTTGGGCCTTTTATAGCTGTCCCAGAGGTTTCTGATCCTCTCATCGTTGCTTCCCATTTCCTCTCTCTGCATTGGTTGACTGCTTGTTCCTTCTCCATATTCCAGTTTGTTGAAATGAACTCTGGATTTTTTTTCCTCACCATCTGTCTCGTATGTGGTTTTGTTCCTTTCGTTATGAGTGTTTTTCGCTTCTTTCTCATCTTTTTCCAGATCTTTTGTGAATTCTGTAAGCCACCTGATAACAATGGCCCAGAACTGAGCATCTGACAGGTTTCTTATCTGTTCATCTGTCAGGTTCTCTATCTGCTGCCTGGTGAGTTGTGCCACCGGGATTTCTATAGTTGTCTGCCTCATTTTGACAGATGCGTTTTGTTTTCTTGGGCCGGCTGTCGGGGGCAGTGCCTGTGTACTCGTAATGACCCAGCGACCGGCGCCGTTCGGCAGCCTTTCTTGCTGTGCCGTGGTGCTTTGTCGTCACAATCCAGCGACCGGTGCCTGTCCGCGACCTGTTTCGCAGCCCTGTGGCGCTTTGTGTGGGGGCGGGGGTCCAAGATGGATTCACACAGTTATTCCGCTAGGAGACCGGGATCCGTCCTCCTGCCCCCCTGGGCCTCACTGTTCAAGGCGATGTGGTGGCTGCTTTCCCCAGCGTTGGGGTCGCGAGCTGCCGGGGGTTCGACTGCAGCCGGGATTGTTCTCCCCGCCGCTGTCCCAGGTGCGAACGCAAACAGCACCGCCCCCTTTCGCTCTTCCTACCTGCCCAAAGGGCGCCGCTGGTTTATAACTTCATATGTTGGGCTTCCGTGTAGTTTTATTTTCTGGAATTTCTAGTTATCTTTTGTTTTGAAGTAGTTGTATTCCTCTCTGGTTGTAGAGGGAGACCTAGCACGTCCGTCTAAGCCTCCATCTTGGCCGGAAGTCCCTCTACCTCATTCTTAAAAGGACTTAGAGCAACTGGATTTTAACTGTGTTTTCTTTCATTTATTAATTCGTGTTTTCTGAAAAAAATTACCTTCCTCTAACATATGCTTCCTTAAGATACTTAAATATATCAATTTATACTTGTAAAGAAAGTAACAAAACATGACTGTGTATTAATCAATTTCCAGTTGTGAAACCTTGAATCCTCTTTCCAGTCTTCTTTTCATTTTTCACTTTTGACTGCTTCTGCAGGAATTGAGCCTTTTCCTTAAGTGCAACCTCAGACAAGGTGACATGTGAGATGTGGTACAACCACAGACAGGCCTGGCGAGCTACTTTAATAAAGGCCTCGTGTGCTTTTCATCTCAGTGGGTCACTTTCATCATATGCACTATCCCCAACTTGAGGTTCAAAAATGTGATTTGTATCATTGTTCCCAAGGCAATTGACCCTAGTGAACAGAGTTTTAAGAAGCATCATTGCTTAAGATCAGTTTATTAATTTGTTATAGTTGTCACTGATCAGAATATTAATTTCTGCTTTCTTAACCCTACTTTATATATCTGATAAAATGTGTAGTAATCAGAAAGTTGCTTCTTATATATGCAATTGCAACAAGGGAGCTAGAGTATAGAGCTTGTAAGATTGGTTTATTTCATGTGTTTGGGTATTTCTTTCCTCACACTTTGATTTCATCTGGAAACTATACTTAAATCACATAGAAATATAGATAATGTTTAATGGATAGTTAATCTAATTTGTTGAATGTTGGGAGCAAGCAATGTAGTAAAGGAACTTTTTTAAAAAGTGTGCAATCAATAGAGAAAAAAAATAAAAGTTTAGGTGAGATAAGCTCCATATAATTTTCTTGTAATATTGAGGGTCTAGTTGTATCTAGAAAGCAGGGATTTCTACTGTGTGGATCAGCATGAATAGTTAGCTTCTTTCAGCACCCTGACAGTAGGAATTGGTAACTGTTTGGTGTGAAATCAATATGTAATCGAATGCTTTGAAAGCCAGTACTCAAGTCAGGTGCTCATGTGAAGGAAAGTGGTTTTATTCAGGAGCCATCTTAGCATCTCAGACGTCCTGGCCAGTTCATGTAGGGGAACCGCGGGAAGAGGAGAACTGAGGAATTTCTGGCGATGTGCAGTTTCTGGCTCTGCCCTTGGGTGTTTCAGTGTTATCTCTTGCATGTCTCGTTGTGTAGTTTCATCGCTCCATCTGCAGTTTTACTGCTGATACCTGGGAACAGGACATGCGGGCAGCGTTTCTGCTGGTTCTGGTATGAGTCGTTGATGCCCAGTTTCTTGCGGTCAGGGTCATCCCTTGGTTAAGGGAGCTGCAGCTTCTAATGTCTATAAAATACTTATAAGGAAACTTTTAATACATGAATCTTCTATGAGTTGGTTAGTACAGCCTATTCTGTAATTACCACCTGATTAATATATTATGTTTATTTCAGTCACTGTTAAAATTAGTCCAGGGCCAAGGAGTGTCCAAGGTGCCAGCAAGAATACAACTAATTTAGGGTCCAGGTCTGTTGGAGTGGCCATAAAGCCAAGAAGAAAGTTGAAGATTAGACCAGTAAGCCATTTGTGACGAGAGCGAAAGGAATATTCTACAGGAATTAGAAAGTAAAAAGGATGACATAAATAATTTCAGAGTCAGTTATCCTGTGATGTAAAAGACAGTATTGATTGTTATTTCCTGCACAGATATATACGGTTTTCAGAATAATTACTAAAAGTCAGTGAATTCTTTTTCCTATAAACACTGAGGTTTGGAATAAAGCAGGAAAATTAATTTCTTTTAAGTATACTGGGTGTGCTCTGCTATTAGATGTCAGTTAATGTTTTGTTATGAACCATAACATTAAAGACTTTAACCTTCACAAATCTTTAAATTCCTTTTCATATGTTTATACTGATTTAATAGGGAGATGACCATTTTCCTATCGTTTGACTTCTCTACAGTCTTCATTCTTCTTATATTCTCTTCATCAATATCCAGCATCATCTGAAATTTCAGGAACCAATGCACTATAAAGAATGTTCACATTCTTTTATGTTCCTTATATACCGTTCTAGAATGTTCTGAAAATGAATTTCAACATATACCTTGTTCTAGAATGTTAGTATGTTTCATAGTGTTTTTTTATGTATGTATTTGTGTTTTTATTATTAAATAGGCTATGGTGAATGAATCGACAGAGTTTGAGGAAAGAAATGCCAGCTTAGCCAAAGAATGGGAACATGACCTAAAATCAATGAAAGAGGAAAATGAAAAACTATTTAAAAACTACCAAACTTTGAAGATCTCTCAGACACCTGACACCCTTGCTAATCCTACTACACAAGATGATAAGAATCTTCATGTTACATTAAGAGCCAAACAACTACTCACAGATGTATGTGACTTTTTTCTTACTATTTTTTCAATTTGCAGCTCTATGACAGGGTTAAAGCTGTATCTTATATAACATTCAGAGCAGAGTTAGAGTGTCAGCTGTATTAATTAAGGAATATGGACCATATTTGTGTGTGCGTGTGATGGGCTCGTTTTTTAAAATATAGTTCTATTGTGACTATTACTCAATTAAATTAAGCTAGACATTATATAAAGTCTTCTCTTCAGATTATAAAACAGAAGTGACTACTAGCTTAATTTTTTAAGTATATTTTATTGATTAAGTTATTACATTTGTCCCAATTTTCCCCCTTTCCACCCCTTTAACAAGTACCCCCATTCCCTCCAGCAGTCTCCCCCTTAGTTCATGTCCGTGGATCATGCATATAAGTTCTTTGGCTACTCTGTTTCCTATAATATTCTTAACAGTCACCCTGTCTATTTTGTACCTATCAATTATGCTTTTTAACCCTGCACTTTTTCCCCCATTCAGCCTTTTCACCCTCCCAGCTGATAACCCTCCAGATGATCTCCATACCTATGATTCTGTTCCTGTTCTGTTTGTTTGCTTAGTTTTTTTTGGTTTGGGGGGGTTTTTTTGTTGTTGTTTTTTTTAATTCAGTTGTTGATAGTTGTGAATTTATTGCCTTTTTAATGTTCATAGTTCTGATCATTTTCTTTTCTTAAATGTGCCCCTTTAACATTTCATGTAATAATGGCTGGTGATGATGAACTCCTTTAGTTTTACCTTGTCTGGGAAGCACTTTACCTGCCCTTCCATTCTGAATGATAGCTTCTCTGGATAGAGTAGTCTTAGTTGTAGGTCCTTGCTTTTCATCATTTTGGATACTTCTTGCCAGTCCCTTCTTGCCTGCAAAGTTTCTTTTGAGAGATCAGCTGATAGTCTTATGGGAACTCCTTTGTAGGTAACTCTGCTTTTCTCTTGCTGCTTTTAAGATTCTCTCTTTATCATTTACCTTTGGCATTTTAATTATGATGTGTCTTGGTGTGGCCCTCTTTGGATCCAACTTGTTTGGGACTCTCTGTGCTTCCTGGACTTGTATGTCCATTTCCTTTGTCAAATTAGAAAAGTTTTCTCTCATTTTTTCAAATAATTTTTCAATTTCTTGCTCTTCTTCTTCTCCTTCTGGCATCCCTATGATTCACATGTTGGCACATTTGGAGATATCCCAGAGTCTTCTTATACTGTCAGTGTTTTTTGTTAAATTCTTGTTTCTTCTTTCTTTTCTGGTTGAATGTTTATTTCTTATGTTCTAAATCATTGATTTGAATCCTGGCTTCCTTCCCTCCACTGTTGGTTCCCTATAGATTTTTCTTCTTTTCATTTAGTATAACCTTCATTTATTCCCTTATGTTGTTGCCATACTCAATGAGTTTTTTGAGCATCCTAATCACCAGTGTTTTGAACTCTTCCTTCGATAGGTTGGCTATCTCCATTTCATTTAGTTCTTTTTCTGGGGTTTTGTTCTGTTCTTTGATTTGGGCTATATTTCTTTGCCTCCTCAATTTGTCAGCATTCCTGTGTTTGTTTCTGTGTATTAGGTAGAGCTTCTTTGACTCCCTTTAAAAGTTGCCTTTTAAATTTTGTGGGGCGAAGCCTTAGGTAATCACCAGGGTGAGACAGCCTGCTTCACCACTTTGTGGTTCTATGGGGTGAGGGCTTGGAGAAGGGACTGTGCCACTGCCTGGCTTCTGGGGGTTTTCCCATCATTTGCCTCATTTCCAGTCACTTCACGCACCCTATGTGTGACTGGCACCCTTCTAGGTGTTGCCCTGGTGTTGAATCCCAGGGTAGGTGTGTTTGCATACCTTTGAAGACTTTGTGGGCCCTTAAGTGGAGTTTCCTGAAAATCCAGCAGGTTCTTCTGCCACCCCAATCTCCACTGGTTTTTATAGCCAGAAGTTATGGAAATTTATCTTCCTGGTGCTGGAAACCTGGGTTGTGTGGTCTGGCCTAAGACTGGGATCACTTGTTCCCAAGGTATTCCTTCTTATTTTTATCCACCACATGTGAATGCGGGACTTCCCGTTCTGCTGCTGCTGCCACCTGTCCATGCCACACTGCATCTCCTCACCTCTCCATCTTTTCTCCACGTCTCCATCCCTCCTACCCATCTGGATGAATGTGGTTCCATTCAGTTCAAATTTCTTACAGTTCTGGGTGTTATTTGTTTTGAGATTTAGTTGTAATTTCTTATGGTTGTGTGAGGAGGCTATGCGTGTCCACCTATAACTCCATCTTGACTGGAAGTCCTCATAGCTTCATTTAAATAATGACTATATGTGCCATATAAGGTATTATGTATTACCCTACGTTATAAATTTCCTAAACCATGTGACTTTTTATTAGACTGTAATCTCTGTTTATAGAACTAGCTTAGAGGGAGAGAGCAGTTTCACTTTTTCCAATTAGTATCAATGTCTTTAATATTGATTAATATTATAATTAAAAATATTATAGATTTCTTATGCAGATTAACCTGTGTCCAAAAATATACTTATTTGAATAATCTGGTTACTTTATTTATTTTTTTACTTATTTTTAGAGAGAGGGGACAAGAGGGAGAGAGAGAGAGGGTGAGAAATATCTATGTGGGAGAGAAACATTGATCAGTTGTCTCTCACAAATGCCCCGACCCATAACCCAGTCGTGTGCCCTAACCAGGAAGCAAACCAGTGAGAGCTTGGCGGGGCGATACCCAACCTGAGCCTCACCAGGCAGGCTATTCAGTTACTTTATTTACTACCCTCACTTGGGAACCTGTAACGCAAACACACTATTTTTTTATGTTGTTAACCTACAAAATGAGTTAGTGGGGACCCAAGAGTAAATTATATTTATCATTTTTACCATAATAAATGCTTACAATAAATCATTAATCACTAGTTTAATAATTACCATTGGAAACCAGAAGAACCCGAGTATACAGTTTATTGATTTGCTGATCACAATAGACCTCAGTCACTTGGTAGATAAAGATTTTTAAATAATGGAAATATGAAACTCATCTGCCAGAACAGTAAGATAAAGAAGAGAAGGAAATTCCATCTTCAGTTATCCTAGGAAAAATACCCTATCAGATAATTAAATACATGCTTTTAGTTTGGTACTTAAGCCAAATTAGAGCAGTGTAGAGTATTTTGGTGATAATGCAGGAATAGGCAAATAGGACAGTGGGACAGCATAGAGTTCAGCAGTACGTTTAATATATGGTAACGGCAACATACAATTCATGGGGAAATGGTGGTCTGCTCAATAACTGATTCAGAACAACCAGACAGCCATCTAGCAGAAAATAGGTCTGGATTCCTACCTTACTCATTAAACAAAGAAATTCTAGGTGAGCCAAAAGAAACAGACATTCTCCAGGAAAACCTGTATGTGTGTACATGAGAATAATCTTTTAAACCTGAACAAATTCAGGTATTGTTGTACTTGCAAAAAAATGGAAAATAACCTAATGTTCACCAGTAGATGATGGGTTAACTAATTTATGGTATTTTCATGAAACGGGATGTATGTATCCCTGAAAACAAAAATGTAAGAGATCTGCATGTGTTGATAATGGAAAGGTTTGGAAAATACATTATCAAGTTATAAAAAAGATGTAGAAGTATATGTTTAATATGTTCCTATTATATGTATGACTGACTGTTTTTATAAACTCCATCTTTATATATACTTAGATACAGATAGAAAATTTCTGGAAGGATACACTTGAAAATATTTGATAGTCATTGCTTGGGGTCCTAGGTGGGGAAACTTACCCTTCATTGTATGCCGTTGAATTTTTCCACATATTGTGTTTTTCAATTTAAAATCTAGGTAATAAAAACAAAGGGAAAGATGCATGTATTACTTTATTTTTATTTTTTTAATTTTATTAATTTATTGTTTTTCTGTTGCAATTGTCCCACTTTTTCCCTCATTGCTACCCCCCACCCAGCCCACCCCTTCTCCTACGGTCCATCCTGACCCCGTTGTCCATGTTCATGGGTTATTTATGTTCGTTCCTTTGCTAAACCCTTCCCCTACTTAGCCCCTCCCCTCCCTCCCACGTGTATTACTTTAAAGAGTTGATAACAAATGTACTTTCTTTAGTGTTAATTTAAAATATGAGTGAAAATTTAATATGCTTACATTATAATGTAAATTTGGGCATTTTTTGTCCAAAAAATCATCAGTTTCTAAATGAAAAAAATAATGCCTGTGTAAATTGTGTGACATTTGGCTTCTCGTCTATCCTTTGCTGATGCAGTCTGTGAAAACTTAATCTCTATATGATCATCTTTGTCTTAAACTTACATAATATGATTCTGTCTTCATGGCAGACCTTATATATCTGTCCTTTTTTTGACAGAAAATTCAACAGCTGGAAACTTCACTACAGGAAGCTAAAGAAAGTGCTATGCATAAGGATGGCAAGATCATAAAGATGCAGAAAGAACTTGAGATGACTAATGACATGATAGCAAAACTTCAAGCTCAAGTTAATGAATCAAATAAATGCCTTGAAAAATCAAAAGAAATGACACAAGTACTTCAGGTAACTTCACAAACTTATATTGTAAATATAAGTTTATTTATATTAATAAATAAAAATAAATAAAAACCCTTTTATTGTTGAATTTGACAGATTATTTGGAAATCTAATCTTTTACTCAACTTTCAATTAGCTCTGTGTCTCCCATTCAGTATTCAAGCTTTGAAAAAGGAAATGACAACTTAGAAATGAAATGCAGAAGTATATTATCATGCAAAATAATGTTTATTTTTATCTTTCTAGAAAAATTATTTTTAAAAGACATACACATATTCTTTATAGTTTAAGATGTATGTTCATTTTTTAAAAAATACTTATTTAAATATTTAACACTCCTTATTAGATAAAAATTTTTTTTAATTTTTTTTTTTCTATTTGATACTCCTATTATTGAGTCTTACCTATTAGCTGGTAGCCTGTGGACTGAATCTGTCCTGTTTGCTTTGAAAATAACAATCACTTCAACGTTTTTAACTTGAATGTCTTTGCACTTTACACCCTCATTCATCACATCCTTACCGCTCCCTTTTGTTTTAGCCCCAGACACTTCCCACACTTCTGCTACTTAACTCTGACTCTAATAGATACTTAAGCTTGCTATTCCAGTTCCAGTGTCTTGTCATTCCTGTTAAAATTAGAAAGCAGTCAAGAATGTCTGCTCTTTTCATTATTCAATGAGACATTATTCATTTAATAAAAGAATTATGTATGTATGTATTTGTATGTGAATAATTTTTTTCTGGGTAGAAAGTAGATATATTTATGTCACTGGATTAAACCATGTTTGAATACAAAATATCCCCAATAATGCTATATAATACTTTATGCCTTAAATTCAGTTCTAGTTTAATATTGTTGTTCTGACATCTTTTTGTTTCATTTTTCTGATTACCTTTGTCTACCCATTTCATTATGTTCCACATTTGTATTCCATTTTGTTATTGTTTTTTAGTTGGGAAAATTTTAAGAAATAAGATTTGTGCCCTCTAATTACATATTAATTTCCAATAGTTTCAGATATACTTCACATCAAATACATATTTGTTATTTATTTTAGCATTAAAATTTGTGCCTTTCCTGCTTTTTATATATTTAGAATTTGCCGTTGTAAAATGTTTCTACCACAAAGGCAGTCACAATTCTTTGAAATTGCTCTAAAATTACCTTATTTTTTCTCTGTAAAAATTTTAGGATAAAGTTGCTTTAGGAGCTCAACCCTATAAAGAAGAAATAGAAGATCTCAAAATGAAGCTGGTGAAAATAGACCTAGAGAAGATGAAAATTGCCAAGGAGTCTGAAAAGGAGTATGTCTTTGCCTGAATTGAACGTCACTTAAATAGCTTAAATTTTTCTTACTAAATAATATGTTTCTTTGCATTGGTTAAGTTTTGAAAATATCTGAAAATATTGATATTGCTTTTTTAAATACAAACATCCACAGATTTTTAATTTATTAAATTCTCATTTCATATGAAAAGATTTTTTTAAATAAGCACAGTTCTGATCAATTACTAACTATGTCTTTGGATGCTTCTTTTTAAAAAAAAAAAAAAGAAAGATTTTATTTAGTTAGTTAGTTTTAGAGATGGGGGAAGGGAGAGAGAAAGCGAGGGAGAGAAACATCAATGTGTGGTTGGTTGCCTCTCATGCATCCCCAACCAGGGACCTGGCCCACAACCCAGGCATGTGCCCTGACCAGGAATCGAACCAGCGACCCTTGGGTTCGCAGGCCGGTGCTCAATCCACTGAGCCACACCAGTCAGGGCTGGATGCTTCTTAATCATACATAAAAAGCTTACAATGACCTTCTCATGCTTGAAATTGTTAAGAAAGTGTTTGTGTTTAACAGTTTGACTAAGGTTTCTGTTGGTTCTCTTAATTTCGTTTGTTCTTCCTATTGTGTTTCTGTGTAAAGATTGTATAGGGTGGGGTAAAAGTAGGTTTACAGTTGTTTGTATGGAAAATAATACAATAATTATTAAATAAGAATAAACTGTTTTCACATATAACTGTAAAACTCCTTTTGCCACATTCTTTCATTCCTTTGAAATTATAGTACCTTGTGCCCAAGAGCATATTTTTATTGATTTATCTACATATGGCACTATACAATAATAGCATACCTGAAGTTCTTTATGGTGTAGCATAATAAAAATAGCATTAAACAGACAGGGAAACTGATTTAGAAATACAGTGTTGCTACTTATTAATATATCACACATGCAAGTTGTTTAATCTCTCCACTCCTCACAGTCATAATCAATAATAGGGTAGGTTTGTATTAAAGGACTTCTAAGATTCCTTCTTGTTCCAACAGTTTTTATCCTTCCTATAAATCTTTAATACACATTTAATGGTGATAAGCAGTTTTGCTCAGAAAGTAAGCCCTGTGATCTTTATGCATTCTAACCAGCCTTCCATTGATAAGACTATTGGCTTTAATGAAACTTAATACATACTAAGTTCTTCATTATAAAAGCAGTTTTACTTATAAAATAGAATCAGCAGATACTTTCTGTCTCTAAGAAAGGCAGAAAGTCTTACAATTTACGAGTACTGATTAATGCTTAAGCCCACAATTCACATGTGTCTTTCTGCAGGGGAACAATGAGCTGAATTTGACCTTTTACTGTATCACCTTAGGCCAGAGTTTGCTTTCCTGACCATGTAGAAAGGAAGCTGCCTTTCACTTACAGGCTCTGGTAATTGTTGTACCTTCACGATGCTTCTAGGGCCTTGTGGTAACAGCCCAATTATTTTATGATGCCTTCAAATATGATTTTGCTCAATATCCAATTAATAGATATCGAGCTTTCAAATCTTTTAAGAGAATTGATTTCTCAATGTTAATAATATTGACCCTGCAGCCAAACATACTTTGAATTTGATGTTGTTATAGCTACAATGTGCATGATACCAGGGAGGCTGTCATGTGAGCTGCTACTTAGGGATATTATATCAGTGTGGTGTATCTTTCTAGAAAATTCTTGACAGCAGTCCTGTTTATTCTTCCTTTAAAAGTTAGTTGCTGGGCTTTTACATATTTCTATTGTTGTTTTTAATTAGAATTTCTTCTACAAAAGCCACCGTAGAATACCAAAAAGAAGTTATAAGGGTACTGAGAGAAAATCTTAGAAGAAATCAACAGGCCCAAGACACCTCAAGTAAGTAGAAAATGCTGGTATTTCCAGATCCTGCCCATTTTACTTCTCAGTACAATTATACATTTTAGGTACTATTACATATGTGACAGTCAAGAATAAACTTAGGTTGATCACTAATTTATAAAAAGCTACTTTTAAAATGAATTCAGCATGATTGTATTTATCCTGTGACATCTCCTTAGTTTACTATAATGTCAACTGCTTATCCTTTTATAGATTCTTTAAAAATATGAATTTTACCTTTGCATTATCAGATCTTTACATAGTGAAGATACCTTCAATACTATAAAAGAATGACTTAACCATCAAGGTAGAAGAACCCTTCTCAAGAAAAATCCAATCTTAATAGATTTTAATAATATGCGTAGTAAAAATATAATCCGTGCACAATACAAATAAGTAAACATTATCCTACTTATTCTTAATAGTGAAAATACAGGTTTGATGCTTACTTGTAAATTCTTTAAAAATTCATCTTAGGTACAGTTTTCAAATCTAATGATCAAATTTCTGTATATACATTCCCCAAACTACACCTTTTTCCATATCTCTGTTTCTTGTGTTTCATCTCCCAAGAGAGAATGTTGGACAGTACTTGGGGCAGCTTTGTATAACAGAACAAGCATTGATCTAACAGCCAGGGGCAGGTCTCTCAACTGATTGCGCTTACTTAATGGCTGTGAGATATCGTGGGGCCCACACTTGACCTCCTAGCATATTTGTATATGCTTGTAAGGATCACACTAAGAGCGGTGTGTGAAAGCACACTGAAAATTCTAATGTCAAGCAGATTTAAGATGATATTTGTGTGTATTGTTGTCCACTTAGTCAAAAAAGAAATTAGAGATAGTGTTAAAGATATTGTCTAGTGCATATTTAGTTTGACCATCCCTAGAGTCTGTTGCAGCTCCTACCTGGAAAACTTCAAGGAATAAAAATAGAACCTAGCACTCTTTTGTTACATTAGGGTCAGGATAATGGTTCTTGTATTAGTAAGTGATTTTCAGGTATACAGTGTACCTGAATTCAAAATAATTCAGAAGAAAATGGACATTGAATATCTTCATCACACTTTACTCTTCTTTTATAAATCATCAGTGATTTAGTGGACTATTCAACTTTAGAAGCTCCTCACATTTTTATGCAATTTTACCTAAAATTGACAAAACAGTTTCTTATACTACTTGTTATACACATAGTGTAGAAGATATAATATATGCTTTAATATTATTCTAAGGTTAGTTTAGTTAACAAGTATATGTTCAGTATAGGGCACTGAATGACTTGTGTGGACGCCCACATACATACACACACTCACATTCTTTGTTGGAAGAAGCCCTTCGGGGGATTCCACTGACTTAGAAGATACGTCAGTGGAAGAAAGAAAACTAACTAGAGAGGGTTGCTACTGCTGCATTCATGGTAACTTTCTTAGCAGGATTATGGTAGTGGAAATGGTGGGTAGAGAATAGCAGAAAGGATTCCAGAAATATTTAGAATTGATGATGGAATAGGCATTGGAAGTCAGGTAGAAGGAGGAATTCAAGGATGATTTCCAGGCAGATGGTGGTTGAGATGTGTTGGGATTTATAGTGACTTATTGAACTTAGTACTGCTTCCTTTATTTTGAACTTTGGAGATAATTAAAATTGTTACCTATCTGTGTATTTGCCCTCCACAGTGGTATTAGAAGGTAATGATTCTCAACCTTCAAATAAACCCCTAACCTGCGGGGGTGGCAGTGGCATTGTACAAAGTACAAAAGCTCTCATCTTGAAAAGTGAGTATGCACGACTGAAAAAGGAAATTTCTAGGTTGAAGCAGCAAAATGAACAGCTAATAAAGCAAAAGAGTGAACTGTTAAGGTAAGATCTGCTTACATGATACAGAAATTATGCTTATGGCTATTACATGGGGGGGATGATAATATACACATATATATTTTTTTGCAGTTAGCAACCTTTTACACATATGGAGAAATAATTTTTAGAGCTCATATAATGTGTGTTTTTTAAAAGGAATAGAATACGGTAACACTGTTGCAGATGTTTACTGTCTATCCACTGACCCCTTTTTGACTAAATCAAGAACCAGGATGTAAACAGAGATCTTTTAGGGGGAAGTTTAAATGTGCAAGTCCATATACCAAAGTCATTAAGGCTTTACTGAAGAGAACTTCACAGGTCCATTTGTAGTCTATTTCTTTTTACTTTATAAACAATTCTAACAAACTTACTTGGCTTCTGCCAAAGATTAGAATCTTGTGCTAATCTCTACTAATGATACTGTAGAAGAAAGAATAGGCATTAAACAAATAATTATACAAATAACTAATTCTTTGAAATGAGTGCTATTAAACAACAAATGAAACATTATGAAAGGATATATCAGAGAGTTCAGACCTTATCTAAGCATTGGGAAGGGTGGTGATCAAGAGACTAATCTATGAGTAGATCTAGAAAATGAGTGCAAGTTAGGCTAGAGGAAAGGAGAGACCGGTGAGCCTGGGCCCCGGGAACAGCATGGGCACAGGCTGTGAGTCAGGAAGAAGAACCAGTAGGCGGACTGAAAGACGTCCATTGTGGTCAGAGCACAAAGAATGAGACAAATGCAAGATAAGGAGGCAAAGGTAACTGGTCCAAATTCCACAGACCCTTGTAGATCATTCTGAGGAAGTTTGGGTGGTATCCTAACATAATGGGAGGATTACCTCCGCTGGAGGATTTTAAGTCATGGCCTGGTGAGAGCAGGTAGCATCTCTGGCTACCAGAGCAGCACAAGAGAACCCAATTTAGGAATCTTATTTGTTGTAATCCAGGCCAATAAATAAAATAAAGAATGGTGGTGACAGGGAATAAAACTATGGAGATGAATTTGAGAGATAAGTACCAGCAGACTTGGCTGACTAATAAAGGAGAGCAGGGCCTCGGGGTGGCTCCCCCTGTTTCTCTTCGGAGGAACTAAAGCGAATGCTGATGATGTATCCCGTAAGCAAGACTATAACTAATCCAGTAAAACAGTGTAATAGTTTAAAATAACAGGTACGATGAAAATTCATGGATCCGGAAGACTAGTTTATCAGTAGATAAATCCCTCTGGATATCTTTGATTTATTTGAAAACCTAATGTCATGCCCTGAGCTTTCTTTTCTGGACTCCATGATCACAGAGATTTACTCCGTTTATGTTGAACTCATTTCATTTTCTGAACTGTGGAAATAGACCAAACAGGAAGTAGTAGCTTGAAATTAAAATATAAATATAGTAAAGTATGTATTATGTATATTTCATTATAATTTTTTTAATGTTTTATGTGAATGCATTTCAGGAAATGAGCAGTCTTACAGTCTCCTTTCTTCCCCATCCCCACCCCCCAATTTAAGCAATAATCGTCGTCCTTCCAATGAGGTTCTTAAAGAAGTAACCTATGAGAATTCTCCAAAGTCTCCTAAAGTGACTGGAACAGCTTCTGAAAAGAGACAACGTACACCCTCTCAGTGCAAGGAATGGAATTTACAAGGTCCCATGCCAAAGGAATCACCAAAATCTTGGTTTTTTGATAGCCGGTCGAAGTCTCTTCCAGCCCCACATCCAGTTCGCTATTTTGATAACTCAGGTTTAGGCCTCTGTCCAGGTGAGTGAATATATACTGGTTGCTTAGAAATCAGGGGGTAACAGTTGGAGCTTATCTTTAATATGTGGCCCCAAAGGGCAGGTTTAGACAGGAGAGGACGTAGGTGAGCAAGTAACAGTGCACACATTTCATTTGCTGTCTCTCTTTGAGAGTTTCTCCAAAGCACAACACTGAGTCCAGTTGCTTTTTACCCCAAGTTAACACTTTATTCTTCCTCTTAAACCCTCAGGCTTTTCCTGAGGATAGACAAGCAATTTTCTCAAGGACATAAAGACAGTACCCTATAAACAAAAATTTTATTGAAAAAGACTATTGGCCAGTATTCCCAATAGCATTATAGACTTGTATCATTTACTTATTAATTCATTAAAAAAACAATTTTTGACCAACTATGTGTCACATATTAGAGCCAGATGTTACATTGATGACCAAAACCAGACATGGCCCCTGCCCTACCAGAGCTTACAGTCTAGTTGGAAGTATAGCTGATAATCAGGTAGTCCAAAAAAAAGGTAAAATTCTAGAGTGCAAAAAACTTTAAGGCTTATAATGGGTTTTTATTCTAGGAATATTCAGGAAGTCTTCCTTGGAGAAGGAACCTGAGATCTAAGCAGTTAGTGCGAATCCATGTAACAAAGAAGGAAGGGTAAAGCGCTGAGGCAGATAGAACGTGAGAGCCCCAGAACCAGGGAAGCGTTGAAAGAAGTGTAGTGTGGCCAGAGCACAGTGAGCACAGGCCTTTGTGGATGAAGTCAGGGGAGCCAGAGAGGTAGGAGCCAAGCCTGTGGGGCTTGGTAGCTGTATAAAGGAATTTTTACTTCTTCCTGGCACCATGTAGAGAAAGCCTTTGAAGGATTTTAAATAACAGCAGGGGAACATAATGAGTCATACATTTTGAAAACATTACCTCCTCTGTAAGGTAAACAACAAATAGTAGGAGCAAGAGTTTATGACAGTTACATAGATAAGAGCGACAGTAGTGTGGACTTGGGCGGGTGCAGCAGAGATGGAGAGAAGACAAATGGGAGAGATTTGGGAGCAAAATCAGCAGTGCTGGGTACCTGACTGGATGAAGTAGGGCAGTGTCAGCTATCACCCCTAGCTCTGCAGGGGTGCTGCTCCCAGGCTGGGGTCATTGCAAGGAAGCTCTCTAATGTGTGGCTTGCAGTCTTGCTCGCCACATGGCATTTATCCTGCCCAGGTGTGCATGAGCTGAGCTTTTGGTGACAGTGTCTGCCTGTCTGAAATAGCCTGTTTACACAGCTGTAGATATCTAAAGCAACAAAATTGTACACTAAGAAAAGGCACCTGCCAAGTCGTCTTAAAGCCCTGGCCCAAGGTTGCCAGGGTTTGTGAGAGCTCTACTTTGTGACAAAGACGAAATCAGTCTATTCTCGTCAACTACACATTAAAATTTGATGAGTCAGCAGTCTGAAACGTGCCCTTGGAAATACTGCAAAGCACAGAACAATTTGGAATTTTTTTTTAACTATCCACTTCATAGAATACTATTTAACAGATGTTTAAGGGGCTTCAATTAGCTAGTATTTTGCTGTATACATGTTGTAGAAGAGTTTTGAAAAACGGACAAATTTTTATAATCACTGTTTTTATTTTAACTGATAGTGCCTGAAGCACAGGCATAATATGAATTAACCCAGCCACAATAAAACTGTTTAAGTCTGTTTATCAATATGGGGATCTATCTGGTATGATAGTCCTTCTCTATATCACGGTTCAATTATCGTGGCCTCACTGTATTGCGGGATTTTTAAAAATATATTTAATTATTTATCGCGGATTTTTCGCTATATTGCGGGATTTCGTGGTACTGTCTACATATGTTGTTAAAGTTACATAGGTTTAAGAGTATAGAATATGTTTAAGAACATAAGTAGTGTTTATAAAAGTGTGGGAAAGGTTAACAGGGGACTGGGAACGGTTTATAAATGTGTGGGAAAGGTTTATAAAGCCTTAAAGTATATATAAATACTAAAATAAATGTAAGGTTCGTACTTTGCGGATTTTCACCTATCGCGGGGGGGTCTGGAACGTAATATCTGCAATAAGTGAGGGAATGCTATACTACCTTTCAGTGAAATGAACAAAAGAGTAGGCTGGAAGAATACATAAATCAAAAAACTGACCAATTCAGAATTAAAGGACGTAGTCCCAACTTAAATTAGTAAAATATCAGTCTAAAAAAACTGTCAGTTTTTAATTTTAATTAGAAAAGGGAATCTAAATTATCTCAAGAACTTAAGGTAATTGGCAAAACCAATTATGCTAGATTTACAGTTGACTCTTGAACAGTGTTGGGGGTTAGGGGTGCTGACTGCCCTACACATGGGAAAATCCACAAAGAACTTTAGACTCCCCCAAAAACTTAGCTAATAATAGCCTAGTGTAGACTGGAGGAAGCCTTCTGATAACATAAATAGTCAATTAACACATATTTTATATGTATTACACACTGTATTCTTATAAGAAAGTAAGCTAGAGAAAAAAATGTCAAGAAAATCATAAGGAAGAGAAAATAATTTATTTACTGAAAAAATCCACATGTAAGTGTTCCTATGCAGTTCAAACCTGTTGTACAAGGGTCAACTGTCCTTTTCTAAATATAATAATTTGAATGTATGTTGTTAATAAACAAACAGATGCAGTTGAAGTACTTCTTTAAAGGCTGAAAGTTTTCCAAAGATGTCTAAATATTCTCTAAAATACATACTATTTTCGCACACCATTTTTTTTTGAAAATGGGACAAAAGAAAGCCAGACTCAATCCATGTTTGGTATACTTTGTATCTCAAATTTATGAATTCAAATAAAACTTTATCACTTCTTGGTTTTATGTACAACATGGTTCTTCTCACAGTTCATTTTATGAGAAAATGAGGAGTAAACTTCGCCGTCTCTGATGAAGTGAGATACACTTTTTTAATGGCCAGACATGAAGTTAGTGGTCACATTGCCATATTTCATTTTTCATATCTCCACCATCTTAACATCCTTTGCACTTCCAGTTGTATTTGTTTTTTGTGTATTTTTTAAATAAGGTTGCTTTTGTTTGTTTTCTTTCCTCAGAAGAGCTACCTGCTGGGACAGAGAATGTGGATCCTCGGTCAGGGGCTTGTCAGGCCTTCTCAGAAAAAGACCTGCCTGAGTGCAAGATTCAGTAGGACCCGGATCTGTCACTTTCCCGAGGCCCAGCATTCCTTGGTTGTTACTTCGTGCGTCTAACCCTAGCAATTATGTCACAGTCCAACTTAATTTCAATTCAGTTTTAATTTTGCCACTGGAACTGGAAGGTGAAAGGACAGGAGATGAATGCATTCCAGTAATTTGGAATGGTAATGGCGACATCGTCTTCTTGAACGTGGTAATACTTCAGAAGTTGAACTGTCATATTTATTTATATATTTTTTAAAGAATAAAGTTATTGAAGGAAATTTCTAATCTAAATTGTATCCATTTTTATTACTGTAATGTTATCTACATGTGACTCAACAAAATTATAAACTCCTTGTTTAGTACTTTAAACATTCAATAAATATTTAATTAGTAATGTATCACAGCTCTGGTATATTAATAGTTTTTTAGTGGGGTACTGGGTATATTTGGTTCTCCTCTCTTTTTTGTTGACATGTAGAATTTTGCTATGAAAATATATACGTGCTTTCTGGATTTAAGTTGTTACAGGACAGCAAGTGCTATGACCTTTTCATTTTCTAGTCTTAATCTTCCTTTACTGTAGTGACTACAAAAGTTCTTTTCTGTTACTCACCCACCCACCCCACTTAATAGACAAGTACTCTAAATTGGTTGATTTGTTATGGAAATTTGTACTCTTTTTGTACTTCACACTCATGTATCATTTATTTTACCCTTTTATTTTAGACATGAGGAAACGGCACCAGTTTCTATCAGAGCAAAGTGTTCTAAACCTGGGACCCCACATATATAAGGCATCTATGAATGGGCTTCATGCAGTCTATAAACCTCTGAAAAATTATATTAACGTGTGTGGATTCATTTTTCTAGGGTACTCAAGTTCATACTTTCTTTTGTCATATTCTCAAAGGGCTTTGTGACTATAAGAAGTCAAGAACTGTTTTAGAGAGTATCTGATATTTTATATCACATGACTGTAAAGTCACATAAAACAGCAAGTTACACAAAGGTCAGAACAGGTTTAGTCATTTCAAGGCATTCTTGGCTTTTGATAAGAAGATTCATTTAAGGGAAGAAATTATGAATGGCATCATAGCTTTCATTTTTAGTCTATGTATTGGATATTTTCCCTTAGCATACTATCATAGGAATTCCATAGGGCTAAGGGGGAATTGTCTCTTCCTAAAATCCTCTCCCCTAGGTCTGTGCCTTAGGAGTGTTGTTTCTCCTTTCCACCCTTGCCCAAACAGCACATTGTAACAGAGCTGCAGATTGGATTCTTTACAATATCCTCTCCTCTACTAAACAAAAGTAATGCAAAGTAGTAGGTCAGTACATCGGGGTAGTAAAACTACCTTAAGGCCATTAAAAATATAATCAGTCATCAGATATCCAGTCCGATAGAATGTTACTTAACTCTTGAATTTAGATTCCTCACATTTGGAAAGGTTTTATTTTGGTTTTTGGTTTTTTCCCCCATAATTTCTCTAAATCTTTTTATCCCCTTTTCTCTTCTGGGAGTACCATTGTGCATATATTGGGTCCACTTGCTGATGTCACCGGAGTACCTTAGGATCCTCCCTTTTTTTTTCTCCTCTGAGTGGATAATTTCAAATTACCTGTCTTCAACTTTGTTGATTCTTTCTGATTCATCTGCTTGATCAAGTCTGCTGTAGGCCCCTCGGGTGTATTTTTCAATTTCTTCGGCTCCAGATTTTGTTTGGTTCTTTTTTAGAGTTTCTGTCTCCTTGTTAATGCTCTTATTTTATTCATGCTTTATTTGCCTGGTCTCACTTAGTTTGTGTTCTCATGTGTATCATAGAGCTTCTTTAAAACATTGAATTCTTTGTCAGGTAATTCAAAATCACCATTTATTTGGAGTTTGTTTCCAGAGATTTATTGTATTCCTTTTATTGGGCCATGTTTCTCTTAAAAACATTGGTTTTTAATTTTTTTTAAGTATATTTTATTTATAATATTGTTACAATAGTTCCAATTTTTTCCCCTTTGCTCCCCTCCGCCCACCCCCCCCTCCCCAAACAATCCCCGCCCCCCAAGTCCACACCCATGGGTCGTACATACAAGTTCTCCTGCCTCACCCTTTTATATATTATTCTTTTCTTTAATAATTAATTGTTTTAACAATAAAAAATAACAATCCCTCCCTCTCAGACTTAAGACCCTTTATAATCCTATAAAGGACAATGGGCGAAGGTCTCAAGCTCCTCTAGCTGCTTCAAGCTGGACATGGTCGTCATCCTACCTACCCTTAGGTCCAGAAATCCCTGATAAGAGTTGGGGTGTGGAGGGGAGGGTGGCCTTCCCACATGGGGAAGGATCGTGCAGACTCCAGGTTGGTTGGCTGTCCCCAGACAACGGCGTGCTTGGTTTAACAGGCTGGCATCCCTGTTGTATTCTGGGGGCAACAGATTTGGCAAAAGGGTTAAAGGACATCATTCAATCCATAACCACTAGATGACAAAAGACAGGTATTAATTTTTCAATGCCCCACATTAGGGAAAAGAAGGGCTTCTTTGGAGGAAGGTGTGCCAGGTACATCTCGCCTGTCCAAAACCCTTTTACCCATTATACTTAGTTTGGGCTGAGGGAAATAGTTTAGGTTTTCCCCCCTCTCAGGCCTCTGGGCTCTTTCTCTCCAAGCCATTAGGACAGAAAAGAGAAACCAGTTTTAAAGTGAAGCCCACAGACCACCCCATTCTTCCCCAACCCAGCCACTTAGTTCAGCCAAACCATTGAGTCTCAGGAGGCAGCAATGCAGACAGGATTAAGTGAGGCCTATACGTACAGACAATCACTCAGGTAATGAGATCGTAGGCTTATGCCCTTTGAAAACAGAAAACACATGTTAATTTATGTAACATAACCCACATACAAGTCTCTAAATCTGTAGGACTGTCTTATCGGAAAGACATCCAGTTGCAAGGCATTTGACATTCTTCTTGCCTGTAAATTAAACATCTTTGATAATGCCACAGACATAGCTTAACTTTCAAATGAAAACAAATTTTAAATGAAGATAAACTTTAAAAACGGTTAGCTGCACTACTTTATAGTCTACCACTGAGCATTGTGATTTTCCTTGAGTCACGATTTTTCTCCCTAAGATTACGCTCCTTGTCATTAAAGGGACTGCATTAAGTCCATTTTTAATTTATCCTGTTCATTTGCATAAACACAACAAGAGCAGCAAATGATCACTTACGAACTTTAGTTCTGCTTTGCTGGAACTTACGCAAGGAACATTTAGGGTGACCTTTAGTCTGCCCTTCAAGGCACAGAAGCAGAACCACATACCTGGCATTCAGCCTTGCCTGTAAACACCTGTCTTTTCCAAGCCCTTCTGGTTTTCCATTGTGCCTTAAGGTCCCATCTAGCCATCTCTCAGGAAAACAACCTTCATTTCTTCCCTGGAAAGATTGCCATGGACCGTGCATCTATCCAAGGTACCAGGCCTTTTATCTAGTGAACTTTTATTACCTTTGAAAGTCAATCCCAGTTCCTCAGGGCTTTTTGCTAACAACCAGAGCCCAAGCATGTCTCCTTTAGGCATGACATTCCAGTCAAAGTCTTAGTCAAAAAAAAAAAAACCTCTATTAACAACTGGTCTTATTAGTTTTATGCAAAGAAACTTATGTCATTACTTCCTTAGCATGCCAAACTCTGGAGGGATCAGATAGGGAGAAAAATATACAGTGTGAAGGAAAATCCTTGTTCTAATATTCACTGAACTTGCATTTGCATTCTTTATATTTTCATTTTTTCCCCCACAAAACTTTTTTTGTTTGTTTTTCCATTACAGTTGTCCCACTTTTTTCCCCCTCTTGCTTCCCTGCACCCTACCCCACCTTCTCCCACATTCAGTCCCCACCCAGTTGTCCATGTCCATGGGTCATTTATACATGTTCTTTGACTAGACCCTTCCCCTTCTTGCCCCCTTCTCTCCCTCCCATCTCCCCTTTTGTTACTGTTAGTTTATTCCTTGTTTACATACCTCTGGTTCAGTTTTGCTCATTTGTTTGTGCTGTTCATTAGTTTCCTGTAATAGGTGATAGCATAAGGTATTTTTCTTTCGTTGCCTGGCTTATTTTGCTAAGCATAATTCTCTCTAGTTCCATCTATGTTGTTGCAAATGGTAGAAGTTCCTTCTTTCTTTCAGTACTTATTCATTGTCAATTTCTACCTTTGTACTCGTGTTCCTCTCTCTCTCTCTGTTTCTTCATCTTAAAGCAGACCCTTTAGCATCTCTTGCAATGCTAGTTTGGTGGAGATGTATTCTTTTAGCCTTCTTTTGTCTTGGAAACTCCTTATTTCACTTTCCATTTTGAATGAGAGCCTTGCTGGGTAGAGCAGTCTTGGTTGTAGGCCTTTGTTTTTCATTGCTTAGAATATTTTTTGCCATTCCCTTCTGGCTTGTACTGTTTCTGCTGAGAAATCTGATGATAGCCTAATTGGAATTCCCTTCTGTATTATTAGTTTATTAGTTGTTTCTCTCTTGCTGCTTTTAGGATTCTCTCTTTGTCTTTGAATGTTGCCATTTTAATTATGATGTGTCTTGAAGTGGGCCTGTTGGGGTTCATCTTCATTGGGACCCTCTGTGCTTCCTGGACTTGCATGACTCTTTCTCTCCTCATGTTAGGGAAGTTTTCTGTCATTAGTTTTTCAAAGAGGTTTTCTATCCTTTGCTCTTCTTCTCCTTCTGGAATTCCTATGATACAAATATTATTACGTTTCATGTTGTCCTGCAGCTGTCTTAGAGCCTCTTCAGTCTTGTTCAGTCTTTTTTCATTTTGTTGCACTGTGAGTTTTTGTCTACATTGTCCTCCAGCTCGCTGATCTGATCTTCTGCTTCCTCTAGCCTGCTTTTAATTCCTTCTACTGTATTCTTCAATTCAGAGATTGTATTCTTCATTTCCTCCTGGCTCTTATTGATAGCTTCCATGTCCTTTTTCATGATGGTGTAATTCTCAGTAAGTTCCTTGTAGTTTTTCTGGAGTTCCCTGTAGTTTTTCTGGAGTTCTTTGTAGTTTCCGCTGAGCTCATTGAGCTTCTCTGTAATCCATGCTTTCAATTCCATATCTGATAGTTTGCTCCCCTCTATTTCATTTAGCACTCTTTCTGGGGATTCTACCTTTCCTTTCGATGGGGGGTTGTTTCTCTGTCTCCCCATTTTTGTGACTCCTATTGTTCGTTGGTGCTTCTTAGAATGATCTGCACTTCCTGGATCTGCCCCTGGTGGCGTCAGATCCTGTACCAGTCTGGGCCTAGGCAGCCTTTTGGAGACTTCCAGAGATCTACTGCCTTTGTCTGTCTTCTTTAGTTGTTAATCTATTCAATCTGTGATTAGCCATCAGGCTTAAGGACCGTGGGTGTGGCAGCTTAATTCCTGTAGGCAGGGCCTTTGCTTCCCCTCAGGCTGATGCCACTTGGAGGGGAATGGTCTGCCTGCAGTGTGGGGATGAGTCAGCACTGGGACCCGGCCGGCCGCTTCCCCTGCTCTCCCCTCAAAGCCACCACACCAAACTCTCCCCAAGAGTCTTTATTCCTCTCTGCCTTCCCTCTGCTTGAGCCCAGGGTAAGTGGGGGCAAAATATTTTCGTCTGTGATCTGCTTAAGAGCTCTTTTTCTCCAGCTGTTTCTCTCCGGCTAGCAAGAAACCCTGTGGCTTTTTGCTTTTCTCAGCTGGATACTATTTTACTTTCCACTCTGTTGCTGTAGGTTGGGCAGCCCCGCTGAGGGTTTAGACCCTGCCCTTCTCAGGGGGAACCCCCGGCTGCTGAGCTGTTTCTCAGTCCCTTCAACTGCCACCTGTGTGAGCCCAGCCAGCCCCTTCCGCGTCTCTGCACTCCGTACCGATCACGTTGTGATGTAGCGGCCTTTTCTGTCTCTCCGTGGTTATAAGACTTCTCTCCAGCTTGTGTTCGGTTGGTTATTCCAGATGGTTTCTCCAAAATTAAGTTGTAAATCCAGACTGGTCCTGGGAGGAGGTTAGTGTAGCTTCCACTTACTCCTCTGCCATCTTGTTTCTCCTCTCTTAAGAACATTTCTTAATTCATGACCTCAGTTTTAATATCATGATATATGATTGTGCGGGAACAATGATGCAGCAATGGAAACTGGCAAAAATGTTGAAACCAGTAATATGGTCAGACAATACTAAATGGTCTGACATTAAAGTCAGGACCAGAGAAGACAAAATACGTTTATTGTTCATAGGAAATATTTTCTTGAAAATCTGATGGAATTATATTCAGGAAACTTATTAAGAGGCTGCTATTCATACTCAACAAATATTAAATGACCACCTACTATGTGCAGATCATTGGCCTAAGCATCAAAAGGCACTGCCTTTGTTGAAATTATATTGTGTTTAGAAAACAAACAAATCATATACTTTTAATATGAGCTGACCATATGTAAGGATGAAAAAGTAAACTGCATCAAAAAAAGTGTTGGAGTTGGCCTTGATTAGAGAATTCTCATACTCATTAAAAGTCTATTCCATTTACACAATGGAATACTATTCAACTGTAAAAAGAAGAAGAAAATTTTACCCTTTGCAACAGCATGGATGGACCTGGAGAACATTATGCTGAATGAAATAACCCAGTCAGAGAAAGACAAACACCATGTGATTTCACTCATACATGAAATCTAATAAACAAACTGAACCAACAAGCGAAACACAGACTCACAGATGGAAAGCAGATGACAGCTTGCAGGGTATAGAGTTAGTGGGTAGAGGGATTGAGCAAAAAGAATGACTCATGGACATGGACAATAGTGTGGTGATTGCTGGGGAGAGGGGGTATAAGGGGACTAAATGATAATGGAAAAAATATAATAAAGATTAAATCAGAAAAATAAATTCTCAAAAGTCAAAAGAAAGCATTGTTAAAGCAAGGAGCATAGCTGGATGTCGTTACAGATCACTGGACCCAACACTGGAAGCTACAGTGTGGGGATGAGGTTCAGTTTTAGCAAAGACCTCATGTGGGGCCATGCGCAAACTAAGATCAGGGTTTCAAAAATTTTTGAAGGACAAATTTTGCTATCTATTATAATTGAGTTTCTGATCATTAACATTTATTAAGTACACATGTACCGCACTGTGCTGATGGTTCCACATGCTAAGTCCTTCCTCCTCAACATCCCTGAGGTCGGTGCTATGGTTACCGTCACATCACAGATGAGAAAACTGACTTAACTAGTGAGGGAAAGATACGAGACCTATCTTCATCTTTCTGACTCCACAATGTTCTTAATCACTGTGATGCTTATGAATACACTTAGCACTAAGAACAAAAAATCTAAAGGAAAAAAAGTAATCTAAAGAAGTTTATTTTTTTCACATAAGAAGTCCAGAGGTGTTAGTCCAGGGCTCTTATCTTGGGACTGTCTTCAAGGAACCAGGTCCCTTTTCTTACTCTACTGTCTAGAATGTGTGCCTCTGACCTCACACCAAGTCAGTCACAAAGTGTCTATGTCCCAAGGCACCATATCTACATTCCAGGAGAAAAGAAGGGAAAGACCAAAAATTCGAAGCCTTTCAGAGAGGCCTCACCATGTAAGTGAGAAGCCCTCAGAAATCCCAGATGCCGTTTCATTGGCAGCCAGCGCCAGCAGCCAAGGAGGCTAGGAATTGAGTTTTGCTGTCTGGCCTTTATAAAGTAAAAGGCAGGGAAAAGCAAGCTGGGTGGGCGTTGAATGAGCCCACTTAAGTAGTATGTACACAAATAACCTACACAATCACTCTGCCCAATTACATGCCCAATAAAATGCGAGTTATTAAACCAAGTATAGAGGGTTCACATGATCTAGTGGGGTTTTTTTTTTCAATCTGATTTCTGTTCTCTGTAGCCAAACTTGATTTTTTTTTTCTCATCCAACATGTACTTACACTGAAGTTCCCCAACTCAGCCCCTCAGTGTAGTCAGGATGGCTGCCTTCTGCCACTAAACATGTATTAATGTTAGAATAGACTGAACATAACAAAGTAACCACAGCTATACCTTAAACAGGAGAGAATTTGTATTTCCCTCCCTCAAAGCCATCTAAGTCAAAAGTCAGGAAGGAAGGCTCCGGTATCTTCAATGACCTGGGTTCCTTTTATTTTGTTGCTCTGCTATCTTCCACTGTCAGTTTCTGGCTCAGTCAATCTTGAGTACCCAAACACAGCACATGGTAGGTGCAAACACATGACAAGGACTCAGGGAGGTTAAAATGAAGGAAATGACTTCCATGTTCTAAGTAAGCTATAAGATGCTTTTCCACTTTTCACCTTCTATTGTACTCGGACTTAGCAGTTCTACCCGAGCTCCACTAGGTGGCAGCACATACACACATACTGTATATGAATGTGAGACTCCTCTTAAAAAGTGAAGGAACTTGAACTACAAATCCCAGAATGCACTGTTAAGCACCTGACTTTCTTCTGCACAAAGTTCTCGAGTTTGTTGCTGGCTGAGTGATCGGGAGGACGCCATCCACTTGCTGCTCTAAAGTAAGATTTCCTAAAGTATTTTAATGAAACTCTGGACTGGGAAGTAGGAGGTTGAATTTTTAGATGTTGCTTTGTTCTGCACATATATTTCAGGATTAATTTTAGCAGTTAGATCTGCTAAAGATTGGGTTTTTAACGAGTTTGAAACTCTGGCATATTAGTTTTTCCAAAGAACCAAAGAAGAGAGAATTTTACAGTGTCTTATGTGAACATCTTTCTTCCTGGCTCATGAAGATAGAGTTGCTAAAAATTCTCTGCTTGTGTCTCTGTTAGTAGGAAATTAACATTTTGACTTCAGTATTTAGAATAAGAAAGGCATCGTGTGCGGTTTCCACATTGGGTGTATTGAAAGTTGCCTCATTTTCTATTTCAGGTCATGTTTGCCCTCATTTTCCCAAATAAATCCGTTTCAGTTTGATAGTGCAGGTTTATCTAATAGTACGGCTTTGACTCCAAAATCTGGTCACAGAAAGACAGGGAGGGCAGCTGGTAGGGAGAGGTTTGCAGAGTGAGGAGAACGGCTGCTCTGTGTGTCAACAGTTGTTCACTAAGTGCTTCTCAGGGTGTCAAAGGGAAGCCTTTGGTTGTGCCTTCACAGAGCCATGTGCCAAAGGTCACTAATGACAATAGTGTGAACTACGGCTTTTAAATACATCATGCTCAGGTTTGTAGGAGGGAAAAGATTAATGGAATCTCTTACTTTCTAAAGTATAGAGTAACTATATCTTAACTCTTTTCATGTTTAAAGTCAAAATTTATCCCTTGTGTAGGAATTTAAAAACAACAGTACAAACTCATTGCATCAGAGGTCAGGTACCATAAAAGCTCAGCTTCTCCATCGCATAACAAATGTGAATTTAGAGAACAGGCATGGGTTTTATTAGGGGAAATGGTGACGTGAGAGAATATGAGGAGGGAACTAGGTAAGGTGGAAGAACTGGCACCATGAGGAAGGGGTGAGATGCCAGGCTGGGTGGGACAATTTGTAGGAAGGCCACCAAGGCCAGTTGGAGGAGCCTTCTGTCTACCAGAAATGGATCTGCCTTTGTGTTCATGCCGCTCTCAGCACTGGCCCACGGGAAGGTGTCTTCAGCACCGACTCAGCGTGGGTTTCAGAGCACAGGTTGCCTAGTGGTCAGTTACCAGGACGCGGATCCATGAGGCGCAGGGCCATGGCCCTGCGTGGGGTCCTCTGAGCATGCGAGGTCCAGAGAAGAACAACCTGAACCAGGTCCTCCCTTGAACCTGCAGTCAGGCCTGGATTTGAATTCATAGCTGAGAAACCTGGGCAAGACACATAATCTCTGAAGTTAGTGCATTGGTGACCAGGCTGGGTCTCCTCATCCACCCTCTCTTGTTGCCCTAGTCTGTTCTCCACAGTGACCTTTCTAAAGTACAGGTCTGATCACATCACACTCTCCCATAAAGCCTTCTGTGCCCATTGCCCACAGGGGCAACTAACCCCTCATAATGGAGAGACTTGAAACCTAAGCACCCATTGAGTTCAGCAAAGTCAAGTAGGGCTGAAGAGAACAGAGGTAAGTTCAAAAGAAAGGACTAGATCATGTGAGCCCTCTGCACAAGACGAGCCAGCTACCTGTACTTTATCAAGCAGGGAATTGAGCAGCGTGATTGTTTAGGTTAGTTGTGCATGCACTATTTAAGTTGGTTCACTCAACACCCACCAAACTCGCCACCAACCCCTCTTTTTTTGCCTGGAATGCCTGTATGATGCTATGGGACATAGCAGCGCGGCCGTTCTTGATTTGGTGTGAGGTCAGAGGCACACATCAAAGGCAGCGGGGTAAGAAAAGGAACCTGGTTCCCTGAAAACAGCGTCATTTCATCATCACTGGACTCTTCACCACCCCCAACTTCATCACCAGCCACCCCTTTCACCATAAAATCTACAAGCCAAGCACTGGCCAAATATCTCACACACATTCTCTTTCCCCTCTGTCAGAATTTCTCAGTCCTCCCTTTCAAACATTACTGGTTGTGTCCATTAAAGTGTCCCTGCTGCAGGCTTAAACTTTAGAAGAGGACTGGCAGCCTTGTGGGGTGGAAAGTTCATGTAGCAGGAGTCAGTAGGCCTGAGTTTAGTTCTGGTTCTGCTGTTGACCAGCTCTATGATTCTGAGCAGGCAAGTCAGTTTCTTCCTCTGTAAAATCAGGGTATTGGACATGATTTGATTTTCCAGCTCTTCCATTCAATGAGCCTCTGAGGGCAATCATGACATCTTTACAAGGGACAAGGAAAAACCACAGATGCTTGGTAGTGTTAACCCTGACCAAAGTTCACAGGAGAGAAAGGAAGAAGCACCTGGGTAGTAAGGGTGCCTGCGCATGTACGCGCATGCACACACACACACACACACACACACACACACAGAGCCACAGCAGTGTCCAGGGTGTTAGAAAGGCTGGTGGCTGTAGCGAGGGAAAGGACTACACTCCTACTGGATCAGCATCAGAGGCCCTGTTCTCCAGGTCCTCAAGAAATGAAAGGTAGGTTCAAGTCCACTGTCTGCCTCAGGTATCACTTCAGTGGGTTGTACTAAATGCTTTTTATATACAAGGCTAGGTATCTAGAGTAAGCATTCAGGTGATGGGACTGTTTGTACAGAGGTGCTGTCTTCAAGTTCTTAAAAGTGTACATTGAACCATTCGTTCTGGATGTTACTGCTGACACAGGACCGTGTGCTACTGTGTAAGCCATTAAATAAACCTGACTTCGGATTAAACCACAGGTTCCACGATGAGGCGGCTTGATGGGAAAGTCATCATCGTCACAGCTGCTGCTCAGGGGATAGGCCAGGCGGCTGCCTTAGTAAGTTACCACCTCTTGTTGTTTACTCGCTACCTGTTCAAGTGTTGAATCATGTGGACAGATTCCACGGTTAACTAATTCTGCTTTTTTTTTTTTTAATTGACTCTTGTGCTTCCGTTGTCTTAAGTTACAAAAAGAAAAAGTTGCCACTTCTGACCCCAGGCAGATGAAGGAATGAATACCTCACATGTTTGTTATGTGACATTCCAGATAACCTTTGATTCTGTGAAATGTACTTCTCCATCTCAGTTTGTTGGCGCCATAATGAATTTACTGCAGGGGACTTACAGGAGCGCATGCCTCCTGAAATTACATCAGTGCAGATGAAGGACTTCACCGTTCAAACTGAGTTGCCTTCACCTTCTCAGTCACATCAACTTCTCACACGTTATACCCATATCTGAGCTTATCGTGCACTTTGAACATAATGGCAGGGCACGCTTTGACATTTATAAAAACAATAGTATACTTTCAGGAGGAAAAGTGTTGAAATAACCCATTTTTCTCTTATTATTTAGAACATAATGAGAAGTGGAATATAGTAAGAACTTGCTCTGAAAAGGAATACAGGCTATCAAGTCACAGAATAGTATTTTGAGATGTATTAATAACAGAATCCTAGTTTTTTTAAACATTTATTTTATATTACTTAAGGGAACAAAGTCAGATGGCAAGCATAATATATGTCATGTTGTTCTAATTAATGATAGAAGTAACAATGGGAAGGTGAGGAAAGACTTTTTAGTTTGAAATTCCACATATTTATGGGGGGGGGAGCAATGAAAATAAGATAAAGGGGAAAAGGCTGTATGACTTTCCATTCATGAGAGCAGTTTAACCAAGTAAACAAAGCATTTTTTTGTGCATTGTGTCTACCAGGCTTTTGCAAGAGAAGGTGCCAGAGTCATAGCCACAGATATCAATGAGTTCAAACTGCAGGAACTGGAAAAGTACCCGGGTAAGCGACCCAGCTGCTTGAACTGGGATTCAGAGTCTACAAGGCATTATAAAGCAACAGTACCCAGGTGCTGAAAGAGAAGTCCTTAGCGGCTGAGCTCCACTGGCCTCCTTTTTAGAGCCTGACTCTCTGATAATCAAATGTATATTCTGTGAAAACTACAGACAAAAATCTGCATACTTAAAGTATAAACAAAATTTTAAACATATACTTAAAATGTTTAAATTATCCAACATGTTGAAGGATTCAGTACCTAAAAAGAAACTTTTATGTGAAAATCTAACAGTTGTTAACTTTTTATGACAATAGCAGTGCCGTCCCATAGCAGCACGATGTGAGCCACGTGTGTTACTTTTAATTTTCTAGTGGCTACATTTAAAAAGGAAAGTGAAACAGGTGAAAATTCATTTGAACAGATATACTTTATTTAACTGAATATACTCAAACAAAAATTATTAATAGAATAGTTTACTTTTTTTTTCCATACTAAATCTTTGCAACCCACATGCATTTTACACTTCAGCACATTTCAGTTCTGACTACCTGCCTTTCAAGTGCTTAATAGCCACATCTGGCTAGTGGTATCCATGTGGGAGACACCTCTGCCCTAACATCACATGTCATGATTCGAAACCCAAAGAGATTACCCAAATTATTTATGTGTTTGTCACCCCTTACTGCACCTCACTGAACCCAACTCCCACATCAAATAGTTTCAGAGAGGTTGAGAAGAACTATATGCACAACCAATGGACATGGACTAAAAGGGGGGGACAAGGGGAGGAAGGGGGGCCACCGGGTGGAGGGGAGCAGAGGGAAGGGAAATTGGAACAAATGTAACACTGTAATCAATAAAACACATTAAAAAAATAGTTTCAATCAGAGTTACTCTGAAAGAAATCAAAAGGGAGAACTTATTCAAAAGTTAGTTGTTCCTCAAACAAAAAAGCTTACATGATCAAATACAAATATGTCCGCTGAATTAGCTACATGAAGAAGACTATGTTATTATCATTCCAACAGCCCCGAGTAGAGCTATTATACTGAAGAAGTGTGAAGAGGAAACAAGTCTTTCTGACACTAAATTCCAGTCTTCCCTTTCTTTGTTCATTGGTGGGGTTTTTGTCCTTGTTTCCAAAAGAGAATAATAGACCTTATATGTTTTTAAAACATAAAAATAAGAGTGCTGCTCTCCTTAGAGAATGTCTGGATTTTTCTAGTCACTAGGCCAGTGCACCTCTCCCAGACCCCATTCCATATCTTCCAAGGCTTCAGCTGTTTCGTCCCTTCTTCTGGCCTCAATCCTTCTTACATTTTAGGCCAGAAATACATGATAAGACCCTAGACCAACAAAGTCATGTCAATAAATAACGGAATCGAGATAAAAGTAAAGCTCACAAATAGCAATAATCTCTTTCCCACCACCCTGCCCTTGCCCACACAGACAGAATTCCGAATTCCTGTACTAATGACTCAACCACTGGGGGAAAGAAGGAGCCGAAATAGCCCACATTCAGTTAGTGCTGCTTGCTTACTAAGGAGCCTCTACTGTAGATCCTTTACACTTCACTGTAAGGTCTTTACTCAGAAAAGACATCTATTAATCAATTCAGAGAATGGAGAGAAAGGAGGGAAGAGAGAGAGGTGTGTTACTGGGAGGTCCAGTCAGGAGTACTTCAAGATTTTTACTACTGAGATTCTTAAGACCCTCCCTACTAATGGTCAGCAATCCTATGAAGCCTAACTAACTGGACAGGTCCTGCAGTCCCCACCCTCCCAAACAGCTCAGTTTCCAAGGCCAAATCCTTTTTCTGGGTATAGGGAAATAGTGTTTGTTGTCTTATTTTTCAGGTATTAAAACTCGGGTCCTTGATGTCACAAAGAAGAAACAGATTGATAAGTTTGCCAATGAAGTTGAGAGACTTGATGTTCTCTTTAATGTTGCTGGGTAATTAGAACCTTTTGATTTCACTCTCCTTACACAAAGTTTTCTGTGACTCTTATTAAAAGAGTTTTGATAATATGGCCAAATTATTCATCGTGAACCATAGTATATAGTCCTTGGGAAATACAGCTTGATTTTGGACAGAATTTTTATTGCAAGTAAGACAGCTGTGGAAGTGACCTGGGTTTGGGGTGTGAAAGCAGTTAAGGTCTGCCCAGGACAGGTGGCCCTAATCAAAAGGTATTGATCTTCCTAAGGCTGGTTCAGGCTCACACCAATGAACATGCCACTGATGTTCCACCACGACTTATCAAATCAAGTGAAAAACTGTTTTCCAGCAGTGTTTTTAAAAACTAAGTATATTTATTAGAAGCCAAGTACTCAGTTTATTGAAATGCAGATATTCCCCATTTTGGGGCATAACATTCTAGTAAATCCTTTATGCTATCCCAAGCTCAGTGTTTCTTACTGGGACAATGAATCCCAGCAAAAAGACGTTTCGTGTTGTACCTTTCTGTGCAGCACAGAAGGAACGGCTCCTTTAAACTTCTTAGGCGGGTACCCAACGTGAATGATGAGATGGGACTTGGAGCAGCTCCATGTCGGTGCAGCAACAGCTGCTACTGCCCCTCGGGCATGACAGCAGCAGTAAGTGCACGTGAGGCTTACACAGAAACGAAGTTGATGCATTCTGAAATTCCACTTTTCTTGTGTAGTGTTATATTTGTACTGCTGGGCTGAAAGAAAATTCCTAGAGCCTTCTCATATATACTTGTGCTTCTTCCCAACCATGTTTCAGAGCCGGGGGGCAGAGGGAGACCTCAATCTAGCCATAGTTTGTCATGTGTTACAATATGGTTTATCATGTGTTACAATGTATGGGAATTAAATTAAAGCAATATTTTGTGATGACCTATTTTATAAACAACCTGTTCATCCCTCATAGAAGAATATACCGAGTCATGAAAAAGTAAGCTAGGAAAATTAGCTTCTGAGCATTTATTAAATTTTCAGCTAAGTAAGGTGTACAGAAACAGAGCCTGTAGTTCCTTCTGTCATTCGATTGAACTGAAAGTTTAGTTACAACCAACAGTATTGTATCATTAATTACATCATTTCAGTCCAGGAGACAGTGAAATCCGCTAGGACTCCAGTTTTAAGAAAGCTTCCTGAAGGACATGTGAAGTTTATTTTAAGGTTGTTGTGCTGTTTTGCTCTGTTTACTCCATATGTCAGAAGGGTACGACAGCAATATTATTGGGCTACCCTGAGATGTTTTCCAGGCAAGTTTCATTTCCCTCGAGACTGTAAAATCTGTGCCACCTGGGGGCACTGTTGCTCTTGAAATAGGAGTCAGGACAGGTGTGCTGTTCTCATTTCTGTTTGTTTTCTATACTGCCTATACAGTTGGTATAGACCTTCTTATGTTTGGTGGCCCCAAACTCTTGCCTTCTTTTTTTAAAAGAAGGATGTTGTTTTTAAATAAATTTATGTAGCTTAGGTTATGGGTTACTTACTAATGTACCAAGTGATACTATTATGTTTGAATTGTTAAAAATCTTGCTAAGGGATGAGACAATGGTCTAATTCAATAAATGACAATCACAATGAAAAGGAAATTGAATAGAAATTTTTTAAGTGATCGTTTTCCCCATTGTTTAATCATTGCTCCAGTTTTGTCCATCATGGAACCATCCTGGACTGTGAGGAGAGAGACTGGGACTTCTCGATGAATCTCAATGTCCGCAGCATGTACCTGATGATCAAGGCATTTCTTCCCAAAGTAAGACAATCGCCACACTAGAATAAGCACCACTGGATACTCAGGTCTCTGTGCTGGGCATCTAGAAAGGACCCCCTCATGCGCTTAGAGTGGTAATAGCTGACATGAGAGCTAACGTGTATCGTACATTTATATCAAGGCATTTAATATAAATTAACTCATTGATCCTTCCAGATCACCCATTCAAGGAACAGTAAGCACATTCTACATGCTAGGCTCCCTTCTAGGTGCAGAAGAGAACAAGACAAAGTCCCTTTGTATGGAAGGCCCTTTTTTTTTGAGGGATGAGACAGAATAATATGTAATCAAATAAACATACATCATGAGTGGCTATAAGTAGTATGAAGAAAGAGAAGCGAGGATATCAGTTAGGTCCACCTGGTATCTGGGAAGAGGGTGCCTGGAAGGGGGACCGCAAGAGGCACGCGGGCCAGCACACTCAGTGAGGCAGGCACTTCCTACCGCATCCGCAGCCCAGGAGGTGAAATGGGAGGCTGTGTAACTTGCCCAAGGTTACATAACTATCAAGTGTTTAGAGTCATGGTTTGAACCCTGGAATTTGGGTCCCTTCTTGAATTTCAGTGTCTGAGGCACATCCATTGCTTCTCTGTACCCTGAGATTTCTCCCAACACTCCTGTTTTTAGCTAAGCCGCAGTGGTACCAGGGAGGTAAGACCCAGCATATGCTAAAGAGACAGTACTCCTCCTGAATGTGCTCTCCTTGAATTCTCCAGCCTTCACAACTCATACATACTTTTAATTTTATTTTACCATCATTAAGTACCTTTTAACAGAAAACACCACACTTAGGTGCTCTGGGAGAGGGAGACATAAATATGAAAAACATTGACTTCAAATGAGCGAATAAGCCTGTAGTAGCAGACGGCACAGGCTCAGACAGTGGAAGGAGCTGACTGAGTACAGAACCTGCTCAGTTCAGGATTGTATGCTGAGCCCTAGGAGAATGCAGGACAGCCAGTCTCTTCCTCCCAGCTGGATTAGATAACGGGCCTACTGCAGGCTGCCCAGCCCAGGGCTGGAGAGACCTATTCAGTGACAGATGAGGCTGATACTTTGCTCTGAACATCCGGCCTGATGTCAAGAAGGATCCAGATGAAAATTAACTTAGTAACAAAGGAATTTTTTTTAAATCTACTTATTTAGAGCCTAGATAGGATCTTTGGTTGAATCCATGGAATGCTGAAGTAGCAAATTTTTTAAAAATATTAATTGCCTGTTTTTCTCAATTGGAGTTCATAAGAATCCATGTTATCTGAAACTGGAATGTATGTTTAGATCCTCAGGGGAAAGCTTAGGGTAAGACTGTTGCACATGTGTGGGACTCATTTGTAAACCCAGACCCTGTTTGCAAAGCCTGAAAGATGTCAGTGACAGAAGCAGGTATTGGAGCAGAGAAGCTGAAGTGTAAACATGTACGTTAGTTGTTAACTTAAAATATCAAATAGTAACTTGTAAGTTAATGAGTTTGTCTATGACTTAAAGCATCTTAACAATAATCCGTAAGAGCCAATAACACTCATTTGTCTAAAAAAAGAAATCCCACGAGATGTGGAGGACTGGGCTGGGGAGTCAGGAGTCAGTGCCACTTGTTAAGACTGATCCAGCCTCAAAAGACTTTAGGTATGGCCTGACCTCTGCCCCTAATTTGCCATGTAACCTGGGTGATGGCACTTGTGCCCTCTTAGCACCTATTTCTTCTTTTTAAATGAGGGTGACGCAGTCCCTTCCAGATCTAATTTTCCAGGATCCTTGGTGTTCATTAACCATCGGGCACATATTCCAGGTTGGAACCTTCCAGGGGAAGCCAGGATTGGAGTCTAGGCAGATCTGAAATTTCAGACGGTCAAAACATAGGAACTCTTGTAAGAAATTTTTGTTCATGGATATAGACAGACAGAAAACCATTCCAAAACTGGAAGATCAGTCAAAAGGCAGAGAACAAGTTAAAAATATTGTAAGAGGTCAATGTAGAATCCAAGGTCGACTATGAAATGGAAGAGAAAATCTGTTATGGCAAGGACTTGGGTATGTCTTGGATATGTGGGATTTTTAACCCTTGGATGTATCTTAGAAGGGCCCCAGCACATAAGGCGCTTAGAAAACATTTGTTGAATGAACAGACAAACCTAGGTTGTCAATCCAGGTGGAGGTCAGGCGTGGAATCAGACCCAGAAGCCAACATCTGCCTGGTTTAGGAGCTGAGCTCTGGTCAGTGGGAACAGAAGGGCTGGGTCAGAGTAGGATAAAGCTAGAGGGAATCTTTAGACATCTTTCTAGTCCCCATCTGAGTTCTTGGGACATCCAGCCTATGTATTGTAGGATTCCTATGTACTTTATAGTTGTCCTTGCCAGAGAGGACCATTGCATGGATAGCTGGGAAGGGCATTTGCACAATGACTGCAGCTGGCTGAGAAGGCAGAACGGCAGGAAACAAAGACCATGGGCTCCACAATCAGCAGAGAGACCTGGGTTGGATATATAATACAGGTGACAGCGGTCAGCACCACCTTCTAAAGCTTTACCTGAGTTTTTATTGGATTTCAGAAGATTAGAGAGTGAACTTACTTAATAGCTCATTTTTATGTGTTAAATTGTATGTATGTTTTCTATATTATTAAAAATGGGTTATATAAGACAATGATAGCTCAATAAAACTGGATAATAAAATAAATAAAAGTGGGTTATGCTATTTGCTAAATTTGATAAGTATAATTTTAAGGCTTGGTTTTCAACATCATTGTAATATACTAACTATCCAGGTTTTGTGTGTGTGTGTGTGTGTGTGTGTGTGTGTGTGTGTGTGAGGATCCCATTTCATTATGATATTCTTTATTATATAAACAGAAAAGTTGGGGTAAATTTTTCTCCCCTGCCATTTTTCTTGACTTGGTTGGGTCACTTCAGCCTCTCCCTGTTTCCTGTTAGTCCATCCCGCACAATGCCTTTGGGTTGTTTCAGAGTCTGCTTTTAGGTGCAATTAGTAGCTAAGTATCCAAGTAGGAAGTAAGAATACCATAAGGACACATAATCTTGCCACCTCACCCCTGGATCCATCCAATCACCCACCTTCCCTAGTCTGCACCCCTTTGTCTGAAAGCTACTGCAGAAATTCACCCCAAAAGGAATGATTTTTGTTCTGGACTCTTTCACTGCCTATTGAGATTTCTTTTAGAGACTTTTTCCCTTGATTTTCGTGATATAAAACATAGAGTTTTTTCTTCTATTCTTTCATTGGTTCTTTCATTTCCCCCAACTTGGACTCTTCACCACACCCTTGTCCACCATCTCCTCCGGTTTTTTTATGGTCATTTTCCCCGCCTCTGATTCAGTGAGAAGCCACTGAATTCTCCCTGCATCTTGCTTCTTCCCCCAAAACATTTGTAGGTTCTGCTGCCCTTGCACATACATGTATTATCTTGAAAACATATGTATGTATTATAATTAATAAAGTACAAAGTTCATTTGAAAACTCTTTAACTCATAGCAGCTATTTCATTACATATTACTTTAGGTCTAGGGCAGGGCCCAGCAATCTGCACTTTATTTTGATTTATCATAATGTACTGACCTGTGTACTCTGTCTAGAAGGACAGAACAGCCACAGAGCCCCGTCTCACGAAGTTCCCACATGAGCGGAAGGATTCTGAGGGAGGTGTCCTTAGAAACACTGCTCCAGCTGGGGGAGGCTACACATAACCATTTACCAAGTCCTGCCCTTACTGCCTCAACCACCTCCTCCACCGCTGTTACCCGCAGGCATTGCAGCCTTTACCTCCTCTTTCCTAAATCACTACCTCAGCTTCCAGGGATCTCCTCGACAGGATACCAGAGGCGTCTTTATAACCCCAACTCTGAACATACCTCTCTTACTCTCCATTAAACCTTTCATTCTCCCCACTGCACTGCCTCCAGGGTAAACCCAAACACCCACACTCAGCCATGGTGGCCTCTGCAGCCGCAACTCCTCACCCACCCGCAACTCCTCCCCCACCCGCATTCCAGCCAGGCCCATCTCTGCCCCCTAGTTCCTCCATGGAGCCCTGCAGGGTTCGCTGTCCTTCAAACACCCCTCTCTTTTATTTTTCTAACACTCTAGTTTTCAAAAATCAACCCACAAGTTTCCTCCTCAAGAGCCTTTCCTGGGTGCCCCCAGCCTGGATTAGTGGTCCCTTCCCACCACCACCCTCTTCTCCTGTGAAGGTCTCCGCTGTCACTGGACGCTGGGTAAATCAGCCATTCCAATCGGACTGGCAGCTGCTTACAGGCAAGGACTGTGTTGTTTACCTTTGAACCTCCTGGACCTAGCACAATACCTGACTGCTGTAGGTATTCAACAAATAACTGTTCTTTGAAGGTGAGAGTTTTCCAGCATCAGGAACACGTAGGAAGAATTACCGCTCCTTTGCCTTCCACTTAGCTCACTGTTCATTGCTGGCCTTGCTGATGCTCTTATGTCACAGGAAGGTGGTAACACCCTGGTAACTGTTCCTGCCGGTGACCGCAGCAGGGGCCATCAGTTCCCAGCAATGATGGGGTGAGACAGTTAGCATTTAGTGTTAATAGCTGACGAGATGGTTCTGCAAACCCCAAGTGAATGCAGATCTTTAAAAGAGGTAGTATTTTTAGCCTGCAGAGTGACATTCTTTAAAAATTTGTTTCCTTTTGGCAGATGCTTGCTCAGAAACGTGGCAACATTATCAACATGTCCTCTGTGGCTTCCAGCATCAAAGGTAGGTCTGTCTTCCAGGGCTCACAGTACACACATCCACACACCTTCCCAAGCTAAGGGAACAAGCGTAGCTCAAATCATAAACTCCACACCTAACTTCAAAACCACTTTTTAAACATTGGTATTAAGTTCCTTAACTACTAGTCCTTTTGTCTTAGTTGTGGACCAGTCATAAAATTAAAGAAAAGGTTTTTTGCTTTGCCCTCCTTTTATTTCTTCTAATGAATATGAAATGAAAATCAGGAGAGGAAAGAAGGAAATCAAGAGGGAGAAGGATACATTTACCCATTCAATTAATAAAAAAAAGGTCGTATTGAACACCCACTAAGTGCCCCTGCTCTAAACAAATTCACAGTCCTAACAGGGGTGAGTGTCAGGCAAACACACGTCTTCCACAGTGTGATAGTATTAGAACAGAGCTTCGTGCAAATTGCTGACACGGTACTGGGAGGTAACTGCCTGTGGCTAGGAGGAGTGCTTCACAGAGACTCTTGATCTGGGCCCTAAGTTACGTCAAGTTGAAGAGCCAGGCTTGCAGTGCAAAATGGAGATAAGGTCACAATCTGCACAGAAAGATTTGCAGGTTTAAAGTGAAATAGCTGCTGCTGAGATAACTTCTCTTCACAAGGATACACACAAGAAACCTACATAAGAGAAGATTGCAAAGAAATGCCTAGGCCTCTTGATTTTGTTTTGTTTTGTTTTGCTTTTTCTTTACCCTGGTTCTTTTTTGGACTCTGCCAACTGATGATGAAAGACTAAGACTACTGCAGTCACTTAAGTGCAGTGTGTCAATACCTAAGTCTCAGCTGGGTTGTGCCAATAGTGATATTTTTTCCCAGATCCAGAAACTAGCCCTACTCAGAGGGTAAATAAAAGGACATGACAATGATTACTGGAGACACTTATTTGTGTTCCCTTTCTAAAGGAGACTATGTTCTTTTATTCCTTCAATTGTTGAACCCTGCGTTCCTCCGCAGGAGTGGTGAACAGATGTGTGTACAGCACAACCAAGGCGGCCGTGATTGGCCTCACAAAGGCTGTGGCTGCAGACTTCATCCAGCAGGGGATCAGGTGCAACTGTGTGTGCCCAGGTGAGTTCCGCTGGATGTCTGTGACTTTGTCATTGCTGACAACCAGTGCCACTGCAAGATAAGCTTGTTTACTCTGTATTTTATTGTATCTTGTCATTGGGAAAAGTTCAAAAGAAAAGGGAATAGACTCATTAAGATACTTGGGAAAGAGGCTATGTCATTAGGAATAAGCCTCAGATGAAAAGGGTTTAATGTTACTTATGTGTGTGGGGCAATTCCAAACCATGTGGTTAAGAGAGAGCACTGGCCAGGGCTTGGTGTCTTGGAAGCCGAGCAGGAATGACCTTGTCAGGGGAAAGAGGAAAAGTAAACCATAGTGTTAGGACAGTGGGAAGAAGTAAGAGGAGCCTCCTGGACAACAGGGAGCTGCTGAGTCATGTAAATCACCTGGGGTGGCCCATAAATTAAAAGGAGGGATTAACACCTATCTTTATGCTACAAAAAGGGGGTCAGCAAATGAAGGCTTGCGGGCCAAATATGGCCACCACCTGAGTCGTAAATGCACTTCTAGGGAGCACTTCCACACCCAGTCTGCGTATGCTGGGCCTGAGCCGCTTTCATGCCACAGGCAGAGCTGAGTAGTTGTAACACACCAAATGTTTCTCAGAGCCGAAAATGGTTTCCATCTGGCTTCCTACCAAAATGTATACCAACATCTCATATAAAGGAAAGGAGAAAAGCAAAACTCATTAGTAGTAGAAAGAACATTCAATTTATCTAAGCAAAAGCATTCAATAATTTATTTCTTGGGAATAACTTCTCTTAATAACTGTGTGTCTATTAAGTAGACATGCCCTTTCACCTGGCTCCACACACCCCAAATGAGTACAAGGTGCCTAAGAAAAATTATTAACTTCCTCTCTGAAAAGAAAGTAAATACTACATATCCAGGATCAAAGTCTCTCTCAGTAGTTCACAACTGGTATCGAGGAGCTGGCAAGGAGTGTAAATTCACAATTATCTGTGGCACCTTTCAAAATCTGAAGGGCATACCAGAATTTGGGGAAGGACTTGACAGGGAAAACTGTCTGTACAGTACAGATATACCTCGGAGGTACTACAGGTTCGGTTCCAGACCATTACAGTAAAGCAGGTCATAATCTTTTCTGCTGAGGGAGAGTCTTGCAGTCAATTTGTACCAGACTTAACAGGTCGTCGTCGGCAGCCGTCCGTCTCGAGAGACGATGGTGTAGCTTCTTAAGAGTCTATCTGCACCGCCGAGAATGGTTGTGCAGTCCGACTCGGGAGTGACACGGTATCTGTCTCCTCCCGTGTTGAATCGACATCTTGCGATGACGCTGGAGTGTCCTCTCCAGTGGAGCTGAAGCTACAGAGCCTGGGCATGATATGGAGGGTCTGCTGTTGCCCATGCAGGTGTGAAACACAGTAAAGCGAAGCATGGTAAAATAAGGTATGCCTGTGATTTGGCAGCCCCACAGGAGATTCTGAAGTAATCCACCAAAATTTCCCCTCAAGGTGAAAACCACCGACTTACTGGTTAAAGAAGGAGAACTGCTAGGTGCCCTGTAAGCTATAGAATTTCCATGATTGAGGTGTTCTGCTTAATTTTTCTTCGACTACAGAGGTAAACATAGGCAACACTAAGAACAAGGGGGATACAGGAGAGACAGTTTCACTGGGTTTTACCCACTGGTGATACTTGGAGTTCAGCTATTCTTGGTGCTATTTACCAATGGAATAAATGGCAAAATGATTTGGAAAATATGGTTGTTTTAGCAGCTGGACTTTTCAGGAGCTTGGAAAATATGTTGTCAAACTGTCTGGAACAAGGAACTAGCCATGACTCACTGAGCCAGTCACAGAAGAAAACCTGACTAGGAATGGTTGTGTCTGGGATGCTGCCAGTGGTTGTATAGTCACAACTCTCCAACACCGGACTTGTGTAGACTGGGGCACGGTGTGTCCGTCTGTGCCATGGACACAGCAAATAAAATGCATAGGTTTCAGGTGTACAATTCTACAGTATACCATCCGTATATTGTATTGTGTACACCACCTCAAGTCAAGTCTCCTTCCATCACATCTATCCCCCCATAACCTCTTCTACCTCCTCCCACTCTGCTTCCTCTCCGGTAATCATTATGCTGTTGTCTGTGTCTATGAGTTGTTGTTTGTTTGTTTGTTTGTTTGTTTGTTTTTGCTTAATCCTTTAAGTGAAAGCTTTAGGTGCCTTGAGCATGTTGGAAGAATATTATACTTTAAGGAGGCTATTGTTGAGGGAAGTGAGGAAAATACTATTGAAAACTGATACAAGGGGATCTTTCTTCTTTGGTTTCAGAAAGTTTATCAATACTATTCCCTGCGGTAGCAGGAAAAGTAGAAAATGTTCCTAATGAACTGGGTGATCCAGCTAAGGCAATTTCCACCCAACATGTTCAAAAGTGCTGCCCGCGTATAGTAAAATGTAAGGAGAGAGAGAAGCTAAAAAAGAGGGGGAGATGTTAAACCAAAAATAGCCAAGATTTGCTGATTTTGAAGATCCCCAGTTTCTCCAGAGAAATGGCAAATGATGATAAAATTAGAAGTGGTTTCCAAGCAAACATCAAATCTATGGCATTCTCAGGAGCATGGTCTAAAGATGAAGCTGAGGATATGGCTGTAAAAACATTTATTATGATCTTAGAAAGATGTAATCCCTGGAGTACTGTCAGGAAAAAAGAAAGCCCTCTAAAGAGAATTTACAGACTACATAAGTGAACAAAAATGTCTGGGAAACTTGCTCTGTAGGAACTTGAACAAAGTGGAATTTAAAACATTTTAGTGTCATTCATTTTTTTAAGTGAAATAATTTCAAATTAAGTTTTTTGATGAGAAACATGAGACAGTGATAAAAATAAGAATTTGAAACCAATAAAAATAGGCAAGATAATGAGGAAAATATAGAAATACCTAAATTACAGGACTGTGATAGTCATGGAGTTGTCCCTTAGGATCTCCAGAGTGAACTTGACAGTAAGAATGGTTTTGAGAACCATAAAGCAGTCTGGATCCTTGTACTGGTAAAGGACTTACTTCTATGACTGTATCTATACCTCAAGGTGATTGTGAGGATTAATTAAGATAATACATATAAAAGTGCTTTAAATCAATAAAATATTATATTAATGTAATGTGACTGAGGTATAAACTGGGAGTGCTGGGCTATGCACCCAGAGTCCCTGCCTAGTGTCACAAAGAACTATAGTCTGTGTTTTAAAGTCATAGAAATGTTATTGAAGAGGTTATAAGCCTATTAAATTAAAAGGCAGGCAGGTAGAGGAAGTCATGGAGAAGAACCTCAATGATTGTCATGTCAAATGGAAAGAAAATTTAATTGTCAATTTCTTTTTTCAGTTAAAGTAAGTAACAAAGCTGAATGTTCCCCTTTGATTTAGGAACGGTTGATACCCCATCTCTACAAGAAAGAATACAAGCCAGACCAAATCCTGAAGAGGTAGGTATATCTACTCTTTTAAATGTGTTTAAATCTTCTGATGAGAAAATGCCCTCTTCCTTCCCTACAGTAAACAAATTCATAGAGTCGGAAAGTACAATGATGGTCGCCATGGGCTGAGTGGGTGGGAATGGAAAGTTCTGTTTAATGAGTTTTGCAAGATGAAAAGACAACTGGAGATCAATTGCACAAGAGTGTGAATGTACTTAACACAACTGTACACTTAAAAATGGTTAAAAAGGGCATTGTCCAGGTGGCTTAGTTGTTTGGAGCATCATCCCATGCCCCAAAAGGTTGCAGGTTCGATACCCAGTCAGGGCACATACCTAGGTTGCATGTACGATCTCCAGTCAGGGTGCATAATGTCTCTCTCTCCCTTTCTCTTTCTTTCTTCTTCTCTCTCTAAAATCAATGAGCACATCTTCAGGTGATGATTTTTTTTTAATATTAAAAATGATCGAGATGGTAAATTTCACATTAAGTGTATTTTACTACAACTTTTAAAAAGCCCTCTTCTTTAATATTAACTTCCTGATCTGTCACAATGTCTGTAGGTTTTAGCAACAAAATAGGTTGAGTAGCTAGGCAGTCACCATATCCCTCCGTGACCTGCTTAGTCCACAATTAATGATAGTAATGATATTGTCACATATTATAAATCATATATAATTAAGGCTTCAAGCCGGTGGTACCTCTGTAGATTCATCTTGCCTTTTACCCCCAGATGGATTTGCAGGTGAGTTCATACTTCAGCTCAGGTCACTGATGTCTGGTATGGTTTCTGGTCATAGGCACTGAGTGATTTTCTGAAGAGACAGAAGACTGGAAGATTTGCAACTGCAGAAGAAATAGCCTTGCTGTGTGTATATTTGGCTTCTGATGAAGTAAGCACTGCTCTTACCAGGGAGTTAATTATGTTAATCACATCTGGTCACTGTTTGCTCCTCAAAAAATGTCATCTTAGAGAGTTATGGCATATATATGCTAAGATGCTACAGTTACTAGATAGGGATCCAATCTGATTTAATTTGCTCAAAGAAAGCCACTTTGATCTGAGTTGCTGACTTTTCCTCATTCAACTTTACATGTCACTAAATCTTGTAGCAAATAAAATAGAGGAGTGAAAAAAATTACTCAGTTTTATAAGAGACAATTGCTTTCAAAATATTATAGTTTGGGAAATCCTGGTTCACTGTAAATCAAACAAATGAGCCTTCAAATTTATGGGAGTTTCAGGTGAAATGGGGAGAGTTAACTAGATCTAATTGTATCTAGGAAACACAAAATTGGCATTTGGTGTTTTTAATTTTAGTGGTTCCTTGGTTAAAAGACTCCCACTGGCTTTTTATTTCTATGAACTCTTACTTGCCATCATGTATGAAAATTCCTAATTCTGTCTCTTTCCACTTTGCATCTATTTAGAAACCAATTTTTTCTTTAACAGTTATTGTATATTTTCAAATGGTATACTAGTGCAAAAGCAGAAACTATATTTATAGGGTATAGAGCACAAGAACATCTTTTGTTTTATGTCTTTGAATGTGATATGGTCAGGGAACTACAATGTATGCAGAGACAAGGAAAGGGAAGTTAGTAGGTAGGAGTGAGATGTGTTACTAATCAGTTCCTCTCCACAGGAACTTGGTACATACTGGGTGGTTGGCAAATGTGACAAACACAGGCCATGAAATGTATTAATGACAAAGCAGGTACTCAGAACTATTAACAACAGTTGTTAATAGCTGGGAAACTGTTAGACAAATTATCAATGAAGCAAGTATGTTGGCCTTTGTGGTTTCTCTGAATGCATATCTTCCAGAAGAGCTCATTTAATTTTAGGATACAGCTGATTAGCTAAATTGCCCTTGTTTATCCAGAACTAGGTTACCAAATATTTGGAAATGTTTGGCTTGAAATGTGCAACAAAAAGACCTTTGGACTTTTAAAGGGGCCCAGAGGAGTCTATGTGTATTACACACATATGAACCTGTAAAAACACTTGGGAGAGTTGGGTCATTTTTTGGTAAAGTGATTAGTAAAGCCCTAGTTTATCTATGTCATATGATCAGTTTTCATAGAATAAACTTTTAAAATTTCTGTGCTCATATTATGATGTCTTTTCTTCCTTTCTCTTCCATTGTCTCTCAGGCTTTAGATAAATTTAAAACTGAGAACACAAATTTGATTTAGTTAAGAGAGATTTTTAAACCCCTACCACAAGGAATCATTTTAGCTTTAATTCCTTGGAAAATAAAAAAATTGTGTGGGAAAAAAAAAAGTTATTTGTTTAAACTCCTTTAGTTTAGCACAGATTTGTATCTAAAACAATTATAAATTTTTTCATAACTTAATAGATTGTAATAATTATTATTTTTGTACAAATTAAAAAAAAAATTTCATGCTCACCCAAGGACATTTTTCCATTGCTTTTAAAAGAGGGGAAGGATGAAAGAGAGAAAGGAAGGTCGAGTGGTTGCACACCCCGAAAGGGGATGAAACCCACAACTTGGGTATGTGTCCTGACCAGGAATCAAACCTGTGACTTTTTGGTCAACAGGACAATACTCCAACCAACAACAACACTGGCCAGGACCATACAAATTTTTTAATACATTTAGTGTGTTTCAGTTCCTGGAATTGCTTGTGTATATTGATCAACTATATATATAATACCTTTTTGAAAAAATTTTGTTTGATAATTGACATGACCACTTTATGGCCAACACACTTGATTATATTAAAAAAATGTATTGGTGGCATAAAATTCAGCTAGTTTAGAATAGTTCTGAGTTTCAAAATGGAAATGTACTATTCTAGCCTACACTTTATCCTAATTTAGGGAATGACCATATGTCACCTAACTTCTTAATTTTCTGATTCTAAGACCAAGTACCTAACAGACCTTGCTTAGAATGTGACATGTACTAAAATACCAACCAGAGGCCAGACCAAAAGAACACTTGGCAGTTTTAAATCATCCAAAATTTAATTCAGAGTTACGTAAATTCTCTTTGTTAAGTGTCACAGAAGAATTGAAGAAGCACAACCTGTGTTAAACCTTGTTAATTGTTCTGTCTCCTTGTGTTTATCACTGCAGTCTGCGTACATGACAGGTAATCCTGTCATCATCGACGGAGGCTGGAGCTTGTGACTTCAGGATCTCCTTGCTGGGAAGGCAGGCCCTTCCTGTCCACAGTGAACCTGGCTATGAAGCAGACTCGCCCAACATGTCTTCCTTATTAATGGCATAGGAATGAAAACAAGCCTTTCTAATGATGTCATTGTTCACAAGCCTGGTTCTTTAAAAAGATTTATCTCTTTCTAATCTCTTCTACGATCATTGTAGATGACATAAAAGATAATGAATTCACTACAAATGAATAGTTTTAAAAGTAAACCTCAATTTGTAAGCATATAAAGTGAAATGTCAGTATGAAGAAAAAAGGAAGGTTTTTTTAAATGTATTTCTATTTCACCTCTATTTCCAATATGCAAATATGTTTATACAGTTCTGCATTTGTTTGTATATGGGTACTAATTTTAAAATCTTACACCTTAACAAATGAATACCAGAGGTGGGAAGTAGTTTGGCTTCAATAACTTAAATTAAAAGTTTAGTCAGAACTATGTTGCTATTCTGTTATTTAAAAGAAAAATAATCAGTAGGTATTTATACTTAATGGATGTCATCATTTATAACTTAGTACTATTTTCTTAGTACTTCTTACTCTAACTAAAAAATCTTTATTAAAATAAGCAATGATATTTGACATAGGCCTAAATAAGTATAGTTAATTAAATTGGCAGTATTATCAGTTTGGGGGATATTTCTTAGATTAAGTATAGATTTTCTTCACCAAATTCCAGGATAACAAACAAGAGGACATGAAATTTAGAAATAATCTCTGGATAAATAAATATAAATGAATCATGTCACAGGAATAAAGAATACAATTTTTAAGAAAAGTTTAAGTAAATTTATAGATGATAATTCTACTAAAGATTATTAGAAAGAAGTTTTTTCTTATTCTTTTAGTTACAAGGTTTTATTTTTAATTTACTTATTACTACTTCAAAAGACAGAATGGTATGATGCACAACACATATACAGTAGCTACTCAATAAATGAGTAGCTATACTTAGCCTTTTCTCTTTAGTAATAACAGAGAAACTATTGAATGGACAATGAACAGATAACATTTTATGTATGAGGAAGGATATTTGCAATTGATAAAAGTGAGTTAAAATTGACAACAAAGGATATTTTAACTAGCATTCCCAAAGAGTCCATTGATTTTAAGATTCAATATGGATTCTGGAGCAGGTATACAGAATAGCTTGGTGTGTGACCTAGACCAAGTCACCCAATTTATCTTGGATTTTAATTTTCCAGTTTGTGAAATTAGGGAATTGGGCCAAATGACCTGCGTTTCTTTTGGGTGTATCATAACCAAAATGCTGTACTTTATGCTGTGAGCAAGTACACATCTATACATATAGTTATGAACAAATGTATTCTAAATAAAAACGTGATGATTCTACAAAATGCATTCTAATTTTAACAAATGTTCCCTCATAGTTCTCTCAGAGCTAACTATAAACTATAAAACATTGTGAACAATAAAAGCAAAATAAAATCTAGCCCAGTAGTTCAAAGTTCTTCAAAGTCATGCTAATCAAATCAGGTGATATATCAATGAAGATCATATGAATGAAAGAAATGGAAAAATGTGTTTCATTCCTGCGGTAAAAGGAAGCTGGATGTTACTAGAAACTTTAGCAAGCTTTAGAAGAGGAAGGGTTCAGTTTAGGAAAATAATCATTTTAGATGCTCTGAAAAAGCTTATTGGGCAGAGCACAGGTTCATCCATTTTTTCCACAAAGGAGTACCTGAGAGACAAGAATGAGTGGTTTCTGTCTGGAGGAGGCATTTATTTGACTTGTCCCTCTTGCCTGAAAAGAGGTGATTACAATTGGCACTTGCTTAAAGGAGTGAAAAACAGGTAAGAAACTTTTTATTTCAGATGGAAATGAAAATTACGCCAAAGGGGACATGTGCGCATATGCACCCACTTCATTGGAGGGGCAAAGTACAGAGGAAAGGAAGACAGGGAAATGGAAGGTAGTTGTAAGGGAAAAAAGAATCAAAGTGCTGATGGAAAGGTAAAAACCTAAAACAATAAAAAGGGCACATGTTCCAGCAGCCCTAAAGAGGGAAGAACAAGTCTTTCATCCCGCTTAATAGGTCAGCAGAAGAATCTTGGTCTTCCCATCGCAAAGAAGACTCTTTTACAAAGTACAGCTAAAAGGTACATCCAAAGTAGAGTTTGATGTAGGGAACTATAAACCCGCCATGGCTGTCCGGCCTTCACTCCTGGCTCCTGCAGAGGCAGCGCTGCGCGTCTTCGGGCGACACTCCATGCCTGGCTCTGCGCTCCAAGGGCGACCTTTCCTAGGAGCACCAGGGGCTGGCGAGGCAGCCCTGCGGGAACAAAGGACTGAAACACCCACGGGGCGCTTGGAGGTCCTGCACAGAGATCCCCCGGTGGTCCGCCGGGCAACCCCTGCTTCCGCTCCCCCTTGCTCCAAAACCCACAGAGGTGCGCAGGGGACCCCAGACCAGGTTTGCCCGGCGTTGGCTCCTGCTTCGCGGGCCCTGTCTCCCACGGCGAGGCCGCCCTGCACTTGCGGAAAAGGCGGGGCCGCAGACACCCGTGGCGATCGGCTGCAATAATTACTGCCTCGCGCTCCGCCTGCGGCGATGAGCGACCCGGTGGCCCAGCGCGCCGCAGCTGGACGTGGCTCCCTGGCAGAGCTTTTTAGCCCATCTAGCCGCCGGGCAGAGCCGGGTGCCTGCGCCAGAGCCCGCGAGGTGAGTGTCCCTGGAGAACACGAGGGGTACAAAGAACAGGCGTCATCCAGGAGCGAGCCCCCAGCTGTTTCTGTTGTGTTGTCGTTGGGCTGGGTTTCTCTTGGTTTTGTTTTCGTTCTGAAATGAACCAGAGGGTGCTGCTGCCGTGGGCTAGGTTACAACCCGGAGGTGCCAAGAACTGTCAGATCCTACTGACTGGAAAATAGAACCAACCACCTGCTTGCTCAAAGCGCTTACAAGTCTTTCTTAAACTTAATACCAGGCATCAGCTTATCTCATCCTTGTCATCTCTCTGGACTTGGGTAAGATTTGTGGCCTTAAAAATTAATAGCAGAAAGGCACTGTTTCCTGACATCACCCAGATAGAGGGCTTTCTTACCCAGGTCATCCTCTGTTTTCATTGAAAGTCTAAAACTGCTTCTCCGCACTCCTCTTCAATAGGCCTCCACTTGACATTATTGCTGCTACACAGTACTTATGAAATTCTGGCTTACTGCTTCTCTCCAAATCAAGAGTGAAATATTTCAATTCAGCGAATACCTGAGGGTCTTCTCTGGGCCAGGCAAGCATGGAGACAGGAGACACAAATATGAATCAAAGACAGTTTCTGCCTTTTAGTAGTTCAAAATCCAAAGGCTCACACCACGCCTAAAAAAGCATTAGGTAGTGTAATCATGCTATACTAATGATATGAGCAAAGTGACGTATTCACATAATACATTTTCTGGCCTATTAAGATCTTTAGAATTATAACCCTATTGACTAAGGTTTTGGCCCTTTATTATTTTTATTTATTTTTATTTTTTAGGATTTCCATAGACAGCGTTGTAGAATAAGTGGGGAAACATCAGTAATGTAGGTCTGACTCCTGGGGCCTACACTAAAAGTTGCTGTGCTGGGTGTGGAAGTTTGACACTGACATCCATTCCTTCCTGCTTCTAGTGTGCCTTCTTGTACTGGAGAAACTGGAAAGCTGAAAACATTTCCCGTACTCCCTTCCAGCTAGCGTTCTGGATGTAAAATTAGGGTCAGGCAAAAAGATGACTTGCCTGAGATTTTGAAGGCAGGGGTGAGGCAGAAGTCAGCTCCCTGCTACTTTTGGCTGTTTTCTGTTGGCAAGGAAGGTCCAGGAGATGCTGGTGTCGTCTCCAGAATTGTGGGTGTTGACAAGGACTTCTAGCACTGGTGACAGCCAGGCTTTGCATTGTTGTGTTGAATCACGAGCTCTAGCTATCAAAAGGCAGGTGAGGGAGATGGTGAACATATTCTGTGCTCTCTGTCCAGGCAGCCTCCAAATCCCAGCTTCTCAGGGTCACAGCTACAAGTGGCATTCTTGAAAACTCCACAGTCCCTCTGGGACCACCTGGTTGTACAAAATAGTACAGCTTTTGGTTATTCAGTTACTAGTATTCTAGAAATCATTCCTGGAGGCCAAGCCTAGACCCTGTACTTCTAGCCCTTTCATCATCAGTTCACTTAATTCCTGGTATAAAATCTTTTTGTGCTGCATACTTACCTGGCAGGGAAGATACCATGATCACGAAGGTGGTTTTCCCAGGGCAAGGCTTATTCATTGCACTCTGGATGTGCTGACCCCTGCGATTTCCCCAAATGTGGGAAACTTGGCTGCATGATTTGTGGTAGTGGGGGACTGTGTTCATGCTCTCCCCTGAAAAAAAAATTTTTTTCTTCTTAAAATACCTGGAGTGGTTTTGGTTTTTCTGCTCTCCTTGGCTCGATTAATACATTTGGTTTGTAGCCTCTAAGAGTCGCCTACACCTGAATCTCCTCAGTTTCTTTAGATGAGAAATGAATCCGTGAGGTTAGATCCAGAGGCTGGCAGTGATTTGAATGTCTGCATCAGGGCTGTGCCTTCTCCAGTTGCCCCAGACCCCATGTTTAAGTTTGGCCCTGAAGGCATTTGAGTTTGTTACCTATAGACTAGATAACCTCTGAAGTCTCTTGCTCTACAAGTATAATGTAAAACATTTCTTTGTTTAAAACATTTACAGAATATGTCCTATCACAAGAGATTGTTGAATATCTGGTTCATGACCAATTATTCACCAGTCCTACTGATAATTGATAGGCCACTGACTCTTTGGTTAGCACCCAGACCCCAATGATAAAACAGAGTTTTCCTCTGTGGAAAAGGGTTTACATCTGTTTCACACAAAGTCTAGGAACATAGTATAGGGGGAAGTGAAACTGCCTGTGTATGCACTTGTGTGAGGAAAGGGTGTTCGTGATAACTTCTAAAGAGTTTTTAACAGCCTTATAAAGTTATTAAGTACATCTTGTCAATATAATAAAAGCTCTTTGCCTTTTTAGAAATCTAGTCTTTTATTTACTTTTCTGTGTTTTATTGGAAGGGCTAGATGTTTTGCATTTACCAGTTTCCCTTATTCTGTGCTCTTCAGTACAGTAGACACATGCTTCTTTCTCAGGAAAAATCTTCTAAAAAGAAGATAAAGCATTGGGAGGAGTGCATGGGGACTCTAATATGTGCCTAGCACTGCTTTTAAAATTTTCTGTGGCATAGGCATTATCACTGTTTTACAGATAAAGAAACTTATCCAGACTCGTTAACTTGCCCCAAAATGGCCCAAATAGGAGGCAGTGTCACAGGATTTATACTCAGCATTTTCATCTCCATTTCGTCTGACCATGCCACTTCTTACACACAATGCTCTAGTTAATATAGCCATGCACAGAATTCCCTACATGCACTTTCCTTTTCACCTCACATCCTGTAATCATGTGGTTCCTCTGCCTGTAAAGGAAACTATTCCTTTGAGGTCCACAGCTCAATGATTTTGGTGGCATATGTCCCTAATACTGGAAAATAAAGCTCAAATTAGGCCAACATAGTTTCTAAGTGTGTGGAATCCTGTAGGAAACTCTATTTACTGGGAATGCTAAAGAGAAACATGAGTGGTTAACAGCATTTGCATACATTTTTTTTTTAGAATGGTGTGGGGATTGCCTGTGGGAGTGGGGGGTGCCTGGGGAGAAGGGGCAAAGGGGGAAAAATTGGGACAACTGTAATAGCATAATCAAGAAAATGTAATTTTAAAAAAGAAGAAAACAAAAAAAGACTCAACTAGGATAAGAGGGTACACACAGCTCACACGGAGGGCACTTCTATAATACCAAGATTGGATAACCAGGAAGCTGTGCCACAGGACCCTACAGAAACTTTTCAGCTCTTATTATTCCATTAAACTGTGATTCTTACGTACTTTGAAACCATCTATTTTTTTCATATTTTCTCATTTTTTAATTTTTCCATCCCAGACACGCACATCTCAGAATGATTCTTCTCCATCCATGGTTTTATTGAGATATAATTGACATATAATGTTGCATTAGTTTAAGGTTTACACATAATAATTTGATATATGTATATACTGTGAAATGATTAGCACAATAAGTTTAGTTAACATCTATCATCTCATATAGTTACAATTTTTTTTCTTGTGGTGAGCACTTTTAAGTTGGATCAATTCTTTTTTTTTAAGTATATTTTATTCATTATGCTGTTACAGTTGTCCCAATTTCTTTTCCCTTTGCTTCCCTCCACCCAGCACTCCCCTTCCCTCCAGCAATCCCACCCCCTTAGTCCATGTCCATGGGTTGTGCATATAAGTTCTTTGGCTTTACCCTTTCTTGTACTATTCTTAACATCCTCCTGTCTGTTTTGTACCTACCAATTATCCTTCTTAATCCCTGCACCATTTCCTCATTTCTCCTCCTTCCCCTCCCAGCTGATGACCCTCCAAATGATCCCAATATCTATTATTCTATTCCTATTCTGGTTGTTTGCTTAGTTGGTTTTGAGTTTTGTTTCATTTTGTTTTTTAAGGTTCTGTTGTTGATAATTGCAAGTTTATTGTCATTTTAATGTTCATAGTTTTGATCTTTTTTTTCTTAAATAAGTCCTTTAACAATTCATATAATAATGGCTTGGTGATTATGAACTCCTTTAGTTTTACCTTGTCTGGGAAGCACTTCCTCTGCCCTTCCATTCTAAATGATGGCTTTGCTGGATAAAGTAATATTGGTTGTAGGTCCTTGCTTTCCATCACATTGAATACTTCTTGCCAGTCCCTTCTTGCCTGAAAAGTTTCTTTTGAGAAATCAGCTGATAGTCTTATTGGAACACCTTTGTAGGTAACTCTCTTTTTTTACTGCTTTTAAGATTCCCTCTTTCTTTATCTTGAATCTTTAGCATTTTAATTATGATGTGTCTTGGTGTGGTCCTCTTTGGGTCTAGCTTGTTTGGGACTCTCTGTGCTTCCTGGACTTGTATGTCTATTTCCTCCACCAAATTTGGGAAGTTTTCCTTCATTATTTTTTCACATAAGTTTTCAATCTTTTTTCTTCCTCTTCTCCTTCTGGTACCCTTACGATTTGGATATTGGTGCATTTGAAATTGTCCCTGAAGTTCCTAAGCCTCTCCTCATTTTTTTCAATTCTTGTTTCCTCCTTCTGTACAGATTGACTATTTATTTCTTCTTTACATTCCAATTCATTTATTTGAATCCTGGTTTTCTTCCCTTCACCAGTGGTTTCATGTGGATTTTCCTTCACTTCACTTATCATAGCCTTCATTTCTTCCCTTATCCATTTATCATGCTTAATCTTGTCTGTCAAGTCTGTGAGCATCGTTATCACCAGCGTTTTGAACTCTGCTTCTGTTAGGTTGGCTATCTCCTCATCGCTCAGTTCTCCCACTGGAACCTTGATATGCCCCCCCCTTTTTTTGGTCCATACTCCTCTGTCTCCTCAACTTGACAGGCTCCTGTGTTTGCCTCTGTCTTAGGTAGAGCTGTTGGCACCTGTTACATTTTAAGGGTCAGAGCTTTAGGTATTCATCAGTATGGAGTGACCCATTTCACCACATTGTGGTGCTGTATGTGGGGGAGGGGTCAGAGAAGAAACAATGCTGCTTGTTCAGCACTCACCCTTTTTCCAGGCACCTCTCTCACTTCCCGTATGCTACTGGCAACCCCCTAGCTGTTGTCCTGGTGATGGTTCCCAGAGTGAGTGGGTTTGCAGACATTCATGGACTTTGAGGGCCCTCTAATCAAGCTGACTCTGTTGAGAGACTGACAGTTTCTTCCTCCACCCCAACCCCAACTGGTTTTCACAGTCAGAAGCAATGTGGCTTTATTTTTCCTGGTGCTGGAACCGTGAGCTGTGTGGTCTGGTTTAGGGCTGGGATCACTTCCAAGGTTTCCCTCCCTACTTTTAAAATGTATGACTGTGCTTTCCACCAAGGCCCCAGCCCCTGTCCTGCAGCCACTACCACACGGCATCCTCTCTGCCCCAGCTCCACCCCTCCCACATGTCTGGCTGAGTATTTCTTCTTTATTTCTCTGTCTGTTGGACCTCCATGCAGTTTGATTTTCTGGAACTTCTGGTTGTTTTCTCTAGTTTTGAGGTAGTTGTAGTTCCTTCTTAGCTGTGAGGGAGACTCAGCGTGTCTACCTACACCTCCCTCTTGGCCAAAAGTAAGACAGATCAATTCTTTACAGATCTCTTGAATTATCACGCCATCGTCTCTCGAGACGGACGGCTGCCGACGACGACGATCTTGAATTATCTCTGGGACCAAGGATTTTAAAAGACTTCCATGGACACAATGGAAAAAAATAATTAAGGTCCATAAACTACAGTATTTCATTTAAATTAACATTGTTGAAAAACAAAGCATTTCACTTAAATTAATTGTTCTTGATAACTGACACCTATTTTATTAAATACCAATTTTTTTAGGAGAGAGTATCTCATTAGGTGAAGGTCACCCAATGAATGAGTCTCTTCAGTCTGGGGTCTGTTGGCTAAGTTGGATGGGCTTATTCTCTGCTCTGGGGGCCAGCTCTCTATGAAGTGCTATGGGTGAGGTAAGCAACCACAAAGGTCTAGAACAGGAATTTGGATTATTTCTTTCAATGTGTTTCAGAATTTTCTATTTTCTCACTCCCTATCCTTCAATCCATTCCTCAACAAGTTGGCACAGTTAATTACTTGGCTTACTGAGGGATGCAAATTTGAAAATTAAGAATTAGAAGTGATGACCCTGGCCAGATGGTTCAATTGGTTGAAGCATCATCCCATACACCAAAAGGTTTCAGGTTTGATTACCAGTCAGGACACATAGCTAGGTTGCAGACCAGATCCCTGGTTGGGGGGCATACAGAAGGCAACTGATTAATGTTTCTCTCTCACATCAATAGTTCTCTCTTGCTCTCTCCCTTCTTCTCTCTCTGAAATCAATAAACATATCCTCAGGTGAGGATTTAAAAAAAAACATTTTTCAAAGGAATCAGAGGTGATGAAAACCATTTACCCAGATGTGGCAAGTTAGTATAGACAAGTAGAGAAGGATAGTTTCATGTGTTTGCACCTGTTATTAGAAGAACTGTCCTGTGCTTCAATCCTTAAGTGACCTCTTTGGGACTTTAGACTCTGTGCATTGTGAGAATAGACCTTAATAAGTTTACTCTCTGTCTTTGCCTATCTCTTAGGCCTTTAGATATAATTGCTGCTATTTTTCACACAGAAGAATTTTCTTGGAGAAAATAATTTTCTCAATTCTTTGCTTTTTTCATGGTCTGGACGTCCTTGGCAAATTCTGGAGCTGAAATTTTGTTTGTTTGTTTCCAATGAGTAATGACTCATTGGAAATTATGAGAAAACTAACCCAGTCATTTAAGAACCTCCCAAGTAAATACCAAAACTCTGGTAGAGTCAGTTCCTCATGTGTGACATGGACATTATGAGCACCAAATGGAAGCTTAAGCAGTTGACTGGAGGATTAGAAGAAGTCTAGATGAAACCAGACTCTCCTTCCACTTATGATGAGGTGGGGCTAGAAACAGATCAGGAGTCATTGCAGAGTTTTTAGAGTTTGCTGTGAGCAATCATTTACTTATTCATTCATATATTCAATAAAAATATTTACTGAAAACCTATAATGTGATAGTGTAGCAGAGAAAGGAATGCTCATGAAATATTGTCTGTGGTCTCCTATGTTTCCCAGACCTTTTGCAGTTTGAAGGGGTTGGAAACTCCTCTTGGTCAAGGGTCTGGGAGTAAATGTCACTCTGAGGCCAAAATATTGAATACCAATCTTTTTTAATTTTAACATTCTCTTTAAAGATAATCTCTAAACTGCACTGTATATGTTAATGCTCTAAAACAAAATATCTCCATATCATTTTTTCTTCTCATTTTCTTGAAGATGTAAAATCACCTTTCTAAACATCTGTTATTATACAGGGGATCCTTCAGGGCCCATTCGTGTATGAAGGTTATTACTAAGGACTCATTTGGTAGCAAGTGACTGAAACTGGTAAGAATGTTATTGGCTCACCTAACTGAAAGGAAGATGCTTCCAGGTGTACCAACAATATGGTTATTAATTTGGAGTTTTGTCTTGCTCCCTTTCTATCTTGAGAATCTGCTTTTCTCTGTGATTTTTTTTTATTCTTTGGAAGGCTTTTCTTGTATGTCACAAGGATTGTCAACAGCAAGTCTGCAGTTCAGCAACCCCAACAGCAAGAAAGCTCTTTTCCAGAGGTTCTTGTAAATACCTTAGAGCTGACTCTCTCTGGTAAGGTATGGGCCAGGCACTCATGACTGAAATAATCATGTGATTGGGAAGGTGCTCCCTCCCCAGCCAGGCCTGCCCTCATCTCTGGAGTGTTTGTGGAGTGGGGGGTTTGGAGAGGGTGAAGATGACAGTCTCAATGAATCACATTGATGGGGAATCCGGGAGACAGGAATTCCACAAAAGAAAACCAGTGTACTGTTACCCCAAAAAGCAGCAGGGGAATGCTTATCAGGCCAAAAAGAAAAAAGAAAGAAAGAAATATCCCCTATTGAAGAATATTTATCCCCACATTTTGTAGCCTGAGATTGCTATCTTGTCCCTTTCACTGTTATCTCTCACTCATGCTGCTGTCAGTTTGCTTCTATCACAATCTCTTTCTACATTTTAATTTATAACATCTTATTTTCCAAAGGTTTGGAAACCAGATGGGAAAAGTCATTAGAATTGTTTTCAGAAGAAGAGTTAATTGGCTTTGAGATGAGACCTCAAGTGTCTCCCTATGAGTAAGGAAAATAAACTTTCTACTTTTTAATGGATTTCATGACATTTCTTATGACCTTTCAAAGGTCGTTTTTACATACTTTATCTCTTTCTTTCTCTCTCTCTCTCTCTCTCTCTCTCTCTCTCTGTCTTTTTTCTTCCTTCCTTCCTTCCTTTCTTTCTTTCTTTTTCTTTTTTTTTTTTTTGCCAGAACTGTCTTCTTAATAGAGGATATACTGTTGTAATTTCAAGACCCAGAGACCATGAACATGGTTGCTTTAAATAAAAGTTACATTTTGTGATTTTACTAAATGTAAGCAGATTTCTGAAGTGAGGGTCATGGTATGTGTTCTTTTGGAAATGAAAACATAACAAAATAAACAGAGCTAAGGTTAGTTGGAAGTTGTTTTCCTGGACTTATTAAAATACTGGTATTTTATTTTAGCTTTCTCCCTGCAATACCTCTCCAATCTCTAATAAGTACTTTGGCTTCCATAATGGAGATTATAGGGAAATAGGAAAAAAATTTTTGGAACACAAAACTGTATAAATACCCACGGATAGCATATATTGTGCAACATTCCAAGTTTTTATTGTTTACGTTAAAAAAAAAACAAACCACAATCTAAATCAAATTAAAAAGCTTTTGCACAGCAAAAGAAACCATCAACAAAATAAAAAAGAGAATCCACTGACTGGGAGAACGTATTTGCCAATGATATATCTGATAAGGGGTTAATTTCCAAAATATATAAAGAACTCATACAACTCAACACCAGAAAGACAACCAATTTAAAAAGGGGTAAAGGACCTGAATTGACACTCCTCCAAAGAGGACACACAGATGGCCAATAGACATAGGAAAAAACAATCAACCTCACTAATGATCAGAGAAATGCAAATTAAAATCACAATGAGTTATCACCTCACACCTGCCAGAATGGCTATTATCAATAAATCAAAAACAAGTACTGGGAGGATGTGGAGAAAAGGGAATGCTTGTGCATTGTTGATGGGAATGCAGAATGGTGCAGCCACTGTGGAAACAGTATGGAGTTTTCTCAGAATGTTAAAAATAGAATTGCTTTATGGCCCAGTGATGCCACTTCTGGGAATATATTCTAAGAAACCCAAATCACGAATCCAAAAGAATGTATGCACCCCTATGTTCATAGCACCATTATTTACAACAGCCAAGAACTGGAAACAGCCCAAGTGCCCATCAGTAGATAAGTGGATAAAAAAAACTGATACATTTATACAATGGTATACTACTCGGCCATAAAAAAAAAAAAAAAAAAAGGAAATCTTACCTTTTGTGACAGCGTGGATGGACCTGGAGACTATTATGCTAAGTGAAATAAGCCAGGCAGAGAAAGACAAATACCATATGATCTCACTTATATGTGGAATGTAATGAACAAAATAAACAAACATAGTGGAGACAGACTCATGGATACAGAGAACAGACTGACAGCTGTCAGAGGGGAGCAAGGTTGGGGAACTGGATGAAAAGTGAAAGGATTAACCAAAAGTATATATACTGTACATAACACATAGACACAGACAAGAGAGTGGTAATAGCCAGAGGAAAGGGGGGGAAGAGGTAGTTGAAGGTGGGCAAAGTAGGGACAATGGGGACAGAAAGAGACTTTGCTTGGGGCAATGGGTGGGCAATGCAGTGTGCAGATGATGTTTTGTTGAGTTGTACACTTGAAACATATATGGTTTGGCAAACCAATGGCACCCCAATAAATTCAATTAAAACACCACAATAATATTAATCCAATAAATTTGTAAAAGCTTCATTTTAGCCAATAGTTTAAGTCTATTAGAAATAATCATTTATACTTTTGGTTATTTAAAAATATTCTTCATAAGTGTCAGAATTGAGTGATATTGGGGAATTTCATAAAAGAGGTGATTTTAGTGACACTGCCCAGGGTTTCTATGTAATTGTTCTAATGAAAAAGATAAATGACAGTGGTGAGTGTTTTTAAGTCAATCTAATCAAGAAGGTAGCCTTGAAGGAAAGAGCATGATAAAGAAAATCAGTAGGATTAAGTAGAAAATTCTTCAAGACTGGTGAGGCCTTTGTCCTGCTTAATATGAAAAGCAAAAAGATTCTAGAGAATTATGATAACTATTACCATATGCATGATGGGAACTACTCTAGCCTCCATTGTACAGACAAAAATTATTTTCAAAGAGTCTAAGCAATTTAGTGTATGATGGAGCTGAACTTTGTGCCCAGAGCCAGCATACCTCTAATAGTAGTGTAAACAATTACCTCAAAGGTTGACAGTCCAAAACTGATGTAGTAATTCAAGGTTGTCCTCAAGGAACCAGATGCTCCTGTTTTACTTATCTACTATCTTTTGGTATAGGACCTTTTAGTCTCATGGTTGAAAATGGCTACTGGCCCTAATGTAGGTAGTGTACCTACATCATCATCAGAAGAAAGGGAAATATTAGAGGGCAAAGAGTAAGCAGTATGATCCTTGAAAGCCTTGCTTTATTGTTTGAGAATGACAGTCTCCTACAAAGACTCCTACTTATATCTCATTACAAAGAACTGGGACACCTGCCTACCTCTGGCTGCAAAGTGGCTAAGAATTGGAATACTTGGCTCTCAGCATCTATAGCATAGGAAGCCTCGGGTGAAGGGATTGAGGTTGATGTTTATGGAAGTCTGCCTTACAGGTTTTTTAGTTATTTTGTACAAGTCTATTTTTTCTGACATAATGTCAACCTATAGAGAGCAAAGAATGCATTTTGGTATCTTTGGATTGCCCACACTAATGAGTAAGTGACTACCATACAATGTCTACCACATTTTGGCTACTCAGACCAATGTTGTTGTATTTTTTTTTTAACTTTAATTTAGAAATTACAGCCAGGCAAGAATTAGTGACTCTAGTTTCTCTGAAAATGATAGAATCCATAGATTTCTCTCTGGTGACTCCTTTGAACATTGGAAAATTACCTGGAGCTTTTCTGCTTCATCAAGTTGGCCGATTAGATAAGAAAATGTAATGGTAGTATTACCTGGAATATTTTAAGTATAAGTCACAAAAGAAAGGGTGGGAAAGAAATCATATGAAAGTACATTGGTCAGCCCAGATCGGTGTGGCTCAGTTGGCTGGACATCATCCTGCAAAGCAAAAGGTCAAAGGTTCGATTCTTGGTCAGGGCATATGCCTGAGTTATGGGTTAGGTCCCTGGTTGGGGCACATATGAAAGGCAACCAATTGATGTTTCTCTGTCACATAGATGTTTCTCTCTTTTTCTTTTTCCCTCCTTCTCCCTCTCTCTAAAAGAAGTAAATAAAATCTTTAAAGGGCTGTACTCTCAAAAAGAGTATGTTGGTCAACAAGGGCTTTTTTAAGAGATAAAGGGTAGAGAAGAATTAGGATAAGTTATTGTAATAAAAAAAAGATTAGCAATTGTAAACTAAGAATAGTTTAATTTCAAATATTTTAACCATTCGGAATTCTAAGGGGAAAATATAGGTATAAGTCATTCATTTAAATTGCTTCAAATTGCTGTTTATTTGTTTAAATCACAGATTACTGCAAAACAGATCTTGTTGTCCCTCTATCATCTTATTCTTAATTATAAATCATGGGGGATGAAAATAAATCATATGAACATGAAGATTTGGAACCATCCACAAGGGCGAATCACACAGCCACTACGTATCAAGAAACACAGGTAAATGTATAATCAAATGAAGTTCATCCCAACTGTTTCCTTAAGGAAGTGACCGTATATTTCCAAATCTGTGATAGAAGTGTTTTCTCTTTATTCTCTATCACTAAGTTAACTATTCTCCCTGTTCTTAATACCCAAACTCGTACAGTCCAGGGTAGGTGTGACTACCAGTTTTCCCAATTAGTCATTAACAGCTGACCCAATATGAGGCTAGAAAATTAAGGAGTCTGTGAAATTCTTTGTGTTTCCAGCCTAACCCTTAGCATTGTTCTTTTTATTGCTTAAATTCAAGTAGATGAATGAATGTGAGTTGGTTTCACCACAAATAGTTATCTTTTTCTAAACGACTTTTATATATTTACTAACTATTGCCTTGAATCATATCCTAAATAGGCTTATTTTAAACTCAGTATTGTAAAACACAATGAAATTTTATGTGACTCAAACATTTATTATGATACAAATAGCGACTCAATGGTAAATATGCGCAACATAGTTCTTGTTCCAAGTATTAGCTGATTAGCTAATAATGAAGCTGTGTATTTCCCTGGTGTTAGCCTTGATTCTAGTAATGGGAATTTGATTTATTTAATTATTGATGGCTCAATAATTAAAAAATGTATAGCAAATACACAGTTTTAAGGATTTTTTTTTAATTGCCTTAAACACAGGAGGAAACAGTTGTGAGCTTCAGTGGTATAAATGGAAATGAACCAACAGAAGGAAGAAACGTTTTGAATAGCAGTGAAACAAGGCTACAAGAAACACCAACTGAATCAAATCATTTGCAAAGACTAAAGCAAACATTCACTTGCCCTCCACATGGCCTACTGGATAGAGTAATAACAAATGGTATGTAAATGATAAGGATGAGTTCAGAAACAGAATATAAAAGACAGAGTTGTTATATAATGGGAAATCCTAAAATAATACAGTTTATAGAACAAAAAGAAGCTTACTTCTCTTCCACATAAAAACTACTAGGTGAGCCCTGGCTGATGAGGCTCAGTGGGTTGGACGTCGTCCTGTGAACTGAAAAATTGCCAGTTTGATTCCTGATCAGGGCACATGCCTGGGTTGCCAGGTCCCTAGTTGCGGGTGTTCAAGAGGCAACTGATGGTATCTTATTGTGGTTTTTATTTGCATCTCTCTGATGGCTAGTGATGTTGAGCATTCTTTCATATGCCTATGGACCCTCTGTATGTCCTCTTTGGAAAAGTGTTTGTTCATGTCCTTTGCCCATTTTTAATTGGATTGTCTGTCTTCTTGCTGTTGAGACATGTAAGTTCTTTATATCTTTTGGAGCTCGGTCGCTTGTCTGAGGTATCATTGGTAAATATGTTTTCCCATACGATTGGTTCCCTTTTCATCTTGCTGATGTTTTCTTTTGCTGAGCAAAAACTCTTTAGTTTGATGTAGTCCCATTTGTTTATTCTTTCCTTTATTTCCTTTGCCTTAGGAGAATATGTCGGCGAAAATATTGCTACGTGGGGTATCTGAAATTTTCCTGTTTTCCTCCAGGAATTCTATGGTGTCATGGCTTACATTTAAGTTTTTTATCCATCTTGAGTTTATTCTGGTATATGGTGTAAGTTGGTGGTCTAGTTTCATTTTTTCGCATGTCTCTGTCCAGTTCTCCCAGCACCATTTGTTGAAGAGGCTCTTTTCACTCCATTTGATATTCCTTCCCCCTTTGTCAAATATTAGTTGACCATAGAGACATGGGTTTATTTCTGGGCTCTCTATTCTTTTCTATTGATCTATATGTCTGTTCTTTTGCCAGTACCAAACTGCTTTTTGTTTTTTGTTTTTTTGTTTTTTTATTGTTTTTCAATTACAGTTGTCCCATTTTCCCCCTATTGCCTCCCCATCCCTTCCCCCAGTCATTCCCCACCCCATTGTCCATGTCCATGTGTCATTTATACATATTCTTTGACTACACCCTTCCCCTACTTATCCCCCTTCTCTCCCTCCCCCTAGTAACTGTTATTCTGTTCCTTGTTCAATTTTGTTCATTTGTTTGTGTTGTTCATTAGTCTCCTGCATCAGGTGATATCATATGGTATTTTTCTTTCATTGCCTGGCTTATTTCACTAGTAACAGATTGTTTTGATTACATTGGCTTTGGAGTATAGTGTGATGTCAGGTATTGTGATTCTTCCTACTGTATTCTTCTTCCTAAAGATTGCTGTGGCTATTTTTTTTTTTTTTTTGGTTCTATATAAAGTTTTGAAGTATTTGTTCTAGGTCTGTGAAATATGTCATTGGTATTTTAATAAGGATTGCATTGAATCTATACATTGCTTTGGGTAGTATGGACATTTTAATGATGTTGATTCTTCCCATCCATGAACATGGTATATGCTTCCATTTATTTGTATCTTTCTTAATTTCTTTCCTCAGTATTCTGTAGTTTTTTGAATACAGGTCTTTTGCCTCCTTGGTTAAGTGTATCCCTAAGTACTTTATTTTTCTTGTTGCTGTAGTAAATGAGGTTGTTTTTTTTTTCTAGTTTCTATCTCTGAGATTTTATTGTTGGTGTACAGAAGTGCCTTAAATTTCTGAATATTGACTTTGTACCCTGCTATTTTGCCAAATTCACTGATAGGCTGAGTAGTTTTTTAGTGGAGTCTATAGGGTTTTCTATGTACACTATCATATCATCTGCAAATAACCACAGTTTTACTTCCTCTTTTCCAATTTGGATGCCTTTTAATTTCTTTTTCTTGTCTGATTGCTGTGGCTAGAGCTTCCAAGACTATGTTGAATTGGAGTGGAGAGAGTGGACATCCTTGTCTTGTTCCTGATCTTAGGGGGAATGCTTTCAGTTTTTGCCCATTGAGTGTGATGTTGGCTTGAGGTATCTCATATATGGCCTTTATTATGTTGAGGTAAGCTCCCTCTACTCCCATTTTTCTGAGTGTTTTCATCATAAATGGGTGTTGTACTTTATCAAATGCTTTTTCAGCATCTATTGATATGATCGTGTGGTTTTGTCTTTCATTTTTGTTTATGTGGTGTATTATGTTTATTCATTTGCAAATATTGATTTTAAATATTGTTAGGTTTGTGATATATTTGTCTTTCAGGAATGTATTTGGTTTTTGGAGGCAGCCAAACATTATTCTGATATCAATTTGATGAATAAATGGAGGTTCAAATTGAGTGATGCTGTTTTTTGTTCAGAAAGAAAGTGCACATGTTTGTGTGTATGCATGTATGTGTGCATGTGATGTATATTGGAGGAAGTGTAGTATAGTAAGAAGAAGGAGAAGAGGTTTGCAAATTGTCTATAAAAGCAGATTGAAAGACAATTTCAAAAATTGTACTGAGGAATGACAGCATCATTGAAATAAAAATATTGCCTCCGAGAGTAAATATGTAACATATTTGTTCTAGATTGTAACATATTTTATCTAGAAGTTATGTTTATTGAAAAATCAGACTCACTTCTTTATACTTGTATTTCATTTGGGAGCTCTAAAAGACATTTTTACCATTCTCAACTGGGGCAATGGACACTAAGTATAGTACATTATACTTTAGGCTCTAGATATGTTTTCAATGAAATTAGGTATGTTTCTAAATGAGCTCAAGAAAAAAATCTCAAACTTTTTAAAAACACATAGAAAAAAAAATATTCAAAAACACACACTAGTTGATATGGCTATATATTAAATAATATTTAATATTATTCTATCATTTTTATTTCTTTAACTTGTGCCATTCAAATTATGGCACATATCTAGTTAAAGTATTTACAGCAAAACAGATACAGATTGACATAAGGAAAAGATATCATGAGTGTTGTGATTTTGAGACTCATTATTTTTAAATTCTATAATCATTGTCTCTAAAGGTGCCAGAGGAATGTAACTCAATGTATAAACATCTCTTCACCTGTTTTCCTGTACTTCTATTCCTGAGGCTTGCAAGATTGCATTTTTCCTACACTATTTCCTCTGCCCATTCAGTATATATAAGTATCCTTTTTAAGAAGTAAATATCAATATTACATGTGAATATACAATTTTCCAAAATCACAAATGGGAAGCAAATTATTAACTAAATTAAATGTGATTTAGGGAAACCTTATAAATGTACATTTGCTATATATTTATAACTGCATTTGGAATATGGGCAATGAAAGGAAAATTAAAGGAAAACTAGAGGTTTAAAAAAAGTGAAAAGAATTGTTTTCTTTGCACCTGAGTGTTTTGTTTTTATTAATTTAATCTTTATTGCACTTTTTTTCATTACCATTTAGTCCTCTGATTCCCACCTGCCTCCACCAATCACCACACTGTTGTCCATGTCCATGAGCCCTACTGGGGAAACAATTTTTAATTATTGACACAGTGTTTATTTATTTCCATCAATATATAATTTATATTACCAATGTATTTTTTGGCCAAGTATATTGCCAACATATACTTATTAATTCAGTATTTGTTTCCTTCAGTAAGTGGGTAACCAGATCTGATATATGAGACATTAAAGTCCATAGAAGTGGAAAACTCTCAACTCTACCTTACTAAATTTAGTATAAAATTGGGTTTATGCTGTGATAAAGTAAAATTTAGTAGCTGGCAATTCCTGCTTTCCCATTATGCCTCCCATACTGCATAGAAATTTCAGCCCCTATAGCCATTGGAAAATACCAAAGGCCCCTTAGTTATTTTACTATAATAGCATTATAAGCCTACAAAATCTGGAACAATGCTTCTAGGGTTTAAAAAATGGAATATTGGATTCAATCTCTAGCAATATGGTAGACAAGACTCAACAATCTTTTTACTATACCAATGAAAACATCTGAAAAAATATTTTCTTTTTAAATGTACTGTTTATCCATCAAGGAAACAGGAAATCATCAGACACCAAAATAAAGTATAAGAGAAATAAATAAGTACTCAATCTGGCTTTCACCCTAGAAGCTTCTGCAAAACACCAATGAATTTGAGATTTATTTCAAGAGTATAGGAGGCTATGCTAGAGCCTGTCCAGGTTGGATGAAGTGTAAGAGGAGAAATCATTCTCCCTTACCCATACAAAGTTGGAACTCAGTGTAATGGTGAATCCAAGGTAAATCTGCCCTGCAGACAGGGGCTGCAACTAAACCTATCAGTTTCAACTGTGGTGCTGGCAGGGGAGAGTAGAGTCTCCAGTAAAAATGTGTGACTTTATGCTGATTTGTGCCCCAAAGTCACTGAAGAAAATCAAGCTGAAAATATGTGTAAAAGTGGTTCTGGATTATAAACTTCTGAGTACATGGTAGAAGCAAATCCAGATCCTATCTGGAGAAACTCACATTCTACCTAAAGCTTCAACAATTCTAAAAGATAAAGTTCCAAGGAATAAGTTACTATTGAAAAAAAAAATCACAACATACCAGAGGAAACATTTCAAAAAATTGCATTATCTGAAAATATTATAGAGTAAAATATTTTTGGTACCCGTAGCCTTCTTTTCAGGCAGCTAGTTGCTGGTTTAGGGATTTCAAAAATCATTACCTTTCCACAACATTAAGCTACCTAATGAAACCATATGTCAATGAAGAAGCTGACAGTACAGATAAAGGAGCTGCCAACACTTTTCACTCAGGTAATAAAACCAACATTAAAACAACACTTGATTGATGGAGATGACTGCAGTCTGGATCAGATTATGATGGAACTCCTCTCTATTTAAAGCAGAGCCTTCAAAATTCTACATCTTGCCATGGCTGGTGTGGCTCAGTGGACTGAGTGCCAGCCTGTGAACCAGAAGGTCACCAGTTCAGTTCCCAGCCAGGTCCCACACTTGGGTTCTTGGCCAGGTCCCCGGGTGGGAGCATGCAAGAGGCAACAGGTGGATGTATCTCTCAGCACATTGATGTTTCTCTGCCTTCCCATCTCTCTAAAATAAATAAAATCTTTTTTTAAAAAAAGATTTTATAGCTTGAAATAGGAAGTGTGTTTCCATGGCTGGAATCAAAACCCACCCATGAGGAGCTAGAAGTACCTCTGTGGCTTCTGAGATATTTTAAATCTCCTACAAGACTACAGTTAGTATAAAATATAATAAGAAAAAAACCAAACTCTGTGTAGTTTTTAGTGAACAATGCCATTTCTTGTTCCCGTCAACAAAAAGAAGAAAAAAAGGAAGTGTGGTTCCAGGGATTAAGTCTGCAAAGAAGAGACTAAAGGTAGGAGATTATAAATGTCAGTAGAGATTTAACTGTGTCAGTGCTTTTATGAGGATTGTTACTGCTTTTGTTAGTGCTTTGGTCACAAGTGTTGAGTTTTAGTGGTCTGCCCAACTCTTTTTCCCATGAGCCTTTCCATTTTCAGTGTATGATTTTGTAGAATGTAAGGTTTTCAAATAGGGAAATATTTCACATTCTAACAAATGCCTCTACTAAAGGGAATACTTCAAGCAACAAGATAATTGTCTCAGGTGAAAGGTGTGAGATTCCATAATGAATGATGATCAAAAAACAGGTAAGTATGTGGGTAATTCTGAACAATCATTGGCTGTAGAAAAGAAACAATAATAATGTTTAACCCAAGGCAGAACTAAAATACTGGAATGTGATTGTTCAAGTATTCTCAGGTTCCTATGAAGAGAGTCAAGATAGTGATTGTTTCTCTTTTTAATATTAACTAATGAGATATTTTTGGTAAAATTTTAAAGAAACAGAAATGTTAAAAAATCAAGATAGTTCCTTTTGGCAGTGTGAAAGGAAATGGGGATGGGATTGGGAGGAGGTGGCATAGGTGGATTCAAAGCCACTAGTAACATCCTCCTTCTTAAGATGTTGGTAATTACCTGGTTCATATTACTGATGATCTTAAACCTTACACATGGTTATAAGTATTTGTATATGTATTCAATGTTTTTAAATTGTTTTAGGTTATATTGAAACCTGCCTATAACAACTTATTAATAGAAACTAGTTTTTCCTTTCTGTTTCAGTTACCATGGTGGTTCTTCTGTGGGCTGTCGTTTGGTCAATTACTGGCAGCGAATGTCTTCCTGGAGGAAATCTGTTTGGAATTATAATCCTTCTCTATTGTGCCATCATTGGAGGTAAACTTTTGGGGCTCATTAAGTTACCTACATTGCCTCCACTGCCTCCTCTTCTTGGTAAGTACTAAAACTTCCTGTCTTCTTCAAAGTAAATCATGTTTTAAGAATAGTAGATAGTTTGGAAACCCTTGGGAAATAAAGCAATAAACTATTTCTGGATTTTCTGTGCTGGATCTAAAAACTGATAATTTAATTTTCAGGACTTTTGTGAGCCATTTGTGGAAAATGGTGCTTTCAAAAAATCAAATTATATATGAGGTCTGTCCGGAAAAAGTCCAGCCATTGTTAACATAACAAGAATGGTTTGTGCAACTTTGATGTAACCTGGCAGTCAAGGCGAGTGGACTGAAATGCATGTGCATGAATAATTACGACTTCACTGTACTAGTCATTGGGGGTGGTAGACACCCTTGAGTGAGCATGTATACTGTGTGGCCATAGCATTCAAAATGAGCAAGTAGAACAACAGATCATCAAATTTTGCATTAAACTTGAACATTCCTCCACAGAAACTATTCGGATGATTCAGAAGGACACAACTAGGGGCAACTAGTGTTTTGGTAGCTTTATCACAGGACAACATGCCTGCTCATGCATCACATCTTGTGCAGAGTTTTTTGGTGAAATATCAAATCACCCACATGACTCAACTCCCCTATAGCACAGATCTGATGCCCTGTGACTCTTGGATTTTCCTAAAACTAAAATCACCTTTGAAAGGGAAGAGATTTCAGACCATCTACATGAGTCAAAAAAATGAGACAGGGCAGCTGATGATGATTGGGAGAACTGTGTGAGGTCCCAAGGTGCCTGCTTTGAAGAGGACTGAGGCATCATTGTCCTATGTACAATATTTCTTGTATTTTCTCTCTTCTTCAGTAAATATCTCTATTTTTCATATTACAGGGCTGTATACCTTCTGGACAGACCTCATATATTGTACTTAGAGTTGAGTAACTTGCATTAAAAACATGAACAATAAATACTTAAAACTGATCATAAAACTGATCCTCAGTGTTTTTGCTCTTGAGATTGTAGAAATACCATATAATGGTGTGGCACTACCTATCCCTTCCCAGCTCCATATTCAGTGACATCATGTTTATAGTGTAACATGGGCGAGGGTGGAAGTATTTATAATACAGAAATCAGTAAATGCTATAATTCAGGACTTGATATATTAAAAGCCTCTCACATTTTCGACAAACAAGTAAAGTTCCAATACATGTTTTCATTGTTTCATCATATTCATTAACAATAACAACTAACATTTTTGGTGACATTAATACTCACTCATTAGTGATGTGACTGACTTCTTTCCTAAATTTTTTCACTAAGAACTTGCTTCACACAGAGAGTCCCAAACAAGCCAGACCCAAAGAGGACCACACCAAGACACATCATAATTAAAATGCTAACGATTCAAGATAAAGAAAGAATCTTAAAAGCAGTAAGAAAAAAGCAGATGGTTACCTACAAAGGGGTGCCTATAAGACTATCAGATGATTTCTCAAAGGAACTTTGCAGGCAAGAAGGGACTGGCAAGAAGTATTCAATGTGATGGAAAGCAAGGAGGTACAACCAAGATTATTCTATTCAGCACAGCTATCATTTAGAATGGAAGGGCAGATAAAGTGCTTCCCAGACAAGGTAAAGGCAAAGGAGTTCATCATCATCAAGCCATTATTATATGAATTGTTAAAGAGACTTATTTAGGGAAAAAAAGATCAAAACTATGAACATTAAAATGACAATAAACTCACAACTATCAACAACTGAATCTAAAAAATAAAAACAAAATCCAACTAAGCAAACAAGAATAGGAACATAATCATAGGTATGGGGACCATTTGGAGGATTATCAGCTGGGAGAGGGAAGGGGGAGAAATGGGGAAATGGTGCAGGGATTAAGAAGCATAATTAGTTGGTACAAAATAGACAGGGGAAGTTAAGAATAACATAGGGAAGGGTGAAGCCAAAGAACTTATATGCACGACCCATGAACATAAACTAAGGGGGGTGGATTGCTGGAGGGAAGGGGGATAGTGGGCAGAGGGGAGCAAAGGGGGAAAAAAATTGGGACTACTGTAACAACATAATCAATAAAATATACTTAAAATAATAATAATAAGAAGAACTTGCTTCAAAGATAACATGGGAGTGTTTAAATAAAATTGGACCTTTGTTGATAATTTTTACACTTTTTAAAAATTTTCATAATACAAATTAAGAGAAAAAGAATACACCTTTTCAAAGAAGGTGTTCTTTCCTCCACAGCTGAGAGAGAGAGGCTCCCATGGGCTTGGAGGCAAGAAGGGACACCTGCCAAATCACAATCAGTTTGCCACATCAACCCAGACCACTGGCAAAAGAAACACTATCCCAAGGAAATTGTTTTCACATTCATTTGGAGAATCAAGTGTTCCCTTATCCCCCAACAAACTCCTAAACAAACTCTTAACATATTTTTGAGTTCTTGTAAGATTATTATTCCATTGGATTTCATGTACTTATATGTTATAATCTATCTAAGGCCAATGTGGATGCACATTTTCAGTAAGAAACTATTAACATATTAATGAAATATAAGGTTAGCGCAGCATTTTTGGCTGGTAATTCATTGATATCTATGAAAATGATATACATACCTGTACCCTAGAGCCTAACATTTCCACTGCTATAAATTATCTTGTGGATATACTTGCACAAATCTGCAAGTACATAAGCTCCATAGAAACAGGGGTCTAGCTCACCTCCGTGTTACCAGGATATCGTAAGAGTCTGGCATGTAGAGGATACTTAATACGTACTTGATGTATGAGCTGGTCTATGAATTGGCCCCCAAATTATGATATTTTCAAACAATGAGATACTATTATGACTGTTAAAAAGACTAAGGCAAATATAGATATGTTTCATTGGGAATATGTTCAAAATATATGCCTAAGTGGAAAAAATCCTAAATTGCACAGTGGTATAAAAAGGTGCTCCTATTTGAGTCCAACACAGAGTACACATGCATGTACACAAACACACTGGTGTGCTGAAGTAGGTAAAGGAACATTCTAAAAGGGCATAGAAATGCTTTGCAGTGGAAACTTTTGGGGAATGAAAATGGAAAGTTACAGGTAGGATTGGGCATATACTTGTTATTTCTGTCTGTAATGCTTTGATTTTAACATGAGTACATATTATTCTTATCACTAATTTTTTAAAAGAGCTATTACAGGCTAGTTCATACTTTCAAAAATTCCAGAAAGACCATGACTGCAGAATTTAAACATTTGAGACTTTCTTCTAGATTAAATGGCAGTGATGAGAGATGCCTGGAAGTGAATTCAGCTTTCTTGCCTGGAGGTATCTGAACCAAGTCACAAAAAGCTGTGCTTGTAATTTGTCTCTATTCTCATAGCTTAAGTAAAGACCACCTCAACTTTAGTGAATGTGTTCAGTCATTTAACACATGCCGCTTCTAAGGACATAGTGAGAAGAGGGCACTGCTGGAGAAGAATGGAGGGCAGAAGCCTCACAGTGCCTGATGGAGCAATCTTTCCCTTAGTACGAATGTGTGATATCAATAAGGGCAGAATTTTCTCACAACAGCTCAGCTTCCTCAGTCACACTCAACTACTTGTGAATTCCAGATTATGTCACATTTTTCTCTTCGTACCTTGGGAGAAACCTCTGTGTCTTCCATAAACTACTCAACTCCCCCAACACAGTCTGCTTCCCCCTTCCCCTTCATTCGACTCCTGTGCCTCACCCTCCTGTCTCAGCATATACTTATGGTTTCATAACATTGAGACTGTCCATTTGTCTTGCTCCCCTACAGTCCAAAAGCTCTGTTGAGGTGCCATGCCAAGTCTTTGTTCATTATTACCTCACATACCTACCACAGTGTCTCAGATATTGAAGGCATTGGCATGTGTTGAATGATTGAATAAAAGGAGGCACTTCTAAGTCTTTGTAAAAAAAAAAAGTTGGGTTTTTTTAATTGAGTTCTCTTGTTTGAAGGTAAAATAGAGCCCCATATAGGTATTTATTGATATTTCAGGTAATCTGATGTAGCAAATAATTTCGGGAGCTGTTTGCTGTTTGCACACCTAGAGATGACTGAATTGGACATTTTATTAAAACATTTTATATTTAGAATTTGATCACACTTTCCAATACTCATCCTATTTCTCTGAGTTTCAGTTATTCTAATAATTATTTTAATGTGTCATTTTATTTGCATATTAAAGTCTTTTGTTAGCTCCTTTACGTATTAATTTTTAAATTAAAGTTTAATGTAATTTTATCTAAGGACTAAGCATAAAGGAAGTAGTCCCTGAGGTTATAGACTAGTCTCTTTCACATCTAAAGTGCCAAAGCGGGTGTTCTATATTTGAAAACTAAAGAGTTGTTTGACTTCTCCATTCTAGGCATGCTGCTTGCTGGGTTTCTCATAAGAAATATCCCTGTCATCAGTGAGAATGTACAGATCAAGCACAAGTGGTCTTCTTCCTTGAGAAGCTTAGCCCTGTCTATTATATTGGTTCGTGCTGGCCTTGGGCTGGATTCAAAGGTACTGAAGTTGTAAAATTCTAACTATTGACTATGAATTTTGTTCCTTCAATGCTGCAAGTATTAGAATCGTCGTCGTCGGCAGCCGTCCGTCTCGAGAGACGATGGTGTAGCTTCTTAAGTGTCTATCTGCACCGCCGAGAATGGCTGTGCAGTCCGACTCGGGAGTGACACGGCATCTGTCTCCTCCCGTGTTGAATCGACATCTTGCGATGACGCTGGAGTGTCCTCTCCAGTGGAGCTGAAGCTACAGAGCCTGGGCAGGGTGATATGGAGGGTCTGCTGTTGCCCATGCAGCAGACCCCCCCTCTCTTCGCAGCTGAAGGGTCCAAGGGAAAGACGGAGTCGATACAGCTTGGCTTCAGGTGCGCCGCAGGAGTTGCCGGTGTTGACTACAACGTCAAACCGCCTTAGGGACTCCGGCTCCGGATTTTCTGTCGGGGTTTACTCCCTTAGCCTTTCCCCAGAAGAGGTATGCCGCAAGGCAGCGGAGGTTTTTTGGAGTCAGAGTTTTCCTTCTCTGATGTGCCCTGACTGGAAGATCGAACCAGCGACACTTAGCTCGCAGGCCGACGCTCAATCCACTGAGCTAAACCAGCCAGGGCAAAAGTATTAGAATCACAGCTTAAGAAAATGGATATGGACAATTTGCATGGCATTCTCAATAAGACAACAGAATTTATTTCATGCGGGACTATCCCCAAAACACGTCCCCATATTCTTTTATGGAGGAAGGTAAAGTTACTGTCTGTTTGGGGACAGCACCAAAAAATAAAGGCTCTGCATTTCTCTATCAAAAATATAGGCCATAGTTATAAATAATGATCTTGAGACAGACATCATATTTTTGAAACACAAAGCCCTATACGGGTGTTCAGGACTGACTATACTGGCTTAGGAAACTGCCTAGGATATAGAATGAGTCTCAAGTATGCTTTTCTAAAGTGATTTTAGTAGTGTATGTTTTTGAATATTGGAATGACTATTTGGGGGGATGAAGGTCTTTAACCTGGGTTCACTCTGAGGCCACAAATTATACATGAAGCTAACACTGAGAAGGTTAAACCAGCCTGGGTTCAAACCTAGCTCTACCACTCACCAGTTTCATGATCTTGGGCAAATGACTTTAACTTGTACCTTTTCAGATGAGAACTTCTAAAAATGGTGGCAATAATATTACCTGCATTATAGGGTTGCTATAAGGACTAAATAAGTTTTCTCTAGACCACTTAGAACGCTGAAATGTTTGTGAAATAAAACTCATTACCTGGGAACTTCATGATGATCCAGACATACTGAAGAAAAGGCATTTAATGACATTTTCTCTGTGTATCTTTAGAGGATTAATTTCATATGTCTATTTTTATATTTCAGGCCCTGAAGAAGTTGAAGGGTGTTTGTGTACGATTATCCATGGGTCCTTGTCTTGTGGAGGCGTGCACATCTGCTCTCCTTGCCCACTTCCTAATGGGGTTACCATGGCAATGGGCATTTATACTGGGGTAATGATTTTTCCTTGTTGTATGAAAAGATTCATGGGCATTTAGGACTTTCTCTGATTCTATACAAGAGAATGCACAATAGCATTTTCTTAAGGACATCAGGAAATACAATATGGGTATTCCAGCATAGTATTAGAACTATTAATATTCCAACATGTAAATACTATAACTTCAAAATATAGAATTCATCATTGTAGGTACTTTTACAGAGGTTATGATAATTTACATTATTGAGGAAGTAATATACTTTTTACCTACACCTGATTCCATGCTGGTTAGAGACCCACTGGATCTCACCTCCAGGTCTACACAAAGGATAATAAATACATCAGCAGTGATCAACACCTGGCACTGTTTTCCTCCTTGTGTCGCCAGACTATTGTGATTAGGTGATTCTGCAGTCTCTTCCTTCCACCGTCAGTTCTTTCCAATGGCTAAGGGCCAGGAGAGGAAAATAAATATAAATTGCTTAGTAGAAATGTAGTGCTAATAAGGAGGCAAGAAGTTAGTTATCACTTCTCGTGGTTAAGACTCTGGAGCTAAACTGACTGAACTCAAGTCCTGGCTCTGGGACTTTCCAGTATGTGATCTTTGGCAAGGTACCTAATAATCTCTCTGTGTCTCGGTGTCCTCATTTGCAAAACGAACATGATGATTGTAGCTACCTCACAAGGTTGTTACGAGGATTAAATTATTTACTATATATAAAGTGCTTAAAATGGTGCTTGGCACATGGTAAGCACTATAAAATGCTTCTGCTGTTACTACTGCTGCTATTCTTTGTATCACTGTCACTGTCAGTATGGCCTTCCTCTGCTAACCTGTTGTCTTATTTTACACACCAAGCCCTAATAGAAGATTCCTGATAGAGGAATCACTGGTTCCCAATCCAAAAATCCATGGCCGTGTTTTTTAAAACTTATGCCATGAATTTTTTTTTTTAAGTCAGATTCCTGGGGCCTTCCCTCATTAGGTCTCCTAGATCCGCAGTCCCCAACCTTTTTGGCACTGGAGACGAGTTTTATGGAAGACAACCTTTCCACAGACAGGGGGCAAGGCACGAGTGGCGGAGCTCAGGAGGTAATGAGGCGAAACTTAGCTCACTCGCCCACCGCTCACCTCCTGCCATGCAGCCCAGTTCCTAACAGGCCATGGACCAGTACCGATCCACAGCCCAAGGGACCCCTGTTTTAGACCACCCATAAATATATACATATATATTTAAGCAACCAAAGTGCTTTCAGTGCAGGTTGTTCATGGCCACAGTGTAAAAAAAGAAAAAAAAAAGTGTTCCATAGAATTTGTATGTGTGTACGTGTTTCTGGTTTGATGCATCACTGCCATTTGAAAGACTATCTAAAGTGTATCCTCTAAAGTAGAGGTTAATGTAATTTCAGTGATGATGATGAGTAAGATAGTATCATAAATATTTAAAGTGCTATATGCTTAGTTTTGTTGTAGGTGCTGTCTCTCCAGCTGTTGTGGTCCCTTCCATGCTCCTTTTGCAGGGAGGAGGCTATGGTGTCGAAAAAGGTATCCCAACCCTACTCATGGCCGCTGGCAGCTTCGATGACATTCTGGCCATCACTGGCTTCAACACGTGCTTGGGCATGGCCTTTGCCACAGGTAAACTGGTCAGTGCACAGTGTGCCATTCTCTTGAGCTCTAGAGACAGATTATGGTGAAATAAGTGTGCCATATTTGCTTGATGATTGATTAAGGCAAATTAAAATAGAGAAAGCAACTCAAGAGTTAGTTCCCTTCCTAAGTGGGAACAAGTAGCTTCCTACCTTTACTCCCTTCATCATCTAGACACAGACTGCTCAAGTACTATGGGAAGTGAAAGAAGCGGGGATGCAAAGTAGCAAAGTTCAAAGAAGAACAGCTTCCGCATGGAGCCATCTAGGAAAGTTTAATCTGGAGACTTCACACAAGGATTAAGTAGGTTTTTCAAGGAGGAAAAATGACAGAGAAGAGTCTGAGTGGAAGGAACAATTTCTGTTCTCTCATTTTTAACATGTTATCGGTAATAGCAACAATGAATTTAATGAGTATCTTATTAATACTTAATAATTGTCTGATATGGATGTATTTTGTTTTAAGCAGTAATAAAGGAGGAACACACCCTAGGAAGTATGTATTCTACAGTTCTCTGTAGTTATCCTAAACATTTATGGTTATATATGATTTATACTGATTACCTAGAATCTTACCTCTTCCTATCACCTTAATTGCCTTATATCTAGTCCCTACCATGTCTTACTAGTAAATTAATCTTATCAAAACATGGCTTTCATAATCTTACTTTCTTGTTCAAGAACCAATGAGGATTCCCTATTACCTATTAAATCAAATTTATGCTGTTGTCTCTATTTTCACTCTACTGTCCCTATCCAAACTTGTTATTGCTGCTTTCCTGGTCTACACCTTTAAAACAATGGTTCTCAGCCTCAGATGCACACTAGTGTCGAGGTAAGAAATACCCAAACCTTCAGAGAATTTTTATGCTTTTATATGAGCCAAACTGACAACAATGTCTGGGAAGCAAAATTGAACGAATTGAGAAAATGCTCTGGAGAATAGCAATTTTACAGCTTACTTATGCATTGGAATCAAAGGAGGAACTGTAACGTGGGGAGGTTACATGAATTCATTGGTGATAAATTAGGAATGCAGGAGAAAGCAGAGGCAAAATCTCTGAGTTTGGATAAAGAGTAAAATAGAGAGACACATGCTTCTTTTACATTGGTGGATACAGGATAGTTAACATTTAACACACACAGAGATGGTGTGCAGAGAACAAGGTAACAGTGAAGGGTTTGTGATCTGGTGGGAGGTTGTGCTCTGAGGAATCTGGAGAAGGAGATTACTCTGGAATTTCAAAGGTATGTTATCTAGATGCAAAAAGACAACAGACATGTTCATCAAGGTAAAGACTGACTGACCTCCGTCAAGGAAGCTACAGGCTGAGGATGAGAGTACCCACAGTGATCCACTTTTAGTTAGGATTTTTTTTTCATTAAATTTCTTTTTCCTTTTCTTAAATTGATTTTTTATTGTTTTTCTATTACAGTTGTTCCATTTTCCCCCTTTGCTTTCCCCTGCTCCACCCACCTCCCCCATCTCCCACAGTCCATCCCCATTCAGTTGTCCATGTCCATGGGTCATTCACACTCCTTCCTTGACTAGACCCTTCCCCTTCTTTCCCCCTTTAATCCCTTCTCCTTTCCCTTTGGTCACTGTCAGTCTGTTCCCTGTTTACATGTCCCTGGCTCTATTTTGCTCGTTTGTTTGTTTTGTTCGTTAGTTTCCTATACTAGGTGAGATCTTTATTATTCAGACCATCCTTTGTGGTTACTTTCAGTCTCCGAGTTTGCAAAGCCCACCGGGCAGGCCTCCCATGAGTTTTTCAGGTTTAGTATATGGCCCCTTTTCTGTCGACACTAGAATTGCCTGGGGTGGGGGGTTAAAAAATACATATATATGGGCCCCAGCTTAGACGAATTAAACCCAAACCTTCAGGAATTGAAAGCAAGGCTATAGAGTGTTAAAAAAAATAACCAAGGAAATTTGAAGATCTAATTGGCTTTATTAAGTGGTTCATGAATTGGGCAGCATCCCCTTAGCAAGTAGAAGGGCACTTTAAGGGTGGTAAAAAATGGGAGATTGTTATGGCAAGAAGGGTAAGGCAAGGCAGCCATTAACAAAAGAAAAGAAAGAATTATTTTTAGACCAAACTGTCTTTTTTATTTTGAGGGGGAGGGAAGACAAGGAGTTATATTATGCAGATTGCCTCTTCTTTATAAAGGTGGGGGGGGGGTGGCAGAGAGGCTCACATGACAGGGTACCTCCTTGATGTTGACCAGGAAATTCAAGACTGGTTGAATAAGATTATATTTCTAAGAGACGTTGAAACTGCACTTAAATCAGGGATTAAGTCTAGGTTTGTTATCATGGGCTTTAGCACAAGTGGCACCATTGTGGTCCTATGGTTTTCTCTTTAACAAGGGCAACAGAGTTTGCATTAAAATCATGTGGGATGGGGAAGAGCAGGGGCAGGGAGGGCAGTGAGCAGAGTTTGCTTGGATATTCATAATCGGGGGGTGGGAGCAAAGGCTATGGATAGCTTTAAAAATGTCCTTGTTGACAAGATTACATTCCCTCTGTCTGTTCCCCTATGTGTGGTCCTTAGACCTTTTTTATGGGAACTATCTGGAGCCTCTTTAAAAAGTGAATTCCAAGCCCTGCCAGACTTACTGAATCAGAATTTCGGAGATGGAGCCCAAGAAGTCTTAAACAAACAAACAAACAAAAAAGCCTTATTATACAAGAGAGTGAAAGTAATCAGTACTTTCTACACATTTATAGTAAACTATTCACTGTAATAGGTCAAGATATATGTTATTATCACATACTTTTGACAGTCATACTTTGTCTAACAGAGTGTTGTTTGAACTAAATAAAATTACTACAAAGGTATTATATTTTTAAATAAGAGAGATGATTGAAACTGTAGGGGAAGAAAAACTGGTTTACCTCTACCCATTTTAGGTTCCTTGGCTGGGGCCCTGTAAATTAGATTGACCAAAGACAGATTAACAGTTTATTAGCATGTGTGTTGTGCTACATTCAAATGGGAGTACTCAGTGATGAGTAACTGAAAGGAGTGGTTAGAATTTGAGTTTATGTGGTGTCTTAGCAAAGAACAATAATTTTGTAGAGAATTGCCAGACAAAGGATAAGGACTTTGAGCTTTTAGGTCAGCAAATTATGGAGAGACAAATATATAAGAAAACTAATGATAGACAAGGGCTGGTCTTAGCAAAAATTGTTATGTAGATTCCTCTGGTACCATCTCTGAGCCTGTGAGGGTCCCTGGTTGCTTCAGTGGTTAACTTCTGGTCTTCCTGGTAGAGAGAGAAAAGGGACACCTTTACAGATTTGTAGCCAGGTTTTAAACAAACAGAGGGAGTGCGGGGAACTTTCTGTGTGTCTGTTTCTTCTCAATTCTCAAGCTCAAAATAATCCTTATGCCAAAGAAGCATATTTTGGGGTGGCATAGTCTGTACCCTTCACCACAATAACAAGAAACCACAATAATTTGTTAGTACATTTATTCTTAGAATAGTATGAAAAAAAGGCTTTATGTGTTGAGTAATTTTAATATAATTTCCTGCACAATGTGCTAACAAAGATTTTTTTTCATTAAAGTGTTCTAAATCTTTTATGCTGGGGTAGAAAATACAGGTTCTTGTTACCTCTCTATATTATTATATTTCAAAGAAGCTAGACCTCTAAGAGCAATTTCAAAAATTTTTTTAATTTTTTAAAAATTACAGTTGACATTCAATGTTACTTTATATTAGTTTCAGGTGTAGTGATTAGTCAATGATAAATATACAAAATGATCTTCCTATTAATTCAAGTACCCACCTGGCTCCATACATAGTTATACAATATGGACTATAGTCCCTATGCTATACGTTACATACCTGTGATTGTTCAAAAAAATTTTTTTTTCAGATTTACTTTTAGAATAAACAGTTGAGGGACTTACCCCTACACTCATTGTAGTAAGAAAAGAATCTTGATTTTAATTGCTAGATTCTTAAATTACTATATACATATCATAGCTACTGAAAATCAATGTATATTATACATTTGTTATTAAAAATGGCAATTTAAAAGGTAGATCTGTCTACATACCCAGCCTATCATATAACAGAACAAATTTTACCTTTCATGTTTTCTTGGGTTCTTTAGTAAATTTTTATGGAAGTAGACATACCAAAAAAAGTACACAAGTCATAACTTACATTTATTTTGAAATTTATCTCCCTTCTTATAACATAGGTATATTAGGCATTTTAAGTCATATATTTAAGAATGTAGAGATCAGGAAATATCTATAAACCCTTCCTTCGATGTAATTTGATGCTTTATGCTAATGTTTAAAGTCAAGTCTGTTTATGGATTTCAAGTTCTGTCTAAAATGTTTCTGTTTTATACATTTATAAGGCTCCACAGTTTTTAATGTCTTCAGAGGAGTTTTGGAGGTGGTAATTGGTGTGGCAGCTGGATCTCTTCTTGGATTTTTCATTCAGTACTTTCCAAGCAGTGACCAGGTAAAAGAAATAATCTGTGGGAAAGCCATGCTCTGAACTGTCACTGAAAAAACATTCTAGAGCACTTCCTTCAAAGCCAACATGAGGGACGTAACTTAGAAAATGGCCCCCCATTTTCAAGCTGCATATCTAACAGTGCTGTCTATGCGGTTTATGAAGAGTACTAAATGTATGAGATTTTAATGCTGTCCTAAAAGTTTTTCTCTAGTTTGTATTCTGTACATTTCAAAGTTCACTGTAAAACAGATAACATCAATTCTAAAATGGTAGCATATGTACGTTTTTAATTTTTTTAATTAATTTATTTTTACTTTATTATTTCTACTTATTTTTATTTATCATTCATAATACTCAACTAAATAAAGATATAAAATAGCTGTTTGAGCCTTTTTTGTATCAAAAACATTAGATTTTAATACTATCGAATAGATAGACATTAACATTTTATTACAATATAGTCCAATATAGTCCAATATTTCTAACCAAGGAGATTAAAGTTCTTTACTGTTCACAATGCTTTCTTAACATAAAAATCTTTTTTCCATAAGAACTGGCATTTTGAAGATTTCAGAGCATTTTGAATGGGATTAGAAACTTAAGTAGAACTTGAAGAAAATTAGTATTTCCATTATCAGTATGATTTGAATTTCCATTGTGTTCCATAAAACTCAAAGTAAAAATGTCTTATAAAAGACAATTGTAAAAAATATTATAAAAGCTTTCTGAATGCATAAAAGAAAATGACAGGATCTTTCTAATTACACAACAAAAAAAGAGAAAAATGTGTATAAAGTGATATGGTAAGTTCAATATAGTGCCACTGTTCAACATGGCAGCCACTAGCTACATGTGGCTATAGCAGGTATAGAGCATTTCCATAGACAGTGTAGATATAGAAATTTCCATCACCACTGGCCATTCTACTGGGAAGCACTGATCCAGTAGAACCCACACAGTAACCCATGATGAGAGAACTATTTTACTGATAAGGAAATCAAAACTTAGGGAGAAGTGACTTGAACAATGTCACATAGCTAGAATGCAGTGAACCTGGAAGTGAACTCAGTTATTTTACCTTCAGATCCTGCTTGCCTTCAAGTCAAGCATTCTTAAAGGCATGCCTGCCTTCTAAAGTTATCAAGAAATTTTAAAGGCTGAACTGGAAGAAATAAAGGGAAAGAGGTACACATTTCTTAAGACATTAAAAATCGACAACAAATAAATAAATAAAAATAAAACTCAACAACAAAAAAACTATTCAGTCTATAGCCTCTTAATGCTTCTTGGTATTTAAAGATTTAGAAAGAAAAACCCAAAGCACATAACATTAAAGAGTAAACAGAGCCTAATAATAACAGGTATCATGTCTTTATCCTTTACAAAAAGCCCAGGATGTAACAGCTTTCAGGAAGGAGGAAATAAAGTTTGAAGAGGCTTAGGAATGGAAAAACACATTTGCCAATGATGTAAAAGAGCTAGAATTTTAACCCTGGCCTGTCTGGCTTCAAAGCCCTTGCGCTTTTTTCTACTATTCCATTCAACCCTGTAAAATTCTGCATTGATAACTGCAGAGAAAGCAGACTCTTATTCCTGAAAGAGGAAACCATATTTGTACATGTCCTATCTCTTCTTTTGCTAAGGAAAGTAAATGTTGTGTCATGCATTTATGTGTACAGACACAGACATTTCTATTTTCAACTAAGTCTTGAAGATGGGAACATCAGCAATTAAAAATCCATTATATGAAATAATTGAGCTAATTAAACTTTCTTTCTCCTCAAGGGCAAACTTGCATGGAAGAGAGCCTTCCTTGTTTTGGGGCTCTCTGTGCTAGCGGTGTTCAGCAGTGCGTACTTTGGTTTCCCTGGTTCAGGAGGACTGTGCACATTGGTCATGGCTTTTCTAGCAGGCCTGGGATGGACCAGCGAAAAAGTGAGTTTCATTTTAAGTCCTTCTCATAACTACTTTTCTGATTAGATTGATTTTTCTTCCAGGTGCTTTCTTGACATCGGATTAATAAAATTTTTATCATGAAAGCTATTTCTATGTGTAAACAAATCTATGCCCAAATTCACACACATACACATTCTTTTTTCCACTTATCTACCAATCTATAACTTGATGTCTTTACTTAAAATATATCATAGTCATATTTCCCTGATGCCTTCCTTATTCTTTGTAAGGACTGCAGAGTATTGCATTTTATGGCTATAGTATACTGCATTATATCAGACTCCTTCCTACTCACACACATTTATACTGTTTCCTGTTTTCTGCTAAATAAAAGGTGCTTCAATGAAATATCCTTATATATGCCGTATTTCATAAACCCTAGGGCACTATCAAGTCTAAGAAGAAAGAAAAAGAATGTTGCCAATTAAACTATGACATGGCATCCTAATTATAGGACTGTTTAAATGTAATAAAATGTGTATCTTAAAATCAACAAAGTATAGCATATCTTTGAGTTTATCTACAGGATGAATTTCTAGAAATAGGATTGCTCTGTGAAAGAGGATTCACATTGATACTTTTTTAACTTTATTTTTCAATTACAGTTTACCTTCAATATTATTTTGCATTACTTTCAGATGTACAGCATAGTGGTTAGACTATCCTATAAATACTTTACAAAGTGTTCCCCCCAGTATTTCCAGTACCCACCTGGCAACATACATAGTTATTACAATATCATTGACTATCATTTTGAGAGTATCAGTCTACCTTTTAAAAGGCTGTACCATAATGATAGGTAAGAGGTGGTATGTGGGACTTCTGGCCAAGATGGAGGCTTAGACTGACATGCTCTGTCTCTCTCCACAACTAAGAAGGACTACAACTACTGCAGAACCAGAAATAACCAGAAGTTCCAGAAAACAAAACTACATGGAAGTCTAATGTATAAAGTTATAAACCAGTGGTGCTCGTCCAGGTGGGTAGGAGGGGCAAAACTGGGGTGGAGAGGTCAGGTTGTGCTGTCCATGGCAGCAGCAGGGACAGCGGCGGGACTGTGAGAAACGCCAGGGAAGGCAGACCCCCATTGCCTCGGACTGTGAGACCCAGAGGGTGTAGGGATGGAAGAAGAGGCTCCCGGTCTCTCAGTGGAGAGTAACAGCAGGAATCCATCTTGGACCCCCGCCCCCCCACACAAAGTGCCACAGTATGCTGAAAAGGGTCGCCAGGTTGTGATGAGTGCTCAGGGCGCTGCACCAGATAGCGTAGGAGGTGTGACAGCCATGCCCAAGAAGGAAAGATAAACAAAAACGGTCAGAATGACAGGAATAATGATTGAGATACCAATCATGCAGCTAATCAAAAAACAAATATGGGAATTAACCGATGAACAAATAGAGAAACTTTCTGAGGCTCAGTTCAGAGCTATAGTCATAAGGCAGCTTACAGAATTAACAAAGGATATTGAACACGACAGGGAAGGAATGAAGGCTAGCCCTGCTGAAATGAATGAAAGCACATACTAGTCAAGTGCTGAGGAAACAAAAATCAGAGATCAAATCAACAAATCGGGACATAGAGAAGGAACAGTCAACCAGTGCAGAAAGAGGAAACAAATAGGAATATGAAGAGAGACTCAGAAACCTCTGGGACAGCTATAAGCGAACAAACATTAGAATTATAGGTTTGCCAGAAGGTGAAGAAGAAGAACTAGAAATTGAGAAGTTATATGAAAAAATAGTGAAGCAGAACTTCCCTAACTTGGGGGAGGAAATAGACTTACAGGTCCAGGAAGCACAGAGAGTTCCAGATAAACTGGACCCAGGGAGAATCACCTCAAGACACATTATAATCAAAATGTCAAAAATTAAGGATAAAGAGAGAATCTTAAAAGCAGCAAGAGAGAAGAAAAGAATTATGTACAAAGGAGTCCCAATTAGACTATCAGCTGATTCCTCAGAGGAGACCCTGCAGGCAAGAAGGGACTGGCAAGAAATATTCAAAGTAATGAAAAGCAAAAACCTACAGCCATGATTACTCTATCCAGCGAAGCTGTCATTCAAAATAGAAGGACAGAGAAAGTGCTTCCAGGACAAAGTAAAGCTGAAGGAGTTCATCAGATCCAAACCACTATTATATGAAATGTTGAAGGGACTTGTTTAGAAGAAGGAGGATTAAACTATGAACATTAAAATGAAAACTGCATCACAACAACCAACAACAGAAGCTAGGGAATCGAAACAAAGGCAAACTAAGTAGGCAATGAGAGTGGAAAAAGAATTATAGGTATGGGGAACATACTGGGGGGAGGTCAGCAGGAGGGGGAAGGGGGGAAAGGGAGGGAGATGGTACAGGAATTAAGAAGCATAGTAGGAGGGAATGGAGTAGACAGGAAGAGGTTGAGGAGAACTATATGCACAACCAATGGACATGGACTAAAAAGGGGGGACAACTGGAAGGAGGGGGGTCACTGGGTGGAGAGGAGCAGAGGGAAAAGAAATTGGGACAACTGTAACAGCATAATCAATAAAACATATTTTTTTAAAAAAACAGAAAAGTGGTATCTGATTTGTTTCTTTGATTAGCAGTAAAACTGAATACTTTTTCATATATTTAGTTACTTTATTTTTTTCATTTTCTTTGATATCTCTTTTGTCCATTTTCTTCTAAAGTTTAATTCATTGATTATTGATCTATAAGATACATACAGACACATATACACACATATATATGATATTAGCACTTCGTGCCTTTTTATAGTGTTCATTTTTTACACACAAATATCTTATATTTTTATGTGGTGAGATCTAGCAGACTCTTACGGCTTTTCCTCGATACATTTTTTTTCTGAAAAATATCTTTAACATCTTACATATGTTATCTCGTTTATTTTTTGCAAACCTTGATAAATATATATTTGACCCACTATCCAGATGAGGACATGAAGGCTTAGAGATATTAGACAGATTGCGCAAGGTCACAAAGCTAGCAAGTGGCAGAGCCAGGATGAGAACACACCTTTTGATTACAGAGGGTTCCTGATCATAGTGGTTCAACTTAATAATTTTTCAACTTTACAATGATGCTGAAGCAATATACATTCAGTAGAAATTTTACTTGGATTTTTGAATTTTGATCTTTTCATGGTTTCATGATACCAGATACTTATGATGCTGGGCAGTGGCAGAGAGCCTCCGCTCCCAATCAGCCACAGGATCATGAGAGTAAAACAATCAATACTCCATAATGTACTGTTGACAGCATTTTTTGGATATTGTGTGTTATGTTTTTATATCCTACTACATATATGAAATGCCCATCTGTGTCTCCTGCTTCTGGTGAGGAGAGGAAGACAATCACTCCTGAAAAGAAATTAAAGTTAATTGCTTAACTGTAGGCTAACATACATGTCCTGAGCACATTTAAGACAGGGTAGGCTAAGCTATGATGTTCGGTAGGTTAGGTGTAGTAAATGAATCTTTCACTTTGATGGGTTATCAGGACATAATCCCGTTCATAAATTGAGAAGCATCTGTTTATCAAAATGGTTCCCTAAGAAAAGTAAAGAAAATGAATCTTCATTGAATCAATTATGTGGCAGGCACTGTGCATATCTTTTGTATTTTAGTACTCAAGAAAGTTCCGACTTCTGGAGACACCCGTCCAATGAGTCCAGATTTTGGACTTCTTTTCTCCCTTAGTCTGTAGTATAGCATAGTTAAGAGCCCTGACTGCTTGGGCTAATCTCAGCTCTACAATTTTTGTGGCTGTATTTTCACATACAAGTTATCTAACTTCTCAGTCCTCAGTTTCTGTATCTCTAAAGTGTGTGAGGGAGGAGGAGTACATAATAGCAACAACTTCTAGAGTGAAGGATTAAGTGAAATCAATAATCTACATAGAGCAAAGTGCTTGCTCATAGAATGCACTCAGTAAATAATAACCCATATTATTTTTATAACTACTTCCAGAGCAGTACAACATAGTAAAAAGAGCATGAAATTTAAAATATAGAGGTTGGGATTCCAATCCCCATTCTACTAACTCTCTAGGTGTAAATCCCAAAAAAGTCACTTACCTTCTCTAATACTCAGTTTTCTCAACTATAAAATGAAGTAAATAATAATATCTAAGGAATTGTTGTGATTATTATGTGGGAAAATGGAAATGAAACACAACTCAACAGTACTATAGGAATATTATTGTGTTATATTTTGAAAAGCTAAAATATTTTATAAAATTTTGTTTATACCTGTAGTTTTATGACATTATTTCATACCTTTATGCTTGATTTTCCATATAATCATTAATCTTGCCATTTGTTGTATTCAAATGCACTCACCTTTTTAAAGGCTCTTTCATGTATTTTTTTCCAACTATTTTCCAATCCAGTGCTGCTTCTGATGACCTAAGTAGTCATGGGATTTTCTTTTCCTGATATAATTTGGATCTTCTGAACCTTGAAATGTTCTAAGAAGAAAAGAATCAGCTTAAGAAGATATGGGGCAAGGGCACCCGTGTAGTTTCCCGGCCGTGCAGGCCATGGCCGGTACCGTGGGAAAGGTGGGGCCAGAGCTCTGGACTTGCTCCGGGCCCTACCCCGTGTGAGTCTGGCCAACTTAAAGCCGAATCCAGGTTCGAGGAAACTGGAGAGACGACGAAGAGGTCGGAGAAGAGGTAGAAAATGTGGCAGAGGCCACAAAGGAGAACGGCAGAGGGGAACCTGGCCCCGACTGGGCTTCGAGGGGGGCCAGACACCATTTTACATCCTAATTCCCAAATACGGGTTTATTTGAAGGACACAGCTTCAGACGCCAGTATCAGCCTTTGAGTCTCAACAGACTGCAGTACCTTATTGATTTGGGTCGAGTTGATCCCACTCAACCAATTGACTTAACCCAGCTTGTCAACGGAAGAGGTGTGACCATTCAGCCACTTAAAAGGCATTATGGTGTCCAGTTAGTAGAAGAGGGGGCTGACACCTTTAGGGCAAAAGTTAATATTGAAGTACAGTTGGCTTCAGAACTAGCCATTGCTGCAATTGAAAAAAATGGTGGTGTTGTTACTACAGCCTTCTATGATCCAAGAAGTTTAGAAATTCTATGCAAACCTGTTCCATTCTTCCTGCGAGGACAACCCATTCCAAAAAGAATGCTTCCACCTGAAGCCCTGGTCCCATATTACACTGATGCAAAGAATCGTGGTTACTTGGCGGATCCTGCTAAATTTCCCGAAGCAAGACTTGAACTTGCCAAGAAGTATGGTTACATTTTACCGGATATCATTAAAGATGAACTCTTTAAAATGCTTAGTACTCGAAAGGATCCAAGGCAGATTTTCTTTGGTCTTGCCCCTGGGTGGGTGGTGAATATGGCAGATAAGAAAATCCTAAAACCTACAGATGAGAATCTTCTCAAGTATTATAGCTCTTGAATTCTCTCCCAAGAAAGCAGAATTGTAAGAGTACGGGATAAGGGAATGAAACACGTATTTCTCATTGCGTTTTCTTAATTTGTAATTCTCCAGATGCCTTTTAAAAAATGTTTTTGGTGTAATCATATCTTTTTTCTTTATCTAAAATAAAAATAAAAATGCAGTAAGCAAGGACTGCATAGAGGAACTTAAACTGCGTGGGTTCTATCAAAGATACAAACTCCCTGGTGGTCTGCCAAAGGAAGGTTGTAATACTTGGAGAATATTTCTAGTTGATTTTTTTAATGATCTTTTCATCCAGGTTTTATTGATGCAAATCAGAATGAACATGTAAGTGGGATGCGATTGATTTGCAGGCCTGCTTGGCTCAAGGTTAGAACAGCTGTTAGTGAACTGGTGCCCTCTCTTAATCAGTAGCCTCAAGGAAGCGCTGCTACCCCAGTGTTAAGACGGTAAGCTTCCAACTCAAGGAGGTTAAGATGTAGAATGTGAGTTTAAAGTTAAGACTGGTGAATGGCTTCTAAGTAGTACGGTACTTGCCAGCAAATTGGAACAGAAATTCCAAGTGAATTTTCTCAACGTTGATGCATAGACAATTCATGAACAAGTCACTTTTCTTGAAGAAAATGTTCTAATTCTTATTAATAATACATTTACTTATTTCATAGACATTGGAGACCTTTGTCTTTCAGTCATTTTAAATGATTTTGAAAATCGTTCAGTGAGTATATAAACCATAAAAACTATTGGTAATGTGAAAATTAAACACAGGTTAATATGAAAGATTCAGCAGTCAGTTGGCTAATTTAGGTTTTCAAATATATATCTACCACAGTATAAATAAAATGATTTCCAGCTATGTATTTTCTGAAAATAAAAATTTGAAAACCTAAAAAAAAAAAGAAGATATGTAACTCATGAAGAGATATTTAGCTCCACACATTGCTCTATGCTCATCTTCTTTTATACTTAGCATATTTAGCTGGTCTGTTTTCTTTACAAACAAATTCACTTTAGTTTTGAAGTTATGAAAAAGCCACAAGAAAAAACATTGACAGAACTAGTCGTTGTCATTAAATGATAAAGTATATTGTATGTTATGTAATACAAACCTCTAGTTTTACAAATAGGAAAAATTAGGTGCTGAGTGGCAAGTGGCTTACAGTTACCAGGGAGCAGGATTTGAACCTCAGTCATTACCTGATACCTTATGATGAGAAAACACAACTTTTTGCATGGTATAGGAATACTACTATATAAATTAACTAACCAATTCCCTCACATTTGTTCTGTCTTTCAACATTTATAAGCCAAGAGAAAATAGAATATTTACCTTAATAAAATATTAGATAATGAAACAAACAAAATAGAAAAACTATATAATCTCCCAAGTGCAGATCCTCAAAGATGTGTAACTGTAAGTATAAGAATGTCATCCAAAAATATAGATTCTTATTAGTTGATTGAAAAAATCTGTTAAATCTAAATTCTTTAACACTGTAAAGGGTAATGATAAATTGCCTCCCAGGAAAAGCATCATCAGTTTGCTCTCCTGACAAGTAGAAAGTTTCCTTAAAAATATTACAAGTACTTTACAGTACTAAAACTTTTTAATGTATTTTCCAATGTGATTGCCCCCTCCAAAAAAGATGGTATATCATTTTAATTTCTGTTTCCCTGATTACTGAGTTTTCACATCTTTTTTTGGCACCTGGGGGGCGGGGCACTTGTGTTTCTTCTTGTTTCTCCTGTGAGATACCTGTGCATATACACTGTCCATTTTTCTATTAGGTCTATGTCTTTTTCTTGTTGACTGGATATTGCTCCTTATTCTATTATACTTAACACAGATATTTCTCCTGGTTTATAACCCTTTTTTGCCACAAACATTTTAGTTATACTATAGTCAATTGTGTCTGTATTTTCCTAGGGTCTTGCATTATGTGTTACACAGTTAGTACTTAGGGTCTTATCAGGAAAGTGAAATCACACAGTAACTAAAATATGGAAAGTTTATTATTAACTAGATATTATCTTATAAGATGTAAAGAGACCCCTAAAGAATACAAGAATAGCACTATAAACCACTAGGGCTCAGACAGAACATACCCTTCCATTACCCTACTCCACCTACTCCTGCCCCCAGAGCTGAGAATCCAGACCTTATTAAGAACTATGGTTCACTGGATGGCAGAGAAGTCACTCCGCTACCCTGACTGCAGAATTTGTTGCAAGTCTACTCTCCAAGTCTCGGGTACATGGGAAGGCATATTGCCCAAGGGAGTTTGCTAGGAAACCACCCCAGGAGTAGGCTGGGGGAAGCTAAGGGCCACAGGGTAGAATTCTGGCACTGGAGAAGCCATCTAGGCTGCAGGAGGCTGGTACTGTAAGACCCTGTTGGAGGAGCCACCGAAACTAGAAAAAGGAGCATCTTCCTCTGATAATAGCTCTTCTGCGCCCTCTACTGACAAGATTTAATATGGTGCTAACCAGCGAAGGAGAAATCTAAAGGGCCGGGCTCCATTTTCTGCAGAGCAATGGTGAAAGAAGCCAAGGGGCAATAAATGAATAACTGGACCAGCACTTTACTATACCTGAATTTTATTTTTGTGCATAATTTGAAATTATGTTAAACAGTATATTTTTTAGAGATTTCATTTATTTTTAAAGAGAGGAGAAGGGAGAGAAAGAGAGGGAGAGAAACATCAATGTGTGGTTGTCTCTCACTCGCCCCCAACTGGGAACCTGGCCAGCAACCCAGGCATGTGCCCTGACTGAGAATCAAATCTTTGGTTCGCAGGCCAATGTTCCATCCACTGAGCCACACCAGCCAGGGCTTAAACAGTATTTTTATAAAGATAAAATGAAATTAGAAACAACTTAAAGGCCCATCAATAAATAAATGATTGAATAAACTATGGTACTTCCATACCATAGACTCCTATGCAGCAATAATGAGGTACATATCTGGATATATGTACTAATATTATAAGATCACTAAATCATACTGTCAAATTAAAACGAACATAACATTTTAAACTATGAAATAAAACTAAGTATTACAATATGTACATACACACAAATATGTATTCAGAAGTAGAAGTTCCCCTCTGTTGCCCCCGGAATACAACAAGGATGCCAGTCTGTTAAACCAAGCACGCCATTTTCCGGGGACAGCCAACTGACCTGGAGTCTGCATGATCCTTCCCCATGTGAGAAGGCCACCCTCCCCTCCACACCCCCACTCTTATTAGGGATTTCTGGACCCAAGGGTAGGTAGGACAACGACCATGTTCAGCTTGAAGCAGCTAGAGGAGCTCAAGACCTTCACCCATTGTCCTTTATAAGATTATAAAAGGTCTTAAGTCTGAGAGGGAGGAATTGTTATTTTTGTTAAAATAATTATTTATTTATTTATTTATTTTAAAAAAGAGAAGAAGGATATATGAAAGGGTGAAGTGGGAGAGCTTGTATGTACGACCGATGGGCATGGACTTGGGGGGGGGATTGCTGGGGGAGGGGCGTGCTGGGTGGAGGAGAGCAAAGGGGAAAAAATTGAAACTATTGTAACAATATAATCAATAAAATATATTTAAAAAAAAGAAATAGAAGTTCTAAGATTGTATGACTATAATTAAGATCCATTTGCAAACCAGCACTAAAGTACCTCATATAATAACTGTGTTAGAAATATCTTTATGCAAGTTTTTGTTCTATCAAGCTAACCTCTTAATTTATAGACATCACAGAAATAAAGTCTATCTCAGCTCAAATTGACTCACACTTCAAATTAGTATAACACTTAGAACTGGTAACTTTACATAATAAAGATCTGTGTGTGTATGTATGTGTGTATGTGTTTCTTTTAGGCAGAGGTTGAAAAAATTATTTCAGTTGCCTGGGACATCTTTCAGCCCCTTCTCTTTGGACTGATTGGGGCAGAGGTATCTATCACATCTCTCAGACCAGAAACTGTAGGTAAGATTTTCAAAGTAGTACTTTGGTTAAAATCAACTCTTTTTATATTCAGTTGAAATATCTTTAGCAGGTATATGTTCCATGGTTCCCACTGTCACATTATGTAAAAACTTAATAATGATCTGTCTTCTAGAGTAGTTGGTTAGAAAATAATGTTTGTCAGTCTAAGACAGGGAATTTTATATCTTTCAAATTGTTCCTTGTAAAGAAAAGTAATACTGTTTACTACTATCAAAAAATACAGGCCTTAAAGTATTTTTTTGCAAGAATAAGAGTTTTCATCTAGTCTTGTTCTGATCAAGGGCCAGAATTTTAAAGATAACTAGTCAATTCAATAATATGTACCCATGGAATAGATATGTTTGTTCACTCATTGTTTTATTTACTTGTGCATTTAAAAACCATCATATTAAAACTCTCTTGATTCATAGCACTGTACTTAAAGTTTATGTGCACATATGTTCTCTATATTTCCTCCTTTTTTTTTTTTTTTTCATCACAATCATCTCTGTCCATCCTAGGGATCCCAGCTCCTGCTACCGCCTTCTGGATCTCACACATAGATTCTTTCCATACATCTTTAAATATACTTGTCATGTGCATACTTGTCAGTTTTCTCCCTTCAGAATTTAAACAGAGTCTCTCTTATCTTAAAATAATATCCTTCCATTCTAATACATGCTGCAACATGGATAAGCCTTGAGGACACAATACTAAGTGAAATAAGCCAGTCACAAAAAGACAAACACTATGATTTCCCTTATCTGATGTACCCAGAATAGTCAGATTCATAGAGACAGAAATTAAATGGTGGGTGCCAGGGTTTTGGGGGAGGGGGAAATGGAGAAGTCTTGTTTAATGGGTACAGAGTTTCAGTTTTGCAAGATGAAAAAGTTCTAGTGATTAGTTGCACAAAATTAGAATGTTTACCTTAATACTACTTAGCCGTACACTTAAAAATGTGTTAAGATGGCAAATTCTTTGTGGACTTTAACACAATTAAAAAATATTCTTTCTCCATTTCACTTCTCCCCTCACATGCTAATCTACCTCTCTCCTCTTTTCAAACTTTTCCAAAGAGGTAAGTAACCATACCTCCTTTTTCTATTTTAACTCTTATTCTTTTATTTAATATATTTCAGTCCAGCTTCTGCCCTATGACAAAACCAACCCTGCTCTGCCTGAGGTTATATTGCTAAACTCATTGAATACCTATCAGTCTTTATTTTATGTGAGCTCTCAGCAGCATTTGAGAGATCTTTAAAATACTTTTTACATTGAATTCTGAATCTTTATACTTTTCAGAGCCTTTGAGTCCTCCTTTACACTCACATATGTTGGCTTAAATACTGCTCTTCATCTAAGTTTTTCCTAAAGCCTCTATGCTACTTACTCTAAATAACATGTCTGAGTTCATCTACACTCAGTGTCATTGATTATGAACTATATACTTCCAAAATCTTTATCTCTAAATCAATATACAGGATGGGAAAAAAGTATGCATACAGTTCTCCATAGGGAATATAATACAATAATTAATAAATAATAGTACAAGGATAAACTCTGTATTTCACACACAACTGTGAAACTGCTTTGCCCCCACCCTGTATCCCATTACTAATTGGACATCACCCCTTGTGTAAGTCCTACAAAATTTCAAACTCAGTGTGTCAAACTTTCTCAGCATCCTCTCCTGAAACTTGTAATGTTCCCTCCTGGGAATGATACCATCTCTTGTATTGTGTAGTTTAGACAACAAATGCTTTTGAAAATTTACCAACCTGGGAAAAATACCCTTCAACAAAGAGCCACATAGCTTTTCTATAAAGAAAACATATTGCAGATTCACAATAGATCCCCCAGCAATGTCTGTCTGGTGTCATAGCATTTTGAACTTGAGACAGCTATTTATCCTTTCTGAATTTCATTTTTTTTAACTTAAAATGAGAAAAATTACCCCACAGGTTGTCAAGATTAAGTAAAGTAATTCATTAAAGGCTTACTACAAAATGTGGCACAGAGTAAACACTTAACAAATGTTACTTTTTTATTTATTTATCTATTTATTTTTATCTTTTATTTTTTGGTTTTTCAATTACAGTTGTCCCCAAATGTTACTTTTTTAAAAAATCACCCTATTATTTACCAGTCACCTTGGCTGTGCCTTTCTCAAATCCAGTAGCCTGCGGCAGCCCTTGTCACAATCCCTTATTCTACAAATCAGGGTGAACTCGCCTTTATTAACAAAGGATTCTAAAGGACTGAATGGAGTTCTGTAAATGTGAACCAAGGCTAATGGGCAGTCAGTGTGTAAACACCAGTATGGTAAAGTGCAGTAGAACGGCAGTGCCTGTTTTGATTGGTCAGTGCTCAGCCAGCTGTGTTCTGATTGGCTGCTTGCTTCCGTACTGGTTGGTAAATATTTTGACTACCACCTCTGGTCTTTAAACTCTGTAAAGATTTCTTAACCATTTTGATGGAAATACTGACCTTTCTTTCTTCTTGCTCTCTTACCAATATGTTTATACTGCACTTACCTTATAGTATATTAATTAGTTGTTTATGTTTCTGTCTTCCTCTGATTTTGAAGTTCATAGAAGCAAAGTCTGTACATTACATATTTTTGTGTACCTAGTACCTAGTCCAAATCCTCTTATGCACTGGTATCACTTAATAAATTTTTGTTGAAGAAACACATGGAAGAAAGTGTGCTTTTTGCTATAAAGCATCAAATCTCCTTTGTAGAAATTCAAGTATATTTAATTAATACCTCATTTTATTCTAAGGAAAATACCTTCTTTTAAACAAATAATATGATTGAACCAAAAGTAGGTTTACCATTATAATACGAATAAATAATACAATAATTAATAAATATTAATGAATTGTGCACCTGAAACCTGTATAATTTTGTTAACCAGTGTCACCCCAATAAACTCAGTAAAAAAACATGGTAAATTATCTGCCATCTTATGTAACAGAGTCCCATACTTCACCACAAAGTGACCTAAAGTCCAACCGTGTTTAGAGGAGAAATGTTTAATGACAGTGTATGAAGTTTTTGTGAACTGTGTTGTTAAGAGATATCCCAACATACTTACCAACCAACACATTTGTTAGTCATCTGCTCTAAGTGCTACATATAACAGTAGAGTGTATATGCTCCCTCCACACAAAAAACAATAATTGATAAATAATCAAAAATAAACCGTGTTTCATGTACTTTCAACTGTAAACCTCCTTTTGCCAGCTGCTGTACTGATATTTTGATAAATATGCCTAACTATTTTTGTCTTTTGAATTTTCAATAGATTTAGATTACCACTGTTGTTAGTATTTTTGATAGCATTTTGAATCAATAACTATGAAATTTGATTTCTCCCCCATATTTCATTTTGTCTAAATATTGAGTATTTCTTACAGGCCTTTGTGTTGCCACCCTGGGGATTGCAGTTTTGATACGAATTTTGACTACATTTCTGATGGTGTGTTTTGCTGGTTTTAACATAAAGGAAAAGATATTCATCTCTTTTGCATGGCTTCCCAAGGCCACAGTCCAGGTAATGATGGATAGGATGGCTTGGCATTTTAACTCCTATTTCTATTTGCTATCTTGAAATTTTGAATAAGAGGGCTTATTCAAATTTGGTGAAAATAAGTAATTGAAGTTTGAATTGTGAAAAGAGTTTGTACTAATTCACTCTTTACAAGTTTTATTTTTGGTATATTGATTCCTTAAATATGACAGTTCATTTAAATGTATTTAGATCACCAAGGTACATCAAAAATTCCAATAAGTCTCTACTAGGAGGCAGTAGCAGCAGGAGGAAAGAGTTGGAATTTTTATCTGTCAGAGTTCTCTAAATCCCCCAGTTGTTAATTCTTTTCATTTCATTATCTTCCAAGAAGAAAGAGAAACAAATAACATGGCTCATCTTAGGATTTGGAAATAGTTCAGTGTCAATATGATTGATGATTGGTTATGCTTGATCACAGTCTTTAGATATAAAGTAGAAAAATGTATTGACAATTCAGAAAATGCTTTACTGATTTTCTAGGTTATTAGTTGTATTAAATTTTTCAAACTAGGTGAATTGTCATTCACAATTCTCACCACATGACCCAAAATTTGTGCACTCTAATGAACAAGGCACTAACTGGTAGGTGCTTGAAATTATTGACCATAAATTTGGTAGAATGTCTATAATTGCTCATTAAATTAGCACTGTTTAGAGTAAGATTTGTTGTGAATGCAATATATTCCTGATTGTACTGTATATTTTCTAGAGTAATTATCCCAAATAAGATTTAACTCTTCCATCCTTGATTGTTTTGCAATTATTGAAGTATGCAAATTTATATTTCATGAAATAAAAATCAAATATTCTTAATTTAGGAAGCTTTGGAGGATGTATATGCTCTGTAACTATATGCTAGGTTTTATGTGGCTGTGGGCTTAGACATTATTCCAGAGAAGGTTATTTTTTTCCATTAGACTTTCAAAAGTGTCTGAGATATAATGACTAAGAATACTGGGAGATTAATCTAGTATAATAGGTGGAATAGTTTCTCCCTCAGTGTCTTTAGCTTCCACACTATTTCCTGTAACTTTAGTGGGTAAATATTAAAAGCATCACCCTATTAGATTTGATATGAAAGATTTATTTCTAAACATTAAAATTTTAAAGATGGCACCTTCCTATTATTAAAGCAAATTTTAAAGTACAGAGAAATTATCTAGGATGTGCTAAAGAATGTATGTTCTGTAAAAAATGTATTGTGTAAAATTTTCTTTTTTTCTCCTTTTGCCACAGCACAAGACTTCTTATATGTTTTTCTGTATTATTTGTTTTTCAAACTTTTTTGTTTATGCAATACTATGAAAATATTTTTTAAATCAGAACTCAGCATACATACAAACCCCCCAAAACACACACACATACACACAACGGAGAACTAAAAGAGAAATATACACCTGACCCTTGAATAATGTAGGGTATAGGAATGCCGACCTCCGCACAGTCGGAAATCTATGTACAACTTTTAACTCCCCCCAAACTCAGGCATCTCTCCCTATCAGAGGTGGATCGGTTCCAGGACCCACTCGTGGACAGCAAAATCTGAGGATGCTCAAGGCCTTGTATACAATGGTGTAGAACAATGCCTACATTCAGCCCTCTGCATATGCAGATTCCCAGCCACAGATGGAAAATGCTGTTTTTGCTCTATAGTTGGTTTAATCCATAGCACAAAACCTAGAGATACGGAGGGCCCACCATCTATTTATTGGGAAAAAAATCATATATAAGTGGGTCTTCACAGTTCAAACCCATGTTGTTCCAGGGTCAAATACATATAGCGCAATATACGTAATTCCTGCCAAGAATTTATGAAATGTTGGATCAGTTATGGTACCAGGTAACATGCAATAACAGGGAAGCCTCAGTAGAGGGACAAAATTAGATTGCTTTTTTCTTTCACACCAGCAGTCCACCAGGGCATTCCAGAGCTGGCAAGGTGACCACTGTCCTCAGCATGTGCACACTGATGTTTTCTCTTGTTTCACTGTCGTGGAGGCTAACGTGTTCTGTGGAATAAGGGAATAATCAGAGCGACTAATATATCATTTTCCCATGTGCACTAATATGGTATTTTGCCTCCAAAAGAAAATGAGAATTTTCATAAGATTTTCCAGTAGGTAAACTTTAAATGAAACATTTCACCAACTCCTGAGGCAAAGAGTAAACCAAATACCTAGTAAGATTAACTTCAAGTTTTGAAGGTGCTTATGATTTTCAAGTTTCATGATGTTTAAAAATTAGTTTTGACTCTAAAGCAATACATATTCTTATTTTTTTTATTTAAAAGTTCATCATCTTCCAGTGAGTATCACAGCATTTTTATCTGGTTCTTTCTTTTTATTTCTCTCTTTATTTTTAGCAAGAGGGGAAGGGAGAGAGAAAGAGAGGGAGAGAAGCATTGATGTGAGAGAGAAACTTTGATCGTTTGCCTTTCATATGCTCCCGACCAAGGACCAAACCCAACAAACTAGGCACATGCCCTGATAGGGAATCAAACCCATGAACTTTTGGTGCACAGGATGATGCTCCAACCAACTGAGCCACACCAGCCAGGACTCATCTTGTTCTTTCTTAAGTCCAAATTCCTAAACATGAAAGAATGAAATGACTGGTAACTTTCATCTTTATTCCAGAGAAAGTTAGTACATAGAATCATGTTGTAGTTCATTAATATCATGAGTCTGTGTTTTGAAATATATTTTCCTGATATTCTTGTAACTTTATGCAAATAGGTACATATGAATCATCATTCTTCCCCATGCAAGGGCAGGGACAGTTTTCAAACAATCCGAACCAAATTCAGTATACTTTGAAAGAAGACTAATAGAACTTTCTTGGTTGAGCAAAAGAACAAACAATTTGTTTAAAAATAATTCACCTTATACCTATGTTTTATCTTATCATGTTTCCAAATTTACCTTTAAACATTTATAGGCTGCTATAGGATCTGTAGCTTTGGACACAGCAAGATCACATGGAGATGAGCAGTTAGAAGAATACGGAATGGATGTGTTGACAGTGGCATTTCTGGCCATCCTCATCACAGCCCCAATTGGAAGTCTACTGATTGGTTTGCTTGGCCCCAGGATCCTCCAGAAAGCTGAGCATCAAAGTACAGATGAAGAAGTTCAAGGGGAGACTTCAGTACGACTTTAGAGGTGAAAAGAAAGAATGCTGAATACAATGATGACAAAGCTGCTAATAGGGGCTACTTGTGGCAACTAACAGAGGCTAATTTATCAAGATCGATAGTAAAATATGTAATGTTTAAGCTTCAAATGTAATAGAACCAAATGTGATTGTTTCTTTAAGTAACATTTGTAGTGGTGATGTTCTGCATCTTCAACCTGATCACTTTACCTTCTTTTTTTTTTCAAGCACCCTTCATCATATATCTTAATTTGTATGGGGACATATACACTTTAATGTACTGCCATAATTTAAAAAGCACATGGGAAAGACTAAGTTCATAATCCTGTTCTGCTAGTCACAGCTTCATGATTAGTGGTCACCTAGCCTCTCGTGTGTTGGGTTGGCGCCTCTTTTTTTTTTTTTTTAACTCCTCTGTTCTTTTTTGTTTTGAAATATCATAATCCAGTCCCTCATCAATTTCTACCCTCATTTTCCTTGCTAATATGCCTCCGCTCCATTTCTACTCCACTTATTATAACTGGTTTATCCCACCAAAATATGAAAGTACAAAAATATCTTCAATGGTTCTTCCTCTTGCAGCTATCTAGGTGACAGAAGACCTACCCTGCCTCCTAGCTGCTATACAGAGTTTCCCGTGCAGTGGCTCCTCTGAGTCTGCCTCCCCCTCCAGAGTGCCCTGTCCAGCCCTTTCTTATTTGTTTCAGGCTCTTCCTGTTCTTTAGGTGAGAGATAACTAATTTTCACCTCTATGCCAGCCTCATGAGTATCATATTAATCAAGGTAAGGTAAGCTGCTATAATGGAGAAACAAAAAAATACAGTACTTAAAAGAAAACAGACTTGTATTTCTCTGTCATGAAACTGGCTGGCTGGTTGATGCTGACTGGGTTACTCTGCTCATGAGGTAACTCAGAGACTTATGTCCTCCTGTCTGGAGGCTCTGCTGTGCCCCAACTTAGTACACAGTTTAAAGATGGATCTCTCCCAAGGCAAGCCATTTATTTTTAAGAAAGTGGACACACATCTCCCTTACATTCTATTGGTGATGACCACACCAGCTGTGAGGAGGCTTTGAAGCATTCACACTCCTGGGAGGAAGGAAAAAGCAGATTTGGGAATCAGGGGTACCACTGTGTTGAGAGTTACCATCACTTAGTAACATACTCTTGCATTTTAACAAGAGCTTTCTGAAGATGGTAATTTACACCAGAAGAGTGATTTCTGTGGCAATAATTTCAGACACTTGACATGCCAGCAGGAGATATATTGGAGAAAGACTTATCTGCACAGGTCACACTTTATCCCATTTACTCAACAGATGATCTTGCCTCTTGTCTATCACCCATAAGTTTCTGCTTCACTGTAGGTCAAGTCCTGCCTTGTTAGTGAGATAGTCACATTCAAATACAGTTGACAGCTTTTATCATATTGTTTGTACACATGAATAATTCATTACTTTCTTGTCATATCCCATCTAAACTCTTTAACCTAGAATTCAAAGTTCCATCTAATCTTGAAGTATATACTTAATATGTATTAAATGAATGGGTTATGAATATTCTAATCCCACTAAAATGATATGCATACAGCCTGTCCACTCCTCTCTTGTCATTCTATTACCATTCCAGCCCCTTCTACCATGACTTTCACCTCGGTTCAAAACTAGCTTTATTTGTATTAAGAAAAATAATATGAAGCCATAATAGGCTTTATTTTTATGTCAGCCTGACTCTGGTTACTCTATGGTTCCTATGATTCTGGTTACTGTATTCTCTTAGTGTGTATATTTTCAGTTTGGACAGAGTTTATACCAAGATTCAGATGGATCTTTCAAATTGAACTTCATTTTTAGATGTATCTTGGTGGTCACACCACAAACTTAATGCTCATCTGGTTCTCTACTTTCATAGGCTCTGAAACTAGATTCATTCAACAAATATTCACTGAAAGTCTTTGGTGGTCCAGGCACATCATCAAAACTTTCTGTCCTTACAGATCCGACAGTCTGACAGAGGAGACAGAAAGTAAGCAATAGACTGGAAAACACTATGAGTGATATTATGTGGGAAGTACAGGGGTACTAGGGAGCTCATAGCAGGAACATCCAACTAATGCAGGGGATGATGCGGTTTAGGCACAGCTTCAGAAAAAATAGGGTCTCAGCTAGGGTGTGTAGGATGATTGGGACTTAGAAAGCAAAAAGCATGTGAGGTAGTAGGGTATTTTAGTTAGTGCTGGTTCCCATTGTTCATGAGTAGTTTTTCTCCAAGTAACAGGCTTTGAATACTTATTAAGCTGTACAAAATACAGTTAGTATAAATAAATGAGAATGTTGTTATACATATTCGAGGACCCAAAGAAGAATCAGAAATGGAAATCTACAGAGTATAAAAATAGTAGAGCCCATTAAGCCACTATCAATAGCCTGTAGCATTTTTCAGAGCATGCAACAACTTTTTTGCTACCTCTACTCTGTGGACAGCTACCATTCAAATATCTATGACTCTGTATCCAGTATTGGCCTCTGCAGGGCTTACTATGTGAAGTTTCAGATTTGTCACCACCTTGTAAGTCACAGCTCTTGAGTTGTTTGGTGATCACCAAGTTAACTTGATACAGAGTATTGATCATGCCAACCAAACTTACTCTACCCCAACCACAGATGGAAACAATTACTCTTACATTCAGGTCCCTGAAAGAGGAGTATATGTGCTATATACACACTTCTGTCAGAGCACTCATAACCCCTTTTTGTTGTTTGTTTATATGTTTGTCCCCTATTAAATCAGTCAGTTAGGAGTGGAAGCCTTGTCTTGGTCATCTGTGAATCCTTGGCATTTTGCATAGGGCATGAAACACAGTAGGTATTTAATAAATGTTTATTGACTGAATCGGTGAAGGGATCCTCTTCCACTGTAGAAAACTGCCTGCCACATAACAGTTCAGATCTAAGTCTGCTTAGTCTGACTTAGTCAGCTCAGGCTGTGTAACAAAATACCATAGACTGAGTAGCATAAACAACATGTGAGTATTTTCTCACAGTTCTGGAGGCTGAAACACCAGCACAAGGGTGCTGATGAGAGCTGTCCTCCTGGCTTGCCCATGGCCTCCTTCTTGCTCTTCTTCTTGCTGGTGGGGAAGAGATGGGGATGAGGGAGAGTGGGCAAGTTCTCTTGTGTCTCTTCTTGTAAGAGTCCTCATCCCATTATCAAGGCCCTACCCATATGACCTCATCTAAACCTAATTATCTTCCAAAGGCCTCAACTCCAAATACTTCACATTGGAGGTTAGGGCTTCAAAATACAAACTGGCAAGGGTAGGGGGGAATGAGGAGGACGCAGTTCAGTCCAGAGCAGGGGTGTCATACTCCCAAGGATGGTTGTTAAACAGACACTGAAAATTCTTGTTATTCAATGTCCTTTTTTATTCCTACAACCAGTGCCATTCATACCCCATCTGAGAAGTATTTTTTAGATAGGCTGATAGGGTTTCAGACCTTTAAGTTATTCTCTCATTTCAGTATTTTCTCTTTAGTATTAATGCCAAATAACCTTGATTGGACTTAGGTGTCCTCAAAATTTCCTGTGCCATACACTTGCATTTGCAAACAATCTCATCCATTGCATTCTTTAAAAATAGTATTGATTAATTTTTATGATTATAAAATAATTTAATTGCAGAAGGTTTGGAACAGACAAATACAAGGAAAAAAACTGAAACTACTCTTAATGTAAGCACCCATTTTATTTTGATTCTTTTAAATTTTACTCTTGCTGTTCTGAGGGATGTCTTATTTTCAGAAAGATATATCTTCCACTGAATTAGCTGGGTGAAAATTAACATCAATATATACATTTGAGTTCTGTGAAGATACACAGATTGATGAATTTTTGTTTTATATAATGAATGTTAAGCCTTCCCCAAATTACTCAACTGGTAATGTTCAAATATTCATTTTGCAATAAATAAAACAAAAGTCCCTGCCATAATGGAGCTTACATGTTAAAATCCATTCATTTGCTCATTCAAATACACTTATAATATGTCTGCTATTTGTGAGGCATTATGTTAGATAGTGGGGAATACAGTGATGAACAAGATATTCAAGGGCTCTGTTTTTAATGTTACATGAGTTCTAGTATGTGGTTGACACTGTGGAATATAAATGTGAATAAGACAGGATACTTGCCTTTAAGAACCTTACAAGGAAAAAAGATATGCACAAATATTTGTAATCCAAATGAATGATTCACAAGTGTTCTCAAGGATCCAAGGTGGTGGCAGAGTGGGTGGATGTTACACTAACCTCCTCCCAGGGCCAAACTGGAATTATAACTAAAATATAGAGCAATCAACATAATAACCATTAGAAGACTAGTTGAAGAGAAGTCCTAAAACCAAGGATCTAGAGAAGAAGCCACATCAAGACTTATAGGAAGGGCAGAGACTCAAAAAAAAAAAAAGAAAAGAAAAGAAAAGGCTGGCCCCACTCCTATGGGCAGTAGCTAAAATTCCAGAGGGATATCTTAGCTGCAGAGGTTCTCCCTGAGAAGCCCCCAAGCCAGGTGCAACAGCCTAGAGCACCAGGGTCAGGAAGAGGTGCCCACATAAATCTGGCTGTGAAAATCAGCAGAGTCTGTCCACCTGGGAGAGATGAGAGTCTGCTAGAGGGACAGGTGCACTTTTAAAGAGCCAAAACACACAATATCTCATTTGTAGCCACTCACCCCGGGCTCTGGAGGAGGGAGGGCAGGGTAGATCAGACTCATGCTAAGAGAAACGGGTTTGTGGCTCTGGGGAGAGAATTAAGGGGACAGCTGCCAGGACCCCTGTGCTGACTCACTCACCCACATTGCACATGCAATCTTTCTTGAGTGGAGCACTCCCCTCCATATGACATCAGCCCCACCATCCAGACTTCCTGTTGCCCAGCCCTGTGGAGCTTCTACCATGCTGAGGAGTCAGCTGCCTGGGCCAAGGTGTGGAGCTCTGGGAAGACTCAGGGAGTGTCAGCAACTGAATTGTGTAGCTTTGGGGTGGGACCATTGCCCCCACTATTCCATGAAACTGACTGGTGCCTCCTCCGCACAGGAGATCCTCTAGCCTCACTCTTCAGGCTCCTGGAAGCCCCACCCTCCTGACTCTTGGTGGCTCCACCCTGCCAGGCTGGGCATAACCTGGACAGACTGAATCGTATGGCTCTGTGGCAGCGGCCACTCCCCGCAACTTCCTCCAAGCTTGATGAGCACCTCCCCCCTCCCAACTCCTGGCAGCCACGAAGTGCTGAGAGAGAGCTGCTGGCAGAATCTGGGACAGACTAAGTTGTGTGGCTCTAGGACAAGGAAAACTTTTTTCTTGCACACCCTACTGGTACAGAGTCCTCTCTTCAAATGACAAAATCTGGATCTGTTTGGGCCTGATAAACTCTGCTGGCCTCACTGTGATGACTTCCTGAGACCCCACCTGCCACAAAGGTGTGCAAGCACCCAGCTGGTGGCAGCTAGACTTGGTATGCCCTGGAACTTTTGCTGAGTGGCCTCAGACCCAGCACTGGTACCAGGTTTGAACCTGTATCAATTTGGTGAACACCACTCACCCCTACCTGGTGACTCACTGAGAATCTACCTCATACAACACAAATATCTCCAGAGGCTCTTTCAGTGACTAAGCCTAACAGGCAGCTGACAGGCAGAAGCAGATGGAGGTAGATCTTGGGATTCCTTGGGTCTTTTGCTGACCTGCCCCCAGGCCCAGTGATGGTAAAAGCCAGCCTTGGTGCACAGCTTCATCCTTCCCACACACACCCAGGCCCAACAGAGGGAGCCAAAAACTGTTGACTGCTTTATAGCTCCAATCAGGTTACCCAGGGCTGGTCACAGGCAGTGTCTGACACTGGCCTACACCAGTGTTCATCCCAAGAGGCACCAGAACAACACACCCAGTGGCCAGCTCAGACAACATCAGGGGAGGATCCAATTAGTTTCATAAGTGGCATATTCAAAGGGAGATCCCACAAGGCACCAGACCCTGCTGATGCAAATTCTGTCCCACATGTTCAGCACCTAAACAGCAGTTGTACACTGCAGTTGGGGTTGATCCTCACAGTCAGTCAGCCTGAGGGTTGATACCATGCATAAATGGGCCAATAGCAATCAAGACTCAATTACAACAGGACAGCCCACATAACCTACACAAGGGACATTCCTGGAGCACATAGTTCAGGTGATCAAGGAAACTACACTACTGGGTCCCACCGGACACCTACTACATAAGGGCACACTACCAAAAGGGGGAGTCATGACAGACCTACCTAATACATAGAAAACAAAAACAAAGAGGGAGCCAAAAGGGGGATACAAAGAAACATGCTCCAAATAAAAAAAGAAGAAGAAGGAAAAAAAAAAAAAAAAGGAGAAATCTCCATAAAAAGAGCTAAATGAAGTAGAGGCAAGCAATTTAGCAGATACAGAGTTCAAAGAATAGTTATGAGGCTGCTCAAGGAATTTAGTGAGAACCTCAACAAAGAGAAAGCAAGCGTAAGAAAAGAAAATACTGACCATCAAAAATAACCAGTCATAAATAAAGAATACACTTGAAATGAAGAATACATGAGAAGGAATAAACAGTAGGTTGGATGAAGCAGAGAATATAATCAGCAATTTGGAAGACAATGTAACAGAAGACAGAGCAAGAAAAACAACAAAAAGAATTTTTTTAAATGAGGATAGTTAAAGGACTTTTTGAATAACATGAAGTGTAACAACGTCCAGATAATAGGGGTATGAGAAGAAGAGAGAGAGCAAAGAATTGAGAACTTATTTGAAGAAATAATGACTAAAAACTTCCTTAACCTGGTAAAGGAAAAAAACACACAAGTCCAGGAAGCTCAGAGTCTCAAACAAGAAGGATGCAAAGAGGTCCACTCCAAGACATATCATAATTAAAATGGCAAAGTTTAAAGACAAAGAGAGAACCTTAAAAGCAGCAAGAGAAAGACAGTTAGTTACCTACAAGGGAGCTCCCATAAGACTATCAGCTGATTTCTCAATAAAAACATTTCAAGCCAGAAGGGATTGCCATAAAATACTCAAAATGATGAAAAGCTACAACCAAGACTACTTTACCAACTCCAAGCTAAATGAGTTTGTTACCACCAAACCAGTAATACAAGACACTTTAAAGGGTCTTCTAGAAGAAGGAGGAGAAAGAAATGTAGTTAAAAAAATAAAATGGCAATAAACATGTACCTATCAACAATCAGTTAAAATGTAAATGGCTTAAATGCTCAAATCAGAAGACATAGGGACCCTGGCTGGGTTGCTCAGTTGGTTGAAGTGTTATCCCATACACCAAAAGAGGCTGTATCTGGGACAGAGTAGTGATCTGGAGGCATCAGATGCCCCTCAAGATCCTCCTTCGCACCTCTACCATTTGTCTCTCCTCCCAATATGTTTGGGAAACTTCCTGCTTTTCCCTTTCTTACCATGAGAACAAAGAATTTCCTTATAATCACTAAGGAAATCACATAAGCCCTATAATCACAAAAGACCTTTTCTACTACAAAAACAGAGCAGAAAATAACTTTTAATCCTTGCTGAGCTAGGCACACCACGCTGAAGCTGAAAAGGGCTTATAATAAAATGAAAATTTCATATTTGGTCACCCATGAAAGAGTTGTAATTTGAATCAGACTTAAAATGATAAATAAGAAGAGCCCTGACTGGTGTGGCTCAGTTGGTTGAGTGCTGTCCCACCAAGAGAAAGGTCACCAGTTCAATTCCCAGTCAGGACACACGCCCAGGTCGCGGGCACAGTACCTGGTTGTGGTGCATATGAGAAGCAACCCATAAATGTTTTTCTCTCTCATGATGTTTCTCTCCCTCTCTTTCCCCTCATCCTCTTTCTCTAAAAATAAATAAATAAATAAATAAATAAATGTTTTTAATGAAGAGAACACCCCCAATAGATGGAATAACTAGGAAAAGACAGAGGCAGAAAGGAATACAGTGTGTGCAGAAGTAAAAATTGTTAGTCGTAGGAGGAAAAATTGATAGAAAAAGACAGTTTGTCTTTCTAAGAAGTTTGGGCTTTCTCCAATAAGTCGTTTTCATCTATATTTTAGGAAGCTGTGGATTCATTTAGAGAAACCTTATAGACCTCTATGCAACTGAGAATTCAAAGCTTCTGGGCCCTCCTTCAACCAGAGCGACTATGCCTTCTTTTGTTTTATATGAGGCTTTCCATGTAAAATTTCATGCGGAAAAAAAAAAACAAAGTCTATACTGATAATAGTATATTGAATGTTTACTTTGTAACAACCCCTGTTCCAGACACAAGTCATTTAACTCACAACAACACGTCCTTTACGGACGAGAAAGCTGAAGCTCGGGGAGGTAATGTATTTGCCTGAAGTCCCATAGCTATAAAGTAGCAGTGCTGAACTTTGAGCCCAGACAGTTTTGAGCACAGAGACTATGCTCTTTTATGGTATTTAAGCTGATTTAAGAAGAAACAAGATCTGACTTCTGACAAGTTATTTCTGGCACGTACAGCCACTGGCACTAGGTTTTGGCTAAAGGGCCCTGTCATCAACTATGTACCTGGACTTTTACAACCCAATAGATAAATACTCAAAAGAGACGTCAAAAGGGAAAGGTCGAATAGACCAAAACACACACCAGGCAGTCCAGGGGAGCCCCAAAACACTCGTGTCTGCAGGCGAGGGCAGCCACTTAAACGCGCGGCCACCACCAGCCCGGCCCCGACCCACAAGGCCCCGCCCACCGCCCGGGCCCCGCCCACCGCCCGGGCCCCGCCCCTCCACCCTCGCAGAGCCCAGGGTGCTGTGCACTAGTGCAACACGCGAGGTGCTAGCGGCGGTTGCTGGGCGTTAGAGCGGCACCAGGGGCAAAGGGGTATGCTGAAGGAATTGCAGGTACGGTCCATTTTTCTCCACTCCCTCCTTTCCCAGGTCCTTGGACACTAGCCCCTCCTCTGCTCCCAAGGCCATTCCCTTCCGGTAGCCCCAGGAGTGCCTTTCCTCACGCTTCATTTAAAGGGAGCAAACATCTGCTCCTTTGTCAGACTCGGGGGACACAGCCACAGACCTTTTCTCAGCCCCGTCCCCACCCCACGCCCCCCCCCCAAAAAAAATTTCTTTCTTCCCTCATCCCACATCTCACTTCATTATTCTCTCCTTTGCTCTTGTTTCTCATTTTACTTGCAAGGAAGAGGGGTCTGTCAGTCAAGACTGACTGCAAAATTAATGTTATTAAGCGCTGAGTATTGTACAAATGATGACTACCTGCAAACCTTTCACATGCTTCTCATAATTAGAGATGCATTCCCATCGTGGTTGCTGATGCTGGAAAGTCTCTCCTCCCTTCCCCCAGCGCCCCTCACCCCTGCCTGTTCCTGTTGGCTTTATCACAGTGGACAAGAACGTTAGATCATTGCTTTTAAAGGATGAAGGACAGTCGTCGCACACCTACGGTGTGTCAGGCATATCTTTGAGGAGTCTTTATAAGAGCCCTGAAAGCTCTGACAGGCCCCTGACATCCATCTAGGTGTGTCTTTTCTTATAGCCCATGAAAGATCAGATAAGGTGATGGAGAGTGGCAACTGGCATGAGTGTCACCGAGGCCACAGCCCACTTCATGATTTTCCACAGGTTACATAGAATCGTGATTTGTGCAACAGAAGCATAGAAAATTAACACTTATTACTGTCACACTTGAAGAATTAGTGCTCTCAAACATTTAGTCACTATGTGTCTCTGAAAAAAGCATTCCTATTTATGACTTTCTGTAAGTATAATTTTTATTGCTGTTTTTGTTGGTTGGTTGTCATGTGTCATGACCTCCTGCCCATTCCAGACAAAAGGAAAGAGGCAGGTGCAGTAATAGTAATATATAAAATAATGTTTTTATAACACTTCACATTTTGTACATTATTTTCATACTCATCCTGTTTATACCCTTCTATGAGATAGAGATGCCTAACAAAACTCCATTTTACTGAAGAGGAAACTGAACACTAAGATGGAACAGTACCTGGAACACAGTATAATGCACATTCAGTAAATGGTTGTTGAAGGTATAAATGGTTGAGATTCATAAAGAGCCATGTCTCATTTGCCTTTGTATTCTCTGGACCTAGACCTAAGTCTAGCAGTAGTAAACCCCTAAATGTGAGTTAGGTCAAGTGACTTACTCAGGGATAGGCATTCATGAAATATTTTTAGGGAACCTACTACTTTGTCAGGCATTATGAATACAATGGTAAGAAAGATTAAAAGTTCCTATTGCCATGGAGCTTAAACAGAAGAGAGAAAATAAACAAATAGACAATATATGAATAAGGAAATATTGGACAATGGTAAATATAATGAATAAGTAAAATAGTGTGAAGTGAGAGAGATTGGGGGAGGGGTTACTTTAGACTGAGTGGTTAGAGAAAGCCTCTCTGGAGAACTGACATTTTTCTGGGAACTCAGTTATATAAAAAAAAATTAAAACCAACCATGGAAATATTTGGGATCGGAACATTGCACAGAAGGAGAATTCCAATTGCAAAACCCCTAAGGTAGGAAAGTGCTTGGCTTTATCAAAGAACATTATAAAGATTGCTGTAGCAATGTTTTCAATGTAGAGGTGAGGGGAAAAAAAGAAGAGCATGAGGGGATGTTTGTACCACATACCAAATGAAAAAGACTAGGGAAGAAGATGTGTGTGGGAGGTAGAAGGGTATTTTTATTTTATTCATCTGGAGTTTGATATGCTCATTAGAAATCTAAAGTAAGTTCTGAGTCTTGACTTCTTCGTAAGGGACCAAAGGTACAAAGTTGAGAGTCATCTGCATGTAGGAAAAGCTACCTAGGAAAAATGTGTTCTCAGAGAGCATTCCATAGATTAGAGGTGAAGTAGAGGAAAAGAAGCAAGCAAAGGACATGGAGAAAGAGTAGCCACTGAAGTAGGAAGAAAACCCAAAGAGTGTGGTACTTAAAAGCCAAGACAACGATATTGAAAAATGCTGAGAGTAAAATAAGATCTGACCATTGGTTTAACACGTAGTAGTGATGTGCCTTGACAAGCACAATGAAAAGCAAATGTGATGTGAAGAAATGGACATAGCACTTATAGACATCTCAAGATATTTTTCTATGAAGAAGATCTGAAAATGGAGGTAATAATGGAATATATGGGGTCAAATAGTATTATTAAAGATAGGGATATGTAAGTTTATTTTCAGGGTAATAGGAGTGATCCAGTCAAGAGGGGGAAAATTATAGTATAAGAGAGAATATATATTTTAGGAGTGCAGCTTGTGAAAAAATGAGAGGAAATCGGATCCAGGGAATATGGAGAAATGTTATCTTGGGAACATGAAATTTATAGTAAAGAGAAAAGGGAAGAAAGGCAGCAGCTATAGGTAGCGATGCAGACACATGAGTAGATTTAGTAGTCAGAAGAGGAGAAAATTTCTGCTTCATATTTATTCTCTTTTCCTGAAATATGAAGTATGAGGCAAGATCAGTAAAGGGAGAGGAGGGGTGTTTGGATAAGAGCTTTAAGGAGTAAAGAGAAAATAGTCATTTCAGAGATAAACAACAGTCATACTTATCTTAGTCTGATCAGGTTACTATAACAAAAATGCCATAGACTGGTTGCTTTTAAACAACAGGAATTTGTTTCTCACAGTTCTAGAGGCAGGGAAGTCCAAGATCAAGATGCTGGCAAATTCAGTGTCTGGTGAGGGCCGATTCTTGGTTCACAGATGGCTGATAGGGGGAGGGGAGCTCTCGGGGTCCCTTTTACAAGAGCACCAAGTAAACTCTCATGACCTAGTCACCTACTAAAGGCCCTACTTCCGAATGCCATCACTATTCAAGGTAATATCTCATTAATGAGAACAAATACTAAATACTACCTAGGAATTTTAACAGTGGCAAAGTCGATTTGAATTGTAGTAGTAGTTTAGACAAGATTTGTATTGTCCTGATTCAATAATAATGCCAGCTAGGTATCATCTTTTAAAAAAATACTGATTTCATTTTAATGCTCTTCATAAAAAATATTCTCTTTGTGTATATAGGTCTTAAATTTATTTGTTCAGAAAGACATACTGAAGTTGTTTTTACTTCATGGTTTTTTGTGTAAACTCAAATAAAAGTTCTTTAGCCCTGACCAACTGGTTAGAGCATCATCGCATACACCAAGGCTGCAGGTTCGCTCTCTGGTCAGGGCACATACAGGAAGCAACCAATAAATGAATAAATAAGTGGAACAAAAATTCTCTCTCTCTCTCTCCCCCCTCTATCTCTCCCACCCCCCCTAAAATCAATAAATTATTATTTAAAAATTATTTATCTGAAAGGTAACAATAGTTCCAAAGATTCTAAAGCAGTACATACAAACACAAATACTGATGAATTTGCTTTACCTACCATTCATTTAATAAATAGATGTTAAGTGTCTATTATGTGTAGTGCCTAAGGGCATGTAATACATATTGAAACTCACCTGAATTAAAATTCCAGCTTTGCCACTTTCAATGGAAGGCAAATGTTTCAGTTAAGAATAGTTGAAACTTCCAGCCAAGATGGAGACCTAAACAGACACACTACATCTCTCTCCACAGCTAAGAAGGAATACAACTACCTCAAAACTAGAGACAACCAGAAGTTCCAGAAAATCAAGCTGCATGGAAGTCCAACAAACAAAGATATAAAGAAGAAATACTCATCCAGACAGATAGGAGGGTGGAACTAGGGCAGGGAGGACACGGTGTGGCAGCAGTGGCAGCAGTGGCAGCAGCAGCAGGCTGTCAGGAAGTGCAGTCAAACATTTAAAAAAGTCAAGAGAGACACCTGGGAAGCACTCCCAGCAACACACCAGACCACAAAGCTCACAGTTCCATCACCAGGGAAAATAAAGCCTCATTGCTTCTGACTGTGAAAACCAGTGGGGATGGGGTGGAGGAAGAAACTGCCTGTCTCTCAGTAGAGTCCGCTTGTTTAAAGGGCCCCCACAGTCCTAGAACATCCACAGACCCTCCCACTCTGGGAACAATGACCAGGGCAATAGCTAGGGAGGCGCCAGTCCCATATGGAAGTGGGAGAAGCGCCTGGAAAAGGGGCGAGTGCTAAGCAAGTGGCATTGTTCTCTCTCAGACCTCTCCCCCACACACAGCACCACAACGTGGTGAAATGGGTCAACCTGTACTAACGAATGTTAAGACTCCCCACCTTACAATGTAACAGGTGTGACAGCTCTACCTAAGACACAGAGGCAGACAAACACAGGAGCCTGTCAAGATGAGGAGACAGAGAAGTATGGCCCAAAAGAGGGAACGGATCAAGGTTCCAGTGGGAGAACTAAGCGATGAAGGGATAGCCAATCTAAACAATGAGGAGATAGCCAACCTAACAGATGCAGAGTTCAAAACGCTGGTGATAAAGATGCTCATAGACTTGACAGATATCCTTAAGTATGGCAGACACATAAGAGGTGAAGGCTATGCTAAATGAAATGAAGGAAAATCCACACAAAACCAATGGTGAAGAGAAGGAAACCGGGGTTCAAATCAATGATTTGGAACACAAGGAAGAAAAAAAAAAACAATCAACCAGTACAAAATGAGGAAACAAGAATTGAAAAAACTGAGGAGAGGCTTAGGAACCTCTGGGACATTAAATGCACCAACATCCGAATCATAGGGGTGCCAGAAGGAGAAGAGGAAGAGCAAGAAATTGAAAGCTTACGTAAAAAAATGATGGAGGAAAACTTCTCAAATTTGGCGAAGGAAATAGACATACAAGTCCAGGAAACCCAGAGAGTTCCAAAGAAGCTAGACCCAAAGAGGACCACACCAAGACACATCATAATTAAAATGTCAACGGTTCAAGATAAAGAGAGAATCTTAAAAGCAGCAAGAGAAAAGAAGAGAGTTACCTACAAAAGGGTGCCTATAAAATATACTTTAAAAAAATAATAGTTGGTACTTAACTGTGTGTATTATGATTTTTGAAAGCAATATCACAGTTATTGTGTGTCCAATTGTTAATGCTGCCATCAAATTTAATTGGTATTTCTAAAATCTGTAGTTATGGAGGGGATATGAAAAATGATTTTTACGTATTTAGTTAAGTCACAAAGTGAATCATCCACATTTCAAGGACTAAGTATTGGCTATTAATATTTGCTGAATGATATGTGGTGGAGTCACTAGATGTCACTGTTGCATAGCATTGCTCCAAAAAGAATAACCCCTAAATACAGACCTTAGATCATCTGACATCCTTCCCCTGACACCATTTTATAGGTTTGGAATTGAAGTACAGAGAAGTGAAGTGACAAGAAATTTACTTAATATAAGAGCATATTCAAAGCACAGAGCGTAGTTTGCCCCAGTTTTCACAGTACCACATTGTCCGTTATTAATATGTGCCATCACATTCTAATAAAGCTGGTGAAAAGTTTCTAAATCCATCAAAATTTTTCATGACTTTAAAAGAAAAGGTTATATATGATTATAATGCTGCATACTTATAATAAAAATTATCAGTTCAGTACCATAGCTTTTGCTATGATCTATACAAACATCTCACTTTATTCCCATAATTGCAAGATATATATGTATGTATGTGTGCTTATGTACATATGTATGTATGTATGTATACTCTGACTCATTCCAAAAGGATTTTAAGAATGTTACTGAAATAAATATAGCATAAAATTCTTCAAAACTGAGGTGATCATAAATATAAGATACTGCAATATAAACCAGTATGAAGTATTCTTTTTGTTAGTATACAAAAATGACCCCACAATTTCCAGTAAACTTAGATTTGGTTGGCTATTCTCAAATTTGATTCCGCTTTCTCTAGCTGTGAGCATGAAGTAAGAAAAATAGATGGTACTATGCCCATTAAAAGATGATGAGATATTGTAATTTACCCAAGATCATACAACCAGTTTATTTCTGATTTTAAAGCCTCCATTCTTTCCATTTTGCTAGCTATCCAGACATCTAATAAGAAGACTCCTCACAAGATACAGTCACTGTAACTCTTAAATACCTGGATTACCACTATTACTTCTGAATTATACAGGTAGGCTTTTGTTTATATCAAATTGTTTAAATATATCTTATTGATTATGTTGTTACAGTAGTCCCAGTTTCTTTTCCCTTTGCTCCCCTCTTCTCAGTACCCCTCTTCCCTCGAGCAATCCCACCCCTCTTAGTTCATGTCCATGGGTCATGCATATAAGTTCTTTGGCTTCACCCTTTCCTATATTATTTTTAACTTCCCCCTGTCTATTTTGTACCAACCAATTATGCTTCTTAGTCCCTGCACCATTTCCCCATTTCTCCCTCTTCCCACTTCTAGATGATAACCCTCCAAATGATCCCCATACCTATAATTCTGTTCCTATTCTGGTTTGCTTAGTTGGATTCTGTTTTTATTTTTTAGATTCTGTTGTTGACAGTTGTGAGCTTGTTGTCATTTTAGTGTTCATAATTTTCATCTTTTCTTAAGCAACTCCCTTTGACATTTTATATAATAATAGCTTGGTGATGATGAGCTCCTTTAGCTTTATCTTGTCTGGAAAGCACTTGATCTGCCCTTCCATTCTAAATAATAGCTTTGCTGGATATAGTAGTCTTGGTTGTAGGTCCTTGCTTTCCATCACATTGAATACTTCTTGCCAGTCTTTTCTTGCCTATAAAGTTTCTTTTGAGAACTCAGCTGATAGTCTTATAGGCACCCCTTTGGAGGTAACTCACTGCTTTTTTCTTGCTGCTTTTAAGATTCTCTCTTTATCTTGAACCTTTGGAATTTTAATTATGATGTGTCTTGGTGTGGTCCTCTTTGAGTCTAGCTCCTTTGGGACTCTCTGGGCTTCCTGGACTTATATGTCTATTTCCTTCACCAAATGTTGGAGTTTTCCTTCATTACTTTTTCACATAAGCTTTCAATTTCTTGCTCTTCCTCTTCTCCTCTGGCATCCCTATGATTCAGATGTTCCTGAGTCCCTCCTTATTTTTTTCAATTCTTGTTTCCTCATTTTGTACTAGTTGACTGTTTTTTTTCTTCCTTATGTTCCAAATCATTGATTTGAACCCAAGTTTCCTTCTCTTCACCATTGGTTTTGTGTGGATTTTCCTTCATTTCATTTAGCATAGCCTTCACTTCTTACCTTATGTGTTTGCCATACTTAAGGATATCTGTCAAGTCTATGAGCATCTTTATCAGCAGCGTTTTGAACTCTGCATCTGCTAGGTTGGCTATCTCTTCATCGCTTAGTTCTCCCACTGGAACCTTGATCTGTTCCCTCATTTGGGTCATACTTCTCTGTCTCCTCATCTTGACAGGCTCCTGTGTTTGTTTGCCTCTGTGTCTTAGGTAAAGCTGTCATACCTGTTACATTGCAGAGCCTTAGGTATTTGTCAGTACAGGGCGATCTGTTTTACCATGTTGTGGTGCTGTTTGGGGGAGAGGGGTCTGAGAGAGAACAATGTCACTTGCTCAGCACTCGCCCCTTTTCCAGGCACTTCTCCCACTCTGTATGGGACTGGCACCTCTCTAGCAGTTTCCCTGGCCATTGTTCCCAGAGTGGGAGGGTCTGTGGATGTTCTAGGACTATGGGGACCCTTCAAACAAGCAGACTCTGCTGAGAGACAGGCAATTTCTTCCTCCGTCCCAACCCCCACTGGTTTTCACAGTCAGAAGCAATGAGGCTTTATTGTCCCTGGGTCTGGAACCATGAGCTGTGTGGTCTGGTCTGGTGCTGGGAGTGAACCCCAGGTGTCCCTCTCGACCTTTTTAAATGTTTGACTGTGGTTTCTGCCAGCCTGAGGCTGCCACTGCTACCACCACTGCTGCTGCCACCACTTCTCATTTTTTCCACCCCGGTTCTGCCCCTCCTACCTGTCTGAATGAATATATCTTCTTTATATCTTTGTTCGTTGGACTTCCATGCAGCCTGATTTTCTGGAACTTCTGGTTGTCTCTAGTTTTGAGGTAGTTCTATTCCTTCTTAACTGTGGAGGGAGATGCAGTATGTCTGTCTAGGCCTCCATCTTGGCCAGAAGTCTGTTTATATCAAATTTATTTCAAATAATTTCACAGACCTGTTGACAAGGTGTTTTTCTGTCAAGAAATTGAGCTCTTAAAATGAGTTGTTCAGATAAAGATAAAATTTGAGTTTAATTCTAACTATAGTACCTTCGAATGTGACCTTATTTGGAGAGATGGTCTTTACAGAGGTAATTGAGTTAAAATGAGACTATTTTTATGGGCTTAATCCAATATGACTAGTGTCCTTATAAAAAGGGGAAATTTGGAGACAGACACCTATGTAAGGGAAACCATCTGAAGAGGAAAGCAGAAATTGAGGTGACACTTTACAAGCCATGGAATTCCAAATATGCCAACCGATACCAGAAGCTAGGAAAGCTGCACAGAACAGATTCTGTCACTACCCCATGAAGGAGGTCACCTTGTCATCCTGGCTTAAATATGTTGCCTCCAGAGCTGTGAAACAATAAATTACAATTGATTTTTTTAAGTTTAATTTATCTTTATTTTAAATTAAAAATTTATATTAAGGAAATAGGCATTTTAAAAATTAGATAAGAGAGTAAGAGGTGTCCAGGGAAAGAAAGAAGTCCAAAGGAAGCTAGAGATAAGGAGACACATAGGTGAAGGAAAAAATGGACAGGCATGGTATTAAAAAAGAGGGAAACGGATAATGGGGAGAGAGCTGTGACCCTTTATTGTGCCTAGCTTGCTTCCGATCCCTACATCACTAAAGTATCTGTTTTTTCTTCTTAACTTCCTCCATTGAAATTGTACCCCAAAATCTATCATAATCAAGTTCCTAGTTCTTCAAAAGCTTCCACTCTTTACGTTTTTGTATTATAGGAGTAGAACCTTTTCCTAAGTTGTCCTATTGATTCTTTATATGTCTTTGCAGCATAATTATTAAGGATCTTATTCATTCTATAATTTGCTTCCTTTTTCTTACTCTTAGTTTTTCAAATGCATCTCTTACTCTTCTACCAAAGATGCCTTTCTTGTTGAACATGCAGAATGTTTTCATTTTTGTTGTCATTTTGATTATATGACATTGTTTTATTCTCAGTTCACTCAGTGTTTATTCCAAAAATATTTATTGAGTACCTACCTGTACTAGCTACTATTTGGATCAAGGGTAAAACCAGAACGAATTCCTTCTCTGATGGAACTCCACAGGCTTCCAATTCCATCCAAGATGGACTAGGCTTACTATAACCTCTTTTCCACTGCTCATAATCAAAAACTCTAGATAAAACGCGAAGAACAATGACCTGAGGTCTCAAATGTAACTAAAAGCAGGTGGATTGTGAAGAAGAGTCAAAACTACAGATGTGAATTTTTCTTGTGCTTGCATCTTTGACCAGAATGAAAGCAGGCACCAGTCATGCCACTGTGTAAGGACAGCACAGGAGGAAAAAACTATAATAGAAACCTATTTTTTGGCCTGAAAATCTGGGGGAATGGATCCTATATTCCACAGAAAGTGTGAGGAATCCTTGTTATTGTTTTCCTTTTGCAGCTTTTCCCAAAGGGCAAGGCCTGTCTCTGGCATTACAGGCAGTTAAAACTCAGAGAAAAATCCCATCTGACCAGAGAAACCAGGAAAAGAGACCTTGAGATACAGAGAGTGGAGTGGTATAGGGATGCAGGTGCAGAAGAGGAGAAGGCTGGAAAAAGGAGCTCCTTTATATGGAACTTAACCAGGTGTCTTGGGTCACGTACAGCTGTGCATGCATGAGACAGGCCCAAAGCAGCATAGCAGTGGCTTTAAGAACTGGAGTAGAATCAAAAGAAAACAAACAAACAATTTTAAAAAAACACTGTTCGAGTGACAGGCTAGGCAGTATAACAAAGGCTTTGTTCAATGCCCAGAGAAAGTTAAGAAAAATCTTATGTCTACACTTATCCCAATTGATTGCCTACTAAACAAACAAAAAATAAATATTCCTCAGAGGACTTTTAGCAGGATCCAGTATCTGCATAAAAAATGTATAGAATATGCTCCAGAAGTATTTGACCTATAAAAAAACAAGGAAATGGTTGTGTTAAGGGGGATATAATCAACAGATGCCAACACAAAGTAACACAGATTTTGAAATTAATTTAACATCTTTGGATGTTAAAGCAGCTTTTATAAGTATGTTTTATGTGGTAAAGCTAAGCATAATTATAATGAATGGGAAGATATGCATTCACAACAGAAAATAAAAACAGTAAAGAAAAGCAAATAAATTTTGAACTAAAAAATTCACTTAATAGCAAAATGGAAATGAATGAGGAAAGAATCAGTGAACTTGATGGTTAACATATAGAAACTATCCAACCTGAAGAACAGAGTGTAAAGAGATTGAAAAATAAAATAAATATGGCCTCAAGGGCCTGTGAAATACTACTATGGAGTCTACAGCCTAATGAGACAAGCACATTAAACAATCACTCTAATGAATATATAATTGCAGACATTAATATTCTGAAGAAAACAATCAAGGTTCTATATGAGCATATAAAAACTAGACCCGACTTAGCCTAGGGGCAGACAAGGTGTCTCATAAATCTTCTCTGAGGATATGGTCCTTGAGCTGTATCCCTCAGGAGTTAACCAAATGAAGGAGAGATTTGTGGTGGACAGTGTTTCAATTAGAAGGAAAAACAACTGTTACTCCCCTGGAGAAGGAACCTGGCAATTTTGAAGACCTAGAAAAAGTTAGAGTGGCTAAGTGATTAAAAAAAAAAAAAAGGAAATGGTATGGAATTAAGCTAGAGAGGGAGCCAAGGACCATATTGTGCAGAATCATGTAGGTCATTTCAATGGACCAAATGTTTGTATCCCCCCAAATTTCATGTGTTGAAATATTAACTACCAATGAGATGGTATTAGGATGTGAGACCTTTGGGAGGTAATTAGGTCATGAGGGTAGAGTCCCTATAAAGGGATGTGTACCCTTATATAAGGGACGCAGAGAGCCCACTAGCTATCTTTTTGCTATGTGAGGATACAACAAGAAGTCAGCAGTCTGCAACCAGGAAGGAGCCTTCAACAGAACCCAACCATTCTGAGATGCTGATCTCAGACGTTCAACCTTAAAAACTGTGAAGAATAAATTTATATTGTTGATAAAGCTACCCAGTTATGGTACTTTGTTATAGTAGTGTGAACTAAGACAGTTATGTTCAATACTTTTGTCTCTTTTCTAAAGTCAGTGAGGAGCATTGGGGCACTCAACCGGTGGACTGGTAAAGGACTGAGAGATGGAACCTTTGGATTCACCAACTTGTAGCAGGTAAGAAGGATGAGGCTATCTGCTGGCGACAAGGAAAGAATAAGAAGATGGCAGTGGAGAAGAAATGAGAGAGTGGTTTAGCAAGAGCCAAAAGAATAATGTTCCGTTGTGTCATATGGTCAACTGGAGGTTATTTATTACTTTAGCTAGAATTTTTTTGTGGGCAGACAAGGGTAGAACCTCAACTAGAGAATATTGAGGAATGAGTGAACAGGCAACCCACAGAATGAGAGAAGATATTTGAAAATTATATATAAGCTAAGTGATTAATATCCAGAATATATAAAGAACACTTACAACTCAACAACAAAAAAATAAATAACCCAATTTTAAAATGGGCAAAGGATTTGAATAGGCATTTCTACAAAGAGGATATACAAATGGCCAAGAAGCAAGTGAAAAGATGCTCAACATCACTAGGGAATGCAAAGCAAAACTACAATTAGATACCATCTCACAGCCACTACATGGCTATTATCAAAAAACAAGTACATACAAGGAGAAATTGTACTCCCTGTGCTTTGTTGGCGTTAATATAAAATGATATAATCACTGTGGAAAACAAGTTTGGCCGTTCTTCAAAGAATTAAACATAGAGTTAGCATATGATCCAGCAGCTGTACTTCCATTTTTCAAAATGGGCAAGAGATTTGACTAGACACTTTACTAAAGAAGATATTCAAATGGGCAATAAGTATATGAAAATATATTAGTCATCAAGAAAATACAATTTCAATTCACAATGCAATATCACCAGAATAACTGAAAGGAAAAAGATGATGCCAAGGTACAAGGATATGAATAATACTTAAGAGTACTTGGTTCAAATTCTAGCTATGGCACTTGCTAGATATGTGACTTCAGGAAAATTAATGTAACCTTTGGTCTCAGTTTCAATGTCTATGAAATGATGATATTAATAGAAAATAACTCATAGTTGTAATTATAGTGAGATGATTCACGTTAAGTGCTTACCATAGCTCAACTGTGTCAGCTGTTACATCATTTAATCCTCACTATAACCAATAAATTAAGTAATATTGTATCATTATTTCACAGATAAGAAAATTGAGGCCTAGTGAGATAAGTCACTTCCCACAGTTATTAAAGATAAAGAGGAGAATGAAATACATTTCTATCTCAGCTCCAAAGTCCTTGTTTTTAGTTAATATGCATACCACCTACCAATTCCACTCTTGGCAAATAAGTAAGGAGAGTATTGAGTAATTGTCAGGCACAAAAATTGCTTGACACAGTATCAAACTTCTTTCATAGCTGCTATACTATACATTTATTATTCAGACTCCTTATCTAGGTTTTGAAGCTCTAATGCATGATGCTTGCCTGGATAACAAGTTCTGCTATCCTAATCATGATATAGTTGTAAATCTTAAAATATACTGCCTGGTTTCTTGATGTCTCTGCTTTTATGATTCTTGGTGTTATGTCTGCCAATTCCTAGTCCATCTGCCTAGTTATGACTCACAGTTTCTCCTCATTCAGGCTGCAGTTCAAATGTCACCTTGATCACTGTAACATCATCCTGTCTTATTTCCTTCAGTATTTAATCACAATTTGAAAATAGTGTTTTGTCCTTCCCTTATCCAAACAAGAATATAAACTCCATGTAAGCAGAAATCTATTTGTATTTTGTTTTGTTTTGTTTTACTGGTTTACCTTCAGAGCCCAAAAGAGGAGACATTCAAAAATAGAGTGGATGAATTTTGCGCCCTGAGTTCAAATGTTTTAATGGTTTTAACCTTCAGCCTGTACTTTGAGAACTTGACACAGCTTGGGTGATTTGCCCGCCCTCCATGTTCACAGAGCTTACTAACACTTAACAGCCAATGACAAGTAGTCATTCTAACGACAAGGTAATAATTATATTTCTTTCAACTAAAATGTAACTTTACCCTAAAGAAAATTAGACATCTAATTTTTTAATCAAATTTAAATAAACATTATTTTCTGTTGATTGTCATAAATTAAGTTGACCACTTATAGGATTTTAAATATTAATATTTTACTTCATTAAAGTGAGACAGTATATGTAAAGCACCTAGCATATGGTGGATACTCAAATGTTAATGTTCTTTTTCATTAAAATTTTTCATTATTAAAATTGCTTGCATTTTTAAAAAATATAGATATGTAAAACACTAGGGGAGTTGGTCTTACCAAATTAAATTAAAACTTAAAATCTTTAATTTTCTTCTCAAATTTTTAAGTCAAATATACTCTCCCTACACTCAAAGGCAGCAAAGATCCCAGAGAAGGTAGAAACAATAGATACTTTAAAATAAAAATTTCCAGATCTTTTTCTTCTCTTGATGTGGTTCTAGTTAATTCTTTTTTTCTATTTTATTCTTATTCTAAGTAAAACATTTTATTTTATTTAAATCTTGGCCTAAAGACCTTTCAAATAAATCATGTGTGAAGACAGCATATATAGTAACATATAGATGTAGATATTAATGCACTTGATCATGTTTCATTTTAAATTTTCTTGGAGTCTCTTATGCAGGACTGTGACTGAAGATAGGGTAAGTCAGTGGTGGAAATGATCTCAAGTTTGAAATACAGAGCTGAGTTTTCTAATATATGCTTTTAAGATGTCCAGCAAGACTTCTGGTCAGGATGGAGACATTGGTAAACATGCCTCCTTGCACAACTATAGAAAAAAAAAAATACAACGAGACCGCAAAACAAATATCACCCAGAACTGTCAGAAAATTGAGCTGAATGGAAGTCCAACAACAAAGATTTAAAGAAGCCACGTTCTTCAAGATGGGTAGGAAAGCCAGAGACACAGAGAGGCGCAGAGAGGCACGAAGAGGTGGAGATGTGTAGGGAAGTGCAGGCAAGCACTGAGATGAGGAACGGGCAGTCCTACATCTGTGTGTGGTGGATAAAAATCAGGAGGGATACCTTGGGAATGAGGGATCCCAGCCCCAGACCAGACCCCTGAGCCCAGGGTTCCAGCACCAGGAAAAGAAGTCTCCATAACATTGGGCTTTAAAAACCAGTGGGGGTTGAGGTGATGGAAGAAGCTGCAGGATTCTCAAAAGACTCCAGTTAAAGGTCCCACAACAGACTTAGGGACAGACACACCTGCTCTGGGATTCGGCACCAGTACAACAGCTAGAAGGGCAACGGTAGCAATGGGGAGAAAGAGAAATGACTGTTAACAGGGCAAGTGCTGGGAGACAGCTTCTTACCAGGCAAAACTCCAGAGGTCAGGCAGCAGCATTGTCCCCTCTCCAAGCCCCCTCACCCCCCACACACAGAGCAACAGAGTAGTGACATGGGTTGCCCCCCCACAGGCAATTTTACCTAATGTTCCATGCAATATAAAATAAGAAGTGTGCTTTTCTTCAAAAGGCCACACTACTAAGAGAGGGAGTCAAAACAGCTCTACTTAATTCACAGAAACAAACACAGGGAAGTTCCCAAAATGAGGAGACAAAGAAATATGGGCCAAATGAAAGACCAGAACAAAACTGCCAAAAAAAGAACTACGTGAAATGGAGATAAGCAACCTACCAGATGCACAGTTCAAATCAAGATGCTTCAGAAACTCACTGGGTACTTCAATTGCATAAAAAAGACCCCTGCAGAAATGAAGGTTGAATTAAGTGAAATTAAAAAAAAAAGTCTACAAGGAATCAACAAGTGGAGAAGATGAAGCTGAGAATCAAAGCAATTATTTGGAACACAAGGAGGAAAAAGCATTCAATCAGAACAGCAAGGAGAAAAAAAATTTTTTAAATGAGGGTAGGCTAAGGAACCTCTGGGACATGTTTAAATGCACCAACATCCAAATCATAGGGGTGCCAGAAGAAGAAGAGCAAGAAATTGAAAACTTATTTGAAAAAATGATGGAAGAAAACTTCCCTGATTTGGTGAAGGAAATAGACATACAAGTCCAGGAAGCACAGAGAGTCCCAAACAAGCTAGACCCAAAGAGGACCACACCAAGACACATCATAATTAAAATGCCAAAGGTTAAATAAAGATAGAGAATCTTAAAAGCAGCAAGAGAAAAGAAGAGAGTTACCTACAGAGGAGTACCCATAAGACTGTTAGCTGATTTCTCAAAAGAAACTTTGCAGGCAAGAAGGGATTGGCAAGAAGTATTCAAAATGATGAAAAGCAAGGACCTACAAGCAAGATTACTCTATCCAGCAAAGCTATCATTTAGAATTGAAGGGCAGATAAAGTGCTTCCCAGACAAGGTAAAACTAAAGGAGCTCATCATCACCAAGCCATTATTATATTAAATGCTAAAGGAAATTATATTAGAAAAAAGAAGATAAAAACAATGAACATTAAAATGGTGATAAATTCACAATTATCAATAATCGAATCCAAATAATAAACTAAGCAAACAAGGAGAACAGGAACAGAATCATAGATATGGAGATCTTTTGGAGAGTTATCAGTTGGGAGGGGTAAGTGGGTGAATGGGGAAAAGGTACAGGGATTAATAAGCATAAATTGGTAGGTACAAAATAGACAGGGGGATGTTAAGAACAGTATAGCAAATGGAGTAACCAGAGAACTTATATGCATGACCCATGGACTGAACTAGGGGGTACTGCTGGAGAGAATGGGGATACCAGGTGGAGGGGGGCAAAAGGGAAAATTGGGACAACTGTAATAGCATAATCAATAAAATATATTTTTAAAAAACAAAACAAAAAAGTTGCCTTGAATTATGAACTATTAAGTATTACATATCTATGTGATATGCACATGATTTTGGTTAATAACTTTTAAATGAATATTGGAAGTGCTTCATCTGTAAAGATATCTGACTTTACTATGATACAACTTTATGATTTAAAAAATATTTAAGAAATTAATCCCAGTTAACCATGTTTGTTTTTAGATGGATTTATAGCCCTGTTTTTTTGTCTCAAGTAATTTTTCTTTTAAATATTAGCATGTATACCACAGAACCAGAAAATGAACATTTGGAGGATAAAAACATCCAATCACATATGACTCCTCAGGTAAGAACTTAAAACTATACTGTAATATGTGATATGAAAATCAACCTGATATTGAATTTATTTCCAAAACTTATTTATTAGATTTCTTTTATAACTATGGTTAAAAAATAAGAAGTGGTCATTTTAAAACAGTCAGTTCTAATAGGTCCTAAGAAATGAGCACAAGTAAAAAAAATGGAGAGGGATGACTACAGATTATTTTGGAGTTAAAGAGGGCATATTTTAGGAATAATGGAAATATGGCTTCTTATTTCTTGCCATGGCCAGAAAAACGTAAGTAATTTAGACTGCAAAAGGTAAAGGCAAATCTAAGCTAATTAAAATCTACTATCAACAAGGTGGGGGCTAAAGTAGGTTTATAGCTGTAGGTACATGAAATAGAGTTTATTCTTGTATTATTTATTAATTATTGTATTATTTTCCATACGAACAACTGTAAACCTACTTTTGTCTTACCCTGTATTTGAAGAGACCTAAGTTTTATTTTTACAAGTATATAAAGTAAGTAAGTAGACCTTTTGTAGATCTGTTTTACTAAATAATAATTGCTCATATTAGAATTATAAATTCTAATTTATAATTATTCTAATTCTAATTAGAATTTTTTAAATAGAGATTTCTATAGTTCTTAAGGGCCAAAAAGTTCTTTTAAATATTTAAGATATTCACCACTGATTCCAGTTAATATTTTTATCTCTAAAGATTTCATCCTATTCTATGTCAATTTATCATAAATTCTGAATAAATAAAACTTAAAGTAATATGGTTTTGCTGTATATGACCTTTCACCCACCCTAATCAAAATTCACTTTGTGTCTTTATCTTGACCCTTTTGTATAGGTCCACACTTTCTAAAAACGGTCTCTACAGAGAACTCCAACAAATTAATTATGCTTAGGTTTAAAGAACTTTGACCTTAAAGAGCTACATCATTTGTTTACATTAGCTGCTGTGGTGCCTTTATTCCCCTAGTCATTAAATGTTTCCCCTTTTTTTCCTTATTCTGTCCATGCCCTCTAGCCTTTGTTACCATTTCTGTGACAATGTGACGTTCTCTCTCCCCAGCACTCAAAGACTCAAAGTATCATATTATCAATACACTCAAAGTGCTAGCCTGTATGTGCACACATACACACACACACACACACCATGATGACTTTAAGGCAAATTTGAAGATTTCTGTTCCAGGGTTAATTCTACTCTGTTTTGTTTTTTGCTTTTTTAAATTTTGTGTTTTTCCTTGAGAAAAGATTCTCAATATTCTCACAAACTGTTTCTCCCCAAATCAGCAGTTTCATAATTAGGCTAACTACCATTAAAAGCCTGGGAGATTAAGATATACCCCTGAACTATCTAAATATGTTATCTATAAATAATGTGGGAAGCATGAACCTTGACTTTCTGAAGGCTTGATCTGTTTTTCTCATTTTTCTTTCAATTGTATAATTTTTCAACTGAAATGAGCCCATCTTAAATTATATTTTACCTCCTTTCCAATTTTGTTGTGTTTTCATTCCACAAACGTTTTCTTGAATTATCTTTGGGAGTTATCCTGAGGAGGGACATTTAATTATTCTATCCACACTATAGGCTCACTTATTCAGTATACCTAAATCACAAATGAAAATGGCAGGAACTGAAGTCAAGGTGCCCTGCAAAATGCACAGCTATGAGACCTCTATATGTCAATATCACATACTGATACAGAGCATGAATAGACTTTTGTGTGTGTAATTCTCCATGTTGACAGTAATTATATGAGTTTAATTATGAGATTTGGTGGTTTTGCACATTCATTAAATTGTATAGAAATTATATTTCTTAAAATATTTCTTTGTTTTACTTCAGATCCTCAAAGATACTAGCAATCAGGAAGAAAGTAAGAAAATTGTCTTCTCAAAAACAGAGGAAACAAAGCCAGAGATGAAAAAGAGTGCTTGTCCTCCACAAGGAACATTGAATAGATATATTACAAATGGTATGTGGAATAAATGTAAGTGGAGAGAAAATAAGAACCATATTAGATAAATATTAAACCACAAGCCAGCAAAGCCACTGCTTAATCTAGGTACTCCTGACCAGATGATCAGCTCTATGACAAGCAATGTGCAGACAGTAAGGAAATGTTCCCATGCATCTGTCAAAAAAGTAATCATTGCTTAACAGATCAGTATTTTAATGTTTTTTATAACTTTTAATGTTAAACTTTGGAGATTAGAAACAGCATTGATTAAATTTTTTATTTAAAACTTATATTTTACATTTATTTTTAAGTTAGATAAAAGGAACATTATATTTCTGACAATATTAAGATTCTTATTAAATTAGGCCCCAAATTTTAAAACATCTGCTGCCTTGTAGAGTTATATAAAACTTGCTTTCCCACTGAAATGTTAAAGTATCACATTGTCACCAAATATGTATGAGATTTTCTTGATTTTTTTCCTAGATATGCCATATGATTATACTTAAGAGAGAGATTTTATATTCTAGAAGTATAGAGCTTGTAGAGAACGAAGGTTATTTTTAAATATGATAAAGGATAAGCAATTGAAATTTTAAATTTCTTATTTGGGCCTTGTAACCTTTTAAAATCAAACTTTATTAACTGATTTTTTTATTTAGTAAAGGTTGCTTTTCAGTATTTTTAAGGTCCTGAGTGTAAACTAAACTATAGAATATTGGCCAGTGTAAGTGGTTGGTTCCTTTGTAAATATAATTTCTGCACTTAGGTCTTTTTTTTTTTTTAATTCTTGCCCGAGGATATGTTTGTTTGTTTTCTTGCTCTGAGAAAGAGAGAGAGAGAAATATTGATGTGAGAGAAACATCCCAACTGAGGATCCAACACACAGCCTTTTAGTGTACCGGATGACATTCTAACCAACTGAGCCACAAGGCCAGAGCGGATTTCTGCACTTAAGCCTTACACACATGTTTCCATGGCCCTGTTTAGTGGGCAGTTTCTATAGAGCAGTTTTTAGGAGTAGGGCTGGGGTCTGTGGAAGAGACAAAAATGTATTGGTCACCGAAGATTTCCCATTGAGGTTGAGGGCTGCAGTTTCCTCATGAACTAATTGAGGGGCTTTATAGCAACAGTACTGAAACTACAAAATTACTTAGATCCATAACCCATTTCCCCTTGGTATTTTGTTTTGTTTTGTTTTGTTTTGTTTTTTTCAGTTTTGATTTTACAATTTTAGGGAAAGTTATAGAAAAATGAGCTTTCATATTTTTATTTGGGGAGGTTGTATAGTCTTATACTTTTTCAATTTCTCTCTCTCTCTTTCTCTCTCTCTCTCTCTCACACACACACACACATACACACACTACATTCACTCTAAAGAAACATTTAAAATAGCATATACTATAGAAAAATAGGAAAAAATAGAGCTGCAATTTCTCTACAAATCATACTTAATTCACTAATCCCACAGTGCATGCAAGTTAATTTAAATCAGAAATCTAAACTCTCAACCACATGCACAAATTAATCTCATCACTTTATTTAAAGATTTTATTTATTTATTTTTAGAGAGAGAGGAATAGAGAAAGAAAGAGAGGGAGTGAAACATCCATGCACTGTTGCTTCTCGCACACCTCCAGCTGGGGACCTAGCCCACAACCAGGCATGTGCCCTGATTGGGAATCGAACCAGTGACCCTTTGGTTCGCAGGCTGGCACTTGGTCCACTGAGCCACACCAGACAGGGAAGTCTCATCACTTTTAATCACACTGTTCATATCCCTTACTTGGGAAGTAGGTTGCCTAGTCCCCCCAAAATGCATATTCTACAGCAATAGCTTTCCATTTTAGTCTATTAATCTTTCTGTTTGTTTGTTTCTCTTTAGTTTACTAAACTAACTTTTTATGAAGCTATTTCTCCTTTAAATAAATGAAAAGAAAGCTTCATTATACTATGATTTTCAAAAAATCTTGGGGCTAGAATTTCTCCATTAAAATGTTATCTTCACTTTTATGAAGAAGTATTGGAAGTTTAGACCTCAAAGGTAATATCTCAGGCCCTTCCAGATTCTGGTCCAGCTTCATCACTCCAACCTAACAACAAATAAAATGCTGAACAAACTGAAAAATTAACAACTTTTAGTCCCATCAAAGAAGTTAGGTTACAGGGCAAATTACTGCCCCATTCCCAAAAATTGGAAACAAGCAGGTAGATACAGAGAATCACAACTTAAGAGAGAAGAAACCTCTGTGGGAATCAGTACCAGGGCAGGAAAACCAAAACTGTTATTGAAAATTGTTTAGAAACTCAGTTTGAACAAGTCTGAGAGTTAAAACTACAGAGGAAGCGCATGGTGTGGGAGGCAGGCTCCGGGCCTCCTTGGATGTCCCTCAAGCTTTGGGAGGGTCACTGGTTCGTGGTGCTCTCAGCCTGCCTGCTTTGTTGTACACACAGATCAGAAAGGCAGTGGAAGCTCTGTTGCACATTCCAGGTCCAGGAAAAACATGAATGGATTGCTCTAGAACAAGAATGAAAATTTCTTTCTAATGCTAGTGTTATGGAAAATTCCAAGAACTAATGGTCAGATTGTCCTTGCCTCATGGTATTCAGTAAGATTTAGCAGGTACCTGTTTATTTACTAAGGACAAATCCAATGTAACTCCTGAAAAGACAACAGTTTTATAAGATGCTTTTAAACAAGCATAGAATTAAAATCATATCTCAGATTATCTGCCTATGAACTTAAAAAAAAAAGCATAAAGTCTATGAGGCCAAGCTCACCTCCTGAGTAGTTTCCACCTCTTCCTTACCAATAGTCTGCTCTTACCCTCACACCTCAGGAGACATTTCTATAAGAGCAAGTTCCATTACCTGTAAACCTTCAAGCCAAGAATTTTTCCAAAGAGATCAACGCATCAATAAGCAAAAATGTCTTAAGCATCTCTAAAAGTGGTTCTTGCAGCACTGTATGCATTGGTCACACTGGAATGCAGGATCAGCATATCACCAAAAACATTGTTGCTGTCACAAAAAAGCTTGCACAGAAATTGCCAGAGAAGTGGGAGAGCATGAAACTGTTGTACGTGAAAACTGAAAGATTGGTTACCCTTCCCATCTTTTCTTCATTTGTCAGCAGTCAGGATGAAGCCAAAGGAGTGTGCACTCCTAGTCAGAAGAAAAAAGAAGGAAAGGGAGTACAAAAACAAAAAGAATATAATGAAAAACAAAAAGAGAAGAAAAGAAACAGAAGGCTTATGAAACAGGCTAGAAAGTCCACATCAGCCCTAACTACAGAGGAGGCAGCTTCTCAAACTAGTGCTCCTCCAGTGGAGGACCCAGGACCCCAGAAGAAAGAGAATCCCCAAGCTTGAGAAGAAGGAGACCTGCAGAGTAAAAGCCTAAAATACAGTGCGAGACAAGTCTGAAGAAGAAATTCCATTACTCATTCTAGTAAGAGAAACTCCTGTCAAAGGAAATGTAGAAATACAAAAACATGACACAAGAAAGAAGTCTCCAAAAAAGAATCGTGATTCCAACACACCTCATGAGAATAAAAGGAAGGCCTTTCCAGTTTTGGAGACCCCAAAGGGAGCAGAGCCCAGGGGCCCAGGTAAAAGCCCAGGAAATAAGCCAAGAATCAAAGAAGAGGCCGAGAAAGAAACTGTTGGGGAAAAAAACCCAAGATAGACGCCCCCAAAACCCAGAGGCCAAATTCTTCACCACAGCTAATAAAACTGCAAAAAAGCTCCCCACACCCCCCAAACAATGACCCCAAAATCTCAAAGTGCCCCAACTAACCAAAAATCAGTGACTCAACCAAGAGGAAACACCAGAGCTGCCTGGAAAGCTTTTGAAAAATACCCATGTCCTGTCCCCTGTCATAACCTTGTCCCAGTGTTAGACCTCAATTTCAATAAGTTTACAACCTCCACAATATTCATGGGTGTAAGAACCAGTAGTTTGAATCCATGTTTTAAATTGCTCTTCTATTTGCCAATAAAGTAGAAAAATGCAGTGCTTTTATTGAAGTAAAACATTTGCTTCTGAGTAAACAAAACAAACAAACAAACAAAAACCTCCAGAAGGAATCCAGTCATGGTGTGGGGGACCTCACTTTTGTACAGGAGCCGCCATCTGGCAAGGACATGGGAAAAGTAACCAGAATGAAATACACCAGAGAAGTCTATTCTTCATATGTCCTGTCCTCAAGAGAAACTTTTTTATCAGACCCTAACCTATGGGGGACTTTTATAAGATCCCAACCTACCTGGGAAAAGAGATATACCCAACTCCAGTCCCCTCTAGCCAACCTGTATGACTTAAAAGGATAAGAAAAAACAAGACCTGAGAGGACCTAGTGAAATTCACAGCCCGAAGGCACAGACTCACTAAAAGGCAGAACTAATCATAGGTCTATAGAACTCCTCCCCTCCCAACACACCTTACCACCATATATCAAAGATTCCTTTACCCAGGACATCATGTTCATCTTTAAAGAAAAAATATACACAATGTATTCAAAGGGAAAAACCAAAACAAAAAAAGTGAGTTTGAAGAGACAGAGAAAGCATCAGATCAAGACAGTCCCAGACATGGCAGGGATATTGGGATTATCAGACCATGAATTCAGAACAACTATAATATACTAAGAGCTCCAATGGAAACATAGACAACATGTAAAAAAAGATTGGTAATGTAAGCAGAGAGATAGAAATTCTAAGAATCAAAAATAAATGCTAGAAATTAAAAGTACTGGATAAGTGAAAAATGCATTTGATGGGTTCATTAGTAGACTATACATTGCTGAGGAAAGAATAACTGAGCTTGGGGATATGTCAATGGAAACTTAAAAAACTGCAAAGCAAAGAGAAAAAAGATGGAGAAAAAAGAAAATAGAATATCCAATAACTATGGGATAATTACAGAACTTGTAACAGACTCATAATGGGAATACAAGGAGAGGCAATACAGAAAACAACAGAAGATGTTTGAGGCAATAGTTTTCCCCAAATGTTAGATAATCTGTTTCACAACAGTGTCAAAATACATGAGGCAAAAACCAATAGAACTGCAAGAAAAAATATGTAAATCCACAATTATAGTTAGAGATTTCAACATTGTATCAGAAATGGACAGATCAAGCAGTAAGAAAATCAATAAGGACATAGATAAAATCAACATCATCATCAACCAACCAGATATAATGGACAGCTATAGACGACTTCATCCAGCAGCAGAATACACACTTTCCTAAAATTTCACATGGAGCATTCACCAAGATAGACCATTTTCTGGGACATACACTATACCTTAATAAAGAATAAAATTTAAAAAATAAAAATCATACAGTGTATGCTCTTAGACTGCAATGGCTTTAAATTAGAATTCAATAAGAATTGAAAGGCAGCTGGAAAATCTCAAAATACTTAGAGATTAAACAATATACTTCTACAATGAAAATCAAGGACCAACAAACAAGACTACTCTATCCAGCAAGACTATCATTCTATCATTTAAAGTTGATGGCAAAGTAAAGAGCTTCCCAGACTAATAAATAAATAAAGGAAGGAGTTAATTACCACCAAACTGATATTACCAAAAAAATGTAAAGAACTTAGGTTTTTTGGAATGAAAAATGAGCATTGGCTTCAACTTAAAGTCATCATCTGTGTTAGCCCCGAAAAAGAGAGTCAGCCTATCCTTTGAAGTTTTGAAGCCACATATTGACTTCTCCTCTCTGTGAAAGTCTTAGAAGGCATCTTCTTTGATTATAAGGCTATTTCATCTACATTGAAAATCTGTTGTTGAGTGTAGCGATCTTCATTAATTATCTTACCTAGATCTTCTGGATAACTTGCTGGAACTTCTACATTAACACTTGCTGCCTCACCTTGCACTTTTATGTCATGTCTAGGGGTGTGTGTGTGTGTATTGTTTTCATTGCAAATGAAAACAATAACAAGATGTCACTATATACCTATTAGAATGGCCAAAATCTAAAATCAAATGTGCCCTTGCTGGTGTGGCTCAGTTGGTTGAGCGTCATCCCACAAAGCAAAAGGTCATTGGTTCGATTCCTGGTCAGGGCATATGCCTGGGTTGCAGTCCCAGTTCCTTGTTGGAGGGTGTGTGAAAGGCAACCTATCACTGTTTCTCTCACGCACCAATGTTTTGCTCCCTCTCTTTCTCCCTCCCTTCCCCTCTCTCTAAAAAAAAAAAAATTTAAGCAAATGCTGATGAGGATATGAAGCAACAGGAACTCTTATTCATTGCTAGTAATAATGCAAAATGGTACAGCGATTTGGAAGACAGTTTGGCAGTTTCTTGCAAAACTAAAAAACTCTTGCCATATAATTTAGCAATTACACTCTTTGGTATTATTTATTCAAATGAGCTGAAAATTTATTCCCACAAAGTCCTGTACACAGATGTTTATAGAAGCTTTGTTCCTTATTGCCAGTTTTGTGTGTATATGGTCACCTTACTCTACTTGTCAGTTATATATTCCTGTTTATTTTTTCTGAACTCTCTCCATCATCTCATTAACTATTTTGTCATTAATCATTCTTTATTGAATTATAACTTAGTTAATATAACAAGAGAAGAATTCTGGTCAAAATGGCAGTGTAAGTAGACATGGTTCTCCCTCTTGCACAACCACATCAAAATTACAACCATCATTCAGAACCATCACTCACATCATGGGGGTGCCAGAAGGAGAAGAGAGGGAGCAAGAGATAGGAAACCTATTTGAAAAAATATTGACAGAAAACTTCCCTAACTTGATGAAGAAAATAGACATTCAAGCCCAAGCAGCACAGAGAGTTCCAAACAAGATGAATATAATGAGGCCCACACCAAGACGCATCATAATTAAAATGCAAATTGTTAAATATAGAGAATCTTAAAAGCAGCAAGAGAAAAGCAATGAGTTACCTACAAGGGACCCCCTCCCCCATAAGACTGTCAGCTGATTTCTCAAAAGAAACTTTGCAGGCTAGAAGCGATTGGCAATACTCAAAAGTGATGGAAAGCAAGATCTGCAACTAAGATTACTCAACCCAGCAAAACTATCCTTTAGAATCAGAGGACAGATAAAGAGCTTACCAGACAAGAAAAAGCTGAAGGAGTACTGCCAAACCAGTAGTATATGAAATGTTAAAGGATCTTCTTTAAGAAGAAGAAGATCACAAATATGAACAACAAATTGGCAATAAATACATATATATCAACAAGTGATTCTAAAAAACAAAATAAACAATCAGAACAGAAAGAGAATCATAGATACAGAGAACATAGTGATGGTTGCCAGATAGGAGGGTGGGCAAAAAAGGTGAAGGGATTAAAAAGTAGAAATTGGTAGTTGCAGAATAGTCATGGGGATGTAAAATACGGCACAAGGATTAAAATACCCAAAGAACATATATGCATGACTCATTGACATGGAAATGGTATGGCGATTGCCTGAAGGAGTGGGAGGAGTGGGGGAGAGGGGAGCCAAGGGGAAAAAACTGGGACAGTTGTGATAGCATAAACAATAAAATATAATTTAAAAAAGATATAGCCTGCAAGCCAAGTGTCACTGGTTCGATTCCCAGTCAGGGCACATGACTAGGTTGCACATCAGGTCCCCAGTTGGAGGCGCAAGTGAGAGGCAAACACACAGTGATGTTTCTCTCCCTCTCTTTCTCCTTTCCCCTCTCTCTAAAAATAAATAAATAAACAAAACAACAAACAAATAAATAAATAAAAGACCTTTGTTATTAAAAAAAGAAAGGATATAGCGGAGCCTTGCAACAATATTACTTAATCCCTCATCTTCCTTTTGTGCTAGATTTATCATATATTTTACTTCTATATTCTTATTATTTTTGCTTTTAAAAGCCAAAGACTTTTTAAGTTAAAAATGTTTCTTATATTTCTCTAAATTTTGACATTCTCTCCATTTATTTCTGGTGATGGGGCTTCCATGCAGAATTCTTTCCCTTTTAGCCTAAAAACTTCCTTTAGTGTTTTTTGTAAGATAGGTCTTTTAGCAATTAATTCTCTCGGCTTTTCTTTTTCTGAAAAATGTCTTAACTTGGCTTTTATTTTTTTTAATTTTATATCAAGATATAATTGACATAATATCTTAGTTTCATGGGCATAACATAATGATTAGATCATTGTATATACAGGTTGAGATAAAAGTAGGCTTACAGTTGTGAGTACATGAAACAGAGTTTATTCTTGTATTGTTCTTTATTAATTATTGTATTATTTTCCATATGAAAAATTGTAACCCTACTTTTGTCCCACCCTGTATGGCAAAATGATCACCACAATAAGTTTAGTTAACATCTGTCACCATACATAGCTACAAAACTTTTTGTAGTGAGGACTTTTAAGATCTACTCAGCAATTTTCAAATATGCAATTATTATTAACAATAGTCACCATGCTGTACATTAAATCTTCATGGCATTTATTTTTTATAACTGAAAGCATGTACCTTCTGTCTCCCTTCATCCATTTCACCCAACACCTACCCCATGCCTCTGGCGATGAGCAATCTGTACTCTGTACTATGAGCTCAGTTTTGTTTGTTATATACCACGTATGAGATCATATGGTATTTGTCTTTCTCTGACTTTTACTTAGCATAATGCCCACCATGTCCATCCATTTTGTCACCAATGGCAAACTCTTCTTCTTTCTATGACTGAATAATATTCCATTTTATATGTACACACTACATTTTCTGTTTCCTTTTATTTGTTGATAGGCACTTAGGTCATTTCCATATCTTGGCTATTGTAAATAATGCTGCAATGAAGATGCAGGTGTATATATCTTTTTGAGTTAGCATTTTCTTTCTTTCTTTTTTTTTCTTTCTTTTTTTTAGATAAATACCCAAAAGTGGAATTGCTGCAATAAAAATGGGTCACAGATAAAGAATGCACTTAAGCTGTTTTAAGAACCTGGAAAAGCATTATTTATTATTAGTTATAATAAATGAATGTAGCCATTTAATTTACAGATGGCAATTTACAGTGTAACCATCCATCCTTTATAAATACCTATGTCACTATTCAACAGAGAAATGCTAAGTAAAACCACCATGAGATATCACCTCACACCTGTCAGAATGACTATCATCAATTAATTGACAAACAGCAAGTGTTGATAAGGATGTGAAAAAAAGAAAACCCTTGTGCACTGTTGGTTGGAATACAAATTGGTGCAGTCACTGTGGAAAGCAGTATGGAGATACCTCAAAAAATTATAAATAGAACTGCCTTATGACCCAGTGATTCTACTTCTGGGAATACTATATATACAAGGAAATCTGAAACACTAATGTACCCCTATGTTCATTGCAGCATTATTTATAATAGCCAAGGTTTGGAAGCAGCCATGTGCCATTTGTAGCTGAGTGAATCAAAAAGCTGTGATACATTTGCACAATGGAATAATATGCAGCTCTTTAAAAAGAAGAAAATCTTACCTTTTGTGACAGCATGGATGGACCTGGATATTACTATGCAAAGTGAAATAAGCCAGTCAGAGAAAGATAAATACCATATGATTTCATAAACCATAAACAGATTCATAGATACAGAGAACAGACTGACAGCTGACAGAGGGGAGAGCAGTTTGGGGACTGGGTGAAAAAGGTGAAAAGAAGGAAAAAAAACCTCATAGACACAGACAACAGTATGGTGATTACCAGAGAGAAGGGCAGGTGGGGGAGGTAAAAAAGGGTAATGGGGAGCTAGATGGTGATGAAAGGAGACTTGGGGTAGTGGATACACAATATAATATACAGATGATGTGTTATAGAATTGTACACCTGAAACCTATATAATTTTATTAAGCAATGTCACCCCCATAGATTCAATTAAAAATAAAGTACTTACATTAGATTGAAAGTTAGATTAAAAAAAAAAAACACACACACACCTATGGATTCCCATTAGTAGGGCCTTTCCTTAGTAACTAGCTGCCAGAAATAAGATGTCTACTATCTTATTCATACTCACCCTGTCCACCTCAGCTTCCTACACATAACTAAGATACTTTATATTCTTCCAAAAATCAGGTTTAACTTTTTCCAGCCCTTACCTCCTTTAATAATGTATACCAAATATCAACTGTGTTATTATTTCAATACAAAGATTTATTCTACCCCTGTTAAGAAATTTGGCACCCTGACATTGTGATCTTCAATAAATTTGAGAACTTATCACAACCAATCATCATCTTATTCCTGATGGAAAAGCTACTTTAAAATATAAAATGAAGTAAATCTTACTATATTACAATGACATTTTAAAAAGTCATATATTATGAAAAATACTTAGAGCTTTAAAGGATTCACATATAGGTTTAAAATATTTTAACTGAAAAATTTTGTTTAAAATTTGTCCCATAAATTGACAGGGATTTGGGGATATATGTTAAACAGATATTTCTTCAACCAAACTAGCAAGCAACATTAGTCTACACCAGTGATTTTTAACCTCTTTCATCTCATAGCACACATAAACATTACTAAAATTCTGTGGCACATCAAAAAATATATTTTTTGCCAATTTGACAAAAATAGGTGTAATTTTGATTGATTTACAAAAAATAATAATAACAGTAATTACCTACACTTTTCACTTCAGAGTGACTTTTTAAAAAACCAGGTGTTTATACTTATATATAAGGATTTCTGGTACAAGAATTAACCAATAGTATGCAACCTTATTACGTGATATAGCCAATAAGATGTAAATCTCATATGTGACCTATATATTTATGGTTCAAGATAAGATGTTCATACTGAACAGCTATTGTTGTGTTGGTTGTTGTCATTTTTTTATTTGACAGAATAAGAGAAAAGAAGTCAGTGCTCCTGGCTAAGTAGTCCAGTATTGCAGGTTTTAAAAACTCTTGTGGCATACCACTTGAAAATCAGTGATCTACACTATCATTAGACAGAAGTGGCTATTTATATATTTGATAAAATAGAATTTACCATTTAGATGTATATATCTATGTTGTGTATATACATATATAGTTTTTTTATATTTCAGGAGTTTTACATGTTATGGTATGGTGTGCAGTCTGGTCAATCTCAGGCCCTCACATTTTCCATGATGAAAATTTACTTGGACTATTAATTATCTTTTATAGCTCCATAATGGGGGGAAAAATTTTGGAACTCATTAGAATACCATCAGTGTGTCAACTTCCACCTCTTCTTGGTAAGGCTATAATTAGCTCTCCTTTCTTTTTATTGACTTATATATAAATTAAGAATGTATTCTAGTCAGAGTAAGTGTAATTTAGAAATATTTTAATGTAATGTGATTTATATAGCTTCCTTATATGTATATGTACTATATATGTGTGTGTATAGCTCACTTATAGAAGTATTTATTCTCTCTCTCTCTCTCTATATGTATATATATATACACACATATATATATCGATATTTTTTTCTAAAATATGTTTTTAAAATAATTTAAATATACTCAATATATGATTCTTGTTTCTTTATCATTTAGTAGAACATTTTTTACTTATTTTAAGTGTATTATAGAAAAGGAACATTTTGGAAAAGACTGAATTTTTCTGTAGAAAACCTAACTCAAATACAATTACAAGATTCAAATATTGTAGTATCTGAGGCAAAAAGTCTCACTGTTTTTGAGTAAACTGTTTGCATCTTCACTATGTGTATTCATACATTGTCTGCCTGACCAGTGTTATACCGTTTCTTCATCACTGTATTACATAACCCTCCTGGTGGACAGAGGAAAATAAATAGAAGAAATTCCATCAGAGGTGTCTCATATCTCCTACATATTCAATATATCCAAATATTCTGTAGAATGTCAATAAAAATAATCCCTCCATTTTAGCTCTAACACTCTTTCTATGTCCCTAATACTCTTTCAGTGCCTTTTAAGTATTTGTTGAATCTCTTTCCCCCCTCATCAAAACTTTTACTTTTGCCTTAGCTTAAGCTATTTGTTCCCACCTATACCATGGACTATTGCAGAGGCTCTTAACTGGACTCTCCTCCAATTTTATGTCTATCTAATTTGCCAAGGTCATCACATAGAAAATGCAGGAATCACTATGTCACTTCCTGCTTAAAACTTTCCTACCATGCCTTACTCTGCCAAAGCAGGTGACAGTGTGGAGTGGGGTTAGCTATTCACATTCTGATACCTTCTGCCCATTCTCCTACTCCCATCCTTGCCCTTTATGTTTCTGCATAACACTGGATTACTAGTTGTACCTCATTGAAATGTCCTTTTTAATCTTTAATCTTTATTCTTTTTATCTTTTTTATTTTTTATTTTTTAAGTATATTTTACTGATTATGTTGTTACAGTAGTTCCAATTTTTTTCCCCTTTGCTCCCCTCTGCCTAGTACGTTCCTTCCCTCCAGCAATCCCACTCCCCTTAATTCATGTCCATGGGTTGTGAATATAAGTTCTTTGGCTTCACCTTTTCCTATATTATTCTTAACTTCCCCCTGTCTATTTTGTACCAATCAATTGTGCTTCTTAATCCCTACACCATATCCCCATTTCTCCCCTTCCCCCCTCCCAGCTGATAACCCTCCAAATGAACCCCATACCTACGATTCTGTTCCTATTCTGGTTTGCTCAGTTTAATTTTGTTTTTATATTTTAGATTCAGTTGTTGATAGTTGTGAGTTTATTGTCATTTTAGTGTTCATAGATTTGATCTTCTTTTTCTTAAGTAAGTCCCTTTGACATATCATATAATAATGGCTTGGTGATCATGAACTCCTTTAGCTTTACCTTGTCTGGGAAGCACTTTATCTGCCCTTCCATTGCAAATGATAACCTTGCTGGATAGAGTAGTCCTGGTTGCAGGTTGCCTTTCATCACATTGAATACTGCTTGCCAGTCCCTTCCTGCCTGCAAAGTGTCCTCTAAGAAATCAGCTGATAGTCCTATAGGCACCCCCCTGTAGGCAACTCTCCGCCTCTCTCTTGCTGCCCCCAGGACTCTCTCTTTATCCTTCACCTTTGGCATCTCAATCATGATGCGTCCTGGTGTGGTCCACTCTGGGTCCACCTTGCCCAGGACCCTTCGTGCTTCCAAGACCTGTATGTCCATATCCTTCACGAAATTTGGGAAGTTTTCCTCATTTTTTTCAATTCTTGCTCCCTCATTCTGCACTGGCTGACTGTTTTTTTCTTCTTTATGTTCCAAATCATTGATTTGAACCCCATTTTCCTTCCTTTCACCATTGGTTTTGTGTGGATTTTCCTTCGTATCACTTAGCATAGCCTTCACTTCTTCTCTTATGCATTTGCTGTACTCAAGCATATCTGTCAAACCTGTGAGCATCTTTATCACTGGTGTTTTGAATTCTGCATCTGTTAGGTTGTCTGTCTCCTCATCTGTTAGGTTGACTATCTCTTCATCGCTTAGTTCTCCCACTGGAACCTTGATTCATTCCCCCTTTTGGGTCATACTTCTCTGTCTCCTCATTCTGACAGGCTCCTGTGTTTGTTTGCCTCCACGCCCCAGGTAGAGCTGTCGCTCCTGTTATGTTGTAAGGGGCAGAGCCTTAGGGATTTTTCAGTACAGGATGACCTGTTTCACCATGTTGTGGTGCTGTACGTGGGGGAGGGGTTTGAGAGGGAAAACGTTGCCTGCCCAGCACTCGCCCCTTTTCCAGGCACGTCTCCCACTTCCACATCAGACTGGCGCCCCTCTAGCTGCTGCCTTGGCCATCGTTCCCACACTGGATGGGCCTGAGGATGTTCTAGGACCGTGGGGGCCCTTTAAACAAGCGGACTCTGCTGAGACCAGTAGTTTATGCCTCCACCTCAACCCCCACTGGTCTGCACAGCCAGAGCAATGGGCTTGATTTTCCCCAGTGCTGGGACCGTGAGCTGCTAGGTCAGGTGAAGAGCTAGGAATGTTCCCCAGGTGTCCCTCCTGACTTTAAAACGTGTGATGTGCTGTCTGCTGGCCTGCCACTGCTGCCGCCACTGCTGCCACCATACTGCATCCTCTCCATCTTGGCTCTGCCCCTCCTATTTGTCTGGATGAGTATTTCTTCTTTATATCTTTGTTTGCTGGACTTCCATGCAGTTTGATTTTCTGGAACTTCTGGTTGTTTCTAGTTTTGAGGTAGTTATATTCCTTCTTAGTTGTGGAGGGAGATGCAGTGTGTCTGTCTATGCCTCCATCACGGCTGGAAGTCCTTAAACTCTTTTTTTTTTTAATATGCTTTATTGATTATGCTTTTACAGCTGTCCCAATTTCTTCTCCCTTTGTTCCCCTCCATGCAGTGACATCTCTCCCTTCAGTTGTCCACCACCCCCCTTAGTCCATGTCCATTGGTTGTGCATATAGTTCTTCTCAATATCTTCCTATCTATGCCACTCCCTCCTACTATGCTTACTAATTCCTGCACCATCTCCCTCCCTTTTCCCCCTTTTCCCTCTCTGCTGACCTCCCCCCATAATGTTCCCCATACCTATAATTCTTTTCACACTCTCATTGCCTACTTAATTTGCCTTTGTTTCGATTCCCTAGCTTCTGTTGTTGGTTGTTGTGATACAGCTTTCATTTTAATGTTCATAGTTTTGATCCTTTCTCCTAAATAAGTCCCTTTAATATCTCATATAACAGTGGTTTGGATCTGATGAACTCCTTCAGTTTTACTTTGTCCTGGGAGCACTTTCTCTGCCCCTCTATTCTGAATGACAGCTTCGCTGGATAGAGTAATCGTGGTTGTAGATTTTTGCTTTTCATTACTTTGAATATTTCTTGCCAGTCCCTTCTTGCCTGTAAAGTTTCTTTTGAGAAATCAGCTGACAGTCTTATTGGGACCCCTTTGTATGTAATAGTCTTTTCTCTTTGTTGCTTTTAAGATTCTCTCTTTATCCTCAATTTTTGACATTTTGATTATAATGTGTCTGGTGTGGTTCTCCCTGGGTCCAGTTTATCTGGAACTCTCTGTGGTTCCTGGACCTGTAAGTCTATTTCCTTCCCCAAGTTAGGGAAGTTCTGCTTCATCAGTTTTTCACATAATTTTTCCATTTCTAGTTCTTCTTCTTCACCTCTGGCAACCCTATGATTCATATGTTGGCCCACTTATAGCTGTCCGATAAGTTTCTGAGCCTCTCCTCATTTTCCTCACTTCTCGTTTCCTCTTTCTGCACTGGATGACTGTTTGTTCCTTCCCTATGTTCCAATCTGTTAATTTGATCCCTGGTTTTCTTGCCCTCACCACTAGTTTCGTATGTATTTTTGTTCATATCAGCAGGACTAGCCTTCATTCCTTCCCTGTCTTGTTGAAGATCTGCTGTTAGGTCTGTAAGCGCTTTTATAAGTAAAGCTCTGAACTGTGCCTCAGAAAGATTTTCTATCTGCTCCTTCGTTACATTAGAAATTTGCTGTCTGGTCTGCTGTGTCACTGGGATCTCTATCATGATCTTTGCCATCTGGAACAGTTTTGTGTTTACCTTTGCTTCCTGGGTAGGGCTGTCACACCTCTTATGCTATAGCAGGGGGAGCCCTGTGCACTCGTCACAACTGGGAGTTTTCTGCAGGGGTGGGGGTCCAAAATGGACTCCTCCTATTCACTCTCTGCTGAGAGACAGGGAGCCTCCTCCTCCGTCCCCACCCGCACCGGGCCTCACAGTCCAAGGCAATGGAGGTCTGCCTTCCCCGGCTTTGGAACCGCAAGCTGATGGGTCTGGTCTGCAGCCAGGGGTGCTCCCCAGGCACTTCTCGCCTCCCCTGTGCTTACCGCTGTCCTGCCACCATCACTGCTGCTGCCGCGGACAGCACAGCTGGACCTCTCGTCCCCGGCTTCGTCCTTCCTACCTGTTCGGATGAGCACCACTTCTTTATAACTTCATACATTGGACTTCCATTTATTTTCTGGAACTTCTGGTTATTGCTGGTTTTGCAGTAGTTGTATTCCTTCTCAGTTGTAGAGGGAGATGGGACATATCAGTCTAGGCCTCCATCTTGGCTGAAATTCTCCTGTGTTTGTTTGCTTCCATGTCCCAGGGAGAGCTATTGCTCCTACTATGTTGTAAGGGGCGGAGCCTTAGGGATTCATCAGTAACGGGTGACCTGCTTAAACTCTATTTTTAATGGTGTCTCCTCTACTTGTGTGTGTGACTTGCCCTTCACCAAAGTAATGAAAGCTATAGTGTGTTTGAAGAGGGAAAATTAAATATTTCTGTTCTGTCTCTTGGAATAAAATGAACTGAATCAGACTTTATTTATTTGTTTGTTTTTGAAGGGATGCTACTGGTTGGTTTTACCATCAAGAATATTCCATTGTTCAGTGAGTTCGTCCATATTAGTAACAGTTGGTCTTCAACTTTAAGAAATGCTGCCCTTACCCTTATCCTAATAAAAGCTGGACTTGGACTTGACCCACAGGTAGATTTCCAATTATACCGTGAGTAAAGTTACTTTAAATATTAGAGGCTGGTAAAATGAAAAAGAGGAAAAACTTTTGTTGTAGCTGTTTCAAGTGGAGTATATAAACAAGGTTAAAATAAAGAAAATTTGCAGAAATATTGATACCTTAATTTCTACTTCTTGTCATCATTATTACTGATATGAAGATAAATCACTGGGATGTAAGATCTCCATTTGTTTGCATAGAGATCAATGTCCCTTATGCAGCATTCATACATATTACTTGGACACTGTGGCTGTTGATGGAGAATTATTGCTTTTCAGATAACAAAAAATAAGGTCACCCATTGAAGGATTTTGCTTTTTTTTTTTCAGAGATATTAAGAATTTTAATATTTTTGTTTTATGACTTCTTTTTCCACTTTGTTCCTGATTACCTTTGTATTATTGTAAAAGCTAATCTTTTATAATATTTCTTAAAATATTACTACCTAAGGGTTATAGATCTATTTGGATTTTTTAAAGATTCACATAACAGCTTCTCAAATAGATGTGGCAAATGTATGCTTACTGGTATAATATCTCAGTAGCATAAGTAATTACAGAGAGTGATTAATTTATTATATTATCCAGTTGAAAATTTGAACCAATGAGAAAGTTTTAAAGTTCTCCCTTTTAGTTAATTATGTACTTTTTAAGTGATTTTCCTTTACTCATCTTGATATTTTCTATTTACAATATTAAGTTAATGAAACAGTTCATGATGGATATATACCTATACTTCCATTATGCTATAATGGAATGAAAATTAAGGAAAGTAGAACTAGTTACTTACTCACAAAGAAATGAATCTTTTTTAACAATTAACACCATGTTTTATAATGATATATAAAATTATCTGTATTAGCATTTCAAGCTCAGTGGAATAATCGGGAAGATTTAGCTTAGTGAATGACTATATATTTTAATATTTGCTCAAATAACTTTCTTACTGGCCATTATAATTTTGTCTAACTATGACTGTGTTTATATTTCAGGCTTTGATACATTTGAGGAAAGTTTGTTTAAGATTGTCCATGGGTCCGTGCCTCATGGAGGCATGTTCAACTGCTGTTATTTCCCACTTCCTTATGAATTTTCCCTGGCAATGGGGATTTCTATTAGGGTAACATTTCTTCATTTTTCCCTATGAAAATATTTAGTTAAGGATGCTTGGTTTAAAATTATTGATATATTTAGAATATTGAAAAGACAAGCTTTTCATTAAAATTACTTTCACAGTGGTAGACAATCTTGGAACTCAGAGGGTCAAAAGCAGAGTTATGTTCTAAACCTACCATATCCTTAACAAACATGCATAGTCCCTAAATGTATAATGCCAACATAATTCACTTCACCAATTTATTCATTCTCCCCTATGTTGTAATCTATCTCTATTTTTAATCTAATGGCCTCTTCCTTATACACTACATGTCGTCGTCGGCAGCCGTCCGTCTCGAGAGACGATGGCGTAGCTTCTTGAGAGTATATCTGCACCGCCGAGAATGGCTGTGCAGTCCGATTCGGGAGTGACAATCCCTGCCGCACTTGGTACAGGTGAAGGCAGATGGCTGTTGTTGCTGCTGCTGACGCTGCTTCCGCCTCGATCTTTTCTGGACCACCTCCTCGTTGCGCGCAGCCTCCGCGCGTGACGTACCTTGCCTGACCGCGAGCCTCCAGGCTAGGCGGTCGTCTGCTTGAACTTCCCATGTGTTGAGATTGATGGAGCATTGTGTCATGTCCTTTTTGCAGATGTCTTTGAACCGCAGTTTTGGGCGCCCTGTCATCCTCTTGCCTTCTGCTAGCTCGCCGTAGAGGAGGTCTTTGGGGATACGGCCTGCATCCATTCTTTTGACATGGCCGAGCCACCTGAGGCGTCTCTCGCTAAGAACTGCATGCAAACTGCTCATATTGGCTCGCTTCAGCACCTCGGTGTTGGGGACCTTATCCTGCCAGGCGACATGCAGGACGCGTCGCAGGCACCTCATGTGGAAGCTGTTGAGTTTCCTTTCGTGCCTTGCGTAGGTGGTCCACGTCTCGCTGCCATAGAGGAGAGTGCTGAGTACGCAGGCTTGGTAGATGCGCAGTCTGGTTTTCTCAGTGAGGCTGGAATTGTTCCACGCTCGCCGGTTCAGTCTGGCCATAACTGTGGCTGCCCTGGCGATTCTCCGGTTGACCTCCAAGTCGACTGACAGAGAGCTCGAGATGGTGGACCCGAGGTAAGTGAAGTCGTTGACAACCTCCAGGGTGTATCCGTCGATGGTGATGCATGGGGGAGTCCCCGTGCCTTGAGCCATAACATTCGTCTTCGTCAGGCTGATGGCTAGTCCGAACTCCTTGCATGCGTGGGAAAGGCAAGTGACTAGCTGCTGGAGTCCCTCTTCGGAGTGTGATGTCAAAGCTGCATCGTCGGCGAAGAGCATCTCACGGATGAGCACCTCTTTGACTTTGGTCTTGGCTCGTAGACGGGCCAGGTTGTAGAGCTTGCCATCGGATCTGGTGTGAATGAAGACACCCTCGCTGCAGTCCTTAAAGGCGTATTGGAGGAGCATGGAGAAGAAGATTCCGAACAGCGTAGGCGCGAGGACGCAGCCCTGCTTTACTCCGCTGCTGACTGGGAAGGCCTCAGAGGTTGCGCCGTTGTAGGACACCGTGCTGTGCATGTTGTCGTGAAAGGACATGACCACAGCAAGCAGATGTGGTGGACAGCCAATCTTCCGTAGCAAGCTGAAGAGACCGCTTCGACTGACCAGATTAAACGCCTTCGTGAGGTCGATAAAGGCGAGGTAGAGTGGTTTATGCTGCTCGTGACACTTCTCCTGCAGCTGGCGTAGGGAGAAGATCATGTCCACTGTTGAGCGGCCAGCTCTGAAGCCACACTGGGACTCTGGGTAGACGCGGGAAGCAAGGGTCTGCAGGCGGGCAAGAGTGACCCGGGCGAATACTTTGCCGACGACGCTGAGGAGAGAGATGCCCCGGTAGTTGTTGCAGTCGCTGCGGTCTCCTTTGTTCTTGTACATGGTGATAATGTTGGCGTCTCTCATATCCTGGGGGATGTAACCCTCCTTCCAGCAGAGACAGAGTAGATGGTGGAGCGGCTGTAGCAGGACTGGTTTCCCGCTCTTTAGGATTTCTGGAGGGATTCCGTCGCTTCCTGGTGCTTTCCCGCAAGCAAGGCGGTCGATGGCTTTGCCGAGCTCTGCCGCAGTAGGTGGGGTGTCTAGCTCCTCCATGACTGGTAGGTCTGGGATGGCGTTAAGAGCAGTGTCTGTTACAGTGTTCTTCGTTGCGTACAGCTCGAGGTAGTGCTCGGTCCACCGCCGCATTTGCTGTTCCTGGTCAGTGATGACCTCACCTGTCTTGGACTTAAGGGGGGCGATCTTGGAGGGGATTGGGCCTGTTGCCTTCTTGATACCCTCATACATTCCTCGTGCGTTGCCTATATCGGCGGCTTCCTGAGTGCTTCTGCACAGGTTTAGCCAATAGGTGTTGGCACAGTGGCGGGCGGTCTTCTGGACTTTGTTCCTGGCAGCCCGTAGAGCTTGAAGTGTACTGGGAGTGGGCGTGACCTTGTAAGCCAGTAGGGCCTTCCTCTTAGCCTCGATCACGGGTTCCATTTCTTCCCAGTGAGCCTCGTACCAGTCAGTGTTCTTCCGCTCTTTCTTCCCGTAAGCAATAATGGCGGAGTTGTATATGGCGTCGCGGAGACGTGGCCAATTGGATTCGATAATGTCATCTGCCGCCACTCCCTCGCCGAGTGCATCTTCCATCTTGTTGATGAATTGCTGGGTCTTAACTGGGTTGCTGGCACAACTGGTGTTGATGCGTGGGCGACCCTTCATCTTGGAGTGGTGCAACCTCTTCGGCATTATGCGCACCTTGCTTACCACGAGGGCATGGTCCGTGTCGCAGTCTGCACTGTGGTAGCTGCGGGTGAGGAGGGTGCTGCCAATATCCGTTCTTCTGGTGATGACGAGGTCAAGCTGGTGCCAATGACGGGAGCGGGGGTGCCTCCATGACACCTGGTGGATCTCTTTGCACTTGAAGAATGTGTTTGTCACGCACAGGCCGTGGTGACACAAAAGCTCAAGCAGTCGCTGACCATTCTCATTGATCTTTCCTCTCCCAAAGTTTCCAAGGCAGGTGGGCCAGGCCATGTGGTCGGCTCCTCCTCTTGCATTGAAGTCTCCAAGGAGATAGAGAGCGTTACTTCTGGGAATCTTGGATAACGCTTCGTCCAGTGCATGGTAGAACTGTTCTTTCTCTTCGGTGGTGGCGCAGAGGGTTGGGGCATACGCGCTAAGAATGCTGACTGGGCCGAAAGTTGTTGACAATCGGAGGGTAAGTAATCTCTCTGTGCCTCCTGTGGGTGGCTCTATGGAGTTAACAAGCGTGTTCTTCACAGCGAACCCAACACCGTGCTGTCTTGGTTGGTCCGGAGACTTCCCTTGCCAGTAGAAGGTGTAGTTGGTTTCTCTGATAGTTCCGTTGTCGGCCAACCGGGTCTCCTGTAGAGCCGCAATGTCGATGTTTAGTCGTGCCAGTTCCCTATCGATGACAGCGGTTTTCCTGGCACCCTTGATCCACGGAAGGTCTGCAGTAAGTCCGGGGCACATGGTCCTGATGTTCCAGCTAGCGAGGCGAAGAGCCGGAGGCTTCTTTCTTGTTGTTTGCTTGGAATTAACTGGTGCGGGTGTTTTGTGGCCCACTTTTCGAGAGGCGCCTCTCTGATCCCCACGCACCCAGTGGGGCAGGCGAGCCATGGCGAGACGGTAGCTGTCCAGTGAGGTGCGATGACCTCTCCCACCGTCAGAGGAGACCCCTGGCGCTCGTTTCCTTCGCCAATCGGATGAGCTTATAACCGGTATCTGTCTCCTCCCGTGTTGAGTCGACATCTTGCGATGACGCTGGAGTGTCCTCTCAAGTGAAACTGAAGCTACAGAGCCTGGGCAGGGTGATATGGAGGGTCTGCTGTTGCCCATGCAGCAGACCCCCCCTCTCTTCGCAGCTGAAGGGTCCAAGGGAAAGACAAAGTCAATACAGCTTGGCTTCAGGTGCGCCGCAGGAGTTGCCGGTGTTGACTACAATGTCAAACCGCCTTAGGGACTCCGGCTCCGGATTTTCTGTCGGGGTTTACTCCCTTAGCCTTTCCCCTGAAGAGGTATGCCGCAAGGCAGCGGAGGTTTTTTGGGGTCAGAGTTTTCCTTCTCTGATTTTAGAGATGTCCTTCCTCTTTCCTCCTTTACAGTCTTGAGGGCAGCATTTACAGGCTAAAATAGAAAACTGGCAGTGTAACCTTCTAAGCAGATACTACTAATACCCTGCTTGGGTATACTCACCCAACAATAAACATCTCTTAAATGTCCTCCAAGTGCCATGCCTCGAATTAGTAAATGGCAGTGCAATGGCAGCCAAACATTTGGATCAGTTTCACTAAGTAAACCACCAACACAAGTAGGTTTTTAAAACAATAGAATAGTGTCTCATTTTATTAAAAGTAATAACTATTTTTAAGCAACTTACCAGCAACACTGAATAAAAACCTGGCTGTGTTTCCCACTGTTTCAACTGCTCCTCAGCTGGCTTTAACACAGCAGTATCCTGACTGGTGGCCTGAGTTAAGACTTGAAGAACAACAGTGCTTGCACTATTGAGATCCATGGAAACCAATTGGCTCAGTCCGAATAGCCCGGCTCTCCAGCTTCCACTGTCCAACACGAAGTGGCGTCGGTTGGTCCCGCGCCCCACGCTTGCAAGTCCACGCGCCACCGCCCACTGATGCCGAAAGCGGCTTCTAGGAACGCGCCATGTTCTGAGTCGCAGCTCTAAACGATGCGGACGCTAGAATATCGCGTCACAGACATCCACAGCAATAAAAAAGATCAAAATACTGATACACAAAACAACACAAATGAATCTCGAAAAGCATTACGCTAAGTGAAAGAAGCAAAGCATAAAAGTCTACATGAAGTTCTAGAAAATGCAAAATTATAGAGACAGAAAGTAGATCACTGGTAGCCTTGGGCTATGGGGCTAGAGGAAAGGATGATACAACAAGACACAGGATAATTTTTAGGGAGATGGAAATGCTTTAATCTTGATTCAATAGTAGTTATGCTACCGAAAAGCAATTTGGGGTCCTGCTGCCTGCCGCCACCTTCTAGGCAAAATTCCAGAAGCAAAGGTTTGGTGATAAAGAAAGTCTATCCAGTCACAGCTTCAATTACTTAAGCCTATCAATTAAGGCTAAACTCTAACACCTGGGCCCTGCTATCATTTCCCCCTGTTTTAATCACCTTATTTCTATAGGGCTAGTTACAAACTAAAACAGCATAAAATACAAAAACTACACAACTTTGGAAGAATGACAAGCTTCTGCCTCATAGCCTGTTCCCTCTAGAACACCCAAAGAATAAACCAGGGACCCTCTGCCAGGCCAGCCCAATCCTTTAGAAAAATAGGAAGCCCCACACTTTGTTCTTCCACAGAGACACGAACTTAACAATATACTGTCTAAAAACGCTTTAAGAGAACTCCAGAAACCAGTTAAAAAGTCATAATATCCCAGGAAAGTGCAAAGCCAAAACCAGCTACATTAAAATGGTTAAAAAAATTATTTCACCCATGAGAGCCCCTCCCCTAAGCCAGCACAGAAACAACCTTAAAGAAATGAAGGGTTCTCAACCCTTTCCCTCACTACAGTGCACCTGGCAGGCGCCAACTGTGGACTAGACACAGTTCCACCGGGGGAGCCAGAAAGTTTTCCAATGCTGTGCAATGCTGTGTTTTGGGTATTATTCTCTAATTGCTCCATGCCCACACACTCCAGTTGAGACTACATGTACATATTATGTATACATATATGTGAAAGACTTTTATAGATGTAGATGATGTTGTAACCAAAAAGATAAGCAAACAAATACTTTTTCCTACATCCAATCTCCCATCTATTACTTTCCACAATCAATTTCCTTCATGTCCAAATCCTTCATAATAATAGCCTGCAATCCCTATCTCTGGATCCTGAACTCTTCATTTTTTCCATCCACTTAACTTTTGCTTCCACATATTCATTTCAATGAAGTTTATTAGCAAAGTTCACCCATTATACATTTACTGCCAAATATAATAAATTTTTAAAATTAAATTTTATTATAAAATACCCAAATGTATTTTCCTTTTGAAAAATTAGAACTTTATAAATAAAAGTAAAAAGACTTATGACCATGACTTTTAAGTCCTACTGCCCATACCCCTACCCAAGGTGACAACTCTTATGAGTTTTTATGTTATTCTAGACCCTTAGAAATAACTTTCCAGGCTTCTAAATCTCCATAGTGAAAGGAGTATTATTTTGTATATTTTTATTTAAATTTTATCTCCTATCTGTGACTACCCTGTTCATATCCTTTGTCCATTTTTTTGTTTTTTGTTTCCTTCCTTATTCATTATATAGAATATTTGTCTGTTATAGGTATTGCAAATATCTTGTCCCAGTGTACCACTAGGTATTTAACTTCACTTATGATGACTTTTTAATCTAAAAATATATATTATTTCCAACAGAGTGTTCAATACATAAAGCTATTCACCTGACCATGAAAATAGAAAACGGTGGGGTAGGGGGAGTCAGAATATAACTGTTTTTGCCGTGGCTGGTGTGGCTGAGAGGATTGAGTGCCAGCCTGTGAACCAAAAGGTCACCAGTTCAATTCTCAGTCAGGGCACATGTCTGGGTCACAGGCCAGATACTCAGTTGGGGGCATGTGAGAGGCAAACAGTTGTTGTACCTCTTACACATGGATGTTTCTCTCCCTCTCTTTGCCCCCCTTCCTGCCTCTAAAAATGAATAAATAAAATATTTTTTAAAAAGAATATAGCCCTGGCTGGTGTGGCTGTGGATTGAGTACTGGCCTGCGAACCAAAGGGCCGGCAACTTGATTCCCAGTCAGGGCACATGCTTGAGTTGTGGGACAGGTCCATGATTGGGAGCTCATGAGAAGCAACCACACAATGTTTCTCTCTCTCTCTTTCTCTCTCCCTTCCCCTCTTTCTAAAAATAAATAAATAAAATATTTTTTAAAAAGAATAATAACTGCTCTTGATATACAAATAGTTTTTTAATGTAAACAAATTTAACAATATTTATCTTTATGTTTAATGACTTTCTATGAGTCATTCAAAAGGTACTTTTTACCTCATAGTCACAAATATTTTTGTCTATATTTTATTCTTTATTACTTTAACTTTAATTTTTAATTCTTTAAAACAGCTAGAATTCTTTTACACATAAATAGGTAATTGCCTCAACACCATATATAGAAAAGTTCTTTCTTCCCAAACTGATTTCAAATGTCAATTCTATCATATAATAAATCCCACGAGTTTGTTTCTACACTTGGCATTGTTTTCTTACAATTTATTTTGTCTATTTTTGTGTTGCTATTACACAGTTTTAATTATTTTACCTTCACAAAAACAATGTCTTTTTTACATTGACTTGGTTTTTCATTTTAAGCTCTCCGCAATGAAAAATCCTGAGAGGATTTTAATTGGCATAGAACCAAAAGAATAAGTTAACTGGAAGGATAGATTACATCTTCATAATATTGAAGCTCCTATACACAAATGTGAAACATTTTTCCAATTGTTCACATGTTAAGTATTGTAGTGTTTTAATTTTTATAAGAGTCTAGACTATTTCATAGTTTTGTTGTTAGATATTTTGTGTTTTTTATTGATGTAGATGAAATTTTTTCATAACATTTTCTAACTAGCTTTTTCAGATGTATATGAAAGCTACTAATTTTTTAAAATCACTTTCATTGAGGTATAGTTTACATAAAATAAAATGAGCACCTGTTTTTAATGAACATTTCAGTGAGTTTTGACAAATTTATATGCCCATGTATACATGAGCACAGTTGAGGTACAGCACATTTTCATTATTCCACAAAATTCTCATGCCCCACTCCAGTCAATTACATCCTGGTCCCAGGCAGACCATAATCTACTTTCTCTCACAATAGATTAGATTATTTTTTAGAATTTTAGGTTAATACAATTATATAATATTTACTCTTTTGTTTCTGCCCCTTTTGGGGCAGCAAGTTGTGTTTGAGATGCAGCTATATTATGGCCAGTAGCCCATTCCATTTTATCACAGAGTAGTACTTCATTGTATGAATATACCACTGACTTGATTCATTCACTTGGGAGATATTTGGATTGTTTCCAGTGTGGGGCTATTACAAATAAAGCTATGAACTTTTTCATTCAAGTCTTTGTGTGGACATTTGTTTTCACTTCTTAGGGAAATACCTAGAAGTAGAATTGCTAGGTCATAGAGTAAGATAATGTTTAATGTTATTAAAAGACCACCAAACAGTTTTCCAAAGTATTGTTGTATTTTATATTTCCACCAACAATGTATGAAATTTCAGGTTATCCGTATCTTCTCCAGTATTTGATAGTGTCTACCTATTTAATTTTAGCATTCTTTACTGGGTATGTAGTGGTATCAAGTTGTGCTTTTATAGTTTTTCATCAAATTTGGAAAATTTTTAGCCACTATTTCTTAAATATTTCCTCCTCTTTCTTCTAGAACTACAATTGCACATGTTTTAACTGCTTGATATTATTCTGCATAAATCCTAATATTCTTATTAATTTTTTTCAGTCATGTTACTCTGTTTGATTTTGTATATATTCTATTGCTATGTCTCCAAATTCACTGATCTTTTCTTCTGCAGTGTTCAACCTTCTGTTAATCCTATCCAGTGAAATTTTCAGTTCAGATATTTTTAATTGTCATAAGCCATCACACATTTTTACATTAATTTTTTCCAGGTTTATTGAGATATAATTGATATATAACATTATGTAAGTTTAAGATGTGCATTGTGTTAGTTTGGTACACTTATATGCTGCAAAATGATTACCAGTATAGCATTAGCTAATAGCTCCATCTTGTCATATAATTGCCATTTCTTTTTTGTAATGAGAACACTTAAGATCTACTCTCTTAGCAACTTTCAAGTATAAAATACATTATTATTAACTATAATCACTATCTGTGCATGAGATTACCCAAATTTAATAATATTATAAATAGAAGTTTATACTCTTTTGACCAATATCTTCCCATTTTCCCCACACTCAACCTCTAGTAACGATCATTGTACTCTGTTTCTATGAGTTCAGCTTTTTAGATGCCATGTATAAGTGAGATCATGAAATGTTTGTCTTTCTCTGTCTGGCTTATTTCATTCAGCATAATGCTCTCAAGGTCCAGCCATGCTGTCACAATATTGATTTTCCTTTTTTCTCATGGTTGAATAACATTCCATTGCATACATTTATACCACATCTTCTTTATTCATTCATCTTTGACAGACACCTAGGTTGCATCTTTTATTTCCAGAAGTCCCATTTGCTTCTTTATTCTAGCTTTCATTTTTTTTCCTTTTATGTTCACATTTTTCTTTAAGTCCTTAACTATATGAAAAATATCTGTAACACCTGCTTTAACATACTCACCTGGGTCACAAGATGACAGCAGTGTAGGAGGATATATCGCACCTCCTCCCAGAACAAACTAGAAGTAAAACTAAAGAGCGGAACAGTCACCAAAAATGAACCAAAGATTACCTACAAAGAGACTTTTAACGGGGACGGGAAGAAACCACCAAGAGACTGGTAGGAAGGGCGGGGGCATAAAAGGGGCTGGCCCTGTTCACGAAGGTGGTGGGCTGAGGTTGCAGCACGACTGTGGGAGCTTCCCCACGAGGAGAAGAGTGAGGCCACACCCAGGCCCAGACACAGAGCACCAATGCCAGGGTCAGACAACCATGCATCGCTGAAAGGCAGCAGGGTTTTTGCCTGCTGGGGAGAGACAGAGCCTGCTGGAGACAAAGCCACTATTTTTATTTTTAAGAGTCCAAAACATAGGTTTTGTGTTCGCAGCCATTCCCCTTGAGCTCCAGCAAAGGGAGGGTGGCATGGACTGGAGTCACATGAGGAGAGTCTGGAGTGGGAGTCACTGGGGAGAGATCTGGGGGGAGCAGTTATGGAGATTTCTGTGCAGGAATATACTTGGACACGGCAGCAGCCATCTGTCTCAGGGAGAGCAAGCCCTTCCCAGGGGAAAAGCAATTACATCACCCTGTGGGGTACTGCTCGCCCCAACCTCTTGAATTCCACTTGCACCACCCTCTGGAATCCTGTTCACACTACCCTGCATCTTTTTGTGTTTGTTTTTTATTTGTTTTATTTTGAGTTCTTTTCTTTTCTTCTTTCTTTTCTCCCATCCTGTATCAGCTGATTAATGGGGGGGCTCTTTTAGAGAAAAAAGACTAACTGAATTAGTACACAGGATAAATAATATTAATTTGTGCCATGCTCTTTTTAAATCATTTTTATTGTATTTTTTCTTTACCATTAGTTTCCTTAAAATCCCTCTCCCCCACAGAGTAAGGGAGAACAATGGGGGGAAAATGGGACAACTTTAATAGAACAATAAAAATGTTTTAATTAAAATAAAAACCTCCCCCTGACAGCCACCACACTGTTGTACATGTCCGTGAATCCTTCCACCTTTTTTCTCAATACCTTCATTCTCTGCTCTCCCTCCTTAGCTGTCATCCTTTCTATCTATGAGTCTGTCTCTATTTTGTTTATTAATTCAATTTTTTCATTAGATTTCACATATGACTGAAATCATGTGGTATTGTCTTTCTCTGACTGGCTTGTTTCACTTAGCATAATGTTCTCCATGTCCATCCGTACTGTTACAAAAGGGTAAAACTTTCGTCTTTTATACAGCTGAATAGTATTCCATTATGTAAATGTCCCATAGCTGATTTATCCACTCATCTACTGATGAGCACTTGGGCTGCTTCCATATCTTGCCGATTGTAAATAACACTACAGTGAATATAGGGGTACTTATGTTCTTTCAAATTACTGGTTTGGGTTCCTTTAGCTATATTTCCAGAAGTGAATTGCTGGGTCAAAAGGCAGATCCATTTTTAATTTTTTTAGGTATCTCTATACTGTTTTCCACAGTGGTTGCACTGATCTGTGTTACCACCAACAGTGTAAAAGTGTTCCCCTTTCTTCAACTTCTCACCATACCTTGTTTGTTGATTTATTGATGATAGTCACTCTGACAGGCATGAAATAGTTTCTCATTGTGGTTTTAATTTGCATTTCTCTGATGATTAGTGACATTGAGCATCTTTTTATATGTCTTTTGGCCATCTGTATGTCCTCTTTGACAAAGTGTCTATTCAGGTCGTTGCCCATTTTTTAATTGGGTTGTTTGCTTTTTTGGTGTTGAGTTGTATAAGTTCTTTATAAATCTTGGCTATTAATGCCTTATTAGATCTATTGGTGAATAGGTTCTCTCATTCTGTGGATTGTCTTATTTGTTGATGCTTTCTTTTGCTATACAAAAACTTTTTAGTTTGATATGGTCCCATTTGTCTGTCTCTATGCCACTACATATTGTTTTGATTGCTATGGCCTTATAGTATAGTTTTATATGAGGCAGCATGATTCCCCCGATTTTTTTATTCTTTCTCAGGATTGCTGTTGCTATGTGGGGCCTTCTGTGGTTCCATATAAATTTTTGAAATATTTGTTCTAGACTGTGAAACATGACATTGGAATCTTGATAGGAATTGTGTTGAATTTATAGATTGCTTTGGGTAGCATGGACATTTTAATAATGTTAATTTTTCCTATTCATGAATATGGTATGTACTTCCACTTATTTGTATTGTCTTCTATTTCTTTCTTAAGTATCTTATAATTTTCCAGGTATAAGTTTTTTCACCCTTGGTTAGGTTTATTCCAGGTATTTTATTATTTTTGAAGCAATTGTAAATGGGATTGCCTTTTTTCTTTTCCTTTTGGTTAGTTTGTTATTGGCATATAAAAATGCAACCAAGTTCTGGATATTGAAGGGCTGCCCCAAGCACTGGTTCCTGTCTCTCCTTATTTGAACCACTGACAGAAAAGAGGCTGGCAAAATTTAGATGCCTGAGGTCCACTGAAAACAAAAGTGAGTCCTCTCCATTACTACACCTTTAGAAACATTGCTTTACTGCAGATAGACTTCTGGGAATGCTCCGGAGTAGAAAAAGGCAAAATTCTTCAGCTGGAGATAACACACCCAAGTGCAGAGAATATATATCCTAGAACTGTTTAAGATGCTCTGAGAATTCCTATCTGTGCTGACAGGGAAGGCTTCTCCCTCATGAAGACAGTCTATACAGAATGGAAGAGGTGGCTTTTTTTTAATATGTAAATTTCAACAGTTAATGAAACATGAAGAAGCAGAGAATTATGGCTCAAAGGAACTATCAAAACTTCAGAAACCAATCCTAAACAAAAGAAATGTGTGAATCACCCAACAAATAATTTAAAGTTAACATCATTAAAATGCTCAATGAATCAAAAGAGAACATAGACATCTAAAAGAAATCATGATAATGATGCATGATAAAATGAGATTACAACAAAGAAATAAAAACTATTTTAAAAAATAAATTATTGAGCAGTAGTATACAATAACAAAATTGAAAAAATGACTACAGACTATTGGTAACAGACCGGATTAATCAGAAGGAAGAATTAGTGAACTCATTGACAAGGTCAATTGAATTCAGTCAGAGGAACAAAAAGAAAAACAAAGGAAAGTGAAGAGATCAAAAGGGACTTATGCGATACCCTTAAATAGACCAAACTGCATATTATGGCAGTTCTAGGAGAAGACCGAGAAAAATAGTCATAAAGCCTATTTGAAGAAATAATGGCCAAAAATTATCAAATTTAGAAATGAAATAGACATACACATTTAAGATGCTCTAAGAACTACCACCTGAGTAAAACCAAAGACACCTACACTGACACACTATACTCAAACTTCAAAAGTCACAGAAATAATCTTGAAAACAGCAGGAGAAAACCATGAGTTCCCATAAGGTAATAAATGGATTTCTCAGGAAAAACCTTGCAGACCAGATGGTCTGGAATGATTCAAAATGCTGGAAAAAAAACCTCCAACCAAGAATACTATATCCAACAAATCACATTTAAGAGCTTTATGACATTCAATTTGGCAGTGATTTCTTGGCTATGACACTAAAAGCATAGGCAACCAAAGCAAAAATATGAGGAGAGATATCAAAAAGGAATTTATTTATAAAAAATTGTGTATTTATTCTTACACGTTTAAACTTCAGTCAGCTTCAGAGTATTCTTCATTCCATGTAGTACACCTATTGAGACACTTTTTCCACTGCTCAAAAGAGTTTTTAAACTTATCAATTTTGATGTCTTTTTATGGTTCTGCCATTTTTTGTTTCACCTCTTCCACATCAGCAAAGCATTTCCCTTTGAGGACTTTTTCATCAGGGAAACAAAAAGTCACTTAAGGCAAGACCAGGTGAATATGGAGAGTGGGCATGGGGGTCATGTCATTTTTGGTCAAAAACTACTGAACATTCGGCATGCTGTGGGCAGGTGTGCTCATAAATCACCCATACTGAAATGGTAAAATGCATTAAAAGAGTCTTCAGAAAAATTCACAGAAGCTGAGCGCAGCCTCTCACAACAACACCAGCTGGTACTTGATACAGATGGGACTCTTAGAACACTCATGGAGTGGGAGAAGCCTGTAGTACAAGGGCCCTTCCCTCCAGAATATAATAACAGTATTTTGGAGTCCCCCCTTGTAGATAGATTAGGCTTCATAAAAGTTGAAAACTTTCCCACAGCAAGTGAAACACAAGACAAAAGGCAACACACAAAATAGGAAAAAATAATTGTAAAGCATATATCTGAAAAAGAATTAATATTCAGAATATTTAAAGAATTCCTACAACTCAGCAACAAAAACAAGAACAAAAAACCTGACTAAGTAATGGCAAATGACTTGAATAGACATTTTTCCAAAGAAGATATATAAATGGTCAACAAGTTTGTAAAAGTGCTCGAAATTTGTAATGATTAGAGAAATAAAAATCAAAACCGTTATAAGATATCACTATGGTGGTCACTATTTAAAAAACGGAAAATAATTGTTGGCACAGATGTGGAAAAATTGGAACCTTTGTGCACTGGTGTTAGGAATAAAATTTGGAAAACTGTTTAAAAGTTCCTCAAAAAAACAAATATAGAATTACCATAAAATCAGTAATCCTACTGGGTGTATATACCCAAAAGAATTGAAAGCAGGATCTCAAAGAGATATTGCAGCATTATTTAAGGTGGCCAAAAGGTGAAAGCAGGCCAAATATCCATTTACAGATAAATGGATAGAGAAAGTGTAGTATATACACACAAAGGAATATTATTCAGCTATAAAAAAAGAAAGAAATCTTTTCTCACTCTACAACATGGATGAACTTTAATGATATTATGCTGAGTGAAATAAACCAGGACAAGTACTATATTATTTTAATGGGATATTTAGAATAGTTGAAATCATGGAAACAGAAAATAGCATGGTAGTTGCCAGGGCCTGGGTGAGGGGAAAATTTTACCATTGTTAAATGACATTCACTCAAAGCAGAAATGTTACCCTTCAAGTTGTTGTAAAGATTAATATATTTGTTGTAAATTTTAATAAAAAATTTATTTGGTGAAATGAATGTTTTAAAATTGGTTTTCAAAGTCTTTCTCTCAGTTTTGTAGTAGGTGCTGTGTCTCCTGCTGTTGTTGTCCCTTCCATGCTACTTTTGCAAGAAAAAGGATATGGTGTTGAGAAAGGCATTCCCACCTTACTAATAGCTGCTAGTAGTTTGGATGATATCATGGCTATCACTGGATTTGGTACATGCATGAGCATAGTCTTCTCCACAGGTAAACAAGAAAATACAACCACTGTCATATAGTTTATAGCTTTTTTGTTGTTATTGTTGTTAGTTAAGTAAGGTTTCTAGCTTTCCTTCATTTATTAACCAAGAGTTTTTAAATTTAACGTTTTTATTCTTCATAGAAAGCTCATTCTAGACCAGGAAGGAAATTTCAATGTTAAAAAACCACTACTTAACACAACTGATTTCATTTTAATAACCATATACAGTACTTCAATTAATTTGAGAGCCATTTTACTAGCATTTATCTGCTCATGTTGCTTTTGAATTTTATCACAGTTTTCAATGGAAAATATTAAACAATAGTATTACCAGTACAATAGATATTTTTGAAATGTACCTTTTGATCATCATTGTGAATAAATGGTTGCTTTATTTTTAAGACGACTTACACATATAGAGTGGACAACTGTCTGCCTTTTGGTAGTGGTGGTGAGACAAGATCCTGCACCAATTCTGAATCCCAAGGTGATTTTTTTTTTTTTTTGAGAATTTTTATGAGTTTATTTGAGCCAAACTGATGACAACTGCAGAGAAACAAAATCTCAATGGATTGAGAAAATGCTCTCAAAAAAGACACTTTTGCAATTTATTTTATACATTATAATCAAAGGAGGAGACATAAAGGGGTTACATGAAATCCACTGGTGGTAGATTAGAGAGATGGGAGAAAGCAAAGCCCATAAAATGATTGGATAAAAAGTAAAATGAAGAGACACATACTTCTTTTACATTGGTGGGTATAGGATAGTTAACAATTAGCATTTGCAGTACAAGGAGATGCTATTTGGGCAACAAGATAACTATGAGGGAATCTGGGGTCTCATGCTCTAGAAAATGATTGTGCCTTGAGAGGTCTGGAAAAGGGGGGTTTATTCTGACATTTTAAAGTTATGTTATCTTAGACGCAAAAAGAGAACAGACAGGCACAGTAAGATCGGTTTTTATAAAGAAAGATACCGACCTAGGGCATGACTACCTGCTATGACTTGGTTTTAGTTAGAAAGTTTTAATTCCAGACCATTCTATGTTGCTACTTTACATCTCTGAGTTTGTGAGGCCACCACGCAGACCTTCCCTGAGCTTGTCAGGTTTAGTATGTGGCCCTTTTTATTGTCCTCAGATGTCATGTTGCTAGCTTAAAGTCTGCCATGGTGGGAGTATTTATATCAAGCAAACTGGCAAAATATACAAATTAAGGCATTCTGGCCTATCCCCAGAGACATAGTTCTTAAACTTTTACCACACACCATTACTTCTAGGTCTTTGCACTATGGTCCACTCTCCCTGCAAGGTGATACTTGGTCTTGAATGTCACTCTACAAAAATTGTGAAAGTAAAGATTTCCAAATTTAATAATGCTTTAGTTATCTGCAATGTTTGAAAATTCAGTCTTCTGTATTATTGAAGCAGCAAAATATTTTTAAGTTAAAAAGTAATATATAAGTTTCTCTTGAAATCCTAAGATATAAATTTTTTAAAAGGGAAAAGATAAAAATAAAATGTGCAACAGTCATATATCAGGAATAATATTTCTGATCTTTTTCATGCTTAGTTCATCCAGACACTCTTTCTCTTTCTCTTCCTCTCTCCTCCCAACATTCTTATAAAATTATTGAATATTGACCATACTTGCTTATAACCTGAGTTATTTTGCATAGAATTAAACTGGCTGCATCTTAATAACTTGTTGAAAACTGAAGTTGATTCCCGTATTTTCTATTAAAATAATACATGATTGAACAGCTTATAGCTAAATCGTTGTACATAACTTTAATATTTTCTTAAACTTAAAAGTATAATTGTTCAGCTAAAAAGTATAAAGACTTATAAGCTTTTGAAATATATTGCCACAATATCATGTCCTCCTATAATGTACACGTTTGCCACTTTCTCTTCACCCTTTTCAAAACTAGGTATTGTCTTTTTTCACCTTGCTAATTTGGTAGGTGAAATGTGAAATCTCTTTAAACAAAGTACTTTCGCTACTAGTTATATTAAACAAATGTTTGTGTTTATGGACCGTTGACATTTTAGTATGTATTATAAATCGCTTTTCTTGAAATATTTTGCCTTATAGGTCTGTTCATGTTTTGTTCTTTTTGATTTGTGAAGATTCTTCATAAAATAAAGAATGATAATCCTTTGATTTATAGTCTTTAGTTTTCCCCATTTTTTAATCCTCACCTGAGGATATGTTGATTGATTTGAGAAAGAGGGAGAGGAGAGAGAGAGAGAGAGAGAGAGAGAAACATTGATGTGAGAGAGAAACATTGATCAGTTCCCTCCTGTACACGTTCCAACCACGGGTTGAACCTGCAAACTTTTGGTGTAGGGGACAATGCTCTAACGTGCTGAGCCACCCAACCAGGGCAGTTTTTCCCACTTTTAATTTGACCTTTAAGTTTATAACAATTCTTTTTTGTCATTCAAAAGTTCCAAATTTTTCAAGCGAGAAGGGAGGGAGAAAGACAGGGAGAGAAACATTGATGTGTGAGAGACACATCGATCAATTGCCTCTCGCACGTGCCCCAACAGAGGACCGGGCTGAAAACCAGGCATGTGCCCTGACAGGAATCAAACTGGTGACCTGTAGGTCTGTGGGACAACAGCCAACCCACTGAGCCATACCAGTCAGCGCTAGAAGTTCTAAAATTTTTTATTGACAAATCTGATCGTCTTTATCTTCATTACTGGTATCAGTTATCCCTTCAAAAAAAAAATTTGTGCTCTTCTTTCATTGTGCCAGCTACTGTGCCCAATGCTGAGGATAAACAGTGAACAACAATATTGTTGAGTAATTGCTTGGCACTTGTTCTAAGTTTCAAATATATTTCCACTCATTTATTAGTCACAATAGTGCTGTGATCTGAGAAACAGAGGTTAAATAATGGCCCAAGTCACAAATCAAGTAAGTAGAGGAGTCAAGATACAAATCTGGCACTCTGCCCCTATATCCACATATTTCTTTAAAATTTTTATTTATTTATTTATTTTTAGAGAGGGGGGAAGGGAGGGAGAATGAGAGGAAGAGAAACATTGATTGGTTGCCTCTTTCATGTCCCCAACTGGGGACCTGAACGGAAACCCAGGCATGTGTCCTGACTAGGAATCGGACTGGCAACCTTTCAGTTCGCAGGCCAGTGCTCAATCCCCTGAGCTACATCAATTAGGGCAGACCCACACTTTTAAATGCTATTCTATACTGCCTTTCAACACAGCAATAGAAAAGATCATGTGGCCCATGTTCTCAAGGAGTTCATATTAAAAAATACAATTGTGATGAATGTTACATAGTATAGGATGCTATGGGAGCATACTACAACAAACCAAACCTAATTTGAGGAGGACATAAAATGTGAAAAACCAAGTAGCTACATGCTTAAAGAATCCTCTTTTATTGCATTACTATATGTACTGTCCCTTACAATTTTAAGGACTCTTTAAAGGTTGTATTGGGTTGGCCAGAAAGTTCACTTGGTTTTTTCTATAAGATGGCTCTAATAGCATTTATTTGTCTTTAACTTCATTCAAAACAATTTTGTTAGATTGTATTATGACAGCTGTCATATCTGCATGGATTCTTTTAAAAACATCAAAATTGGTGAGTTTCTGTGTAGCTATTTTAATATTGAAAATAGAAAAAATATGAAACTTATTTGGCATATTATGCTTTATTATTTCAAGAAAGGTAAAGAACACAACTGAAACACACACACACAAAGATTTGTGCTGTGTATAGAGAAGGTGCTATGACAGATTGAACATGTTAAAAGTGGTTTGTGAAGTCTCATGCTGGAAATTTCTTGCTGGGCAATGCTCCACAGTTGGGCAAAGCAGTTAAAGTTGATAACAATCATATCAAGACATTAATTGAGAACCATCAAGTTATACCACATGGGGTATAGCCAACATACTCAAAATATCCTAAATCAATAAGGTTATTCGTTAAAATGAAAAATATGCCTTTTATTTTATGAAAAAAAAAATCCATATGGACGTTTTGGCTAACATAATATTGTGAATATATTTTGGAATATAGTAGCTATCAAGAGCTAACCTCATCTTCTTGGTCAGCTAGCCCTTTTATCATTATAAAATGTCTTTCTGTATCTCTTTTAACAGTATTTGACTTAGTCTATTTTGTCTGATGTATGACCACCCTTGCTCTCATTTGGTTTCCATTTGCATGGAATACCTTTTTCCATCTTTATAGTTACAACAGTCTATTTTGAAATGACAACTTCAATCACATACAGAAACTCTACTCCTTTGCATGTCACCCTCCCTGCTTTATGTTTTTAATATATCAAATTTAACTTTTTATATTGTATATCCATTAACCTAGTTTATAGTTAGTTGATATTTTTATGCTTTTATCTTAAATTCTATAACAGAATGAAAAGTGATGTGCTCAGCATCATTACAGTATACAGGATTTTTAATTCATCTATATATGTACCTTTACCAGAGGTTTATAGGTTTATATTTGTATGCTTTTGTGTTGCTAACATCCTTTTATTTCCACTTGAAGAAGTCCTTTTCTCCTCCTCCTCCTCCTTCTTCTGAAGGCAGGTCTAGGGACAATGAACTTCTTTAGTTTAGCTTTTGTTTATCTGGGGAAATCACTTTCTTGTTCATCTTTGAGGACAATTTTGTGGAATAGTATTCTTGATTAGCAATTTTTTTTTCTTTCAACACTTTGAATATATCATCCTACCCTCTTCTGTCCTATAAGGTTTCTGCTGTGAAATTATCTGATAATCTAATGGGAGGTCGCTTGACATACATAGTAAACTGCTTCTTTTGCTACAACTTCTTAATTGACTTGTGGATTTTCATAAAGATTTTTGGACTACATATTGTTAAGTTGGTGTCTCTGTGGGGTATTGAAATTCTTGGGCTTTCTATTCCAACAATCTTGCTGTTTTTACCCTTCAAATTTTTTTAAATTTATTTTTAGAGAGAGAAAAGAAGGGAGAACGAGAAGGAGAGAAACATCAATGCACAAGAGATATATTGATCGGTTACCTCTTTCACACCCACAAGTGGGAATCTGGCCCACAATCCAGGCATGTGCCCTGACTGGGACTTGAATTGGTGATCTTTCGGTTCACAAGCCAGCATTCAATCCACTGAACCACACCAGCCAGGGCTGATTCTTTATATATATTTACATACCTTACTCAGTTAAAGACACAAAGCATCACTGAACATTTTTTGACCCAGTATCATTTTTTTAAAATTATTATAATTAAGTACAGACATGATAGCATAAAACATATTGAGAACTCAATTGACCCTTGAATAGCCCCAAGATTAACCCTGGAATAAACCTTTTCTTTATGTTGTTATTGTTAAATTGTTTTTTATATTTAAATCATCTTTTCTTTTTCATATAGTATATCAGAGATAAACATTGCCAGCCTTGTGCTAGGTGCCCGAGATGCTTCTTTGTCAATCTCTGTCCATTCTTCTACCTCACCAGATTTCTTAGATAGGGTGTGTGAGGGGAGCACATTGTAGCTTATTAGGTTTTGTTTTCTGGCCTATTTATTCAGTAAACATTTTTCAGTTGACTGTATATGTTAAATTATTTAAGAGTACATATGTAATTTATCAAGTAAATCTGCACAGCCCTGACCCATGTGTCTCAGTTGGCTGGGTGTAGTCCTGCAAAACAAAAGGTCACCATTCGATTCCCAGTCAGGGCACATGCCTGGATTGCGGGTTCAGTCCCTGGTCGAGGTATGTGCGACAGGCACCCAATTGACATTTCTCTCTCACATCAGTGTTTTTCTCCCCCTTTTTCCCTCCCTTCCCCCTTCTCTAAAAAATAAATAAAATCTTTAAAAAATAGATCTACATATTTTTTATATGTTAATATTAATGGATTATTTTTTGTGTATTCTATAAAATACATACCTTTTTCATTAATCACCTAGGTTTGATTTTCTGATGTGCTGGGTATGTAAAAACACTTCTCTATAAAATGTTTTCCTTATGTGTGCCCTTATAGGTGATATACTTAAAAATATTGTAATCTCTTTTTGGAACGTAGTTATTGGTATGCTGACAGGAACAATTTTGGGAATTTTTGTTCGGTATTTTCCAAGTGGAGATCAGGTAAGTAAAAAATAATAATCAACTTTTAGAAGTATAGTATTAGCTAGTCCTTTAAAAAAATTGAACTTTTTAAAGAAGATCCATGAAATATTAAATTCAATGTTTACAGTATTCCCTCACTTATCATGGGTATTACGTTCTAGACCCCCCCGCAATAGGTGAAAATCCATGAAGTAGGAACCTTACATTTATTTTAGTATTTATATATATTTTAAGGCTTTATAAACCCTTCCCACACATTTATAAGTCATTCCCAGTCCCTTATTAACCTTTCCCACTCCCTTATTAACCTTTTCCACACTTTTATAAACACTACTTATGTTCTTAAACATGTTCTATACTCTCAAACCTACGTAACTTTAACAACATATGTATACAGTACCAAAAAATCCCGCGATATAGTGAAAAATCCATGATAAATAACTAAATGTAATATTTTTTTTTTCAGATTTAATGTGTTTTATTGATTAAAATATTACATTTGTGCCACTTTCCCTTCCCTCTGCTCCCCTCCACCCGGTGGCCCCCTCCCTCCAGTTGTCCCCCCCTTTTAGATTATGTCCATTAGTTGTGCTTACAGTTCCTCCCAACCTCTCTCCGTCTATTCCATTCCCTCCTACCATGATCCCCAATTCCTATATCATCCCCCTCCCTCTCCCCACTCCCCCTCCCTGTTGACCTCCCCCCACTATGCTTCCCTTACCCACAGTTCCTTTTCCAATCTCATTGCCTGTTTCGTTTGCCTTTGTTTCATCTCCCTAGCTTCTGTTTTTTAAACCAGTCCCTTTAACTTCTCATATAACAGTGGTTTGGATCTAATGAACTCTCAGTTTTATTTTGTCCTGGAAACACTTTCTCTGTCCTTCTATTCTGAATGACAATTTCGCTGGATAGAGTATTCGTGGTTGTAGGTTTTGGATTTTCATTACTTTGAATATTTCTTGCCAGTCCCTTCTTGCCTGTAGGGTTTCCCTTGAGAAGTCAGCTGATAGTCTAATTGGGACCCCTTTGTACATAATTCTTTTCTTCTCTCTTGCTGCTTTTAAGATTCTCTTTATCTTTAATTTTTGACATTTTGATTATAATGTGTCTTGGAGTGGTTCTCCCTGGGTCCAGTCTCTTGGGAACTCTCCTTGCTTCCTGGACCTGCAAGTCTATTCCCTTCCCCAAGTCTGGGAAGTTCTCCTTTATTATATTTTCACTCAATTTTTCAAGTTCTAGTTCATCTTCCTCATTCTCTGGCAAACCAATGATTCTTATGTTGGGCCTTTTATAGCTGTCCCAGAGGTTTCTGATCCTCTCATTGTTGCTTCCTATTTCCTCTCGCTGCATTGGTTGACTGCTTGTTCCTTCTCCATATTCCAGTTTGTTGAAATGAACTCTGGATTCCTCACCATCTGTCTCGTATGTGGTTTTGTTCCTTTCGTTATGAAAGTTTTTCGCTTCTTTCATATCTTTTTCCTGCTCTTTTGTGAATTCTGTAAGCCACCTGATAACAATGGCCCAGAACTGAGCCTCTGACAGGTTTCTTATCTGTTCATCTGTCAGGTTCTCTATCTGCTGCCTGGTGAGCTGTGCCACCGGGATCTCTATATTTGTCTGCCACATTTTGACAGATGCGTTTTGTTTTCCTGGGCCGGCTGTCCAGGGCAGTGCCTGTGTACGCGTCACAAATCAGCGACCGGCCGGCGCCTGCCTGTCCGCGACCTATTTCGCAGCCCTGTGGTGCTTTCTGTGGGGGCGGGGGTCCAAGATGGATTCACACAGTTATTCAGCTAGGAGACCGGGATCCGTCCTCCCGCCCCCCTGGGCCTCACTGTTCAAGGCGATGCTGCGGCTGCTCCCCAGCGCCGGAGTCGCGCATGCCAGGGGCTTGATTGCCTCCGGGATTTTTCGCCGCCCCGCCTGCCGCTCCGCAAACAGCTTTGCCTTCTTTAACTCTTACCTGCCCAAATGGCACCGCTGGTTTATAACTTCATATGTTGGGCTTCCGTGTAGCTTTATTTTCTGGAATTTCTAGTTATCCTTTGTTTTGAAGTAGTTGTATTCCTCTCTAGTTGTAGAGGGAGACCTAGCGTGTCCGTCTAAGCCTCCATCTTGGCCGGAAGTCCTAAATGTAATATTTTTAAAAATTCCACAATATAGTGAGGCCGCGATAAGTGAACCGCGATATAGAGCGGGACTACTGTATTTTCTTTTCCTAAAAGTAACCTCCAGTGCCTACTCTGTTTAAAACTGAGCACAGCTGTGATTGACACAAGTCAATGCCCAGACTGAAGTCTTTGCTCTGGGAAAATAAGCAATATTAGAAAATAAATTTTTGATGGAGTACATTTATATTTATAAATATAATGAAGGTGTTGAGAGAAAATATATATATATATATACAACTTTTATAAAAAATTATGTATTGACTAAATACACTTAAAAGAAAATATGTATTCTAACCTATCTGCTATGAACAGAGGTAACATATCTTTTTACTATGTTGTTGGTTAAGTTAAGCTTCCTAATGCATAATAAATTTGCAATGGATACTTTAAAAGAAAAATGTACTTAATTCATTCCACCCCACCCCCTTTCTTCACTAAATTGCCTTTTGACTTCTGACAATATTTTCTAATCTCTTTTACGTCACACTTCTTCTTAAACATTTTAGGGGAAATAAGATTCCCATTTACCTCTGCATATTTTCTGAGTTAAATTCACTCCCTTTGACTAAGGTCACACTATTAAACTCAGCCCTTTCCTGCCCTGAAGAATGTGCCATTATTCTTGTACTTCTGTAACGTTCACATTGATTTGCCTGTAACAATTATCATCGCTAATGAAATATTCAGAAATTTATTTTTAAGAATTCATAGTATAGGTTATATAGAACTATAAGTTACATTGGTCTTTTTTGTTTTTTCTTCACTTACAGTTAAAGTATTTTTTATTTTTTATTTTTATTAGACATTTTTTACAACAGTTTATATTTACAGAAAAATTGAAGTTATTAAAGCTATATGGGTTTTATGGTTTTTTTCTTTTTTCATTAAATTTATTGGGGTAACACTTGTTAATACGGTCATATAGGTTCTAAGTGTACAATCTGGGATGTGAGATATGTGTATTGCATTGTGTGCCCACCACCCAAAATCAGATTATTTTCCATCACCATATATTAGCTTCCTTTACCCTTACTACCCCTCTGACATCCCTTCCTTCTGGTAACTACCATACTGTTGTCTGTGTCTATAAGTTTCAGTTTTATATCCCACAGATGAGTAAAATCATATGGTTCTTAGCTTTTTCTGACTTATTTTACTTAGCATAATATTCTCAAGGATCATCCATTTTGTCACAAATGGAATTATTTCATCTTTTCTTATGCTGAGTAGTATTCCATAATACATGTGCACCACATCTTCTTTATCTAGTTCTCTATCAAAGGACACTTAGGTTGTCTCCATGTCTTGGCCACCATGAATAATGCTGCAATGAACATAGGGGTGCATATATCTTTTTGAATAAATGTTTTTGAGTTTTTTAGATAGATACCCAGAAGAGGGTCCTGGGTCATATGGTCATATTCTTAATTTTTGAGGACCCACGATACTGTTGTCCACAGTGGCTGTCCCCAGTTTACATTTCCACCAGCAGTGAATGAGGGTTTGTTTTCCTCCACAACCTTGCCAACACTTGTTATTGCCTGTCTTGTTAATAACAGTCATTCTAACAGGTGTGAGGTGGTATTTCATTGTAATTTTGATTTGGATTTCTTTAATAACTAGTAAAATTGAGTATCTTTTCAAATATCTGTTGCCATTTGTATGTCTTCTTAGAAGAAGTGTCTGTTCTGGTCTTCTATCCACTTTTTATTAGATTGTTTATTTGTTTGGTGTTGAGTTGTATGAGTTCTTTATATATTTTGGATATTGACCCCTTATTTGCAAATACTTTCCCTTTGGCTGGTTGCCTTTTTGTTTTGTGGGTAGTTTCTTTTACTGTGAAGAAGCTTTTTAGTTTCATATAGCCCCATTCATTTATTTTTATCTTCCCTTGCCTTTGGGCTCAAATTCATAAAACATTCTCTACACCAAGGTCCATAAGTTTAGTACCTATGTTCTTATTTATGTAATTTATTGTTTCAGATATTATATTTAGGTCTTTGATCCATTTTGAAACTGTAGTCTAGTTTCATTGTTCTGCATGTGGCTTTCCAATTTTCCCAGCACCATTTACTGAAGAGGCTTTCTTTTCTCCATTGTGTGTTATTGGCTCCTTTGTCAAAAATATGGTTTTATTTCTGGGCTATGAATCTTGTTCCAATGGTCAGTGTATGTGCTTTTCTCTCAGTTTCATGCTGATTTGATTTTTGTAGATCTGTAGTATAATTCGTAGTGCGATGCCTCCAGCTTTATTGTTTTTTCTCAGGATTGCTTTGGTTATTTGGGGTCCTTTGTGCTTCCATACAAATCCGATGAATTTTTGTTTTACTTTTTAAAAAATGATACTAGGATCTTGTTTGCGATTATATTAAATCTGTATATTGCTTTGAGTAATATGGCCATTTTAACTATGTTGAATCTTTCAATCCATAAATGCAGAATATCTTCCATTCATGTTATCTTTTTCAATCTCTTTTAATAATGATTTGTAGTTTTCAATATATAGATCTTTCACATAATTTGTTAAGTTTATTCCTAGGTATTTTCTTCTGTGGCTGTAATTGCAAAAGGAACTGTTTAATTTCTCTTTCTAAACTTTCATTATTAGTATCTAAGAAGGCAGTGAATTTTTTGTACATTGATTTTGTATCCTGAAATTCTACTGCATTTATTTATTGTTTCTAATAGGTTTTTTGGTGGTGTCTTTAGGGTTTTCTATATACAAAATCATGTCATCTACAAAAAGTGGCACTTTTACTTACTTCTTCCCAATTTGGATTACTTTTATGTCTTTCTGTTGCCAGATTTCTCTGGCTAGGAGTTCCAGAACTATGTTGAATAAGAGTGCTGAGAGTGGGCATCCTTGTCTTTTTCCTGGTTTTAGACAAAAAGCTTTCAGTTTTTCACCATTGATTATGATATTAACTGGGGATTTGTCATATATGGTCTTTATTATGTTGAGGTACTTTCCTTCTATACCCATTCTATTGAGTGTTTTAATCATAAGTAGATTTTGTATCTTATCAAATGCCTTTTGTGAATCTATTAATAAGAGCACATACTTTTTATCTTTTATTTTGTTAATGTGGTGTATTACATTGATCAATTTGCATATGTTGAACCATCCTTGGGTCCCTGGAATAAATCCCACTTGATTGTGATTTATTATTTTTTAATGTATTATTGTATTCAATTTACTAATATTTTGTTCAGGATTTTTGCATCTATATTCATCAGAGATATTGGTCTGTAGTTTTCTTTTTGTGTGTTATCCTTGCCAGTTTTTGGTATGAGGTTTATGTTGGCCTCATAAAATGTGTTAGGAGGTATTTCCTCTTCTTCAATTTTTGGCAAGAATTTGAGAAGAATAAGTATCAAGTGTTCATTGAATTTTTGGTGGAATTCACTAGTGAAGCCATCTGGCCCTGAACTTTTATTTGGGGGGAGGTTTTGGATGGTTGTTTCAATTTCTTCACTGTTTATTGATCTATTTATATTTTCCAATTCTTCAAGATTCAGTCTAGAAAGGTTATATATTTCTAGGGACTTGTTCATTTCTTCTAGGTTATTGGATTTGATGGCATACAATCCTTCATAGTATTCTACTATGATCCTTTGTATATCTGTGATGTCTGTGGTAACTTATCCTCTTTCATTTCTTATATTTTGTATGAGTCTTTTCTCTTTTTTTCCTTAGTGAACCTAGCCCGGGGTGTGTCAATTTTATTAATCTTTTCAAATAACCAGCTTCTTGTTGTATTAATTTTTCATATATTCTTATGTTCTGTAGTTCATTCAACTCTACTCTAATTTTTATTATTTTCTTTCTTCTGTTGACTTGGGTTGCTTTTGTTCCTCTTCTAGTTCTTTAAGATATAATGTTAGGTTGTTTATTTGTAATTTCTCTTGTTTCTTGAGATAGGCCTGTAATGATTAAAAAAAGCTTTCTCTTACTACTGCTTTCACTGCATCCCAGAAGTTTTGATACATTGTATTGTCATTCTCTTTTGTCTCTATATTAGTTTGACCTCACCTTTTATTTCTTCTTTTACCCAGTCCTTTTTTAGTAGTATGTTGTTTGGTCTCCGCATACTTGTGGGTTTCTTTACTTCCTTTTTGCAGTTGATTTCTAATTTCAAACATTGTGATCAGAGAATTTGTTGAGATTAGTTTTGTGACCCAACATATGTTCTGTCCTTGAGAATGTTCCATGTGCACTGGAGAAGAAAGTATTACATGATATTCTGGGTTGAAATGCTCTGTAGATGTCAATTTTTTTATTTGGTCTAAGGTATCATTTAAGGCCAATATTTCTTTATTGATTTTCTCCTGTTTGGATGACCTATCTAGAGCTGTCAATGAACTATTAAGGTCACCAACTATGATTGTGTTTTTGTCTGTTTCTCTTTAGTTCTGATAGTTGTTGCTTTTTATATTTCAATGGTCCAATTGAGTGTGTGTGTGTATGTGTGTGTGTGTGTGTGTGTGTGTGTGTGTGTGTTGTGTATTTAATCCTCACCTGAGGGTATGTTTACTGACTTTAGAGGCAGCTAAAGGGAGAGAGAGAAAGAGAAGCATCAATGTGAGACAGGAACATGGATCAATTGCCCCCGTTACACACCCTGACTAGGGACCAGACCCACAACCTAGGTATGTGCTGTGATTGGGAATCAAACTCGCAACCTTTGTGGTGCACAAGACAATGTTCCAACCAACTGAGGCACCCAGCCAGGGCAGAATGCATGCATATTAAGAAATATTATGTCTTCCTAATGTAGAGTCCTCTTTATCATTATAAAATATCCATCTTTTTTACTTGTTACCTTTGTTATCTTGAAATCTATTTTGTCAGATATAAGTAGGGCTACATCTGCTTTTTATTTGTTTAGAGAATCATTTTCCACCCTTTCACTTTGAGTCTAAACTTTTAACTGTCTCCTTAAGGCAGCATATGGTTGGCTTTTGTTTTTTTAATTTAGTCTGCTACTCTGTGCTTTATTGGTGAAGTCAGTCCATTTACATTTATGATAATTATTAATGTGTGAGGATTTCCTATAGCCATTTTATCTTTTGTTTCCTGGTCGCTCTGTGTCTCCATTGGTTCTTTTTCCTTTATGTTTCAGTCTGTATTTTTTTTTTATTTTATGGTATTCCATACTTCTTTCCTCTTTTTCTTCTTTTTAAAAATATATATCTCAGTTTTGGGGGGTCTTTTATGTGGTTAGCAGTAGGTTTATGAAAAAGAAATGTTCATATATACAGTAGTCCTTTTTCTTTTGAATGCATCTGATTTCCATTCACCTTTGTAAATTAAGACCTTTGCCCCCTCCACTTTTATGTTCTTGTTGTCACAAATTATCCCTGTTTATGTTATAAGTTTGTTGGGATCTTATTCATAGTTTTGTGAGCTTTGTTTTTTGTTTCAGGGAGAAATACCTCCTTGAGTGTTCCTGCAGTTAATGTATTCTTATGCTAAATTTTGTCAGCTTTTGATCTGGAAAAGTCTTTATTTCTCCTTCATATTTAAAGAATAACTTTGCTGGATATATTGTTGGGGGTAATTTATCTCTTCCAATAGTTTACATATTTGGTTCCACTCTCTTCTGGCTCATAGAGTTTCTTCTGAGAAGTCCGATGATAATTTGATGGGCTTTCCTTTATAGGTTACTTTCTTCTTTTCCCTGATTGCCTTGAGAATTGTTTCTTTGTCAATAATATTTGACAGCTTTAATACAATGTGCCTTGGAGAAGACCTCTTTGGATTGAAGTAACTAGGTGTTCTATTTGCTTCTTGGATTCAAGAGCTAGTTCTTTCCATGGGTTTGGGAAGTTCTCATAAACTATTTGTCTGAATAGGCTCTCCATTCCCTTCTTCCTCTCTTCTTCTCCTGGTATGCCTATTATTCTTATATTGTTCTTTATGATAAAGTCAGATAGTTCTTGTAGAGTTATTTCATTTTTAAAAATTGTTTTACGCTCAAGTCTCTTCTTCACTCTTCGTCATTTCTAGACTTCTATCTTTGATATCACTAATCCATTTCTCTGTCTGGTCCGCCCTATTTCCTATGCTCACTAGTTTATTCTTAATCTCTTTTACTAGTTCTTCATCTCCATAATGTTTGATTTTTTGTAAAGTTTCAGTATCTTTGGTAAATACTCCTTTTGTTCATTGGTTTTCTGAATGCATTAAATTGTTTGCATTGTCTTAGATCTCATTGAGTATTTTCAGAACAGCAATCTTGAATTTTCTGTCATTTATGTCACATATTTTCATGTCTTTAAATTTGTTTTCTGGAGATTTAAAAAATTTCTGTCCTAGCTGCTTTGTTACCTTGGTTATTCATGGTATTTGATGGATTCCTTCTCTGTCTAGACATCTAGCACTTAAGTTGATTGATAAGAAGTCTTTGTATTCTTTTCCAGTAGGTGTTGCTGAATCATAAATTTTTAGCTCTGTGAAATCCCAGTGCTGTCCTCTGCAGCCAGATTCTGCAATGTAGCCATGATATTTGGGGGTTGGGAGGGCTGGGGCAACCAGCCATCTTCTCTGTTTTGCCCTCCTGGTAATGGCAATGTTGGATCTCATGGGGTGCACCCCTATGCACCAATCCAGGGCCTGGTTATAGAATGCGCACCCTTTGCTCAAGGAAAAAAGGTGATTCTATAATGCCAGTTCTTGGGTTTGCAGATAATGTGGTCTGCAATCCAACACCAAGGGTGAAGGGAGACAATTTCTGGGAGGCTATGGGGCAACAGGTCTCCATGGCTTTGTTTCTCTGTCTGGAATGTTGCCATACCCTCTTGCTGCGTTCTTGCCCAGATCTCTGTGCTCAGCTGCAGCTGGTACCGCCCACTCCTGCAGGCTTGCTCACCAAATCTCTTTGCTCCTCCCAGCTGAAGGGAGCACCAGCCACAGCCAGATTCATGCCCTCTCCAGGCTGAGTCCCGCAGTAACATCCTGCTGCAGGGCTATGTTCATGGCTCATCTCAGCCCTTCTCCCTTCTCACATCCCCCATTTGTTTCCACTTGCCCACCTTAGATGTCTCAATACACCAGTCTCTCAGGTGTGTTTGTGGGTTGAGCAGGGAGTCCTTGTTCAGTTATAGCTGCTCAAATTGTTGAAACTTCAATGGGAGAAACCAAGGGGATCCCTCTCACTGCAATTCCTCTGACATATTAAAATATTTTAACCACTTTACTGACGTTAGTGTCAGAGATATGGCAGATGAAACTTAATAATTACAAATTTTGTCACTTGTTACAAAGTCCGCTAAAACATTTGGTTAGAAGAAAGACAAATTTTTAGATATTATTTAATATAATATATAAAGACATGGTATCAAAAGGTCAATAATAAATTATAGATATTGTGAATATTGTATTATATTTAATGTAAATAATTTGTAAAAATTTATCTAACTCTAGACGAATCTTCCATTGAAGAGAGCAGTCCTCATTTTGAGCATGTGTGTTACTGCTGTCTTAGGCAGCAGTCGTCTTGGTGTACATGGAGCTGGAGAGTTATGTACACTAATGCTGTCTTTCATTGGAGGAATGAGTTGGTCCAATGAAAAGGTAAATATTTTTAATATACCATTTTTTAATGATAAAATCACTGCATTGATTTTTACATTAAAATGGACATTTAGGAGATCTGATTCTGGTTGAAACATATTCTAGAAGTTTGTATCTCTGAGGAAGTATACAAGTCAATAAAGAAAACAAAGTATTTTAGGAACAGGACCTGCACATGCACAAACCACAATCAGGAGTTGTTATTACATGATTATACAATTTTATTGATTTAATTATTTTCTTAATTGAAATTTTAGTTATACAATTAATACATGAAAACATGCTCTTAAAAGATTAAACAATACAGAAGACCCACATATAGAATCAATTTTAAAAGACTCCTTTTACCCAAATGTCTAATATCCCTTCCTAGGATTAATCATTTCCTCCAATCAGTCCACTATTTGTAGACATTTAGATCATTTTTTATTTTTTGTTATTACAAACAGTGCTGCCATGAACAGTCCTGTTCATGTGTCTTTTTGCAAATGTACAAGTTCACCTGTTGGAATATATTCCTAGAAATGGAATTGTTGAATTTAGAAATGTTATGTTTCTATTTTGATGGGTACTTCCAAATTATCCATTTAAAAGTTTTTATTTATTTACACTACTTACTACCAAAAGTGTAGGAGAGTCCCTAATATCTCAACCTATCAATGGGTAAAAACTATATAACATTTTTATGAACTATTACTCAAAATAAAAAATAAAACTTGTCATTTGCAACAACATGGATGTATATAGAGGGTACTTAGCTAAGTGAAATAAGTCATACAAAGAAAGATAAATATTGTATTCTTTTACTTATATGTGTAATATAAAAACAAAACAGCCCTGATCAGTGTGGCTCAGTTGGTTGGGTGTCATCCTGCAAAGCAAAGGGTTGCCAGTTCATTTCCCAGTCAGGGCATATATCTGGGTTGTGGGTTCTGTCCCCAGTCATGGTACATACAAGAGGCAACCTATGACTGTTACTCTCTCACATTGATGTTTCTCTCCTTCTATTTCTCCCTCCCTTCCCTCTCATTAAAAATAAATAAAATATTTAAAAAATAAAAATAAAAAGCAAAAAAACAAGGTAAAACAAAAACAGAATCATAGATATAGAGCACAAGCTGATGCTTATCAGAGGAGAGAGGGATGGGGAATGGGGGGAATAGGTGAAAAACATGAAAGACAATAAGAGATACAAGCTTGCAACTTTAAAATAAAAAGTTGACTGGGATTTCCGGCCAAGATGTAGGCATTGACAGACATGCCATGTCTCCTCCACAACTAAGAAGGAATACAACTACCTCAAAACTAGAGACAACCAGAAGTTCCAGAAAATCAAGCTGCATGTAAGTCCAACAGACAAAGATATAAAGAAGAAATACTCATCCAGACAGGTAGGAGGGGTGGAACTGGGGTGGAGAGGATGTGGTGTGGTGGTGGCAGCAGTAGCGGCAGCAGCAGGCCAGCAGGAAGCAGTTACATGTTTTAAAAAGTCAGGAGGGATCCCTGGTGTTGGGTTCCCAGCACCTCACCAGACAGCACAGCTCACTGTCCCAGCACCAGGGAAAATCAAGCCTCATTGCTTCTGACTGAGCAAACCAATAGGGGTTAGGGCGGAGGCAGAAACTGCCAGTCTCTCAGCAGAGTCCGCTTGTTTAAAGGACCCCCACAGTCCTAGAACATCCACAGACACACCCACTCTGGAAACGATGGCCAGAGCAACTGCTAGAGGGGTGCCAATCCCATACGGAAGTACAAGAAGTGCCTGGAAAAGGGGTGAGTGCTGGGCAAGCAGCATTGTTCCCTCTCAGACCCCTCCCCACATATAGCACCGCAATGTGGTGAAACGGGTGGCCCTGTACTGATGAAAACCTAAGGCTCCGCCCCTTTCAATGTAACAGGAGCAACAGCTCTGCTAAGATACAGAAGCAAACAAACACAGGAGCCTGTCAAGATGAGGAGACACCTTCTCCCCAAGATGGAGGCCTAGGCTGACATGCTCCATCTCCCTCCACAACTAAGAAGGAATACAACTACTGCAAACCCAGGAATAACCAGGAATTACAGAAAATAAAGCTACATGGAAGTCCAACATATGAAGTTATAAAGAAGTGGTGCTCATCCAGATGGGTAGCAGGGGCGAAGCTGGGGCGGAGAGATCAAGCTGTGCTGGTGGCAGCAGCTCTGGCAACAGCAGTGGGACAGCACTAAGCACAGACACCCATATTTAAGGGGAGGCAAGAAGTGTCTGGGGAGCACTCCCAGCTGCAGACCAAACCCATCAGCCTGCAATTCCAACACTAGGGAAGGAAGACCCCCATTACCTTTTACTGTGAGGGCCAGAGGGCATGGGGACGGAGGAGGAGGTTCCCAGTCTCTCAGCGGAGAGGGAATGGCAGGAATCTATCTTGGACCCCCACCCCCAAGCAAAACACCATATTGTGGTGAGAAGGGCTACCCAGTTGTGATGAGTGCACGGGGCTCCAGTCTCTGTAGCATAGGGGGTGTGACAGCCCCACCCAGGAAGCAAAAGTAAACACAAAACTGTCAGGATGACACAGATCATGATAGAAATCCCAATCATGCAGCTGACCAGATAGCAAATATCTAATCTAATGGCTCAGCAGGTAGGAAACCTTTTTGAGGCTCAGTTCAGAGGTTTGGTTACATGAATGTTTACAGACCTAACAGATCTTAAACAAGATGGGGAAGGAGTGAATACTAACCCTGCAGAAATGAATAAAAACACATATGAAACTAGTGGTGAGGGAAAGAAAACCAGAGATCCAATCAACAAATCGGAACATAGGGAAAGGACAGTCAACCAGTTCAGAAAGAGGAAATGAAAAGTGAGGAAAATGAGGAGAGGCTCAGAAACCTATGGGACAGCTATATGCAGACCAACATCCAAATCATAGGATTGCCAGAAGGTGAAGAAGAGGAACTAGAAATGGAAAAATTATGTGAAAAAATAATGAAGCAGAACTTCCCTAACTTGGGGAAGGAAATAGACTTACAAGCCCAAGAAGCACAGAGCATTCCAAAAAAACTGGACTCAGGGAGAACCACACCAAGACAGATTAGAATCAAAATGTCAAAAATTAAGGATAAAGAGAGAATCTTCAAAGCAGGAAGACAGAAGAAGAGAATTACATACAAAGGCATCCCAACAAGACTATCAGCTGATTTCTCAAAAGAAACTCTGCAGGCAAGAAGGGACTGGCAAAAAATATTCAAAGTAATGAAAAGAAAAAACCTACAATCACGATTACTCTATCCAGTGAAGCTGTCATTCAGAATAGAAGGGCAGAGAAAATGCTCCCAGGACAAAGTAAAACTGAAGGAGTTCATCATATCCAAATCACTGTTATATGAAATGTTAAAGGGACTTGTTTAGGAGAAGGAGGATCAAAACTATGAACATTAAAATGAAAACTGTATCACAACAACCAACAACATCAGCTAGGGAATTGAAACAAAGGCAGACTAGGCAACAAGAGTGGGAAAAGCATTATAGGTGTGGGGAACATTTTGGGGGTAGGTCAGTCAGGAGGGGGAAAGGGGGAAAGGGAGGGAGATGGTACAGGAATTAAGAAGCATAGTAGGAAGGAGTGGAGTAGACAGGAAGATGTTGAGAAGAACTATATGCACAACCAATGGGCATGGACTAAGGGGGGGCGGACAACTGGAGGGATGGGGGTCAATGGGTGGAGGGGAACAAAGGAAAAGAAGTTGGGACAACTGTAACAGCATAATCAATAAAGCATATTAAAAAACAAAACAACAACAACAAAAAAAAACAAGTCACAGTGATGTAATGTATAGCACAGGCAATATAGTCAATAGTATTGCAATAATCTTGTTTATGATGTCTTTTGTCTAGAAGTAAAATTTCCTATAGTCAAACCAGTCAGTTTTTCCTTTTTATTTTGGATTCAGTATCTTATTTAAGCAAGTTTTATTTACTCAAGGTCATAAATATTATATCTTCTATGTTATCATCTAAGACTTTAGTAGGTTTTTTTTTTTTGTTTTTGCATTTAGTTCTTTTATCCACCTGGAATTTATTTTTGTGAATGCCGTGAGATAAGAATATGTGTATGTGTATGTGTATGTTTGTATATGTATTTGTAGACATACATGTATACATATAATAGATGTATATACATATAAATAGATATAGTTAATTTTGGGCATTTTATTGATTAACATTAATTATTCAGTGACCTTTAAGTGCCTCTTTTAACATGACCTAAACCCTCACATATATCTAAGTTCATTTCTGGAATCTAATCCTACTTATCTACTCCTATGGACATTCTACTTTAAATCTATCTTAAAACATAAACATAGTTTTATGTCTCAAAAGCTAACCTAAAAGATTTTCTCTCATTGTACTAATTTTTTTAAGTATTTCTTGGCTGTTGCTACCCATATGCTTCCTTAGGTAAATTTTAGAATCAGTTTGAGATGTTTCCTACCCAAAAGTATACCTGCCTTTTGTTTAGTATCCCAATAAAATCATAATTATAAATGGAATTAAATGGTTATTAAATTATAATTAGATAAATAAAATTAAAACTACTAGAATTCTCTTTTTATATGATAAAGGAAACCAGACCACAAAAAAATGGACTTTAAAGATTAAAAGTAACAAATAAGATAATGTGCTATAAAAAGGAAGAACAATATTGCTTTTTCTTTGTTTTTTCCTCTTTTAAACTTCACTTTTATAAATGGCAGTCAGAAAACCCAGGCATAAAAGGAAGAGTTATAAAGGTACCTTATGCCCCAAACAAAGGAAATCAAAGTTTTATGTATCTTGTATTTAAATAGATAAACCCAGATTAAACTAAACTCTCCTCATTCAAGGTTCTGGAGAATAGCCAGAGCACTGCTGAGTCCACAGGGCCTTTGCTGTGTGTAACCACAGCACTGGGAGGTAGTACTGGGAGAGATTGGTTTCCAGAAAGGGAAGCTGAGCAGGCAACCTAATAAGAATCTGTATGTTTCTGGTTTGGTTTTAAGGAAAAAACAACTTTGAAATTTTCAAAATGGGTTCTTTCAAAACAGTTTAACAGATTAGCAAATTTTTTTCCTAGCAGTTGAAGACTATCAGGGTTCACTTTCAAGGGACTGGGTTATAGAATGATTGTTAATAGAGTGTTTGCCTGATCTTGAGTATGTTCTCATCAGGCATGGTGTACTTCTGTCTTTGTTCCATTACCTTACAAAAGCTAGATTTCTTGCTTACCCATCAGAACATGTATCCAAAGGCCTTACTTGTTTCATGAAAAATTACCAAATATTTTTATTTTATAGCTTTGCAGATTTCTTTTAGTCAAATTCTACCTGTTTGAGTAAAAGAATTAACCAAGTTTTAATTTTTATTGTTTTAACATTCCTCCTACAAATAAAATATCTTAATTTTATGTTTTAAAATAGACTTTAAATTTCTGAAATGCAGTTATTTTTACGTGCCACAATAACTAAATATGTATTACTCTCTTTTACAGATTGGAGTCCAAAAAATTATTACAAGTGCATGGGATGTTTTTCAACCCCTTCTTTTTGGTTTGGTTGGACTGGAGGTATCTGTTGCATCTCTTAAATCAAATGCTATTGGTAAGAATGATTACAGACACGGAAAATGTAAGAGTTGGAAATATTTAAGAAAATTATGAATAATTTTTATTTTTATCTGCAGTGTGTCTTTGAATGACACAGGTACCTTCTTTAGAAATTCACAATGAGACATTAACATACATGTGCTCTTCTTTACCCTATGTGCTCTTTGTTACCAAAGACAGCCAGCCCTCTATCTCCCCTGTGTGACCTGAGGAAATGCAGATGGCCTTCTATTCTGAGAGGAAATATTTATTAGCTACCAGCAGTACCTTTTGAATACTTTTATTTATAGTAAACATTAAAAGTCTGTTAGCTCAGAATGAAATGTAATTTATCGTATTTTTCACGGTACCTCCACCATCAGATAATCTCTTAGGCTTTCCATCAAGGCCTCATTCATATTTGTATCTTTATGATTATTATTTTTACTTAAAAAATAAAGACAGAAAGAGGTAACAGCCTTAAAATATTTTCAACACTTTTGCAAATCACATCTCCAGACATAAAGAGCCACTTCCTCACAAGTACTGTGTTCTTTATGCTTGTTTTTATCTGTTGTAGGCATTTGTGCTGCTACCATGAGTTTGGCATTATTGGTTCGAATTTTTTTTACATTTGTATTTATGTCTTTTGCTGGTTTTAGTTTTAAGGAGAAAATATTTATTGCTCTATCATGGATTCCAAAAGCTACAGTTCAGGTAAGAACACATTAAGTCATTCTAATAATTTTAATGTTGAGTTTTAAAAATTCTAAATGACAAATGTTTGCCAATCACAAAATGTGAGCTATTAGCCTTACTTTTAAAGTGCTTGATTGATCATAACTACTCATTAAATTTCATGTAATCTTTTATAATCTCAGTTTAAAATAAATTCTTCTCAACTTGAAAAGTGTAATTTTAATGATAAATACTTCCTTAATTTATGAAAATATTTATCTATTTTCCCAAAATATAAATAAGAATATATCAGAAAGTTGGTATTTTTCCATTTTGCTGAATATTGTGGAACTAAATATTATGATTTTAAAGTAGACACATATTGATTCTTTTAAAAATATATCTTTTCTACCCTCTCTACCCACTCCACCACACATGAATGCACATATATTGTTATCAAATACACATTTATTTTGTATTACTATTAGATTATTGACTTGCTCATCCCATTACATCACACAGAAAGGATAAGAACCATCTCTGGGTTTTTTCCCCCGTTGTTTTTCCCTAGCATTTACACAGTGCTCAGGAAGCAAGCAGTACACAATAAATAACCATCACATTTCTACAGGAATGAATGTATGAAAGAGGTAGTTTTGTCCTCTAATTCAATGATATTCCCTCCTACTACTTATTGTTAGACTCTTTCACCTGGCAACATAATGTCTTCATTCCCTGAGATTCTTTTCTCCATTGCTATTCCAAAACAAAAGCTTCTGAGCTTCCATGCAACAAAATTCACTTATGTTTCATGGTTAGAAAGCAGGTCTCTGGGGCCAAGCTGCCTGTTTTGAATACCATGTTATTTGCCTATAACCTTAGGTAAGTTAGTTTGTAATCTTAGTGCCCAGTTTGTAGATTCTAAATTCCTTATGAGTTTTACTGTATCACACTGCCTTCAAGTAGGAAGAACAAAAAGATGATCATCAAAATCCTAGTGAAACATTAGAAACTTTGGTATTTTTCATCATCCTGTTGCAGCCAAGAACCAAATGGTTGGTAATGGCAAATAAACAACACCCTGCTTCAGTAAAAACTTGAGGTTCTGAGAGTAATGCAAGCACTCAAAAAATATATACATTTAAACAGGGGAAAGCTAAAATGACAAAAATACCAAATCAGCCCCAAAATGTCTGCACGCTGATATGTCACTATTTCACTCTTCCTTCAGATATATTTGCTAGGAAGAATATAGAATTAATGAATAACTCATGAAAATCCCTTGGCGCTTTAAGTCTTGCCTCTTTTCTAATAGGTTAGTACAGCGATTTTCAACGTTTTCCATCTCATGGCCCACATAAACTAATTATTAAAGTTCTGTGGCACACCAAATGTACACGTATATTATATTTTTTGCCCATCTGACCAAAAATATAGGTGTAATTTTGATTTATTCACATTGGACTACTATTGTTGTGTCGGCTGTTGTCATTTTTTAATTTGACAATCTGAAGGAGAAGAGGTCAGTGCCCCTGACAAAATAGGTATTGCATGTTTTAAACATTCTTGCAGCACACCTATTGAAAATCATTGGCCTAGTACTAAGTTTTGTTTATTTTAACAGAGCCATTTGCTTTTATTAAGTGTTAGCTTTGTTTAACATTTTTCATTATGCTTCATCTCCTCCCACCCACCCCCACCCAAATGCAGGCTGTATTAGGTCCTCTGGCTCTAGAAACAGCAAGAACCAGCGCACCGCACTTGGAAGCATATTCAAAGGACGTAATGACAATAGCATTTTTAGCCATCTTGATCACAGCTCCAAGTGGAGCTCTAATTATTGACATACTGGGGCCCAGATTACTGAAACGCCAAGTGATCCAAACAAAATAAAACTGGGATTAACAAGATTCGAACTTCCTTAAAAGTTCACCTGCCTGCTTCTTTTAATGAATTATCTTACATGAGAGAAAAAAGGTACAAGTATGTGAAAAATACATAGAACCAAGGATTTAATAAATATGTTATTTGACTACAGAGCTTTTCTATGATTTTTTATTGCAAAGTTAATATAAACAATATAAAATAGAATGTCCTCTTAGTATTTGCATATTTCAAGAACAAAATTAATCTGTAAATACCCTAGGAAAGTTTAAAGTAATCCATGAGGCTAAATTGCTGTCCTGATACAAATTAAGAACCTCTCTCCGTTGCTTTTTGCTCAGAGCTTCAGTGACTCTCACAGACTACATCGTCCTTAGTTCCTGTCCTCTCACCAACAGTTCCAATCTAGATCAGCTCATCTCTCTCGTTTTCTTTTTCTTTCACTGACAGCATATTACTTAAAACTCTGTTGGCAACGATAATATGAATTCCTATATAGTAACCATTGGATGTGTACTGTCCTCAAGAGGGAGTGTAATTTGGGCTACATAGTTCCTTTTGTCTGAGGGCAATCACTACAGAGGAATTTGGCGGCAAGCCCTCAACAGAGAACAGTTGAGGCAGGCAAGGGAATGGGTGCCTCGGTCGTGCACATGCCACAGAGTACAAGACTGTCCACTCCTCGTGCCATTCGGATGTGTTCTCCATATAATTTCACTGCACCTAGGAAAAGCTCCTCCAGCATTCTGGTTGGTTTCTTTTGGTGGGGAAATTTATGAAGGAATGTTAGTGGAATGAACTGCAGCCACTTAGTTCAGCAGGGGTCTTGGACCCTCAACTGATCACCTCCCTCCTCTACTATTCCCTTGCTGTCTGTTCTACATTCCTCTCACCCTCCACTCCCTTTCTCCTCCACTGAATGATGGATGCCATGCTAAACCGTGGATACTACACTTGCCTACTTAAATCACGCCATCAAGAGGTTACCTAGACATCCCCCCAGCAGATCACTTGGGTGCCTCACACATTTCTCTCTGCTTCCATTTTGTATTGAAATTTATTTGCAACCACTGACTTTTTAAAAATTATCTTTATAATTTACCTTCTATATGAAATTTTTACTGTCATTTAATTTGCCTTTATTTGAGGGCTATGTTGTTAGATATCAACAATTCTTGGATCAGTGTATCTTCTTAGTGAGTTTTTACCTTTATTATTATGTATTATAAGGGGGCAAGTTTGAATATTTCAGGACTGGTCTAAGAAAAGTATATGGCCATGAGGTGGCACTAGCACACAAGCTTTATTTGGGTAACACTTCAACAAGTCTGCACCCTGGGCAAGGCCCTAACAGTGGGAGACCATCCAAAGGCATAAAGCCATGGGAGACTACCATCCAGAAGGGGAGGAGAGCAAGGGAACTCCTGGGGTAGAGAAGCATGAGAGGAAGGTTTGTGTCTGGGGACTTATGTATGATGTCATGCAGCAGCTTGGCAGGGAGTCTCCAGATCAGAGAATTCCAGAGGGTAGCAGCAGCTTAGAATCTTTATAGTCCAAAGCTCATTTTATCTATGGCAAGCAGATTTTAGACACAGTTCCCATATGTTATGTAAAGCAATCAAGCACTGACTGGCTAAAAATCTGCTTGTTTAGGCTGCGTTTAATTGGATGTGCAAAATTTTGGTTTGGTGACAGTGGGTTTTTGAGCTAATGGGTCTGTCTCCCATGAGTAAACAACTTGGGGATGTGGGGACATGCCCCAGCTCAGTGGAAACTCTCTGTCCAGCCAAGGTTTCAGGATCGCGGATGAGGAGAAATGAGTTGACTCAGACACTGAGTTCTGTCTTGGAGGAAGAGAGGTGGCAGTTCTCTTTAGAGAAGAAAAGCCCCAAACTCTCTCTTCCCATGCTTCTATTGAGAAAGATATATATGGATGCATACATCTAGGATACGTAAATCACCAATCAGCTTCAAGTGCTTGGTTACTATCAACAACTATTGATTATAGATAACAATACAAGGAACACAGTGAACATTCTAGATCAGGGTTCAGCGAACATTCTGGCATCAGATGACTACCAGGTGCAGGATTTCATGTTTTCTGGGCTTTGATCTCAGACATTCTATTTATGTTAAGCAACTGATAAGAAAAGCAGAGCAAGCTTCAAGCACAGTACACATTCTTTAAGTCCAATTCCCATGGGAAGCCTCAGAGGAGTTATTGGGTCATGCCTGCCTTCTAGCCTTCCTGGTTTTCCGGTCAAGACTTACAGGCCTCTTTCAAGGCCTGGCTTGTGGCAAGGCTACTGTTACCGATACCACACAAAGCAGTCCCCCATACAGGGGCCCATATACAAAGGCTATCTTTGCCTTATATATATAACATGTAGTCACTCTCTTTATCCATTTTTTTTCCTGCTCACCATTGCTTATTATTTATACTCATTTTTTAGGTTTGTTTTTACTGGTATTGTTTTGGTAAAGTTTCAGTTTTTTGTAGTCTGCTATCTTACTATTTATTATTCAAACTGCTTTATTACAAACTTAATTCATTCTTTGCTCCCATTTAACTAATACCACTCAGTAAGATCATCAATAACCTTCATGTTATCAAATCCAATTAATATTTTAAATTTTCTTACTGTGTATACACGTTTAATTTACAGTTTCCAAATGAGATAGCATACATGGAATTTAGTATTGTGCTTTCCTTTTGGTTTTCTTCCTCTCTCCTTTCTCCTCTCTTCTTTCATGCAAATTCCCATCTTTACTCCACTTACCCTCCCTAGACAAATGATGTCATCTTCATTAAAGTATATCATACCCATTTTAAACAATGCTCACAAAATTGTATGCAAACATATATACATGCACATACACAATACCCAAAATAAGAGTGCATATGTGAAGGGGGACCAAAAAAAATCTCAGAATTTATTTATTAAAAATTGTGTATTTATTCTTACATGTCCAAACTTCAGTCACCTTCAAAGTACTCTCTATTTAATGCCATACACATATCAAGACTTTTTTCCACTACCCAAAACAGTTTTTGAAGTAAATTCTGATGCCTTTTAGTGCTTTTGCCATTTTTTTTGTTTGTTTGTTTCACCTCTTCCACATTGGCAAAAGGTTCCCCTTTGTTTCATGGAAAAAAGTCCCTCAGGACAAAATTGAGTGACTAGGGAGGGTGGGGCATGGGAGCATGCCATATTTGGTCAAAAAGTGCTGAACATTCAGTGCAGCATGGGCAGATGCGCTCGCAAGTCACCCATCATGAAATGGGTAAATGTGTTGAAAAAATCTTCAAAAAAAAATTCACTGAAGCCAAATGCAACCTCTGACAGGAACACCAGCTGGTACACTGATACAGACGGGTTCCTAGAACACTCACGTAGCAGGGGAAACCTGTACTACATACAAGGGGGCTGCCCTCCAAAAATAATTCTGGAATTCAACATGCTGTAGTGCATCTTGTTTTTTTCACTACTGCATAGATACTGAGTCAACTAATATGGCTCTAATTTGTAGTTTCTGCTAAGATTAATGTTATAATAAAAATACATATATTCATAATACGGATCTTTATAGGATTCCTGTGACAAAGACCAGAGTTTTTCCCAAATGTTACCAAGTGGTTTTCTAAAGAGACTATAATAATTCATATTTCTTATCATCGGGGATGAAAAAGGGGATCTGTAATAGATATTACCAAAAGTAACTTTACAGGGTAATCTGATTCTAATTCCTAACTAAGCAGGTCATGGTGGGTAGACTCACCCCAGGCCTATAAAAAGTTTCTCTCCACCTTAAGCAATCCCTGTCCATTGTTTATGTGCTTCTAGGTTACATCTTTGAAATGCCTCTTTTACAGACTCTTCAAAAATGTAACTATTCTAAAGAGAGCATATAATCTTATTAACTATCCTGTAATCCAATCCTTGCCTTGCTTTCTCCTCATTCATGTTATCTCCCCTAAATTCCCTCCTTAATCCTAAATACATAAAAGAAACTGCAAAACTGTCCTTTTCCAGAGCACTTAAGATCTTGCTTCCCAGCATTTTCATCAATGTGGCTCAAATAAACACAAAAATTCTCTATAGGTTTAGACATTTCTTATGTCACACTATTCATTTTTACATACTTACTGTTGAGTATGTATTACCATTATATAATACATATTAGTATGGTATAGGTGTTATCTCTTTGTAACCCATATTGCAATTTCCCTCATATTTATTACATATTATTGATATCTGACTTCACTTCTCTTTTGTTACATGTGCTAGTTTTTGCCGGAGATTTTTTGTCTTTAGTTTCCTATTCTCTTCCCCTGTACCATCTCCCTACTCTCTCTTTAAAATGATAAAAGCATTTTTTAAATCATTGTGTGTGTCACATCAAAGCCTTTAGTGCAAATTAAATTTTCAATTTTTTCTCTCTGATTCAAACACCACATTTGTCAAATATTAGTTTCATCTATATCCAGAGTTTCGATGCCCCTCTTCTTGTTTATTCTTATTTAATGCAATTATTGTCATATTGACTTGATTCCAATGGCTTTATAGTATGTGCTATCTCATGAGTAAAACTTCCCTCAATAGTCTTTATTTTTGTGCAATTTTCTGACTAATATGAATCTTAAGATAATTTAATACAAATTTCAAGTGTTCTTTAGATTCTAATGTGAATTTTTTGAATTTATAATTTTAAAAGATATTTTTACAATATTTTTTCATGTGTTTAAATCTCAATCAATTGCTTTTAGTAACATTTTTATAGTTGTTTTTTCTTATAGGTCTTGTACATTTCCTGATAAATTTATTTTAACATTATTATTATATTTTTCTTTTGCTATTGTGAAATATTTTCTATTAGCATTTCAAAGTGCTTATCGTAATTAAAATTTGTATATTTTTCTTGTTTCCAAATACCTTACTAAAATCTTTTATTTTTAAATTATTTATTTGTTTTATTTTTGTTATTTATTTATTTTTAGAGAGAGGGGAAAGGAGAAAGAGAGGGAGAGAAACATCACTGTGTGGTTGCCTCTCACTCGCGCCCCCAACTGGGGACCTGATGTGCAACCTAGTCATGTGCCCTGACTGGGAATCGAACCAGCGACACTTGGCTCGCAGGCCAACGCTCAATCCACTGAGCCACAGCAGCCAGGGCTTAAAATCTCCTTTTAATTGCTTCTCCTAATCTCCACGGTTTGCTAGGTATATAATATCAACAAAAAGTTTTCTATGTTTCTGTATTTGTTATGATTATTTCAGTTTTTAATCTTGTCAGTCACTCTCTGGATCCTTAAAGATAATCTTTAATATTAAATAATAACAGTAAACATTCTTGCAAGTTTCTGGTTTTAATTTTAAGTTTATGATTTTCAACACTTCTAGGCTTTTTATAATCTCCATTGTGTTTAGTTTTCTTCAATTTCTATTTTACTCAAGAATCTTCACTGTGAATAACATTTGAATCTTAGCAATAGTCCTTTTAGCGTCTTTTGATATATTTCCTCTTTTTTAATTAATTCATATATTTGATTGTGTTGACAGAGTTACTGAGATTAAAGCACTTGAGTTCCTGGAAGACATCCTCTTTTCCATTGTGCATTAGCCTTTTATTTGTTTGTTTTACAGTGCTACATCTTTATTTATTATTTTCATCCATATGTGTGACATTGGCCTATGGATTTTTTTTGTCTTTTATTTTTCAGCTTTTCACAATAATGTTATATGAGCCAAATGAAATAAATTGGGGAGATTTTTTCCCTTTAAAAACAATTGAAATTGTTTAAATAACATTGGAATCATCTTTCTAGCAACCCTAGCACTTTTTAAATTATGGATTTTTTTTAAAAAACCACTTTTCTCCTGAATAGCCTCAGCAATCTTGAGAAAGAAGAACAATGTAGGAGGGATAACAATACCTGATACCAAACTATACTACATAGCCACTGTGATCAAAACAGTCTGGTTTGGTACTGACATAAGAACAGACACATAAATCAATGGAACAGAATAGATAGCCCAAAAATAAACCCAAGTCTCTATAGTCAATTAATATTTGACAATGGAGCATAAAACGGAGTAAAAATAGCCTCTCCCATAAATGGTGTTGGGAGATCTGGACAGGTATGTGCAAGAAAGTGAAACTAGACCACCAACTTACACCATGCACCAGAATCAACTCAAGATGGATAAAAGACTTAAATGTAAGCCATGACACCATAAAAGTCCTAGAAGAAAATATAGGCAGGAAAATTTCAGATATCCCACATAGCAATATTTTCACCAACATACCTCTTAAGGCAAGGGAAATAAAGGAAAAATAAACAAATGGGACTACATCAAATTAAAAAGCTTCTGCATGGCTAAAGAAAACATCATCAAAATGAAAAAGGATCCAACCGTATGGGAAACATGTTTTCCAATAAGACCTCAGACAAGGGTTTGATGTCCAAAATATATAAAGAACTTATATAACTCAACACCAGGAAGGCAAGCAATCCAATTAAAAGATGGGCAAAGGGCCTGAACAGACACTTCTTTCAATAGGACATGCAAAGGACCCATATGCATAAGAGGATGCTCAACATCACTAGCCATCAGAGAGATGCAAATTAAAACCACAATGAGATGTCACTTCACACAGGTCAGAATGGCCATCATTAATAAATCAACAAACAAGTGCTGGTGAAGATGTGGAAAAAAGGGAACTCCTTACACTGTTGGTGAGAATGCAGACTGGTGCAGCCCCTGTGGAAAACAGTATGGAATTTCCTCAAAAAACTAAGAATCCTAAACCACTAATTCAAAAGAACCTATGCACCCCCAATGTTCATAGCAGCATTATTTACAACAGTCAAGTGCTGGAAACAGGCTAAGTGCCCATCAGTAAATGAGTAGATCAAAAAAATGTGATACATTTACACAATGGAATACTACACAGCAGAAAGAAAGAACTCCTACCTTTCTTGACAGCGTGGGTGGAACTGGAGAACATTATGCTAAGTGAAATAAGCCAAGTGTCAAAAGACAAATACCGTATGATCTCACCTAATACAGGAACCTAATGAATAAAACAAAGGAGGAAAATAGATCCAAAGGCGTGGAAACAAGGAACAGACTGACAGCTACCAGAAAGGGGGAGGGAAGGAGAAAAGAGAGGAAAAGAAAGGGCTAGTCAAGGAACATGTATAAATGACCCATGGACATGGACAACAGGATGGGGACTGTCTGTGGGATCGGGGCGGGGGTGGGGTGGTGAGGGAAGGGTAGAATGAGTGGAGGAGAGCAAAGGGGGGGAAATTGGGAAAACTGTAACTGAATATTTTTTTTAAGTAAAAAAATAATTTTCCATTCTTACTTGATATTGTTCTATTAACATTTTAAATTTCACCTTAGGTTACTTTCAATCATTTATGCTTTTCTGGAAAATTATGCATTTCTTCTAGATTTTCTAGTGTGTTGCTATGATTTCACACAGCATTTTAAAGTGAACATTTTCCTATTTTCATCTTATTTGACTTCTAGGCAGAATTCAATATAGTTGAAAACTCTGTACTTCTAAGTTTTGAGTTCCTTAAATTTGTTGAATCTGTGTTACTGGTTTCTATCTTTAGTGTGATAATGCAGAGGAATGCATGTGTAAATGCTAATGGAAAATTACAGTAAAAATAAAAATTTAATGAATTGTTTGTTGACATTTTTATTTTCTAGTACAGGGCTCATCTCTGTAATTATGCAATATATTACCCTCTTCTCCTTTTCTATATTACTTTGGAAAATTACATCCTTATAACAGAGATCAAGAATTCATTAATATTGTGGCTGACCTATTTGACAACAGTGCTCTATGAGAACAGTCACAGATACATTCTTTTTATAAGCAAAGAATCAAGCACTTAAACCAAAGAAAAGTTAGAGAACAGTGTTTTCTGACTGAAAAACATAGATATGCTTCTCTAACAAATTGCAAGTTTCTTCTAGACCTTAATACAAAAATGCATAATATAATTGCTAATAAATAACTAATGGGGTCTACTTTTTATATTAAAATAATATTTGCTACATGATTTTACAAAACTGGAGCAAAAGATAAAACTAGATTGTGTAAACATGATGAAAGGAAATGAGCTTCCAGTAAAAGACTTTTATGACAAAAGCACGACCTCAGATAATGCAGCATAGCTAAAAAACAAACAAACAAAAAAAAAAACACCAGCAAAACAACCAACAGCTATGGGAGTTTCCTACACTCCAACCTCTGGTGCAAAGGGCCAGCAATGGCCAGCAGTGAGGCAGTTAGCGAACTGCTGATGAGTGCTTTTTAAAAATGATTTTAATCCTCCCTAAGGGGGAGGTCATCGAACACAACTGATGTGGCTTATATCACTATTTAAAAGAATAAATAAAAGTAGTTTTCCTCATATGTTAAAAAATTAAATTTTGCAGTGAATTACAGTCATGAAACTTGAAAAAGGTTTCAGTTGAATGGGAAAACTTCCTATGATAAACCTCCAAATAGCAAGGAATGAGTCAAGCTCTTTCCTGTACAAATTTTCCACCAGGATGTACCACTTTAAGCACGAAGCTTTTAACTATTTGAAGTGGAAAATGCTATCACCAAATGCAACACATATCCTGCCTTCTTAAATACCATATAGTACTTATCTTGATTCAAATACATCATCAGACATCACTTGTATAATTTGAGGGCAGTAATACTCTCAGGGACTGCAGTGTGCAGGATCCTATACCTAATGGTCTTGAGGTGGTCTACTTTTTATACTCACATTAAAATGTTTTTGGTTCCCTCTTGCCCTGCTTTCAGCTGTCACATTTTACTGTTTCCCTACCTCAAACAGGACCCTGCAGATATTTGTGATTTGCTCAGGAGCAGAAATCAGATAACCAAACTCGTTACAATCAGGTGTGAGGTGAAAAAGGAGACTCTTGAGTATGGGGACATGAGGCGATCACTTCTGAATAAAATACATGTGTGTTACTAGTACAACTCTCCTGGTCTTCTCCAGATTGGTGATGCTGTCACAACTGGATTCTAAATGAATGAAGGACAACGAGTTAGATGCTTCTGGTAGGTAGTAAATAAAATACCTGCCTTGAGCGGTGTGGCTAGGTTAGTTGGGCTTCCTCTGGGAAAGTGAAAGGTGGCTGGTTCAATTCCCAGTCGGGGTACATGCCTGGGTTGCAGGTCAGGTCCCTGACTGGGGGCCTGCCAGAGGCAACAATTAATGTTTCTCACATTGCTGTTTCTCGCCCTCTCTTTCTTCCTTTCTCCCTTAAAAGCAAAATGTTTTTTAAAATATCCACCATAATTTAAGAACCCTGTTGAACAGTAGTTTTGAGAGAGTAAAACTCTCTTTGCAGAGGACAAGTCTGATAGCATGTTTCTAAAGGAAGACTATGTATGTAAGGTCAAACTACATAGATCAGCAGGTGGCTTAATTAGCTTCGCATAAACTTATTAACAAATTAGGTTACAAAATACATAAGCAATTTAATGAGTCATCATATGAGGCATTGAATTCAAAGCTGATTTGTAATGCGCTTTTCATCATACAACTTCCTTAATTATCCATATGAATGAATCATTAATATTTCCAGCCTGCTCAACAGTTTTGGATACCTATTTGTGTACTGGTGGTACTCATTTGCTGAATAAGGCAATGAGTAGCTCCTGGGCAAGAAGTAGTCCTCAAAACAATCATGAGACAAAGTAACAAGGGCTGTTTCTTGAAGGTTTTAAAACCCAAGATATGTATTTCAAGAGATAAGTATCTTGTGTTGTATTAATTCAGATACAGTTGCTTATCAGATGTTAATTTTTTAAGGAAGACATGATGGAATTCTGTGAATTTACAAGCAGAAGTGATAGCAGCTAATCATGATGCACATAATGTTATTAAAACAATAGTTTGCTACCAGCCCCAGGCTACTGAAAAATTTGCACAAGTGGGAAAAATATTTGGGTACAACTCTTTACTTTAAACAACTGAAAATGTGGGTGGGGAAGCTTTATTGAGAATATACCTTCTTACTTTCGGGGTGTGAAGTTACCTTTTATGAGATAGTTTTCAATTTTTTAATGTTCTTATTTGACAAAATTTAAAGGTGATCATTTCATTTTAGTCTCCATATTTTTAGGAAATTTTCTCTTCTCCTATGAAATGTAAGTATGGGAACCACTAGGACATCTAAATACAAACATTTTGCTGTGAGTTACAGTGAATGATTTTAAAGAAAAGCATTTAATGACCACAGACCAGGCTATTCAAATTTTTGGTAAGGAGGATTTTCCCCCCAAGTCTCATGATCAACTGTGTAAAAATAAATGGTTAATCTGACAGTGAAGCCCCTTTAGGGTTGTTGAAAAAAAGGTCTCGGGGGAAAAAAACCCAGAATCAAAGTGAGAACAGTGTTATATTTGTCCTTCCTCACAATGGAGGAAAGAGTAACAATTTTGGACTCACATCTTGTAAAACTTTTCAAAAACAGAACTACACTTCTAATCCTAACTTTAAAATTCCTGCTGTTTGTCATGTGAAAGTCAAGATCCCATGACAGAACCTACTGACGTTATATGTAATAAATTAAAAATCCAGGTACCATGCTTAGTTCAGTGTTTGGTACATGTTAAGCACTCGATAACTATTAGCTTTGATTCTAATTGGAAGAATTACATATGTCTGCCTCCTTCCTGTACCTTCTTCATATATAATAATGGCATAGTGAACTGACTGGATTCTACCTTTAAATAGACAGACTTAAGAATAGCTAATACAAGAACTGTAATATAAAATGAAACTAAATAGACTCTCAGGCTAAAAAATTACAAAAGTTTTAAAGATTCTCCAGTAAGTTTATTTTGCAAACTTTTTGTATACTGTTTATTGGTTTACACTGTTATAAAGAGGAAAATGTTCATATAAACACAATTTTGGCGACGACTGCTTATTATTTTAATGTTTATTTCTAATTGACCTTCAAATTTCAGAAGCTCATGAGTTGTGGTATAAGTGTTCTTGCCACTCCACCCAACCCAGTCAGTGAGTCAAATAGCCCAAGATACACAACATACCTAAACAGATACAAACAAGCCTATTGTAAACAAAACTTGTATAATGTAAATAAGTGTTCCTTGTTGGAAATTTTTATATCCAGTTCACATCTTTCCTGAAATCGAGATATTTATATTTATTAGTCAACAATCTCTATAAAGCAGAGTTTATTTCTTTGAAAACTCAACTAATTCCTGACAACAATATTTTTCTTATTGATCTTAAAAGAATGTAGTGTGGAAGGCCAGAAAATAAAACACTTCAAATAATCAAAACAGAAGAGAACTGTAAAATAACATGCTTAATAGAGAGGGGAGAAAATTTTTAATTACATATTCTATTGAAAATATTGATATTCAAAGAAATAATTTTGGACCCATTGCCCAAAACTTGTATTTTTCTCAATTAATTAAAATCAGAAGTGTTCGTTTTATTGTAGAAAGATACATTAATTCTTTGAAGGATAAAAGGGTTGCAATTTAATTTCTATATAAATGATTGAATATATGAAATATCAAATATAAACAGTACTGTAGCAAGAAATAAATTGGCAGAAATAATTACTCAATCAGTAGTAATAATTAAGACCACCATTTGAAAGATCTATACACGAATAATGAAAAAATAATGTTATAAGATTTAACAGCACACAACTGAATTTAATCCTAATTTATTACTATTATACTTCTTTCTTCTTCAGTATTAGTGGACCCACATTATCTCCTGTCAATTCATTGTGTTTATTATGTGAACCATCACAGGCAGGAAACTAGAAAGGAAAAAGAATTACAAGTGTTAATTTAAAAATAATTCAGTAAGTAGAAATATTTGTGAAATGCTCTTATAAAGCAAGCACATTACTTTGAAAAAAAAAATCAGATAGTTTTTCTGAGTAATAATGTATTCTACATTTAACCTAATTACATTCCAATACCACAGCAAATCTAACAATTTTAAATAGTTAATTCAGTATTGGGTAGATTTTAAATAAAAACATTTGGATGATTCCATAAGTCAATAAAACTGGTTTAAAAGTGGATCAAAAGAAACTTTTGTTCTCTGTGGAGCTTTAAATTTGAGCTCACTTATTCACTTACTTAAATTTAAGAAGAATGTAATTTCAATTCAAAATGTGTTCTTACTATAAAATTCATGCATATTATAATATTCTTGAAAATTTTAAAAACCATTTTTAATAATTCACTCACTGGTAACAATTAACATTTTAGTATATTTTTCCTCTGCATTTTTAAATGAAAATGGGAAAGAAATATATTTGTCTTAGTTGTATTACATGTCATTAAATATTCTTTAAAAACATGATTTGTAGTGGCTTCCTAATATCCCATCATTTTTATTATGCCATACTTTAATCGCTCCCCTATTATCAGATTCTAGATTGTTTCAAACACTTTGCTATTACAAAGGATGATGTGATGAATATAATTGTACTTAACACCTCAAATAACCTATGGTCAAAGAAGTAGAAGAAAACAGATCTCATCAAGACATTTACTAACTCATACTATTGGGCAATGTGCATACATCTCATTAAATCCTTGCAAATGTCTGTGATGTTGATATATTATCAGATTTAAAGATCAGAGATAAAAGATTAAATAACTTGCCCAAAGTCATACTGTAACTGGCAGACATCAGCTTTTAACAGAATTTATTCAGACTCTAAAGCTTAAACTCTGCACTAACCCTTATGTCCTCTGTCATAACATAGGTGTATTTTTAAACTACAAGTTGCTCTACCTAACTGCTGAAACATGGTAAAAAAAAAAATCAGATGTCTTATCTTTCCTTGTTGCTCTAACTTCTAATGTAGGTAGTATGGATCATAAAATGCAAACTTTCATTTAGGAACACAGACTTTCACCATTGAACACTATGGCAAAACAGCTCATCTCACAGAACCTCAAAACTGAGGATTTAAGAAGGAAAACATTTTAACTACACAAAATTATAGTGTATGTGTAAATGGACATCTTACCGTCTTAGAACGCCAACATCTACAATAAGCTGCTTTAGTAAGGCACAAATCTTCAATGTTTATCTCATTCACCACTTTGGGATTTTCCTTTTGTATTTTAAGATTAATCAAGCTATCCTTCTGTTGTTTTTTCTTTGGGAGGAATGGACGAACTGCAAGGTAGCCAAGTAGTGCAAGTACACCAAGGAAAGGCAATAACCGAAGCCATTCTGAAACTAAACATGTATAGATTTGTTAGTCTGCAGTGCTCTTGAAATAGAACTCAAACAGCAGGTCTCATCCTTGAACTTATTCTTTATCTACTCTTTACTTCTCACTTTAACTTTATTCATCTTTAAAACCATGAATAAGTAAATCAAAACACCTTTATCTGGGGCCCCCTTGTTTCATTTGTGGGCTAATTTGAGCCTGGTGAAATGGAAAATAAAATTTTCAGAAATAGGTCCTATATGAAATATCCTGTCATTATCCTAAGTATATTTGTGTTTCTTTTTATTTTAGGAATTATGACTCATAAATAAAATTCAATGTGTGATATATTTTATAGGCTTAAAAAATATTTCAATCATGTCTAAAAGCATACAACAGAATACCTTTATTTTACCATTTATATATAATTTCAGACAGAACATGTTTTAATTTCTTTTAGTTTCAATGCTTTACATTTTTTGGTAAGGTACAATGATTCCTAAAAAAACCACCTAAATGCTTTGTAAAAGCTACTATTTTAAAGAACTTAAATTTCTATATGCTGAATGTTCTCATTGTTAAGTACATCTTATTCCATAAGTGTTTTTTTTTAAAGTATATTTTATTATGCTGTTACAGTAGTTCCAAGACTTTATTTATTCTTAACGAGAGGTTAAGGGAGAAAGAGTGGGAGAGAAACATCGATCTGAGAGGGAAACTTCAATCAGCTGCCTCTTGCATTTTTTCTGAGCTGGGACATAACCTGCAACCCAGGTGTGTCCTGACCAGGTAGTGAACCTGTGACCTTTCTCCACAAGTGTTAACTGCCTTTCTAGTGCTCAGCACTGTCATGGGGGCATAGGGAATATAAGTGATATCAATGAAATGGTCCCTGTGTGGGGACAAACACACCAGGAAACTAAGATAAACGTTTCAGTATGTTTGTATGACCTGTTAGTGCCCAGCCTCTGCAGGGCTCTGTAAGGAATCCTTAAACAGTTATCATTTGACATCCTTCCCTGAGGGCCTACGTGATACCTTGCTAAGCACTACATAAAAATAGACTAGTAGAGAAAAACTGAAGATTACATGCCAAGGCATATTAAATGTTAATGATTGTGAATAGACTATGCTAAGAGTACATTATCTCATTTAAAGTTTGTTAGCTTCAACAACTGTATTTAGTTGGTAACATTATTATTCCCATTTTTTCACGTGGGTAAACAGTAGCTTAAGCAGGTTTAGTCCAGGACAGTAAGTCCGAAGCTGTTCTCAAAACGCCATGAATCAAATCCAACAGATAAACTCAGTTGGCCAAAAAGTCCAATTTTTTTCATAAAAGATATATTTTTCATTTTACCAATAACTTTATCGATTTGGATATTTTGAGTATGCTGGTATCTCCAGCCTGATATAACATTGATTGTTCTGAATGTCTAGATTTGATCTCTATCAGCTTCAACTGGTCTACCTGGCATTATCCAGCAAGAAACCTCCAATATGAACCTTCACAAACCACTTTGCACAGATTTTTTTTTTTTTGCATTTTTACCTTTCTTGAAATAATAAAGTAAAATGTGCCAAAAATGTTGCACATTTTCTTCCATCTTCAATATTAAAACGGCTACACAAAAATTTACCAATTTTGATTTTTTTTAATGTACCCTGATATGACATCTGTCACTACAATCTAACAAATTATTCTGAATGAAGTTAAAGACAACTAACTAAGTGCTACTAGAGCCATCTTACAGGGGGGAAAAAAAAAACAACAACAAACGGACAAACTTTTTGGCCAAGCCAGAACATTTTATCTGTTCTTCTCTTGGTAACACTACTCTCCAGAGAGAACTGTTCTTACTATGCAACTATTGAAAGACTGGCTTAATACCAACTCTTCCAAAACAAAACTATTTTTAATACAATTGGTGCCAAAGGTTTGTTATGAGTTATAAATGAAACAACCTAGTGATATATGTATAGCACCTATAGGAGTGCCTGGCACAAAAAAGATATACAATAAATGTTAGCTTTTATTAAGGGGACTAAGGAGATTGGTAGCAACTCCTTTGAAAAAATATTTTGCCAGTTCAGCTTAATGCTATATGGTAGATTTGGGGGGATATATTAGTCACCAGAATGAAGCTCTGTAACAATCTTATCTGTCCATGCTGGTTATTCTATTCTCATAACCAAAGTGGAGGCATTCTATATGGATCCTTTGAATGAAATAAACTTTTGGAAATGACAAAGAACTGTTTCTTGAGGGTGGAAGAGGGCCTGTCTATAGATCTGTGCTGTGTAATATAGTAGCCACTAGCTATTAAGGTTTTGATTTGTATTGAAGATTTAAACAAAATTTTTTTAATCCTCACCTGATATTTTGTGTGTGTGTGTGTGTGTGTGTGTGTATTTGATTTTTGAAGGGAGAAACATCGATGTAAGAGAGAAACATCGATAGGTTGCCTCCTGTACATGCCCACACCGGGGATGGAACCCACAGCCTTTTGGGGTATGGGATGACGCTCTAACCAAGTGGGCCACCCTACCAGGGCACAAGATTTCATTTTAAACAGATATAAAATGACATAGAGACAAGTGCCTTCAGAGAAAAGTTTATTACAGTTCCCGAGAAGGGGACACGCAGGACACAGGCGGAAGTACCAGGGTTTACCAGAAGGTAGGTGACAGGAAAGCTTGCGCACAAGCCTTTACTGTGGCTTCCAGGAAACAGCAAGGTAGGGCATGGTAAATAGTTTAGGATTGGAGAGCTTGAATAATATCAGTGGGTTTAGGCTACCGGGGTGGTCCCTAGTTGTTTCACACCTGGCCCAGGGGGATTTCCGGCGGGAGAAATCCTGGTTGATTAGATACAGGAGGTGGCTAAGGTATAGGGGTATAGGCTTTGGATTGGTTGATTTGCATACAAGAGGTGATCTCCACAGGCAAGTTGTTTCTTATCCTTAGGAATTAGCTGGGAGGGGCCAAGATGTTAAAGCATCATAAAATATAAAAAGTAAAAACATGATTAAAACACAGATGTAGCTATTTAAATAATTAAAATTAAGTAAAATTCAAAATCCAGTTTCTAAGACACACTGGTCACATTTCAGCAGCTCAACAGCCAAACGGGGCTAGTGGCTACAGTAAATGAGCACAAAGAGAATGTGCCATCATTAGTTTCCTGGACAATACTGCTATGGACCATTGTTTTAATGAAGGACCAACTCCACAGCATGGCAGGGCTACTTTGACAGCTTCATCTCCCACAAACATCCCACCTCTCATGCACTTGAAGCCACCCCGAAGCTGTTATCCAGCAGGAGCCTTCCTGCGTTCTTTGCATAAGGAATCCCTTCTGTTTGGCCACACCTTTCTACCTCTGGCCTGACTCATTTATGTAAACCCTTCAAGACTAGGGTCACCTACTGCCTCCTCCATAAGTCTTTCTTGCTTTCACAAAGCAAAATTAATCACTTCCTAATGCAATCCCCACGACCCTTTTCCTTGTGCTCTTTTATCACACCACTGTTACCTAGTTGTAAAGCTGACTCTTCCATAAGCCTGTAAGAAAAGGAGCTATGTGCTACTCTTCAGGAACAAAGTAGACACCTCAGAAATATTTAATGAGTGGCTCAGTGAATGAATAATGTACAGCATAAATGTCAGTCCTTTCTCACTCATCACATTGTAATTATTTATTTACACTTATCTTCCCGATCACGCAACTGTCTTAAATTGACATTGGCCCCAACAGCCAGTATATCTTAAAATGGTAGTTATTCAATAGATGTTTGTTAAAGTAGAATAATATAAGTATTATACTGTATATTACAAAATTAAGTCACAAGAGGTTAAATGATTCAGGGTCAAAAAGTAAATGAATGAAAAAATAAGAACAAAAAAAAAAAAGTAAATGAGTAAGAATGCAAAGATGAAAAACCTTAGATTCTTAAGTATAGTATTTCCCACCTAGCCCACAAATCTCAGTCAATAAATGGTGTTAATACTATTTTAAAATCCACTACAGAAAATGTTCTTTTGACACACTGAATTCCCTGGTAAAACACTACATACTCTCTCTCTTTATATATAAATATATATATCTATATAAAGATAAATACATAGAGCAGTGATTTTCAACCTTTTTAATATCATGGCACACATACACCAGTTACTAAAATTCTGCAGCACACCAAATATATATATTTTTGCTCATCTGACAAAACAAAAACAAAAACAAAAAAAGGTGTAATTTTGATTCATTCACACTGGATGGCTATTGTTGTGTTGGCTGTTGTCATTTTTTATTTGACAATCTAAGAGAAAAGTGGTCAGTGACCCTGACTACACAGTCAGGTATTGGATGTTTTAAAAATTCGTACGGCATATATTAAAAAATCACTAATATAATGTAATGAAAGGTACTATTATCTCCTAGAACAAAGTAATAACTTATACAATAGTTTTAGTTCAATCTGCTTTTTAATGATAAACCTCATTTTAACAACAGAAAAGTTTTATAAAGAAAAATAACGGTCTATAAAACTCAATTAGATATTACTTTATTAATGTTGAGTTTAGTAAAGAAATATGAAATACACAAAATATGAACAAGAAACTTAAAAAAAAATCTTTTAAGACCAGCTATTTCCTATGAACCTGTTTTGATGTATGTTGAGCTATTACAAATATTTTAAATACTGTGAAGAAAAAACTGTTACCTACTGATTGTTAGGTATAATGTGTATTTTATACAGTATATTTTTGTTTTAGGATTATCAAAAATAGTATTTTTAAAAATTTAGAAAAATATTTTTTAAAAAGTGACTTTCAACCCACCAGTCAAGAGTAACAATTTGTTGTATTTCTATGCTATGCAAAATTAATACCACATTTTATATACAGTCTATATCCTACTTTTTTCACTTAATGTTACATTAGAAACATTTTCTAATTCCTTAATATCTTTCGGAAACATGAATTTAAGGGCTACACTCACCTATCACGGCCCCCAATCACAACAGAAAACCTACAAGGGCAGGGACCTTATTTGTGTCACCACTGTAACTTCGGTCATCTAATTAATACTTGGCTTAAGTTATTTTATATTAAGGCATAATTCAGTGTTCAGCCTGTTGAGCTTTGTGTTATGTGTTCAATTAGGTGAATTTTTCAACTATATAGGCCTTGTAAACACCACTAAAAACAAAATATATGGTATTTCCATCCCTCTAGAAAGTTTGCTCCCATACAACCCCTTCTTTCTGAGCTCTTTCATCACTTCAAATGCATAATAAATATTTTTTAATAAAGAAATCTGATTAATATGCTATTTATTGTTAAATAATCTCTTTCTAAGTTTTTGCTATATAATTATTATCTACTATGTGGAGATAATGTGCTAAATGCAAGTCAGCAACTGTCTTTTTGTCTTTATGTACCCAGTGCTTAATACAGTGCTGCATAGAGCAGGATTTCAAATAACTAATTCATAGTTTATCTGTTGTATAAATCCAGATATTCGTATGCCTGGAGTCAGGTTTCTTTGGTCTGTAAAATAGGAATAACAAGAATTCATTCATTTGTTCAACAATACAAATACCCACCACATTCCAAATACTGTACTAGGTGCTGGGGATACAGCTGATATAAAGGTCCCTGATCTTACACAGCATACATTTTAGAAGAGATTAGAAGACACAACCCCTACGACCAAGAAGCTTTCCATCTAGTATGGAGAATAGACCTATAACAAAGATTACATTACTGTGTAGTATGTGCAATCATAAATAAGCAACACAGAGGACAAAGTAATTATTTGCAGGGCTGAGGAAAGAGGAGGATTTGATACCGAAACAGATTTCTGAAATATGAGTAAGAGTATAGGAGTCCACAAGCAGATGGGAGGAGCTCCATTCCACACAGGAGAAACAGAATAGGCAATGGCACGGAGATGTGACATACATGAAAAGTATAGGAAATTAAAGGATATAATGAAAGAGAAGAGGCACTATAGAAGTGAGTAGGTGCCAGATTATGAAAAGCTCTTATATAAAAGGGAACCACTGAAATATCTGAATATCAGTGTCGCTGGAAAATTGTTCATTTATGAAATTACACTGGTATTAGATGGAAGATAAATTAGTGGAGAAACATTAAGGAAGAACAGAGAGGGCAAGTGATGGGAGTATAAAAGTCAAGGCAACCTGTTGAAAATCCACTGGGAAATCACCCAGAAAAAAATAACATGAGCTGAAACTAAGGCGGTGGCCATTAAAGCAAAGAGAGGACAAATGGATCCTCTAGAATTGTGTGTGTGCATGTGTGTGTGCATTTTCTGAGGAAACAGTCTACAGCTTTCATTAGGATCTCTGAGTAGGTCTGTGATCAACCCTCACTCACCTTGAAACATAAGAACCACTAACTCAGGTAGTCAAATCAATAGGATTTGGTGATTGAATAAATATGGAGAATGAGTTAAGTAGAGGAAGTGAAGCTCCTTCATGATTTCCAGATGTCTGATTTCATTATCTGGATGAATGTTGGCACTGGCCTTGAATTAAAAACAAAGAAACAAAAACAATATAAGAAGAGCAGCTTTAAGCACAAGTGCAGTACTGTAGATGAAGGGAAGAAATAGGTGGTGTCAGCATACTTAAAAAATGTAAGGGAGAGACTCAAATTCAGGAGATACCAGCAAAAAGAGATAGTGATGGATGGCAGAAGACATAGTTTTCCTTGAAGGAGAGTAAAACAGTTCCAGGGCCTAAAACACTCCAACTGCTTCTGCTCCCTCATACCCCCACACAAACACAAGGAGGATTAGAAAAGAAGACACCACTGAGAGAGCTAGTACTATCCTCAGGCAGAGCTTTGTTTCACTTAGGGCAAGAAGGTGCTTCAAGTATTATAGGTTTTAGAAGACAAACCATAATTTGGAGATAAAAGTATGGGTGAAAATCAGGGGTTGCAGAAAGAAACAGATGCATTTTGGCCACAGTTAAGTCAAAAATGGAACTGGATGACCTCAACGTTCAATCCATGAAAAAGGTACACAGTTGGCAATACTTTGTTTATTCATTTGAATGTAAAAGGGTTGAATTTCTTTAAAATTTTTTCCCTTAGTTCAGTATTTTCATTTCTGACCTGAAGAAGGTGACGTTTTCCTATTTCCGGTTTTTAAAAATCATTTGTTTATAATTAAAAAAAAAAGTCAAACCACATTAATACTATCAATACCAAGAGGGCCCTAATATTAAATTTTGTGACATTCTATTTCCCCCTCTTAAGATAAAAAATACGAAGACTAGAAGGTAGAGTGAAAGAATCAGCACCATATCTAACAGAAAATTACACTTCAAAGCAACCTGCGTAGCAAGTAATTTAGTAACACCAATTTTCTGAAAGTTCACATACTGTTAAAAGAAAATAGCTCCTTGAAAGAAATAAAATTAAGAAGAGGCAGATTCAACACTTTATGTAGATGAGCTAGCCATCACATCCTATTCCTGATCAAGATATATAAACAAACACAGTGATAAAAACATTTCTCAATGAAGAATTATATTCTAAAGAACTAGGGCAGATTTTTTTCCTCTTTTGAAAGCTTGCATACAATGATACCATAAAAATAATACTGGCAATTTTGTTGTTGATGTTTTTTCTTATGTATCATTTACAGGTAAAACACACAAATGACCTCTATTTCTGAATCGCAGAAAGATGAGAATATATTTTCAATGGACGGCTTTACTATTACCACTTCAAACCTAATACAGACAATTCAAGCCCAAAGTGACAAGAAAAGAAATTAAAGATCAATTTTTAAATATTTTTTTTCCATTCACTATTATGAACAGAACAGCATCACTGTATCTAGAACACTGCTTGGGCTCATTGTAAGTACTCAATAAATACGCAATGGCCTGAGGAATTTTATATTGCAAAGTAGTTATATGGAAGAAAGGCTAATATAATCTTTAATTACGTTAACTTTTAGTTGGACTAATTAGGAAGAGGGAGGAAAAACATTTACAACTTATAACTATGTAAATAAGTTCCCAAATTCTAAACAAAAAAGCTTTCTAAAATAAAATTCTTCAATCTTTCAGAAATAACCTTTATTATTTACTTGTCAATAAATACAACTCTTCGGTTTGAACTTAGTGATTTATTATACTTTCCTATCGAGAAAACTAACCTTTGGTTCCATTTGTTTAAAAGAAAAAATAAGGTACAGTTAACTCCGGTTTGTGACAATTAAATATAATCCTGTAGCTTCCACTGAAAAAGGGGAAAAAATATTTAAAATATTTCCATCACTCCAGAAAGTATTATCGTGCCCCTTTCTAGTCTATCTCCTACCACTGATTTCTGTAACCAAAGCTTTTTTCACTTAACATAAAGTTTTTGAGATTCATCAGTGGATCAGTAATTCATCCCTCTTTATTGCTAACTAGCATTCTACCCTATGAATATACTATAATTTGTTAATCTATTCTCCTGTTGGTAGATGCTTCGATTGCTTCCAGTTTGGGGCTATTATAAATAAGGTTGCTGTGAACATGCTTGTATGTCTTTTTGTGGAAACATGTTTCCACCTCTGGTGCACTTCTAAATTCTGCTCAAAATTAACCCTTTCTAGATAAATAGAGCTAATGCCCTTAAAAGCTGTCAGTTCTGACATGTTTGTGTATCTCTAGGAAAAATATTGTCTTTAGGATCAAAACGATTTCATTTCAAAGAAACAAACTAGTTCATGTGGGGAAGAACTATTATATTCAAAGTTTCAAAGATAGTGTTTAAATCTAGAAGTAATTAATTTTCTGACTTTAAAGTGGGAAGATTTTTTTTTTTGTTCTATTTTAAAAGTTTCTATGACAGGGAAAGATTTTTTCCAAAGGTCAACGTATTAGAACACACTGTACTTACTTCAAAAGGGCAAAATCATACATGTTTATCTTAAAAGCCTCACTCTTAAAAATGTGACTTAAACTAAAACAGGTAAATTGTTTCTGATAGATAAGGACTGTCTGTAAATACTGTATGGAAAGGATCTCCAAGTGTTTAAATAAGAATGCAGAGTCATCATGAGAGAGTCAAATGCTTTTAAAAAAAAAAAAACTAATGGATCTAAATAGGGAAGGAAAAACAGGCAATAATGTGAACTGTAACTTTTTCTGGCCCCAACTGTTATAGATAGAAAATGAAAATAATTTTGGTCTCCTAGACATTTACACAACTGCTGAAAAGTTCTCTCTCAGGTTTTCGTTTCAACGAAGTCTAAGTATGGATTCAAAAAGTAGCTCATTGAAGAGAGCCACATGTCATTAGCTATTTGACATTATCTAGTTGGAGACTGAAGAGTGAAAATTGCTTTTTTTCCAGTGCTTCAAAATAGATTCTGCAACTGCTACAATTGTCATTGTCTATTGTGAAGCAGACTATCTCTTTTTTTTTCATAAAGCAGTTATTATAAACATGTTAATGTTTCCTAAACAAATAAGCAATACAATGAGAACTAAATTGTAGACACTGTAATGGAACTTACAATATGTACTATTAATGTATTTACCAGAGTTCTCATATTTCTGAGAAACAGTCCTTACATTAAATATTTCAGAGCTTTAAAAACGAACTTATTATATATTACTGATTTAAAGAGAAACTTAGGTTGAGTTTCCTTAGTGCCTTTAATAGAAATTAAATATTGGTTGACAAGAGGAATCTTTAAGGAAAAAACACTTGTAAAATCTTCTAGCTACTAAATCAAATATCTTATTTTCTAATCTGCTTCAACTACACTCTATCACCAGAACAGTGAAACTAATATAAAACCATCCACTTACAGAATTAACACACTTAATTCAGAACTGGGGAGGGAGTTAAGAGGCCATTTTTCTTTCTTGACAGTTAAAAATTCAGCAGTTAATTTATGCAAATTATTAAAAAGGTAAGTTGGCCAATGGGAACAAATGTCACAAAATGATCATATCCTTTTGACCCGGTTATTTTTATTTTAGTGAATATACCCAAAGGTATAATCCAAAGAGAAAAAAATAACTATTGGTATTGGTACAGGGCCACTTACCACTAAATATTATAAACAAAAAACATATTTATGTAAATGTTCCAAATTTCCAGCTGCAGGGGAATGGTTAGGTCTACTGTGATCTTAATTTAAAATAAGATTATATTGTTGTTAGAACAAGAGAAGGAATAAATTAAAATATGTAAAGTACCTAAGTACAAGAAATGATAAAGGGGAAAAATAATTTTACATAATTGCTGCAAATCCATCAAAATAAACTAGTAGGATCAAAAGAAGACACTGATGTTTATAAATACTTGACTTGAAACAGTTTTTTCATTTTGTTACTTTTCTGTGGCTTCTGATATTTAGATATTTCTTTTTAGTGCCTATTATAGTTACCACGGTTTCTATTCAATTACAAGTTTTCTACCACTTTAACAACTAAATGTTAGTATCTCACAATTCACTTATCTACAGAGCAGCTGTCTCTGTCCATAATTCAAAAAATCTTTAGATATATAAGTCGTCTAGTGTCCCCATCTAAATCTGTCTGCCCACCAGACTTTGCGATTCTTTTTTTTTTTCCCTAAATCTCTGAGAAGGGATACCTCCCCAAGGCCATCTATTTGGTTGGTAAAGTTTTCTTTAATGAAAAAAATTTTTTTTAACGTCCTTGTATTGGAGCTGAAATCTATTTCCAATTTCACTAATTTAGTCGTCTTTTGGTCTACACAAAATAAATCATCCAGTCAGCCTTCCAAATGCTATATTTTAAGACAGCTAACATAGACCTCCACACCCTTAGCAATGGAGGCGACCTCAAATGCCCCCATGATAGGTCATCTCTCCAGGAATGAAAATCATTTTCTAGTTTTCTTACTAAATGAGACTATCATATACACATTCCGTGTGTGGCTGTGCTTCTCTCTCACTCACTCACACACACACACACACACACACACGCTGAAGGCAAAATCCAGCTGAGAGCTGGTACCGCTTGATAAACAGCGGACTGGACGTGACTTATTCTGCTTTAAAATAAACAAGCACACTGCAGAGAACGATGGAGATGGATCAGATGAGCCAGGTCCCAACTCAGCACCTTCTTTGTAAAAACCGGTCTCGCACCACTGAAAAACACTGAAGATACCGACGGGGACAACCACTCCGAAAGGTTCTTACTGGAGAGGCGTCATCACACGTGCTCCAAGGCGGTTGCGCCGGCGCGCGTTCGCAGGGTCACGAGGTCCCGCGCCACTCAGTGAGCTCCGCTCCGCCCCGCCCCGCCCCTTGACCCGAAGACGTTTAGCGCCCCCATCCCCAACCCCGCCCCCGCCTGGGAAGCGCGGAGGGTGGGCACCAGCTGATGGTGGGCATTACCTGTGAGCCGGGCAAACCCGGTAATACTCTCGGGGACTGGGAGCCGCTTAAGATAGGCGGGGAGCTGCACCTTCACGATGCGGGCCACGCTTTCCAGCACCATCCTCACCGGCGGCGTCTGCTCCCGAGCTTCTGCTTTGCTTGCCGCGCCTGCGCCGAGAGCGGAGGTGGCCGGCGGGCGCTCGAAGTCCTGGTACCGGCGGCGGGAGGGGCTGCGGGGCCCGGGAGGAGGTGACCTGCCCGGCGCTTATTGGCAGCAGGCGAGTGACGTGTACGCGGGGCGGGCAGACGCAGAGGGGTCGGGGGCGGCCGCGCGCTTCATGGCCACCGACCGGCTGTGTAGTGGGTTCTCCTAGCGTCAGGATTTTGAAGAGGGCTTTCGCACTGGGCCTTTTACGTCTGTAAACTCTGGAGGTCAGCAGAAAGGATATCGTGTCGGATGAGTAAATCATGTGACAGTGCTTTGTAACCTGAAAAGGCCTTTCAAAGGTTGGGTTCTCCCCATGTCTTTTTATTTCTGCCCCTTTTCTGTTGGCCGTCTCTTCCAAGAAAAGGTTAGGTGCTGTAGGATTGAATATTCACTTAAGACAACTCCCACCCTCGCGACGCCTAATTCTGCTCCTTCACCCCTACAATCCTGGTTTTTTAAAAAAGTTAAAATCCTCTACCCAAACTGGAATGCTTACAGCTCTGCGCCTCCGTAATTCAGTGCAACCCTGCCCGGAGGCCCTGAGATTTTTCTTACTCAGACAAGACTGGTGATAGTCTTTCCTCAGGTATTTACGTATTCCTTTTGCAGATCAGTTCTTTTTTTCGGTTAACTATAACTTGAAACATGATAAAAAGAATATAAAGCCTTCGGGTTTCCTTTATATGTTGTTGCTGGGCTTCTGCTACAATCCAGAGTGTCTGAACATCTTTCATTTTTGTATTTTTACGAACATTTTTTTTAAATTGAGGGATGTAAAGAGAGCTTCACTCCCTTGAAACATCTTCCTTGACATGATTTTGTTTCATATTTTTGTTTTGAAGTAAAATATCCCAAGTAATGCACTTGATTGCATGTCATGTGATCTTAATTGTGTCTCATTACAATTCTGAACTTCACTTGGCAACAATATGTAGTACCAAGAACTGCACATGGTCCAGTTTTAATTTTGTATGACTTAATATAAACAGCCACTTGTAATAAATATGCTTCATTTTCTTTTTTTTATTTTTATCTTGGTATTTTCATTTTAAAGTGAGAAAGGGAAAGAATTTAACGCAGCTTTTCATTGGATTGTTTAAATTTAATATTTGTGATGGTCACTGCCTAAAAAAATAACGATCAGTAAGAGGGTTCATTGGAATCTAGATAAACTGATTATATGTCATTTTACCCTGTTCAGAATTGTCAAAGTACAATTACAATAGAAATTCTATGAAGATACTCAGATACACATTCACATGTTCATGAGCTTGAGCGATATAAATGTGATGGACACAGTGGGGATCAAAATGTTGGCGTTCACATTAGGATTTCCTTTCAATTTCCTTTTTCAAGCTAGCTTTTGGTTTGGAGGAAAACGGACCCTAGAGCTAGGTTATCCTGAATATGATGATCTCAGACATCCTTGTCTTGTGGACTGTTCTGTTGGTCATTATCTTTCATCTCTGCTGATCAGATATAGAGACACTGTTGAGATGGTTGAGGTAGACAGGGGTTAGGAGTGGGGCACAGTAGGGAAAAAACACTTGAAGAATGCCACTAAGTATAACTAGACGCTTCGTTGTTTTTTTGTTTGTTTGTTTTTTAAAGATTTTATTAGAGAGGGGAAGAGAAGGAGAAAGAGGGAGAGAAACATCAATCAGTTGCCTCTTGCACTCCCTTGGCTGGGGATGTGGCCTGCAACCCAGGCATGTGCCCTAACTGGGGGTCAAACCAGCTACCTTTACATTCACAGGCAGGGATCAATCCACTGAGCCACAAAGCCAGTGTAGAGGCTTTGTGGTTTTGACAAGGGCAAAACAAGCTGTGCTGAGTGAGATTTTTAAGACTTCGTACTAAGAAGTTTTTCTCTAAAGGAACTGAAATGTATACACCTCAAGAGAAATAACAGTAAAATACTCAAGTGCCAAATGGAGGTGACCACTACCCAGATGTATGTATGTATGTATCTATCTAGAGAGAGAGAGGTAATATCCACCAACCAAGAGTGCTTATTTGTGCTGCTTCTAACCACTACAATTCTGTCTTGCTTTGCAAGTTCATTTTTTTAAGTATTTTATTGATTATGTTATAGTAGACCCAATTTTTTCCCCTTTGCTCCCCTCTGCCCAGTACCCTCCTTCCCTTCAGCAATCCCACCCCTCTTAGTTCATGTCCATGGGTCGTGCATATAAGTTCTTTGGCTTCAGCCTTTCCTATATTATTCATAACTTCCCGCTGTCTATTTTGTACCAACCAATTATGCTTCTTAATCCCTGCACCATTTCCCCCTTTCTCCCCCTACCTCCTACCAACTGATAACCCTCCAAATGATCCCCATACCTATGATTCTGTTCCTATTCTGGTTTGCTTAGTTGGATTTTGTTTTTATTTTTTTGATTCAGTTGTTGATAGTTGTAACTTTGTTGTCATTTTAATGTTCATAATTTTGATTCTCTTTTCCTTAAATGAGTCACTTTAACATTTCATATAATAACGGCTTGGTGATGATGAACTCCTTTAGCTTTACCTTGTCTGGGAAGTACTTTATCTGCCCTTCCATTTTAAATGATAACTTTGCTGGATAGAGTAATCTTGGTTGTAAGTCCTTGCTTTTCATCACCTTGAATAATTCTTACCAGTCCCTTCTTGCCTGCAGTTTCTTTTGAGAAATCGGCTGGCAGGCTTATAGGCACCCCTTTGTAGGTAACTCTCTGCTTCTCTTTGCTGCTTTTAAGATTCTCTCTTTACTTTTAATCTTTGGCATTTTAATTATGATGTGTCTCGGTGTGATCCTTTTTGGGTCTAGCTTGTTTGGGAATCTCTGTGTTTCCTGGACTTGTATGTCTGTTTCCTTCACCAAATTTCGGAAGTTTTCCTTCATTGTTTTTTCAAATAAGTTTTTAATTTCTTATTCTTCCTCTTCTCCTTCTGGAACCCCTGTGTTTTTGATGTTGGCACGTTTAGAGTTGTCCCAGAGGTTCCTAATCCTCTCCTCATTTTTTTTCAATTCTTGTTTCCTCCTGTACTGGTTGACTTTTTTCCTTCCTTATTTTCCAGGTCATTAATTTGAATCCTGGTTTCCTTCCCTTCACCATTGGTTTTGTGTGGATTTTCCTTAGTTTCATTTAGCTTAGCCTTCACTTCTTCCCTTATGCGTTTGCCATACTCAAGCATATCTGTCAGGTCTGTGAGCATCTTTATCACCAGTGTTTTGAACTCTCCATCTGTTAGGTAGGCTATCTCCTTATCGCTTAGTTCTCCCACTGGTACCTTGATCCATTCCCCCTTTTGGGCCATACTTCTCTGTCTCCTCATCTTGACAGGCTCCTGTGTTTGTTTGCCTCTGTGTCTTGGGTAGAGCTGTCACACCTGTTATGTTTAAGGGGTGGAGCCTTAGGTATTTGTCAGTACAGGGAGACCTGTTTCACCACTCTGTGGCGCTGCGTGTGGGGGAGGGGTCAGAGAGAGAACAATGCCGCTTGCTCAGCACTCTCCCTTTTCCAGGCACTTCTCCCACTTCTGCATGGGCCTGGCGCCTCTCTAGCTGTTGTCCTGGCTGTTGTTCCCAGAGTAGGTGGATCTGCAGATGTTCTAGGACTGTGGGGGCCCTTTAAATGAGTGGACTCTCCTGAGAGACCAGCAGTTTCTTCCTCCACCCCAGCCCCCACTAGTTTGCAAAGTCAAAAGCAATGAGGCTTTATCTTCCCCAGCACTGGGACTGTGAGTTGCACATCTGATCTGGTGCTGGTGTTGGTGCTCGTGCTGGGAGTGCTCCCCAGGTACCCCTCCCTACTTTTTAAAACATGTGACTGCGCTTTCTGCCAAGCTGCTGCTGCTGCTGCTGCTGCTGCTGCTGCTGCTGCTCCTCCTCCTCCTGCCGTCACCACACCGTGTCCTCTCTGTTCAGGCTTAGCCCCTCCTAACTGTCTGGATGAGTATTTCTTCTTTATGTCTTTGTTTGTTGGGCTTCCATGCAGCTCGATTTTCTGGAACTTTTGGTTGTGTCTAGTTTTGAGGTAGTTGTATTCCTTCTTAGTTGTGGAGAGAGATGTAATGTGTCTGTTTAGGCCTCCATCTTAACCAGAAGTTCCCCCCCCCTTTGCAGTTTCTTAAACTTCATATAAAAGGAATTATGCAGTATGTAGTTTGTATGTATGTGTGAGAGACTCACTTCCCCTGAGCAGTTTATGTACATAGTTTGCTATTTTCAAGTAGAAGAAATGTAGTGAGTATAAGTCTGTATGGAGGATGGATAAAAGAAAAAAAATTTTTTTTTAAATTTAGGGAAGTTGTGAGTGCCTTCATTAGGTATTTGTGATGCATTATGTAATGTATACATTATGCCAATGTATAAAAGTTTCTAACCCCACCAATTAAAAGAAAATTCTTATTTTGAAGTACAGGGGTTTTTTCCTTAGATTCCCTTTTCTTTAAAATTATATACAGTTTTCTTCGTATTTTTTAATTTAATTTCATTCCCACAACCCTGCCTCCTTAGCAGTACATGAAACAGGCTGGAGATAATATTGTCCTAAATAGAAGTGACAGGCATATCTAACTACCTTCTGACATAGAATATAAAATAATCTGGCTTTATTAGCATTAAATCTTATATTTAGACTTCATTTTTAAAAAACAAAAACATTTTGTGTTCCAAAAAAGCCAGACAAAATGTTGAATATGTGAATAAAGTTAAAGGTGTTATTATTTACTGTTAAAACTTGAGTGGGAATCAGTAATGTATTGTCTGCTTTTTGTTCCAGCTAGGCCTAGACTCTAATTTCTTTGCATGATTTTCTTCTATAAGTTCATCCAGCCCCATGAATTCAAATATGGTCAATAAATTGATGTAGTCCAAATTTCTATTCCCAGTCCAAATTTCTCTGGTACTACTAATGTCAAATGTTTTCATGGACATCTCTGGGCATCTTTGCTCATTTTGCAATTGATTTGCTCATCTTTGTCACTGATTGATGTTTTCTGGATAATAATACCATACTTATCTTTGTATGACCTTTATATGTCTTCTTCCAGTCTGTGCCTTTTCTTTGACCTTTGTTCATGGTGTCTTGTCTTATACTGAAATGTAGTTTGAATGTAGGCAGATTTATTCAACTTTTCCTTTATATTTTGTGTTTTGGGGGGTCTTGTTTAAGAAACCCTTTCCTACCTCAAAATCACAATGATATTCTTCTATATTTTTGCCAAAAGTTTTAAGATTTTATTCTTCATATTTAGGTGTCTTATCAACCTATTTTTTTGTGCATGAGGTAGAGATCTAATTTTATTTATTTTATATATGCACAGTTAACTGTTAGCATTAATTGAATAGTTTAACTTTTCTTTTATGGTTTGTAATGTCACTAATGTCAAATCAGTTTTCTGCACATCTATAGATTGTTTATTGTTTTCCATTGGTCAATTTGTATGACCTCTATGACATTATCACACTATCATAATTGCTACAGCTTCATAATAGGTATTAATTACTAGCAAGATATTAACAACAGTTGATAGTCATGTATTTCTTCAAAATTATCTTGGGAATGCAAGGCCTTTCACTACTCTCTATGAATGCAGAGTCATCTCTGAGGGGTTCATTGATCAGCAGGGCCCACAGCGCAGATGAAAATGACCCAGAAACTGTCTGCCTGTTCTGGGGAGCGAAGAGTGAATCTCTTCGAGAAGAGATAAAGCTCCAGGCCCTATCCTCATGTCCAGTTTTATTTCGTAGCATGCATGCAAGGAATTCTGCCAAACGGGATTCAGATAACTTATCTGCAAAGCTTTGAACATGCTATGTGAAGGTCAGCCTGGCACCAAATGGTTGTTTTCTTTGTATTACTTCCCAGTTATCTATCAGAAGAATGTGACTCTCTGAGACTGTTTTTGGCCTGTTCTCTCTGCCTCTCTTCAGGGCACTGTGTGAGGGGTCACAATTTTCTGAACCAATGCCACCCATCCCCCACACATCTCTTTAAGACATAATGCAAAAAAAATGAGTTCTATTGAAAATTCATTACAGCCTCAGTTTTTCCTTTGTAATATGTTGGTACTAATAGCTATGACTAGAGATAATTAATTTTTTTAGGGTGCTTAATGAATGGTTAACACAAGTATCAACATCAATGAATGAGCTTTTACTCTGGTTTTAAGATCTTATATTCAGAAATTCTACCTTCTGACCACACCTATATTTCTGTATGCATCTGCCACTCCTTTACTTTCACTAAACTTAATTCTTTGACTTTATCAGGATATTTAGTGTTGAATTCATCTTCCTTTTTTAAGCCTGTGACTTTATTCCTGGATTTACTTCTTTTTCCCATTCTTCATAAAAGTTGCTCCAAATCGTCACTGTTCTACATTATTTATTTATTAAATCTAGTTGCTACTACTAGGCTTATTTTGCGTTCATATGATCTTGCTTTTTAGTTACCAGAGAAACTTTCCTTACCATCACCTCTAAACATGGTTATAAGTCCTCCTATGCTTAGTGTCTGCACTGAGCTCTGTGTTCTAGAGCTCATTCTCCAAGACCCTGCTCAATTAGTTATCTTCTCCCAAATTTCCATTTTCTTGCTCTCTACTGGCCCTATACATGGGAATTTCCAGACTTCTGATTTCACCAATGTATTTTTTAAATGAGAAAATTAATATAGGGTTACCAACTTTAAAAAAATATTTAAAAGCAAACTATACTACAAACCCATAATACTCAAAATAGTTCAGTGGAACAGAATAAAGAGTCTAGAAATAAATCCACACCTTATAGTAAATCAATATTTGACAAAGGAGGCAAATATATACAATGGATTAAAGGTAGTCTCTTCAATAAATGGTGTTGGGAAAATTGGACAGATATGTGCAAAAAACTGAAACTAGACCACCTTCTTTCATCATACACAAGAGTAAACTCCACTGGGTTAGACTTAAATGTTAAACATAAAAATCCTGGAAGAAAACGTAAGTAGAAAAATCTCAGATATTTCTCATGCCATTATTTTTTCTGCTACATCTCCTCAGGCAAAGGAAACAAAAGAGAAATTAACTTCCGGCCAAGATGAAAGCATAGACCGACACGCTGTCTCCCTCCACAACCAAGAAGGATTACAACTGCCGCAAAACCAAAGATAATAAGTTCCAGAAAATAAAGCTACATGGGAGTCCAACGTATGAAATCATAAACAAGTGGTGTTCGTACGGACTGGTAGGAACGGTGAGACCGCGGCTGAAATATCCAACTGTGCTGGAGGCGCAGCCACAGCAGCGAACAGCAGGATCCAGTAAGCAGACACCCGTATTTGGGGTGAGGAGAGAAGCACCTGGGAGCCGGCCCTGGCTACAGACCAGACCTGTCGGCTCGCGATTTTAACGTCAGGGAAGGCAGACCCCGTTGTCTCGGACTGTGGAGACGGAGGACGCTCCCTGTTCCTCAGCAGAGAGTAACAGCAGGAATTCCCCTTGGACCCCCGCCCCCACGCAAAGTGCCACAGGGTGGTGAGAAAGGTCACCAGGTTGTGACAAGCACGCAGGGCTCCACCCAATATAGTGTAGGACGTGTGACAGTGCCCCGCCCAAGAAGGAAAGATAAACAAAATGGTCAGCATGGCAAAATTAATGATTGAAATATCAGTCACACAGCTAACGAAAAACAAATAAAGGCCTTGACCGATGAACAAATAGCGAATCTTTCTGAGATTCAGTTCAGAGCTATAGTCATAAGGCAGTTTACAGACCTAACAGTGGGGCTGAATCAAGACAGGAAGGATTGAAGGCTAGCCCCACTGAAATGAACAAAAATACATACAAGACAAGTGGTGAGGAAGGGAAAGCCAGTGATCAAATCAACAAATCGGAACATAGGGAACAAACAGTCAACCAGTGCAGAAAGAGGAAACAAAAAGTGAGAAATGTAAGGAGAGGCTCAGAAACCTCTGGGACAGCTATAAGCGAATGAACGTTCGAATTATAGGATTTCCAAAGGGTGAAGAAGAACTAGAAAATGAAAAATTATGTGAAAAAATAATGAAGCAGAACTTCCCTAACTTGGGGAAGGAAATGAACTTACAGGTCCAGGAAGCACAGAGATTTTCAGTTAGGCTGGACCCAGGGAGGACCACACCAAGACACATTATCATCAAAATGTCAAAAATTAAAGAGAGAATCTTAAAAGCAGCAAGAGAGAAGAATTATGTACAAAGGGGTCCCAATTAGACTATCAGTGGATTTCTCAAAGGAGGCTTTACAGGCAAGAAGGGACTGGCAAGAAATATTCAAAGTAATGAAAATCAAAAACCTACAACAATGAATACTCTATCCAGCAAAGCTGTTATTCAGGATAGAAGGGCAGAGAAAGTGTTTCCAGGACAAAGTAAAACTGAAGGAGTTCATCAGATCCAAACCACTGTTATATGAGATGTTAAAGGGACTTGTTTAGAAGAAGGAGGATCAAAACTATGAACACTAAAATGAAAACTGTATCACAACAACCAACAGCAGAAGATAGGGAATTGAAACAAAGGCAAACTAAGTAGGCAATGAGAGTGGAAAAGAATTACAGGTACGGGGAACATATTGGGGGGAGGTCAGCAGGGAGGGGGAAAGGGGAGAGGGAGGGAGATGATGCAGGAATTAAGCATAGTAGGAGGGAGTGGAGTAGACAGGAAGATATTGAGAAGAACTATATGTACAACCAATGGGCATGGACTAAGTGGGGGGAGCATCTGGAGGGAGGGGAGGTCACAGGGTGGAGGGGAGCAGGGGGAAAAGAAATTGGGACAACTGTAACAGCATAATCAATAAAATAAAAGAAAAAAAAAGTAAAGCGCACACACACAAAAAAAACCAAATAGGGCTACATCCAACTTAAATGCTTTTGTGCAGCAAAGGAAACCCATCAACAAAATGAAAAGACAACCCACTGAATGGGAAAACCAAAACATTAATTCAGAAGAATATATGTACCCTTATATTCATGGCAGCATTATTTACGATAGCCAAGATTTGGAAGCAGCCCAAGTGCCCATCAGTAGGTCAGTGGATAAAAAAGCTGTGATACATTTACATAATGGAATACTACTTGGCCATAAAAAAGAAGGAAATCTTACACTTCACAACAGCATAGATAGAACTGGAGAGCATTTTTCTAAGTGAAATAAGCTGTCAGAGAAAGAATTGTACCATATAATTTCACCCATATATGGGATCTAATGAACAAAACGAACAAACAAAATAGAGACAGACTATATAGATAGAGAGCGGGCTGACAGCTGTTTGCAGGGGTGTGGAGGGACTGAGTAATAAAAGGAAAAAAACTCCTATAGACATGAACTACAATGTGGTATTTCCAGGGGGTAGTGGAGGTGGAAGAGGGTATAGGGGGATAAATGGTGATGGACTTGATTTGGGGTGGTGAACACACAATAGAGTGTACAGATGGTGTGTTACAGAATTGTGCACCTGAAACCTACGTAATTTTGTTGTTAACCAGTGTCACCCCAATAAATTCAATAAAAAGGGGAAAAATTCAATTAGATGAATCTAAAATAGTAAAAACAATTAAAATAAGTAAAAGCAATACATCATTTTGTATGTCAACTGTAATTCAATTTTTAAAAAAATTGTATGCATCTATAATTCAACAAAATAATAAGAGCAATATACAAAAATATATGACCATATACTACTATAAGGTACTACAGCAAAATATTTAAGACCACGGACTCTAAAGCTAGACCTAGGTTGCACCTGTTTGGACTAGAATTCTGTCTCTTCCAGGGTAATTTATGTAATCTCTTAAGGTTATATTGTATGTACTAATTCAGTGAATTAATAGAAAGCATTTAAAAAGTACCTGACACATAAACATGCACTGTAGTGCTACCTTTTCTCATTGTCACAATGAGTATTTTTTTACATCACTACGAACACATCTTTTTTTATAGGTGCCCCTGGCTTTTGTTTTTTGTTCATTTTGGGTTTTGTTTTGTTTTTTAATTGCACTGGTTGCTATAGGGCTCCACAATCAGTATGACAGCTCACTGTGTCAAATGCTAATCACAAGTGGCTCTTATGGGTCTCATTTAGCTTAAAAAAAAATTTTTTATTGAATATGTTTTTATAGTTGTCCCAATTTCTTTTCCCTTTGCTCCTCTTTGCCCAGTACCCCACTTCCCTAAAACAATCTCACCCCCATTAGTTCATGTCCATGGGTTGTGCATATAAGTTCTTCAGCTTCAGCCTTTCCTATATTATTATTGACTTCCCCCTGTCTATTTTGTACCAACCAATTATGCTTAATCCCTGCATTATTTCCCCATTTCTCCCCCTTCACTATTTCAGCTGATAACGTGCCACGTGATCCCCATACCTATGATTCTGTTCCTATTCTGGTTTGCTTAGTCTGATTTTGTTTTTATTTTTTAGATTCTGTTGTTGGTAGTGGTGAGTTTGTTGTCATTTTAATTACATAATTTTGATTCTCTTTTTCTTAAGTGAGTCACTTTAACATTTCATATAATAATGGCTTGGTGATAATGAACTCCTTTAGCTTTACCTTGTCTGGGAAGCACTTCCTCTGCCCTTCCATTCTAAATGATAACTTTGCTGAATAGAGTAATCTTGATTGTAGGTCCTTGCTTTTCATCACATTGAATACTGCTTGCCAGTCCCTTTTTGCCTGCAAAGTTTCCTTTGAGAAATCAGCTGATAGTCTTATAGGCACCCATTTATAGGTAACTCTCTGCTTTTCTCTTGCTGCTTTTAAGATTCTCTCTTCATTTTGAACCTTTGGCATTTTAATTACAATGTGTCTTGGTGTGGTCCTCTTTGGGTCTGGCTTGTTTGGAACTCTCTGTGCCTCCTGGAGTTGTATGTCTATTTCCTTCACCAAATTTGGGAAGTTTTCCTTCGTTATTTTTTCAAATAAGTTTTTAATTTCTTGCTCTTCTTCTCCTTCTGGCATCCCTTTGATTTGGATGTTGGCACTTTTAAAGTTGTCCCAGAGGCTTCTAAGCCTCTCCTCATTTTTTTTCAATTCTTGTTTCCTCCTTCTGTACTGGTTGACTGTTTTTTCCTTCCTTATTTTCCAAATCATTGATTTGAACCCCACTTTCCTTCCCTTCACCATTGGTTTTGTGTGGATTTTTCTTCGTTTTATTAAGCTTAGCCTTCTCTTCTTCCCTTATGCCTTTGCCATACTTAAGCATATCTGTCAAGTCTGTGAGCATCTTTATCACTCTGTGTCTGTTAGGTTGGCTCTCTCGTCGTTTGTTAGGTTAGCTATCTCCTTGTCACTTATTTCTCCCGATGGAGTCTTGATCTGTTCCCTCTTTTGGGCCATACTTCTCTGTCTCCTCAACTTGACAGGCTCCTGTGTTTGTTTGCCTCTGCGTCTTAGGTAGAGCTGTTGCACCTGTTACATTTAGTGGGTGGAGCCTTAGGTATTCGACAGTACAGGGCGACCTGTTTCACCACTCTGTGGCGCTGTTGGGGGGGGGGGGGGTGTGTGAGAGAGAACAATGCCGCTTGCTCAGCACTCTCCCTTTTCCAGGCACTTCTCCCACTTCTGCATGGGCCTGGCGCCTCTCTAGCTGTTGCCCTGGCTGTTGTTCCCAGAGTGGGTGGATCTGTGGATGTTCTGGTACTGAGGGGGCCCTTTAAACAAGCAGACTCTGCTGAGAGACCAGCAGTTTCTTCCTCCACCCCATCCCCACTGGTTTTCATAGTCAGAAGCAATGAGGCTTTATTTCCCCCAGTGCTGGAACCATGAGCTGCGAGATCTGAACTGGTGCTGGGAGCACTCCCCAGGTGTCCCCCCTACTTGTTAAAACGTGTGACTGTGCTTTTCACCCACCTGCCGCTGCCGCCACCACACTGCATCCTGTCCGCCCCAGTTTCGCCCTTCTTACCTGTCCGGCTATTTCTGTTCTGTGTTTGTCTGTTGGACTTCCACGCAGCTCAGTTTTCTGGTACTTCTGTTTGTCTCTAATTTTGAGATAGTTGTATTCCTTCTTAGTGTGGAGGGAGATGCTGCGTGTCCATCTTTGACGGTAGTCTCATTTAGCTTTCTGTAGGAGAGGGCTGTCAGAGGATTGGTAGTGTGAGAGATCTCCTTGGTCTTTCCCCTTGAGGTTTAAACAATTTGAACAGCTATAATCCAACATAGGACATCCTATTCAATGCACAAACATGCCTGAGAGATCTGCCCATTAAAACATCTAAAGGGCAAGTGGGTGCTAACCAGGGAGGCAAGAAGTGAGAAAAGTTCAAAGGAGCCATGGACATGGCCCTGCAGCTGGGAGCTCACTCCCGGGCTCAGCCTAGAGAGAGGGAAAATCGCGTTGTGGATGGCATTCCCTTTAGCTTGAAGAAGCAGAGAGATTCAGTGAGCATTCCTGCAGAAGTGGACAGTAGGAGCTGCGGCTCAGCACAGTAACCTGTGCAGGGACACAGCACCGATTTACGCCCATGGTTGTCTGGCAGTTGGCATTCCCGAGAGAGAAGCAAAACCATGGAGCCTGGCCACCCCCAACATCCCAGAGCTTGCCTCCATTCACCCTTTGTGTAGGGTTGCAGAGCGCATTATCTGAAAACCCAAGAACTGGTACTACAGAGTCACTTTTTCCCTTAGCGACAGGCACACTTTGTGACTCTTCCCAAGGTAATGAGGCAGCTTAAAAGAAAATGAACAATCTCTGGAAAACAAACTTAAAGACATGAAAAAATGTGATTTAAATGACAGAGAATTCAAGATTACAGCACTGTCATGAAAAAACGAGATGCAAAAAATACAGATAGGCAGTTTAATGAGTTCAGAAAACAAATAAATGAACAAAAACGAAGTCAGAGGTATCATACCACCTGACTTCAAATTAGACTACAGAACTACAATAATCAAAACAGCATAGCATGGGTAGAAAAATAGACACACAGATCAATGGAACAGAATTGAGAGCCCAGCAATAAAACCACATGTACAAAGGCAAATAATTTTTGACAAAGTAGTAAAACACACATAATGGAGAAAAGAAAGCCTCTTCAATAAATGATGCTGGGGACCTTGGCTGCTGTGGCTCAGTGAATTAAGCGTCGGCCTGAGAGCCAAGTGCCGCTGGTTCAATTCCCAGTCAGGGCACATGACTGGGTTGCACGTCAGGTCCCCGGTTGGGGGCGCGAGTGAGAGGCAACCACACAGTGATGTTTCTCTCCCTCTCCTTTCCCCTCTCTCTAAAAATAAATAAGTAAATAAATAACACTAACAAAAAAATGATGCTGGGAAAATTGGAAAGCCACATGCAAAACGATGAAAGTAGATTACACTTTGTCCCCATGTACAAAAATTAATTCAAAATGGATCTAAGACCTAAATATAAGATCTGAAGCAATAAATTACATAAAACAGGTACTAAACTTATGAACATTGTTGATAGAGAACATTTTATGAATTTGACCCCAAAGACAAGGGAAGTAAAGGCAAGAATAAATGTATGGGGCGATATCAAACTAAAAAGCTGTACAGCAAAAGAAACCACCAACAAAACAGAAAGGCACCCAACCAAATGGGAGGTGATATTTGAAAACAACAACTTCAACCAGGGATTAGTATCCAAAATATATAAACATCTCATACAACTGAACACCAGCAAATAAGCAAACCAATTTAAAAAATGGATATAGGATCTCTCTGAAGAAGACATACAAATGGTCATCAGCTGTATTAGGAGATAATCAACTTCACTAGCTATTATGGAAATTAAATCAAAACTATAATGAGATACCACCTCACACCTGTTAGAATGGCTATTATCAACACAACCAGTAATAACAAGTGTTGGGAAGGTTGTGGAGAAAAAGGAACTCAACGTTTGCTGCTGGTAGGAATGTAAACTGGCACAACCAGTATGAAAAACAGTATGGCAGTTCCTCAAAAAATTAAGAATAGAGTTACCATGTGACACAACAATCCCTCTTCTGAGTATCTACCCAAAAACTTGAAAACATTTATTCTCAAAGATACATGCATCCCTATGTTCATTGCAGCATTATTCACAGTGTTCAAGACATGGGAACAACCAAAGTGTCCTTTGATAGATGATTGAAAAGAGAAGATATGTTGCATATATATTATGGAATACTACTTAGCCATAAGAAAAGATGAAATAATGCCATTTGTGACAACATGGATAGACCTTGGGACTATTATGCTAAGTGAAATAAGCCAGAAAAAACTAAGAACCTCATGATTTCACTTTTATGTGCCATATAAAACTGAAACTCATAGACAAACACAGTATGGTGGTTACCACAGGGGAGGGTCGTGGGAGTCAGAAAAGTGTAAAGGGGGCCAAACATATTGTGACAAAATGATTTGACTTTGAGTCATGGGTGCACAATGCAACATACAGATCATGTACAATATCATGGAAATGTACACTTGAAACCTATATGATCTTGTTAACCAATGTCATCCAATATACTTAATGGGGGGGAAAAAAGATTTCTGTAAATACAAAATGCTGAAGGGATTCCATGCAGATTCTTGGAGTTATTTCTCTGTGTATCTCCCATTTCTCCTTACTCTACAAAAATAACAATTAGAGAAAGTAGAGTGTACAGATTTATAGAGAGAAAAAAACAGGTTTCAGATGCTGCAAAGTTCTGATGGAAAATTACTTCCAATTTAGAATTCTGTACATGCCAATCTGTCAACTGTGCGGCTAGAATAATTATTTTCAAACCGAAAGATCTAAAAAAAAAGAACAAACACATTCCATCCATCCTTTCTCAAGAAGCTAATGGAGGATACGTACCACCTAAATGACGATTACACCAATAAAAAGTAGGACATGTGATCAAGGAAATGGGAAACCCAAAATATGAGAGTGGTAAAAGGAACTGCTGATTGATGGATTGGAATAGTAAGAGGAAATTAATGTTTGAAGAAATTGAGAGACTTATTCTCCTGGGCCGTAGTTTGAGGTTAAATTAATTATTATTACCTAATCTAAGCAAATTAAAAATAAATACTTTAAAATCTTTTCAAAAAATTTTAAGGGATAAACAACTTCTTTAAAACAGTATTTTGATTTGGGTGTTTGACCTTTCTTACATTATACTTCCCCTTTGTTTAAAAGGAATCACATTTTAACTGCCTTGCCTCACCCACGATTTTAAGAGGAAACACAGAAAACTGCAAATAAAAGCTAAATTTGATAAAACTGGTATCTATAATTAACATGTTAAAAGCATTTTAAAATTTTATTTCATAATACTTTGTGGTACTAAAAACAAGCAGTATATAGAATTGTCTAATAGAAAATTCCTACAGACATGTGGTAGAATAGAGTGAGCATTGAAAAATCCTTTCTACCCTACAATTCTGAGAGTATATATTGAGAAGCCACTTCTGCAGTCACCGACCAAAAAGAGATTACAGTTAAGAAGTAAATGTATACATAGATAAATGATATATACATTATAAAAGCATAATTTTGTAATTTTAAAGTTTCTTTTTTAGAAGCCACATGCTTACTGTAATTTTCATGTATACTCATTAAAATAATAGGGCACGTTCTTACCTGAGAAGTTTATGGAACTAGCCTACTGCAAGTGCTGATGAAAACAGGACTCTGACCAATGTTTTGTGATACTACTGTTGTGTATAGAATAAAATTGATATTTGATAATATGGTGCTTTATGTTAACTTTTCCTTTATATTTTGCCTTTGAGCTTGTAAACTCAGCTACATTTTGTATGCAGATTAAAGGCATCCAATAATATCTCGTTAATGGCTGTTTTTTAAAGAAAATATATAGGTTATAAAAATCTGAAAATAAACAACTTAAGAACATAAGCAACACCAAGTATATAGTAGGTATATAATTTTCTGGTTCCTCTATGTCATGTTAACTTAAAAAAACAAACAAACGTGTAAATCATGACTATTTACATCTTTTCAGCCACATTTCCCTTTTGTTCTCAATCCTTAAGTATATTGTTTTTTGCTACTACTGATTAACGTAGTATTTTTAAATCAGAAACTTCTTTAAATCAGAAACTTTAAATTCCACTTAAGACTTCCTAATGTGAAATTTTCTTAAGTATTACCAAATCTGTTCAAACATTTCATTTGCTATTTCAGTAATAATCAGTTTATGCCAGGACCGTAGCAACAACCTATGTGATATTTGACCTCTAACCTCCAACTCTAAAATATCCACTGCAAAACTTTAAAAGTAGTCTTTCTAAATGAAAGTTTTTTAATAGACTTATTTTTTAGAGCAGGTCTAGATTTACAGAAAAATTGGGCAGAAAATACAGAGTTTCCATGTGACACCCTCCACACACATACATATATGCACACTCAGTTTCTCCTGTTAATAAGATCTTGCATTAATATGATACATTTGTAACAATTGATAAACCAATGTTGACATATTACACTGGGGAACCCAGTTTTCATTGAGTTAGATCTGACACTTGTTTTTGACTAACTTTTGGCATCTGAATCCAGAAATGACCCCAGTTTTTCTCTATTACGTCAATTTTTTAAGGTACAGGATACCCTCCCTTTGTTCCCAAAATCATACAAAATGTACGTACAAAGGAAAATAAAGAAAAAATTACCTGAATATACTGATTACTTAGAGTTATTTTATTCATATAAAGACTATATATTGTTACTGTAAGTCAAATTGTGTACAAGCAATAAAGTTCTGCTACTAAACATACATATTATGGTATTTTATCTTTTCAAATGACAGGCTAGGAAATGCCAGAATGAGATTCTTGGAAGAGTCTTCAATTGGCAAAGCTTTAACAGATTGCTTCATGAGACCCAGTTTTATGTACAAAGGTGGGAATAGAATGTTCTTTCTGTCAAGAAGTGGCTCATGTAGAGTCTTTGGATCACCAGGTTTGAGGTTAGATCTTGGAGGCCAGTTCAATTCCACCCAATGCTTCTCACAAGCTCTGCTGTCCCACATACACAGAAAACAGGGATACTTGGTTTATCCATGTTGCTGACCAAGAAGGGAGCAGACCATTTGAAGGTCAACACAGATGATCCAATTGTGCTTGTGATATTGCAACAGATCAATGACTCTTTATGTCTTCATATTCACGAAAACAAACTGAATGGCTATTGGGACTGCACCAGATAAATTGCCATTGTAGAGGAGAACACACTTCAAGCTCCGCTTTGAGCTATCGATGAACAGTTGCATTCTAGATTGGAATTCCCAATTCCTTCATTAAACCATGTATGTTATGGCAATACACAAAGCCACCGTCACTTCGAAAGTACTGCAGAAATGCACTTTGTCTTGATTGAAAGTAGGATACCTTCGCTCCTTTTTCAAGCAAGTTTTTCTCGTGCAGTCTTGATACTAGGAGTTCTGAAGCCTTTTGGATAGTCCCAAATTTCATGCCAAATCATTCAACTCATGCTGATCAAATTCCTTATGAACTAGACATCTTCAATATCAAATCTTTATCATTGCTGTCACTTAGTTCTTCATCATACTCCTGTTTTTCAAAAGAGGATGGTTCAGTGAAAACTGGCACTGGGGTTTCAGTTAAATGAGGCACTGGACGTATAGCTGATGGTAGACTAGAATACTCTTATTTTACATTTATTTTTCTTGTTATATCCTGATGTTTTCACTATACAAAAGTAACAGTCACTTGAATGATCTCTGGGCTCTCGCCAAACCAGAGGTATACCAAATGGCAATTTATCACGTGTTCCCTTCGTCCACATCCATAAACTCAACATACTGCTTGCACACCTTGTGAGGGGCCCAAGACTTATCTTGATCACCAAGTTTTACTTTAAAATATGCAAAATAGGCTTGCCTGACAAATGCACTGATGTTTGTCCTTTGGGAATGGTGAAACTGCCACAGATAAAACAAATCAGGGTTGTGTAGGCACTTACGACGAGACATGGCAGAGGCAGACATGATCTGAAGGAAAGGAAATAAGTATGTATGTAAATAAAAATATTCTGTTAACTCCTTGTATACAGACAAATACTTGGACTACACTTCGGAATACAATTCACTCTATAGAGTGGCACACAACCTCTCACCACACTGTCTCATGTGTAACTGAATAGCCTAGACAAGTATGAACCTGTCGCTGGTCTCCATGGTTGACCCCACCCCACCCCACTCGAGGAAGGTTCGCTTTCATCTAATAGGAGAGCACTAGTGCTTCCATTGATCCAGGTTTATCCATCCTAGAGTGGTCATATTAAGATAAGCTGTACAGAAAAAAACTTGATGTGATAGAAGAAAACCAACTGCAGTTTTGAAATCAGCATGCCTATTTAAATTTAAAACAGCTGAAAAATCTAACTCAACAGGAAATATGTTAAATATTGTTCCCCTGTGTTAACTAAACTCTGTGTTTAAGGTTCTCTAGGTTTTGGCAAATGCAAGATGTCATGTATTATAGTATCATACAGTATCGTTTCACTGCTCCCAACCCCCACCCACAAACCCCTGGCAACCACTGGTCTTTGTATTATCTCTGTAATTTTGCCTTCTAAATGAAATTTTTACTGTCATTTAAAACCTCAATCTCTAAAGTAGATCCACATGTTTATGTGTGGAAGAAAAGCAAACTGCAGAAAATATGTATAGTACCCTATTTATAAAATTTAAAAACCACGTATATACACATATTTGATTATACATAGAGAATTTCTGCAAGGATACACGGAAAAATTATTCTGTGGAAAGGAGAATAGGGGAGAGTTGGTGAGATCTTTTACTTTCTACTTCTATTTTGTCTGAATTTCTTACCATGTACAAATATCATTTTATAATTTAAAATGTTTTTAATTTTGAAACTAAAAAAAAAATCTCTGGCCCTGGCCAGGTGGCCCTATTGATTGGAGTGTCCTCCTGTTCACCAAAAGGTTGTGGGTTTAATCCCTGGTCAAGGCACATATCTAGGTTACAGATTTGATCCCTGGTTGGGTAGCATATGGAAGGCAACCCACTGATGTTTCTCTCCCAAATCAATGTCTGTCAAAAAAAAAAAAAAAATCAAACATATCCTTGGGTGAAGATTAAAGAAATGAAAATAAATCCCTGGATTAAGGTTTTTTTCAAACATGAAAGCACTGAAAAACACAAAGGAAAATATGTAGAGTTTAACTGCATAAAAATAATAAAATTGTGTACCTTAAAAGCATAATAAAATCTCATCCACCCTGTTGTTATTTACCCATCTGTGATGTTCTTTAAATTCATATTTTCATACCTAATATTTTCACATGACTTTCTAATGATTTCTTGTTCCTCCTTTATACATTACTAACTTCCCACTCAGCTTCTTGACTCTTATTTTAGGTTTAGTTTCATATTAAATTACCCTGCTTTACCTTCTAAAATGGCTTGTTATTTTCTTAGATATCTAGTGGTTTTTATGTCCCCCATGCCATTTCTCACCACTAGAAAGTAAGACAAGAATAAAGTTTTGTTTGTCCTGTTCACTGATTAATCCTCAGTGCCTGATACTTGGTAGGTGCTTAATAAATATTTGTTGAATAATTGAATTGTTTTTAAATTATTAATTACAAATTTATAAATAATAATTTATAATTATTAATCTGTTCCTTTAATTCTGCTTTAATTGGTACATGTTTACCTTAAGTATATTTTATTGATTATGCTGTTAAAATTGTCCCGATTTTTTTCCCCTTGCTCCCCTCCACCCAGTACCCCCTTCTGTCCAGCAATCTTATCCCGCTTAGTTTATGTCCATGTGTTGTGCATATAAGTCTTTTGGCTTCACGCATTCCTATATTATTCTTAACTTCCCCCTGTCTATATTATACCTACCAGTTACACTTCTTAATCCCTGCACCATGTCCCCATTTCTCCACCTTTCCCTTCTAGCTGTTAATCCTCCAAGTGATCCCCATACTTATGATTCTGTTCCTGTTCTGGTTGTTTGCTTAGTTTGTTTTTATTTTTGTTTTCTAGATTCAGTTGTTGATAGTTGTGAGTTTGTTGTCCTTTTAATGTTCATAGATTTTATCTTTTTCCTTTTTCTTAAGTCTCTTTAACATTTCATATAAGAGCTTGCTGATGATGAACTAACTCTTAGCTTTACCATGTCTGGGAAGCATTTTATTGGCCCTACCATTCTAAATGCTAGCTTTGCTGAATAAAGTAATCTTGGTTGTAGGTCCTTGCTTTTCATCACATTGAATACTTCTTGACAGTCCCTTCTTGCCTGCAAAGTTTCTTTTGAGAAATCAGCTGATACTCTTAGAGGCACCCCTTTGTAGGTCATTCTTCTTTTCTCTTGCTGCTTTTAAGATTCTCTCTTTATCTTTAACCTTTTGCATTTTAATTATGTGTCTTGGTGTGGTCTTCCTTGTGTCTAGCTTGTTTGGGACTCTCTGTGTTTCCTGAACTTGTATGTCTATTTCCTTCGTCAAATTTGGGAAGTTTTTCTTCACTGTTTTTTCATATAAGTTTTCAATTTCTTGCTCTTCCTCTTCTCCTTCTGGTACCCCTATGATTCAGATGCTGGCATGTTTCAAGTTGCCCCAGAGGTTCCTAAGCCTCTCCTCATTTTTTTCACTTCTTGTTTCATCATTCTGTAGTGGTTGACTGTTTATTTCTTCCTTATGTTCCAAATCATTGATATGAATCCTGGTTTCCTTCCCTTCACCATTGGTTTTGTGTGGATTTTCCTTTGTTTCACTTAGCATAGCCTTCACTTCTTCCCTTCTGCATTTGCCATACTCAAGCATATGTGAGCATCTTTATCACCAGTGTTTTAAACTCTGTGTGTTAGGTTGGCTATTTCCTCGTTGCTTAGTTCTCCCATTGGACCTTGATCTGTTCTCTCCTTTGGGCCATATTTCTCTGTCTCAACTTGGTAGCCTCCTGTGTTTGCCTCTGTGTCTTAGGTAGAGCTGTCATACCTGTTATGTTGTAAGGGACAGAGCCTTAAGTATTCATCAGTACGGGGGACCTGTTTCACCGTGTGGTGCTGTATATGAGGGAATGGTCTGAGAGGGAACAATGCCACTTGCTCAACACTCGCCCCTTTTCCAGGTACTTCTCCCACTTCCCATATGGGACTGGCACCTCCAGCTGTTGCCCTCGGCCATGGTTCCTAGAGTGGGTGGGTTTGAGAATGTTCTAGTACCGTGGGGGGCCCTCTAATAAACAAGCAGACTCGGCTGAGAGACCGGCAGTTTCTTCCTCACCCCCAACCCCCGCTTGTTTTCACAGTCAGAAGCAATGAGGTTTTATTTTCCCTGACGCTGGAACTGTGAGCTGTGGGGTCTGATTTGGTGCTGGGAGTGCACCCCAGGTGTCCCTCCCTACTTTTTTTAATGTGTGACTGTGCAGTTGCTGACCCCTATACACCACATCTTCTCTGCCCTGGCTCCATCCCTCCTACCTGTCTGGTTGAGTATTTCTTCTTTATATTTTGTTGGACTTACATGCAAACTCGATTTTCTGGAACTTCTAGGAGTCTCCAGTTTTAAAGTAGTTGCATTCCTTCTTAGTTGTGAAGGGAGATGCAGCGTGTCTACCTATGCCTCCATCCTGGCTGGAAATTGGTATATGTTAATTTCCTGTATTATATAGTGAACATACTCCTCAAGTATTTAGATATTTTGGTTCACAAGCTCATGTTCTCTACTACCCTTTCTGATAATGGATATGGAGAGGAGCAGAAGGGCAGACCTTAGTTTTTATCCCTTCCCGCACGTTTAAGAATTAGAGAGTAGAGAGCTCCAGGCACCTCAGAAGAGCTCTATTGCTCTATCTCTGCTTGATGCTGTTTCATTGGACAACTTTTCTGGTAAAGAATTTCCTTGATGCTCATAACCCAAGAGAAGGCTGTTTGTAATCCACCAAAACCTTGGAGGTTTAGGAAAGGAGTTGGGGAGTGAATGTCCCAATTCTTGAGAGTATCTGGTCAACTCACACTCTGGTCAGCAGATCTTTTATATTATTCTGCATTGGGAAGCATTAGCTGTTGCTGATGGTTCTTAGCAGTCGATTGTTTGGCACTTGTCCCAAAATAATGTGGGAAAGTAGCAGGAACAATACTTAAAAGTTTTTTTCTTCTAAACCAAACTAGAGTTTCCTCACAATTTTTTATATTATTCCTCAAGTCCTTGTTTCTACAGTTACTCAAAGTTTACTCGGAGGGAGGAAGCTAACAGTACTTACTAGTTCTACGTTTTCACTGGAACCATACACAAAGTTATTTTTTTTAAATATTTTATTGAATTTATTGGGGTGACACTATTTAACAAAATTATACAGGTTTCGGGTGCACAATTCCACAACACATCATCTGTACACTGTATTATTGTGTGTTCACCACCCCAAGTCAAGTCTCCTTCCATCACCATTTATCCCCTCATACCCACCTCCAAATTTCCCCCCAGCATCATCACACTGTTGTCCATGTCCATGAGTTTTTTGTATTTTTCACTCCATCCTTCCATCCACCTCCTGAAGTGCACCCCCCTCAATAGCTGTCAGCCTGCTCTCTTATCTATTAGTCTGTCTCTATTTTGCTTGTTGGTTCATTTTGTTCATTAGTTCCATATATGAGTGAAGTCATATAGTGCTCGACTATCTCTGACTGCCTTATTTCACTTAGCATAATGCTCTTCATGTCCACCCATGCTGTCACAGTGGGTAAGATTTCCTTCTTTTTTACTGCTGAGTAGTATTCAATTGTGTAGCAAACCTGCTTTAAACATAAAGACATAGGTTAAAAGTAAAAGAATGAAGAAAGATCCACCAACTCAAAACTAATCAAAATAAAGCTATAATTTGCTATAGTCAGACAAAATAGACTTCAGAATAAGGAAAATTATCAGGGATAAAAAAAGACTACATAATGATAAAGTAGTCAATTATCAAAAAATATACTGTAACAGTCTTTTATATGTGTACATCTGACAACAGAGTATTAAAATAGCTAGTCCAAAAACAACTACAAGGAGAATAAGCAAATACATTGTTATAGAGACTTCATCACCCTTCTTTCAGTAATCAATAAATCTACCTGGCAGACTTCTGGCCAAGATGGAGATGTAGATAGACAGGCTTTGCCTCCTTGTGCACCATAGAAAGAATTACAATGAGATCTCAAAAACAAATAACAACCAGAACCATCAGAAAATTGAGCTATATGGAAGTCCCAACAACCAAAGATTTAAAGAAACCACATTCATCTAGATGGGTAGGAGGGGCAAAGTCACAGAGATGGGGCAGAGAGGCAGTATGACTCGGACAAGCCACGGCAGTGGAACAGATGGTCCCACATTCACGTGTGGTAGATAAAAATTGGGAGAGGTACCCCGGGAGTAGGTGATCACAGCCCAAAGCCAGACTGCACATCTCAGGGTTCCAGCACCAGGAAGATACATCCCCATTTATTTGGCTGTAAAAACCAATGAGGGTCAGTGCAGTGGAGGAAACTGCTGGATTTCCAATGCTTAAAGGGCCTGTATGGTCTTAGAACTCACACAACCCCCAGGGTAGCAACTGGAAGAGCTCCAATTGCATACAGGAAGTGGGTGGAGTGACTGGAAAAAGGATGAGTGCTAGACAAATCACCAGCCAGGCAGCGGCAGTGTCCCTTCTCTGAGGCCCCCAACCACAAATAGCCACAAAACGGTGAAGTTGGTGGCCCTGCCCTGGCGATTACCTAAGGCTCCGCCTCACACAATTTCCAAGTGCCTTTGCTACATAGACCACAATACTAAGAGAGTAGAACCAGCTCTACCTAATACACAGAAACAAACACAGGGAGGTTGCCAACCTGAGGAGGCAAAAAAATATGGCCCAAATGAAAGAACAGTAAAAAACAAAACAAACAAAAAAACAAAAAACAAAAAGAAAGGAACAAAATGGAGATAGCCAACCTATCAGATGTAGAGTTCAAAATACTGGTGATAAGGATGCTCAGAGAACTCATAGAGTATGGTAAAAAAAATAAAGGAAGAGATGAAGGTTACACAAAGTGAAATTAAAACATACAGGAAACCAACAGTGAAGGGAAGGAAGCCGGGATTCAAACCAATGATTTGGAACATAAGGAAGAAATAAACAGTCAACCAGAACAGAAGAAACAAGAATGGGAAAAAAAAATGAAGAGAGACTTAGGAACCTCTGGGACAACTTTAAACGTACCAACATCTGAATCATAGGGGTACCAGAAGGAGAAGAGGAAGAGCAAGAAATTGAAAAGTTATTTAAAAATAATCTAAGAAAACTTCCTTAATTTGGTGAAGGAAATAGACATAAAAGTCCAGGAAGCACAGAGAGTCCCAAACAAGTTGGACCCAAAGAGGACCTCACCAAGACACATCATAATTACAATACCAAAGGTTAAAGGTAAAGAGAGAAATCTTAAAAGCAGCAAGAGAAAAGCAGAAAGTTATCTACAAGGGGGTTCCTATAAGACTATCAGCTGATTCCTCAAGAGAAACTTTGCAGGCAAGAAGGGACTGTCAAGAAGTATTCAAAGTGATGAAAAGCAAGGACCTACAAACTAGATGACTCTGATCCAGCAAAGCTATCATTTAGAATGGAAGGGCAGATAAAGTGCTTCCTAGACAAGGTAAAGCTAAAGGAATTTATCATCACCAACCCATTATTCTATGAAACGCTGAAGAGAATTATATAAGAAAAAGAAAATCAAATCTATGAACATTAAAATAACAAACTCACAACTGTCAACAACTGAATCTAAAAAACAAAATAAAAACAAACTAAGCAAACAACTAGAACAGGAACAGAGTCATAGGTATGGAGATCATTTGAAGGGCTGTCACCTGGGAGGGGAAAGAATGAGAAATGGGGACATGGTGCAGGGATCAAGAAGCATAACTGGTAGGAACAAAATAGACAGGGGGATGTTAAGAAGAGTATAGGAAAAGGTGAAGTCAAAGAAGTTACACGCCACACCTGTGGACATGAACTAAGAGAGGGGATTGCTGGAGGGAAGAAGGATACTGGGAGGAAAAAGGGGGAAAATTGGGACAACTGTAACAGCATAATCAGTAAAATACAGTAGTCCCTCTCTATATTGCGGTTCACTTATCGCGGCCTCACTGTGTCGCGGGATTATAAAAAATATTTAATTATCGTGGGTTTTTTGCTATATCGCGGGATTTTGCGGTACTGTATACGTATGTTGTTAAAGTTACGTAGGTTTAAGAGTGTAGAATAAATGTAAGGGTCCTCCTTCGTGGGGGGGTCTAGAACATAATACCTGACATAAGTGAGGGAATACTGTATACTTAAAAAAAATAAATCTAGCAGGCAAAAAATAAGTGAGGTTAGAGTTGAACTGTGTAGTGCCATCAATCAACTAGATCTAATGGCACTTTAGAATACTTACCCCAACAACAAAATATATATACATTCTTCTCAAAAGAATTGTATGCAAAATAATAATTTGTATGTAAAAAGATAAAGTTAATAGGTACACAGTAAATTTAGAAAAATGCTTGCAAGGAGGATTAAGATCTACAATATATGAAGAGCTCTTTGAAATTCACCAAAGGTCATCACTATCCTAACTTCTAATCACTACCCTAACTTCTGAAAGATTAGGTTTGCCAGTGGTTAAACTTTGAGTAAATTGAATACATAATGTATTCTTTTGTGTCTGGCTTCCTTCCTTTAACATTGTGAGATTGATCCATGTTGTTACCTTTACTTCCATTTCTGTACGGTATTCTCCTTTAAGAATATACCACAATTTATCCGTTCTACTGTTGATACTGGAGATGTCTCCATTTTTTGACTATTATAAGGAGTGCCACTGTGAACATATGTCTAGTCATCTTTTGGTCTACATGTGTATGCATTTTTGTTCTGTTCTCTGTTATACCTAATAACCCACTTGAAGAATTTTTTGATCCTAAAACTTTGGATTTAGTGTATTTGAACATCTTAGTACTCAGTGGAGGAATGCTTCATAGGAAACATGGTTTCAGTGAATTACATGTGGATACTGCTCATGGGCCAATTTGGTCTTGCTCTCACTAACGAACAAGGAAGGAAGGGGCCACTCTACTGGTTGGGGTGAGGGATCCCTTTTAACAGAAAGAAATTGGATTGCTGTAGTACAATGTTCTACACAATAGAACAATATATGGAATGTAGGGTATTCACTGAGATGCTTCTTAGTATTTTCTTGGCCAATAGTCCAGTAAAAACCACCCCAGAACTCTTCATATATGGTAGTGCAGAAATGAAACAAGTAACAAGACATGATTATAATTTCATAAAACCTGCTTTTTATTTAACTGGTCAAGAGGCCTACATTCATAGCATAGCTGCTTTCTTTCACCATCCATCTAGGTTTCTCTCACTCTTTACTGACATCTAAACTGAATGTGATTGTTTACAAGGTGGGGTGACCCAAACATTCTTGTAAGATGAATCCTAGTGGAGGTCCTTTTTGGACTAATTATTCCCCTTAACTCCCTCCATTAGAGGTTACTTTGAATTAGATGTGTAACTTGACAAAGGTGATTGCCTCTCTCAAAGTGAACCCTTCACAATTCTCTCTCCTTCCACATTCTAGATAACTGCTTCCTCTTCTGTCTCCTGGGGCCTAAGGGTAGTGCTGTTAGACTTGGGTTAGAGCACTGTCCTTGTAATTCTCATATCATACACAAACATTGGTACTTATATGCTTTGTAAATTAAACCTTCCTTAAATGATCCTAAGTGTTTGCTTCATTTTAGGACTCTAAAAAACTTTTAATCTCTTAGATTGTTTCTTGTTTAAAATTTACTTGGATGTTAGGATAGCCACACCATCTTTTTCTTAGTTTTTGTACATCTTTTCACTTTAAGCTTTTCTGCATTCTTTTTTTTTACTTTATTTTTATTGTTTACACTCTTACAGATATCGTCATTTCCCCATCTCTGCCCACCTCCACCTGTCCTCGCCACCCCCTTTCCCTCTGACCATCACCACACTGTTTGTTGTCTGTGTCTGTGGATTATGCACATTTGTTCTTTGGCTAATCCCTCCCCTATCTTCCATTCCTCCCCTCCCGCCCCCTCCCCTCTGACGCCGTCAGTCTGTTCCATGTGTCCATACCTCTGTTTCTGTTTTGTTTGTCAGTTTTGTTTTTTAGATTCCACATATGAGTGAAATCATACGGTATTTGTCTTTCATAAGAGTCTCCAATTCTACCCATGCTATCACAAAAGGTAAGAGTTCCTCTTTTTTTACAGTTGAGTGGAAATTCCGTTGTGTAAACGTACCACAGTTTTTTATCCACTAGCCTATTTAAGATTTGTCCCTTAAAAACAGGCTGAAGATGTATCTTTATAAATCCAAGGTGACAGTCTTCTCTTTTAATTGGGAAAGTTAATTTACATTCAATATAATTACTGATATATAAGGCTTTAAAGCTTACATCATGGTTTTTGTCTCACCTGTTTTTTACCCTTTTTTCTCTATTTGGGATTCAACAAGTCTATTATTATTATTATTATTCCTTTTTCTTTTAATTAACCTTTTCATTATATATTATACTACTATTTTATTAATCATTCTAGAAGTTAGAACGTGCATCCTTGACTTCTAAAAGCCCTGTATACATTAATACTTTATCCACTTAATGGACAATGTAAACACTTTGTACCACTTTAACTTTATTGACCCTCTGCTCTCAATTTATATTATTGTTATGGTTTAAATGTATGTTTGTAACACCATAGTATGTTAGCATTATTCTGTAAAGTTAACATTCATTGAGGTTTACCCATATAATTTCTCCTTTTTTGTTGCTCTTCATCCCTCCCAGAACCTGAGAGCTTCCATTTCTCATTGCTCAAAAGCCACTCTTCTTAAGGCAGAAATGCTGGTGACAAAGTCTCAGTTTCTGTGTTTGAAAATATCTTTATTTTGCCTTAATTTTTGAAAGTTATATTATTTGAATATGAATCCTAAGTTGGCATTATTTTCTTTTAGTGCTCTGAAGATAACATACTTTTGGTTACAAAGCAGCTATTTTATTGTCATTAATTTGATAAAGTAATTTATTTTTCTTCTAGATGCTTAAAAATTTCCTCTTTGGCTTTCAGTAATTTTACTGTGATGTGCTCAGGTGTGATTTTCTTTGACTTTTTCTTGCTCAAGATTTACAGTACTTCTGAAATCTGAGGCATTAATGCCTTTTTCTTATTTTAGATATTTCTTCAAATATCACTTTGTTACATTCACTCACTCCTCTCCTGGCTATTAATTAAAGACTTTTTTTTAACCCTATGCCCTATGTCACCTCTGCTTTTTCCCGTTTTTCTTTTCTTTCAATTACAGTTGACATTCACAATTACATTTATTTCAGGTGTAGACATTTATATGATTTACAGAATGAGTCCCAGATAAGTCTAGTACCCACCTGGCACCATATATATATAGCTTTTATAATATTATTGATGATATTCCCTGTGTTGTACTTTACATCCCCATAACTATTTTGTAACTGCCGATTTGTACTTCATAATCCCTTCACCTTTCTCATACAGACCCTCAAACCCCCTTCCATCTGGCAACCATTAGTTTGTTCTCTTTCAATGAGTCTGTCACGTTTATTTTGCTTTTCAGATTCCACAAATAGGTGAAATCATGTATTTGTCTTTCTCTGACTTAATTTCATTTAACACTCTCAGGTCCATCCATCTTGTTGCAAATGTTATGATTTCACCATTTTTATGTCCAAGTAACATTCCATTGGAAATATGCGCCACATCTTTATCTAGCTGTCTATTGATGGACAGTTAGGCTGCTTCCATATCTTGGCTATTGTAAATGATGCTGCAGTGAACATAGGAATGCATATATCTTTTTGAATTAGAGCTTGTGATTTCTTCTGATAAATATCCAGAATGGAATTTCTGGAACATAAAATAGTTCTATTTTTAATTTTTTGAGGAACCATCATACTTTTTTCCACAGTGGATGTACCAATCTGCAATCACACCCTACTGTACAAGGGTTCCCTTTTCTCCATGTCTTTATCAACACTTGTTTGTTTATTGATGCTAGCCATTCTGACAGGTGTGAGGTGATACCTTATTGTGATTTTAATTTGCATTTCTCTGATGACTAGTGACATTGTGCACTTTTTCATATGTCGTTGGCCATCTGTATGTCCTCTTTAGAGAAGTGTCTTTTTAGGTCCACTGCCCATTTTGGAGGAGTTTGCTTTTTTTGGTGTTAAGTTTTTTAAGTTTTTAAGTAAATTTTGGGTATTAACCCTTATCAGATACATTATTGGTGACTATGTTCTCACATCGAGTGGGTTGTCTTTTCATTTTGTTGATGGTTTCCTTTGCTGTGCAAAACCTTTTTGGTTCCTCTAGTCCAGTGGTTCTCAACCTTCCTAATGCCACGACCCTTTAATACAGTTCCTCATGTTGTGGTGACCCCCAACCATAACTAAAGCATAGTGATTAATCACAAAAACAATATGTAATTATATATGTGTTTTCCGATGATCTTAGGTGACGCCTGTGAAAGGGTCGTTCGACCCCCAAAGGGGTCGCGACCCACAGGTTGAGAACTGCTGCTCTAGTCACATTTATTTTTTCTTTTGTTTCTCTTGCCTGAGGAGCTATTCGCATGTTTGTGTGCTTTCTCTTTCTCTCTCTCTCTGTATATATATGTATATATATACATACATACACACATCTATATATACATATATCAACAATGTCTAAGAATCTACTCCCTATGTTATTCTAGAAGTTTTATGGTTTTGGGTCTCACATTTGAGTCTTCAGTCCATTTTGAAATTTTTCTTGTACATGGTATAAAAAATGGTCTAGTATTGTTTTGGTGGAGGTTGCATAAATTTGTCTAGTTTCTAAAACACCATTTATTGAAGAGACTCTCCTTACCCCATTATATAATCTTGCCTCCTTTATCATAGGTGAACTGACCATCTAGGTGTGGGTTTATTTCTAGACTTTATTCTTTTCCATTGATCTATGTGTCTGTTTTTATGCCAGTACCACGCTCTTTTGATTACTATAGCCTTGTAGCATAGTTTGATATCAGGTAGCATGATACCGCCAACTTCTGTTGTTCTTTCTCAAGATTACTGTGGCTATTTAGGGTCTTCTTTGGTTCCATATAAATTTTAAGATTATATGACTAGTACTGTGAAAAAATCCCATTGGTATTTGATAGGGATTATGTTGAATCTATAGATTGCTTGGGGTAGTATGGACATTTTAATTATGTTAATTCTTCCTATCGATGAGCACAGTACAATAGTCCCTCACTTATCGCAGGTATTACGTTGTAAGCACCCCCGTGATAGGTGAAAATCCACGAAGTAGGAACCTTACATTTATTTCAGTATTTATATATATTTTAAGGCTTTATAAACCCTTCCCACACACTTATAAACCATTCCCAGTCCCTTATTAACCTTTCCCACTCCCTTATTAACCTTTTCCACACTTTTATAAACACTACTTATGTCCTTAAACATATTCTACACTCTTAAATCTACGTAACTTTTAACAACACGCATATACAGTACTGCAAAATCCCGTGATATAGCGAAAAATCTGTGATAAATAATTAAATATAATATTTTTTAAAAACCCGTGATACAGTGAGGCCGCGATAAGTGAACTGTGATATAGAGAGGGACTACTGTAAATGCTTCCATTTGATGTAAGGCAAGATTGTTTATTTGAAATTTGTTTTGTTTGTTGAAGTACGGCTATATTGCTAGGAATCTCCCTGTCAGAAGTGCTTTGGCTATGTCCCATAGATTTTGGGTTGTTTTCATTTTCATTTTTCTCAAGGTATCTTTTGATTTCTTCCCTGAGCTCATTGTTAAACTATTAATTATATAACAAGACATTATTTAGTTTCTAAGTGTTTGTGTCTTTTTCAGTTTTTTTTTTTGTAATTGATTTCTAGTTTCATACCATTGTGGTTGGAGAACATGCTTTACCTAATTTCAGTCTTCTTAAATTTATTGAGAATTTTTTCTGGCCAAACATGTGGGCTATCCTATAAAATATTTCTCATGAACTTAAAAAGAATGTATATTCTGCTGCATTGGGTTGAAGTGCTCTAAAAATATTAAATCCATTTCATCTAATGTGTCATTTAAGGCCACTATTTCCTTGTTGATTTTCTTTCTGAATGATCTGCCCATTGATATCAATATGGTTTTAAAGTCCTCTGCAGTTACTGTTGATCTTTCCCTTTATGTCCATCAATATTTGCTCACTCTCTCTTCTCCTTCTGGTATTTCTATGATGCAAATGTTGTTACCATTGATGTTGTTCCAGAGGTACTGTAAACTGTCCCAATTAATTTTTTTTTCTTTTTGCTGTTGCATTTGGGTGTTTTCTACCTTTTGTTCCAAACCATTCATTTGATACTTTGCATCGTCTAATCTGTTGTTGATTTTTTCTCCTCTATTTTTCATTTTAGTTTTTTGTATGCTTCATTTCTTTTTTTTTTTTTTTTTTTTTTTTTCATCACTGTGTGGTTGCCTCTCACTTGTGCCCCCAACTGGGGACCTGACGTGCAACCTAGTCATGTGCCCTGACTAGGAATCGAACCAGTGACACTTGGTTTGCAGGCCAATGCTCAATCCACTGAGCCACAGCAGCCAGGGGTTTGTATTCTTCATTTCTGACTGGTTTTTTTTTTTTTTTATGATTCTTTTTTATGTTTACTATCTTCCAAACCACTGACCTGATCCTCTGCATCACCTAATCTGCTGTTGATTCCTTCTCATGTATTTTTCATTTCAGTCTTTTGTATTCTTCATTTCTGACTGGTTATTTTTTAAAAACTATATTTTATCGATCATGCTATTACAGTTGTCCCAATTTTCCCCCATCCCCCCCTCAACCCAGAAGCCCCCACTCCTTCAGGCATCCCACACACAATTGCTCATGTTTATGGGTCATGGGTGTAGGTTCTTTGGCTACTCCATTCCCTATACTGTACTATATATCCCCATTGCTATTCTGCAACTACCTACTTGTACTTCTTAATTCACTCACCTCTTCACCCATTACCCAACACCCACCTCCTGACAACCATTAAATGCTCTCCGTATCCACAATTGTCTCTGTTCTTCTTCTTCACTTAGTTTGTTTTTTAGAATCAATCGTTGATAGGTTTGTATTTATTGCCATTTTATTGTTCATAGTTTTGATCACCTTTTTCTTAAACAAGTCCCGTTAACATTTCATATAATAATGGTTTGGTGATGATGAACTCCTTTAGTTATTTTTCTTGTCTGGGAAGCTCTTTTATCTGCCCTTCCATTCTAGATGATAGCTGTGCTGGGGGAAGCAATCTTGGATGTAGGTCCTTGCTTTTCATGACTTTGAATATTTCTTGACAGTACTTCTAGCCTGCAAACTTTCTTTTGAGAAATAAGCTAACAGTCTTATGGGAACTCCCCTGTAGGTCTTCTTTTCTCTTGCTGTTTTTAAGATTCTCTCTTTAGCCCTGGCTGGTGTGGCTCAGTGGATTGAGCACTGGCCTGTGAAACAAAGGGTCACTGGTTCAATTCCCAGTCTGGGCACATGACTGAATAGTGGGTCAAGTCTCCAGTTGGAGGTGTGCAAGAGGCAACTGATTGATGTATCTCTTGCACATTGATGTTTCTCGCCCTCTCTTTCTCCCTCCCTTCCCTTCTCTCTGGAAGTCAATAAATAAAACATTAAAAAAAAAAAAAGATTCTCTCTTTATCTTTAACCTTTGCATTTAATTATGATGTGTCTTAGAGTGGGCCTTTTTGCATCCATCTCACTGGTACTCTCTGTGCTTCATGGACTTGCATGTCTATTTCCTTCACCAAATTAAGGAAGTTTACTTTCATTATTTTTTCAAATAGATTTCCAGTTTCTTCCTCTTTCTCTTCTCCTTCTGGCACCACTATAATGAGCATGTTAGAATGCTTGAAGTTGTCCCAGAAGCTGCTTACACCGTCCTCGCTTTTTTGGATTCTTTTTTTTCTTGTTGTTCTGATTGGTTGTTTTTTGCTTCCTTATAGTCCAAATAATTGATTTGATTCTCTGTTTCATCTGCTCTACTGTTGTAATAAAACAGGTGCCATAACAACATCACAGTATTCAATAATGATACTGATGTTGATTACTGTCAATGTAATTTAAATGTGGTTGTGCGAGGAGATGAGCCGTGTTTACTTACGCTGCCATCTTGACCTGAAGTCTGACTGGTTCTTTTTTATGAGTCTTTTTATGTTTACTATCTTCTAAACCATTGATTTGATCCTCTGCATCACCCAATTTGCTTTTGATTCCTTCTCATGTATTTTTCATTACAGTCTTTTGTATTTTTCATTTCTGATTGGTTCTTTTTATGGTCCTTTTTTATATTTATCTGCTTTTTGAAGTTCTCACTGAGTTGACCTAATCGTCCCCTAAGTTCGTTGAGCATCCTTATAACCAGTGTTTTGAGCTTTGTATTTGGTAAATTGGTTGCATTGATTTTGTTTAGTTAATTTACTACAGTTTTCTCCTGTTCTTAAATTTGGGACATGTTTCTTTGTCTCCTCATTTGGCTGCTAAATCTCCCTGTATTGGCAAGGTGGTCTTTTTTAGGTTTCCTGTGGGGCCAAGTGACTCAGTCTCCCTGATCACTGGAGCTAGGTGCTCCAGTTGTGTCCATTTTATGGGTTGTGTATGATCTCCTGTTGTAGTTGAGTCTTGATTGCTGTTGTCACATTAGAGGGTTGGGCTGACCCTCAGGCTGATTGGCTGAGGGTTGGCCACAACCACAGCATACAAGATGCCCTGTGGGGGCTGACCCCATTGGTGGAATTTGCCCTAGCAGACCTCTGGTGCTTGCAAAAACCACTTTGTCAATATGTTGTTAGTGGAGCTAATTGGGTGGTGCTCTCTTTGAGTCTGAAGCTGGCCACTAGGTGTGTTGGTTCTAGGGCCTCTTGTGAGGGGCTCTGGTGTAGGTGCAGGTCACTGCTGCCTGTTCCCTTCCAAAGGCCACCTGGTAGGAGTTACAAAGTTATCTCATATTGGTAGCTGCCTATGCTGGGCCCTGAGGCATGTGGGACAGGCCACACTAAGAAGCAGGCCAGCTGCAACCAGTAAGGAGCCTGGGACTGCTCAAAAAGGAGCACAAGGCACACCAAGGCCAGCCACCACCTGCCTGGGGCCTCCAGACCTTTGAGGGTTATTATGAAAATCTGCAGCATTGGCCAAGGCCCACTGCCTGTTTGGCAGAGCTGCTGAAAGAACCTCTACCAGTATGTGAGTTTGGTGGAATAGTGACTCAGGGAGTCACCATGGTAGGTCAATCAATGTTCACCAGATTAATGCAGATTTAGAATGGCATCTGTTAGGTTTCGGGGCTCGGTGTAGGTAGAGAAGGCCAGGAGCCAAATGCTGAACAAGATGGTTTATTGAGTATGCGACACAGCAGGCTGGGTCTGCGCAGACGCCAGCAGCTAGGGTCAGAGTGGGGTGAGTTTTTTAAGGAGTTCTAAGGCTTGGAATGTGGAAATAGCACGGCATAGGTTAAGTTGCCAGGGCTTTACCTATATGGCCAGTGGGTCCTGGGCAGCTATGGATTTTCCTTATACGGCCAGCAGGTTGGCGATTGGCCCAGCCACAACCTCCTGATAGCCACCTGAGGCTTCTGCAGTTAGGTGCAGGGGGAGGTGAGCTGCCTCATGACTGCTTTTACCTCACAGCACCTATAGGCTTTAACAGATGAGGGGATTCTGGCTCAACATAAAAATAATGGTGCTGTCCCTTTAAACCTTACTCTGAAGCCACACAATTCAGTTTCTCCCTTTATGTCTTTGATTCCTTCAAGCCGCTGTCCCTTCACTGGAGTTTTGTAGTTTGTGAGTTCTGGGCCTTTAAGAGGGTGTCTGGAATTCCAGCAGCCCTCTGTCTCACCTGGATGAAATCTCCACTGATTTTCACAATTAGATGTGGGGACTCCTCTTCCCAGCACTGGTGCTCTGTGCTAAGGAGCTGGATGTGGGCCTGAGCCCCTCACTACTCAGGTGGGTTGTCTGCAGCTAAGATAGCCTTTTCATTCTCATCCACTATACCTGGGTTTAGGACCAACGCATTTTATTTCTCCGCTCCTCCTATCAATCTTGATGAGGCTTCTTCTTTATATCCTTAATTTTTGGAGTTCTGTTCAGCTAGTTTTCAGATGGTTCTCCTGATTAACTGTTCTATAATTTAGTTGTAATTCTGATGTTGTCATAGGAGGATGTGAGCACAGCATTTACCTACTTTGCCACCTTGACCAAAAGCTCTCATTTTTTTAAAAACATTTTCATCTTTTTGCCTTTCTGTAAATTTGCATAATTTCTTTTGAGCTTCTTCCAATATCCTAATTTTGTCTTCAGCTCTGCATAATTGTCTATTAAATCCATTCATTGGGTTTTTCATTTATGTCTTTCATTCATAGAATTTCCATTTGGTTTTCTGTGTTTCCATTATCTACATTCTTACTCCTTATTTTGTGTTCCTGAACATATTAATTGTAGTATTTTAAAATACTTATTTCATAATCCCTGAGGGTTTTGTTTCTATGGTCTGTTGCTTCTGTTTTTTTGTCACATCTTTTCATATATTTAATTATGTTTTATGTGTGGTAGGTATTGTATATAAAACATAGTAGAGGTATTTTGAGGCTCTAAATAGCATTACTTTTCTCTAAGAGGATTTTTTTTCCTTCTATTCGGCACCTAAACTACAATGGAGTTAAGGCCTGAGATGATTCAGTCCCTTCCAGTTCTGATCTATTTTCAGTTCACTCTCTCTTACAGGGTACAGCCCTGTAGAATCTTAACTGAATGTCTGAGGTGTTTATCTCTTCCTTGGTGAACCCTAAACTCCAGTTTGTCTCCCTCCCCACCCACATCTAGGCCTGTTGGCCTGTAGATAGCTGTGTTCACTTTCTCAGTTACTTTTTTTTTTTTTTTTAAAGATTTGACAGTCCTTTGCCAACATTTGGGTCGCAAACTAATTCTTTCTCTTTTAAAAAAAAAATAACATTTTTTTTTGTTGTTGTTTATTTATTTTTAGATAGAGGGGAAAGAAGAAAGAGAGGGATAGAAACATCACTGTGTGCTTGCCTCTCACTCGCGCCCTCAGCTGGGGACCAGACCTGCAACCTAGTCATGTGCCCTGACTGGGAATCGACCCAGTGACACTTGGCTGGCAGGCCGATGCTCAATCTACTGAGCCACAGCAGCCAGGTCAGTTACTTTTGAAAGAGATCAATACCTTCGGCAGAAAGAAAGCACCAAATGCAAGCATCTCTCCAAACCACCTCTCCTCTTCTAACCTTGGCCCTACAATCCTCACCAGTTTGGTAGCTTTCCAATGCCTTTTAATGGATGTTTTTTTGCTTTGGCACAGCTTTTTTTAGTTTTTTCAGTAGAAGCGTGATCAAAACCACCTAGTTCTTCATTACCAGAAATGGAACTACAGAAGACTCATTTTCAATGTCAAAAATTTTACTGGATGCTCCCTGCCCCCTCTCCATCAAAACAACCAAGGTAGTAGTTGTACATATGTTTAGTCTATAAACTATAAATAAATATATAATAATAATGCATTTGTGTACATTATGTATACATTATTTACACATAACATATACTGTCCAGGTCCCCTGCAGTAACTTTTACTCAGGCATTAGTAACTCAAATAAGGGAAATACAGTAAAAAACAAAGACATTATCTCAGGAAAGTTAAAAGTATGTTTGAAGGAACATAAAGAGTCCAGTTACATTAGAGATTTTTAATATAAAAGCAGAGAGAGTTTTGATTTTTATTCTCTATACAATAGGAAAACACTTTATTGTAGTACCTTTTAATAAAAGCTGTGTTTAGTCTGAGACTGATATGCAAGATAGAACAGAGAAGAGTAGAGGCAAAGAAATCCATTAGGAATCTTCACTAATAGACTAAATATGAGTCAGTGAGAGGCATCATAGTGTAATGAAAAGAATGTTGACATTAGAATCACAGGACCTGTAATTACTGGTCTTGTCAGCTTGGACAAGTCATTTGACCTGTCTGATTCTGCTTCCTATTTACATTCCAGTCACCTTGTAGACCTTCAGCAGAATGATGAAATGTTAACTTTTGCTTAACTCGCACAATGGCTATGCAAATACGATGGTCAATTATCTTTTTAAATGTACATTATAAAATTAAAGCTGTAATCTGCATTTGAAGGCCCAAAGAAATAAAAATGGAGATAGATAAAGGTGAAAAAGATTACTCCAATATAGTGTATCTTGGGGACTAGAAAATATATTTATGTAAATAGGTCAGTCAGAAGAGGAACTGATTTTGAAAATTAGGAAAAGGTTTAAAGAGAAAATAGTGATTTATTTTTCATTGTGGAAATGTTCAGCAGGCAGTTCTCTGTTACATTTATTAGTTTCATATATTCTTAGGTTTACAAGATAGAGAAATCTCAAAATAATGATACTGAGTGAAAAGAGCCAGACATGAAAAGAGGGCATACTGTATGATTATATTTAAATAGAATTCTGGAAAATGCAAACTAATCTATAGTGACAAAGTACATCAGTGGTTTCCTGTGGATAAGGGGAAGAGATGGGTGGGAGGTACATGAGAAAGGGTCTACAAAAAAGAGCACAAGGACATTTTTGGTGATGCATATATTCATTATCTTAATTTTGGTGATAGTTTCATGGGTGTATACATATGTCAACTTACCAAATTGTGTACTTTATGTGCAGTTTCAATAAAGCTGTTAAAAAAACATAATCATCTGTGATCTGACCAGTGAGATAAGGAAAAGGCAGCTTTGTTCTAGACAGCACATTCCATCTTTTAGGATAAAACAGTATATAGAGCTTCTTTGGGCGGCCCTAAGTACATTGCTGGCTTATACTGAGATGTCAGGCAACTGAAATTCTCATGTCTCATATCATATACCTACCATTAGGCCAGATTCTTTGAGTGCCGCTCTTTACATTTGTCCCTAATATATTTCAGATTGTTTTACACATGACTAATACTCTTTATAAGGCCTCAGTATTAATATGCACTGGACCATTGTTTTGTTTTGTTTTTAGAATGTGTATTCTGAACACTAGGGATACCCACAGAACCTTCTGAGGCATCCTGAGTTGGAGAGAGGACTGGAGGCAGGGGGTGGGGGTGGGGGACTGTTAAAAGAATCTGAGTAGGCAAGACCTCAGCCTCCAATGCAAGAAACTTCTTAGTTTTACAGACTTAAGGACACCTGGGGGAAAAACAAAGTATGGAAATCATCTAAGTTTTACCCATAAGATAAGCCCAAGAGCCTGATCTGCTGGGTGAATCTTCATTAAACTCAAAATGCCTCTCATTTCTTTCTGCACACTCTCACTTATTTGGCATGTAAACTTTTATTCTGTCATTTGAGTTTCTTGAGATGGGAACATTAATTTTTGAGGGACAGCTATTGATTTTACACACACAAGAAAAGCACCAATAGATATGTAACAGAACCCACGGGCTGTTTAGTTAGGGGCCCGATTGCCCGCCGCCAGAATTATAACTCTTAAAATACCAGAGTTTGGTGAAAAGAAAAAGAATTGTTTATTTACACATAATCCTCCTTCCCCCTCCCAGACCGGGCCAGTCTTAGGAAAGTCAGAAACACCTTTTCCCTACTTCCTAGGCACAGTTCAGCTTTACCAGTAGCTGCCAATCACTCAGTTCTGATTGGGGAGGTCCTTTCTGTGCTGCGGTGCCCTCCAGCTCTCAATGCAGGACCGCCTGGATTCTCAGCCTCCTTGTAAACTGCCTTCTTCCTGCAAATCGCATGGATCTCCTCTACTTCTCAAAACCGCCTGGCAAGAGCTTCTTCTTTGAGCAGCCTGGAGACCCCTTCTCCAAGCCACATGGAGGGAGCCCACAAAAGCCAGAGAGTGAGGGCGTGAGGGCCAGAGAGAGAGAGCCTGAGAGAGAGACTCCTAGAGTCAGACAGAGCCAGCCCAAAATATCCGCAGCTGCTTCTCTCTCCCTCACTGCGTCCTCTCAGGCAGTGGGTGTTGCAAACAGTCCTGACCATTTGCAGAACCCTACGTAGGCCCTGTCTGCTTCTTCAGTACCAGCCCACAGTCCAAGACCCCTCCCAGACCTGAGTGTTGGAAGTAAAGCGGATCTTTGCAACAATGTTTCCAGCCACTAGCTCCAGGCATGCAAGGGCATCCTGAAAGCTGCTTCCTTTTCCCTATCTCCCAGCCGCAAACTCTGGGGTTTGTTTTTGGACTCCCCTGTTTCTGTAACAGATATAATGTACCAAAAGGTACCATTTTCTAAAAGGATTGGTTTTACATACCTATTTACACATTAGCAATGAAAGCCTCTATTAACCAATCCTGTGGGCACTAAACACACCTACTTAAGGGCTGTAAAGGCTGAGGGGAGGAAAAAATCATACAACCATGAGGAAAATTGCCCCTACAAATTTATGATCTCCTGCCTTAGGCCCTGAACAGGCCTTTTTTTTTTTTCCTTAAGATAGTCATTTTGTTTCCCTTTTCAGTGATTCCAAACTTAACCTACTTTTCTCTTGCACAGCTTGTCATCACATAGCCCTTCCTATTTTACTAAGAAAATTGAGAACACTAATAATGATCAACTTCCTGCCTCCTCCCACCTAAAATTTATCTTCCTTTTTACCCATTCTAATTTTCTTCCCTCCAGTGTTAGGCAGGTTTACCCCTTGTTCAAAATTAAATACAGTTGATCCTTGAACTACGGGTTTTAACTGCACAGGCCCACTTAATATGCATATTTTTTTCAATAAATACTTGTACTGTTTTGTTTTTTTTTAATCCACTGTTAAAAGTTTGCTGATGCAGAGGACCAACTGTATGCATGGATGACCATTTTATAAAGGGGCTTGAGCATCTGCAAATTTTTGTACTTAGGGGGTCCTAGAACCAATCCCTCTAGGACAGTGAAGAAGGAGTAAGTTTTGGGGGAGTCAAAAGTTACATGTGGTGTCCTGACCAGTGCACTCGAGAGAGGCAACTGTTGCATGTTTCTCTCCCTTCCTTCTCTCTTCTCTTAAATGAATAAAAAAAAATTTTAAGTTACATATGGATTTTCAACTGTTTGTGTGTGTGGGGGGGGGTACTCTACTTTTGACCTAGTCACATCTATCAAGAAACTGGCTCCATCTATTAATCCCTTTGTCCTGTATCTAATCTCTCTTTACTCCCTCTAGATTGTTTACTCAAGTTTTACCCATTCTAAAAAAGGAGCCTCCTTTGACCCTGAGTTCCTCTAAGCCAGCAATTTTCAACCAGTGTGCCACAAGAACTTTTTAAACATGCAATATCTGACTAATCAGGGGCACTTACCTCTTTTCCCTTAAATCATCAAATAAAAAAATGACAACAGAGCCCTGGCTGCTGTGGCTCAGTGGATTGAGCATTGGCCTGCGAGCCAAGTGTTGCTGGTTCGATTCCTAGTCAGGGCACATTACTAGGTTGCACGTCAGGTCCCCAGTTGGGGGCGCAAGTGAGAGGCAACCACACAGTGATGTTTCTCTCCCTCTCTTTCTCCTTACCCTCTCTCTAAAAATAAAACAAACAAATAAGTTATTTTTTTAAAAAATGACAACAGCCAATACAAAGCTGTCCAGTGTTAATGAAACAAAATTATACCTATTTTTTGTCAGATCAGCAAAATATATATTTTTTGGTGTGCTGCAGAATCTTAGTAATTAGTTTATGTGTGCCATGAGTTGAAAATTGCTGCTCCAAGCTAATACCCTATCTTCTAGTTTTTCTATCATGGCCATCCTCTCCATTTTTTTACTTTACATTCACTTTCTAATCTACATAAATTTTAATTATGTCAACACCACTTAACTAAAATTGAGTCATCAGTGACAAAATCTGACAAATTTCTGATCCTCATTTGAATTTTCTTTATCATTTGACTCGATATTTGGAATGGGTGGTAAAATTTCTTTTTTTTTTTTTATGAACAAAGTGGGAATCAATGGAGGGAGAAGAAGAAGTTACTCTTAAACTCAGGACCCCAATGAATTATAAACAGCTATAGTAGCTAAAGTAATGTAAACTCCCTCCCCTGCCCCCACCACAGATATCCATATCCCAGTCCCAACCTATGAATATGTTATGTTACATAGCAAGGGGAATCGAGGTTGTGGGTGCAATTAAGTTTGCTAATCATCTGGCCTTCAAGTGGGGAGTCTATCCTGGAATATCAGTGTAAGCCCACTATAATCACGAAAGTCTTTATAAATGAAAGGAGGCAGAAGAGTGTGTTAAAGTGATACAATGAGAGGAATACTCAATCAGCCATTGCTGGCTTTGAAGATGGAAGGGGGCCACGAGCCAAAGAACGTTGGTGGCCTATAGAAGCTACACAGGGCAAGAAAACAGATTCTGCCCTACAACCTTCAGAAAAGAACCAACGCTGTTTATACCTTTAGACCAGTGAGACCCATTTCAGAATTTTGAGCTCCAAATCTATAACTGTCACTGTTTTATATTAATTTGTTACATCAAAGAAATATATAATAACCATTTCTGTTTTCCTTTAAAATATAGTTGAATCTTGTGACCTTTTCTATTGTGAGAAACGCTCACAATAAAAACTGGGACACAGGACTTGAGCAGTAAAACGAGGCCTTTATTCACGAGTCTGCAGAGCTGGGCGCACCCTCACAGCCAGGAGAATGTGCGCGCCAAGTAGACAAAGATGGCTGGTTTTATAGTCTTGGCTTCCCCACCCTGAAATTGCCACGGCAAAGCGAAATTGACCAGCCTCCTCGCGTGGTAAAGTGAGAGCGGTCCCCCTCCCTAACGAAATTAGCTCCCCCTCCCCTCTCCTTCTTCCCGTTTCTCCATTACTGGTTACTCTGGAGTTACAATCTAACACGGTTATCTAAATGCCCCTTCTGTGGTTTGTAGATATGCCAGTGCTGTCAGCTCCCTTCTCAGAGACCCTCTAATTACATTTGCCCTTAAGACCATTTAATTACATTTGCCCTTTGTTACTAATGACTTTTTACTGGTTTGGGAGTCACTATGTCCTTGTTTCTAACACTATTGAGTCTAATTTGTTTAGTGGGGTCTTTGGGTGGTAATACAAAGGAACCTAGATCAGATTTGAGTTCATTAACTCTGTATCGCTTTAGCTACTCTCCTGCTGACCTTCATACTCTCAGCTGCTTGTTTTTAATCATATATAAATACTAGTCCTGTTACCAAAACTAAAAACCCTTATGAAAACTCAGGGTACATACTTGTTTGGGAGCAAAAGTATAAAGAAAAAAGAATCCTGTGATATTGTACTTTCTACCACAGTGAGAAGAGAAAACTTGTTGGATCCTGTTAGGAAGCAGTTGCTAATGGCAGTGGGTGAACCAATCTGATGCTGAAAAAGAAGAGGTTCTCAGAGCCGACCTAAACCATACAGCGACAGCCTAGTATAAATGGACAGATTATTTGGCCACCAATCTCCAACTTTCTAAAGCTTTCATCCAACAACTCAATATTATTTTACCCTAAATCCAATTCTTACTGCTTTGCTGGTGTACTTGCCCTAAAGCATAGGAATTAACTACTGTTTGAAGCTAGGAGAATTTCTTGTTAACAGGAAGGCAAGATGCCTCATTCTAATGGGCAGGGGGTAAGATCGTTCTCTGTTGTATCAATTTGACACTCTGGAGCATTTCTCCCAGGAAATAAGACATACAGAGAGGCTGGATTTAGAGAATAGTCCTTTGTGGCTTGACCTGAAGACATGACTACTTTTCTATTAGAAATTATGTTCTGACAACACAAATAAATGAATAAAATTGAACAAGAAACAGAGTAACAGTTATCAGGGGGAGGGGGGAGGAAGGGAAGGGAGTGAGTAGGGGAAGGGTTTGGCAAAGGAACTAATATAAATAACCCATGAACATGGACAACGGGGTCGGGATGGACCGTGGGAGAAGGGGTGGGCTGGGTGGGGGGGGCGGGTAGCAAAGAGGGAAAAGGTGGGACAATTGTAACAGAAAAACAATAAAAATAAAATTAAAAGAAAAAGAATCCAAACCTGTATTTCCCAGTTGTTTCCTTCAGCTGGGGAGGAAATATGTGACTTGACCTGTCATTCAGATGTACAAAACTAAGACTTGAATACAGAAGTGAGCAACACGAGGCTGCATCCATGTGAGGGCATCCACTGGCCAGCACAGGAAGGAAGGCATCTAGTTCTCTAGAGCTTGTGATGGAGCCTCTCGGTCCTTAGTTATTGTACTGATTCTGCTGTGTGGTTTATGACTTTGAGCTTCATAGTAGCCGAAGTGGATTCTGTTGTTTGCAACCAAGACCACCGCCCAGTATAAGAGGTTAAACAATTGCCTTGCAATTACCTGGTAAATTAGAGAAAGAGCCAGAATTAGAATTAAGCTGCCTATTTTCCAAGTTTCAACTCCTAGGTGGAATTAACATAACATGGAAATTGCAAGTTTATATTCTTACTCCTTCCACTTATCTGAGTTGTAGCCTGAAGTTCTTCTCTATTCAGTGCTCTAGGCTAGGAGTCTGCAGACCAAATCTGGCCGGCTTCCTGTATTTGTAAATAAAGTTTTATTGGAACATAGCCATAAAAAAAAATTATGTTCTGAGTTGTATAACAGGAATATACCTTAAAATGTACCAGAGCCCTTTCTTTCTCCCTTTACTTTCACTTTATAATCCCATTTATTTATCTGTCCTACCTGCCTAACAAATACTAGGTCTACTAAGGAGTCACAAGATCAGACAACAAATTTGACTTCAGGTGAGTGACAAAAGGATTTTTATAACATTTACATTAGTTTTTCAAACTAGGATCTTTGAATTCTCTACCAGATTTTTTTCCTTTTTGTGATTTATTTTGTTAATCTATAAAAATTAATATAAGCATAGTCCAGATCATCTTGATTCCCACTTATAACTAAGTACTGCCATGTGATTCCAGAGCCTGTGCTGTGTTTAGGTTTATGATCTTGTTGGCACATATAACAGTACTTCATCTTAGGCAAATGAGAACAGAAATAGATAATAAATGCCTCTTTCTGGCAATGTGAAAGCAAATGACACCAATGAAAGAATGAACAAAGGTTTCTTAAAGGTTCTAGTAGAGAAACTGGTCATTATATATATGGAACACAGCATAGTATAGACATGCCAAATTTAAAAACCTTAAATTGTGCAAGTATTTTTTTTGTTTCAAGAGGCAATTTAATTTAAAAATAAAATAAAAATCAAGTAGCAAATATTAAATTTATTTACATTTTCCCACACTTAATATATACTTAGTTCTAATTTAAATTTACCTCCTACTGTGAGTCCTTCGTGTAACTAACTACTGCAACTATTCTAGGTCTTTCTTAACAATCACTTCACACCTAGATTATTTAAATAGCATTCCAAGTGGTCTTTTTGCCTCTAGTATCCATACCAACACACTTTTATTACATCTTCCACATTGCTATCATAGTTATCTTTTTGTGATTAAAATCTGATCAAACCCTGGCTTGTGAATGGAGAGGTCACCAGTTCGATTCCCAGGCAGGGCACATGCCTGGGTTGCAGGCCAGGCCCCCAGTTGGGGGTGTGCGAGAGGCTACGGATCAATGTATCTCTCGCACATTGCTGTTTCTCTCCCTCTCCTTCTCCCTCCCTTCCCTTTTCTCTAAAAGTAAATAAATAAAATCTTTAAAATATAAAATGTGGTCAAGATTTTTTAATGCTAAAAATGCAGTTCCCTGATCCCATACCCTTCAAAATAAAATCTGAGTTCATTACATGGCATGTTAAAGCCTTCAGGACTTGCAGCCTTGTCTTTCAACTGTTTTGTCTCATCTGATCTTACTCTTTCTTTCTCCCCACCACTAACACCCCCTCCCCCACTTCACACCCTACTGCAGCCAAAGTACTTGGAAACTGACTTATCGATCAGGTCAAGTTCTCTGAGACTTTACTTTGTTCCCTCTGCCTAGGAGCCACCTCCCTCTTCTTTTTCCACCTACCCCTCCTTTTTTTTTGTTTGTGTTGTTTTGTTTGTTTAAAAGATAACTCTTACACAGAGAAACTTGCTCTTACCACTCTCAGCTTACTCTGTGCATGCATTTGTCATTGAACACACTATGGTAATTGCCTGATCCTTATGATATTCCCAATTAAAAGCCTTTTTTTTTTTCTTAATGAGTTTATTTTAGCCAAACTGACATTGCAAGGAAACAAGATCTCAAATGCTCTCTAAAAGACGTTCTTAAAGGTGACATCTACGTCTCTATGTATCTTCAGCATCTAGCTTAGTGTCAAGCACAAAATAGGCCTTCCAAATTTTTTAAAAAATGAACATTTGAGAGACTGGGACTGATTCTGTCAGCACATCTGTATTATATTGACATTCTTCAGCCTGACACTAAAAGACCTCCTCTTAGCCTAGTGAGACCTAAATATCATTGATTGCCACACTGTGTGTGTCCCTTGGTCTTGCCTCAACTTGCATCAAAAGCAGTCCCACATTATAAATGGATGTTTTTAAAATCTGCATTTGTAAGCAGGGAGGCTTTTGGGGAAGGCACTCTTGTATGTGAACAATATTATGGTGACTAGATTTCAAGCTAGCAAGTACAAAAAAGGCAATTAAGTTATATGAAACTTAACCACAATGGTGGTAGCCTGAATTCTGTTTTCTAGGGTAGGAAACCTTGTGTGCTTGAACAAAGAGGAAGAAATAAAGGTTTAGTCCTTATTCCCAGTTCCCCCAAGAAGAGTTTAAGTTTTCCTTTGACATTTTCCTTTGCACTCCTTTCTGTACACCTCTGGATGGAGTCTTCAATGTCCTTACGCTGCCTCCTTTTGTCTCTAATCATAGCCCAGCCCAAGCCAGGGGTGTGCATTTAGCTCTACCACTAAAATGCTCCCTTCTCTCCATTAGTGGGAACAGAAAGGAATACAAGGAAAGCTAAATTCACACAGATCTATGAATATCTTCTATCCTGACTATCGTGTTTTCTTTGGGGAGAGGGGTCTACATTAGTCTTCATTGAAGAGTTGAATTTCAAGCACTGTAGCAACCAGGTCTCTTTTTTAATATATATGGATGGATAGGTCTTTTGTTAAATGGGGTTCATACTGTTCTCTTACCAGATATGTATGGTAAAGCCCAATCTCATAATTATTTAATCATTAACTTTGTGATTTAGTACTATGCTTTGATAATGGGATATCTGAAATTGCCATGATTCTTTAAGGTTTTTTTTTTTTTTCAGATATAGTGGAATGTTTCTTAGTAAGTTCATTCTTTTAGTGCCATGTGTTGTATGCAATGAGAAAAATCAACAGGTACTAGGTAGTATGTATTAAAAACAAAAAGCCTCATATATGTGGCTTCATTAAATCACTTTGATATTGTACAGATCTGATTGCTTAGAACAACTATGTACAACATTCCCACAATCCTAACTTAAAATTCTTTAGTAAAATTATAAATTTATCATCACTACCTTACTGAAGAAATTTTGCATAGATATATTTAAACAATCAAATACAATATTGGTAAAATGATAATTTCTGGTCTAAATCATACCTTATCTCTGTTTAATTTAGATTTTTTTGTACTTTTATTGAATAAAAAATGGTATTAATGATGGGAAGTAATTTTAATTTTGATTCCTTATTTTTAGTCAAGTACTAATAAAGTTAATTTGTATACAGGGACCCACAAAAAGGTGGTCACTTGAGTGGTCTAGCCACATCACCTGTCAGCCTGCACCTACAGGAAACACCTGTCAAGGGAACCTAACCTTCACCAATCACAAACAATCCTCGAACTCAGTTATATAGATAGCTGACCTTTCCTCAAGAAACAAGACCTGCTAGCTTTACAAAGAAATTACCAACCTTCTAGCCAATCATGCCCTGCTTCTGTGTTGCTGCTTTTAATACTCTATAAAACTCACTCCTGCCCCAAAGCTTTCTGGAGCAATGCTTTGCTGATTGTGAGGCACTGTACTACATAATACATGGATTGTTTTCCTTTCAATAAAGGATATCAACTTCATTACTAAATTGTTTTAGTTTTGTTATTTGATAGTATCTCACACTCAGAATCCTTATTGAGATGATTTAGCCTTGATTTTCAACCTTCTCGATTTCATTTGAAATTTAAAAAATGTCTATAGAGTAGGTCAAAATCGATATATTCTATTTCTGGCAAAAATTATGAGCTTTAATTTTCAATGAAATACAAATGCTATTTAAAATTAACTTTTAATCACTATGTTTAATTAAGCAAATATTATTGATGAAAACATCCAAATTTAAGACTAATTGACAGCAAATGTTTATTATTATACTAAAACCAAATCTAAATTGGATTGTTGTTTGTACTGAAGGAAAAACCTCTTGCTGGCTGTAACTGTTTCACATTTTATAAGGATGCTATATCTTCTTTATCATCAGTAACTTGAAAAGTATTGTGAGATGTTGAAAATAAGTTTCGAAACGGATTTTACATTTTGGTTCTAATTTAAAATTTTTTTCCTTTTTTTAAATTTATTTTTCGATGTTTACTTGTTTATTTTTATTGTATTTTTTCCATTACCATTTATCACCCTTGTACCCTCCTCCCTCCCTCAATCACCACACTGTTATCCATGTCCATGAGTCCTTTTTCCTTTTTGTATGATCCCTACACTTCCTAACCACCCCCACTTAGTTTGTTGTTGTCTTTATTTTCTTAGGTTCTGTTGTTGATAATTGTGAGTTTCCCTGCTTACTTTGTTTTTGTTTTTATATTTTTATGTTCTGTTGTTGATAATTGTGAGTTTATTGTCATTTTTAAAAATTTATTTATTTATTTATTTTCAGAGAGAGGGGAAAGGAGAAAGAGGGAGAGAAACATGACTGTGTGGTTGCCTCTCACACGCTCTCAACGGGGGACCTGACGTGCAACCTAGTCATGTGCCCTGACTGGGAATCGAACCAGCAACACTTGGTTTGCAGGCCAATGCTCAATCCACTGGGCCACAGTAGTCAGAGCTAGTTTATTGTCATTTTAATGTTCATAGTTTTGATCCTCTTTTTCTTAAATATGTCCCTTTAACATTTCATATAATAATGGCTTGGTGATCATGAACTCCTTTAGCGTTACCTTGTCTGGGAAGCACTTGATCTGCCCTTCCATTCTAAATGATAGCTTTGCTGGATAGAGTAATCTTGGTTGTAGATCCTTGCATTTCATCACTTTGAATGCTTCTTGCCAGTCCCTTCTTGCCTGCAAAGTTTCTTTTGAGAAATCAGCTGATAGTCTTTTAGGCATCCCTTTGTAGGTAACTCTGCTTTTCTCTTGCTGCTTTTCAGATTCTCTCTTTAACTTTGGCATTTCATTTATGATGTGACATCTTGGTGTGGTCCTTCTTGGATTTAGCTTGTTTGGGTCTTTGTGCTTCCTGGACTTATATGTCTACTTCCTTTGCCAAATTTGGGAAGTTTTCCTTCATTATTTTTTTTAATAACTTTTCAATTTCTTGCTCTTCCTCTTCTTCTGGCACCCCTATGATTTGGATGTTGGCACATCTGAAGTTGTCCCAGAGGTTCCTAAGCCTCTCCTCATTTTTTTCAATTCTTGTTTCCTCCTTTTGTACTGGTTGACTGTTTTTTTCTTCCTTATGTAACAAATCATTGATTTGAACCCCGATCTCCTTTTCTTCACCATTGGTTTTGTGTGGATTTTCCTTTGTTTCATTTAGCATAGCCTTCACTTTTTCCCTTATGCATTTGCTATACTCAAGCATATCTGTCAAGCCTGTGAGCACCTTTATCACCAGTGTTTTGAACTCTGCATGTTAGGTTGGCTAGCTCCTTGTCGCTTAGTTCTCCCACTGGAACCTTGATCTGTTTCCTCTTTTGGTCCATACTTTTCAGTCTCCTCAACTTTACAGGCTCCTGTGTTTGCCTCTGTGTGTTGGGTAGAGCTGTCGCACCTGTTAAAGGGGGAAAGCCTTAGGTATCCATCAGTATGGGGCAACCTGTTTCACCATGTTGTGGCTCTGTATGTGGGGGAGGGGTCTGAGAGGAAACAATGGCACTTGCTCAGCACTTGCCCCTTTTCCAGGCACCTCTCCCCCGTCCTGTATGGGACCGGCATCTCTCTAGCTGTTGCCCTGGTTATGGTTCCCGGAGTGGGTGGGTCTGCAGACGTTCTAGGACCGTGAGGGCCTCTAAATAAATGGACTCTGCTTAGAGTGGCAATTTCTTCCTCTGCCCCAACCCCCACTGGTTTTCACAATCAGAAGCAATGAGGCTTTATTTTCCCTGGTGCTGGGACTGTGAGCTGTGAGGTCTGGTCCAGTGCTGGGAGTGCTCCCCCGTTGTTCCTGCCTACTTTTTTCAATGTGTTACTGCACTTTCCGCTGGCCTGCCTCCACTGCTGCCTCCACACCATGTTCTTTCTGTCCCTCCTGCCTGTCTGGATAAGTACTTCTCTGTTTGTTGGACTTCATGCAGCTTGATTTTCTGGTACTTCTGGTTGTCTTCAGTTTTGAGCTAGTTGTATTCCTTCTTAGTTGTGGAAGTCCAAATTGTATTCCTTCTCAGTATTGGAAGTCCAAGTTGTTTTCCTTCTTGGCTGGAAGTCCAAATTCACTCTTGCACCCAAATGCATTGGGTTTTAGTAAATTTAGAGTTGTGTGACCATTACTGTTACCTGATTTTAGAATATTTCATCACCGCTCCCCACAAACCCCATGCTCATTAGCAGTCATTCCCCATTCCTCCTGCTCCTAGTCCCCTGCAATCAGTAATCTACCTTCTGTCTCTGTGTATTTGCCTACTCTAGATATTTCATTTAAATGGGATCATACAATATGTGGCCTTTCGTGTCTGACTTTTTCCACTAAGCAGAATAATTTCAAGCTTCTAGATAAATGTGTAGCATGTATCAGTATTGTGTTCCTTTTTAACTAATACTATTACATCATATACATGTACTACAATTTATATATCCATTTATCAGCTGATGTGTATTTGGATTGTTTCCACTTTGGGCTATTACAAATAATGCTACTTTGAACATTCATGTATAGAAATTTTTACGTGGAAAATATTCCAGTTTAGCTTTAGCTTAAACATTTGTACAGCGTTCATTGTGTGCCAAAAAAACATTTTAAGGTCAAAATGATATTCTTAACATGAAATAAAGTGGTTTCCTAAACCACATGACTTGTCTTGATCATAAAAATGAGATTCTGAACAGGTAAGATATAAAAACTCACTTGATTTTCATACAAACAATATAACAAACAATTTGGTTGACTGGGTTCTAACTTACCTATTCCAAGCAGAATATGTAAACATGCATTCTGAATATAAAATCTGGACCACAGAATTAACAATTCAATTAAACTAATACACTGTGTTCAGTGTCCTTACTAAGTTATACAATTATGAGGAAGTTACAAGGATTTGAAAACATAGGTGCAATATTAATAAATAAAAGTATATGTACTGAACTCCAGTCAAGATGGCAGCATAGGCAGACATGGCTCCCTCTTTGCACAACCGCATCACATTTACAACTAAAATATAGAACAGCTACTCAGAACCATTAGAAATCAAGTTGAATGGAAGTCTTACTATAAGAGAGTGGACAGAACCCTCAGAGTGTGGGGGATAGGAGTCAGTAGAGCACAGCCATTTTCTTGAGAGAAACCTAGGTTCTTACTTATGCAAATGGCTATGGCTGTTTCATGGTACCAAGGAGATGGGAGAGGCTCTGACCATAGAATGGTGACGAGAAAGTTTATAGGTCCTGCGCAAGATTATGTGAGTGGCCTGGACTGGTCCCTACACAGACTGCATCACAGGCCATGGTCTGGGTTTAAAAATTAGGTGGCAGCCATGTGAGGAGGCAGAGCCATGCAGTCTGAAAGAAGGAAAGGAGTCAGGCAGAACAAAAGGTGGCAGCCATTTGATGCACTGGGCCACACAGTTTGAAAAGGCTGCACAGGTACACCAGCCTGCCATGAGGTGTGGTGTGCAGGAAGAGCGCCATGATGTAGCAGCTAGGCAGATTTGTGGGAGAGCTAGTACACTACTGGAGATGGCCATGTGGCCTGGGTTAGTAAAGCCAGCATGCTGCTGCTTTGATCATGCCAGCTCCAGCTGACTCAGAAGTCACCAAGGAGTCCGCTTTGCAGACCTGTACTCCTCTCTGGACTCTCGGAACTTGGGACATGTGGGCTCTCTCTGGATTCTGAGGACTTGTGCCTTTTCTGGACTTCACCATAATCCAGTGCAACAAGGCACATGCTTTTCTGGACTGTTACATGGAGGCTGATGACATCGAATGCCAGATTCTGAAGGAAATAGCTGACAGATAAGGAATGGGGAAATACTGGGTTTGGTTTTGCCTTATAGCCTTTTGGGGAGCAAGGGAAGGTCTTGTGGGAGAACAGGGCTCTGAGATGAAGTGATCCCAACCCCCCTCTCAAGGTTGGAATATTGAAATAAAGACCTGTTTTTCTCAACACTCATTTCTGGGTCTTACACCAAGGCACCATGTGAACGAGCCCCGCTTTGGTCAGTAACATGACAGCTACTGAATTAAACCACATCCATCCAGATGGGTAGGAAGGGCACAGATGTAAAATGTGCTGGACCCTCACCTACGTGTGGTGGATAAAAATTCAGCAGGGATATCTCAGAAGCAAGAAGTCCCAGCCCCACACCAGGCCCCCAGCCCAGGGATCCAGTGCCAGGAAGGTAAGTTCCCCACAACTTCTGGCTCCAAAAACCAGCAGGAATTGAGTTGGTGGATAAACTGCTGGAGCCTCAAACAGTTCCTCTTAAAGAACCCACACATGGATTCACCTACTCAGACTCGCTCCCTCTGAGCTCCAGCAGTTTCAAAGGCACCAGTGGTATACAGAGAGAAACTGAAGTGTCTGGCATCAAGGCAAGCAGAGGCCATTCTCTCTTTTCTAAAGCCTCCCCTCACAGAGCCGGCAGCATATCTGAAAATCCATCAATCTGGTTAACACTGTTTGACTTGCCTTGGAGGTCCCTAGACACTGCCTGACTCAATTTAAGGGTGGGCAAGCTGCTTTTCCATATGAATGGCTGGTCTTGGCTCATGCTCCACAACTTCCTAAATTCTATCAAATAAGCAACAGCTGGCCTCAGTGAGCTCTAGGCACAGCAGTAGCAGCAGCCAGCCTAGATTCATAGTTTGGCTTCACCTGGGAATCTCCAAGTCCAGCACAAGTAGTAGCCATCTCAGATTGCTTTAAAGCTCAGGCAGGGTGGCCCTGGGCAAAACACAGGTGGGGGCTGACCTTGGCCTGCAGGCCCTGGGAAACCCCAGAGCCAGTGCACCCGGTGGACAGCTACAGACCACATTAGAACACTACCCTGCCCCTACACAGCTGGTCCTCCATGGAGGAAGGAGTTTGATGGTAAGTGGTCACAGCCAATCCTTCCCCTGACTGGCCTGAGTAAATCCCTCCCATTGATCTGCCAACAGCAGCCAAAGCTTGACTGCAAGAGGAGGGTATACTCAGCCCACACAAAGGGTGCACCTTGAGTACCCAGCTTGAGTGATAGAGGCTGTGTCACTGGACCCTACAGGACACCTACTACATAAGGCCACACTACCAAGATGAGTCAAAACAGCTCTACCTAATAAACAGAAACAAACACTGGGAGTCTGCCAAAACAATACAAAGAAACATGGCTCCAATGAAAGAACTCATCAGGACTCCAGAAAAAGAGCTAAATGAAATGGAGATAAGCAATCTATAAGATACAGTGTTCAAAACATTGGTTATAGGGGTGCTTGAGGAACTTAGTGAGGACCTCAGCAGCATAAAAAAGATCCAGTCAGAAAGGAAGGATTCACTAATTGAAATAAGAATGACTTACAGGGAAACCTAGATTTCTGATTTACAGGAAGCCTAGATTCAAATCAGTGACAGAGAACATAAGGAAGCAAAAAATAACCAATCATAACAAGAAGAAAAAAGAATCCAAAAAAATGAGGATAGTCTAAGCAGCCTCTGGGACAACTTCAACAAGAGCTCCAACATTCACAGCATACGGGTGCCAGAGAAGAAAAAGAGCAAAAAAATGGAAATTATTTGCAAAAACAAAGAAAACTTCCCTAATTTGGTGAAGGAAATAGACATGCAATCCCGGAAGAAAAACAGTCCCAAATAAGACAGATGCAAAGAGACCCACTCCAAGATACATCATAATTAAAATGCCTAAGGCTAAAGATGGAAAATCTTAAAAACAGCAAGAGAAGTTACATACAGGGGAGTTCCCATAAGACTGTCAGCTTATTTCTCAAAAGAAACTTTTCAGGCAAGAAATATTCAGTCTTGAAAAGTGGGGATCTACAGCCAAGATTGCTATATCCAGTAAAACTATCATTTAGAATCAAAGGGCAGATAGAGCTTCCCAGATAAAAAACTGAAGTTCATCATCACCAAACCATTATTATATTAAGTGTTAAAGGGACTTTTAAAGAAAAAGATCAAAACTGTGAACAAGAAAATGGCAAAAAATACAAATCAATCAACAATTGAACCTAAAAAACAAACTAAGCAAATAAGAACAGAGACAGAATCATGGATATGGAGAGCATTTTGATGGTTGCCAGATGGAAGGTGGGTATGGGGGAATGGGTGAAGAGGTGAGATTACAAAGTCCAAGTAGGTAGTTACAGAATAGCCATGGGATGTACAGTATAGTATAGGAAATGGAGTAGCAAAAGAACCTGTGGGCATGACCCATGGACATGAACAATGGTGTGGAGATTGCCTGAGGCAGTAAGGGGTCCTGGGTGGAGGGTGGAACAAAGGGGAAAAATCAGGACAACTGTAACAGCATAATCAAAAAAATTAATTAAAAATGTATATGTACTAATCTCATATTAACTATTTAACATTTTAATTAACTCCTGTACTTAAATGTGGTTCATTAACATATTCACATAACATTAAGACTGGCACACGTCATTATTTGGATTAGTTATTTCATTGCCAGTTTAATACTAATTTTCTTGATCCTTTATATTTTTCTCGTGTTTTATGTCAATTCATACAAGAAAATCTGATTTACCATAATTAGAAAGTTTTTGAGATTTCAATATAATATTAAGAATGGGATTGTTTTTAGCTCATCTTTTCTACATTTTGTAGTTGCATTAATTTCTCAATGTAAATGTTTATTTCAATATATAAAACCATCTTTTTAGCACATTACAAACTGCAATATTAAAAAAAGTACTTATCCTCCTTTATTTCATATGAAGACATTTCTATTATTGTAAATCAAACAGGTCAAGTGAATAAAATCAGCTTTAACTTTATTTGAAATTACAAAGTGGGCTCTTTATAACATTAGATATGTGAATAGCATTTTATTTTTATAACTTAAAAAAATAATAATTTTATTTATTTTCAGAGAGGGGAAAGGAGGGAGAGGGAGAGAAACATCAATGTGTGTGTGGTTGCCTCTTGCATGTCCCTATCTGGGGACCCGGCCGACAACCCAGGCATGTGCCCTGACATGCAATCTAAACAGCAACTTTTCTGTTTGCAGGTCAGAGCTCAATCCACTGAGTCACACCAGCCAGGGCTATATGAATAGCTCTGGAAATATTTATGTCCATCATTTCAAAAATTTGGTCTTTCTAGACCCATCACTTGATCTTACTGAGTTAATAATGCAGAAATATTCCTATATCAAAAATTTGCTTTTCTTTAATATTTTGACTGTTTCAAACTGTTTTCAACATTATGTTAAGGAGAGTCCATGGCTTCGCCAGATTGCCAGTGTGGCACCAAAAAAATTTAAGAACTCTTGACCTCAAAATGTGTCCCAGTCCACTGTGTTCTGTTAAGAGCATTAACATGTTTCACTATACTTTCATACTGAAGACTGTTAAACTGGAGTAACACAAATTGGCTTCTTCACGGTAGGGATGTTTCCTACCACTTCTGAGCCCTGGCTTCTGAAAGAACGAAACAATTAGAGGGAGAAATGAGTCAAAATTCAATTCAGATGGCATTGGAAGTAGAAACAAAATATCCTGCACTCCTACATTCTAAATTAAGAGACAATATGAAACTCCATTCAATAAATACTCAGCTGCATGGGTTCAAATTCTAATTCTGCCATTTATTAGCTGTGTGACTTTGGGATATTAACTTATCTCTGTGTGCATCAGTTTATTTGTAAAGGGGGTTAACAAGCACAGTATCTGGTACATGATGTGTTCCATGAATATTACCTATCTTATTACACTTACAGATTTGTTTCACACTAAGGCCAGTTAATGTCTCACTAGTTAGTTTAATAACTTAATTTATACAGCATTGTAGTCTACAGTGCCCTTTCACATACATTATGACATATCAACGACACAATTACCCTATGAGAAAGGACAGCTATTATTGTGCCTAGCTTATAGTTGAAGAAAGTAAGTTGAGGAACTACACAATATCAAACAAATGGGAATTAATATAGCCAGAAATCAAATCTGGATTCCTCCCTCTACTCAGACTGCCCAATCCTAGGTTTCTACTCTGTTAGCATTGTTAAAAGAACAAAGGAAAAATTACTGGGGGGCCATGAGATGAGCCTGGAATGCTTTGCTACTCACAGTGAATAGCACTGACCACAGTCATCGATCACCTGGGAGTTTACTAGAACTGTATCTCTCAGGCTTAACCCCAGCCTTTAAATCAAAACCCTCATTTTCAACAAAATCTTTTAGTGACCTTATATTGTTATGGTCTCTTGAACAGTATACATTAGCTCATTTATCACGGGCCTGTGAAATTTTCACTAGGTAATACAGTACTTTCTTGTAACAGGAAATAACTTGCTGCTTCCCTTTTTAAGTGTATTTTTAAAACAAGTTTATATTTCCATTTCAGTCTTAAAGATCTCCACTGGTTAAGAGGGATCATTAAAAAATGTTAGAAAACTTTAAGCAGATCAGTACTTATCTTTAAATTTATTTTTAAAATTAATGTCTTAACTAACCGTTGGCTGAAGGAAACACTAGAAAGCAAAATCGCCCTCTGTACTTCACACCCAGCAGATTAAAATAGGCCAGTCCTATCCTAACATTTCTTCCCCTGGATGTTTCACTGAGTATTGGGTTTTCTGACCCAAAACTTAGACTTCTTGAGTTTCGCAAGGCTGTGGCTTTAGGAATGGAAACATAGCAACAGGAGGAAAAACTAGTAAATCTATTCCCATACCTAAACCTTGGCAGATCGTGCCGGTTGATTAGAGACCAGTAAACAGCCCGCCCTTATCTCCCTGTCCTCCATGCTGATCAATTCACAGGTGAGCTTTATTCCTAGGCTGCTCCAATTCTGGCAAGAGGTCAATGCTATGGGCGCGCTCATCTCAGTACTGTATTGATCTTCCAGAATCAGAAATACACTAGATTTCGGCTGGTGGGAGCGCCCATGATCTACCCGCTAGGTTCTATTTTAAGTGCCCATTCTCATTTTGAGGGACACCTCCTCCCTATGGTTAGACCCAAACCGGCAGATTCAATATCTCTCACCTGCTCCACTGGAAACTTCAGAAGCCCGGGTCAACCTGGCCTAAAAGTATCTAGTAATTAGTCGACGGCGCCTCCCACCCCACATTCCTGATTGGGCGCGTGAGAGGGAATGTGTCGGCCCGCTGGGGAATTCCATTTCCTCTTCCTCCCACCAGTATAAGCATCCAGGGGCGGTGCTTCGAAGGAGACCGCCCGCCTCAGCTCCAGCCGGTGCTTCGTGCACCTCGCGAGAGTTGTGAGTTTGTGGGCGGGCCCCCATCCGGAAGAGCGCACAAAACTGCCCTTAAGTCACTGCAGACCTACAGCTCCTGTAACCCAGCCAGGAGAGTATCGCGAGACCGCTTCCATACCAAGTGAGGAAATTGGTGGTGGGGGGGTGGAGGACGCTGCTGGGAGGGGCATGGGGCTGTACTGCGCAGCTGCTGTTTCCATTACCTTCCTCCCATGGTCTCCTTCCGGTTCTGGATGCTTCTCTGAGTCTAAGGGTTTCCGCTGCCCGTCTACCCTTCCCCCCAGCCCATGACCCGCCTCCGGCCCCCGCCCTCCCAGCCCAACCTCCGATCTGTTTAATAAGAAGGTGCTGTTCTGCAAAGAAGGAAACGTGGGTAGCGCAGACACTCTGTTTTGGACGTGGGAAGTAAACCGTCTTCCTGTTCCCTTGGATTCGTTCTGTGCTCGCGAAGGCGGCGTTGGCGGACTGATACGCGGCGGTGAAGAGGCAGGAGGGGGGGAGGGGCGGAGCGTGGCAGCTGGCAGTAGTTCCGTCAGAGCGGACATCTTGTGGCTGTGTCCTGCGCGTGAGCCCCGTAGGGCCGGGGAGGCACCAGCTGCCGCGCGGGGAGGAGGCCGAGGCCGCAGCTTGAGGGAGGCCCCGGCCCCTCAGTACGCGTGGGTGTGGACGGCTAGGGGAAGGGCAGGGAGGCTGGCCCACTGGCTGGCCGGGTAAGGGGAAACACAGGCCTTCGGTGGCCTGAGTGACCAGCCTGTTGGGTGGAGTAGGGTGAGAACGCTTGAGAAGCCGGGGCCTCTCCTGTTTAAGGGGGAGGGGGAATGGGCGCGTCCTCGCGCCTAAGCCGGAGCTTCTAGGGCTCCACGGGCGCGTGGTGGCGGTAGCTAGGCCGGCGCGCGCGCGGGAGCGCGCTGGAAGGCGGAGTGTACGGTGGCGTCAGGAGCGACACAGAATAGCTTTAGCTGCGGGGACGGCAGCACACATCAAACCTTTCTTCTTTATTTCCTTCTCCTCCCCGGCCGCATCTTTGAATAGAAACCGAAAGAAGCCCGGCGTCAGTCCGGAGCCTCCTGTTCCCCCCTCCCCTCTAGCCTTTCTTTGCCCCAGTGACGCCGGCATAGCGCCGACTAGGCCCCGGCTCCTCCTCTGTTGGGCTCTGGACCCTGCCCCGCACCCACCCTTTTCTCCTACGCCTCTTCCTCTCCCACCCGGGTCTCTTCCTTTCAAAAGGCCGGGAAGTCAGACTTGTAGCCACCCCTCCGCTCTTCCCGTCACTCTCGTCCCCTCTTTGGGCCGAAGCTCGGTATAGAGGCTGTTGGTGGCCTTGCCACGCCACCCCACCCACCCCGGATCCCGACCGTTTTGAGGGACCCGGATTCATCGGGGTCTCTTCGGGGCCTGTGCGAGTGCTGATCTGCTCCGTTTTTGCAAAAGGCGCCTGTGTCTGGTAGAGCCGGTGTGAGACGAAGAGACAATCCTTCCCTGCCGCCGGGATAATCAAGAGTTTTGGCCGGACCTTGGAGCACACACCGAGATAGCGAGGAGCCAGACGCAAAGCACAGACTATGGCGCTGAAACGGATTAATAAGGTAACCCATTGAGCCGTAGGGGATGGGGTCGTGGGAGGAAAGGAAGGCTCAGGACCGGAGGAAGCGTGGGGGTGGGGGAAGTGTAATTATGAAAATATCTTTCTTTGGGTCGTTATTCCTTTGGGGGATGGGGAACGCGGATATACTTGATGAAGAAATTAGATTTAAAGCTAGTGAACAACACTTGGGAAACAAGTGGGGTATTAATGAGTATGTTTCAGTGAAATCGGTGCAAGTTCGGGGTTGGTAAGAGTGGTTTCAGGCTACTCGGTTCTGCTTTTGAGGGAACAGTCCTATTTGGGGGTCAGACCTGGGAAGAGAAGGTCCCGCAGATGTTATGGCACGTCCTATTCTCGGTGCTTAAAAACTTATTTTAGTTGTAAGATCAAGGCTCTAGGCTTTCTAGGGTGAAGAAAGGTGGGGATCTAAGCGGGGAACAGGTCACAGAGACCCAGGGAGCCCCGAACTTAGTACTAAGGGTTGGGGTAGAAGTGTCTTGCCACCTTAAGAGTAGTGTGAATGAGTCTAGTCAAAAACTCTTAATCACTCCGGTCAAGTTACACAAGAATTGAGTGGGGTTGGGAGGAGATGGAATGACACAGTGCTGCCACTTCCTATGGTTCAGGCTTTTCACCCGAAGCTATTTGTCAGAAGCACACCGGGAACTGATGTAAAAGCCTTCTGGAAGCTCCCTTTCGGTCTGGCTGGGACTGGGGGGTGTGGGGGGAGACCGGGATGCAATGGCAGGAAGCTAAGGTTAGGTGTGCCTGTTTTTGCCTAAGCCCATTTAATAGCGCTCTCTGGGAAGATTGTTCTCCTTAAAACGTGGTTTGTTACTAACCTGTCGATCTCAGTTGGAAAATAGCATATTTCAAGGCTCGGGGTGAGCGGAACCTCCACCTCCGGTGGTTTAGTCTCATTTTCTTGCTCTAACTTCTGTCCCGCATTTTAAGATGGCGGCTGCTTTTACTGGTTCAGGCTCTTTCCGGCGTCTCCTTTTGTAATAATATGAAATAATACTTTTTGTTAAATGTTAACTTTTACATTAGGTTGTACACTGCTCCAAGACCTACTTCTCAATACTTAGCTATATTCAAACTCTCAGGCCGTATTTCCCTTTTTTGTAACTTGTGTATGCGTGGTGTGTTCTTGCACAATCTAGGAGGGTGGAGTATTTACAGCTAACTTGAAAAAAATGTAATAGAATAAAATCAGCCTTGCTAAAACTAGGGGAGGTTGTAGGTTAGAATCTTTAGTTTTGATAGGTTACTTTTTAAAAAAGTTCTACGTGGAAGGAAATGCGAGGTCTTCCCTTTACTAAGATAGACCTGATACTGCTTAATTTTACATTTATGTGTGACTTTAGTGTTTATTTGGCAAAACTGTTCTATTTGAAGATGATTTAGATCTTCACCCATGTATCGATGCTGAAATAGTTGATTTTGTTTTGGCCATCTTTGCATTGTCATTGTGGCTTTATTTAAGTAGAAACTTGTTTTTGTATATTTGAGAAAATTGAAAAAAGAGGAAGAAAAATTAGGAATTAAGACTTAAAAAAGGTTACTTAAACATCCTTTTCTCTGACCCCTTTGAAGGCCAGCAACACACTGGAGAAGCATAGTTACATATGTTACAGCATAGTTAATACAACGAACATAATATTTAGTACAAATCAAAACCATTTTAATCTATGGGAATTCCGGCCACTAAAATGTGGGATAATTTTAAATCCATGGTTTTTTGTATATGTGGAACAGAACACTCAAAAGGAAGGTCTCATTGATTTTTTTTCTTTTGCAGGTGATAACCAGCTGCTGTGACACAACTTGTAATGATTTAAAAGCTCTAGAGAGGCAATATAATGGTTAAGATTGTGAACTTTGGAGCAAAAATGCTCCAGTTAGAATTCTAGGACTGGGCAAGGTACCTGTATTCTTCTATAAAATGAGTATTTGTTTTATATGAAAAATAAATAGTTGAGTGCCTAGTATGGGGATGCAACAGTGAGCAGGGCAAATTTTAGAATTCTAGGTTGTTTTGTTTGTTGGTTGCTTTTTTAAGGATTAAATAGGTTGATGTGTGGCTTTGAACAGGCCCCTGGCACATGACACTCCCGATTATTATGTTAAAGAACTTTTTCTAATCTAGTACTCTTTGTTAATACTCAATTGTCTTGTGAGTATTTGAAGATTTGTATAATACAGAAACTTGACATAATAACACTTTATAAATTGGAAAAATCAGTGGTATTTTTGTGATTGTTTTTTGTTTTTAAATTTAACCTGTAGAAAAGTTTTGACTTGAATGTGGTTTGATCTTCAGCTGTTGCTGTCAGAATCACACAGTGAAACTTTTAAAAAATCCCAGATCCAAAAAATGTTTTAGCAACTAGACAACTATTGGGAGAGGGCACCTCTGTTCTACAAATACGAGATCAAGTAGGCATAGATGTTATGGTATTTCTTGTGTTGTGTGCTTGTTTATTTTGAATTCTTCTCTGAAACCCTCCAATTCCAAATATTAAGATATAATTATTTTTAATGAAGTGTTTGTTAGACTACGCATTGACAGTTCATTTGATCAAGCCTTTGAATTTGTTCTAAAGCTTATGTTCTTGGATTTTTTTGTTTGAAAACATTTCTCAGGTCAAGCAGCTTTCAGACAATTCTTTGTTTTATTTTTTTCTATATTTATTTAGAACAGCTGTAGTATGTTCTAATGAGGCAGTTTATTAAACAACATAATCAAAACTGGGAATACCAAGTTGATCGGTGGTATTTGGGAGCCATAGCAATTTTACTACTCCCATTAAAATAACTACAGTGCCTGTGTTTTGGGGAAGTTTAGAGAACTTCACATTATATAAAATACAGTGAACCAAGCCTAAAAGTATAGCTCATGCTTTTGAGTGTTTGCAGTGTGTCAGAACTCTTTGAAACACTTGTGTTGACTCATTTAATCTTATAACAACCCAAGGACACAGGTACAATTACTGTTCCCATTTTGAGATCAGAGATCTTGAGACAGGTTAAAAAAAAAAAAGTCGTATCAGAGTTGGGATTAGAACCTAGGCAGTCTGGCTCCACAGGGTGTGCTCTTAACCACTACATTGTCATGTCATTCTTTAGCTTTTAGTACTCCAAAGGTTTTCTTTTGCATGTATCATTCTAATAATGGCATGGTCTTAGCATCTACTATATACTAAACACTTGTTTTTAAACCCTTGATGATTGTCAACTCATTTAATTTACAACAACCCTGTGAGATAGATGCTCTTATCATTCCATTTTATACACGAGGAAACATGCACAGAGAGGTGAAGTTACTTGTCTATAGTCACACAGCTAGTAAGTAACTGAGATTCAAATTAGATACACTTCCTCAACTCAAGGTCTTAAACTCCATGCTTGTACTGCTATGGTGAACCATTTCATTTCCTGTTTTATAGTTAAGTGGGTGAATGACATTAGTCTTGGCTACCTGAAGTAAGCTCTGTCTCTTTTCCAACTTAGCGTTCAAATGGGATTTAACTTACTGTTAGGTTATAACTGATTTATGAATTAAGTTTTTAGCTGACGTGAGTTTTGAAAGTATGAGTACGTTTCTTTTTGTCTTGTCTCTTCAAGAACTATGGTAACTATCATGTACCAGTAACTATCATGTGCCAGCTTATCACTTAGGGTTATCTTAAACTTGTCCCCAGTGAGCCTATAGATTGGGAACACTGTATCTTACATGAGTTTTTTTACAGGATCCTTAAGACTTGTCTGTAGCCAGCTAATTTTTTTTTTTTTTTTTTAAGATTTTATTTTTAGAGAAGGGAGGGGAGGGAGAGAAACATTCATGTGCAAACGATACATTGATCTGTTGCCTCTCACACGCTCCCAACTGGGGACCTGTCCTGCAACCTAGGCATGTGGGGTGACTGGGAATCAAACCAGCGACCTTTCGGTTCACAGGCTGGCACTCCATCCACTGAGCCACACCAGCCAGGGCTGAAGCCAGGTAATTATATTTGTAGGACAGTTGTGTTACTAAGGAGTGCTGATCATATAATGACCTTAAAATTTATTTAATTTGAATAAGGGTGACTTTAATACTATGTGGTTTGGTTTCATCATGCTCACCTGCAGTGTTAAGTCTAGTTTTATTGTTTATATAAATATACAGTTGAAACTCTTGCTAGTACTAGGGGAAAAACTTATTATACCTACTGCAGGTTTGTGTTAACTCGTGGGTTTAGTTGTCACTGGTTATCCAAGATATAGTTAATTCTTGAGAATTTCTCAAAGCATTTTACTATGATCTTCCATATGAGAGTAGGTTCCTAGTAATGAGATAAAAATGTTCTCATTAAATTCTCACATCCTGGATTGGCTTTTGCATTGTATTATATATGTTATTGTATATTACATTTATGTCATAAAGTTCAGAGTTTTTGAAGAATATAGGTATATGGACAAGGTCATATTAGACTTAGTTATTTTCTCTGGAAACAAGGCATAATTTTGAAGTGCTCCCTGGGGACATTTCTGGCGCTTCCCTCTGGTTGAGAACCACAGACATAGGTGATAATCATTTAGTCAATACTTACTGACGGTTTACTCTGTTTGGCACAGTAGTTTAGTCCCAGGGGATAAAAAATAAGGAAGCCTGTCATTACCCATGAGAATCTTTGGTTTGAGTGGAGGCAACAAGCATATAAACATGTGAATAGGTATTTGCACCTCATACAACATACCTTTGAATAGTATTATATACCAAATAGGAGAAACGTTTATTTAAAAGAAATTATAAGTGGTAACTTCATTCACATGTAAAATTTACCCATGAAGATAGGTTTTAAATATCTTTATTGCACTACATTTTGTCATTGTTACAGTCAGGTTTTTCTTCGCTAATTATACTTACTTTTGCCAAAAGAAACCAATGTTTTGAAATTAGCAAAATTAAATAATTTTCATTTTTAAACTGGCCATTTGTATTCTTGGTTTTGCTACCAAAGATCTCATTTGGATGCAATTAGTATTTTACTAGCCAATTTACCCTGTTAAATAAGATTTATTCTCAAAACTGCACTTGACTCTGTTATGTGGGGAGGAGAAAAATTCAATGAAATATTTTATACTTTGCCCAGACATCTGATTCTTATCTCCAGCTATACTTTCAACATAATCTTGTATCATTCACAGACTTCAAACCAGCTTTTCATAGTTGAATTTGTCCTGTTTGACCTTTCAGGCCTCAGTTGTAATACACTGCTTGGTTACTTGTCCATTTGCAGGATGGAACACTTGTTCATATTAATCCCAACATTGTTAAAATTTCATGGCTAATATATATAATTGAATATTTTCATTTCAGTGATACTAATTCTTGTTTTTTACATCTATAAAATGCCTTATTTGCTGTCACACATCAAAGCTTAGAGCCTAAGTCTCACTTCTATCTCTGCCCATTTGGATACTACTTACAAAAGAAGAGCTTTGAATAATCTTAAATGACTTACTTTTAATTGTGATTTAAAGAAAGAAAATGTTAGTGTTATTCATTTAAGCCATTCTTTGTATCTTGTCCAATGAACAAGCATGCTAGTCTCAACTATAATTACAACTAAACAGGAAGTTAATATCTTGTCAGTGATGTAATAAGACATAGTGTATAGCATCTCTCTTCATCTTCGAGATAAACTCAGGATTTCTCACAAGAAGTTCAAAATTCCACACTAAAAAGCTTTTAATGGAAATTAAAGGAATTATTTCTTCTCGTTCATGATTCTAGTTTTATGAAATTGTTCAGATCCCACAATCTTGCCAAGTTTTATTTTGAAATAACATCTGGTAACCATATGTTTCTGAGATGTTTGTTGTTTTCCTTCCTTGCTGTTTGTATGTACATAAGGTATGTAGGAATTTCACAATGTGGATTTAAATTTTTGTTTACTTCATAGTAAGCCTGATCTTTATTAAGAACAATTGAGCAGTTATTGTCTGCCTAATTGAACACTTCATTGTACTGCATTTTGACCTTTCTGTTCTAAATATATATTCTTAATATTGCTAGGTTGTTAAGGGTCCTTGAGGGTGATTCTTATCTGAAAATTTCTTACAAATGCATTGTTTTTGTTCCCACCTCATGCTTTCATCTCTCTCAGTCCTCAAGGAAGTGTTTTGAGTTACTCAAAACAGGTTTAAGTTAAAAGCAAAGGCTGTCTTTATAGTGCTGATTTGCATGGTAATACAATTCTTGTCTTTGAGATAAGTGGAAATTTGGATAGAACAAGACTCCTGATTAAAATTCAAGAAATTTCCTTTCAATAATGTCACGAGCTTTAAATTTTCCCAAAAGTAATGCTAGGAGACGATATGTACTACTGCTATCATTATGACCTTTGTGTGATGAAGTGCAGGATGGATGACAGATTAGGTTAACAAATGATTGTGAAACATAGCGGGGATAGATATTGCACTTAAGGGATGGGATCCATAAACTTAGCCTTGTAACAGTAATCATCTGAGTTAAAATTTTTCAAGTCTTTGGGAGAACGATAGAACTTGGACAAACTAGAATATAAGTTATTTAGAGAGTTGTGCTTTATTAGCAAAGCTGATACTAGAAACTTTAAAATGCTTGCTTTGGTTATGTTGATGGCTGTCATTGAAAATTGAGCGGAATGTTTAAATGTTGTCAGAGTTATTAAATCTTACTAGAGGCTGATGTAAACTTGGCTGCTGGATGCTCAGTAGCTTTACAAATCTTGTTATTTCCAACTCATACCTTTTTGGAGGCAAGGATCATTGCTTATACTTCCTGTGCCTTCAGGCCTTTAATGAGAAGAGAGAAGCAAAAAATAAAGTATTTAGCAGTGTGTTTAGACTTCTAGGTCAGTGTCACAGCCTTTTCATGTTTTACATCCAACAATCAATGGTCAAAACAAACTAGGTTTTCTTTTACTAGTCCCCATTCCAAAAGGAATGATCAGACTCATTACTGTTTAGTCCTGTGCCTCATGATGAGGACACTCAGTAGCTTAAGTTCTGTTTGTTGCCTTTTGGAGAGAGATGCTTGACTCCTTTTCCTATGTGTCTTTAGGCTTTTAAAGGGAAGGTAGTATTTCCCAGTGGGAGGAAGGCTGAATTCTCACCCTAGCCAGGTGTGCATGAGGGTTCAGGAGAAGCAATTCAGGGGAAGATCCCAAAAGAGCCCACGATGGCATAGAGATGTCCAACTTCCATGGATTTTTTTTATGGGCAGTACTGTATTTAGCGTTGTACCCTAATTGTATTCACCCTGGCTGGTTTGGCTCAGTGGATTGAGCGTCGGCCTGCGAGCTAAGTGTCGCTGGTTCGATCTTCCAGTCAGGGCACATCAGAGAAGGAAAACTCTGACTCCAAAAAACCTCCGCTGCCTTGCGGCATACCTCTTCAGGGGAAAGGCTAAGGCAGTAAACCCCCGACAGAAAATCCGGAGCCGGAGTCCCTAAGGCGGTTTGATGTTGTAGTCAACACCGGCAACTCCTGCGGCGCACCTGAAGCCAAGCTGTATTGACTCTGTCTTTCCCTTGGACCCTTCAGCTGCGAAGAGAGGGGGGGTCTGCTGCATGGGCAACAGCAGACCCTCCATATCACCCTGCCCAGGCTCTGTAGCTTCAGCTTCACTGGAGAGGACACTCCAGCGTCATCACAAGATGTCGATGCAACACGGGAGGAGACAGATACTGTGTCACTCCCGAGTTGGACTGCACAGCCATTCTCGGCGGTGCAGATAGACTCTTAAGAAGCTACACCATCGTCTCTGGAGACGGATGGCTGCCGACGACGACCCTAATTGTATGTCCTTGATCCATCTTAGTGTCCCTTCAGGGTGAGTGGAGCCTATAGTAAACTAGTGTATGCCAGTCTTCCCTATGTCCTTGATCCATCTTAGTGTCCCTTCAGGGTGAGTGGAGCCTATAGTAAACTAGTGTATGCCAGTCTTCCCTGCCAACTATTTTCATATTTCTCTGGTCTTAATAGTTGGACATGAGAGCACCTGAGCAATGCTGTCCTCCCTGGAAAGAGGAGTCTGAACAGAGTATGAAGATTTTACATGTCTTATATGTGTGTGTGCTGTTCTTTCAGGTTTTGCCACTGTTCCTCTACCAGGAAGCAAAGAATTAATTTTATAAATTGTTTTTGTCCCTAAAGCACATGAAACTTAGGCTCTAAAGTCATTTCATAAAGTGAAAACCAAAGACAAAATTACTTCTGAAAATTCTTTAAGTAGCTTCATTGGAAATTGATCTCAAGCTTAGTAAATACAATTTCCTCTTGCAGTGGAACAGATATTTTTCTCATTTGGCTTTCATTTAAAGGCCATGTAACTTAATAGTTAACATTAGAGTCACACTGAGTGTAGTAGTAAAGCTCAAACTGAATCGTTATGGAGGAGCTGATTCTAAGAAAATGTCAGTTTTCCATATCTTGTTCAATCTAAGGCGTTTATTTCTTCAATAGAATGGAGAGTTGGATCAGTTTGCCCAATGCTGTATCAATTTCTTAAATAAATCTTTGATGCAAGGACGCTCTTTAGAAAACATCCTTTTTGCAACTTATCCCTATACCTATTTTTCAAGTTGTCTGCTGGATACACTATTCAGCTCTCCTACCCATCTATATTGAAGCTTAGCATACCCTATACTTGAACTCAATCCTGTCTTTCACCTAGTAAGGGGCTCTAATATAAAGTGGAAATAAGGCCTATTTCCATAAGGTGCTTTCAGGGTAAAATGCTTTGTGTTTAAGATCTTGTTTCATCCTAGGAATTTCTGAATTACTGCAGTAGTTTCCTAATGTGGTTATCTACTCTGTATTGATTATATAATATTTGTTATATATTATAGTAGGGATACCCACAAATATGATGGCCAGGGGGGGGAATCTGTGATACCCCACAAATTAAACAAATTTTGTGCGGGCATGAGCATTTTAGGAGGTTGTGGGTCAACAGTTCATCAGATTCTTAGTCCTTGTGTTAAGAACCAATGTTCTGAATGACATGTATAGTTTTATATTACAAAATTGAAAACCTGCAAAACAATGCTATTTTTCTTAAAAGATACTATTTAGTAGTGTGTGAAAATGTGGAGAAATGGCAGAAACCAAACTTGGGGCACTCTGTTACCTCTTGGGGAAAGGAAACGATCTAGGGAGTACAGGAGAGATCTTCAGTTATATTTGGAGCATTTCTTAAATTTGAATGAATGTAGTAAAAAAATGTTAAGGCTTACTTAACTATCAAACTGGATACACAGATACATGGGTACTTTTAGGATATGACTTAATTTTAAGAATCCTTTCTGGCGTACTATGCTAGTAGGTATGTTAAAAAACCAAACCTTATTTGTCTTTCATTTGCTTAAAAACTCAGTGACTTCCCATTGCCTTTGGGATAGTTTTGGACATAATATTCAGGGCTGTGAAAAGATCCAGCCCTGAATAACTTTTCTGGCCAGAGCTGCTACTCCCTTAGTGTACCCTGTTGTATGTCTCTGGGATACCAAACTACAAGCATTTTTACAACCTGTGTTCTTTCACACCCTTGACTTTGAATGAGTTTCTCCACTTAGAATGCCTCTCTCTCCATTAGGACCTGCTCAAATGTCACTATTATAATAGACCCAGGCAAGGTTAGTAGTAGCTTTTCAGGGTTCACAATGCATTTGAATGCTTTTATTTTAAGCACTTAGGTTGTTGAAATGTAGTGTGTGTGTGTTGTACCTACATTTTATTTGCTCAGTCTGTTGTGAAGGTATTCATGCTTTTTCCATCTTGGTGTTTTCAGACCTAATGTGCTTGATACCAAAAATGTTGTCCCATATAACTCAATAAATGTTTTGATGGTGAAGTTTAGCTAATAACTAATCATTACAAGGTCATCCCATATAAATCAATAAATATTTTGATGGCGAAGTTTAGCTAATAACTAATCATTACAGTTTTAATTTCAGAAATGGGTTTATATTAATGTCTAGTTTATGTGATAAGATTGAAAGTTAACTCTACTAGACAGGCAATAGCTCTAGGAACCATAGCAAGCTATAACCTCAGGGCCTGAAATGCCCTATGCGCCACACCAGCTTTTTGCTTTCTCTGTCACCCAGTGTGGGCTGGGCTGCCCCCCCCCGCCCCCATTCACCATTTAGTTACAGGACACATGCCTGGTAACAGCTCTAGGTCACGTCCTTATGGGTCCTAATTAGAGAAGGAAAAAGTTTCCTTTCTAGCTTTAATTTGAAAAATCTTGGTTTAGATATAATGGACAGGCTGATATAAAGTCAAGTCTTGGCTTTGGTTACTTGCCTAGAGGAACAAAATCTGTGATTAGCCATGAATAAGTTGGTTTTGCAGGGCCGACAAATCACCCAACACTACAATCACATGTTTGGAGTAAGGGAAAAGTACGTATTTCCATGAAAGTAGGGTAAGATGGATGATTGAGTAGGCAAAATATTGGCTACATAGAACATCTACGAAGACTCCTTACTATGCTTTTTATTGTTTTACCCTACTAAGAATATTCTTACATCTTCTCAGTTTTTTGTGCTCTCGGCATAATATCCTGACAGTTGTTTGTTGTCATAGAGTTAAGTGCTAGCTGATACCTGATTTAAAAACCTGTTTTGATCCTTAAAATAACTTCATTTAGGTCATTTTTCAATGTTCAATTTAAAGTATTTTAGTACATAAATTAACTGGCCTGGTTTTATTTAAATCTTTGGTTATTGCTTCAGAGATATCTTGGTCATGCAAAATAAGGGATTGAGAAATTATATGAGTGATAAGAGCCTGCAAGTATAGGAGTAACGAGTTGAAATTCAGTGCTTAACTGAAATTACACCTTTACTCTAAAGGAATGATAGTGCCAACATGTAAAGGTTTATAAATATCAGTGTGCAGAAAAACTGTGTAAATAATACTTTCTTAGTGTTCTTCATAATTAAACTTTCAAGTAGAATATTGATATAGTATTCTAGGTCAGCTTTACATATTCCTGAACTTTGGTTTGCAACGAAGTTGTTTTAACATCACTATAGAGTATGGTTTTTTTATATAAAAATAACTGCTGGGTATTTTCTTCAGGCATTTTTAGCAAATCCGTTTATTCAGAACATAATGTATTCAGTACTTAATTTGAGGTAGATCAATGTAAGAAACTCATTTCAGTAATAATTGAATTCAGATGATAACTGGACATTTTTACGTACAACCATATGAAATTCCAGTTTTTGTAGTTCACATATGGCCAAATGTTAGTAATTTTATAAAACTTAAGTCAATAACCAGGCTACTTTAAAACCCCATCAACAAATATTTCTTGAATTACTGACCTTGTGTTATTATGTATAACATGGCAGTATAATTACTAGATGACTGCATCACAGACAGCTAAAGCATAAAGATTCATCACACAGGCAAAAGATTCATATGGGCTAAGGCTTTAATATGTAGTCTATTTATGAAGCAGTTTTGCTTTTTAATAAATGATTTAATGTCTACCCAGAAAATCTTGCCTTAGGGATGGGTGGTATGCAAGTGGTCTGATTGTTTAGTACTGGTACATCATGTGCCAGGTTGTGTGTCACAGTGCTTTAGCTTATTCATTTTCTCACACCTTCTATACAGATAGACATTTAGAGATGATAAAATAAGCCTAGGAAATAGTGGGTCTAAGTTGAATTCAAAATGAGACTTCAGGGGAAGCAATGGGGAGGGGGGGAGTGGGACAAATGTAATAGAAAAACAAAAAAGTGAGATCCCACAGTGATAAAATACTCAAGGAGGACATACTCAATGTCCTTATTCCAAGATGCTGTGTTTGAGCATTTGAATTGCATATGGAAGTTTGTATTTGGGTTGTAGTATCATTTTTGAAAATTCCCATCTTTTATCTTTTGTGGGAAAGAGGGAAGGAGGGTGGTTTGGAACCAGGTAAGTTTTTAACCTTTAAAGTGTACTTCGGGTCCTTAAGTTCTTTAAGGAAAGAAAGAATTAGACTTGCATGAGCTAGCTTCTGGTTTCTCTTTTCTTTTTAGTGGGCTAGTTACACTGTAGAACTTGCTATATAAGTTTTGGAACAAGGAAAATTCTGTGTTCACGTAAGGCTATTAGGTGGTGTTGAAGTAAATAGCCGCTATAAAGAGGTGGCTGATGATGGAATGTAATTAGCTGTGTAAGACTTGATCCAGACTGAAAAAGTTGTTTGCTCAATAATCGACAGTTGATTAATTTAAGTTGCCAGTACATTTCTTTTTTTTACTCAAAAAAAGTTTTCAAATACATGTTTCAGAATCAATCGATATATTGTAAGGTTTTCTTTTCTTTAAAATATGCATTAATCCATTGTTTAACTTTGATATTAGAGTTCTTGTAATTCTTACTGATCACAGAATCAAGTGTTTGACGTAAATTTTATCCCATTCTTAAATATGTTAAACATATGAAGGTATATTTACATAGGTAAACTTATAGGTCTGATAGGATCTTACATCATACTAACATTGTGAATCCTGGGACCTCTGGCTGTCTTGACTACTTTTATACAGCAGTCATGGTATGAATTTCAGAGGCAAATTGGCAGTGTAGCAGTAGAGTTATTTTCCAATTTCCTTGAGATATAATTGAAATATAACATTAGATTTTGATGTACACATGATTTTATCTGTGTAGTTTGCAAAATGATTACCGCAAGGATGGTTTTTCACTGATTTGTTTTTTTTTTTTTTAATGGAGTGAATCCAGACTGATCATTCATGAACACCTGGCCATTTTCTGAAGTGCATTTTGATTATATGATAAAGGCAAATATTTGCTCTAGTTATTTTCTTGCAGTGTTGCATAGTCCCTTAATTTTCTTAGAGAAGTGCATTATTATCTCATGGGTCTATAAATTTCTATAGGGATTTATATATAGATATATAGCTACATTATCTTAAATGTTTTTTTAAAAACCTAGTAAAGAAACAACTTTATTTTCTTACTAGATAATCCATATTTTTTATGTACAAGTCACGGAAGGGCTAAGTACACATTTTTTTGGTAAATACAAGGTGGAAACTGCATGTTAGTTGCTAAGAGAATACTTCTACCTAGAGAGATAAAGTCCTCTAGAGTTGTAATTATACTCAGTATTAAGTAAAAGACAGGGTTGAGTTGGGGGAATAAGATCAAACTAAAAAAGGTATCTACTTAGCCCCATGAAAAATTTTTCTATTAGAAAAATGAGGTCTGTGGATAGTTTGGTTCAGAAAGAACAGAGGATTTAAGACTGTAAAAATGAGGGACTCTCAGATGGTCTGAAAAGTCAGCAAATGATAGGATACTTTTTTCTTTTTTTTTTTTTGTAAGAGGGCAGCTGTTTACGTAATAATTTTCATGTTGATGTATTTATATAATTTTGTGACTCTAGCCAAGATGATTATCTTAGATAAATAACTATGTCTACCATGTCCCAGGAACCTGGGGTAGATTTACTTTTAAATGTTTTCTTCTCCTAATAGAGTATATTATTTATATGAATAGTGATGTATGTCCCTAAGAGAATGAGGTGAAAATGAACTGGAAGTAGACTCTTTACTTATCATTTTCTGCCTTAATGTAGGAACTTAGTGACTTGGCCCGTGACCCTCCAGCACAATGTTCTGCAGGTCCAGTTGGAGATGATAGTAAGTAACTTTCAAGTTGATTTTTATGGCTAATTTAATAAAAGCTTGTGTATTTTTAGATAATAATAGAGTTGTGTTTTTTTTTTTTTGTTTTAGTGTTTCATTGGCAAGCCACAATTATGGGACCTGTAAGTATTAAGAATTTAACATTTTTTGCTTTTGAAAATTCAGTGTCTTTCTAGTTATAATTTTTAATTTAGTCTTTAGGATTCTTTTATTACATCATAATTCTGTTTTGGATATGGTATGGTTGTACTTTTCTTTTGGAAAGAAAGTAAGTTAGTGAATTATCTGTTACATATACTGTATGCGTCTGCCCTGTTTCTAGAGTATACCATCTCTTACCTACCATATATATCTCTTCACACATCGATCTAGTTTTCCTTCATAGCAGTATAAATCATTGTCACAGAGCTTCCTGTTGCTTGTGGAGCCAGTTAATTTACTGGCTCTATCATGGTGTTATTTAAAGATTCTGCTCTTTTTGGGTAACTGCCCCAAATCTAGGTTTAATTGTGTTATTTTTATATTTGGTTTTTTATTTTATTTTATTTTTTTCTGGGACTTTAGTTTTATACAAAATTTGAGTGTCATTAGATAGAAAGTGGTATTTTGAATACAGCAAAATTCCTTTCTATCCTGGGTAGATAAGAAACTGTATATGCTGGATAATTGAATATTCAGAATTATGGATATCATCTAAGAATTTCGCAGAATTAGAACGCAGTAAAACATCCTGGGGTAAGACTGTATCTTGCACAGTACTTACTTTTTTTGACTTGGAAGGCACTTCCAAATTTCTATGCTAAGTTATATGTGTGTCTTACTGAATTTTCTGCTTTCTTCCCTTTTTTGATGGTTTAATCTTAACATAAATGGCAATAATGTACTAGGTGAAATAATGATCAGTAAATAGATGTTTATAATTCTAAAAGAAAAAAATACCCTTGGAAAAGTTGGCCAGCAGATGGGTTGGATCAGCAACTGTTTGTTCAGTAGTTGTAATTTTGAAATCTTTAATCTATTTTTCTGTCTCAACCAATGTAAGCCCCTGCTATGTGCAGCCATTAAGGATACTAATGAACATAATAGACATGATTCTTCTCAATCTTTGGGAAACTTAAAATCTGAGAGACAATTAAAACATGGGAAATAAGTAATATGTGAATGAAGTGCTTAATAGGAGAAATTTATGGGAAGCAAGCAGGGATGATTGAGTTAAGAGTAATTATGAAATGTTATGACTTGAAAGTAGGGAGATTATTAATCAGATTAAATCAAATTTAGGGGAGGAAGTGGTGTATGTAGTTTAATAATGTGAAATATATAGTGGATTCTAATCAAAACTTTGAAGTCAGTATTAATCATTTCCAATCTCAAGGACTATTTTTAATGCTTTAAATTTTATTTTGCTTTTAAAGTGTTCCTTTTTGTTTAATTTGGTAACAAAAAAATTTTTTTTAATAACACATAATTAACCAGTGACTTTCCCTACTTTGATCCATGACGTGTTTTAAAATTGGACAATCTTTTTAACCTCTGACTAGGCCCTCATTCCCATAAGCAATAATAGCTTGGGATGGAGCAGCAGCTGCTTCCCTTTTTTAAAAGGGGTTTGTCTGTCATAGTTCCTACCAGATCCACTTCATTTTGCCTACCTAGAATCTGTAGGCACTTAAAATTATATTTTCTAGGATTTTTCCATTGTAGATCACCAATTTTTAAAGCAAAGAATTGAGTAAAATACATTATTATATCTGTACAAATAAAGCTCATTTTTTGACATAGAGAGTGCTTTAAGATAGTCTCATAAAAATTAGTTGTTAGTACTAATACACAAAAGAGTTGGTAATCAAGACTAATTGGATGGTGTATGAAATAGACCAACTCTTAAAACCAGTGTGATGTTTTCTGCTTTACTTTGTTAAACTGTTGCAAGGTATATATTATCTACAGTAAAATTAAAGTGAAGCATAAATGAGTAATTTATGCTAGTAATTTTCCTTGGGGCCATTATTAAGTAAAATAAGGGTTACTTGAACACAAGTGCTGTGATGCTTTGACAGTATTTGATATCAATGGACTAATGGACACGGCGCATATTCAGTCCAGGTATGCTGGACAGAGGGATGATCGTGTCGGGTGGGATTGAGTGGGACAGCACACTTAAGAATGGCATGCAATTTAAAACTCATGAAATTAGTTATTTCTTGATTTTTCCATTTAATATTTTCTGACTGGTAACTGAAACCGTGGAAATGAAATCACAACTGAGGGAGGGATTACTGTAGTTAAGATCTTGAGCTAAGGTAGCAGAAGCGGTGGGTATAAATGAGAGTAGGGTAGATAAATTCACGAGATTTTAAGGATCATCAAGATTCAGTAACTACTTTGAGGAGATGAGACAGTCAACAGTAAGATCCTGGTTATCTGGCTTTACCATTGTGATTTGAGTTTTGGACACAGACATTCAAGTAGAAATATTTGTAGGCATTTGAATATATGTCCTGGAATGAATGAATAACTACATCAGAAAAAGACTCAAGAGTTAGCAGGAATAAGTTATGGGTCAGGAGATAAAAAGAAGATGGATCTGTGTGAATATTAATAAACGTTTTAGGGTTGCCATAGCGGAAGACTAATAACACTGAGAAGGAGTGGCTTGGAGCAAAACCTAGGGTAGGTTTCTAAAGAAGAGATCCAATATAAATTCTGTATTTCTAAGATTTGGGTCAGTTTATGGATCCAAGTATTCCTTTTTGTTTTTCTTTGTTGTATTTTCCGTTTGCTGACAATTTATGGTAAATTTGATGTAAAGCTTCAGTTTTTTTAGATGGCAGAGTTTAGTTACCTCTGCATCTTGTGGTTTTACCAGCTATTCCTCTGATTGGGTGGAATTGTTGTGTTAAATTGTAACCTTGAAATGTTTTCATCTCAATCTTTTTTGAACTGCAATGAAATGAAATTTGACTTTGCCTAAATCTCATCATTAGACTTCCTTTATTCAGAAACAGCCAGATATACACCTGACTGTATGACTCTTGAAATGTGAGCTTAAACAACTTTTGGACTTGGGTTTTATTTTTAAAAATTAGGATTATTTTAAAAATGGTAATTGTATGCAGTATAGACACATTTTCAATATTACCTTATGTTATAAAAGTGTATGCTATTTGAAGCATTTATTCCTAGTTAATGTAGCCATATTGACACGTTGCGTACCGGGGTATTTAAATGCCTTTTAATCCTCTGTTCCGGCAGGTTTTTAAACCTCATTCTTTGAACGTGCATAGGTTTAGTTAAAATGCTATAACTTACTCAAAAATGAAAATTTTTTAATGAAACTTTAAAAGTAATACTCACAAATAATGTTAGTATCTCTTCTTCGTGTGATAGTCCATGAAACATTTTCCTTTGTGGAGTGGAACGCCGCAAGTAGAGCACACATACTTCATCTCTTTCCTAATTTTTCTGGAAGCACACACTTCGCATCGTCTGGTGTGGTATTTTTTCTTTCCCATCCCAATGATAGGAACGAGATGATACTTACTAAGGTCTCTTGAGAGACAGTGTGAGTGATCTTTTGAAGGAGCACGCTCTGTCGGCTTATCTTCACAGTCTTCGTCTGAGGATGACGTATCTGGCTCCTTTCTACTTGCTGCCCACTCTTTGGCGATCTGGAGCAGAAAGCCTTTGAATCGAATGCTACTTGATTCATATAGTATTTTATAAACTCTTAAAAGCATCAAATAGAGCACAGTTGATAAGCCACAGCACTACTTTCTTCGACCATTTCATTGTCTTTCTCATGATGGTGTAATATGATAAATACATATCTGCCCTGTCTACACCTTTCGTGCACTCACTGTATTTCAAGATGCAGATAGGTTTTTTGATTACCAGTCCTGTGACCCTATCTCTTAGCTTTGAGTTTTCCATTCTAGCACTGTGAATAGTACTAATCATCCTCATCTCCCTTTTGTCTTTCCACACCACTAGTAACACTTCACTTTTATGTGAGAATGTGCACTGTCCCCTTTTCCAAGTTTTCGCTTCACCCTTCAATGTGGCAGGGAGCCGTCTATTTGGCCGTATGGTCCCACAAACTCTTACTTTATTATCCAAGAGTAATTCTGCTATTTTCACGCTGTTATAATAATTATCCTGGTATACATAATGCCAAACATTGAGACGAGGCCTCAGAAGAGAAAGGATGGTTTGTTCTAATCTTTTACCTTCGGCCAAATATATTTCTAAATTACTTACGTAGCTGAAATCACTCTCACAAACCATACGAACTGGTAACCCATATTTTACAGTTTTCACTGGATTATAGGTCTTGATTTTCAATCTTCCTCTCCATGGGATCATTGCTTCATCAAGTGATAACTCCTGCTTGGGTTTATATACATTTTGAAATTTTTCTACAAAGTATTCTAGAATGGGTCTTACTTTATATAGCCTGTCCATCGTCTCCAAAATTTCCTCATTATCACTGAAGTGCCAAATTTCCATATCTGCTCAAATCGGTTTCTGGTCAGCAATTCCCTAAATAGTTGGTTGCAATAAAAGGATAAGTGCTCCAATACTCCTTCAGTGTATCTTTCCTCACTTGATCCATTAGAATCAAAATGGCAAAGAATTTTTCATTTCAGCAATAGTTATGTCTGACCTTTACCCTATTTTGGGAGATTCTTTGTATTTATGTTTGTTTTGATTGTAGTAAAGATTGGGTGAACGCACATCATTTGGAAAAAATCCTCTCCAATAAAGAGTGAGACTACATCAAGGTTACTGGTAGAATTTTCTGATATTTGTTTCACTCCAGGCTGGCTTAAAAATTGCTCTAAATCTCTCTCCAAATCTTTTTTTTTCCATGTAGCAAATGAAGTGTTGTCCTCGTTTGCACTATTATTTGAATCACTGTCACTTATCACGAGAGGCGAGGATTTTTTTTTTTTTTTTTACCTTCACTACAAAATTGGAATCACATTCACTCTCGTCGCTCTCATTATACTCAAATGGCACATCTGACAGATCATCAGCGCTCAGATCTAATAAAATTTCTTCTTCGCACAAAGCACTGTCTTTCCTATGCAATGCCATTATATGGGGTATTCTGTTGAATATTTCCTAAAATAAGGATTTGAGCAATTCCTCTCACAAGACACCAAGTTCACAATTCACTAGGACTCAAGGAAACGAACTTCAGACACATCAAGAGAAGAAACTAACCGCAGCCCATAACAGAATTGTGAGTGCATAGTATAGACTCAGGCAGAAGAGAGTGAGTCCCCCTTGTCCTTTTCATTATCTTTGCTTATGTTGACGGAAAGTAGCTGAGAGTTGACTTTGAAGACAGGGCAATACAGATATGGTTCCCCGCAGATGACTGAGCTAGGACCACGTGGATAAACAGTCTCATATAATTAGGCAAGGGTGTGGGGTAACCTGGGATGACGCATAAAGATTGAGCTGTTGAAATTGAAGTTATGAGCTATCACAGACGAAAAGTTTAAGATTTAAATATGGTTAGTCGGCAGCCGTCCATCTCGAAAGACGATGGTGTAGCTTCTTAAGAGTCTATCTGCACCGCCGAGAATGGCTGTGCAGTCCAACTCGGGAGTGACACGGTATCTGTCTCCTCCTGTGTTGAATCGACATCTTGCGATGACGCTGGAGTGTCATCTCCAGTGAAGCTGAAGCTACAGAGCCTGGGCAGGGTGATATGGAGGGTCTGCTGTTGCCCATGCAGCAGACCCCCCCTCTCTTCGCAGCTGAAGGGTCCAAGGGAAAGACGGAGTCAATACAGCTTGGCTTCAGGTGCGCCTCAGGAGTTGCCGGTGTTGACTACAACGTCAAACCGCCTTAGGGACTCCGGCTCCGGATTTTCTGTCGGGTTATATGGCTAATATTAATGAAATGACCTAACGAAATTAACAGTTAAGCTACTATCCTTAATAAAAGCAAACGAAAAATTACTACTGAATGTTTAAATAACCTTATTTTGTTTAAAATTACACGATCAAATGACGAGAATTCTCCCCTTTTGTATGCAACATGTTAAGAAATATATGTTAATCTGATAAGTTCATTTTAGTTTTCGGTGTTCTGCATTGATTTTTTTTTTTTTCCCTATATTTCTCATATGCTGATTTGCAGTCTTAGTTTTTTAAGTTAAACTTTTGTAGGTAATACGAAAAGGAGAGAGTTTGGTGTAGGAAGGACTAAGTTTAAATTGTTCTTTTATTTCCTAATGGTATGTTTCTTTGAATGTGATGCTTCATCAGTAACTTGACCTTCTTTAAACCCTGTTAATTTTTCATATCTGTAACATTTCATTTCATGTCTCTTTACCAGACTAAACCTATCAAGATTAAGAAATTGTTCTATATGTCCCTTATACATAACTGGTTTATAGAAGAGTTAGATTAATTCAGCTAGTAGTTAACTATTTTACAGAGGTCTGGGGGTTAAATGAGCATTAAAGCATCAAAACTGGCAGTTTTTATTTGCCTAACACCCAGAAGGGAGCATAGTGAAAAACTCTTCAGCTCTATATACATACTCTTAATGGAGTAGGGTGGTTGTAATTCAGTCACTCCAAATTTTCAAATACATCTTTGCCTGTCCAGGGATAATAAGACAATTTCATATTTTCTTTTATCTTTAAATCCTTGATTAGGTCACTAACTTAGGTGATCACTCTTTGATTGGTGTTGATCAGTGGTTTTCATAAGACCTGGGTTTGAATCTTGGTCCTGTGATACACCATTTGTACATCTGACTAAATTACTTCTTTAAGTTCCATTTTGTTCATCCATAAAACGGAGACAGTGGTATCTTTTTTTTGGTATTGGTTAAATTAATGTAAAATCCTAGCAAATAGTTGCACCCAAATGTTGCTTCATACTAACATTGTATATAATATTTATTTGCTAAGGGAGTTCTTCATAATCAAATTATAATAAGCAGAACAGCAAAGGAGAAAGAATACTGCCATAACTTGAAGTTTTGTTTTCTGTTGAAGTGGAAAAACGAACATTCCACATTGTTTTCCAAATCTGGTAATCCTGTATATTGATTTGCTGTGGAGAAGTCAGTTATGCCTTTGAAGGAAAAACTTCCATGGTTTTAAATGAGAAGTTTGAGGATCCATTGAGAATTAAACTGTCTTTAAAAACCTGTTTGTTTCTTTTCTGTTTCTGTTGAAAGTAGTTGTATGTTACCTATGATAGCTAACATTTTGGTTTGCCAGTGGCCAGAATGGTACAAAGCCATTTGTGTATATATGGCTGTTATTCTACAAATGTAAAAATTTATTTTCAAATTATAATTTGTTAAATTATATTGTTATGTAGGCTTTATTGCTAAGTATACTTCCCCTTTGTGAGAATCAAGACCTAGAACACTTGTATTTCTGGATAATTTTAAAAATACTTTTGGTGATGTATGTAAAATGGGATCTAAGTAAATTAGGGTTCATTGTTCTATAGTAAATTTTTATTGTTTTTCCATTAATGTGAACTGAATTTTAGATGATTTAAGCCTTTTATTGCGGTGTAAATAATAGGTAATTTGTTTCATATTAGAGAAATACTTAGAAAATAGAATTGTTATATATGGATTATTTAGCAATAATATTTTACATATCAGTTAAGCTTTTTTTTTTTTTTTTTTTTTTTTTTTTTACAGAACGACAGCCCATATCAAGGCGGTGTATTCTTTTTGACAATTCATTTTCCTACAGACTACCCCTTCAAACCACCTAAGGCAAGTATTTTCCCCCAAAATCTGTTAGTATAGATTTATGCTTTATTTCAGAGGAATATAGCATTCTTGGAAATAAGAGAACAGATGGACAGCTGTCAGAGAACAGAGGGGGTTAAGGGGCTGGATGAACAGCTGTGAAAGGTTTAAGAAAAAAATAATAAAGCTAATAGACACAGGCAACAGTACAGTGATTACCAGAGGGAAGGGAGAATGGGGGTAGGTAAAAGAGGGTGAGGGGGAGATAAATGTAGTGAGCGCACAATACAATATACAGATGGCATGATATAGAGTTGTACAGCTGAAACCTATATAATTTTATTAACCACTGTTGTCCCAATATTTCGATGAAAAGGAAAAAGTTAAGGTTCTGCATAGTTAAGGCCAAATTGGTGTATGTATATATAATGGATAAGAATAATTGAGGTTGAATATATATATAATGAATTGAGTCACTGATACAGAATCCTGACTCTTAATCTTTAGTTAAAAAGGAACTAGACCTGGATTTGAACTTTGTAAATGGAAATAAGAATTGTCTTATTTTTAATGTTGCAGGGCTTGAATATACTATGTGGAATTTTTCTCCCTTTATTTTTAATGTTCATGCAGATTTGGATTACTAACCCTGGTATTTTGTAATAGTTAGATTTCTAGTGTTCCAACTTCAGTATGCATTTGCATATATTGCTACAACTTAACACTGTGATTTTGTTAGAGTTTAGACAAACTAGAATCATTTTGGGATTTTAGTTTGCATACATAACAATATCAAAACGTAAGAGTTGCTTAATGAACTGAAGTAGACTGGTTTACAGGGTATCAAAAACATGGCTCTTGACTTTTCAAAGCAATTGACATAAATTCAGCCTATATGAATAATGAAAAGAGGTAAAATACATGTAGAACATTGACTTAACTATAATCATCTTCGCCATCATGTTATGGGTGCAGTAAGCCATTTCCTTAAGGTGTGTTATTCAGAGCTGTACACTGTATTTTATGTACTGTGGAAATGCAACCAAATACATATCTTTGTAACTTGATAACCTTAAATGAGCTGGTCTGTAAATTTTGGTTTACAATCAGCAATTCCTTTTTTAATGAACGTTAAAATAAAAATAGGGTCAAAGTTAAACCATCAGAACATCCCACTGTGTAATTGAGAATATTTTTGTCCCAAAGTTATATATTTTTTTTTAATTTTTAAAAGAGGGAGCATCTAAGGGATCTTGGTCAGAATATAAAAATGGGTTTCTGTAATTTTTGGTCTTTTGATGTATATATATAAATTTGGTTTTAGTCATTTGATTTTTTTTAATTGTGACTATTTTAAGCCTTGCTAAAAATCTTAAGTTTAAGATGCTTGTTTCTATTTTGGAGAAATACTTAGTTTTTTTTTTTTGTTTTTTTTTTTTTTTTCTAATTTCAGGTTGCATTTACAACAAGAATTTATCATCCAAATATTAACAGTAATGGCAGCATTTGTCTTGATATTCTAAGATCACAGTGGTCTCCTGCTTTAACTATTTCTAAAGGTAAAATATTTTTAGAGGAATAGTTTTGAACTGCTCTGATTTTCTAATAGTTAAAGGAGTTTCAGTTTGGGGCCTGTTTGAGTCTTTATTCCAACTTTTTGGTAGGAGGTAGGGAAGGAATAAGTGTATCATCTTTTCTCTTTTAGCAGTATTAATCTGAAGAGATTTTGTGGGAAGTTAAAATTCATATTAGGGTGTTGGGGCATTATGTGTAGTTAATAGTGAATAATAAAAGCAAAATTTATTTTCATTGATTCCTGTAGTACTTTTCAATCTCAAGCCACTTGCACACCTCACTTATTTGTTGTCTTAACTAAAATGGTATACCCAAACTTAATGGTTCTTTCAAATACCGAGATTTCCATTGCAGGACAGTTTTGATTTTGCTTTTCTCTGTTTGTTTGTGTTATAAATAAAAGGAATTTTGAAAATAACCTTTAGCCTTTTAAAAAAATTTTTATGAAGGCATTATGTGAACATGGTAGGTTTTTCCTACCTAATAATAGTGTCAAAATTAGAATCCTCTTGGAAATCTATCTAGATTAATCCTGCTCTTCTACTTTTAGTAGGGATTTATGTATTATATGTCAACCTTAATAGGTTGTCCAGTCTCTGTGAATATCCCAGATGGAGGTGGAGTATCTCTCCATCTCTTATCTCCTTTTGGAATGCTTCTGGTACCTTTTATGTCACTTTTACCCCAAAGATAAAATCACCTACCACAAAACTTCTTAATAGGAAGGAAGTCTGCTTTCAGTAATTTTCTGGTTTTGGTACAGGCTTAGCATTCCTTAAGTACAGATAATTAGATTTTTAATGTTGTGAGTATGGTAAATGCAAAGTGAAACAGGTTTTAAGGCAAGATATCATAAATTTTTCATATGTTTGTACTATATATTGGAATCTCCTTAAGGGATGGTAGTTACAGCATTTCTCAAATTTATGACTAGAGTCACTTTTGGAGGAGAGAAACAATTTGGGTTAATGCTACCATAATGTTTTCAAGTGGGACATAATTTTAGACCTGTTTTTACTGTCTTTGATACGTTTCCATTTTCTTTCAAATAAGGCTCTCTTACGATCAGGAACGTGGTATTATGGTACCTTAAATACTAGTTTCTCAGTTTTTATCTGCACTACCCCACCCCCGCACTTGCGTGTGAAGTTACATTTTTTCTAATATATTACATTAATGTCTTCACACAACAGGCATTTAAAATGAATTAGATACATAGTCCATGACAGGGTAAAAGTTATTGTTTGAAGCTCATTTAGTAATAGACCTTGGCATTGTTTCATTCAGTCAATACTCTTGGGTATTTGGCCTCAGCCTTATAAATTCAAGGGGACAAAACATGGGCAGATTTGTGAAACCTCCCTGGGAACAGGACAGATTCAATTTTTCATTATGCTGAATAGCTAAGAACAAAATGTTGTGGATGTGTCCCAAATACTCTTATTACAGTTATTTTCCCCCTCAGTACCATGAAACTCCAGTGACTTAACATTCTAATGCTACTTAATTATTTTTTAAAGTAAACTAATAGGCTATTATTTGACTGTCTTGGAACTCCTGAGTTTGGCATTATTTTTATGGCTAATACTAAACTTGATCCCAACAAAGCTCTATTTTAGCATTTATTTACCAGGATTTTGTCTCCTGTGAAGCAAAATATCTGTAAATCTTTGTCTCATTGATATCAAGATATAAACTAATAAAAATCTTTTGCAGATCAGGGTTTATAATACATGTTTTTTAATTTCATAACGTGATCAGAAAGATGCTTCATAAAATTTCAGTCTTGACTTTATTGAGACTTGTTTTGTGGCCTAATATGTATCTATGGGGAATGTTCTCTGCCCTTAAAAATGTGTATGCTACAGTTCTTAGATGAAATGTTTTTAAATATCTGTTTGTTGACATTTCAGGTCATTGTTCTGTCTGGATGCTATATCCATTGATTTAAGTGGGTATAACAGTGTTCTTAAATATACTTTTCTTTATCCAAATTCTTGGTGCTGAGTAACATTTGTTTTCTTGCAGTTCTTTTATCCATTTGTTCACTGCTATGTGATCCAAATCCAGATGACCCCCTAGTGCCAGAGATTGCACGGATCTATAAAACAGACAGAGATAAGTAAGTATGTAATAGTTTAAGGAAATAATAATAAAGCTGTTTTTCTTAATGAGTTAGGTTTATACTCTGCCCTAAGTTGTGGCAATGCCAAGAAGACTTGATGCTTATTTCTGGTAAGATGATAGTGATTGGTAGGTTTTAGTTTATGTCATAGTGAATAGCCCCTCTAGAAAATGTTTTATTTTTCTAACATACTCAACACTTTGCCACTTTAATTATTAAGTTTCGGGGAAGAAAGCAATTCTTCACCCCAATTAATTGTTTTTGAAAAAAACAGTACTATTGTAAAAATTTGGTCTAAATTTCTCAAATATTTGAATTATTTTTTATGTACAACTTCACCATTATAATTTTTGTATTATAATTAATGCGAAGTATACTTGTTCAATTAGGTACAATAGGTTAGCAAGAGAGTGGACAGAGAAATACGCTATGTTGTAGGGTAAGAGGATCTGCACTCTATGGTGCGCTTATTATTCATGGTACTGGCCAGCACTTGAGTGCTGCATGTTCTAAGGCACTGTATTGTATTAACTAACAAAAGGTAACTAATGTGGCAGTTTTCTGAAAACGTTTCCTTTAACTGCTTGAGTTCTGTTAAGTGTGAAAGCATACCCAATAGTCATTATTGCTTGAGTATTTTTGCATGACAAAGCAGTCATACAGCACTAGCAAGAAATGTAAATTTAATCTTTCAAAACTTGATGGTGTTCAAATTTTAATTTTAAAATTGTTATATTTTAAACTTTATACCAATATTATATGGAATGTGGTGATGTAGTTCAAATTTTGTCGAGATAATAACGTAAGGGAAAAACACTTTTAAGCCTAAGCATACAAACTAAATGTTCATTACTGACATGCATGCATCAGTGTCAGCTCCACTTTGTGGCTCCCTGTATGCTAAATGAAACCTTTGTTTTAAAGTGCTGGCTTTTTGAGGGTATCCTTAAATAAAGGTAATAACTGTGAGTAGGTAGAAAGAACTTAATGTTTAAGTTGAGAAAAGTGGTTGAACCCTGTTTAGTTTTTGGTTTGAAATGAATCTAGTTAATACTTTATAAAGTTCAAACCATAAATATCTAGAAGTTTTGCTGTGCCCTTGTATATTCATTTCTTATGGTTATTGTTATTTTTGTTGTTGTTGCTAAGTAAGACTATGGCATGGGTGTAACAGGAAAAAATGATGGCATTTATCAATATTAGTGAGCCTTCTCAGTAATAACTTTGTTTGCCTGCTGGTCTTTTTAAGCGAAGGTGCATCTAATTGCACTATAGATTCCCACTCATCAGATCTTAAGAGTGGAGCTTGTTATCTCTAATCAACACACTATTTTAAAATAACACATGTGGTTCTAATTAGCACATACCTCTTATAACCCACCTCCTCTAAAAAACTTTTACCATTCTCCCCAGTATCTTAATCTCCCTGTGCCTAAGTCTCAAAGGCGTTTTCTCTTCTGGTATTACCCAGGCTCAAGTAACTTTACTTAAAGGCTAGGATTCAGATAAAATGGTTTAGTTAACTGTTCTGGCTTTGATGAAAATTTCTATACATGTACAGAATGTGTGTGCTGCTCTGACATAACTCCATGATGAACTGGAAAATAATTTTTTTTAATGTTAAAATTTGTTGGAATAGATACTAATTGTAGATTTTCTGAGAACATTAGTTGAGTAGTAAGGGAGATAAAAGGTCTTTGGTTTTTGTTAGCCTTCCTAATCTCATTGTCACTTGATTGTGTTTGGTAAAATACTTCTTCTGGTGTTTTTTTGAAGCATAAGGTTCTCATTTTCCAAAATGCTTTTGAAGTACCAATATTAATTCTCCTGGTTAGCAGCTTTATTCCAACCATAGCCATTAGATGACTCCATGATGAGTCTGGAGGTAGAAGTTTTTCCCTTTTAAGTATTAATTCTTTAACTTTTAAAATAATGTATTCTTTATTTACAGGTACAACAGAATATCTCGGGAATGGACTCAGAAGTATGCCATGTGATGCTACCTTAAAGTCAGAATAACCTGCATTATAGCTGGAATAAACTTTAAATTACTGTTCCTTTTTTGATTTTCTTATCCGGCTGCTCCCCTATCAGACCTCATCTTTTTTAATTTTATTTTTTGTTTACCTCCCTCCATTCATTCACATGCTCATCTGAGAAGACTTAAGTTCTTCCAGCTTTGGACAATAACTGCTTTTAGAAACTGTAAAGTAGTTACAAGAGAACAGTTGCCCAAGATTCAGAATTTTTTAAAAAATGGAGCATGTGTATTATGTGGCCAATGTCTTCACTCTAACTTGGTTATGAGACTAAAACCATTCCTCACTGCTCTAACATGCTGAAGAAATCATCTGAGGGGGAGGGATATGGATGCTCAGTTGTCGCATCAAAGGAAGCAGCATTGTTCTAGAAGCATCCATTCTTGTTTAAGCCTTCCACTGTTAGAGATCTGAGGTTACATGATATACTTTATGCTCATAACTGATGTGGCTGGAGAATTGGTATTGAATTTATAGCATCAGCAGAACAGAAAATGTGATGTATTTTATGCATGTCAATAAAGGAATGACCTGTTCTTGTTCTACAGAGAATGGAAATTGGAAGTCAAACACCCTTTGTATTCCAAAATAGGGTCTCAAACATTTTGTAATTTTCATTTAAATTGTTAGGAGGCTTGGAGCTATTAGTTAATCTATCTTCCAATACACTGTTTAATATAGCACTGAATAAATGATGCAAGTTGTCAATGGATGAGTGATCAACTAATAGCTCTGCTAGTAATTGATTTATTTTTCTTCAATAAAGTTGCATAAACCAATGAGTTAGCTGCCTGGATTAATCAGTATGAGAAACAATCTTTTGTAAATGCAAAACTGTTTTTGTATATACTGTTGGGATTTGCTTCATTGTTTGACATCAAATGATGATGTAAAGTTCAAAAGAGTGAATATTTTGCCATGTTCAGTTAAGTGCACAGTCTGTTACAGGTTGACACATTGTTTGACCTGATTTATGCAGAATTAATAAGCTATTCGGATAGTGTAGCTTTAGTATGCTGCACATGATGCCGGCAACCCTGGAGTTCATAGATGGACTTGGGACCCAGCAGTTTTGAACATGTATATGGAGTTTAGGAAATTTATTTTCCAGGTGCAACACCCATCTAACTAAATTTTTTCTTTACCTTGTACACTTGACAGCTAAAAAAAGCATAACATGGGAGTAATAATGGGTTTAAATTTACAAAATAAAGTACTGTTTTGGTGTGGGAGTTGTCATGAGGCTGTGTTGAAGTAACTTTTAACTATGTGGGATATTGACTATCCATTGAAATGGATTTGTTCAGCCATTTACATTAATGAGCATTTAAATGCAACAGATCATTTCAGGTGACTTAACACGAATGAATAAAAGTCAATGCTGTTGGATAATTTTTTTGTTTGACAAGTATATGTGTGCCACTAATCTTAACTTCTGTAGTAACAAGGGCATTATCATTCTTCACCCTCCTAATCCTCACCATATAGTTTTATTTCTTTTTTCCTAGTTATTTTTGTCCATTGCTTAAAATCCTGTATTCAATCTGTAGCACGTCTGTGACTTTTCTCCACTTCCACATTTTTGCACTGCTTACCTGATGTGCAATCTTACTCCTTGTCTGCACAGATGTGGAAAGCTAGATATAAAATAAATGTTAAAGCTTGATTTTTATAAACATTTTAATATGTAGTTTGGACATGATTTATTGACTAAGGTTCTCTAAACTGGAAGTGAAATGCATGCCTTCCAAAAATGTTCTGGCTTTGTTAATTCTGTAATAAGCATTTCATTGAGAAATAATCTTAACTATACAATTTTCCAATGAGTAAGGGTTTTCTTTTTTGTTTTTTTCCCCTTCATTTTTTTCCTTTAATGACTCCTTAAGAGTAGATGTCACACTGTTAAAACATTTGGGTTCAAATTACAGGTGATTTCTTTAGTAACACTGCTCTACAAGCTACTAAGAAGTACTGTTCTTTGGCTCTAGTTTCAAATAAGTCAGAATCATACACTCAACAGTTTTAGTGAGTATATCATTATTTGAGAGACAGCTATGAATAAATCACTTCTCAGAGCTTCTGGATTGCTAATTGGCTTTCAAATTGACCGGAGCGGTAGACAGCCCTTAACTATTTACAGAGATGACTTCCTTAAACAGTTGATGGTTAAAACTAAGTGTCCGGTTCTTTGACGATGCTTTCTATAACATCTCTGTCACTTCTAAGGGAATAAGCCATAAAGGCTTCTCCAGGTTTAAGAGAATAGTTAAGTACCTGGAAAACCAACATTTTTGAATGTATGGACACTGGAGTTGAAATAATCTCCAATAAAACCTTGAAAAGAATCCAAGAATATGCTTTCTTCCCATATACATTACTAGTGCCATGTGTAGGACTCGAGTGACTATTTGATTAAAAATTGATTTTGGTTCTTATGTATTTACTGTATCTTAATGCACAATCTTAAATACTTAAGTTTCTATTAACCTATGAGAGTTACAGTCCAGTTGACTTTATTAATGGTAAATTACGTGACTCATTTTTGTTCCTGGGCAAATTTGCAATGTGATAATCATTTTTTAAAAACCAAAAACACTAGTTTGCTTTCTTGTGTGGGTGTACTCACAATTTTTTAAAAAAAGTATGAACCACAGTTAACTAGTGGTCTCAGGGGTAGTGAACACTCACTTTTTTTTTTTTTAATGGGTTAGTTGAAATATGCTTCAGATACTGATTATGCTGTGTTAGTGATTTAGGGGGTGACTCAAATTAGCCATGTTTTGTATTGGCATACAAACTGTTAAATGATTGTTGATTATACTTCTAAGTGAATGTCTTCTATTTTATGAGGAACCCAGTGCAAGTCACTAAATATTGTCTAGTAACATCTGCATAACACTTGTAATAGCTAAGGTTGAGTTTAAAGGAATTGTTACCATTAAAGTCTGTTTAAAGACACACTGGTCTTACTCAGTAATTCCAGCTAATGTGAAGTCCATTTTAACCTCATGATGTTTGTAAGTTCTATTTTGAATTTAGGGGTTAAAACTATGAAGAAGTAGGACAGTGGTTCTCAAAAGTGGTCTCAAGACCAGCAATATCAGTATCATTTGGGAAGTTCTTTACAATGGAAATTATCAGACCCCACTGCAGGACAACTACTGATTGAGAAACTATGGTGTGCACCCAGTAGCAGTGACTGAAACCAACAAAATTAAGTCTGCAGTCTGTTTCTGGCTCTCCTTTGTAACAATACAGCACTCATTGGACCCTATAGTTTTTACCTGTCTTGCTGCTGCATGGCTATAAGAAATTGTTACATTGTATGCCCAAGTAATACATTTCTATGTAATTGACAAATATGTAGTACTTTGAATTATAAATACTGCAGGTTGATTAACACATTTAAGATAACAATATCCTACAATTAACTAATTTGAGTAATAGCTGAATGCTGTGACAATCATTCATATCTGATTTTTTTTCCAGTCTGGTTTTCAAGCAATGTCCAGGTAGTAAAGAGAGTAGGTACAAATGTCTGCCAAGTGTAGGTTAGCTGAACAAGGATTTGAACCCTAGTCTCATTCTGTTGTCTTACCTTTTTCCATTTTTATAGTTATTTTTTGGTGAAAAAGTTATGGAGTGTTTGTGGTGTTACGTTAATATTAAATACAGCCTAAGGCAGCTAATAAAACCTTTTCACCCAGAGTAATGAGAAGTAAATGGTAAAGGTATTTGGAAACAGGATTTAAAAGGACAGCCACTACCCCCCTAGAAAAGTTACGGAGAAATAGATCAAAACAGGTTTTCTAGAAAAGCTGGAAAGATTGATTACCTGAACATTTAATTTTCTTTAGGACCTTAGTAATTACCACTTGCATTCTTTCCTGCTACCCTATAACTAGTTCCTTTCTTGCCTCATTTTGAAGAATTTTTTACAATTAGTACACAGTGTTTCTGACAATTATCTTCAAGTTGTCTATTTGTGGGTGAGTTTTTTTAATTTGAGCCCTCTTAATTTTTTCTGTATTGTAGAAAACGGTTATATGAAATAACATTTTCAATTTTGTGTATCAAATTGAAATTAATGCCAAACAAAGTGAGTACTTCTATGCTGTACTTAAGAACACAGTAACTGTGACCATCTCTCCTGGACTGTATATATAGTTCCCTATTCATAATCCACCCAGCTACCTAAAAGGTTAGGTTTAAGATGTCTAAAACTGGCTTGATTTCTACACAGACGTGATGTGCACATAGCTACCTGTTCTTGGCCTCAGTAAATGTAAACATTCAGTTCCACTGTCCTAAAACCTAGGTATCAATCTTGATTTCTCACACTCCACTTCCAAATTAAACAGTGATCCCATTGGTTCTTTTAAACTTCAGAATCTACCTGTTCATTCTATACACTGCTGCCACGATGGTCTAAAGCTCCATCATCTTTTACTTGGATTATTGCAATAGTTTCCTGACTAATCTGGCTTTTTAACTTCGCAGCAATCTGTCCCCCACACAACACCCAGCATAATCCTTTTAAACCGTTTCATACCATGTCATCCCTTTGTTCCAAACCTAATGGTTTCCCATCTCATTCAGAGTAAAAGCAATTTACAGGCTGTATTGACTTGTCCAGCACCTCTACTTCATCTCTAATCACTTGTTTGCAACCATGGCTTCCCCAACTCAGCTCAGTTTGGGCAGGCCTCTGCTGAAACTTACTCTTTGCCATTGTTTTTTCCTTACCTAGAATGATGTATCACTACCTCTTTCCTAATCGTTAGGTTTCTGTTCAAATGTCAGAGTGGTTTTTTGACTTTTACGTAAAATGCCAACACAGCACCACCATTATAGTGTGCACAATGGCATATTCAGTATTAGCCACCTTAAGCGTAGTATTTGTTTCCTCCTCAACTCCACCCCAGAATGTAAGCTCTCAGAACTGGGATTTCGTCTTTTCCATATCCCTCAGTGGCTAGGTGACTACCTAGCATATTGTTACAGTGGTCACATACTGATTAATGACTGAGCTAAATAGTAGACATTGCCAAATGTATTTTGTAAAACTGCAATATACTATAGGAAAGGAGTACGTGGAACATTCTTTACTCTCCGCTATGAGTAAAGTACTATCACAGTGAATAGATGGGTGTTTCTGTTTCTATCAGTATGGATGACTACCCTGACCAACTCTACTGTGAAAAGGCAACTAAACATACTGGGAAAAACTTTAAAATTTTAGTGCCCTATTGCAGTATTGTCAAGCCGAAAACATTGAAACCAGGCACCCAAAGAGGAAGCAGAATATAACAAGAAGCCATCTTTTATCTTGAAAATGCTAAAAAATGAAGTGAACCATATTTTAATATCTGTGACCTTGGTGACACTGAGAGTGCATTGAGAGAGCATTGTCAAAATGGAGAAACACTGCCCCCCCCCCAAAAAATAGAGAAACCCATCCCTAATACATACAATGGGGAGTCTGTGTGCCTTGAACCTTAGTGGCAGGAGAATATTCAGCTCTCAGAATCTGTAGTAATAGTTTGGCTTCTGTGAAGATTTGTAGCCCTAAAAATTACTACATAGATAGTTCCAGAAAACTTAAACTGAAGATGTAAATTTTGAAGTAGTTCCAAACCAGAGCAACCAGAAGCTGGCAGAAGCAAATACTCTGCAGAAACAGTTGGGGTTGGGGGTGAGTACAAGGGAACAAAACACCATGAGTGATAGTCATCTGTCTTGCAAATATTTTAGATTTTAAAAATATCAGGTCATCCAAACTGGAAAGAAAGAGGTAAAACTATATTCACAGATGACATAATATAGAAAATCCTAAAGAATAATAAAATTATTAGGGCCAACTGAATTCGGCAAAGTTGCCTGATACAAAAATCAATACCAAAAAAGTCAGTTTTATTTCTATAACTATCAATGAACAATCCGAAAAATGAAATTAAAATTCCATTTACAATAGCACCTAAAAGAATAAAATGCTTAAGAGTAAATTTAACCAAGAAAGTTCAAAACTTGTACACTGAAAACTACAAAACATTTCTGAAAGAAAGGAATCCTAAATAAATGGAAAGATATCAATCTCTGCTTCTGTCTGGTTGGGGAATCAGCAGAAGCAGTTAAGTATTGGGTTGGTCAAAAACTCTCATGTTTCTTCCGTATCATGGCTCCAGTAGTGCTTAGTTGCCTTTAACTTTATTCAAAACAATTTTGTTAGACTGTAATGTGACAACTGTCATATCAGCGTGCATTCTTTTCAAACATCAGAATTGGTGAATTTTTGTGCAGCCATTTTTATATTGAAGATGGAAGATACACGATATTTTCAATGCATTATGCTTCTTATTTCAAGAAAGGTAAAAACGCAACTGAAACACCAAGATTTGTGCAGTGTATGGAGAAGGTGCTGTGACTGATTGAACATGTCAAAAATGGTTTGTGAAGTTTCTTGGTACTACTGGCATTTTGGCCAAAAAACTCTTAGCTGAGGGGCTGTCTTATGCGTTGGAAGATGTTTTAGCAGCACCCCTGGCCTCTACCCACTAAAAGCCAATAGCAGGAGATAGTTGACATACTCAAAATATCCAAATCAATACAGTTATTGGTGAAATTGAAAAATGTGTTTTATTTCATGGAAAAAATTTGTAATGGACTTTTCGGCCAACCCAATAAGCTCACTCTTGGTAAGAGAAAGCCCATGTTGTTGGGTCCATGTATAGCCTTCATCCCTGCTCTCATGATGACTTTCTTCATGTTCTCAATATCAGGTGCATAGACAGGCTGGCTAAAATCTATAGGACCATCTTTTTGTATACTTGATTGTCAAGAGTCTCCTCTGTGGTACATGTTCTCTTGTGAGCGTTAATGTGAGACAAAGAAACTGCATGTATTGTTTCTTCTCCTACAGTGTCCACTCACATAGTGTCCACCCAGACCTCCATGTCACTTGTCTTCCATTGTAAGAGTGGCCCTGATCAACTGATTAAGACTTGGGCTCTGCCAAGAAGTCAATATATAACTGTAATGCAGGCTACCTCTCCTTTCACATGAATTGAAAAATTAAATGCATCGCTCATAACTCTGTGTACTAGGAAGATTTCCCTTCACCAGTGTCATCCAGGGCCAATTCTAAGTGGAGCTATTATGTGACAAGTCCACTTATGGCTAATTCCATATAGGAACTAGCCCACATGTGAACAGGCATAGGTCGATTGATCATAAGGAACTGCCCATGAGGTCATCAGCGTGGTCATCAGTGCAACAGAGATAGCAACACGAAAGGCTATTCATGTAATTTATGTGGGTCTTCTGAACTTGGCTTGAGTCTGAATGTATCACTTCCTACATAAGCTGGAACATTGCTGCCCCTGCCCAGCTTAATTACTTGGTTGACTGGATAATCCTCAGTTCAGGCTGCATAGTCACTTAGAGTACAATGGTCAGATGTTTGGTCTTTACTAAGAACCAATAGCACACTAGGATTTATTTATTTTTTAAACATAGTAGTTCCAGAATTAAAAAAGGTCTACACCGTGTCTCTTCTACTGGAGCTTGCACCAAATTTCATATATCTTTCATGGATATTTCCAGCACTATCAGATCTTCAGGATCACAGGGCATAAATGTGATTTTTTATGCCACAGCTAGTTATTTTCAATTTGTCAAAATCTACAAAATAACTGGCTGGGGTTTTAAAAGATCAGCTACAATAGGCAGCTACAAAGGCTTTACCTGACAGGCCTCATGAGGGAAAGCTGTGCTTCCCACACCAGACTGGAACATAGCCAAAGTATTACAGTCCCTAAAGGGAGTTGCAGTGAAGTATTACTGATGCCCCTTCACATATTTACATTCCCAGTCCCAGTGCCTTCATTAGTAGGTTTCTTTATCTGAGGTGTTAGGCAGAGATCTTCCTCAGGGGTATTTGCTGAAATCTTATGGGACAAGAGAAATGAGAAACTTCAAATACATTTATCTCTACATGTACTCAGTACCCAGAACCCTGGCTGGTTTGGCTCAGTGGATTGAGCGTCGGCCTGCGAGCTAAGTGTCGCTGGTTTGATCTTCCAGTCAGGGCACATCAGAGAAGGAAAACTCTGACTCCAAAAAACCTCCGCTGCCTTGCGGCATACCTCTTCAGGGGAAAGGCTAAGGGAGTAAACCCCGACAGAAAATCCGGAGCCGGAGTCCCTAAGGCGGTTTGACGTTGTAGTCAACACCTGCAACTCCTGCGGCGCACCTGAAGCCAAGCTGTATTGACTCCGTCTTTCCCTTGGACCCTTCAGCTGCGAAGATAGGGGGGTCTGCTGCATGGGCAACAGCAGACCCTCCATATCACCCTGCCCAGGCTCTGTAGCTTCAGCTTCACTGGAGAGGACACTCCAGCGTCATCGCAAGATGTCGATTCAACACGGGAGGAGACAGATACTGTGTCACTCCCGAGTCGGACTGCACAACCATTCTCGGCGGTGCAGATAGACTCTTAAGAAGCTACACCATCGTCTCTCGAGACGGACGGCTGCCGACTCGACTCAGTACCCAGTAATTGTCCACTCTTGGCCCTTCCTCCTCATTCTTTACACTTTCGCCCCATTCCCAGGTTCTATAACACAACAATAAGCCTTTTCTTTTTCTTTTTTTTAATTAATTAATTAATTTGTTTATTTTATTTTTAGAGAGAGGGGAAAGAAGAAAGAGAGAGAAAGAAACATCACTGTGTGGTTGCCTCTCACTTGTGCCCCCAACTGGGGACCTGACGTGCAACCTAGTCATGTGCCCTGAATGGGAATCGAACCAGCGACACTTGGCTCGCAGGCCAATGCTCAATCCACTGAGCCACAGCAGCCAGGGCACAATAAGCCTTTTCTTAAGGGCTGCCATAACAGTGAACCAACCCCCTGTATCCGTGCTGATTCACCTGACCCCTGACCAGTGTGCCTTCCATTTTATGGCGGAAATGAAATAGGGGAGAGTTAATAGATTCTCCAGTTTTTAGCCTATTGCTTACACTATTCGCAATAAGGGAGTAATGGCTTCACTATTATTTTTATTTTTGACTCCTTGTTGCTTTACTTAGCTGCTCCAACACCTGTCAGCTCAGCTCTCCCTGACAGCTAAACTATCTCCTGACAGGGTAGTGCTAATCCTCCAAATTTGTTTTCCTTCCCCTTCTCCTCTTCTTCCTCCTCTTCCTCCTCCTCTTTTCTTCTCCTTCTCCTCCTGCTCCTTCTTCTTCTGTATTGTTTTATTCTAGATCTTTTGCTTCTTCATATAAACTTTAGAATCAATTTGTCAAAATCCACAGAATAACTGGCTGGGGTTTTCATTGGGATTGCATTGACTCTATAGATTAAGCTGGGAATAGCTGACATCTTGACAATCTGGAGTCTTCCTGTCTGTGAACATGGAATGCCTGTCTCTTCATCTATTTAGTTCTTCTTTGATTACTTTCATCAGAGTTTTGTAGTTTTCCTCATATTGCTCTTATACATTTTTATTATATTTATACTTGTGTTTTTAATTTCAAATACCAATTCTTCATTGCAGATAGATAGGAAGGTGATAGATAGACTTTTGTGTATTAACCTTGTATGCTGCAACCTTGAGGGTTTTTTTTTTTTTTGCAAACAAGGGGGTATTTTTGTCGCTGTTGGTTATTTTAGATTTTCTACACACACAATCATGTCATCTGCGAACAAAGATAGTTTTACATCTTCTTCCCAATCTGTATACTATTTATTTTCTTTTCTTGTTTTATAGCATTAGCTAGGACTTTCAGTGTGATGCTGGGAACAAGTGGTGGGGAAGGGACATCCTTGCCTTATTCCTGATCTTAGCAGAAAAACTTTTAGTTTCTTACCACTAGGTATAATAAATGTAGTGTGTTTTTTTTTTTTTTGTAGATATACTTTATAAAGTTGAAGAAATTCCCCTCTATTCCTAAATTGCAGAGATGTTTATCTTTTATCATAACTGGATATTGAGTTTTGTCAGATGCTTCTGTGTCTATTGATATAATCATGTGATTTTTATCATTTAGCATGTTGATGTGATGAATTACATTAATTGATTTTCAAATGGCAAATCAGCCTTGAATACCAAGAATCAATCCTACTTGGTCATGTGTGTACAATTATTTTTATACATTATTGATTTGCTAGTATTTTGTTATGGGTTCTTTCATTAATGTTTACGAGAAATCTTGGATTGCAGTTCTCTTTTCTTGTAATGTCTTGGTCTGGTTTTGGTATTAGAACATGCTGACCCCATTAATGAGTTAGGAAGTATTCCCTCTGTTTTTATTGTCTGGAAGAGACTGTAGAGAACAGGTATAATTTCTTTCATAAATGTTTGGTAGAATTCACCAGTGAACCTGTCTGGGCCTGATGCTTCCTATTATTGAAGATTATTAATTATTGATTCAATTTCTTAAATAGATAATGCCCTATTCAGATGGTCCCTTTCTCCTTGTGTGAGTTTTTTAATGTTGTGTATTTCAGGGAATTTGTCCATTTCAAATAGTCTATTAAAGTTGTGGGCATAGAGTTGTTCATAGTATTTATGCCTTTTTTATCCTCTTAACGTTCGTGGGATCTGTAATGATGCCATTTCTTTCATTTCTTATATCAGTTATTTGTTTCTTCTATCCTTTTTTCCCTTGGTTTTGTTAATTTTCTCTATTGAGTTGCTATTTTCTATTTCATTGGTTTCTCTTCTAATTTTTAATCCTTTTCTTTGGCTTACTTTGGATTTAATATGCTCTTTTTCTAGTTTTCTAAGGTAGAAGATTTGGTCATTGATTTTAGATCTTTCGTCTTTTCTAATATATGCATTCAATGATGTAATTTTCCCTCTGAGCACTGCTTTCACTACATCTCACAAATTTTGATAAGTTGTATTTTTATTTAGTTCAAAATATTTAAATTTCTCTTGAGTATTCATCTTTGAGCTAGGTGTTATTTAGAAGTGTTTTGTTTGTGCTTGCTTGGGCAGCACATATACTAAAATTAGAATGATACAGAGAAGATTAGTATGGCCCCTGCACAAGGATGACACGCAATTTTGTGAGGTGTTCCATATTTTTAGGAATCTAATGAACAAAACCAACAAATGGGCAAAATAGAACCAGAGGCATGGAAATAAGGGACAGACTGACAGTGACCAGAGGGGAGAGGAGGAGAAAGAAGAGGAAGGGTCTAGTCAAGGAACTAATATAAATGACCTATGGACATGGACAACAGGGAGGGGATTGACTGAGGGAGGGGGATGGGCAGGACAGGGAAGAGCAAAGGGAGAAAAATGGGACAACTGTAATAGAACAACAATAAAAAAGATATTATAGAGGAAAATAAAATAAAGTAACTGGTCTCATCTCTAAAGTCACATGTAAGCATCATTAAATGAGAAAAGTTTGTATTTGAGAATGTTATTATCTGATAAAAGTTTTTTAAAAAGTGTTTTGTTTAATTGCTTGGTATTTTGAGATTCTCCAGCTATCTTTCTATTACATATTTCTAGATTAATTTCACTGGGGTCTGAGAGTATACAATGTATGATTTCTATTCTTTTAAATATGTTAAGGTGATCCAAAATGTGGTCTATCTTGGTAAATGTTCTATGTGAACTTGAGCAGAATGTGTATATGCTGTCATTGAAGGAAGTGGTCTATGCATGTCAATTATATCTAGTTGAGTAATGGTGCCATTGAATTGTCAGCTATGTCCTTACTGGTTTTCTTCTTGCTAGATCTGTCCATTAGTGATAGAGGTGTGTTGAAGTCACCAACTATATTAGTGGATTCATCTTTTTCTCCTACAGTTACATTAGTTTTTGACTCACGTGTTGATGCTTTCTTGTTAGGCACATCACATTAACGATTGCTATGTCTTTTTAGAGAACTAATTCCTTTATTATAATTTAATGCCTGTGTATCCTGGAAATTGTCTTTGCTCTGACGTCTGCTCACTATGAAATTAATATAGCTACTCCAGCATTCTTTTGTTTAGTATAAGCATGGTATGTCTTTCTATATTCCTTTACTTTTTCCCTCTTTGTTTTGTTTTTCTGAGTAAAAAAGGATCCCAATATCAAGGTAAGGAAGGGGAGAACAAGGGCCATACTCCTTGGTGTAAGGAAATAGAAGGGCAGGAGAAGGATAAGCCTCAAAAGGATGGGAGGGAGGAAAATATCATTAAGCTAGCCTGCAAGATTTTCTAGGTAAAAATTTGGAGGAGGCTCTCTACAGCCTCAGATAAAAAGGCACAGAACGCCTTCTCGGTGGAGTTTCTCCATTCCACTCAAGTGTTCAAAGGAATGTAAATGACAGCTTCTCTTCTCTTGGTTCTGTTGCAGCCACTCTATTGCTCATTCTGGGTTACCTTCTGCCTTTTGTAGATAAGAGTGCTGCAGGGCTCCGAAGGCAGAGATTTGCTTCTGTGGGTTAAAAGTCAGCGTTTCCAGCAGCAGCTGTGCTCCAGACTCCCCATCTCAGGTATCACCGACTGCACTGGGTGGGGCCCTCTGGGGGAAAAGGCTTCTCCAGGTAGAGACACATCTTGGGGCCGGTGATCCAATGGCGGCAGCCCAATAAGGTCAAAGATTTTGCCTCAGTGGTCTGCTTCAGAGTTTTCGCAGAAGAGAGGCTTTTGACGAAACATCTCTGCAAAGATACAGCCCATCCATACTCCACAAGCCTACAGGTGCTGCATAAGTAGACTGCAGAACTTCCGGAGCACGGTACCAGACCGTAACAACCACAGGCGCAAGTGCCATCTGGTAGCTGTAGGTTCTGGCCAGGCCAAAGTCTGCCAGCTTGACTATCCCCCGATTTGTTACCAGAATATTCTCTGGCTTCAGGTTCTCGGTGAACAACGCAGTTGGTATGAAAGAAGTCCAGGCTCTTAGAAACTGGTGCACCAGATTCTTGATGGTCTCCACTGACAAGCTTGGTGGTGATGGTGGAGGGGGGGCCCTGTCCAGATATAGTCCTTAGGTCTTGGTCCACATGCTCAAACACCAGGGTCACTTTGGTCTCTTGGCCAGTTCAGGCTGTGGCATAGATGTCCATCAGCCAAACAAGACTGGGATGCTCAAAAGCCTCCAGCTGCATCAGCAAGGGACCCTTGCTAACTGTGCTCATGGGAAGGCCCCCTCCAGCATCTCTTCCACCGGAGACTCTCACACCTTTGAGGGCCACAAAGTGGCCACTGCGGGGGATCACAGGCCTTGTACGTTGTCCCATAGGCAAAAACACCAGTCTCAGCCACTGGCTCATATTGAGGGGTAGCCATACTCAGATGAAAGGAGACCACCTCCTGCTGGGAGCTGTAGGCAGTTGGGGCAGCCCATTATAGGGCCTTGGAGCCAGTTCCTGAGGCGCCATACACTGCACATCTGTTCGAAGCAGCTGGATGCTCTGGATGAAGTGTTGAATATGGTCGGGGATGCTGAGATAATTCCAGCAAGCAGGATGAATGGCCAGTATGCACGGAGGACTGTGGCTTGCTCAGACCAGCAGTGGAGAGCGGGAAGCCTCATCCTCCTTTTATTAGGATTTCAAAAGTTACTAAAAATAGAAAAGGGGGTGTGAGCTTTACAGCCAACAATAAAATAATTCTTACAAGTGAAAGAATTCTTACAAAGTATCATTAATATGTAAAATACAGCCAGGGTAATTTCTGGTTTTGATAACATCTATCAGGGAAACAAAGCAGATCCACTAATCATCAAGGCCAGCCCCAATTTAAGACTTTATCTTCAAGGAGGCAGATGGAGTACTCAACAGACCTCTTGGTCCTCAGGATTCCATGACCCAGTGGCCTGAACAACCTAAAGCCGCATGCGGAGACAAGATTAGCTCGTCATCTCCTGAGTCACAGGACACCTGGGCGGAGGGACATGGGAATGCCCCCACCCAGAGACCTGTGTTCCTGCAACACTGGACCTGACCACAAACACGGGCCACAAACTAGAGAAGCCCCTTTACCCTCACCCTCACCATGTGAGCAGCTGCCCACTCTTCCTTTAATTTTAATTTATATCTGTCTTTATATTTAAAATAGGTTTCTTATATGCAGACAGCATATGCTTGGTCTTGTTTTTTGCTACACTCTGACAATCTCTGTCTTCCAATTGGTGTATGTAGATCATTGACACTTAAACTGATTGATGTAGCTGGATTAATATCACTATATTTTTCCTTTTTTCTATTCATTGCCTTTGTTCCTGTATTTGTCTTCCATTCTCTAACTCTTGTGTTTTTAACTGAGCATTTTATATGATTCCATTTTCTCTCTTTCTTAGCTTATCAATTATTTTTCTAAACTTTCTGTAGTGGTTGCCCTAGAGTTTGCAATAAACCTCCAAAGTGGCTTTACCATTTTGCATTCCCATTAGCAATGAATAAAAGTTACTGTTGCTTCATATCTTTGCCAGTACTTGGTGGTGTTGTTGTTTTAAATTTTGACAATTCTGATAGTTGTGTAGTGGTATCTTAATGTTGTTTTAATTTACATTTCCTTGATGATATATATTGTGGAGCATCTTTTCATATGCTTATTTGCCATCTGTGTATCTTTTCCACATTTTCATTTAAATATTTTCTTTAATTGCTGTTTACATTCAATATTATTTTGTATTAGTTTTAGGTGTCCAGCACAGTGATTAAACAATCATAAGGCAATTCCATTTTTAATTTTTTGAGAAAACTTCATACTATTTTCCATAGTGGTTGCACCAGTCTGCATTCCCACCAGCAGTGCACTAGGGTTCCCCTTTCTCCACATCCTCACCAGCGCTTGTTGTTCGTTGTTTTATTAATGATGGCCATTGACAGGTGCAAGGTGATACCTCATTGTACTTTTGTGTGTCTTTGTTAGTTCATTTTAGTTGAGTTTGTGTTCTTATTTTTTCGGTTTCAGAGTTTTTTGTATACCTTAAAGGGGGATATTTATGGCCTATTGTCCCTAGCTTTGGGGATTAAGCAGACATTCTGAATCATTATTTTCTCCTTATTATAATTTATGCGATTATCTCATGGGATTGAAACATTTTTGGCCTTATTTACCAACTTCATATATTTTGGTCAGATGGACCAAAAAGTGCTCATTGGTCTCCTGCAGCAGAATATTGACCCTGCATGTCATTTAACCTGTGTAGGCTTTATTTGTCTCTTTAAACCAATTTGAATTCTGGGAAGCATCAAATGAGATGATCAAAGTGAAATCCATTTATACAGTATAAGGTTATAGAAATGGGTGACTATTTTAAAAATTGTATTTGATATTGTGCTTTTAAATTATGGAATTTGAGAAATTTTGTAACTATTTCAAGATAAGATTTATTCTTTCAGGAAATAATGAACCAAAAAATTGCAACAAAATGAAAACATCACGTCCCCTGTGCCAAACTCAATTTTAGGCAGAATACTTGTTAGGGCTTTGCATTTGCTTTAAGCTCTTTATTTTCAAAATGAAATAATCTAAATGATGTCATGCTTGTGTCCTGGAATGAAAGAAGGAATGATGTCTCTATTTCTTGTTTTAAAAAAAAAAAAAAAATTCCCTAAAACATTTCTTAATAGAACAACAGAATATATTCAAATATATTTGCTGGCATGAACTTTCCTTTGACTTGGTTTAATGGAATCTCTGGGATTTATGAAAAAATTCCTTTGCTACTCTTGCAGCCGTAAGTCATGTTATCAGTTTTGAACAGACCATGGCTGGCCATCTATTGCCACTCATTATGGTATATTATTTGAAGTGATACCTATGTTCCTATCAAAAGTAAGAATGCTTCTGCAGTGAGAAAGGCTTTGAATCAGCCAGAACCTTTTCATTTAATATGAAAGGGCTCAACTGCATGGAACCAGAAGAGGAGTGCTTTGGTCTTACCTGCCACTGTATTTTAGGCAATTCATCTGACTTGTCTGGGCCCTGTTACCTCAGCTGTAAAGAGGCTTGGGCTATACAATCCATAGTGTCCCTAATGCCAAGATGCTAGGCTTGTGAAAAATACTGATTCTGAAAAGATAAAATATTGTCCTGTGTCTATAGATTCATGCAATTGCAGAGCCATTGTAAAACAAAAAAAAGCTTGGAATTTATGAGGGGAGGACTTCTCTTCAAAGACTCTCTTAAATAAGGAAATAAGGCAGATGACATCAACACAGGAATAAGCCGGTCTATTTTATGCAATGTGAAATTCTATCAACTTCCTAGGATCACTGAAGGCAGTTGGGAGTCAGGCAGGCCACATGACTACAGACTTGGAATCGTCGGCAGCCGTCCGTCTCGAGAGACGATGGTGTAGCTTCTTAAGAGTCTATCTGCACCGCCGAGAATGGCTGTGCAGTCCGACTCGGGAGTGACACGGTATCTGTCTCCTCCCGTGTTGAATCGACATCTTGCGATGACGCTGGAGTGTCCTCTCCAGTGGAGCTGAAGCTACAGAGCCTGGGCAGGGTGATATGGAGGGTCTGCTGTTGCCCATGCAGCAGACCCTCCCTCTCTTCGCAGCTGAAGGATCCAAGGGAAAGACGGAGTCAATACAGCTTGGCTTCAGGTGCGCCGCAGGAGTTGCCGGTGTTGACTACAACGTCAAACCGCCTTAGGGACTCCGGCTCCGGATTTTCTGTCGGGGTTTACTCCCTTAGCCTTTCCCCTGAAGAGGTATGCCGCAAGGCAGCGGAGGTTTTTTTGAATCAGAGTTTTCCTTCTCTGATGTGCCCTGACTGGAAGATCGAACCAGCGACACTTAGCTCGCAGGCCGACGCTCAATCCACTGAGCCAAACCAGCCAGGGGGAGACTTGGAATAAACCTGTGGTATTTTTAGGGAACCCTCGCATTATTAGGGACAGCCATCCATTTAACTCATTTTATTGCTTATAACGACCTGAAAAAGTACTGCCTGAATTTTCGAGTTCAGGAAACGGAGGTATTAGAGATTTTGTGGCTTGCCAGGTCCTACAGATAGTGAGTAGATTTTAAACTTGCCTGCGCATGTAGGGAAGGTTTCTTGAGCATCAGGAACATTCTCTGTGGGGCTTTGTAAAAGAGAAGGTCTCAGTCCGCTGACATGATTAATAAACGTGCTGAGCATTCTCTGGGTCAGGCCCTTGTTGCACGCTGTACACAGATTTTCTCAGCCCTCAAAACAACCCTACGACTTAGGCCCTTTTAGTAATTGCTTACTCTTTCAAGTGCGGGGTACTCTGAGACCGCCGTGGAGCTGCAGGAGGCGGGCGTCACCGCCGCCAGGCGGACCCTTGCAGAGTGGTGGAAGTCTGGGGAAATTTGGAACGAAAGTGATGGGGTGTGTCAGTGTTTCGCTTCTCTGAGGCAGTGAGGAGCCTCTCTAACCGTGGTCTCCGCATACTATTGCCTGTCCCAGAGCTCTCCCAGGTTTTGCGCCACTGAGCCCAGCGATTTGTGTGTCTTGATTACTGGGCACGGTTGCATCTCCGGTTCAGACACCAGAGCAGCGGTAATGAGCGCTGGGCGGGGCGTAGGCCGCAAGGCTGGAAGCCCCAAGATGTGCGAAGGGGATAGCGTTCCCTTGCCAGCACACGCTCCTGGCCTCCCTGCAGTTCAGCTGACCTGGAGGGCCCGGCCGCGAGCCGGGGCCGGGGCGGGGCCGGGGGCGGGGCGGGGAGCCGAGGGCGGTGCCGGGAGCAGGGCCGAGGCTGGGAGGCCTGGGCTCCTTCCGAACCTTCCGTGGCTCCGAGGCCTCTAGCAGTTCCGGGCCCTGCACCACTGCTCAGGGTCCTACAATGCGGCTCTACTTGCACCTGCTACTCGCGCTGTGGGATGCGGACCCCTTGGCCGCGGCGCGCAGCCTCAGCCTGCGGGGAAGTTGGAGGATCCGCAGCGGGAACGGCTCACTGGAGTTGCCCGGGGAGGTCCCGGGCTGCGTGCACACCGCCTTGTTCCAGCAGAACCTCATCCAGGTAGAGTGTGTGGCTGCCCCCGCGAGCTTGCACTCGCATTCCCTTCGTGGTGAGGGGCCCAGAACTGCCAGGGAATCCCCCCACCCCCACCCCCACCCCGCCTGCCCCGGGCTATTCTCCTCGATTGGGCACTGACTTCCTCTCTGCAGCTTGTGTGTGGTCTTGGGGGGTCGAGGGGGGACTGCCAAGTGCTGTTGGAGACGGGAACTGCTGGGGGCGAAGGGTTGTGGATCGAGACTGACTAACCCTCACTGGGACCTCATAGCAGAAAAGCGGAAGTTTTCTCAGGGCAAACTGTCTTGCTACTTGCAGTGTACTTATTGCCACAGTTCTCCACCGAAGCGTGGGTAGGAAGGACAAGCTGTCACTGACAATGCCTAAGGCAGGGCTTACTTTTTCAGCTACCTGGACACTGCAGGGGATGATAGTCTTTGGCTAAGTAAATGTTAACTGTATTCAGTAATGTCTCATCTTTTCATTTTCTTTTTTTCTCTTTTTTTCTTTTTTCTTTCAGGTTTTCGTTTTCGCTTTTAGGCCTCAGGGAGTCAGATTTGGGATTTTGCAGCCATGGGTTGAGGAGACAAACCTGCAAATGTAAGGTTAGGATAGTCAGTGTGGATATAAAGGCTACATAATTTTTGAAGCTGATTGGGATATGAAGAAAGGTGCTCTTTCTTCTCAGAGCATGTGATATGTGTGTGTGTTTCTCAACAGATGCTCCAAATTATAGACTTGTGGAGGACGTTTTTCTGTTTGTCTGTGAGCAGAGGTTTGCAAACAGACTTTTACCTTCCACTGTTTTTGTGGTTCCACCTGCTGCAGGTTATTTTCCCGTTTTTGTCTTTGCCTGGGACAAGATGTACTTGATAAGTAGTTTGCAGTATTGTCTCAATTCTCATAAGAATTCTGTGGAATGTGTCTTTGCATTTTGTGGATGATATGGTGTTAAGGAGCCCAGAGCAGTTAGGGAACTTATCCCAGATCATACAGCAACTAAATAGCAGAAATGGAATTCTGACCCAGACTGGCCTGACTGTAGCCTGGGTTTTGTGCTATGCTACACTTACCCTGGTATTTTTTAAAGAACATGTGTTTTTGAAGCACTGTGACTGACTGTCAGGAGTATTATTCAAAATTTACTAAAATGGCAAGATGATCAGCTAGGGTTATGCAAAGTTTCTGATCTGGTATGCATTAGCTTTTTTTCAATAATTATGTCAGAAAGGAAGTGTATTTGACACTTATTACAGTCCAGCTTATTTTTTTAAGTAAATAATTCTCAAACTTAAGTACTTCATTTTTCAGTAACCAAACTTGTGACATAGACCACAGCAGACTTTGGCACCCTGAGGCTTTACTTACACATGCGCACCCTGAGGCTTCACTTACACATGCTTTGAGAATACCTGTGTTCATTTTGCAAGGTCTCTCCTTGCCTCATTTCACTGGTACAATTAAGACAATGGGAACTCATTAGTGACTTTAGCAAGTTAGATTATTGCTCCACGTTATGGGGCCAATATCAGGAAATAATATTTGGTAACTAGTCAGTGAGAATGAGGTAACTCATAATATGAAATAACTGACTTTTCCTCGTGGGAATAACTTCCAGTTTCTCTTAAATCTGTTCATAAATTCTTAGGAAAATTTAAAATTTCAGTAAGGTGGATATGAGTCTTAAATGGTAGTAGGATGAGAGAGGTTTTCTCCTGGTCTATTGATACTGTTACAAAGTAAACTTTTTTTTTTTTTTTTTTTTTTTATGGCCAAGTAGTATTCCATTGTGGGGATTCCAAAAACTATTTTGTCTGAGATTTTGATTCAGGATTTCGCCTGAGAGGTGCCATGGCAAAATTTGTTCCACAGCTTCTGCTACCGGCGGATATCAATTCCAAAAAAGAATCTTGCAGAGTGTTTTGAACAGTGGAAGAGACACTGGGAGAACTATGTGAGGTCCCAAGATGCCTACTTCAAGGGGGGAATGAGGCATCATTGTCCTGTGTACAATATTTCCTGTATCTTGTATCTTCAATAAGTGTCTCCATTTTTCATAGTATATGGCTAGATACTTACTGGACAGACCTCCTATTTGTCAGTTGCTGGATCTTGCAGGTCTGGCCTACAAGATTTTATAATCATTCCCTCCTAGTAATTTATATTACTATCAGCCTAGCTTGTCATTAAAAAAAAAAGAAGTCAGTTAATTTTAACAACTTTTAGAAATAGGTAAAGGATATAAATGATAAAAAGTTTTAAAGGTAGGGTATATAATGAAAGCAAGTCTTTTTTCATTCCTGTCTCCTAGTTTTCCATTTTTCTTCTACAGAAACAGCCACTGTTTCTTATATATGTTTGTCTTGTAATATAGATCTATGAACATGTAGAGATATATACCATTATAAATTTATATATATTTCTCTCCACAATTGATAGCATTCTATGATATTTTTGGCACTGACTTTTTTCTTTATCTTAATGTATCTTAGAGATTATTTCAGATTAGTGCATATAATAGTGACGATAGCTATGGTTTACTGAATGCCCATTATGTGCCATAAACAGTTCTAAGCACTTTCCATATGTTGCCTCTTGCCATTTTCAGATTGACCCTGGTAAGTACTATTATTATCCCCATTACAGAATAGAGAAAACGGAAGTATAGGGGTGTTATACTAGCTTCATAAGGTTCCACAGACTGATCTGGGACTAGAACCCATGCAAAAAAGATGGCTCTCCACTGAGCTTTTACCTGTCAGTTCAACCCACATCCCATTCCATCTCAGAGGTAGCAGCTCTGGCTGTGGATCTGATGTTCATCTGCCAAACCTCACTCTCTGAGCATGTGTGGCCAGATCTCCTCTGACCTTTCATATCAGTCATGAATACCTTTCCTGGCATTTATCCTAATCTCCCATGAGTTCTAACCTGGCACTCAATAGTGATCTAAGAAAATGGTCTTGTTTCCCCTTTTAAATCTTCTTTGGTCATAAAATAAGGAGTTTCCTTAAATTGTAACCCTTTTCCACACAGAGCTGTATTATTTGGGAAGCACTATTTACTAGTTGAAGGATTTTAGAAAAAAAATATTAAAGCTCACCAAAATGTTTCGACTGATCCATGAACTTGGGATCTCTTATACCTATATGCCCCCTCTGAAGTAAGAATTGTAGCTGAAGCTGATATTTGACAATAGAGAAACTGAGGATTGGAGAGTACAGCTTCTCAGGAATGCAACACACAAGTACCCCTGTGTAGTTGAAAGTAACATTTCCTTTTCTCTTTCTTATATAGTATTTGATACATGGAAAGTTATATGCACATGTGTGTTTATGAATTTCAAGGATAACTTAAATGAGTACTCATGAACCCTTTACCCAGTTTATGAGCCTGCACATTCCCAGTATCACTGCAGTGATCTTGCGCCTCCCAGTCCCATAGTCTGCCTCTCCCCAAGGTAACCACTGTCCTGAATTAGCATTTCCTTGCTTTTTACAAATTAAGGTTTTAGCAAATATCTGTGAATCTTAATTAACATATTGTTTAGTTTTGCTTGTCTCTGCAGAAATGTTTTCTTAAGCTTTATTTATTTATTTATTTTTGTCTAGTGTCCAAGAACACAGTATCTGTAAATGAAATAGTTATAAACTCTTTCTTTTCTCCATTTAACTCCATTTGAAGTAATTATGTCTGGGATAGAATTAGTCATTGGACTGAAGCAGAACTGGAGAGTAGAAGAGATAGACCTGGTTAAGGAGTCTAAGGGTCTGTACGAGGTCTGTCTGGAAAAAGTCCAGTCATTGTTAATATAATGAGAACGGTTTGCATGATATCAATGTGAACTGGCAGCCAAGGAAAGTGGGCTGGAATGAGCACACATGAACAATGACAACTTCACTGTGCTAGTCAGTGAGGGTGGTAGATGCTGTTGAGTGAGCATGTGTACTGTGTGGCCATCGCATTCGCAATGACTGAGTGAGTAGAGCAATGAATCTGCATCAGATTTTGCATTAAGCTTGAACATTGCTCCATAGAAACTATCTGGATGACTCAGAAGGCTGCAGCTACGGGAAACTGGTGATTGGCAGCTTCATCACGACAGTGAACCCACTCACGCATCACATCTCATGCAGAGTTTTTGGTGAAACATCAAATCACCCAGGTGGCTCAGCTCCCTTGCAGCCCAGATTTGGCACCTTTGACTTCTGGCTTTTCCCAAAATTTAAGTCACCTTGGAAAGGGAAGAGATTTCAGATTGTCGATGGGAGTCAGGAAAATACGATGGGGCAGCTAATGGTGATTGGGAGAACTGTGTGAGGTCCCAAGGTGCCTACTCTGAAGGGGACTGAGGCGTCATTGTCTTGTGTACAATGTTTCTTCAATAAATGCCTCTCTTTTTCATATTACATGGCTGGATACTTTCTAGCTAGACCTCCTAAGCAGATATAAAGAGAGGAAGTTCAGAAGCTTATAGAGAAAATGAGACACAGTGTTATTCACATGGTTGGATGACACAGTTTCTTGATATACAGTAAGTGTGGCAGATATCAATTATAAATAACTAGCTCAGGCCCCGCATAACATGTTTATCTCATTTCCCACTTGGTAGGTAGCACTGACAGTGTAATTATTGACAGCATTTGTGACATTCATGGCAGTGTTAGGTAATGATGGAACATGGGACTCTGGAGCCACGTTTCCTGGGTTTGAATCAGTGCTTCACCACTTAAATAGTCATTTGACTTAGGGCCTTGGAGTCTTAGCAAGAGGAGTGATAATAATACCTGCTCCACAGGGTCCCAGGCAGTACCTGTCAGTTGTTGCTGCTGCAGTGATCATATGGTATAAAAGTGTAAGTTTCCGTGGTGAGAGGTACTGTAGTGTAGCTGAAAGAATGCAGACCTTGATGTTAGGCTGAGATGGTTTCATTCCTGGATGTACTTCTGCTTAGTTGTGGGACCTCAGGAACGTCACTGCACCTTTCGGAGCTTTAGTTTCTTCCTCTATAAAATGGCATTTATTACACATGCTTGTTATGAAAATAAGAGTGAGTGCTTATCTTGGAGGCTGATATATAGTAAACAGTCAACAAGTGATACTTATTTTGTTTTGGGTTCATGGGTTTGCTTAATAACTCAGTGACTTACATGGATCCTTAGCCATCAGTTTTAATGCTGAGCCACTGTTTGCTTTAAATAGGACTCAGAATTTTAATATGAACAAAGGGGGTCTGGAACCAAATTAAGCTGGTTGCTTATCATTTGGGATAGTTATTATATATCTAATCTAAGTCTCTGCAAGTTTATTTTAGGGACAATAAGGTATTTTCCCTTAGTAAGAGAACTTTTTTTTGAAGACTTCAGTTTTTGGAGCAATTTTAGGTTCACAGCAAAACTGAATAGAAAATAAAGACAGTTTCCTTATACTCCCATACATGCACAGTCTCCCCATTATCAACGTCTCCCACAAGAGTCAGTACGTTTATCACTGTCAGTGAACCTACAGTGACACACATCATTATGACCCCAAATCTGCAGCTTACAGTAGCATTCACTCTTGGTGTGGTACATTCTGTGGGTTTTGACAGTTGTATAATGATATGAACCCACCACTATAGTATTATTCAGAGTAATTTCACTGTCCCCTGTGCTCTGCCTACTCATCTCTCTCTCTCCCCTTTAATCCCTGGCAGCCACTGACCCTTTTACTATCTTCATAATTTTGCCTTTTCCAAAACGTCATGTAGTTGGTATCAAACAGTATGTAGCCTTTTCAGATCAGCTCCTTTTAAGTAAGAAAAAAAAGTTTAACATCTCAATTCTGTTTGTCCAGAAAAAATATACCTGAGAAGATGGCCCTCTTGAACTCAGCAAGCAACTTCCTTCCAGGATCTGGGAGACAGGAAGGGGACTTGTGCCCTGAAAGCCAGGTCATCAGCAGCCCCAGTGCTTAGCAGGTGGACGTGTTGCAACTGCCTTAGCCTTTATACTTTCCTTCTCTTGATATTTTTAACTGTATTGGACACAGTCCACAGTGTAGAGTTATAAATAGGGCTGGGTGGAGACACATGGGAAGGCTAATAATTATGTGCCTCTTCAAGCCTGTGTCTTTAAGTATTTACTCCATGTTTATTTATTGGAGGGGCTCAGTCCTGTGTGGGGAAGAGCAGAAAAGAAAGCAAGTTGGCGGGCTCAGAACACCTTTTTTAGCAGAACAAAACCAGACCTTAAAAGTCAGTTGGGTGATTACTGGTTGTTATTAAATCTCCTCAACCACTTTCTGCCCTATTAGCTTAGAAAAATATATTTTCCAGTCAGCACTCTGTGGCATGTACCTTTCTTTCCATCTTGATACACACTCAGTGATATAGAGTCTCTTACAGGTTTATGCTCTGAGCAAGTGCCCAGCTGGCCTTTGGAAACCTAACTTGGTCGCTTGGCCCTTACCTCTGTGGAACTTAGACAAAGTCGGCTTTTCCTTCTCCATCTGGAGTTGCAGTCACTGAGGAAATCCCCCTGGGTCTGTCCCAGTCTCAGGGGGAGAAGCCCTCTGGGTTGGTACCTTTCCCTCCTGTAGCTGTGGGCATGTTCACAGAAGATAAACCAAAAAGCTCTGCTTACCACTTTCTGTTCTACCTCCTGCCTGGGAGCCCTCATCTGGGAGGTAAAGGTGGAAAAAGAGTAGGAGAAAACCTAAGGATGATGAAATAGGGGACGTGGGGCTGCACACTCAGGTGGAATAGCTTCGTGAACATCCAGCAAGCTAGTCACCTGGGGTAGAGGTTGGCAGCCATTTTCTGTAATGGGCTAGAGACTATTTTAGGCTTCGTGGGTCATGTGGTCTCTGTCATGTCATGAAAGCTGCCATGTATAATTTCTAAAGGGATGGGCACAACTGTTCTGCATTAAATTGTATTGATTGACACATGTCTGTTCTTAGTTTGCTGGCCACACAAAAACAGGTAGTGAGCTGCATTTGGTAATGAGTGTAAGTTCTATGACCTGGTCTGGGACAATACAGTACAGACAACCTGAGGTTTATGTTTCATGGTATCTGTGCTTCCTGTGTATTCTGTAGATATCCTTTTAGTGCTCACTTAGTAAAGCTGAATAAAAAATAACTGGAAATGCCAAATAAATCCAGAGACTGGTAGTTTTGCTGACCCGTGGGCAGTAGAGGAGAAGCATTTCCTCCAGAGGCCAGCTGAGATAGTAGCAGCAATAAGCAGTGAGAACCGTGGGGCAATGAGGGAGTGATGGCTACACGTCAGAAGTTCTGTCTTTCAGTCAAAGCTAATGCCTTGGAGGCGAGTTTGGTTTTAACAAGGGAAGCCAATCTTAATTTCCACACATGTTCTTTGACAATGAAACTATATTATTTACATTTCAGAGCTCTTTCATTTCAGATATTTTGTTGGACTTTAAAAGAAAACAACAACATATTGTAGTATTTTTTGTATGCAAATGCCATGTCACCTTTGTTTGAAAGGTAATGGTCTCTTAAACGGATGGAGCTTTAGCCTTGGGAATGAGATGTGCTGGCATGTGAAATGCATGTCCTCCTAAGGCAAGAGTTCATAAATTTTTAGGTGATAAGTAGCTATCATTAATAATTTACTTAATGTTTATTTTATTTATATTTGCATATTTAATTACCATAATTTCTATCAACAGGACCCTTACTACAGATTTAATGACCTTGACTACAGATGGATCTCCTTGGATAACTGGACTTATAGCAAGCAATTTCAAATCCCCTTTGACATTAGGTATGTGTGTGTGTATATCTATCCTTATTTATTTTTATTATTTTTTTTCTGTCTCTGCAATAATCTTTGCATATCAGAGAGTTTTTCAACTAAAGCCTTATATTATAAAAGTGAATATATGGCCCTGCCCAGGTAGCACAGTTGGTTAAAGCATTGTCCGAATGTGCCACGGTTGCAGGTTCGATCCCTGGTCAGGGCACATATAAGAATCAACCAATGAATGCATAAATAAGTGGAACAACAAATCAATATTTCTCTGTTTCTCTCTCTTCCTCTCGCTCTCTAAAATCAATAAGTAAAAAAAAAATTTTTTTAAATAAAAGTGAATGCATGATTCAGGTTTTGATTTGTATATGAGGATGGTGCCACTGATCATCAGTCATGAAATTATGTCTTAGTCATTTTCCTGTGATTATAATGGAGTCATCTAGACGTGGTCAGTTCTCTTATCTACATGTCCTTCTCCCTGCTCACAGCAATCAATGGAGCATATAGAGTTATGATATTGTCAAGTAGGATCAAAGATATGTCATTTTTTCAGTGTAATATTAACCAGCCATTGAGACTATGGCATTGGTCTTATTTTATGTCGTGAGGCCCTGAGAAAATCATGTTATAATTTTCAGTAATGTTCCATAAAGCAGAATGTAATCCATTATTATTGCTAAAGAAAAAAATTCTTCTGGCCCTTTTATAGGTCTTCTTTGGTTAATTATTTACTAGCCTTTTAAAAGAGAAATAAAGCCACAATATGGTGCTCAATATCACAATGTTACTGCGGTCCAGGCTCTTCCTTTCCCTGTTAAGGGTCTTCTTTCATCTTGAACTCAACATATCAAAATTAAACCAAGTGACTTTCCTACTTAAAGTTACTTTATATTCCAACAGCCTCATTGTTTCTCTTAACATAACACCATTTTCCCAATATTCTCTGCCTCAGATATTTTTGTCTCATCATATCTTTTCATTGCCCTGTATTCAGTCTGTTTCTGAGTCCTGTTAAGCTTTGCCTAGCATTTTTCTTGATTCAGCCCTTTCTTTCTCATTTCCAAGTTTTCACTTTCCCCTCCACCTTTATTAGTGAAGGCCAGGAATTAGGCCAAAACTGCCCAACTAATTTCTTGCTTGGTCTTTTTGTTTTCTGGTCCACTCATCTTTCCAAAATATTGATTTTACTATGACATTCTTGTTCAGTAATGACAGTCTCTTCCTTTTAATTGGCAAATCAAATTTAATCTCCCTGCTTGTTTGAAAATACTGCTTAATGTTTCCCATCCCTGTACCACTTCCTGCATCCCCTGCTGCCCTGCTGACTTGCCTAGCTTTTTCCCCTTAGTTCCCAGCAGGACTTCTGCACCTGGATCAAGCCTGTTACCTTAATGTTAGTGATGCTCTTAGCACTTCCACCTTTGGGTTTTGTGAAAACATTTTGTGTCTATTATTTAACTTGGTTTTCGTAAGACCTTTGTGAAGTTGTAGAAAAAGAGTCAATGAATTTGAAAATTATAAGTTGTGATCATGTATTTTATGATAATGGAAATATTATGAAGAAAGATAAGGGTCACTCAATATAAAAATATATTAAACTTCTGGAAATTTCATTAGAAACTGATCTTTAATGATATATATTTTTTGTGAAATATATTTATGCCTTTATTTTTAAAGTATATTTTATTGACTATGCTGTTACATTTTCCCGATATTTCCCTTTGCCCCCCTCCACCTAGTACCCCTCTTCCCTCCAGCAATCCCCCAACCCTTAGTTCATGTCCATGGGTCATGCATGTAAGTTCTTTGGCTTCTCCCTTTCCTATACTATTTATTTTATTTTATTTTTAAGTATATTTTATTGATTATGTTGTAACAGTAGTTTCAATTGTTTTCCCTTTTGCTCCTCTCTGCCCAGTACCTGCCTTTCCTCCAGCAATCCCACCCCACTTAGTTCATGTCCATGGGTCATACATATACGTTCTTTGGCTTCACCCTTTCCTATATTATTCTTAACTTCCCCGTCTAGTTTGTATTTACCAACTTAATCCCCGCACGATTTTCCCACTTTTCCCCCTTTCCCCCTCCCAGCTGATAACCCTCCAAATGATCCCCATACCTATGATTCTGTTCCTATTCTGGTTTGCTTAATTGGATTTTATTCTTAATTTTTGGATTAAGTTATCAGTTTGTTGTCATTTTAATGTTCATAAATTTTTTTTTTTTTTCTTAAGTAACTCCCTTTGACATTTCATATAATAATAGCTTGGTGATGATGAGCTCCTTTAGCTTTACCTTTCTGGGAAGCACTTCATCTGCCCTTCTATTCCAAATGATAGCTTTGCTGGATAGAGTAATCTTGGTTGTAGGTCCTTACTTTTCATCACTTTGAATACTTCTTGCCAGTCCCTTCTTGCCTTCAGAGTTTCTTTTGAGAAATCAGCTGACAGTCTTAGAGGCACCCCTTTGTAGGTAACTCTCTGCTTTTCTCTTGCTGCTTTTAAGATTCTCTCTTTATCTTGAACCTTTGGCATTTTAATTATGATGTGTCTTGGTGTGGTCCTCCTTGGGTCTAGCTTGTTTGGGACTCTCTGTGCTTCCTGGACTTGTTTGCCTATTTCCTTCACCAAGTTTGGTAAGTTTTCCTTCATTATTTTCTTACATAAGTTTTCAATTTCTTGCTCTTCTTCTTCTCCTTCTGGCACCCCCATGATTTGGATGTTGGCACGTTTAAAGTTGTCCCAGAGGTTCCTAAGCCTCTCTTCATTTTTTTCAGTTCTTGTTTCCTCATTCTCTACTGGTTGACTGTTGTTTTCCTCTTTATGTTTCAAATCATTTATTTGAACCCTAGTTTCCTTCCCTTCACTATTAGTTTTGTATGTGTTTTCCTTCATTTCATTTAGCATAACCTTCGCTTCTTCCCTTATGTGTTTGCTGTACTTAAGCATATCTATCAAGCCTGTGAGCATCTTTATCACCAGTGTTTTGAACTCTGCATCTGTTAAGTTGGCTATCTTCTCATTTGTTAGGTTGGCTGTCTCCTTGTCATTTAGTTCTCCCACTGGAACCTTGATCTGTTCCTTCTTTTGGCCCATACTTCTCTGTCTCCTCATCTTGACAGGCTCCTGTGTTTCTTTGCCTTTGTGTCTTAGGTAGAACTGTCTCTCCTGTTACATTTAAGGGGTGGAGCCTTAGGGTTTTCTTGTCAGTAGAGGGTGATCTTTTCACCACGTTGTGGGGGAAGGGTCTGAGAGGGAACAATGTCACTTGCTCAGAACTCCCACCTTTTCCAGGCATTTCCCCCACTCTGTATGGGACTGGTGTCCCTCTAGTTGTTGCCCTGGCTGTTGTTCCCAGAGTGGGTGGGTGGATCTGTAGATGTTCTGGGACTGTGGCGGCCCTTTAAACAAGCGGACTCTGCTGAGAGACCAGCAGTTTCTTCCTCCACACCAACCCCGACTGGTTTGCACAGTCAGAAGCAATGAGGCTTCATTTTCCCCGGCGCTGTGACCATGAGCTGCATGGTCTGGTCTGGTGCTGGGAACGCTCCCCAGGTGTCCTTCCCAACTTTTTAAAATGTGTGACTGGAACTCCTCGTTGTTTCTAGTTTTGAGGTAGTTGTATTCCTTCCTAGTGGTAGAGGGAAATGCAGCGTGTCTGTCTAGGTCTCCATCTTGCTCAGAAGTGCCTCTTTTTATTATTTTTAAAAAGATTCTATTTGTTTACTTTTAGAGAGAGGAGAAGGGAAGGAGAAAGAGAAGGAAAGAAACTACAGTGTGTGGTTGCCTCTTGTGTGCCCCCAGCTAGGGACATGGCCTGCAACCCAGGCATGTGCTGTGACTGGGGATTGAACTGGCGACCCTTTGGTTCGAAAGCCGGTACTCAATCCACTGAGCCAAACCAGCCAGGGCCCTGTACTAATCTTAACATCCTCCTGTCTATTTTGTTCCTACCAATTATTCTTCTTAATCCCTGTACCATTTCCCCATTTTTCCCCATTCCCCCTCCCAGTTGTGAATCCTCTAAATCAGTGGTTCTCAACCTGTGGGTCGCGACCCCTTTTGGGGTCGAACAACCCTTTCACAGGGGTCGCCTAAGACCATCGGAAAACACATATATAATTACATATTATTTTTGTGATTAATCACTATGCTTTAATTATGTTCAATTTGTAACAATGAAAATACATCTTGCATATCAGATATTTACATTACGATTCATAACAGTAGCAAAATTACAGTTCTGAATTAGCAACGAAAATAATTTTATGGTTGGGGGTCACTACAACATGGAACTGTATTAAAGGGTTGCAGCATTAGGAAGGTTGAGAACCACTGCTCTAAATGATCTCCATACCTATGATTCTGTTCTTGTTCTGATTGTTTGCTTAGTTTGGTTTTATTTTATTTTACTTCTTTTATTTTTATTTTTTTTTAGATTCAGTTGTTGATAGTTGTGAGTTTATTGTCATTTTAATGTTCATAGTTTTGATTTTATGTTCCTTTAACATTTCTTGTGGTAATGACTTGGTGATGGTGAACTCCTTTAGCTTTACCTTGTCTGGGAAGCACTTTATCTGCCCTTCCATTTTAAATGATAGCTTTGCTGGATAGAGTAATTTGGTTGTAGGTCCTTACTTTTCATCCCTTTGAATACTTCTTGCCAGTCCCGTCTTGCCTGCATAGTTTCTTTTGAGAAACCAGCTGATAGTCTTATGGGAATCCCTTTGTGGGTAACTCTGCTTTTCTCTTGCTGCTTTTAAGATTCTCTCTTAATCTTTAACCTTCGGCATTTTAACTATATTCTATCTCTGTGTGGTCCTCTTTGGGTCTAGCTTCTTTGGGACCCTCTTTGCTTCCTGGACTTGTATGTTTATTTCCTTTACCAAATTTGGGAAGTATTCTTCCATTGTTTTTTCAAGTAAGTTTTCAATTTCTTGCTCTTCCTCTTCTCCTTCAGGTACCCCTATGATTCGGATGTTGGCATGTTTAAAGTTGTCCCAGAGGTTTGTTCCTCAGCCTTTCATTGTTTTTTGAATTCTCATTTTTTCTTTCTATTCTGGTTTACTGTTTATTTCTTCTTATGTCCCAAATTATTCTTATTCTTATTTTAAATTTCTTTCTTTATTTTTTGACAAAAATTTAATTTTTTTGTTTTTTCGATTACAGTTGTCCCATTTTCCCCCATTGCTCCCCCCACCCAGCCCACCACTTCTCTCTCAATCATACCCCCCCATGACATGACATGAGTCATTTCTACATGTTCTTTAACTAAACCCTTCCCTTACTTATCTCCCTTCTCTCCGTCCCCCCACCCCCCTAATAATTGTTATTCTGTTTCTTGTTCTATTTAGTTCATTTGTTTGTGTTGTTCCTTAGTCTTCTGTATTAGGTGTTATCATATGGTATCATTGCCTGGCTTATTTCACTAAGCATAATTCTCTCTAGTTCCATCCATGCTGTCGCAAATGGTAGAAGTTCCTTCTTTCTTTCTGCTGCATAGTATTCCATTGTGTAAATGTACCACAGTTTTTTAATCCATTCATCTACAGATGGGCACTTAGGCTGTTTCCAGCACTTAGCTATTGTAAACAGTGCTGCTATGAACATAGGGGTGCATAAGTTCTTTTGAATTAGGGTTTTAGGATTTTTTGGGTATAATCCTAGCAGTGGAATCGCTGGTTCAAAAGGCAGTTCCATTTTTAGTTCTTTGAGGTAATTCCATACTGTTTTCCATAGTGGCTGCACCAGTCTGCATTCCCACCAACAGTGTAGTAGGGTTCCCGTTTCTCCACATCCTCTCCAGCACTTGTTGTTTGTTGATTTGTTGATGATGGCCATTCTGACTGGTGTAAAGTGGTATCTCATTGTGGTTTTAATTTGCATTTCTTTGATGGTTAGTGATGTTGAGCATTCTTTCATGTGTCTATGGACCCTCTGTGTATCCTCCTCGGAGAAGTGTTTGTTCAGGTCTTTTGCCCATTTTTTAATTGGGCTGTCTGTCTTCTTGGTGTTGAGATGTGCAAGTTCTTTATATATTTTGGAGATCAAAGCCTTGACTGAGATATCATTGGCAAATATGTTTTCCCATATGGTTGGTTTCCTTTTCATCTTGCTAATGTTTTCTTTTGCTGAGCAGAAACTGTTTAGTTTGTTGTAGTCCCATTTGTTTATTTTTCCCTTTATTTCTCTTATCTTAGGAGATGTATTGGTGAAAATATTGCTACGTGGGATATCTGAAATTTTCCTGCTTATGTTTTCCTCTAGGACTTTTATGGTGTCACAGCTTACATTTAAGTCCTTGATCCATCTTGAGTTTGTTCTGGTGTGTGATGTAAGTTGGTGGTCTAGTTTCATTTTTTTGCACGTCCCTGTCCAGTGCTCTCAGCACCATTTGTTAAAGAGGCTCTTCTCACTCCATTTTATGCTTCTTCCCCCTTTGTCAAATATTAGTTGAACACATAGTCCTGGGTTTATTTCTGGACTCTGTTCTGTTCCATTGATCTATATGTCTGTTCTTATGCCAGTACCAGACTGTTTTGATCACAGTGGCTTTGTAATATAGTTTGATGTCTGGTATTGTGATTCCTCCTGCTGTGTTCTTCTGTCTCAAGATTGCTTTGGCTATTGGGGGTCTTTTTTGGTTCCATATGAATTTTTGAAGTATTTGTTCAAGATCTGTGAAATATGTCATTGGTATTTTAATAGGGATTGCATTGAATCTATAAATTGCTTTGGGTAGTATGGCCATTTTAATGATGTTGATTCTTCCCATCCAAGAACATGGTATTTGCTTCCATGTATTTGTATCTTCCTTAATTTCTTTCTTCAATGTTACATAGTTTTCAGAGTACAGGATTTTATCTCTTTGGTTAAGTTTATTCCCAGTTACTTTATTTTTCTTGTTGCTATAGTAAATGGAATTTTTTTTTTAAGTTTCTATCTCTGATATTTTATTATTGGTGTACAGAAATGCCTTAGATTTCTATATATTTATTTTGTACCCTGCTATTTTGCCAAATTCCCTTATTATATCGAGTAGTTTTTTAGTGGAGTCTGCGGCGTTTTCTATGTATATTATCATGTCATCTGCAAATAATGATACTTTTACCTCCTGTTTCCCTATTTGGATGCCTTTTATTTCTTTGTCTTGTCTGATTGCTGTGGCTAGATCTTCCAACACTATGTTGAATAGGAGTGGAGGTAGTGGACATTTTTGTCTTGTTCCTGATCTCAGGGGGAATGCTTTCAGTTTTTGTCCATTGAGTATGATGTTGGTTTCAGGTTTCTTGTATATAGCCTTGATTATGTTAGGGTATGCTCCCTCTATTCCCATTTTGCTGAGTGTTTTCATCATAAATGGGTGTTGAATTTTATCAAATGCTTTTTCTGCATCTATTGATATGATCATGTGATTTTTGTCTTTCATTTTGTTTAGGTGGTGTATTATATTTATTGATTTGCGAATATTAAACCATCCTTGCATCCCTGGGATGAATCCCACTTGATCGTGGTGTATGATCTTTTTAATGTGTTGCTGGATCCTGTTTGCCAATATTTTATTGAGGATTTTAGCATCTATGTTCATCAGTGATATTGGCCTGTAGTTTTCTTTCTTTGTTGTGTCTTGAACTGGTTTTGGAATTAAGGTAATACTGGCTTCATAGAACGAGTTTGGGATTTTTCCCTCTTCTTGGATTTTTTGGAATAGTTTTAGAAGGGTAGGTGTTAGTTCTTCCCTATATGTTTTGTAAAATTCACCCACGAAGCCATCTGGTCCAGGGCTTTTGTGTGCCAGGAGATTTTTAATTACTGTTTCAATTTCCTTCTTTGTTATTGGTCTGTTGAGACTTTTTACTTCTTCTTGATTCAGTTTTGGAAGATTATATGTTTCTAGAAATTTGTCCATTTCATCTAGGTTTTCAAATTTCTTGCCATACAGTTGTTTGTATTAATTTCTTACAATCCTTTGTATTTCTGTGATATCTGCCATGATTTCTCCTCTTTCATTTTTGATTTTGTTTATTTGGGTCTTCTCTCTTTTTTTCTTGATGAGCCTGGCTAAAGGCTTATCGATTTTGTTTATTTTTTCAAAGAACCAGCTCCTAGTTTCGTTGATCTTTTGAATTGTTTGTTTAGTCTCTATCTCATTTAATTCTGCTTTGATCTTGATGATTTCCTTCCTTCTACTCGCCCTGGGCTTTGTTTGTTGTTGTTGTTCTAGTTCTTGTAGCTGTAGGGTTGGATTTTTTATTTGAGATTCTTCTGTCCTTTTCAGGTAGGCCTGTATTGCTATGAACTTCCCTCTCAGGACTGCTTTTGCTGTGTCCCATAGGTTTTGGGCTGTTGTGTGTTCAGTATCAGTTTCCAGAGATTTCTTGATTTCTTATTTGATGTCTTTGTTAACCCATTCATTATTTAATAGCATGTTATTCATTCTCCATGAGTTTGGGTGTCTTTGATTTTTTTTTCTTTGAGGTTGATTTCTAATTTCAAGGCATTGTGGCCTGAAAATATGCTTGATATAATTTCAGTTTTCTTGAATTTGTTGAGGCTTGTTTTGTGTTCTATCATGTGTTCTATCTTTGAAAATGTCCCATGTGCATTTGAAAAGAATGTATATTTTGCTTCTTTGGGGTGAAAAGTTCTATATATATCAGTTAAGTCCATTTGATTTAGTGTGTTGTTCAATGCCTGTATATCCTTGGTGTTTCTTTGCTTCGAAGATCTGTCTATTGTTGATAATGGAGTGTTAAAATCCCCTACTATGAGTGTGTTGCTGTTAATATCCTTCTTGTGGTCTTCTAGTATTTTCATTATATAATTGGGTGCTCCTATGTTTGGTGCGTATGTTTACCAGAGTTATATCTTCTTGATGGATTGTTCCCTTAAGTATTATGAAATGTCCTTCTTTGTCTCTTTTTATGGCCCTTGCTTTGAAATCTGTTTTGTCTGATATGAGTATTCCTACCCCAGCTTTTTTTCATATCCGTTTGCTTGAAATACTCTTTTCCATCCGTTCACTTTCAGTCTGTGTAAATCTTTTGTTTTGAGGTGTGTCTCTTGTCGACAGTATATATGTGGGTCATGTTTTTGTATCCATTCTGCTACCATATGTCTTTTAATTGGAGCATTTAATCCATTTACATTTAATGTTATTATTGACAGGTATTTATTCATTTCCCTTTGTACCTGTGTTCCTCTCCCTCTCTTCTTTTTTTCTTCTTTTTTTTTAAAGCATTCCTTTTAGCATCTTTTGCAATGCTGGTTTGATGGAGATGCATTCTTTTAGTCTTCTTTTGTCTGAGAAACTCCTTATTTCACCTTCTATTTTGAATGAGAGCCTTGCTTGGTAGAGTGTTCTTGGTTGTAGGCCTTTGTTTTTAATTGCTTGAAATATTTTTGACCATCTTCTTCTGGCTTGTAGTGTTTCTGTTGAGAAATCGGTTGATAGCCTTATCGGAGGTCCCTTGTATGTTATTTGCTGTTTTTCTCTTGCTACTTTTAGGATTCTCATTTTGTCTTTGAATGTTTCCATTTTAATTATGATGTGCCTTGGAGTGGGCCTTTGGAGGTTCCTTTTTATTGGAACTCTCTCTCCTTCCTGGACTTGCATGACTTTTCCTCTCATCAGGTTAGGAAAATTTTCTGTCATTACTCTTCCTATCAGGTTTTCTACCCCTTGCTCTTCTTCTCCTTCTTGTATCCCTATGATTCAAATATTGTTTTGTCTCATGTTGTCTTACAATTCTCTTAAACCCTCTTCATACCTTTTCAGTCTTTTTTCATTTTGTTGTATTGTCTGAGAATTTTTTTCTACATTGTCCTCTAAGTCACTGATCCAATCCTCTGCTTCTTTTAGCCTGCTTTTGATTGATTCTACTGTGTTCTTCAGGTCAGAAATTGTATTCTTCATTTCTTCCTGGTTCTTATTAATAGTTTCTATGTCCTTTTTTATGCTGGTGTAGTTCTCCGTAAGTTCCCTTTAGTTTTCTTGGAGCTGTTGGTAATTACCTTGGAGTTTGTCATAGTTATCTTTGAGGTGTCAAGTACATTGAGCTTCTTCATCAACATTATTTTGAATTCCATGTCTGATAGTTGGCTTATGTATATTCCATCTACCTCTCTTTCTGGGGATTCCTCTTTTCATTTCATTAGGAGGTTGTTTCTGTGTCTTCCCATGTTGTATTCTTGTTTGTTTTTGTTTATTAGATTTGTCTGTTTTGATTTCCCACCTTTGTGGTATGAGATTCTTTATAGGAGACCTGGGCATTTCAGTGGTGCAGTCTCTTTTGATCTCCTGAGCCTGACGTTCTTGGGATACCCTTTATGTCGTTTGTTTATGCTGTCTGGTTATATTTCAGTTACTCTTTGGTGGGACCTTCCCTCTGGCTCGTTGATTGAGAGTCACTCTGCCCACCTTGTGTTGAGTTCTTTTGTGGAGATGCTGTTAAAACATAAACACACAGCCCAGGCAAGAAACCCACACCCTCAAAAATATCCCTCACCCTCTATCCCTCTATCGGCAGCAAATGAGCCAGTATTAATATAAATGTAGTGAGGTTAAGACTATTATACTATAGGAGAAATAGATAAGAGTTGTTTTTAATGAAAAAAAAGATTATTTTTGAGCAGGGGGTGATAGAATAATAATAGTAGGAAGTAGGATCAAGGCTATGCAAAACAGTAAGTAATATTTACATTGTATGTTAAAAAAGAAAAAAGGGAGGGAAGAACGCAGAATAAAGTGAAAAAGTGGAAGTGTATAGTATTAGGTTTATATAGCAGTAATATGCTATATATTTAGTGTGAAAGGGAGGCTAAACAGAATAGACAAACAAACAAAAATTGAAGAAGGATGGGAGAGAGAGAAGGTATGAAACAAATTAAAGAGATAGTTTAAAAAAATAGGATAAAATAAAAAAATAAAACTTAAATTTAAAAAAATAATAAAATAAAAAAATATAAAAAACATTAAAAAACAATAACGATATATAAAATATATATATATAAAAGAAAGAAAGTTTTTACTCAGTTCAGCCTTTGTGTGCAGTCTTCTTTTTCTGGATCCACAGCTGGTCAAAATTCCATGAATTTCAAATTTTTTCTGGCTCGCTGGCTGTGAGGAGATCTGGCTGGTTTCTGTGGCTACTTGTTCTCTCACTTGTAGGCCTGCTGTAACTTTCTGCTGTGAGCCCCGCTGAATTGGGTCTCTCCCAACTTGTTCTACTGCACCCTCCAGCAGTCCTCAGGCAAGCAGCAGTTTCCAGGAAGATCCTGGCTCTGCAGCTGCCCCTCTGGGGTGTGGTGCAGCAGCGGCTCTGGGCTCAGTGGGCACAGCAACTGGGCTGAGGGGGCCCAGAGACTCCCCTTGAGGGCATGGGCGAGCCGTTTGCCCTTTTCCACTCCGCTCTCACTCTCCCTTCCCTGCTCGCTCTGTCCAAAATTCGCACTCACTCACTCATCTCTGTGTTTGTACTTTAAGCCTTTCCTCAATAGGAGCAAGCAGACAACACTGCTACCTACTCCGCCGCAATCTTCCCATTCTGTTCCAAATTATTGATTTGAATCCTGGCTTCCTTCCCATGTATATTTTTCTTTATTGCACTTTGTGTAACATTTATTACTTCCTTTATCTTTTGGCTGTAGTCTATGATTTCTCTGAGCACTCTTATCAGCAGTGTTTTGAACTCTGCATCTGATAAGTTGACTATCTCTGTTTCATTTAGTTCTTTTTCTGGGGTTTTATTCTGTTCTTTCATTTGGGCCATATTTTTTATGCCTTCTCAATTTGGCACCCCCCCCTCCCCGTGTTTATTTCTGTGTATTAGGTAGAGATGTTTTTACTCCCTGTCTTAGTAGCATGGCCTGTGTAGCAAGGGCACCTTTAAGTTGTGTGGGGCAGAGCCTTAGGTAATTGCCAGGGCAGGGCCATCTGCTTCATCGCTTTATGGTTCTCTTTGTGGGGGGCTTGGGGAGGAGACAGTCCTGCTGCCTAGCTTATGGTGATTTGCCTAATATGTGCCCCGTTTCCAGTTACTTTACCCACTTCCTGTATGGGATTGGTGCCCTTCCATTTGGTTCTTTGGGGTTTGTGTAAGTTCTAAGACCATGTGAACACTTTGTGAAAATCTGGCAGTTCCTTCCACTGCCCCAATCACCACTGGTTTTTATAGCCAGAGGTAATGGGGGTTTATCTTCCCAGTGCTGGACCCTGGGCTGTGCAGTCTGGCCTGAGGCTGGGATTGCTCCCTAGCTCCCAGGGTACCCCTCCTGATTTTTATCCACCAGATGTGAATGAGGGACCATTCATCCCACCGCTCCTGCGTGTCTGAGCCACACCGCCTCTCTGCCCCATCTTTGCAACTCCGCCCCTCCTTCCCATCTGGATGAATGTGCCTTTTTAAAATTCTTGGTTGTAAGACTTCCATATAGCTCGATTTTCTGACAGTTCTGGTTGTTATTTGTTTTTGAGATCTGATTGTAATTCTATGGTTGCACGATGAGGCAAATCATGCCTACTTACACCTCCATCTTGACCAGAAGTCCAATATTTAGTCCTTTAGTTCTTAACTAATACAAAAGACAGCTAAATTAATGCTTTATACTTCTTGTTTTAATTTTTTTTTTTTTTTTTAGCAAATGGCAAAAAATAAAATTGGTTTTTGAGGGCGTTGATACAGTTGCAAAAATCCTGCTCAATAATGTTCTTGTTGGGAAAACAAACAACATGTTCAAAAGATATGTAAGTACATAATATCAGATTTAAAAAATCCAATTATATGTGTTTGTGTTGTTATTGTGAGTAGATAAAGCTAAGTGCATATTTGCCCGTGCAAGCTGGTCCAAGCTCTTTGAAGTGCTACATAAGTTACTTTATTTCTCTGTTGTCACATTTGTAGGTTGATAAAAATACTATGTATCCTATGGAGTTATTTTGAGAATTTAGTAAACTAATTGTGTAAAATGACTGGCACATTTATTGACACATGGGAAGTACTCAACAAATGCTGTTCCTTTCTCTGTTATTTGGTGATCCAGAGTTTCATGGGAAATGACAACTGGCATACCATTTTAAAAGAAAATGTTCCTTCCTTTCTAGAATAATTACATTGTGGGATCATATTCTGATGTCTCTTCCTTTTCAAGGGTAGATTTTCCAAAACCAAAATAATTTATCACTACATGCTATTTATACCAAAGAGTCATGAAGTGTCTAGGAAATCCTTGGCAGTTCATGGCCATATGTAAATAGCCAGAGCAGACATTACAGAGCTAAATATATTTTCTGCTTGCTCTGTTTACTAGGAGCATCATCTGTCACTACAAACAAGAGGAGAAACCTAGAAATCTAGGTTGGGTAGGAGACTGTACTCAGTTATAATTAAAAGTCGGCAACTTAGTTACACTATTTCAGAAAAGTGTTTTCTCCTGCAAAAAGGCTCAACCTAAACGTTTCAACTATTTTATGCATCTCTTCTTCCATCTCGTATATGCCTATATCTAAACTTTTACGCACAAGGCCATGTCAACATTTGTTCTTTCCTTTCATTCAGAGCTTTGATATTACCCATGTGGTTAAAGCCCTAAACTCCATTGAGCTGCGTTTCCAGTCACCAGTGTTGTATGCAGCCCAGCAGAGCAGAGCCCACACTCGCTACCAGGTGCCCCCAAACTGCCCCCCAAGTGTGCAGAAGGGAGAATGCCATGTCAACTTTATTCGAAAGGTAAATGTCTCATAAATGGATCGGGCTTTAACCTTGAGGGTGGGATGTGCTGGTGTATGAAATGCTTGTTTGAAGACTCCAGTGGAAGTTGGACATCTCTTTCTTGCCCCCTTAATAGGATTTGAAGACATTTAAAAATAAGAGCCAAAAGATTATATGAACTTTTTTTTTTTTTTTTTTAAGTATATTTTATTGATTATATTGTTACAATAGTTCCAATGATTATATGAACTTTTGTGGAGAATTTTTGTCTTTCTAGATTTTTTTCCTTGAAGCATGCTTTAGAACTTACGTAACATCAGGAAAAGGAGACAAAGGGGTGACTAGTAATGTAACTTTACAAATAATTTTTCAATATTGAGGTTTATCAAACTTTACTCCAGGCTGTAGGGTTCATATTTACTAGTGATACTTGTTACTAGGAAGCCTTCTGTAAATAATATGTCTGTTGACATGTTCTTATATTTTACTGGTAGGTTCTAGTAAATTCTAAGATAAGATAACAAAAGCCACAGAGGGATATTTTTCTTTGAGTCTAATATAGTCTAGATGATTTGGATTTATTCTAATTCATGGTTGAATTAGTTTTCTATGTGATATTTAGTTTTTTATTTTTATTTAAAATTATTTTAATTGTGGTAAAATACACATAACACAAAATTTACCATCTTAACCATTTTAAGTGTACAGTTCAGTATTACTAAGCATACTTACATTGCTGTGAAACCAATCTCCAGAACATTTTTCATGCAGCAAAACTGAAACTCTCTACTTATTAAAAGATATGTCCTCATTTACCCTTTCTCCCAGCCGCTGACTACTACCAGTCTTTGTGTTTCTATGAGTTTGACTTCTCTAGATACGTCACATAAGTGGACTCACACAATATTTGTCTTTTTGTGACTGCCTTATTACACTTACTATAATGTTCTCAAGGTTCATCCATGTTGTAGTATGTGTCAGAATTTTCTTCCTTTTCAAAGCTTAATAATATTCCATTGTTTGTATATCGCAGTTCACTTATTGCGGCCTCATTGTATTGTGGGATTTAAAAAAAAATTATATTAAATTATTTATCGTGGATTTTTTGCTATATCGCAGGATTTTGTGGTACTGTGTATTTGTTAAAGTTACGTAGGTTTAAGAGTGTAGAATAAATGTAAGGTTCCTACTTTGCAGGGGCGTCTAGAACGTAATACCTGCGATAAGTGAGGGAATACTGTATACCATGTTTTCTTTATTCATTCATCTGTTAATGGACATTTGAATTGCTTCCACCTTTGGCTATTTTGAGTAATGTTGTTATGTATGGATATACAAATATCTCTTTGAGATCCTGCTTTCAATTATTTTAAAATATATCTCAGAAGTGGAATTACTGCATTACATAATTCTATTTTAAATGTTTTGAGAAATTAGTATTTAATTTTAACAACAAATGTAATCATTGGTTTCATTGTGAAGATACTAAGTGTACTTTTTCAGCACTCATTGACCAGAACACAGTTGATAAGTTCTGATTATTTAAGTTAAGCAGCTCTCTCTTTTTAAAAAAAGTATATTTTATTGATTATGTTGTTACAGTAGTTCCAATATTTTACCCCTTTGCTCCCCTCTGCCCAGTACTCCCCTTCCCTCCAGCAATCCCCCCTGCCCCCTTAGTTCATGTCCATGGGTCATGTATATAAGTTCTTTGGCTTCACCCTTTCCTATATTCTTAACTTCCCCCTATTTCATACCTATCAATTATGCTTTTTAGTCCCTGCACCATATCCCCATTTCTCCCCCTCCCCCCTCCCAGCTGATAACCCTCCAAATGAACCCCATACCTATGATTTTGTTTCTATTCTGGTTTGTTTAGTTGGATTTTATTTTTATTTTTTAGATTCAGTTGATAGTTGTGAGTTTGTTGTCATTTTAATGTTCATAATTTTGATCTTCTTTTTCTTAAGTAAGTCCCTTTGACATTTCATATAATAATGGCTTGGTGATGATGAACTCCTTTAGCTTCACCTTGTCTGGGAAGCACTTCATCTGCCCTTCCATTCCAAATGATAGCTTTGCTGGATAGAGTAATCTTGGTTGTAGGTTGCCTTTCATTACATTGAATACTGCTTGCCAGTTCTTTCTTGCCTGAAAAGTGTCCTCTGAGAAATCAGCTGATAGTCCTATAAGCATCCCCCTGTAGGCAACTGTCCTCCACTATCTTGGTGCCCCCTGTAGACAACTGTCCTCCACTATCTTGCTGCCCCCAGGACTCTGTCTTTATCTTTCACCTTTGGCATTTCAATCATGATGTGTCCTGGTGTGGTCCCCTCTGGGTCCAGCTTGCCTGGGACCCTCTGTACTTCCTGGACCTGTATGTCCATCTCCTTCCCAAAATTTGGGAAGTTTTCTTCATATTTTTTCAATTCTTGCTTCCTCATTTTGCACTGGTTGACTGTTTTTTTTTCTTCCTTATGTTCCAAATCATTGATTTGATCCCCCGTTTCCTTCCCTTCACCATCAGTTTTGTGTGGATTTTCCTTTGTTTCACTTAGCATAGCCTTCACTTCTCTTATGCGTTCGCTGTGCTCAAGCATATCTGTCAAGTCTGTGAGCATCTTTATCACCAGTGTTTTGAATTCTGAGTCTGTTAGGTTGTCTATCTCCTCATCCGTTAGGTTGGCTATCTCCTTGTCGCTTAGTTCTCCCACTGGAACCTTGATCCATTCCCCCTTTAGGGCCATACTTCTCTGGCTCCTCATTCTGACAGGCTCCTGTGTTTGTTTGCCTTTGCGTCCCAGGTAGAGCTGTCGCTCCTGTTACATTGTAAGGGGTGGAGCCTTAGGGATTCGTCAGTACAGGGCGACCTGTTTCACCATGTTGTGGTGCTGTATGTAGGGGAGGGGTCCGAGAGGGAGCAATGCTGCCTGCCCAGCACTTGCCCCTTTTCCAGGCACCTCTCCCACTTCCGTACCAGACTGGTGCCCCTCTAGCTGCTGCCCTGGCTGTTGTTCCCAGAGTGGGTGGGTCTGAGAACGTTCTAGGACCATGGGGGCCCTTTAAACAAGTGGACTCTGCTGAGAGACCGGCAGTTTCTGCCTCCACCCCAAGCCCCACTGGTCTGCACAGTCAGTGGCAATGAGGCTTGATTTTCCCCTGTTCTGTGAGGTCCGGTGAGAAGCTGGGAATGCCCCCCAGGTGTCCCTCCTGACTTTTTAAAACATGTGACTGCGCTTTCTGCCAGCCTGCCGCTGCTGCTGTCGCCTCCACCATGCTGTGTCCTCTCCACCCTAGCTCCGCCCCTCCTACCTGTCTGGATGAGTATTTCTTCTTTATATCTTAGTTTGCTGGATTTCCGTGCAATTTGATTTTCTGGAACTTCTGGTTGTTTCTAGTTTTGAGGTAGTTGTATTCCTTCTTAGTTGTGGAGGGAGACGCAGCATGCCTGTCTACGCCTCCATCTTGCAAGCAGCTCTCTTTAGGCTGGGTAGACTCACCATTAAATCATGTTTCCTTAAAGTAAGTACTAAGGTCAAAATTATACTTTCGCCTGTTTGACTTAGTGTACCCAGATTTGTGTCAGTGGGTGGGTAACCATGTGTTCACGTGGCTGTAACTGAACAGTATGTGCCTAAGCAGTCAGGAGTTTCATGGAATATTTGCGTACTTACACTTCTGTTCAAACTTCAATTTTTGTTTTTTGCCTTTGGCTTCAAATGGCACAGTGGTTTTAATACTAGAGGTTGCACTTTCCCCCTTTCTTCCATCTTTAACCTATTGTTACAGAATGTGGGTCTCCAAAAGTCCCCAGAGCCTGCCGGTTGGGAGATGGGAAAAGGAAACAGCTTTTAAGATGCCTTCACGTTGCCTGTGGCTAGTGTCTTTGTTACACAAATGGCTTTGATATTTCCAAGGCCCCAGCCAGATGGGAGGGGTTTTTGGACCATGGAATGGTATGGAAAGAGCATACAGAACGTGCGCAAGGCTCTATGGATGGTCAGAACTGGTTAACACACCCACCGTGTCAGAGGACGCAGTTAGGGGTTTAAAAATAGGTGGCAGACATTTTATCGAATTTCTCCATGCAGTTTTGAGAAGGGAGAATACCATGTGGCTTTGAAAGGGCAAAGGAAAAACAATGCGTGATCCACTGCAACATGGCACATGTTTTCCTGGACTGTTATATGGAGGCTGATGACATCGTACCCCAGATCCTGGAGGAGACAGCTGACAGATAAGGGATGGGGAACTTCTGGGCATGTTTTTGGCTTCTAGCCTTTTGGGGAGCAAGGGAAGTGCTGGGTCCTGTGGGAGAACAGGGCTCTGAGCTGAAGTGCTCACTGTCCTCCCCAGGTTGGAATATTGCAAATATAGACCTATGTTCCTCAACACTAGTTGTTGGGTTTTACACCAAGGCGCCACGTGAACGAACCCCCTTTCACTCTGTAACACATTCAGAATGAGGATTTCTGGATCCTAATGTGAAAATTGACTTTTCAGGTCGTCTGTACGGGTATGTATATGTTATACATATATCCATGTAGTAGCTTCCCTATACCTCCTCGTCACTTCGTGGCATTTAAAACACACTTTTAGTTTATTTAGATAAACAAACTCCTTTGTCACTAGTATCAGGAATCAGACCCAGGTTTCTTCCCTTGCAGTTAAGTGGAAGGCTATACCTGGGGTTTGTTTCTGACTAGATTGACCTGATCCAGTGGGAAGAGGCCTGAATTGGAGACCGAATCAGGAATTTCGGATCTGAATTCTGGCTTTACAAACTCAGAGGGATCTTAGGCAAAGCCTATCATTTGTGTATGGAGCTAATCTCTTCCCTTCCTTCCTTATTGTTAATATGAAGATACAGTGAAATATTAATGTAAATGCACTTTCCATAATTAAGTGCTAGACAGCTATTTTAAATGTAGGGTGGTGATAGTATTTATTTTGGAGACTTAGTTCTATAATTACAGATCTCTAAGTGTACAATTGCCAAAATACCTCAGCTTAGCTTCTGTGAACTTAGTGGGATGGAAGTGTAGAGTGGATATAATGAGGAAATGTTACTCTCCATTTATTCTTTGACCCCTCTTCTTTCTCCACCTCTTACCACTGCTTCTTTCTCTATCTAGCTTGAATGGTGGAACCCATCACCTCCCCTGCCGTCTCTGGAATATTCCACACCATGCTTCTTGCTTTCCATTGACATCCCTGGCTATTCCTCCTCAGTCTCTTTATCCAGACCAACCTCCTCTTAAAAGCCTTACTGTTCAGTCCTCTCTCTGTTCTAGACACTTAACTGTCACAGTTTCTGTCAGGAAGGTGTGGCTTAGCTGGGTGTCTCTGGCTCAAGGTCATTCATGAAGTTACAGTGGAGCTGTGGACCAGGACTGCAGTCATCTCCAGGCTGACTAGGCCTGAAGTGTTTGTGTCTAAGTTCCCTCATGTGGTGATTGGCAGGCCTCAGGCTAGCTTTCATGCCCACTGCTATGGACCTCTCTCTACAGAACTGCCTCACAACATGGCAGCTGGCTTCCCCCTTGGCCAAGAGAGTAGGAGAGAGCTCCCCAAGCAGAAGGTGCAGTGTTTTATAACCTAATTTTGGACGTTATCACCTCTGCTGTATTCTGCTAGTTAGAAGTGATTTGCTAGGCCTAATCCATACTTAAGGGGAGGGAATTCCACAGGGGCATGAATACTAGGAGGGGATCATTGTAGGCCATTTTATTTTTATTTATTATTATTATTTTTTAATCCTCATTCGAGGATATATTTATTGAATTTAGAGAGAGACAAAGCGAGGGGAGAGAGATGTGAGCAAGAAATATCCTGTAGGCACCCCGACCAGGGATGGAACCAGCAACCTAGGTCTAAGCCCTGACCAGGAATCGAATTTGCAACCTTTTGGTGTATGAGACAATGCTCCAACTAACTGAGCCACCCTGACAGGGCATTGTGAGCCATTTTAGATCCTGAGTATAGGACACACACGCATACACATACAGTATTATGGACTTAATTCTGTGCTCCTTCCCTTCTAATTTGTATGTTGAAGTCCTAACCCCTTCGGCTCAAAATGTAATCCTATCTGGAAATAAGGTCTTTAAAGAGATGACTAAATTAAATAGACTCTTAGGGTGGGTTCCAATCCAATAAAAACGATGTCCTTACAAGAAGAGGAAATTTGGACAGCAGAGAGAGACGCTAGGGATGTGTGCATGTGCACAGAAAAAAAGATTATGTGAGGGCCCAGCGAGAAGGCACCGGCTGCAAGCCTCGGGGAGAGGCTTCAGAGGAAACCATCCCTCCCAACACCAACATGTTGGAGTTCCCAGCATCTAGAACTGTGAGAAACTAAATTTCTGTTTAAGCCACCGAATCTGTGGTATTTTGTTATGGCAGCCCTAGCAAGCTGATATATACTTTTACAATATTTTAAAAGGAAAGGTTTTTTAAAAATAATGTTTACATTTCATGGTAACCAGTATCTATGTTCTTTTTTTCCCTTGAAATTTCAGGAGCAGTGTTCCTTTAGTTGGGACTGGGGGCCTTCCTTTCCTACCCAGGGCATCTGGAAAGATGTCAGAATTGAAGCCTATAATATTTGTCAGCTGAACTACCTCACGTTTTCCCCTGTATATGGTAAGCTAAGACATGTGATTTCTTTTTTTACTTTTTTGAGCCTCTTCTGTGTTGCAAGAATTGGGTTTATAATTTGAATATATAGATTTACTTTCCAGGGCCTTATTTAAAAAAATTTTGTGACACATTAAACTAAAAAAAGTGAAAAATGTACAAACTGTGATTTGTAATAAAAATTTGCAATGTAAAGCAGATAAGTAGACAGGTAGATCACTTTTAACATATTTTGAAAAGAATGAAAGTGCGAGTAGCTCTAGTTTTCCTGAGCTAAGTGTTCTTTCTCTTCTCTTCTTTTCTTTCTTTTTCCTTTCCTTTCCTTTCTTTTCTTTTCCTTCCTTCCTTTCAGATTTTACTTTTCTAAAATTCTCTTTTTGCATTCTGCACACTGACACAGAAGTAAAAGAACAAGACTGAAACTTAAACATGAAAGAATTCTCCACAGTTTCACAATTTTATACATTTACTTACATGTCAGTGAAAAATCACCATTACAAAATACAACAAATTATATTTAAAAAATATATTCAAGTATGAAAAGTACTGTACTCTTGATGTCTTCACCTCCTTCTCTTTTGTGTACTTATGTATAACACATTGTTTTCTTGGATAAATGCATCCCCATACTCATGTGTATTCTTCAGCTGTCCATTTACATATTTTTCTGTCTGCTCCAAGGCTATATTCATGTAGCCATCCAGGCAAACCAGGATAATCCACTCCAGAATTTAATTTTACCACAACTGGTCACTAGGGGTTTGCTTCTGCAGACTCATTTTAACAATCCTGATCAGAAATTTGGGAGGTGGGACAGCTGAGTTCTAATCTCAGCTCAGCTACTTAATTAGCTATGTGAGTCAGATAACTCATTTCACCTCTCATGGCCTCAGGTTCCCCCTTTTGAGGCTGGGACCCAGAGATCCTTCTCCAGGCACCCCACAAGCCAGCCTCTGCAGATGGCGGGATGGGATAAGACTGAAACTCAAGTGTTCTTTCCTAAAAGAATTGGGCCTGCTGGTTTGTATTCCTTTTCGCTGCCTGTGTGGTCGCTTTTGCTGCCCTGAGATCTTGATTTGGTCAAAGATCAAAGATCTTGATTTGGCTGACTTTCTGTCACCTCACATTTTCTCCGCGGAAGGCCAGGACACACCAGCATTTTTAAGAGTTAAAAATAAACTGGGAGGCAAATAAGGCATAAAGAAAGTTTTGTAAGGTAAAGTATACTTGTTTTTCATTTGAAGGAACTATTCACAAGAAAGGAGCATTGAATGAAAGCTCAGAAATATCACAGGTGTCAGTGAATCAGTTAAAAGTTCATCAAATATTTGTTGAGTTCTTGGCCCAGCACTGTGTTTGTTTGGCGTAGGAGGGAAATATGTTTCTCATTCCTGCATGTTGATGGGGCAGGGAGGGGAGATATAAGGGAATACCAAACCAAACATATTGTGTAATGGCCTTCTGAGAGGGGACCCCAGTAGTTCAGAAAATCGATGATAGTGAGGATTTGAGAAGTTAAGAATATCAGGGTGAATGAGAGTGGATCTTCTTTTCTTTTTTAATTGAATTTACTGGGGTGGCATTGGTTAATAAAATTATATAAGTTTCAAGTGTACAATTCTATAATACATCATCTGTATATTGTATGGTGTGTTCACTACCCCAAATCAAGACTCCTTCCATCACCATTTACTTCCTCCTGTATCCTCTTCTACCTCCTCCACCTGTTGAAGGTGGATCTTCAGTATTGGCTCATGATGCGCAGTCCAGTTTCATGCAGATCTAACTCGGTGAAATCAGTAAGCAAGAATGTGATATGTCCGTACAAGAGTTCTGCTATCTTTAGGGCACTGACGACGCTAGACAGCTATTTAATCAAACCAAATCTGTTTTTGAAGACGGAAGACAAAAACAAATCAGAGATAGTTGATAGCTGAGATCATTTGGTGCTGCTGGTATTTTTAAATGTTAAAAAGGCATTAAGAGATCTAATTTAATTTGTATCTAAAAATATGGCTGTTTTAGCTCTCTAGTTTAGTGCTTCTCAAACTATTTCTTAGAGGTATAACTTGAACTGAGTTGTGCTACTAAAATCAAATAATGGCTGTGGTTCATTCTCCCCTATCCACACACCTAGTTTTTCTCAGGTGTATATATAGTGAAGTCTAGTTTCAGAAGGAGTCTCATTTTTCAAAAAGTTATTTATTTAATAGTTTTGAAGCTTAATCAGTATTTTAGGTGGTTAGCAAAAAATACTGAGTTTCTGAGGCCTGAAAAAATTTGAATAACACTGCTCTAGTTTATTTAAAAATTTTGACTTTGAGGCTAAACATTTCTTCTTGAATGTGAGTCATTAGAATTCAGTTTATTAGTCACTAACGTGTGTGAATGAATGGTATCTGAATTAAATCAATTAATTTAAATGATGCTTAAAATTTAATTATATTCTGTGTAATCAGTTCTTCATGTGGTCTACATTTTAAATGTTTTATGACTGCACTTTATTTTGTGCTTAACATAGAGAAAAATATGTTTCCTGTTCAAAAGATGTGCCCTATGCAGAGTAAGCAGTAATCCTTATATTTCTGATTATTTTTATAGATTTCACTTTGTTTATTTGATGTAACAAAGAAAATTGAAGCATGAATTTATGAAAGCATTAGAAGGGGAACTTCCTTTAGGAGTGTTTTCAGAATTTTTCTCATCATTGAAATCAATAGGAATTTTTATTTTATTTTATTTTATTTCATTTTATTATTGTTTATGCTGTTACAGTTGTCCTAATTTTTCCCCCTTCATCCACCTCTGCCCAGCCTATCCCCCAGCAAAAGAAATTTTTAAAAGTTGAAAAATAATAAAGAGAATAAGCTAATATATTCTAGATAGTTTTATGTATTTATTTGGTATATACTACAAAGTTGGCATTGTGAGTTACTAAAAAGTTTATAATATATAAAATTTTTATTTAAAACAATATATTAATTTTTAGTATTTAGTGCACACAGTGACTGAATATTAATATTATAGATAATTTGTATTTTATTCTTCTGCTCAGCTGTGTTTTCTAAATTTTGACATTGAGCCTATAGTGGTGTTTCTATAGTATGGGAAAAAAGTAGCTAAAACAAACTAATCTATTGTGTAATTTCAGCCAACTCATTATGAAGGGCTAAACTAATTTGACTGTGTGACACTTTCTACTTTCTCCTGTTGAGACTATAAAAGGATAACATTTTTTGCTTTTCCAAATGTTCAATTTATTTCTTAATTTAAAATTAGTAAATTTATCCCTGAAGATCAAATGACAATAATTTCCCAATATAATTGTGTATAGTATGACAGAAAAAAGGCTGATAGACTTTTAAAAAATTAGCTTGAAATTCTTGTGAATAAATTTACTTTATACACACGCACACACACACAGAAAGTAAATCATATATATATAAATATATTTTTCTGTATTCTCAGTCCTTATAGTAGTTGTTACTAAACTTTAGCACCTTTCAATATCCTATGGTCATTTGATTTTGTCCTAACCTCAGCTTCCTAAATGATTTTTATATCTTCTTAATATTCAAAATAATGAAAACACATTTGTATTTGACAAAAATACTGAGGTCAAAGGAAAACAAGAATTTTTCCCATTATCTCTTAGGCTCTTGTCATTTTTCTAGGTATTAAAGCACACCAGTGCATTGATGTGACTTTCTTTGAAACCTCATTAGAAAATATTTGAATGATTCATCCTTAGCCATGAAATATTCTAAGCAGGTTTTAAATAGCAATAGCTGTTTTAGGATACCCATATTTTCAGTATTTTAAACAGTGAAGGATTGACCCCAGTATTGAAAGGGGAAGCTCAGATGCTTGTTACCAGGTGTGGAAACCCAGCAACATTCCACTGTTCTTTGCCTTTGGGGTGGGGAAGGAAGACTAACCCTGTCTGCTGGGGAAGGGGGAGTAAAGTCTGGGCTGGACTTGGGTTTCCAAGGTGTGGTGGGAAGGGATCTGGGGAGAAGACTACTGGTGTGTGGGGCGTGATACCCCACTTCCAGAAATTTGGACTTTTACAAGCAAATAATCTAGCCAAAAACACAGGCCCTGTGTGGTAGCGGTGGTGGTGGTGGTGGAGTTAGGGTGTGTGTGGGTGGCTGGGGATTCATTTATTACTTTCTCTATGCTAGGTCTTTCGTATTTGTAATCTGATGTGAAGTGTTCACATTAGGCCGTAAGATTAATCATGGAGGGATGATTGTCTAGTTTCTTGAGCTTTTCACAAGTTTACATAAACATATTAAGTCTAAATATATAGTATGTTCTGATGAAATCCTTCATTGTTTAATCTTCTGTTACCTCAGTTATAGAAAACATAGTGTAGAGATGTTTATCAGCGTGTGAATTCTTCTTGAGCTCAGGTGAGCTGTGGATCTGAGCTGTTCTGGAGCATCTCACAGATGCTGCCTCCCCCGACCCTCTTCAAATTAACGTGCTCCCCGCTTCTCCCCCCGACCAGAGCACCTCCTCCTCCATTCTCCAAGACTTAGCCTTGAGCTGGAGGCTGAGTCTGGCTCTCAGCTGCGCCCTGGCCTATCCAATAGAAGTCTCTATGGAAGGTCAGTGCTGACCTTTGCTTACAGCTTAATACAATAGAACGAAAGATTTGTCAATCTTGCTTAATGCCTTGTTTGATGTATTTATTTTCTTTGTGGCATTCATTTTGAATCACTTTCATTTATCATTGAATTATTTATTCATGAAAATGACAGTATTCACCTTTGAAAATATCTTTATGGGTAGCTAGCTACATTGCTTGAATAATCTCTTCTCTGATTAGCTCCCTTGTTGCATAAATAGTTTTTTCCCCTCTGGAATTTACCAATTTATCCTTGTTTTTTGGGGGGGACTGGCGGGGGGAAGGGGAGGCGGTTTGCATCTGTATTGCCTGGATTTTTTCTCTGAGGGTTTTGTCCTGCTGAGTAGGCAAGGAGATCTTTACTGCTCAGTGAAGGGGAAACAGCTGTTGGAATTAACAGTGAACCTGCTTCTCTGGCTAATGCAAGCTGTTAGTTTTCTGAAAAGCAGCTGCTGAAATCTGTGCTATGATTCCAGCAGGAGCACAGGAAAACCTCCTACGTTTCAGTTTCAGCATTTTGTGGCTCGGTCGTTTCAGCTTGTTGTCATTACTGTTTCTTCCAATGTGCGGGACTACCTTTTCACTGTAGCTTTTCATCCCCTGTTAAAGATGCAAGAAGAGCGCAGGCAAGAGGAAGAACTGTGAGCAGCTCAGCAGGGTGAAGCTAATCAAGGCAGCTGTCTCTGAATAGCTACCCCCCCCCCCCCCCAAGATAGATGAAGCATCTTTTTTATCTTGCATAAGCAGTCTACCAATGTTTGCAGATCTGTCCCAGGCTGACCTTAATGTTCTTCCATTTCTTTGCCAATTCTTAACCCTCCAAATGTTATCTGGATTCTTAATTGTGACCTTGGAGTATATTTTATTTCTCTAAGTAGATTTAACACCTTTGCTTTTTTGAGTTGGGGTGTAACTTATAGTGCTTGTCAAGGTTTACAGGCAGTAATTATTCAAGAAATATATTTTGAGTGTTTGACAGAAATTCTCACATAACTGTTGCCATGACCTCAGCAGGTAGTTTAGGTTACAAAGATGGTGTTTTGACAAATGGAGGAACTGTGGCACCATATAATTATGCATTAGTGGAGGTGAGGGCCTAAGTGTGGAAGAACCTACTTTTTCTTAAAGCTAGGCATATGACTAAAAGAAGACATTGATACATGAGGCTTCATTGCAATCAGTTCTGCAATTGCTGTTAGTAATGGACACCCTTGAATGAATGTAAATCAGCCAACTTCTTATTTTCTATTTTCATATCTTCTTACACATTTTTTTCCTCTTAGACAACAGAACAGAGCTGTTTTTTCCTTCCCAACCACATCTTGACAAAGAAGTAGTCTGTATAGGAATATAAAAGGAGCTGCTGTGTTTTAGAGGATTCTAAAGGTTAGTTTATTGGCCACATATACACAAATTGGAGCTGTCTTGAAGACTGCATGGAGAAGCAGCACACAGTAATCTGGGCTGTGGAGTTGCTTATTCTTTCTACAAATTCCCATTCAAGTCAGACTCTTGGTGGTTTCTTTGTTTGTTCTTGTTTTTATTTTGAAAGAAACCTCACTGAATCAGCTTTGGAAAAACCTGAAAATGAGTCAGTGGCAGAACCACATCATCTATCATCCGCTGGTTGCCACCTGGTTGGTTGAGGTTACATGGAACAAATGTCGATTGTCAGGGAGTAGGACAGCAGCTAGGACATCATTGAGTTGTCAGGCCAGGGAAGAGCTCAAGCTGTATAGAGAGCAGGTCAGCCTGGCCTGTCTACCCTGTTTTGTTAAAGAGTTCCTGTCCTGTTTGGGCCCAGTGTTGATTAGTCAGGGTGAGGAGAGATGTAAAACTTGGTGTAGTTGGGAGCGAGTCATGGGAGGGAATTTTGAGTCATTTAAGAGTCTTTCTTCTTTCCTCCACCCCTTCTCAGTACTCTGTGGATTTTTGAGATGATCTTGCATTCCACTTCAGGAGAGCTGGGTGGGGTGGTGAGAGGTAATTTTTAGGAGAGAGAGGATAGGAAACTGTATTCAAGAAATGGGTCTTAATTTATGAGGGAACTCTTCTTAACTAGGAAATAGGGTTATATATTTTAAAATTAGCAAGTGAAAAGAAGTGAACAGATAATACCAGGAAAATTATTGATTATTGAAGACTCTAAATGTGCTTTGTGAACTTAAACTACTGAAGACTTAATTTCTCCATGGCTTCTGGAAGAAAGGGCTGAACTATCTGGAAGAAGAGGAGAGGGCAAAATATGTTGGTATAGTGACTCAAGTGATGACACCATAGGCTTGTGAATCTTTGTATTGAGTTTTTAATTCCACAGCCTTAATTTTTCCATTTAGTGGCACCGAAGGGAGCCAACAGGATGAGCTCCAGAGGAGTGCCAATTTACTTTAGAACTTCCCATCTTCTAAAAGTAACAGAGACTGGGGAATTTTGCCAGCTCTTTGGGAATTGCACTGTTTGACCAGAGACCTGTATAGGCAGTGAATTCGCCCCTGCTGAAGAAGTGATAGGCAGCAGCAAAGGAACTGGCTTGAACTCGGTGGTTACAGGTTGGTAGGAGATGCCTAGAGGACAGAACTTACATGTTTAGGTGGAAATTAAAGAAAAGTGGATTTCAAATCAGTGTAAAGAATGACTTGACAATAGTTAAGGCTAGCAAAAAAAGGAAGCCTGTTTTGTGAGGGCAGAGGTTTTTGTCATAGATATTAAAGAAAGATTAGGATGATCTCTTGGAAATAGTCTAGCAGAGGGGTCAGCAAACTTTTTCTGTAAAGGGTCAGGTAATAAATATTTTAGGCTCTTAAGGTCACATGGCCTTTACTGCAATTACTCAACTATGCTGTTGGTGTGTGAATACCACCAAAGACAACATGTAAACAAACGAGCATGGCTGTTGTCTTAGCTTGCTTGGGTGGCCATAACAAAGGACCATGGACTGGGGGATTTCAGCAACAGAAATTGAATTGAAGTTGGGAAGTCCAAGATGAAGGTGCTAGCTGATTCAGTTTGTGGTACGCGCTGTCATCCTGGCTTGCAGATGGCTGCCTTTCTGCAAGTGGGTGGGGTGCAGGTGGGGAAAGAAAGAAAGATCTCTTCCACTTCATTAAAGCCATAGTTCTATCAGATTTGGGTGTGACCTTTATGACCATATTAAACTTAATTACCAGCTAAAAAACCCTGTCTCCAGATACAATCACATTGCAGAGTTAGGGCTTTAACATATAATTTTTTGGAGGGTAGAGGCACATGATTCAGTGTTTCAGTAACATTTTATTTATGAAACAAGAGGTGGGTCAGATTTGGCCCAAGGACCATAGTTTACCAGCCTGGAAACCAAACACTCATCGTAAAGTAGAGTATGTGATCTAGCAGCATGTTTCTAGTTCAAAGCTTTTATGAATCTGTGCTGTTGTGGTTAAAGACTTAGGCAAAAGACATATTTGATACCTAGCATAGCTTGATATCATGAAAACAAAGTGTCCCCTGTATAATAAGACCCCCTCCTCACTATAAATGTCCTGAGCACCACTGAGACATGGTTTAGGGGACATTATTTGGGTCAGAATGGCATAAAGCTGAGGCTAACTGTACAGTCTCTTATTTCAGACTGTCTTGGTTCACATCCAAGCTCTTAGGCAAGTTACTTTTTTTCTGCCTCAGTTTTCTCATCTATATGATAATGATAATAATAATAGGATTTACCTTATAGCAATGTTGTGATGTTTCAGTGAGTTAATACGTGTTGAGAGCATTAAACAATGCCTAGCTCATAGTAAATTCTTTGCAGCTGTGATCTATTACTTTTTCTTAAGAGCATTCAGAGGAAATATGATAGGCATCTAAAGATTATGCAGCTGTCAAATATTTAGGGATATTTTAGAAAATAAACAACATGTATTGGATTGGAGTACGTGCTACTGTTTAAAAAACAATAAAAATGTCATAAAAGGAAAACTGAGAGACTTAGTATATACTTAGTAGGAAAAAAGCATCTTTAACTAAAAGTGTGGCTATCTTGATATATTTTTCTGTGTCTTAGAAAAACATGGGGACTATGGGTAGGTAACCTGAAAAATTGGCTGGATCAAAGCAAACCTAATTCAGGACTCATTGACTTGTGTTCCTAAGAATGAATCAATTAATAAATAGAAATAGTTCTTAAGTTCAGGATTAGGTTTTCTTCAGTGCGCACAAATCCATCTACACTTTTGGCCGATGAAAGAGGCAAGTGATGGGAGGTGGCATGATCTTCCTTAGAACAGGTCTGGTGTGGAAGGAATGCCAATTATAAAGTCGTTGGTCATTGATCAACACACAAATTTGTGTTGATGAAATTGGAAAGTTTTCATTCCCCTCCTTATTTGGAGAGAAGGTTCCCTAAGCTATTTCTCAGCCAATAGCCTTCTCTCATCTCTTCTTCAGAGGGAAAAACAGAAGCCACTTAGTAGGCACTCCCTCAATTTCTTGCCAGGAATCATACAAACTGAAGTGCATCATCACTGCCTTTTGTGGCAGTCAAGAATGTGAACCGTCGTTGGCAGCTGTGACACCTTGCCCATCCAGGCTTTTTGGGCACTTTATCTCTGATTTCTCCTGTGTAACCTAAAAAAACATGGGTCTGCTTTTCTGCCTTGCTCTTGCCCAAGGCTTGCTTTGGCATAGTGTCTTGTTTAAAAACTGAAACTCAAGCACAAATCCAAACCTGGAGATATTAAATGGATGATAGAAGAAGGGATTATATTGTACATACATAATTTAAAATGCTACTTCAAAACCCTCTTGAAACTTTCTACCCCACCCCCAAACTCCACTCCCAGATTCCCACTGTTAAGGCAGCAGTCTCACCTTTCTTTTCCCCCCATAATCTTCCTCTTCAGCGTTGCTCCCTCTTTCTTTTGTTCTCCTCCTCTCCATTCCTAGATTTTCCAAGTGACACTTTCCTTCCCTTTTTACACAGGTAGAGATTTCATTTCTCTCTGCTTCTTCCATCTGTATCCTGGTATATCACTGTGATAGGTCCCTAGTGATTTTTTTAAATACCAATTTGATGCTGTTATCTTCTCTGATGAAATACCTGCTATGGCTCCCCATTGATCTAGCGTGAAGTCGCCACACTCCTCACATGATCCAGCATGAGCTGGACCTTGCATACTTCCTCAGTCATGCTGGTCTCCCTCACCAGTTTCATCAATGCCTAAGTCCCTATTAGGTATGGCATTGCTCATTCTTACTCATGGCTCTTCGTACTTGCTTTTGCTGTGCCCAGAGTACTTGTTTTCCTCTGAACTTAGCTATAGCAGCCTTCTGGGCTCAGCTAGATACTTCTTTTTCATAAAGGCCTTCCCTTACCCTCTGTAATTAGGTGTCAGAGACTTACTTAGTTTGTGAGGGTAGGGCCAAGTTCATCCCGGTCAACCATTTCATTCCCATACTTAGCAAAGTACACAGCACATGGAAGTTTCTTAGTAAATATTTCTTGGATAGACAATCTATATTAAAATATAATTCTATTATTTTATGTTTGACTAATTCAAATACATCTGAGTTTATACCTTATTATATGGCTTAAAATCCTCAGTATTTTTTACTTTATAGAAAGGAACAAGCATTTATCAATCTTGAAAAATTTGTTATCTTTTCACTTGCAGTTTTCTATTTGTGCCCTATTTATAAAGTTTTTATGGCTTATGATTGTAATACTTTTTAGAGTAGAGTATGTGTAAAGTATATAATTTTAATTATTCTTCTCCAGGATAAAGGCATAAACTGAAGATGAAAAGAAATTTCCGCTGAACTTTTTACTATGGCAGCTTTTGTGAAGGACTTACTAGAGGCTTCTTTGGTCTTTTCTTTGGTGACTCCTAAGGAGTTCAGTGAAAATGTTGATATATTTTTAATATATATATTTTTCTTTTCTTTTTCTCTTTATGCCTTAGATAACCATGCCCAGCAGTGGAATCTTGAAATAGAGTCTTCTTTTGATGTTGTCAACTCAAAGCCAGTCTCTGGTCAAGTGATTGTAGAAATCCCTAACTTGCAAACACTGTGGACATATAGCATTGAACTTCAGCCTGGGGAAAGGATTCTTAAGTTCTTTGTGAAAATTAACAAGGTGAGTGATGGTACTTCCTGAGAAGTAAAAGCAATATGAGATGAAAAGCACTACTGATCAAAAGAAATGGTTAGAATGAACAGTCTGAGTTTGAAAGAAAATGCACTTTTTTCATTTTCTCCTTCACTTTTAGCTTCTCACATCTTTGTGTCTGTATGTGCAAATTAAGGAATGATTTTCCCAGGTCTTAAGATTTAGAAAATGGAATGTATATGTTAAATTTGGCATCATTTTCTCTCAAGAACCAGATGTATTATATTTTAATTTTCTGCAGTATTTGTAGTATTCTAAATCCAAAATACATCCTAAGCATTATATTTAAATACAGTGATTATTTTTGGTACTTGTAAATTAGTTTGAATATTGGTGCTTATTCTACATGCAGAATTCTAATTCCATGATCTTTCATGGGTAGAAGCAGGCTAGATTTTACCTTTTTTCTTTTTAAAATTTCTCTTTCCTTATTAAAATTGATCTAATTGATAATTGTGAATGGAAAAGGATGGAGCAAATCAACATTCAGTAACTGCTTATAGTATAAAAGCTCTAATCTCTTTACATTTATATTAATACAGGCTCGTTGGCTGACGATAGCGTGATAGAGAGTGGGGGATACTTTTTGAGGGTGTGGGTCTCCTGCCTGGGCTGTGTGTTTATGTTTTTAACAGCATATCCACAAAAGAACTCAAGACAAAGTGGATAGAGTGACTCTCAACCAACAAGCCAGAAGGAAGATCCTAACAAAGAACATCTGAAATATAACCAAACAGCATAAACAAACGACATAAAGGGTAGCTCAAGAACATCAGGCTCAGGATATCAAAGAGACTGCACCACTGAACCCCCAGATCTCCGATAAAGAATCTCACACCACAAAGGAGGGAAGTCAAAGCAGACCACCCCCCCAAAAAAACAAATAAATAAATAAATAAAAACAAACAAAAAGAATCCAACATGGTAAGACGCAAAAATAACCCCTCAATGAAGAGAAAAGAGGAATCCTCAGAAAGAGAGATAGATGAAATAGACATAGCCCAAATGTCAGACATGGAATTCAGAACAATGGTGGTAAAGAAGCTCAATATACTCGACATCCTTAAAATCAACTCTGACAACCTCCAAGGAAGTTACCAGCAGCTCCAAGAAAATTACAGGGAACTTGCAGAGAACTACACCAGCATAAAAAAAGACATAGAAACTGTTAACAAGAACCAGGAAGAACTTAAGAATGCAATCTCTGAACTGAAAAACACAGTAGAATCAGTCAAAAGCAGACTAAACGAAGCAGAGGATCGGATTAGTGAGTTAGAAGATAATGTAGAGAAAAACTCCCAGACAATACAGCAAAATGAAAAACGATTGAAAAAATATGAACAAGATGTAAGGGAATTACAGGATAGCATTAGGAAAAATAATTTAAGGATCATCGGAATACGAGAAGAAGAAGAAAAGGAACATGGAATTGAAAAACTGATAGGAGAAATAGTGACAGAAAATTTTCCGAACCTGATGAGAGAAAAAGTTATACAAGTTCAGGAAGCACAGAGAGTTCCAATGAAGAGGACCCTCCCAAAACCCACTCCAAGGCACATCATAATTAAAATGGCAACATTTCAAGGCAAAGAGAGAATCCTAAAAGCAGCAAGAGAAAAAGAGCAAATAACATACAAGGGACCTCCGATAAGGCTATCAACTGATTTCTCAACAGAAACATTACAAGCCAGAAGAAGATGGTCAAAAATATTTCAAGCAATGGAAACAAAGGCCTACAACCAAGAATACTCTACCCAGCAAGGCTCTTGTTCAAAATAGAAGGTGAAATAAGGAGTTTCTCAGACAAAGGAAGACTGAAAGAATACATCTCCACCAAACCAGCATTGCAAGAGATGCTAAAGGGAGTGTTCTAAGCAAAAAGAAGAAAAGAACAAGAGAGGAGAGGAACAGAGGTACAAAGGGCAATGAATAAGTACACGTCAATAATAACCTTAAATGTAAATGGATTAAATGCTCCAATTAAAAGACATAGGGTAACGGAATGGATAAGAAAACAGGACCCACATATTTGCTGTCTACAAGAAACACACCTGAAAACAAAAGATTTACACAGACTGAAAGTAAAGGGATATAAAAAAATATTCCAAGCAAACGGACCGGAAAAAAAAGCCGACGTAGCAGTCCTCATATCAGACAAAACGGATTTCAAAGCAAGGACAATAAAAAGAGACAAAGAAGGACATTTCATAATACTTAAAGGAACAATCCATCAAGAAGATATGACTTTGATAAACATATATGCACCCAACATAGGAGCACCCAAATACATAAAGCAAATACTAGAAGACCACAAAAAGGATATCAACAACAGCACACTCATAGTAGGGGACTTCAACACTCCATTATCAACAATAGACAGATCATCAAAGCAAAGAAACACCAAGGATATACAGGCATTGAACAACACACTAAACCACATGGATCTAACTGATATATATAGAACTTTCCACCCCAAAGAAGCAAAATATACATTCTTTTCAAATGCACATGGGACATTTTCAAAGATAGACCACATGATAGAACACAAAACAAGCCTCAACAAATTCAAGAAAATTGAAATCATATCAAGCATCTTTTCAGATCACAATGCCTTGAAACTAGAAATCAACCTCAGAGGAAAAAATCAAAGACACCCAAACTCATGGAGATTGAATAACATGCTATTAAATAATGAATGGGTTAACAATGACATCAAAGAAGAAATCAAGAAATTTCTAGAAACTAATGATAATGAGCACACAACAGCCCCAAACCTGTGGGACACAGCAAAAGCAGTCCTGAGAGGGAAGTTTATAGAAATACAGGCATATCTGAAAAGGATAGAAGAATCTCAAATAAAAAAACTAACCATAAAGCTACAAGAACTAGAACAACAACAACAAACAAAGCCTAGGGCAAGAAGAAGGAACGAAATCATCAAGATCAGAGCAGAACTAAGTGACATAGAGACTAAGCAAACAATCCAAAAGATCAACAAAACTAGGAGCTGGTTCTTCGAAAAAATAAACAAAATCGACAAGCCTCTAGCCAGTCTAATCAAGAAAAAAAGAGGGAAGACCCAAATAAACAAAATCAGAAATGAAAGAGGAGAAATCACGACTGATACCACAGAAATACAAATGATAGTTAGAAATTACTACAGACAACTGTATGACAAGAAATTTGACAATCTAGAAGAAATGGACAAATTTCTAGAAACATACAACCTTCCAAAACTGAATCAAGAAGAAGTGGAAAGTCTCAATAGACCAATAACAAAGAAGGAAATTGAAACAGTAATCCAAAATCTCCCTGAACACAAAAGCCCTGGACTGGATGGCTTCACAGGCGAATTCTACAAAACATTCAGGGAAGAACTAACTTCTATCCTCCTCAAACTGTTCCAAAAAATCCAAGAAGAGGGGAAAATCCCAAACTCTTTCTATGAAGCCAGTATTATCCTAATCCCCAAACCAGGGCAAGACACAACAAAGAAAGAAAACTACAGGCCAATATCACTGATGAACATAGATGCTAAAATCCTCAATAAAATATTGGCAAACAGGATCCAGCAAAACATCAAAAAGATCATACATCATGATCAAGTGGGCTTCATTCCAGGGATGCAAGGATGGTTTAATATTTGCAAATCAATAAATATAATACATCACCTAAACAAAATGAAAGACAAAAATCACATGATCATATCAATAGATGCAGAAAAAGCATTTGATTAAGTACAACACCCATTTATGTTGAAAACACTCAGCAAAATGGGAATAGAGGGAGCATACCTTAACATAATTAAGGCTATATATGAGAAGCCTGAGGCCAACATCATACTCAATGGACAAAAACTGAAAGCATTCCCCCTGAACTCAGGAACTAGACAAGGTTGTCCACTCTCTCCACTCCTTTTCAACATAGTATTGGAAGTCCTAGCCACAGCAATCAGACAAGAAAAAGAAATAAAAGGCATCCAAATTGGGAAAGAGGAAGTAAAACTTTCATTATATGCTGATGACATGATAGTATACCTAGAAAATCCTATAAACTCCACTAAAAGACTACTCGATATAATAAGTGAATTTGGCAAAATCGCAGGGTACAAAATAAATATACAGAAATCTAAGGCATTTCTGTACACCAACAATAAAATAGCAGAGACAGAAACAAAAAAGAAAATACCATTTACTATAGCAACACGAAAAATAAAGTACCTAGGAGTAAACTTAACCAAAGAGATAAAAGACCTGTACTCTGAAAATTACATAACATTGAAGAAAGAAATTAAGGAAGATACAAATAAATGGAAGCAAATACCATGTTCTTGGATGGGAAGAATCAACATCATCAAAATGGCCATACTACCCAAAGCAATTTACAGATTCAATGCAATCCCTATTAAAATACCAATGACATATTTCACAGACCTAGAACAAATACTCCATAAATTCATATGGAACCAAAAAAGACCCCGAATAGCAAAAGCAATCTTGAGACAGAAGAACACAGCAGGAGGAATCACAACACCAGATATCAAACAATACTACAAAGCCACTGTAATCAAAACAGTCTGGTACTGGCATAAGAACAGACATATAGATCAGTGGAACAGAATAGAGAGTCCAGAAATAAATTCAGGACTATACGGTCAACTAATATTTGATAAAGGAGGAAGGAACATAAAATGGAGTGAGAAGAGTGTCTTTAACAAATGGTGCTGGGAGAACTGGATAGGGACCCGCAAAAAAATGAAACTAGACCACCAACTTACACCACACATGAGAATAAACTCAAGAGGGATCAAAGACTTAAATGTAAGCCGTGACACCATAAAAGTCCTAGAGGAAAACATAGGCAAGAAAATATCAGATATCTCACGTAACAATTTCTTCACGGATACATCTCCTAAAGCAAGAGAAATAAAAGAAAAAATAAATAAATGGGAGTACATCAAACTAAAGAGTTTCTGCTCAGCAAAAGAAAACATCAGCAAGATGAAAAGGAAACCAACCATGTGGGAAAACATATTTGCCAATGACATCACAGACAGGGGACTGATTTCCAAAATATATAAAGAGCTGATACGACTCAACATCAAGAAAACAAACAACCCAGTTAAAAAATGGGCAAAGGACCTGAACAAACACTTCTCCGAAGAGGACATACAGAAGGTCCATAAACACATGAAAAAATGCTCAACATCATTAGCCATCAGGGAGATGCAAATAAAAACTACAATGAGATACCATTTTACACCAGTCAGAATGGCCATCATCAACAAATCAATAAACAACAAGTGCTGGCGAGGATGTGGAGAAACGGGAACCCTACTGCACTGTTGGTGGGAATGTAGACTGGTGCAGCCACTATGGAGAACAGTATGGAATTACCTCAAAAGATTAAAAATGGAACTGCCTTTTGAACCAGCGACTCCACTACTAGGATTATACCCGAAGAATCTTGAAACACCAATTCAAAAGAACTTATGCACCCCTATGTTCATTGCAGCACTGTTGACAATAGCTAAGTGCTGGAAACAACCTAAGTGCCCATCTATAGATGAGTGGATCAAAAAACTGTGGTACATTTACACAATTGAATACTATGCAGCAGAGAGAAAGAAGGAACTCCTGCCATTTGCGACAACATGGATGGAACTGGAGAGAATTATGCTTAGTGAAATAAGCCAGGCAAAGAAAGGAAAATACCATATGATATCACCTAATACAGGAAACTAAAGAACAACACAAACAAAGGAACTAAATAGAACAAAGAGTAGAATAGCAATCAATAGGGGGGAGGGGGGAGGCAGAGAAGGGGGATAAGTAAGGGAAGGGTTTAGTCAAAGAACCCGTATAAATGACTCATGGACATGGACAACGGGGAGGGATATGATTGCGGGAGAGGGGGTGTGTTGGGTGGGGAAGAGAAATTGGGGGAAAAGGGGACAACTGTAATTGAAAAACCAAAAAAAAAAAAAAAAAAGAAAAAGAAAAAGAAAATTCAGTAACTGTTCAGATAAAGTAATAACTTAAAACAATTTCTAGTTCTGGGCTTAAAAGAAGAGTTAACTTCAAAGTCCAATTCTAAATGTTAAGACTGTAGAATAAATATAAGCTTGAGTGATAGAAATAGGAAGAGTTGTTTTTCTGAACATTCATGTGATTTTGTTTTTTTCCCCTTTTGATATATTAATCCATGCTAAACTCCTAGCATGTTGAATTTTAAATATTATTTATGGATTGGTATAATTTGGCATACTATAGGGAGAGAGATTTATATTGTTTTAAAACCTAGAATTTCTCTGAGAATTTAATATAGTGCTCTGAATCAGTATATTATTTTGCTGAAAATATGCCACAGTTCACTTAGAATAACTTTTATTATTTCTTAAAAGAATATTACTGTAGAAACTTGGTGGCCTCATGGACATGGAAACCAGACCGGGTATAGCATGACTATTCTTTTTAAACTGGATAAAGGCTTAAACATTCAAAAATCAATGAAGGTAAGCAAATACTTTAAAATATTTTATGAAAAAGGTTTATTTTTTGTTAAAATAACAATACAGATCTTTGCGTAAAAAAAAGAAACCAACAAAATTCCTGTAACCCCACCACTCAGAGATAATCACTAATAATAGTTATGGGCTGTTACTAAATGTGTATGTGTGTATACAGTAAGACCTCACTAACATTGTTGATAGGTTATGTGACTTAAGTGAAACAATGTATAATGAATTCAGTTTTATAAGAGGCTAATTGATAAAAACAAGAGTTACCGGTAAGTTCCTATGGCAGCTCATCAAGTATTACAGTGAAATGGTGTTGAACAAAATGTTATTTGAGGTCTTGCTATATTTACATTTTTATTTATTTTTCTTTCTTATTTTTTCTTTTATGTTATTTTTTTCCATCACAGTTTATCCCCTCATACCTTCTTCTACCTCCACCACCCCACTATATTTATATTTTTAAATGGATAAGACTTTACATATTATTTTTGTTTTTAATATAATTTAAAATTGTAAATTTATATAATTTAATTAAAAAAAAATTAAAACCTTTTTCAACTACAGTTGACATACAATATTGCATTAGTTTCAGGTATACAACATAGTGAATAGAAATTTATATAATTTATAAAGTGATCACCTCGATAGTCTAGAATTATTTTTATTTATAAATATTTTTCTGCTGTTTTAAAATTCTACTTTACATCAAAGTAATACATATGTATAATTTTATTTTATTTTTTATTGATTATGTTATTATAGTTGTCCCAATTTTCCCCCTTTGCCCCCCTCCCCCAGCAACCTCCACTCCCTCAGGTAATTCCTCCTCGTTTGTTCATGTCCATGGGTCAAGCATATAAGTTATTTGACTTCTCCATTTCCTATAATTGCTCTTAACATCCCCCTGCCTATTCCGTAACTACCAATTTGTACTTCTTAATCCCTTCACCTTTTCCCCCATTACCCCTGGACTCCCTTTCCCACTGGCCACTATCACAATGTTCTCAATATCTATGATTCTGTTTCTGTTCTGCTTGTTTGCTCAGTTTGTTTTTTAAATTCAATTGTTAATAGTTATGTATTTATTGCCATTTCGATGTTCATAGCTTTGATCTTGTTTTTCCTAAATAAGTCCCTTTAACATTTCATATAATAATGGCTTAGTGAAAATGAACTCTTTTAGTTTTTTTTACCTTGTCTGGATAGCTCTTTATCTGCCCTTTGATTCTAAATGATAGCTTTGCTGGATAGAGCAATCTAGGTTATAATCCCTGCTTTTCATCACTTTGCATACTTCTTTTCTTTTTTTAAAAGATTTTATTTATTTATTTTTAGAGAGCGGGGAAGGGAGGGAGAAAGAGAGGGAGAGAAACATCAATGTGTGGCTGCCTCTTGCATGCCCTCAACTGGGGACCTGGCCCGCAACCCAGGAATGTGCCCTGACTGGGAATTGCACCAGCGACCCTTTGGTTCTCAGGCTGGCACTCAATTCACTGAGCCACACCAGCCAGGGTGGAATACTTCTTGCTAATCCCTTCTAGCCTGCAAAGTTTCTTTTGAGAAATCAGCTGACAGTCTCCTGGGAATTCCTCTGTAGGTAACAAACTGCTTTTCTCTTGCTCCTTTTAAGATTCTCTCTTTATCTTTAACCTTTGGCATTTTAATTATGATGTGTCTTGCTGTGATTGTTTTTATATACATCTTGTTTGGGACTCTGCGCTTCCTGGACTTGTATGTCTATTTCCTTCACCAAATTAGGGAAGTTTTCTTTCATTATATTTTCAAATAGGTTTCCAATTTCTTGTTCTTTATCTTCTCCATTTGGCACCCTATAATGTGAATGTTGGAAAATTGGAAGTTGTCTCAGAGGCTCCTTACACTATCCGCAATTTTTTGGATTATTTTTTCTTCTTGTTGTACTAATTGGATGTTGTTTTATTCCTTATGTTCCAAATCATTGATTTGATTCTTGGCTTCATCTACTCCATTGTTGATTCCCTGTAAATTGTTTTTTATTTCAATTAGTATATTTTTCATTTCTGCCTTGGTCTTTTTTATGCTGTTGAAGTACCCAGCTGAGTTCCTTGAGCATCCTTATAACCAGTGTTTTGAACTCTGCATCTGATAGATTGCTTATCTCCATTTTGTTTAGTTATTTTTCTGGAGTTCTGTTCTTTCATTTGGGCCATGTCTCTTTGTCTCCTCATTTTGTGTTTGTTTGTATGTATTAGGTTGAACTGCTTTGATTTATGTCTTGGTAGTGTGGCCTAATGTAGTAGGTGTCCTTCAAGGTCCAGTGGCACACCCTCCCCTATCTCACACAATGTGTATTCAAGGTGAGGCCTTTATGTGGGCTAAGTACTCTTTCCTCTTGTAGATGAGTCTTTATTGCTGGCAGCAGGTCAGTGGAAGATATTTACCTAATCCAGACAGCTGGTAGGACTGGTTGTGAATCCTGGCCAGCAACCACTTCCCTCTGTGGCTTGCGGAGGTGTTTGGGTTGTGCTCTAATGAAATATGTTTAAATATAGCCATAGTCATTAGGTAATCTCTCCATTGTTTATTATTAGTGTTATTATTCTTTTAATTTTTGTTATTTCTTGAAACTCTCCTAGGGCCATCTTTTCATTTCCCTGATCTTGTTTGGTTACTCTCTATACCTTCTATTAATACTTAACTGTTGTCTTGGAACTTTTAAAAATTATCGTTATAAGAATTGCCTTCATCAGTTTTCTAGGAATTTTAGGCATGTCCTTCATCTTTCTCCTAGTTTAAACATGGAACCCTGCTTTATGGACCCATGTTTCTCTTTTTCTTTCTTGACTTTACACTTTTGGTGAACACTTTTTTCAATCGATTTCTGAGGATGGGTATGTAGCAAATGACATTTTGAAAACTTGTAAATATGCAAATATATAAAGTTTTTCTTCACAGTTACTCTGTAGTTGGCTATGTTTAGAAGTCTAGGCTGGAATTTATTTCCTTCAGAATTTTGAAGTCATCACTTCATTATCTTTTAGTTTGTAGTATTTTTGTTTTGAAATATGCTTACATACTGACTTCTGCTTTCTTGTATAGAACTGTTTTTGTTTGCGTCTGGAAACCTTTAGGATTTCTTTATCTCTGATAATCTAAAATTTGAAACTTGGGTAATGAGTAGATTTTTGTTGTTTTGCTCATCATCTTGTGAACTCTTCTGATGTAGAAACTCAATCTGGAAATTTGTTGTATTTTTTAAAGTAATTTTTCATTATCTTTTTTTTTTTCTTGTACAACTATTAACCAGTCTGGGTCATCTGGACTGAACAATATTCTTAGATTTTCTTTTCTATTGTGCATCTTATTTTTTTGTTTTATTCTCTGAGAGATTTATTTGATTGTATATTCAGTTTTTAAAATTAAGTATTTTATTTTTATCCCTTAAAATTTTTCTAAAAAGTTTTTATTTTATTTAAAAAATTGTATCCTGTTTGTATTTTATGATTATAATATCTTCTGTTTTTCTTAGAATGTTATTAATAAAAATATTTTCTTCTCTGCATTGTTTTTGTTTTCCACATTCCTTTATTACTTTTATTTGTTTTGGTCTCTGTTTCTCCCATTAGAGACTTTCCTTGAATGTCCATTTATTCTTGGTGTGCATTCATGCTGAAGATTAAGGCACAGACATGCAGATGAGAAGCCCCATATGAGCTTCAGAGTCGGTATTCAGTTGAAAACCAACTTCGTCATGGGGTGATGCCCACATGTCAGTTGCTATAGATGTTGTGTGTGTGGTGTGCATGTGTGTATTTGTTTGGCTTTGCCAGTGAGGACATTGCCTCTTGCCTGGGGAGTGTAAGACTGGTCATTACCATTCAGGGAGTCTAGTGGAAGCAGGGGATTAAAGTTCTTAGCATTGAGCATAGTTTCCTCAGTTCCCTCTCTCATTGTGGGCTTTGTATCCTCAGCCTTTCTGATTGGGAAGGGCAAAATGATAGCCAAGCTTCAGAATCCCTTCTTCTAAACAATGTACTTGAGTTCTGCTTTTAGAATAATACATCTTGTAGGTCATTGTACGTAAAATTGCCTCTCCATGTCACTTTAAAAATCGTAAAATTGAGCCAGAATTGGAATGGAGCTATCTAGAGAGGACAGTGGGGGAAAGTAGCCCCTGTCCTCCAAAGTAATGCTGTCCAAGTACCTGCAGAGAACGACCAGTCTTCCCTCCTCTCCACCATCCACCAGGACTGATGTTTTTAAAAAAACAGTAAAAGTGTTTCCCCCTGAAGGCACAACCAGCTGTTTTGCCTCTAAATCCACAAATAAGCTATATGGTAACAGCTAGAGGATATTGAAAATTTTGACTTTAGTCTAAAGAAATAACCGGCTTCTGCCTGGTTTGGGATACAGCATTAAAGATTGGGAAGAACAACATTTTGGTATTTATTAGCTGTAGGTTACTTCTTTAGTCCTTCACACACCATTTCCTTATGTGTAAAATTAGACTGTAAAGATGTGGTAACTTGGGTCTGACTTATAATTGTATATAATAAGTAGTAGTGATATTCATCTCCTTCATAGATTTCCTTCTTCCTTGAACATCAAACTTTGGTGTGTGTATAGTTGGCTGGGGTTGTACTCCGGTGTTCCCTCTCACATTTCATATTGCCTCTGTTGTGCGTCAGACATACCCTTCAGGGATTCATTTTCTATTTTTCCTTTTTAAATCATGTTCTATATTTTCTGGGACATTGTGAGTATGTGTGTGTCCATATCATATATAGGGAGAATATTCCGGAGCTGCCTAAAGAGCCTACACATTTACTCTTAGTCTAAACCTTTTGGCTCTCTCACATGATGAATTGTGTGTAACCTTCATAAAAGTGTAAAAAATAATGAGTCATTCCAACTTACTACAGAGAAAGAAGGGGAACTTCTATGCTTGTTTGTGGGAAATGGTTTTTTTTCATTCAGGTTATTTGGGTGCATCCTATTCAAATGCCATTATTTGACCAGCAACAGGAGTGAAGAAAGACATATTGCCCCATGCCTTGTGTTAATGCATGTTTGTGAAATGTGCCCCTTGGCTGTGGTTGCTGTAGAGTTTGTTATTTTTGAGGCTCACTTGTTCCCTAAATACTTAGGGAGATCTAATGTGTTTTAGCTCCTGTGCTAGGCTTTGGTGATAGAGCAGTGCATAAGACACTACTTCTAGTTCTCTCTGAGATCACAAAAAAGCTAATAATTTGGTTGGGAAATTAAATATTAAACAAGCAGTTGCAATAAAGTGTGACAAGCACTTTATTCTAGAGAAATATAGAGTACTGTGGAAACACAGAGCAGAGGCATTCTTGGAAGATTCCCAGAGAAGGTGATGTCTGTGTCCTGAGGGATATGTAGAATTTGACCAAGCAATGTAGCAAAGTCAGAGGGACAAGAATATGTCAAGGCCCAGAGACTCAAAGAAGTATTGAAGTATTGTGCGTTTGTGAAGGTGAAAGAAATGGCAATGACCAGTTTGAGTTTGAACAAGGAATGATGTTGTAAAGGTAGGCTAGGGCAGGATCATGCAGGGCCTTGTAAGCCACATGAAGGAACTAGGCTGTCCTGAGGACAATGGGAATTCTTTGAAGGGTTATAGGGAGTGAGCAATGATTATATTTGTTTTACAAAGTTGTGTAGTTAAGATTGGAGAAATGACAATAGTGGGAGGCCAGTTAGAAGCTGATGGTGGTAATTCAGACACAAGATGATAATTGCTTGGTCTATAGAATTGCTAAGGACAGATACTGGAGGATTAGAAGGTAATACCATCAGGCTTGGTGCTGTGGGGATGGAAGAGGAGAATGAGTTAAGAATGGTTCTTAAATGGTTTGAGCCACTGAACAGTTGGCAATCCTGTTCTTTCAGTTCAAGTACTCAGAAAGAAGAGCAGGTTAGAGGAGTGTGATAGGGTGGAAATTATTTCCGTGTTAGATGTGTTTTATGTGGAGTGACTGAGAGATCCCCAAGGAATAATATTTGATGGCATTTCATTATATAGGTTTGGAGCTCAGGAATTACATATAGGTTGAAGCTATAGATGTGTTAAGTCAACAGAATATAGATAATTTCAGACATGGGAAGGGATGAGCTAGCTCTGGGAATCATAATAATTAATCATGGGAGGAGAAAATAAGCACATAAAGGAATCTAAGAAGGAATGGCCAACGAGAAAGAAAACCAGCTTGAGTAGAGGTTGCAGAAGCCAGAAGAAGAGAGTATTTTAAAATAGGGAATGTTCAAAGAGTGTAAAATGGTGCAGGAAGCTCAAGTTAGAAAAGGAGTGAGAAAGATCTGTTAGATTTGGCAACAGGGAGTTGACTGGAGACCTTGACCAGAATGGAGATCAGCACAGGCAACTCCTGAAGAATGTTTGATGAGAACCACACCTGAACCAGGTGGTGATGATGGCTGGTTGGCGTCAGGAGATCTGCTACGATATAGGGGACTGTGCAAGTATATTAAAGTACTGAGAGCCAGTTTTTTCTTAAATGGAGAAAGGTGGTATACAGATAAGATAGGGAGAATGCTAGAATGGATTGGAATTTGATCTAATAGAGTGAACTCATGATTTTTAATATATGTAGATAGATATAGAAATAAATATAGATGTAAATGTATAGCCCTTTCCAGGCCTTTCCACAGGGCCTGGAACAGTGGCACTCAGTAGCAATGCTCAGAGATAGTGTTCAAATCTTGGTTTTTAAAGACCACTCTCTACTAAGAGGAATTCTTTGTACTATCATTTGCATATTTTCTTTGGGGAAATGACTGATTTGGCGGCTGAGCCTAGAGTATCTTGGTGCCTAGAAAGTTAAGAAGGTTCTCAAGAATGATGGACCAGGTCAAAAGGACACAGGAGTCAGTTTAATGTGCTTCCAATGGCCAAATATGAGAGAATTTCAGCACTAAAATAAACAGTGGTAGTAAAGGATTATAACCCATTTAACATAATAACCCTTGGGTGCACACTGATAACAAATAAATCCATAAGTAAATGAGAAAAAGGAAAGTTACTCCTTAAAGTGGAATGCCAATTAATAAATGTAGAAGAAACAATATAACTAGAATAAAAATTATTTGATAACTACCATAGTTACAAGTAATTCAGGCAAGAAATACGAATGGATGCTATAAAGTGGCATAAAATATGGGACATTTATATAGATTAAGACATCTCTCAACAAAATAGTTATTAATTATAATGGAGAAAAAATACAGGGGAGAAACCCAGCAGACACCATCCTGATTAAGTGATTAAGCTTATCACCACCAACAAGACAAAATGACATGGTGTCCACCTGTCAAGCTGCGACAGAAAGAATCCAGCATCCCATCTGTGCTGGTCCTGCCAAAACAGATAACCTGGATCTAATCACGAGGAAGCATCAGACAATCCCAAACTGAGCTCCATTAGTGAAAATCTTCAAATCTAATTCAATCTGCTGTGATCTTTAAAAATGTTAAGGAAAAACTGAGGAATGTTCTACAGCGAAAGAGACTAGAGAGATGTAACAGCTGGGTGCAGTGCCTATTTTTTTTTTTTTTTTTGGCCATAAACAATGTCATTGAGCAACTGACAAAACTTGGATGTGATCTCTGCATGAAAGGCATTCGGGAATTCTTTGTACTATAATTGCATATTTTCTATAAGTTTGCAATTATTTCAACACAAAATAGGACAGCGTTAAGAAATGAAAAGCAATGCAACAAAATCCTGACGGGAAAGGGACAGTAGACAGGGAAAGACTGAACACAGCTCAAAATAGATTGTAGAGAGGGCAAGGTCCCTGATAAGGCAGGGGAGGATGGGTTCCCTATGAGATGATGAGCTCTGTTTTTGTTGTCACAGGGACAAAAGGACAGAGCTGGTGCATGGTGGTGATTCTGAAGATCTCTAGGACCACTTAAGGTATATTTTCTTTCTGTGGGAATTGGCAAACTTCTTTCAATGGAGTTGAGGCGGAAAAAGCGAACCTGAGAAAGTTTAGGGAGTTCTGGTCAGATCACTTTTTTCTTTCCTGGGAATGAGGATGTAATGTTGCCTGCTGAGAGTAATGGGGTGTAGGGCAAGTTTAGACATTTGAGGAAAACGAAGCCTTGACATGGCCACTGGGAAACAAGTGCTAGCAAGGACTCAGGCAACAGGATAGGCCTGGGAGGCAGCTCTGAGGGCCCAGTCGAGATGGAAAACTGTTTCTTTATGTGAAGTCAGCATGAGAGAACTATTGATTTGTGATTGTGATATGATTGGCTAGTTTGATGGTGTTTTGCAAGATGTCATAGGGATGTGGCTCATTTTGAAATTGTTTTCTGGGCTTTCTGCCTACCCTGCTTGTATACATCCTAAGTAAATCCCTTGGATGATAAAGGCTTGAGTTTAACACTACCTAGTATCCTTCTCTATTATAGTTTTTGAAATGATCTTTTTATTTCTGAAATGTTATGGGAGCAATAATTGTATATCATGTAAAAATTTTAAGGTACTATTTTATTTAGCCTGTTTAGTCAGCTTTGCATTCTGCTCCTTAGAAGGTTCAGAGGAGAGCCATGGCCATGAATAAAGGAAGTGAAGACAAAGGAATAAGATAACTTAGCTTCAAGGAGAGCTGAGGGCATGTTTGCTAATCCTTTAAGTTGTTATTTATGACATTTTTTCATTCATCCGTAGTAGGATGGGCGTGGAGGAGGAAGTGAGCTGAAAGTGGAGCATATGAGACTGAGGTTACTCCTGGGAGAGGCTGTGAGGTGAGAGAGTCAAGGTTGTTTATACCAGTGTGGGTAACAGGTGTCTCACAATTCATGTGCAGTGGAATTTTTAATAGATTTTATATCCATCTGATTGGGGTGGTAGAAGTTGGACTGAATGATCTCTTGCCTCCCCAGAAGACACCAGAATGATGTAAAATTCTAAACTTGTTTGCAAGTTTCAGGAATTAGTGTTTGCTTTGATATTTAGATAAAAAGTATAGATTAATGCCTAATTTGGTGAGAGAGAGAATATCTAATTCACCCTTTCAGGGAATTCATTTTCTTACCAGTCCTCAATTTCTTCGTGTTCCAAGATGATTTCAGATATGCCAGTGTTTCAGCAAGCAAGAAATTTGCTGCTTGCCATCATTATCTGTGTCTTGGCAGGAGACTTTTAGTTTTATTTCTTTCCAGCCTTTATTTGGTGGGAATGTGTCAGACTGGGATTTCTTTTTATTCTTTATTTATTGTGAAGTATAACACATAGAAAAGTACACAGAGCATAGCAGACACGCTTAACGAATGATCACAAAATGAGCACTCATGTAACTGTCATCCTGATCAAGAAAGAGAGCATTGCTACAATAGAACCTCAGTAGCCCCCGCTCCTCGTGAGGCTCCCCAGTCACTATTCATTTCTCCTAGGAATGTTTTTGACTGTTTTTAAACTTTACATGCATGAAACCGTGTAGTATATATTCTTTTGTGGCTAATTTGGCTCAACATTAAATTTGTGACACTTAAATATGTCATTATGTATAACTCTACTATGTTTATTTACATTGCTGTTTAATATTTCCTTGTATTACACACACTGCTGTTGCAATTTGGGTAGTTTCCAGTCTTTGCTATTCAGAATAATGTTGCTATGAGAATTATTGGTGTGACTTTTGGAGTACATACAATATTTATGCTGGAAGTGGAATTGGTGGCTCACAGGGTGTGCATAGGTTCAGCTTTTAGAGAGGATGCTAAACTGCCTTCCAGAGTGGCTCTATTTCCCCTTCACTCCACACGCTCACAGTGTTGTGTCAGAGGGAACTTGATTTTCTCATCAGTGGTCCCTCCTTATCTCACCTCTACGGCTCTTGTATCCTGATGGTTTCCTTGTTATCCTGGGCTTGCTTTATGCAAAAATATCCCTATTTTTAAAATATCTCATTGAAATCCATTTTGCTTTAGTTTTATATCTTTCTTGTCTCTCTCTCTCATTGAAATTTTAATGTTTTGTTTTCTGAGGATGTCCCAAGACAGTAGCATAGTTGCCTTAAACAAAAGGCCTTGGGGAAGTTATAGATTTGGGATGTAGTCCATGTAGCAGAGATGTACTGGATCAGAAAAAGGATGTGGGCACTGTGGGGAGGGGCAGTTGCTGATTACGCTTCCTTGTGAACATGGAAGAATGGCTTGATGACTGAATTTTTGTTTTGTTGTTGAAAGCAGTGACTGTGGAACAAATAGTTTAAGTAGGAGGGGAGGTACTTGAGAAATCAACAGGCACTTAAAAATGTAATTAAAAAATAAAAGATAAGTATTGGGATATAAATTCTCTCACACAAAAGTTATTTCAAGAGGGACCTTAGAGTATGAGTCTGGGAAAGTCAGCATTATCAGTTTGGGAAACAACTTGATTTTTAAACAAAAGAAAAAGTCTTGTGTGTAAGTGGTAGTAGCAAAAGTTGCTCTGTGTAAATGGAATTGTTTAATAACATGTAATTTAGCTTCCATGTGTTGGTATGCTTTTTAGTTTTCTTCTTGTAATTGATTTTTAGTTTCACACCATTGTGGTCAGAAGATACCTGTTGTGATTTCAGTCTTCTTAAATTTATTTAGACTTGTTTTGTGGTCTAACATGTGGTCTATACTGGAAAATGTGTGCATTTTAAAAGAATGTATATTTTGCTGCTTTGGGGGAGGGGGGAAAATGCTCTCTAAATATCTCTAAATACCCATCTGATCTTTTGCTTTATCTTAGTGTGTCATTTAAGACTGTTTTTTGTTGTTGTTGTTGTTGTTGATTTTCTGTCTGAAAGATCTATTCATTGATGTCAATAGGGTGTTAAAGTCTTCTACTCTGAGTGCATTTACTGTCAATCTCCCTATGGACATTAAGATTTGCTATATATATATATATATATATATATATACATATATATATATATATATATATTTAGGTGCTTCTATGTTGGGTGCATAAAGGTTCACAAGAGTTATATCCTTTTGTTACATTGATCCCTTTATCATTATGTAATGTAGCTCTTTACTCTAAGGGAGTAAACCCCGACAGAAAATCCGGAGCCGGAGTCCCTAAGGCGGTTTGACGTTGTAGTCAACACCGGCAACTCCTGCGGCGCACCTGAAGCCAAGCTGTATTGACTCCGTCTTTCCCTTGGACCCTTCAGCTGCGAAGAGAGGGTGGGTCTGCTGCATGGGCAACAGCAGACCCTCCATATCACCCTGCCCAGGCTCTGTAGCTTCAGCTTCACTGGAGAGGACACTCCAGCGTCATCGCAAGATGTCGATTCAACACGAGAGGAGACAGATACCATGTCACTCCCGAGTCGAACTGCACAGCCATTCTCGGCAGTGCAGATAGACTCTTAAGAAGCTACACCATCGTCTCTCGAGACGGACGGCTGCCGACGACGACGAATGTAGCTCTTTGTCTCTTATTATATAGCCTTTGCTTTAGAGCCTGTTTTGTCTAATATTAGTGTTGCTACCCCAGAACTTATTTTTTCCATTTGCATGAAATATCTTTTTTCATCCCTTTAGGAAATATCTAGTCTGTGTATGTCTTTCAATTTGAAGTGGGTCTCTTGTAGACAGAATATACATATGGGTCTTATTTTCTTATCCATTCAGCAATCCTATGTCTTTAGATGGGAGTATTTAATATTTTTTACATTTGAAGTGATTATTGATAGGTATGTATTTATTGCCATTTTGCTATACATATTTATGTACCTCCTTTTTTCTTTTTTTCTTAAAGAATTTTCTTCAACATTTCTTGTAATACTGGTTTGGTGGTGACAAAACTCTTCCAGCTTTTTCTTGTCTGGGAAGCTCTTTATCTTTCCTTCAATTTTATTTTATTTTATTTATTTATTTTTAACCAATGCAGGTTAATGCACATTTTATTTCAGCCATATTATTAGTTTTAAAATACTCTGTTCTGCTGCTAAAATTTTAAATGGTAGCCTTGTTGGGTATAGTAATCTTGGTTGTAGGTCCTTGCTCCCTCTTACTTTGAATATTTCATGCCAATACCTCTAGCCTGAAATGTTTCTGTTGAGAAATCAGCTGACAGCTTATGGGATCTCCCTTGTAGGTAACTCTCTGCATTTCTCTTGCTGCTTTTAAGATTTTCTTTATCTCTAACCTTTGGCTTTTCAATGATGATATGTGTTTGTGTGGGCCTCTTTGGGTTTATCTTGTTTGGGACTCTCTGGGCTTCCTGAACTTTTGTGTCTTTTTACCCCCACCAGGTTAGGGTAGTTTTCAGTCATCATTTCTTCAGATAGGTTTTTAATCCCTTGTGCTCTCTCTTCTCCTTCTGGTACCCCAATGATATAGATATTGTTATGCTTGATGTTGTCTTAGATGTCCCTTAAGCTATTCTCTCTCTCTTTTTTTTTTTTTTTTGATTTTTTTTTTTCCTTTTTGCTGTTCTGATTGTGTATTTTCCACTACCTTATCTTCCAAATTGCTGATTCAGTCCTCTGTTTGGTCTAATCTGTTTATTCCTTCCAGTGTATTCTTCATTTCAGGCATTATATTCTTCATTTCTGTCTGGTTCCTTTTTATGGTTACTATGTCCCTTTTTATGCTTGCTATTTAGGTTCTCACTGAGTTCATCCATTCTTCTTAGTTTGTTGAGCATTCTCATAACCATTGTTTTGAACTCTGAATATGGTAGATTGCTTGTCTGCATTTTATTTAGTTCTCTCTCTGGGGCTTTCTTCTGTTCTTTCATTTGGGGGTTGTTTTTTTGTCTCTTTATTCTGGCTGACTCTATGTATTTGTTTCTGTATATTAGGTAGATCTGCTATGTCTTCCACTTGGTATGGTGGCCTTATGGAGTAGGTGTCCTGTGGGGTCAGTGGCACAGTCTCCATGATCACCTGTGGTTGGTCCTCCAGCATGTTCCTGGCGTGCATTATTGTGAGCCCTCCTGTTGTAGTTGTGTCTTGATTGCTGTTGGCTTATTGTGGGTGGCTTGATCTACAGGCTGGATGATTGTGAGGATTGATCTTGACTGCAGTGTGTGAGCTGCTTTTTGGGTGTTGACCCCACAAAGCAGAATTTGCCCCAGCAGTTTCTCATGTCTGCCAAGATCTCGCTTTGGCTGTGTTGCTTGTGGAGTTAACTGGGTTGTGCTCTGATGTGGTGTGAAGCCCACCACTGGGTATGTTGCTTTTGGAGCTTCATGGGAAAACTCTGGTGCACGTCAATGTCAGATGGCGTCTTTGACTAACCCTGGGCTACCTATTAGGAGCTACAGAGTGATCCGTAGTTGATGGCTGCCCCTGTTGGGCCTTGTTACATGTGGGAGGGCCAGGCTGTGTCATAAGGCCGGCTTCCACCAATACTGAGCCTTATACAGGACAGCAAAAGCCTGAAAGGATCCCTGAGGTCTGCCTCTGCCTGCCAGCTGCCTGTTAGGCTCATTCAGTGAAAGAGACTGCGGTACATGAGTTGCATGAGGTAGTTTCACAGTGAGTTGCCAGGACGGAGAGTGGTGTTCACCAGGTTGATACAGATTCAAACTTGGTGCTAGTGCTTGGTCTGAGGCCAGTCAGCAGAAGTCTCAGTGTACATCTAGGCCAGCCACCACCTGCCTGGGTCAGTGGACATTTGTGGTGGGGCAGGGTCTCAGGGAGTCAATAGGGTGAGGCCAGTAGAGTTCATGAGCCTAAAAGAGATTAAGATTTGGCTGTGTGGAGGGAGGGCTTTGCATAGGAATGGTGGTGGTGGTTGGGTACACAGTGAAAAAATGGCTCTTGTTCCAGTGCCACCCGACTCTGTCTCTCCCAGTTTCTGACACCCTCTGAGTCTTCCCAGACCTCCTTGAGAGCCTTCCCTGTGGCTGTGGGGCCAGCCCTTCTCATGTTTCCGCCCTTCCTGCCAGTCTTGATGTGGTTTCTTCCATAAATCTTCGGTTGTAAGGCATCTGCTTAGCTACTCTTCAGTTGGTTATTCATGTTGATTGTTCTATAATTTGGTTGTAATTTCAAAGTGTAACTTCTACCTACTTTGCTTCCTTCTTGGATCTCCCTGGAATTCTTTTTAATAGCACTCCAGATGTTTCCTACAGAGATCAAATATGTGAGTTATTTAGAGATGTTCATGTAGAAGGTGGTAGTTATTCTCATAGTTTTGAAAGGACTGCTGGCAAACTCATAGGCGATATCCTGAAACAAACGGATCATTGCTTCGTAAATCTCTGTTGTGGTCAGTGCTACCAGAGCTGCATATAAGGCCTATTCACAGAGGAGTGCGTACAAAAATCAGAGATTAATCCCAAGTGTTACTTTTGCCTCCTGAAAATCATTCTTTGAAACTTGTGGAATTTGGTATTTTGGAAACATTTGTTCATCTGTGACGTTTTCTAGACTTTTGGAAAAATGTTATTCATTCTTTTTAATCTTATCTCATTATTTGAAAAACGTGCACAAGATGGAATGTTCATTATAAAGCTAGGGCAGAATAAAGCTAAATTTCAAAAAGGTAATCTCAACTTTGAAATATGTGTGATCCAAAGAAAATGTGGACACGTGAATCAGCTCAGGTTTTGTCCTCTATGTTAGTGCAGATTTTTTCCTTGTGTAGAATTTTAGATGAGGTAATTTGATACAAACATATTTGCAGATAGCCAGAACCTGCCCTGAAAATGTACTGTACAGTGAAATACCAAGCTTTAAAGCTCTGAAGATAAGTGGACAGAAATTTTTATGAAGTCTATTTACTGTGCAACAACAAAATGTAAGGAAATGGACATTTATGTAGGAAAAAAGAACCAAATTTTGAAGCAGAGTGACAAGAGAAACAACAAAAAATGCTGCTCTCACATTGCCCAGAGAAATTAAAATAGCAATGTTCAGTACCCTAGTCATGTTCATGAAGAACTGGATGCTTGTTCTAATGCAGTGGCTCAAATGATGTCTTGTTCACTATCATTCAGCCATTTTTTTTCCCCTGATTTTTCAGAAGAAATGATTGAGTCGTGGAAAATTTTCAACCCTAGAGGCATTGTAAGCAGTTTGAATGGATCTCAAAGAAACAAAGGCATGGCTACTATTGCATTTTGGGGAATTGAATGTGAAATGGGATTTTTATGAATCTCTGCCAAACTTATCTTTGTGTCTAATACTAGTATATTAGTATATTTTTGGCTTCATTTTAAAGAACATTTCTAAATTAAAATTGATAAAAAGGTGTTTTCCATTGACTGTGCAAGGATAAATTGACAAAGCTGACTATCTTCTTTATAGAACATATACATGTAAAGATCAGTTTTGACAAAGTTTTTGACTTTTTTACATATACATGTAAAGATCAGTTTTGACAAAGTTTTTGACTTTTTTAGAAGTTAGGGCTCAAAATAGCAAATATTATTATTCATTACTATAATAAACTAATATGTAGGTATGTGTTTTTCTTTTTTCAAAAATACCCTAAATACAGGTATTAGTTACTTTTTTTGGATAGTCTAATATTTATTTTATTTTTTCTTAAAAATGACATGATTATTCATATAAAGTTAAACATAAGAAAGCTTTTGGTGTCTGCATCTTTTTTCTGGTCATTATTATTATTCATATAATTTATTACTACTGAAATTATCATACTTTTGTCATATAGAAGAGGACGTGTTAAAAAGTGGTTCTGCATAGTGTCAGACACACTAAATATGTATCTGGCTACAGAGCTATTGGGTAATGTGCTGATGTAAACACTAATCTGTTCAACTCTCTGCTGTCTGCGAACTTCTAGGACACAATCGTGAGCCTCTCTCACATCATCCTGTATAGACCTGTTTGAGGAGAGCTCTTTGGGGAGACTTCTGCCTGTTCGAGCCCTTTCAGAGAAGGCAGAAATGTGGTGTTTGGTTGTCTCTAAAAATGCATGATAGTAGATGTGAAATGATTTTAGAAGGGGTGTTTTTCAAATCCATGAAAATTATTTGAGAAGTATTTCAGGTTACATTTGGCAGTGTTTAGAAGTAGGTGGGTTTTTTTTTTTAAAGAAAAAAAATTACTCTTCTGAAAATCCAGTGATTTTGTGACAGCTTTTTAAGTATTTGATTACAAACAACTTAGAAATAATATTCAGTTTGTAAATTCATGATCCACTACATCATCATCTGTTTGGTCTGCCAGGAGAAAAAAAAATTTGAGATGTACACTATTTACTTATCAGTCACACACCTCTTAAGCCCTTCAGTTAAGGAACTCCTAATCCTAACTCTTGCCTAAAAAATCCATCCAGCTGTCCTGTTCTTTTTAAGTTAATCTTTCTATTTTAAAAATGAAATCATGAAGCTAATTAAAAAACTCATCTAGTGAATTCTTAATAGAATCTTCAATTTAGAAAATTTTGGAAATGAAAATATTTAAAATTCAAACTACTTAACTTACATATTTAGGTTCTTTTTAAAAACATTTTCTTTTTTTTTTTTAGAGAGAGAGAGGGGAAGGGAGGGAGAAACAGAGGGAGAGGAACATTGCAACCCAGGCATGTGCCCTGACTGGGAATCGAACTGGGAACACTTCATTTCAAAGGCCAACGCTCAATCCCCTGAGCCAGAGGAGCCAGGGCCATATTCAGATTCTTAGATACATTTTTATTCCCTTTCAGACAGTAATTTACTTTGTTGGGCTGTTTAAAATATTTTTGCTCTTGCAAGAAGACAATATATTCAGTCTGGATGTAAATATGTGTTACTCGAGGGTCTTTTAAAAAATCCTCTTTGAGAGCTCATTATTTCCTCTGCAGTAAAATACCTGTGGCAGAGGAAGGCTTTTATGTTACCTATCAAGACTGCCCAGGGACATGAAGAATTACTGACACTAATCATAGACCAATAAGCCTTTAACCTGTCAAAGAATGCCCTGAGGGAAAGGTGGCTGTTAATTACTGCCTTTCCTCTGAGGCACTGTCAGGTGGTTACGGTTACTTTATCTGGGTTATAAAATTGTTATTGCAGGAGTTGAGAGACAGAACTAGCTGTCTCTTCATGAGAATTTTTGCACAGAAAAAAAAGAATGATGGAAGATGTGTTTTATTGTTAATACTATGCATAGCATTAATCAAGGAATTAATGAGTTCTATTTTCTAGATCAGTGATTCTCAAAATTTTTTGAACTAAGAACCACTTTACGTTTGTAAAAATTATTGAGAATCCCAAAGTGCATTTGTTGGTATGGATAAATATTAAAATGGAGAATTAAGTATTCACTCATTTCAAATCACAGTAATAACCCCATGACATATTACTATGAGTTATTTTATGTAAATAAATATATCTACAAAACAAAAATTTAGTGAGAATAATGACATTGTTTTAACATGTTTTTAAACCTCTTTAATATCTTGCTGAATAGAAGACATTTGGATTCTCATCTGCTTCTGCATTCAGTTTGCAGTATGTTGTTTTCATTGCAACATACAAAGAAAATCTGATTTGACACAGATAAGTAGTTGAAAAAGAGAGGAGTATTTTAGTAGCCTTTGCAAACTGCTTTCACTAGAAACTTAACAACTTGCTTGCACTAGAAACTTAACAAGTGGTAGTTTTCAAAGGTTAGTTGCAATGTGAAATCTGAAGCCATTTCAGTGAACTCTTCTTACTCTGTTACATTAAATTCTATTTGTATATCTCGCACGCTTAGGATCTTTTATCCATGTGTCATATTGTAACATAATGCATTGATTATCTGAAAAATATTGGTGTCCTGACAGTTTCAATTGTTGAAACATTTCATAATATAATATCACATTCAGATGATTCTCTGATACATCAATTTTGGGTTTTTTTTCCAGTATTTTTATATGTAGACAGTGTGGCTGTAGGTTGAAAATGTTAGGCTTATAATCCCAATTTAAGACAACAGTTTATCTTTAAATTAGGAAAAAATATATTATAAATTTTCTTTTAGAATAAGATAAAACCTATTAAACTCTATAATGAGTTTTAATTAATATTAAAATTTGTTTTTATTTGAAAACTTAATAGTATTGTGAAATGAGTTAAAAAGTGCCTAGTCCTTTTGTGTCTCTATGTAGGTTGCAAGGAAAACTTTGGGATTCAAAATAAGAACTTATTGAACAATGATGAAGTTACAGAGATTATAGCAGGAATAACCAGAGACACAGTAGAAGCTAGTCAGAGCTTAGACACACTAGTCAGAACACAATAGAAGTCCTGAGCTGATCTCTGAACACAAACCTCTTCATATCCTAAACCTCTGCTGTGGAACTAGAACACACTCAATTATATAAAGCACACATTCTATTAGTTGTCAGAGAGAGGATGTTGTCGCACATCATGTAGCTTCTGGAAAATTCCACTGTACACTCAAAAGAGGGAGAGTAAAAAGGCAGAGTTGTAGCTTTACTATAAAAATAGTAAAATAGTTTGGAACTCAAGGACCCCCTGAAAGATGGCCCCCTGGCCACAGTTACAGAATTGCTGGTTCTAGATGTTTGACTCCATCTTTAAGGTGTTTTAAAAGTTATCTCTGAAAATCATTGTACATTTTTACATTTTGCAACCCTAAAACAGGTGTGGTAATTACGTGTCAAGATCCTCCTCAAGTAGACCTTATTCTGTGTCTTCTCATAAAATTAACTCTGTTAGTTTTGTCATGTCATATTAATAAGGGCAAGGGTAAGGAAATAGAAGAATGTTCTCTTCAAACTATTCCAAAAAATTTAAAAGGAGGGGAGACTTTCGAGATTTTTTTTTACGTGGCCAACATTATCCTAATTCCAAAACCAGATAAAGTCACTAGAAAGAAAGAAAATTATATATAGTACAATATCCCCGATCAACATTGGTGCTAAAACTTTCAACAAAATAATAGCAAATCAGACCCAGCAATACATTAAAAAGATCATACACCATGATCAAGTGGGATTTATTCCAGGGATGCAAGGTTGGTTGCAAGGTTGGTACCACATTTCCAAAGAACATATATGTGAATCCCATGGGCACAGACAACAACGTGGTGAAGGGTGGGGTGGGGGTTTGGTGGAGGGGAGAGAAGGGGGGCTGGGGGACATCTGTAAGCGTGTTAGCAATAAAAAAATATAAATACATCTAGGAGAAGCATTCAGTTTTCAGTTAACTGGGTAGTGTTAAAGAATGAAACATATCTGAAAAAATGAGAAAACTTATTTAGATTTGTAGAAGACTAACTTATAAGAGACATCTATGCAACCATAGCTTTTGAAAGAAAAATAAGTAATTGTGTTAAATGTTTTTTTTTAGCAAAGAGATAGAATTTTGTGTTCGCCCGCAGATTAAAAAAAACATTTTCTCTCTTACATCATCTGTGAGTGTGGCCTCCTCTCTTCTTTAAACTCTTGAGCAACTTTGAATTTAATCTGTTCAACATAAATAGTTCAGCTGATAAAAAAAAAGAAAATGGAAGAATGGTGGGCACTTTTGTTACATGTAATAAGTTGATTGATTGATTTTTTAATTAGAGAAGAAATGCATAATCTTGGCTAAAGGCTAGCTAGCCTTTATTGATATAGAATCATGTTCCTCAATCCTTGGTCCGGTTTATGGCTGGAAATAATGAAGATTTGGGTAAGAATGTCAGTCGGCGGTATTGGGGGTCTTGCTGCTTGTGCTTAACTGTGGGAAACCAGGCTAGACTTTCACAGGGATGAAGGTCTTAGCTTTCTCTTATGTAGTAATGATATTGGAGTGTGTGTTCCTAATCCCATCTTCTAATTGGAACACTGTTTACATCTCCAGTAGTGTACCAGAACACTGTCAAACATTGAGTTTAATGTGATTATTAGTTGGAATTAAATTGCCTATTAAACAAAATGATTTTATAGTAATGTGCTACTAAGATTGGAAAGTTGTTAAATTATGAAATAGCTTGTGCTATATTTCTTTGATTCTAGAGTGTGCATTTTGGCATACAGTAGTCCCTCTCTATATCGTGGTTCACTTATCGCGGCCTCACTGTATTGTGGGATTTTAAAAAATATTATATTTAATTATTTATCGTGGATTTTTCGCTATATCGCTGGATTTTGCTGTACTGTATGCATATGTTGTTAAAACTACATAGGTTTAAGAGTGTAGAATATGTTTAAGAACATATGTAGTGTTTATAAAAGTGTGGAAAAGGTTAATAAAGGAGTGGGAAAGGTTAATAAGGGACAGGGAATGGTTTATAAGTGTGTGGGAAGGGTTTATAAAGCCTTAAAATATATATAAATACTAAAATAAATGTAAGGATCCTACTTCATGGATTTTCACCTATCGCAGGGACTTCTAGGATGTAATACCCACAATAAGTGAGGGAATACTGTATTTTAACAACACTGAAATGAGAATGTGTTTTTTGGTAAAGATGTATCAGTTTAACTGGTGGCATTCCACCTCACCCCAGTTTTGTGAAATAGTATCAGTTTTTGTTTTAATTTTGAAATGTTATCTTCAAACATACTTCTTTTATTATAATTACAAATACTTATTTAATGAGGAAGACTACAATATATTTCAGTTTTTTATCGCTTCTATGTTTTTTTAAAGAGAAAGAACAAATTCTGGCAATTATATATATATATATATATATATATTTTTTTTTTTTTTTCTGAAAGTGCACTTCCACACTAAGTACTTCATAGCAAATAGGAAATTAATGTTAAATTATGCTCATGTAAATTGTTCAAAAGTTTGTTTTACTTTTTTTTTAAAAGTCTCTTTGGCTTATGTTTTCAATTTTATTTTCTGTATTTAATTCTGTTCATAATAGGTTTATTTTAGGACTGTGGAACTGATACAAGAGCCTATAGAAGGATCTCCTGGTCTGAGTTTCTATTTCAAAATAAATGGAATTCCCATATTTTTGAAAGGATCAAACTGGATCCCAGCAGATTCATTCCAGGATCGAGTAACCTCTGACTTGTAAGTTATCATGTTTCTTCTCTTGTTTTTCTTTTATTAACAGTCACACAAGGCTCAAGAGTTACTCATTCTTACTTTTGTGAGTTGTGGTGGAAGGAACTGAGGGATAATATAGAATTCCAGGATGATGGAAACTTTAGAATAGAAAGGACTTTTAGATCATATGTTTCATTCTCATGAGGTATAGATAGTCTTATAGCTAAACTATTTGAGACTGCTGAATCTACCCAACTTTTATTTATTTTAAATCTTTAAAACCACTCAATTATTTTTTTAAATTTATATTTTATTGATTTTGCGGTTACAGTTGTCCCAATTTTTCTCCCTTTGCTCCCTTCGACCTGGCATTCCCCACTCCCTAGGCAATCCCCACACCGTTGTTCCCCGTGGGTCACAAGCATAGGTTCTTAGGCTACTCCATTTCCTATACTGTACTTTACACCCCCATGGCTATTCTGTAACTACCTATTTGTACTTCTTTAACCCCTCACCTCTTCACCCATTCTCCCTCATCCCCCTCCCATCTGGCAACCATTAAAATGTTCTCCATATCCATGATTCTGTCACTGTTGTTCTTTGCTTAGTTTGTTTTTTAGATTCACTTGTTGATAGATATGTATTTTTGCCATTTTCTTGTTCATACTTTTTATCTTTTTCTTAAATATGTGCCTTTAACATTTCATATAAAAATGGTTTGGTGATGATGAACTCCTTTGGTTTTTTCTTGTCTGGGGAGCTCTTTATCTGCCCATTGAATCTAAATGATACCTTTGCTGGGTAGAGCAATATTGGCTGTAGGTCCCTACTTTTTATGACTTGGAATATTTCTTGCCAATCCCTTCTAGCCTGCAAAATTTCTTTTGAGAAATCAGCTGACAGGCTTATGGGAATTTTCCTGTAAGTAACTAACTTCTTTTGCTGCTTTTAAGATTCTCTTTATCTTTAATCTTTGGCATTTTAATTATGATGTATCTCGGAGTGGGCCTTTTTGTACCCATCTTGTTTGGAACTCTGTGCTTCCTGGACTTGATGTCTATTTTCTCCACCAAATTAGGGAAGTTCTGTTTTGTTACTTTTTCAAATATTTCCAATTTCTTGCTCTTTCTCTTCTCCTTTTGGCACCCCTATTATGTGAATGTTAGATCTCTTGATGTTTTTCCAGAGGCTGCTTACACTATCCTCTTATTTTTGGATTCTTTTTTTATCTTGTTCTAATTGGTTGTTTTTTGCTATCTTATGTTCCAAATCATTGATCTGATTCTCAGCTTCATTCACTCTACTGTTGTTTCCCTGTACATTGTTCTTTATTTCAACTAGTGTATCCTTCATTTCTGACTGGAACTTTTTTTAATGCTATTGAGGTCCTCACTAAGTTCCCTGAGCATCATTATAACCAGTGTTTTGAACTCTGCATCTGATAGATTTTTTTTTTTTTTTTAAATCTCCATTTTGTTTAGTTCTTTTTCTGGAGTTTTCTGTTCTTTCATTTGGGTCATGTTTCTTTGTCTCTTCATTTTGACAGCCTCCTTCTGTTTGTTTCCATGTATTAGGTAGAGCTGCTATGTCTCCATGTCTTGGTAGTGTGGCCTAATGTAGTAGGTGACCTATAGGGTCCAGTGGCCTAGCCTCCCCTATCACCCAAGCTGGGTACTCAAGGGGTTCTCTTCATGTGGGCTGAGTACACCCTCCTCTTGTAGTTGAGCTTTGGTTGCTGTTGGCAGGTCAATGGGAGGAATTTACCCAGGCCAGTCAGCTAGAAAGATTGGCTGTGACCACTGACTACCAACCTCCAATTTCTGTGGAGGATCAGCTGTGAAGGAGCAAGGTGGTTGTGCTCTGACATGGTCTATAGTTGTCCACTGGGTATACAGGCTCTGCAGTTTACTGGGTGCCGCAGGCCAAGATCAGTCCCCACCTATGTTTTGCCTGGGGCCACCCTGCCTGAGCTATAAAGCAATCTGAGATGGCTGCTACTTTTGCTGGACTTGGAGATTCCCAGGTGAAGCCAAACTATGAATCTAGGCTGGCTGCTGGTAGTACCAGGCCTGGGGCTCACCGAGGCCAGCTTTTGCTTGTTGGATAGGACTTAGAAAGTTGTGAAGCATGAGCCAAGACCAGTCATTCATATGGAAAAGTCACTGTTAACAGCTTGGGTGGGCTCATAAGTTGGGTGGGATGGAGTCTCTGGGGATCTCCAAGGTGGAACAAACAGTGTTAGGTTGATGGAGTCTCAAATATGGTACCAACCTGCTGGCTCTGGGCTCTGTGGGGGGAGGCTTTAGAAAAAGGACAATGGCCTCTGCCCACCTTTTTGTCTGGGAGAAAGCTGTCTTCCCTCTCTCACCTTTATGCCAGACACTTCAGTTGCTCCCTGTATGCCACTGGTGCCTTTCAAGTTGCTACCCCAGTACTGAAGCTCAAAGGGAGTGAGTCTATCCATGTGTGGGTTCTTTAAGAGGAAGTGCTTAGGACTCCAGAAGTTTCTTCCCCCTCACTCAGTTCCCACTGGTTTTTGTAGCCAGAAGTTATGAGGACTAATCTTCCTGGCAGTGAAAGCCTGTGCTGGGGGGCCTGGTGTGGGGCTGGGACTCCTCACTCCTGAAATATCCCTCCTGAATTTTTATTCACCACATGTAGATGTGGAACCAGACCCTTCTCATCTGCACCCTCTTACCAGTCTGGATGGATGTGGTGTCTTTAATTTTGTAGTTGTCAGACTTCCATTCAATTCAATTTATGATGGTTTGAATGATGGTTTTTCTGTGTTTTAGTTGTAATTTTGATGTGGTTGTATAAGGAGGTGATCCGTGTTTACCTATGCCACCATCTTAACTGGAAGAAACTATCCAAATTTTAGAAGACTATTATATATTTTCTCTGGAGGAATAAGACAATGTCTAATGCACATTTCGAATAGTTAATCCCTGAAAAAAAGAAGAGAAATCCCTGTTCTTAAAAGAGCACCTTAAATATTTTTGTTCATGTTTTTAAAAAATGAAAACCCATATTTACCTCTTTATGTCAAGGTATTTACATATTCTTTTACTTTTACCTTAATAAAAAGAACCAAATTTTAAAAAAAATTCTAGATCTAAAAAAATTTTTAAATATTTTTGAAGCTTTAAGAATAGAATATAAGAAAAAAATATTTTTTGATTAGATTTGTCAACTACTATCTTTGTGATAGTGAAGAAAAAGCTTGTGAAGTGAAAATAAACACATGTAACTGGTTTACAAATGTATAAATGTGCATTGTATTATATTATTTGAAGGTTAAAATGTTCACGCGATTGGTAACTAAACTCTAATTTTGCCTGAGCTTGCAGTAATTTCCTTTTACCTCAGAATATGTATATTGTTTTGAATTTCATATTAAAATGAAATTATTCTCTAGACATAGGCACAGATTATTAGCTGTCTTTCTCCTGGCTGGATTTGGTGGCAGCTGTTCAGCACAGCTGGGTCAATTAGTAAACCTGCCCTGGGGCCCCTTTGCTGACAGCATGATACTCTGGGTCCCTGGCTAGCCTCTTATTGGTCTTTTTTGTTCCTTTCTGGACACTGCTCTGGAGGTGGAGGGCACATGCTTTCAAAGTGGCTGTAAATTTCTGGGCTTTCTTGAGGATAATGTGAATAGGAGTTGGAAAAACATAAAAGAAGCTTCCTAGAGAAAGAACTACTGGACTAGAGGAATTGTAAAGAAAGAGATAAGAGTAACTAGCTGGCACTAATATTCAGACTTTGATTTTTGGCTTATAGTTCGAAATGGTTATATAACATTTGCACATACTTTCCAAGGTTTACAACTATATTTTTCTACAAGAATAACTTTAAGACAAAAGTTCACTTTTAAAAATAGCATAATAACATTGCTGAAAATTTAGAAAGCAGAGTAAATATCACTCATAATTTTTCTAGGTTTATTTATTTTATGTGGGTATAGTTAATGTATATATAATTTTGTCTCACTTTCTTCACGTAGCATTCTATTGAAACCATCATAATTTTGAAATGTGTTTTTCTAACAGATTTTAAATGTGTTTATCAACCATAATGTGTTTTTAAACCTTTTTTTAATATCCCCCAAATTTAAAAATAGTATTTGGTTTTAAAACTTCTCTTTAGGTTAGCAGTCCTTTTGCAGTCTGCAGTGGATGCTAACATGAACACTCTTCGGGTGTGGGGAGGAGGTATTTATGAACGTGATGAATTCTATGAACTCTGTGATGAACTAGGAATAATGGTAAGTAGTTGACAGCATTTTATTCTTTAATGTGTTACTATATCTGTGTTCTCAGGGGGGTGATATTGCTTATTCCCTCTTTTCTCAGAGTCAGGAATGATGTTCCATTTTTTTGCAAAAGAATAAATAGCATCTTAAGAACCCAGAGCTATAGTTGATAGAGAATATCATAATTATTTAATTATTTTTAAGTGATAGTCATTCTGTATAGTAGTTATATCTAAGTATATATCTATCTACATTTTCTTTGTAATATGAGAGTATGCATAAAGAAGATATTTAAAAATTTTAACTTTAGGGAGAGAACAAATAATAAAATTAAATAAAAGCGTGCTTAATGTTGTTGTTAAGCCCTTCCAACATGTTTTGCATTAGTAAGGGTTAAGCAAAGGAAGTACATTTTCAGTTTTAGTATTATAGTTAGAAAATATGAAGCTCTCCATAGAAGAGTAGTATTATAATAATATTGGTAATGCTGATGTGACAAGTTTCTATAATATTCATTGAGTGTCAGGCATTGTTTGAACTGTTCTGCCTCTACTATTTTATTTCATCTTCATGCCCATTCTATGGGGGTAGTTATTGTTTGTCTATATCACAATTTTACAGATCAGGAAACTGACTTGTGCCAAGGTTAAATAACCCACCTACACTCATTCAGTGGGGCTGTGGTGGAATCAAAGTTCCATCTCAGGCTGACTGATTTGGGGCCATGTTCTTCACCACTGCCTGAGTGACAGCCTTCCTAGGAATGAGCTAATGTGCTGTCAGTACTAAAAAAACCATGTAGTAATTTTTTTGGCCATGAAAACTGAATTCCTTTATAAACAACATATCTTTCTTAACAGTCTGGTCCATCTCTCAATACCAAATTCCCAGTGAAAATGAGAATAAATTCGGAGTGAGGAGGGGCTGGGAGGGGAAACTTCTTTTTAAATTTTACATCCCCCCGCAACACACTCACTGTTTCCTTATTTGAATTCTCCTTTCCTCTCTTTCTTTCCGGCCTACCTAATGTTTTCTCTTCCCAGGTTTCTGTGCAGGTCTGGGAAGTCAGGGGTCTGTGAGTGCCCTGCCCAGCATCTGGCACATAATAGTGCTCAAACGCTCATACTCCTCAGGCAAACTTGGTTTTCTCAGTTGTGTGCAAGATAATCCCCACAGTTTAGAGTGAAGAATTTCCTTCTTTGTGATAGAATCTGTGGACGTGCTTTATTGCCTTTTATTTGATTTGCTAGGTCTGGCAAGATTTTATGTTTGCCTGTGCCCTTTATCCAACTGATCAGGATTTCGTGGGTTCAGTGAGGACAGAAGTTGCTTATCAGGTATGTTATTACCGCTCCAAGAAGAAGGAAAATGCTTATGTTTTAGTTTTGCTTTTTGTTAAATCTCTCCATGTTTCTTTTCATTGTTCTCTTTACTAAATTTGTGAAAAATCAGTCAGGTAATTGACTTTCTAGGTGATTCCATTCAGTCTTATGGCTTCACCGCCTTGGGACTCTCAGATTTATCAACTGCCCTGACTTCTCTGCTGAATTTCTGATTCTTATATTGAGCTGCCAACCTGCTGCCTCCACTTGGAGCTTTAATAGGCATCCCAATGTAACATGTCCAAACCAAACTTATATCACCTTCTCCAAACTTGCTTTTCCTGCAGCTTTTAATAATTGGCAATGCCAGTCTGAATTTCTCAGGTCAAACATTTAAAGTGATTATTGACTCTTGATTTCTTTTGCATACCACATATACATACTTATATTTATGTTTACAGATCTGTAAACGCAAGGAAGTGATTATATTGTAGCTCCATCCACTGAAAAGGCCTAGAAACAATGGACCTAGTAATGTTGAATATCCTTACATTGAAATAATATTTCCCAGTAAAAGAAGGACTTTTTAGAGAAATGGCCAACTTCAGGTCTGGAACAGGAAATATACTAATAGATTATCCTGGAATATTTTGATACACAGATAGCAAGGAAGCTATAATAGATATGCCAAAAGAACTTTGACGAGACTCTGACCAACCAAAAGTGGGATAATTTGAGGTTCAATGAAGATAAGAAAGTCAGTGGATTGAAATCCATCGAGTGTGTTGAAAGACACGAGTTTATAATTACAGTGGAAGTATATTTGCATGAAAAATCAAAAGAAATGCAAGGATTACCGTAACACTCAACATAGTGGTTTCTTTGAAAGGAGAAATGGACTGTGACTGGGAAGAGGGGGTCCCTGAGGGATTCTAGTGTGGTTGGTAAAGTTTTCTTTCTTAGTCTAGGTGGTGTTACAGACTGATTGCCTTTTTATAATTTACTGTGCCATAATTTGTTTTTTTCAACTGTGCTTAATTTTTTCAAAAATTGTTTAAAAAGTACAAGTGGAATTATCCCTTGGTCAAAGTCCTCCAGATAAAGTTAAAGATCCCCAGCAGGCCCCCTCCCGTCTCTGCCTGCCTCCCCACCGCGTTGAGCACCATCTCCCCGTGCTGTCGGCCCCAGGACACTGTCCCCATCACCTTCCCTGTGGACTACCTCACTCACTCTCTTCTGGCCCCTCTTACCCTGAGCATGGCTTTCTCTGGGGGAAGCCTTTCTAAATCTGCAAATCAAAATGCAGTCCTTTGCTCTTTGTGACACACATCACACTTTGCATTGCTTGTGAAGGTTTTGTCACCCCTGCAAGGTTGTGATCTCCCTGAGCCTGGGGCTTGTTCCCTTCTCTAGCTCCACTCCCTGGTTGGATTATTCATCAGGTAGATGGATGGGTGAATGAATAACTTTTAGAGTATTAATTATAGTTATATAGGTTGCAAACATTTCAGTTTTATCTTTAATTTTCTTCATGCAAATAATTAAAATATGATATCTTTGTGCCTTCAGTTCTTTTATGTATTATTAAAGAGGAGAGCTTTTTATGCAGAGTTTGTTAACATTTTAAAGTAAAGCTTACCATAAAATTCTAGGTTAATTTGAAGGGTGCCACAGAGTCACTGAAGGTTTTGCCTCTTCAGGATCCGTGTTTGTGTTTTCATCACTACTACAAACATGCCAGCCCTCACTTACCTGGGTATATATAGAGGCAAATAAAGGAGATACTGTTTATAAGGCTGCTTTGGAAAATCACAGGATGTTCATTTTAAAAAGAGTTAAATAGATCTCTTTAATACACCCTTAATGCATCTCTATATCATGAATGAGTTCCCTAGCTTCTTGAATGGAGACCACAGTGGAAACATCAGCTGGGACCTATCACTGTAATCATCCATTACAGTGAAAGAGAAGCTGTAAATACCAATAAGGATGAATTGCTCAAACAAGTTCCAAACGGGCTTTCCTTGACCATTGACTCGCTGTTGTTAACTGCCCTCTTCTCTTGGTGTGTCAGAACTGGGTCCTTTCACCGTTATATAGGGCCGGCCCACAGTGAGCCCAGGTCGTGCCAACTTCAATTCTTGAGACTGGCAAGGTTTTAGATAGATTCATTAACTTAGCCTTAGTTGATTTCTTATTACATGACATCGATACTTATTTCAGGTGACATCCTCTTGATGCCCTAATCTTTTTTTTTTCTTTAGACTATTGCATATATTTGCCTTTAACTTCTGGAGTATCTCTGGTACTTACTTGCTTTGTTAAAACCCTCTCTAGTCCTATGGGTTTTTGATATGGTGGAGACTGGGTGGAGACCCCGATACCTCTTTCAGCTGAAATGTTTATTCTGCCTCATTTGTTTCTTCACACAAAGCTCCAAGTCGCTCTTAAGACAACTAACCCCGGTAATGTAATGTGATATCTCCTGTGTTCTGTATTTCTTAGAACCTTGTTGTGACAAGTCAGATAATGATGAGGTTGATTTATTTTTCTTGTTTAATAAAAGGGATAATATTTTCTTCAGCTTTTATATGGCAGAGAAGAGAAGCCTATCATATTAGTATTTATAAAATCTAGATAAGAAGAATCTCAGAGATTTCTTAAAATATATTCCCACAGATAAAGTTACTAGCCATTTTCTAATGGGTTTTCTGGCACATAAAAATTTAAGTGCAGAAATTCAGTGGCTATATTTTTATCAATATTATAATTGTGAGATTTTTTTATATTGAGCATTTGAAAATTATTTTATGTTCTCTTAAATTTTAGATCAGGAGACTGAAATCTCATCCCTCCATCATCATATGGAGTGGGAATAATGAAAATGAAGCAGCGCTGATGATGAATTGGTATAGCATAGACTTCACACACCTGCATATCTATGTCAAAGATTATGTGGAGCTGTATGTGAAAAACATTCGAGAGGTTGTCTTGGCAGTAAGTAATGGTTTTTAATGCAGTAGAATTTGAGAACCTGTTGTAAAAATGGATCAATTTGAATATTGGTAAAGTATATTTTTATTTGCTTTATTTTAGGTCAACTTCCAACAATATCATTTTAATGTAGAATAATTCATTGTAATGCTGCAGCTTGTGAAAGGATTCATGGGTTTTGCACTTCTTTAAGAATTAACATGTCTGTGGAACTCACTACACATACATCAGTGTTGTGCTTACAGTTGCAGGTTGTCCCAGACACTTCGGAGCACATGCACGGATTCCCAAAGGTTGCGATTCTGTATATTAGATGATGTAATGATATGCCACTTCTTTTCTTTTTTTCTTTTTAAAGATTTTTATTGTTTTTTTTTCCATTATCATTTAGCCCCCTGGTACCCCCCCACAATCACCACACTGTTGTCTGTGCCCATGCATCCTTTTTCCTTTTTGCTTGATCCCTCCACCCCCTAACCTCCCCCCTCCTTAGCTGTCACCCTGCTCTCTATCTGTGAGTCTGTCTCTATTTTGCTCGTTAGATCAGTTTGTTCATTAGATTCCACATATGAGTGAATCGTATGGTATTTGTCTTTCTCTGACTGGCTTATTTCACTTAGCATAATGTTCTGCAAGTCCATCCATGCTGTTGCAAAAGGCAAACTTTTCTTCTTTTTTACAGCCAGTTATTATTCCACTCTGTAAATGTCCCGTAGTTCTTTTATCCACTCATCTATGGATGGATACTTGGGCTGCTTCCATATTTTGGCGATTGTAAATAAAACTGCAATGAACATAGTGGTGCTTATGTTTTTTCAAATTAGTGTTTTGGGTTTCTTCAGATATATTCCAGAAGTGAGATTGCTGGGTCAAAAGGCAGGTTCATTTTTAATTTTTTGAGGTGTCTCCATACCGCTTTCCACAGTGGCTGCACCAATCTCCATTCCCACCAACAGTGCACTAGGGTTCCCTTTTCTCCACGTCCTCCTCAGCAGTTGTTGTTGGTTGATTATCGATGATGCCCATTCTGACAGGTGTGAGGTGATATCTCATTATGATTTTAATTTACATTTCTATGATGATTAGTGATGCTGAGCATCTTTCATATGTCTGTTGGCCATCTGTATGTCCTCTTTGGAGAAGCATCTATTTAGGTCCTTTGTCCATTTTTTAGTTGGATTGTTTGTTGTTTTGGTGTTGAGTTTTGTAAGTTCTTTATAAATTCTGGATATTAACTCTTTATCAGCTGTATTTGTGAATATGTTCACCCATTCTGAGGATTGTCTTTTTAGTTTGTTGATGGTTTCCTTTGCTGTGCAAAATTTTTTAGTTTGATGTAGTCCCATTTGTTTATTTTATCTTTTGTTTCCTTTGTTTGGGGAGATATATCCAACAAAATATTGCCACAGGCAATGTCTGAGATTTTACTACCTATGTTTTCTTCTAGGATTCTTATGGTTTTGGGTCTAATATTAAATCTTTAATCCATTTTGAATTTATTACTTGTGTGTAGTGTAAGAAAGTGGTCTTTCCCCCTTTATCAGTTTGTTCCTTATGTCCATGTCACTGGTTCTGTTTTGCTCATTTGTTTGTTTTTGTTCATTAGTTTCTGCTTATAGGTGAGATCATATGGTATTTGTCTTTCATTGCCTGGCTTATTTCATTTAGCCTAATACTCTCCAGTTCCATCCATGCTGTCATGAAGGGTAGGAATTCCTTCTTTCCTTCTGCTGCATAGTATTCCATTGCGTAAATGTACCACAGTTTTTTGATCCACTCATTCACTGATGGGCACTTAGGGTGTTTCCAGCACTTGGCTATTATAAACAGTGCTGCTATGAACACAGGGGTGCATAGGTTCTTTTGAATTGGTGTTTCAAGATTCTTAGGGTATAATTTCAGCAGTGGGATCGTTGGGTCAAAAGGCAGTTTCATTTTTAGTTTTTTTGAGAAAATCCCATACCGTTTTCCACAGTGGCTGCACCAGTCTGCATTCTCACCAACAGTGCACAAGGGTTCCCTTTTCTCCGCATCATCGCCAGCACTTGTTGTCTGTTGATTTATTAATGATGGCCATTCTGACCTGTGTGAGGTGATATCTCATTGTGGTTTTAATTTGCATCTCTCTGATGGCTAGTGATGTTGAGCATCCTTTCATATGTCTGTGGGCCTCTGCATGTCCTTCTTGGAGAAGTGTCTGTTCAGGTCGTTTGCCTACTTTTTACTTGGATTGTTTGTCTTCCTGGTGTTGAGACATATAAATTCTCATATATTTTGTAGACCAAACCATTGTCCAAGGTATCATTGGCAAATGTGTTTTCCTATGTGGTTGGTTCCCTTTTTATTTTGCTGGTGTTCTCTTTAGCTGTGCAGAAGCTTTTTAATTTGTTGTAGTCCCATTTGTTAATTCTTTTGTTTATTTTCCTTGCTCTAGGAGATATATTGGTGAAAATATTGCTGCATGGGATATCTGCAATTTTACTGCCTATGTTTTTTTCCTCTAAGACTTCCATGGTGTTGCAACTTATATTTAGTCTTTGATCCATTTTGAGTTTATTCTGGTGTGTGGTGTAATTTGGTGGTCTAGTTTCACTTTTTTGCATGTCCCTGTTTTGTTCTCTCAACACCATTTATTGAAGAGGCTCTTTTTGCTCCAGTTTGTGCGAGCAGGGGGTGGGTGGGACAAGGGAGAGCAATGGGGGAAATATTTGGACAAATGTAAACATGAACAACAATAAAAATAAAATAAAAAAATTAACAATACTTGATATAAAAATGTAATCTAGTTTCATTTTTCTGCACATATCCATCCAATTTTAAAAGTATATTAAGATAATGAATTTTGTGAATTAATTTTCCAATGATAATCTGGTCCTAGTAAAAGTTTTATATAGTTAATACGCTTTTTTCCCTTTACTCTATGCCAGATTTGATTTTCTCATATTTTAATGAATAAAAAAGGGAAGGGATTAAGATGTGCAAATTGCAAGTTGTAAGAACAGTCATGGGGATGTAAAGTACAACATAGGGAATATAGTCAATAATATTATAATAACTATGTATTGTATCAGACGGGTAGTAAACTTATTGGGATGATCACTTTGTAAGTTATATAAATATCTAATCACAATGTGGTATACCTGCAACTAATAAAATATTGTAAGTCAACTGCAATTGAAACATAAAATATTTACTTAAAAAATAAAATGCTGTAAGTAAATGCTAAAGTAGAATTTGCTATGTATAATATATGAATGTGTTGGTTTGTGATACAAGGGGCAAGTGGAGAGGAAAGAACTGGTTCCCAGCTCCACTGAGGGTGGTTCTCTTTGCACCACTCCTTGTTTAATAGGCATAGTGTACTCGTGTTTACTAGGATACATGCATACATATTAAATTTTAATACAAACGGGCCTTTTTTGCAGGGAGGGGAAGTAGCATTTTTGTTTGTTTTTGAAGTAATGCCTTCAAAAGTTCAACTTTCTAAAAACAATGTTTGACATGTGATTTAGTAATCTGATTGTATTTACAATTTTTATCTGTATTTAGATGTTTTATTTATTTGGCTATGTCTTGAAGCAGTTGGAAACAGGATATATTTACAAGAATGCTATGTGATTCTGGTAACCAAATATGCCCAATTAATGACACTATTCTATTTCTATGAAGAAACTTCAGTGAGAATACCTGAAAAACATAGGTTTCAATTTTTAGCTTATCAGATGTGCTAAGTCATGTATCATGAAGAATTTTTCTATTCAAAACCTGTGGTGGGTTAAGCTTTAATTAATATTCATAGAACATTTATTTTATAGTTTTTTTAATTGACAGTATTATTATGTTTTTCATAGCTGATTGATTTAAGAAATGGATTTTCATTTCATAGCTTAATTATTCAGTGGTTATGACTCCAAGTCCTTGCTAGCCACTACATGTCTATGTAATCTTGGACAAGTTACTGAATCTCTACTTTCCTATCTATACAATTGGGTTAATAATAGGGACTCAAGCTTAAGAGTTGTTATGTGTATTAACTAAGATAATGAATGGAAGGTACATTACACAGATTCTGGCACAGAATAGACTTTTAATTGATGCTAATCATCATTATCATCCTCTCTTGGTTTTACTAAATAAGATATATCTTCAGATAGTTACAAACTTAAATCTCTAATATTAACACTGCATTCTTGAACTTAAAAAAATAGCTTCTATGTGGCACTGCATGTCCATCTTTGAAATGGAAATATGATGCCTTTCTCATAAGAGATTTAGATATTTTAAAATGGTTATCTGAGCAATAAAGGATGTTTGCCAGTCTCCTTGAGGATGGACAGGATTAAGTGCTATAAATCATAAACAGACCTATCCACACACTTAATTGTATTGATTAGTTTCGTCTTGTGCATCATACTTTTAAAAAATAGTCATTCTCTTTATCTTATAGCATCTCTTGATCTGAACAAGCATTTAAGGTCATGACCTAGAAAAAGGTCATCTGTGAGATAGACTAAAAATCAGGCCTCAAGAGGAAATGATACAAAAATGGAAAGAAATCATAGTTCATCATCAGGGGTGGATATTTTTAGGGAAAGACTCTTAGTAATTTTACTCACTGGTTCATCTTACCAAATTGTTCAAGATTCTGGAGGCATGGACAGAAATTACTCAAGCTTGATTGATTAAGGCCAATTGGTAAGCCTTCTGCAATTTTACTTCAAAGCCATTAAAAAGGAATATTGTTTAAAATTTAAGAGTGTCCACAATTTTGCCATGCTTTTCAATGTTTAAAATTCAACCAACATCTGCTAAGTACCTATATCCAGGAGCAAAGCTTCATTCCCAATGCTGTGGGGAAACTGTGTTCCTCATCGGTGTGTAGTCTGCTCTTAGTGGAAACATGGGAATAATTACAGGGCAGAGTGAAAGAACTGCTAGAAAGATGGACTTCCAGATGGTGGGAACTATGTGGAAGAACCATTATTTTTAAATGGAAGGATGTAGGAAGGCTTTTAAGTAAAAGGTGACATTCAAACCAACCTTTAAAGGTGGAGTAGAATCTGGGCAAAGGATTATTCAGTAGGTGTTTTAGGTCATAAAAACAATGTGAATAAGGGTAAAAATTTGTGAAAATATGTGGGAAGCAGCACACTGTTCCCAGTGTTTGAAGCAAGGGCTCCTGATTTGGTATTGGAAAGTCAAATATGGAAAAGGCAGCTTGGAAACAAATCTTAAAAAGACTTTGAATGTTATGAAGTTGGGCTTTATTCAGTAGACAGTAGGAAGCTAGTGGGCATTTTGGGGGAGGGGAGGAACTTTATCTGACCCATTCTGGAAGGTATCTTTACTAGCAAAGAATTAAGGAGGTAAGAGATTCTAGATGAGGAAACCAGTTATAAAAACCAGGAATTCCCAGTTATTGAGAATAATGGATGCCAGATATTGATATGTTAATTATGCTTATCATATTAATATTATGGTAATAATATAAGTGCTTTATAGAATTTATTTAATTTTTGCAACTACCCTGGAATGTAAGTAATATATTTATTTTAGAGATGAAGACATTGGAGGATTTCAAAGATTAATTTCTCAAGGTCATATTGGTTATAGGTAGTGGAGTCCAGTGGAGTGGTACTGGAAATGAGGTGATGGAAAAAATATTTGAATGCAGAGTGACTGAATGTGGGTGGTAAAAGAGAGAGGGGGAGAAATTGAAGATGACTCTTACTTGGGTACCTTAATGAAGGTAGGAAGCACAGTCTAAGTTTGTGAATAATAAATAGGGAATTCTGCTTTGAAAGGTTAAATTTGAGATGTTGGCAGGACCAGCCAGGTGAACATGTGGAGCTCGTTATTGGGAGTAAAGTGTAGAGGTGAAGTAGTCTGGGAGAGATCTGAATATTTGGTGAGAGGGGATGCCTTGGGAGAGGGCACAGACAAGGAGAGCCTGGAGAGAGAGCACTGTCCACATGAGAAGAAGAGGGGAGCTGGGGGAAGAAGAATCAGAAAGGTCTAGGGGAACCAGAATGGGAAAGAGTAGTGAATAAGCCCCTGGGGTGGAGAGAACTTAAGAAATAATGGGTAGAAAAAGGAAGGCCCTGGTGGGGTGCTCAGTTGGTTAGAGCCTCATCCCTATACACCAAGGTCGTGGCTTTGATCCCTTGTCAGGGCACATACAAGAATCAACCAATGAATGCACAGATAAGTGGAACAACACATTGATGCTTCCCTCTGTCTCTCTGTCTCTGTCTCTCTTTTCCTCTCCCTTCTCTCTCTCTAAAATCAATCAATTAAAAAATAATGGGTGTAAATAAGTCATTGACTGCACACCAGAGTGGGAAGAGTGTGGGATTTTTGCTTTATTTGGTAAGCAGAAGTCCATGGGCAATTTTTGAAAAACCAGACAAAACCAAAACGGATTTCAGTCAAGTTGACTGATCAGGAACTTAATGTTAGGGGCTGAAGAATGAGTGGGTGGAAGCAATCCGCTGGACTGCAGGGGACAAAGGGGGTTCTTTATTAGGAGGAGAGGAGTCCTTAGGCTGAGGGAATAAAGCCATAGAGAGAGATTATATTTTTTAAGGGTAAATGATAATTTATTGGCTATATTTCCAGAGTAAAATAAAGAGGTGACCAGAAGACAGACAGAGAGGCTGGCAAAGAAGAGAAGTAGGAGTTGCTTTTTTTTTTTTTTTCCCTATGACAGAGAAACAAGGATTAAAAAAAAAAAAAAGAATGATGAGAATACCCCCAAAAGTAAATCCTAATGGAGAAAAGTTGAGAAAACTATTTTCTGATAATCTATTTCTCAGGGAGGCCTTATTGGCCTTCTATAATATTGTTTTATTTTTCCAAAGAGCCCTGTACTTTTCCTCCAAAACATTCATCACACTTACCACACTTGTTCAGCATCTGGTTTCACCACTAGATTGCAATCTACTCTTGTAAGAGGTCACTCAGATGTCTGTCCTGTTCCCTGCCCAGCCTCCAGTACATAGAAAAAACTGCATGCTTGGTGCATAGGAGAGCTTCCGAGAGATTTGATGCATTAATATCGGACAGCATCACAGATTTCTCTCTCTGGTTTTGCAGTGCTGCAAAATGCTTGACATGCAATAAACACTTTACACGTACTTGCTGAATGAATGACTCTACTCACTGAAATAGGAAGTGAGTTAATCAGTTGAGATGATAATAGCTAAAACATTTTAAGTTCTTCCTGTGTGCTAGGCACTACATTAAGTACTTATGTTGTAGCTGCTATAGCAAATACACCCCAGAGTTGCAGTGTAATAAAAGTTCCTTACTCGCTAACTATAAAGTGGCTGCTTCTGATGGGACAGGCAGCTGTCCTCCTGTCAGAGACATAGATGCCTGAATTCTTCCATTTTCACCATCTCCTAGGCCCTGCTGTGGGGGAAGGGATGAGAATAAGGTACCTGGCTCCACAGAGGCTAGGATGCCACTTCCTAGGGACAATTCTACATTATGGTAATGGGAACGTGAACTTTGGTGGACACTTATCCACCCCTTCCACACATGAACTCCTTACCTTTTACAATAGCCCTATGAAGGAGGTACAGATAAGACTGCCGAGGCTTATACCTGTCCAAAAACAATAAGGCTTTGATTTGGGATTTAAACTTAGGTCTATCAGACTCAATACCCTCTATTCTTTTTGAAAATAATTTTATTTATTGATGAAAGAGGCAGGGGAGAGAGAGACAGAGACAGAGAGAAAGAAAGAAAGAGAAAAAATGTATTCTTTGGTTGTTTCTTGTATGTGCCCTGACTTGGGATTGAATCCGCAGCCTTGGTGTATTGGGACAATGCTCTAACCAACTGAGCTACTTGGCCAGGACATAATAACCTCTATTTTTAATCACTAGATCAGTGTTTCTCAAGTGGAGGTGAATTTTGTCCTCAAGGGATAAAGGGACATTTGGCTAAGTCTGTTATTATTATTTTCTTTTTGGGGAGGAAGTGGAAGTACCATTGACGTCTAGTGGGTAGAGGCCAGGAATGCTGCTAAACATTCTAGAATGCATAGGACACTCCCAACTCCCAACATACATACACAAAGCAAAAAATTACTAGGTCCAAAATTCCAAGGTTGAGATATTCTGAACTAGGCATTACCCATCATGGTAGAAGGTAAGGTGGAGGGAAGACACGATTGAAAAAGATTAGGGACAGTCGCTGTGAGGAATAAGCTAGATGTTAATTGTGAAAGGATACAAAGGATTGGCAAATAGCAGAAAGGTGCTGGTGGTTGTTTAATGTGGAAGAAGGTAAATGGTTCTATTATTTTTCTATTGACTACCTGGCATTTCTGGGTCTTGATAGTAGTTTTGAAGAAGTTGTCTGTTCTTTACTGGCTGGAAATATTATCCTTTAAACCATTTTGTTTCTGAGCTCAGGGAGACAAGACTCGTCCTTTTCTCACATCCAGTCCTACAAATGGGGCCAAATCCGTTGCAGAAGGCTGGCTCTCTGCCAACCCATATGACAAGCATTTTGGTGATGTACATTTTTATGACTATACCAGTGACTGCTGGAATTGGACCATTTTCCCAAGAGCTCGGTTTGCATCTGAATATGGGTATCAGTCCTGGCCTTCCTTCAGCACATTAGAAAAGGTAAGCCATCTTTGATTTCCCAGTGATTCGGAATGGTGGGCTATGGGCAGATTCGCGATTTCCTCAATAGTGGTTCAGAAAGCCAAATAAAATCTACTTCTTATTTTAAATTATTTTTTGAAAGAAGATAATAAACATTTTTCTTTAACTTTTGGGGAGCTAAACTCTTATAGTCATCATTTTGGGGATTATAACTTTTCCATGTGACTTAATTATGTTCCTTCAGGAACATTTACAAATGAAATGGGAGCCAACGGCTGCTTAAACCTGATTTATTATTATACATGAAAATAACTCATTTGCCACTTTCTGTGTATCCTACAATTTTTTAAAAACCATGTACAGATTTTAGAACAGGATAGTTTAATACAGCAAGAGAAATGAATGTCATAAGTCTTTGTCTAATGTTATCACGTCATATCATTAATTTCATTTCTTTCTGCTTCTGTTCCTCCTCTTCTTCCTCCTCCTTTTTCTTCATATGGGTGTATTTCATTTTCAGTATGTCATTTCACTTCTCTGTTCCTGATGATTCAGTTTCATAGATGGATTCAGTTTCATAGATGGATTCAGTTTTAGAGTTGTATGTTCTTTTTAAAACAAGTGTAGTGAGATATAATTCACTGACCATATAAGGCACCCATTTAATGTGTTCAGTTTAGTGGTTTTGAATATGTACCCAGGGTGTACAGCAATCACATGACCTAATTTTAGAACATTTTCATTACCCTTGTAGAAACTCTTTATCCATTAATATTCCCCACTTTTTCTGTCCCTTCCACCCCAGCTCTAGACACTATTAATCTGCTTTGCATATCTATGTATTTCATATAATTGTAATAATAAAATATATGATTATATTTGAGACTGGCTACTTTCACTCAGCATACATTTTTAAAGGTTCATCTATGTTGTATCATTTATTAATATGTCACTCTTTTTTATTGCTGAATAATATTCCATTGTACGGCTATACCACATCTTGTTTGTCCGTTTGTTGTATATTTGTGTTATTCCTACTTTTTGGCTTTTATGAATAATGCTGCTATGAACATTTGTATACCTGTTTTTGTGTGAACATCTATTAAGTTTATACCTAGGAGTGGAATTGCTGGGTCATAGGGTAACTCTATGTTTATCATTCTAAGGAACTACCAGACTGTTTTCCATAGTGGTTGCACCATTTTACATTACCACCAACAATGTATGAGGCTTTCAATTTTTCCCCATTCTTGCTAATACTTGTTATGTCTCATTTCCTCTTTTTTTTTGCATTTCCCTGGACATTTATATTTACAATAAATCTGCATTTCTTTGGCTGATCATGTTGATCATATGTTCATGTGCTTGGTGTTCATTTATATATCTTCCTTGGGGAAATGTATATTCAAATCTTTTGCTCATTTTCAATTAGATTATTTGTCTTTTTATTATTGAATGGTAAGATATATATATTCTGGATATGTTTTTGGCAGATATATAATTTGTGAATATTTTCTCCTGATTTGGGACCTTTCTTTCTACTACTTAGGATATCATTGAAAACACATTTTTAATTTGATGAAGTCCTACTTATCCATCTTCTCTCTTTTTTTTATATGTTTTATTGATCATGCTGTTACAGTTGTCCCAATTTACTTTCCCTTTGTTCCCCTCCACCCAGTGACCGCCCTCCCTCCAGATGCACCCGCCCTCTTTGTCCATGCCCATTGGTTGTGCATATAGTTCTTCTCAACATCCTCCTGTCTACTCCACTCCCTCCTACTATGCTTCTTAATTCCTGTACCATCGCCCTCCCTTTCCCCCCTTCACCCTCCCTGCTGACCTCCCCCCAAAATGTTCCCCATACCTATAATTCTTTTCCCACGCTTGTTGCCTACTTAGTTTGCCTTTGTTTTGATTCTCTAGCTTCTGTTGTTGGTTGTTGTGATACAGTTTTTACTTTAATGTTCATAGTTTCGATCCTCTTTCCCCTAAACAAGTCCCTTTAACATTTCATATAACAGTGGTTTGCATCTGATAAACTCCTTCAGTTTTACTTTGTCCTGGAAGCACTTCCTCTGCCCTTCTATTCTGAATGACAGCTTTGCTGGATAGAGTAATCGTGGTTGTAGATTTTTGATTTTCATTACTTTGAATATTTCATGCCAGTTCCTTCTTGCCTACAGAGTTTCTTTTGAGAAATCAGCTGAGAGTCTTATTGGGACCACTTTGTATGCAATTCTCTTCTTTTCTTTTGCTGCTTTTAAGAGTCTCTCTTGGTCCTTAATTTTTGACATTTTGATTCTAATGTGTCTTGGTGTGGTTCTCCTTGGGTCTAGTTTTTTTGGAACCCTCTGTGCTTCCTGGACCTATAAGTCTATTTCCTTCCCCAAGTTAGGGAAGTTCTACTTCATTATTTTTTCACATAATTTTTCAATTTCTAGTTCTTCACTTTCTGGCAACCCTATGATTCAGATGTTGGCCTGCTTATAGCTGTCCCATAGGTTTCTAAGCCTCTTCTCATTTTTCTCACTTTTCGTCTCTTCTTCCTGCACTGGTTGACTGTTTGTTTGTTCCTTCTCTGTGTTCCAATTTGTTGATTTGATCCCTGGTTTTCTTGCCCTCACCACTAGTTTTGTATGTGTTTTTGTTCATTTCAGCAGGACTAGCCTTCATTTCTTCCCTGTCTTGTTTAAGATTTGCTGTCAGGTCTGTAAGCATTCTTGTAATCAAATCTCTGAACTGAGCCTCAGAAAGATTTTCTATCTGCTGATCTGTTAGATCAGATATTTGTTGTCTGGTCAGCTGTGTGACTGGGATCTCTATCATGATCTGTGCCATCCTGACAGTTTTGTGTTTACCTTTGCTTCCTGGGCGGGGCTGTCACACCTCCTACGCTATAGGGGGCAGAGCCCCATGCACTCATCACTACTGGGTGACCCTTCTCACCATGCTGTGGTATTTTGTGTGGGGGTGGGGGTCCAGTATGGATTCTTGCCGTTCATTCTCCGCTGAGAGACTGGGAGCTTCTTCCTCCATTCCCACCCCCTCCAGCTTTCACAGTCCGAGGCAAAGGGGGTCTGTCTTCCCCAGTGTTGGATTCACAAGCCGACTGGTCTGGTCTGCAGCCGGGGTGCTCTCCAAGTATTTCTCGCCTCTTTTTAAATACAGGAGTCTGTGCTTACTGCCGTCGCACCACCATTGCCGCAGTTGCCACTGCCAGCCCAGCTTGACCTCTCCACCACGGTTTCTCTGCGCCTAACCGTCTGGACCAGCACTACTTCTTTATAACTTCATATGTTGGACTTCGATGTAGCTTTATTTTCTGGAATTTCTGGTTATTTATGGTTTTGCGGTAGATGTATTCCTTCTTAGTTGTGGAGGGAGATGGAGTGTGTCAGTCTAGGACTCCATCTTGGCCAGAAGTCTATCCATCTTCTCTTTTATCTCTTGTCCTTTTTGTGTTGTATCTAAGAAGCTATGCCTAATCTGGATCACAAAGGTTTACATCAGTTTTGTCTTCTAGTTTTAGTTTTAAAATTTAGGTCTATGATCTATTTTGAGTTAATAATTCTGTATGGTGTGAGGTAGGTGTCCAGGCTTATCTTTTTGCATGTGAATAGCCAGTTGACCTAACAACATTTATTGAAGACATTATTAGTTCCCTCACTGAATTCTCTTGACCCCTTTTTCTGAAAATATTTATTTTTGGAGTCTCAATTTTGTTTCATTGATTTGTATGTCTGTTTTATGCCAGTATGCACTGTCATGATTACTGGAGCTTTGCAGTAAGTTTTGAAAGCAGGAAGTATGAGTTCACCAATCTTGTTCTTCTTTCAAGATTGTTTTGACTGTTCTGGGTGTTTTTGCATTTCCATATGAATTTTAGGATCACTTTGCCAGTTTCTGCAGAAAAGCCAGCTGGGGTTTTGATAGGGATTGTATTAAATCTGTAGATCAGTTTGCAAAGTATTACCATCTTAACAATATTGTGTTCTGATTCATGAACATGTGATATCTTCTTTAATAGTATAGTTTTTATTGTACCAGTCTTATACTTCTTTAGTTAAATTTATTCCTATTTTATTCTTTTTTAAAAATAATTTATTTGTTTTTTTTGTTTATTTAGTTCTTTTTAGAGAGAGGGAAAAGGAGAAAGAGAGGGAGAGAGAAACATCACTGTGTGGTTGCCTCTCACTCGTGCCCCCAACTGGGGACATGACGTGCAACCTAGTCATGTGCCCTGACTGGGAATCAAACCAGTGACACTTGGTTCACAGGCCAACGCTCAATCCACTGAGCCACAGCAGCCAGGGCCAATATTTTATTCTTTTTGGTGCTACTGTAAATAAAATTGTTTTCTTCATTTTCAAATTGTTCATTACTAGTGTTATAAGATAGAATTGATTTTTTTTGTATATTAAATTTATGTCTTGTAACCTTGTAGAACTCATTTATTAGCTCTAATAGTTTTTATTTTTTCTAAATTTTTAGGGATTTATTTATAAAAGAGCATGCCATCTGTAGGTAGAGGTAGTTGTATTTCTTTCTTTCCAATTCAGATGCCGTTTATTTACTTTTCTTGCCTAATTTCTCTGGCTAGGACCGCTGGTACAACGTAGAACAGAAATGGTAAAATCAAACATCCTTGTCCCCTTTCTATATTTAATGGTGAAAGATTTTAGTCTTTTACTATTTAGTATGATGAACCGTAGGTTTTTCATAGATACCCTTTATCGAGTTGAGACAGTTCCCTTATATTCCTAGTTTGTTGACTGTTTATATCGTGAAATGGTATTGGACTTTGTCTAATGCATTTTGTTCATTTATTGAAATGATCATGTAATTATTGGCTCCCCTTCCCCATCACTTGTGTAAAATAACCACAAAGTTTTAAAACTATTTCATAATCTTCCTCAATTTCACCATCTGAACACAAATGTACTTGCTTCTACGTCAAACTTGTATTGCACTTTTAGCTTTAATAGTAATGTTATAAGCTTAGTTTGTTGTCCTGCCCCTGTTTTTTATTAATCTCATATTGGGGGGCTAATCTTTTGGGAATACTATTATTTAAAAATGAAGGAGGATGGAATTCAATATCCTGACTCAGGTAAGAACAAGTGTTGAGAATGGAAATGGAGGCATGAAAGAAGCAAAAATATTTACCAAACAGATGCTGTGTACCAGGTGCCCATTGTTTTATTCAACAGTAATCCACCCTCTTTCTACTTTGACGGAGGCCCAGGAGGAAACCAAGGCACTGGAGATTGAGAGTTCTATCTATAGTCCTAGAGAGTAAATAATGTATCTGGATTCAAACTTATCACACTCCAAAGCTAATGACTCTTTTTCACTACATTTCAGAAAGGTTTTAGAAATTGCTAAACCTTTTCCATAAATGTATCAGCATTTTCTATTCACTTCCTGAAAATAACAGAATTGCCTTGTTCTTATAATATGTCTGATGATGTTCAAAGGTACTCAACACTGTATCTTAAAATAGGGAAAAATGAAGAGAAGTTCTGTTCATTATGAACCCTTTATTTAGTCATTGCCTATTTTCAAGTGACATTGCTTAGTTGAGGATTTGAAAAAGTAATACAAAAATAAAGGAAGCCAAAAGAATAACTTTGCATTAAAAAATTGGCTTTTTTATTTAGAGCTTTTCTGGTGTAGTCAACAAAAATATTAAAATGTCTCTAGTGTGGGACACATTACTTCTTTGTAAAATAATCATATTTTCAATAGACAGTTATAATTTTGCACAGTGATTAGAAGCTTGGACTTTGGAATAGACAGTTCTGGATTTGAATCCTAAACTACTCCACACTAGCTATATTGCCTTGGAAAAATTAATCAATTTGAGTTTCAGTGTCCTTATTGGTAAACTGGGGTTAATAGTAGCAAATAATCTCTTAGAACTGTGTGTGTGCATGCTCATGTGATCATGTGTAAAGATTGTTAATATATTGACACATTAGTGAGAGCCCATAAAATGTAAGCTATTGTTACTATTCATCAAGGTTATTCTGCCATATGATTTGTTCTATTTTGTTTTTCTTTGTTCAGATGCATCTAGGTTTAAAGAGGGAGAGGCTAGAACTAGACTGCACAAACAGCTTTGAATTTTGGGCAAACTATTTAACCTTTCTGTGCTAGGTTTCTCATCTGTAAAATAGGATGATAATACTGCCTACTCATGGCTGATATGAGGATTTATTGGGTTAGTATTCTTAAAGCAATTAGAACCTCACCTCGGATTTTATAATTCCTTCCGGTAATAGTGTTATAGCTGAAATTTACAACACTGCCAAACCACAGCTATAAGGAGGTAGAAAGTTTCCCACATAACACATTAGGTTCACTGATTATGGGGTACATTAAAATCATTACTAATGAAGGAGAGAGCTGAGGGTACAGAGGTGTGTTTTAGACTTAAAAAGGAAGAAATGCACTGGCTGGCGTGGCTCAGTGGATTGAGTGGATTGAGTACTAGCCTGTGAACTGAAGGGTTGCTGGTTCAATTCCTGGTTGGGGCACATACCTAGATTGCAGCTGGGTCTCTGGTCAGTGGTGTGAGAAAGGCAACAGACCAATGTATCTCTCACATATGGATGTTTCTTTCCTTCTCTTTCTCCCTCCCTTCTGCTCTTTCTAAAAAGAAATAAAATCTTTTTAAAAATCTGCCATCAAATGTTTAAAAAAATAAAAAGGAAGAAACATTTTTAAAAAGAAAGATTGATTGACTTCTGGCCAAGATGGAGGCCTAGGCAGACACCCTGCATCTCCCTCCAAAACTAAGAAGGAATAAAACTACCTCAAAACTAGGTACAACCAGAAGTTCTAGAAAATAGAGCTCTATGGAAGTCCAAACAAACAAAAAAATAAAAAAGAAATACTCATCCAGACAGGTAGGAGGGGCGGAGAGGAAGGGATGACTGCAGCAGTGGTTGCAGCAGCAGGCTGGCAGAAAGTGCAGTCACACGTTTTAAAAAGTTAGGAGGGATACCTCGGGAGCGCTCCTAGCACTAACCAGACAGTGCAGCTCATGGTCCCATCACCAGGGAAAATAAAGCCTCATTGCTTCTGACTGTGCAAACCACTGGGAGTTGGGGCAGAGGAAGAAACTGCTGGTCTCTCAGTAGAATCTGCTTGTATAAAGGGCCCCCATGGTCCTAGAATGTCTGCGGACCCACCCACTCTAGGAACAACGGCCAGGGCAACAGCTAGAGAGACACCAGTCCCATACAGAAATGGAAGAAGTACCTGGTAAAGGGGCGAGTGCTGGTCAAGCGGCATTGTTCCCTCTCAAACCCCTCCTTCACATACAGTGCCACAACATGGTGAAACAGGTCTCCCTGCACTGACAAATACCTAAGGCTCCACCCCTTAGAATGTAACAGGTGCAACAACTCTACCTAAGACACAGAGGCAAACAAACACAGGAGACTGTCATGATGAGGAGGCAGAGAAGTATGGCCCAAAAGAGGGAATGGATTAAGGTTCCAGTGGGAGAACAAAGTGACGAGGAGATAGCCAACCTAACAGACACAGCATTCAAAACTCTGGTGATAAAGATGCTCACAGGCTTGACAGATATGCTTAAGTATGGCAAATGCATAAGGTAAGAAGTGAAGGCTATGTTAAATGAAACGAAGGAAAACCCACACAAAACCAATGGTGAAGGGAAGGAAACCGAGATTCAAGTCAATGATTTGGAACATAAGGAAGAAAAAAACAGTCAACCAGTACAGAATGAGGAAACAAGAATTGAAAAAAATGAGGAAAGACTTAGGAACTCTGGGAGAACTTTAAAAGTTCCAATATCTGAATCAGGGGTGCCAGAAGGAGAAGAGGAAGAGCAAGAAATTGAAAGCTTATGTGAAAAAGTAATGAAGGAAAACTTCTGAAATGTTGTGAAGGAAATAGACATACAAGTCCAGGAAGCACAGAGAATGCCAAACAAGTTGGTCCCAACGAGGACCACACCAAGACACATCATAATTAAAATGCCAAAGGTGAAAGATGTGGGAGACAGGCAGGTGTGGTTTGAAAATCTTTGACGACTGCTGTGTGGAGCCCACCCAAAAACGGGAACTTGGGTCTTAACCATCAGGTTTCTTATCTTTCATGCTTGCTCTGAATCCCACCCTCTGGGGGATTTTAAAGATAGAATAGAATAGAAATACAAAGTGGCTTTTAAGGAAAAGGGAACCTGCTCTGTTTTTCTCCATATAGCCTCAAATCCTTGTCAGTAAAATGTGAAGAACAGAACGATTAAGTAAGAGGAAATGTTTTTGACCTTGTGTAAAATACCTGGATGTTTCAACCCTGTATTAATCTGCATTTCCCTTTCATTCCCTACCATTTGGGGAAGGGCTGCATATTTTCCTTATGCATTTCCATGTGTGGAAAGTAGATAGAAACCCTGGCTAATAAAGAAACCAGGGTGATTTTCCTCAGAGCAAAACCCCTCCCTTCCTTCCTCAGATGGTGAGTGTCTGAGTAGTTTCTTCATCCATCCCAAGGGACCTAGAGTCTCTTACAGAAAGATAAAGAGAGAATCTTAAAAGCAGCAAGAGAAAAACAGAAAGTTACCTACAAAAGGGTGCCTATAAGACTGTCAGCTGATTTCTCAAAAGAAATTTTGCAGGCAAGAAAGGACTGGCAAGAAGTATTCAATGTGATGAAAGCAAGGACCTACAACCAAGATTACTTTATCCAGCAAAGCTATTATTTAGAATGGAAGGGCAGATAAAGTGCTTCCCAGTCAAGGTGAAGCTAAAGGAGTTCATCATCAGCAAGCCGTTATTATATGAAATGTTAAAGGGATTTTTTAAGAAAAAGAAGATCAAAACTATGAATATTAAAATGACAACAAAATCTAAAAAATAAAGACATAATCCAACTAAGCAAACCAGAATAGGAACAGAATCATAGGTATGGGGATCATTTGGAGGGTTATCAGCTGGGAGGGGGAAGGGGAAGAAATGGGGAAATGGTGCAGGGATTAAGAAGCATAATTGGTTGGTACAAAGTAAACAGGGGGAAGTTAAGAATAATATAGGAAAGGGTGAAGTCAGAAAACTTATATGCATGACCCATGGGCATGAACTAAGCGGGGGTGGGATTGCTGGAATGAAGGAGGGTATTAGGTGGAGGGGAGCAAAGGCAAAAAAAGTTGGGACTACTGTAACAACATAAGCAATAAAATATACTTGAAAAACAAAATAAAACAACAAAAAAAGATTATTGGTAAAGAAATGTACATTTCAGATGTGTACAGATGACTGATACTAATACCTGTATTTTAAATAAGTAATAGGAGTAATTTGTATTTTCTAAACTTTCTAGTGGTAACAGTTTTGAAAAATATATATAATTTTGAAAAACTGCACATTAAATATGGCTAATGTACATCACTTACGTTAAATATAAATAAATGCCCAAAGAATAATTTTTTCCTTTTAAGGTGATTGTTCTGTGCAGTGCTGGGAATTATAAGTCACATTTGATGAACAGGGATTTAAACTTTTTAATTTTTAGGGTTTTCTGGGGAAGGGAGCGGAATATGTTTTTTCAAAGTCTGTGTGTCACTTAGATTAAAAGTGATATTTTCAGATGTAGCCACCAGTTATATCCTTATCAAATGCTAATAGTACATTACATCATGGACCTAGAAACCAGAATTATTGCTTTTTTTTTTTTTTCTGTAAAAGGACACTACTAATGTGTTTTGGTTATTTTTTGTTTTTGCTTTTTTACTTTGACCTGATGATAACTTATTAAAGGAATAAGAGAGAGATCGTGTAAGTTATGCCTGGCTTAAAAAAAGATTTATTTGAGGGAAGAGGAGAATCACTTTTTGGTTTGTATCTTCAACTATATCAAAATTAAACATTTCAAATATATTTAGTAATTGCTGAGAAACAAATGAGCAAGTGCTAAAGCATTTACAATTTTAATAGTGGTATTTTATTTCTGTTAAAGAATTGACAGTTTTAACAGAATGTTGATTTCCGTCCAGAATGTTATTCAGTTTTGAAAATTTATTTACTTAAATAGATAAAGTGACATTTAAAAACACACATAACTAATGTTTTAAAAAGAAATAATATTTGCTAAGACAAGACTTTTAATGGCAATACCAAAATGTAATTTTCTAGGTTTGAATAAGGGAGGGTATAGGTGCAAATCCTGGTTTTGTGATTCAACTTTGCACAAGGCTCGTCTTTCACCCATGACACATATGATGGCAGAAACATCTGTGAAGTTATTCCAATGTGTAAAGTACTTTTAAAGTTTGTGAGAAATGTGTAGAAAAGTAGTTTTACCTCCTAATTTTCCAATTTGTACCTTTTATTCTTTACTCAAAGGTTTCATCTAAAGAGGACTGGTCTTATGAAAGCAGATTTTTGCTTCACCGGCAACATCATGAAAATGGTAACAATGAAATGCTTCTTCAGGCTGGACTTCATTTCAAACTCCCTCAAAGCACAGATCCATTGCGCGCGTTCAAAGATACCATTTACCTTACTCAGGTGAGGCATTTTCATTCTGGAGTTCAAAAGGTTCCTGAAGTTAACATAAGAGATTGTGTAAGTTTTATAAACCTTAGGTGGTGAAAATTATTTTTTATTGTACCAGTTAAGGAATTTATCTTCTTCAAAACAGATGTATGTTGACATGTAAGACCTGCTATAGTTAATTTTTGGCATTTGTTTCTCTTACGAGAACAGCTCAGAAAGTTCTACAAAAAATTATGCATTAAAGTGTTCCCCAGCTCAAGATTAATATAATGTTCCAGTAATTAAGACAATAGCAATTCCTAAGGATAAAGTGGAACAGTAGAACAGAGTAAAGGAACAGAGCCATGTATAATGTAGTCACCTGACTTGTGGACATGATGCCACTGCAATACTGTGGGGAGGGAACGGTCTTATCAATGAGCAGTGTTGTATCAAGTGGCTATCTTTATGGGAAAATAAGTGGACTGTGACTCTGTATGCAAAAATTAATTTGATCAGTGATTCAAGATTCATCTGTGAAAGATAGTACAATAAAGCTTCTAGTAGAAAACAAGAGGATACTTCATTACCTTGGCATAGGGAAAGATTTCTTAACAGGACATAAAAAACTCTATGAAAGAAAATAATGATAAATTGGACTTCATTAATATTATGGACTTTTGTATATCAATGACACCATTAAGAGAGAGAAAAGGCAAGCCATAGATTGGGGAACAATATCTGTACTACATATATCTCATAAAAGATTTATATGCAGACTTCTGCCCAAGATGGAGGCGTAGGCAGACATGCTACGTCTCCCTCCACAACTAAGAAGGAATATAACAACCTCAAAACTAGAAACAACCAGAAGTTTCAGAAAATCAAACTGCATGGAAATCCAGCAAACAAAGATATAAAGAAGAAATACTCTTCCGAGCCAGGGCAGAGAGGACACGGTGTGGTGGTGGCAGCAGTGGCAATAGCGGCAGGCTGGCGGAAAGCACACACATTTTAAAAAGTCAGGAGGGACACCTGGGGAGTGTTCTGAGCTCCTCACCAGACTACGCAGCTCACAGTCCCAGCACCAGAGAAAATCAAGCCTCATTGCTTTTGACTGTGCAAACCAGTGGGGGTTGGGGCAGAGACAGAAACTGCTGGTCTCTCAGCAGAGTCTGCTTGTTTAAAGCGCCCCCACGGTCCTACAATGTCTGCAGACCCATCCACTGTGGGAATGACAGCCAGGAAAACAGCTAGAGAGGCACCAATTTCATACAGAAGTGGGAGAGGTGCCTGGAAAAGGGGTGAGTGCTGGGCAAGCAGCATTGTTCCTTCTCAGACCCCTTCCCCACATCCAGCACCACAATGTGGTGAAACAGGTCACCCATTACTGACAAATACCTAAGGCTCCGCCCCTTGGAACGTAACAGGAGTGACAACTCTACCTAAGACACAGAGGCAAACACACACAGGAGAATTCCGGCCAAGATGGAGGCCTAGACTGACATGCTTCGTCTCCCTCCACAACTAAGAAGGAATACAACCACTGCAAAACCAGAAATAACTAGAAGTTCCAGAAAATAAATGGAAGTCCAATCTATGAAGTAATAAAGAAGTGGTGCTCGTCGGAAGGGGTAGGAGGGACAAAGCCTAGGTGGAGAGGTCAAGCTGTGCTGTCGGCGGCAGCAGCGGCAACAGTGGCAGGACAGCGGTAGGCACAGACACCTGTATTTAAATGGAGGCGAGAAGTGCATGGCAGCACACCCGGCTGCAGAAGAGACCAGTCAGCTTGTGATTACAAAGCTGGGGAAAGCAGACCTCCATTGCCTTGGACTGTGAGGCCCAGAGAGGGTGGGGATAGAGGAGGAGGTTGCCGGTCTCTCAGCAGAGAGTGAACGGCAGGAATCCATACTGGACCCTACCCCCACAGAAAACACCATAGCGTGGTGAGAAGGGTTGCCCGGTTGTGACAAGTGCGTGGAGTTCCTCCGCCACCTATAATGTAGGAGGTGTGACAGCCCTGCCCAGGAAACAAAGGTAAACCAAAACTGTCAGGGTGGAACAGATCATGATGTAGATCCCGGTGATGCAGCTGACCAAACAACAAATACCTAATCTAACGGACCAGCAGATAGGTAATCTTTCTGAGGCTCAGTTCAGAGCTTTGGTTATAAAAATGTTTACAGACCTAACAGCAGATCTTAAACAAGATGGGGAAGGAATGAAGGCTAGTCCTGCTGAAATGAACAAAAACACATATGAAACTAGTGGTGAGGGCAAGAAAACCAGGGATCAAATTAACAAATCAGAACATAGGGAAGGAACAAACAGTCAACCAGTGCAGAAAGGAAACGAGAAGTGAGGAAAATGAGGAGAGGCTCAGAAACTTATCGGACAGGTATAAGGGGGCCAACATCCGAATCATAGGGTTGCCAGAAGGTAAAGAAGAAGAACTAGAAATTGAAAAATTATGTGAAAAAATAATGAAGTAGAACTTCCCTAACTTGGGGAAGGAAATAGACTTACAGGTCCAGGAAGCACAGAGAGTTCCAAAAAAACTTGACCCAGGGAGAACCACACCAAGACACATTAGAATCAAAATGTCAAAAATTAAGGACCAAGAGAGACTCTTAAAAGCAGCAAAAGAAAAGAAGAGAATTGCATACAAAGGGGTCCCAATAAGACTCTCAGCTGATTTCTCGAAAGAAACTCTGTAGGCAAGAAGGAACTGGCATGAAATATTCAAAGTAATGAAAATCAAAAATCTACAACCACGATTACTCTATCCAGCAAAGCTGTCATTCAGAATAGAAGGGCAGAGGAAGTGCTTCCAGGACAAAGTAAAACTGAAGGAGTTTATCAGATGCAAACCACTGTTATATGAAATGTTAAAGGGACTTGTTTAGGGGAAAGAGGATCGAAACTATGAACATTAAAATGAAAACTGTATCACAACAACCAACAACAGAAGCTAGAGAATCAAAACAAAGGCAAACTAAGTAGGCAACAAGCGTGGGAAAAGAATTATAGGTATGGGGAACATTTTGGGGGGAGGTCAGCAGGGAGGGTGAAGGGGGGAAAGGGAGGGCGATGGTACAGGAATTAAGAAGCACAGTAGGAGGGAGTGGAGTAGACAGGAGGATGTTGAGAAGAACTATATGCACAACCAATGGGCATGGACAAAGAGGGCGGGTGCATCTGGAGGGAGGGCGGTCACTGGGTGGAGGGGAACAAAGGGAAAGTAAATTGGGACAACTGTAACAGCATGATCAATAAAACATATTAAAAGAGATTTATATGCAGAATAAATAACTTCTATAAAGCAATAAGAAAAAGATAGCTAACCTATTAAAAAACGGACAAAGACCTTGTTAAAGAACTTCTATAAAGCAATAAGAAAAAGACATAACCTATTAAAATATGGACAAAGATCTTGAACAGGCAGTTCACCAGAAACGATATCCAAATAGTCAGTAAGTATATGAAAATGTGCTCAACTTTATTCTTAACTAAGGAAATGCAAATCAAAACGATGCCAGGATACCTCTACACACAATGTAATTTCAGCACAATGGCTAAAATTAAAAAAGATTGACATCACCAACTGTTGGTGAGGAGGTAGGACAGCTGAAACTTTAGATATTGTTAGTAGTCGTGGAAATTTGTTTAAGCATTTGGCAAAATTTTATAACAATTTCTACCCAAGCTACATATTTGCTTACTTTTTGAATCAGCATTTCTACTTCTAGCTATTTACCCAAGAAAACTGAGTGCATATATACGTCAACAGACATCTAAAATAATATTCAAAGCAGCTTTATTCATAATAGCCCCAAATTGAAACAACCAAAATATTCTTTAACATAAGAGTTTACAAACGAATTGTGGCATGTTTGTACAATAAATACTCCACAGCCATAAAAACAATGAACTACTGATATTAGCATCAACTCGGATGAATCTCACAGACATTATGGTGAGCAAAAGAAACACTGAAGTTTCGATATGAACCAAATGAATCAAGATGATAGGAAGTGAATTAGTGCTATCCATTCCTGTGGAGGGGGATGGTGAACTACAAATGGGAAGGGCTACAAGGAAACTTTATGGAAGACTAAAAAAGTTTTGTATCTTGATCTGTGTGTTGGTTGCATGGGTGTATATGTATGTTAAAAGCCACTGGGTCATACACTTTAGATCTGTGCATGTTACATTTTGCACCTTTACTGAACTATTTTTAAAACACCTTTATTGAGATATCATTGACACACCATAAGATTCACTTATTCTAAGTGTACAATTAAATGATTTTTACTGTATTTATCAGGTCTTACAATTGTCACCATAATCTAATTTTAGGACACTTCTTACATCCAAAACGATTGCTCATGCCCATTTGCACTCACTCTCTCCTTCCTCACCTTCAGACCCAGGCAAACATTAATCTGCTTTCTGTCTCTATAGATATTGCGTTTCTCAATATTTCATATAAGTGAAGTCATATAATATGTGATCTTTTGCATTTGTTTTGTTTTTGTTTTTAAATGAGCATAATGTTTTTGAAGTCCTTCCATGATGTAGCTTATAGCTATACTTCATTCTTCTTTCTTGCTGAATGGTATTATCTTGTATGAGACACACCATTTTTTATTATCTACTCATCAATTGAGGGACGTTTGAATTATTATTAATTTTTGACTTATGATAATACTGCTATGAATACTTACATATAAATCTTTGTGCATTTATTTTAATTTCTCTAGGGTAGAAATATATAAGTGAAATCGCTGAGATACGTGGAAAATTTATGTTTAATTTACAAAAAACTATCAAACTGAGTTTTGGATAATTTCATTTGAATGTTTCCGTTTTACTTTTTTTATTTGCCTATTTTATTTTATGAAACTGTGAACTATATAAGACTATAGTAAAGCCATTGCTTAACTGTCTTTTTCTTTTTTGCATACTTGTTTCAAGTTCTGAGAGAGACAGTAAGAGCCTAATCCCAGTTATATGAGTTGATCTGAAATAGATCACAAGTTTTTGTCAAATATGATTACATTTAAATTTTTGCATATTAGTACCTAAAAATGTACCAATTTTTAACCCGACTCATGCTTACCATCATCAGTTTTCTACATTGAAAATGCAAAATCCAAGATGGAAGCTGAAGCAGAAATCTGTAAGCCAAAGAAATAACTCTTTGTTAGAAGGCAAGAAAAAAAAAGGGGTTAAGAGATTTTCAAAGTTTCAATCATAATCTTATCAGTTAGGAAAGTTTTGCCTATGTGTTAAGTAATGTATGAAATTACCCCATAAAACACAAGTTTAAAGATAATGTTGACATCTGTCCCTTTTAAAGTGTTACATTTCATTTTTATTAGTTTTTTATAACCAATATTTTATAAATATTTTATAAGTGTCTCAGTTTTGATATGTGAATCAGGATGCTCTTTATTAGTGTGTGTATGTGTGTATGCATGTGTGTGTGCATGCATGTGGTGTGAACCTTTTCAGCTGTTATTTTCATGCTGGCGTTCCTCCTCCCAGCTGTTCATTTTATGACTGTTACTTTCTTCTATTTTCTCAAAACCCTATTCATAGTACTGACAAGAATAATTCTTTCTGAACCTTTTAGCTTTTGGAATAGTTAGGAAGTAGGTGGACAAGTAGACTTATATGTTTCCGGTTTTTGTGGAGATGGTTTTGTTTGGTAATTTAGCACTAATGCGCTGTGAGGCACTAATGCGCTGGTTCTGCCTTGGGACTTCTGATACACTAGATGGGATCTGAGATGAAAGAAATCAGAATTAGGATTATTTTGTTTTTCAGTGTTGGATTTTCTTGACTGAAAGAGAAACAGGAGATGGTATCGTAAAAAGTTTTGTTTCCTCCTTGCTCCTTTGCGTTTAGAATAATCGTTTTTAATTTATGTAAAACCTTTGTTTGGTCCATTTTCTCTGCTCCCATTCCTACCCCTGTTCTTTTTCTCATAGTTTGTCATACTGTTTTGGAGAACATGGTACTTGCCTAAGTGCCACTTGTCAAGACATTCTACTAAGCATGCTTTTTTGCAACTTCCAGAAAAATCTTGGCTGAGAAAGCTGTGCAGTACATTTCTTCAGACTGAGATCCTTCCCTATCTTCTCTTTATCTTATAACTGCAAAGATATCCCTGGAGGCTCTTACCTCTTTAATTCTTCTAATATTCCAAAATAATCTTGCCTCGACTTTTCATTCATCTACCATATCCTGTTATATTGTGACCCACGTAGCCGACATACCCAGACACACCCTCTTAAGCTCTGTCACACATGCCTCACTGACTGGCCACACTGACACATGTAAACTAACTGTTAAGTGACTTAGTCTGCCAGAATGGCCTCTTACGAGGCACTTAGAGAGGAAGCCGGGCTAGTGACAGTCTTGGCTAGCCCCATAGCTTACAGCCCCTCTTCTGCTCTCATTTATTCTTCCTCTTTAGAGGTCCATTTTATGTCCCCATGTTGCAAGTAACTTGATCACAAGAAATAAGAAGAAAAGGCAGGCTGTGCTGCAGAGGGCCCAGGTATTGATGACAGCAGCAACCCTGGAATAGCTTTTTGTTTGATAAACAGCACTGTGATGTGATGGAAGATCAAGGTCATGCTGAGCTTTTAGGAGGGAATAGGGTGAGTAAAGGAGGGGAATGAAGGTGAGATTACTAACATAGACTATTACATACTAGTATATTGTATTTATATGCATCATGTAATTTAATAGGCAGACAATCAGCATTCTTTGGATGTCTACTAAATGCCTGGCCCAGGGCCATGAGGTGCTTTTTATACCTGCTCATGAATTCTAATAACATTTCCAGACATCTGTGTTACTGTTTCCATTTTATATGTGAAGAAACAGAGGCCCAGAAAGGCTAAGGGTTTTGCCCAAGTTATCAGGGCAATAAATGGAGCAGGTTTCTACTTTTTGAACTATAGTATTAAATGCCATCAAAATTGTGATAGGGAAATTCCATAACTACTGAGATATTTAGTTGAAGGATAATATCTATTTTCATCACTTAAGTAAAGCAGACATCAGAAATTTGGCACATTGAAAAGGGCCTCATTGGAATAATAAAGAAAATCAACAAAATCAAAAGTTAGTTCTTTGAAAAGATTAGCAAAATTGAAAAACCAGTAGCTAGACTGGCCAAGAAAAAAAGAGAGAGGGAGAAGGCTCAGATTATTAAATCAGGAAAGAAAAAGGAAACATTACTATTGACCTTACAGAGATAAAAAGGCAATAAAGGAATACTATATATAATTGTATGACAATAAGTCACATAACCTAGAGGAAATAGACAAATTTCTAGAATGACACAAACTATGCAAACTGACTCAAGAAGAAATAGAATATCTGAGTAAACCTAAAACAAGTGAAGAGATTGAGTCAGTACTAAAATAAAAAACTTCCCTTTACAAAGATGGCTTTACTAGTGAATTCTAAAAAACATAAAAATTAACATCAATCCCTCACAAACTCTTCCAAAAAATAGAAGAGCAGAAATCACTTTCTAATTTATTTTTTAAAGCTGTTATTATCCTGATACCAAAAATCAGACAAAGACATATCGAGGAAAACAAACTATAGGTCATAGCACATATGAATATAGACAGAAAAAATCTTCAGCAAAATACTAGCAATCCAAAACTAGCAGCATATAAAAAAATTATATACCGTAGTCAACTGGGATTTATCCCAGGAACATAACATTGGCTCAACATATGAAAGTCAAACACCATGTTAATAGAATAAAGGAAAAATAACCTAAATAGATGAGGAAAAAGCATTAAACAAAATTCAATGCACTTTTATAATAAAAAAACATTCAACAAACTAGAAATAAAGGGAGCTTCCTCAACCTGAAGAAGAGTGTCTTCTAAGAGTACCATTAAATATGATAGCTAATATGATATTTAATGGTGAAGACAGAAAGCTTCCTCCATAAGATAAAGAACAAGACAGGGATGCCTGCTCTTGCCACTTCTATTCAAAATTGTACTTGAGATTCTAGCCAGGACAACTGGGCAAGAAAATGAAATAAAAGGAATCCATATTGGAAAAGAAGAAGTAAAACTATCTCTTTGCAGATGACATGACTTTATATATAGAAAACCATTAAAAAAAATCAGCCTAAAAACCTATCAGAGCTAATAAATTGATTCAGCAACTTTGTGGGATATAAGATCAATATGCAAATATCAATTATATTTTAAACAATGACCAATTTGAAAATGAAATTTAATAGACAATACCATTTATAATAGTATTCAAAAGAATAAAAATACTGTGGAATATATTTAACCAAAGTGATGCAAGAAATACATACTGAAAACTACAAAACATTGTTGAAGGAAATTAAAGAAATGGAAAGACATCGTGTGCTCATAGATTGGAAGACCTAATATTGTTAAGATGGCAGGACTCCACAAATTGAGTCACAAATTCAACACAGTCCCTATCAAATTTTTTACTACCATTTTGGAGAAATAGGCAAAGTGATCCTGAAATTCATATGAAAATGCAAGCATGCAGAATCGTCAAAACAATCTTGAAAAAGAATTAATTTGTTCTTCCACTTCCTGCTTTCAAAACTTATACAAAGCTACTGTAATCAAGATAGTGTGGTACTGACATAAGGCCAAACACATTGATTGAATAGAATTGAGAGTCCATAAATATAAACACATCTTTGCTGAGTTGGTTTTCTACAAGGGCATCAAGACAATAAAGTAAGAATAGTGTTTTGGTGCTTGAACAACTGGATATCTACATGTAGAAGAATGAATTTGGACCCTTACCTCACCCCATATTCAAAAATTCTCATAAAAATGATCAGAGATCTACATGTAAGAGCTAAAACTATCAAACTCATAGAAAAAAAATTGATGTAAATCTTTGTGAATTTTGGTTAGAAATGGTTTCTTAGATATGACACTTCAAGAACAACCAAGTAAAGAAAAAAACAGATAAAATGGACTTCATCAAAATTAAAAAGTTCTGTTTATCAAAGGACACTATCACAAAAGTGAAAAGATAATCCAAAGAATGGGGGAACATTTTTTCAAGTATTTAAAAAGGCTATAATGTCCAAAATATATTTAAAAACTCTTGCAACTCAATAATAAAAAAAACAACTCAATTCAAAATAGGTAAAAGATTTGAATAGATATTTCTCCAAAGAAAATTACCAGTAAGAGCCCTGGCTACTGTGGCTCAGTGGATTGAGTGTTGGCCTGCAAGCTAAGTGTCTCTGGTTTGATTCCCAGTCAGGGCACATCACTAGGTTGCACGTTGGGTCCCCAGTTGGGGGCATGAGTGAGAGGCGACCACACAGTGATGTTTCTCTCCTCTTTCTCCTTTCCCCTCTCTCTAAAAATAAAATAAGCAAACAAATAAGTGATTTAAAAAAAAAAGAAAATGACCAATAAGTATATGAAAAATGCTCAATGTCAGTAACTAAGGAAATGCAAATCAAAACCACAGTGAGATACCTAGATAGTGGTATCCAGAATCTGTAATTAAAAAGAAGAAAAAAATATATAAATGTGTGTGTGTGTACATACGTACAAATAGATTTATTATAGGAATTGGCTCAAATGGTTATGGATGCTGAGAAGTCATACAGTCTGGTATCTGTAATACAGAAAACCAGGAAAGCCAGTGGTATCATTCAGTGTGAACCTGAAGGCCTGAGAACTGTGGGGCCACTGTGTAAGTCCTGGGTCTGAAGGCTTGAGAACCAGGAGCTCCAATGTCCAAGAGCTGGAGAAGATGGACATTCCAATTCAAGAAGAGAGAGAGCATTTGCCTTTCCTGTACCTTTTTGTTCTATTTAGGCCCTCAACTGATTGGATGATGCTCACCCACACTGGTGAGGATGGATTTTCTTTACCAGTCTACCAAATCACCAGGGACATCCTCAAAGACACACCCAGAAATAAAATTTTACTAACTATTTGGACATTCTTTAATTCAATCAAGTTGACACATAAAGTTAAACATCACAGTAAGGGTGTGGAGAAATTGGACCACTCATTTTGCTGGTGGGAGTATAAAATAGTACAACTGCTGTAGAAGAGTTTTTCAAAGAGTTAAGTATAGACTTATCACAGGACCCAGAAATTCTGTTCTTAGAAATATATTCAAGAAAATGGAAAACATGTGTTGACAAAAAAAAGAAAACAAAAACCTGTGCACAAATATTCACAGTAGCATTTTGCATAATAGCCAAAAAGTTTAAACAGTCCAAAGATACATTAGCTGATGAGTGGATAAACAAAAGTGGTATATCCATACAATGACATATTCTTCAGCAGTAAAAAGGAATAAAATACTGATACATGCTGTACCATGGATGAACCTTGAGAACATTATGCTAAGTGAAGGAGGCCAGTCACAAAAGGCCACATATTGCATCATTGCACTTCTATGAAATAGGCAAATCCATAGAAAAAAAGTAGATGAGTGGTTGCCAGAAGCAGAGAAGAAGCGAGGAGGAGTGACTGTTAACCAGTACAGTGATTCTTTTGGGGGTGTTGAAAATATGCTAGAATTAGGTGGTGTACAACCTGTAACTGTACTAAGGCCAAGACATGGAAATAACCAAAGTGTCCTTCGATAGATGATTGGATAAAGAAAATGTAGTACCTGTATATAAGGGAATACTATTCAGCCATAAGAAAAGATGAAATACTGCCATTTGCAACATGGATAGATCTTGAGAATATTATGCTAAGTGAAATAAGTCAGAAAAAAAACTATAATTTCACTCATATGGGATATAAAACTGAAAGCAGCAAATGAGCGAACAAGGCAAACAAAGAGAAACTCATAGACACAGACACCAGTAAGGTGGTTACCAGAGGGAAAGGAAGATGGAGGGTAGTAAAGGGTAAAGAGGGTCAAATATATGGTGATGGAAGGAGATTTGACTTTGGGTGGTGGGCACACAATGCAATATACAGATGATGTGTCATAGAACCATACACTTGAAACCTACGAAGCCTTTCCAGAAGGTATGCAGCTCTGTAATATGAAAAATAGACATTTATTGAAGAAGATACAAGATACAAGAAACGTTGTACATAGGACAATGATGCCTCAGTCCCCTTCAAAGTAGTCGCCTTGGGACCTCACACACTTCTCCCAATCACCATCAGCTGCTCCATCGTATTTTTCTGAATCTCATCGACAGTCTAAAATCTCTTCCCTTTCAAAGGTGATTTTAGTTTTGGGAAAAGTCAGAAGTCACAGGGCACCAGATCTGGGTTGTAGGGGGGCTGAGTACCTGGGTGATTTGATGTTTTGCCTGAAAACCCTGCACATGGTGTGATGTCTGAGCGGTCATGTTGTTGTGATGAAGCTGCCAATCCCCAGTTGCCCATAGCTGTGGCCTGAATCATTTGAGTAGTGACCTCAGAGGAATGTTCAAGCTTAACGCAAAATCTCATGCAGTTTCCTTGTTCTACTCATTCAGTCATTTTGAATGCAACAGCCACACGGTACACATGCTCACTCAATAGTGTCTACCACCCCCACTGACTAGTACAGTGAAGTCATCATTGTTCATGCATGTGCATTCCAGCCCACTCTCCTTGGCTGCCAGGTTACATTGATGTCATGCACACCATTCTCATTATATTAAAAATGGCTGGACTTTTTCTGGACAGACCTTGTACATAATTTTATTAACTAATGTCACCTCAATACATTTAATAAGAAGAAACAATGAATTGTAAACTCAAATGGTTATTTGTATGGTGTGAATTATATCTCAGTTTAGAAAATGGCTTTATTGGAAGATTCTTATTATCAGGATAACTTTAAGTAAATAAAGGATATAAATCACATCTGTCAGGAAAACTTAGCCACATGGCTACTCCTAGTTCCAAGGGTAGCAGGTGTGATTCTGGAACATGTAGTCCAGTTGCAACGATCACTCAGGAGGAAGGGGAGAATGGGTTTTTGTAGACAACTAGAAATATCCATCACAGTGCAGAGCTGGAATTAGAGCCTTAGGTCTTGGTGTCCTGGTCCAATTTCTTTTTGCCATACCATCTGTTTCTCTAAGGAAACTGATTTCATAAGTGTAATCAGGCAAGCTGCTGAATATAGACGTATTTTTGAAACTAAAATTTGTCTGCTAACAGTGGGACTGAGTAGCCTTGGGAATGTCTAAGCAATCTTTTTAATATGTAAAGATTGCCCTCTTTAGGAAAGTGTGCGTTAGTGAATAAATACAGGTACAGTTTTTAAAGGGAAAGAGGCAGTTCCAGAGAGAATCCAGAGATGTGGGATTGTATAACTTCCTTTTGAGAATAATAAGTGGGCAGTGGCCTTCTGCATTTTTATGAACAAACACGTCATTCATTAGTCCTGACAGGCACCCACTGGGGCATAGCACCATCTGTGTGTCAAGTGTACCACACCATGTAGAGCCCAGAGTACTCAAGATTCTTGGCTTCCCCTGTCACACTAAGTTAAGGTGTGATAGGCTACTGGTTAGAGCTTGCCTACTATTCTTTTCCTTTCATTGCTACCCAGGGTTAGGAGTTCTGCTTACATTACAAAAACCTTTAAATTAAAAAATGTAAAGGATTATTTGATTATGATATAACTATTGTATGTAACCATTTAAAGCACAGAAGTATATAAAGTGTGCCAGTGCTTGGAAAAGTGCACTTATGAAAATTGAGAGTAGAATACAAAATTATAAATGTAAATGAGTTACAACACCTGTTAGCAAAATTGGAAAAGAATTCAGAGTGATGTAAAGAATTTGGAGTGATGTAAATAATTTGATGCTCATTAGATATTTTTTTCCTGAAAAAAAGCTTAAATTCATCATGAAGAAAAAAGAAAAGTCAGGTCACCTCTATGAAGAACATCTGTGAAATATCTGGTTGTCCTTTGGATTTGATCTAACTAAGCATGAGTTTGACTATTTCAATAATTGTAGCTGTATCCTGAAAGTGTTTATTTTTACCTGAAAGAGATTACTTGATTTCCTCTTCTCTTCTATGCTGATATATTGTTCCTACCTCAGAGTTCTGTGTGTTTTAGATTTTTCTTATTCACCCTACTTTATAAATATGAATCCAAGGAAAGTGATTCCAGTCTCAAACTTCTTGAGTGCGATTCCTTCTTTTATGCCATTCCTGAGTAGGGGCTAAGGCAAGTCCTTGGGAGTAATGTCAGAATGTTGCAGGTTCTTTAGCTTCTGCAGTGTATCAGGAATGGCCCAGAGTGCATCCTGGGGTTTCCAGAATGTGGCCTCCACCCAGAGTGCAGTGTCCATCTGATGTTTCTGCTTGGCCTGTTCTGGGCCAGCAGCTCCTGAAATGTCTGGGGGTGACCGGAATCCCTGTCCCCCTGTTGTTATTCATTAGTGTGATGAGGATATCCTCGGTCTTTCTCTTCTCACACAGCCCATAAAGCAATGGCTGATTTTGCAGGAATCTCAGGATGACAGCAGAGATTTCTTGTCTTGCTGGGCCTCACGTGTATGGGCAATGGGGGCAGGGACTTGATTTTGTGTCCACAGTCCAGTTTTAGCTTGGTGGGTGGGGGCATTCTTTGGAGGCTGAGGGTGATTTAAATGAGTTAAGATTTATCAGCTCTTTGAAGCAAACAAGAAGGTTACTTTCTATGCTTAATAGAGGTTAAACTCTCTAGTGGGCATGGACTGATGAGGGTTGTTGCTGCCTTCGTATCACTTTCTACTGAGAGTTTACTTCTTGGCGGCTTCATCATCGCTGAGCTTTCTAGAAGTTGTTCCCCAACACTGGTTTTGCACAATAACTCAACATATCTGTGAATGCTTACTCAAGGGACTTAATTTCTCTGTGCCCAGCAATTCAGGCCTAGAAGTAGAGCAGTCTCTTTCCTCAGTTCAGACAAGACTGGTATTTTCACAAGGAACTTGACTAGAGATCCTGTTATAGAATCCCTGGGCTCTCCAATTGAAACAGAGCCCATAGGCTGTTTAGTTAGGGGCCCGATTTCCCACCGCCAGAATTATAACTCTCAATACCAGAGTTTAGTGAAAAGAAAAAGAATTGTTTATTTAATATATAGATTTAGATCATTTGCAGATTTCTGCCGTTAAGTCTTATGTTCTTTAAAACACCCACAAACACATATTTCTGCCTCCCCCTACCAAACCAGGCTAGTTTTAGAAAAGTCAGAGATACTGTTTCCCTACTTCCTAGACACAGTTCAGCTTTACAGGTAGCTGCCAATCATTCAATTCTGATTGGGGGAGGTCTTGTCTGTGTTATGGTGCCCGCCAGCTTTCAATCCAAAACCGCGTGGACTCTCAGCCTTTCCTTTCCAAAACCACAAAGGTATTCCCCCTTCTCCAAGCCACAAGTTGTTCTCTCCTATTCAAAGCCACATGGTCAGTCCCCTCCTTTCTAATCTGCATGGAGAACCTTCCTTTTCAAAACCGCATGGTCAGTCCCATTAAAATGTCTGCTGCTTATTTTTAAATCCCTGACTGTGTCCTGTGATGCAGTCAGCATGGTCCCCAGGGCCTTGGATGCATTAAACCATTTGCATAACAAAGACACTAGCCACCAGCCTCAGGCATGTGAAGGCATCCTGAAAGCTGCTTCCTTCTCCCCATCCCCCAGCTGCAAGCTCTCGGGGTTTTTGGACACCCCCCCTTTCTGTAACAACCTGATTCTAACTGAAAATTAGTTTGACTGACATAAATTCAAAGTTCTTATGCTTGTTTGTTTTTTTTCTATTGCATTTCTTTAGATTTAGACTGATGTATTTGGACACCTCTTCTTATAAAATATTTTATTTACTTATTTTTAGAGAGAAGGGAAGGGAGGGAGAGAGATTGAGGAACATCGATGTGTGAGAAACATCTATCAGTTGCATTTCTCACACCCCCAACAGGGGACTTGGCCCACAACCCAGGCATGTGCCCTGACCGGGAATTGAACCAGTGACCTTTCACTTTGTGGGCTGACACCCAAACCCACTGAGCCACACCAATCAGGGCCAGACTGCATCTTATGGTCATTTTGAGTTGGCCCCAATGCTGCTTTGTGTGTGAAATTCTTTCTTTTCTTTTTGTTGAATTTATTGGGGTGACATTGTTTAACAAAATTATACAAGTTTTAGGTACACAATTCCACAACACATCATCTGGGCACTGTATTGTGTGTTTACCACCCCAAGTCAAGCCTCCTTCCATCACTCCTTCCTTTGCCCTCCCCCATCTCCCCCAACTATCACTGCACTAGTGTCTGTGTCCATGAGCTTTTTCTGTTTCTTGCTCAGTCCCTCCATCTCTCTCACCCAGCCCCCTAACCCTACTCCCGACATTCTTTCTTTAGAGCGAATTTGCCTGTGGTCCTTGCTGTGGTCCCACTGGTCTGGTTCCTGAATGAGAAGAGCATTTCTTTATTTGCTCACAGCTAAGATCATCTCTTGCTTGGAAGATTTTATTAGCTGTCTAAATGGTCTCCCTAAGTCCGTTCTGGCCCCCTGCAATCTATTCACCTTTCAGTAGTCAGAATTGTCTTTCAGAAATACAAATCTGGTCACTTCACCCTTTAGCTTAAAAGCTTTCTGTGATTTCCAGTCACCTTTAGGGTGCACGGAAAAGCCTGGGTCTGGCCCCTGCATGTCAGCAGCGTCTCTCCCAGGGCTCCCAGGTCTGTGTCCCCGCCACCTTGGCCTTCCGGCAATGCTTCACCTGAGCATTCTCTCGCCACATGTCCTCTCTGGCTGCAAGGTCCTGCCCTCTTTTCCTCTCTCCTCTTCATTAAGGCCAATCCTCACCCGTCAGCTATACCCATGTACCCTAACATGCAAGCTCCTAACATTGCACGCCTCTCCTTCTTAGTGCTTACTGCTGTTTAAAGTTTACATTTATTTGTGTGATTCTTGGATTAAGACCTGTCCTCTGCCCAAGCCAATAAGCTCCAGGAGGGTGGCTGGGAGAAGGGCTAACTGTTGCTGGCTTGTAACACGTACTGTAGGTGCTTATTAAATATTTGTTGGATGACTATGACTTCACCTTGCTTTACCTTACTGGGATTTTATGGCTCTGCCTCATGTAAGTTGTAACTTCATCTATGACCTCTTCACAGCCAGCCTTCATCGCTCTACCTTTATCTGAGCTTTTCCAGCTTCACAGGAAGGCATCTGGGCTCAGTCTCCTAGTGGCCATGTGTGCAGCCTTCTTTTTCTTCCTCTGTGAAAGTCCAGGCCGTCCTCTAAGGCCATCCTTTTCTCTGCCTGAGGAATCGTCGCAGCTCTTACTGTCTTCCCAGGTTCTCATTGGTGACCTTTGCTAATGAGCTTGCATTCATCAGCCTTTCCTCACTACAACCCCAAGCTCAAAGCATGAGATACCCACAGTGTCAGTAACAGCAGCAATACAAGAGACTGATTTTTCCATGATAATAACAGTCATTAAGGGTCCTGCATGAATGGCATGAAGTCTTTTATTGCCTTTTAAACAAGAACTTGTCTCATTGCTGCAATATACCATCTATTCTGCTATAATGAAGGAATCACATTCATGAGAAATTTTACATTCACAGAAGTCATTATATAAAAACAATTGCTTGACTAGAAAAAAAGGGGGCAGGATCAGACTCATAATAAAGTTATCTTTCCTACATAATTTTTTTTCTAATAAAGCTGTTTTTAAAAATACTTCTAAAAACATTAGTAAAGCCCATCACTGCATAAAACTTACCATTTCACTACATATAGCATTTGCTCTGGAATAAATCTTCGTTTTCCATCATTGCCTACACTGTCACGAGTAAAGAGCTTTTCTGTAGTCCCGTTCCCTTGATTACCCAATTGTTATAATAAACCAAATGCCAAGCCTCCCAAACAAACCAGCATTTACAGGTAACAGCTTCTCTCATGCCAAGGGGAGAGTATAATAGTGGTATATATAATGCTAATCAAATTCCATGATTTATCCAATTTGCTTAAAAAAACAAAAAAACACCTCAAGCCTATAACTTCCTCAGATCTGGATAGCATCCATCAAACAATAATACCTGTGTTTTCATGTTTTCCCCTGCATCAGGTGATGCAGGCCCAGTGTGTCAAAACAGAAACTGAATTCTACCGCCGCAGTCGCAGTGAGATAGTGGACGGGGAAGGGCACACCATGGGGGCACTGTATTGGCAGTTGAATGACATCTGGCAAGCTCCTTCCTGGGCCTCTCTAGGTGAGTGTTTCAACATTGTGTGTGTGAGAGAAAGCAATACCTGTGGGGAGAGGCACTGAGGCAACACCGAGGCTGAGGGGAGGCAGTTTTCCAGCAGCTGGGCTCCCAACCTCCACCTTCGCAGTCTCTCCAGGACCCTTAGAGGCAGCCTCGTTATGAGGTCTGTGCTGTGCGGTCACAGAAGCAGGCTAGGGAAGGGGACAGGTTCATGCGCGGAGATCTCAACCTCGTGCCTTATAATAATTGCTAAGATTTGAATTTATTTCAGAGGCCTTTTCAGGGCAAAAGGAGCATTTACTTAAACATCCCTTCTTTTGTTTAGGAGAATTCAACCATGTGGAAGGTTGGCCCTGCTAAGTGATAAAGTGTCCTTTTCCCTGGTTCCCCTTTAAGTCCATGAGGTCACCTTTATTTTGCCCCATTTATCTCTTAGGGGAAGGTAGTAGAGTCAGAAGTCCAAGTGGGGACTGTTCTCAAATGAACCAGTTCAATTAGCAGCAGGTGAGGTGACTTGGCATGGCACTTGTAGTTTGAATTTTTCTATTTTGGTACGTTAAAACTTAAGGAGTAATGATGATCTTTGGCCTTCACCCGAGGTGGTTTGAAGCAAATTTCAGTTAACAGAAGCAAAAGTTTTGGCTCAATAATGAGGCAAAGCCATAAAGCAAAAAGGCCATGTTGCTGGGTGAGGCTTTTAAATGTGCTGTGGATGCAAATCTAAAATCTGTTCACCACAGGCTTTGATTAGTGCCTGGTCCCCGCCTGACGGGAATTGGAGTTTTGATCAAGTTTCTCTGGTCAACCTATCTATCAACACCAACCAGATAAAAGGGTATAGAATGAGAATCACAGTTAGACCATGGGGGAATAGCTTTCTGAAACATCCAATACTGGACAAAGAGATATTGTTCAGAGACACTTGGAGACTGACCCTGAGTTTTCTGTCTGTGGATGAAGTTCTGGACCTGGGATGCAGAGTTTGGCTCATGAAATGGGAGAGCATAGTTTCTGTAAATTTTCCCTTAAATGTCTGAATGCAGATTATTTGAATGAATTCTTCAGAGAAGATGGGTGAACTCAAGTACTAAAGTCTGATGGCAAAGCAAAAATTTGTCTGTTTTCTAAACTCTAGTAGGACAATGCTTCCAAGGGGAGGGATGCCACTTCCTTGTACCTGTTAGAGAAAACAGGTGCCAGGGAGATTCTGTGACAAGTTACGCTGTATTGCTTCTGCTCTGGGCAGCCTTGGAGCCTCCGTTTAATTCTGCTTAGTTGGCTCAATAAATCTGGTGCTAATGTTCAGGTGGGGGTGGGGGAGGTGTGTGTTACCTCTTATCATCTGACAGGGGATACTTTATTTTTTACAATTGGATTCTTTTATGTTAAGACAGAGGGGAAAGGAGGGAGAAAGAGAGGGTGAGAAATATTGATGTGAGAGAGAAACATCGATCGGTTGCCTCTCGTGCACACCTAGACCTGGGACTGAACCTGCAACCGAGGCATGTGTTCTGGACCAGGAATTGAACTGGCAGCCTTTCACTCTGTGGGGTGATGCCCACCCAACTGAGCCGCACCGGTCTGGGTGACATGGTGATACTTTAAAGGGATCAGTAGCTACATAAAATCTATAGAGTCTTATATATTTATTTTTTTAATTAGTCTTGTTTGTAGTTATAATTTTGCAAATACAAGAGTGCACTGGGCAGTTTGCTTGGCTCATAAACTTGAATAGTTACAGAGCAAATGACAAAGCCGGAAATCACATAGCATTTTTGGCCGGTTATGCAGTGTTACGTTGATATCCAGACTTCGTCACTGGACTAGTAACTAGGGTGTGTATCCGTGAGACCTTCTGCTCAGTTGCTGCTCTCTTGAGTGTGTTTGTGTGTGGCCTTGATCACTGGAACCGCGCACTAGGAGTCTCTCCCCGGTAATGGATTTCACACCTGAAAGTCTGTAGGTTACCTCAGGTCTGAGCTACCTTCCATTTCTGAGAAATACTTGCCAAATATAACTCCCAGTTCATTTTATAGATCTAAGAGGAAAAGGCTCGCCACTGTCTCCCCTCATTTTTAAGGGGAATTACTAAGAGATGGGACTGAAATGCTAAGAGTTGAAACTTTGCAAAACCCAAAGAAATTAGTTCTGTCTGAACTTCACAACCACATTGCCCCATCTCAACAGCTTGCACTGTGAATTTTGGAATCTCTGTCTCTCTCTTGGAGGTTGTTTGGAGATGTAGTGCCTTGTGGGGAAGGATCTTCTCTCTGAAACAGAGGGATGTTGAGACATTTTTAAATTTGTGGTTATAGTGTACTAGGCTTGCCAACGGGGCACAGAATTCTACAGGTTCTTGACAACTTGTAATTGTGTCTGAGGAACTGTCATTAATTGTCATTGGTTGGGGTGTTCTCCCCCAGTCTGGACTTGTAGTCATATTGGTGATGGTGGTGGTTTTGTTTCAAAGGATTTGTGCCTGTAGGAAAAGGAGACTTTGAGTTCTAAATCATTCTTGAAAATTAATAGTTGTAACAGGTGTTCACTGCCAGTGCTCCTGACTTCCTTCTTCATGTGAACATAGTAAAGAGCAGTGTGGTGCAGTGAGCTCACGGAAGCAGAAGTGCATGTGAGAAAGTGATAGCTAGGAGTACGTCTGGGCCCAAAATACTGCCCGTGGCTTGTTTGACTTAACTGCTTGAGCCTCCATTTCCTCACTTGAAAAGCGAGATGTTAATGTGCGCCTCGCCCAAACCAGAGGCTAACACGAGGTCACATCCCAGCTGCTCAGAGCGCTCCACAAACGTGGGTTCCCAACACTGCTGTGTCTCCCTTCCATGCTCAGTCCCTAGAATCATGACAAGCCACACCCAGCTGGACTGTGTGAACAAGGACTCGGATGGTTTGACCCTGCCTGTCTCCTAACTTCCCTATTTTTAGAGTATGGGGGAAAGTGGAAAATGCTCCATTACTTCGCTCGCCATTTCTTTGCCTCACTGTTGCCCGTGGCTTTTGAGGATAAAGGCGTGTTTTTCATCTATGGAGTATCTGACCTTCACTCGGGCTGCAACGTGACCCTCACTGTAAGTTACTTGGATTTTCTCTCTGTGACAGAGAATTTCAGATTTTTAAAAATTATTTGGTTCTATTTCTTTTGGGAAAAGAGAAATTAATTTGTATAAAAATATTTCTAGTGCCTGTAACAGAAAGTGGGATGTCCTTGTAGTCAAAATACCTGTATTCGGGGTAAAACTGCCATTTATTCTGTGACCTTAATTAAGCCTTCATGTCTTGGTGATTCAATTTCCTTATCTGTAAAATGATACTGGCCTATCTTCGTAAAGGCTTTCTATGGGCAGTGAATAAAAGAATTAAATGAAAGTGAATTATAAACTGTAAAGTACCACTTAAAAGAATGGCTATTTATAATCATGGAAAGCAGGAAATAGCCTAAACTTGATTAAAAAGAAACTGTTTTAAGATGGCATGTTAGAGTGGAAATCAGTAAAATTATTCAGAATACATACATGGAAAAATAAAAGTTGGATCAAAAACAATGCTAGGTAAAAAGAGAGGGTGGAAACTCAGGTCTTGGGTGGCTACAGTTTGGAGGACAGTGAGCATAGATCATGTTTATGGAATAATCACAATGCCTCGGGGACTGTGCCCTTCATAGATTCTTTTATTTAATCTCACAACAGCCTGTGAAGTTGGTACTGTTACTCTTCTCGTGTTACAAAGGAAGAAACGGAGACTTTGAGAACCTGAGTAACTTGCTTGTTACACAACTAGTACTTGGTGGAGCTGAAGTTAAACCCCGGGTTTCATAGTCTCTTACAGTCCTGCTATTCTGACTTTAATCAATTACTATTACTATTTGTCTAAAAAAATAGTAGCCCAAGAATGTCTGTTTTTGTTCTGTCTGGTTTCTCCGCAGGTGAGAGTCCACGCGTGGAGTTCGCTGAAGCCTCTGTGCTCTCATGGGACTCAGCCTTTCGTGATGAAAGCGGGGGAGGCCGTTCTCCTCTATGAGGAGCAGGTTTCCAAACTGCTGCGGAGATGTGGGAAATGTACACGCCAAAGCTGTGTGGTTTCCTTCTACCTGTCAGCCCACAGCCAGCTCTCAAGCCCCACCAACTATCACTTCCTGTCCTCGCTGAAGGAGGCCGTGGGGCTCCGCAAGGCACACATCACTGTAAGCACCTGCCGGCCGGGGTCACTGTGGCCCTGTGGAGCTGCTCTGCTTCTGGGCACGCACACTGCATCTTGCTTTTTGCAAAATTTTCCCTTGGAACTGAGTTTACCCCAGGTCTGAGGAATATGGGCTCCTTCCCACTGGAAGCAAAGGCCAAATGATTTTTATTTATAGTTAAGTATTTGTTAACATTGTTGGTTCCTGCTACTCTTGCTGCCCCATCACCCTCCCTCATGGGGCTCGTGCAGTGGAGGGAGAAGCATCAGGATCATCAGTACTGACCCCCTGCTGCTGGGCTCTGGACTCTGTCCTAGAGACTGAGTGTATCAACCCTGAAGTATTATTTTTGACCTAAGAAATAGTCACACCTGTAGAGAATTTTCATGAGTTTCTTTGAGTCAAACTGATGGCATGTGCCGGGGAGCAAGATCTCAAATGCTCTGGAGAATAACAGTTTTGCAGCTTCTTTTATCCGTTTGAAATTAAGGAGGGAATGTAGGAAGATCCCTTGGAGGTGGGAGGAAGCAACCCAGGGATCAGATTATAGGATGCTTAACAAGATTATGTACTGTCTTGAGGGTTAACCCTCTTCCAGTGCTAGTAGTAATGGTGTTTGAGAGGTATGTTAACCTAGATGCACAGCAACATTGGACAGACCTTACTTAAGGCAAGGATAAACCTTTTAATAAAGAAGTTATATGCCTCGGGCTTGGCTACCCACCATGACCTGCCCAGTTAAGAATTTATAATCAGATCACCTTGTGAGGTTACTTTTCATAGAACCCCCCATTTTTTCTTTTTTTAATATATTTTATTGACTACACTATTACAAGTGCCCAATTTTCCCCCTTTGTCCCCCTCCGTCTGGTAACCCCATTCCCTCCAGCAATCCCCCCCATTTTAGTTTATGTCCGTGGGCCATGCATGTAAGTTCTTTGGCTTCTCCTTTTTCTCTACTGTTCTTAACTTCCCCCTGTCTACTATGTTCCTACCAATTATGCTTCTTAATCCTTGTATCTTTTTTCCCTTTTCTCCACCTTCTCCCTCCCAGCTGATAACCCTCCAAATGATCTTCATATCTATGATTCTGTTCCTATTCTAATTGTTTGCTTTTTGTTTTTTTAATTCAGTTGTTGATAGTTGTGAATTTGTTGCCATTTTAATGTTCATAGTTTTGATCTTTTTTCTTAAATAAGTCCCTTTAACATTTCATATAATAATGGCTTGGTGATGATGAAGAGATCCTTTAGCTTTTACCTTGTCTGGGAAGCACTTTATCTGCCCTTCCATTCTAAATGATAGCTTTGCTGGATAGAGTAATCTTAGTTGTAGGTCATTACTTTTCATCACTTTGAATACTTCTTGCCAGTCCCTACTTACCTGCAAACTTTCTTTTGAGAAATCAGTTGACAGTCTTACGGAAATTCTCCTGAAGGTAACTAATTGCTTTCTCTTGCTACTTTTAAGTTTCTCTCTTTATCTTTAATGTTTGCATTTTTATTATGATGTGTCTTGGTGTGGGCCTGTTTGAGTCCAACTTGTTTGGGACTCTCTGTGCTTCCTGGACTTGTATGTCTATTTCCTTCACCAAATTAGGGAAGTTTCCTTTCATTATTTTTTCAGATAAGTTTTCAATTTTTTTGCTCTTTCTCTTCTCCCTATGATTTGGATGTTTGCATATTTGGAGATGTCCTAGAGGCACCTTATACTATCCTCGTTTTTTGTTGTTGTTGTTGTTGTTTGTTTGTTTGTTTTGTTTTGTTTTGAATTCTTTTTTCTTCTTGTTGTTCTGGTTGAATGCTATTTCTTCCTTGAGTTTCAAATCATTGATTTGAATCCAAGCTTCATTCACTCCACTATTGTTTCCCTGTAGATTTTTCTTTATTTCCCATAGTGTAACCTTTATTTCTTTCTGGGTCTCTTTTATTTTGTTGCCGCACTCAATGAGTTCTTTGAGCATCCTGATCACCAGTGTTTTGAACTCTGCATCTGATAGAATGGCTATCTCCATTTCATTTAGTTCTTTGGGGGGGGGTTGTTCTGTTCTTTCATTTGGGCCATATTTCTTTGCCTCCTCAATTTGGCAGCCTCCCTTTGTTTGTTTCTATATATTAGGTAGAACTGCTTTGACTTCCTATCTCAGTAGCATGGCCCATTATAGAAAAGGTACCTGTAAATTGTGTGGGAAGGAGCCTTAGGTAATCGCCAGGGTGGGGAAACCAACTTCATTGCTTTGTGGTTCTGTTGCAGGGGGTGGGGATTTCAGAGAGGGGACTGTGCTGCTGCCTGGCTTCTGGAGGTTTGTCTGGTACTTGCCCTTTGCAACTGGTACCCTTCCAGCTGTTGCCCTAGTGCTGAATCCCAGCGGGGTTGCATCTGCATATATTTTAAGTCTGTGTAAGCGCTTTAAGCGGAGTCTCCTAAAAATATGAGAGTTTCTTCCACTGTTCCAACCCTCACTGGTTTTTAAAGCCAGAAGTTATGGGGATTTATCATCTTGGTACTGGAACCCTGAGCTGTGAGTCTGGCTTGGGGCTGGGATCACTCGCTCCCAAGGTATCCTTCCTAATTTTTATGCACCACACATGAATGTGGGACCACCTTTTCCACAGCCGCCACCTCTCCGCACCACACCATGTCTCTGCCCCTCTCCACCCATCTCCACATCTCCGCTCCTTCTACCTGTCTGGATGAATGTGGCTTCTTTAAATCTTCGGTTGTTGGACTTCCATATAGCTCAATTTTCTGATGGTTCTGAGCGTTATTTGTTTTGAGGTCTAGTTGTAATTCTTTCTGTGTTTGCACAAGGAGGTGTGTTTACCTATGCTTCCATCTTTATTGGAAGTCTGTTATTATTTCTTTAAAATAATTCAAAACCATACCTGTATCTCAAAACAAAAATAGATAATCAATTTATTATAAAAGAATGTAACTCAGGAACAGCCAGATGGAAGAGATGCACAGGGGAAGATGTGAGGACAGGGTGTAGAGCTTCTGTGTGCACTGTACCACTCTCCCAGAACTTCCACGTGTTAATCAACCCCAAAGCAGACCCCCTCTTTTAAATCCACATTATCATCTCTGTTTACAAGTGAGCAAGTGAGTCTAGAGAACTGAGTAACACTCAAGTAACATGTCCAAGGAAGAATCAGAGCCCAGTCGAAGCACTTTACTTTTGAAATTTTAAGTGGAGTCTATTAATCTTTTAAATTCTTACCCTACTCTCTTTAATTTATTGCTACAAAGTAGCTTAACTACCAAATTTCTTTGTGATTGCCAAGAAAAAATGGGATGATCAAGATGTGTTATAAAAATTATACAGCTGGAGAATTTGGAATCTGTTCAGTTGATTGAACACCTTTTCTTCCTTTTCCTCCTACACATAGTGATTGAAAAATATTTTTCTAGAAAGGTTCATTCTCTAGTTTTGGTGAATTTTTAAATTTGTTTTACCCTTTATGTCATTGAGAAGGTTCAAGTGAGAGGATTTTTACATTTACTTTAGAAGTAATCATATAAAAACTCAATACTTGATTTGAAAACATATCTTCTTTTCCAGTTAATAATGAAATTAAATTATCTGTTACAACTGATATAGAACAGATAGGAAGGAAATGACATTATATTTATAGTATAGTTTCCAGAAGGAAAAAAAAGCTATGTAGCAGACTAGATTTAATATTTTGAAACCATTTTTTCCCTCTTTTCTTTGCTCATCCTTCATTACCTTGGGATAATTTGGGATGAGAGAAAAGTAGGACTTCTTTATTTTCCCTACCTCATTTGTATTTCAGTGAGACTTACCCTTCCTAAAAGAATATGATAACAACAACAACAACAATAATAGCAATAAAACATTTATTACAGGTTTAACATAGGCCAGGCACTTAGGCATCCTGTCCCAAGGTGGATGCCAGAAATTAGTTTTCCCTGCCTCCCCGAAGCCAGGGTACAAGCTTGAGCCCTGGGCTCTGCAGTCAGATGCCCAGAAATGAGATTTCCAACTGGAAGAAGGCAACAAGAACAAGCAGGTACCAGAGTCTCTTTGGCCTTGGCCCCGGTGCAGCAGGGGCCAGGGCCTCCTTGGCCTCCTTGTGGGCTTCCCAGGGTCAGCCATGTGAACTGTGTGACACAACTGCTTGATGGTCTTAACCAGAACAGCTGGGTGACTGATGTGGGAATTTGACATCCAGCTTCAAGCCTGAATCTCTTACCCTCTGAGAGCTACGTAATTTTCTTTTCTGCTTCAACCAAAGTAGGTTTGCTTCCTTGTTTTATAGCACAGAACTGAATTGTGATCAAACAAGTGAGGCTAAAATTATACAAAGTAAATATTTTCTTTCGACATTCTTTATGCCACACATAACTTGTAACATCAGACCTATTCTGTGGCATGTATCTGTGCTGAGGATTTGTGTTTCGTGAGAAACGCAGAGCTTTGAAAACCAATCCATATTCTCTTAAGAGAGTCTTGTAAACCCCCACTCTCGATGGCTGAGCTTCGCCTCACTCCGTGCATGTGCTGATCTGGTAATTCATGGTAAGATTTAAACTGCGCTTTCCTTTGCTGGTACTGTGTGGGGTTCAGACTTCTGAAAAGTGCTCATGATGTGACTTTCCGGTACTATGTAATAAAAAAGAGAAAGCTCCAATGCTTTGTAAGTGCCTGGCAGGCTGCGGTATAGATTTCTGGATCTTTTCAGAGGACTAGGAAGTGAGCCCCATGGTTGTGCTCTGCAGCTGGCTCCAACTGTGTCCCCAGAAAGTCATCCACCGTCCCAGCAGTTATGCAAAAATGTCCCTCTCTTGATACTCTGAGAAAAACTATAGAAGTTAGAAAGCTTTGAGCTTCGTGTGAAATATTCTCTTTAATAATAGGAGACTACATACTTCTGCACTTGGTTTGAGATTACAGTTTGGTAATTTCCCACAGCCTTAAACAATTTCCATGTATTTTTTTTGTATATGACAGTGCATGGAATATATGACTTTAGCAGTTGCAGCACCGAAGTTGTAGGAAACACACTTTGTTAGGCCCATGTACACGTTCTGATAGGCATTGAATATGGGACAGAAAGCTCTTTCATCACCCTTCACTTCATGATCTTTTTCTTTCAGGCCATCATCTCTCAGCAAGAGGACACATTTGTTTTTGATTTGGAAACCTCGGCTGTCGCCCCCTTTGTTTGGTTGGATGTAGGGAGTGTCCCAGGGAGATTCAGTGACAATGGCTTCCTTATGACTGAGAAGACGCGGACTATATTATTTTACCCTTGGAGGCCCACTAGCAAGAGTGAATTGGAGCGATCTTTTCATGTGACCTCCTTGACTGATATTTACTGAGGGAATCCAGGTTAAACTTTAAGTGGACACCAGAAGAAAGCATTTTTAAGATACCGCCTGGCAACCGGAGCTGCAGGCAACCAGAGAGGAGCTGAAGAAGCTGGAGGCGGGTGTGCCTGCATCACACACCCGATTTATCCCTCCATGCGGAGCGGGTATGGCTTCGCTCTGCGATGGCTGTTTCCTGGGGCGTTCGCCAGCGCGCCTCTGCTGGGTGTTTTGTGGTCTGTGCCAGGATGGTGTTTTTTAGGGCTTCCCCTCACAGCCTGACCACTACACGAACCAGTTATAACCCAACTGCTTCCCCCTACCCAGAAAAGGAGGTCCACACGGTTACGCCGCTCGGGGAACCCCAGGAACGTGACCACAGGGCTTCAGATTGGTTCAACCCCATTAGCTTTTCAATTCAAAGGAATTGGATTCAGACTTTTGACCCTGGCAGCAAAGTGGCATTCTTTTTAGCTTGGCTTTAAATCATTTTACCTATATTGATTAATTATAAGAGACTGTGAAATTACTATGAACGATCATGTTCATAAAATTACACCGATAATAAGACAAATGGGGCAAAATGTTAATAAGTACCAATTTGAGTAAAGGTGTGTAGGAATTTTTTGTACTGTATTTGCAGCTTTCTGTACATTTGAAATCATATCAGAAATTAAAATTTACATAAATTGCATCGACAAGTCGACATTTCATCTGTGGCTTATTTGGTCATTCCATAAACATTCAGTTATACCCAATACTGTGCTGGGCATTAATTTCCATTAGCTCTGGTCAAGTTTTTATTCTAGTTAAGAAACTGGGAACATTTGAAGACTCTGACCAAGAGGTATGAGGGGTTTTCTATGGGGAGAATTATGGAGTTGGTTACAGAAAGGAACAGCAATGAGAGTCTGGCTTCAAAATTAGGTCATAGTTTTGGTTTTAAAACTGAGAAGTTTGAGGCATGTTTCAGTAACTAAAAAGAAAAGAAATGCAGATAAGCGAGGCCTTTTATTCAGTATCTAAGAGTTTCTTCATTTTATGTGTTGAATTTATACACACACACACACATACACATACCTTATAATATACTTAGAGATGTAACTCAGAAGATCCTTAGTTGATAAATTTAATATCATTTTCTTGTCACTTTTGAAAATCCTGTTTTATCAAACTGTTGCTGGGGGACAGGAGGATACTTTTCTCCAAAAATTAGAGAATATTCTATGCCAGGCACCCTGTGAGGCTTTGAAGATGTTTGGCCAGAATTTACATCACAATTCTGCCCTTTATAGCTCTGTGACCTTGATCAAGTTATTTAACTTCTATGTTTAGTTTTTTCATGGTAAAACGGAAATAATTAATACTCACTTTGTAAGTTTGTTTTGAAGAATAAGTTAAACATTTAGCTGAAGGGCTTGGCTCAGTGCTGGCTCTTAGAGAGGGCTCTGTAAATGGAAGCACCCCCTGGAGTGTGACCTTGTCCTAGGTCTGAACCCGCAAACTTCTGGTGTATGGGACTACGTTCCAAACAACTGAGCCACCCAGCCAGGGTGAGAAGAATGAATTTTTAAAGGAAGAATAAATTAATGAATGGGCATAAGTATATGCTGGCAACAGTTTGTAAAAGGGAGAAAGATGTGCTGTATATACATTACTGTAGGGGAATAGTAACATCCAGAATGTTCTTCCACAGTTCTTATGTGGCTCTGTGGTTAGCCATAGCTACCATTTTAATAGGTTTATTTTGTTGCATTTACTGGAATGAAGTCTGATGTACTTAATCTTGGCTTTGGGTTTCTGAGAAGACATTTCTGTTAGCAGTTATGTTAACATAGGAAAGAATGGGATCAGGTCCTTCTGCAGCACTGGTTGCAAAGCACTTTCCGGAGTGAGAGAAGAGAGGTCAGTTTTCAGGATTACATCTTATTTTAGACCCAAGAGAACAATAAAAATGGTAATTTTCTCATTCACATTCACTGTAACTCTTATTTTTTTCTCTTATGTGACTTTTTATTATGAGAGGTTTTCAAAGCATGGGAAGTCACTTGGAAAATAAGCAGGAAGGTTTTGTCCTCTGTTGTAATGAAAGGGAACTAGAGTGCAGAGAAATAAGGGTTTGTTTCCCAAGCATTCCTAAAGACAGAAGGAATATTCTCTTGGGCTTCCTCTGGCTCTCAGATATGAAACTTATTCCTCAACTTGGTGAGATTTAGAGAGAAAAAAGGTAGGCATTGTTTGCGTGGGAAGTTCAAAGCATTTAAAAATATTCCTAGAGTTTACTTTCACTGTGAATGCAATCTTATCAATTCAGTAAAATGAGAAGGGTTATGCAGAAAAGGTATTTAGTATTATTTCCAAGCCAGTGGGGGATTATTGTTTTCTAATTGACTTTTCAGAGGATATGAACCAGCATGATGCTGTACAAAACCGTAAAGTCACAGACAAAACCAGTGTCCAGACACATTTATATTTTGACTATAAAGGCTGTTTAACTTAAGAATGTATTCATTCCTTTACCAAGCAGAGAGGGCCACTCTGAGCAGGCATTGTTGCGTCACTGGGGATATTGCAATGGAAAAAAGTCTCTCTTCTCATGGACTGTTCGTTGTGTGGGAAGACAGACAATAAGCGAGTAAACAAGTAAGGCCATTTTATCGGGTGACAAATACTGTAAGTTTAATGTGACAGATCAAGCCATCTGTTTCAACACTTTGGGACATTTTTTTGCAAGTTTAGGATAAAAAGTAATTTTTTTTTCACGTGAGGAGTTGTGAAAGACCTTTGCTGTAATGAATGTATAAGGAAGGAAAAGCACAAGACCGACTAGGGAGCTAGGCAGGGCTCTGAGCTGGGTGTGGGCGAATTTGCAGAGACATCTAGGAGCCCTGGCATAGGGGCCAAACGGTGGATGATGGCTTTGCAGAGACGAGGGCGTGGCGTGGTTCTGTCAGGTGTTGTAACTACCTCTTCCTATCTCTGTAGACAGGGGTTACTGAATCCTGCCGTGAAAGAAGTGTTTGCAGCAGTAACACAGCTTAACCCCTTAGGGCAGGTCTCAGCCTTTACACAGGATTCATTGAGCTCCAGCTTCTTTCATAACATGCTCTGCAGTGAGCAAGTGAGAAGGGTGACAGTGACACCAAGTGACTGAGAACGCCTGGGAAATAGGTTGCAGGGCATGTGAGAGGCAATCGGGCACATCGCTGTTCTTCTCCTTTCTCCCTCCTTTCCTCCCCCTCTCTCTAAAAATAAATAAAGGCTTCAAAAAAAATGTTGAATTATTGCTTACATTTAAAAAATGGAAGATTCCATGTAAAATCTAGACCCATCTATCTCTGATATTCTTGTAATTTTATTTAAACAGAGCCAGTATTTGTTTAATCCACGCATAGTCAGGTATTCTAATTTTATAATTAGAAACACTTAAATGGATAAAGCCATGGGCTTGGAGAGCAGACAGAGCTGGCCTTTGAGAGGGCAGTGTGGTGCCCAGGTTTTCTGTCAGCCCAGGGACGCCTTGGTCATCTGCGTCACTGCGCTTGGATGTCTCAGTGGTGTCTCCAGTGAAGAAGGCTCTGGAGGCCTGACCTGCCCAGCTGGGTGAAGGGAGGCTACTGGTCTTTTATGTGGGAACCCAGCCAAAGTTGGATGATAGGGATGCTTCTCTATCCACATTTTTGGTGCTTGAACTAAAAGATATTTAGTCAACCTTGCAAATACAATGAACTAGATTTTGTCAAAGATCCAAATCGTGTGTGTGTGTGTGTGTGTGTGTGTGTGTCTGTATGTACACATGGAAGCCACATGGAGTGTAGTGGCCATAGGCTCATGCTCTGATATTGAACCTCCAATATGCAACTTTGGCAGCAACACCTATAGAACTTGGACAAACCACTTAACCTCTAAGCCTCGGTTTCCTTATCTTTAAGATGGGGCTAATAGTAACTATCTCATAGGGTTGTTAGGATTAAATGAGGTAAAGGATGCACAATGCCTAGGATGGGTAAATTGGTAGCAAATGCTGGCTTATGATTATTATTCCTGAAAGCATAAGGTTGGCAGTGGCTGGAATGAGCAGGCCTAGGAGTCTTACATTTTCCTTGCCAACCTGAGTTGAAGAAGAAAAATTCAGGCAGACAGCTGAAGCTTCTAATTCCCTTTTTTGTAAGCCTCTTTCCAATTTTATTGAAGGAAAAATGTTGAGTGGCAAGAGGCATGCCAGCAGTTGAGTGACTGTGCAGAGTTGTGCTTCTTCCAGCAGAGGCCTCTTGTGCACAGGAAATGAGGCCAGTGGCTGGGCTGCCCTGAGCCAGGGCACTGGTTGCAGGAGGCTTCCCCACTCAGAAGTCAGGCAGGGAAGTAAAGGGAAGAGCTTGCAGGGCCTCCACGCCCACTCCACACCCTCTCCAGGCTTCAGAGAGCTGGGTGCTAGTGTGCTGTGATGCAAGAGTCTTTCTTTTTTTAAAATTATAGTTTATTGATTATGCTATTACAGTTGTCCTGATTTTTTTCCTTTGCCCCCTCCACCCAGAATCCCCCTGCTCACTCAGGCAATCCCCACACCATTGTTCATATCCATGGGTCACCTGTGTAAGTTCTTTGGCTACTCCATTTCCTGAACTGTACTTTACATCCACATGGCTATTCTGTAACTGCCTATTTTTACTTCCTAATCTCCTCACCTCTTCACCCATTCCACGCCCCCCCCCATTTGACAACCATCAAAATGCTCTCCATATCCATGATTCTGTCTCTGTTCTTATTTGCTTAGTTTGTTTTTTAGATTCAATTGTTGATAGATATGTATTTTTGCCATTTTATTGTTCATAGGTTTGTTTTTCTTAAATATGTCCCTTTAACATTTTATATATAATGGTTGGGTGATGATGAACTCCTTTAGTTTTTTTCTTGTCTGGGAAGCTCGTTATCTGTCCATTGATTCTAAATGATATCTTTACTGGGTAGGGCAATCTTAGTTGTAGATCCCTGCTTTTCATGACTTTGAAAATTTCTTGCCAATCCCTTCTAGCCTGCAAAGTTTCTTTTCAGAAATCAACTGATAGTCTTATGGGAACTCCCCTGTAGGTTACTGACTCCTTTTCTTTTGCTGTTTTTAAGATTCTTTATCTTTAACCTTTGGCATTTTAATTATGATATGTCTTGGCGTGGGCTTCTTTGCATCGATCTTGTTTGGCACTTTGTGCTTCCTGGACTTGCACATTTATTTCCTTCACCAAATTAGGGAAGTTTTCTTTCATTATTTTTTTCAGATAGATTTCCAATTTCTTGCACTTTCTCTTCTCCTTCTGGCACCCCTATGATACAAATGTTGGGCCTTTTGAAGTTATCCTAGAGGCTGCTTATACTATCCTCATTTTTTTGGATTCTTTTTTATTTTTGTTGTTCTGATTGGTTGTATTTTCTTCCTTACGTTCCAAATCATTGATTTGGTTCTTGGCTTCATCCACTCTACTGTTGTTTCCCTGTAAATTGTTCTTTAATTCAATTAGTGTATCCTTCATTTCTGACTGGATCTTTTTTATGCTGATGAGGTCCTCACAAAGTTCCTTGTGAACTCTGCATCTTATAGATGGCTTAACTCCATTTTGTTTAGCTCTTTTTCTAGAGTTTTGATCTGTTCTTTTATTTGGGCCATGTTTTTTTTGTCTCTTTGTTTTGGCAGCCTCCCTGTGTTTGTTTTTATGTATTAGGTAGAGCTGCTTTGACTCCCTGTCTTGGTAGTGTGGCCTAATGCAGTAGGTGTTCTGTAGGGTCCAATGGTATAGCTGGGTACTCGAGGTTTGCCCTTCATGTGGGCTGCACTCCTCTTGTAGTTGAGCCTTGGTTGCTTTTGGCAGATCAATGGGTGGGATTAATTCAGGCCAGTCAGCTGCAAGGATTGACTGTGACCACTGACCACCAACCTCCACCCTTTGTGGAGGATCAACTGTGTAGGGGCAGGATGGTGGTGTTCTGATGTGGTCTGTAGCTGTTCACTGGGTGCACTGGCCATGAGGTTTTCCAGGTGGTGCAGGCCAAGGTCAGCCCCCACTTGTGTTTTGTCCAGGGCCACCCTGCCTGAGCTATAAAGCAATCTGAGATGGTTGCTACTTCTGCTGGGCTTGGAGATTCCCAAGTGAAGCCAAATTGTGAATCTAAGCTGGCTGCTGCTAGTGCTGGGCCTGGGACCACTTAGTAAGGGGTAAGGGGGTTGAGGGCTTACTGAAGCCAGCTGTTGCTTGTTTGAGAGGACTTAGAAAGTTGGGAAGCATGAATCAAGACCAGCCATTCATATGGAAAAGCAGCTTGGGTCGGTTCATAAGTAAGTTGGGTGGGGTGGAGTCTCTGTGGGTCTCCAGGGTGCGGCAAACAGTGTTAGCCATGTTGATGGAGTCTCAGATATGGCACCAGCTTGCTGGCTCTGTGGCTCTGTGGCTCTGTGGGGGGAGGGCTCAGAAAAGCTCACCTTGATGCTAGACACTTTAGTCTCTCCCAGCATGTCATTGGTTCCCCTCAAGCTGCCACCCCAATTCTGGAGCTCAGAGGGAGTGAGTCTGAGTAGGTGAGTCCATGTGTGGGTTCTTTAAGGGGAACTGCTTGGGGCTCCAGCAGTTTCTTTTACTGACTCAGTTCCCACTGCTTTTCTGCAGCTAGAAGTTATGGGAACTTATCTTCCTGGCACTGGATCCCTGGGCTCAGGAGCTGATGTAGACCTGGGACTCCTCCCTCCTGAGATATACCTCCTGAATTTTTATTCACCACATGTAGGTATAGGACCAGCCCATTCTGTATCTGTGCCCTTCCTACAAGTATGGATGGATGTGGTTTCTTTACTTCCGTAGTTGTTAGACTTCCATTCGACTCGATTTCTGACAGTTCCGAGTGATGGTTGTTCTATATTTTAGTTGTAATTTTGATGTGGTTGTGTGAAGAGGCAAGCCATGTATGCCTATGCTGCCATCCTGACTGGAAGTTTCAATAAATTGCAAGAGTCTTTCTTGAAAGAAAGGGAAGAGTAGAGGCTAAAAATAAGGGGGATGGGAGGAAGAAAGACAGAGAAGGAGAGAAAGAGAAAGGGAAAGAGAGAACAAGAAAGAGGGAATGAGGAGAGGGGGAGAGAGAGAGAGAGAGACAGAGAGACAGAAAGAGACAGAGACAGAGAGACAGAGACAGAGAGAGACAGTACATGTGTTCTGGAGTTCCAGTTCCTCTTAGGCTCCAGTGAGGCTGCTCACGAAGGTCAGACCTGCACAGCAACATTTTCTGCTCTCTGGCTTCATTTACTTCATTTCCTTCCAGTGTTGCTACCTTGGCTAAAGGGTGGCATCTGAATGACTTTTACTCCTATTTAATTATAATGGATCTGCGAAAACTTAGCAGAAAGCCTCCAGAATAAATTATTGATGGGGGAGAGGTCAGATGTGTCTTCTATGGGTTGGCCATGTGGGTGTGTGGGTGACTCACTTCCCACACATATTGTCCCAAAAGTTTAAATGTGGAGTCTCTGCCTTTCACAGCAACATGGTCCCCAGTCCATATGCTGTGGGCATATGTTGATCATCATTCATGATGTGTGTTTCGTGCAGTAGGAAGGCAGTCTGGCCAAATGGTGGCTGTGACCTTCCCAGATCACCTCTGGGAAGGAGTAGACAGCTTTGGCATCAGGCTGAGTGATCACTTGTTCACAAGGACATAAGTACGTCCATCCCCTCCTGGGGGGAGGTAGAGTAACCCTGGTGTCGTGGTCCAGGACAGTGACAGGACAGGGGCAAGGATTGCATATAAAGGAGACTAGAGCACTTCTTTGGAGCTGTCTTGCCCACTTAGGGGATGCTGCCTTGGAGCTGTGGTAGAGGGGTGTTCCCATATGGTCGTTTCTGGTCCTGTGGCCTTGAGCCAGGCTGGCTTCCGCTCTGAGGGGGACTCTGCGCTGACACTCAGGGGAGCACGTGGAAGCCCTGGCTTGATTGCTGGGCAGAATGGGGCAGATTATGGTGAAAAAGCTGCTGAGGGCCCCAAAGCAGGAGGAGGAGAGTGTGGCCAGAAGGAGAAGGCTGAGAAGAGGAAAACCAGCAGGATGCTCTTGGCTGTCTCCTGGAATTTGCAGGGACTGGTGCCCAGTGCCATGTGCACCCCCACCGGGATGCCGGCTTCCTGCTGCTGTGCCAGCCTTTCCTCTCCTGGGTGCGTCTGTGGCTGACCCCTCTGAGGCAGCTGTGGGCTGCAGAACAAGATCCTTGAGCTCAGGGTGAGCACTGATGGCTGAGTCCTGCCCTCATTCTTCATACTACACCAGGGACCTCAGGCCATCAGCATATTTGTCATTTGGTGGAAAATGGCAGGAGTTAAAACCCTTCCCTGCTTACCTTGGAGATTGTTATGAGAATATTGAAAACATTTTGTAAATAAAAGCATTATTAATGTTTAAAGGTTTTGTTTTGTCAAAAGTTTTTTTTAATTAAAAATTGCAAAAGTAAACATTTCAAAAGCAAAAGGGAATGTTTACGTTTGAATAAAGTGATAAAAAGATGTTCTGCAAAAGAAAATAAATCCATGGCAAGAAGTTTCTCATTTAAAAAATAAGTTGTGAATGCTTGCCTAAGGAAAGGGAAAGGGAACTGCAAAAACAATTTTGAAATGAAAAAAAATCTCTCTTTTTGCCAGAGAATAGACTGAGCAACCTAGTTGTCTGGTACCCAATATCACCTCATAACCACCCCTGGTTTGACACACTTGCATCCATTGTGTGCCTCCAGGTTCCACCTCATCATCTTCAGCAGCAATTCTGCTTCCTGGGTCCCCGGAAGGAGTCTTGGGAGAAGGGCTTTCTCAAATTTGGTTTTATCTGCTAATCTCCTGGTCTGGAGAAAATATTATTTCCCCAAGAACCAACTTCTGCCCCTTTCCTATTCACCTAAAAATTGGGAATCAATTCCTACCAGTTATCCATAGATCATAGAAAAATGAACTGGCTTGCTCCTTTCCTATGGGCAGGATCCCGAGGGCCATGACCCCTTGCACACCCTTAACCTCTACATTAACAAGCTCAAGGTCTCTTGGAGGCTTTAGGGCAGGAGTCCTCCCGGAATCAGTGCAAAAGCAACAAGTCTTTGCGGTAACTCCCCCATCTTACCTGGTCAATACTCTTGGTTATTCCCCGAGGATTTCCTTAAGAGAAACTGTGACTTTGTCCTTACGTGGAACATTTATTCTTAATCCTAGGAAATGATTTTGCATTGGTGATGGCTGTTTACCATGACTACAGATGACTCTCAGAGTGCGTGAATATTTGCGTACAAGTTGGAACTAGAAAGAACCTTCAGGTTTGGCCTCCATCATTCCAGTAAGGAATTTTGATCTGTGCCACAGACTGAAACTTGTTAACCAAAATCAACCCCCTCCTAATGGAACAAAAATAGATTACCCCTATAGTCTCCCTGCTCTTAGTGTGGCCTGCGGCTATAGTTTTCTCCTACACGTAGTCCTCTATGCTCTTTCGTCCTTTCAGCTGATCCAGGCCATCGCCCTCTGCAAGACCTTGAGAGATAAAGATGGAAGAATGACTCAGCTTGGATCCCTTCATGACGAAGTGGAAGAGAGGCACCCTATCCGTCCTGTCCCCTGCTGCAACTGTGGTTCATTAAAACATGTTACTGGAGTTGGTAGATCCTGCGGTTAAATGCTTTAAGTGTGCCCAGTTTCCTCATCTGTGAAAGACAACATTTTTACTTCAAAGGGTTTTTGAACAAGTAATATAAAATAATGAATGATGACTATTCATTGCAGTGCCTGGCCTGTAACGGATGCTCAAGAAATCTTTGTTCTTTGAGGGTTGTTGTGATATTTCAATGAAGTAATCATTTTGAAAAAAGATATCAACATGGAAAAGCTGGTAGATGGAAGTGAGAAGCCCCTATATCCCTCTCATTCTAAGACGCCTGAACAATTTGTGGAGCTAGTCACTTGTCCAGGGCAATGGAAGCAGGGGGTTGCAGACGGAATCCACAATAATGCAGAATGACATTCATCTAATTTCAAGTGCCTCCCCAGTATCTCTCCCAACCCCAAAGCCAGCTGATGAATCTGGAAAACCAGTGGACAGGAACTTGTATTCTCTGGGACTGGTGTTTAAATAAAGCAGCAGGACTAAAAGAAGGGCTGTCTGGGGAGTTGCTTTCATACTGTGTTTTAAAAAAAGATGGCTACTGTAATGATTTATTTAGGTGATCTTTAAGATACTGTCCAGCTCCAAGTTCTGTGATCCTTAAGAAAATACACAAAATTTTAGTTTCATCTTCTCTTGACTCCTGTGCTTGTTACTTGGGGAAGCACAAATTAGAAAGAAGAGAAAAGAAGCACAAAATAAGGAGAACGTGATGAAACCAGTGGCCTCTGGTCCATGAAAAATTCACATAAGCATCTTATTCTGTTATTAATGGGGGAAAAGTCACGTTAATATTTAACCAACATATCCTTTTAGTAATACTCTTGGTCCATTTTGCCTTTTCGTTGGGGTGTAAGTCCATCATCTTTGTACAGATTTGTATGGATTTTTTTTTTTCTTTTAAATAGAACATCTTTTCTTCAAAGGACTTCAGACATCATTCAAGAATAAGCTGTGGAATCAGATCTGGATTTGAATCTTGAGGTGAGTTTGTTACCATTTTGACGCTTTCTCATTGTAAAATTGGGGTTAAATATGTTCCTGATAAGGATGTCTTGAGAATATTAGAAATCATTAATGCAAAGGGGGTGGCATGTAATAAATGCTCAAATCTGAGCAGCGGAAGGGAGGGAAGGAGCCAGGAGGATCACTGCAGGGGACTCAGGTGGGTAAGTGAGCAGCAGCAGGGCTTCCTTCTGCCAGAAGAGAAAGACCACTGACCCAGAGCAAGTCTAGGTTATGCCTGCAGAGTACAGAAACATTAGAAGGAGACGGAGGTTCTGAGGAAGCTATTTTTAAATGGCTTCCTGCTGAGAGACAAACGTTCAGGGAAGGATTGGTTCAGGCCCATTGTAGCTTTTCACCTGAGCTCCTGTGTCCCTTCTGGCATTGACCCTGTCTGCTGGTACAAAATGAAAGATGCCTGCCTCAGAGGCACAGCTGGCATTGTAGCCTTTTCTTGAGAGCACCGTACAGAGGCTCTGGTCAGCACTGAGATTTAGGAGGAAAAAGAGGAAGCTTCTGGAACTGAAGAGAAATGGGACTTTCTATTACAAAGGGAGAATGCTGTTTTTAGTCTCAGCATGAGTTGCTCAGTTGTTCCTCCTGCTGCAGGCTTCTCACAAAGTGACCTTCTGGTATGGGAACTCTCAGGTTAGAGACCTGGAGAATGGCAACAGTCCACTCTTCACACCCAGGGCTTGAAACATCTCCCCTGACCTCATTCACTCCTGCTCTGCCCTTGGGTGGGGCTCAGCAGTGCAGCCTGACCACTGGGCAGTGTCAGCTAGGGTAGCTAGAAGGCTAGTCAGGGGTGACTCAGTGGCTGGTGGCTGGAATCATCTCTGTCTTCGCTCCCTCTTGCATCTGCTGGTTGATGTTGGCACTGGCTCTGACTTCAGTGAAGGCTGTTGGCTGAACACCTACCTGCATATGGCTTCTCTACGTGGCCACCTGGCTCCCTCAGAGCATGGTAACCTTGTTTCAAGAGGGAGGGACTCAGGCTGGGCAGAAGTTGTATTGCATTTTCTGACCTAAGCTTGGAAGTCACTTAGCACCAATTCTATTCTTGTCACAGGTCCTCCTAGATTCACAGGGAAGGAAGGGAGGACCCCTCCTCTCAGTGGGAGGAGTATCAGCATTGTACTGGAAGACAGGAGGCCTTATTGTGGCCATGTGAAAAATACCTACGTGATACAGAGAGGAACTGGTGGAGGAGTTGGGGCAGGAACTTGTTGGAGAATTAAAGAAAGACCTTTTTTTTTCCTTTTTGTTTACGTCAAAGATACAACTTTCAAAAACTGGAATAATGGACTGGGTTGTGTGGAGAAATGGCAATGGAACATAAAATAGAAGTAGAATTTTTAAAAAATTCATTTATTTGGGACACACTACAAAATGAAGAACCCAAACTATTTTATATCACTAAATAGTCTTACTTAGATAGACCTTCTCTATTGCAAGGTTAATTTGTCCAGGATTTCTAGCATTTCTAGTATTTTTATGGTCTAATATTTGATAGAGTTAAAATTTATTTATTTTAAAGTCTATTTTATTGATTATGTTGTTACAGTAGTTCCAATTTTTTCCCCCTTTGCTCCCCTCTGCCCAGTACCCTCTTCCCTCCAGCAATCCCACCCCCCTTAGTTCATGTCTATGGGTCATGCACATAAGTTCTTTGGCTTCATCCTTTCCTATATTATTCTTAACTTCCCCCTATTTTGTACCAACCAATTATGCTTCTTAATCCCTGCACCATTTCCCCATTTCTCCCCCTTCCCCCTCACAGCTAATAACCCTCCAAATGATCCCCATACCTATGATTCTGTTCCTATTCTGGTTTGCTTAGTTGGATTTTGTTTTTATTTTTTAGATTCAGTTGTTAATAGTTGTGAGTTTGTTGTCATTTTAATGTTCATAGTTTTGATTTTTTTTTTTGTAAAGGTTATTCACATAATCTTATTTATTTATTTATTTATTTATTTATTTATTTATTTTTAGAGAGAGGGGAAAGGAGAAAGAGAGGGAGAGAAACATCACTGTGTGGTTGTCTCTCACGCGCCCCCAACTGGGGACCTGATGTGCAACCTAGTTAAGTGCCCTGACTGCGAAGATCTTCTTTTTCTTAAGTCCCTTTGACATTTCATATAATAATGGCTTGGTGATCATGAACTCCTTTAGCTTTACCTTGTCTGGGAAGCACTTCATCTGCTCTTCCTTTCCAAATGACAGCCTTGCTGGATAGAGTAATCCTGGTTGCAGGTTGCCTTTCATCACACTGAGTACTGCTTGCCAGTCCCTTCCTGCCTGCAAAGTGTCCTCTGAGAAATCAGCTGATAGTCCTATAGGTGCCCCCCTGTAGGCAACTCTCTGCCTCTCTCTTGCTGCCACCAGGACTGTCTCTTTATCTTTCACCTTTGGCATCTCAATCATGATGTGTCCTGGTATGGTCCCGTCTGGGTCCAGCTCGCCCGGGACCCTCTGTACTTCCTGGACCTGTATGTCCATCTCCTTCGCAAAATTTGGGAAGTTTTCCTCATATTTTTTCAATTCTTGCTTCCTCATTCTGCACCGGTTGACTTTTTTCTTCCTTATGTTCCAAATCATTGATTTGAACCCTGGTTTCCTTCCCTTCACCATTGGTTTTGTGTGGATTTTCCTTCGTTTCACTTAGCATAGCCTTCACGTCTTCTCTTATGCATTCGCCGTACTCAAGCATATCTGTCAAGCCTGTGAGCATCTTTATTACCAGTGTTTTGAATTCTGCATCTGTTAGGTTGTCTACCTCCTCATCTGTTAGGTTGGCTATCTCCTCATCACTTAGTTCTCCCACTGGAACTTTGATCCATTCCCCCTTTTGGGGCATTCTTCTCTGTCTCCTCATTCTGACAGGCTCCTGTGTTTGTTTGCCTTTGCATCCCAGGTAGAGCTGTCGCACCTGTTATGTTGTAAGGGGCAGAGCCTTAGGGATTCATCAGTACAGGGTGACCTATTTCACCACGTTGTGGTGCTGTATGTAGGGGAGGGGTCTGAGAGGGAGCAATGCTGCTTGCCCAGCTTGCACCCCTTTTCCAGGCACCTCTCCCACTTCTGCACTGGACTGGTGCCCCTCTAGCTGCTTCCCTGGCCGCTGTTCCCAGAGTGGGTGAGTCTGAGGACATTTTAGGACTGTGGGGGCCCTTTAAACAAGCGGACTCTGCTGATACTGGTAGTATCTGCCTCCGCCCCAACCCCCACTGGTCTGCACAGTCAGAAGCGATGAGGCCTGGTTTTCCCTGGTGCTGGGACAGTGAGCTGCGAGGTCTGGTGAGGAGCTGGGAACACACCCCAGGTGTGCTTCCCGACTTTTTAAAACGTGTGACTGCTGGCCTGCCACCATCACACTGCGTCCTCTCCGTCCCGGCTCTGCCCCTCCTACCTGTATGGATGAGTATTTCTTCTTTATATCTGTGTTTGCTGGACTTCCATGTAGTTTGATTTTCTGGTACTTCTGGTTGTCTCTAGTTTTGAGGTAGTTGTATTCCTTAGTTGTGGAGGGAGATGCAGCATGTCTGTCTATGCCTCCATCTTGAAAGGAAGTATGAAATTTATTTTGATGAAAGGAGGGCCATAGGAGTCCAGATTGATTTTTTTCTGAGTTGGAACATCTACTTACTGATTAATCATCTTTTCCTTAATGATTTGAAAATTTACTTAATCTTATACTAAATTCTATTATTAGAATCTATTATTATTATTATTATTATTATTATTATTATTATTATTATTATTATCATCTTCACCTGAGAACATGCTTATTGATTTTTACAGAGAGGGGAAGGGAGGGAGAGGAGGAGAGAACATCAATGTGAGAGGGAAACCTCGATCAGTTGCCTCTCATATGTGTTCTGACCAGGGACCAAACCCACAACCTAGGCATGTGCCCTGACCAGGAATTGAACCTGTCACCTTTGTTTTATGGGATGACACTCTAACCAACTGAGCCATACTAGCCAGGGTGTAGACTCAATTATTTTAATCTGCCTTCTTATCCTACCAAGAGAATTCTCCAACCCATGAGCTCCGGAACTCAACAGACCTGGGTGTAAACCCGGAAGCAGCTTAGCCATTGCCTACTTGAACTCTTAAAGCCTCAATTTGCTTTTCTGCAAATTGGAGATAATTCTCCACACTTCACTGGGCTGTTATTTTCAAGCATAAATGACTTCAGCATCTGTGCAGGTTGGGTTCTCTGGGAAGCTGGCTCTGAGATGGAGATCCACATGCAGGGTGTTTATCTGGGAGTGCTCTGGGGTCTACACCTGAGGTAAGGAGGGCGAAAATGCATAGCAGTCAGAGGGAAGCAAGAGCTGTGATGCAGACTCAAACACTACCTCAGCCAACCTTGAGGGAGCTCCGGAGGTCAGCTGTCCTGGGTTGGACACGCTTTCATACACCATGTCCATCAGTGTTACATACAGGGGACCACCATGGAATGGGCGTGACCTGGGTGAGGTAGCTCTCTGCAGCTGAGGCCATCTGCCAGGCATGCTCCGGCGGCTGGGCTGAGAAGTCCTTCATGAAAGAGGGATCCTGGTAGCACATCACAGTGTCCATCTCAGCACCTGGTTCACTATTCATTTCTCCTCTTCCTTACTTCCAACTCTTTGAGTGAAGAGCAGTTCAGCAGAGCTTCATGCTGGAAGGTTGCTTGTCCAAGACCCTCTGGTATGCTGAAACTCCAATACCTGATGCATCACAAAGGCACTGAGAACACACTGAGGGTTGAGGAGGAAGAGTTTGCAGGCCATGGAGGAAGGTGAGGCGGCACAGCCTAAGTGAAATAAGCCCAGCAAGGGTTTAATGAGCCCAAAGCTTTCATCTCAGGTTAAAGCACTTTTCTTTTGATAATTTTTTTTGCTCCTGCATCAAAAAAATTGACTCCACAGAGGAATGTGAATGTAATAATGAGGCTGTGAAAGACCGTGATTACAAGGAAAGTATTTGTATAGATCCAACAAGACAAGGCCATCAATTTGCTTTTCCTTTTATTATAAAAGTAAAATAAAAAATAGCATTTATAAATTCAACATTTTTTCTTTTAAAGTATTTGATCTAAAAACATATTTACAATAGCAAAATGCAGAAAAAGGGGAAAATACTATTTTCAGCACTGATTGTAACCATGTTTAAATATTGGCACATACATATTCTTTTTTCAAATCACAGAGATAACCACATTAGAAAAAGCAGTAAGCCTTTTTTAATTACACACCAAGAAACTCTCATTTTAAAATACCTCATTTAAAATAGTCTTAATAAAATATTAAGAATTTCCTTAATTCTTAATCTGAATGCATGACAGTGCTGTGGACAGCCAGAAAGAACACCAAGTGGGGACGGAGCAGAGGGACAGCAGCAATGACAACAGAAAGCAGCTGGGAAAGCTCAGCAAGGCACCTCACCTCCGACAAGGCACCAGGCGCCGAAGGCGGTGACTGCTAGATACTATATCTGCAAGTGAGCCGAACTGAGATTCAGTTAAGAACCAAGAAAGGAGGCCGAGTTTAAAAGGCCTTGAGTAAATCCCCAATGGTCCAGGCCAGCCAGTTTTCTTCTGAGCACCTTTGGATGCACTCTACCTTCCTTCTTTGGGCCGATGCAGTAGCATTTCAGAACTGTGGTTGACAGGGCATTGGCAACTGCCAGAGGGCTATATTTTGCCTTCAATAGGTCCTTCCTGCCCATAATCGTGGGGCATTTTGTTAAGAGTTAGCAATGAGCTGCTGCCGGTCAGAGACTCTGTAAAGCTGAGTTTGTGGAAAGAAGTCTCCACGCCGCTGTCACAGATGCTGTCACCTCGGAGTTCGTCTAAGGGGAGAGAACATGTGTTTACTGTGGTCAGCTGGAAGCAAGGCAGAGCCTTGGCTCCTGTACACCTTTAATTCCTCCGGGCGCCAAGTCTGGCTCTAAAAGGCACGTGGGCTACTCTTGCCCATTAGCTTCTACAAGTCACCACATTCCACCTGCCCTACACCACCCACCTGTTCACTACTGTTCACAGTGGGGGGGAGGGGCGGAAAGCACCCAGAGTAATATAAAAACTGTGAAGATACCAAAACTAGCCAAATGTTTTCACATCTCTTTTCCTACAACCTAGCCTCATGATTAGCAGAATCCTTTCTGAATTCTCTTGACCCAATGAGTACCTTTCTTTCTTAGAAATCAGCTGTATTTTTCCAACCACTGCATTACCTATTTTATAGCTGAGACAGGGGAAATTTCTGAGCCTTAGGCAAAATAAACTGTTGACAGAAGTAGGAACTAAAGATGTCTTTCTGGGCCTCATATGCTATTAAGCACTATGCATTGCCTCAAAAAACATTTGGTAGCAAAAAAATAAGGTGATTTTGATGAAAATGAGTCTATACTGGACAATTAGGTCAATATCTCTTTGTTGAAAAGTCTCTTTAGGGATCTGAATGAACAATGTGAATTATTTCCTATAGACGGAGTGATCAAGAGAGCAGAAGTCTAAAATACCTGAATCAAAAAGTTACCTTCTTATATATTAAATTCCAATATTAAAATTCAGACTTGAATGACAATGACATGGCTATTGTCTTGTTTTTTATTGATTTATTCAATCAACCAATCTTTATTGGGTTTCTATTATGTACTGGGAACTGTGAGGTATTTTAAAAAATAACTACAAGTCAAGGGCTTAATGCTCTTTAACATAAGATAAGTACCCATGTCTTTGGGTGGAGGGAACATAAGGTCATAAGACAGGATATGTGCTTTGTTCTCCTGGTGGATACATTGTTTCCTTCTCACATGGGAAGGACATCTGTCCTGACTCCCTAGGAAGGGCCCCTGACAAGGAGACCTGGTGCTGAAACTGAATGGCAGGAAGGAGTCAGGCAGGTGAGGATCTTGCAGGGCAGGAGAGGAGCAGGTTCAGAGGCCCTAAGACTGGACTGGACTAGTGAGTGTGGAGGCAGAGGAGAGCGGAGCCACAGGGCAGGGGGAGGCAGAGGAGAGCGGAGCCACAGGGCAGGGGGAGGCAGAGGAAAGTCATGTTTAAAGCAAGAACGGATAAGAAAGGGATGCTGCCTGTATTGCCTCATGTTCAAAGCCTCCAGCAGGGCTCAGTACACAGGATGCGCTTAGGAAAGATTTGCTGAATGGATGGATGAATGGGAGGGTATACAACAGAAGTACCGTACTCTCACTAATTTTTAAAACTGCCTGTTGTGTGGAGAATGAACTGAAGGGAAACCAGGAGACGGACCGGCAGCCGCTGCAGGAATGGAGACGGACCAGCAGTGGCAGTGGCTTGCACCAGGGTGGTGTTGCAGGGAGGAGGAACCCTGATGGCTGGCTGCACACTGATTAGGACCAGGAAGCATCCATGGGCCAGTCTTAGGTTTTTGTCTTAACCTCCTGGAGCGTGGCAACGCTTCGGACTGACGTGGCCAATATGCAGGTTGTGTGGGGAGCGATAGGCCTGTGTAAGTAAGGGCAGGTAAGGAGGGCCTGGGACTGGGCTCCCAGGGCTGTGGCCTGAAAAGGGGCTTGTGGGTCAGGCCGTGAGGCGAGGTGCTCTGCCAAAGCCAAGGGGGTGCCCGCCTGAAACAGAGGAAATGGCCCCCGTGACGTGAGAAGAGGAGCAGCATGGTGAGCTGGTGGCCAACCGGGCATTCTGGTGAGGGCAGATCTGCCGGAGGCGGGATGGGCCCGGGCTGCAGAGCCAAGGAGAGAAGGCAGGGGAACAGCACACACAATTCTCCCGAGTGGCTGCGTGTGTAGGAGAGCAGAGGAACTGGGCTGTGGGTAAGCAAAAACGGGATAAAAGGCGTGCTTTTTGCTTCTGTTTGATTTATCTTGAAAAGATGAGGGAAACCATAGCATGTCTGCTAAGTGATCTAGCGGGAGGGAGGAACCGTGAGTGCAGGGGAAGGGATGCTGGGGGTCGGAAGGAAAGCGCCTGAAATGGTTGTTTAGAGGGAGAATAAAGGGGAATACAGGATTGCTGGGCTGGGAGGACAGTCCATCATGTTATGTATTTCAGGCGGCTGACAGACGGCCCCAATAATGGTGGGACACACGGTCAGAGTCGTGAACCCCGGGCGGAGCTGAGGAGCTGAGGAGGGAAAACCACAGCGTCCATCCACAGTCTGGGTGCCAGGGCTGGTTCGAGTGCATTTTCGCTTTTAAATTTAAGAGATGAGAGAAATAATACTTACCTGAACCACCCACATCATGTTTTTAGTGTCTGCCGTGCATCTAAGTAACTCACGTGTAACGGACTGCTCCCGGGGACGGCCCCTCACCTGAGCAGGGGGGTCCCGACGGCGGAAGGCAGAGCCTGTGAGCCCCCCAGCAGGGAGGACACCGACACCTGGGACGGCATGTTCAGGAGGCGGTGGCGGGGAGCACATGCCATCGTGAACACACTGGCCTGGGGAGCAGGAAACATTCTCAACTGTTTTTTTTTCATTACCTATTTGCTGTCTTGTGGAGGCGGGTGAGAGAAGCAGCGGCTGGACCTGAGGCGCGGTGTTCGCTGGGCCGGGGACCGCGGTGCCTGAGGTGCAGAAGGCCGCCTGGATCACTTCTATAGCTTCCGTGTAGCCCATCTGTCTCAGGGCCTCCAGCAGCTCCCGTATCGTCCCTCCAGAGACCTGCACGGAAGAAATGAAGAAAGAGTGTATTCTTGCGTGAAAACCTGTGCAAGGAGCGACCAGCAGCTGCAAACACGCCAGCCGCACGTTCCCTCTGGCAAGTTGCCTCCTCCACTGCGAGAGCCAGCGGGTCCTGGGAAGGTCAGAGCAAAGAGCGTCTAAGAAAATACTGTCTTTGAGTCAAGTTTCCTGTTTTAGCTCAAAGAACACTCAGGAAACGACAGAGGAGTGGTTTATAGTAAGCACAGATTGAGAGAGAGAGAGAGAAAGAGACAGAGGTGCTGAGGCAGTGAAGCTACCAGGAGCTAACTTTCTGCATTATCCCTGTTTCAGCTGAAGCTCTGAAGCCAGTGAGAAACAAGAGCTGTCAAGAAAGTTTTCAAAAGAAAATAATTTCACCCCATGTTTTTTTTATCTTTTAGTAAATCACCAGGCAACGGCTCCATGAGTAGTCACCTCACAGAAAATTGATTCCATGTCCTGACACATGATCAAGGCATGATCTTGGGGACAGGAAGCAATGCATGTTGATCATAGTTTATTGTGTGTGTTCAGAGAGAGCAAAGGTCTGCGACCATCCTGACCCTCTAAGTAGCATTTTTGCAGAAAATCTCAAGATATTTGAAAATAGGGAACATCTCTAGGTAACTGAAAACAGCCTTCTAGGAAGGAGGGCTTCAATCTTGGCCCCAGCACCCTTCAGAGATGTGGGTAATGATGCATTTTCTCCTTCAGAATGGAGGCGGGGGGTAGGGGGCTGTGCCCAGCAGTAATGCAACAGTCAAATAACAGAGCAAAGTCAAATAAACGTAGTTAGCAATGTCAGGTGATGTCTTACCTCGTAATTGTCCATGAGAGTTTTAGATGGAGCGGGACTCAGCCGGAAGGCGTTATTGAGTATCCCCAGACCTAATTTTTGTGCCAGAGTAGCCCAGTTTTTGTCTGGATCAGGAAATTCTAGCAACTTGTAGAGCTGCAACTTTGCATCTTCAGTCAGCTGTTTCATGTCTCCTGAAGGAAATGAAGAAGAAACGCGACTGTCCTAGCTGAACACAGACGCGCAGGGGGAGTGATGGCTGCCGAGCTCCTTCCCTCGAGAGTCAGCAGAAGCCCAGCTGAGCGCCTGGCAGCACGTGCTTTAGTAGATTACAACTGCGTGTTCCCCTTTCACACCTCAGGATCTCCTGACGCTGAAGTAACCTTTGTGCTTCCTACAGAACACCCTGGATGGTGCCGGCTCTCCCCTACCCCCTTCAAATGACAGTGTGGTGGTAACACTGGTTAAAAGAACTCACCTTGTGCCAGTAAATCATCAGATGTAAACTCTGGCTCATATGGTTTCCCATTTAATATGTCAAACACCTGTTGGGAGAAAAAGGTGGGGAACAATTTCACATTAAAGGGACTACGAGGGAAATCTGTTTTTTTTTTTTTTTTAGAATTAAAAACTCAAAATGCCCTTCTAGGAGGTTCTAGTACCCTGAGGATGGCAGAGTGGAGAGAGGAGTCAGTACCACAGCCCAGGCATGCGCAGGCCCTTTGGGGTTTTGAGGTCTGGAGGCTGTGTTCCATGGGACATGGGAGCTGTCTGAGAAGGGTTGGTGGACTCAAGCCAACCTCATAGCGAGCAAGAGCCAGGCCCTTCAGAGGGACAAAGGCAGTCCAAGCTGCCAAGTCAGCCATGTCTTAGTTAACTCTGATCTGATTAGGTGTACACTTCTACACTCAGAACTCTGCTGACCTAGATCTTCCAAGAATAAGCTTTTCAAGATAAACACAACTCTTGACAAGTGGGCTTTCTTAAAAAATGAAAGGCATGTGCTTTGGGGAATAAAGACCCAGGAAGACCATCTGTTCTTATGAAGCCTTAGCTCCCCCAGGAGCTGCCATCAGGCTGGAGCTACACTCACCTGCCAGCTGGTGGCCATGTCCAGAGGTGTGGTTCCAGGCACGACTCCTTCATCGTCTCCATCCTTTTCCCAGCAATCATCCAGATCATAGAGAGGCTCAAAGTTCTCCACCAGAGGATCTGCTCCTGCGAAGTCAAATTACACAGCATTAGGTAAACCCATATCTTGTCAACTTCCAAGTACCTGCAGGGGTCAGATTATATTAATATATAAAACATTTCTTAGAAACATATAAAACATATTTCTGCCGTGGCTGGTGTGGCTCAGTGGACTGAGTGCCGGCCTGAGAACCAAAAGGTCACAGGTTAGATTCCCAGTCAGGGCACATGCCTGGGTTACACCAGGTCCCCAGATGGGGGCGTGTGAGAGGCACCCGCACATTGATGTTTCTCTCCCTCTCTTTCTCCCTCCCTTCCCCTCGCTCTAAAAATAAATAAAATCTTTAAAAATATTAAAGAGGAAACATATTTCTACTAAATATCCAGAGATCATCTTTTAAATTCTCATTTATTTTGCCTGTAAAGGTGTCTGATGATACCCTTTATAGCCAAGGACACTTTCAAAACCAAACGCTTGGAATGCTCTGACTCTCGCATCAAATGCTGTAGGCTAGTGTTAAAATTGAATGGTACATCTTTAATCTGGGGACTAACAACAGCATTTTACAGAACCTGGGGTGCACCCTCAGGATGAAGGTCCTAATGTTCAAATTTACGCACATTTCTCAACTTCCTCTCCTGTTTGCTTGAAAGACCAAAGCCACTTGCTGTCTAGTGGCTACATGTGCTGTTTTAGTCCTGGAGCAGCACTGCCAGTGCCCTGCTCACTGAACGAAAACGCCGAGCAAACACCTGCTAGGCAGTGCAGCTACCGACGAATTTAGGACTGATCTTGGAAAATCTAGTCTGTTCCTCAGCCTGCAGCAAGAAGTGCCAACAGTAACCCAAAGGTTAGAGCTAGAGCTGCTTCTCAAAGGCTTCAGAGAGGGGGTATTTAGCCTGATGCCTAATGAACAGCAGTAGGTCCAGCATACCCTTTTGGAAGGAAGATCTTGTTTTTATCTTGCTGGGAGAACTTAGGATCTGTACTAACTTTAGTAACAGGGAGTGCCCAATGAGAGTCAAAGGGGGCTCTTTGTGAGATTTGTTATTTTACTGTGGCAGTCCCAGCCTGATTTCTGAGGCAGGAAGTGTTATCTGACAGCTAAAACTGGGGAGAAACTCGGGTGAATAATTTATAGGACTGAAGACTGGGGGAGCTGAGCTACGTGGGTTCCTTAAACGACCTTCTTCATGACGTTGATCACAGGACTAGCTTTTTCATCCGAGGTTCTTTATCTACTAAAGAATCTGCTACTTGCTAATCCTTTCATGGGATACTGAGAATTCAAGAGAAAGCATTTTTGAAAGGGTTACAGCTTCTTGTCTGAAGGCATTTCTTAATTATAATCACTGACTTACCAAACTAGAATGTCTTATTCAAGAGAAAGTTTAGACAAAGGAGAAAAGAAAAGGCTGCTGTTTATTTGGGATATGATTTTACTTGTCAGAAAAATGTGGTGCCCCAGAAGAGAAGTTCCTACATTTTTCTAGACTCAACTTCTTAAAAAAGTTATTTAACCTGTTGTTTTTTGTTTTTTTTGTTTTTAAATTTATAAAGCATTTACAGCCCTGGCTGGCGTGGCTTAGTGGATTGAGTGGCCGGCCTACCAACCGAAGGGTCGCCGGTTCGATTCTGTCAGGGCACATGCCTGGGATGTGGGCTAAGTCCCCAGTTGGGGGCGCATGAGGGCAACCACACATTGATGTTTCTCTCCCTTCCCCTCTCTCTAAAAAGAAATTTAAAAATATATTTTTTAAAAGCATTTACTTTCTAGAAAAATTTAATAACCTCTAAAATAAATAAGATATATCAGGGCAGGTCTGAGATACCAATTTCATTAAACAGTTTCTGAGATTCTAAATAGTCAAGGCAATGGAGATTCAAGAATGAGCAGGAATAATTTTTCTCCACTTCATAGGAGTAGAGAAGTAGACGGAATAGCACCTGCAAATCCTTGAGCAAAATGGGGGGGAGAGGCACAGTAAGGAGAAAAAAGTTTGTAAGTTCAGACTGGCAAGGTGTGATTCATAGCTCTGTCACTCACTGGGACCCTGGGACTGGGATGCAAAAGTTTCTCTAGTCTGTTTCCTTAGCTGTAAAATGGAAATAATTATAATAATGGGCTTTATCTCAAGGGGTTACTGTGGATTAAGTAAGATTAAATGAGACAGTGTGTGTGTGAAATGCCCAGCACATAGCCTGTTGCAGAGTTAGGCCAATAAACGCTAGCAATTTTTAGTGCCTCACACATGACAGTACTCAATATGTGCTCCATTTGTTCTTCCTATTACTTCAATTTCTAAGAGACCTTTCTTGCAAAGGAGTCTTTAAATTATTTCTTATACCAATACATTTTCTTCTGAGGACTTCTGACATGACGAGACTGGTACGGCTCAGAATTCTATCAAGGAGTTAAATTCAACTTTTGTCACAGGAGTCAACCTAAACAACCAAAACCCAAAGCAAACAGGTGCATTAGAGAGTAAAAACGAACATGGCTCAGGGTGAAGCCCAGGATTACTACTAGTCCAAACAGTGTTTCACGACAGTTCAAGCATGATTTGCCACAGAACTTTTTCACTGGAGCATTTCAGCAGCACCTCTGTGGCTCAAAGAAGGCTACAGGCCGCGTGACTGAAGCGGGGTTTGTGTGCCTGGTAATGTTTTTCACAGCTGCCGTCGGGCCGCCTTACCTGCTGCTTTGAGGAGTGCTGCCATCCGGGTGGAGCCTCTCCCGGCCGCTACGTGCAGGGCTGTCGTTCCATCGTAGGTGGTACTGTCTACGTCGGCCTCACCCTGCGACGGGCCCACACAGAAAAGGGTTAGTTGAAGGTTCTCTCGCCCCTTTGTCCCCACGCCCCAGTCTTCATGGCCCCTTGTGTTATATTACTAGAGTGGTTACTATGTGGGGCAGGCTCAGGCTCTGCCATTGAAACAATCCCCAGTTAGAGCTCCCGGGTGGGGGTGACAGGAGCATCTGAAGCTGCAGCTCTGAAGCCTTGCGTACACATGAAATAGACTGAGCTGAATGCAGGAAGAAAGGCAATTACCAACACCTTTTTTTTCAAAAGATTTCCCTAAATCTCCCTTGGAATTTAAGGCAAAGGCAAGCAAGTACATCCTTTACCTCCAGAAGCAGACAGCCAGCCAGGGAGATGTTGTCATGCTCCACAGCCAGGTGCAGCGCCGTGCGACCCGACTTCTGCTCCTGCGCATTGATGTCTGCCCCAGCGGCCACCAGCAGCAGCAGGCACGGCATGCTGTTGCTCATCACGGCTATGTGAATGGCGTTCAGACCTGTGGCCCAAGCACAAGGACAGTCACAGAGTGCGGAGGCTGCTCACAAGATTGCTCTCAGTGGAGCCAAAGGAAATGACAAAACTGGACCACAGAAAAGGAAGGCTGCTGGGTTTCAGCACATCTAGTGCTGGGAGAGTCTCTATCCCAGATAGTCTTCACAGGCGCTGCAAGGCAGCAGTTCTGCATGTAAATTCACAGTCTCCTTTTATGTTCTCAGGAGACACTGAAAGCAAATAAACATTCTCTGAAACGACACTTTCTACACTTCAAGCCCAGCATTTGTCAGGCCTCTGCTTTTTCCTCCTACTAACTTAACTTTCCAAGTCTCTTGAAAGGAATCAGCTACAGTGAACAACAGAAATTCCCACAAGAGATGATGAACTGCAGGTGACTAAGAAAAGCACTTTGGGTGCAAATCAAACGATAACACATTTATCAAATACCTACTAACTGTTTGGAAAGCAGACAGAGAAGGTCAAACCACGACGTGTGATTTTTCTCTTACCTTCCCCGTTGTGGTGGTCAATAAGTAGTGCTGCCTTTTTGTGCTTGAGCAAAATACTTAGAATTTTATCATGTCCTTCTTTGGCAGCCAGGTGTAAAACAGAGTTACCCAAGCGGTCCAGAAGGCTCGGGTCGGCCCCAGCCCTCAGCAAGTCCTCCACCACAGCTTCCTGCTTGGTGATCACTGCCAAGTGCAAGGGCGTCTGGAAGTTGAAGGGACAGGAGAAAACACCATCAGCACCAAACACTTAGGACCCACAGGCTTGGCAGCTGTCATGGCAGTAGAGGGGGGTCATACTGTGGGCCATTTTTCATTCCCAGATTAACTAACTCCTCATCTTTGTAAAGGAATTACTCTCTGTTCCATATCATATGCTAATGAAATAATATATACTGTACAAACTTTTAGCCACTCAATAATTATGATATTTTTCTATTTATAATTTTTTTCCCTTTTTACAACTATTAATAGCTTTCTTGTTTCTCATTTTGGCCCACTGATTCTGGTCTATTAACTCACCTATTAGTAATTTTAGTTTTCTTGAAATTCTAGTAGGATTCTATCTTCAGCTTATAATACCATATGTTAACAAATAAAATCAAGGCTATGGTTTTACTGAAGAAGTTTAAATGAACCACTCAACAGAAACCAATTAACAACGGTGCTATCATTCTATGCTGACATCTAAAACAAATTTGTTAAATTAAAAAATATCATTCCATGGTCTGGCTCCATGAGACCAATCAATAGAATTCTCTAGCCCCAATTTTATAAAAGGTGGCAAAGGATTCTACATTTTGTAAGTGAAACCACAGCACCACCTCACTAAGAGGGCTCAGATGGACAAACAAGCTGACTTGCTGACACTTAATAGGTAAGCAAAGAGTCCATTTGCTTCCCCTGCCCATAAAGTAGCACCTCAGTGAGTGCTAATGCGATGTGCTGAAAACTGTGTGTTTTCAAAATGAGTAAGACAAACAGTCACAAAAGTTTCTTTCAAAGAACTGAGGTCACTGACAGAACAGCAATACATTTTTTATACAAATCAGTCTATTTCACAGGAGGCTGTGAAATCCAGCCTGTCTAGGGACAGTTTGCTTAAACTTTCCCTCTCAGTAAGCAGTTATTGTAGCAGCGACAGCTGACAACATCCTGGCTGGTGCAGCGTGACCACAGCACATGAGAACTTGGATGAAGGATGCTTAGCTGTGTATGTCTCAGTTACAGTGACTATTTAATATGGCAGACACAAGAGAGAATTTTTTTTTTCCAAATTCCTATTTTCTCCTTTATTTTATTTTATTTTTGTCTTTTAGGACTATCTCCCAGCTTGAAAAGGAATGGTATCCTAAAAACTTTAGACATGCAGGCTCTTGGCTAAAAGCCTTCCTCTCGAAAAATAAACAAATAAGTAGATAAATAAAAGCTTTTTTTTTTATTAATCAGAAATGCTATTTGGGGAGATGGGAAAAGAAAATACAATGATAAAAGAAGATCTGAAATGATAAGATATTATAACATCCAGAGATTAGGAGTCATCTACAGTTTTAAAGTAATTCTTTTTCATATCATACACATTCTCTATCATAAGAGAGGATTACTGTTTTATAAGTTTTTTAAAAAGTTTTCTTCCATGGTCCCACCAAAGGTTTCTATGATATTTCAGGCTGTGGATCTTAACCCCCAGGATCATATCTCACACAATTACAAAGCATGGGGAACCAGGAAACCTTATGCTATGCCTGTGTGCATGGGGAATGTGCAAACATTCTTCAGAGCCATGATCCAGCAGCTCAACTCCTGCATACATCTCTGAGCGATACAAATCCACAAGGGGGCCTGGATGAGGCTCTTTGTCACAGTATTATATACGGAGGTGGGAAACAAGAAGCTGTCTACTGCTGAGAAACAGGCACATTATAGGTGGGAGATGTACATTATGGGACTCTCCTCAGGAACAAAAACAATGAAGTAGCTCTACATCCAAGTGTATGGGTACATCCCATAAACAGAGAAGGGAGAAATGTAGTGACATGCAGCACAAATCCACTTGTGCATTCTAAAAATATATGCATGAAGAATTATACAAACACACGCAAATGAGTACATGTAAAACTGGTGAAACATTAATGAGATCATATCATTGTCAATTTCCTGGTTTTGATACTGAACTTTAGTTATGCAAGATGGTACCATTGGGGAAACTGGATGAAGGGTACATGGGACCTTCTGGTACATTTTTTGCAACCACCTATGAACCTATAATTACATCAAAGTACAAATGCAAGGAAAAAGTTACAATGTAGAGCAGGACCAGTATGTATAACAGAGTGTGGATTGTGTGTAAGAATATACTAAAATACCTATTTAAGGGATTAAGATTTACAAATTGCCAGTTATAAAAATAGTCACAGGGATGTAAATAAAGTAGAGCACAGGGAATATGGTCAATAATGTTATAATAATTTGTATGGTGTCAGATGGGTGCTAGATTTTTCAGGGGATCATTTTGTAAATTCTATAAATGTCTAGTCACTATGTTGTACACCTGAAATAGTGTATGTCACTAAAATAGTGTATACACAACAGTGTGTGTCAACTATAAAAAATAAAAAAATAAGGTTCATATGTTGATGTAGCTGACATGTGGGAAAATACTTACAAACACAATAGTTACATTTGGGAGTGGGGCTGGGAGACTCGTATGCTGCCAGGAAGGGCAACTTGGACTCTCCAAGGAATGTACATCCTTCTGTGCCATTTTAAAAACTATATATATATATTACATTTGTAATAATTGAAAACATTAAAAATGAGAGCAAAAACCCCACTAATGTTTTATAGGAATATATACAAATAAAATAACCCATATCAAACGCACTGGAGTGGTTGTTTATGTTGGAGTGAGGGAAAGGGGAGAGGAAAATAGGGCTTAAAGGGAATAGATTTCAAAAATATTTTCAGAAAAATCTTTGCTCTATGGACTTGGATTATTTTGAGTGCATCTTTAGAGGGTGGGTGAGGAGAGAGGTTTGATCATGACAGATGGCCACAGAAACGTTCTAAGATTAGAGAAAGGTATTTTGGGAGAATGTTTAAGACGATTGCCAAATAACCCAAATTACTTAGAGAACTGTTTAATTTCTCATCAAGAATAGTTAACTGAGAACCTTCAGAGCAGATAAATGAAGAATCCAAGTCTTAGTGGTTTCTAGCTCTCAAATCGCAGTTGCCATTGGGTGTGTGTAGTCTGAGACCTAGAAAGCATACCAGGAGATCCAAGACCCTTGCCCACTGACAAGAGCACTGGTAAGGGAGGGAAAAAAACAGGCCTGTATTCTCCTGAGAGTCTCTGAGTCAGAAGGCTCAGAAGTGTCAAAGGTGGCAGTTTCAGGGTTTCTGTCTCTAGTGCACTGGAGTCTCAATATATGTAACCAAACGATGCAGCAAGGAGTTTGGCACATAATAAATCACAACTACCAACCCTGCTGTGTCCTTGGCAGGTCCTACTTGTAACAGAAAAACAAGTGATTCCTGGAATCTGACCTGCAGGCAGTGAAGTTAAGCAGTCATTGAAAGGAGGACAGAGAAGTGACAATGTCCAATTCCTCATTTGACTTGTATACTTGTGATGATGTAAAGGAACAGTCACTCTAAAGGCCCGAGAGAATCAAGCTTAATGGGCCAAATGACTTTCTAAATATCAACCATCTTCAAAATGGTATGAAAGATATTTGAAGAAGATATCCTTTAATTGTAGTATATCTAAAATTAGACCTCTCCCTAATTATTTTATATTATGAGTCAGGAGGAATCCCTAACTTCATTTGTCCTTTGATATTAAGCACAACAGCCAGAGAGGAAGCCTTACTTCCAGTGGGAAACTGTTGTTTTGCCTTATCAGGGAACATTTATTCACAGATAAAAATCTACTGATAGCTACATGTAAACATTTTAGTACTTTTGCTTTGAGGAAATAAAAATGATTCATGTCACCTGCTTTAAAAATTGAGAACTGGAACAGGCTCTTTATCATGTAAATGACTGTATGTGATCATTGTCTATATTTTTAGAATGAGAGAGATGCTTGAATCAGGCATCTGAGCACACCATCTAGGCACACCATCTGGCCAAAGACTGGCTAGTCCCCATGGATCGAGTGAAGGGAAGGAGAAAAGAGGTAGGCAGGCTGAGCAGGGGTGATACCAGCAGACTGGTACAGAAGACTGGTGGGGCCAGGAGGGCGCCCTGGAGAGAGCAGGGAGAGAGGCGAGAGCCACCCTGGAAAGCTGAACCCTCCTCACCTCGTGCTAGTGCAGGCCTGTAGGTCCCTTAGCCAGAGGCTGGCCCAGGTCTCTGAGCTCCCAGCACCTGCCATCCAGGCTGTGGTTCTGCCAAGGTAGTTTCAATCTTCTTTCCTCACCTGATATCTCTGCCCAGGCCCATCAGGCAGCCTCACTGGGGCTCCACCTAACCCCTCTCTGCAACTCTAAAGATCTCTGCAATGGAGTTCATCAAGTTGCTTCTGAGCCCACCTAATTTTTATTTAAATGTGATTTGGACAAAGCTCTTTGGTGTTTCCCATTTTCTTCACTCTGAGCTGTCTTTCTGTTTCTGAAAGACAATTCTTCCTCAAGTAGCCTTTTCATCTTTTTGTATTTTGATTTCATCAGCACCTTTTGTTTGATATACATTTAATCTAAATGTTGTCAAAATGTGTTTCAGCTGACTTCAAAATTCTGGTAAATTATTGGTTTTACAAACTTAATCTTTTTCAATTTTACTTTTCTTGACAGATGTGATGTATTTATGCTAGGTTTTCCCTCTAAAATGGATCGAGTCTTTGACAGCTTCTCAAGGTTAAAGTTTGCCTTCCTCCAGTAGGATGCTGAATTTCACTGTGGGGTGATTGCTGTTACACCAACAGATCAAAGCATCCTAATTCATTAAAGAACAGTCCCAAGCGATGGGCTTTTAGGCTATCACCTGCAAAGATGTTTTGTTTTATGTTTTGCTACTGCTGCTAACACTATTAGAAATAACACACACACACACACACACAATAACACACACACACACACACACACACACCACTTGCAGACTATAGATTTTTCAGTTGTATCTTTGATATTTGTGCTTACCTGGTAGAGGTCATTTCTCATGTTGATAATGTCATCCAAAACCAAACCAGACGTGACTTCTAGCAGATCCCTCACAAGCTGAGCATGAAGGTGGATGATTGCTAAGTGTAAGACACTGGAACAAAAATACAGTGGCAATAATCAACTAAGGTGTTAATGAAAAAAACAAAAGATTCCCAAGATATGATTAGACTCATAGACCACATCTGACTCTCATATCTAGTTTTCTTTGGCCCCCAAATGTTTTTAATCTATAAAATGTCTGAATCTGAGGTGAAGATGCTCTTCTGCCTACCCAAGCCTCCTACACTCATTTATGGTGCCTGCCTGGTTGCTGGGGGCATTCAGATTTCACCCCTAGAAGTGGAGGGGCCCCTGGGTTTTGAGGGAGAGCGAGCTGAGTTCAAATCCCAACTCTGCTTCTGTGCTATGGTTTTGGGGCATTTTCTCCTCTAACATTCCCCGACTTGCCCTGATACATAGATAGATGATGGATGTAAAATGCCTGAATTTGGATCTGGTCAGAGAAGTATAGCTACCTCACCTAGACTTGCTACCATTTCTGCAAAACACAGTGTAGTGGCTTAAAAAAAAAAAAAGATTTTATTTATTTATTTTTAGAGAGGTGAAGGGAGGGAGAAAAAAAGGAAAAGAAGCATCAATGTTCGAGAGAAATATAGATTGGTCCCATGTCTGTCTTTCTGTCTATCTCTCTCAGGTGCCATGACCGGGGACCAAACCCAGAAACCAGACATGTGCCGTGACTGGGAATTGAACCAGTGACCTCTCCCTTCCCTAAATGATGCCCAACCAATTGAGCCACACAGGTTAGTGCTGTGGTGGTTTCTTAAGACCTCTGAGATCCTAGGAAGGGAAAATGGAGTCAGACATTCAACTGGTGGGAGAAGACTCTTAAGGCAAAGTTCTAAAGGAATAGCGTGGTCCTGGCTGGTATGGCTCAGTGGGTTGAGTACTGGCCTGTGAACCAAAAGGTTGCCGATTTGATTCCTGGTCAGGGCAACTGATCAGTGGATCTCTTGCACACGTCAATGTTTCTCTCCCTCTCCTTCTCTCTTCCTTTCCCTCTAAAAGTAAATAAGTAAAATCTTAAAAAACAAACAAACAAAAAAGGAACACCGTGAATGTATTTCTCCCTTGGAAATATTTCTTCTCCCTGAAATGGTTTTGCTCCTTTCCTCTCTGTCTGGACAGTGAGTCTCCATCCTTCATATTTCAGTTTAAACATTACGGTCTCAGAGAAGACTTCCCCAGCTTCCTAGGCAGAGCAAATTGTCTCCCCTCAAGTTTACTGCTTGGTTGTACAATTGCAATTTTCTATACATCTTGCTCTCTCTCTGTCCTCTGATCTTTGTGGAGGCTGGTTCTCTGGGTCAGCTTCACAGGCCTGGCACACAGTTTAGGCACTAAAACAAGGATGAAAGAGGAACCTACGGGCTTATACTAATGAGGTTGAAAATCTTGGCATTTGCCAAGCATCACTCCATTTTTTAATTGTTAAGAAAACTTACTATTAAAATTAACTTAATAACAACAATAAAAGTGGCCACTGTTTGTTTAGAGCATCTATTTACCAGACTATGCTAGCACTTGACATACATTAATCTCATTTGTTGTAACAACAATCCAATGAGATAGGTGATATTATCCTCATTTTTCAGATGATGAAACAAACTTGCAGGTATAATAGAACTCAACCTGGTTCCACCCAAGATGGAGGCGTAGACAGACACGCTGCATCTCCCTCCACAACTAAGAAGGAATACAACTACCTCAAAACTAGAAACAATGAGAAGTTCCAGAAAATCGAAGTGCCTGGAAGTCCAGCAAACTTAGATATAAAGAAGAAATATGGAGGGGAGGTGCCGGGGCAGAGGAGGCACGGTGTGGTGGTGGTGGCAGTGGCAACAGCAGCAGGCTGGTGGAAAGCACCGTTAAATGTTTTAAAAAGTCAGGAGGGACATCTGGGGATTGGTCCTAGCTCCTCACCAGACCGCACAGTTCACTGTCCCAGCACCAGGGAAAATCAAGCCTCATTGCTTTTGACTCTGCAAACCAGTAGGGCTTGGGACGGAGGTAGAAACTGCCAGTCTCTCAGCAGAGTCTGCTTGTTTAAAGGGCCCCCACGGTCCTAGAATATCCACAGACCCACCCACTCTGGGAACGACAGCCAGCGCAGCAGCTAGAGAGGCGCCAGTCTGGTTCGAAAGTGGGAGAAGTGCCTGGAAAGGGGGCAAGTGCTGGGCAAGTGGCATTGTTCCTTCTCAGACCCCTCCCCCACATACAGCGCCACAACGTGGTGAAACAGGTTGCCCTGTACTGACGAATACCTAAGGCTCTGCCCCTTACTACTTAACAGGAGCAACAGCTCTACCTGGGACACGGAAGCAAACAAACACAGGAGACTTCAGGCTAAGATGGAGGCCTAGACTGACATGCTCCGTCTCCCTCCACAACTAAGAAGGAATACAACTACCGCAAAACCAGAAATAACCAGAAGTTCCAGAAAATAAATGGAAGTCCAATGCATGAAGTTATAAAGAAGTGGTGTTTGTCCAGACAAGTAGGAGGGGCAAAGCCGGGGAGGAGAGTTCAAGCTGTGCTGTCTGCAGCAGCAGCAGCGACAGAGGCAGAACAGCGGTAAGCACAGGGGAGAGGAGAGAAGCACCTGGGGAACACCCCCGGCTGCAGACCAGACCCGTCAGCTTGCAATTCCAAAGCTGGGGAAGGTAGACCTCCATTGCCTTGGACTGTGAGGTTCAGAGGGGGTGGGGACAGAGGAAGAGGCTCCTGGTCTCTAAGTGGAGAGTGAACAGCAGGAATCCATCTTGGACCCCCACCCCTGCAGAAAATGCCACAATGTGATGAGACGGGTCGCCTGGTTGTGACGAGTGCATGGGGCTCCACCCCCTATAATGTAGGAGGTGTGATAGCCCTGCCCAGGAAGCAAAGGTAAATACAAAATGGTCAGGATGGGACAGATCATGATAGAGACCCCAGTGACGCAGCTGACCAGACAGCAAATATCTAATCTAATGGCTCAGCAGATAGGAAATCTTTCTGAGGCTCAGTTCAGACCTTTGGTTATAAAAATGTTTACAGACCTAACAGCGCATCTTAAACAAGATGGGGAAGGAATGAAGGCTAGTCCCACTGAAATAAACAAAAACACATATGAAACTAGTGGTGAGGGCAAGAAAACCAGGGATCAAATAAACAAATCAGAACACAGGGAAGGAACAAACAGTCATCCAGTGCAGAAAGGAAACGAGAAGTGAGGAAAATGAGGAGAGGCTCAGAAACTTATTGGACAGTGATAAGCGGGCCAACATCTGAATCACAGGGTTGCCAGAAGGTGAAGAAGAAGAACTAGAAATGGAAAAATTACGTGAAACATAATGAAGCAGAACTTCCCTAACTTGGGGAAGAAAATAGACTTACAGGTCCAGGAAGCACAGAGAGTTCCAAAAAAACTGAAACCAGGGAGAACCACACCAAGGCACATTATAATCAAAATGTCAAAAATTAAGGATAAAGACAGAATCTTAAAAGCAGCAAGAGAGAAGACGAGAATTACATACTCCGAGCTGATTTCTCAAAAGAAACTCTGCAGGCAAGAAGGGACTGGCAAGACATACTCAAAGTAATGAAAATCAAAAACCTACAACCATGATTACTCTATCCAGCAAAGCTGTCATTCAGAATAGAAGGGCAGAGAAAGTGCTTCTGGAACAAAGGAAAACTGAAGGAGTTTATCAGATCCAAACCACTGTTATATGAAATGTTAAAGGGACTTGTTTAGGAGAAGGAGGATCAAAACTATGAACATTAAAATGAAAACTGTATCACAACAACCAACAACAGAAGCTAGGGAACCAAAACAAAGGCAAACTAAGTAGGCAACAAGAGTGGGAAACAAATTATACGTATGTGGAAAATTTTGGGGGGAGGTCAGTAGGGAGGGTGAAGCGGGGAAAGGGAGGGAGATGGTCCAGGAATTAAAAAGCATAGTAGGAGGGAGTGGAGTAGACAGGAAGATGTTGATAAGGACTATATGCACAACCAATGGGCATGGACTAAGGTGGGAGACAACTGGTGGGATGGGGGTCAATGGGTGGAGGGGAACAAAGGGAAAAGAAATTGGGACAACTGTAATAGCATAAACAATAAAGCATATTTAAAAAAACAAACAAACAAACAAACAAAAAACTCAACCTGGACCACAGAGATAGAATGTGGAGAAGTTGGGATTTAGGCCCAGGTCTGTTCTGCTCCAAAGTCATGTCTTCTTAATCCTGCTTTGGGGGAGCATGTGCACTACTCTGAAGAGTTGCAGGTGAACACCTAAGGGGATGAACATGCTGAAGTACAGACAGCGGTGCAGAGCATCCCTAAAGCTCCACGCCATGATGGCAGCGCATCTAGGATTGGAGGCACCTGCTGGATCTGCTCTCATTTCAAGATAATAGGTGTCATGTTATCCAGTCCTTTTTCTTAGCAATCCCAACTATAACTTCCCGGGGGGCGGGGGGAGTGGGGCTCTCAAAAACTCAACTGTGACTTCATTACTTGAGAGATATTTTTAAATAAATGATTTCAGAGTTTCACTATTGTCTCTTGAAATTAGAGTCTGGAAGAAGACTTCTGAAAAAGGCCTGAAGTCTGACGCAGGTGTGATGCACATATACCAAGAAAAAGGCCGCACTTCAGAAACAGCCTAAAAATTTCCATGTGCAGCTCAGCAGTTTATAGCAGAAGTTCATTTTCCCTCCCCCATAAATCCTCACACCCTCATGGGAATTTCCCCAATACCAGAAGTTTTTATTATTTTTTTCTTTATTCTATTTTCTGTGATGACTAATAGCCACAGGATTCAGATTATTAGCTGCATATGACAAGCTCAATGACAACAACAGGCCTGAGCTGTGAAGGCCGAAAGGCCTCTCTTGTCTACATTCTTTTCAGGTCCCTCTTTGGTCTCCCCAGACCTCAGATCTCTGGCCTCTAGCTGTGGCGAGCCCTTGAGAGCCTGACTGCACAGGTATGTCAGGGGGCCTTGGAGGGGACCCTAAGTATTGACGTCCTGCTTGGGCAGGGAAGGCCACTTCCTGGGCCCTTCTGTATACGTCCAGGGTCCTTATCCATGTCTCTGCCTCCTCCCCACCCCCCGCCCCGCCAGTGCATCCACTTGAATGCGTGCGCCTTGTATCCCTTTCCACAATCCTCCCTTCAAACCCCAGCAGTCCCTTTCTAACTTGTACGTGCGTGGTTTTCTTAGGCTCATCAGTTCAGCAGGTCCCTGGGAGTGTCACTTAAAATGCTGTTGTCCTGCCTTGGTTAACTGCTTTCTCTTGTGGTTATGTGCTACTGAGTGCTAATAGGATAATTTATAACCCCATTAAAAAACATTCTGCTGTTCATGACATTTCACAAAGAAGTCTGTACCGGTTCCTCTCATACTATATAACAAGGCCAGTGGTTATACCACATCCTTGGTTACGCTGCAAGGAATGAGAACAAAGGTCTCTGTTTGAAAACCTGAGGCTGGCACTTTCCTCAAGAATCTGGTTCAGTTTTCAAACAGAGGTTTAAAACACAGCACTCAAGAGCTCTTTCACAGAAAGGGATTTCTCATTGTCAACACTATTTTAGGAAGGTTTTAGGTAAGGCATTTGAGTTGAATCTGAGGGCCGCTGCCTCTTGTTAATTTAACAGGCTGCTCAGATTATTTTAGAAGTCTCAATGAAAGGACAAAGAGAAGTGTTTTAGAAAGAAGCCAGGTGGCTTTGTAAATAGAAGCTCAGTCACAGTGGGAATGGGAAGCAGGCGTTGGGAATGGGAGGCTCCCATACCGTGTGGGGTAGAGCAGTCATGAGTCTGAGCCAGTCACATGCTGGTGACCATCAACAGAGGCAGCAGAGAAGGCACCAGGAACTGGGAAACAATGACATTTGCCTCTCAATCATTTTGTTGTTGTACTGCCTTTTTATTTATTTATTTTTTTAAAGACAGTACTACAGCACCCAGTTTTCCCCGATAGCCTCCCATTTAAGTACTAACTAGGCCTCAGACCCTGCTTAAGCTTCTGATATCGGACGAGATCAGGAGTGTCCAGAGTGGCATGGCCTTAGACTGGGGTGTCTTTATTGGGCTTTCTCTCGAGTAAGCTTTCATTACAAAGAGAGAGTGGAATAAGTGCGTTAGGGATTTGGCAGACTAAATTTTATTTTATATTATTCCAATAATTAAAGCAAATGTTATTATTCTAAATATTTGCTTACTAAATATTATTCCAAATTTTATTTCCATAAATAAAGCAAGGCTTTTCCAAAAGTTCTATTCCCCACACACATCTTAGCTGTCTTGCCTAGAATGCTGTACCCTTGGATGAGTATCCCAGGTATTCTAGAGTCCAAGAGGTGAGAGTTACAGGACAGAAAAAGCAAATTACATAACTCAGCCTTACTGACACATTATTTTCCTTACGAGGGTTTTCTGGTATAATGTATGATCAATTCTTCTTTCCTCTAGCCAGTATGCATACAATGATTATCTCTTTTCCTGACCCTAAAACAACCCTTGTGTACAGAAGACCTGACTTACCTGTCCCCATTCTCATCCTGCACAGCAGTGAGGTGGCGCTGGACAGCCAGCAGCATCTTCACATCTCCCGTCACCGCATAGTCAAACAGGGCATTGGCGTGACGCTTGGCAAGCTGCATAGCCTTCTCTAGAAAGAGGTTATCTGCAAGGCAATGATCATGATCACAGATGAGTTTCCTATACTTGCTCTACAGGTATGGCACGATTGAGGTCAAGACCATCAGCATCAGTGTTCTGATACCTTGACACACATCATTTTAGCTAAAATGCTCCTTTCAGCTTCTGAATTGTGTTCACTAGCAGAAGCACAACTGGACATTGGCTGACTGACAAATATAAAGGCTGGTCCAAAAAAAATCTATCTACAGTTTGTTAGGGAGAAAGAAGTTCAGAAATGTCTGTTATTTTTAAGAGGAACAATCCCAATAATGTTGATTAGATTTTGCTGTAATTATAAATAAATGCTCAGTCTCTTGGTGAAATAATCCTTTGTTGGAAGTCTTGAGCAGCTTTCTCCTTAGGCAAGTGTCAAAAAACAGTCTCTGTCACAGACAGATATTCCACGAGCCATTGATGTTTTTGTAAAGTTTGCTACCTGCAGGTCAGAGATGCAAATTGGGGCCTGTGGGCCAAAGCTCGTGCATGGCGTTTTTATATGGACACTTAGGTAAGTGGGGTTTGTTGATTTTTAAAGGCATATAAAAATGTATGTGATAGAGACCAGATGTGGCCACCAAGTCTAAATATTTACTATCTTTTCCTTTACAGAAAGTCTTCTGAGTACAAGCTAGGATGACCTAGAGGCCTGGCATAGACTAATGAGCACTGGTTCAAAATACACAGAACACACTGCCCCTCCTAATCCTAATTCTTCAAAAAAGGGCATCAAGATAAAAGGAAAAGTTCTTATTTTGAGGCAAAGCACCACTTTAGCAGGACAGTCAAGCTACAGTCTAGAGAGGGGAGACTTAAAGTTACAGAAGCTGTTTTCTATTATCCGTGGTAGAAATAAATTAGATTCTATCTCACAGTACTCTAAAACTGCATGATTATGACTGGTGAGTGATATGTCAGTTGATGCAATTTATTCAGAGATAACGCTGGGAGAATGGAAATTCAAGTGTGAATAAAATGACCTAGCACGTGCTTTTCAAAAGGCATAGAGGATGCTGGAGAGCACATTGAACTACATGTTGATAGGTCATCTTTAGATTAACAACAAAAACAAACCTGTTTTCTGAAATAAATTCTGCACCTGGCAGATGTAATCACCTGTGCGTTCACTTACCCTGAAACCTAGAGATCTCGTCCTTTACTCCCACTGGACGTGCCACAGTAACTTCCTCATCCCCACTGCCGGCCGTATCTTGTTCTGAGGTTTCTGTCCCCTTCCCAGAGAGGCTGACAGCCTCTCTGTCATCACTCTCGTCACAACCTTCAGGGTCATTTTTAGATGAGGTGTCCATGGTTCCTAAGATAAAAGCAAAAATGTTAGCTTTTTCTCAATAAAAACTATTTATTAGGTTAGAATTCACTGTTTCAACTTAGCTGTGGAGCTATTTTAAACCCTCATTTCTAAAAACCATTAAAAAAGATTGAGGTGTAACTGACATAACATTATATTAATTCCAGTTAACAATATAGTGATTTGATATTTGTATATATTGAGAAATGATCATAATAAATCTAGATAACATCCATCAGCATACACAGTTACAAAAACTTTTTCTTGTGGTAAGAACTTTTAAGATGCTAAAAACCATTTTTTTACACTTCAAAAAACCTGCATCTCTCCTGTTTATTTGTAAGGAACAAAATGAAATAAAGCTCTTTTGTGAATTACAGGAAAGTGGAATTTTTCAAGTGCATGAAAGCAGAGTATTTATTTCTTTCTTAATGTTAATTAACCAAGTTGTAAAGACATCATCTCAATGCACGTTCTCTAGTGTGGGAGCTATCGACTGCATCATTTCCGATCAGGGCTGGCTATGTTATCTGACAGGTACGATGAGAGAGCACCTACATTTTATGGGCAAATCCTGGTTCTGTCACTAACAGGTATGTCCTTCAGTGAGTGAATGAATATTTCTGAACCTCGGTGTTCTCTGACTGTTAAGTGGAGATGCTACTATTTTTCTTGCAGAGCAATCTTGAAGACTACTTAAGACATGATAAAGCAGCTGACATAAAACAAGCATTCAATAGAAGGGAAGATGTCATTGTGTCACTTCTTCAATGGGTACACTAGAACGGACATGGAATATACACTATGAATACCTGGTGTGACAACTACTAATTAGAGGAAGCACTCGATGGGAAAAAAAAACATCCCTATAAAATTCAAAATGTTTTCAAAAGTATAGTGTTTGAGAAAAAAAGAGAATAGCTAAGTTTGGTGACATTTTTATATTTGCATAGTCAAGTCTCTATATACCTCTTTTAATGTTCTTTTCTCCTTCCTGTTCATGCCATTTACAAAGTAAATATATAAGTATAAACATAGCATCAGGAGTAGAATTTTCCCCAGGAAATAATAATTTTTTGGAAAGAACATCTTCTTAGCTTATTTGTATTCATCATTTTTTCAAGATAATAACATTGTTGTGATAAATAATGATAAACAACCTTTTTGGCAGTACTTAGGTTTTTCCTTCCTTAGAATTAAAAGAAGAAAGTATTACTTACCATGCTTCATCCCAGCATTAGATTTAGTGGTTCCAGGGTGGAAGGTAATTCCACCATATGTTGGGAATCCATAGTGGGAGAAGCCATACCCTGAAATGGCAAGTAAAACGAGGAACCCTCAGGTGGTTTTCTTTACAAAGACTCATCAGCCTTGGTGTCCTCCATTCAGGGGAGCACAGACTTGGTGTGGAAGGCGTTCGCCTGACAGTGTTTCTGTTGAGAGTTAGTAAGCCGCATCATGGGTGTGGGTCACGGATAATCAGAATCCCACTCCGGCAAATTTACACCAGGGCAAGTCAGGCAGTGCCTGGGCTTCGGCAGCACGGGCCGTCTGTGCTGGAGAAAGCCTTCCTACCCGTGGAGGGCAGAGGCTGCTGATGAACGATACCACCCGAAGTCAGACTTGCCAACACAGAAAACAGCAAATAACCTCTGGAGGGAAAAACTGCCAAACAAAATATGGAAAAACGTACTGACTCCTCAACAGAAACATGGCCATCACTGTTTATTCTCATGCATTTTTGGTAGAAGCTTAAACTTGTCAAACTCCAGGAAAGCAGCTGGTATTAGATGTTATACTCTCTGACATAGTAATGTTACTTTAAAGAACCTAATAAAAAAAAACTGGAATAAAAGAAAAGCAGTGTGGATGGAAGGGTTCAGTGTAACACTACAGAGAAAAAGGAAACAACAGTCAAGCAAGTTACATCATGGCAACCCACTAGGGAAAAGCAGCATAATGATTCTCTACACACAGTCATGGTGTGATGATCATAAACAGCAAATACAAGTAAATGGTTTAAAATACCATTTACACATATAAGGATATATGTGCACAATAAGGATATACACAGCTGTACTTGAGAAAATGCACAAATATATAGTATAATGTATGAACAGGAAAAATGAGAAGAAGTTAGCCTTGGATAGCAGGATTTTATATATTTTCATATTTTCTATAATTTTCAATTATTTCCAAAAAATATCGAAACAACTATGCCAAAAACAGAGGGAATGTATCAAAATGTTAACAGAGGTATTATTTGGATATCTGGCCTTGGGCAATTTTTGGTATTATCTACATGTTGCAAAATGAAATGGCATGTCTTGGAAAGAATTATATTTGTTGGGAAATTGTAATTTAATATATCACACTCAATAGTAGCCATTTCACTCACAGATAAGCTGGGAAATCTGGAAAAGGAAAACCTCCCCTCTCCAATGTGGAAGAACTTGAGAAAGAGTAGACCGCTTCGTACCTGGACCGGTGCTTCCAGCACCCCCTCCTCCACCGCCACTGCCATACATGCCTCCGCCTCCAGTCCCTGCACCACCGCCGCCGCCAAAGCTATCCGAGAAATTGGGCATGAGCTTCTGCCGCTTCCTCTGCACTTCCTCTTTATCTGTCGTTAAAGGAAGAGAAACCAGAGGAGAAAAGGTTGATTCAGTTCCACTACTAGCCACAGAAAGAATATTGATTCTAACGGTATTTTTAAATATCTTGAAAGAAAATAGAAAGCACCCAAGGAGGAAGATATGTCAAGTTTCAAGAAGCATTATATTTATTCCAGTGACATGAAGACTGAGAGCCAGCCTCAGAGAGACCACAGAACAGTACACACCCAAATTCTCCCCGCAACAGTCTCTTAAGTCTCCAAAGTCAAACTAGACTGTCCATCAAAGATTAAGGTCCTGAATAAGAAAAACATTATTGAGCATTCCCACTTGGTCATCCAGAACAGCTATCATTAACCAGCTAACGTTAATTAAGTATCTCCCATGAGCTAGGTGCTGGGGATACTGAGAAGTATGAAACGTCTTTCCTGTCAAGAACCCTCCGGTGTAATTTTAAGGGTGTAGGGAAAGACTTAGAGAGATAGAACTATAATATTATATATGTTAAACACATGGTACAAACCAGCTCCAAGAGTTCAAAGAAGGACTTCTAGGAAGTCCTAGTGGGCTGGAAAATTCAGAGAAAGCCTCTTAGAATGAACTTTGCATCAGGAGAGGGCAACGGGAGGATGTTTTGGGAAGGCGATACAGGAGGAGGGGAATGAAGGGAAGAATGGGCATTGTGCACTTATGAGAACAGCAGTGGATCAGTTTAGCTGAAGTGAAAGTTTAGGATGAGGAATTCCTCAACAGTTCTGATGGGACCACAATGTGGAACAGCTGGAGGATGAACTGAAGGGATTTAACTTATAGACAGGAGGGCCACCCAATGTTTCTGAACTGTGGATGATGTGTGGTGCAGGTATTTTAGGAAGATTCATCTGTCACTGGTACATCGGACAAAGGAAAGAGTCAAATGGAGAAGGGGAGATGATGCAGACTTAAGGTGATGGAAACTAGTCCTTAGTGGTCACAATGATAGTAAAAATGGATGACCCACAGAAGTAGAATGAAGAGGGATCTGTATCTCTTGGGTGACCGATGAGATATGGAAGACTAAGGTCTATGACCACTACTTGACTAAAATTCAGTGATGCTGAGAGTTTTGATTGTCCAGAATAAATGTTCCTTAGACTCTTCCCTATGCCACATGTGGCTGTTCTGCTTTTCTTTTGTTTTTCACTATCGATGCTTCCTCTTCTTCTTTTTGATTTACTTATTGTTTTTCTATTACAGTTGTCCCACTCATCCCCCCACCCACAGTCCATCCCCACCCTGTTGTCCATGTCCATGGGTCATTTATACATGTTCCTTGACTAGACCCTTCTCCTTCTTACCCTCCTTCTCTGCCCCACCTTGTTACTGTTAGTCTGCTCCTTGTTTACATGGCTCTGCTTCAATTTTGCTAGTTTGTTTGTGTTGTTCATTAGTTTCCGGTATTAGGTGAGATCATATGGTATCTTTTTTATTGCCTGGCTTATTTTGCTAAGCATAATTCTCTCTAGTTCCATCCACGTTGTCGCAAATTGTAGGCGTCCCTTCTTTCTTTCTGCTGCATAGTATTCCATTGTGTAAATAAATGTACCACAGTTTTTCGATCCACTCATCTACAGATTGGCACTTAGGCTGTTTCTAGCACTTGGCTATTGTAAACAATGCTGCTATGAACACTGGGGTGCATAGGGTTTTTTTGAATTCATGTTTCAAGATTCTTTGGGTATAATCCTAGCAATGGAATTGCTGGTTCAAAAGGCAGTTCCATTTTTAGTTTTTTGAGAAAATTCCATATTGTTTTCCATAGTGGCTGCACCAGTCTGCATTCCCACCAACAGTGCACTAGGGTTCCCTTTTCTCCTCATCCTCGCCAGCACTTGTTGTTTGTTGATTTGTTGATGATGGCCATTATGACTGGTGTGAGGTGGTATCTCATTGTGGTTTTTATTGCATCTCTCTGATGGCTAGTGATGTTGAGCATTCTTTCATATGCCCATGGACCCTCTGTATGTCCTTCTTGGAGAAGTGTTTGTTCAGGTCCTTTGCCCATTTTTAAATTGGGCTGTCTATCTTCTTGGTGTTGAGACGTATAAATTCTTATATATTTTGGAGATCAACCCCTTTTCTGAAGTATCATTGGCAAATATGTTTTCCCATATGCTTGGTTCCCTTTTCATTTGCTAATGTTTTCTCTTGCTGAGCAGAAACTTATCAATGCTTCTAACCAGCCCCATTGACCCCTAAGTTCTGGAACTGCCTCTGTGGTCTAATGTTCTGTTCTTGTTTCTTCTTTCTGTTTCCCTTTCTCTTCTCTGATTTTCCTACTATTTATTTTTTTCCTTTCTTCTCTCTTTTGGACTGAAGGAATGAAAAAAGATTTTTGTTTAAATTGAATAAAGAGTCAATGCAGTGTCCTTTTTTTTTCAACCAGCAGCCCACTACTTAACAACTGTCCTAGTTCTGATTTTTCAATGTCACTGTGGCCATTGTTTATGTTCAGAAATATCTTCACTTATTTCTAATCCTGTGGTTGTTCCCTTCATCTCAGGGCTAGAAAGAAAGCTGTTGTTTACTGATTATCTTGTGATCATCTGAGTGCAGTTGAAAGTTGAACCAGGGAAAGTAGGGTAGCAAAGTGCACACAGAAAATCATCGTTTAAAAACTAATCAGTCTTTTCCGGTTAGAACCATGGAGGCTGCGGAGGAGAAGAAGAAGAAGAAGGTTCCTGCTTTGCCAGAGACCCTTAAGAAAAAGCGAAGGAATTTCGCAGAGCTGAAGATCAAGCGCCTGAGAAAGAAATTTGCGCAAAAGATGCTTCGAAAGGCAAGGAGGAAGCTTATCTATGAAAAAGCTAAGCACTATCACAAGGAGTACAGGCAGATGTACAGAACTGAGATTCGAATGGCTAGGATGGCAAGAAAAGCTGGCAACTTCTATGTACCTGCGGAACCCAAACTGGCATTTGTCATCAGAATCAGAGGTATTAATGGTGTGAGCCCAAAGGTTCGAAAGGTGCTGCAGCTTCTTCGCCTTCGCCAGATCTTCAATGGCACCTTTGTTAAGCTCAACAAGGCTTCAATTAACATGTTGAGGATTGTGGAACCATACATTGCATGGGGGTACCCAAACCTGAAGTCAGTAAATGAATTGATCTACAAGCGTGGTTATGGCAAAATCAACAAAAAACGAATTGCTCTGACAGATAACGCATTGATTGCTCGATCTCTTGGTAAATATGGGATCATCTGCATGGAGGATCTGATTCATGAGATCTATACTGTTGGAAAACGTTTCAAAGAAGCAAACAACTTCCTGTGGCCTTTCAAATTATCTTCTCCACGAGGTGGAATGAAGAAAAAGACCACCCATTTTGTAGAAGGTGGAGATGCTGGTAACAGGGAAGACCAGATCAACAGGCTTATTAGAAGAATGAACTAAGGTGTCTACCATGGTTATTTTTGTAATCTGGTCAGTTAATAAACAGTAACTGCTTTAAAATTGAAAAAAAAACCAAAAAAAAAAACCTAATCATGTCTAGATTTGTTAGGAAGAAAGAAGCCAAGGTAGGAGAACTTTAAAGAAACTATGTTTCCATCGAAAGAGGTGATCTCAAAGTGGAAAAACTAACAATTTCCTTATCAAAGGTTTTTAGACAGATATATAAATGTTTTTTTACCAGTAGTATGACAACTAATGGTCATACTTATTTACTCATCCTATAAACTGTTGTGCTCACAGAGAACATTAGTTCACTAGGAATATGAGACACAAGAGGAAAATAGACAATTGACTCATCTTAAGGAATAAATGTTATCTATTGACATGCTTTCTAGCAGAGATCATTTTGTATTTGCTTTGTACTTCTTTTGATTCATAAAACATATTCACTGGTTAAGTTCACTCTAAAATCAAAATTTTTAAGAGCCAATTAAAAAAATATTAACTATCCTACAGCTGTTATGACATCAATGACAAGAAATTGATACAGAAAATTCCATGTGACAAGCTTTTTAATTAAGAAATCCTGCAGTCTAAATTTCCATGGAACTGAAGATTACATGAAGATTTTCACACTGGGTTCATTTATCCTTGTGGTCTGCCTTTGATAGTGGCACCATGGGATATACAATGAAACATCGACCAATTCTAGAAGGGACCTAAGTCTAGAAGGCCACTCACTGTAAGTTCTCCTTTTACAGTAGAGGAATGGAAGCTAAGATGATTAAAGGACTTGTCTGAGGTCAGGGCAGCATGAAGATCAGATCCAAAGTCCAGTGAGCATTACATTATATTAAGCTGCCATTCTTTGGGAAACATTCCACAATATCTTCACTTCCTTTAATAACCAATGATTTAAGATAACAGCTTTGTTTACAAAACTTTTAGCCTCCACCACCTTTTGCTGTGCATGTGCCTTAAAAGTACCTCGTTCTCACTTTTTAGGTTCTAGTTTGCCAGTAAAGATGCCTGCATTTATCCTGACTGTATCTTTCATAATTTAAAGATTATATCATTTCTTCCTAATCTCTGTCTTTTCAGAATAAAAAGTCATATGGTGTTTCTTTGCTTTTGCATAGCGGTTCCTCAACTATTTTCTTACCTTGCCAGTCATCCCTGTCTTGAGTATTTTAACTGTCTCCCCTGGACCCAGCCCCCTCGATGAAGTTTTTATGAAGTACAATGCCCATCAATGACCATAGAGGATGTAGAGCGCAGGGCTGGATAGTTCTGAACAATGAGAAGAATATATTATATTTCTTTATCTAACGTCCTGCTTGACAGCACTCAGCAAATTAGGAGCCTTTTGGATGAGGTTGGCAACTTGATCGGTAAATCAGTAAGTCAGCTCTCAGATATTTAATGAACATCTACTATCCTAGATGCTGGGGATGCAGTAACAAACATGAAAGACTAAATCTGGAGGTAGGAAGACAACAAGAGACACATAAATTAGTAGAGGAAGTAATTTTACAGACTGATAAAAATAATGAAAAATATAAAATTAGGCAATGAGATAGGGAATGACTGCAGGGGTTGGAGGTAGTGAAAGGTGTGAGCAATGACTTCTGAGAAATGTACATGATTCCTTGGGTTGTATAGTTTGGATCATTTTCATCTACTTACTCTTATGTTAAATGGCCTGCTATTTTTCTTTCTTTTTTAAAAAAGATTTTATTTATTTATTTTTAGAGAGAGGGAGGGAGAAAGAGAGGGAGAGAAACCTCAATGTGAGAGACATCAACCAGTTGTCTCTTATATGTGCCACAGCCTGGAACCAAAGCCACAACCCAGGTATGTGCTCTGACCAGGAATTGAATCGGTGACCCTTCGCATTGTGGGACGATAACCAACCAACTGAGCCACGCCAGCCAGGGCTGGTTTTCCTTTTTTAATGTGATTTTTTTTTGTATTAGAAAAATTGACATTATTTTGCAAACATTTCAGGAGAAGAAATCTTTTTTTTTTTTTTTTTTAAATCACAAACTCCAAATATCTTGTCTACTTTTAAAGAAGGATGTTTAATCCAAAGCAGTGATTTTCAAGTTGTATTCAGACTGAAGCCTTCAAAAGACCCCAGGCAACTCCTGGGTGGAGAAGTGAAGAAAGGTGAGAGAGCTTTTGGGAAAGGCTAAGTGGGCAGAGCTCTCTACCTCTATTTTAATCAGAGCTTGTCAGGTTTACATACTGGGATTTTGCATGAAATTTCATGTAGAGGAAAAAAAAAGGCTACTCTGCTCACAACGTTTTCAAACCAGCAGTCACGGAATGCACTATACATCTGACTCATCAGTGGAGAGGTCACAACCTCAGAAAAGAAACAAGAACTCATGAAGCATTTAATGCTCTTACCACAACCTGAATTCTAAAAAAGAAAGTCCTCTTTAAAATCACCCATCACATGTTGCTATCACAGAATCCTACACACATGTGGACGGTTGCTAAGGCACCTCTGTGATCTGCTACTCAGCCAGTTCCTGGGTGCCCTGTGACAACCATCGATTGAACTCTCTAGTCTCACCTCCCTCTAGTCCAGCGGTTTCTAATTTTGTTTGTGCCATGGCCCATTTTGCAGTCTGTGAAGCCTTTGGGTCCCCTCTTAGAATCGCAGTTTTCAATATGTAAACTACAAAATAGGTTTACTAAAAAGCTAATTATATTAAAGTACATTTCTATCCATAGACTCCTCAGAGGTCAGCAGACACCAGAAAAGAAACACCTGTTGAGCTCATTCTGAGAGCATTCTCGATGCTGAATTTCCTACCCTGCCCTCCCAAGTTCCACTCCTTCTTTTCGATTGGCCTATTTGGAATTTGCTACAAGAATCTAAAGTGCAAAACCTATTTGAAACTGAGCTCCCTCTTTACCCACCCAAACATACCTTTGTTCCTGATTTCATCAATTCAACCACATCACAGACTTCCTAGGCAGGGATGCCTAGAACCATCCATGATTTCTGAACGACTTCCTTTCATTTTACCTCAACCAGCACCTGGCCTCTTGACACTGCCAATGAACTGCCTTTTGAATCCACCTTCTCCTTTAATTCTTTGCACTAATACCTTTAATAATCTCACCATTTCTCACCTGGATTCTTGCATTACTCTTTTGACTCATTGTCTGCTGCCCAGATGGTCTCTTCAGTGTTTATATAAAGAAGTTAGAGACATCATTCCAAATTCAAACAGGCCTGGCCAATCCCCTCACCAGAATCAATGCAAAATTCTTTAGCTGCCAATCCTAGCAATTTCAGAAGTTGGCTCTGGCCTTCCCATCCTGCCTTGGCCTCCGGAGTCCATCTCAGTGATCGTTAACACTCACTTTTCTTTGAACAAACACAAATTGTTTTAGATCCTCAAGTTTCTGAATCCTAGGAAACCTGTTCCCTTTTTCCTTTCACACCCAACTACTGAACTACATCCCCAATGTTAAGGACCTGGAAGAAGGCTTCTTCTAGGTGGCCTTGGACGCAAGGGCTCTTTCCTCAGCACTCTCACGTGTGTTTGTGGACACTTCACTTTTGGAACTTACAAAAAAAATTAAGTTGCAGTATAACTATTTAAGGAGACTATGATCTCTCCTTCTTGGTGTGCCTTTTGTGAGGAGAAACATGGTGATTTATTCATTTTTATAGTTCTGCACTGCATGGGGCTGGGTCTTCTGTTCACCTGCTTGAGCCCACTGGTGGAGTGGCTGACTCTCCTACCCAGCAAGCCTCACCTTTTCATCTCAACTGCTTGAACCCTGTATTACTCAATAAATGATAGCTTCAAGTTCTCAAATGTGTAAATGGGGAAAATAACATTATTTTAAAAAACTGTACTTAATTCCATGACCCCCAAATCGTGTATTAATTTCTCTCTTCTCTAAAATGTAGCATGGACCCAGGGGCCGGTTACTAGGAAGCTGTTCAAAGGAGGTGACTAACTGATGTTTTCCAATATGCATGTCCTCTTATTGAAACAAGAGCAAGAGTATAAACAACCGAGTTACCTTTGATCTCAGGGTAATAGAGAAAAGGTTTTGGTTCACTAGTTTCTAAATCAGATTTCCTCCGAAGCTGGACAAACACGGAAGCTGGTTTGGTAATGTTGACATCTTTGTATTTTGGTGTTTTGAAGACAATGGCAAACTGCAAGATACAAATATTCAAATATTAGGGTGGGACTACTGTTTTTTCCAGTAATGCTGCTCATTAAACATAATCTTTATGCTCAATGTTTAGAAACTGTACAAAAAATACAGCACCCTAGAGAAAGTTACAAACACAATTCTATACCCACAGATTTTAATTAAATTGCCACTGTGAAACTGAAGCAAGATTATTGCTCATGTATTGCATATTTTTATTATTTCATTTGTCTAATAATTCAAATGTCTTCATTTGTAAATAATTATGTGAAAAATACATCGCATACACCTTCTCCTCTTTCAATCCAGCCTTAAAAGCCTCCAAGATTACTTGCAGCAACATCAGGAAGACTGGCTGTGGGATGAGAGAAACAAGGAGGGTGGTACTATCAGCCTGTGGACCTGTTGATGAGGGGAAGAAACTAGACCCTGCAAGGGAGGTATCATCACAGGGTCAGTGTATGTTATTATCTTTTTTTTCTTTTTAATCATTGATTTTTAAAGGGAGTGGAAGGAGAGAAATATCGATGTGGGAGAAACATTGATTGGTTGCCCCTCATATGCTCTCTGATTGGGGACTGCACCCACAGCTCAGGCATATGCCCTGACCGGGAATCAAACTCAAGACCTTTTGGCTTGTGGGACGATGTCCAACCAACTGAGCCACACTGGCCAGGCCAGGGCCAGTGTATTTTGAGGTGAGAATGGCTAAGGCTCTAGGCATACACAGGGCATTCTGTAACACCTCTGGTGGTGCTAGAATAGTTAGGCATTTTAACATTTTTTTTTTAGTCTGATATGTTGACCATGTAATCTATTCATAGGTATCAAGATTTTGTAAAATATAAAGAGGCATGTAATGGCATACACTGAAATTTCTTCTTGCCATTCCTGTCCTCCATCCAGGCAATTCCAATTGCTTCCTTTCTCCCCACCCCCAGAGGTAAACACAGAGAATTTATTAATTATTTTTGTATTCTTCCAGAGTTTCTTTATGAATGTGCAAACATGAACATATACTTTTTAATGTGTACTTTGTTTTATATCTATATTTAAAATACTTTAATGTATCTTTGAGATCTTTTCATATTAGTTCATAGAGTACTCATTCTTTTCAATACCTGCATAAATATTTCCTCACACGGATACAATTTAATTTATTTAATTGGCCACTTATTGATAGATATTTGGATCATTTCCAATTTTTTTTTTTATGTAAAAATAGTATTCCTCAGTCACTCAGAGTAATCATTATGATGGGGATTTAGCATGTTCATCCCTTAGTCATATACTCATTTGTCACTGGGAGATCTTGGTTCATGAAGATGATACCAACTTCAACTAGAAGACTCTTCCCGTCAACACTTTCCATTAGAATATCCTTGTAACAGGTGTCACCATAATTATTCCAGTAGAACACTGTTACGAACGGACTGTGTTGCCCCAACATTTGTACGTTGAAGCCCCAACTCTTAATGTGGATATATTTGGATATAAGGCTTTTATGGATATAATTAAGGTTAAATGAGGTCAGAAGGGCAGGGCCCTGACTGGATAGGGTTAGAGTCTTTATAAGAAGAGACACCCAGGGAGCTTGCTCTCCACTATGGAGGACGCAGCAAGAAGACAGCTGTCTAGAGCCGGGAAGACAACTCTCACCAGAAACCGATCCTGTCAAACATTGATCTGGAACTTCCAGCCTTCTGAACTGTGAGAAAATAAATTTCTATTGTTTAATCCACCCAGTCTATGGCGCTTTGTTATAGAAGCTTACTCATAATTCTGTGGTACCTTTTTTATCAGACCTGTAAGAGTCTTAAAAAAATAGTACTCTTTTTATGAAAGGTAAATAAATATTTATAAATTTTTCTTTTCAACAAGGCAGAAAATGTAAAATCATCATCATCATCATCTACTTACTTGTCTATGAACGTCTGTGGGGGAAAAATCTCCAAATCCTTCCCAGATTCCACCATTTTCCTCCTCTTCATAAAATCGAATCTGGATGTCATCTGCAAACAGTCATAGTCAGGTGTCTAATTCACATATGTAATAATATTTATAAATATGCTGAAAAAAAGTTAGCTCAAGATTGTACTTACTACACACTTAAAATTTGAAAGTAATTAATATAAAATTGACTTTTGAATAATTTAAAATTTTCACAAATCATTGATTTTTTAATTAGCTACCACAGTAATGGGCTCAAGTTTCATTTACAATGACAAATTTACCTATTCAATTTGAGTTTTCTCTTAATCAATCTTTGACCTTCCCACTTCTCCATCTCCAAACCAATTCACTCATGAGAAAGACGAAAGATAGTGAGGAATATCAGGATCCTAAAATGTGGTTCAACTCAATATAGATTTACATAATAATATTTAACTCACATAAAGTTTACTATATGGTAGACACAATTCTAAGTGATTTATATGTACACATTAACTCATTTAATCCTCACAATAACTTTGTAATAGAGGTGTGCTATTAATATCTTCATTTTGCAGAAGAGAAACTGGAGTCCAGAGAGGTTGAGTAACTTATCCAAGGGTGAACAGTAGCAAATGGAGAAGCCAAATTTTGAAAACAAGCAGTATAGTTTCCGTCTTAAGCATTCTACTCTTAAACATTCTACTATGCTGCCTCACTCTATATAGACTGCTTTATTAATCCTTATTGGAAAACTATTAAAAATATAATATTAGTCAAGTCTGTTCAGATTAAATTAGGATGCCTAAATTTCACACTTTAGTCGTGAATTCTACTTTTGCAGAAATATGACAATGTAAATCAGGTTGGCAACTCCCTGGCGTGCCCAGGAATCTGGAAATGTGTATTACTTGGATGGAACAGGTTAAAAGAAGGCTGAGGAGATCCAAGATGGCGGAGGAGTAAGTGGAAGCTACACTAACCTCCTCCCAGGACCAGTCTGGATTTACAACTTAATTTTGGAGAAATCATCTGGCATAGCCAACCGAACACTAGCTGGAAAGAAGTCTTATAACCACGGAGAGACAGAAAAGACCGCTACATCACAACTTGACCGAACACAACAAGGATGCCAGCCTGTTAAACCGAGCACGCTGTTGTCCGGAGACAGCCAACTGACCTGAAGTCTGCACGATCCTTCCCCATGTGGGAAGGCCACCCTCCCCTCCACACCCCAACTGTTATTAGGGTTTTCTGGACCCAAGGGTAGGTAGGACGACGACCATGTCCAGCTTGAAGCAGCTAGAGGAGCTTGAGACCTTCGCCCATTGTCCTTTACAAGATTACAAAGGGTCTTAATATCTGAGAGGGAGGGATAGTTATTTTTTATGAACCATGGGTATGGACTTGGGGGGGGATTGCAGGGGGAGGGAGATGCTGGGTGGAGGGGAGTAAAGGGGAGAAAATTGGAACTATTGTAACAATATAATCAATAAAGAAAAGCTGGAAAAATAATAAAATAAAGTAGTGCAGCTAAAAAAAAAAAAAAAGGAAAAAAAGAAGGCTGATACCAGGATAAGCAGAGGAGGTGTACTTTTTTTATGGTAAAGATAATAGCTTTTCCTTAAAAATCTGATCCTACTTTTTTCTGACTTTTTACCTCAGAGTACTTATCTTCAAGTGAGAATTTTCTTTTTTTAAAGCCACAATTCTTTTATTTAGGAGCTATATTTCCAATTACTTTGAAAATGTGCATCCACTTTGTAGTGAGCATATCTTTATTACACTATACTTTCAATCATTTATTTTAAAAATGAGTGAAGTTTGAGAAAACAACACAATCTTCTTCAGCCTTTGTCATTTATCAATCTTGTACTATATCTACTGAGATGAATGCCAAGAACCCTTTTTGAAAGTCAAAATTATGAGAGAAATATGCTCTGAGAATTTCCCGATAATCCTTATTCTCTTTCTTTTTCTTAGCTGACATGACAATGTCATGTGAAAGTAATTGGAGAAGCTCTTTCAGTGTTGCAACAAAGCACTGTAAGATAAACAAAATAATTTTATACTATGTAAAACTTTAGAGGAACAGGTGAGCCTTCCAGCAAATTAAGCCTGAAACATCACTGGAGGCAAAAATGACAAAACTGAAGCTGTCCTACTTTGGGCACATCACAAGAAGGCAGAATTTTTTGGAAAAGACAAAATTGCTGGGACAAATAGAAGGCAGCCAGACAAGAGGAAGACCAACTATGAGATGGATTGACTCCATAAAGAAGCCACAGGCAGGGGTTTCCAGGACCTGAGCAGGACTGTTGAAGACAGGACACTGTGGACATCACTCATTCACAGGGTAGCGGGAGTCAGAGCAGATTAAACAGCAATGACATCTAACACACACAAAACGTTACTTATTCTCTCTCTCTGTGTAGTATGGACTATTACTCATTTATTTTAATTTAACTAAGTTCAGATACCAAACTTCAAAGTATGAAACACTGAAATGCCACCGATTACCACCATTTCGGAATTTCTCTTCACTTCTGTTGAGAATTTTAAAATTAATTTGTTGTGTTAAAAAAACAACATAGCTCACTTTAATCAGGAAGACCTGAAAGGTATAAAATTTAAAGGAATGTTACTGCATCCACTTCCCAAATGTAACTCATAGACACCCTCAAAATATTTCACACCTTGAGATCAGAGCTTATATTTACCTTTTTGAACCTTGTCACACAGAAGATAAATCTCTTCTCCTCCAGTTACGCATCCAGCTGTCCGGTCCATTCGTACAATTTTCAAGTTGGACGCATTAGGTGCTTCTGTCCACAGGAGAAAAACGAGAAACATCCTGGTTTATTCTCAGCTTCACAAGCCAATCTCTTTTGAGGGACCCTGTCCTTAGCACACAGTAACCAAAAGAAAGTTTAAATAGAGGCTTTCACTCATTTTGTTTCATCAAGGATACAAATAAAACAAAAATGCCTTCTGAAGTCTTCAGAGCACATATTGGGCATGGGTCATTCGTTACCACCAAAATAGATGAGGCAGATAGTAGCAATCTTTGTTTCTCCCATTAATACAGTAAGAGATTAATACAAACAGAAAGGGCTCTTCTGATGTTCTGGGAAGTACCAAACCAACGTGTTGGTGCAATTTCAATTAGGTCAAGACTTAAGCCCAAGCTTATTTCCATGATAGTGACAGACAATTTACAAGAGTCCTAGACATTTAGGAGCAGTGCAATTTTCTTAAACTACTTATTAATTTTTATCCTACAAAAAATAAAAAATGCAGATATTATATTTCTTTTGCCCAAACTAAATTAGAATTCTGTGTGGTTAGGGGCAAAAGTTTTGTGTGGTAATAGTATAAAGCTTCCTTTTTCCTACCAACAGCTGCATTTTAAGGTGATCTTTGGTGTATGAATCTACATCATTTTATAACTCTTTCACTTCCTTTGAAACTTGTTTAAATTAGAGAAATCAGTTAGTTGTACTTAGAGCCTGGAGTTTTCTGCTTAGACCAAATCCTATAAAGTGTCAATAAGCCTATGCAGTGCACTTGCAGACTTTCTGAAAATATCTGTGTAATAAACCTCACACATATCAAAAATTTTACCATACAAATTTTCATGGTAAATTTGAAGACCACTATAAAACTCTTTAAAGTCTAGGAACTAGACTGAAATAGAACTTTGAAGCCACATACTATCTATGCTATCATTCAATTCAGCTGAAGTTTCTATCTTGATAAAGCTATAACATGTGAGAACGAAGGTGGGTGATAATAGTTGTCTTTTAGTAACTTCTGTTTAGACTCTCAATGGAAACATTGAGATACTTTTCTCATCTAAGAGCACCAACAAGATATCCTCATAGCAAGGCATTTGTAAGAAATAAGAGATTTGGCTTTATATGTAAAAGACCAAAATGCACACCTGAGGAGAGAGAACTCCATGAACTGAGCACCTCATAACATTTCACTTTTAATCTAAACATCAACTTTTTATATTAGACATTAGTATTCCCATTTTGTAGATGATAAAGACGAGGCTCCAAGTGATTAAGTTACTTGCCCCGGAACTCAGTGTTAGTAAGGTTGCAAGTCTGTTCTTGACATTGCACGGAGCTGCCTCCCACTGAAAGTCAAGCACTCACTGCTGTCATAGATGGCATCTGACACCACGGGTTCCAGGCGTCTTGTGAAGCTACCGGTGCTGTCTGGAAGGAAAGCTGTGAACATGAGCCGCACCACGCTGAGGTCCATCTCCTTCGTCTGCTGGAGCGCTGCCTGGCGGATGATTTCCTTCTCCCGATCTAGGACCACACAGCACCGGGTAAGAGCGAAGAGTGAACATTTTAGACAGGATGCTTTGATAAAGCCCAAATGACAGAAACTTGAAATAAAAATTGTATTTTTGAAATTCTTCATGTTGCTAATAAAGTTTTTAAATTTTATCTTGTTTATGTCATCCAAAATTAAGGCCATCAAAAGAAGACCTGGATCTGAATTACAGTAAAAACTGTTCTGCACGTATCAAACTGCCCCTCTCCTTTCCCACCTTTCCCGGAACTCTCCCTTTTCTCCCTACAGTAAGAGTTGAAGAATGGAATGGAACAGATTGCAATAAGCCAGCTATATACATCAGCTGTATTGTGAAATGTGAAAATTAAGGTTTCCAAAAGTTCTTTGAACACAGAGACCATGTTCATCCCACAGTGCCCAGCACCCTCCTTGGCACGTAGAAGGCACCCCAAAAGTACTTTTAAAGGAACTGAATGACTCAGCTGCACTTGGCTCCTTCCTTCCCTCCTGATGGAGCTTTCATGCTGATGGATGTAACTATAATTACCTTATATCATAAAAGGTGATAATTCAGGAGATAAGTACTGTCAAGAGCTACAGATGAAGTGATAGGAAATTTCAAAGGAGGGGAGAACCCAGAGGCTTTGGAGGAGGAGAAACATTTGCTCTAAATCTTGAAGGGATGGAGGAACTTGTGCTTATGAAGAGGGTGAGTAAGGGCATCCCAGAAAGAGGAAAGAGCAAGTACAGAAAGAATGCTCCAATGCAAGGATGTGAGAAACCACGTTGCTTCCACGGAGCAGTTCAGTTTGACATGAAAGGACACGGTGGGAAACAGGGCTGGAAATGTAGACGGGGGTCAGCTTCCTGAATTTGGATTTTGTAGGCAATGGGGAGACACTGAGTGGAGCTGAGATGTAGGCTTCAGTAAGACCCTTCTGGCCACTGAATTAGAAGTGGGGAGGGACAGAGCCAGAGCCGCAGACGTGGAGCAAGGACTGGAGCACCAGAGGGGGCACAGCACGGCCAGCCACTGGGCTGGAGAGGCAGCACAAGGCAAAGGGAGGGTCAGAGACGATGAGAGGGTTGCAGGTCTGGATAGCGGAAGATGGAACGCGTTCAGGGAAAAAGTGATGATGGCTCTGGATGGCCTGAATGCAGGCTGATGACAGAGTGACCAGACTGAAGAGCATACAAAAGAAGAAACGGGGCAGGTGGTGAGACAAGGTTTGGGGTTAAAAGAAAAAAATGCAAGTAAAGGCAGAAGAACCATAAAATCATGGCATTTTTATGACAAAGATAATAGTTTATAATAGGCCTGAAGAGCCCAAAGAAAGACAGATTCTTTATACGCAGGTGAGCTGGGAGAGATACAACAGAGGGGTTGTTTCTGAACTAAGCCTTAAATTATGAATTGGTCTGACAGGCTGGCAAGGGAAGGGGGAGGTGTTCTAAGCAGAGACACACACAGATAAAGGTGTGGAGACGTGTGTGGTGCTCAGAGGGCAGCGGTGGGCAGAGGTGGGTGAGGGTGGGGCTGAAGATGAGGCTAGAAAGGTGGCTCGGGAAGACCGTGAGGGATTTGCATGCAGGCCATGGAGGTAGAAATTTTATTGTAGAGGTGGCAGCATGCCATCAACAGTCTCTGAGCAGGAAAAGAGTGGGAGCAACTTGGGGTACAGATGAGGAGAAAGAGAAACTGGGGTGAACAGATGAGCACATAGTCTACACACAAGAAAATGAGAGCTGAGCTTGCAACAAAGCAAGGATAGGGGAGGGACACCCACCTGTGAGCTGTCGGTCTCCAGCACCTTCTGCTTGCAAATAGGCAAGATCAGGATGCACCAGAAGTCCGGGATTATAGCCCCTTATACATGCCTCTGTCATTCGTGCTTCCAGTGTTTCAAATACTTTTTTCTTTGTCACATGAAGTATACCCAGGTTTGCAAAGCTGGAGAAAACACAGTAACAGCCTCAAACAACAACCAAAAGTTAGGCAGTCAATGACTAGATTGCATGGTTTCATTTGAGCAAAGAGAATGAAAAAGAATGCACAGGTACCTGGGCCCACACTATAATCAAACACAATACTACTTCTGCAGCAAAACATATAAAGTAGACTCACCAAATGGAAAAATAAAGATTATGACCAGATGCACACTAGGGAAGATTGGGTTTTGCCACCAAATGAGTCTGTGGTAAACTTAGCAAAATCCTTTGATTTTCAGAGCTTATTAGACTTTCAAATTGTGATGAAAGGAGTGGGTAGATATGTTGATATAACTTAATAGAAAATTTTATATGGACTCATTTAAAAGTATTTTCTAGGAGAGTTGTATAAAAATATTTAACTTCCAACACAGTACTAACTTCTTTTCTCAGAAAAAGAGGAATATTATATTTTGAAGGATTTTTTTTCTTTTGGCTTATCCTTGGGTTTCTAGATGGGATTTAGAGTCTAGATCCTATTTGGAGTCCCCCTTCCCAGAATTATATTTCCTCCTGGGTTATATATAAGGTTGAAATTATTTATTATTACTAGAATGTTATCTATTCTACATGAACTTATGTCTGAAGGTGTATCTATAATCAGGAATAGAAAGCCTTTTATCTCATGAAGACTACATACCTATAGAACAAAATAAGTTAATAGCTAAATAAAGCAATTTAAGAGATTTTTAAAGAAAATATATAAAATTTTCCAACCATTTATGTTTTTAAATAAAGTACATGAAACAAAAAGGTATATTCAATAAATGTAATACGACAAACAAACAAACAAAATATTTTACCAAGGAGACTCATTCATTCAACAAATGTTTTATTCAGCTCCTTACTAGTACCAGGTAGTGTCCCACTGCTCCTGTCAGCAGTAAAGGAATACCTGATTCCACAGAATGTACTAGCTAGTGCAACCACAGAGAGGAAACAAAACAAATTTTACAGTATAATTTAGAAGATAGTATGTGTTACCAAGAAAAATAAGGTAGGAATGGGGAATAGAAGAGGCGGTAGAAGGAATGACACTTTAAAATAGGGAGAGGCCAGAAAGGGCCTAATTGAAAAGATAACAACTGAGCAAAGACTCGAAAGAAATGAGGGGAAAGACATGGATATGTGGAAGAAGAGTATTCATGGTAGAAGGAACAGTGAATGCAAACACCATGATGTAGGGTCATGTCTGGCGTTTTCTAAAGATGACAATGGCAAGGAGGCCAAGGTGGCTGGAAAAAAATGAAGAAGAGGTAAAGGAATTTAAAGAGGTAAGTGGTAGCACAGATTTTTTTAAGCCTTGAAAGCTTTTGTAAGGACTTTTATTTTACTCTGGCTTTCACCGAGAAAGAAAAAAAGGATTAGTAAAGATAGAAATATTATGACAACTGGATTGAATGAAGTAAAGAATATAACCAGGTGAGAAGACCAGATAAACCATGGGAAGAAAATATAAGAGGGAAGGCAGATGAGATGAGCCTGCACACAGACAGAGTGAGACATGTCCAGAAAATGACAGGAAAAAAATGGGATAGCTGAGACATACACAGAGAAGAAAATATACTAAGAGAATTTAAGCTCCTTGAGAGCAAAGATCCCAGAGCCTAGAACACTGGGTGTCTAATAAATGTCTGCAGAATCAATTACCTTATGAATTAATACAGCACAGAAAAATATGCAGACATGACATACTAATGTGCATGAAGGCATAGGCAATTTTTCAGAAACTACATCTCCATCTTTTGGTCTTTTAGGCCTTACTCCTATATAGAACATCCACAACTAAGGGAAAATGAGGTACCCTTTTAGATAATGGCAATGACAAATGTCTTTGTAGCACTTTACAGTTTATCATGTATAAAGTACTTTTCATGTATATTATTAAATTTAATTCCTGTAAAAAAGGAACATCCTTATTATTCATTATGTGAATAGTGAATTTACTCTGGTAAGAATTGAAATAATATAGAAGTCAGACTTCTGCTCCAAGTAATGATGCAGTATCAGAGCCCAGATTAAATCTTTCACCTTAAATGACAAAAATCACATGTAAAAAAAATCAGTTTCAGACATTGGACAAGAGGCAGCATGAGACAGTGACCCTTAAGAAAAGGGGAACAAATATGATGAATCCTACAATTATGTTGGCTTAACGCTTAAGAGTTTCTAGGCTACAGCTCAGGAAGGGAGACCCCAAACAGGACTTGACGATCTCCCTGAGTTGAGGAGACAGAGTTAAAAATGGGAGGAGGCCAAGGAGGCTAGCTAAATTCACAGGCAAAGAACCAGAGAGGAAAGAACCATGGAGAGACACTCAGAGATGGACAGGGGCTCCACCTTGAGTCTCCAGCTGAGTATCATCAGAGCATGTATGTGAGGAAATGGCCCAAGGCTGGGAAAAGAACCACCAGGAAGGAGCAGGCAAAACAGTTCTTGGAGGACAGGGCTGGAATAGTTCAAGAAATCTTGTAATACACGAATCACCAGGATGAATATTCAGGAACGCCCTACTAATTATATCCTAGACTAACCCTAGACTAAAAACTGCTCTGGTTTCCCTAACGAAGTTTAAAAGTAAGTCTAGACAGGGTCAGAGTGTTCTCAAATTTACCTTCATTCCAATGCTCAAAAATATTTAAAAGCATATAAAAAAATCCAACATGCAATATCCAAAATTCAAAATGTCTGCCATCCAATAAAAAATTACCAGGCATGCAAAGAAGTAGAAAAATGTAACTCATAATAAGGATAAAAATCGATTCATAGAAACACATACAGAAATGAGACAGAGTACAGAATTTGTAGGCAAGTACCCTAGAATAGCTATTGTAGGTATGGTCTATAGAGTCAATGGTCACAGAAATAGAAAGTATTAGTATGTCATGTAGGAACATAGAAGACATTGAAAACAAAAAACAAGCCTGTAGAGATGAAAGCTACAATGTCAGAGAAGAAAAACACAATAGATAAGATTAAGAACACATTAGACACGACAGACAAAAAGATTAGCAAACCAGAGGGCACAGTAATAGAACTGTCTGAAATGAAACAGGAAAAAAAAAAAAAGAAAAACAATTCAAAAAGAACTGATCATCAACGAGCTGTGGTACAATTTCATGTCCAAATATACATGTGACTGCTGTTCCAGAAGAAGAGGAAAAAGAGGAATGGAAAAAAACATTTTTAAAAATAATGGCTGAAAAGTTTTAGAATTTAACCAGTGATCTAAGAATTTTAATGAACCCTTAAGCACAGGACACATAAAGAAAACTACAGTAAAGCCCATTATAATAACATTGCTTAAAACTGGTGATACAGAGAAAACATGAAAAGCTGATAGAGTAAGACAAGACACACTATGTGAATAGGGACAAAAATAAGAATGACAGAGATTTCTTGTTGGAAACAAGGCAAGCCAGAAGACCCCAGCAGCATATACTGAAGGGCGTGAAAGAAAAACACTGTCAACTTATAATTCTATACTCTTCAAAGATATCTTTGAAAAACAAAGATTAAATAAAGGGTTTAAAGACATAAAACAACTGAAAGAATTTATCAACAGTGAACCAGTAGTCAAAAAAATAAATAAATAAAAATCAAAGGAAGGGCTTCAGACAAAAGAAAATGAAAAAGTTTGACTAGGAAACAGAATGAAGAGCACTGCAAATAGTAAATATGTGGGTAAATATAATATATTTTTCATTACTTAAAACTACTGATATACACATCAACCTGGAGGAAGCTCAGATGCAGTATTCCAAGTGAAAGAAGCCAGATTAAAAACGCTAACATGTTGTATGATTCCATTTGTATGTCATTCTGGAAAGGCAAAGCTATAGGGTTAGGAATCAGATCAGGGGTTGCCAGGGCCTGTAGTGGGGGGAGGGTTCAACTCCAAAGGGGAAACCAGAGACTTTGCGGGGTGGCGATTATGAGTATTGTCAGATTTCATAGAACTGTTCACTTTAAAGGGTGGCTATTATAGAACTTAAATTATACTTTAATAAAAGCTGACAAAAAAGGTTGTCACAGCTAATAATATGACTGAGACTAAAATCCTGTTTCCTACTCAAAATGCCATGTTCTTCCACACCAGTGGTTTTCAAAGTGAGGTCTCTAGACCAGCAGCATCAGCATTATCTCCGAATTTATGACGATGTAAATTCTTGGGCCCTTCCCCAAACAACTGAATCATAATCTGAGGGTACGGCTCAACTCTCTGTGTTCTAACAGCTCCTCTGGGAGATTCCTAATAACCCTAAAGATTGAAAACCACTGCTCTACACTATGTGAGCCCAATGAGATCAGCATCTCTGGGAGTAGGGCCCAGCATCAGAATATTTTAAAGTGACTTAATTAGCTGCCAGATTTGAGCTCCTCTGCACCGGGCCATCATCATCATCTGGGAACTGTGGCTGCCCTTTGTGTAGGTTCGAACCTCAGTGTCACTGGGTTGGGATTTTAAAGTTGCCCCTGCACTTGGCCTTGAACAGTGACTTGATGGCACAAGATTTAAAAGCAGCCTCCAACTCACACCCTAATTTGAAAGTTGGATAGATACTTACAATCTCAGTCTATCTTCCAAACACTCCATTTGTGTATATTAAGGTTGACCCATAAGAAATTGCCAATAATTAATTGTTTATGGACCCTCAAAAACAGCAATTTAATACAATTTGCACTAACTCCTTGAGGGAGGCCATGTTCCTCTTTTGTATTTTTTAAATTATATATCTACTTCTGGTGCTTACTAATTGGTATATGCCATAAATATTAGTTTAAAAAAAAAAAAGACTTGCATCTCTTAAATCAGGGTCCTCAGGAAGCACACAGAGGGTATGGTGATTGTGGGTGAGCATGGTGTCTTAAAGCAAATGCAAATAACAGGTCCCACTGCCTGGAAATGTCAGAGAGCTAAAATGTTGAAACAAATTGTTGATATTCAGGGTCAAAAATATAATACCAAACTAAGGTTTTTTTTAATGAGGATCAGTACTAAAGGCTAACTAAGTGGATAAAAAATATAAAGACAAAATTAAAACTAACTAAAAACATTTTTAAAGGGCAAATCCCCCAAGTTAATGCAATCAAACCTACCATCATGAATATTTTAATATAGATAAAATATCTTTGGTAATAAAAACTAATTTTACTGAGAAACCCAAAGAAAGATAATTCTTTTGTTTGTAATAATTAAAAAATTATTTATCTTCTCAGTTTCATTTTTATATAACTTCTTTTCCCCCCAAAGATATTTATTTGTTTTTAGAGAGGAGGGAAGGGAGGGAGAAAGAGAGGAAGAGAAACATCAGTGTGTGGTTGCCTCTTGTGTGCCCCCAACAGGGGACCTGGCCTGCAGCCCAGGCATGTGCCTTAAGTGGGAATCTTTGGTTTGAAGGCCAGTGCTCAATCCACTGAAGCACACCAGTCAGGTCTCATTTTTATATAACCTTTTTGATGTGTTGGAGCAGTGCCCTCCTTGTAAATCTCTACTATTCTTAGCCTAAACTATATTATTGAAAACAGGTTATCTTGGTTTCATTTCTAGTATTGACAAGTTTAAGGAATAATGCTGGCTATCTTCCTAAATTTCTCTGTGTGCTCTTCTTACCTACAAGTTTGAACTAAATAAATAATCGATGACATACCATAAATACGTATGTGGCAAGTCTGCTCATGCTATTTCATAATATTAGCTTATGTTAGTTCAGTCTAGAATTATGGGGATGTAAAAGAGATAGAGATAAATTCTGTAGCTCAATACATATTTTAGAAAGGACGAAATTAAAGTCCTCAAGAAGTCATGCATATTGTCCGCAATCCTACTGTTTAGAGTGATAGAAATGGAAATAGAATTATGGTTTCCAGACACTAGCATGATATTTTCCCTACTAAAATGCAACAGGTTCTGACATTGGAGACTTAAAAACCAGAGAGAGAGAGAGAGAGAGAAAATAGAATAGATAAATCATGAAGAAAATACTGCATTTTAGAAAACAATGTAAGCAAAAGTTTCTCAGTTAAAAATCAAATTACAAAGGGAGTACTAGTGTTTCATAGAACATTCTGAACAACAAAGTCTATTAAGTCTATTGTAACTTTCAAGTGGCATCTTCTTGATTAAATTTCTCAGTGAAATTGTATAGGGTTAGTAAATCCCATAGCACTATGATCAGACATCGTGATGATCAAATTAAAGGGCTTAGATGATCAAAATGTTTGTTGAATGAATGAATGAGTTCTCTCAGCTACTGAACCCCACACTCCAGCACTGAAAAAGAGTAAAGAATTTCCTCACTTTCCTTGGAAACAGTGAGTTTACTTCGACTCTTGCTGTAGGTCTCAAAATAAATAACCATTAGTTCTTTCTAGAATCCTGAAAGATTACTAAGCCAAAACACAGAAACACCAAATTACAGACAACAGACTGAAAGTTTTATAATAACAAATATTATCAGTAGGGGACTTCAACTATAATTTCCTCTGAAGGAGATGATTATCACAGATTAAACAGGACCAAAGAGAATAAACACTTCAAACTGACAGCAGCCTATTGGAGTAAATCTGCAGAAACCCTAAGTGATCAATTAGTCTGAAAGTCTGACAATCACCCTGAGTTTCAAAGCTCTCACAGGTCAGTCAGGAACTGGGAGGGAATTCCAAAACAGACCGTGCACCAACTGTGACATACAACAGGAAGCAGGCCAATCTTTCAACAGGATGTTGAAACAAGTTTATATAAAGCACAGTTGAATTTTTCAAATCAATTTAAGCTTCTTCCTCCAATCTAGTCTTTTTTTCTAAACATCAAAAGAATCAGATTTTAGTGACTTAAAAGAAAGCTCTCTCTCTAGGTTTTTCACACTTGAATATTTTCACAGTCAAACAAAGAAACGCCTAGGAACATGAAAGCTCAGCCTCCCCAATAACAACCAACTTGAAACTTGATCGGAATTCAAAGCCTGAAATGCTACCATCAGCTTAATTACAGCTGATTTAAGCAATTCCTTTCTGAGTGAATAGTCTAGATGAACTGGGATTTTATCATAAACTATTTAAACCAGTATTAGGAAACCCTGAAAGATATTTTTAAAAGTAACTTAAATCAATAAAAATTCTTACTTCTTTTGGACTGAATTTATTTTTATAATATTTCTTTAATTTGAGATTGATTGATCTGTCTGACCAATCCTTAAATGAATATATCACTTTGTATTTACATTTAAAGTCAAATTAATGCCAAAGCAAATTGGATTTCTTGGCTTCTTATCTGTGCACACTTCTAAGCAGCACAGAACTGAAACAATATTTATCCATTCACTTCATGCTCAAAATGCTCACACTATAAATAGAGTCAACACTTCATTAAAGGAATCCTCAAGAGTATATTCATAAAGTGTTGATCTCTGCTATAGTTATGTTTTTCTAATTGGCTCTTGCTTTATTTCCCGAAGACAAATATTGCTAAGTGTTACAAATGCGTCAAAGGTCAAATGACCATGTAATTTATCATCTAAATCGGGCCACTTTTGAGAGTGAAGGGGGGTGCTATGAGTAATTAGGCCAGGACCACAGGTGCAAACTGGGCTGACTCAAGGAAATCAGGCCTGTGGGTACCTTGTGCCTCAGAATCCAAGTAAGGACACACATTTTCATTTTCAGGTCTTCTGAGTGTCTCAGAAATGCCCCTAATGAAAACGGCCTTTGCAGTCCAAGTCCTCAGGTGCATGTTCTACCTGCTGCTACCTTCCCCAGCAGCATGTCCCCTCACTTACCCGACCACCATGTCCTTGGGCCCAGCGGTTACAGTACAGATCCCATCCTCGCAATGCTTCCCCACCAGGCTGTGTGCATGCAGGTGGATGCTTTTTCCATTTGTGACCAACTGAACAATAACCTTGGCAGGTCCCACATAGTTGCAGATCTGTGTAAGAAGCACATTTCAAAAGTTAGTATGTTAGACTATATTGCAATGTAGAAAAATGCTTAGGACAAGTCAGTAAGTATAAAAAATATGATACAAAATTAAGCATACCTATACATATATGACCACAGCTGTGTTTTTAAAAACACATGATGAACAATTGATGGGATGGAAGTAAATCAGAATGCTAATGGTTGTTTTTGTGCACGTGGAGGACCTACTCCAGGTTGGAACATCCTAAAGAGGATGTTGTGAAGTGGTGGAGTATCCTCTTCCTATTAACCAAGAACGCATTTTCACCTGCACCCTCATCATAATTTTTGGTCATAGCAGCCGAATTAAATACCTGTCAGAAGGGAACTGGGATTGAAGGATAGTGGAAATCAAAGGAAGGAGAGAGGTGAGCAGGAGCAGAGCATCCTATGTATGTGCCACGAGACTGGGCAGGAGGGAGTATTGCCAGGGACCTGGTAGTGCAGGTCGACAAAGGAAACCCAAGCTCACAGCCTGGGCCTGCGGTGTTTGTTAGGATACTTCAGCCTAGCACTCTCTGCTGTGACCCCTGATAACTGAGTTACATATGCCCAGGTCAGAGTCCATTTCTTCAGTTCAAATATGTGTACTTCCAAGGTGTAAATTCTTAGATCTGACACCTATTTAGCTCTTATTTTATAAAATCAGGTTTTCCATTTAAGGTAACTTATCTTTTTTATTGTTATATTGTTAAAATGATAATAAAAGCAATAAAAAGGAAATAGCATGGGGATTATTACATTTAAAAAAAATTTTATTTGTTTTTTAGAGAGAGGGGAAGGGAGTGAAAAGAGAGAGAGAGAAACATCAATGTGAGATAGGAACATCAATTGGTTGCCTCTTGCATGCCCTGACCTGGGGCCGAACCTGCAACCTGACTGGGAGCCAGTGACCTTCTGCTTCATGCGATGATGTCCAACCAACTGAACCACACCGGTCAGGGTGATAATTACATTTTAAATGAAAAGGTTTGGCACTCTTTCTCCTCTAGTTGGTCCTCAGACCCCTGGAGCAGACCACAGATTTCTTACTCGAGAAAGCCAAACACGAAAATCATATTAGCAGAAAAGACTAATGGCTTTATTGTTACCTTCCTGAATCCAGAAGTCAGAATCCTGTCATAACTTCAGCCAAACTGTAGGACATGCACTATATCTCCTCAAATGGTGACCAGCCCTCCTAGTTTGCCTAGAACTGACAGGGTTCCTGGTACATAGAACTTTTAGGATTAAGAGTTGGTCACCCTGCCTCCTAAGCTCACATTGTCTCTTTTTGAGGAAGTGCATGGCTTAAACCCAATCTTCCAACTATACCATCACTAGAAATATTTTAATCTGCACAAACATTCTTTAGGTCAGAAGGGAAAGGAAGTATTGGGTTGGGCAAAAGTTTGTTGGGGTCTTTTCCATAAGATGGCTCAGTAGCCTTTAACTTCATTTGAAACAATTTTGTTAGGTTGTATTGTGACAGTCATAACAGCGTGCATTTAGAAAACTTATCAAAATTGGTGAATTTTTGTGTAGCCATTTTAATATTGAATATGGAAGAAAATAAGCAACATTTTCAGCATATGATGCTTTATTATTTCAAGAAAGGTAAAAACACAACTGAAATGCAAAAAAAGATATGTGCAGTGTATGGAGAAGGTGCTGTGACTGATCAAATGTGTCAAAAGTGGTGTGAGAAATTTCATGCTGGAGATTTCTTGCTGGACGATGCTATACATTCAAATAAACCAGTTGAAGATGGAAGTGATCAAATCAAGACATTAATAGGGAACAATCAGTGTTATACCACACAGGAGATAACAGACATACTCAAAATATCCAAATCAATAAAGTTACTAGTGAAAATGAAAAGTGTATCTTTTCTTTTATGGAAAAACTAAATGGAATTTTTGCCAACCCAATTAATACGAATCCCATCTAGCAAACTCGAGGAAGAATCTATACTTGCCAATATAATTTCTTGTAAACAGACAGAATCCCTTTCAACCAGTCTACTTCTATAACATAATCAAATAGATTCAGATTCCACTGATGCAGGGTTTTGTTAGGATTTTTTCAGTATGGATTTTTACCCAATCCAATCTCTCATTATAAGAGTTGAGGAGAAGCTGGTAAGAGCTGAGATTATTCCCCAGAAGGTTTCAGGGAGAGCAGATCACCTCCCCCTACCCCGCCCCCAGCAAAAGACAAACTCCTCTCTAATCAACAGTGTTGCTCCCCTGGAAACCTCAGGGCTTCTCTGCCTGAACCCTGACTCAGAGCTGATGCAAGAGTTTGCTTCCGAAACTAACAGCCCTTCCCAGGCAGCAGGGCCACCAGTGGGAGTGGTTTCCAATCCTTGCAGAGCAAGCTAATCACAAAGAACATTTAGGAGTTAATAAGGTTTTGACCACCTCAAAGCAGAAATAAATAATTTTATAAACACACATAGCACTTTAAAAAAACCTCTGGGCATAAAACTAATTATGAATTTAGTGCTTTCCCTCGATAACAGGCAGAAAGTCTTTGCCCTTCAGGGCAGGAGAGGGCATGAAAGGTTCTGGGTTTGCTCCAAAGTTGGCTGTTGTCCCTATATTCTCCCTGGATCACTGACGCCAGTTTTGTGCCTTTGGTGCAGACATCTGAAATCAGTCTCTTTTGTGATGACATACTCTACAGGGACACCTTCAGGAGTCAATGAACAGTGAAAGCAGAGATGCACAATGTAAGGCATGAGGAGATGCTTCACTTGGGTGAAATAGGGTAGGCTTTCCACTTAAGCAGGACACCAGAAGCAATCTAGTGATAAAAGCCCAGTCAGTTTGGATACCTGGGCCCTTCGGTGTCACCACTATGAAGGAATCAGTCACTGAAGGAAAGAGGTGGGAAGTGTCCTCAAAAAGTACTCACATCTTTTTCTTGCTATTTACTTCATGATCAATGCCTGACAAGAATGAGGAACTGAGTAGTCTCTGAGGTAAAGGTATCTGAAAAATTTGTCAGTGACTAATGTGGTATCTGAGCCATTTGAAAGAGCTCAAGTCGCCACTGCATCATCTGGTTTTTACACAGACCACAGGGTGAGGACAGGGAGGCCCCTGGGTTTTGTGGACTTTCCAAAATACTGACTGAGAGAAGAAAGCTGAAGTGTGAAACAAAAAATAAATATGACATTATTTTCAAATTATATGGCAAATGAGGACAATGAGATTCTAGTGTGTGTGTGTATGTGTGTGTGTACTTTATAAAATGCCACAACAGCTGAGAACTATTTGCAGTTGATTCAGAAATTCATTTGTTCTTTGGAGAATTTGGTTATTTTTATTCAGCCTCTCTCTTACTTCTTTGAGTAGTGGTTCCCTTGAAAATTAAGTTTATAGAAAGCAACTGTGACTTACAGAGAGAGGTTGGATTATTTTTGAAAGTGTCTGAACATATCAGGCTCTTAATTAAACATTAATGGCTGAAACACAAGTTTTCAGTTGTAGCCAAGGAGACAAAGATGACAACTTGAGTAATCAGCTATCAAGTGGACAGTTAAGAGCGAGTACTTGATAGGAAGAAGAGCAGCTGTGTAGTCTTGGACAGTGTTCAATTCCTCAGCTGTAAAATGGAGATAATAATAGTACCTCACAGGTTTGTTGTGAGGATGAAATACACTAATGCATGTGAAGTCTTTAGAACACTATCCAGTAAGTAACAGTAGTACACAAGTGTTAATTACTACCTTATTTATTACTATAAGGTACTCTTCTACCTAGAGATCTTTAACTAACACAATTGCCCTGAGATGATTTTTTTAAAAATCCTGTCTAAAGGCAGGTGGCTAGTATAAATGACTAATTAAAGCCACTTTTATTCCTAGAGTAAGTCTATTCTCTAGAATGCCATATTTTATTAGGCTTTATTAATTTTCTAGTAATAATTATGTTATTTAGTAACAGCTATCATTTTGGGGGGTGCTCAGGATTTTGTGGCTTCCTTGATGAAATTAAGACTTTCTTCCAGGAGCTTTATGACTCACAGGCTAGATCTGCTTTTTTGAGTAAGAAATAGAAATCAAGGTCTCATATAATACCAAACTTAGTCATATCACCTCCTTTTATTTAAAACAACTCTGTTATGCTCTGGCAAAGTACACGCTGATTCTTTAAAAGTGATTAAGAGAAGTAGTCGAGAATTTTCTGGGAATTAGAATTTGAAATGTCCATTTTACTTGCTGAGTAAATGTGAACAAATCACTTTGGCAGAATGTAAAGTCAACATGAATGTAAGACATGACCCATGAAGTAGTTCTTTCCTGCTTAGTTTTTCTTGTGAAGTGATGATAATGATGATAATTAAAGAGGAGGAGGGAAAAAAATCCACAGTTTTCAGACAGGAACTTTATTTGTGTACCTTACTTTGCCCTATATTGCTAAAGAGCAGAGCAATGTGGTTAATTTCAAGAGCTCAGAAGCCAGGCTGTGGGGCTCGAATCCCTCTGTTGCCACTTACTGGGTGAGTCAACAGGGAAAGATGGTTAACATCTCTGAATATCAGTTTCTCCATCGTCAGAATGAAAGTAATCACACACTTTATTTCACAGAATTGTTTTTAAGGATTCAGTGAGTTGATACATTACTTAGAACCTAATGGGATTAGCAATTCAAATATCAACTCTCCTACCCTGGTTATTACCTCACTGATAACCAAAATGTATCCATTTTGTCAATGAGGATTTATTAAGTCCCTCTATGTTTCACGCCCTGCAGTAAGTCAGGGAATGAAGGGATACACAGTGAGTACTAAAGTGATTCAAATACTGTTCTGTTCTTATGAGAATTAAAGAGTGGGACTGATACTAATCAAAGAATCTCACCAATAAATGCAAACGCGTACCAGTGAAGCACTGACAAAGGACATAGGCTGTAGGGATCTGACTGGGTCAGGAAGGATGAGAAAGCATCCTAAGGGAGTAATGAGGGCTGAGCTCTGGAAGAAGAACAGGAGTAGAACAAGGGAAAGGGTGAGTAGGAGACGAATGGGCTGGAAACAGTATTCTGGACAGGCCTAACAGCATGGTGAGTCCTACTTGTTATCTCCTTAGTCACACTCACCACCATGTCTCAGGGTTTCTTTTAAGTGGTTCCTACCACCTGGGGGTGTCCCTGCCTTCTCTTCTTTACCTAGAACCACCTATTCCTCAAGGGTAAGATCTAATTCTGATTCTTCCATGACACTCTCCTCACCACTTTAGACCACAAAACTACACTGCTATCCCTTGTTCGGGGAATGCCACGGGAGTCGGGAAGGAAAACTACAGGCAACTTACTGCAATGAAAAATGGTAAAACCAATTGGCAACTGTAGGTTATTTATTGTCTTATCTCTCTTGTTTGTTAAATTCCCAGCATACAGACATTTATATGTACTAACTTACTATTTTTATGGAAGGGACGGGAAGGAAACATGTTAACTCAGCCAATCTTCACATCAGCCCCGCGGGGTTGGTTGTGATACCCCACAGCCAAGGGAACTGAGGCACATTAAGATGAAATAAACTGCCATCATTTCTATAACTGGATTGAACTTGGGTCTGTCCACTTACAAAGCCCATTCACAGTTTGCATTACACAGGGTGCCACGTGGCTTGATCACTGCTTCTTTTGTATGTCAGTCTGCCCAGTGTTCTGTAGCTCTCCTTTGCCTACCACAGTGCTGGCACATGACAGTTATTCCTGAAAAACCTGTTTGCTTGGTTTTTGTCAGTGTGTGTTGTGAGAAGGAGGTCTCAGACGGAGAGAGAGTTGTGACGAGGCAGAAGTGCACTCTTGCAAGGAAGCCTCCTTCATAAAAACATCATGCCACAGACATTACTAAACTATGCATTGATTCTTCTTTGTTAGATTGAAAGTCGGAATATAAAATGAAGAAGAAGAGGGAGAGGATGGGGAAAAGGAGAGTGAGGGGGGAGAGAGAGGAAAAAGGAGAAGAAAGGAAAATAGAACATTGTTCTCATAATATATCTTCTCTCAGTGAGGAAAATGTCAGATTTTATTGGTCCTTATTATTTGTTGAGCACCCAGTAAGTACAGAATAACCTTTATTAATTAAACAAGATAGTACGGAACCATGTCTAACACAGTTTCTGGCACAGAGTAGGAAGATGCTCGGTAAAGTTAGGTTTTTTGGTAAGATTAGGTGTTTTCTTTTTCTTTTTCTTTTTCTTTTTCTTTTTTTTTTTTAAGGCAGGGGACTTCAGGTTGATCCAATCTGGGGTCAAAGACCAGCTCTTTCTTCTTCCAGCCCAGTGGCCTTACACAAGTGAGATAACTGCTCCGAGCCTCATGTCCCACATCGTCACGCGACCTGAGAGGTCTGTTGTGTGCATTGCACAGTGCCTGGCACACGGCAGGTACCATGGCAGCACCAGCCGCGCTCCTTCTCTTTTATTTACAAATAGCCTGGGCCATCCCTGGGCCTCCCAATGACCCAGTAAGGTAGACCACGTTCGCACTATCACCCCATTTTAAAGATAATAAAACAGACATTCAGACAAATTAACAAGTGACATAACACAAAGTCAGACAGACAGGACACGGAGGACGACCTTGGGAGTCACCCGGAGTCTTCTGAATGTAAGTGTGGCGATCTTAGTACGGTGGGACGGCATGAAAATGTCCTCTGTGGCCCACTTGCTGTGGACAATAGGGTTTTTTTTACAGAAAGTGCTCCTGGATCTGTGTTAATATGCTCACATTCTTTCACCTTCTTCAATGTCCTACCTGTCTGACCAACAGCACATATGGTGCAGATGTTAGGCTGGGATTAGAAGGGCATTGCCCCATTTAATACAAGTAAACAGGCCAAGAGGGTCTCATCAACTACACAGAGAAGACAAATAAAATCTCTGTATACATATAACTCTACTATAAAAGTGAGTTTTCTATCATACTTTAACCTGAAAAAGTTTTTTCTTTTTGTTGCTGCTCTGTTTTAATTTTGAGTTTCATTACATCAAATATGGCTTCTTATAAATCACCCTTCTTTCAGCAAATCAAGTACTGTAGTGCACTATTGCTACCTCCAAGAATTTCTGGAAACTTGTACCTCAACAGGTGTCATTACCTCATTAACAAATTATAACTAAATTCTTACCCTTTGCATAGCCCAATTATCCATGGTTGCAAAAGAATATGGGAGGTGCAGACAACAATTTGTAATTTATAGATGACTGTGTTACAAATGTTCATTTATAAAGCCACTTGTATTGGGAACTTGAGTTTACTCTTAACAGAAAATGAAGTTTAACGTAGTGGTATTCTGGTACGATTTCTTCCCTATATCTTTTACCCTCCTTACTACACTATGTACATTCTCAAATTCTTTTTCTGAACAAAGCATAAACTATGTAATATGTAGTCAGACCTCCAAAAGACATCCAGAATCTGACCACTTCTCAACCCTCCACTGCCACTCACTGGTTTCAAGCCTCCAGAATCTGTCTCCTGAGTTTTTGCTCCTGAGTTTCTCATGCTACTATGTAAGTTTACCTAACTTGGGTAAGGCCCACTTCCCCACAGCCCTGAGTGATTCTGTTCAAGTCAGGTCATGCCAGTTTTGTCACTCAGCTCAAAGTACTCCAAAAGCGAAAGCTGTTGAAGTTGAATAATTAGTTCCACAAGGGGACTCATATTATTCTGTGTATATATGATTAACATTTTCCATATAAGAAGTTAAAAAATAAAAAACAACCCAAAGCCTCCAATGCCTTTCCATCTTAAAAGCCAAAGTCTTTACTACAGCATATGAGACCCTGGGCGATCTAACCCTCCTCTTTTTCTTTGATTTTGTTTCTTATTAATCCTAGGCAGCCACATCAACCACCTTGCTGTTCTTGACCTCACCAGCTTAGCTTCCACCTGGGAGCTCCTGTGTTTGCTATGTCTTCTGCTAGACCCCTCTCTCTGTATGTTCTCTTACCTTCCGTCAGGCTTGGCAGGAATGCCCTTCTTTCAGGGAGGTTTCCACAGATCACCCACCCCTTTGCAAATAGTAACCATGCCCACACTCCAATCTCTGCACTCTCTCCTCCTCTTCCCTGCTTTCTTACTCTCCCTGTGTTCACGACTATTTAAAATGCTACACATTTTACTAGTTTTCATTGTTTCCTATCTTCCACATGAGAATAGAAGCTCTATAAATATGGGGATACTGATTTCTTTCCTGTTATAACCCCAGTGCTTACAATATTTGTCATATTGTGGGCATTCATTAATTAATTCTTTAGTGAATGCATGATTAAATAAGTCGTGATTAAAATGTTACCTATGGAAGGCAATATATGACAATATAAAGAGTTGTATTAGGTAGGGGAGAAAAAATAAGGTAACTGTATTCTTTCTTTTATTATTTTGTCTTTTCAAAAAAAATGGCTAGATCCTAGTGTAACCTCTCAGAAGGCTAGTTACAATAGGATGTGATTATTACAGACCAGAGCAGGACATCAGCCTATGGGGGCAGAGGGTGCCTGTGAGAGGGATCTAACCGCTGAGGGGTGGGTAGGAATTCCAGGGGCTGTGAGACAGTGAAGGGAAGGTGACTCTTGAATCATCACCCTTGGAAAAACAAGGTAGCACCCCTCCTTTCAAAGTCCAAGACACCCCTTGTTTTTCCCTCTTCCCACCCTAATTGCTGTTGCCCATAAGGCATTCTCCCACTATTAAGTCTTAGTACCTCAAACATTTTCTTTATTTCTTGCCTTATTATCGCCCTCGGAGACCCAGGATTCACATTTCTGATTCACCCCAATTTCACATCCTCTTACTCCTCAAATGTGAGGCACTTTCTATGACGTTCACCCTGGTGACTGACAGAAGAAACCACCCACAGGACCTTATCACGGTGACGCAGTGCGGGGCCACACCTCCGAGATCTCAAACCGCTGAGCTCCCTTTCAATGAAGAGCGCAGGCTCAGAGTCCGACAGACCTGCTCTGAATCCTGGCTCCTGCAATTGTTGCTAGTTGTTGCTAGCTGTGCACCCCTGGGCTAGTTAGCTTTTTTGACTTGTTTTCCCACCTGTATAATATGAATGCAAACACATAATCTTCGACTTTTCATGGAGATAATTTAAAGTGTCTCAAGTTAAATGACTGTGATTTTTATCTCTTCATGCCTAAAGCAGATATCTGCAGTTGAGATTTCCTCTGACTTCAATGAGAAGATGGAAACCATGGCATGTGTGTCTCTTCAATCTCTCTTCTCCTTACCATTACTCAGGCTCGAAATATTCCTACTATTTCACATATCCTCTCCTAATGCAGAGAAATGGAGATTTGTCTCCTTTTCCAGGCCTAACCTCTCTGGTTTTGCCCTTAATGTCATCCTTATTCCATACCTCCTTGAATTACCCTCCTCTGCTCCTCTCCAGGGGACCCTTCCCTTTAGGCCACAAAACATGTACACTCTTCTCTCTTACTCCACGGAACCCTTTCCTGATAATGGTGATGACAACTGTAATAGTTAGCATTTACTGAAACCTATGGGCCAGGCATGACACCAAGATCTACAGAACCAGTCTTTCATTCTACTGTCTCTATAATTCAATGAAAAAGGTTCTTAAAGGGTACTTACACCTGCTTGAGTCCCTTTCTCTTTTTCCTGACCACATATGCAAGAAAAGCTCTAATCCCCAAGGCTGAAACTCCTACTTAATCTGTAGCCCTTTGCAAATGAAAAATGCTTAAAGGTCGTGATTGACTCCATGTTTCCAAACCCACTAGCCATTTCTAGTTCTTCATCTTACTTAACTTCTCTGAAACCACGGATGCGTTACCATTCCCTCTGTGAAACTCTCTCCTCACACTTCATTGGACGCTTCCGTGAAGGCACTCTTTCCCTTCCCCAAAGAGAAGTCTTGCCAGATATCTGTCCTTGGTTCATTTCTAATCTTCACCATGATCGCTCTCTTGACACTTTTATCTAGTCTCTCAGATTTAATTACTACTCCATTCAGATGCTTGTAACTGAAATCTCATGTGCTTAATCTCCTGTCTATAACATCTTTCCAATTCACCTTGCCCAAGACTGAACAAACTGTCTTCCTTCTGAAACTTACTCTACCCAATTAAATGGAGCACCACCTTCTAAGCTATTGCACCAAAATCCTCCTTTCATCTTGGAGTCCTCTGTTGTCTTCTCTGTGTGATCAGTTGCCAAATTCTGGCCAAGTGGCACCCCTGCACCCTGACCTGTGTCGCTTTCCTCTATTCTCATTGCCTTAGTTTATCTATCTCAGCCCTAACTCTGAGTTTAACTCAGGAAGAATCACTGCAATTCTTTACACTGGTGTTTCTGTGCCTTTGCCTTTTGCTAATATCCCTTAGCATATTACTACCAGATTTATATTTCTGAAGCATAATGCTGATTAGAGCATATTATTTATATATTAAAACTTAGATGATCTATCCATTTCCTACAAAATCCAGTCTAAATTTGCAAGCCTTGTACGATTTGGCCCCATTGCACCTGTCTAGCCTCACTCCCACTTTCCCTTTCTTACACTGCTCATCCCGCAGGGTCAGTCACCATTTCCATTCATCTTCACAGACTTCTATTTTTGAGCCATTGCTGCTGATTTTTCTGCTTGTGCTGCGTTCTCTACTTAGGTCTGTCCTTTCAAATTTCTACCTTTCTCTTGAGATTCAGCCCAAAATGCAATTTCTGCCTCAAAGTCTTTTATGAGTACCCCAACTAGCAGGCTTGTGTAAGTTTATCTTTACTTAAGAGACATTTGATCATTCATTCTTTCCCACAAAAACTGTTTGGTCCAGAAAATACTACATGGCAGCTATAGGTGCTGGTTATCTAGTGGTGAATAAAACAAACAATATTACCACATTTCAGATATTTAAGGACATTTTTAGTTCTTCTATTAAACGAATTGATCCTTGAGGACAAAGGCGCTATTCTTGTTTATATTTCTCCAGCTCCCAGCACAGAACCAGTGCCTATATTTAGCCAATACTTATTTAAAGAACTAATGCCTGAATAAATCCAGGCTACTCTGAGGAAGAAGGGAACAGCAAAGTGCTGAAAAGCTCTGGGCCACTTTCGAAAGGATGCTAACTGCAGGGCCCAGCACATTATCCTGTCTTAAGCTCTATTGAAGGGTTACTGTCATGTGACAGGGTGTGCCTCACTAATATAGCTATAAGGTACTACCTGGGGAGTTTCTGAAAAGTCCTGGCAAAGGTGAGTACATGAAGCCAACTGACCTGTGAATTTTACTAACTCCTTGGCCTAAAATTGCAGTTGGGAACACCTAACCCTGGCACTATTTTTACTTATAAAAGGTTATTATTATTTTTTGAAGCACCTGTACTCCCTCAGGCTTTTCTAATGAAAAAACTAACTTTCATTTATAGACAGGCTGGTGGCAGAGATGCTAAAACATCTTTAACTTTTATAAATTCAATTCTCAGGTAGAACTTAACCCTGACATACAATTTGCCATTGTGCTCAGGTTTGGCCAAGGTGATAAGATATATGGGAAACAACCATCAAAGGTTGGTTCCAGAGGTACAAGACAGTAGCAGAGTAGGTGGATGTTACATTCATCTTTTCCCTGGACTAAACTAGAATTACAATGAAATTATTAGAGCAATCAACCTGAGTAACTAACTGAAGACTAGCTGAAGAGGAAACTTATAACCAAGAATTGATAGAAGCCACATCAAGAGTGACAGAAAGGATGGAAATGCTAAAAGGACTGGCCCTGTTCCCATGAGCAGTGGCTGAGATTCTGGAGGGATATCTTGCTGCAAGGGTTTCCCCTAAAGGGAGTGGGGTCTTAACCCCAAACCAGGCTCCCTAGCTCAGAGCACCAGAGCTGGAAGAAGTGCCAACATAACATCTGGCTGTGAAACTCAGCAGGGATTCTATCCTTTAGGGAGAAACAAGAGTCTGCTAGAGACACAGACAGTCTTAAAGGACCAACACACAAAATCTTGTTTGTAGCCACTCACCCTGGACTCTGGTGGAGGGAGGACAAAGCAGACTAGAGTTGTATTAGGAATGATTGAATTTTGTGGCTATGGAGAGAGAGAGATGAAGGGACAGCCCCATGCTGGGTCACTCTCCCAGACTGCAGATGCCATTTTTCTTGGGTGCAGCACTCCCCTCCATATGGCATCAGTCTGAGGAAAAGCAATAGCCCCAACCTCTGCATTCCCTGTAGCCCTACCCTGCAGAGATTGCACCCTGCTGTGGAGAGAGCTGCCTGGCCCATAGTGTAGAGGTCTGGGCAGACTCAGGGGGTGACAGTAACTGAGTTGTGTGGCTTTGGTGTGGGGACCATTACCCCCACTTTCCTATGAATCTGACTGGCACTTCCCCCTTATGGGAGATCCGCTAGCCCCCACTCTGGGCTCCCGGCAGCCCCACCCTCCTGACTTCTGGTGGCTCTGCCCTGGTGAAGTCTGGGCAGAATCTAGGACAGACTGAGTTGTGTGGCTCAGGGTGGGGGCACTGTCCCCATCTCTCCCCAAATCTGACTGACACTTCCTCCTCATGGGAGATCCACTAGTCACATCCTTTTGATTCCTGGAGTCCTGGCACCTGCGGAGATTGGATTCCTGGCAGAAACTGGGCTAGACTAAGCTGTACGACTTTAGGATGGCGGCCATGTTTCCCTTATACACCTGGATAGTGCAGAGCCCTCCCTTTATACAGCCAAACCTCGGTCAGTTTGGGCTTAATAAATTCTGCTGGCCTCACCCTGATGGTTCCCTGAAACCCTGCCCCACCACCAAGGTGTGTGAGCATCCAGCAGGTGGCAGCTAGACTTGGTATATGCAGGGATATTTGCTGAGAGGTCTCAGATCCAGCACTGACACCAAGTTTGAACCTGTACTGTCTGGTGAACACCACTTGCCCCTACCTGATGACTAACTAAGAACTTACCCCATACAACCTGAGTACCACCAAAGGCATTATGAGTGCCTGAGCCTAACAGGCTGCCAACAGGCAGGGCCAGGCAGAGGCAGATCTCAGAATGCCTTGGAATTTTTGCTGACCCGCCTCTGAAACCAGTGTTGGTAAAAGCTGTTGCTGGTGTGCAACTTGGTTCTTGCTATGCTCACCCAGGCCTAGTAGAGGCAGCCACAAACTCTGGATCAATTTGTAGCTCCAAGCAGGCGGCCCAGGACCAGTCACAGGCAGCATCTAACATTGGGCTGCCCACAGACCTTCCCAAAAGGCCACAGAACCAAAACACCTAGGGGCCAGCTTCAGACAACTCAGAGCAGGAGTCAATTAGCTTCACAAAAGACATATCAAAAGGGAGCTCTTGGGAAGCACAAGGCCCTGCTGAGGCAAATTCACTTCTGTGGTCAGCAACTGAACAGCAGCTCATACCCTGAGGTATGGGTCGATCTTGACAGTCAGCCAATGTAAAGGTCAACCTCACACACAAACAGGCCAGTGGAAATCAAGACTCAATTACAAAAGGGGCTGGCACATAACCCATATAAGGGATTTTCCTGGAGCACTCAGACCAGGTGCTAAAGGAGACTATGCCACTGGGTCCCACAGGACACCTACTACTTAAGGCTACCCTACCAATACTGAACGTCATAAAGACCTACCTAATATAGCAGTTTTCAACTGGTGTGCCATAAGAGGCACACTGGTGTGCTGCAAGAATTTTCAAAGCATTCAATATCTAACTATTTAGTCAGGGGCACTAACCTCTTTTCCTTTAGATTGTCAAACAGAAAATAACAACAGCCAACAGAACATTAGATGTCTGGTGTGTATAAATCAGAATTATACCTATTTTTTGCCAGATTGGCAAAATGAAAGAATAAGAGAAATTTCCTGAATAAAGGCTAAATGAAATGGAGGTAAGCAATTTACTAGAAATCGAGTTAAAAAATGGTTATAAGGATGCTCAAGGAACTGAGTGAGAACTTCAACAAAGAGAAACCAATCATAAAAAAGGAAATAGAAATCACAATAAAGTACCTGTCAGAAATGAATAATACAATATCTGAAATGAAGAATATACTATAAGAAAGAAATAGTAGGCTGATTGGAGAGGATCAAATCAGCAGTTTGAAAGACAAAGTAGCAGAAAACACTCAATCACAGAAGCAAAATGAAAAGCAAAATTTTTTAATGAAGATAATTTAAGGGACTTTTGGGATTACATCAAGATTAACAACATCATATCATAGAATTAAGTACCAGAAGAAGAGAGAGAGCAAGGGATTGAGAACCTATTTGAATATATAATGACCGAAAACTTCCCTAATCTGGTGAAGACAAAAGTCACACAACTCAAGGAGGTGTACAGAGTCCCAAATTAACCCAAAGAGGCCCACACCAAGACACATCGTAATTAAAATGGCAAAGGTTAAAGACAAAGAGAAAATGTTAAAGCAGCAAGAAAAAGACAGTTAAGTACAAGAGAGCTCCCATAAAGCTGTCAGTTGATATCTTAACAGAAACATTTCAGGGCCAGAAGGGATTGGCACAAAATACATAAAATGATGAATAAAAAGGACCTGCAACCAAGATTACATTACTCAGAATGACTATCATTTAAAACTGAAGGAGAAATGAAGAGCTTCCCAGAGAAGAAAAAGCTAAAGGAGTTTGTTAGCACCAAATCAATATTACAAGAAATGAGAAAGAGCATCTTGAAGCAAAAGAAGAGGAGAGAAGGAGGAGGAAGAGGATAAGGAGAGGGAGAAATAGAAGAAGAAGGAGGAGATAAAGAAGGAGGAATAGGAATAGAAGAAGGAGGAGGAGAAGAAGGAGGAGGAGAAGGAGGGAAAAAGAAGAACAAGAACAAGAAGGAGAAAAAGAGGAGGAAGAAGAATAAAGAGGAACATAGTTAAAAGAATAAAATAGCAGTAAATACATATCTACCACTAATCACTTTAAATGTAAATGGCTTAAATGCCCCAATCAAAAGACATAGGGTAGCTGAATGGATAAGAAAACAAAGTCCATATAAATGCTGACTAGAAGAGACCCACTTCAGAATGAAAGATACACATAGGTTAAAGGTTGAAAGGATGGAAAGAGATGTTTCATGCAAATGCAAAGGGACATAAAGCTGGTGTAGCAATACTTACATAAGACAAACAGACTTTAAAACGAAGGTTATAAGAGACAAAGAAGGACATTACATAATGATAAAAGGAGCAATCCAAGAAGATATAACCCTTGTGAACATTTGTGTACCCAACACAGGAGCACGTAAATATATAAAGCAAATCTTTTTTTAAAAAATAATTAATTTATTTATTTTTAGAGAGAGGGGAAAGGAGAAAGAGAGGGAAAGAAACATCACTGTGTGGTTGCCTCCCACTCACGCCCCCAACTGGGGACCTGACGTGCAACCTGGTCATGTGCCCTGACTGGGAATCGAACCAGCGACAATTTGTTCGCAGGCCGACGCTCAATCCACTGAGCCACAGCAGCCAGGATAAAAAAAAGCAAATCTTGATGGACATAAAGGGAGAGATCAATAGTAGTACAGTCATAGTAGGGGATTTTCACACCCCACTGACATCAATGGATAGATTTTCCAGACCAAAATAAGGAAACAGTGGCCTTAAATGACACATTACACTACATGGATTTAATTGATATTTTCAGAACATTTTACCCCAATGCAACAAAATATACATTCTTTTCAAGTGCACATTGAGCATTTTCTAGGATAAACCACATTAGGCCACAAAACAAATTTGAATAAATTTAAGAAGACAAATCATATCAAGCATCTTCTCTGACCACAATGGTATGACACTAGAAATCAATTATGAGAACATAATTGAAAAACAGAGAAAGATATGGAGGCTAAATAACATGCTCCTAAATAATGAATGGATTAACAATGAGATCAAGGGAGAAATAAAAAGATACCTTGAAACAAAAGAAAATAGTACAACCCCAAATCTATGGGACACAGGGAACGCAGTACTAAGAGAGAAATTCATATCATTATAGGCCTACCTCAAGAAAGAAGAAATATCTTAAATAAGCAATCTAACTTTACATTAAAGAAACCAGTAAAAGAACAACAAACAGAGCCCAAAGTGAGAGGAAAAGAAATAATAAAGACCAGAGAAAAAATAAAGAAAACAGGATCCAAAAATACAATACAAAAGACCAATGAAGCCAAGAGTTGGTTGTTTACAAAGATAAGTAAGACTGACAAACCTTTAACCAGACCCATCAAGAGAAAAAGAGGATTTAAATAAATAGAATCAGAAATGAAATACAAAGGATTGTAAGAAAATATTATGAACAACTAACTATATGCCAACAAATTTGACAATCTGGACAAAACGGATAAATTCCTAGAAAACTACAATTTTCTAAAATGGAATCAGAAAACCTGAATAGACCAATTACAACTAATAAAATTGAAATAGTAAAAAAAACCCAACCAACCAACCAAATAAACAAACAAAACTACCAACAAACAGATGTCCTGGACTGTATGGCTTCACGGATAAATTTTACCAAACATTTAAAGAAGGAATAACACCTATCCTTGTTAAATTATTCCAAAAAATTCAAGAGCAATGAGGACTCTCAAGCTCATTTTATGAGGCCAGCATTATTCTAACTTCAAAACCAATAAAGACACCACACAGAAAGAAAATTACAGGCCAATATCCCTGATGAACATAGATGCTAAATCATTAACAAAATATTAACAAACTGAATCCAGTAATACATTAAAAAGATAATACACCAAGAGCAAGAGGGATTTATTCCAGGGATGCAAGTTTGGTACAATATCTGCAAATCAACAAATGTGATACACCATACAAACAAAATGAAAGAATCAAATCACATGATCCTATCGACAGATGCAGAAAAATCATTCAATAAAATCCAGCACCATTTATGATAAAAACTCTCAGCAAAGTGGTAATAAAAGGAACATACCTCAATGTAATAAAGGCCACAGATAACAAAGTCACAGTCAACGTCATACTCAAAGGATAATAACTAGAAGTGTTTCCATTAAGACTAGGAACAAGACAGGGATGTCTGCTTTCAGCACTCATTCAACATAGTACAAAAAGTCCTAGCCACAGCAATCAAACAGGAAGAAAAAAATAAAAGGCATACAAATTAGAAATAAATAAATAAAACTGTCACTACTTTGGGTGGCATGATACTGTATGCGGTCTGTCCAGAAGGTATCCAGCCATGTAACATGAAAAACAGAGACATTTGTTGAAGATACAACCTACAGGAAACATTATATGTAGGACAATGATGCCTCAGTCCCCTTCAGAGTGGGCACCTTGGGGCCTCACACAGTTTTCCCAATTTTCATCAGCTGCCCCGTTGTATTTTCCTGAATATCATCAACAATCCGAAATCCCTTCCCTTTCAAAGGTGACTTTAGTTTTGGGAAAAGCCAGAAGCTGCAGGGCACCAAATCTGGGCTTTAGGTGGGCTTAGTACCTGGGTGATTTGATGTTTCACAAAAAAACAAAACAAAACAAAAATACCCTGCATGAGACATGATGCATGAGTGGGCATGTTGTGATGAAGTTGCCATTCACCAGTTGCCCATGGCTGCAGCCTTCTGAATTATCCAAATAGTTTCTGAGAAGGAATGTTCAAGCTTAAGGCAAAACTTGATGAAGATTTACTGCTATACTAGCTCAGTCATTTTGAATGTGACGGCCACACAGTACACATGCTCAGTCAACAGCGCCTCTGCTCCCACTGACTAGTACAGTAGAATGCACCCATGTGCATTCCAGTTCACTCTCCTTGGCTGCCAGGTTACATTGATGTCCTGCAAACTGTTCTTGTTATATTAACAATGGCTGGACTTTTTCCGGACAGGCCATGTTTATCAAGAATTCTTTAAAGAATGCACCAAAAAACTAAGAACTGAGAAATAAATTCAATAAAGTAGCAGGATACAAAATAAATATCTAGAAAGCAGTTGCATTTTATATACCAATAATGAACCACCAGAAAGGGAAATTAAGAAAAGAATCCCATTTACAATTGCATGAAAAAAAATTCCTGGGAATAAATTTAACCAAGGATGTAAAAGACTTGTACTTGAAAAACTGTAAGACATTGAGGACATTGAAGAAGACAGAAATAAGTGGAAGCATATACTGCGTTCATGAATAGGAAGAATTAACAGCATTAAAATGTTCATACCACCCACAGCAATCTATAGATTCAATGCAATTCCTATCAAGATACCAATGGTGTATTTCACAAAACTAGAACAAATGTTCCAAAAATGTATATGGAACCACACAGACCCTGAAATGCCACAGAACAGCAATATTGAGAAAGAAGAACAAACACATGGAGGAATCATGCTATCTTACATTAAACTATACTACAAGGTCATAATAATCCAAAGAACATGGTCTGGCATAAAAACAGACATATAGATTAATGGTACAGAATAGAGAGTCCACAAATAAACCCAGGCCTTTATGGTCAATTAATATTTGACAATGGTGGCATGAACATATGAGGGGGAACCCCCCCAAAACTGGAATTCATTTATAAAAAATTGTGTATTTATCCTTACATGTTTAAACTTCAGTCACCTTCAAAATACTCTCCATTTGATGGAATACAGCTATTGAGAAATTTTTTCCACTGCTTAAAACAGTTTTTGAATTCATTGATTTTGATGCCTTTTAGTACTTTTGTTCAGAGAAGGAAAACTCTGATTCCAAAAAACCTCCGCTGCCTTGCGGCATACCTCTTCAGGGGAAAGGCTAAGGGAGTAAACCCCGACAGAAAATCCAGAGCCGGAGTCCCTAAGGCGGTTTGACGTTGTAGTCAACACCGGCAACTCCTGCGGCGCACCTGAAGCCAAGCTGTATTGACTCCGTCTTTCCCTTGGACCCTTCAGCTGCGAAGAGAGGGGGGGTCTGCTGCATGGGCAACAGCAGACCCTCCATATCACCCTGCCCAGGCTCTGTAGCTTCAGCTTCACTGGAGAGGACACTCCAGCGTCATCGCAAGATGTCGATTCAACACGGGAGGAGACAGATACCGTGTCACTCCCGAGTCGGACTGCACAATCATTCTCGGCGGTGCAGATAGACACTTAAGAAGCTACACCATCGTCTCTCGAGACGGACGGCTGCCGACGACGAGTACTTTTGTCATTTTTTGTTTCACTTCTTTACCATCAGCAAAATGTTTCCCTTTGAGGATTTTTTTTTTTCATCCGGGGAAATACAAAATGTTTCTTAGGGCAAGACTGGGTGAATAGGAAGGGTGGGGTATGGGGGTCAGGCCATTTTTGGTCAAAAACTGCTAAACACTCAGCGCAGTGTGGGCAGGTGCACTTGTAAGCACCCATCATTCAATGTGCAAATGTATTGAAAGTCTTCAAAACAATTCACTGAAATGGAACGCAGCCTCTCACAATAACTCCAGCTAGAACACTGATACAGACAGGCTCCTAGAATACTCATCTAGTAGGGAAAGTCTGTACTACAATGAGCTCACCTTCCAGAAGATAATTCCTAGTTTTTGGGGTCCCCCCTTGCAATGGCGTAAAGATGTAAAGATAGTCTATTCAATAAATGGTATTTGGAAAATGAGACAGATATGTGCAAAAATAAAATAAAATTAAAACTAGACCACCTTCTCACACCATACATCATACAGAATAAACTCAAAATAGATTAAAAACTTAAATGTTAGACTCAAAATCATGAAAATCCTAGAAGAAAACATAGGCAATAAAATCCTGGACATTTCTTGTAGCAATATTTTTTCTGATATATCGCTTCAGGCAAGGGGAAAAAATAAACAAATGGGAGCCAATCAAACTAAAACGTTTTTGCACAGCAAAGGAAATCATCAACAAAATGAAAGGACTACCCAGTGAATGGGAGAATATACTGTATTTGCTAATAATACATCTGATAAAGGGTTAATATCCAAAATTTATAAAGAACTTATAAAACTGAACACCAAGAAAATAATCCAATTAGAAAATGGGGAAAGGACCTAAATAGACACTTCTCCAAAGAGGACATGAAGATGGCCAATAAACATATGAAAAGATGCTCAACATCACTAATCATCAGAGAAATACAAATTAAAACCACAATGAGATATCATCTCACAGCTGTCAGAATGGCTACCATCAATAAATTAAGAAACACCAAATGTTGGTGAAAATGTGGAGAAAAGGGAACCCTCATGCACTGGTGCAGCCATTGTGGAAAGCAGAATGGAGATACCTCAAAAAATTAAAAATGGAGCTGCCTTACGACCCAGCAATTCCACTTCAAAGAATTTATCTGAAGAAACTCGAAACACTAATTTATAGCATTATTTGCAATAGCCAAGATCTGGAATAGCTCAAGTGCCCATCAGCAAATGAGTGGAAAAAAAAAACTGGGGTACATTTACACAATGAAATACTACTCAGCCATAAAAAAGAAGGAAACCTTACCTTTTGTGAGAGCGTGGATGGACCTGCGAAGTATTATGCTAAGTGAAATAAAACAGTCAGAGAAAGACTAATACAATATGATTTCTCTTACATGTGAAATCTAATGAACAAAATAAACTTACAAACATAATAGAGACAGGCTCATAGATACAGAGAATAGACTGACAGATGTCAGAGGGGAGGGGGCTTGCAGGGCTGGGTGAAAAAAGTAAAGGGATTAAGCAAAGAAAAAATAAACCCTCAAAGACACAGACAACAGTATGGTGATCACCAGAGGAAAGAGGGGATGGAGGAAAATAGAAGAGGGTAAAGGGGGATAAATGTGATGGAAGGAGACTTGACTTGGGGTGGTGAACACAATACAATATACAGACAATGTATTAGAGAATTGTACACCTGAAACCTATGTAATTTTATTAACCAATGCCACCCCAATAAGTTCAATACATTTTTTTTAAAGGCTAGTTTCAGATAAAACAGAAGTGATCCTGGGAGAAGGAGAGGAGCTGCCTTGGCTTCAGGTGCTGTGTAATCTGGACAGTTGATCTTACTCACCATCCCTGCTGGTCTCTGCCCCCGCAGCTGCCCAGGAGGGCTTTCCCCAGCAGCACTCCAGGGCACAGCCCAACCTCCCACTGGAAACCAGTCCTAACTTCAATTGTCAGTCTACATTTTTAAGTCACTGAAAAATATCCCAGGAATGTGATACTAGGAAGCTTTACCAATCCAAAATTGTAGTTTATTTTCAAGTATGATTCCAAGTTTGGAGAAAACACCACAGTTTATAGAGTTTGAATTAGCCATGCTGAATATAAATACCTCAAAGTTCCTAAATTTGTGGGAAAATGTTCTCCTGAAATCTAAAACTTTTCAGTTAAAGACATTTGGGTTGGTTTTTACAAATTTAATCTTTAGTGCTCCAGTAACTGGCGGAAGTCCTAGTTAGTTACCAGTTACTGCTATGATGTTGTGTTAGTCACTTAACCTGTCTGGGCCTCTCAACTCTTCATTTGCAAAGTCACTAGACAGTGTCTATCTAACATGCCTTCCAGCTCTAACATTCTGATTCCTAGTCATCAGTCTAGGACACACAGGACAACACCCAAAGACCACATTTTAACACTGAAAACACAAGTTTAAAATCACAGAATTCCTGAGTTGGAAGGAACCTAATAGGTAAACTTAATTTTTAAATTGTCAACATTTCACATTTCATCACATTTAAATACTGGGAAAACATACAATGAACACTCAAATTACCTGGTGTTATGGGGCCTCTGATAGCATGAAAAATCAAAATTTAAAAACAAAGAAAAACCTTTATGTTAGGTAAATATTTCAACTTTATTTTAATTTTTAATTTTTTTAATTGTCACCTGAGGACATTTTCTCACTGCTTTCAGAGAGAGGGAAAGGAAGAGAGAGAAAGATCAGTGTGAAAGAGAAACACTGACTGGTTGCCTCTTGCATGCACCGGGACTGGGGATCATACACACCCAGACTGGGGATCGTAGGCACCCGAACTGGGAATTGAACCCGCAACCTAGGTACGTGCCCTGACCAGGAATCAAACCCGTACTCTTTTGGTAACGGGAGGATGCTCCAACTGAGACACACCAGCCAGGGCAAAAGATTTCAACTTCTGTCATTATAAACGATATTGAGTACCCAAGTGTGGGGGGAGAAAAAGACAAAGGAAAAAACACGAATGAGACATTTTAATTTACAAAGTTAAAAAAAATCCTTAAAAACTACATAAAAATAATTAGAGAGATCAGATCACATGTAAGGTATGACTGAAGTTTGTACAAAATAAAAAAATCAGGTTTCTGATTAAGAAGATGCTTTTTAACATTCTTGTAAAATAGTTTTAAAATTTCTCAACATATTATTTTGACCCCAACTTAATTTGAGATAGTTAAGGATATCTTCTGAATCTGTGATACTTAATTTTCCTTGAGATTAAGTATCACTGATATGTTAGAAATATATTCCATATTCATAGGTTGGAAGAATTAACACTGCTGAAATGTCCATACTACCTAAAGCAATCCACAGATTCAATACAATCCCCATCAAAATCTCAATGGCATCTTCCACAGAAACAGAACCACAACAAAAAATTCTCAAATTTGTATGATACCATAAAAGATCTCAAATAGTCAAAGCAACCCTGGAAAAAAGAACAAAGCTGGGTGTTTCACACTTCCTGGTTTCAAACTACATTGCAAAACTACAAAATTCAAAACAGTATAGTATTGGCAGAAAACCAGACACAGAGCCTAATGGAACAGAATTGAGAGCCCAGAAATAAATGCCCATATATGGGCAACTAATTTTCAATGAAGGAGCCAAAAAAAAAAAAAAAAAAAAAAAAAACACACAATTAACCCTTTGAGTGCCAACATTGCTGTGAGTGACGCTGACAAATTTTCCCAAAAGTGCCAGTGTTGCTCCCAGAAACTCTTTTTGATAGCTATAAATGTAAATAAACAATGGAATAATTCGTATTTTATGTTTTGTTCTCTTTTTTTGTACCTCAGGTTATAATATTGATATAACTTTTTCTCATGCTGATCCAAATTTTGAATTTTTTCACTTGTTCAAATATTGACATATTAATTCTGTTACAATTTTTACTTACATTTTAAACGGTCCTTTTAATTTCATTTATCTTTGCAATAGCAGAAACTAATAAGTGTACATGATATGATGCTTTATGTGTATTTGGATGGAAGAAGAACACTAAAGTATTGGAAGAAGGTTGTGTTCAATGTATTATCAAGAATGCTGCTGAATGCATACATTCTTCATAAGGAAAACTTTTTAGGTGGGAACAAACCAATGTCTCGATTGAACTGCAACACTTCCATAATAGAAGAGCTTGCCAGAGAATGACATGAGGTTAGAGACACTGTTAACAAATCCAGCAATGAAGAAAATCCACCAGGTCCCTCTCACGTATATGGCATAAAGATGCTTCCAGAAAGAAAGCTAAGATTTTGTAAGGAATGCTCAAAACCGGAAAGAAAAATCAGGTCGAGAACAGTATGTGAGAGATGTGACCAAGGGCTACACCCAAGATGCGTCAATAGCCACAAATGTTAATATATAAACATTTTACTATTATTGTATAGCTTTTGCATTTCATTTTTGTTTATAAACTGTTTTTCCTGTTGACATCTATTGATATATGTCTCTAGTGTGAATGCTGTTTGTGTTCATTTGTTTTTGTACATTATGAAGTATTTTTTCAAAAAGTTATGCAATATTTGGCATACTTCTTGCTTGTTATCCATGTTGCTATGTGTTTTTTCAAATTATAATTGTAGGTTTTATATTATGCCATATATTATACTTCAAAAGCCATACTGAAGGAAAGAATTTATTTTTTCTAAAATAATTGTTATAATGAAATAATTTTAATGCAATAAATTTTTTGCTAAATTGCATCAAGGAACACTGCTTACAAAAGAAGAGTATATTTACTATATGTTGTGAATTTTTCATCAAATTATTATGAATAATAATGTTTTTATAGACATTTTTCATAAACTCTGCATTTCTCAGCAAAATAGCCTGGCATTTCTCACACAAATTTTAGCAATTACACATGGCACTCAAATGGTTAAGAAAGCCTCTTCAATAAATTTTGGGAAAACTGGAAAGCCACATGCAAAAGAATGCAACTAGAATGCTATCTAACACTATATACAAAGATTATCTCAAAAATGGATCAAAGACTTGAATATAAGACTTGTAACAACAAAATACATAGAAGAAAACATAACCACTAAACTTATGGATCTTGGTCTCAGAGGGATTTTTGTGAACTTGACCCTAAAGGAGAGGGAAGTAAAAGCAAAAATAAATGAATGGGACTACATCAAACTACATATCTTCTGCACAGCAGAAGAAACCATCAACAAACAAAAAGACAACAAACTGAATGGGAGAAAATATTTGCAAATGCTTGCTCTGATGAGGGTCTAATATCCAAAATATATAAAGAACTCATACAACTCAAAGGCAACAAAACAAACAATCTGATTGAAAAAAAAAAATGGGCAGACAACCTGAATATATACTTTTCTAAGGAAGACATACTAATGGCCAAAGAGTATAAAAAGATGCTCAAATTTACTAGCTAAAAGGGAAATGTAGATCAAAACCACAATGAAATACCATGTCACCCCTGTTAGAATGACTATTATCAGTTAGACAAAAAAAAAAAAAATAACAAATGATGGAAAGGATGTGGAGAAAAGGGAACGCTTGCCCACTGCTGGTGGCAATGCAAATCAGTGCAGCCACTGTGAAACAGTATGGAGTTTTTATTTATATTTTTTAAATTAAGAATATAGCTGCCATAGACCCAATAATCCTTCTTCTGGGAATCTACATGAAAAATTTGAAAACACTTACAAAGATGTATGTACCCCCTATGTTCAATGCAGCATTATTTAAAATAGCCAAGAAATGGAAACAACCTAAGTGTCCTTCAACAGATGACTGGATAAAAAAGAAGTGGTACATATATATGATGGACTATTTACCCAGCCATCAAAAAGATAAGATATTGCCATTTGCAACAATATGGGTGGATCTTGAGAGTATTATGCTAAGTTATATAAGTTAGATGGAAAAGGATAAAAACTGTAATTTTACTCACATGTGGGATATAAAACAACAAGCAACAAATGCACAAACAGAACAAAGGAAATCAAGATATAGACTACAGAATGGTGGTTATCAGAGGGGAAGGAGGGTGCGGTGAGTATGAAGAGGGTAAAGTCAGTCAAATACATGGTGATGGAAGGAGATGAGGCTTTGGGTGGTCAGCACACAATAGAGTATACAGATGTATTGCGAATTTATACACCTGAAATTTATGTAATGTTATTAACCAATATTACCTCAATAAAATTTAATAAAAATTTTTAAGCCTTCAAAAAAATATTACTGAGTTCTTTCTTCTTAACAGTACACAATCACCCTCATTATATAGTTTTCTTGCTTAGAAAAATATTCTATCACTTTCACTGAAATCCACTAGAGATATAATTAAATAATTTGACTCTCAATGATTCAAAGTATTCAGAGACATCATTTTTAGTAGTATTTAATTTGTACTACTGTAAATACAGCTGCCTGTACAAGAATCTGCACCACTTTGGGAAGAAAACAATTAACTGTTCCTTTCTTCAGAAGGAAAGTACATAAGAGAAAGAATTTCAACTATTCTGTGATTTCCTGTGGAAAACCCCAACTAAATTAAGAGAATTACAAGTGAGTTGAACTGGGAAACTTTCTTTGTCTGATTTCTTATTGGCATCTGTGGGTTAATTTACATCCCTGACACTGATAGGGCAAAAGAGAAAACCAATCTAAGTGTCAGACTGAGGTTAACCAATACATTGTACCATCTACATACTATGTTGTAAGCAAAAGGGGGAAGGGGGAAACACCAAAATTTCTAACAAGTTCTAGGATAGCATCAGCCAGTAATTTGGAAGACTGGTAGCACTTTAAAACTGTCCCCAAACTTTCAATGTGATAACTTTATGTTGTTTGGCATATGTAAGAAGACTAAAACCCAAAGTATATGAAATAAATCATAAACTTTGATGTTAGGATGAAATGTTCTTCAAGCTGTTAATTTCTATTATTTTTAGGGACTTGCCAGAAAACTCTAACTGCCCTATAACCAAATCATGATTTTCCATTATGTAGAAAATCTTTTTAAAAACATAAACAAAAAGAATTTACATATTGCAAAGGATCTTAACACAAGTTAGCTTCCCTTCCCTGTAGTCTTTCAGTTTATTTTTGAACCAGTCCAGTGACAATAAACTTCATCGTGAGGTTATACATTCCACCCTGAGGCAGCTGACAACTGAAACTTCTATGGGGGCTCCCACTCACTGCTCCTTATTTCAGCCTTTTGTGAAATATAGGATGCATCTCATCCTTCTTTCCCATGACAGCCATTCAGATATTTGAAAACAACCAAATTCTTCAGGCTATACATATTCTCAGGCTTAATGACTACTCCCTTTTTTGAGAAAGGTCTGAGTTCTGTCACCATTTTGCTCTGACACACTCAAGTTGGCTTCTATTTCTTTACAAATGTGGTGCCCAGCAGTGTATACAGTATTCCTGATGTGGCCTTTCAACACACGATGGGAGTAAAACCACTGCCTCCGTGGTCTTATATACCATACTTATATTAATGCAGCCCAATGTGCTATTACTTGTTTAGAAGTCACATCACATGGTTGGCTCATGTTGAGTTTATTATTAACTAAGACTTCTAGATCTCTTGGTATGCTTATCTCTCCCATCCTGTACTTGTGGTAATTTGTTTTCGGAAGCATTCATCTCCTTTAAATATCACTGCTTAAGAATTTAGCCCTTTGCCCCAGCTTTTCAAAATTAATTTGAACTCAAATTATGTGTTATTACTTCATGTCACTGCAAATTTGATAAGGCTTCCATTGAAGGCATTGATAAAATATACTAAAGTGGCAGGGGAAATAACCCTGGGGCTGGGAATATCCCTCAGTTGACATCAACAGCATGAGAAATACTGTTAATTCCTGAAGTCCCAACAATAGATTTCCAGCATTTCACTATTTCACCATTCTAGAAGCCCAGTCAAAATAAATAGTGAGGGACGTTTGGTGTGATTTGTTCTTGAGATGGATACTCACCTCTCCAGTCTCTTGTTTGGAAATACACCCATCAAATGCCATATTTTGCCAAAAATAGAGGATGTTGGGACTATGTCGTTCATCTCTCTCTCTCTCCCTGTCCCTCTCTGTCTCTCTCTGTCTCTCCTCCCTTCACACACACACACACACACACACACACACACACACACACACACTGCAGAGCATCTTCTGATGAAGCATTCCATAGCAAATCCTGGGTAAGAACTGTATCATCATTGTATGTATCTGTTCCCTGGCTGTTCCATGTAACCCTGGGGGCAGAGATGATCATATTCAGGTGTGTGGCCACAGAGCTTAGCACGGTGCTTGGTGTGTGGTGTGCACCAGATAAATATGTGCTATGTGAATGTGAGAAAGGAAGTAAGACCAAGAAGGCTCTGAAATCTACAAATGGAATGTTCTAGTTTTAGATGATTCAGGTTTCTAAACTAACGATCCAGAACACAACTTAGATCAAGGCTTTGACTGACCCATGTTGTGTCTATATTCCTATTTTAAAAATTAACAAAACAACTTGACTTAATAATGACTTTTAAAGGGTTGAGTTAATGTCATGCAAATGGAAGATTATAAGATTGATAACCAGCGATATTCAAAAAATAAAATAAAATCAATAAGTTTGGGAAATCCCTAAAGCTGAATATAAACAAAAAAATTGACTATATAACCCAATGGTACTGAAACTACATAGAAGGAAAAATATTTAATGCAAGAAACTTTTGAACACATTACTGAAACTGAACACCCTCTCTTGAATATATTTGAAGGTCAAAGGAACTGCAAAAATTTATTTGAAATGTATTTAGTAAGTTTGTAGCTAGTAGTGATATTGGTATAGCAATTCTGAAGCTATTCTGTATGTACCACAGTGCTGAGTAAAATGAGTAAGTATACTAACATCATGGGCACCTAGGGTTTTCATTATTGGAGAAATATGATATAAATATAGACCGGAGAAGGAAAGGAAGAAGCCTGTGGTGTTGGACTACAATTGGGGGTATGAATTCAAGATGAAATTTCTCTGATAAAAGGAATCAGGGCTTCCTGGAGAGACAGATGATTCCAGGACTGGGGCTGGGAAAGCATGGGGTGTGCCTAGAATATTTCAAAAGTAAAAAAGTGTTCAACATCAAGTGGGGACATGTCTAAAGAAAACAGGAGCTAGCACAATAGACTCCTATTGGCCAAGGCTGGCACAATTTAAGCATTAAAATAAATAATGACAGAATAGTTTATAATACAGTGAATAATGAAATAATCCATGAATACCTACTGTTACTAAAAAGTTTTTAAAGGAATGTGAAGAAGAAGAGAAAGCTTCTTTTTTAACATTAAGAATTCCAACAAACAAAAAGTGCAAGGAATGACAGAAACAGAAATCCACAAATGTATAATCATCAATTACTAATAAAATTGATTCAGGAAAGAATCATCCCTGGATCATCCCATTGGGCAAAAGATGCTGAAGATGGCGGCCTGTACGAGGGTGGCAGCAGTAGAGGTGGTGATAAGGATTAGATTCTGGTTGTTTTGAAGGCACAGCCAATACGATCACCTGAGGATCAGCTGTAGGGTGTGAGGGCAAGAGTGGGATTCAGGATAACTTCAAGGTTTTTGGACTGAGCAACTGGAAGGATGGAGCTGCCATTTTCTGGGAGGGGAAAGCCATTAGGAGGAGCAGATTGGTGGGGAAGATTTGGAATTCACTTTTGGCCGTGTTAAGTCTATCAGACAACCAAATGATGAAGCGAATCAAGCAGCTAAGGTTGGAGCTTTGATTTCAGAGGAGTCTAGGCTGGAGAAAAGAATCTGAAGTGATCAGCATGGTATACATGCTACTTAAAGCCCTCAGAGGGAGAAAATGTAGAAAGAGAAACTGTCCTCGGTCAAATTTTAGCGAAACACATTTTAACTAAACAAGTTAACCTTCTACTTAAGTTTAAATTTCTATTTTTAATTAGTGACCCGCAATTACATGCCCAAAGAATGAAAAAGAATTCAGTCTAACTCAGCAAATATTTGTTGTACATCTACCAGCAGAAGAACACATCATGAAGAATAAGACATGGTGTCTGCCCTCAAGAAATGAAGTCTACAGATGAGGAGACAGGAATGTTAAATGAGTAACAGTGAGACAATATGAAGAACAGTAATATAAATGTGCAAGAATATCATAAACCCATTAAAGAGTTCAGAAGAAATGAAAAACATTTATAAAAAGAAAATTCAGAGCTATTAAAAGGCAACTTGATGAAATACCTTTTAAAAATATGAAGACCTCAGTATAAGTGAGAAATTGGGATCAGGTAGAATTATCAAGGTAGGATTTTTCAGCTTCTCTTTGAAAGAGGAAAGGAAAATAGATGGATTCAGAGGCTGTAAAAAATGATATGTACAAAAGAAGTAATGAGAAGCTGCATATAAGCAACAAAATGCCATGCACTCCTTACAAAGAATTAGATAGCCAAACCTGATACTCATAGAGCACTTACCACTGCTCTTTACAAACACTAATTCATTTTAATCTTCCCAACAACCCTACGAAGTAGGTACTGTTTTTATCTTCCTTTTAAAGAGGCACAGAGAGGTTAACCAACTTTGTTCAAGGTTATACAGCTAATAAGGGGCAGAGATGTATTTACCCAAGGTTGTGTGCTCTAGAATCCATTAGTAATCATTTCGCTGTATCACTTCCCTAGAGATCTTTATGCCAAGAAGCAGAGAATTTTATAGATTAATAGAATATGTGAGTATATAAATGGATATGGTTTATAGTTTGATTTATATGTATTTGGATGTATAATTTCATATGTGCTTCTCCATAAAAACATACACATGTAGGCTTGTACATGCATGCAGTATTTTTGGAAGCCCACTTAAGAAATTCCTAACAGTGCCTTTTCAGGGCAGAAGAGCAATCTTGAATAGAAAGGAAACTTACTTTTCATTATACATGTCTTTGTATTACTTGAGTGCTTATTCAATGGATCTGATACTTTTAATTAAAGAAAGAACTAGTTCTTAAAAAAAAATAAAACAATGGGAGTGTCACATAGACTAGACAATCTCTAATCTGGTCTGAAGAGGGAGTACACGGGGTCATACAATTTCAGTAATGAAGGGGGTTTATAAATCTTAGTTTGTTCAGTGGTAAAAAATTGATTGGTGTTTGTTATTTTGATGTTTTGAATTCTACCAGTACTCATGTTTTTCTGTCTGGGTACCCCCCATTCACCTACTCCCCCATTCACTCCACATGTTTGTGGTAAGCTAATCCCACCGCCATAGCAGGGGTGTAGTCTGGAAATGGGTGTTAACACAAACACCCTCCCGCATTCCCTGGCCCCAGTGCGCTCTCCAGGGGCGGGCCAGGAAACAATGCCGACCAATGAGGGCCTAGAAACCTCCAACCTGGAATGTCTGACATCTTTGCTTTAGCTTCCAGGAAGGCAGGCTCTCTGCTGCAGGCCTTGGTCCCTGACAGCGGGAGCCTGGAGCTCCGGGGGCCACCTTCTGGAGCTGAAGATAGGAGCCTACACAACAGAAATCAGAGCTGAGAGACAGAGATAAGCCAAATGGTAGCGTGTCAGCTCTGAAGCCAGTGGAGTTTAAAGCTAGCTAGCTCTTCCTTTGGACTTTTCAGCTTTTTAAACAAATACATTTCCATTATTGCCTAGTTTTAGTTGGTTTTTCTCTTACTTGTCATGGAAAGATTCCAAATGTATAGTGAAACTGAGGCAGAAGAAGCTCATGTCAACTCAGAAAAGTTTCCTAAAGTTATACCCATGGGCATGGGGGGATTGCTGGGGGAGGGGGGGTGCTGCGTGGAGGGGAGCAAAGGAGAAAAAATTGGAACTATTGTAACAATATAATCAATAAAATATACTTAAAAAAAAACAAAACAATGCAAATGAAAAAATAAAAGATTTAAGTTATAGTGAACTAAGTCATTGTTACCAGGGTATAGGCCACCTGACATCTAGTCAGGAGAGGTAGGGGAGGAGATGGAAAGGAAGGCTGGTGGGGTGGAATGAATACATGGAAGCGTAGTTGGAGGAGCTCTGAAGGCTGATTGAAGACTCTTGCTCTTTCCAATAACAACCTAACATTGTCATGTCATCTATCTCTTCTTTAGCTACACCATGGTGCTAGTGCCTGTTTTAGGAAGATGATTCTAGCACCTACTATAGATATTATTATATGTATTACCTGGATATTATTTCAGGTACTAGGGACACAGCAGTAAACAAACAAACAAAAATCCCTGCCTTCATGGAGCTAACAATCATTTCATAGGCATTTTCATGATTTTTTATTACAAACATAAACATGTGCAGAATGAACATTTACTGCTACAGACATGCCAGGGACTGTGCTAGGTGCTTTTATGTCAGCCTCCTTCACTTAATTATAACACTATATCTGCAAGGTTGGTATTTTTATTTTCATCCTATAAGTGAGGAAAACAAAGTTGGAAGAGATTAAGCAACTTGTTGAAGATCACACCACAATCTTACGGAAGATCTAGCTTGCTTTCAAGTACAGTATTTTGCTCACTAAACCATGGCTCAATAGTGTATGACATGTCTCCACTTTAGCAACTTAATAGGTTTACTCAGATCCTGCAAAGTTGCTGGTGTTACATAACACATGAATAAAGAACCCTATATGAAGCAATTTATTATCTTCTCTTGATCTGACTATTGCTCACTGGGTTAATACCTAGGATGTGATCTCATAACTATTTTCTCTATGAAATCTTGCAGCAGTATGCTGGAGTTTGACCTGCTCACAAGACTTGATCATTAAATTTTCAGAAATTTTGCAAGCCAGTTGTCTTTATGTTGATAACATGAAATTGACAATGGTGGGAATATTTACACCAAGGAAACAGACACATGCTACAACTCAGGACTTTATTTTGTTTTCTAGAGAACCAATTATTAAACATTTCCTAGCACACCACTGTATTTAAGGCCCATCATCTACTCAATGGGGAAATGGCACAGAAATTACTTTCTTTAAGAAGTAATTAAAAAATACTGGCAAACCTTTCCAACTTGAAAGATTTTTCTACTGCTCTCTCTCTATAATAATGATATATAAGGGAATACCATGGATACATGCAAAAGTCTTTCCCAGTGCATTATAGGGCTAAAACAGTCATTATCTCACGCTTTCGGGACCACTAGTCTTTAAGCCGAATGCTATAATATACATGTAATGGGCTGACTAGTGTCCCCCCAAATTCATGTGCACTCAGAACATGAGAATGTGACCTTAGCTGGAAACAGGGTCTTTGAAGATATGATTAAGATACGGTCAAGTGGATTACGGTGGGACTGAAATACAATGGCTGGGGTCTTCATAAGAGAAAGGAGAGGGAGATTCAGACAGGGAGACAGAGAAGTTGCCATGGGAAGGCAGGCAGAAATTGGAGTGATGCAGCTACAAGCCAATCAATGTCAAGGACTGCTGGCACCACCAGAAGCTAGGAAGAGGTAAGGAAGGATTCTTCCCTAGAGCCATTAGAGGAGCATGGTTTTGGACTTCTGGCCTCCAGGACTATGAGAGAAGAAATTTCTGTTGCTTCACACAGCCCAGTTTGTAGTTATTTGTTATGGCAGCCTTAGGAAACGAATACAATACTCGTGTACATTGGTATATGCACAGCACCTAAGAGAAAACAGTTAAGGTGCCTAACAAGAATTTACTAAATTCCTTTCTGGCCTCCTATTACACATAAGATTTTCATAAGAAACCATATATTACATCTAAAAGTAAGCTTCTGGCCTAGAATCTGTATTCAATCTCTTACCTTAACAACCCCAGAGAGTAGGAAGGACATGGTATAAACAGAGTGGAAGCAAAACTTATTAGTGAGGTTTGTTGAGAATAAACAAGTGGACTGGTGAAGCTTCTGTGTAGATCCATGGCTCCATGCACCGGTCAGCAAAGTTGCCATTCAATACTCAAAATAATGTAGGTCGGTATGTTAAAATAGAAGCAACTATCATTTTTAAATGCTTACTAGGTGCCATGCATTGAACAACTCAATTTATACATGTAAGACTAAAGTAGATAGTATTTATCTTAACTTTATATATGAAGAAACTGAGGCTTGGTCAGGTTAAATAACATTGCTAATAAGTGGCAAAACTAGGAATCAACATCACGCTCAGCCTTGCACTAACCAACTTCAGAGCTAATGCTTTAAAACCTTAAAGTGTGGTCCACAAGCCACCTGAACCTCACTCCAGACCTAAAACCCCCAAGTGCAGGTCCAGAGACCTGCATCTTTATTATCGCCTTCTAGCACTGCACTCGGGCCCCTGTTCCTTGTTCTCTTGTGCCCTCGGTCTCATCCTTTCTTTCAAGTTTTCTGTCTCTGTGCTACGTTCCACAAAATTACTTCAGATTTATTTTTCCTTTTGGTAATTCTTTCTTCCACTGTCTCTAATCTTGATTTTAACTCTTTCAATGACTTAAATCAGCAATTACAATTTCAATTTGGAATCTTGCTTTTTCTTAGCAAGAGCCTCATAATTATTTTTTAAAACAGTGGCAGAATATTCTATTCCCTGTTTATACTATGATGTACCTAGTCATTCATCTGTTGTTGTATTTTGTCATTACACAACACAAGTCCTTATAAATTATCATATAATCCCAGATTAGCTGGTGATACCAAGTCTCCCCTCCTTTCTACTTTACACCTGAAGTGAGGGGGGAGGCTTTGCTGAGCTTTATTCTGAGCAACCTGAAGTATTTCAACTTGCTGAAAATGGATAAAAATGCAAAAATGTAAATATAAGATTAAAAAGTACAAAAATAAAAAATGTAAAAGTCATATATACACCAGTTTTTCAATTAGCTACCATCAAAAGGCTAAAGTAACATGTACTCTACAACACCGGTTTTAAACTATGTTTGAATCCTTCCCTTTAAAAGTTATAAAAAGTTATACTTACGTCCTCAGAAGTACATATATACATATATAAAATTCTGCATATAAATTCAGAAGTCCAAAATCTCTCTGAAACCACCAAAGAGGTCCAGTTACAAAGCCCTTCTCTTCATTAGCACAGGGCTCTGTACACAGGGGTGTGGTTATTTTGCCTTATTAATATATGCAAATAGTGAACACCTTAGGAGTGTCGATGGAAATTTTAATAAGTGCTATGAACTAGGTTCTATATGCTTTCCTAATTGATTGTTGGTGATATTCCCTGTTGCTTTAGGTAACTGAATCAGATTAAATTATTTAAAATTGATATTACAGCTCGATTTTTAAAATGGCGAGCCTCTCAAATCAGACAAGTCTACACAAAGGAAAGGTAGGTTATGCAAGGATATGTGATATCCTTAAATGCCACAGCAGATCAGTGAGTCTTTATTTGACCTTGACAGAAACTTAGTATTTAAGATTTTTAAGAATTAACTGGGGGAAGGGCAACAAAAAAGCTGCTCATCCCATGCCTCCTGTTCAACGTAAAACACTTAGGAAAGAAAACATGTGTGAGAACCAGCTTTCAGAAGACATTTGATTAAAAATAGTTACATCAGCTGTGTTTCAAGTTGTAGTCCATTGCATTTGATATTTATAACTAAAGAGAAAATAAGAATACCACAGGCAAGCTGTTTGTATTTTAGAATCAAGGTCACTGACGCTGATTTCTTGTTTGGCATGATGTGAGCCACGCGAGGGGATGTCACCTCAGCTGAGAATGGCTGCTTTCTGGCCACTCTGGACGAGAATCAGGGAGGGTTTCTGAAGCCCCACGGGGCTGATCCTTTTGGCACCTTTCCACCTCTGTGAAGAGGAAGGCAGTTTGATTAATAAAAATCTCATGCATAACTTTTGGGAAAAAGAGGGAAATGAGCCTTCCCTGGCACTCCTTGCTGAGTCAGAAACAGGCAGGGACAAGCATGGCCTCAAGGAAAGGATTGTGCTTCTCTGCCAGCCTCTGCCATTAGGAGCTCCCCGATCAATCCAGAACCGAGGAAACTTTAAGGGAAACTATACAGGACAGCTGAATAGACCATTAAATGTTAAACAACAGGAAGCCTTTCTTTTTCTTCTTTCCTTAGAGCAAGACATAAGGGCTGGACTGCATATTCACTCTAGCTAGATTTTTTTCTATTACTATTTTTCTGTAAGAGAATAAACTCCACATTGTGAATGAATAAGTTTTATCTGGATGATGAAGAGGAATCAATAGGATCAAAGTGAACATGAATCTCCAATGGAGACCAGTTTTAACTCTTATTTGCCCTGAAAAAAGACAAAACCTGTAAAAACATTTCAGAGAATAAAAGTTCAGAAGAGTGGCTTATGTATGAAAAAGGAAAACGTGATGAATGGATGGGGCTCTGGCTGCAACTAGGTTTTATTGCATATGTATTAAACTGAGATGGTGATACTTTGTGTCTGTTACATCAGTTTTTAAAATGTTCTATATGCTTGAAATCTTCCATATTTAACGTCATTATAAAAGAGAATGTGAAGACTTACACAGCAAGACTCTAGTAAGCTAACTGGGGTTCTCTGACATGAAAGAAACATGCAGAGCACCAGATGGTCCCATTGCCTGAGTTCTAGAAATAATCTGGACATACTAAGAAAGCATCTAAACCCAGCCTGTGCTGAGCTTATCTGAAATAGGGTTCTAAACATGGGGCAAGATTTCCGCAGAAAAAGAAAGATTATAGTAGTATCCTAGAGTTGGTTTTAAAATAATTTAATTCGAGGTGTATTCTGACAATCAGCAAGAGAGTAAGCCAAACAGGTTAAATATCTATGTGGTCTGTAAACTACAGTTAGGGGTGTGCACCCCCAAACCACAGCTGTTTGGGCTGGCCCTCACCCTTTGCTGCTCCCTGCATATGACTGAGTGGCACGCTGAACCACCTGCCTTTCAGGGCCTCTCAAGGGAGTGCTGTGCTCTCACAGAGGATGATGGGAAAAGAAGGAGGGAGGCTGCAGGGGACAGAAGAGTAAGAGGCTGCATGGGGTGAGGAAAAGGCAGAGCCTATAACATTTTATTGTTAAGCCTGAACAAACATGCTTTATTAAATATTTAGCATATGTAAATCTTGGAAACAGCATTTTTTTTCCAGGAAATGTAAATGTCCTCCCTTTGAAGTTCCTGCAGAATGGAATTTGGGGTAAGTGGGGACACTCTCTATCAACCCTCCCTCCACCAGAAGGGTGGATGAGGACCACTCCATAGAAGCTCCCACTGCTCACACACCACCGCTCTGCAGGTTCACAGCCTTGACACAACCCATCGCCACTTTCACTTTCTCTTCTGTAACAATTCATGCCAAGAGTGAACAGAACTCCTATGTTCACTTTTAGATATGCAGTTATCACAGAATATGGGATATTTAAGATATGTTTTTTCTTCTCTTTTTTATCTTTCTCCTTCATATCAAAGTACACTAGCTCAGAGATCCTAGGAGAAATTACACAGTCAACAGGATTGCTACCTTGAAAATAAGTTATCTCCCACTAATTAGGAAAAGTATATTTGCAAAATAATATACTTAGGCAATCCCCTACAACCTATGTGCCACAGCTTTATACTAGAAAAGTATGAAAAGAACAATGGTTAAGTTTGATTTGACACAATCTAGATCAGTGGTTCTTAAGTAGGGTGATTTTGCTCCCCAGGGGACATTTGGTAATGTCTGGAGACATTTTTGGTTGTGACAGCTGTAGGGACATTATTGGCATCTAGTGGCTAGAAGCCAGGGATGCTGCGGAATATCCTACAATACACTGGAAAGCCCCTTACAACAGTTTTCTAGTCCAAAATGTCAACAGTGCTGAGTTTGAGAAACCTGGTTTAGGTGTGTCTGTCCCACTGCTTCTCTCACAGTCTCACATGGAACTGGTGCCTAGTTACCTACTACAGAAGTGCCATTGTAAAGATCCTCCTGGTAAGAGAGATCCACTGAGAGCAAGTCTTTTTTCTGTCTAAAGGGATTTAAAATCTTGTAAACCGAAAGGACACCTCCAGCTGTCCATCATGAAAAGACTATTGAAAGTGATAGTGGGAGAAGAGCTCTGAAAAAAAGTGTCTCATGGTTGTCTCTTTCTCTTCCTCCTCCCCATCTTTCTGATCAAGAGCTTCTAAGATAAATAAAATTACTTCCTTTAACTGTTAAGAGCAGCAGAGTCATTTAAATTCTCAGTCAGCCATGACAGGCTGGGAGAGCAATGCCAGTTTGTAACAGATTCTCTAAATTGTTCTTCCTTCTCTTACACCTGGATTAAATGCTTACTACATATATGTTGAATTAGTGAATAAAAATAAATGGGTGAAATAATAAAGCTGTAGCTGAAGTTTAATAATGACCAATGAACATATTTGTATTTTGACTCTTTTTATTATTAGTTGTTTATATATCTGTATTTCCCACTAAGTATTACACTTCTTGATACAAAAACTATAATTTGACAAGAACGTCTAATGTCCATGAGGTTGTTTCATTTCTAATTGTTTTGTAAATGTAAGGCAGCATCCACTACATGAGAAGGACGTACGAAGACTGAGCATAAATGGATGCATAAAGTGCTTTATTAGATAATAAATTTACAATGAAGTCAATGTCATGTACTTGTTAGTATCAGGTATTGTTACTCAACCACAAAAGACCAGAAGAATAGTTCATGAAAATACTGTACTTTATAGTTTTGTACAGAGCCAGTCCAGAAAAAACTCCCAGTTTTTTTAGTGTTAACTTTTCAGTAATTATAATCACTGTTAATGCTGATAACATGTATCTTTCAATTATCCTTATCACAAGCACACACACATGAATACACACAATATTTACACATATGGCACATGGACATATGTTAAAAAGATAAGGGCTGGATCCGACTCCCTAATATCTGAGTACCCTTTGCTACCTGAGCCTGTCTTTCCCTTGTTTCCAGAGTTATAATTCTCTGCCCCTTATTGTACCATTGTCCCCCCATGTCCTGTCCCTAGGTCCCTGCCCACAGCACCCCAGATGCACACATTCCCTGTGAAAGTTCAATGAGCAATAGTCAGCTGTAGGATAAAGAGTCACCATTCCTGTGAGAAAGGCAAGTTAATTCTTCTCTCTGAGCCTCAGTTTTCTCACTTTTAACTTCCCATGGTTGATATGAGGATTAGAAGAGGTAATATATGCGAAGCACTTGGCAAATCTTTGGTGTTTAATAAATGCTAATTCCCTTGTTTAATTGCTGCTCCTCTTTCCTCATCTACATTCTAAAGGACGGGAACCATAAAACTGTCATCCCCTGTGGGCTAACCACATCATATTTACCCTGCTTACTGACCTGGAATAAGAAAAACACCTTTCATTCCACAGGAGAGCTAGGAGACTTAAAATGCAAATATGATTGGTAGGACCCAGACTCTGTAATGTGGGTGGGTTTCACTCAAAAAGTAAGGAATAACATGACAGGATTTTATCTTTTGTTTTAGAATAGGGGTAAGAAATTAGAAAGGCTTAGGCTAGAAGTGCAAAATGAGGAAAGGGAGGAAACAAAATGCAAGCCTGGCAAAACCAAAGACAAATTTCCTTGCCATCATGATTTTATCGAGGCTCTGCACTGTTGTCCTTCTATTCACATAAACAAACCAACAAAAAGCCTGAGGCCAAAAGTATATATCACATTCTAAGGGGCACACATACCTTACTAGGAATTAAGTTGATAACCTTTTGCTGAAGCCTTGAGTTTCTGAACAAATACAAATTTTTATAAACAATGAAATTGCAAATGTTGACTGGCTTAGCTGCAAAACTATTATCAATCAGTCTATGAAACAGGACACCATTATGAAAATAAAAAAATCACATTATCTTAGAGAAAGATATTCTTCTTAAATTAACAAACAGAAAAAGAACCTGAAGATGTATAAAGGGCTCAACCACACACACCACAGTCATTACATTCTGAAGACCACCCTGTGTGGATCTACATTTGCTCAAGCAGAGGCCCTGTGGGATGTGTGTGTGTGTTTGTGCACAAACACATACATATATGTATACATACATATATACACATATTTCTCATTTAATCTCTAAGAGACTACGAAGTACGTGTCATCAATATTTCTGCATTTTACGCATTAGGGCACTGAGGTTTAGAAGTGTTGGAAAAGTTAGTTGAGCAATGCAGATAGTTACAATCTGGATCTGAATTCATGATCTGAAATACCATGCTATGTAATCCATACACTCAGTCATCTATTTCATTTTTCACTAAGTCTCTAAAGAGCTGAAATAAAGCACTTCTTTCACAGACTTATTAATGTGTCAAAAGTATACAATTTAAAAAACCCTTCAAAGTGATCAAGAAATAGTAACAGTTGGTTGACTAATGTTGAAATAATTTCTACTAAATGGAAATAATAATAAAGTTTTAAAATCTGTCACTTCTATTGCTAATAGACAAATTTCTCTTTAAGAAGTATAATAATCGTGGGAATATTTCAGCTTAAGAGCAAAGGCAAATTGTATTCCTGTAAAGCAGTTCCTCACTTTCGTGCCTAGAAAATAAAAATTTCCAAAATTCACCTAGAAAGAAAGCATGAACTTACTTTGACCTGAGGGTAGGACTTCTTGTTCTTTTCACTAGATGCACCAGGGAGTCCCCCGTGGGACGGGCCTTCACAGACGTAACGGAAACGAAATCCTCTCTGCAAAGTGAGCACAGAGCCAACAAGTTTGAGAAATACTTATTCAAAAGTATAAGGACAAAGTTATATACACATTTTTAACTATTTTGTTTATTAAATGAGAGAGAAAAAACAGAAATATGTGAAAGAAGATTGTGTAAAAGGGAACTTTTCCTATAATCTTACTATGAACCTTGAGGTTAATTGGCATTCGTGTACGGAGCTGTGGCTTAAAAGCCAGATTCCTAACCCTGTGGAAACCCTCCTGCTTCGCACATGTGGGGAGTGAGTTGCTGAAGAATTAGTTTAAGCTTTGGATTCAACGTGCCACAGCTTGTTTGAAACAGAGCTTCTTCATCTCAAATTGCTGCCACCAAGCTCTGAACTTGGCCATCTTACTCCAAGTTATGCTTCTTTGACTCTCACTTAAAGGGATTCCTTGATCTACTCTGATTACAGTTGGTTCGGGAGAGAATACAGAAACGCCTTGTCAAATATAGCACATCAGTGTTGTAGAACACATCTTATGCTGGCCTCATACATTTAGCCAGCTTCTTTCAATAATTCAGAAGATTAAAAGTTTTGATTTTATGAGTATTGATATTATCAAGCTCAAGCTCTTTATATTAACTGACCTGAATGGGTCCAAAACCAGGCCCTTTAAATAGTTAACTCAAGAAATTTATAATTGTTATAAATAAATGAAGAGGTAGCCAGAAGTCCTTACTATGTGAACTACTATGAGCTGGGAAACACCTAAGTCCTATGTTTTTTTAATCTATACAAATGAGATTAGAGTAGACCATCTTTAAGGTCTATCATAGTTCCAACACTTAATGATTTACAAAGTTAACAATTATAATTTGTATACATATATGTATACAAAGAATAAAACAAGGATAATTATGAGAATGGAACTCATAATCGTATTAAAGGAACTTTCAATGTATTTCCTGAAAGACTCAACTTTATAATGATGTAAATCGATTTGTGGCAGACAGAGTTAGTAGTTTATAGTTATACAGTCACTAATTGGATGGTTTTTTTCCTTCCAAATTCGCCCTTTGGCAAAAAGAATATGCTACTATATAATATTTTAAGTACTAATCTCACCTTTCATTTATTTTTATTGTGGGACTGACCTCATCTAAACAGTGCTAGATCACTAGGCCATGTGAAGCTCCACTCGCCCACTGCAAGCTGGTGGGGGCTTCTGCCCTGCATGCTCAGAGCAACTACGATGCTGAAAAGCACAAAGGTTTTAATGGCTTTGAGCTCATCGACCAATGTAAAAATTTTGCCCCCCTCCTTAGACTGCACTACATTTCATTATTCCTCATGTAGGGTCTTGGGAAAGAGTCTCTGAGTGGTCCAGAGGCCTTGAACAAATTTAAATCTCTGGCATCTGGACCTGTCTGTCACTGTACTCTCTGAGATGATCCTGATTTTTGCAAAGAGGATCAGCACAACAGCATTTTCATGGGATGAGTATGGCCTGAAGGAAACGCTCTAGTGAAGGAAAGCTCAAGTCACACATCGGTTTGGAGTGTATGATCGATCAACTCATCAAAGTGGGTTGATCAAAGTATTTCCCTAAATACTAGGGAAAGCTTTTGAGGTGAGCTTAGTCATTTAGGTGCAATTCTTCTATTTTTGCCTCTCAAAAAATTCAAACTAAAAAAAAAGTGATAAATTCTGCCTTTTGTAGATAAGGTCTGTTGGCTTGTTTTAAAATTTTAATGAAATTCCTAAAAGCATGAAAAAGCATCAACACCTGCAACAGTTAGCCTCTAGAATAAAGGTAGAAATTTACTTGAATGCTACTCAATTTAAATACAGCTTCAGTTTTTAAATAGTATTAGATAATTACCACTGAATAATATGCAATGGACCTGGATAAAGATTATAGTCTATGCTATGACTACTATCAGTCAGAGCAGGGGAGGATTGTGGCAGAGCTCTTATTTTTCTAACTTTTATTTTTTTTAATGCAATAAAGTAATTATCTTGAATCAGAAAACTCCTTTAGGATAGTTGGGAAATACATGCATGTATACCTTTTATATCTTATTGGGAAGCGTATCAAACAGAATGAGTAAAGCAACATGTCCTAATGACTTGCTTAAGTTAAAAAAATGGCTATTTTCACAGTTGCATAAGAGTATCTGAAGTTTTAAAGGGATTTTAACCTGAGGGTGGAAATTTATTACTGGTTTTCTTTTTAAGGAAGATAGGATATCTTGAAATGCATAATCTGGATGCATTTCTGATTTTAAATTTTTGAGATTAAAGGTTTGCAAATCCACAGCCATTCATCTCAGTAACTCCATTTGCTTAATATGAGTCATCGACCTCAAAGGCAAGGCTACATCCACCAGGTCAGAAAGTTTGACTTAAATACAACCTTCTTACTTTCACTGGAGTCAGACATCAAAAATAACATCAGCTTGGTAAATAAAAACATTGTTTTACTCAGATGAGCTTTTACACCTCCGCATATTATAAATTAAGTTTTGAATTTTGGGAATATATAACCCTTCAGGTTATAATAGATGTCAATTTTTCCTTATAACTATTAGAACCATAATAATAAATTGCACTTAAAATTCTCATTGTAGTGTTACAGTTATGAAAATGGATATCTGAAAACATGTTTTGGTATGCAGACAAATATTTTTTAGTTGATTTCTTAGTTTCAGAAATTACCCAGGTCTTCCAATAGAAAAATTTCTGGGAGGCCAGACCACTGCATAAAATTTTAGGGATAAAGTTCCACTGGGAGGGTCTGACAGAATTGGTGACCTCCTGTGAGAAGTCACTTAGATACAACCTTCTTACTATGGAACTGGACATAAGCAAAGCAAAGCCATGTTGGCAGCCTCTTGAGTCGGGGTGGGTCACGTACAAGCAACTAAAAAATGCCGCCAAAGTCTCAACCTTTATCTAAGTTCAGCCCTATAAGGAGTCTATTTGGTCATAGCTAAGATATTTATATCCTTTAAATGTTGACCAAAATCCTAATATATATATAATGCCATGATTATAGTAACCACAATAAGTGCTTTAAGTTCTGATCTAGTTAGCATCCGTTAAATGTTACAAAATGTAAAAGTGCCACAATCACTCACCCAAGCTACGAAAAATATTTAGGGAAGGTTTTGGGTAATACAACTGCAGGACAGCAGGTGTACACACCCTCAGGCTCACACAGATTTGGTAAGCACATCCATTCAGAGACTTCTAACTTTGTCTTCAATCTGTAGAGGACTATATACCATGACATCTATCCCCTAATATTTGAAATTTATAGGCATATTAATTAAAGAGTCTCTTTCATAGCGCTAGTCCCATCCAATTTCCAATAAATATTATCCACAGATTTGGAGAAGGGTGAGGAGGCCACCTTAATTCCCAGGGATCCTCTATGGAATCCAGTGGTAAGAGGAAGAGCCTGAGAAAATAAAACGCTCCTCTCCTGACTCCAAAGAGGCTGAGTCTAAAGCTAACACCAGCAGGAAGAGAATTCAATTGTCCATTCTAATACTATCTCCCACTGGTGGTTTTAGTATTTTAGGGCACATGTTCCAGAGACAGAACAGAAAAGGCTAGAGCCACCAAAAGTCGGAGGAAGGCTAATAAGTACTGCGTGTGCACGGACACGAAGGGTGGATGTTAACTCCGTGTATGTGAGCTGCATGTATGTGTGTTTCGGTATGACGGAAAGAACCTATCTTTTCTAGGAGTGGCTGGTAAACAAAGTTCATAGAGCTAGTAAGACACCAAAGATCTATAATTAACTGAAGTTTTACAGAACTATGTATGGAGGCTCAAGACAGTCTGAAAAATGACTAAGAGAAATGTAAAATGGATGAATGAAATTGTTACATAATTTGGCATATTGTTGACTAGATAAACTACTCCTTTCACAAAATTCAGTTACTATTTTTTGGTCCTTAAGGTATTAATATTAGACTTATGGATGTAACATTTAAAGAGGAAGTGTCCCACCCTTTAATCTTCTTACCTGTTTAGGTTGCTCTAATATTTGAAGGTATGGGCCATCTGCTACAAACAAAAACAACAAAAAGAAATAAAAAAATGTGAGGCTTCTTAAATCTGGTATAAAATATTAAGCAAATAAAAAACTGAAATTATGTTTTTAAATAGAGGTTTTAATTAAATTGTTTTTAGCTAAAATTCCACAAGGATATAATTTATTCTCCTCATCTGAATATTAAATTTATCCTCATTTTAACAGTTTTACACCTTTAGAAAACCATAATAAAAAAACATTTCCTCAATGGTGATGGTACATTGTACAACCCAACAAAAGGCCTATTGTTTGGTAAGGATTAAGATGTTAATAGCCTTCACAATCTTGTGTACTAACAAAGCATCTTAAAAATGACACAAATATCAATTAAAAGCAGCAACAACTTCCTGGACTCTATGACATTTTCTTTTGCCACACATCATTAGATACTGACTTCTTTTCTTCAGAGGGAATGTGCTTCCTGTGAAAGTTTGGAGACTGAGCTGGCACCTACATGTGTAAAATACACAGATAATGGTCTCAGGCTGTCTGCTCTTCCTTACACTACATTTTTGGTTCCTTTCCCTTACTAGAATTCACACATACTGCCTTCATTCCCTAACTGCTAGCTTGTTCCCCTACCCTCCCAAATTTAATTTGGTCTATCAGATATGGTGGACTTCTCTAATTAATCTACAGCTTTTGATGTTTGTATACAACTTTTAAATACTGTGCTTTGATGTAAACTCTGCTCTAAATAAGCACAAGCATTTTGCAAAATCCTGAAAATAATTTAATTGAAGATAGGTGCATGCCAATTATTGTAAAAACATAAAGAAAACTAAAAGCTTAATCCAAATACTGATTATATCTGACTTTGGAAATTCAAAGGAAAATCAGAACCTCTGACAATATAAATATAAATTTGTTCAATATGAGAAAGTCCCTAAGCTCCCCAGGGAGTCTTATGTCAATAGTGTAATAACCCATAGCTCTGCAATAAAGGCATATGGTGTTTCTCACTTGTTTACATGTAAATTTAAAAGTTTGGTACTAAAAAAAGAAAACTAAGAGAATGCTTGTGTCCATTTCATTCTCCATTGTCTCTTAGCTAGGAGTTCAAGGCCTATTTTAGATCAATAAATTTATGAAGAATTAAATACCTTCAGGTTGAAATAAAAAATAAACTACTATTTAAGAGAGAAACTATTTTTATCTCATAAGTTTTATGATGAATCAGAATAAGGCTACAGAACTGTGGGAAACAAATGTATAATTGTTTCCTGTTAGTATTCAAGAATTTTACAAGAAAATCAGTTGAAAAATGACTGAATTTGAAGTGAAACATACAAACTAAGGGACATACATAAAGTGACTGCCCAATGTAGCATAATTTAGGTAAATTATCTCTATTATCTGTATAAAATTTATCCCTGGACATTTTAAACTACTTTTAGAAAAGAAATTGCAATTTTAAGATTCTAAAGCATGGCTAGAATTTAATTTTTTATAAGAAGATAAAACCAGCTAGAAATAGAATTATTTTCATACTACTAATATATAACTTGTATGTCAATGTAACAAATACAGTCATAAGAACATTCCCTCTAGAGTATATTTTTAGGAGAAGACTCTAAGAAAGCAGCATTTGGAAGCCATGGAAAATATAGGGAAGTTTGAGCATATTTACATTAAACTTCAAGTCTCTCACTTACTATTATTATTACTTAATTAATTCTTGGGTTGGCCAAAGAGTGAGGTTTCTTTTTCCTGTAAGATGGCTCTAGTAGCACTTAGTTGTCTTTAACTTCATTTGAAACAATTTTGTTAGATTTATTGTGATAGCTGTCATATTAGTGTGCATTAAAAAACAACTTATTGAAATTGGTGAATTTTTGTGCAGCCATTTTAATATTGAAAATGGAAGAAAATATGCACTATTTCTGGCATATTATACTTTATTATTTTAAGAAAGGTAAAAACACAACTGAAATGCAAAAAAAGATTTGTGCTGTGTATAAAAGATTTGTGCAGTGTATGGAGAAGGTGCTGTGACTGATCCAACGTGTCAAAGTGGTTTGCGAAGTTCGTGCCGGAGATTTCTTCTCTCTGGGGGATGCTCCACAGTTGGAGAGACCAGCTGAAGTTGATAACAATCAAATTGACACATTAATTGAGAACAATCAATGTTCTACCATACTCAAAATATCCAAATCAATAAAGTTATTGGTGAAAATGAAAATGTGTCTTTTATTTTACAGAAACAACTAACCAAACTTCTTGGCCAACCCAATATATTTAATTTTTTAATTACATTTGACATTAAATATTACTTTATATTAGTTTCAGGGGTAGCTCACTCACTATTGACCCTAGCACTTGAAGTTTTTCCATTACTTTTGCGGGATAATTAAATTTCCTTTCAAAAGATGAAATTTCAAGATTTGAGAGTTTTTTTAGTGAAATGGGGCCATTTTTCTCTTTCAGAGAACATACTCAAAAGTTAAATCAACTAGAAAATTAATTTCATATGCATGCATTTATTTTAATGACAATTTTCTTTTGGTCACATGTCTATCCCATAAAGTAACAACCCACTATATAGAGAAATTTAAAATACAGCACAATGTTATAGACTTAAGAGCTGTACTATATCCCATAGCTTTGAACAAATAGTAGAACTACGTATAGTTTTATATTTCAAGAAATACACAAGATAAAAGAGTCCTTGTGAAAATTACAATATGGTTTCCATAACCTTTCTAACCCTTTAAAACATGAATAAGACAGCATACATCCTGGATTAAAAAAATTTGACTACGCTACTGCAACAGAGAGGGAAAAAATAACAATAAAAACAATGATGTAATAACTGGAAAATAAGGCTTTTTTGGTATAATTTTAAGTTTTTCTAATATTATGACAAAATAATTTCTACAATGTGAAGCTCTGACCACAGAATATTTACTAAAATGGTTCTTTTGGTAATCTTATTTCTAGTCCTAGAAACTTGATGAAATGAAAACATTATGAACGCATTTGCCTCAGGACACTGTTTGGCATCTACAAGGCACTGAATGGAACCAAGTTCTTATGTTTTCAATAAAGGATTAATACTAAGAAAAATATTTTGAGCCCCCAAATTAAAAGTTCACAGGAAACACAGAAGCTACCAAGACATTTACTTGTCCTCTACAGGAAGCTGACCTAGAGCTCAAACTGGGCAACAGTTCACAGGATCTCAGATACAGCAGCCTACAAAATATGTTCTATGCAGTAAAGAGAGAAAGACCTCATGAGGCAATGCAACTTATTTTCCTCCCATGAGCTTCTAGAAATAATAGGGATAAAAATGTAGAAAAACATTCTGATCCAAAAAATGAAAAGTAAGTACCTGAAAAACAATAATAATTTTAAATGAGAATGATACAAATTGGATTGAGTCTGCCAATGAGGCTAAGCAAGTTCATGGCAAATCAAACAGCTTCAGTGACTACAAAACTCCCTGTTTTATATACAACTTCCTTCATTTACTTACACTGCTTTTGAATAGCCTGTTGAGTCCTGCTAGTGATGTGAGGAGCACATAAGAAAAAGGATTCATGGACAACAGTGTCGTGATTGCAGGGGGGAGGGGGTTGGGTGGAGGTGAAAGAGGGTTTAAGGGGGATAAATGGTAACGGAAGAAATACATTATAAAATGAACTTGAAAAAATTAAAAAAATAAAAAAATAAATAGAAGAGCCATCACATAGAGCTTATATGTAAATCAATAAATTTTAAAAAAAGAGGCTAAATGTGTTGATCTTTAAAATCACTCACATGAGATTAAACAATTTATGGATGGGGATAATTAATACAGCCATGTTGGAAGGAAGAATGATTATCATGCATTTTATCCAACTGGTCAGAATGTAAAGCTAGAATCTTTTTAAAAAGATGATTTTTCAACTGAGCTGATTTTTATGATTTTTGTATACTTGTTTCCCCAATGCCTGGCAAACACAATAGGCACTCAAATAGTGTTTCTGGAATAGACCTGAGGAGTTGAGACTGTCTGAGTCTGGGACAAAGCAAAGTGGAGTTAAAAATAACCCAGAGAGGGGTAAGGTTGGTTAAAAGGGAAAACCGCTATTGAGTGAAGAAATTCTTTCTAAGTTGTCCCAGCATATATTAGTAACAATTGTAAGTCATACAATGAGTAATGGGGATGAAACATTTTTGTGCAAATACATTTCAAGAAAATATATTAAAAGATTGTTTTTTAGAACATAATCACCATTTCCTTTATAGGTACATCACTGACTTTCTAAAAGGGACACCAGCAAATCCTGAATTAAAAAAAATAACAGTAGAACAACAGGATAGTAGGAGTGAGGAGTTTTCTTACCCGTTGGCAGTGGCATCTCTGGTTGATATATTTCTGGATTAAATATTGTATGATTTAAAGAATCCAAGTGAAACATCTGTAACAAAGAAAAGTATAATTTTTAATCATCATTTTTCTAACACTGTATTAAAAATATGAAGCCAGGAGACCTAGAACTTAATTACAGGAACAAAAACTAAAGCCAAATTCAAAAATCTGAAAGTATTCCAAATCAGGATTTTAAAAATAACTTTCATGAGACCTAGCTAAATTCTCACGTGTATGGGACTTTACATAGGATTGGACTGTGTTTATGTGACAAAGGGATTTGAGAAGAAAGACCTAGCTATGAAGTGCACAATGGCTGCTTGCTGAACTTGTTTGTCTTCAAGGCCCAGTCTATGTTTATCACACAGTAGCTACTTAATAAATATTTGTTGAATGAATGACAAAGCTAGTACTCTCTCAGAAATATAAGCATAAGAATATAATCCTAGAAATTTACATTTCTTTTATGATGGTGATAAATAAACCCCTACTCTAGACATTCAACTTCAAGGCCTGAAAGAATTAAGACAGCAGCCCTGGAACAATATACAGAAAAACAAACAAAATTACTTACAGTCCAAGAAGTAGAACAGTGAACACTGAGCTCCCTCACTTTTTTTTTAACTTTCATTTACCTAGCACAATGCAAAAATACCTGTAATTTAGGGGGTGTGGTAGGCTGAATAATGCTTCCCGCAAAGTCATCCACATCCTAATCCCCGGAATTTGTGAATACTGTCTCATAAAGCAAAAGGGAGTCTGCACATATTATTAAAATAAGAATCCAGAGATGGGAGATTCTCCTGGATTATTCAGATGGGCTTGATAAGAGGGATGCATGATATCACGGTGAATAATAGGAGATGTGACGACAGAGATAGAAGCAAGAGGTCGGAGTGATGAAAGGGGTAACGGTCACAAGCCAAGGAATACAGGCAGCCTCTAGAAGCCCCAAAAGACCAGGAAATAAAAGCTTCAGAAGGAAAGCAGCCCTGCCAACACCTTGATTTTAGACTTCTGACCTCCAGATTACAAGAGAATAACTTTATGTTTTAAGCTACTAAATTTGAGGTAATTTGTTACAGCATCAAGAGAAATATATTTTCTTCTGGGCATGAAATATATTTTGATGGAATTATATCCTATCTTCATATGTTATTAATAATTACTTACTCAAAGAAAAAGGTTTTCTTTCCATTTAGTTTACATAAGACTTTAAATTCAAATTTTTGTTTGAAATGTTTGTGGACAATATAGAAACCAACCATATTTCACTTTTTATGATATGCTATTTGGTAAATGTTCTGGATCTGGCACTTGAAAAAATAACCAGTATTACAATTTACTTTTTTTCCTTATTACTAGGTTCTTGAACTTAGATGCCTAGTTAAATAAAGAGTAAGAAACAGTGTTTAAAGAATATTTCACATTCAGTTGTGAGGGCAGATTTTCAACTGAGGAATAATAAATGTGCTCTACTTCACTGCTTAAGAGTAAAGTCCATCTATGCTTTTGTTTGCTGAAAAGGAAATATAGGATTGAAAAAACATGTTATTGTAAAAACGGGCCCCACCTTACAGAGTATTCACAGAGCAGAAAGTTTCAGAGCAGAAAAGATGACCAAGCAGAAAAAAATCTTCCCTATGGTCCTGCAGGTGGTAAAAATGATTAGTTAGGGGACAAAAACACCAATCTCAGGAGAGAGGCACACACTTCACTTCAGACAAAGAAGAGAGCTGCTGTGTTGTGCACAGCTTGCTTTGTGTATTAGGTCAAAGGTGGAGAGCAGATTCCAGAATACACTACAACACTGAGGCTATCTCACTGAAGACAAGTAAACTTCTGGAAATATATACCATTAAGCTTGAGACAAGGGGAAAAAACCCAAAATTTCAAGGACCTTTCTCCTAAAAATATGGAAATATCAGAACATGCCCCACCCCTGTTGCCGATGATCACAAAATGCCCATATAAGAAAAACTTTTGAAATGAATGTGTTTAGCAGATTTTACTCTTGTGTGGCATAAAGGACTATCTTTTGTTGATAAGATTTCCTGTATATAAATAGGAAAGCATGATCTAAAACCAAGAAGAATCAACTCTAATGCTGATTAGACTTTGCCTTTAATTGTTAGAGACAGCACATTAAAAACGAAAGGTAAAACACATATATATATATGAATATAAATATATAATATATATAAAAAAATAAAATATATATAGATAAAAGCAAACTATTAATAATCAACAAATATTTGTTAACTATTTAATATTTCTATAGGTTTCAAAGTTTCCCAAGTAAAAAACTAGGAGAAAAAGAGAAAAAGGATACTGGTATCTCTTCATAACTGCAAATATAATGGACAGTTTTATGCTCCCAAAGCACATTCACTGCCCATTAAGTCTTTTCAATACCAATCAATGTGGGGTTAGCAATCCTTTTTTGCAAAGGAGAAGAATGAGAATCTAGGGGTGCTAAGTAATTTCTCAGGTTTTAAGAGCTCATTAGTAGCACCCAGTACTTACACAAAGACCTTCAAATTCTAAGTCCAAAAGATCTTTTCACTATACCAATCTGCTTTCTCATTAGATGTGTTTTAAATAAATACCTTGTGTTCCTCCCAAAAAAGAAAGGTTGAAGTCCTAACTCTCATATCTGTGAATGTGACTTTATTTAGAAACATGATCTTTCCAGATGTAATCAAGTGAAGATGTATTCATATTGAAGGGTGGGCCCCTAAATCCAATAACTGGTGCCTTTGTAAAAGAAAAGGGAGGGAAATCTGGATACAGAGAAATGAGAGATACACGTGGAAGAAGGCCATGCGCTGGGGTGATAAAACTACAAGCTAAGGAATGCCAAGAGTGCTGGCAACCACCAGAAGCTAGAGGAATGTCATGGGACAGATTCTCCTTCAGAACTTCTGAAAGTAACCAACCCTGCCATCATCTCAACTTTGGACTTGTAGCCTCCAGAATTGTGAGAGAATATATTTCTGTTGTTTTAAGCCAACCAGTTTGTGGTCATTGGTTACAGCAGCCTGAGGACATTAATACAGTAGTTATCATTTGGCCTATAGTACATATGATTTTTATGCAGTGATGTGTGTGATAGCAGGTTTTAAGTTACTCATTTTATAAGACATGTCCTCTCTGATCTTACATGGACAGATAGGGAAACTGCAAAAACAATTAAAAAAAAGTTTTACCAATTTTGAGTTTGCCTGGCAATTACGACTGTTACCTCTGTATATTTTAAAATATGAATACATTTACAAAAAATTATCAATGAGATGATATTATAATACCTACTTGTTCATGCCCTCCCAAATATGGATCCTCTTCTGCCATTTTGGAGCTGTATATCAAAACAAAACAAAAGCAATTTGTAAGACTGAAATGAACCTTAAATATTCCATCATGCACTTCTGGCCAAGATGGTGGCATAGGTAAACATGGCTCGCTTGCTCCCATAACCACATCAAAATTACAACTAAAATATAGAACAACCATCAATCAGAACCATCAAAAATTGAGTTGAATGGAAGTCTAACAACTATGGAATTAAAGAAACCACATCTATCCAGATTGGTACAAGGAGCAGAGATTCAGGGCAGGCTGGCCCCACATCCATGTGTGGTGGATAAAAATTTGGGAGGGATATCATGGGAGCAAGGAGTCCCAGCCCTACAGCAGGCCCTCCTCCCAGGGTTCCAGTGCCAGGAAGATAAGTCCCCATAACTTCTGGCTGCAAAAACCATCAGGAACTGAGTTGGAGGAAGAAACTTCTGGAGTCCTAAGCAGTCTCTCTTAAAGAACCCATACACGGACTTACTCAGATTTACTCCCTCTGGGCTCCAGCACTGGGGCAGCAGCTGGAAAGGCACCCGTGGCATACAGGGAGGAACTGAAATAGCTGGCATCAAGACAAGAGCTGGGGGACAGTTTTCCCAGACAGAAAGGTGGGCAGAGGCCATTGTCCCTTTTCTGAACCATCCTCCCACAGAGCCACAGTGCTGGCAGGCAGGTGCCATATTGAGACTCCATCACCTGGCTAACACTGTTTGCCCTACCCTCATGATCCTCTGAGTCTCTGTCCCAACCAATTTATGGGCCCACCCAATCCGTTAACAGAAACTTTTCCATATGAATGGCTGGTCTTGACTCATGCTTCCCAACTTCCTAAATTTTCATAAACAAGCAACATCTGGCCTCAGAGAGTCTGTAGTTCTCACACCTCTTTCTAAGTGCCCCCAGGACTGGCATTAGCAGCAGCAAGCCTAGATTCACAGCTTGGCTTTGCCTGGGAACCTCTAAGCCTAGCCCAAGTAGCAGCCATCTCAGATTGTTTTATAGCTCAGGTAGGGTGGCCCTGGGAAAAACATAGGTGGGGGCTGACCTTGGCCTGCACCACCCAGGAAACCCAAAGGCCTATACACTCAATGTTAGAGCCCAACCAAATGCACAGTTCATCCTTCATGGAGGATAGAGGTTGGCGGTCAGTGGTCACAGCCAGTCCTTGCAGCTGACTGACCTGGGTAAATCCCTCCCATTGACCTGCCAATCAAGGCTCAACTACAAGAGGAGGGTGTACTCAGTCCACACAAAGGTTGCACCTTGAGTACCCAGCTTGGGTGATAGGGGAGGTTGTGCCACTGGACCCTACAGGACACCTACTACATTAGGCCACATCACCAAGATAGGATGTCATAACAACTCTACCTAATACATAGAAACAAACACAGGGAGGCTGCCAAAACGAAGAGACAAAGAAACATGGCCCAATGAAAGAACAGATCAAAACTCCAGAAAAAGAGCTAAACAAAATGGAGTTAAGCAATCTATCACATGCAGAGTTCAAAACTGGTTATAAGGATGCTCAAGGAACTTAGTGAGGACCTCATCAGCATAAAAAAAGATTCAGTCAGAAATGAAGGATACACTATTTGAAGTAAAGAACAGTAGAGTAGATGAAGCCAGGAATCAAATCAATGATTTGGACCATGGAAGCAAAAACAACCAATCAGAACAAGAAGAAAAAGGATCCAAAAAAACATGAACAGTATAAGCAGCCTCTGGGACAACTTCAAGAGGTCCAACATTCACATCATAGGGGTGCCAGAAGGAGAAGAGAAAGAGCAAGAAATTGGAAATCTATTTAAAAAACAATGAAGGAAAACTTCCCTAATTCGGTGAAGGAAGTAGACATGCAAACCCAGGAAGCACAGAGAGTCCTAAACGAGATGGGTGCAAAGAGCCCCACTCTAAGACACGTCATAATTAAAATGCAAAGGTTAAAGATAAAGAGAAAAATTTAAAAGCAGTGAGAGAAAAGAAGTTAGTTACCTACAGGGGAGTTACCATAAGACTGTCAGCTAATTTCTCAAAAGAAACTCTGCAAGCTAGAAAGGATTGGCAAGAAGTAGTCAGTCATGAAAAGCAGGGATCTACAGCCAAGATTGTTCTACCCAGCAAAGTTATCATTTAGAATCAAAGGGCAGATAAAGAGCTTCCCAGACAAGAAAAAAATAAAGGAGTTCATCATCACCAAAGCATTATTGTATAAAATGTTAAAGAGACTCTTTTAAGAAAAAGAAGATAGAAAATATGAACAATAAAATGGCAATAAATATATATCTATCAACAATTGAATATAGAAAACAAACTGAGCAAACAAGAACAGAGACAGAATCATGGATACAGAGTGTTTTGATGGTTGCCAGTTGGAAGAGGTTGTAGGGGAATGGGTGAAGAGGTGAGGGGATTAAGAAGTACCATAGGTAATCACAGAATAGCCATGGGGATGTAAAGTACAATACCAGGAAATGGAGTAGCCGAAGAACTTATACGCATGATCCATGGGCACGAACGATGGTGTGGGATTGCCTGAGGGAGTGGGGGATGCTGGTAGAGGGGCGCCAAGGGGGAAAGTTGGGGCAACTGTAATAGCACAATCAATAAAATATAATTTTTAAAAAAGAGAAAAAAATCCTTCATGCAGGAGTGAACTGAATTATTCCAGTAAGAATATAACCCATTTTTTTAAAAGACCTAGTGCAATTCTTCTTTGGAATCTAAATCTAACAGCAGATAGATTGTATAACAAAGGAATTGCCATTTATGTATAATCAGGCTCATAATAGCATCCTGGAGTTTGGTACAACCAATCTTCATCTTCAGTATAAAAATTATGCATATTTGGATTCTTAGTGGCCATTTCTTTTTGTCACCATGTGGACTTCAAAGATTTGTAGACTTTGCTCTTTGTGAGGATCATTTTCCAACCCTTCATGAATTGTGTGATGGTGTTAGAACCGTCTCCAAGCTTTCTGTATGCCGCACAGATTGAGAAGATAAGACAGGGCCATTCTGCTGTTAAAAGGGTTTGCTCAGGGCATCAGGGCACCAGAGTAAGTTGGCTACCGTGTGCTGAGCTCTGTCCTTTAGTGCGTCCACTGCAGCAGGCCATTACCTGCCACTGTCAAAATGTAGTACCCCTTACCTGTGGTTTTACTTTCCTCAGTCTCAGTTACCCGCAGTAGGAAAATTCCCCAAAGGAACAATTTATAAGTTTTAAATTGTGTGCCTTTCTGAGTAGCATGATGAAATCCCCTGCCATCCTACTCCATCCCACCCAGGATGTGAATCGTCACCTGTCCACCTCTCCATGCTGTGCATGCCACCACCTGTCTGTTGGTCACTTAGTAGCCATCTGGCAGATCGACTGTCACAGTATCTCAGTGCCTGTGTTCAAGTAATCCTTGTTTTACTTAATAATGGCCCAAGAGTGCAAGTAGTGATGCTGGCAATTTGAATATGTCAAAGAGAAGTCATAAAGTGCTTCCTTTAAGCAAAAGGGTGGGTACAGTGCAATAGCACATTTTGAAAGATAAAGAGTGACCACATTCACATAATTGTTTTTACAACATATTATTATAATCATCCTATTACATAATTAGTTCTTGTTAATCTCTTACAAGGTATAATTTATAAATTAAACTTTATCATTTGTATGTACCTATAGGGAAAAAACATAATACATACAGGGTTTGGAATTATCCTTGGTTTTAGGCATTTATTGGGGGTCTTATGAATGATAGGGGAGTACTGTATAGAAATATTGTAATATTAAAACAGTAATAAAAACACAAAAATAAGAGCCCTTATTATGAAGGCTATAGTCTTAGATTTAATGAACTGCAGCCAGACACGAATACATTGCAAGCCCTAGCAATCTTACACTGCCCAGAGGCCCTGAGGAAAATGAGGAAGCACATTGTCAGATAAAAATAGTATCTAAAATCACATATCATTTCGGATTTATATACTTAAGAAATATCCTCATCAGTATTTTAAATATAGGTTGATATTATCTAAATTTATTATGATCAAATTTCAGATCCATTACATGAAAAATTAAAAGATAAAAAAAGAAGGTTGAAAGCAATTATTAATTCCTCAGGCAAAGTTTGTTGTTTTTGTTTTCCCCATGAAATCTATAAAGCACTCAAGGGCACTTGGAACTGGGACTGAAAATGTTAGCTACCCACCAAAGTTTGCTTTCTCTTTTCCCACAGAAATATAGTTGTAGCTGGAATAGTGACTGCTTACTAGAGTATACCCCACAGTGCCTTTGAGTTAGGGATGGCCATTTGATGAAATGCTCACCAATGGGATGTCAGAACTATTGTGTGTCACCTCCAGGTCTGGGCTTAAGGCCCTTGACATCCTTCCATGGTTTTGCTTTTTCTCTTTCTTGTTGGATAAAACCTAGACATGGAGAAGAAGAGACACTGCGTAGATGATGATGAATGGCAGGGAGCTAATAGTGGTGTTGATTTGAGAAAGAAACTTCTTTGTTCTTTAACCCAGTGCATTGTTGGATCTCTTTGCTAAAACAGTTCAGCCCTCACCCTAATGAGTACATCGCTCAACACTTCAATAAGGACAAAAACCACCCAAAGAGGACCCTAATATTCAATAAAGCCTCTAGATGTCCAGTAGAGCCCTGTGTTACTGGTGAGGAGTGAGAAAGCCTCATGAGGATTCCTCATGGGATACAGGAGGGGGCCAACTCCAACAAAAGGGGGAGAGGGCAGCTCTCAGTCCTACAGAACAAGAAGTCCATGCAGATTTGCAAAAAAGTATTTGTCTAAACAAGAAATTAATGATTGAATATTTATAAAGAGCTGTAATCAATTAAGACAAGCATTTAAAAAGGGAAAAATCTGACCTGATACAATAAAGAGAAATTAAGTCATTTGAAATTTTAGAGTTTTCCCATTGCCAAGTATGTGACTGTATATACAACTAAACTCACTGTGGTCTATCTCTTCAACTGCAAAATGAGAGAGCTTGATGGCATGGACTTTTAAAAAGAACTCAGAATGTTAGTTAGCTAATAAATGCTTATTAAAAAAACAAATCACTAAATCATAACTCTTTCTGTAAACTTAGAGGTTTATATATACTCAGGTATAGATCTATTTTAAAGAATTATCAGCCTAATTTTCGGTTATATGGAGAATACAAGTAAAACAGTATTACAATACAGTCGTAATACCAGTTACAACATTTTATGTGAAAAATCCTTACTCCTACAATAGCACAGGACCTCAATTTCTTCCCTCAAAATAATAAAAATAAAACCATCATTTCTTTTGTCATTAGGCTTTCTATTAATCTGGGCTGATCACCTGAATCCTTTCAATCACTCTTAGCCCACACCTTTCAAAAGCAGAGATGAGGCTGTTGACCTGTTAAACCTTCAGACATGTTTGGTACCTCTATTACATTCAATATATTCATATTTTTAAACTTGTGGATGGTTTCCTGACCTTTGAATGCTTGGATTTATTTTATATTATTTTTTGATGTCCTCCTCTTTTTAAAAAACTTTTTGCTCAATACGTTACCCCACCCACCAAAAGCTGTCAGTCTGCTCTCTATCTGAGTCTGTCTCTACTTCGGTTATTAGTTCAGTGTGTTCATTAGATTCCACATATGAGGGAAATCATACGGTATTTGTCTTTCTCTGACTGGCTTATTTCACTTAGCATGATGTTCTCCAGGTCCATCCATGCTGTCACAAAGGGTAAAATTTCTTTCTATTTTATGGTCAAGTAGTATTTCATTGTGTAAGTGTACCACAGCGTTTTTATCCACTCATCTACTGTTGAGCACTTGGGCTGCTTCCAAATCTTGACTATTATATATAACACTGCAACGGATTTCATGTGAAGCAGCCGTCACCCTAATTTAAAAAACTCAGCTAAATTTACTTTATTAGAACTGATGCAGGGTTATTATCATGATCACTACTATAGTTAAAACCTTAATGAATCTTAATTGTAGGCACTGGACACACCACCCAGTTAAACACAGTCCCCCACCCAACAACCTCTCCAGGCACAAATGGGTGCCAAAAGATTTATAGTTTTAAAAGCCCAACAACAGCCCCAAAGATACTTGGGTGATGGTTAAACCTAAACTTTTACACACTTTGTAAGATAGTTCAAGTTCACTGTGAAGAGCTGAGGTAACAGTAACCCTAGAGTGATGTCAATGTTAATTCATAACTTTAAAATGTCAAAAGAAACCAAGAATTATTTGGAAAGGATGAATCACTGAGTAATATTTGCATTAATTGTACAAGCAGGCTTAATTTCAAAATTCTGAAATACCAGCAAGCCTTTGGAACTGAAGGATTAGGAAAGACCAGGGAAAGCCCCTTCTGCCCCCCTGCTCCCCCAGCCATCTCTCATTTTCCCTTTACACACTTCTGTGCTTTTGAGGAAGGACCCTGAAACAGAAAGGGAGATACTGGGTTGACTGCTGAGAAGATGTGCCTGAACTCTGCCTCTCTGTCCACAATGGTGAGGTTTTCAGAAAAATTTTCACACCATGGAACGAAAAACAGAATATGTAGCTAGCTAGCAGTAAATAATAAAATCTTGTCCAGTGAATTGCTTATATTTCTCACATGAGGAGCATAATGTCATAACTGGCTAAGTTATGAGTATGAGATGAGTTCTACATGAAATGCCTAATGAATTATTTTCTGCACGTATGACAATCCCATCACTGACATCAAAGGCCAGCATAAGTAGTTCTTGGCAGCAAGACCAAGACCACAGGTTTGGACACCATTAAGGATGAAGCTGGGGGCACTGCCCTCCTTGTAACTGGGGACATTTCATAGAATTAGATATATTCATACTTTTTGACCAGGGCCCACTATAGGAAATCATATTCTTTTTAGTCTATCAGATTTAATATTTTTTAAAAAACCAAACTTTTCAAACCCATTAAAATGATTTCAAAACCCACTAAGGGGTCAAAATCTGAAGTTTGAAAACAGAATCAGAGGTGCCATACAAAGGGTGCAGTGGGGAATCAGAGAGATCAAGTTCTCTATTTGCCAGATTAAATTCAGCTGCAACACACACCACTTAGGTGTAATTTTAATACCTCATGTTGGAGAGCAAGAAGGATGATATTTCAAGAAAAAGTGACTTTTCACCATTTCTCTGTTGGATAATAAATTAAAAAGAGAAAAATATCCTGGAGACTCTTTCCATACAGGACTTTTCTTTGTGGGAACGTGCTAGAAGGTATACGAGAGGTGTACTATATATAACATGAGACGCTCAAATGAGAGTATCTTTTGACTCTGCAATTCTACTTTCAAGAATTATATGAGCAAGTGAAAAAAAAGTAAGTACAAGGATATTTACTGAAGCAAAAAGATAATAATATAAATATCCTTCGATAGCATATTACTTATAATTATGCTACATTCATAGTTATATATTATGTAATTATTAAAAATAGCAATTCAGATCTACTTATAATAACATGGAGACTTTTACTCCCTAAGTTATACAATTCTATGTTTTAATTTTCTAACTCAATTAGGTAATTGGAAATATAATTTTAATTGAAAAAAATGAGAAAATCAAACCCTATCCAAAATATAAAGTTTAATTCTGAAATTTTTAACAATTATAACATACAGTGAATAAAACATGAAGCATGAAATGAGTTGAACATTTCTAAACATCACCAAAATCCTCTTCATAATAAATATAATAGAAAAAGTATAGCTTTAAAGGTGCTGTTTATTTACATCTTCCTGATGATATATTGGTTTAGTGGCGAAGAAAGAAAAGTTGATGGGTGGTTTTAGTTTCCTTTCTCAAAATAGCTGATTTTTGAAATTTTTTGAAAAAGAAAAATTTGCATTCCATCATATTTAGATTTGTATTAACTCATTTTCCATGTTTTTCCACTCTTCCTTCTGTTGTCAGCTTTCTATTGTTTTATATGGGTGCAATGTGACAAACTAAACTTACAATAGCTACCTAGTAAGTACAAATATACTATGTCTGGAGCTGGTATAAGATAAGGTCTCTGTTCACAATGGAATGTCAATCTAATACAGATGGCAGATGTATATATACAGTATTCAACCACTAATTCATGCAAAGCTTATTGGCACAGTTAAGGATACAGAGCAAATGATAGTCATTTCATTAGTTGGGGTAATAAGCAACATGTTTATGATAAATTGGAAAAAGCAACTGAGACAGTAAAAGTTTTTGGCATTCTGAGAAGTATCAAATATTTTTATTTCTTTTTCATTCTATATTTATGGGTGTACTGCCACATTCCCTCTTTATCCCTCTCTTTATTACTGCTGAATAAAATGTTTGCATTTTGCGCCTGGGGAAATTCGGCAATGTCCAGAGACACTTCTAGCTGTCACAGCCTGGTGAGAGTTCCCACTGGCATCTAGAGTGTCGTCGTCGGCAGCCGTCCGTCTCGAGAGACGATGGTGTAGCTTCTTAAGAGTCTATCTGCACCGCCGAGAATGGCTGTGCAGTCCGACTCGGGAGTGACACGGTATCTGTCTCCTCCCGTGTTGAATCGACATCTTGCGATGACGCTGGAGTGTCCTCTCCAGTGGAGCTGAAGCTACAGAGCCTGGGCAGGGTGATATGGAGGGTCTGCTGTTGCCCATGCAGCAGACCCCCCCTCTCTTCGCAGCTGAAGGGTCCAAGGGAAAGACGGAGTCAATACAGCTTGGCTTCAGGTGCGCCGCAGGAGTTGCCGGTGTTGACTACGTCAAACCGCCTTAGGGACTCCGGCTCCAGATTTTCTGTCGGGGTTTACTCCCTTAGCCTTTCCCCTGAAGAGGTATGCCGCAAGGCAGCGGAGGTTTTTTGGAGTCAGAGTTTTCCTTCTCTGATGTGCCCTGACTGGAAGATCGAACCAGCAACACTTAGCTTGCAGGCCAATGCTCAATCCACTGAGCCAAACCAGCCAATACTGCTAAATATGCTATAATGCACATGATAGCCCCTCACAATAAAGAACTAACCAATCCCAATGTCAACGCCAAGGATGAGAAACCCTGATCAATGCCATCACTTTCATGTCAAGTGCTTGGGTTCACATGGAGAAAAAACTAAACTTGACTGCCTCCCATGAGTCAGGACTTACAGCTAGTGCTTCATATATTTCACTTGATTCTCACAATAATCCTGAGAAATATTGTCCCAGATGAGCAGACCGAGGTTTAGAGAGAGAAAGTCATTTGTTTAGGTTGATAGAGTAATGTTGGTGAATCTGATTCTATAGACTATGGTTTGTTCACTTGTCTAAAAGGCAGAAGTTTTTTTCCCCTTTATTTATTTTAATACAGTGCCGTGTTCCAGGTCCACTGAATGTTTAGGTCGGAGCTTGTCTACCCATGGCCTGAAAAGCAAAACAGGCCTGTGACAATGCACAAAACTCAACTGGGGTCTTCAGACAATCAAAGGTGAAGGTAAAAATACCAAACGATGGTAATTCAGTGGCAGCTGCTTTTTAAAAATTTTGTTTTAAATACTTTCTTTAGTCAACTTCGGAGGATGGAAGGAGAATAAAGAGATTCTCTCTGAAACGTGTCCACAGAAAACACCATATTCAACGGGGTGGGGAGTGACAGTGGGAGCGGGGTGTGGGGAGCAGGAGCGAGCAACGGGGGAAAATTGGGACAACTATAACAGAACAAACATAAAAAAAGAAAGAAAACATCACATTCACGAATGGTATAATAAAAGTATGTATATATTTATAACTAAGATATATTCAAATGCTCCTTGAATATCTTCCTCCCTTCATTAAACTTAACCATTTATTTAAAAAAATACTTGCGCTTATTATGTGTTACAAAGACACCAAAGTATACTGAGTGATACAGTCCCTGTACTCACGGAGCTTATAGTTGTGGTAGATTGAAAGCAACGGACAAAATTCTTTGAAACTCCACCCAACAAAAGGAAAAATCTGTTTCCTCATCCTTTGAACTGAATAAGCCAATAGAGTAAAAATGACACTACAACTTGGTAGGCCTATAACTTTCTCTGACCAATGGAATGAGATAAGTGTGAGTTTTAAATGTAGGTTTCAAGAGAGCCTGAGACAACATTCTTGCTTTTGTATAACACTGCTGCCATGTGAACAAACCTGGACTCGCCCACTGGAGGATGAGACCATGTGGAGCAGAGTGGGGAAGTCCTAGTTGAGGCTCCCCTAGGCCAAACAACACTAGCCGAGCAGTCAAAAGTTTTCAGAGCTGAGCCAGCCCAGATCAGATGACCTAGACAGCTCTGAATAGGGAGAAATAACAAATGTTTGTGTTTTAACTAGCTTTGTAGAGATTTTTATATGCAGCTGAAGCTAACTAATGCAACAGTTTAGTAAGACAAATAGGCAAAAACAATGCAACATAGTAAGTGTTGTAGGAAATGGAGGGTATGTGGGGCATGGGTTAGTTATCTTGGTAATTCACTAATTACATTTTCTTTATTACGGTCCTATTTGGTTAGGATAATAAACAATATGTTTATAATAAAATGGGAAGAGAAGTTGAGACAGTAAAAGTTGGAGTGTCGCCGTGGCTGATGTGGCTCAGTGGACTGAGTGCCGGCCTGTGAACCAAAGGGTCACTGGTTTGATTTCTAGTCAGGGAACATGCCTGGGTTGCAGGCCAGGTACCCAGTAGGGGGCGCACGAGAGGCAACAACACACTGATGTTTCTCTCTCTCTCTCTCTCTCTCCCTTCCCCTCTCTAAAAATAAACAAAATCTTTAAAAAAAAGTTTCAGTGTCATTTTTACTCTATTGGTTTATTTAGTTCCCAACTGAACAAAAGGAACAAGTACATTAGTCAAAAGACATTGTGATATAAACAAATAAAATTAGTATTGTTAACCTTAAAAATGTAAATATTAATAAGCTGCTATTATATTTAAGCAGTGATGTCATTATAAAACAAGTAATAATATTTTCAATCCCTTCAATTCTCCAATATTGAAAACCAAATTCATCATTCCTGTGTCAACAGACCCCATTCTTGACTTCCCAATTTCTGCAGTATACCATTCTGTCAGGTATTCAGGGTCAAAAGTTCAGTCACCCTTTTCTTTTTTCCCCCTCTATTTATCTCATACATATCCAGTCAATCTATTTCTGTTCACTGGGTGTGTGTGTGTGAGTGTGTGTGTATTATTTCTTGTGTCTCCCTCTGTTTCATTTCCACTGTTTCATTATTTCACCTCCGAATGACAATAATAACCTCCGTACTGTTTTCCCTTATTGTGGTGTTACTTCTTCCTTAAACTTCTTTCACATTATTGCCAAATTACTTACAAGGATAGTTGAAAGCCCTCAACCACTTGCCATATTATATTATTACATTAAATTAAATTATAAGCATCACTCATTATTATATACTAACCAAACATTCCAAAACACCTTGCTCATTTCCATCTTCTGTATTTGCTCAAAATATGCCCTGCATCCTGAATTGCTATCTTTCCTACTTAAATACTACCCATTCCTCAAGCCTCTACTCAAATCTTACCTCTGCCAAGAAACCCCATATGTCCCCTATAACCTATATCTCAGTAGTCCACATAAGCACTGTCAGACTTAAGTGTATTGGTGATTTTACACTTGACAACATATTGTTCTATAGCAAGTTAACTTTATATTCACCATCTTCTTAAGTGGATATACATGCCTAAAAGTAGACATGAGTTTTTTATTTTTTGGTATTTCCAAATTAGTAAACATTAAGTACTTTTCAATTAATGCTGCATTAATGGCAAGAAACAGTGCAACTTCAGATTTGTCAAAATATGGACTTCTGGTTTTAGTCAGAACAGAATAACAATTATTGAACTTGCCTCCTTGCCATACTCAACTGCAAAACTATACAAAATACTTGAAGCAATACATTTAAGACAAAGGACAAAAGATAGCATAGGGTTGAACACCATAAGAGAATATGAACACTTGAGGTGAGCTCCAAAATCATTTTTGACAGTGGCCATGTTCCAAATCATGACACAAGGAAGTAGAGCCCCAAGGGAGAAGCAATCTCACTGGGCAGGGTGTCAGAAAGGAGGGGTTCACAAAGAGAAAGAGGCTTAATATTTGGTAACTGGCCAAATGTTACTCTATGCTAGTGTAGGACAAGACTCTGCAAAGCCTACTAGAAAACACATGTTTGGGATCTAAGACCTGAATAAGAATTCCACAAGTTCCTGGAACTTCTTAGAGACACTGAAGTTCTGATCATCCAAGGTGAAGAAACATCAATGAACAATCTGAGCATTCAGTTGTGGTCCCAGGAGGACCATGCAATGGGAGTAAGGGAGATGCCCTACAATAAGGGCCACTCTAAACCCATCTCAATAAAACCAGATAAATGTATTGCTTGTTATAAAAAACTCAATGCTCTTTAAAAGAAGAAAAAAAATCTATATTCTGTACAAGTGGTATCCACAATGTAAAACAAAAAATAGCAAAACATACAGAGAAGTAGGAAAATATGACTGAGAAGAAAAAAATGAAACAAATGACGGAATTAGCAACTATGACTTTAAAACTGCTAATGGTAGTATGTTTGAGAATGTAAAGGAAAAAGTAGACATAGTGAATGAACAGATAGGGAATCTCAGCAGAGAAATTGAAACTTAAAATAGAAAAATGTTCAATGAAAAATTCTAGATCAAAATTAAATTTCACTAGGTGGACTTATCAGCATGTTGAACATTGTGAAATAAAGGACAATGAACTTGAAGAATGGTCAATAAAATATATCCAAACTGAAGCACAAAGAAAAATGGCAGAAATAATTAAGACCCCTTCAGTGACCTCTGAGACAATATCAAGTGGTCTGTAATTTAGAGTCCTAGAAAAAGAGGAGCAAGAGAAAAAATATTGAATAAATAAGTCAGGAATTTAAAAAATTTAACAAATACCAAACCATAAATACAAGAATCTCAAAGATCCCTATGTTGAATAAAGACAAATAAACTGATGCTTGGTCACATTATAGCCAAGCTGTTAAAAACTAATGCTAAAGAAAAAAAATCCTAAAAGAATCCAGGGACAAGGGGAAATGAAGATAACAGTATGATAGCCTATTCTCATTAAACAATAATGGAAGTGCTAAAAGAAAAGGAAAAGATCAGTGTACAGTTCTATATTCAGAAAAAGTATCTGTCAAAAATAAATGTAAAATTGACATTTTTTTAAATAAATAAGAGCTGAGAGAATTTGTCTTTAGTAGGCCTGCTAAAACACATGTTAAACAAAGTTCTTCATGCTAAAGGGAAATGTTACCAGATAGAAACTTGGACCTACATGAATGAATGAAAACACCAAACATGATGAATATGTAGGTGACTATAAAATATTTTTTCTTGTTCATAAAATACAATCTATTTGGGGGTTAATAACATATGCATAAGTAAAATGTCTTATAAACAGCACATAGGAAGAGAAGAGGACAAATGGAAACATAGCGCATGTTGTCAATTTCTTACATTATACATGAAATGTTATAGTATTAATTCATGGTAGACTCAATGATACATATTGTAATACCTAAAGTAACCACTTTAAAAAATAGCCAGTGAAGGAGATAAAATGAAATTGAAAAATAAAATTGACTTATTCCAAAGATGGCAGGAAAAGAAGAAAAAACGAATAAAGAACAGATGACACATATAGCTAACAATTACCGAGATGGCAGGCTTAAACCGAAATATATTGATGATACATTAAATTGAAATGGACTGAACTCATTATAAAAAAGTGGAGATGGTCAAAGTGTATGAAAAGCAATATTCAAGTATATGCTTTTCATAATAATTACACTTTAATTTAAAATATCATATAGTTTAAAAGTATAAGAATGGAAAGTTATGCCAGTTATACCATGGAAATACTAAATATGAAAAAGCAAGTTATATTAAAATATCAGATACAGTAGCCTTCAAGAGAAGAACTATTACCAGGGACAAAGTAGAACATTTCATAATAATAAAACTGTCCATACATCAGGAAGAGAAAATAATCTTAATGTGTTTATAAGAACTTCAAAACATATGAAGCAGAACTAAGGGCAAAAAAAACCCAGAAATATCCACAATTTTAGTTAAGATTTTTAACACTTCTCTGTCAGTAATTGATAAAAATAAATCAACAGAACATCAGAAAATTTAGGAACACTAGAACCAATCAAATTAACTTAAGTGCATGTATAGAACACTCTTACCAATGACTGCAGAATACATATACTTTACTAGTGCACAGAAAACATTCTCCAAGATAGACCATTATGTTGGGTCATAAAACAAGTCTCAATAAATTTCAAAGAACTGAAATCATTCATAGATGTTATATAAGCACAACGAAATTGAATTAGAAACCAATAACAGAAAGCTATCTAGAAAATATCTCTTAGAATCAAGAAAACATAGCAAATATAACCTTATTCCTGTATGAAAAAATCATCTAAATTCTGACTGTATCATGTCTACTGTAAACATGGGGGTTAGGGATTTTCTTAGAGAAGTGATTAGAAGGAATTCCAATGCATTCCCCCCCACCAAAAAAAACCTTGGCCTATGGTTGTTTTCTTAATCATAGATGAGTGAAATTTTTAGAATCAAAAACATATTTTGGACTTTTTATAATCACGTAATTGTCATGTATATCGAATGGCAGATTTCATTTCAAGCAAAATTTCTTTTTGTCAGCACTACAGTAGGATAAAATCTATTGAGTATAAATTTGTATACCTAGAGAGATTCTTTAAATATTATACTAAATCAGATAAAATTTTACATTTTATAACTCAAGCCACTTGTGAGATATCGTTGCCCTCCATTTCTACATAAAAAACAAAGTCTGAGGTGTTTCATTCAGGTGGCATAGAAAGGATTTTGACTTAACAGACTTTGTTCTGAACCTTTTGCTTCCATGTTTCTAATTCTACAGATTTCTTCTCCCACAAAAACAGTGTGCACAGAGGATTAAGACAGTAAAAATACTCTCATATAATAGCATAACGTTGGATACATGTCATTATACATTTGTCCAAACCCACAGAACGCACACTGCCAAGAATGAACAATAATGTTAAAAGTATGGATGATATAAAAACATAGGTTCATCAATTCTAAGAGAGGAACCACTGAGATGGGGGATGTTGCCAATGGTGGAGGCTTTGCATGTGAGGGGCAGCAGATATATGAGAAACCTCTGTACTTTCCTCTCAGTTTTGCTGTGAACTTTAAATTGCTCTAAAAAAATAAAGTCTTAATTAAAAAAATAGAGCATGACCAAATTTTAATTTCATATCTGGCCTTTGTCTTGAGTATCATTTTAGAGTATCTGTATTTTCAGACTGAGGAGAAAGTAAACCTCAAGGATTACGAATCAGATTAATATTCTTTTGATAAAATATAGAAAAATTGATTAAACTCTTAAAATCTAAATATGATGACTTTAGTTTTGATTTTAATTTTTATTAATATTCAAATATTAGTAAAACTATATCCTTTATGTTTTAAAAGAAAAGGATTCTCACAGATGAAGAGCAGGATGACAGCTAAGGTTGGGGGAAGTGAGGGGATCGGGATTGAGCAAAAAGGAAAAAGGACTCATGGACATGGACGATGATGTGCTGATTGAGAGGGCAGGTGGTGTAAGGGGACTAAATGGTAATGGGACAAGAAATAATAAAAAAAGAGAGAGAAAAATAAAAGAAAAGGATTCATCATGTGAGCCAACAATACTTTGTTCTATGGATATGGTGATAATCAGCTTGGAGGGAGAAAAGGATTTCTTTAAATAAATAATCACAATGATAACCTTCCAATCACACACACACAAATAATAATTTGCAAGCATCAAAATCAGGCCTTATAGAGGGACCTTTCACTCCCTTGAATGTCGTTATGAAGGCTTATCCACACTGACCACTCATATAAACCCTTCAATATATGCAGATGTTAATGTATAAAGTAAGTAGGAAAGAAAGAGATAAACTATACTCTCTTCTGTGTCTGATAAGGTCTGATGTGAATACTTTTTTCTCCCCTATTTCTTTGTCAGTGACCTTGACTGCTTGGCAATAAACGAAATACTTACTCAAACTCGTAAGTGACAAATTAATGTAAAAAAGTGATTTGTTTGATATTTTTACTAATATATTTTGTTTAATGAGGAAAATCTGAAACAAACTGACTTTAGACATTTTAACCATAGCAGAGGTCTTATTTGTATGAAGTTTATTATTAGCTCCTTTGAGTAATTAATTAATTTATTCCATCAACTCTCAACTGTATGTAGATGAATATGAGTCATGGAATCCACATGCACGTAATCCAAATATCATTAATGAAACCTTTTAAAGGAGAGTGAATGGTAGTGGTCTTGACTAAGAAGGGCAGAAAGGGGATTTGTGGGGCATTGTTTTTAGAACACTACCTAGGTTAAGTGTATTCAATTTGAGATAAATCATTAAAACTGTACTGTTGTAATTTCTGCACTTCTTTATGGTGATTTTTCAATTTTAAAAAGGTTAATGTAAAAAGAAAAAAATTTAAACTGAAAACATTACATGATAATAAGCTCCATGAAATTATGAATTTCTGGCACATAGAAAGAACTCAATACATATTCAAGTAAGCTAATGGTTCAAAAAGAAATCCTACTATGCAGAGATAGAGAGCTTATATAAAAAAGCAAAGCTTCCCTTACTCCATCCCTCCTCAGCTCCACAATGCTACTTTTCAGAGTGATTTACATTTCAATACTTAACTTTCTCTTTTTGGTTTTCCTGGGGGTTCTTTTCATATCGCCAAACATTAGGTTGGCCAAAAAGCTCATTATATTTTTTCCATAAAATAAACACAGTTTTCATTTTCACCAATAACTTCACTGAGTTAGATATTTTGAATATTTCAGCTATCTCCTGCTATTGGCTTCTAGCTGGTAGAGGGCAGAGGTGCTGCTAAACATCTTCCAATGCACAAGACAGCCCCGCAGCAAAGAATTACTTGGCCAAAATGTCAATAGTACCAAGAAACTTTGCAAACCACTTTTGACAAGTTTGATCAGTCACAGCACCTTATCCATACACTACACAAACCTTTATTTTTATTGTGTTTCAGTTGCATTTTTACCTCTCTTGAAATAATAAAGCATAATACACTGAAAATGTTGCAAATCTTCTTCCATCTTCAATATTTAAATGGCTGCACAAAAATTCACCAATTTAGATAAGTTTCTTTTAATGCACACTGATATGACAGCTGTCACACTACAATCTAACAAAATTGTTTCAAATGAAATTAAAGAAAACCAAGCACAACTAGAGCCACTGTACAGAAAAAAATGTAAAGAACTTTTTTGCCAACCCAATACTATGCTTATATCTCTTTTCTTAACAATTTTTGAAATTGTGTTCTTGCAATGAGATGAGGATTCAGATCATAGCACTACCACTTTCCTTTCTTCCTCCTCCAAATATAGTAATAATTAGTGAGACCTTGAACCAATTTGTAATAAAAATATTGAATTTTATATTTAAATTCTGTATCAAGTTTGCCTTTAATTTCTTTGGAGAAATATGAATATGAGTTCATAGTAGATACTAATTAAGAATGAAAAGATGCAATCCCTGAAACATCTGGATGTCAGGAAGAAACTTGAGTGCGACCACGAGTGACAACGCAATCCAAACAAATGGGTAGTTCCTTATATTTATCACATTAATAATCAAGAATTCTATTTGTAACTTCTCACTGCATTTTCCTTAAGTTGACCTATGGCAAGAAAGTCTGAAATCTTCCAAATAACAAACACTATTATATCAAAGAAAGAAATAATTTTAGAGGAAGACGTTCAGTTAGTTTGACTCTCATTTTTTTACAGGAGAAAATGAGACCCAGGGAAGTTAATTAAATTGCCTGGAGCCACACCGCTTAATCAATTGCAGTCTTTCTTTTTTTTTGAATCTTCACCCAAGGGTATGTTCATTTATTTTAGAGAGTGAGAGAGAAACATGAATCAGTTGCCTCGCATACTTGCCCACAACCTACGTATGTGCCCTGACTGGGGATCAAACCCGCAACATATTTGGTGTATGCGACGGCACTTCAACCAACTGAGCAATCTGGCAAGCCAGGACCACAGTCTATTGATATTTTGCCTAGTTATGTACTTAGTCATTCAGCAAACGTACTGGGTGCTGTGCAAATAAAAAATAAGATAAAGTCCCTGCCTTGAAGATATTTTCTGTCTGGAATGCATAAGAAGTCAAGAGAACATGGACTGGCTGGAGGTGGGGGCAGCTCTAACTCTTTATGGGAAGGGCAGGGAGAATAAGATAGAGGGTAAGAGAAACGGTGATGGCTGAAACATGCCTGAAGATTGTGCAGTTAGCACAATGGCTAAGAAAGAACGGGCACTCCTCACACAGCGTGCACATAGGCAGAGGCTGTCAAAGAGAGAAAACATGGTGAATAAGGAACTGAGAATTGATGTGGATCATATGAAAAATAGGGGATGGGTGAAGAGCAAGGGAGGAAGGTGAGGTGTGCAGGAATCAGCTTGTGAAGGCAATGCAGCTTCATTTCAGAAATATAAAGATTGTGACATGATCAGACTTGCACTTTAGAAAGTTGACCCTTATGCTGGAATGAAGGATAGAATAGAAGCAGGAGATAATATATTAGGAGACAGTGCAAAAATGAAACTAGAAATTCAGTGAGGAAGAAATGGATTCTGGAGATGAGGAGCTGGCTGAGTTGACAGAACTTGGAGACTGACTGGAGGAGATAAGTGAGTGTGCGTGAGGAATAGATAGGTTCCTCGACTTCTGGCGCGGGAAGCCTGCTGAGTGACCACAGTGAGTTAACAACTGCATTCCCTAGTGTGCTGGGGTAGCAATTTGGTGTATGGGGATGGTGATAAATCAGATATTCACAAAAGATGGGGACATCTATATAAAGATACTTAAGTGCCTCAGCAATAAAATTTTTGTTTTCTGTGGCTTGCCTTGAATGACTAGACTCCTAGAGTTTAATAGATACTTATTTAATATAGCACAACTGCCCCACCCAAATCATCCATTTATTTCAACATAAGATTAAAATCTCTTTAAGCAACTTGGACTAATTCCTACTTGGCTATCCTAATGGACTTTCTAAGAGAAATAGGATACCTTCCTTGCTCATTATGACAAAGGACTTCAGGGTAAATGACTGGTAAGGTAATGTTTTAAAATAGTCAGGAAATATTGAACTGTTCTAAGGTGTGCTTGTTAAATTCAGTTAACTGTCTAAAATGGGAAATTGGGTAAACACATGGAGAGAAACCAGAAAGACATTATTTCAAGTGAATGCTACGATATGGCCTGAGAGCAAGGAAGTACATTTAATTGTCACATACCATGATTTTGATTTTAATTTCCCAGGTATTCTGAAGTTTACTTAATATCAATTGACTTCTAAAGTGTTTTCAGCCCTGGTTGGTATGGCTCAGTGGGTTGGAGCATTGTCTTATAACGAAAAGGTTGCAGGTTTGATCCCCAGTCAAGGCGCATACCTAGGTTGCGGGTTCCATCCCTAGTCTGAGCGCATAGGATCCCCAGTCTGGGTGCACATGGGTGACAACCAATCAATGCTTCTCTCTTGCATCGATGTTTCTCTCTCTCCCTTCCTTTCTCTCTAAAAGCAATGAAAAAAAAAAAAAAAGTCCTCAGGTGAGGATAAAATAAAAAATAAAGTGTTTTCAGAACACGGGAGAAATGACCATTATTTTCAGTTCATTAAAAATAGCACAATTAACAGTTAAATTCCTGCAAAAAAGTTCTATGCAAGGACAATCTCTCTCTCTCTACCACTTGCATTATAATCCTCTCATTCTTATCCATGATATAGAATTTACCCTTTTCTCTGGAATTCTGATTCACTTTCTACATTATGTTCCTTTTCACATTCAAGTCAATAATAAAGTTCAAGATTTAATTTTATAGGTGACTTTCCCCTTAAACTTTTATCTATGCTTTCATTATCCTTTGTTTTGACAAAATTTTTCCAGATTAGTAGGTTTGAAAACAGACACATAACACTTAACTTACACACCTTATCATATATTAGCATAATAAATGAGTTAAATGAGTATGGTATGGAACTAGCTATATTTTTGGCTCCTATTAATCCATCTCTGACAAAAAGCATTTTCCCATGCCTTCTTGGTTGAATTGAAATCAGCAGTGTGAGTACATTTCAAAAAAAATTTTTTTCTCTCCCCAGATATTTTATATTCAGTTTTAATTTCACATAAACCCATGGTTTTGTGTATTCCCTTAAGTACTTCTCTGAAATCCAATAGGACTATAATGCATGAAGTTTAATTTGTATTCTTTACCATCTTCATGTTTCTTCTTTTCTATTTTAAATTTTCTCCATATGAACAGCCAAATATGCTCCTTCCAACCTTTCACATCTTTATTTTAACTGCATAAGTCATAAAGTTGTTCGTATTACATAGACAACATTATAGCAGATGCTGTATATTGTGAGGGACTCTTTTCCTTTTACCTCACCACCACACTTAGTCCCATTTATAAGAGAAAGACACTGAAGTTTATACATCAAGACTTAATGATCAAACATCAATAAATGGTTAAACCCTAGAAAATAAACCTATACCTAAGTTAAGAACTGGCAGACAAAGAAGTTCTTCAAATACCAATAAAACATGAGTCAGGATTTCATGTTAAAACATTAAAAAACAAAACAAAACAAAAACAGTCATTCCCTCCATTCCTAAAATTCTTGCTTTGGAAGTCATATTTTCTAAGACAATTAAGCAATTTATTTTCACTATTTAAATTAACTGCAGGCTTGGGCACAGAACCAATAGATAAGTAGGTTGATTAGGAGTTTTAACTTTTATGCTTGATATATGTTAGAACTGATTTTTGGAGGTAATGAGGATAGGTATGCCTTGACACAGAAATGTAGCATAATATGTTTAGTCCAAATGACATGATAAATAATAAAAAGTTTTAAAAATAATTGTTATTTTGACAAACAAAATTCATTATAGCAAATTGTTTTTTAAATGTTAATTAAAAAGGTGTGCTTAATTTTATGCAGCTTTTGTATTTTTTAAGTTCAAGTTAGTAAAAGTAAATTTTGTCTGCAAATGCTAGAGAACTGCATATATCAAAAGGCTAACCTCTAGGAAAAATCCAATAGCTCTATTTTCCACTGTGAAATGTATGAACTGTGCATTAGTTTTTTACCAGTATGGTAAAGATTAGGACAATGCTATAACTTTATGTTTTTGTTTACCCTTGTCTTCATGCCCAGAAGCAGCAGACTGAGCTAAGTATGCAACAGAACACAGCAAAATTGATCAGTCCCCATGCTTCTCTCACAGGGAAGCCACAGAGTATTTGAACTATTTTATTATTTTAGCTAAAAAGCACGACTGCTATTCACTTTCAGAGTACTTTTCAACAATGACACCTTTACAGTGTATTGTTACATAAGCAAACATTTAGTTTCTTCCTCAATTTGTTGGTGACAACAAAATGATTATACATCTGTGCATTTTTAAACAATTTTTGAAATTAACTTTTTAAACTTGAATGTATGTTTGTAAGTGATTTGAAGAGATGCTAGGGTCAGAGCCAGGATTAGGTGGACAGCAAAGCTGAGTGGACTGATGTTAGCAGTTTTAATAAACTGGCCTGATTCTCCCTGGGGGCACAATGACACCGGGACCTGGACAGTTGGCACCATTCTATTTTCTAGTCTGGATGGTATATTTCATTACATACATTATGTCCACACAGAATAAATGTTTATAGCCAGAGTTTCAAGGACAATTTTCTGAAAATACTAGCACTGAGAAGTAATCAACAAAACCCTGTCATGATGAGGCCCAGGTTTTACAGTGTTGCAAAATCGTTAAAGTAATGACGGTGGAAAGTACAGTAAATCTTGCTAACTGCCTGCTTGTTCCTGAGGTTTTCAGCTACTAACTCCCTCCCCTAACTTTGTATAGGCGATAGTAATTCTAGATGTCATGATGTATTTGCTTTTACTTTTTGATTAATTTAGATAGGCTTTAACAATTTTTGGATTACAAAGCAATGCTTGTAACAGTTTTCTTTTTCTGAGATACTAATATTGAAATTACAGTTTCAATGGAGCTCAGGGAAATTCTAGCCTAGCCAAAAAGTTACATTCTTAAAAACTGTACAAGCACCTTTCACCATTTCAATTACTTTACTGCCTTATTTGATAAGTGCCTTAAAACTTTGAAACTAAAAGCCTTTTTTGTTTTTCTAGTTTATAAACTCTTCTTTCAGAATGAAATGCTTCCCATTTGAAAGGCACCAGGTACTTTTAAATAAATTACTGTTCTAGTAAACATGAAGTGTTCTTTATATAATATAATATACAGGAAGTAAGAACTAGTTATTGGCTTCTTTCTTTCCAGAAGGCAAGGCAAAATGGTATAATTCTTGTTCCTTGCAGAAAACAGCTGCCCTTTTCTAAACAAATAAAACTAAACAAAAATTATGTCATTCCTTCATTCAACAAATAGTTACTGACTGCTCAGTGTGCGCCAACAAGCACAATGTTAAGTGTCAGATTTTGTCACTATAGATTAGATATGACTTTTTAAAAACTGGAACTACAGGATTTTGATTCTCTCGTGAAGCTCTTTTTTCTCTCCTTTTTATTATTTTTTCATATTTTGGTTTTTAAAGAATAAGTCATATAGAATCTTTACAGTCTTCTTTAAAGTTCCATCAGTCAGAATTTTTTTTCACAGATTAAAGAAATTAAATCTATAGGTAGTTTAAATTTATTAATTACCTGTTGAAAGTACAAATCATAATAAAGCTGGTTATAAGATATTTGGCCTCATGGTGAAATATAAGTGAAAAATAATAAGCCAATTTGTAATGGGGAATTAAACCACCCATTTCATTATTGTAATTTCAAAACAGGCAACAAATTAAAGCAGATAAAACTTTTATTATTGATAATTAAATCTAATAATTACTACAGGAAATATGAGGAGAGATAATTGATTTCTTTTTAAAATTTAAAACAATGATATTTTATGATTAATACTCTAAATAAAACAAATATTTTCATTCAAAACGTACATTCCTGAGGATTCTATAATCTTTAAGAAATCACACCTTATATACTTTGTGTAAAACTGTTGGCTTTAAATTATTGATAGTGAAGCAATAAGATTTTGTTTCACAATTTATCTTCTAAACTATCAGCTGATGTACAAGGGTAGGTCTACCAACATCATTTGACAATATGAAAGTGAGCTCATTAATTTGCAGTCAGGAGCATCTCTGATACAACAAAAACCAAAGACATAAAGCAATTTCATCATCATAAAAACTACTTAAAAAAAATCTAAAATCATTAATGAACTATCACAAAGATAAAAGTCTTGGTTATGCATCCCTACTATTAACTCTACCAAATTACCTGGTTTCAATTATTAATCTTTTTTTTATTAGACACACACAATACACACACACACACACACACACACAGAGTCAAGGGGCCAAACTAATGTGCAGGATCACATCACAAATCCAAACATTCCTCTCTGAGGCTGACTACCCCAAGTTCTTCAAGCCCTCAAGGTCTCCTAAGGAGGGAAAGGGTCAAAGGAATATATAGGCTTCTGATGATATATCTGCTCACCTTTAAGAACGCTACAATGAGTTCAATATTTATAGTGCAAGAGTGCAAATGAGAATTAATTCCCAGAAAGCAGGGTAAACTGCCTCAATGTGGTTTACTGGTCACCCAGAAAGCAGTTGGCAATTAACTCTGATCATACATATAGAAACAGAAGGTTTAAGTGTCCTCCAGCACTAAAATTTTATTCCTCCCTTTTTTTCTCCTTCTCCTCTTGTAATATGTAACAACACTACTTTATATGTAATATAAATTTAAAAAATTAAGCAAATAAAACAACTTTCCTACTAAGTGAGGTAAATTAATGAGGAATTTTGTGTAGCCATTGATTTTTATATATTCATTCCTGCTAATGTGATTCATGATCAGTCTCAATATTTATTCTGCATTTCCAGAACCACTATCTAAGTAGTTGTCTCTATGATCAGAACAGGACATCTACTAATAAGTTCTGAATAAGGAAAAGATGACATTTTGATTGTCAAAAATCTATAAGAAACTCATATTTTTAAAAATATATTGTTTTAAAATGTCAACTACTGTTCTTTCTTCTCCCAAGTTCAAACTAATTAAAGGTTATAAACTAACCACTTCCCTCAGAAGCCAGAACTTTCACCCCTTCTGAAAAGGGGAATACCTCTCATTAATTAGGTAAAAAATTAAGTCTTCCTGATTGAATAAGAGTCTCAGATTCCTGTAGCCCCCAATTCCTTATCTAGACCTCCTATTTACCACAATGAGCAGGGTAGTATCATAACTTACTTTGTTCATTATCTGGAAATCCAAAAGAAGGAGTAAATATTAATTTCTCACACTAGCTTCAATCTGTTCCAAGGAACACGACGAGAATTACGATAAATATGGTCACTTAGTCTGAAGTTCTGCCTATTCCCAGTTAATTGAGCTTTTTTACTAACTGCAATTCAGTCATCACAGATGATCTTGTTTAAGAGGTAGAAGAAGGAAGTACAAAGATCAAAGCAGTGCTTACAAAGGGGAACAACTATTTTTGTATTTGTACTCCAGTATTTACTAACTGGGTTTGAAAAACAGGGGCATTTATTCAGCCCATGTGATTGCCAACTGTAGAACATAAAATAAAACTGAAATTTCAAAATAAAATAAACATTTTCAAGTTGCCACCAACCCCTAATTGGATTATATTTTCTTTAAGAAGTCTTTCAAACATGTTAGAAGTGGTTTGCTCTTCACAGCAAGCCGTATTTCAGTGCTAGCATAAATCTACACACAAGGAGTCTTCCTTTGTGTTCACATTTGTCCAGGAAGACATTTTATCTAAACAAGCTCCAGAGAAAATTGAGGAGCTGCAGGTATATCAGTATGGATGAATAATTTCAGCAGATTTCATGTTTCCATTTATCAGAGATGTTCTTCTCACCTTAGCAGTTTAATTATATAATGAATGTAAAAGACCATAAGAAACAAATCTTTTTATTTCCTAGGTTCCCAAGTTCATAAGCTCAAGAAACAGTTTGTTTTAAATCATTTATATAATTTCTTTACTGCATCAAAGAGCAAAATAATCCATCGCTAGAAAGCACAATATTAAAATCAGGAAAACAACATACATCAGCTAAGGATTGTATGTTAATCAAGTATCTCTTTTAAAATTTTAACAAACATTAATGCAATTTAAAGTACTCAAAAACATTCAGTTGACGTATTTTGCTAGAAAAATAAGCACTGATTATCTTGATCCCAAGTTTTAGTGTTTACCAAAGATCACCAGTTTGTAGAAGAACATTTGTATTTCAGAGCTATTAAGTGTTTTCGTAATACCAGTCATTTTCTCAGCTTATGGGCTTTATGACAAAATCTTTAAGTTAAATATAGTTATTTAATAAGCTCCAATGCTGAAAAACCCTACTTAACAAGTCCATGAAAACATCTTAAATCTCAAGAATGAGATACTGTATCATTAAGTTCCATTTAAGTTTCAGGATAGACCAATAAATCAGGGCAAACATCTCCATCGGTATTTATTTTTAAAGACCATAAGAAAACTTGGATTCAGGCTAGGCTTTATTCATATCATTAGTTTTGTTTTAGAGTTCATGCACAATACATGGGACCGTTGCTCAAGTGTTTTATGTAATCAGAGTGTCTAAAAAGTGCTCTAAGTAGGTAATTTCTTTTCCCTCTTAAATGCCAGGCCCTGTAGAATCAGTATCAAGCCCTCCTTACTTTGAAAACTAATGTACAGGTCCTATATAGTGGGTGAATATATTATGTCCTGGTTGGTGTGTGTGTGTGTGTACACGTGTGTTTGCGTGTGCATGAAGTGGGGGTTCTTTTTGAAGCAGGAGACCAAGGAACAAGGCTGTCCTATTCAATGTAAGGGAGCTGGGGAGGGTTCTCCCAGCCCAGAGGACTGCGGTGCACTTCTGCTTTCATTTCATGGAACGCCCTTAGGTGAAATCTGGTTCAGCACTGCACCAACCACCTTCCCCTCTCTCCTCCGAGCCCAAGAGCACCTCAAGCCATCCCCCGGCAGGCGGTGGGGGTGGGGATTAAAAAAAAAAAAAAAGTTTGCTAGAGTTCCCTCCTGGGTCCTGTGCCCGCCTGGCCGAGGGACAGGGCGAGAGAGGAAAGACAGCCGGGGCAGCCGCGGCCCTCGGGTCGACCGGACCCCGCCAGGTCCGGATGTGCCTTTCCCCGGGTCGCCAATGCCAAGTGCCTCGCAACTCCTGTCAACCTGCTCCTACGGCGTAGCTTAGCAGTTAGCGCAGGAACGAGGAAGTCCGAGCGGGGCTGAGGGGGTGCGGGTCGGGTCGGTGGCGGGACCCGGGCCGCAGGTCCTGGCGTGGCCCGCGGCTGCCCGAATTCGGCTTACCCTGGTGGCGAGTCTGCGCTCGGCCTCCCTGTGCCTGCGGCTCCCCCTCCGGGCCGGCGCGGGCCTGGGGGCCGGGGAAGGAGCAGGTCCGGGCGCGGGTCGGGTCGGGTCGGGCTGGTTCCGGGGGAGCGGGCGCGCGGTCTCGCCGGGCCGGGCCAGTCAGTGCCGCGCCATGTCGCAGCGCGGGCGGAGGGAAGCGCGGGGCGCGCGGGGGCCGGGCCGCGGCGGCGCCGCCTTCCCGGCCGCTGCGGCTCTGGCCTGGGCTGCGCGGGGCTCTCCGAGCGGGGCCGGCGGCGGGGCGCAGGCCGAGGGCGGCGGCGGTGGCGAGAGGCCCGACGGACGGGCAGGGCAGGGGAAGCTGTCAGCGCGTAGCCGGGCCGCTCCGGTGGCGAAACCTCCTCTTCCTGCCCCGGCTCGCGGGTGCACTTCTCTGTCTTTCTCTCTTGCTCACTCTCTCACTTCCTGGCTGGAAATTCCCACTGACGTCGAGAGAGAAGACAGACGGACACACGCGTGCACGCCGCGGGGGCGGGAGGTGGGGTCGCTGCCGGGGGTGGGGGAAGCCCGCACTTCTGGGGCGCCCTGCGCCGGGAGCCCCGCCGTCCAGCTGGGCTCCCGCCCCCTCGGGGCCGCCACGGGGCGGAGGACAAGGATCGCGTGGTCTGCGGCCTGGACGTCGCGGTGTCCTGCGGAGCTCCCTCTCCCGGGCCGCGCTCCCCCGAGACCAGGAGGCTGGAGCGTACGGAGACGCCCCGTGAAGACCCTGAGGGGCCAGATTGTCCCAGGAGACAGGCGGCATGGAGGCGGCAGCGTGCGATGTAGAGGCGACGGTTCAGAGACCCTAAAGGACGGGGCCCAACACCTGGAGGGGATGTTGGGTCGTCGAGGAGCCAAGCATCCATGTGTAAAAATAAATCTCATCTGTATGTTCCCTTTAAGTTGTCTCAGTTACACGCAAATCTCTTTACAGATTAAACTGGACTTTCTATATAATAACTGACCTCTGTCCAGTAAAGTCTGAACATCTACTGGGTTTGGGTGAAGTCTTAAGTCTCTTGGTTAATGACTGATTTTGACAATGCCTGTAGGGCATTGTCAGGCCTTCATGATAATTACTGTGGGTAGAATTATAGTGATGGTGGTAGCAATGGTTTTGGTCTACAGCTCAAAAAAATATTCTCTCTCTCTCCCTCTCCCTCTTTCTCTCTCTCTCTCTCTCTCTCTCTCTCTCTCTCTCTCTCGACCACTACTAGATGCTGCAGACAGGCCTCCTAGTGATCATTATTCACTATATTTCAGCTTCTTTACGTGCCAGGCACTGTACTAGACTAGGTTAGCTTCCAAAGAAGAAACCTTGAGCTGATGTTTTAGGGCGTATTATCTCACTTCTGAGTTCAGTGACAACTGCACACTTTAAAATGTCAGTCAGTGATCAAGCAATCACCAGGAAGGGAGGGTTGCTATGACATTGGATTGTCTCTACCAAGTTTGCCACATTCCTTTTGTGCCTCCTTTCCCTGCCTCCTCCCTCCCCAAGGTTGTAAGAATCTTGGTGGAGTGTTTGGCAGAGGAGTAGAGATGCATTTATTTCATCTGGGGTGAGTCTGCAGTGACCTTGGGAACAACCAACAACCTACCTTTAAGGGATTTGATTTAGCTTACAGGGACTATTTCAACAGCTGAAATTCAGAGGACTTATAAAGACTGAAGACAATGATTTTTAGAAATCCTCTTATTATGTATGGGACATTATTAGAAAATGTGCCAATACTATATTTTAGTAGATTAATATATAGTTTATATAAAATGATTTTTGCCCAATGACATGAGTATAAACAGTGCAAACTCCCATGAAACAGCAAAGTATTAGGGGAGTGGTTTTCTTTCCTTATGGTGTGGGTGTGGAGTGAGCACCCCTTTGCTGAAATAATGGGTAAACAGGGTTAGAGTGATAAAGGAGTAGAACCAGGGTGACTTATTTGGGGAACAACAATATGGGAGTGTTAATTAATGAAAAGAATTAAGTTAAATTTCAAATCCAAAATTATAGAATGGACTTAAATTTGAGGACAGGATGTTAGGCAGATATATTTAGTTTCCTAGGGGCGCCTAAAAATATCACCACAAACTGGGTGGCTTAAAAAAATGGGAATTTATTCTCTCACAGTTCTGGAGGGGCAGAAGTCAAAATCAAGGTATCGGCATAGCCATGCTCCCTCTGGAGGCTCTAAAAAGAGTCAATTCTTGCCTCTTCCCAGCTTTTGGGGGCTCTCAGCAATCCCTGGAGTTCCTTGGCTTTTAGCTGTGTAACTCCAGTTTCTGCCTCTGTCTTCACATGGCTTTCTTCTCTGTGTCTCTCCTGTCTGTGTCTGTGTATCCAAATCTCCCTCTTCTTCCTCCTATTAGGATAAAAGTCTTTGGAATTAGAGCCCACCCCAATGTAGTATGACTTCATTTTAACTTGATTACATCTGCAAAGACCCTATTTCCAAATAAGGTCATTTCCACACATATATAGGGTTAGGCCTTGAACATATCTTTCTGGGGGACACAATTCAACACACTACAGCAGACAAAACTAAAAGCCCCCCCATTTACTCTTTTTCGTTCATCAGTTAACCTTCCTATATCCTTGTTTTGTTTCCCAACTCTTGCTCTTCACCTGCTTCCCGGAATGTTTCTTATAAATGCACCCACCCTGATATGTTGGAGGGCATTTGCCATTATCAGGCTATAATGAAAAAACAAAACAAAACAAAAAAAAGTTAATGTGAAATTTCAGGTATCAAGATTACATAAAGTTGTATTAAGTTTATCACTAAATCTTTGAAATCACACAAATTTCCCTTTTCATGAAGCTGAGTATTAGACATGTCAGTGCCCTGAGAACTCTGAGGTTGGGATCTATATAGGGTATACATTGATACCAAGAAATTATTTAGTGTGTGAAGGGAATTTGTAAATACAAACTCGTACATCTGAGCCTTGTAAACTCTTAGACCAATCTTGGGGGTAGAACAGGATTGAATTGTAGTTCTGTAAAGGGCAAAACTTACTTTGAGTCATGAAGTCACCTCAACATGCTTAGAAACATCCAGGTCACAGCTCTTGGCTATGAGAGCTAAGATGAAAAGACTTCACTAGACTACAAATCAGATTTGAGTCAAGATCAGATTTAAGTTGAAATCCTGATTTTGCCTTAAATTATCTGTGTAACTTTCCCAAGTAATAATGTAACATGAATTTCAGTTTCTTTGCCTATACAATAAGCATAGCATTATAGTTAGCATTATAAGCTGTATAAAAGCTTTACATAAAGTTTTACATTTTACAAATTGTATTGCTATGATCTGAATGTTTGCATCCCTGCAAAATTCACATTTTGAATTCCTAACCCACTAAGGTGATGGTAGTAGGAGGTGGGGCTTTTGGAAGGTGATTAGATCATGAAGGCAGAGCCCTCATGATTGCAATTAGTGTCCTTATAAATGAGACTCGAGGTCCAGCTCCTCCTCCCTTCTACCATGTGAGGATACAATGAAAAGTCTGTAACCTGCAGGAGGGCTCTCACAAGACCTTGCTGGCACCCTGATCTCAGGCTTCTGGACTCCAGAACTGTGAGGAATAAACTTCTGTTGTGTATAAGCCACTGTCGTCGGCAGCCGTCCGTCTCGAGAGACGATGGTGTAGCTTCTTAAGAGTCTATCTGCACCGCCGAGAATGGCTGTGCAGTCCGACTCGGGAGTGACACGGTATCTGTCTCCTCCCGTGTTGAATCGACATCTTGCGATGACGCTGGAGTGTCCTCTCCAGTGGAGCTGAAGCTACAGAGCCTGGGCGGGGTGATATGGAGGGTCTGCTGTTGCCCATGCAGCAGACCCCCACTCTCTTCACAGCTGAAGGGTCCAAGGGAAAGACGGAGTCAATACAGCTTGGCTTCAGGTGCGCCGCAGGAGTTGCCGGTGTTGACTACAACGTCGAACCGCCTTAGGGACTCCGGCTCCGGATTTTCTGTCGGGGTTTACTCCCTTAGCCTTTCCCCTGAAGAGGTATGCCGCAAGGCAGCGGAGGTTTTTTGGAGTCAGAGTTTTCCTTCTCTGGTATAAGCCACCATGTGTGTGGTATTTTGTTATAGCGCCCAAGTTAGCAGATTAAGACCTGTGTATATGCATATAAACAACATATGTTGTAATATATATTGTTACATTATGACAATCCTATCTCACAAAGATCAAGAGACAAAGAAGAGCTAAAGAATTTAAAAGGTCTATACAGATGTAAACAGTTATTCTAAGAAAAAAGAAGACTTGAAATTCATTTCCTTAAGGGACATAAATGCTTGCACTGTTGACCACTGGGACACACACTCATTCTTATGACATCTCTCTTTGCTGATAGTGAAGTATTTCACTACAACCCCCCATTTGAGCGCTTGCCATGTTCTGCCTCCTGCTTGCAGTTAGCAGTTCTTATTGAGGGAGCAGTCAATTTAGCTTATATAAATTGTTAAAAAAGAAACAGAAGATGCAATCTCTATTTGTAAGATCAAAGCCAGAAAGAAGAACCCCGATATAATATACAGGGCAAAAGCGATTTGTCCAATGGATCGTATCAGCAATAGTATAACCAACAGGAGAAGGTAAAGAAATCATCTTCCTTTTAAGATTAAATAGATAATCCAGAATTTTATTCCTGTGGAAATGAAGACACACTGAAATGAGACATCACTGGTCTTATAAATACTAGCATCTTTTCTATCAGTTCAAATGAATATTTATGCACTACCATCATTGCCTTCAAAGAATTCACAAAACACAGTGCATGTAATTCTAGTACAGGGCAGAGTACAGTAAATGTCTTCGTGGAGGCTGAATAAAATGCTGGGCGTAGGTAGAGAAGGAGACCACAGTGCTTGCATCATGGCTCGTGATTAAGCCTTCAGCCTGTGGAATCAGGAGTTACCTACAGATCTGAAGCCAGTGCCTGACTGTGCCCTGCATAGAAATTAGTTCACGCTGTTCTGTTCTTTATAAGCCACCAAGTCTGCAGTATGTTGTATAGCAACCCTAAGTAGCTGTGTGACCCTTACAAGGTACAGAACTGTCTTAGCCTCCTTTCCCTTATCTGTAAGATAGGATGTTAATTATGCCCACCTCAGAGTGGTTTTGTAAGGGTCAAATGAGATAATGTGCATGAAGTACTGACCAAGGTGCCAGATGCTCAGGCAACTTGCATTTATGTTCGTTATTATTATTAATGCTGTTGTTTCTCTAAGGAAAAACTTGATGAAGGAGGTAGAATTTAGTGGCTATGATATAATGGCTAAATGATCAGAAGAAAGAAAAATGACACATGAAGGGTAATGAAACTTAAAGACATGATGCCTGGGTTTAAGATAGTTTGTAACAAAAAGAAGTAGTAAATGGAGTTGTATGTTGTAATTATTAGTGTAAAAAAAAATCTAGATTTTTTTCCCAGACACCCACCAGCCAACATTTTTTTGGTCTAATAGCACCTCTCTAAAACACATTCGTAACACTTAGAATATGTTCCACAAATAATAAAGAAGTTAAAAACAAACACCCAGTTGTTTAAATATAAACTAAGGGCCCGATGGAAAGAGGAGCAATACATATTGTTTCACCAAAGAATTGACCATGGAAACCTATTCCATACATGGGGAGACTCAGGAAGAAGGAGATGGAATGAGAGAGCCAGGATTTGAACCTACATTCAGGAGGCTAAGATGCAGGTGGTGGGAGAGAAGTTGAGGTTTGTGGAAGGTATGAAAGTCCTGGAATTTATCCTAAGAATCTGTGGGAATATGATGTATTCAGTTTTTGACACATGAAGTATGTTAGGCTCAGTGAGATGAAATGGCTGATGTTCAATTAGAAATTCAAGCGTGATGCTCAGAGAGATGCAAGGCTGGAGATCTAAATTGAGGGATAACTGCAAAGATGTGGGAGTTGTCATGAGAATGTTTGGTCACATTAGGGACCATAGAGATTCAGAAGAAAAGAGGACCAAGGATAGAAATTTTATGAATAATTTTATTTGGGGGTTTGATGTGTGTGTGTGTGTGTTGGGGTTGGGAGTAGAGATGCTTAAAGGCTCCTGAAGTGCCATCAATGGCAGACAGAAGGCTTGGAAAATCAGAGAAGAGTTTCAAGAGTTCAAGAGTGTTCGACCCTGTCAAATACCGCAGATGATTTCTAAAAGATGCAGATGAGAAGAGATGGTTGAATTTTGGAATTATGGAAGTCCAAGTATGGCTGCAGGACTGGTTGTGCAACTACAGGAAGAAGCCACTCCACACTCTGCTCACCCTGCTCTCTCTAGAAGAAATGAAAAACTTTGTTCATTCTCAAAACGGTACTGAGAGCAGTGGCTGTGCTCCTAGGTTACTTTTTTTTTTTTTTTTAATGTTATTTATTTATTTAGAGAGAAGAGAAGGGAGGGAGAAAGAGAGGGAGAGAATCATCAACATGTGAGAGATGTATCACTGGAATGGGCCCAGCACGCAACCTACGCACATGCCCCAGCTGGGAATCAAACTGGCGACCCCCAGTTCACAGGCCAGTGCTCAATCCACTGAGCCACACCAGCCAGGGGGACCTAGGTTACTTTTTTTGGAGGAGTTTCAACATAACGGTGAGAGCCAAGAACCAGATTACAGGGGGAAGACAAGTGAATGTACAATGGAAAGGTGAGGGCAATAATTGCAAAAGAATCTCAGGAAGAATTTAAGCGAGAAGGAAAGACAGAGAAGTTGGCGTGATTCTTCATTTAGTTGACTAACATTTATGGAGGGCCAGGTTTTAAGGAAGTCTGGAAGGGTGGTAAGATAGTTTAATGAGATAATTAAATTAGTAAGAAAAGAGGATTAAAAAAGGAGCAAGGTGCCAGAAGAAAAGAGAAGTGGGATGTGTGGATGTCACAATCTAGGTGAAGGAATAGGGGGTCAGGTCTGCTTGTGTGAGAAGTGAGGAGAAAGAAGGAAGAGAAGAGATGCTCTGAGAGAGAGATTAGGTTCTAATAATCAGCTAACACACACTAAACCCAAACTAAAAATAACTGTTAAAGAGAGTGTACTAGTTTGTTAGGGCTGCCATAACAAAATACCACAGGCTGCAGGGCTTCAACAATAGGAACGAATTTTCCTCATGATTCCGGAGGTTATGAGTCTGTGGACAAGGTATCAGCTGGGTTGATTCTGTCTGAGGCCTCTCTCCCTGGATAGCAGTCTTCTCCCTGCGTCTTCCCATGGGTCTCTCAATGTGTCTGTGTTCTAATCTACATTTCTTGTAAGGACACTGGTTATATTGGATTAGAGCCCGCTTTAATGACTTCATTTTAATGATCTTTTTAAAGACCCTGTTTCCAAATATAAGTCACATTCTGAACTGCTAGGGTTAGAACTTCAACTCATGGATTTTGGGATGACACAATTCAGCCCATAACAGGGATATCTTCTGCTGATTTACATGAAGACACAGAACAGGAGGACCAATTCCTCCCTTTTTGGCCAGGACTCCCCCGATTTTAGCACAGAAATCACTTTGTCCAGGAAACCAATCACAGGGTGATTGGTCAGGCTACATGAAGCCAACAAAATTGGTTTGACAGAAAACAGACTTGGCTAGTAGGCATCCATTAAGACAGCTGTTAATTACTTGTTTTTATGGAGGGGGCTTCTGTCTTCTGATTATATATACATACTAAAATATATATTAGAGTAAATATGCTTTACATGCATATAACTCCTGACAAGCTTTTATAGAAATCTGAAAAAACTCATTGTAATAATAACTACTTTAGCAGATCTCCCCATTCATTATATTAGCAGAAAAACTAAAAAAAAGAAAAAGTAAGAAAGAAAACATTTTCAGGACTTGTACAAATTCAAACAATGCTGCTTATCTGTTGACTATTTCACTGTCAGCAATTTTTTAAAGCTTCGGTTTTAGTATGGTTTAAAATTACTCTCATGTCATATAAAGAAATTGTGTCAACAGCTCTTATGTAGTCTTAACAGCTAAACTTTTCTGAGTGTGTGTGTCTCTGTACAGTTGCAGGCAGATGTCATTAGATCTGCTGAGTAAATGGTGGCTGAATATAAAAAAATGAAAGAATTTTGAAACATAATGTCATAAAATTTAAAAAGTAAAGATATAAAAAGAAAAGCAAAGTTGATAAATAAAAACTAGCTGAATTTACTCTGTGTATCAATATGAGCGTGGATAGAAAACAGATGGCATCCTTAACAGTCATTAACAAGACTTTAAGGAAGAAATTACTTAAAGGAATGGAGGTAGAGTTAAGGGACACTAATAAGGGATGGCAAAGTATCCCAAGGATGGCAAGAACAGGGAGCCTTTTCCACTCCCAGGCCTGAAGTGCCAAGGAGAGGGGATGATGCTTGGAACCAAGAAAGAGCTAATAGCTGCAGGAGAAGAGTTTTACAAAAGAGATGAACACTTCACTAGAGAAACTATCCATGGACAACTTACCATGTTGCAGGAAGAGAGCCAATAGGATATATTACCTAACCTTTTCCCATCATTCACATCTCCAGTGTTACCCAGTAAGAGGACCCATATGGAAGCCAGAGGCACAAAACAGAATTGAGGGAGGTGGGGAATGGCTTTGGAGGAGCAAATGCAGAGTATCCAGAAAATGATGCAAATCCAAAATAACTATAATCTAAAAAAAAGAATCTAACTGGTCAGTTTATGTGGTACATGTAGGCTCATTCTGTAGGTGATTCATTCTTACAGGGACAAAAAGAGGCTGTGGTGTACAGAATGGTGTAATGCCTGGAAACATTATGATACGATGGAAGTGCTGTAAGGAACACATTGCAGTCCATATTGGAGAGTGTGGCCTTAAATACTGAGCAATCCAGTTCATTTTAAAAGCCTATTAGATGGAAATTGTAAATAGGGAATAGAGTCTATGCCAAAGAAGATATGTAATATCTATTCCTCCCTAAATTTGATTCTTATATCAAAATGTATCAGCAGAAATCTCCTAAGTACCAGATTATATTAGTTCATGGAAGAATAATTTTTGATGATTTAGACCTAAATTATTTCCAAGGCGTTTCATTCACTTGATCAGGTCAAGTCATTTCTCACTTCAGAATCTTCCAATGGCTTCCTCGATCACTCAGCACAAGTATCAAAGTCCTTACAATGATTTGAGAGGTCCTTTATAGTCTGGCCATATTCTGACTCAGATTTCACTTCCTACCACTCTGCTGGTTACTTTCTCTGTTTTGGGGAAAGGTCTCCTTACTGCTCCTTGAACACACCAAGCGTAGTCCCCTACTCCTCCTGGAGCTTATACATGCTGTTTTCTATGTTTGGAACACCCTGAAAATATCCACATGGTTGACTCCCTCATTTTCTTCAAGTTTCTGCTCAAATGTCACTTTATAAAATAGCAACACCAGTCCTTCAACCTTTAGAATAGAGATGCAATTATATCTAAGTTAGTAACTGTCAATATGAGTCTTTTTTTTTATAGTGCAATCTTGCTATATTCAAGTAGCAAATCTTATACTTGAGAATTTTTTAGTGTCATTTGGTTATATATATCTATATTGTATCACTGTTCTTAATAAATTGTTTCATTGATTATGTAATTCTAGATTAGGGGTTGCTTTTCTTTACACATTAAATATTTCATTCTACTCTCTTTAGTTTTCATTGATGATTTTAAGAAGTCAGCTTGGATCACCCTAATTGATGCTTTTTGATTTCTTTTTTTAATCCTGATTTTCTTGTGATGAACCTAGATTTGGTACATTTTTATATTCCCTACTTGGAGTTTATTGTTTTTCTAACAGGGTTTCCTGTATCTCAGGATTTAGATTCTTTCAACAATTCTGGAAAAATTCTAGTTCATTATCTTTTCCAATATTGCTTCTCCTGTATTTTCTCTAACCTCTTCTTCTGGAATTTTGATTAGATATTACTAGTTATTATTACTACTACTAATATTATGATTATAATTATAAAAGTAACTAGTATGTCTCAACATCTTTTTATCTCTTTGGATTGCATTCTGGATAATTTCTTTAAATTTATCTTCCAGTTTACTAATTCTCTTTTCAGACTTATCATCCAGTTGACCAATTCTCTCTTTAACTACATCTCATTTGCTATTTAATACATAAACTGTGTTTTAAATAACAAATTGTTTACGTTTCTTGAAATGTAAAATTTTTGAAACTTGGGTTGAAATTGAGCACTCCAAAGAATATTTGTGTTTCTTTTGGCCTATACTCTGGGTACATTAACTTGGGAACACTTTAAATTAAATTTCCTACTTGAGAGTTTTTGACCTTCACATATAGCGTGGGGGGTTATGAATTGTCAGGAGAGAATTTCTCCTCTTTTTACACAGTAACACGATCTATACAGGCAATTTCTCAGCTGTTTTTTTTTTTTCTTTCAGCTTTGGAAATGCATGAATTTTTTACTTTCATGCAAACTTAACAGTGCATTAAATTTTAAAATATGTTATGTGGAATTTCAACCAATTATTTTCATTAGTTATTTCAATCAGGAAGTGCACACTGTGAGAAAAACATAAAGTTATTATATATTTTAAATGATGGGTCTTTCTTTAGTTATAGCATCTATCATATATTTAACTGTTAAGTTTCTTAAACTTGAATTGTATCTTCCTAAGTGATTTTATTACTTAAAAAAAAAGTTTCCACTGGACTCTTCCAACAATTCTGTTTCAATGAAACACCTGTTTGAAGTGTTTATCTTGGTTTTCCTTTCTTGACTTGCCGGTGCTGGAGGGCAAGTAGTTATTTTCCATTTCCCTCTCAGACCTCAGGCTCTGTATACACTGACCTATAATTACAGGTCAAGTAGTTAAGTTAAGTTCTTTTATGCAATAGCAAGTCTGTAAAGGGGAAAGTTTCTACCCTTGTGGGCTAATGCTGAACCAACTGGCAACCTGTAAAGATCAAGCTGAAGCTTTGGAAGGAAGTCTTCTCTCCAACCTGGACAGATCTTCCTGGGTGTGAAGTGAAGGCTCTTTCTTAGCCTCAGTGGCTAGGAGCAACTCATCCCAAGGGTGGGCACAACTCTTCTCCACATTATCTGTCACCAGCTGGATTAGGTCATCCCTCATAAAAAAACAAACACATAAACAAACGAGTGTAGCTATTTCCTAAAGGTATTCATAGGTTCCCTACAACTGGTCTCAATGGGAACCATGAAATTCAGATTTTCACTTTATGCATGCCCCAAAGGAGAATGATAATGTGTCATTTCTTTTGAAGATCCTGAAGCCTATGACCTCTAGTGCCCCATCCAGGTGCTCCTACCTGCCCCTATTTTTCTCATGTTTGGAGAAATAGTTGAGAGGGGGTTCGGAAGGCAACTGCAGTGCTCAGTGGGCCATCTTCTCACAATGCCCTTTGAATCACATGTCCATTTTTAATGACAAACAGAGTCTGTCTCATCTGAAAGACATGAACTAAGGCGTGCCAGCGAGGTAAGTTGCTAAGGGAAAACTGGAGTGCTGCTATTAAAAGAAGGAGAAAGAGATGATGGGAGGGTATAAACATCTCTTGTCTCCTATATTGTGACACTTTTAAACATTACAAACTATAGATATACATAGGCTATGCTTAAAAATATGTAATTTAATTAAATATCAGGAATAGAATTCTGTTCTGATTGCATATTATAAGTTGTTTACATAGTTTTTGAATTTTCTCACGCTGGCTTTCTGCCTGGTCAAAAAATGGCTTCCAGCTATACAATGGACAACATACTTTCTTTTTCATATTGAGGCCTTGAAAGAGAGGGTGGGGTGGGGAAGACATCTTCTATGGCTCTTTTTTAAGATCAAGAAGAACTTTCCAAGAAGCACTCAGCAAACTTTTCTTTGATTCTCATTGGTCAGAACTGGGTCATGCATACATTTCCTTCCTCCAAAAAATTTTTTATGGCTTCTGTAACCTCTCATTCTCACTCTGCCTATTCCTAAGAAACCACTGATATACTTTTTGTCACTATAGATCAGTTTGTATTTTCTAGAGTTTTATATAAATATATGAAGTCATTAAGTAGGCACTCCTTTTTAACTGGCTCCTTTCATTCCACATGAGATTCATCCATGTTGTATGTACCAGCAGTTCATCCCTGTTGGGTAGAATTCTGATGTATGGATAGACTACAGCTTATTTATTTATTACTTATTCATCTATTGATAGACATTTGGGTTGTTTCCAGTTTGCGGCTATGCAAATAAAGCTGCTGAAACATTTGTGTGTAACTGTTTGTAAATGTCCAGGAGTGAAATGGCTGGGGCATATGGTTAGCCCATGTATAACTTTTTAAGAAATGGTGAACTGTTCTCTCAAAGAGGTTGTATCATTTCATAGTCCCACCAGCAACTTATGAGAGTTCTAGTTCCACTATGTCTTTGCAATATTTGGTATGGACAGTCTTTTTAATTTTAACCATTCTAATTTTTATGTGTATCTCACTGTGATTTCTTTTGTGTTACCCTAACGTCTAATGGTGAGCTTCTTTTCATATGCTTATTTATCATTTGGTGAAATATATGTTCAAATATTTTGTCCAATTTTAGTAAGGTGTTTGAATTTTTATTATTAAATTTGAGAGATTGTTTTATATCCTGGATAAAAAGTCCTTTATCAGATATGTTATTTGCAAATATTTTCTTCTAGTCTGTGATACTTGTCTTTTACTTGCTTTTGAAGAGCATAAAGTTCTAATTTGATATAGTCTATGTTATCAATGAAAAATTTTACTTATTTATTTATTTATTTTCAGAGAGACAGGAAGAGAGGGAGAGAAACCTCCATGTATAAGAGATATGCATCAATTGGTTGCCTCCCACATGCCCCCAAGTTCAGGGGGTGGGAGAGACCTGGCCCACAACCCAGGCATGTGCCCCTACCAGAAATTGAACCCACGACCTTTCAGTTCACAGGCTGATGCTCAATCTACTGAGCCACACCAGCCAGGGCTATTAATTTTTTGTTGCATTGTTTTCAGTGTTTTATCTAAAAACTTTTGCCTAATTTAAACTTGCAAATTAAAATTTTTTAAAATTTATTTTAGAAAGAGGGAAAGGGAGGGAGAAGGAAAAGCAGAGAAACCTTGATATGTGAGAGAAACATCATTTGGTTACCTCTTGCACATGCCCTAATCCAGGCGTGTGCCCTGACCAGGAATTGAACCAGGGACTTTTCACCTTGTGGGATGATGCCCAACCAATTTTGCCAGACCAGTGAGGGCTCACAAAGATTTTACCGTATGATTTCTTCTAGAACTTTTGTAATCTGAAGCCTTAAATTTAGATCTATGATACATGTTGAATTAAGTTTTTTTCCCTTTTTTATTGAATTCATTGGTTAACAAATACAGGTTGTAGGTGCAAAATTCTAAAACACATCATCTGTACACTGTATTGTGTGCTCACCATCATAAGTCAAGTCTCTGTCTGTCACCATTTATTCCCACTACACCTTCCTCAACCTCCCCCCAGTGCATAACCAGTATTGTGAGTTTTTTCTCTTTTCTTTTCTTGTTTTTGCTCAATCCCTTCACCTTGCCCCCAGCCCTGCCCCCACCCCACAGATGTCAGCCTGCTCTTTCTCTGACTCTGTCTCCATTTTGCTTGTTAGTTCATTTTGTTCATTAGATTCCACATATGTTACTGTAGCAACAAGGGAAAAAAAGTACCTAGGAATAAACTTAACCAAGGAGGTAAAAGACCTGTACTCAGAAAACTACATAACCATGAAGAAAGAAATTAAGGAAGATACAAATAAATGGAAGCATATACCATGTTCATGGATGGGAAGAATCAACATCATTAAAATGTCCATACTACCCAAAGCAATTCATAGATTCAATGCAATCTCTATTAAAATACCAGCAACGTATTTCGCAGACCTAGAACAAGTACTTCAAACATTTATATGGAACCGAAAAAGAGCCCGAATAGCCACAGCAATCTTGAGAGAGAAGAACGCAATAGGAGGACTCACAATACCTGATTTCAAAGTATACTACTAGGCCACTGTAATCAAAACAGCCTGGTACTGGCATAAGAACAGACATATAGATCAATGGAACAGAATAAAGAGCCCAGAAATAAACCCAGGCCTCTATAGTCAACTAATATTTGACAAAGGGGGAAGGAACATAAAATGGAATAAGAAGGGCCTCTTCAACAAATGGTGTTGGGAGAACTGGACAGGGACATGCAAAAAAATGAAACTACACCACCAACTTATACCACATACCAGAATAAACTCAAGATGGATCAAAGACTTAAATGTAAGATGTGACAGCATAAAAATCCTAGAGGCAAACATAGGCAGGAAAATTTTAGATATCCCACGTAACAATATTTTCACTGATACATCTCCTAAGGCAAGGGAAATAAAGGAAAAAATAAACAAATTAGCCTATATCAAACTAAAGAGTTTCTGCTCAATAAAAGAAAACATCAGCAAGATGAAAAGGAAACCAACCATATGGGAAAGCATATTTTCCAATGATACATCAGACAAGGGTTTGATCTCCAAAATATATAAAGAACTTACACATCTCAACACCAAGAAGACAGACAGCCCAATTAAAAAATGGGCAAAAGACCTGAACAAACACTTCTCCAAGGAGGATATACAGAGGATCCAGAGGCATGAAAGAATGCTCAACATCACTAGCCATCAGAGAGATGCAAATAAAAACCACAATGAGATATCACTTTACACCAGTCAGAATGGCCATCATCAACAAATCAACAAACAACAAGTGCTGGAGAGGATGTGGAGAAATGGGAACCCTAGTGCACTGCTGGTGGGAATGCAGACTGGTGCAGCCACTGTGGAAAACAATATGGAATTTCCTCAAAAAACTAAAAATGGAACTGACTTTTGAACCAGCGATTCAACTACTAGGATTATACCCGAAGAATCCTGAAACCCTAATTCAAAAGAACTTATGCACCCCTATGTTCATAGCAGCGCTGTTTACAATAGCCAAGTGCTGGAAACAGCCTAAGTGCCCATCTGTAGATGAGTGGATTAAAAAACTGTGGTACATTTACACAATGGAATACTATGTAGCAGAAAGAAAGAAGGAACTCCTGCCATTTGCGACAACAAGGATGAAACTAGAGAGAACTATGCTTAGTGAAATAAGCCAGGCAATGAAAGAAAAATACCATATGCTATCACCCAATACAGGAGACTAATGAACAACACAAATAAATGAACAAAATTGGACAAGAAACAGAGTAACAGTTATCGGGGGGAGGGGGGAGGGAAGGAAGGGGCTAAGTAGGGGAAGGTTTAGCAAAGGAACTAATATAAATAACCCATGAAAATGGACAACGGGGTCAGGATGGACCGTGGGAGAAGGGGTGGGCTGGATGGGGGGTAACAACGAGGGAAAAAGTGGGACAACTGTAACAGAAAAACAATAAAAAAAAAAAAAGAACATGTATAAATGACACATGGATATGGACAACTGGGTGGGGACTGACTGTAAGAGAAGGGGTGGGCAGGGTGAGGGGAAGCAATAGGGAGAAAAGTGGGACAACTGTAACAGAAAAACAAACAAACAAAAAATTTTTAGTGAGGGATAAAAAAATAAAAGCAAAATAAGTTAATGAGTGAGCCAGCAACACTCCCCTCCCAAAAAGATTCCACATATGAGTGAAATCATATAGCAACTTGTATTTCTCTGACTGGTTTATTGGTGCAAGATATCAATCAAAGTCCTTTTGTTTTTGTTTTTGTTTGTTGGTTTGTTTTTTAAAAAGGAAATCCAGTTGTTCCATCATCATTTGTTGAAAATACCTTTTCTTCCCCTCCGTTGAATTGCCTTTATGATTTGTCAAAAATCAGTTGTCCTTATATGTATGGGTCTATATCTTGACTCTATTTTGTTCCATGGATCTTTTTTCTAATACCACATTTTTTTTTTTTTGGATTACTAAAGCTTTGTAAGACATCTTGAAGTCAGTTAGTGTTAGCTCTCTGACTTTCTTCTACTTTTTTCAAGTTGTCTTGGCTTTTCTAGATCCTGTGCATTTCCATATGAATTTTTGAAGCAGATTGTCAGTTTCTACAATTAGTATGCTAGGGTTTGGATTGCATTAAATCTATAGGTCAGTTTGGGGAATATTGCTATCTTAATAATAACGAGTTTTCTGTCCCATAAAAAAGGTATATGTCTGAATTTATATAGACAATCTAATTACTTTCTGCAATGTTTTGTAGTTTTCAGTGTTTAGGACTTTCACATTCTTCTTGTTAGATTTATCCCTAGGGTTTATATTTTTAATGATGTTTAATGTTTAATTTTTAATTACTAGTATGTAAAACTATAGTTGATTATTGTTTATTGACTTGGCAGTCTGTCACTTTGACAAAGTAAGCACATAAAAATATATTCAGTTTTATTAGCCCTTGTAAATGTGCAAAGTAAAACCACAATGAAATATCACAACACACTTATGAAAAGGGCTAAAGTCAAAGATAGTGACAACACCAAATACCTGTGAGGGTGTAAAGAAAATGTATTACTTTTTAGTTCTAGTAGATTTCATTGGAGTTTTCTACAGAGTTGATGTCTTCTGAGAATAAAAATAATTTTATTTCTTTTTATAGAATTTTGAATATCTTTTATTCACTTTTCTTTCCTGAATGTACTAACTAGAATCGCCAGTAAATGTTGACTAGAGGTAGTGAGAGCACACATCATTGTCTTTTTCCTGATTATAAGAAAAAGAGTTTAATCTTTCATTAGTAAGTATGGTGTTTACTGTAGATTAAGAATGTTCCCTTCCACCTTGGCTGGTGTGGCTCAGTTGGCTGGAGTGTTGTCTCATGACCAAAATGTTGTGGGTTCAATTCCTGGTCAGGACACATATCTAGGTTGTGGATTCAGTCTTCAGTCCGGGAGCGTACCCTGGTCTGAGTGTGTAAAGGAGGCAACCAATTAATGTTTTCTCTCACATCAATGTTTCTCTTCCTTCTGCTCTTCCTTACTCCAGCTCAGAAAGCAATGAAAAAATGTCCTAAGGTAAGGACTAAAAGAAAAAAAGAAAAAAAAAAAAAAAAAAAAAAACAGAATGTTTCCTTCTTTTCCCAATTTGCTGGAAACTTCTTTTATATATTATGAATGGGTGTTTGATGGGCTTTTTCTGCATCAATTGAGATGGTCATATGGTTTTCCATTTTAGTTTATTTGTATATTGAAATACATTAATTTTTTGAATGTTAAATGAATTTTGTATTCTTGGGATAAATTCCACTGGTTTTTACATAGCACACTTTTCATATATTATTAAATTCAGTTTCTAAAGTTTCATATAGAATTTTTGCATCTACATTCATTAGTTACATTGATCTGTAGTCTTCTTGTAATGTCTTTCTCTGGTTTTGGCTTCAGAATAATGTTAGCATTTTAGAATAAGTTGAAAATCTTTCACTCTTTCTTGATTTTTGTGTGTGTATTTGTGTAGAATTAATATTTTTTTCATAAGATTTTGCCAGTGAAGACTTTTGTGCCTGAAAATTTCTTTGTAAAAAGATTTTGAACTACAAATTCAATTTCTTTAATAAACATAGAACTCTTCAAGTTATCGAGTTCTCTTTTATAGTTGGTGTCTTGCAAAGAATTTATTATTTTATTTAATATTTTTTATTATCCTTTTTAATACTTATACTTTTTCTTTTGAGGTAATTGTAGATTCACATGTTCTTTTTGACCCAGTTTCTCCTAGTGGTACTATCTTGCAAAACAGTAGTGTAATATTATAGCCAGGATATTGACATTGCTACAGAACACTTCTACCACCAAAAGAATCCCTCATATTGCTCTTTAATAACCACATCCACTTTTCTCTTTCTCTCTCTTCTTAGCCCCTTGACAACTAACCTATTCTCCATTTCTATGGTTTTGTTACCTAAAGGATATTACATAAATGGAATACTACAGTGTGTAATCTTCTGGAATTTTTTTCACCTAGCCTAATATCCTGGAAATTCATACAGGTAGTTGTGTGTATCAATATTTCATTCCTTTATATTGTTGAGTAGTATTCCATCATATGGATATTTCAGTTTGTTTGCCCACTGAAAAGCATCAGGGTTATTTATACTTTTTGGTTGTTGCAAATAAAGCTTTTATAAAAATTCTTGTATAGGCATTTGTATGAACATAAATTTTCATTTCTCTGGGATAAATGCCCAGAAGTGTAATTACTAGGTCATATGGAATTTGCATGTTTAATTTTTTAAGAAACTGCTAAATTGTTTTTGATAGTGGCCATTGACATTGCAACCAGTGATACGTGGCTGATCCAGTTTCTTCACACCCTCAGCAGCATTTGTTGTTGTCACTATCTTTGACTTTAGGTCTTCTCAAAAATGTGTTGTGATATTTTATTGTGGTTTTAGTTTGTACATTTCAAGGGCTAATAAAGTGGAACATATTTTTATGTGCTTACTTGCTATTTGTTTATCCTCTTCAATAAAATTTCTGTTCTTTTTTGTCCATTTTCTGATTGGACCATTCATTTGTTTACTTTGAGTTTTGAGAGTTTTTTATATATTCTAGATAATCATCCTTTGTTGCTGTGTAGTGTAGTTTGCAAATATATTCTCCCAGGCAGTGACTTGATTTTTTTTATCCTTTTAACCAAGTCTTTCCTAAAGTAAAAGTTTAAATATTTTTTCTTTCCTTTCATAGCATGCATTTGGTGTCAAGTCTAAGATTTCTTTGCCTAGTCTGAGATCCCAAAGATTTTCTTCTGTGTTTTTTAAAAAGTTTGTTTACATTTAAGTCCATGAACCATTTTGAGTTAATTTTTAACTTAGGACAACTTTCATTTTATTATACTTCTGGATATCTAACTGTTCCAGCACCATTTATTGAAAAGACTATCTTTGCTCTATTAAATTACTTGTGCACCTTTGTCAAAAATCAGCTGGGCATATTTCAGTGAGTTCATTCCTGAATTCTCCATTCTGGTCCCATAATCTGTGTGTCTATCCCAGTGCCAATAACTCACAATCCCGATTAATATAGGTATAAAATATCTTGAAATTGTGTAGGCTGGCTTCTCCTACTTTATTCTTCTTTTTCAAAAAAATTTTTTTAACTATTCTAATTCCTTCCACTTCCTATATATATTTAGAATAATTTTGTCATTTTATTTTTGCTCTTCGAGTTCCTTTGTCTTTCCATTACATTTTAGGGTAACTTTGTCTATATCTACTAAAATTTTGTTGGTATTTTGATAGGAATTGCATTAAACTTGTGTATGAATTTGAAGAGAATTGACATATTTACTGTGTGGAGTATTCCAATCCATGAACATAGTATGTCTCTGTTTATTAACTTTTCTTTGATTTATTTCATCAGAATTTTGTAGTTTTAAGCATACACATTCTGTACATGCTTTATTGGATTAAAATGTATTTATTTTTTGTGATTACCAATAGTTTTATATTTTTAATTTTAGTATTCATGTGTTCATTGCTAGTGTATAAAGTAGAATTAATTTTTTAAAGTATATCTTGTATCCTGTGACCTTGCTGGACTCATTTACTAGTTCTAGAAGTTCTTTCAAAGGTTTCTTGGGATTTTCTGTGTAAACCATCTTGTCTGTAAATAGGCCTTTTGTTTTGTAGTGTGATTGCACCAGCTAGGACATATATCACTTTTCTGGGAAAAAAGAAATGTGGTGAGAGTGAAATCCTTGCCTTGCTCTTGATCTTAGGAGGGACCACCAGTAAGTATAATGGTAGTTGTAGGTTTTTAAATAGATGCTCTTTATAAAGTTGAGTAAATTTTTCTCTACTCCTATTTTTCTGGGAGATGTTTGTTTTGTTTGTTGTCATGAATAGATGCTGAATTTTACCAAATGGTTTTTGCTGCATCAATTGGTATGATCATGTCATCTTTCTTCTTTAATCATTTACATGATGAATTACATTGATTGATTTTTAAATGTCGAAGCAGGCTTGGATCCTGGGCTAAATCCCGCTTAGTAATGGTGTATAACTCTTTGTAGATATTTCTAAATTGCTAAATTTATTTGCTACAATTTTTACATCTATGTTCATGATATTCATCTATAGTTTCTTTTTTTGTATTGTCTTTACTTGGTTTGGGCATCAGGGAATTACTAGCTACATAAAATGAATTAAAAAGCATTCCTTTCTCTTCTATTATCTAAAAAATAAATTGTGCAGAATTGGTGTTAATTCTTCTTTCAGCTTTTTGTAAAATTCTCCCGAGAAATCCTCTGAACTTGGAGATTTCCTTTTTGAAAGTTTTAAAATTATGAATTCAATTTAATTAATAGTTATAGGGCTCTTCAAACTATCTTTTTCATACCGGGTGACAGTGGAAATTTACACTTTTCCAGGATTTGATCTATGTCACCTAAGTTTTAAAATTTATGTGTATAAAGTTGTCCCTTATTACCTTCAGGGTCTGTGGTAATATCCATATATTCTTACTAATATATCTGTTTGGTCATTTGGATTATAGTTTTGTCATGAGTGTAATTAGAGGCTTTAACCAATTAAGATCCCCTTTATTCCTACACTGCAAGCAACTGTGATTCTAAACAACATATGCTTACACCCATTTTAAGTGGAATATTTATTTCCAACCTCCCTCTTATAAAGCACTAGTGACATGTTTTTCGGTTAGAATTCAAACTCTTAAAACAATACTATAAAGATTGTTCAGAGTTTAGATTTTAAAATATGAATAACAATGAAGCAACAGAGTTAAAGAGCTGCTTTTAAAAAAATCAGTTATTTTACAGAATAATTTCTTTTATAATTATATACTACTGACCCAGTCATTCATTCCCAATAACTCTAAATCTGGCCTTGAACTGAAAGCATATGGTTAGTAACCTACACTCAGTCAAACAGTATTTTTTATCAACAAGCTTAAATCTTGCTGAAGGGAGTTGAATACAGGAAGTTGAATACTCATTTAATGACGTGATGCATTGAAAAAATACTATCTCTACCATCAGAACTAGCATCACAGACTTAGATCAAATATATGTTTATTCAGCTATCACTACTGGGTCAAAGACTGTGTTAATTTACCTGAATTAGTTATACTATCAATTGCTTTCTTATTTTCTCTCATGTATATTACCAGTGATATTTGTTGGCAATTTGTGCGGGCTTACTGTAAGAATGTTTGTTACATAACATTTACATGCAAGAAAAGTTCAGTTGTAGTGGTGGTGATTGTGTTTATATAACCACAGGATCCTTTGCTAGGTGATGCATCATCTGGTAACAGAGTCAGGAGCATGGAGTCAAAGCCATCTGATTACGAATCATTGTGTTACAACTTATTAGTGGAATAATTTATGCAAATTACTTAAATTTGTTGAATGTCAATATATTTTATGAGAAGTAAGATTAGTAGTAATTTTCTCTTAGTGCGATGAGAATTAGAAAAAGTTTATGTAAAGTGCTCATCCCAATGCCTCCCTGAAAATAAACATTCAACAAGGGGTAGTTATTATTATTGCTCTACAACAACAACAATAACAATAACAATAACATTAACAATAAAAAGAAATACAATAAATTAATTTTTTAGTATTACTTTAAATATTGAACGGCAGTCCTAAATTTAAATAATATCTGGACAGCAGGCACATTTTCAGAACTCTCTGAAATCTTACAAAGGTATTTATGAAGACACAGAAAAGAATGAACACTCATAGCAATGAAAACTAAGTCTGACAGCTGTTTCTTTTTAAAGTTATTCAGAGAATAATCACAACTGACAGTCATGGTCACAATTAATGGCCACTGTAGATGGTTTGTTTTGTTTCTTTTTAATTCTTTTTTCCCTTGGATGGGATAAGCTTACCACCTTAAAAGAGGTGGAGAAACCTAGTCTGTGTTACCCTCTCAAAAACCAAAAAAACTCTATACCAATGGACAACAAGTGGGGAGGACGGTCCCACTATAACCTAAATATTATTATTATTTTAAAATTATATTTTATTGATTATGCCATTACAGTTGTCCCCAAATTTTTCCCTTTGCCCCTCATCCACCCAGCACCTCTACTCCCTCAGGCGATCTCCCCACTATTTTTTATGTCCATGGGTCATGCATATAAGTTCTTTGGCTGCTTCCTTTTCTATACTGTATTTTACATCCCCATGGCTATTCTGTAATTACCTACTTGTGCTTATTAATCCCTTCACCTTTTCACCCACCCCTTCAGACCACCCTCCCCTCTGGCAGCCATCAGTATTCTCCGTACTTATGCTTCTGTTTCTGTTCTCCTTGTTCGCTTAGTTTTTTTTTTTTTTTTTAGGTTCACTTGTTGATATATATGTATCTATTGCCATTTTATTGTTCATAGCTTTGGTTTTCTTCTTTTTCTTAAGTCCTTTTAATATTTCATATAATAATCATTTGGTAATGATGACTCCTTTTAACTTCTTGTCTGTGAAGCTTTCTGTCTTTCCTTTGATTCTAAATGATAGCTTTGCTGGGCAGAGTAATCTTGGCTGTAGGTCCTTACTTTTCATCACTTTGAATATTTCTTGCCAATCCCATCTAGTCTGTAAAATTTCTTTTGAGAAATCAGCTGACAGTCTTATGGGAACTCTCCTGTAGGTAAGTAACTGTTTCTCTCTTGTTGCTCTTATGATTCTCTCTTTATCTTTAACCTTTGGCATTTTAATTAGTTTGGACCTCTTTGCATCCATCTTGTTTGGGACTCTGTGCTTTCTGAACCTGAATGTTTATTCCTTTCACTAAATTAGGAAAGTTTTCTTTCAACATTTAAAAAAAATAGATTTCCAATTTCTTGCTCTTTCTCTTTTACTTCCAGCATGCCTAATATGTGGATGTTGGTATACTTCAAGTTTTCCTAAAGGCTCCTTTCACTACCCACATTTTTTTGGATTCTGTTTTCTTTTTTTTTTTTTTTTGCTGTTCTGATTGGTTGCTTTTCTCCTTATGTTCCAAACCATTGACTTGATTCTTGGCTTCATTCACTCTACTTGTAATTCCCTGTAAATTATTCTTTATTTAAATTTGTGTACCATTAATTTTTGACTGGATCTTTTTTATGCCGTTGAGGTCCTCACTAAGTTCCTGGAGCATCCTTATAACCAGTGTTTTGAACTCTGCATCTGATAGATTGCCTATCTCCATTTTGTTCAGCTATTTTTCTGGAGTCTTGTACTGTTCTTTCATTTCTTTGCTTCATCATTTTGGCAGGCTCCCTGTGCTTATTTTTATGTATTAGGTAGAACTACTCTGATTCTATGTCCTGTTAGCATGTCCTAATGTAGTAAGTGTCCTGTAGGGCCCAGTGGCACAGCCTCCCCTATCACCCAGGTTGAGTACTTGAGGTATACCCTTTGTGTGGGCTGAGTACACCCTTCTCTTACAGTTGAGAATTGATTGCTGCTGGCAGGTCAATAAGAGGGATTTACCCAGGCCAGTCAACTGCGAGGACTGGCTATGACGACTGACCACCAACCTCCACCCTCCATGGGGGATCAGCTTGGCTGATGCCCACTCCACAGAGCAGGGCTTACTTCAGCAGAACTACGGTGCCCACTGAGTCTGCCACTTGAATGTGTTGCTTATGGAGGTATGAGGTCTGTCCAGAAGGTATCCAGCCATATAATATGAAAAAATAGAGATATTTATTGAAGAAGATACAAGAGATAAGAAACATTGTACATAGGACAGTGATGCTTCAGTACCCTTCAAAGTAAGCACCTTGGCACCTCACACAGTTTCCCCAATCACCATCAGCTGCTCCATTATATTTTCATGAATCTCTTTGATAGTCTGAGATCTCTTCCCTTTCAAAGGTTATTTTAGTTTTGGGAAAAGTCAGAAGTATCAGGGTGCCAAATCTGGGCTGTAGGGGGCTGAGTCATCTGGGTTGATTTGATGTTTTGCCAAAAAACTCTGTGTGAGATGTGATGTGTGAGCAGGTGCATTATTGTGATGAAGCTGTCAATCAGCAGTTGCTCATAGCTGTGGCCTTCTGAATCATCTCAATAGTTTCCACAGACGAATGCTCAAGCTTAACGCAAAATATGATGCAGATTCTTTGCTCTACTCACTTAGTCATTTTGAGTGCAACGGCCACACAGTACACATGCTCACTCAACAGCATTTACCACTCCCACTGACTAGTAGAGTGAAATCATCATTGTTCACACATTCTCATTCCAGTCCAATTTCCTTGGTTGCCAAGTTACATTGATGTCACACAAACCATTCTCATTATATTAACAACGATTGGATTTACCCGGATAGATCTTGTAGTTGGGTGGTGGTGCTTTGACATGGTTTGTACATTGGGTGACCAAGCACTGCAGTTTCCCAGGAGGTGAAGATCAAGTTTCTATCTGGGGACTTAGCATAATCTATAAAGTGATCTGCTAATGGCTGCTACTTGTGCCAGGCTTGGAGGTGCCCAAGTGTGGCCAGGCTGTGAAGTAAGGCTTGCTGAGGCCAGCTGCTGTTTGTTTAAGAGGATTTAGGAAGATCTGAAGCATGAGCCAAGACAAGCAATTCATATGGAAAAGCCATTGTTAACAACTTGGGTAGACCCATAAATTGGTATTTTTGAGGCATTCAGAGGATTGTTCCTACTCTGATCCCAGCCTCCTTCTTGTTCCATTTTGTTTTTATATATCCATTTTGAAACTGCAACCTTTATATAGCTACTTAGAAACAACAGGACAAGATATATGGACTTCTGGTGATTGTGTCAGGCAATGGGGAGTGAGAACAATATGGCTCATTACATACAGAGGAATGTAGTTCTGAGATAAAATGAATTAAGGCAGATGTTGGGAGAACTTTGGGCTGTCAGTTTTGTATATTCTGTGGTAGAAAGTGGTCAAAGAGATCGGCAGTCTGAGAAGACCTCAACTCAAGCCTTTGAGATAAGAAGAATAAACCAGTACATTTGCATATAAAGTTGCCTCTCAGAAATAGCACAGAGGGGAATTCTATTAACCTCCCCAAAGAGATTGAGATAGAATCATGGACAAGCAAGACTCTGACTGTTAGAATTTATATGAACAGAAAAAGAAAATCCTCCTTGTTCAATGGAATTAGAGACAAAAAATATAACATAAGCTTTCAAAAAGAAAAAAGAAAGAAAACAAGATGTCATTTTTTTCCCTGAATATTCAGAGAAATTGCATATTTTGAAAAAAAAATTTACTATTGGAACCAGGAGAATGTTTTGGGAAACTTTTTGGCATAGTCATTAAAATGTCAGGAAAGATAGTCTTTATGAAATTGCGATATAAAATAAAAGAGAATACAAATTAGCCTAAATAGATAGTAGTATAAATGTGCTTGAGAAATGTGCTAGAGATAAAATCAACTGTCTGAAATGAGGAAATTGTCAAGAAAATGAAAAATCCAATAGTATTAAAATCAACAATGCAGCGAGTAAGAGCAGATTTGATTAACAAAAAATTTAATCAATGATGCAGTGGAGTTACTTGAAAAGGGTTTTCCACAATACAAAGGAAGAATAAAAATATGGAAGAGAAGATGGTAGGTATAGAAGATAGAGAGCAATGATCCATATTAAAAATTATAAATTTTCAGAGTAGAAAATCAGAGGCAAAAGTTAAAGATTAAAAATGAAAAATGAACAACCAAATGGCCAACCAACAAATGCTTTTCTGACCAGATAAAAGGAACCCCAACATTGTTTTGATTTAAAATATCATGTTCCAAAGAAAATTAACAGAAAAAGAAGCATATCTCGATCAAAACTTCCATTTTAAAGATTGAGAAAAAGAATTGTAAAAATTTAAAATAATTATTTGGAAATAAATAATTATTTTGTTATCAATGAAAAAAATGTTAGCTGACTTGAACATTTTTTTCACAGTAGTAAATATTAGTTTACAATGAATTTTTTCTGTAGAATTTTTAAAAAGTTTTTGATTTATTTATTGCTTTTCTATTACAGTTGTCCCACCTTTTCCCCCATTGCTCCTCCCAACCCAGCCCACCCTTTCTCCCTCAGTCAATCCCCTCCTCATTGTACATGTCCATGGGTCATTTATACTAGTTCCTTTACTAAACCCTTTCCTTATTTACTCCCCCCTTCCCCACCCCTCCCCAGTAACTGTTAGTCTGTTCCTTGTTTACATGCCTTTGGTTCAATTTTGCTCCTTTGTTTGTGTTGTTCATTAGTTTCCTGTATTAGGTGATATCATATGGTTTTGTCTTTCATTGCCTGGCTTATTTGGCTAAGCATAATTCTCTCTAGTTCCATTCATGTTGTCGAAAATGGTAGGAGTTCCTTCTTTCTCTCTGCTGCATAGTACTCCTTTGTGTAAGGTACCACAGTTTTTGATCCACTCATCTACAGATGGGCACCTAGGTTGTTTTCAGCACTTGGCTAGTGTAAATAGCGCTGTTATGAACATAGGGGAGCATAAGTTCTTTTGAGTCAGGGTTTCAGGATTCTTCAGGTATGTTCCTAGCAATGGAATCGCTGGTTCAAAAGGCAGTTCCATTTTTAGTTTTTTGAGGAAATTTCATACTATTTTCCATAGCGGCTGCACCAGTCTGCATTCCCACCAACAGTGCACTAGGGTTCCCATTTCTCCACATCCTTGCCAGCACTTATCATTTGTTGATTTGTTGATGATGGCCATTCTGACTGGTGTGAGGTGGTATCTCATTGTGGTTTTTATTTGCATCTCTCTGACGGCTAGTGATGTTGAGCATTCTTTCATATGCCTATGGACACTCTGTATGTCCTCTTTGGAGAAATGTTTGTTCAGGTCCTTTGCCCATTTTTTAATTGGGCTGTCTGTCTTCTTGGTGTTGAGTTGTATAAGGTCTTTATATATTTTGGAGGTCAATCCCTTGTCTGAGATGTCATTGGCGAATATATTTTCCCATGTGGTTGGTTTCGTTTTCATCTTGCTGATGTTTTCTTTTGCTGAGCAGAAACTCTTTAGTTTCATGTAGTCCCATTTGTTTATTCTTTCCTTTATTTCCCTTGCCTTAGGAAATATATCTGTGAAAATATTGCTACGTGGACTATCTGAAATTTTCCTGCCTATGTTTTTCTCTAGGACTTTTATGGTGTCATGGCTTACATTTAAGCCTTTGATCCATCCTGAGTTTATTCTGGTGTGTGGTGTAAGTTGGTGGCTTTCTATAGAATTTTAAGTGCATAAAACTGTGCCTTAAGAATTCTATATCCACTAAAGTTTTTGTTTATTTGCAAAGACTACATGAGGGTATTTAAAAAAATATATAATGTCTCAGAAAATACACTACCCACATGCTTTTTGTTAAACAATTGCTTGACAACCTATTTGATATGGCTATAAAGTTAATAAAAATTTTAAAATGTGTAAAATATTCTATTAAAAAACTTATTCATTGAAATAATTCAAACATAAAATCAGGTGTGTTAGTCAGGCTTCTACAGAGAAACCAAACCAATATGAGATCTCCTATTTATAGATATGAGATATATATACATATGGAATTGACTTATGCAATTGTGAAAGCTGAGAAGTCCCATGACCTTCCGTCTGCAAACTGGAGACTCAGGAGAGCCAATTGTATAGTTTCAGTCTGAGTTCAAAGACCTGCGAAACAGGAGAGCTGATTGTGTGAGCTGTAGTCCAAGCTCCAGTTCTAAAACAGAGATTGATGTCCCAGCTTGAAGGCAGCCAGGAAAAGGGAACAAATTCTCTCTTATTCAACATTTCTTATTCCTTTCAGATCTTCAATGTATTGAATGTGGCCCATCCACATTGGTGAGGGAAATTTGCTTTACTTAGTCTACTGAATTGAATGTTAACATCATCCGGAAACATCCTTACATACCCACCCATAATAATTTTAAATCAAATATGTGGGCACCCTGTGATCCAGTCAACCATCACTCTAGGTGTAAATAGTTGTTGTGAGTTTGGTTATGCAAAATGAATGCAAATGTCAGAAATTGATCTTATAAGAGAATTTTGTAAAAATTACATATGGGAATGAATCATAATAAAGTGGGTCTAAAGGTCCAGGTAGTATGAATAAAGATTACAAATCGGTGAGAAGAATGTTAATTGGGATTTATGTATGAATGTAGAAAGATTTTTAGAAATCTTATATGAAAATTAGTAAAGGATGCAAAAGAAAGTTTTTAGAACCCTGAGTATCAAAGGAAGTTAAAACTGGATTGGAATCTTCCAAATCTGCAAAAGATAAAATCAACCCAAACAGCAAATAACAGAAAACAGAGGAAGTGGTATAAAAGCCTTTAAAAAAGCATAACCCAAGATGGTGAAATAAGATGAAACATATTAGTTTTGGTAATAAATTTAAATGGCTTATAGTCCCTAGTTAAAATAAAGTTTTGCTGAATAAGGAGGTTAAAAAACAGTATATCCTGCTTTCAAAGGGAAGTTGTGAAACAAAACACAAATTTTATAAGAGGATAGACAAAGATTTATAAGGCAACCTAAAAAAAAAAAAAGAGATGAAAGTAATGATTTCAGATAATGTAGATATCAAGGGTCAAAATATTAAAAGGTTAAAAAGAAGGTCATTTTTATCATACACACTACACTGCATGATCAAGTTATAAAAATCATAAACCTTTATGCACTGACTGAAGGAGCATCAACAATATAGTCAAAAATTATTAGGAGAAAAACTGTAGTTGCAGGAAAAGTTAACACCCTTATGTCAGGCTTTGAAAGATAAAGTCATCACTTATTTATTTATTTTCCTGCCTACATCCTTTCCTCTATTCCTGTGATTACAACAAGTAAGGACTATATAAGCCTGGATTTCCCAGAAGCTATCTTGTTCCCACAGAGAGAGAGCCTAACTGAGAAATGCAGACAGGCAAGCAAAGCTAAGAGATGAAGAAAGACAGTACCCATTCCGTCATTTGGATCCCTACATTCAGCCTTTGCTGAAAAAGTTTGTATTTTGGGAATCCCAGTTTTACCAGCTCACTAATTCTTTCAACGAATTATGCTAGTTTGAATTGGGTTTATATTGTTTGCAATAAAAAGATTCCTAACAACAAAGAAGTTCAAGCAGGGAAAGAAAAATAAGGTTTCAGAAGTTTAATAATATAATTAATAATGGATTTATAGTACATAAGTTTTGATGTGAGATGGACTGTACTTCAAAAATAGTATACTAGCTTCAAAACAACCTCATTTTATTCCTCAAGAATATAAATTTTATTTTATTAAAAAATAAAATTGGTTGGAAGGGAAAAAGAGAGAGAGAGAGAGATTGGTTGCCTTCCATATGTGCCCTGACCAGGGATTGAACTGGCAACATTTTGATGTATGGAATGACAGGATAATGCTCCAACCAACTGAGCCATCCTGGCTGGGGAGGGGAGAAATACACACACACACACACACACACACACACACACATATATGAGCATATTTTCTAAAATGTAACCATCCTAGAAATTAATTTTAAAAGGTTAAAGAAATACAAGACAAATATGGAAATGAAAACTCTTTCTCCAATGACCATAGGATAAAAAAAGAATTTAAATTTAACAAAAAATGAAAGTGTTAATATCAAGGGGGTATCATGTCAGAGGCATTTCTTCCATCTGACTCATCTTTGCTTTCATTTCCCTTCAATGTTTCATCATTCAAATATCTAGGCCAATCTGTGCTCATTGACTCAGGAAAGGGATGTGTCAGAAATACTGAGTTATCGAGAAAATGTTTTAGCAGTGGTGGTAAGATATTTTCTCTTACTCTACTCAGAGTGTAGAATAATATTTCTCATGTTGGAAAGTGCGAGGACAAACAGAGGAAACATCATCATCGGAGTTCTGTGCAGAGCCACAGTAACCTGCCTTGTAAGCAGAGTTCTGAGAATGTCATCTGCGCAGAGAAGGCAAGACTGACTGGTGAGTCTGGCCTACAGGGATCATAGAGAGTGCGCAGAGTGCCTTAAGGCGGTGTGATGTCTCAGCGTCACTTTGTTTGGATTGATGATGTTTTAACCCTGAGGACTGGACTGGATGACAGTTTCTCAGCTGGTGCCCCTGTGGTCCATCAACACTGAAGAGCAGATGCCCTGTCTGTCACCTTGGTGTTACATAAACAACCTAGTTAGTTAAAGGGCATAAGGGAGCCCTAAATTGACAGGGGACTTGAAATAGATAGTAAACTGATGTACAAGTATTTGTAGAAAAATAAGCTAAGTTATAGTATTTCTGGTGTATCTGAGTTTGTGACTAAATTTAAACTTACTACCCTTCCTATTAACATTTGTGGGATGTGGTGAAAGGAAGCTGGGAAAGCAGGACTTCACTTTTCAACTCCAATCCTCCAATCCCCAGTGCAGACTTTCTTCATGTAGCTGGGGCTCACAGATCTTGCTTAATATTTATTTTAACCATTTCAATTTTAAGATTGCTGGCTCTTGCATTTAGTTGCCATATTTCAAAAATATTTATAATATAAGCTTGCTCCTCTTGCCTTTCTCTCTCCCTTTTTCCCAGAGCCCAGAAGGACTTCCTTTTTTTCTGGTGTAAAACCTTATGATTCAAACTTACTTACAAGGCTATTTACTGTCTTGCTACAAAATTCTATTTGAATAAAACAGTTAATAGTACCCTACCCTTTTTTTTCCATTTGTTTTACAACCTAGGAAAATCGTTACTTAGAGAAGACTAAGGGGCAAGCCATGTGCCTCAAGGAGAGAGAGAAAAGCATACTGATAATCTGAAAAGCTGATTACTTTTTTACAGAACTTACACATTGAAATGTACAAATACATTTTGTCTTAAGTATATATCTTTATATCCTACTTTGGGGCCCACTCGTCCCTTGTGCTTTAGACCGTGGGACAGGCACGCGAGCACTCTTTCTACGGACATGGGGAACGTGCACCTGTTCCTCTGCTACACTGTGAAGATACGTGAGCGAAGGCATTGTGGTTGAGGTATGAAAGAGAAGGTGAGTTAGAGTATGTCCCCATCTCTTAGGGATGGCTTGTCTGGTTTGAATTCAGAGGGTGGTAGAATCTGCTATATAGTCCATCCATCTCCCTTGATGCCACCTTTAGTGAAAATTCTACCCCAAATTTGTCATAAGGTCTTCTGAATTTACAGAGCTATTTGAAGTTTAAAAATAAAATCAGATATACTCATTGGTATATTAATGGAAAGTTGAGAAGAAGAATATTAGGCAAGTCAAACCTGCTTCCTAAAGTCCTAAAAAATTCCCTCTTTAATTTCCTGGTTGCTACTTTTCTACCTCTAATTTCTAATGTGACATAGGAAGGCTTTGCTTACACTTCAGGTTGCCACAAAAAATGTATTATTAAATTTTCATCTCTTTTCTTCTTGCTTTTCCAAATATGCCACTGTAAGCATTTTCTCCTCCATTTAAACTACACAGGTACTTAGATGCTGGTACTGTCACTTTCTAGGCTTGATATGTATAGTGAACTGTATGACAGGCTGAGTCAGATGAATCTCATGAAACAGCCATTTCAAGAAATGAAATATATTGCTGCTTGGAATTCATAGTTAACATATTAGAAATATAACCTTTTTGTCTAAAAAGAAGGAAGACTTTAAAACCAAATACTTTAAATTTCTCATATATGTAATAATTATATATAGTGATGAATATTTCAAAATAACATACCTAAAATTAAAAAATATAAATATTCTTGATTGAATTCTTTAAATTGTCTCAGCTATCATATAAAAATGTTGGCTTATATTATTTCTTAGGTACCCTTTCTAGCTCTAAATTTCCCTTTTGAAACCTTAGTATATAAGTAGAAGTTGGTGGATTTTTAAATAATAGTTTGGGTCACAAATGTACACATTTTTTTCCTGGGAAATAATATATAACAATTAACACCTCTATTCTTTAGAATTTTGAGTCATTCCAAACCATGCATGATTCATTGTTCATTTTTAGTTCACTCAAGATGAAGAATTCGCAAGGTGCAAAAAGGGGAAGCCATTGCCCCAGAATAAATTTTAGCTTTTAAAGTTTTGATGTCTGTCTCTAGTAATACAAATATTATATCTGATGATGAGGTAGAATTTTGTCGGGAAAGAATAGTAGGGCTCTTAATCTGCATATTTTCAAGTTTTAAGAGTGTATCTCAACAAAGTAAATACAGGTCACTCCTAAGTTAAGAAAATTTCTTTTTTCTAAGTTATTCTGTTCATAATTTAAAACAAGAATTCATGTGGTAGCTTTCTTTCTGTATGAGAGCATGGGGGAAAAAAGACCAATTAGCATTAAGCAGCAAAGACTTTCAAACTGAACATGGATCTGGAGCTGTGGCACCTAGAAAAATAATCACTTACTGTGATTATTTAGTGGATTTATTGCTAGTCTGAAATCTTGCTTAGAAAAACAAAACAAAACACTTCATTCCTGATTATCTGTCTGACAGGTTTGTGTGCTATTTACCAGACATTCGTGGCTATTACATTTTTAAATGATTTTCCTATGGGAAACGTATGCGGAGCAAAAATAGAGCTCCTAAGGGTTGGTGAAGTAACGGTAGCCTGTGGCAGATATCTCACAGCAGTGGGAAGGAATTCTGAAAGGAAATTAATATTTATTGAGTTTTCTTACTCTGTACTTGGCACCAAGCCAAATCCTCCACAAATATGCTGTATGAAGCAAATTGTTTATGGAGATAGTTCCAAAACAACACTTTACTCGTATATCTTTCCATTAAAATCTATGCTTCCCCTGTGTCCTTCTGACTATCATAACAAAATGGCAATAATGTGTTTATTCTCAGTAGCCAAGATTCATTTGTGTTGAAAGAACACCCCATGACACCAGGCTTGTTTCAGTTCCAAAATGATGTTATAATATCGTGCTGAGTCTTTTCAGTCAGACTGCTGCTGCTTTATTCTTTTTTTTTTTTTTCAGATTTAATGTGTTTTATTGATTAAAATATTACATTTGTGCCAATTTCCCTTCCCTCTGCTCCCCTCCACCCGGTGGCCCCCCTCCCTCCAGTTGTCCCCCCCTTTTAGATTATGTCCATTAGTTGTGCATACAGTTCCTCCCAACCTCTCTCCGTCTATTCCATTCCCTCCTACCTTGATCCCCAATTCCTATATCATCTCCCTCCCTTTCCCCATTCCCCCTCCCTGTTGACCTCCCCCCAATATGCTTCCCGTACCCACAGTTCCTTTTCCACTCTCGTTGCCTATTTAGTTTGCCTTTGTTTCATCTCCCTAGCTTCTGTTTTTTTAAACCAGTCCCTTTAACATCTCATATAACAGTGGTTTGGATCTAATGAACTCTTTCAGTTTTATTTTGTCCTGGAAACACTTTCTCTGTCCTTCTATTCTGAATGACAATTTCGCTGGATAGAGTATTCGTGGTTGTAGGTTTTGGATTTTCATTACTTTGAATATTTCTTGCCAGTCCCTTCTTGCCTGTAGGGTCTCCCTTGAGAAGTCAGCTGATAGTCTAATTGGGACCCCTTTGTACATAATTCTTTTCTTCTCTCTTGCTGCTTTTAAGATTCTCTCTTTATCTTTAACTTTTGACATTTTGATTATAATGTGTCTTGGAGTGGTTCTCCCTGGGTCCAGTCTCTTGGGAACTCTCCTTGCTTCCTGGACCTGCAAGTCTATTCCCTTCCCCAAGTCTGGGAAGTTCTCCTTTATTATATTTTCACTCAATTTTTCAAGTTCTAGTTCATCTTCTTCATTCTCTGGCAGACCAATGATTCTTATGTTGGGCCTTTTATAGCTGTCCCAGAGGTTTCTGATCCTCTCATTGTTGCTTCCCATTTCCTCTCGCTGCATTGGTTGACTGCTTGTTCCTTCTCCATATTCCAGTTTGTTGAAATGAACTCTGGATTTTTTCTCACCTTCTATCTCGTATGCGGTTTTGTTCCTTTCGTTATGAAATTTTTTCGCTTCTTTCTTATCTTTTTCCTGCTCTTTTGTGAATTCTGTAAGCCACCTGATAACAATGGCCCAGAACTGAGCCTCTGACAGGTTTCTTATCTGTTCATCTGTCAGGTTCTCTATCTGCTGCCTGGTGAGTTGTGTCACCGGGATTTCTATAGTTGTCTGCCTCATTTTGACGGATGCGTTTTGTTTTCTTGGGCCGGCTGTCGGGGGCAGTGCCTGTGTACTCGTAATGACCCAGCGACCGGCGCCGTTTGGCGTCACAAATCAGCGACCGGCGCCTGCCTGTCCGCGACCTATTTCGCAGCCTTGTGGTGCTTTCTTTGGGGGCGGGGGTCCAAGATGGATTCACACAGTTATTCAGCTAGGAAACCGGGATCCGTCCTCCCGTCCCCCTGGGCCTCACTGTTCAAGGCGATGCGGTGGCCGCTCTCCCCAGCGCCGGAGTGGCGCACCGCCTGGGGGTTGACCGCAGCCGGGATTCCTCGCCGCCCCGCCGCTGTCCAGGTGCGACCGCAAACAGCACTGCCCTCTTTAACTCTTACCTGCCCAAATGGCACCGCTGGTTTATAACTTCATATGTTGGACTTCCGTGTAGTTTTATTTTCTGGAATTTCTAGTTATCCTTTGTTTTGAAGTAGTTGTATTCCTCTCTAGTTGTAGAGGGAGACCTAGCGTGTCCGTCTAAGCCTCCATCTTGGCCGGAAGTCCGCTGCTGCTTTATTCTTGTTGGCTCCCTCCACTCCCTCCCCGCCCTTCCCTCCCTCCTCTCCAAATTTGATCCCCCAGACCCACCCCTCTGACAGCCTAGGCCCCAATTCCTGCAAGGACACAAGCTGCACGATGCTGCCACCTGCTGGCGTCTTCAGAAGAGATGAACGCTGGTAAGCAAAGACTTGACCTTCCTTCAGAAGCTTTTGGCCACCACACTATTCAGACCTGGCCGTTCGTGTGTCATTCTCTTGCTTAGAGTCATCCACTTTTGGCTGCTTATGGGAAAACAAAAAAATCTTGAGTAAGGCATCTGTTCTAACATGTCCAACCTGATGGAATTTGAAAGGCTACTTGGTGATTCTATTTTACCGTTTACACACATGGTGATTGGTGCTCATGTCCTACTGTTTATACTATGCAGGGATGTTTGAGTTAGAGCCATGATTTTAATTAGAGCACTTGGCTATACTCAGCCAAAACTAGTTAAAAATGTTCTTGTTACACGACTATAGGTATTTAATTTTAATAGATATGATCTGCCAACACTTGCATTACTGTAGTTGTTAGTAAACTATATCATACATATAAACCTTTAAATTTTATCTTATCACTTGTTATACGAAATAGCTAGAGCAATACTGGTTCTTTGCATTTAATTGTCAAATATTTTCAATATGTAAACAATCTGACTGGTGGATTCCTAAAATGGTTATGTTAAGAAAAGTTAACACAAAGAACATGATCGATTAATTTTGATATGTGACTTATGAATGGTAATTGATTGATTGATTTATAAAAAGTCTTTTAATCCATCTACCTTTTGCTCTTCTGGGAGAACAGTTAAAAGTAGATTTATCAAAGGCACTCACAGATTTAGTTATTGCTGAATGCTTAGTACTGACCATAGAGCATAGCACATGGTAACATCAATAAGATTGATTGAAAGAATGATTAATCCCTAGTCCTTTTATTGATAAAAATGCTTGAATTATTCAGATCAATTCACAAAGTTGTGTTTAAACTCAATAGTGGATATGACCATTACAATAAAACTGCGTGCCCTTTACACGCTCCTGGTCACAATGTGCTTCTGGGACCACCAGCAGACTGAGAAATGCTGCATCTCAGACTCCACCCCAGGCCCATGAAATCAGAACCTGCATTTTGACAAGATTCCCAGGTGATTCCTATGCACATTAGAGTCTGAGAAGCATTACTTTAAAGCACCTTTGCTTTCATGCAGCTACCAAATCCATTCTCTCATAGATTTCTTTTTCCTAAATAAAGTTATCCTATGACTAGACTTCACACTGCTTTCTAATTGAGTCTGCCCAAATATAAGTTTTCACATTTTTGTTTCCCCTCTTATTTAAAAAAAATTTTCCTAAGGCTTGCTCAGGCTCAGACTCTGTGAATTCCTGCTCCTGAGCTGTGAATCAGGGGTTTTTCTATAAGGGAAACTCCCTTCAAAGGCCACCTGATTGAATATTTTAAACGATGAGCCAATGGTTGCTATTAAAATATTGCCGTTTACATAGTTTTTTTCTTAAAAGAATGTTTGCTTGGCATGGTGTGGGCCAGTCACTCCATTAAAAGGAAAACTTCATGCCACGAAATATTTATAACACCTCTAAAAAAAATGCTTGCCAATTTGTATTTAATTCTTTCACCTTTTTCATTCATTCCTGTACCCCCTCCCCTTCCATCTGGCAACTCTCAAAATGTTCTCTGTATCTATGAGCCTGTTTGTGTTCTGCTTGTTCATTTCTGTTTTTTAGATTCAATTGTTGATAGATATGTATTTATTCTCATTTTATGGTTCATATTTTTCTTTTTCTTCTTCTTCAAGAAGACCTTTTAACATTTCATGTAATACTGTTTGGTGGTGATGAACTCTTGAAAGAGAAAGTCATTATCAGAAGTCAGACTTTTTTTTAAAGCTGTTTTCTGAGATTGCTTATGTATAAATTTATGGAGGGAGTTGGATCACTTACTAAATCCAGGTGCCTTTTAATTGTTATTTGCTTTTCACTTGATTAACTCAACAGACAGTTTTTATTAGAAAGACAACTTTGGTTGTTTTTAACTAGCTTAAAATTAGGCTTTTTGGCATAAAAATGACCTTTGACAGTTGTTCATTATTTTACTTTTTAATTTAACAAGATGCCTATCATAAGCATATATTTTTCAAAGTCAGCTCCAGTGTAAAAAGCAGCCTGTGCTAGTGCCTGGCTCCTGGGGCAGGTCGTCCTTTGTCTGAGGAGAGGCCCACATGCAAAGCCTAGGTGTCTGTGATAAGAGAAACAAAACACATTTGGAAAAATTAAACCTTCAACACATATGCAGTTTTCATTCTGGTATTTATCTCTCTTTGTGGAGATGATCTGTTTACTAGCAGGTTGAAAAGAGTCCTGGAAAGAGCCTGGGACTTTAGGGTAAGGCAGACCCAAGTCCTGTGATGTCATGGGTCTCCTCAGAACTTTTCTTTTTTTTTTTTTGAATTAACTGATAGGTTGGAGGCATGGTTTAATGTGAAGAGCTGGTCCCTCTCCTAGACTGAGAGCCCCTTGATAGCAGTGACTGTCTTTAAGGTGTGCATTTCTGTGGCCTAGAAGGTGATCAGCACATAGCAGGTGTCCAATAAATGCTTGTTATTACCTTGTGGTATATTTATTTACTGGTTTATTGTTCCATTTTCCACGTGAATATGATTAGTGAGAGCAGGTGACGTGTTGATCTTTTCACTGATCTGTATGCCTGGGCCTCCTTCTGTTGCCTTGTGCATGGTAAGTGCCCACTGTAACTGACTGCGTGGAGGTGCTTTCTAACAGGTCAGGCACTACACATTCAGGACAATAGTCTTGTGATATAACAATAACTAACAGGGATTGTCCCAGTTGATGTTCTAGGTTCTAAGTTCTTTATATAGATTAACTCACTGATGCTTGTAACAATCATTTGCTTCTTAAAGATAGGTATTAGTGTTATAATTTTCATTTACAGACGAGGAAACTAAGGCACAAAAGGGTGACACTCATAGAGAATCAAGCTAGGTTTTAAACCACGCAGTTTGGCTCCAATATCTGCGCTCTTAACCGCCATAATAAAGTTGTTCATCAATTTTCCCATTTGGTGAGTGAGGGAGTTGAGACTTTAAATAGTTTCCCCATAATCACACTTCTGTAAATTGCCAAAACACAGGATTAAATGTGAGTTGCCCACTGGAGGCTATGGTTCTTTCTACTACACCACAATTCTAGATATTTCATTATGACCCTGGTGACAGATTTCCAAGAAGTGCCAACACGTGTCCTCATTGTAAAAAGGGTCAAAAGGATTTGTTATCAGAGGCACTGTAAAAACAAAATACGTAAAGTTCCCCTGTACTTCAACAGAGCCCTGTAAAGGTATAAACTTGTAATATTCTTTGTGGCTCTATGTAGAGATGTTGGAAAGTCTAGAAATTACATAGAAGGGATGGAGGAGCTGCTATGTAAAGGCATGTGGCAAATAAAAGGATTCCAACCTAGGCTGACAAAATCAACAATGCGTTTGCCTGACATGTAAGAATTACAAAATGTATGACTGTTTCTTAAACAAACTATTCTTTTCAATTACTATGAGTTTCAATATTATATGAGTTTCAGGTGTGCGGCGTAAGGGCTAGACTTTATATAACTTACAAAGTGATCCCCCCAATAAGAATGTATAACTGACTTTTAAAACAAATCCCAAACACTGGTGACATTTAAAGAATGTAAGTTTTTAGAATTTAGTGTAAACAAAAAGTTTTAGACCTTGTACTCTAAACTAATGGAAGTACCTAGACCAATTGGGACGAATATTTGAATGCGTTTTGAAAGGCTTAGATGAGTCAATCCTAATGTGTCATTGAGGAAATTTTGGCTTTCTTGGTTATCTCTCATTCTTGAGATAGATATTCAAGAGCCTGGTATCTGGAATCAGACAAATCTGAGTTTGAATCTTAGTTCTGCCCCTTACTTACTTGTGACTCTAGCAAAATACTTGACCTCTTGATCCCTCAATTTCATCCTCTGTACAATGTTCCTCAGTTCATAGCTTTACAGGTAATCAAATTAATTTTAAATTGAATTAAACTAATTGAATTTAAGCACATGAAAAGGGCTCAATAAATGTTAGCTTAATGCCGTTATCTATTGTGAATGCACTGGATGGCATGAACTACCTGCCCTGTGTCTCATGTGGTAGTTCTCAGTTTTGGGAAGATAATGCAGAGACATTTCAGTAAAAGAACAGGATATATAGCTCTCCCATACCACAGAAACCCACTGGGGTACTCTCCAGTGATAGGTTAGATTTGTCTGCATAGGGTTAAGTGCATTGTCATAACAGTTCTCAACTGTTTGCATTTTCTAACAGGGAAGATTGGAAGACATTGTGTCTGGCAAAGATACTGAGAGCTCCCTTATTAAACCTGCATCCTCTGTGCTACTTCAGCTTGGTTATAAATAAGGCACATGGGAAGGGAGCTGAGTGAAGAAAATGACTGGGTCAATACCTAGAGAATGGTTCAGAAAACTCCCATGAACAATGGACTGTGACTGAGAAATTACATGGTTCCTGAATGAGTCAGAGAGAAAAAAGAATAATGTATCATGTTAATACTAGGAAGCTAATTCTTCTGCATCATAGGTATAAATTTTAATGGAACAGTGGTTAGAAAGTAGAAATGACCTCATCTGAAATAAATTCCAGGTGTACTCCAAAAAACAAGAAATGCGTAACCTCTGTTATAGAAATGCTGGCTACAACTCCAAAAGACTTCAAAAGTCCTTCCAGTTTAATGAGGAGAACGTTCAATTTTGTTAATAAAACACAAAGTTAAATGATTATACTTAGTTATTTTTATTTAGGATGACTGAAGAATTTAGATATTATATAGTTAAGAAGTAGTCAAAAGAATGTTAAAAAATCCACATATTTGTAATGTCTGTAGGTTCAACTCTTTCAGAGAACCACTGATATCTGATCACGTTCCTATTCCCCACCTTTGATGTTTCCGTTCTTGGCCTGCTTTTAGCAAGGTTCCTGTTAGGTTAGTTTAGGAAGAATCTCCCTACCCTTGATGTCTCCTCTTAGTAATTTTCCATCCATTGACTTCTCCATGCTGTTCTTTGGTTACAAATCCACATTTGTCCGTGGGGTGTTCAGAGTTGAGCCTGATCTCCGTCTCCTTTTACAATACCGATATTGCAACAGGCTTCAATACATTCTTTCTTACTGTTTTAGCAAGTGTCAGAATAATTTAAAAAAATCTATCTAATCATTTATCATCTATCTATCTTTGCTAGACTAGAAAACTAGAGACAGCCTTTACTTTTAATAAATTAAAAAACAAAATCTTTCAAATAGCATGCTGGCATCAATAAATGAATGTGGCCAACATTCATAGAAGACCATTACGTACATTGTACTAAGTGCTTTATTTCTGGGGCCTCCAAAGGGAACTAAAAGACTACAAGAGCCTAAAGCAGCAGCGTTCCCCATCTTGCATCCTTGCTTCTTTATTCTCCTTTGCAGTGGCCTCCTTTCCCCTCAGACCTCATGACAGAGAGCGTGTCTGCCGCCTAGCCGCTCCCATTTTTATTGAGGAGCACACCCTTCTCCTTTTCTCCCCAAAAGGAAATAGTTCTATCCTTTACATCCTGTGCCATGCTCCTCCCCACAGAGGGAGAACTGATTTACTTCACTGATGACATCGAGCACTGGCTTTTACATACCGAGCTTTGTTAACTGGCGATGAGGTAATGGCTTCCAAATGTGTGCAGCACAGTAGCTTGTCTATTGCTTCTTGTTAGTTTGTGGGCCCATATCACCACTTGTCCTTTGTGTCCTGGTGATAACAGGGCAGACCAATGATTGTCTCTGGCAGGCCCAGTGTACTTCTAAGCCCACTAATGAGTGAGCAGATCAAGTGAAGTTGCTCTGTGAGTCCCGGGCTCCCCAATTTAGGACAGATTGTCATTTCAAAAGAGGCCTCAGCTGTATGTTGTGTTCCCGAACACATTACCAAAACTCTATTTGGTTTTGCTTGACCTATAACACCAGTCCATGCCTTGTTCTCTAGCAGGATCCTGAGGCATTTCTTAGGTTTTAGAAAACAGAGGTAAGGAAGGAGTGGTATGCTGATAAATGGGCTCCTGGGGCGGGGGGAGGGGGACAGGGAAAGGCTAGATTTGTAGCAGTTGCCGGTTTTTGTTATATAAATGTTCTCACCCTGGCATAATACCACCTCCCAGTGTCGGTAGACAAAATTCCCGATGTTTAACCATCAGCTCTGTGTGTGTGTGTGTGTGTGTGTGTGTGTGTGTGTGTGTGTGTGTGCTCCAGTACATTATGGGGAAAAGGAGCCATTAAGTTCCATCAGAAGCAATTTACCACAGTGAGGGAATAACTTTCTCTCAATCCATTTCCAACTACTGGAGAAATTTTTTTTCTTGTTTTTTCTTTCTTTCTCTTTTTTACATTATTTTATTATTGATACTATTATAGATGTCCCCATTCCCCCCAACGCCCAATCTTTACTCGCCTTCACCCAGCCCTTGCCCCCTCCCACTTCTCTCTGGCCATCACTGTACTGCTTTCTGTGTCCATGGGTTATGCATATATATTCTTTAGCTAATTCCTTCGCCTTCTTTCATCCAGAGCGACATTCCCCCTCCCCACTGACAGCTGTCAGTCTGTTCCATGTTTCCATGCCCCTGTTTCTATTTTGTTCATCAGTTTATTTTGTCCATTAGATTCCACATATATGTGAGAACATATAGTATTTTTCTTTCTCTGACTGTCTTATTTCACTTAGCATAATAATGTTCAGATCCATCCATGCTGTTGAAAAAGGTAAAAGTTCCTTCTTTTTCATGGTCATGTAGTATCATATTTCATTGTGTAAATTTACCACAGCTTTAAAAAAAAATCTGTTCATCTACTGCTGAGCACTTGGGCTATTTCCAGATCTTGGCTATTGTAAATAATGCTGCAAAGAACATAGGTGTGCATATATTCTTTCAACTTGGTGTTTCAAGATTCTTAGGACATATTCCCAGAAGTGGGATGGATTGCTGGGTCAAAAGGCAATTCCATTTTTAATTTTTTGAGGAATCTCCTTATTGTTTTCCACAGTGGCTGCACCAGTCTGCATTCCTACCAACAGTGCACTGGGGTGGCTGGAGAAAATTCTTAGTGGCCCAGCTTGTCTGTAAGGCTCTGTCCCTAGTTTTATCAACTATAATCATGACTACGTAGTATACAGAAGCATGGTTGTTGGAATTCTGTTGTAATGGGTCAGAGAGGCAATTAGGGAGTCAGTGTGTGCTGGGATAATGTCCCAGCCATAGCCTGAGTCTCTCTAAGAAGAACTTGAGATAAAGTCTTAGGTACATAAAGTTTGGCTAAAAATATGTCTCTGGAAAGCGGAAGCACAAGACCAATAAGGGTAGAGACAGAGACAAAAAAAGGAGGCATTAAGTTTACAAGTATTACCCTTCTGTTAATACTGGGTAATAAAAGGCAATCTCCCAAATACTACACAATAAGAAATGGGCTGAAAGTTTCCAGGGAGCTTGAGAGCAAATCCAATGCAGTGAAGGGCAGAGCTGAGGGAGGAGCACAGACCAATCCTGGTGACATCACTTGTGTACCTGGATTGAGACGCGCTGTATGTAAACCCTGTGGACCATTCTCCTTCCTTCAGTTTTGGTTTTGTGAACCAATTCATTTCCTTATTGTTTAAAACAGTGTGAATTATATTTTCTGTCACTTGCAATCGGAGACTTCCAACTGTTATACTTCCACAATATCAAAGATCACTTGTCTTCTGTTTATTGATAGCTTTTCCAGTAGGTTTTCTCCTCCTTGAGGTCAGGGCTCAGGCATCTTATTCAGCTTGTATCCCCAGCACTTAACAGAGCTCCCGGACTATAGTAGAAGTTCAGTACATGTTCGATTGAAGGAATAAATCTGAAATATTAATTTGGCATTTAATGTTGATCCTTTCTAGTCTGATCAATGTTTTCTTAAAGACTATAACTGGGTTAATCTTTTTTCTTGCAGAGAAGTAAAGCAAATAAAAATTTACAAGAAAATTTGATGAACTGCATTCACTTAGGATAAAAAAGATGGCGAGATAAAAGAACTATTGTTTAAAGATATTCTATCAAAAGTACATCTTCATAGAGCAGTTTTTCTTTCTGACTATAATTGAGCTAAAACGTTAATAAAGGTATGGTTAAAATAGGCTGATTTAAACTGTAACTAATATATAGTAGTCCCCACATACCCATGGGGGGTACATTCCAGGTCCCCCATTGGATGCCTGAAACTACAAATAGTACCAAACCCAATGTATACTATTTTTTCTATACTTACATGCCTATGACAAAATTTAATTTGTAAATTAGACACAGTAAGAGTTTAACAACAATAACTAATAAAATAGAGCAATTATAGCAATATGCTGTAGTAAAAGTTGTGTAAATAACTTTTGGGCAACTATTTAATTATACAGGTGTTACTTGAACACAAGCACTGCGATACCTCGACAGCTGATCTGATAACCAGGTTGGTTACTAAGTGACTGAAAGTGGGGAGAATATACAGCATCAAGATGCCAGACAAAGGGGGTGGTCTGTGGTGGGCGGGACAGAGTAGAACAGTGCAAGCTTTCAGCAACTACTCAGAAGAGTGTGCTTATGAAATCTCTTTCTGGAATTTTTCATTTAATATTGTTGGACTGTGGTTGACCATAGGTAACAGGAATTGTGAAAAGCAACACTGCAGATAAGAAGGGTCTACAGTTATGCATCACATAAAGATGTTTCAGTCAAGAAGGACCACATATACAACAGTGGTGTCTTAAGACTACAAAGCATTACAAGCAAAAAGTCTGTTTGAGATGTTGAAAGAAAAGTCAGGACCTGACAACGAGATTGAAATTATAGCTAGGTCTGGTGGCTTAAATAGAGGAGAAGACTCAGCATGCTACCTACCCACCTTGGGCCCACCCATACCCACACCTGGGTTCTGAGCTGGTGACAGATGGGGCTAAGAAGGAGGGAAGCCTGGGAGCCCACCCTGACCCCTCCAAGTCCCAATCCTGTCTCCCCACATTTTGTTACTTCTCATTTCAAGCTTTATCCCTCTGGGTCTCTCTCAGGCACTGCTCTCCATTCTGCATCCCCTTCTCTTCCTTTCCTGTCTCCTCTTCTTTACTCGCTCCTCCTGATGTCTACTCTCTCTCCCCAGTGCCTTCCTCCACAGCCTTCCCCCTGAGTACACACACATGCACACAGATGCACACACACTTGATCTTTTATACCATATTTTTACTGTACTTTTTATGTTTAGATATGTTTATATACATAAATACATTGTGTTTCCATTGTCTACAGTACTCAGTACAGTAACATGGGGTACAGGCTTGTAGCCTAGTAGCAATGGCTACACCATCCAGCTTAGGTGTGGAGTAGGCTATAGCATCTAGATTTGTGGAAGGTGCTTAATGATGCATTTCTCAGACCATATCCTCATTGTTAAGTGGTATATGACTGTATTGTAATGGAAAGACTTTCTTCTCCTTTTTTGTTTATGTGGGCAAAATCTCTATGTGAAATAAAAATGTAGCAAAGAGAAAAATGCCATCATATTGATAGTACTTTATTTTGCTTAGTCCTAAGAGAGAGTTACCATGAACAACTATGATTCTATTAGAACTCACAAAAAGAAAGCTTATTGCACATTAAAATGTTGCTAATAGAGTAGATCTTAAGAGTTCAAATCACACCCTGGCTGGTGTGGCTCAGTTGTTTATAGTGTTATCTCATAACCAAAGAATTGTGGGTTTAATTTCCAGTCAGGGCACACCCGAGGCTGCAGGTTCAGTCCCTGGAGCAGATGCATATTATCCCCGGTGTGGACATGTACAGGAGACAACCAATCAATGTTCCTCTCTCTCCATTCCTCTCTTTCTAAAAAGCAATGAAAAAAATAAGTCCTCCATAAAGATGGCCAATAGACATATGAAAGATGCTCAATGTCACTAATCATAAGGGAGATGCAAATTAAAACTACAAGGCGATACCATCTCACACCTGTCAGAATGGCTACCATCAATAAATCAACAAACAAGTGCAGGTGCAGATGTGGAGAAAGGGGAACACTTCTGCACTGTGGGTGGGAACACAAACTGGTGCTGCCACTGTGGAAGCAGTATGGAGATACCTCGAAATATTAAAAACGGATCTGCTTTTTGACCCAGTGATCTCACTTCTGCGAATATATCTGAAGGAACCCAAAACACTAATTCAAAAGAACGTAAGTGCCCCTCTGTTCACTGCAGCATTGTTTACAGTTACCAAGATATGGAAGCAGTCCAAGTGTCCATCAGTAGATGAATGGATAAAACAACTATAGGACATTTACACAATGAAACATTACTCAGCCATAAAAAAGAAGAAAATTTTACCCTTTCAAACAACATGGATGGACCTGGAGAACATTATGCTAAATGAAACAAGCCAGTCAGAGAAAGACAAATACCATATGATTTCACTCATACGTGAACTCTAAAGAACAAACTGAATTAACAAGCACAACAGAGACAGACTCAGAGATGGAGAGCAGATGACAGCCGTGGGGAGGTTAGGGAAGTAGGGATTGGGCAGAAAGGAAAAAGGACTCATGGACATGGGCAACAGTGTGGTGATTGCCAGGGGTGGGGGTATACAGGGACTAAATGGTAACGAAAAAAATACAATAACAAGTAAAAAAATAAAACTTAAAAAAATTTAAAAAGAAAGAAAAAAATGTTATCAGGTAAGGATTAAAAAAAAAAGTTCTCATCCCAAGAAATGAAATTATAACTATGTATGGTAATAGATATTAACTAAACTTGTGATTATTTCACAATATTTAGAAATATCAAATAATTATGTTGCACACCTATAATTAATATAACATTAAATGTCAACTATACCTCAATTAAAAAAAGAAAAGCTTACTCTGTGACCTACTTTTTCCCTGTATATTAAGATGGTGCTACCTCTTTCCTGTTAATTAAAAAGTTTTCTGAAAGAGAATCCATAAACTGGGAAATTCAGGAAGTCCACAATTTCATCCAACTATTTATCATTCTCTCTACATTTCTTACACATGGCTTGTTGAATAAGCATTTAAATCAATCTTTATAAGAGACCTTAAAACTTTATATCATCTTCTAAATTGAAGTGTGGAGCCATTATCTGGATTGCTCGTTGTATAACTTTCCTGCTGGCAAGAAACTCACAGAAGTAGCAAGTGTTATTTCAATGTATTTCTTTAATGATATTTTGAAAAACTGAATGCAGGTAAACAAAAAGGAGAATATATCTTAATAAAAATGTTTTTGGAAACACAATAAATTTAAAGCAGGTTACAAACTCTATTTCTTTTCAGAATCCCAAATCCTAAAATTTTCATTAAACTTTAACATTAGCAGCTAATAAATTTCAATCCCTAAATGAACCTCCTCCCTTAAACTAAAGGAAAGAATTAAAAAAAAATGTATTTTTCTAGTCAAAATTCCAACTGAATCCAAGAAGATGGGGAAAAAATCATCTTTCTTGCTTTTCAGCAAGATTCATAAATCAGGAGCAAATTAAGTCTGATACAAAGAGCACTTTATGATTCCTTCTTCCTAGATAAGGGACCAACATTTCAGCAGTGACTGACAACAGTCAGCTCTCTCTCTGGCTGTGTGGGTGGCCTTGTTTGTGTATGTGCAGTCTATGCTGAAAGTAGAGCAGATGATTTGCAGGTGTATTCTAGACATCTACAAAATCAGCATGAGTAGATCATGACTCTGCTTTTCTGTATGCTCCTCTTGACTTTAATGTCCACTCATATTTTTCCTTCCCTGAGCCTTCTGATATAGTTTTATCCTGATTAATTTTCCATAAAGTCATTCATGTTACTTGGAGAAATTATTAAAATCTGAAATGAAACCTAATGCTATGTTTCTTCAATATGAATTTCAAGTCAGAATAGTTTAAATTAATGAATCTCCTTGGAAAAAATAAAATATTTTATGTCCCAGGCCATTTGTTCTATGTGTAATAATTTTCAGGATTTCATATTATTATTTCTGATATTGTTAAAGCTTAAAAAATTTTTGGTTTAAATGTAAATAGCAAAACATTATATTTTGAATTTAAAATTAATAATACATATATATTGGTTTGAACTACTTTCTAGATTTTTTTAAAAAACTGTTAAAATTATTTGTAATAAAATTTCTTTTCTGATCAGAATGCAGAAAGGCAACTCTAAAATCTAAAATGTCTCTTGAATTATTTAGAAATCTTCCTCCTTCCCTCCTTACATTCTTCTCCCTTCCCTTTCCCTCTCTGTCCCCAACCCTCTGTCTGTTTTTTTCTTTTAGTTTTTTAAAAAGGATGATCTCAGTCTGGAGTAAACATTCTTGCGAAATTGGCCAGGATTTTTGCCAAGTGTAGTGTGTACATGTCAGCTGTTTTCTGGAAAATAATTGTACCATGTGACAATGTCTATTATTTTAATTAGTACCGAGGAGTGCCTCCAAGATATTTCATTAGGCCAGTCTTTCTTACATAGGCATTGGCTTTGTATTTCTGAATCTGCTGATTAAACAGACAAATGGCACTTGATATTTTCATAGGTGAGCAAAGTAATTGTTATAATAAATAAGCCAGAATTCACAGAAGTAATAAACCATTCCCCACATGTACTTTAGGACCTGAGGAAAGCAGGACAATCTTTAGAGTGCCGTGTTCAAATTACCGAAAGGAAACATTAACCAAACTATCCTACTATGGAAGACCCTGGCATGTCTGAGGAGCTCCAAGTGCTTTGTCATAAAGCCTACAAGGGTTAATAACTCATTTGGTGCCTGTTTAATTTCCAGGATTCTTGTGTGTGTCTGCCTGTATGTTAAATTCAAGAAGTATTAATTCCCAGATCTGTAAAAGGGCCATTTGTGAAATTATATTAAGAACAAACATCCAGAGTTTCACAAACCTGAAAACAAAGTGTTTTTAATAATGCTGGGGTGGGGAAGAGAAACCAAGTTTGTTCTTTTCATAGCTGTTCCCCAACTTCACTGAGAAACTAAAGATTAGAACAGGAAGTGTTCATCTGAAAAGGAAATCAGTTTGTAGTTATTATGTTATGTCACATAGTATCAGTGTGATTTTGTAGTATAATAAAAACACACTTGCAGACTGTTTTTGTACATCTTCGGTGTGAATAAAGGTGGTCAGTCAGTCTCCTTGAGGCTTTGTGGAGGCCGGAGGTCACACCCCCGTGGATGGAGGTGATCTCATGTCCGCTGGTGGTATCCTGTGTGTCAGTCACTGTGGGAAGAGGTTTTCTGACTGGAACCGGGCTGACACTGGCTGGAGGAAGGAATTTCTCTCTGACTCTGGGTCCTATATCTTAGTTTAAATACTTTAGAAGACACTGGCCTTTGTGTGTAGGAGGTGGATTCTTAGATGGTGCTCATCACTTGGATACTGGAACTTGATCTACACTGGCTTCCAAGAGTGCACATCATACTTTGAAAGTCATATCATCTATGTAAAGGTTGACTCTGCTCTGCTTACACTTTGTGTTTAAAAATGTCCTAGTTTTCTCTTTTCTGTCTGGCTCATTCTTCCATTCCTTAGTGTGGACAAGAAGTTCAGGATGCTTTGCATTTCATGAGATACCTGGGTCTTAGTCTTAATCGGGGGGAAGGTCACAGTTCCTTTCCATCTGTGATGTTGTCACTATCCCTTTTCCTTTCCCAGGATAGCACTGTAGTACAGTCAAAAGGGGAATTGTGTGTCAAACTCAGCGACAGGGACTTCTGCTGAGGCATCCAAGGCCAAGTACAGGACCCAGGCTTGCATCTTGAATTTGTGTTTTAAGATGGCATAGTATTTCTTTCTGCATTTCTTTTTTTCCTTTTTCCTTTTCAAGACAGTATATAAATTATTATAACCTAACTAGTTGCATAAATTTTCCATTGGTTTTTCTGCTTCTAAATTTTTACTTAGCAAAGTTTTGTTAATTAGTAACTATAGAAAGAGTCAATACAGCTGGGTATTTTTTTTGTGTGTGTGGTAATCATGGGACTTTGATAGAAGCAGAGAGAAAATTGGTGAGATTCTGTCACCTAGGATGGTATATTAATAAAGAAAACAGGTAGTTATTTTAATATTTTGCTTCTATTTGAGAAATAAATGATAATTAAAAAAAGAAATAATACAAAGACAATAGTACGGTGATTGTCAGAGGGAAAGGTGAGCGGAGGGAGGTGCAAAAGGGCAAAGGGGGGTTAATTGGGACGGAAAGAGACTTGACTTTTGGTGGTGAGTGCACAGTGCAGTGTGCAGATGATGTGTTACAGAGTTGTACGCTTGAAACCTGTATTGTCTTACTAGCCAATGTCACCCTAATACATTTTTTAAAAAGTATGAGAAACTGGTCATTTAAAAAAATGTGACAAGCCTATGCTGCAAAAAATATTGTAAAAAAACCCCCAGTAGTATATCTTCTTTACTTTTGAACTAGATTATAGCTATTCCAATTTTTAAAAAAAGAATGAATAATTAACCTTGAAGGTCAATAAACAGTTTCCAACTCTTCATCAAAGTTCTCAAGGCCCCTTTTAAAGGAAATCTACTGCCACCTAGCGTCTAACTCTTAGAATAAGTAAATTACTGTGTTTAGAAATATTTGTAAAACCAGTAGCACCGCTTGGTGGCACTATGGACAAGCACATAAAAGGCGCGACTTCTAATTTAGGTACTACTTGTTTTATCTCTGTTTATCAGAGTTTTTAAATGTGACAAATACATCATTTTCCTTTTCAGTGTTATGTTTTCTAAGAAATATGACATTTCTGGCACTGCTGTTTAAACCTTCATAAATCAAGAGAAACCTAAACACCTTCAGATTTAGTTACTGATTTTTGGAGTTTTAAGTCTTTAAATATTTCAGATTAGATTATCCTTTTATCCTCACCCCTTTTCTCGATCTAACTGTGATGACTAAATGAAAATGGCAACCCATTTCCCACATAGTCCAGCAAAAGAAAGAAAAGCAACTCAGATGAAGCTATAGCGGGGCTCTTTGTATTTAGATATGGTGATGGGATGACTTCTGTTTTAAACACTAAACCTAGTGGGAAAAATGCACTTCCTAACAAGTGCATCTACCTGAGGTAATGGGCATTATAAAGTGACACAGAGCTAGAGTCCAGAGAGCTCAAGAATGCTACTATGACATTTTTGTAATTCATCGAGAGCCTGCTTCAAATTTAATTCCGTTTATTATATCATTAAAATTGGTGGTAGTAAGCAATGGGAAATGAAATTCATCCCTTTTCCTCTTATAGGCAGATTCTTGAAGAAGTTTTTCTAATAAACTTATGGTTATGTAATGAAGAGGAGGATAAAATGAATCCATGTTTGAAAATACAACAGCTGGTTAAATAAACATTGTACCTTAAGCACATCAAAAACCAAATAAAATTTTGGTACTTAGTATCAAATAATAGCTATCCATTTACCTATTTGTCTATCTATCTATCTATCAATCAGTCTATCTATCTGCATATTCATTGTATAGATATCACATATACACCTTTAATGTCTAGTTACTATAGCTTTTGCAATTTTGTAAAATTAATATATTATTGGTAAAGATACAATTATAATGATTCTGTCTACATACTGTTTCCAATGAAACAGAAAGACTCATTGATGAAGTACTTCTTTGGTATGTTCTGGTAATGATTATCAAGATTTTAAAGATTTATGAGTGAGTTCCTTTTTTATTAAATAATTTTTTATTGTTATTCTATTATAGTTGTCCCAATTTTTCCCCTTTTGCCCTCCTCCGCTCATTCCATTCTCTGCTCAAACAGTCAATCCCCACACTGTTGTCCATGTGCATGGGTCATTCATACATTTTTTTGTCTAATTTCTTCCCCTTCTTTCTACCATTATCACCCTTCCCCTGACCCTCTGGTCACTTTCAGTCTGTTCCATGTTTCCATGCCTGTGATTCTATTTTGTTCATTAGTTTACTTTATTCATTAGGTTCCTCTTATAGGTGAGATCATATGGCATTTGTCTTTCACTGACTGGCTTATTTCACTTAGCATAATATTCTCCAGTTCCATCCATGCTACCGCAAAAGGTGGCAGTTGTTTCTTTCTTTCTGCTACATAGTATTCCATTGTGTAAATGTACCAGAGTTTTTTGATCCACTCATTTACTTATGGGCACTTAAGCTGTTTCCAGCAGTTGGCGATTGTAAACAGCACTGCTATGAACATAGGGGTGCATAGGTTCTTCTGAATTGGTATTTCAGGATTCTTTGGGTATATACCCAGCAGTGGAATTGCTGGTTCAAAAGGCAGTTCCATTTTTAGTTTTTTGAGGAAATTTCATACTGTTCCACAGTGGCTGCACCAGTCTGCATTCCCACCAACAGTGTACAAGTGTTCCCTTTTCTCCACATCCTCGCCACCACTTGTTTGTTGATGGCCATTCTGACAGGTAGGAGGTGATATGTCATTGTGGTTTTTATTCACATCTCTCTGATGGCTAGTGATGTTGAGCATCTCTTCATATGTCTGTGGGCCATTGGTATATCCTCCTTGGAGAAGTGTCTATTCAGATACTTTGCCCATTTTTAAATTGGATTCTATGTCTTCCTGGTGTTGAGTTGTATGAGTTCTTTATATATTTTGGAGATCAAACCCTTGTCTGAGGTCTCATTGGCAAATATGTTCTCCCATACAGCTGGTTTCCTTTTCATTTTGATGATGGTTTCTTTAGTCATCAGAAGCTTTTTAGTTTGATGTAGTCCCATTTGATTTTTTCCTGTATTTCCCTTGCCCTAGGAGATATATTGGCAAAACAATTGCTGTGTGGAATATCTGGAATTTTCCTGCCTATGTTTTCCTCTAGGACTTTTATGGTGTCATGACTTATTTTAAGTTTTTTATCCATTTTGAATTTATTCTGGTGTAATGTGTAAGTTGGTGGTCTAGTTTCATATTTTTGCATGTACCAGTCCAATTCTCCTGACACCATTTATTGAAGGGGCCATTTTTACTTCATTTTATGCTCCTATCCCCTTTGTCAAATATTAATTGACCATAAAGACATGGGTTTATTTCTGGGCTCTCTATTTTGTTCCATTTATCTATGTGTCTGTTCTTATGCTACTATCAGACTGTTTAGATTACAGTGGCCTTGCAGGTATTGTGATTCCTCCTACTTTTTTATTCTTTCTAAAGATTTCTGAGGCTATTCAGGGTCTTTTTTGGTTCCATATAAGTTTTTCAAGTATTTGTTCTAGATCTATGAAATATGCCATTGGTATTTTAGTAAGAATTGCATTGAATCTATAGATTTTTTGGGGTAGTATGGACATTTTAATGATGTTAATTCTTCCAGTTCATGAACACAATATATGCTTCCATTTATTTGTATCTTCCTTAATTTCTTTCTTCAGTGCTCTATAGTTTTCTGAGTACAGATCTCTTATGTCCTTGGTTAAATTTATTTGTAGGTACTTTACTTTTCTCATTGCTATGGTAAGTAAGATTTTGTCCCCCTAGTTTCTCTTTCTGATAGTTCATTGTTGGTGTAAAAAAATACCATCAATTTCTGAATATTGATTTGTATCCCGCTATTTCACCAAATTCATTTATTAGGTTGAATAATTTTTGGAGGGGACTATCAGGTTTTCTATGTACACTGTCATGTTGTCTGTGAATAATGACAGTTTTACTGTCTCCTTTCTAATTTGGATGAATTTTATTTCTTTTTCTTGTCTGATTGCTTTGGTTAGATCTTCCAGTACTATGTTGAGTAAAAGTGGTGAAAGCAGACACCCTTGCCTTGTTCCTGTTCTTAAGGGGAAAGCTTTTAGTTTTTGCACATTGAGTATAATGTTGGCTGTAGGATTCTCATATATGGCCTTTATTATGCTTATTCCCACTTTGCTGAGTGTTTTATCATAAATGGGTGCTGAATTTTATCAAATGCTTTTTCAGCATCTATTGATATGATCATGTGATTTTTGTCCTTCATTTTGTTTATGTGGTGTATTATGGTTATTTATTTGTGAGTATTGTACCATCTTTGCATCCCTGGGATGAATCCCACTTGATCATGGTGTGTGATTTTTTAAATGTATTTTTGAATCCAGATTGCCAGTATTTTGTTGAGGATTTAAGCATATATGTTCATCAGAGATATTGGCCTGTAGTTTTCTTTCTTTGTTGCATCTTGTCCTGGTTTTGGAATTAGGATAATACTGACCTCACAAAAATAGTTTGGGAGTCTTCCCTCTTCTTGAATTGCTTGGAACAGTTTGAGAAGGATAACAGTTAGTTTGTCCTTAAATATTTGGCAAAACTCACCTGTGACGCCATCCAGTCCAGGGCTTTTGTGTGCCGAGGGTGTTTTGATTACTGTTTCAATTTCAGGCTTTCTGCTTCTTGATACAGTTTTGGTAGATTGTATGTTTCTGGAGATTTGCCCATTTCACTCAGGTTGTCCAATTTCTCAGCATCTAGTTGTTCATAGTAATTTCTTATACTTCTTTGTATTTCTGTGGTACCAGTTGTAATTTCTCCTCTTTCATTTTTGATTTTATTTATTTTGGTCCTCTCTCTCTTTTTCCTGATGAACCTGGTTAAAGGCTTGTTGGTTTTGTTTATCTTTTCAAAGAACAAATGCCTAGTTTTATCGATCCTTTGAATTGTTCTTTATTCTCTGTCATTTAATTCTGACCTGATCTTGATTATTTCCTTCCTTCTACTCTCTCTGGGCATTGCTTATTTTTGTTACTTTAGATCTTGTAGATGTCAGGTTAGGTTGTTTATTTGAGATTTTTCAATCTTCCTTAGGTAGACCTGTATTGCTATGAACTTTCCCCTCAGTACTGCCTTTACTGTGTCCTATAGGTTCTGGGTTGTTGTGTGGTAGTTTTCATTAGTTTCCAGATATTTTGTGATTTCTTCCTTGATCTTATTGTTGACACATTTATTATTTAATAACATGTTATTCAGTCTCCATGTATTTTAATGTTTTTGAGTTTTTTTCCCATGAGGTTAGTTTTTAGTTTCAATCCATTGTGATCTGAGCATATGCCTGATATTATTTCAATTTTCTTGAATTTTTTTGAGGCTTGTTTGTGTCCTACTGTGTGGTCTATCTTTGAAAATATTCCATGTGCATTTGAAAAGAATGTATAATTTTCTTCTTTAGGGTGAAAGCTTCTGTATATAGCAATTAAGTAATCTAGAGCTTCATTCAGTGCCACAATATCCTTGTTGATTTTTTGGAAGATTTATCCATTGTTGACAGTGGCATGTTGAAACACCCTACAATGACTTCGTTGTTGTCAATATCTTTCTTGAAGGCCTCCAAGATTTTCTTTATATATTTAGATGCTCCTATGTTGGATGCATATATGTTTATAAGAGTTATATCCTCTTATTGGACTATTCATTTAAGTATTATATAGTGACCTTCTTTGTCCCTTCTTTTGATTTTTGTTTTGAAGTCTACTTTGTTTGATATAAGTATTGTTACCTCAGCTTTCTTTTTGTGTCCATTTTCCTGGAATATTTTCCCCAATCCTTCTCTTTCTACTTGTATAGACCTTTTGTTCTGAAATGGGTCTCTTGTAGACAACATATATATGTGGGTTGTGTTTTCTTGTCCATTCAGCAGTTACCCTGTGTCTTTCGTTTAGAGCATTTAATCCATTTATGTTTAAGGTTATTATTGATAGGTAGTTATTCATTGCCATGTTTTCTGTACCTGTGTTTCTCTCTGTGTGTCTCTTTCTCTTTCTTTCTCTCTTTCTCCTTCTTTTTATAAAAGTCCCTTTAGCATCTCTTGCAGTGATGGCTTGGTGGAGATGTACTCTTTTAGTCTTCTTTTGTCTGGGAAGCTTTTTATTTCACCTTCAATTTTAAAGAAGAGCCTTCCTGGAGAGAATAATCCTGGCTGTAGGTCCTTGCTTTTCATTACTTGCATTATTTCATGCTAATTCCTTCTGGCTTGTAGTGTTTCTGTTGAGAAATCAGCTGACAGCCTTATTGGAAGTCCTTTGTATAGTACTAGCTCTTTCTCCCTTGCTGCCTTTAAGATTCTCTCTTTGTCTTAAAATTTGTCATTTTAATTATGATATGTTTTGGAGTAGGCCTCTTTGGGTCCATCTTGATTGGGACCCTCTGTGCTTCCTGGATATGCATGACTTTTTTCCTCACCGAGTCAAGGAAATTTTCTGTCATTATTGTTTCGAACAGGTTTTATATCCTTTGCTACTTTTCTTCTCCTTCTGATATTCCTATGCTGTGAATGCTGTTTCATCTCATGTTCTGAAGCTCCCTTAAACTAACCTTGTTCTTTTGAGTCTTTTTTTCTTTTGTTGCTCTGACTGAGTATTTCTTTCTATCTTGTCTTCCATCTCACTGATTCAGTCTTCTTCTTCATCTAGCCTGCTTTTAATTCCTTCTAGTGCATTTTTTTTATTTCAGATATTGTATTCTTCATTTCTTACTGAGCCTTGTTCATAGTTTCTATGTCCTTTCTCATGCTGCTATAGTTTGCACTAAGTTCCTCATAGTTCTCACTGAATCCTTGAGCATCCTTATAACCATTTTTTTGAATCCTATGTCTGATAGATTGTTTGCCTCAATTTCATTTAGCTCTTTTTTTTTTTCTGGGGATTCCTCCTTTCCCTTTGATTGGGAGTTATTTCTTTGTCTCCTAATTTGGGGTGACTCATTTTGTTTGCTTTTGTGTATCAGGTTGCTCTGCTTTGTGTCCCTGTCTTCATGAATGGCCTTCTGTGGTAGGAGTTCTAGTGGACTCAGTGTTGCCATCTCTTTGATCTCCTGATCTGGATGCTCAAGGGATGACCTTTATTCAGTTTATGTGGTCTCTTTTATCATGCTTGGATTGTTGGTGATTCACTCATTGGTGGATTCTCCCCTCCAGCTGGCTGACTGGGAGTCACAACCCCTGCCATGTCTTGTATGCTGTTTTACAGGTGCTGGTTTACAAAGCAATACTACCCAGAAAACCAAACCCATGCCAGCATAAATAAACCCCCACTACATCAGCAATATCAATAGCAATTGAGCAAATATTAATGAAGTTGGAGAGAGATTAATAATTTTTTAAGATAAGAAAAAGGGAATATGTGATTACTAAAGGAGAGGAAAATGATTTTCAGTGGGAAGAGGGAGGAGCAATAAAAATGGTAGGGAGTTGAGGACTTCCGGCCAAGATGGAGGCTTAGACGGACACGCTAAGTCTCCCTCTACAACTAGAGAGGAATACAACTACTTCAAAACAAAGGATAACTAGAAATTCCAGAAAATAAAACTACACGGAAGCCCAACATATGAAGTTATAAACCAGCGGTGCCATTCGGGCAGGTAAGAGTTAAAGAGGGCAAAGCTGTTTGCTGAGCGGCGCGGCGGCGCGAAAAAATCCTGGCGGCAGTCAAGCCCCTGGCAGTGCGCGACCCCAGCGCTGGGGAGAGCGGCCACCGCATCGCCTTGAACAGTGAGGCCCAGGGGGGCGGGAGGACGGATCCCGGTCTCCTAGCTGAATAACTGTGTGAATCCATTTTGGACCCCCGCCCCCAAAGAAAGAAAGCACCACAGGGCTGCGAAATAGGTCGCAGACAGGCGCCAGTCGCTGATTTGTGACGCGTACACAGGCACTGCCCCCTACAGCCGGCCCAAGAAAACAAAACGCATCTGTCAAAATGTGGCAGCCAACTATAGAAATACCGGTGACACAGCTCACCAGGCAGCAGATAGAGAACCTGACAGATGAACAGATAAGAAACCTGTCAGAGGCTCAGTTCTGGGCCATTGTTATCAGGTGGCTTACAGAATTCACAAAAGAGCAGGAAAAGATAAGAAAGAAGCGAAAAAATTTCATAACGAAAGGAACAAAACCGCATACGAGACAGATGGTGAGGAACAAAAATCCAGAGTTCATTTCAACAAACTGGAATATGGAGAAGGAACAAGCAGTCAACCAATGCAGCGAGAGGAAATGGGAAGCAACAATGAGAGGATCAGAAACCTCTGGGACAGCTATAAAAGGCCCAATATAAGAATCATTGGTTTGCCAGAGAATGAGGAAGATGAACTAGAACTTGAAAAATTGAGTGAAAATATAATAAAGGAGAACTTCCCAGACTTGGGGAAGGGAATAAACTTGCAGGTCCAGGAAGCAAGGAGAGTTCCCAAGAGACTGGACCCAGGGAGAACCACTCCAAGACACATTATAATCAAAATGTCAAAAATTAAAGATAAAGAGAGAATCTTAAAAGCAGCAAGAGAGAAGAAAAGAATTATGTACAAAGGGGTCCCAATCAGACTATCAGCAGACTTCTCAAGGGAAACCCTACAGGCAAGAAGGGACTGGCAAGAAATATTCAAAGTAATGAAAATCCAAAACCTACAACCACGAATACTCTATCCAGCGAAATTGTCATTCAGAATAGAAGGACAGAGAAAGTGTTTCCAGGACAAAATAAAACTGAAAGAGTTCATTAAATCCAAACCACTGTTATATGAGATGTTAAAGGGACTGGTTTAAAAAACAGAAGCTAAGGAGATGAAACAAAGGCAAACTAAACAGGCAACGAGAGTGGAAAAGGAACTGTGGGTACGGGAAGCATATTGGGGGGAGGTCAACAGGGAGGGGGAATGGGGAAAGGGAGGGAGATGATATAGGAATTGGGGATCAAGGTAGGAGGGAATGGAATAGACGGAGAGAGGTTGGGAGGAACTGTATGCACAACTAATGGACATAATCTAAAAGGGGGGGACAACTGGAGGGAGGGGGGCCACCGGGTGGAGGGGAGCAGAGGGAAGGGAAATTGGCACAAATGTAATATTTTAATCAATAAAACACATTAAATCTGAAAAAAAAATGGTAGGGAGTTGAAACAAGGAAAAGAAAGGGAGAAAATAAAATTTAAAACATAAGTAAAATGAAAGAATGATGGCAAAATGAAGTAAGAAAAAGGAAGAATATATTATAAAGTTTGAAATAAAATTAAAATTGTAATGAACCAAAGGTAATAAAATTGCAGAAAAATCACAACAGGATCAATAACTATGACAGCTGAGCCAAGATTAATAAAGGTGGGAAGAGAATAAAAGTACTATACAATAGAGAAAAGAGAATATGAGATGTATACAGTAAAGAAAAATGATTTTGAGAGGAAAAGGGGAGGAAAAATAATAAGAGTGAGGAATAGAATCCAGACTAAGAGAGGGGAAAAAAATTCCTAACTCAAATAAGCAAAGGTAGGAGGAAGGCAAAACAGAGTAAGACAGGGTGAGAGTAACCTATGAGATTTGAAATTAAAAAATAATGAACAAATAGGAATACTGTTGGAGAACATCAATAACCATAATATCCATTCCAAAAAAGTCACAATTTGTAAAGATGAAAAGGAAATAAGAATATTATAAGAGGGGAAAACAGAATATGAGCTGACTAAAGGACGGAAGAATGCTTTTGAGAGGATAGAGGGAGGAGAAATAGTAAGAGTAAGGACTAGGAACAAGGCACAGCATGGGCGAAAATAAAATTTACAGTGAAAATAAGAAAGGGCTGCAAGGAGGCAAAGTGAAGTAAGACAAGGGAAACATACAATGTGCGATTAGAAAAAACAATAAAATAAAAATAATATAAAATCTAAATAAAAGAATTAAAAAAGGCAATAATTAGTTTGAATACAACTGAAGAAAAAGAAGAAATATTAAAAGGCTGTGTGGAAGAAAGAAAAAAGAAACAAGCATAAATTCTGAAGAAGAATGAGGTGAAATTCATCTCAGTAGTTTGGCGTTCGCCTTCTGACTTCTATTCTGGATCTGTCTCTGGGTTTTTATCAGCTCAAGGTCCCAGGGTGGGTTGTTCAACTTCTGGTAGCAGTTGTTCAACTTCTGTATCACCTTTACTTGTCTCTAGAGGGAGTTTCTGTAGTGTTTGAGACAGTGGGACCCTTGGGTCTCCCCTGGGAGGCACTGTTCAGCCTTCTGGGAAAGTTGTGGGTGTGTTCCCCCTGCCCCTGCACCACCTGTCTTGGTCTGTCCCAGCTTATTTCCAATGTTGAACTAGCTGTCTGTTTCAAGGGAGGGACTCATCTGTGTAAGAAGGTAAGCTTTGTCCTGCTCGGTGTTGACAGCAACTCTGTGTGAGAGCTGAGGCTGGGTGGGGCCTTGATTCCCCCTTGCTGCACTGATTTCTGATCTCCTTGCTGTGCTGGCCTCAGTGAAATAGGGCCCTAGGAACCAGTGTACTTTGTCTTCCTGAGAGAAGTTTAAAATGGGCCCTTTATGTGTTCCTCTTGCTGTCATTCTCAGGTGTCACATCATGAAGATTTGTAGGTCTTCTTTTCTGTGCTAACATGATTTGCTAATGGAATAGATGAGCAAGGGAAGAAATGAAGATGACGACAAGGTTTTGGTTTCAGCAACTACACGAAGAGTATTGTCATTCATGGAGACAGGAAAGACTGAAGCTTCATGGGCTAAAATCACGATCTAGTTTGGGACATAAGTAATTTGAGTGACTATTAGATTTCCAAATTAAGTTATTGATTAGGCATCTGGTTAGATGAGACTGGAATTCGCAGGAGCGGCCCAGACCAGAGATACATATCAGAATGTAGATGGTTTTTGAAGACATGAGACTGAGGGAAAGTACCAAGGGGTTGAATGAAAAAAGAGAATAGGTCCAAAGACTGAGCCTTGAGGCATCTATGTAGTAATAATCTGTGTATGTATCTGTGTCCCCACCAAAATATGAGATTGTTGAGCTCTAAGGCTATGCTTTAGCCCCCCTTTTAAATACCTTGCAAAATGTATGAATAAGGTTTGTTCAATAAATGTTTGTTGAATAAAATTAATAAGCGAATGGGAGGATGAGCTAAAATAGGTGATACTAAACAGGGGTCATCAAGTCAGGTATATACAGGATTCAAGCAATAATGCAACTGTAAATGAAGTACTTTAGGCAGTAGTATTGAGCATGGGAAATTGAGAAGTACATGCCCTGGCAGAAGGCGGAAGCCCCTACTCAGCACCATTTGATTGCTACCATGGACAAATGTGGGTCAAGTGTACCATCAAGTGTACCATTCCCACGCACCTAACCCCCCCCCCCCCCGATTTCAAGAGAAGATAGAAATCTCTGGCTTTTTAATGTAAAATTTTCTGTGAGTAAAGATTCTGCAGGTCAAATAAAATTTGTCCTGAATCTATTCATTATTCTTCATGTTATGACTTCTGATTAAGTAGTTCAACATCATTTTATAGTATATGAAAATCAAGCTTCTGCATGATCTATTACTAGATAGGAAGCTAACCATTTGGATAGAATTTAGGCTGCCTTTTAGCTTCAACAGAAACAAAAACTGTAATGATGAAAGCTGCTCAATAAATATTATATATATATATACATATATATATATATAGTCTTCTGCTTTAATTTGATAGCTTAAGTCACTCCTTTAATTTGGATTACAGAGATTTAATTACCACATAGATCAGTTTTCCCATCTGAAAAATGGGGATTATAATCTTTGTCTTAGTCATCCTACAGGGTTATTATGAGGATCAAATGAAATAATTTATATTTAAGTGATGTGAAAAGCTTAAATAGAATGCAGCTGTGATGTGTTGTTATCACACCGCTCCAGAGAGATTAATCCAGAATTAGGCATAAATAGCTATCTAAGCTTAAAAATCTTAGCCAGTTTGATATTATATGATGGGTTCTTTCCCTAGACACTTAACTGCTTTTACTTCCAATTTAAATTTTACTAAACTGTGGTGTCAAGAAATATACAAAATATTGTAATATGGGGTGTCTTGTTAATGGAAACATTTAAATATATCTTTAAGTGCACAAGATGTGGCATCGCTTAAGTACTGGAGAAATTAGGCAACACAAATATGTCACTTTGAGAGGCAAAAACTAAGACAAGGGTTATCAGGTGGGTTGAATGAGGTCACACAATCAGTGCAACTAAAACCTAAAATGTTAGGGTACACACTATAAAAGTGAAATTTTACAATAAAGTTTTTGGAAACTCATTGAGAAAATACCACTGGCTGAAGTCTAAGGTGACTCTATCTTCTACAGAAGTCTGTTCTATACCATTTATTGATATTGTTCTGAAGTTTCACTGAGTTATTTTTAAACAATTTCTCCCCTCATTTAGAAAATATCTTATGTTCCTGTTAGAATATCAAAAAATGCAGAAACTAAAAACAAAAAAATAAAATTTACTAATAATTCCTATAATCAGAGATGTACACTGTACATATCTTGGTATATTTTCTTATAGATATATGCATGTGTATATGTATGTGTGAGTATACAAATACACGTCATATATACTACATATATAGAAATATTTTTAGTAAAAGTGGATCAAAATATTAGGTTCTACTTATTTTTAGACATTGTATCATTAAATATTCTTTAAAAGTATAATTTTAATGGCCTCTTATTTTTCATCATCGTCTTTAACCTTGTGGAAAAATAATTGATATAGACTCTTTGATTATCTTTTCATCTTATTGTAGAATTATTTATTTTTGAATTAACATACTGAAAGTAACAGTGGGAAAGTTTTAACAAGGATAGAAGGGTTTCTTACTCTGAAATAAAATATGCACATTTCTATAATGCCTTGATTAATGAATCATATTTAATCCATAAGTACTTAATTACAAATTATTTTTTTGGTTTGACCATATATGTCATTACAATGGCTCATAAATAATTATAGTAGTATAGTCAACTGGTATTTTTAGCATTACAAACTTACTACGTCTTGTTTAAGGAGACATGACAAAAGATGCACTCATTAAAGCTTTGCTATTCTGTTATTTATTCTTTGAGGCTGATTTTATCCTTAAAATTATATCTCAGCCACCTAGTAATAAATACCTTCACTCCTTTATAATTGCATGTTTTCCTGAAGTTCCAGTTTATACAGTATCTCATTCTGTGGCATTTTGTTATTATATAAAGTTAAATGGCTTTTAAAATCAATGTGTTAAAAAAAGAAGATGATGTTTGCCTCCTTGCTATTAATTTAGTATTGTTAAAAGTTGGTTGTGTTGGATTTTTATTGTTATATTGCAATGTGACAGGATACTAAGAAGCTAGGAAAAGACTTGGGCAAGTGGAGTAGGGCAATTGAGACAAGAAAATTAAACAAGGGCAAAACATTTGAACAACTTATAGCCAGCTAGTGAACTGCAAGACCTTATCTTTTCCAACCAAGAACACTTAAGAATAAATGGTTTCTACTTCCTCCCTAACCAGAGAATACATAGCCTAAATCACCCTGGTTGAGGAGATTGAAGACAGAGACCCAAGGAATGTCTTTTGTGCAAGGTAAACCCAAGGACAGATGAAGTCAGAGGGACAAATAACAAAAACCCTGAAAAGCCCACCAAACCCAAGATAAAAGCAAAACAATAAAGCAGACCAAAGAATAATCTGAACCAGCCCCCCCACCCCGAATATGCTCGTTTTGATGCATCAGCATATTAAAAATGCACCTGGAAAGCTATAGAAATACTCTGCTGAAATCCTCCCCTAAAGTTCTAACCTGCAGAAGAGCGATAACAACTTCCTGGGCATGGACTTTTTAACTTCCTCCTAAACTTTAAGAGTCTCCAACCAAGGGAGAAGTGGGCAGCAACAGCTCATTCTGGGGTTACCCCCTGATCCTATCTCCAAGGGCCCCTTTTCTCTGACTTCCCAACAAGCTTAGCAGCCCTGCCTTGGCTCACTCGTTTCCTGTAACTTTTCTAGAGAGCCAAAGCAGAGCACCCCCTTGGCTCTCCACTGTTGCTTCTTCTACTGCAAGCCCTTCCTTTGTTTCACCATCACCAGCTTTAGGAAACATACTCTCAAAATCGCTGAACTTATGCTGTGAAATCTCTCCTACAGGAAGTCAAGAACCTGCACTCTATAGGCTGGCCTGAGCCAGACCTGCTCTGGGCCTGGTCCCTGTTCAGTAACAGCAAGAAGCATTTGTTGTCACTTGTTTTCCTTTTCATTGTTTTCTTCTAGAATTTCAGAAAAGATTGTTTAACTGCCAGTTTTACACAACTGAAATTATGTACATATATGGAAAGTTTGGTGGATTTTTTTTTTTTGGCAGGTTTTGTTTTTATGATAAGGTCCAAGGTAGAATAAATCTTAATTGGTACCTCTTTTCCTTACGTAGAGTTGGGACTATTTCAAGGATACCACAATGATCATGGATCTAAAAAATCTTCCCATCCTCTGATGTCAAAGAGGCGGTTCTGCCCTTTGTTCAATGGAAAAGTATGCATTTATAAGGACTAAGACTCTTTTTTTCATTTTTAATCCAAACTAAGGAATATCCTGGTATGGTCATAAGGAATAATCTATTTAATGTAATATGTAGAAGTTTTGTGAGCTTTTAACAAAAGTTAGAGAAATGGCCTTCTTTTATTCTTTTCACAATAGAGAAAAAAAATCAGGTTTTTAAACATAAACCCTCAAAGGTTCATTAATCCTCTGTATAAATAAATGTAGTGAGATATTTTTGTCTTCTATAGTAATATCAGAAGTCAGCAAACTATTATTTCATTAATATTTCTAGTATTGTATAATATACATTTGTATACACAAGTAAAACACTTCATTATTTTAAATAAAAACATTTTAAGTTTCTAACAAGGAGGTGTTGATAGAGTGATAAAAGGAGACAGGACCAAGAGACTAAAAAATTAAAGGCAGCTGTGTTAACAGTTTGGAAAATATCTGTGTGCCTTCTCTCTGTATGTATGAAGAGACACATATATCTCTGATTGGCTGAAACTGTTCGCAGTTGCTCACTTCTGTTTCTGATGTCCGCACTGTCAGCATTACCTGTTTGCCCTGTCAGCCGTCCTGCGACCGATGCCCAATATTAACTCTCCACGTTTGAAAATATCTGATGTTTTTTCTGTTTTTCTGACTAGACACCAACTGAAATCTGATATTTTAAACCGAATAAAGATAACAGTTGTTTTCCCCCCATCTCTATCAGTGGCTGGCACTAGACAAAAAGACCTCTTTAAAGTGAGGCAAAATAATTGAAATTCACTTTCTCTGAATATCTGAATTTCAGTGTGAGTATAATTTGCAATTCAATTATATATCTCCACTTCTACCTTTTATAATAATTAGAGCTTCATTTAGGATCAATGTTTCTTTGTCACAGTTCTGCTGATGGAATTTAACAATTCAGAATAAGACAATCTCAGAGTTTTCAGGGCTTTTTTTTTTTTAAAGCAATTACTGTTCAGAAAAAATGTTTCAGTAGATACATTTCCCTGAAACTGTACATTGGTTCTCTTTAATATTAAGATACTATATATTATTGTTTTCATATAAATCAGACCATGGCTTTAGTACTTCTCCATTTATTTAGAGATTTCTATTATGGTCAACCCAGCAGTAGTTTTTGTCAGCATTGTCTCTTCTGCCTCTTAACCAAATTCTACCCAATGTGTATATACCTAGAAAGCTTCCTTATCATTGGATTATGAACATTTATTAAATTATAACTTACTTTGTTTTAACAAAGATTTGAGATCTTATTAAGTCATGCACAGTATATCATAAAAATTAAAGACATTTATTTACAGAGGAAAGAAATTTAGAATGGTGACATATAATGGAGGAAAAATTAATAATACACAGAAATGTGTGCCAGAAGGTCTTCTACAACTGTTAAAAGAGAACTACTTATTTCTATTCAGTTCCAAACTTCTGATTAGCCAGAACCAAAAAGACAATATCATTAATAAAGAGTCATGCTGTTGATGTAATAATAACAACAATGCAGATAAAACAAATAAAAAAATAATACAATAAATTATTAATAAATAATTAAAACAATAAGTGCAGATGCAACTGCAGAAGCCAATATTTTTCTGGTTATAAAATTTGAGGAAAATTTATCCTCATATTTAGCATTTTAGATGCTGAAGAATAGGACATGGAATGCTTAAGAGAAGGACACAGAATCATGGAATAAACAATATTAGTAACAACATTCTTAAAATCAAAATAACTAGTTTTGTGTAACTATTTCCAACAGTAAAGTAAGTTGAGGGCATAAGGTCAAACTGCAAGTTACTAAATGTAATTCTCTATAAGCTGGTAGCACAAAAAGAAAAAAAATAAAGCAAAACAATGAAAGAAACTTTCTTAATGTTCAGATTGATTCAGGGATAAAAATCTAAATTATTTATTGGGCTGGGTGGACTCTATACCCTTTAAATAGTCCTTTATGAATATTACTTCTTGTACTTTGACACCTGATAAAGCAGGCCAGTGACAGGCATTTTATCATCTGACTAATGCCTGGGAGTAATTATTTGCTGTTATTGATTGAAGTACATGTATTTTTAGAACTCATATACTTCAAAAAGAATATGTTTAAAAAATCAAATGAGCAAAGAGAAAAAAAAAGTGAATGTCCCTTATGAATTTTATGGAGCTTAACCTAGACTTTGTCTTGATGGACTTTGTCTGGAGTAGGCATTGGCCCACTTCTGCATGGAGGAGGCTTGGGGAACATTGTAGACAATATAAAGATTTTTCTCAGAAAACAATTCTGGGTCTGCTCCAGGATAGAGCAAATCAATAGACAAGGTTCCAAAGGTCTACGCTGTAGACCATGGCTTTGGCAGTTTTACCCTGGAAAATTTTCAAAGCAGAATTATCCATAACAAATTTAAAAAATATACTTGTGAAATATCTAAGTTTGAGAGCTTCCTAGTGAACCTTCTGGGGAAAATTACTTGTGAAATGTACCCCATAGTAATAAAAATAGTTGACATGTTATTTAGAGTTGTTAGTTATAAACCAATTAAACCTTGGAGGATGTCCGCCCAAAATGTGAATTTATGTTTGTAGATAACTAACCTTAAGTAAACATTTCCTGACATGGTAGGAATATTGTTTGTTGAGCCTATCCTGAACTATTACAGAATAGTTCTCTTTTTAGTTTCCTTGAAAGAGGAATTGGACTTGGGTTATAAAGTTGAAATTGGTTTCTTTCAGCTTCTGATATCCTCAACGAGGTTGTCATTAACTGGGTATCTGTTAACAAGTTATTGAGAAACTGTAAATGTTAGAATTTTACAAAGAGCTGCCTGAGAAAGGTAGATAATTAAAATAAGTACTCAGAGGCCTTCTAAATTTGTACTCACTAGCTGTGGACCAAAATTTCATGTATTAGAGCTCTAAGTGAGTGAACTTGTGTATAAAGAAACATACCTCAGTCACTTAAAAATGCCTCCTCACCTCCACCAATGACCTTACCTCTTCTTCATTTAACATTTCAAATTCTAACTCATGAGGTGTGGCATGTAGAATTCTAGGAATAGATCAAGACATGTCACCATGGTAGAGTGGGAGGGAAGGGGGAAGGATGAAAGAAAAGGAAAGTTGGCATGGGCTAAGGCTTAAAAAACAAACAACTCTCCTCCTTTAATTTCTATGAAAAAATTGCAAAGGTAATGTGAGTTTAGTACAATTAATGAAATAGTAGAAAGATAAAGAAAATAGTGGGTGATAAATAATTTTTCTTACTCCTACTTACCCCCCACTCCGTAACTCCTGGGTTCTTGTTCATTCATTCACAATCATATATATACATGTGAAATCCCATGGGTCTTGAATTCTTCTTCTCCATTCTTTCAATTTACCTGGACTTTGATGCTTTTTTTCTCATGGACTGAGCTATAGTAGGCTGGGCTCTAAAATGGGGTGCGGTAAGAAACTTGGAAGGAGCATAGCAGAGATGGCTCTGGGATCTCAGGATGATTTAAATAGCTGGGAGTGACTTCAGAGACTGGTGCTGGAAATCCACTTCCAAGACAGCCTCTTCACTTAAACATCTCTCTTAGGCTGAGATGGCTGAAGAACTGGCTCTACTAGGATTGTCTATGGAGGTTCTGTCTGTGCCCCTCACAGCATGGTTAGTCACACTTCGGTGGTGGTGTGGGTGGTTCCGAGGGTGAGCAAGGCAGAAGAAACTGCATGATGCTTTTATGATCTCACCTTAGAAATCACATGGGATTTCCTCCTATGTACCCTATCATCAACCCCTGGCTGGTTTGGCTCAGCGGATTGAGCGTCGGCCTGCGAGCTAAGTGTTGCTGGTTCGATCTTACAGTCAGGGCACATCAGAGAAGGAAAACTCTGACTCCAAAAAACCTCCGCTGCCTTGCGGCATACCTCTTCAGGGGAAAGGCTAAGGGAGTAAACCCCGACAGAAAATCCGGAGCCGGAGTCCCTAAGGCGGTTTGACGTTGTAGTCAACACCGGCAACTCCTGCGGCGCACCTGAAGCCAAGCTGTATTGACTCCGTCTTTCCCTTGGATCCTTCAGCTGCGAAGAGAGGGGGGGTCTGCTGCATGGGCAACAGCAGACCCTCCATATCACCCTGCCCAGGCTCTGTAGCTTCAGCTCCACTGGAGAGGACACTCCAGCGTCATCGCAAGATGTCGATTCAACACGGGAGGAGACAGATACCGTGTCACCCCCGAGTCGGACTGCACAACCATTCTCGGCGGTGCAGATAGACTCTTAAGAAGCTACACCATCGTCTCTCGAGACGGACGGCTGCTGACGACGACGACCCTATCATCAGTCAAAGGAATCACAGGCCTGCTCAAATTCAAGGGATGAACATGTGGACTTCACCTCTTGATGAGAGGACAGGTACAGAATTTGTGGCCACTTCCTAGGAGTCCTCATGTGAAATATATCTGAGAAGCTCATATTTGAATTGCATCTAGGTGGAATACAGAAAAGCTAATATGTCAATCATTTTGTGTTGCTCTTTTTAAAATAGACCTGATTACATTCTAAGTCTAACCAGGCAGGCCCATATTCTTAGAGATGAAAAGTGCCAAAGTCAGCCTTACTGAGAGGGCATTGACTAAATCATGGCAAGAATTTTTTTCATTATGTACTTTATTTAGCTTGAGCTGTTCATCAGCTCCTTTGAAGGTGGAAAATGTACTGGGACTGATTAGAAATAGGCCTCGTCACAAAGTTCAGGGGTCACTGCCCTAAAAATAAAGTTGAGAAAAGCAAGCTTCTCAGACTCACAAATGATTGGGATTTCTGTGATCTCACCCAACACAATGATACTGTTGGATTCTGTATCTTCAAGCCTGCCTCCATCGGTGGTTCCAATAGTGAACTACCAATTAATTATACCTAAGGTTTTATGATGCAGCAAGAAGTTTATAGTAAAACCATGATAGGTTGTGGGCACACAGTACCGGTGGTGCTCAGATATAAAGACGAACATAGTGTCTTGCCTTCAAAGAACACACAGTCTGGTGTGTATTTCAGGCATGCAAACAGATAAATTGCAACACAAGGCATTCCTTGTAAATGAACCATTTGATCTCAAAGCGGGGAGATCTACCTGCCTGGGTGTTTACCCGTGATTAGCACCTATAACTACTTCCTCTCTGTCTGCACCTGAGCCTTTGAACCTTCTCCAGGATGTGTCTTTAATAGACTTCAAACCCAGTTTTCCCCTCCACCTAGATTTTTTTGTCTTAATAACTAACTTGGATTTTAGTTTCTTTAACATTTTCCCTCCCCTTAACATCCTGTCTCAACCATGTTTTTTGTCTCTGTTCTCTAAAGCCTGAGGGCAAGAGCCTCATTCATTAAAATACATATAAACTGAACAGTGACTATATGTTGGGAAAAATGTTAGATGCTGGGGATGCAATGCTGAGCCAGTTAGGTACGGTTCCTATTGGTTTGCAAGGAACTTATTCTAGTAGGATGTCTCCTGCACTCTTAGGGTTTTGTGACAGGCTTGGTCAAATATGGGGTGGTTTAGACCCTGAGAAAATTAGGGAATCCTTTCTAGCCAGGTGACATTTGATCTATTTTTTTTTTAAATGGAAAATTAGAAGTTTTCCAAGTTGGAGTGAAGGAAGAGTGAGGAAGATCAGACATTTTGGACAGAGGGTACAACACAAGCAAAAAATAGAAAGGGTGTGATCAGTTTGGGAGATAAAGAGAAATTCATCTGAGAGTGTAGTAAGGCATATCAGCAAGTGAAATTAGGGACGTAGTTTGGGGTCATAGTGGGAAGCCTTGTATGGCTCTTCTGATAAAGTTTGAACTTAATCCTGTAGACAAGGGAGAGTCAGCAAAAATTTATCAGCAAGGTTGGGGCAGAATCAGATTCGTTATTATTTAAGAAGGTAAACCCAGGATGATGGTCGTAAGAGTGGGGAAAATAGTAGATCAGTTGGGAGACTAATGCATTAACCTAGATTAGAACTGATTAGAGTCCAAGTGAAGAGATGGAAAGAGGGGGCAGAAAGTGGAGGTTAGTTCTGTAGTAGAGTTTCGTGGAACACTTGGCAATGGTAAGATTATGAATCTAGGATGAAAAAAAGGAAAAGGAGCAGATTTTGTAAGATGACACTCTAAGTTTTGTTTTGGATACATGGTTATTCAAGTGAAGATGAGCAGAAGGCAGTTCGAGAATTTGATCTGAATCTAAAAAGGAAGAAAAGATGGACTACATATCCATTTTTGGAGGCCAGAAAAGAGATAAATTAACAGAATATTAAACAAATATTTGAGGAATGAGGAGAAAAATGTCAGCAAAGACTAAGAGTTGGTGAATAAGGAAGAGGACCAGCAAAGATTAGTCCCTTGGAGTGGCTAAATGTCAAATAGATAAGGAGTGTTAGTTTTTGACCAAAGTTCTGTGAGTGCCTGGGCAAGTGTTGACACATGTGAAGACAAAGATAAAAGGAAGGTCAGTTGTCAGCCTTTCTGTCATTGATGCTTGAACCAAGGGTGATGTCCTATGTGGCTTCTGGCCCTCCCTCTTGGTTCTTGCCAGTCAGGAGTCAGGAGGGGTTAGAGCACTTCCCATATTGGTCTCATTTGCAAGAAAGAGAGGACTCTAGAAACATGATACACCACGTACCAGGACTTGAAAAACACAGAATACATAATCTTGGCATCATGGGAGATAATAGCACTTTAGTTTTAACTTTAAACCTACATTTCCATTTCTGTGCCTGGATTTCATTTGCCCAATACATTTGGTTGAATATCACTTTTTGTTTTTCTGTTGTTTAAAGAGGTTTTTGAATGGACATGTTATACAGTTTTATGATAAAAATATTTCAAATTGTTCTAATAACTTCTTCCCCAAGAAAATGATACAATTTTAATCTTTTCGCACTAAACATAAACGCACAAGCTGACCTGAAGAGAAGCTTTTGTCCCAATGTCACTTGTTTCCATTGTTTATTTATTCATTTAATTTACATTGGGAATATATATTAATTATATATACTGCAATTGTTTAAGATGAGTCATTTAATTTGCACAGTCGCTTGTGAGCAGTGTTTGGTATCAAAGGACCTGAGCTTAGTTTAGATGATAAGGGACACTTACTGGGGTGTGCTGGAGTTAGGTTGAGTGATGCTGGCTTAGTGCCCTGGAAGGATTCATATCCAAAGGCCAGATTATATAGCTGAATGAAAGCACTGCTTGTAGATTAGAAGAGAGTATAACGGCCAGCTGACCTCTAAATAATCCTAACAAGGAGGAAAGTCACCATGAAACCATTAATCTGTTCTAGAGAAGGTGACATTGGGTCACGGCCTAAGGGAGCCCTGAGGTTCACTTCCAGATTTAGTCTTTGCACTCCTTCATTGTGAATAGCATTTTTGTTTTATCCCTTTTAAGTGATACAATCAATGTGATGACTCCTTCCTTCTTTTTTAACATTAGGTGTTAATCAGCAATGTAATTGAAGCCTTCCCTGTTTGGTTTACAAATGCAAGTGCTCCATTACATGTATTTAACTGGGCTTTCTTTTAGATCAGAATCTCTGTTGTGAAATACAGTGGCAATCACACAACCTCTACTGCTTTGTATCTACTCAGCAGTGTACAAGCTGTATTTTTCTTACCTGATAATAAGTACCTCCAGGGCAGGAAACACTAGCTTTTCATCCCTCTGATCATCCATCTGTTTATCCATCCACCTATCCACTAATTGAACATTTGAGTATCTGTGTGTCACGTACTGTGATGAACTTAGGGATGAACATAACATCGTCTTTTCTCTAAAAGATCTCATAGTTCACTTAGGGCAGCTTTTTCCAACTGTGGCTGCATGTGAGAATCACCTGGCTTGCTGGCTCCACTTTCAGGAAGTCCTTCTCATGTACTAGAGTGTGACCTGGGAAGTGATATATATACACATACATATTTTAGAGCTTTCAAGGTCGTTCCTGAGGGCAAACATATTAAGAATCACTGAGTTAGGCAGATAGGCCTACATTGTAAGTTCTATAATAAAAAAAAAACAACAGAATCTTCATGGTATATAGAAGAGAAAAACAATTATATACTTTTTTTTCTATTACTTCTCGTGGCACCAATTACTAGGCACTGGGTTTTAAATAAATATACTGTATTAAATATTTCTTTAATTAATGAACTTATTAGCATTAGGCTCAATCACTTACTTCAATATCAGTGGGTGATATTTTAAATAATAATTAAATTGGGACAATTCTTTTATTTATTAATTGAATTTCTTTCCCAAATTAAAGAGTTTAGGGGCATTTTATTGATAAATAATGAATTTAGTTGTTTCTATATTTAGCTTTATATCTTTTGGATTCTTGGTTTTATTTGATGAAATCTAATTCATCTCTTTATGGACAAAATCCCTTTTTGATTTTGAAAATAATGATTTTTCCCCCTTATCAGCTGCTCCCAGTTTAGTCAGGTAGTTTTATAAATTAATTATGACACATGTAAATTATCTATTTTAACATACTTCATAAGTTTAAAGTTATAATTGCAATTCCCATAGAGTAGATATAAAACTGTCACACAATAAACTCCTGACTCAAGGAGAACTTTGAAAGGGTCACTCAGGCAATATCATGGTATTGTGTTTCTCTTCAATGGGGAATCCATTTCCGCTCAGACACCCAATCTGGAAATTTCTCCTCTCACTCAAGTTCAAATGAGATACAGTGCTCCTGCCCTGGCAGTGAGCCTGAGATTGGAGAGCACATAGGGACAGACTGCTGAGTGCACAGATCAGAGTCCAGTTCCAGTCAGTTTTGGAGGAACCAGTAATTTGGGGCACTATGTGGTGTTTTGAAGGGAGCCAATCTCATCAGAAATACTATTGATCAAACAAAGATCTTACAGTGAACTCTGCAGTTTCAGAACAAAAGTGTAAAAATCTGTAAGATGTTGGCCTAAAAAATGGCATCTCAACACTGCTCGTATCTTCTCGACTCCATTGCAGCTTGGTGTGTCCATGTGATTCATTTTTAGTTAGGAGGATGCAAGTGGAGTATATGTGTGCAATTTCAGTCTTCTGTTCTTAAAAGGAATGGGAATTACCACCTCTTTCCTAAGTCTTTTTTCCCACTGACTGAATGTGCAGGTGATGATTAGCTACCTTGGACTATGTGGATGAAGACAAAGATAAAAGGAACTGGAGACTTGATGAGTTTACATAGCAGAGGTATCATACTTGCTCAGACTTATGTGAAAGAGGAAAAACTATGAAATTTAAATCACTGCTGCTTCGTGTCTCTGTCATAAACAGTCTGTAGCATATACTAATTCACTATCTCTTCAACTTCTAGGTCAACTATGTTGAATTAAATACAATTCCTTGAATTTGCAATGTGGTTTTTAATGTCTTTTTATTACCTTTACTCTTGCTATTGCCTGTATCGGCATTATCAAATATATTTTCCATCATCCATGTAAACTTTTATTAATTTTCAAGATTCAGATAAAATATTACTTTCTCTGGGAAGACCTCTTTGATATTTCCATGTTAAAATTATAGTCCTTTTATGCTTTCCCTCAACAGACCTTGTACATAATTACAATACATACTTTTTTGAGGATCTACTATGTGTCATATGAGGTGTGTCCAGAAAGTATCCAGCCAAATTAATCTGGACAATAGAGGCATTTATTGAAGACGATACAAGATACATGAAACATTGCACATAAGACAATGACACCTCAGTCCCTTTCAAAGTAGGCACATGAAGACCTCACACAATTCTCCCAGTGTGTCTTCCACTATTGAAAACACTGCAAAGTCCTTTGTTGGTATTGTCATCAGCTGCCCTGTCGTATTTTCCTAAATCTCATCAATGCCCTGAAATCTCTTTCCTTTCAAAGGTGATTTTAGTTTTGGGAAAAGCCAGAAGTTGCAGGACACCAAATCTGGGCTATATTGAGTCACTTGGGTGATTTGATGTTTCACCAAAAAATTCTGCAGGAGACGTGATGCCAGAGTGGGTGCTTTGTCGTGATGAAGTTGCCAATCACCAGTGGCCCATAGCTGTGGTCATTTTCATTGTATTGTATCTCTCAACCAACGAAGAACATTGAGGAAGTACTCCTTATTAATTGTTTGGTCTGGAAGGGCATATTCATGATGGACAACACCTTCCCAATGAAAGAAATAAAAACACACAGTTAATGTGGTCTTGATCTTGCTGCAACTTTGCTGCGACTTCTTCGGTCATGGAGAACCAGGTAACTTCCATTGGAATGACTGAGTCTTAATTTCTGGATCATAGCCATAGACCCATAATTCATCTCTGGTTATGACCTTCTTGAAGAAATCTGGTTTGTTGTAAGTGGTTTGAATCAAGTCATTAGCAACTGTAGCATGATGTTCCCTCTGCTCTGGCAGCAGAAGCTGCAGAATAAATTTTGCCACGACACGTTTCATGCCAAGATCTTGTGTCAAAATTTGGGACACAATAGTTTTTGGAATCTCAAATTAACTTCTACTTGTAGTTCTCACACTGTCAGTAGCTAATCTTTGTTGACTGCAGTCCATAAACGCTCAACATTCTCAGGTGTTCTGCTTGTTGAAGGCCTTCCAGAATGTGGATCACTTTCAACAGATTCTCAACCATCTTTGAGGCATTTGTGCCACACTTTCATTTACGTTGCACTCATTGCATCATCTCTGAAAGCCTTCTGAATCATCTGAATAGTTTCCTTTGAGGAATGTTCATGGTTAAAGCAAAACTTGATGCAGATTCGTTGCTCTACCAGCTCAGTCATTTTGAATGCTATGGCTACAAAATACACACACTCACTCAACAGTGTCTACCACCCCCAGTGGCTAGTACTGTGAAGTCATCACTGTTCACACATGCACATTCCAGTCCACTCTCCTTGGCTGCCAGGTTACAATGATGTCACGCAAAATGCTGTTGTTTTGTTAACAATGGCTGGCCTTTTCCAGGACAGACCTCTGAATACTTTAAAATTGCTTTGCATAAAAGAACTCATGTATTCTCACAATAGTTTTGTGGAATGTATGTATAAAACTCCTGTTATAGCTGAAAAAAATCTAGGTTTGGAGGAAGAGGCTAGGTGATTTGCTCCAGTTCATAATGTTAAAGTAAATAGCAGAGCTGGAATTCAAGGACAGATTAAGCTGGCTTCAATTCCATGTTCTATCACCTCTGCCTTCATTATAGCCTCTCTTGTCTGGCATCACATTTCTTTGTTTACAGGTATATCTTGTTCAATTATACTCTGCATTCCCTGCATCTAGCTCATTGTGGGAGCTCAATAAATGCAAATTAAATATCTGAGTTCAATTTTCCTCATCAGTTGCTTTCCAAAGTTATGGCATAAACTCTAGGAATAGTACCAAGCCTTAAATGCAAGGCCAAGGGCAATCACATTGTTATGCCCTGATTTCTCTTTGGATTATGTAACAATAATTGATCTGACACTCCACATCTTAGGCTAGCTTTGGTTACTGCTAGACAGTATCTTAGTCTGCTAGGGTGACCATAACAAAATACCACAGATTGGGTGGCTCAACAACAGATATTTATTTTCTCACAATTATGGGGGCTGAAAGTCCAAGATCAAGGTATTGTCAGGGTTGGTTTCTAGTGAAAGCCTCTCTCTTCCTGGTTCATCGATGGCTGGATTTTTGTATCTTCATGTGACATTTTCCCTGTGCCATGCATCCCTGGTGTCTTTCTCTCTCTTATAGAAACACCAGTCCTATCAGCTTAACGCATAACACCCTTCTAAGCTCTAGGTTGAAATAAATTTCTAGGCCCAAGATGAAGCCACTCCTGTCTGGGTTGCCAAGTCAGCACAACAAAACTTAGATAACTTGCATTCCCTGCAAGCAGTTCACTTGACCAGAAATACAGTATATCTAGTCAACCAATCCCCAAATGCCAAGCAAACTCTGGGCTCTATACTTATTTCTTTGTTCCTTATACATTTTCTATTCCTTATTCTCATCTTATAAAAGCTTCCTGCCTTCTATCCCATTTCGGAGCTTTCTGAATTCTGGGCATTGGAGACTGCCTACTTCTTGAAGTGTTAAATAAAATTTGTATCACCCAAATTGTCCCCTTTAATCATTTTTAGCACTGTAGGCACACACACAAACGTTTTCTTCTCCAATATGTTTCAAGTACACGACTGCCTAAATGTGTTGTGAGGATGGAAAGTTTGCTAACTCAGCCTACCTGATCCTCAGTTTCATAATGTTTAAAATGGGCATAATGATGACAGCTCTACCTATTTCTCAAGTGGTTTTATTTTCTTTTACATTTTTGGTACTAAATGCAGTGATATTCAGAAAGTGCTTTGTCAACTGAAGGTGCTATTTCTGAAATGTTCTTTCCCCAATTGTTTGGTAGATGTTGACTCGTTTTTAAAAAAATCCTCACCCAAGGATATGTTTATTGGTTTGAGAGAGAGAGAGAGAGAAAGGAAGGGGGGGGGGGGAGAGAGAGAGAGAGAGAGAGAGAGAGAGAGAGAGAGAGAGAGAGAGAGAGAGAGAGAGACTGGGGATTGAACTCACAGCCTTTTGGTGTACGGGGTGACTCTCCAACCAACTGAGCCACGTGGCCAGGGCAGTGTTGACTCATTTTTAAGATTCACCTCCACTGTGGAGCTATTCTTCTTCCTTATTGTAATCATTGACTGAGGGATGGGTGAAGTTTTTATATCTCCAGGGTCCAGATCTAATACATAAGGACATAAGAAGAGAGTAGCTACTTCACTGAAGTCTTGTAAGTAACCAGCAGTTTCTACTCAGACTTTGGAGCTACATGGTTCTGAGCATGTCTAGACACAGTGTTGACTTCTTGTTTCTTTTCATCCCCAATTTTCATCAGTGTGTTATGGAAAAATATAAGATTTGAAGTTAGACCAATCAGGGTTAAAATTGTTATTCTTCAGCTATCTACTTACTTGATCTTGGGCAGCTCACTTTACTTGTGTGAATCTTGTGCTCTATGAGTCTATTTGATACTTGAGATAGAGGGCTGGCAGAGAGGGAAACGGATGAGCATTGAGCACTGTGAGGACAAGGGGCACTTGTGACATTTTTTTGTATTTTTATTGCCACATCTGTTCCCCAGTTGGAATCTATACTAAAATCTGTGGCTCTTTTATGTTAATTTTTCACTAAATAAAATCAGGTTTAAGTTATTTTTTTTTCCCTAAGTGATGCCTTTTGTGTTTGGGAAAGGTAGATGTCATAGTTTACACTGGAGGAGGAAGCAGGATCTCATCTGGTAGAGCAGGTGGGCAGGCCATGGACTCCCATAAAGCATGGGTGTAGGGTATTAATTATGGGTTGACCTGGCCTAAAGTATAGGGAAGCTTGAATTTTCCAAGACATGAAAAAGAATTTTTTTTTGGCACTTTGGACTGAAAAAAATAAATTAACCATCGGTTTCAGATTTGTAGATATCTAAGGAATTTGAAAAGATAATTAAGCAATAGAGGAAACTCCACATCCCAGATAAACTAAGTATTTTGAGGCTTGCAAAAGTTCTGAATATGGTTCAGGCTTTTCCAGTAAATATATATTACATTTCTCAAAACTGAGATAGCTGAAGAAAAAAACAAACAAAAATAAAAAAACCACTAACAAGAAGAAAGAACCAGTTTATGAAAGGATAGAAAGCCCTTTATCACAAGACTTTCAGTAAGTACTGTTTTACTCAAAGACCAGAGGCTTGATCTCCCCAGACCTAACCCACTGTTAGGTATATATTAATTCTTTTACTAGAGTGATATTTTGTTCAATGGAAAATACTTATCCTTATCTCTATCCAGTGATGGGTTTAAAATAACAGTGTAGAAGACTTGAGACTCTAGGGAGATGAACTGACTAAGAGCAAAGTACTATACTGATAATTGAGCTACCAAATTTGTGTCTGTGAAAGGTGTTTTGGCTCCAGGAGAGAGGAGAATGGAAGAAAGTGATGAGAAATTAGAGGTATCAAAGACAACTGTCTCCTAACCTAGAGAGTATTTTTCCTGGACTGTGGTCTGTTCTGTACCTTGAAACATCATATTTGGAACACTGTTTTTCAAAAAAGCAAAATCAAGCACAGGCATATCAATCAAAAGGTGACTGAACATTGATTAACTGTATTTTAAATTAAGGAATCATGTGGCCTTGGTTTACATTCTTTTAAGCCTCAGTTTCCTTCTTTGTAAAATGCAGACAATAATAATAGCTACACTTTACTGGGCATGAGCCAGATGTTTGAAGTTTATTATTTTTGTTCTTCAAACAACCTTATAAACTAAGAACTGGTTTTACATAATAGAGGAGGAAATGAGTACAAAGTGGTTATATAACACACCTGAAATCATAATGAGCAAGTGGCTAAGCCAGTCCTGTTGGACTCGACAGACTGTTCTTGTTTGACTGTACCCCAGGCCTTGATAACACTGCTGTCACATAGTGCTATCACAGGACTGACGCATGAGTGAACCATTTGTAAAGGTGGCGTGCATTAGGCATTTTTCAAATGTAGTCTCCTTGCTATTTACTTCAAGTGCCAAAACTCTGCTCATATCACAATTATTTCCTTCTCCAAAGTATACTTGTGTGTGTGTGTGTGTGTGTGTGTAATAAAAGGCACATGCTGGTATAGTACCACAGTGATTCATCATGAAAAAGATGTGTTGCTCTGGGTCATTTAATTTTGATTTCTTTAAGGAGCAATAAGGTTTTTTTATTTTTTATTATTGTACTTTGGGCATAGATTTAAGAGGAGACCTAACATTGGGGGGTTAGGGGAAAACACATACTTAAAATGGGAAGTGGCACCATGGCCAGTTTATAAGGAGACAGTCCAGGGGCCTCTTTAGTGGGGTTCAGGAGGAGGCAGAAAGTGGCTGATGTGAGGATTTCAGAATAAAGTGAGTGTCACAGGACAAGGGCTCAGTAGGCTGGTGTGAGATAAAAGTTTCATCTCAAAGACTATAAACTTGCAGACCAGAGTCTTATGGTTTAGCAAGACTTTTGATTTGAAGAAAGGACACACTTTCTAGTGCACTGGTAATAAGGCAAGATTCCTCAGGGTCAGTGGTGACTTAGGAATCCAATAAGAATGATCTGTATCTAATCTCTGAAGGGCCTTTGACCATATCCATCTAATAGTCTAGCTCTGACAACTCTGAGGTTCTGTGTTGACTGATACTCTCTTTGAAGAGAACTTTGAACTATAGTTTCAAACTAGGAAAAAAAAGACAATAGTCAAAGAAAAGCAAGGCAGGTGATGGGTCCTAGTTTTAGGTGGTTATGTAGTTAAATATTTGCCAGGAATTTACACCAGTGAATTGGAATCTGAACCTTCCTAAAGAAGTTTTCAATAACCACTCTTGCTTCTTTCTTTGCTTCTTTCAGGGATTACATCTAATGGATAAAAACAGCTCACAAGCAAAGATAGCCAGGGTGCTGGCAAAATATTGTCAAGTACAAGCTACTGCACACATCTACCTGGTACATTAATCTGGGACCTAGCTCTGAGTTCTGCTGGTGGTCTGTTAGCCCTGCTAAGTCAGTTTGTTTTACACGTCTCTCTTCCCTCTGTTGCACCACCACTACAAAAACTAAAAGAAAGAGATAAGACAACAACAAGAACAAAAAAAGAAAAGTCCCACACCAGACGGCGAGTGATTTACCTCTGTAGGGAGGCAACATAGAGGTTGAATTCAGGAAACACTGGGTGTCTGAATAGCTGTGACTATGAAGCTGTTACCATATTTGAGGTTGGCCCAGACATGCTCTTCAGTTAAAGACGATACTAAATCCAGGGATTTGGTATTGGGGATATAACTACAGCTTGTAATTAGTTTGTGGGCCTTCGACATGCCTGAAGCTCTAGTGAGTGATGCCGTTCAGGGTTCTGAGCACCGGCCCTGGCATCTGGGCTCACTGCGGCCTCTTGGCTGAAGAGCTCCCTACAAAACACTCCTTCTCACAGATATCTCTTAGACGCTACACTTTTTGATTCAGGAAGGAAGCCAAGTGCTGCATGTGTAATTTCATTTGTTTCCCTTGAAATCTGCATCTTGGTGGTCTGTCTCGTAACTCAGTTTTATATCTGATATCTTTTTTACCTTGGGCTTTTAGTAGCGACTTCCAATTTAACATTCTGCGGAATGTGGGTGGGGTGGGGAGAGAGAGGTTTGGTGATTCTTATTTTCTTCTTTATGTATATCTGTATTTTCTGTAAAACTATATATTACTTTTAAAATATGAAAAATTCATATTAAAATGTCACTTATTAATTTCTTTATTTTAAGCTTTAAAATGCTCCTTAAGTAGACAAATTTATTCAGTACTAATCATGTACAGAAATATTGCACGCATAAGCAAGTTAAAACAGTGTGAAGAACTGCCTATCATTATCTATTTATCTATCTTAATTTTGAAATAATTTTAAACTTGCAGAAAAGTTGTGAGAATATTACAAAGAACACCCATATATCTTTTGCCCAGACACCCCATTTAAGTTTTCTGTTATTGTAATAACGCCTTTCATAGCTAAAGGATCTTATTCAGGGTCATGCATTGTATTGGGTTGTTAAATCTTTCCAGTCTACTTCAATCTAGAACATTTCCTGAATATTTTCTTTACTTTAAGGCCTTGATGTTTTTGCACATAATTTTGTAGAATGTTTATCAATTTGAATTTGTCCACTGAAGCCTCATGATTTAAGGTCAGGTTTTGCATTTTTTGAAGAGTATCACAGAGCTTCCCCATGTATCCAGTCAGCGACACACTATGGCATTTGTACCATTACTGATAGAGTTAATAATGATCACTGTATCAGGATGTATCTGCCTGGTTTTTCTATTGTAAACTTGCTTTTTCATCCTAGTTAATAAATATCTGTGGGGAGACACCTTGAGATGAGGTAAAGGCTTAAACTGCAACTCTTTTTCAGGACTCCAATCTGAAAGCCTACTCTGCAGATTTTGGATTTGCCAGCCTCCACAAAATTGTGAGCCAATTCCTTAAAATCTCTCTCTCTCTCTCCCTTCTTCTAGATATGTATCTGTAGAATATGTAGATATAAATAGATACATAGAAAGACAGATATAGATAGGTAGATATAAATATATATAGATACATAGATATAGATACGTAGATATAAGTATCTACGTATCTATATATATGATCTTTTATTCATTTTGTTTCTTTGGAGAACCCAGACTGATACAATAACATACATTTTTCTTCCCATATAACTTCTACTAGAATTCCTAAAATTAAGTGATTAATGTTTCTGCTTCTTTGTATCCTCCTGAACCTCAGGAAAGACTTGCCCAATATACAGAGAAAGAGAAGAAAAGTCAAAGGAGCTCAAGAAACCCAACTGTTTAAATAGTAAGCTGCTAAATAATTAAGATTTTAGTAATAGTAAATTTATAAATACCTGACCAAAGTGAAATAGGACAGTAGAAAGAGTTGATTAAGGTCAAAGGAAGGCAGAATTACAATGACACATTTTTGTAAAACATGTATGAGTTCAAAGATTTTTAAAATATCCAGAATTGTGCCAATTGGAAACTTTTATGTTTGTTTGATTATTTAATTTTTTCAGTTCTAATAGATATTCTTTTTATTTTCATTTGAATATGCTGCAAACAACCTGTATCCAATGTGTATGAGCAGGTTAACTGAAAGTTTCTTTTTGAGCATACAGTCAATATGATCTATTTCCCTGACACTCCTGTTCTTTCTAGACTGTGTTGTCCTTGGAAATTCTTCCTTTCGTATTTCTTATGGCAATCTTACTTAAAACATCCCAACTCTTTGCACTGTCAGATCTAACAATATTGAAAAAGAGTTGCAATTATTTAATAATAAACTATACATATATTAAGGGAGATTAATACATTTGTTTCTCAGGTAGAGTCACAAGTCAACATTCTGTCATCTGGGCCAGTTAAAAGAGTTGAGATAACCATGTTGGGAGTCCTTGATTGTTATCTAAGTTTTCATTAAGAAAGTCCCCAAAGTAAAGTTACAGATTTGCAGAGAGAAGCCAAAAGTTCTTGAAGTATTTACTAATGAACTTCTATTTACAAAATTAATCTCCACTTATGCTTCCCTTTTTATTAACACTGCTAGAGATTTTTATGCTTTGTGTGTCTTCTCCATCTTCCCCTTACTAATTTTTAGATGGCACAATAAAATGTAAATCAATTGCAAAGTGAAATTCCAAATCTTACAAAAAAAGTAGGATTACATGCAGTGTGGGACACAGTGTTGAAGAACTGCTGAACTCTTCATTGGAAAAAGAACATAAGGAACAATTAAACCAGTTAGCAACAGAAGACAACAAAAATCTACCCAGATGATAATTGGTGCTTCAAAAGAGATTGATTTGAATATCAAAGAATGAAGAAAATGTACTCAGGAAAACTGATGAGGCACTTAAATATTTCTGGAAAAATGTCAAGATTCAGATCACGCTGTGTGATCAAACTGGGAAGGGTGTGATGTAGCTATCTTTTGGAATTTTGTCAGAAAAATGTTACCAAAAAACCAACTCAAAATCCAAACAGTACTTGGTTCATTCTTTACTCATTTTTTCCTTCTCTTTTGTGGACCACAAGTAGAGAAGTTTAAATTAATCACACATTTAGACTCGTGGCATAACATCATTATTATTCTATTATGTCCCCCTCTTGTCTATCTATCATCCATCTATCTATCTATCTGTCTATCTCTATCTATTCTTCTCTAACCTATATATTCTGTTTTAACCCCTTTAGTTCTGTTTGACTGTCTCTCATAACTCTATTAACATATTTATTTGGTATCCAATTGATGCTATTCTTTGACTCTTGGCCTTTGGGCTAGACTTCACTTCAGAGAGACCTGAATATCACAAAAACAAATTTATTAAAAAATACTGGGCATCTCCGTTCAGTGCTCAGGACTGGCACAGAACAACCTGCAACCCTCTACATTCAGACTTCTAAACTCAGCTCCCCCTGAGTAGAACTCCTCAGTATCTTTTGGGTCCAAATGTGTGGGAGGTTTGTGCATGTGCTGCTGCCAGCATCAGAGCAGACAATGGCTGCATCGCAGGGAGGATTTGAACAATGCAAACACTTAGGTACAAGAAAAGATAAATTACCTTGTCAAATCTTTGCTTTCAGATGGTATGAATGTCATAGATTCTGGCAAAATTAAGTATCATTTTAAGTGATAAATATTTTCTTGATTTCTCTTTGTGTCCAACACTTTTGTGTTCAAGTGTGGTTCAGGAGGATTTGTGAATTAGCATGTTAGTTGCAACAGTTGCACATGGTAGCCAAGGGTTAGTCTGTAGTTCAATAATTACCGAGCCAAATATTGTTGTCCCATAACTGAACAACCAACCATGTGCAATAATAACTAAATTCAGTTTTGTCATTGACATTTTGTCAACTTTTTGTCATATATTTACATGTTTATAAATGTTATCATTAAGGAGATATATTTGTCAAACTAAAAGGATAAAACATTTTACTTAACAATTTATTGGCCTGATTTATAACTTTAAAGTCTTTATATACATAAATATACCTTCTTGTTCCAGGCCCCACAGATGTTATTTGTGGACCTGATTCATTTATTTGTTTGTTTGGCTAAATAAGTATGGTTGTTTTATGTTCATTTTAAAAGAAAAATTATAGAAATTCTATTGTCTTGTAGATTTCATCTCATTCTTCCTCTGTTCTTTTTTTAACTGAGCTTTTTTGTTGTAAGATCTATCCATGTAATTGTGTAAATAACATGGTCCTTCTAAATATTGTGCAACATTCTTTACTGTGCATCTGTCACATCATACTTCTCAGTTCCCCTGGAGAAAAATTGTGAGATTATCTTCAGTCTCTTTTTATGACAAACAGTGCTGTGATAAGCATTCCTGAATATGTTCCCTACAGATCGTTGATTGTCAGATTTTTCTTCAGAAAGATTGTACCAGTTTGCACACCTGCTAGTAGAGAATGGGGATTCTTCTATCACTACATCCCTGCCAAAACTTAGCATTATTCTGCTTGCTAGTTTTTGACAATATAATGTATATAAAGTGAAAATCATTGGTTTAATTTGAATTTATCTAACTAGTAATGAATTTGATTTCTTCTGTGAATTGCCTGTTCATAACTTAAGCCTTGCTTTCTTTTTGTTTTTGAAAGAATCCTTTTTTATTCCAGATGTTAGAGCCTTGTAAATTTCATATATTTCTTTTAATCTGCCTTTCACTTGCTTACTCTATCAACATTGTCATTTATTGGAAAGACATCTTTACTTTTGACTTAATCAAATTAATCAAAGTTTACCTTATGGTTTGTACTATTGGAATTTTACTTAAGAAGCACTTTCTCTTGTTCATGAAGATACTTTCCCATATTAGCCTCTCTAATGTGTGCCCATTTTTAAATTCACTTCTGGGCCTTTAATCCACTTGTGATTTCATGTTGCACATGGTGTTAGATCTTCTATCTACACAGTGACTCACTTTTCCACTGATGTCCACTGCAATAGTTCTTCCTGTCATTCTTGATTTGTGGTGTTTTAGTCACATATTTATTAATAAATTCCCATGTTAATAATGAACTGTTACTGAGTTGTCTAGTCTGATACATTGTTTCACTTTCTATTCTTGCACAATAGTGTATATTTTCTCCATGATAACACATTTTAATATCTGGCAAGAAGATCATCCCATTTACTCTTTTTTTCAAAGTTGCTTTAATTATTTGGGGGTGTTTATTTTTCCATATAAATCTTAGAATTACTTCAAGGAGTCCCTAATAAAATATGGTTGGTATTTTTATTGGCATAATTTTGAAATTAGAGATTAATTTAATGAAAATTGACAGCTTTATAAAATTAAGTTGTCTCATCCAATAGAATAAAATATTTTTTCATTTATTCACATCTTCTAAAATGTCTTCTCTGCCCTGACCAGTGTGGCTCAGTTGGTTGGAGCATTGTCCCATACACCAAAAAGCTGGGGATTCAATTCCTGGGCAGTGCACATACATAGGTTGTGGGTTCAATCCCTCATCAAGGAGTGTCCAGGAGACAACCAATCAATATTTCTCTCTCTCTCTACCTTCTTCTGTCTCTAAAATCAATAGGCATATTTAAAAAATAAAAAAAAAGTCTTCTCATAGAACCTGAAATCTGTTTTCGTAGAGGAATAGTTTCTCATCTGCAATTGTTATTTTCTCTCCTTCTGTGATTCTGTTTTCAAGATGTTGGCATTTCTACTTCTGTTTCCCATGTCTCTTTGATTTGTTTTATGTTTATTCTTTTTTCCCTTCTTTGATACTTTCTAGAAAGTCTTTCAATTTATCTTTCAGCTTATTGATTTATTCTTTAGTAGTATCCATCTTATTTATTCTATTTATTCAATTTATTGTGTCTTAGTTCAATTATAGTCAACTTTGACAATCTTTTTTCTCCATTCATTTTATTAATATTCTCCTGGTTGTCATTGAGGAACTGTATTTTTTTTACTTTTAAATTTTCTTCTTGTGGTATGTTCTTTTCATTTTGATTTTTTTTCTTTAATACTGGTTGTATTCCTTATGTAATTAGTAATGTAGGCAATTAGCTAATATTTCTCTGGGGATATCAGCTATGTGTCTGGAAACCTGTATTGAAATGGATACTAGACCTTAGGCAGTTCTAACTGAGTAAATAATTTCAGTGAAAGTAAATGGTATGCAGAAAATAAATCAGGCTGATGGGATAGTGTGAAAGCAGGAATGTTTGGCATGTTAGCATTGATTGGTGGGCAAGAAAAGATCTTTCTGAGGTTATAGCTGAGCTGAGAGTGAACTAAGAAAGAGCAGCAATGAGCAAATCTGGGGGAGGAGTACAAAGAAGCTTGATATTTACTTAAAGAACAGACAGGAGGCGAAGGTCACTGGGGCAGAATGACAGAGCGCTGGAGTGACATTGCATGAAAACAGAGAGAGAGAGGTAGAGCTCAGATTGTATAGGCTCTTGTAGACCATGCACGAGGAGTTTGTGTTTTACTCTACATGAGATGGGACTCTTCCTTAGGTTTCTAAATAAGTAAAGAGGTGATCTCATTTTGTCCCCCTGCCCAACACTTTATTATGATAATTTCAAACATACAACAAAGTTGGGAGAATTTACAGTGAACACCTGTATGGTCACAAATAGATTCGACTATTACCATTTTACCAGACTTATTTGATCATATACTTATTCACCTGTTCATCCAGTAACTATCATATTTTTTTGCAGTTCATGATTTATAGACCCTAGTACATTTACCTCTAATTAATTCAATATGCATATTGTTACCTAAAGTTTTTGGTCGTTCTTTTTATTTTGATGAAAAATTTACATAACATGAAATGCATAAATTACTGACATTCTACAAATATTTTCACTTGTGCAAATCAAACCCTACTGAAATATAGACCATAACCATCACACCAGAAACCTTGTGCTTTTTCCAGGTAGAGAATCATAATCACTGCCCCAAAGGCAACTACTATACTCATTTGTTCCCACCATAGATTAATGAAGCCCATTGTAAAGCTTCCTATAAATATACTATTCATACAGTATTTGCTCTTTTGTGTAAAGTGTTTTTTAGTCAAGATACTTTTTCTGAAATTCACCCATGTGTTGCATGTATCAGTAACTTGTCCCTTTTTATTGTGGAGTAGTATTCCATTATATAAATGTACCATAGTTTATCCACTTTATCAGTGAGCATCTGGGCTGTTAGCAGTGTGTGACAGTTACAGTGAAAGCTGTGATGAGAATTCTTGTACAAATCTTTTTGTAAAAATATACTTTTTGTTTCTCTTAGGCAGATACCTGGGAGTAGAAATGATGGGTCATAAACTAGGTGTGTTTTGTTTTACAGGAAGCTAGCTGACCTTTTCCTGAAGTGCACATACCACTCTTATTTGGCTTTTAAAACCAATCATTTTGGTTGCTATGAGGAGAAGATGGTTAAGGGACAGGAAAAAAAGCCAGGAAGCCAGTATATTATCATAACCTGCAGCCAGAATTTATGTGTAGGTTGTATTTCTGTAGAGGACTTGTACGATTTTTAATTGCTGGTAAAGCTGATATCTGACTCAGAATGTGATAACCATGGGGCCAGCTGCAGCTGTGTACTTTGGAGATATGGGAGAGATTTAAAACCCAAGTTCTACTTACAGGAAAGAGCTCTTCATTTCAGAGGAGGTAATACCTGTAAATCACATGGAAAAAATATTCCTGTGAGCCTCTGAGGTGTTTTCCATGTGAGTGATGAGGTATCAAGCAAAACTGTATTAGTTCTTGATTTTTAAATCACAAGACTTAGATGTTTTTCTTTTTTATTGTGAAATAAAATACAAATCAAGAAAAACCACACAAAAGAATTGTATGACTTTGAATTATAACAAGACGAACATGCTCTTAACTACCGCCCAGTCCCAAATATAAAGTTTTGCCAGCCATTTCTGAAGCCCTCCTAGGTGTCCAGCCCAATCAGGTTGAGGTCTCTCTCCAAAGGTAAACACTACCCTGACTTTTATGCTAATAACTTCCTTCTTATTATTTCTATCATGTGAGTATGTTTTATTAGATACTATAGTTGACTTTGCCAATTTAAAAATTGGATCTGGCTTTTACAAGCTTATCCTCCATTCCATTCTTTAAAATTAAAAAAAAAATTATCAATTACATTTCAAAATCAACATTACTTTGTATTAGTTCCAGGTGTACAGCACAGTGGTTAGGCAATCATATACTTTACAAAGTGCATCCCCCTGAAAATTTTAGTGCCTGCCTAACCCCCTACATAGTTATTTCAATAATATTCACTATATTCCTTGTGCTGTACTTTATACCCCATGAATACTTCGTAACTACTGATTTGTACTTCTTAATACTTTCACTTTTTCATCCCCTCCCCCAAGCCCTCTCTTCTCTGGCAACCATGAATCTATTCTCTGTATCTATGAACCTATTTCTTGTTGTTGTTTATTTTGTTCTTTAGACTCCGCAGATAAGTGAAATCACACGATATTTGTCTTTTTCTGACCTATTACACTTTGCATGATATCCTCTAGGTCCATCCATGCTGCCTCAAAAGGTAATATATCATTATTTTTAATGGCTCAATAGTATTCCATTGTGTATATGTACCACATGGATACTCGGTTTGCCTTACAGTTGAACAATTTGGGCCATTTAACATAAAGTGTCTTTCAGCCTGGGCTTTTTTGATTATATCATTATGGTGAAGCTCAACCTGCTCTGGAGTGTCTGGAGGCAAGTCTAGTAACTGCAGGAGCTACTATTGATCGACAAGGTAAAAGTGGACTCAATGGTGGAGGGCCAGGCTAAGAAGTGCAGATTTTTGTCTTATAAATTGTGAGAGTTAAAGAATGAGTTTGAAGAGGGAAACTGTGCTTCAGAAACTCTCGATATGCAGAAGAATGAAAGAGACTACCGTTTCATAGACTTTGTGATTTTTGCAGAATTTTGGAATTGAAATGAAAAGTCTGATTTATGTTGATAAGTGGTAGGAATTAAAAAGTGGGGATGGAAGTTAGTGAAGTTATACAAGAAGAATCAAAAGAATTTGGTGACTTGACTTAGAAGCAATGGGGAAGTCATTCAAACTTTTCATGATGATCACTATAAAAAAGGTGTTTGTGTATTCCATATATAAGTACATGTGTATACATATATATGTATAATGGAACTAATTCTTGCCTTGATGTTTCTATTTCTTTCTTTTCTATTTTACTTCAAAATAACATGGTGTTAACCCACTAAGTACGTTTCCCCAATTTGAAACTTGTCGTAAGGGGTCTGATTTAAAGCATACCAAAAAGTATCATTTCCTAAGACCTTTTACTGATGTTGTATTTCTAGCACTGGAAATCAAGATTTTGGCTCTCTGTTAACAAACATCTTTGGAAAGGGGATCAACTTTGCTAATATTATACCTTAGAGTGAATGATGTACTAATTTTTCTGGAAAGCAAGTTGTGTTGTTAGAGGGGAGACTAGGGAAAATGTGGAAGTCTGAAATGTGTGCCTGAAAGAGAACAAAAACAAGAAAGGTGCTAAGAAAGAAATTTTACCTTTGCCATTTTACCTAGAGGTCACTACAACAGGTGAGAAAGAAAATTAATATTACTTCTAAGAAAAGACCTTGGCAGTTTATTCTCTGGATGAGGAGGAAAGCAGGTTACACCAAGATTGGTAAACAGAGCAGGCACGCATCATTTGTTAACTGTATAGATAAGATCAGTACAGATGATGGAAGACAGGAAAGGGAGTGATCTGGAACTATCTGGAAGTGAGGGACAGTGTGGTGTTACCTCTTTTAAGCAAGATGTGTGTCAATGGGCCATAATGATAGTGACTCTGGCTCTCAGAGTTAGGCAAATGGCCTAGTATGGGTCTTTTGCCTTTTGTTGCTAACAGTAATCTGTCCAAACAAATCAATACATGGAGAATTAAGAAAATTGGTTCAACAGTCATCAATAGTATTGTCAGAAGGATTGAAGAGTCAGGCAATCAGTGTTCTATTGATTGAAAAAACATCACATGGGGTAAACAGCACATGCTTAAGTTTGTGTGCGTGGAGAAGGTCCTCCTCGCTTAAGGTGAGCGTGTCAGGTGGCCGGCTTGAATTCCATCGCTGTGTTGGTATGTTCTGGGCCTGCATGATTTTGTCTGGGATGAGCTGTCACTAACACTGCAGTGTTATTTCTCCAGATCACTTTGAGGTGTTAACGCAAACAGCACTCAGTGAGGGAAATAAAAAAAAGTTATATGCAACATAATATATGCATTACATTTTATTATACCCTTGACCTCTCTTATTAGTTACATAAAACCAATAGCCTTAAAAGAACAACGAATTTTCTCTTATTTAATAAATAGAGGCATTACACATTATTTGCAACTTCATCGTCAAAAATTGTACCTAAATCTTTTCCTTTATTTGGAATTCTGTGGACGTGGAATAACTGGAGGAGTTCACTGTTTTCTCTTTGTCAATTTACAGAGAAGCAGTCAGATAAAAAGATATGGCCACACTGCTTTCTTCCCAGAATAATAATCACTCAAGTGCCAGAGTAGAAGCCCAACACAAAGTTCAAAGTCTTTATTTCTAATCTCTGGGGAGAGTGTGAGAGGAGAAGGTGGACTTGTTCTTATCTGCCTGAGACTGAAGAAGGGAAGGGTATGTGTGCACCCGCTCCCATCTTCTGTGACTTTGCCATTAAAGCCTTGCCTTAGCCCAGGGGTTCCCACTGAGGGACAACAACGCCTGACTAACAGGTGGTTCTGGTCCCTGCCCTTCAACACAAATGCCCTGCTCTCTGTGCCCCTCTCAGAGGCAGCAGCAAATGCTGTCGAAGCCACACCTGGCCATGCTGTGGGCCTGGGGCAGAGGTGAGCATCTGCAGAGGAACCAGTGGACCCCAGTGCTGGATCTGGAAGTTCTGAGCTTCTCCTCATTGAGGATCAGTGAGTACCTATTGGAAATCGTTGGTTAGTAACAACCCCTGCCTCTGCTGGCAGTACCCTGTCATCACCTCATTGATTCTGCAGTGAAGCATACTCTAAAGCATTTACCGGGGGATCTGGTCTGTGAATCTACTCCTCCGGTTCTGTTTCACTGGAACAGGTGGGAGAACTTCAAGGACATCAACAAATAAAATGAGCATGTTGGATGACTAATTCACTGTCTATGCAACGTTAGCATTTTCCCATTTCATATGATTCCACAATAATGATAAGTAACAAAGAAGAGTGTAGCACATGCAATTGGCCAATGGCTCAAGAATGGCTTACTTCAGGGGATTGACTCTGCGACTTCCGGAAGACAAGGCTGAAGAGTCCTGACTTTTGTAACACATCCTTCTCCATTCCTGGATTGTAGCTCGGTAAAATACTAGGCTACATACCAGTGAGTCCCACCCCATGAGGTACAGGTATTCATAAAGGCTTAGTGAAATGATTTTTCATAAGACCAAGCTTATTGCCTTTATGGGAATTTTTCTTAAGGTAATGCTTTTACGTTTCTGGTGCTAAAATGCCCTTCCTTTACTTCAGAGAGTGTTGTGGGGAGAGTGAGTGGGTATATGTGTGTTTACATGTATACACACACACACACACACACACACACACACACACACATATTTATTCCACAAAGAAAAATTGAAAAATGCTTTGTCTCTTTCTGAATCTGGGAAATTTTACTGGTCTTTGAGGTTCCAAGATCTGGGAGCCACTGTTTTGTATAGTGGTTTGAATTCTATATCACAAGAAGTTCAAAAAGTTAGAGTTCATCTTAGGCTATTTCTTATAAAAATTAATAAATTTATTTTAGAGCAATTTTAGGTTTACAGAGAAATGAATGAAAAGTACAGAGAATTTCCATAAGCTCCCTCCCATTTCCCCAGCTTTCCCTATTATTAACATCTTGCCTTAGGGTGTAGTACAACTGATGAGCCAATATTAATATACTATTATTAATTAAAGTCCATAGTTTACATTAGGGTTCACTCTTTGTGTTGCACATTCTATGGGTTTTGATAATGTATATAATGACATATACTCACCAATACAGCATCATCCAATATAATTTTATTGCACTAAAAATCCTCCTTGCTTTGCCTGTTCATCCTTTCCTTTACCCAAACCCCTGACAACTACCGATCTTTTTACTGTTTCCATAGTTTTATCCTCATGAGAATATCATATAGTTGTAGTCATATAGTATGTAGCCTTTTAAGATTGGCCTCTCTTACTTATCAATATGTATTTAAATTTCTTCCATGTCTTTCATAGCTTGATAGCTCATTACTTTTAAATCACTAAATAATATTTCATTGTCAGTTTGCTTATCCACTCACCTATTGAAGGACCTCTTGGATGTCTTCAACTGTCAGCAATTATGAATAAAGTTTCATCTTAGCCATTTTTTTACATTAAAAAATATATAATGTAGTATTCTTTTGCTATTCTTGAAAGGATATTCATTATAGAATTGTGGAAAGTACAAAAACCTTAAAAAAGAAAGTAAATATTGTTAGTAATCTTGCTTCAAAGATAGCACTACTAACTGTTAGTGTGTATTTAAATTTTCGCCCCCTAAATCTGTATCTAGTTATGACTGTCTGGAAGCTATATCTATGTCTGTATATGTCTCAATTAATTTATTTTTATAAATTTGGAAATCATGCATACATAGTTATACATATATGTCATGTATATAATATAAAATATTTTGTTTCCTAGTTTTTTCCCATGTAAAATTGTGTGTACATATTTTCAAATATTTAAATTTAATTCTTTGGGGAGATGATAGTTAATAATTACACAGTGAGTGATTCATTGTATAAGTGTTTTTAAAAATGCACGATATGTGTTTTTCATTCTACTCCTACTGAAATATGAACTCTAAGAAGGCAAGGATGTTAGTCTGTTCACTAATGATCCTTTAGTACATAGAGGAGTGCCTGGCAGGCACATAACAAGCACTCCAAAAACATTTGTTGAATAAATCACAAAATTGTATTTTTGAAATTTGTATGATTTCATTAGCTGCTCCTTAGAATCCTGACAGAGCTTATTTATGGTGAAAATTATTGTCTGCTAAATTGAGGATGAAAGGAATTGTGCAGTCTTAAATGCAGCGCTTTTTTTTTTTTTTTTGCAGGCAGTCTTTAATTCAATACTTTTTACTCTGTTCTTTCCATTACAATTTAGTCCCCTTATAATGCCCAGCCCCCTTGCAATCACAACACTGTTGTCCACGTCCATGGATCCTTTTCCTTTTTGCTCAGTCCCTTCACACCTTACCCTCCCTCCAGCCGCTTAGCTGTTATCCTGTTATCTATGAGTCTGCCTCTATTTTGCTTCTTAGTTCAGTTTCTTTATTAGATTCCAAATATGAATGAAATCATATGGTATTTGTCTTTCTCTGCCTGGCTTATTTCACTTAGCGCAATGTTCTCCAGATCTATCCTTACTATCGCAAAGGGTAAAATTTCTTCTTTTTTACAGCTGAATAGTATTCCATTGTATAAATGTCCCATAATTGTTTTATTCACTCATCTACGGATGGACATTTGGGCTTCTTCTATATTATGTCAATTGAAAATAATGCTGCAATGAACATAGGGGTGCATAATTATGTTCTTTCGAACTGTCTTTATTTGCAGATGACATGATATTATACATACAGAATCCCAAATATTCTACCAAGAAATTATTAGGACTGATAAATGAATTTAGCAAAGTAGCAGGATACAAAATTAATATCCAGAAATCAGTTGCATTTTTATATGCCAATAACAAACTAACAGGGAAATTAAGAAAACAATCCCATTCACAATTGCAACAATAACAAACCAACAAACAAAAAAAATTTAGGAATAAACCTAACCCAGGATGTAAAAGACCTGTACTTGGAAAATTATAATACACTGAAGAAAGAAATTGAAAAAGATACAAATAAGTGGATAGGATGTGGAGAAGGAGAACCCTTCTGCACTGTTGGTGGGAAAGCAGATTGGTGCAGCCACTGTGGAAAACAGTATGGAGTTTCCTCAAAAAATTAAAAATGAGATCCATCTGCCTTTTGACCCAGCAATCCCACTTCTGAGAATATAACCAAAGGAATGCTGTGCTTTTTTTTTTTTTTAACCTTCTTTTTCTTTGACATTTCCTAGAGTAATGGCTTGGGATGATGAACTTCTTTGGCTCTACCTTGTCTGGGAAGCACTTCATCCACGCTTCCATTCTAAATGATAGCTTTGCTGGATAGAGTCATCTTGGTTGTAGCTCCTTGTTTTTTCATCACATTGAATATTTCTTGCCAGTCCCTTCTTGCCTCCAGAGTTTTTTCTGAGAAGTCAGCTGAGAGTCTTATAGGAACCGCTTTGTAGGTTAACTATCTTCTCTTGCTGCTTTTAAGATTCTCTCTTTATCTTGAACCTTTGGCATTTTAATGAGGCTGTGTCTCGGTGTGGGCCTCCTTGGGGCTAGCTTGTTTGGGACTCTCTGTGCTTCCTGGACTTGTATGTCTATTTCCTTCGCCAAATTTGAGAAGTTTTCCTTCATTATTTTTTTCATTTAAGTTTTCAGGAATGCTGTGCTTTTAAGGAACTGATTACTGTAGTGATTTTCTCGTAGCGTCAGTGATGACAATATCTCTTCAACTCAAGAGTTTTTCAGTGATGGAGTGATATGCTCTTGAGAATGATGGCATACTGTTGCTAAGAGGCTGGTGAAGATTAAAGCTTGTCTTGGGCAGAGCACCACTTTCTGGATTATGCTGGAAAAAACTTTTACCTGGTGGCACTGACACCCTGATGACAGGTTCCCTGCTAGGAAGCACTTCTTCAGGATTCTTGAGCAGGAACCACTTAGCCAGAGCAGTCAGTGAGATTCATCTAGGCTATGCCTCCACATATTCTTGTAGATGACCCAGGAAACAAACCTCTCCACTTTAGTTGACCTGAAATTCCCAATCATGCACTTGAGTGCGGGTGTTTGTCTGCGTTCCACCAAGTGGAGGAGCAGGGAGCGGCAGTGGCCATGCATTGTTTAGCTGGGTGGAGCTGTGAAGGGCAGTTCACCAGGGCAGTGGGCAGACATAGGAAGCTTCAGGTTTAGAGCAAGGCCTCGGGGTGAAGGCGGGGAGAGGGGAAAGAGCTCTGTCAGACTGGGAAATCATTGAGTTAAAGGCCTGGAACAGATTTTACTTGTATCTCAGCCTTACTCATAGGTTAATCCTGTTCAGTATCTTATTGTTCCATTGAATGAGGTAAAAATTATAACCATCTGATTAAAAAGTGATTTAAAAATTCACTAATTTATGGGATTGACTTAATTTTTCCATTTGAAAATTCCTTCTTTATATTACAAACTTTAAAAATTGCTTTCTAGGTAATGGGTTTTAAAAAAATCTGAGTAGGCATATATCCATGGTTACCACACAATGATATCAAAGATTTCTGAACATAGAATTTTTGTCCTAGATTTTTATAGTTTCTATTTCTTAATCTTCCTTTTGTTTTGCTTCAACTCTATGTGATTTGAAAACTTGTTTGCCAGTGTTTTTGCTGTTAAAAATCTTTAATAATATTATTAACAATTTTTACTTCATTTGTGAAATTTGTGCAAAGTCTCTGAGGTGAGAGAATGTGTGGCTGGTCAGAGACCTGAAAGTGGCTTAATATGACTAGTCTATCAAGTGAGAAGTAAAAGATGAGGTTGGGGAGGAAAACTATGTCTGAAAGACCTTGCAAATCATGTTAAGGACATTATGCCTAAAACAATGAGGAATATTTGAAGGTTTTAATGAGTTGGTGAGTAGGATCAGACAGCTCATTTAGAAAGCAAACACTGACTTCCTTGTGGAGAGCAATTTGGTGAGAGACAACTCACAGGCAAGGAGATCAGTTAGAAGAACACTGTAGCATTATCCAGGTAAGTGTTGATGGTGGCCTGAATTCAGGATAGGGGTAGTGAACTTGAAAAGAGTAGACAAATTTGAAGGTCATGGTAGAATAATAATTGATTACCAGTTAAAATGGGTAAAAGATAAAGACAATGACATTGACTATGTACGTGTGGGTTCCCCCTACAAGCAAGTCTGAGGTAAGGACTGGGGTTTGGGAGATTTAGTTTAGAGGTGACCCCAGGAGGTAAGAATGTGGGAATGGAGAGAGTGAGTCAGGAAAGGAGAAAAGCCATTTTAAGGAAGGAGAAAAGCCAATTTCTGAGCTGTTCATTGTTATAAACCATTAGGGAAAAATATTGTAGGGATCCTCTGAGGAATCAGGTTGAAAGCACCTCAGAAGTGTCCCTCTGGAAGACTGGAGACTGGGCCTTCATTCCCAGACTAGTCTCTCTTTGATTTGCGGTTGCCTCAGGAATGTTAACTCCTCTGCTCTTGAGAGCTGCTGAACAAGTTCTTAGAACTTTGGAGAAAACCCTGAGGCAGAAAATCTGAGAGAATTACTTGAGGTGAAACTGGACTTGGAGGTGGGCTGAGGGGGTTTGACATAGAGTACAAGTTGGGTCTACAGGGAGGACCAGGTTTCTGGCTCAGGCAGCTGGATGTGCGACATATGTTGAATTCTTGAAATATTTTTGCGACACCCATGTGGTGAGATTTGCTAGATAGTGAGATATTATCAGGTGGTTAGAGCTGACACTACTGTAATGAGTTTAGGGGTTGTAGCCTAATTAAATGTTGTGTGTTAGTCTGTGTGTGCTGCCATAACAAAATCCCACAGATTCATGACCGAAACAACAGACATTTATTTCTCACAGTTCTGGAGGCCAGATATCCAAGACCAAGGTGTCAACAGGAATGAATTCTTGTGAGGCTCCTCTCCTTGTTTGTTTTCTCCCTGTGTCTTCACATGGTCAGTCCTCTGTGTCTTTTTGTGCCCCAATCTCCTCTTCTTATAAGGACATCAGTTATATTGGATTAGGCTCTCCCATATGACCTCATTTTAACTTAATTACCTCTTTAAAGACTTTATCTCCAAAGTTAGTCACATTCTGAGGTACTAGGGGTTAGAACTTCCTTATATGAGTTTTGAGAGAACAGAGTCAGCCCAGAGCAGGTAGTAATTGACACAAAGGGAATAAGCTTTCAAGAAATATATGTAAAATGAGGAAAAGAGAGCCTAGAATAGAATTTGGAGAGACACCAACATTTAACGTGACTAACACCTAGCATTACAAAAACAGACGGATAGGGAGCATAGAGAAGACTATATGGAAAACCATCAGTGTGGCTTCATGGAAGATAAGGGCAGGGCTGTTGCAAGAAGAAGAGCATGGTCAGCTGAAACCAATGCTACTGAGATACCTCACAGAGAGGGCAATCATGAGGCTGTAGGGCCTTGTTGTTCCTTGTAAAGAAGGTGTAAACTTTGGCTGAGAAAAGGAAAATGAGATAGTGTAGCAGCATCAGGTGATTGTGGAGTAGGTGGATGGGAATGGGTGTTGTTGGGAAGAAGCCACAGGGGTGGGAATGGTGCAGGAGAGAGAGAGAGAGGAGAAAACTGGTGAGCACGCCTGAAGTGGAAAAAGAGAAAAAGTTTATATTTCAGGTATAGGACTGGCCTTGGGTAAGTGTAGAGCTACTTTTTCCATTTGACGAGGATGGAAGGAGGAAATGATGGGAAAGGAAGGAGTAGTAGCTTTGAAGGCAGGGTTTTGGGAGACAGAGAAGATAGTTCGACTTAAACTATGGGTTAAAGTAAGATTTTATAAAATAGCATGCAAAATACATTTTTATGAATAATTTTTAAGTTAAACCAATATCACTTTTGTCCTTGAAATTTCTTGAGTTGATTTTCTTCATAAAATCAGCACATCGACATTTTAAAAAGATGGGTTTAGTGAAAATATGAAACACAATATTCATAAAATTATTGTTATTGTATATATACATGGATGATTAAAATGTTATTGTCATGTTATTCTATTTCCAGAAAATGGCTTGCATAAAATGTCCAGTGTTCTTTCACTATGAAGGTCTCTAAAGGAAGTGTAACAACATATCTCTGATACCTTCAGTTAGCAACATTTCATATCTTTAATTTGCTGCCTTATCTTTCTGTTGAGCTACTGGAAAGACAAGTTTTATGTGGACATCGATAGCTGATTACCAGGAAATATCACAAGATAGACTGTGGGGAACTGCTCCTTGTGGTTTCAGGAATTGTAGCCCAAGCCGTGAACCAGGCTTCTCCTTCCCTGGGAAGCCTCTAAGTCTCAGAAAACTGGAAGCTGGGGCAAACAGGACCAAAGGCCACTCAGAAGGTTTCCATGGGAATTGGATTTAAAGAATGTTTATTATGCTTTAGAGCTTGCTCTGCTTTTCTTATCTCTTAGTTAACTATAAACAGTCTCTAGCAAGGAATGTATAAAACCTTGCACTGAATGCCAGTGTGGCGTCAAGATGTTTAATAGACCCTGACACAGATTGGTCACTGTGCCCTTTATATTGATACTTTTAATCTGTAACTGTCAGCTGTAATCCAGGCACCTAAAAGCTATTGATGGTTTATGAATTTTGACCTTGTATCTCCTATGCATTCCCTTCTCAATAAAAAGCATGAGGAACAGAGGTCTTCTGCTTTCTCCGCTAGAGGGAACAGCCACCTCCTTTCCCCTTCCCCAAACAAATTACAGTGTCCTGGATAAGTTTGTTCCATCGAGGTCATGAAACCTCTGTTGGACAGAGAAGTTTCCAACCAAGTCAGGGCGTTGGAGGCAGATCAGCCTCATCTGGTGCCCAAACATGGGCAGGTCAGCCTCAATAGACTAATGTGATCATAGTACCATTAACATTTTAGATAATGCATTTTATGAAAATGTTTAACATTCTTTTTAATTTTTTCTTTTTATCAAGTCATTTGCTAACTTTCTGCTTGTCTTCAGAGTATTTAACTGAATAAGAAGTGTTTATTACACTTATTTGCATAATATCTCCAATTTCAAATTCCTCATCTGTAAATTGCCTTATTATTCAGGAGAAATTATTTTTCTCATTTAACATAATTAAGAAAATAATCTGAAATGTCAATGAAATTATAAGGTAAGGATAGTGATGGAGGATTTTAGTGAAAATTAAACTAATATTATAGTGAAAATTTTTGTCCTAGTTTGCATTTTATTATTTACCAACTTACACATTACATGTATCAACTTAATTTCCAAATCTGTAGGATAAAAGTTAAAACCTCCTTTCCTTAATGCACATGATGAATATGAAGATTCATGTCTGTTAACAGTGTTGGAAGGTATAATATAAAATAAAGACATTTCAGTTTACCTTAGGGTAAAATATTAGTGATAATGTATACTTGCAAAGCCCAAAACCTCTATCAGTTACTGTTGACTTCTTGAAAAAAAAATTATACGTTTATTTCTTAATGTGGTTGTTGTCTGTTTCCCTCACTGGAACCTAAGTGCCATATACTTGGTGGTTTAGAGCAACAAATACATACTGTCTCACAGTTCTGGAGGCTTGACGTCTGAAATCAAATTGTTGGTAGGGCCATACTACTTAGGAAACTTTTAGGGGAATCCTGGTTTCTGGTGCTTTGCCATCAGTCTTTGGCATTCCTTGACTTGGAGCTGTACAACTCTAATTTCTGTCCCATGACCTTCTCCCTGTATGTCTCTGTCTTCAAAAGTCCATTTTCTTGAACAGACACTAGTCACATTGGATCAGAGGCCTACCCTATGGTCTCATCTTAACTAATTCTATCTACAACGCCATTATTTCCAAACCAGGTCATATTCTGAGTTACTGAGGGTTAGGCTTTAATGTGTCTCCTTTTGAGGGACACAACTGAACCTATAACAAATAGAGTGATAGCTTGAGAGATATGTTGGGTGAAAGAAACTTTTACATGATAATAGATAATGTTTTCTGTTCATGGGAATGATCTAGTGCAGAGGGAGAAGCTGGTGATATAGTAAGAGAGAGAAGGTATAATCATGGGAACAAAGACCTTGAATGAGCAAGAGAGATGCATTGTACCAGTGGAGAACTGGTCTTAGAAAAAAGCTTGATAAGTTTATTTGCAATAACAGGAAAGAAGACAGAATTTAAGAGTTCAAATAAGGGTGGGCTATAGACTTGATGATGGAAAAAAATTCTCCTCTGAGTGTTTATATTTCATCAGTGAAAAAGAAACAAATGTTTCTGATTTAAAATTCAGATCAATGTCATCATCACAATTAGTATTGTTTTAGGGAATTGTGGCACATATTGGAAAAGAAAGTGGGAATATGTGAAAGTACAGTGCAGTGCTTGAAACACACTCATGCACACACACATCCCTTTATGAGACACTTTCACTGCATTATCTACTTTAATCCTTACCACATATGACAAAGATATTTTCTTTTTTTTTTAATCCTCACCTGAGGACATTTTCCTCATTGCTTTCTTAGAGAGAGGAAGGGAGAGAGAGAAACATTGATGTGAGGGAACATCGTGTCATTTTTATAATCACGTGTTTCAGATAATAATTAGCTGTTAGAAGAATCCAGGCAAAAAAGAAAGAAGGAAAGAAATGTCCCCCATTCTCCTCCAAAACCCCAAAACAAGACCCACTTGAACAGCTGTGAAAGAGTTGCAAGTAGAAACTCACTGTAAATAGCACTCTTGGGTTTGCCATGACCAAGTTCACCAGCTGATCAAACACTGATGTTTCTTTGTTTTTTATCCTTGTTTCCTGGCCAGCAGCCCAATCAGAAAGCATTGTCTCTTTTTGTGTTTGTTTCTCAAACGTAGATCATTTTGTTAATAGACAGAGGTCTTTGTCATGCTTATCAATACTTACATCAGAGAAGATTACAAATTTGAAATGTATATTGCTCTTTAATGTTGGTGTTTGTTATAAATGAGTCAACATACAAAACCAATTTACTTTTCTGGATTTAATCTTTTATTTAAATTTACTCATAATATTTAAGAATATAAATTATATGCAAAGCGTTATTGTTTGGTTAAGGCAATGAGTTAATTTTCTAAATGTTCATATACTAGAATTAAAATGTCACATAATAATTGAAACAAAAGTTATATGAAGAAAATAACATCGGTAAGGAAATGATGGTATTTATTCAACTACACATTAATCTGGATGATACAGTGAAAAAGCTGTTACCTTATTGTAGGCTTTGACTAGATCTGCCCCATTGACCAAACTGACTCACAGTGATTATGTCTTCATTCCAGCCATAGATTAGAGAGAGTAATTGCTGATATTATTTTTGTCAATGAAATTGGAACTATAGTCATACACATTGAATTCTATAGTGTCAGCAGTAGCATAGAAGCGTAAAAATGACAGTAATCTAAATAGTCTCTAATTATCTTAAAAACCAGGCACCTCTGAACTTATTCTAGAAAAGGTTTTCATGTGATCTGGTTTCTGACAGCACCCAACTCCATTCTTTGGTGTTGTATCTATAGTCGAGCCCAGACACAGTGCATACAGACACTAATGCTATGCATCCCTCTTCCATTTCTAATCCCAGTCATTTTGCTAAGCTTCCTCTCTAGCCTTGGCCAAGATGGGGCATTAAGAACCTCTTTCAAGATAAAGGAGTAGAAAGGAAACTAAGGCTTATCAACTTCAACGTTCTGTCTAAATTACCTGGATGACAAATTTACTTTGTTTCCAAGTTTATTCCAAGATTTTTCTGAGTTCTTCAAAAATTAAAATCTTGGAAGTAAAAATTGATGAAGAATAAAATAGGCAGTGATCTAATAGAGATAACTTTGCATTATAAAGATTGAACACTTGAATATAATATTGGTAAAAATTTGTGTAGACTTTTAGTGAATTAAGTAGGAAGAAACAATTTAGAGAAGTTATTTAAAAGAAAATATTTTAGATTATTTTAGATCAAACTTTTAGTTTTATTTGGATGTTTTAACATTTAGATAGTCATATTTACATTAAAACTCTCTGTAGTAATTATTATTCCTATGGAATATTTTGGATTTTAAGGTTTTAGTCTGCCTTTTCCTTTACATGTGGGAGAGTACAATTACAGTTGGAAAGTTTTAGGAAGCATAAAAATTCTGGCCTTAAGGCATTGTTCTCTGCTAAATATTGAATTTTCAGACTCAGTTCTTGTTCTTAATGTAACCCTGTAATTAACCTCGTAGACAAGGAGAAAGTAGGGGTCTTTCCTCAAATTAAAAGAAATCACACAGACATGAAATCCAAAATGGGAAATTTCACCACACTCTTAACACTGGCTTTTCAATGAAGTGTTTATATTTAATTCTAATTAACTCCGTAACGTTTTAAAAATGTTGTTTTTGTTGCTATCTTAAGATTAACAGTAAAATCTTAATTGTGAAATCATTTTTCTAGAAGCTTTAGAAAATATTTTTAAAAATCAGAAAAAATGTTTTCACATCTCCACCATCCATGTATGATCAGAGGTGGTGTTTTTGCATGTTCAGTTATTTTCTCTAAGTGCATTTCTTACAAAAACAGATTCAAGCTCATTAAAAAAAAATTAAGACACTATCAGCAACATATTCCTATGATATTAAAAATAATGTAAACTGTGTTTAAGGAACAACTGCTGTTAGTTTGAAAATAAAAGAGTTGGAATTACAGTTTGGAGATTCAATTCCATTTAAAAAAATAAAACTAATTGAAAATGTCAAAGGAAGTAAGAACTTAATATAAGAAACTCGTAGTATCAAACTCATACTATTATAGACCAACTCCAACCTTCCTTCTTTTCTCCTCTCCTCAAATTTGCAAATGATAGATAGTAAAAGATTAAAAAGGAATCCATCTGTATTCAGTACTTTCCTGGAATTAATTTCATTATAGCAATTCTTTCTTCTTTTATATGAGAGAAATCTAGGTGACAGTTATGAAACTTTTGAATAAAGCACCCACTTTTTCCTGCTTGTATAAACCTTGAAAAGGCCCATGGTGCTTTTGTCTGAGTAAATACTTGGGATTCTTTTCATAGGAATTTTTTTCCATATCTAATTTAGTCCTCAAACTGCAAGGGAAAATATATTTTTTGCTTACAAAAAAGAACAGACATGGTTTGGGTAACCTGAATTGAGAATTAAGTTGCGGGGTTCCTATAAGACACCCAAGGATCATCAGTTGTCCAGAAATTTCAGAAATACACATCCCTCAAATGAGGAATTTCTAGAGATTGTGCTTGGAACATAAAAAACCCCGGACATTTGCAAATCTGTTACTTTCTCAGTGGCATCAGACTTCATGTCTAAGGAATTTTTCTTCTATCACAAATACAAGTTGAACACTTCCTTATAGTTCTTAATGTATTGGGACGTGTTATTTGGGGAAAGTAAGTTTCCTGTGTATTCAAATCATTTTCTTTCACTATAATATCTATCCTGCTTTTGTATTATTTTTAGGTAAGTCATAATTTGCTCCAAGTACATTTATCTCCATTAAGACTTTTACATTAGGATGGCTTGCATTTATGTGTTAAAGGCACAGGTACCAAAGCTTTGTTTTTCATGTGTGTGTGCCAAGAATAATTTTCCTCCTGAAACACACCAAACAAAGGCATCCAAACGAGAAATAGAACTAGAAAATGTTCAAGTTTCTACAAAATGACGAATTCCATCCAAATTTTAAAAAGAAAGAAAGAAATTAGCTTATTCTAAAGTGGGCTTTCTGAACCATGTTTGGCCCAAAAGAGAAGTCATTTTCTCATGCAGAGAGGCATGGCTACCTTGCCTGTTTGATGTTATGTGTGTCCGACAGACAAGTAGTGTCCCAATGCTGTAAATCATGCTCAAAATGACATTTCAGTCTGGTTTGACTAGTTTGAAATTTTAGTTTTCTTTGGCTTTGAAGTTTATGAAATGCTTTAATTTGTGTTCTCTCACCGAACTTCCATCATAACCCCATGAGATAAACAAAAGAGCTAAAGGACTGAAACTATAAAGATGACAAAACCGTTGCCATGGTTTCAGTTAGAATGAAAATCAAGTCTTCTGATTCTTACTCCACTGTTTTTTCCTCACTACTGTGCTGCCAGCAGACCTTGGATGGGAGTAGTCTATGGGGCATGCCTTACAGATGGAGCAGCTCTTTCTAACAGGGCTTCCTTACTTCAGCAAGGGTCACGGACAAATGTTTCATAATTTTGGGACTACTTTGGCAGCAAGAATGTGGTGTGAATGAGTCTCTGGAAAAACATCTAGAAGTGAAGCTGGTCAAGAGAATTCTTTTAAAAAATTATTATTATTATTATTTTTTAAATTACATTTTATAGATTATATTGTCATGATAGTTCCATTTTTAAGAGAATTCTTAATGTGATTTCAACTCTTAATCCTGCACGACCTGAAGAGAAAACACTTGCTCTGTTTACTTTTTAAGTTTCAACAATGAAAGAAGTGACAGCAAGAAGGGCGGGCAAGGGAAGAGGTGTGGGTCCAGGGTACTAAAGGGTTGAGAACCCTGAGAAGAGCTCCTTGTCATAATTTCATTCTATAAATTTGCCTAAGGCTAGGCTTTGTACTAGGCTCTTAGCTTGAAAACAAAACTGTTAATTGTCCTCACCTGATTATATTTCCCAGCAGGTCAATTTCACTCGAGCTTTGGGACTCTGATCCTCAAGTGTTGGGAGAGTTGAGATAGGCAAGTGCCCTTTTAGGGAGAATTGTTAATGCTTGTTGCTCCACTTATCCCATTTGCCATCAAAGCCTCTGGCTAGTCAAGATTCACAGAGTGAGAGGGGCTAGATGCCTTTCTGGGCTATTCTTATATATCTGTGCTACTTTTATTAGCTTTCTGTGATACAGAATCGTGCGGACACACAGCATGGAAGCTTCTTGTCTCTTGTTTAGGATTGTCTTCATTGGGCTCATGGAGATACTGACTGATCTAACTCCCCATTTTAGAGCCTCCCGAACTTCCAGGACCATTCACATTTTGATAACTTTTTTTATTCCTTTGATTATAAAAGACACACCTTTTGAAAATTTCTAATGCCAAAGGAATGTGTAAAGAAAAACATACGTTTTTCTAATTCTCTCTAGAGAAAGGTGTTATTCTTCCTTTTGAATTTCTTGTTCCCCAAACCTACTCCTTAGGAGGGAAACAATGTAAACAGCTTGGTGCATATGCCCCCAGACCTTTGTTAATGTTAAGTGCATGCGCTTGTGTGTGTGCATGCGCTTGTGTGTGCGCATGCGCGCGCGCACACACACGTTTATGTAGTTTTGCAACATACTCTGTTATTTCTTTTTTTCATTAATTTATTTAACATCTTTCCATGTTAGACATATAAATTTTCCAAAAGTTCTAAGAATATGTTTAAAAATGTATGGAATTATAAAGCACAGAAACCATGGTGAGGCTTGATGGGTGAGCTGAACTGAGTGGGAGCAGAAGACCCGGAGATATGGGTCCATTAGAAGAGAACTAAAGAGAAAGAAGGAAAAAGGCCTAAGAAGAACATGGGCTAGTATAGTTGTCAGTTTCATTTTCTCAATCCAGTAAAAGTTGCAAGCTGTTATTGTTCTCAAAACATTGACTTGTTATTACTTTTGGTGGTTTATTTGAAAGAAGCAGATTTGGGCCTATGTTTCAGTTCAAATGAGTACTTGATCATGTCATTTAACTCCCTGAGCTTCCCTTTCCTTACTCCAAAATGACTAGATTAGACTCGATGGTATCTGTGGTTCTTTCCATTTCTGATTAGTGCTTTAATTTCCTGGAAAACAACCTCAACAATGTTGTTAGGTATAAAGTAGTCTTTGTTCCAGGGTATTTTTGGTTGCTCTTGTCCATTTCTCAATGGCAGTTCACTAGGCCGATTACACTGGTCACATTACCCTGCCATTTTAGCTTATAATACTGTCATTCTGCTCTACAAGGTTATAAAGTTCTCACATACTTTATCACATTTGATTTTCAGTTATTTGGTGACGTAGATTGAACAGATATTACTTTAATCACCATTTTGTATATTAGGAATTAAGTTCAGGGTAGACTTACACAAATCTGATTTCTACCCACACTGTTTGTGGCATTGATGGCTGAATAGACGTGTGATTTGGAATGAGTCACCATCTTGCTTGTATTTGAGAATTTTATATATGGCATGTTTATAATAATAAGGAACAAATATAATTTGGTATTTGTAATACAGGAAAAAGGAGGTTTAAATTCACCAAGGATATTTTTGCCACAGATGACCATAAAGAATCTTCTGGAGCATCATTAGATAAGAGACATCTCTGACACATTGGAACTTTGAGATTTTTCCTGATTCTGTCAGTTCTGCATTTCTTCTCCAGACTCTGCAGCTCCAAAGACCCTCTTGTAGTTCTTGTTCTTTGAGGTCTCCCAGGGTTTTATATTTTGCATTTCTTTCTCCTGGAATGTGTTTCTACTCCCTGTCTTTCTGTCAAAATTCTACTTATCCTTCAAGCTCAAGGATTAACTGCTCTGCTGATTATCTGCTCAGCATCTTCTGCCGGCATAGGTGCTCCTATTTCTCTCCACTGCAACCTTTAAAATCTCCACTGTAGTAACCATCTAACTTCTGTTTAACCTCAACTACAAGCTATTTAATAGAAAATAAAATTCATCTGTTCTACACTAGTACTTCCAGACTGCATGGACTGTGATCCAGAGGTTAAAAATATGTAATGAGTAAGTTAATTTCACTGAGTATTATCAAGTTGGCATTTTAGCAAAAGCTTATTTTTAATTTCTATGTAATTTGTTGCCAGAAGTTTCTCCTTTCCTTATTACTCCTCAATGTCTCATTTTAAAAATATTGAAGCAATTACAAACTTACAGAAAAGATGCACAGGACAAAGACTTTTCCTCTGAACCATTTGAGAGTAAGTAGCTGCTCAGATGCCCCATTCATTATTCTGGAATACTTGAACATATATTTCCCGCACTCTTTGACCACTTCCTTGTTTTCGGGCATAAGAGTTTCCAGGTTCATCTTGTTTCTTTTTCTGCCCAGTCCTGGGACTGACCCTTTCTCTAAGAAGTGCTGGTTTTTATTAGTAGAGAATAGTTTTTAGAAGCCAAGCTCAGGGCCGTAGTATGCTCAGGCCCTCCCAGTGGACAGCATTGGGGATTATTTACAACTGTATTTATTTTCCTCTGTTTATATACAGAAAACCATGATTTTACACTGATATCTCCAATTCTAACTTAACACCTTGAACTCATTCTAGTTTTCTCCCTCTTCATGTTTGCAACAACCTTCCCCCAAAGTGTGAAAACTGACCACTATTGTCTATAATACATTTGCTTATTTAAAGAATTCCCTATGTATAACTCATCTTCTATTTTGATGTCATCTCCTGATTCCCCACTTCTCCTCTTGGCTCCTGATACTTTATTATTCTGCACCAAAATTTCAATATATGGGGAGGTTTCCACATGCTTAAAGCAAGTATCACACACCAGCTGGGTGTCCTACAACTGAACTCTAGTCTGACACTACCTATCTGGATATAGCCTCAGATCCCAGTTGAAGGGCTCAGTCTTCCAAGAAAGAATGGCTCTCCTTTCAAATGCCAGTCACAAAGTCCAAGTTGTCACTTATACTTCTGACTGATGGCTATAGATTAGAGATATGACTGAGGACCGACCAGATGGGAGAGATGCTGAGGGCAAGCATGGGGAAGAGACACAGAGCGTCCGTGCTTTCTCTGACTGCTCTCCATAAATCTCCATGTGTTCACTAACCCAGAAGCACTCCAGAAGCAGTCCTTTTGGGTTAGGCATGGCTGATTAACTCATTTGCCATTGGTGAATAATTCAACTTCCAGCCTCTTCTTCCTTTCAGAGGTCAGGGGTGGAAGGGTGTTGCGGGGTGGGAGAGTGACTGAAATTTCCAACTCTATAATTACATGGCTCCTGGCAACCAGCTCCCATCCTCTGGTCTGTCCAAAAGTCACCTCATTAGCATTACCCTTTTTTAACGCAGGAAATTCCAAGGGTTTTAGCGATGTGCCAGAAACCGAATGACCAAAAGTGTAGTTCCTATTTAACTCACGCTGTCACACCACATGTCAGATGCCCACCTCACTGCACAGGCTCCGGTACCTCAGCAGGGCCTCCCTTCTCACCCTTGTCCACCTCTGACATTCTGCGCAGGGCCGCCACCAAGCAGGGGTGCCTTCCTCACCCACCCAGGCTCTGACTGTCCACACCAGACTCTCTCTTCACTCTTGACCCATGGATGCCCTCCAGTCTTTGCTCCACAGCAAGGCCATTGCTTTGCGTGGTCTCCCTCCTCCTCCAATTTGAGCTTTCACAAACCATGTGGGGAAGTATGCTCCCCTTTTCACAGCTGGGGGCTGACATTCTGTACTGGGGTGCACATGCACACTCTTACATCATTAGAGATGCAGGGGTGATTTTCCATGTTCCCTCTGCACTCTGGACACCTTTGCCACCCTACTTGGGTTCTAACTGCCCAGACTAAGTTTTCTTCTTACTAGATACCCTTATTTCCTGGTGTAGGCTCCAACACCCCTCATTGGGTCACTATGACTGCCCTCTGCACATATACATTTATTGTGCTATGCTCCACCTAATGGTTTTAGGACTAGAAGGTAGAAAAGGAGAAAAAAGGGGGAAGAAGGAAAGGGACATGCCATCTCTTAGTTTTGCTTATTAATCCTCCCATAGGAAAGGAAGGCATGAGGAAGTTTAAAGAGGCGAATTTGCTCCTTGTTTGCAATAGTAAAAGACTGGGACTGAGAAACATTTGAAGCTGTTAGAAAAAGTAACATTTGACATTAAATGCCCTTTCCATTGGAGGATTGAACTTTCATTTCTGTTCTGATTGTTTCATGTTTTTATTTGATAAATCACTACCAAATTAGACATTTAGAAATAAAAAGGCTGAAGTGGATATTTGTTCTTCTCATCCAATTTTCTTCTTTTATAGATGAGGGAATTGCATTCTGGATAAGTCACATGAGTTTCCCTAGTTTCCCAGGTGACATGGAAAGAGAAAGGCTATTTTTCAACATGCTGGCCAGTGTTCTCTTCATTATTATCATTTAAAATTATTTGACCTTTAAGAAAAATTTCTGAGAAAAAAGATAGCCTGTACATATTCACCTTATATTTTAAATTGGAAGTCTTTTTCTTTAGTAGTGAGATTGCTAACAAGATGCCATATTTGGGTCCTAAAACATTGTCTGAAGAGTACTTTGGTGACCATATTTTATTAGAGTGGAATATCTGGAAATTAGCCTTAGCAATTTGGTAGTTACTAACAACAATAATTTATTAGTGTGGACGAAAAAAGGGTTCTATGGAAGATCATAAATCCCTAATTGGGCAGGTCATCGTGGGAAGTCAAGGTCTTGGTCCAACCAACAGACACTTGGCTAAGGCCAGGCCTGTAACTTCTTTAGAAAAAGGCTTATTTGCCTTAAGCAAGCCCTGTCCATTATTTCTGTGTGTCTAGGTTAACACACCCTTGATGCCTCTTTTCTTAAGACTCCTCCTTTTAAAACATGACCACCTTCAAGAGTTTGCATAATCGTAACTATTCAGTAATCTCATCCCTACCTTGCTTTCTCCCACCTCCTTGTAATCTTCCTTAACATTTCCTCCTTGATTTCAAATGCATAAAAGGAATTGCAAAACTGTTACATTCCAGAGCAATTAATATCTTGTTTCCTGGGAATTGCTGTAAGTTTTGGCTTAAATGAACTAAAAATTATTTATTGGTTTGACCTTTTCTTACATCAACATTAGTAGGTAGAGTTTTGAATAGTTCCTCTTAATTGCATGTTCACATTACTTTAACTCTTTGGTAAGGTTCCCAAGCAGGTTGATTATTACTTACTTTCCTGTTTATTGTCTCATGGGGTTCACGGGTTGGCAAAATGTGCATACACAGATGCGAACGGTTGATAAATAAAATTTTTTTAAAACCCCCCCACATTTGTTAAAAATCCAGCGTTATCAATGTTACTGTTCAAGCTGGGAATGAACAACTTGTTGGGTGTAGGTGAAACATCTAGAGCAGCCATTTTCAACAGGTGTGCATGGCACATTGGTGTGCCACAGAATTTTTACAACAGGCATTACCTGACTGTTTAGTCATGGATACGACCTCTTTTCCCTTAGATTGTGAAATAAAAAATGACAACCCACAGACAACAGTATGGTGATTGCTAGAGGGAGGGGAGATGGAGGAAGCAGAAGGAGGTAAGGATGGATAAATGGTGATGAAAGGAGACTTGACTTGGGGTGGTGAACATACAATACAATATACAGATGATGTATTATAGAAGTGTAGACCTGAAACCTATATAATTTTATTAACCAATGTCACTCCAATAAATTCAATTAAAAAATAAAAGGCCCTGATCAGGTGGCTCAGTTGGTTGGAGCATTGTCCAGTGCACCAAAGGGCTGCAGGTTTGATCCCTGGTCAGAACACATACCTAGGTTGAGGGTTCTATCCAACCGACCGATGTTTTTCTCTGTCACTCTCTCTTCCTTCCTTTCTCTCTAAAATCAATAAAAACATATCCTTGGAAAAGGATCAGAAAGAAAGAAAAATCCTCCCTCCCCCCAAAATGACAACAGCCAGCACAACAATAGCTGTTGGGTGTGAATGAATCAAAATTATAACATTTTTTTTGTCAGATTGCTGAAGAATTTTGATAATTAGTTTATGTGTGCCATGAGATAAATAAGGTTGAAAATCGCTGATCTAGAGCTTTCATTAATTACCAAGAATCACCTTGAGTCACTGAGATCAAAACAAAAAACAAGCAACAAACTATATTTAAGAATCCAGTAAATTTTTTTGAAAATCAATAACGTTTACTATGTAGTTAAATAATCTCAATTTTGTAAACAAACTATATTACATAAATAAATATCAAATCCTTGTCCCCAAGAAACATAAAGAATATATTATTCCATAATCTAATTTACATTTTTTTAAAGTTTCATAAATGTTTTTGCATACTTCCGGTTCCACACCACAGGCACTGAAATGTGCATTTTCTCATGTCAAAGCCCTTACTACCCTTGTTATTGTTTTGAGAAAGTAATTTGTCTTTGCTCATGGTAACACCAAACATTTTCTTAGGGCTTTGCGTCCAGCACCATGTTGCTGAAGTAGGTCTGCCCTCATCAGTTGGCTCAGCAAACATCTGATTTTCTGGCTTGATTCCTGAAAACAAAAATTTGAAATTCTGGATTAAAGAAAGATAAGGAGATTTTATTGTTGTAGGACTTGTCAGAGTTCTTAGTATGCTACTTGTGCTCTGGGCATCACTAAGTGAGCAGTATAATGCTCCACTTTCCAAACATTTTTTTTTTTTACAATTAAGTTGGAAAATAACTTCTTTTAATATTTTTATTTTTGATTACAGTTTTCATTCAGTATTATTTTGTATTATTAGATTCAGGTGTACAGCATAGTGGTTACACAATCATATACTTTACAAAGTGTTTCCCTTAATATTTCAAGTACCCACCAGGCACCATACATAGTTATTATGATATTTCCAATAAAAATCTTGAAGAGTCCTATTAGGTGTGTAATTCAAGAGCTTAAAGGTGACATGAACTTACTTCTGGCTCTTGAATGACATAATTGCCCTTTTTGCATCAATGTAATTCCATAAAATAACAAATATACAGATTTATAATTGGAAGGGACACATCATCAAAGTAATTTCGCTGTTCTCCCTCCAAGGAGGGAGAGAACATAGGCCTCAGTTTGAATCGCTTTCAAAAATGGGAAATTACTGCTCCCCAAAGCAGTTGTGCTGATACCCTGCAGAAACCTTCCCCTTGGTGAGTTTGCCCTGTTCCTGCTGCCTTCTGCCTGCTGTAGTTAGAACACAATAAACCTTCTCCATGTGGCAGCCCTTCAGTTGGTCCAACTGGATCCTCATCCTTCTTGAATTTTCTCCCCTGTCTCTGTCTTATGGGATTTATCTAAATATTCATAGGAGATCAGATTCCTTCTTCTTCCCCATCTCCTTGCCTTTGTTTGGATTTAGTAGTTTTGTTGTTGTTGTTTGTTTGTTTTTTTAAAATGGACGTGTTTTAGGAGGTTGTGAACTTAACCCATGAAAGGCAAGAACACTTTGGATTCTTATTGTTCTTAGGCATGTAACAGTGAATCATGGTTTCACTTTATTTCTGGAGAATTACTTCCACCAGACACAACCTTTGATCCCAAACACCACATTCACTTGACACAAACTTGTTGACTTCATACCTAAATCAGCTTTTCTTGGATCCTCATCTGAACAAACATTCATTTTAATCTGCGGATATCCCGTGCGGCGTCAGGAAGGGCCGGTTTGGGCAATGCTGGCTCAGTGAGTCTACCACCGCGCTACAGATTTCGTTTCCTTTTTCTCTTTTGAGTTTAAGACGACAAAAAAAAAAAAAAAAAAAAAAAAAAAACCCTGCTAATACCTTACATAGTGCAAGGAGTTCCAGACTATTCCAGGAAGCTGTTTTCATCAAGGTAACAAAGAGACCACAGAAAGAAGCAGAAAGGAGGCTAGGGGACACCGACATGGAGGTGTTATTAAGGTAACACCCTTGGGTGGTGGTGGTGGTGGTGTGTGTGTGTGTGTGTGTGTGTGTGTGTGTGTGTGTGTGTGTGTGTGGAGGGATGGAGAGTTGGCGGGGCTGAGGCTGGGAATGCGCGGAATAGAAGAGGAAAGGCCAGCGGCTCGGCGCCCCGGCGTGGACGCGCGCGGGAGTTCAGGAGTGGGGGAGTGTGTCACCACGTGCTGCAGAGGCGGGGACAGGGTCATCCTCTTCTTATCTGAAAGGGTGCAGGGCGGGACAGAAACAAACAGGCAGACAGGCAAGGTGAGAGGTCACAGGCTAACCTAGTCCTTCCTACTCGCTTGCTTAGAGCAAAGATCAGGGATAGGGAAGGTCCCGTTTAGAAGCGCAAATCCCAAGACGCCGAAAGGGACTGCAAGTCTCATACCTCTTAAGTTCGCTTTGAGGGAGTTCGGCAGAAAGACAGGAAGAAGTGATGGGGTTCCACAGAGAGTGCAGTTTCAGGTCTTAAGAACTGGCGGTGGTGTAGGGCTTTCTGTCCGGGAGGAGCCTGTGTTACCACACTGGAAGCAAATCCTGGGACGTTTGCAAACCCGGCTACGGGGCAGTTGGCCCCATGCCCGGCCTGGCGTTCGAGGGCTCCGGCCACGCCGTGCTCCCGGGTCCGGGCGGCTGGTGACCCAGTGGCCTTTATCTGTCTCCCTTTGTCCTCTTTATCTCAGGCTCTCCAGAAGGACCGGGAGCCCGCTCTGCCTATCGCTCCCCCACCCCCGGCTGCACCGCTACTTCAATGCTCCGCAGGTCGCCGGCTGCTGCTCTTTCGAAGGCGCCGGAGGACCACGGGCGCGCCGTGCCACCGCTGACTCGGACGGGCTTTGAAGCCTGACCCGCGCGCCCTTGGGCACCAACGCCGGTGCACCCGGCGCGTCCCCGTGCGCCTCAGCCCGCTTTGGGCCCGCAAGGGACAGCTCCGGCCAGGATGGCCCCCGGCCAGGCCGTGGCCGGGATCTTGCTGTTGGCAGCGGCGGGCCTCGGAGGGGCGGCGGCAGGGCCCGAGCTCGCCTTCAGCGAGGATGTGCTGAGCGTCTTCGGCGCGAATCGAAGCCTGTCCGCGGCGCAGCTCGGGCGCCTGCTCCAGCAGCTGGGAGCCGCCAGGGCGGAGGGCGCCCCTCAGCCGGCGCAGCTGCACTTCAACCAGGTACGGCGCCGGCCCGCGGCTCTGCAGTGCTGCGCAGTCCCTAGACGTCCGTTTGTACCCGAACGCTGTTTACCGGGGAAAAGTGCGGGGGAAACGATTTAGTTATGTCTTTCAAGTATGAGGCGGTGGCTGGTGGCACCTGATTTCCACCAGACCAGGCTCCTTAGCCGGGGTTAAAGGGCTGGTGGGGGTTGAGGGAGCCAGAAATTGCAGCTTTATGCTTGATGAGCTGAGCCATCAGACACGCTTGAGAATATACGACTTTATAGAAAAGTTTCTAAAGTAGTTAAGGCGGGAAGCACCTGAAGAGAAAGTTTTTTTTTTTTTTTTTAAGGTAAGAATGGCGTACTTAAATCTTCCCAGCAGAAATAACGAGCGGCTCACATGCCGTCCTTCTCAACAGTTGCTTGGTGAATAATAGCTGCCAAGTAGCAATAATGTGGTTCTGCGTTTCCTGTGTACGTTACACGAGGTATTTGGACCCAAAGGGACTTATGTACACAGGGCAGTGAAGATTATACCTGTTAATAAATTTCAAAACGGATATTATAGATCGTTACTTACATAAGACATATTTTTTCTTAAAATTCTGGAGTAGGCAACGTGTGCTTTCTGCATCTTCCCCAAACTCCTCCCCACTTTTTGAAAATGTTAATCAATGCCTTGATTTTTTTCCCCGCTTCTGTTCTTGTTCCAGAGAACTGATGATGAATAGCAGTATGCACTATTTTCCATATTGTTCGTCACTTCTGGCCTATCTTAGTTTGTGTTAAAAAAGAGCTTGTGGTCCCAGATGTTTGGGAAGTGCTGTATACTATATGTACTCCACTTTTGGAACTTTAGCATCTCCTGATATATCTGATCTTAGATTAGAGTTAAGGAAACTTGAATGAGATGGACTCCTTGCTAAGCACATTACAGATAGGTGGACATTCTTTTTGCTAGAAGTATCTCACCTCCATTAAAACATACTGTACTCAAGAAGAAGAACTTGTGATGCCGTGGAGTATCAGAGGATGACGCCCTTTAACTAGAAGGGAGGGTTTTGTGTTTCATGTAAGAGGTTCTTTAATAAACTGTAGTTTTAGCTCTAGTGTGATTTTTAAACATTTGATTTAATGTCTAAGAAGAAGGTTGGCAAAACTGAAATTCCCCCATGTTATATTGATATTTGGGAAAAGGAAACAACTACCTAAGTATTTTCTGTTTAGTTGCAGTCTCTTCAAGCGGGGGAAACAGCTGAGCTGACTAAGGTTTTTCTAGGTAGGAGTGGTCATATGCTGGGAAAGAAGCTGGGACTTGACTTGCAGCTGCATATCTGTAGCCCACATATTGTTTTGACTTAAGTTATCTCCTTATCTCGCAGTGTCTGGAGGTGTTGAGTAATTATAAAGAGACGAAAGACCCTTCCTTGAGCCACTCCTTGGCAAAAACACTGGAAAATATGTGTAAATTATTTAGGTAAATTGCTTAAGTTTATGAGCAACACGTTTCTCCTTTTGTAAGTAGCATTCCTCAATCAATAAATTAGATGTATGTTGACACCTTGCTTTTCATTCCCATGTTTGCATATTTAAATGCACTTATTGTGACCTCTGTGGGCATCCGAAAGAGATAGGAAGAAGCCCATAATTAATTTGGAAACAAAGGGAAGCCAAGGACAATTTATTATTTAACCAGGCCTGACAAACAGCAATCTGATGTTCTAAAAAGTCCTGATGAAAACAATAATCATCAAACAAAATGACAATAAAAATGAAATAGATTCCAAAAGAATCTATTAATCTGCTGTTAGGAACCACCCAATTTGGAGCAAAATTTAGGGCCATTAATACCTGCATATCTTAAAAAATACAACTTGCGTTTCCTCACCTGTAACAAAGTAGAATAAGCAATGTATGGACCTATTGTGAGAAGCTTGATTTTCTGACTTTAAAAAAAGCCGAGAAAATAGAACTTAGTTCTATGAATAAGGAATTTATTGACTCTTTTCTGAGATCTATTTACAAATGACATTGTTCCTTTGGATGAGGGTTGTAATATTTCTTAGGTCAGCTTTTCTCAGGTCATAGGATACCGTACTCTGAAGGTTTGTTAGAGAATTTGGAAGATTTTCTAATATTTTAAAGGTATTCCTAAGTAGTATTAAATTAACTTGTTGCTTTGGGAGATCAAAGTGACCTAAGTTCAAACTGGTGACAATGGAACAATTGAGTTTATTGTTTTGCTTCATGGTTATGAGGGTATAAAGAGCAGGTAGAAGAGGTGAGTCAAACAGTGAGAGGAGGGAGCTCTTTTAGTCCACTGGGTCTGGGAGGCGACAGGGTGTAAGTCTGATCAGAGAAGCCCCAACTGAATGCATTCATTGGGTGATTAATTTAGGGGATTTAAAAATGGCTTCAGTGCTTGTTTATTCAGATGTTCCTTTCTCTTCAAGTGTTCTTTTCTTTTCATTTCCTCTTCAAAACACTTCACTCCAAGTTTTTACTGTTGATGCTGATTGCTGATTAAATAGCTCAATAAAAAAGGAGATCCTCATTCTCTAAATTATCATACTAAGCTGATTTGCATAAATCAGCCTGCCAGGGAGCGTTAGTGGGGTGTTGGAGGCCTGGGACTGGCTGTGGTAGGTTGGTCTGTGAGGCAATCTTTGTTTCACACCATCATGCAACTTCACACTTTGCTTCTCTCTCTTAACTCTCCTTTTTCTTTCAATACATATCTCGCAGCATATTTCTTGCATCTTTTTTTCATTTCCACTTGCTTGACTGAACCTTTTTTGTAAACCTCTTTTAATTCATATTCAATCTCTCTAAAGCAATACTTAGAATGCGCCTCTCTTCTTTCAAAGCTGCTGTGCTGGAGAAGTCTAGATCTTGAGGCTGGCATTCAAGGTCCTGCACCTCAAGGTTGACCCTGAGCAGTCTACCTATACAGACCTAGCACTCATAAGCAAAACTATTTACTCTTCTGTGAATACACCTTATATTTTTCTCAATCACTTCTTAGCTTATTATCTTCCTTGCACTCTATGTTTCCAACTGGAATGCTCTTCTCTTCCTTTAATTGCCCTTCTTTCAAAATCCTGCATTTTAAATTTCCCAACTTTCTTTTGCCCCTACTTCTCCATAAAACCCTTCCAGGGCATCACAGTCAGTACTGATAACCTGTTTTTTTCTCTCTTTTTGAATAACTGCAAAGTATTTTATTATGCTAATGACACTTAGCTATTCCTGTGTTTAACAAATATTTTGAATGACTACTGTACTGTAATAGGAGTGGTCATTTTAAAGTACAAATCTGATCATATCACTCATTTTAGTAAAACAATTAAATTCCTTCAAGATAAACCTCAAACACTTTAATGTAGCTTACCCTTTCATGACCTGGTCCCTGTATATTTCTCAAACCTTGTCCTTTGCCACTACTCCAGTCTTAATGGACTGCCTATAGTTTCTGGTTTTCCACGTACACCTGCTTATGCTTCATGTATTGGTTTAGACATTACCAATAAAGTCTAAAGGTTTTCTGGAAAACCTTTATTGGTCTGCTCAAGGGTTTAGTAAGAGCCCTTTCTCTGTGATCCTATATGAATGAATGCCTTTGCGGTTCTAACATATTATCTGTTGTAATTATAATATGTAAATAATTTAGTATGTATTACGATTTTTTGTTTATATGGCTGCAACCTCCACACTTCCTTACCTCCCACTATGATTTAAACAAATTGAAGGAAATGACTTAACTTTTCTCTCTAGGGGCTAGTGTCTTGCCTGGTACCTAACATGTACAGTAGTCCCTCTCTATATTGCCGTGCACTTATCGCAGCCTCACTGTATTGGGGGATTTAAAAAAAATATTATATTTATTTATCGTGGATTTTTCACTATATCGCAGGATTTTGCAGTACTGTAAATGTATGTTGTTAAAGTTACATAGGCTTAAGAGTGTAGAATATGTTTAAGAACATAATTAGTGTTTATAAAAGTGTGGAAAAGGTTAATAAGGGAGTGGGAAAGGTTAATAAGGGACTGGGAATGGTTTATAAGTGTGTGGGAAGAGTTTATAAAGCCTTAAAATATATACAAATACTAAAATAAATGTAAGGTTCCTACTTTGCGGATTTTCACCTATCGCGGGGGATGGGGGTTGTCTAGAACGTAATACCCGCGATTAGTGAGGGAATACTGTATTCATTATATACTTTTTGAATGCATGAGTGAAGATTGCTTAATATGAGTAAGATAATTTGGGCTGTCACATAGCTTTACAGTTTATTGGGAGAGGTATGGCATAGGCATATATAACTATAATGCATGATAGAATGATATGTCTTATCAAAGAATGACAAACAAAAATGGAATGAGATCAGACCACTGTTTTCAGAAAATTTATCTTCATGAGAATATGAAAAGTGTTAGAGTGGATTAGGATGGGAGCTAAGGGAAAAACCGCAGTGTTTGCATGAGTGAGAGGTAATGATTACTTGAATCTGGAGACAGTCAGGAGGTAGCATAAAGGCTCTGTCTTCTCCAGGAAGGGCAGGCATGGGTGAAGAGTAGGCAAAAGAGCCTCAAGATAAATATTTTCTGCTTCAATCTTTTCCCTGCTGTGGTCATTTAACTATTGTTAGACCTTCTTCATCAGCTTCAGGCCCAGTGATGCCAGAGAGGGAAGCAATGAGGTAACCCTTAGCTTGTTTCAATGGATGGCCAAGTTAATGGTATGTAGCAAATGGAAGGTGTGCATGTATGTGTGTGTGTGTGTGTGTGTGTGTGTGTGATTACACATACATTGTGTGCTTGTTATCTACTGTACTTTTTCCTGGGGTGGGGTAATAGTGCATTAGTGATGGAGGTTTGGGGAAGCACTGACCGTGAACAGAGCAGAGAAAGAGCATTTGTTCTTTTTCAGTCTTTTATGTTCTGCGAAAGGGTGGGGGTAAATCTAGGAATGCCTTCCAGATCTCTTGTTCAGATGAGAAACTGGAAGAATGGGACATAAAGGTGGGACATAAAGGTGAGGTTGCCCTTAGGTCTCCATCACTTTTCCTTCAAAAACAATGGCTCTGTTCTGATCTTATATCATTCTCATTTAAGTTGACTGTGCACAGTGCAATCATTGATTCCAAGATGTTTTGGGAAAACGAGGGATACTCGTAAATCATTTGACTAGGATGTTGTCTGATGGTGGAGAAAAGGTGTAACGGCCACCATAAGGAGAAGGTACCTTCAAACAAAAAAAAAACAAAGCAGGCCACTCCATGGAATATAACAGAATTTATTATAGGGCAATTTACTTAGGGGAAGATTGAGTTGGAGCAGCAAAGATGACCCAATAGTCTGTGCAAATTATTTTTCACTAACAGACACCTGCTACAGTACTTTTTTTTTTTTAACAGTATAACTGGGGTACGAATAATTGACAAGAATGCTATAGTGCCAGGGCCAGTACCTCTTGGTGGTATTATGATAGATGATTGCTTATAATCGACACTATTACCAGTTTGATATTATTTTGGTTGTTATGCCATTTCAGGTGTTACTAACAAAAATATGTATGGCTGCATTTTAAGGAACACAGAACATCATCAACCAGAAAGCTTTGATATGCTTGCTAAGGATAGTGTGGTTGGTCAAAGGTCTCAGCATGGAACTTAAAAATTAAATGAAATCTGGGATCCATAGATGGAGCTGGTTTTGTTCCAACCTATATCTAAACAGATGTCAGAAGCTCAGTTTGCCTCCATGTCAGGATGATTGGGATCTGTATAGGAAAATGTTCTTCATTCTTGCCACATCTAACTTCCAAGCTTACACCTTTACCTACTACCTAGGAGTCACCTGGTCTCTTCATACATAACATAAATAATTATAGCAAGAGATTATTGGTCTTTTTCTATGTAAAATAACTTTTTAAGCCAGTTTATTTGTATTATCATATTGGATACTCAAAAACAATGTTATGATAATTGTACCATAATTACCTTCATTTTGCACCTGAGAAAAATGAGATACGAAGAGGTTAACTAACTTGACTACAGTCACACAACAAGTGGTAGAACCTCAGGCAATCCCAAACATGTACTATAGTGGATTTTTTGAATTACAGGCTAGAAAATTACACTCTCTGTAGCCAGAACAACTATTATCTCAGATTTTGAAATATGGGTAGAGGTTACTAATCATCAGCTGTTTATCCAGTTCCGTTGCTTAGTCACATTAAGGAAACAGTGCTGACTATAGAAAATACACTGATGATGATGGGTCCTTGTGCTCAGAGAGCTTATAATTTAATTAAAAAATAAAATGGTAATTTGAGAAAAGTATGCAGCGCATAACTGCTGTAGTTAAATAGTCACGGAAACAAATACTATAAAACATCTCACGAGGCTGTATGTGATAAATTGTTCAATGAATACTATTGATAGTAGGTGCTGCTAGTTTAGAAGGTTAAGGGATCTGTTTGGGAAATGCCTCATGGAAGAGTGACAAATCAGTCAATCCTCCTTTTGTAGAATTCTGCCTTTCTGGTTCAGTTTTAAAAATATTTATTGATTGAACATTTGCCTGTTCCAAATGTATTTCTACTACTAGTGACAAGATGGATTTTCCTGTGAATTACATGAATTCTCTTTTATAGAATAAATTTTTCTTTTATTCTTTTTCATACGAAGAATTTTTTTTCAGAGAAAATATTTTGGCAACAATAGCTTTCCTAATTCTGAGCTCCTGAAGTTTTCCTGGAGAAAGGCATATTAATCAACTTGTTCTTGCATCTATGCATAGACTTCAGATATGAGAGAAACACCATGTCTAGTGTTATAACATTTAGTCCTGTTCTCACTATTATTCTAAAAGGGTTCTGCCAATGAAATTCTCTCTCTTCTGGCAGTGTAGGGTGTACATCTTCCTTTAACATGCCTGTGAAGAGCTCAATTGCTGACTGTGTAACACTGGAGAGAGTGTACATATACTTGCAAGGAGACACACAGACCCATTTGTTAATGGATGTATGTTATTGACCCAGGTAATTGAGTTTGTATATCAAATCATGTTGCACTACAGTTTTCTTTAGGAGCAGGCACCTCGGAATCTAGGTATATTCTATACCTACACATATTAATGAGAAAAACTAAACACTGGTTCTGTTTCTAATCTTGGGATGAATGCCTTATAAGTAAATGTTCTGGGAAGGGCCTTAACATTAGCAGAGGAAGCCGGTCCTGGCCTGACAGGAATGATAGCTAACGTTGATGGTGTACTGATCATGTGCCAGGCATTGTGCTCAGTGCTTTCTTATACACCACCCCAATGAACACTTCTGACCTCACAGATTTCCCATGGGGAAACCCAGTCTCAGCTAGGTTACAGACCTCATGCAAAGTCGTAGCTCAGAAGCAGCAGAGTGAGGATTCCACTCCAGGGTGACAGGACTTCAAAACCTATGCTCCTTTTGAGAAAGCAGGGCTTGAATTTGGAGCCTTAGGAAAAAAACAAAACAAAGAAACAAACTCATAGAGACAGAGACAGAGAACAGACTAGTGGTTGCCAGAGGGGAGAGGGATTTGGCAGTCTGGTGGAAAAGGTTAAGGGTTTAAGAAGTACAGGTTGGTAGTTACAAAATAATCACGGGGATGCCAAGTACAGCCCAGGAAATATAGTCAATAATATTGTAACAACTATGTATAGTGTAAGATGGGTACTAGATTTATTGAGGGTGAGGTAGCACTTTGTAAAGTATGTGATTGTCTAATCACTATGCTGTACACCTGAAACTAATTCAAAATACTATTGAATGTAAACTGTAATTGAAAATGCAACTTAAAAATTAAAAAACTTAAAAAAAATTAAACAGAGTGAAACAAAACCTATGTTCTTTACGCTGTTGCTCCTCATACTTAAGACTATCATCCCATGGAGGGGCTGGTCTATTTTCCAAAAAGCCAAATGCCTCCTCTGTTGTCCAAGTGCCTACATGTCAAGGTAGAAGTGATACCAGTTTTTTGAAGCCACAGAATTGTACAGTCATTTAGAAGCTGGGCCTGTGATGGACAGGCAGTTCCTTGTGTGCAGGGATGAGATGGCTCTGAAGGATGAGCTCACTTCTGGTGGCATCTGCCCCCGCCCTGCATTGAAGTGGCACGCCTTCCACACCTATCCCCAGTGGCACTGAGTTGGGCCCCTCAGTGAGCAGCAAGACTGAAAAGGCCTTTTGGTCTTGGCAACAAACAGGACAAGGTGACAGAAAGGAGGGTGGCCTTTGCCACCTGGGGGCAGGTCAGGGTTGGGAAATCAAGAGTCCAGACTGTGGCGCTCTGACACCATGTCATGCTTTTAGGGGTGAGAGGGCCTTGAGAAACTGAATGTGGAATGGAATAAGGCTGAGAAACTTGTCAACAGCTATGGTAAAGTCACAAAGCTTTGTACACCTCTTTTAAAAAGTGTATAATAGTTTAAATTTTTTTGTTTTCTTTAGTAAAATTAAACAGTAATTTCAACTTGTCTTTATTGTGTTTGGATGAACCAAGATAAGAGATTTAACCCTTCCTCCATGATATTTAACCCTCCCTTCTGATTATTTAACTTTATTTTTCTAATTGAAACAAGAATATGTATGTACTCTCTAAAACTTTGGCAAATATAGAGGAACAGAATGGAAAAAATAGAAGTCACCCATAATTTTATCACCCAGAGATGAATACCATTAACATTTTAAAGCACAGATCTCCAGATTTTATTTAACCTTACTTATAGTAGTGGTGTCATTCTGTCCATATTGTTTCATAATAATCCCTTTTCTCTTAACAATGGCATCTTTCTCTTTAAATAATATCTTGGGAAGGCACTTTTGTCTGCTCTTAAGGAAGAGTTTTGAGAGTGAATGTGTGTGTGCATGTGTGTGTGTGCACGCGCACCTGTGCGTCTGTGCCTTGTGGGTAAAAATTGACCAGTACCATAGTGACTTCAGTAAACAGCATTAGAAACCTAAAGGAAAAATGAGTCTCGGGAAATGGTGTTGGGATCACGTGATTAGCCACCTGTTAAGTATGGAGATCATCTTTTCAGAATGTTCTTTGCTCAAACCTTAGAAAATTATGCTTTATCTTGGTAAAGTAATAATGAGTAAACTTTGAAGAGAAAGTTAAGAGTGAAAACGTTCAAGGGAAGTTTGGTAAAACAGAAGGTGACTCGGTGTATAGGTATATTGAGCAATATCAAGGAGATTTGTATTTCCTTGTTACTGAGTTTAGGAGATTCCATTTTGTATAAACCTCAAAGTGATGTCTTCAGTCACTCCTGCTTTGTATGCGCCTGTTGCCAGTGTGAAGCATTTAAAGCCCCAGTTTCATGACATTGTTCACGCACCCCCAAATGGGTGAATTAATGGGACTACTCACCTGTCTCAGGGTCAGAAGTGGCCTCTCAAATGTTAAACTTCTAAAATTTAAATATTTAAATTGTTCTCTTGTGATCTTTGGCCAATTCCATGTTTGAAACACTCTTATTTATGTGTACAGACTTCACTTTTTGCACTTAACTACTTTTACTTTTTCATAATTTTGTTTAGGTTACTACTATGATCTTAAACTGGTTTTGCAATTGATTTTGAAAAATACTTTCAAGACCAGTTGAAGGGTTCATTCATTCATTTACTCATCAATTCATCTAATAAGTATTTACTGAGTCTTACTGTGTGCCAGGCACACGGTATTATATTATTAGTATTAGCATTAGTAAATTCTAAGGTAGATATGCTCTCCAGGATTACAGAGGTTTCTTTCTCATTAAATAATTATTTTGGATTTTTACCTTTTCCTCTCCTTAATACATCCCTAACAATCCATGGCCAGTCATACTGATCTCATGTGATAGTAGCTCAGGTGGATCAATCAACAAGCTGGCTTTTCTGCTTGAGCTTCAAAAACACTGGGGTTAAAACAGTAATAGGGAAGAAAAGTATTCGAGATGGCACACACTCAAATACTGTAAGTCTGATGATCCTGTTTTGGGCTTCTTCACAGCAATGTCAGCGGCCATGGGCTTGTGGCAGAGGGTGTTGCGCAAGGTCGTGTCAGGCTGTCTGCTGCTTGAATGTGGTGGTTGTGTCTGTCTACTATTTCTGTCTGGTGATGGACAGGAGGGCTTATTGAGGGGCAAAGAATCACAACCATCTTGCATTTCTTTAATTCTCACCATCGTGAGGAAATTTGACTGATGGTTGAATTGACTGATGTTTGATTGTTTTTGAGGTTTCTCTTTGGGTGGGTTAATAAATATGGCCTAAGAGTAATTTGACTGTCTGACTCAAGTCACTATTAGGGGCAACAACTACATTTCTTGCCAGGGTCTAAATGGTTCTCTCTTTCACTATTTGTGTTCTTTTCATTGTTCAACCTATCAAAATACAGGACTAAAGCAGCAAGTATAGTGGCTTAGAAGTCAGATAACGTAAGATGACACTGCTTTGATTTCTGCCTTAATACTTACAAGTTGTTTCATCTTGAACAATTTACCTTTTTATAAGATATGATTTCTTCATCCTAATTTTTTCCTAAAATGTACTTTAGTAATTGATGTGGGGATTAAAAGAGATTATATATGTGTGTGTGTGTGTGTGTGTGTGTGTGTGTGTGTGTGTGTGTATTAAGCATATAGCTTTTGTGTGCTTCCCAGAATTCTTTTAACTATTTTTTATAAAATTTATTTGTCAAGTAATCACATACGTACTTGCATTACTGATTTCAGCCTTAGTTTTTGTGGCTTATGCTTCATCTCTTTAGCCATCAGAAGCACTGAACTAACATTTTAGTTAAGATCCAACACATGTATCTCCTCCTTCAGAAAGCCTCCCTTGACCTCTTCCCTTTTCCTTCACAATACCTTATACATATTTTCATTATTTTACTTACCACATTGTATATTATAGTTATCAGTTTTGTATCTCTATGTTTTATCTACTGAATGGTGAGCTAATTGAAGATGGAACTATGTCTTAGTCTTGTACCTATCAGACTATTGGCCCAGAGAAGATGTGAGCAAGTTGTGTTTGAGGAATGAATAAATGAATGAGAGTGAGGGTGAAGTGGAACTGGCTTCTATGACAGCAAAATAGATAAAGACTTTGAATAGATTCTTCTTCAAAGTATGGGAGGCCCATCAGTTACCTGAGGTATGGGGAAGGATGGCAAATTCCAGAAGGTAGTTGTGGTCCTTGCTGAAAAACAACAGATGTAACAGAACAGGGTAGAGAAGTCACTAAAGGAAAGAGGGTAGATGGGGCTCTTTCTGACTTGGATTTCAACCCCATTTCTTCCTCTGGCTATAGGCTTTGGAATATAATTTCATGTGTGGCTCAGTTACTTGGCAACCTAGAAAACTGACTGGATTTGCTGTTTTATTCCAATTTTGATTGTTATCAAGTCTAAATGCATCATAGGGTGCATTTTCTCCTTCCTCGTACCTCCACAGAAGAGAGCACAGCCACACCCAGCAGTGTCCTTATTGGGAGCATGAACTGCTTAACTTCCACAGCAGCACAGTACATGGCAAAACAGAATCTGAAACCACTTCTGGGGTGACTTTGGAATGGGATGATGTTTCATTTCTGGTGTGGTGTGAAGACATTGGCATAATGGTCACAGGATCAGATAGCCCTATTGTTCTGTATTATTTAATGGATGACATTTGACAAGACAGCCAAGTAGGGAAAACAACTCATGTGTTGAGAAAAGGAAGAAGAATGGAGAAGGTTTAAACATTGGAAAAATTTATCTTTTTGTTTTTTCATGGGTTCTGCTTGATGCATTTGTTAGCTTTAAAATGTCTCTTAAATACGTTATATATTAATCAAGACTTTTTCATTTGAATGTGAAGGAAACAGCTTTAATTAGCTAGCTTAAGTCAAAAAGGGAGTTCATTGGCTCAAGTAACTAACAGAAGACTCAAGGGCAGAACCAGCTTTAAGCACAGCTGTATCCAGGGAATTAGTGATGGAATTGGAAACCTGCCTTTCCTCTACTTACAGTGCACCTTCTCTGACGTGGTAAAGAAAAATGGGCTAAGGAGACCCCAGACTCATAGCAATCCTAGTGGAAAGACTTCTTCAATAGCTCTACCAGAGAGAGGACAGGTCTGGGTCATTTGTTCCTTGGGCAGCCCCATTAAATCACATACAAGGCTCCCATGTACTAAGGGGGTCTGCTGGTGGGTGATGCGGATTGGTCTCAGACAGGCAAAAACCATAATCATTGCCTACATTTTACCGGCTTAGGTTATTTCTTATGTTTTGGGCTTATCTCACTCTGGCTCATTCTCTGGCTCCCTTTCCTTGCTTTTGTACAAATTATACAGGATGCGGCAAATGTGGGCTAACAGTTATTCATACGAAAAATAATCCAATACTTAATAAGTAATAATACAAGAATAAACTCTGTTTCACTTACACTGTAAACTTCCTTTTTCCCCATCTGTATAGGTATTCCCAAATCTTTTCTCTTCTTTCTATATCCTATCCTGACGATATCCTCCACTCCCACTCAGCTGTTATCTCCTTACAGAAGAAAGCCACATCCTTATGCCTGGCCTCTACCTTTCTCAGAGAAATTTCACTCATCATTTTCATTTGGTGTCCCACAGGCATTGCAACCTAAAATGTCTAAAACTAAACTGACCACCATTCTTCATGTGTTTCTCCTCCTGGGTTCCGTAATCACACCAGGAACAACATCCTCTTTCCACTTTCCCAGAGTTCTAACCTCAGAGTCGTTTTTGATGATTTCCCCTGAATGCTGCGTCTTCCTTACATGAGCTCTCAAAGTTCTTCATCATTATGTCTTTTGTGAATTCATCTCTTACTCTCCGGTTTTATAGCTGTTGTTGCATCTGATTTGTTTCTGCCACAATTATTTAGGTTTCTTGATGGAAGGTATTATCTTTGTACTACAGCAGTCCCCACCTAACTGCTGTGTCAGTTACCCATTGTCAACTGGGGTCCAGAAAAGGTAAATGGAAAATTCCAGAAATAAACAATTTATAAGTTTTGGATTGTGTGCCATTCTGAGTAGCATAATGAAATCTTCTCCCATCCCACTCCATCCTGCCGTAGACATGAATCATCCCTTTTGTGGGGGCTAAAAATATACTTTTACTCCCACTTTCTGAGTTCGTCTGGCTGGACTAATAATTCAAACAACATACAGCAGATTAACAGGAGAAAATAAAATTTTCATATGTACACACAGGGAATTCACATAAACATAAAATTCAAAAGACAGTGGGGGAAAAGCTGGGTACGTATGTCATTTTGGACAAAGAGAAAAGGTGGAACTAGATCTTAGAAGTTAAAAGTGAAAATGGTTAATTCACAGGTAATTGAAGAAGAATGGCACACACATAGTAGGCAAATTCCTGCCAGGCCACCCAGAGACATTGGGACCCAGGGGCTGACGCAGCCATCAGACTTTACCGGTAGCTCTGCCATGCACCAGACTCAATTCAAATATGGCTAAGGTGAACATCCTGAGTCCCTTCCTGGAGCAGGCCTTTCTATCTGAACCTCTTTGGCAGGAAAAGGGGGGGGGGCTCAAAGGTTCTTTCTGAGTCTTTTATTTCTTAATAACCAGCATAAAATCAATATACTGAAAGGCACTGTTTTGGAGATGGCAAAACCTTGGTTCACTTCATTTTGTCCAGCATACCTATGCTTTATATGCTCCCTGTCCATTATTCACTTAGTAGACTTCTTGATTATCAGATCAACTGGCATGGTATCAATGTACCTGTGTCCAAGTAACTTCTATTTTACTTACTAATGGCCCCAAAGTGCAAGAGCAGTGATGCCAGCAGTTCAGATATGCCAAGAGCTGTAGAGAGCTTCCTTTAAATGAAAAGATAAAGATTTTCAACTTAGTAAGAGAAGAAAAAGAATTGTATGCTGAGGTTGCTAAGATCTATGGTAAGAATGAATCTCTTCTCTGCAAAACTGTGAAGAAGAAAAAAGAAATTCATGCTAGTTTGCTGGAAGAGACCACATTCACATAACTTTTATTGCAATGTACTGTTTTAAATTGTTCTATTTTATTATTAGTTGTTAATCTACTACTGTGCCTAATTTATAAATTAAACTTTATCATAGTTGTGTATGTATGAAAAAAACATAGTATCTATAGGGTTCGGTATTATCTGAGGATTTAGACATCTGCCGGGGGTCTTGGAGCGTATCCCCTGTGGATAAGGGAGGACCACTGTATTTTGTTCTTGGTATCATCCTCTGGCTTCCCCCACTTTCCACTTCTCCCCTCAATATTATACCCTGACTTTTATGATTCAATGAATATTTGTTGAAAGAATTTATGTGATATGAAGTATAATTCCATGCTTATTGTGCTTGGTATTGTTAAAGAAAACCAGAGCCTAACAGTAATTAAAGCAATAAAAACAAATTTTATTTAAGAACTACATGTTGCAATAAGGGGAAAGGGGCCTCAGTATAGAATGAAGCTCAGTTCTGAATACAACAAGGACAAGTAGAGATTTATAGCCCAGAAGCAGGGTGTAGGCAATGCATGGAAAATTACTAAGAGGAAACCTCAGAGGTAAGGGGGAATTTGGTTAAACAGACCTAACAGGATTTTTGCTGACAGCAGGCCAGGCTGATCAGATATCAAGGATGGGGGATTCTCTCTAAACTGACTAGCAGGATTCTTGCTAAAACAGGGCAATGTAGGCCCCCCGCAGGAACAGATACAAGGCTGAGGCTTAGAGGGCTTAGAGAGACTGACTAAAGTTTAGTCAGGTAGAGAGTCTGTGTCATTATCTAAGGTATGCACTTTTAAACCTTGCTTATCTCCTTGGCATTTGTTATAAGCAAATTTCAACTGTATAAAATGTTGAGTTAGGAACTTGCCCTAATTATTCAACTTTCATCCCTCCCTTCCCTCCCTGTACCAGCCTCCTTCATTCCCACAAAAATATGTCTGGAAAAGAAGAAAGCAAACAAACAAAAAAATCACAAACCCAACTTTTGACTAGTCAGAATAGGTGAGGAAGAAAGAGGATGGAAAGAAGCATGCACACACACACACACACACACACACACACACACACACACACACATTTACGGAACTATTTGCTAAAATGATTTTGAATATAATTTGAAGTCTTGTTTATGATATGTGTATAAACCCCCTCACCTCTTCTACTACTTTACTTTGGTTGTTGTGTATATATGGCCCAATTAAGTCACCTTAATGTGGCAAGAAACTAAAAAAATAGTAATTTAACTTAAAATTAAGAAAATGTCTTTAAGAAAAAGTCAACCCACTGAACATTAGGGCAGCTGATAGTTGGAGTTTGCTTGATAGCACAAAGCTCAAGATGCCACAGCAAACATCAAGGGGCCCTCTTGAGAATAGCAGTGTTATAAAAACAGAGAGAAGAAAAGCTCAGTATGTAAATTGGAAGGAGAAGTTGAAAGCTCATGAAGTTAAAAAAAATTTTTTTTTAAGGCACACACTATTCTGGCTAATCAATCACTCTGAGTTGTTTTCAGAGGAGTCTGGTGGATCCTACTAGCTTAAAATTTTATTCATGTTTGTTTTGGAGGTGAAGGGCTATGTTTGGGAGAATGTTTGAACTTCCTTAGTGGTTTTACTGGTTTTGTTGTTGCCCTCACAACTCAGGCCCTCATCCTGTTTGTCCCTCCTCTTGGAGTCACTGCCCTTTCTTAGACAACTGCTTTCTTTGTTTCAGGTTCAGCTTTGTTAAATCAAAGCATAATAAATATCAGTACACAAAAATCTGTTGCATTTCTATGCACTACTAACAAACTATCAGAAAGAGAAGTTAAAATAACAATTCTATTTACAATTACATGAAAAAGAATAAATACCTAGAAATAAATTTAACCGAGGAGATGAAATATCCATATATTGAAAACTACAAGACATTAACGAAAGAAATTGAAGAAGACACAAATAAATGCAAAGATATTGCGTGTGTGTGGCTTGAAAGAATCAGTTTTTTTTGTGGTTTCATACAACTTTTAGGATTAATTTTTACAGTTCAGTGAAAATGCCATTAAAATTTTAATAGGGCATTGAATCTATAGATTGCTTTGGGTAGTATGAACATAACATTTTAACAATATTGAGTAGCCAAAACAATTTTGAGAAAGAAGAACAAAGCTGGAGGCACCACACTCACTGATTTCAGACTATATTACAAAGCTATAGTAATTGAAACATTATGATATTGGCATAAAAATAGATGCATGTGTCAATGGAACAAAAATAGCCTACAAATAGAACTGTTAGCATAGATAGCTAAATATTATTAAAGGAAGGGAACAAAAGGAATCAGATCTTAAGCAGAATTAACTAGGGAGCATAAGCCTAGTTTCTTCTGTAAGAAATTACAGCTTTGCACACTTACCTGGAAACCACTTATCCTTCCCCTCAGATGACTGGGGGAAGGGATAGAAAACTAAAGGGGGAGGTAAGCACATAAGCAGTATGAGCCAAACTGACAACCATTGAGGCCTGTCCTTCTAGCTTGGGAAAGGGATTGGATTGGATGAGAGACAAAACTCCAGAGGATCTCAGGAATAGATTGGTTAGGGGCTGGACCCTTCAGAAGCCTGTGAAAACTCAGAAAGTTGATTGGTTATTTTGAAAAAGTGCCTGGTCCTTCCCAAGCCTGAGATAACATAATCCCAGCTAACAAAGAGCCCTTTTTCTTTCTCTCTTGCCTTGCTGTTTGTGCATTCTTTCTATAGCAGCCATGTGTGATCAGTAGATGCCTGTGGCCCCGGTGGCCATGTGGACTCCAAACATGGGCCCCAGTCAAAGCGCAGCTCAGAAAACAAGCTAAGCAAGCAGGATGATGATGAAGGCTGGGCTGGACAAAACTTTAATATGGACTAGCCTTGGCATGGCACAGAATCTCTGGACACTGGTCCTATCTTTGTCCTGATGAAGGCAAGATTAGAATTTTTTCATGGCTGGGAAGACGGAGAGGGACAATGGAAACCCAGGGGAACTTCTTTGATCTTGTGTCTGGTGCCGACAAATAAATCTTATCACTGGACCTCATCCTCCCTTGTGGGTCTCCTGGAATGCTTTCCTTGTGACACCGCAATGACCCCACTTCCATTGGCAATAAAACCATGGATATATAGTCAATTAATTTATAATGAAGGAGCCAAGAATATACAATGGGGATAGGACACTCTCTTTAATAAACGGTGTTGGGAAAACTGGACAGCTATATGCAAAAGAGTGAAAGTTGACCACTATCATACACCATATACAAAAATTAACTCAAAATGGATTGCATATTTAATGTTAAGAGTTGAAACCATAAAACTCCTAGGAGAAAACATAGGTAGTAAGCTCCTCGACATAGGTTTTGGCAATAATTTTTTGAATCTAATGAGACCAAAAGCAAAAATAACAACAGAAAAAAAATTAAAAAAAAAGAAAAAGAAAAGAAAGAAACTACGTCAAACCAAAGAGCTTCTGCACAGCAAAGGACACCATCAACAAAATAAAAAAGCAACCTACTCAATGGGAGAAAAACTCATACAAGTCGACCACAAAAAGAACCAAACAATCCGATTAAAAAATGGGCAGAAGATTTGAGTAGATATTTTCCAAAGAAGACATACACACGGCTAACAGGCACATGGAAAGGTATTCAAATCTTTAACCATCAGGAAATGCAAATCAAAACCACAGTGAGATGTCACCTCACATAGTGGCTATTACCAGAAAGACAAGAAATAACAAGTGTTGGTGAGGATGTGGATGAAAGGGAATGCTTGTGCACTGTGGAATGTCAATTAGTGTAGCCACTATAGAAACAGTATGGAGGTTCCTCAAAAAATTAAGAATACAACTACAATATTATCCAGCAATTCCACTTCTGGATATTTATCTGAAGAAAGCAAAAACACTAACTTGAAAAGATATATTCACCTCCATGTTCACTGCAGTCAAGATGTGGAAGCAACTTAAGTGTCCACTGATGGACGAATGGATAAAGAAGATGCGGTACATATATACAATGGAATAAATCTCCGTCATAAAGAAGACTGAAATCTAACCGTTTGTGATAACATGGTAAGATTTAACATCCATTATGCTTAGTGAAATAAGACAGAAAATGACAAATACCATATGATCTTGCTAATATGTAGACTTTAAAACAAAACAAATACAACAAAACCAACTTCATATATCTAGAGAGCAGACTGGTGGTTGCCAGAGGCAGGAATCAGAGAGTAGGAGAAATAGGTGAAGGGAGTGAAAAGATAAAAAGAAAACAATAAAATCAAATCAAAGTTATCTAAAGCAAAAATTGACTGCTGTATACATTTTTTTGTATTCTACTTGCTGGTAGATAGCTATACCCATTCTCATATCATAAGGCAAGGTCTGGAGTTTTGTCATCTCTCCACCTACTTGGTCTTTTCTTGGAATTGAGCTATTGCCACTGTAAAAGTGTTTTTATCCATGAGTACCTGCCCTAACAAAATTTCCACACAGATGCTGCACAGCTCATCAAGACCGTAAGCTATCTTACAATCCTGATTATCCATTGCTTTGATTATCTTTCTTTTCCTAATTGTATGTAGGAGAGTGTCTTTAAGAATATACAACAGGCAATTTTGGCATCATTAAGGGTAGTGACTTTCAAACATTTTATAGCATTCACAGTAAAAATTTTTTTTTGAAATTTAAAAGAATTAAAATTTTCACTTATAGTTGACATTCAATAGTATATTAGTTTCAGGTATACAGCAAAATGGTTAGACATTTACATAACTTACAGTGATCTCCCTAAGAGGCTCAGTGTCCTGTGACACCATACATAGTTATGACAATATTATTGACTGTATTCCCTGTGCTGTACTTTACATCCCTCTGACTATTTTGTACTTGCTAATTTGTACTTCCTAATCCCTTCACCCTTTTCACCCAGCTCATAAAAGATAAACCTTGCATTGTGACCCTGTGTACAAGTACATGGTATATGTAACGTGTGGCTTATATAAAATTTGATTAAGCAATACTTATCCTAGTTATGTGTGATACATTCTGTAATTTCTATTATATTGCTTTTTACTTCCTTACAAAATGCTGACTGTAAGCGAACTTCCTGACTTGCTAACAGGTCACAATTGGAGTCTGAAAAGAACTGTTTAACAGATATCAAGTTTTAGGAAATCTTAGAATATTAATTTTGAGAAGGCTTTGTAAAGTACCTATCAGCAGCTTCCCCCTTTCCTCTTATTTTATAGTTATAGGAACTTGAAGTCCAAGTAGGTTAAGACTTCCTTGCAGGGACACAATGCTGCTTTGTGTTTGTACTACTACACCCATTTATTCCTTGAATCATGCAGTGGGCAGCTGGATCACATGGACTCTGTAATTTTTGAACCTTGCAATTATGCTCCAGTGTGGTTTCATGGTAATGAATAAGCAATAACCACTTTCCCTCCCCTAGTTGGCTATCAAGCAACCATCTTCCATCATTAGTTTATTATCCCCTATTCTCACCAAAAAAAAGTCTGTTAAAACATTGAGTGTACTGTACCCTTTTCTAGGAATAGCACACAGCTGTCATTGCCATAACCCAAAGGAGAGCATCAGTTGAATAAGAAACAATGCAGGCACATCATTAGACATTTAAAAAAAAGAGGTCTAAATGTGTATTTTCTTTATGTCATTTGTACTCTTAGCTTTTGACAACTCCAAACATCTTAGTGTATTTGACGTTTTTACATCTCTTCTTCAAAATCAGTAATGATCTCCTATTATCAAAATCTTACATTTTTAGGTTCATTGTTTTTGTTGTGAAGAAAATTATAGCACTTATAGTCAAACAGTTAGCAAAAACTATTTGAGTTTTCAATATCATTCATAGAGTATCAGTGGGTATGGGCTGCTATAACAAAATTCTATAGACTGGATGGCTTAAACAACAGAAGATTCTCACAGTTCTGGAGACTGGTAGAGGATTGGTATCAGATTAGGGCTATCTTTTGGATTGTAGATGACTGTTTTCTTGCTTTGTCCTCATGCGGTGGAGAGAGGGAGAGAGCAAGCAAGCTCTCTGGTGTCTCTTCATATAACTCCACTAAAGTGATTGGAGCAGGGACCCACTCTTATGATTTTATTTAACCCTAATTATCTTACAAAGGCTCAATCTCCAAAAATCATCACACTGGGTGTCTGGGCTTCAATATATGAACTTTAGGAAGACACAATCGAGTCCATTGTATTATACAAAGCTAAAGTCTCAGTGGGGTTTAAATATTGGCTGAAATACGCAAAGCAATGCTCTCAGTTGTACTTATTAAAGACAGACTCTTCTATTTGAGTCAGTGGATGTTTTTCATACTCTGCAATTCTTATAACTTTCATTAGCAATAGTAAAACATTTAATTTATTTTATATACCTATTAATAATGTATGTGGAAAGTAGTTTACAGTTAAATTCTACCCAAGAGTAAAATGATACCTTTAAAAATTTATTATTTTTTGCAGAGAATTCTTTTCTAATGACAATTCTATTTCTCATTTATAGTTAATAAATTTCTAAACAGTACATCACTTTTTAAAACTTTGTATAATATAGAAAAGCTACCTGCTATTATTGAGTATAATACGTGCTTTAGTAAACAACCATTTGTACCAAAGACATATTTTAAGACAACATTTATGTGTTGGGATTATTTATTCCTTTCTAGGAGGATGGATGAATCTCTTAACCGTGAAACTGTAAGGGAGCCTGGTGTTTGTCTCCAAGAAATGTTATAGAGAGCCACTTTACTAGCTCATACAAAATATCCATTTAAGCTAAAGAAAAAAAAATAGAGGGAGGGTGGAGAATATTGAATCATCTAAAGCCCTTTTGGTTTTGTTCCTTAGGAATCCCCGAACCAGTTTTTACCTTTTAGGCTGGCTAGATATAGGTAGACTGTTGATCAAGAAAGTTTTTTCGCTATTTTCCTGGTTTCTAGGCTTAAGGAAGTATGGGCTATTGTACAATTTTAGGGGTCTATACATTTTTGTAGTGGGTTATTGCTGTGTGTCTACATGAAATATTCTGTGTCACTTTATAGTGTCTTCGCTTGAGTGATTTTACTATATTAACACATATATGTTTCCTTTGTTTCTTCTATTTCAGTGTTTGTCAGCTGAACAAATCTTTTCCCTTCATGGCTTTTCAAATGCTACCCAGATAAGTAGCTCGAACTTCTCTATCATCTGCCCAGCAGTCCTGCAGCAACTGAACTTTCACCCTTGTGATGAGCAGTCCACGCACAAAACCAGACCAAGTCTTTCCGAAGGTATGTTGGAAGCTTGTTCTCCCATTTGTTTGAAAAGACCATGGGCTAGTTTGAAATGAAGTTAACATGCTTCTTTTTCTGCTTTATTGCTTTGATTCATCTATGTAGAATCTCTTGGTAAAGTACTTATATTCTGGACGTATTTATAATAAGAATAATTAGAACTCATTTGAGCTTCCTAATTTGTGCTTTTCTATTTGGGGAGTCAATTACACTTGGTACCACTTAATAACTTTATAAAACCAAATTCCTGGTTTTAAGCACATGTTTTATGTTGTGCACATTGGATTATGTATTAACTATCTGGTTCAAAATTGATCAGTTAATTTCCATTAAAGTGTGCTTACAATATTATTCAAAAGCCTGTTAGTTTATTTATAAGTGTCAGTAAAGGAATAAGAAAACTAGTGTGTCTCTAGATTAAATCTTAAAGTACTGAGTTATTACCATTGTAATTTTTTTTTTTTTTGGCAGAGCCAGGTGAGACTTTATTTTGGGGAAAAAGGAAAACACTTGATTTGGCCTCTAGTCAGGGACATGGGGAAAAGGCAGTAAACTCCCCCACCCCAAGGGCGAGCTGAGGACTGGGTGGGGCTGAGCTTCAGGTGGGCCTCCTGTGCCCTCCGCCCCCCTGCACAGCAGCAGCTCGGAGCTCGTCAGCAGCACTCATTCACTTGGGCAGGACATCAGATGACTCAGACACCAGCTTTCCATCGCGGGTCTCAATCTTCTTCACAACCACCGTCTTGGAGGAGCTGGAGCTGGTGCGGCTGAAGGAGCCAGAGCTCCCGCCAGAGCCCAAGCTGGCCTGGAAGCCGATGCCGTAGTTGAGGTTGCTATAAACTGGGCTCAGCGCACCTGAGTAGCCACTGGTGGTCTTGGTATGGATACTCATGTTCTGCATCCCAGACTCCAGCCGGCTCTCCTCGCCCTCCAGCAGCTTGCGGTAGGTGGCGATCTCCACGTCCAGGGCCAGCTTGATGTTCATGAGCTCCTGGTATTCACGCAGCTGCCGGGCCATGTCCTGCTTCGCGGTTCTCAGAGCAGCTTCCAGCTCAGCCACCTTGGCCTGAGCATCCTTGACGGCCAGCTCACCACGCTGCTCGGCGTCAGCAATGGAGGCCTCCAGGGCAGCCCTCTGGCCTTTGAGGCCATCAATCTCAGCCTGGATGCGGCTGATGGTCCGATTCATCTCAGAAATCTCCGTCTTGGTGCGACGCAGGTCATCCCCATGCTTCCCAGCCAATGTCTGCAGCTCTTCATACTTGATCTGGTACATGGTCTCAGCCTCAGCCCGGCTGCGGTTGGCAATCTCCTCGTACTGGGCCTTGACCTTGGCAATGATGCTGTCCAGGTCCAGGGAGCGGCTGTTGTCCATGGACAGCACCACGGACGTGTCGGAGATCTGGGACTGCAGCTCACGAATCTCCTCTTCATACAGCTGCCTGTAGAAGTTGATCTCATCGGTCAGTCCTTCCAGGCGGGACTCCAGCTCTACCTTGTTCATGTAAGCTACATCCACATCCTTCTTGATGAGGACAAATTCATTCTCCATCTCTGTGCGCTTGTTGATCTCATCCTCATACTTATTCTTCAAGTCCTCCACCATGCCCTGCATGTTGCCAAACTCCGCCTCCAATCTCAGTTTCTCCTGGGACAGTGTTTCCAGCTGCCGCCTAAGGTTGTTGATGTAGTTCTCGAACATATTGTCCATGTTACTGCGAGTCGTCTTCTGCTGCTGCAGAAGAGTCCACTTGGTCTCCAGAATCTTATTCTGCTGCTCCAGGCTCCGCACCTTATCGATAAAGGAAGCAAACTTGTTGTTGAGGGTCTTGATCTGCTCCTTCTCCTGGTTGTGCACAGCCTGGATGTTGGGGTCCACCTCCAGCTTCAGGGGGCTGAGCAGGCTCTGGTTCACTTGGACGGCTTTGATGGACCCTATATTCCCCGCTCCGCCGAAACCTCCAGCCAGATTCATGTTGGCGCCCAGGCCAACCCGGTAGGCGCTGCCCACCCGGGAAAAGGCCGAGGAGCTGATGCTGGGCCCACTCGAGTATGAGCGGCTGCTGAAGGCCCGGGGGCCAGAGGTGGACACTTTGTAGGTGGTCTTCTGGGTCATCCTTGTGGACATGGTGGAGGCCGGAGTGGAGGCAAGAAGGCCAAACCAGACAGAGGTTCAAGAAGGAGCCAAAAAGCTACCATTGTAATTTTTATAAGTGAAAGAAAACGTCAGCAACTGTTTTAAGTGCCTATAATTCTATCGCCATAGATACTGAAAAACTTTTTTTAAAAATAAGAGAACAAACATCTGTTTACTATATAATATAGTTTACATACTTAAACTTGAAGATTTCTTTCACAAATGAGATAAACCAATTAATTGTTCAGGAGGTCTTTTTGTTAGCTATGTGCCATTTCTTGGTTTTCTTAAATTGTTTTTCTGCCCCACATGGATATTCTAATTGTTTATTTGTTCATGCAATAAATCTTTATTGAATGACATGAGAAACATTGTTTTATGTACTAAAGATTCATTTGTGAGCAAGAACAAAAGTCCCCGGCTCTCTTAGGGTTTATGAGGTAGTGGAGAAGAAACGTAACAAACATTTTTACAAACAAGCAAATAAATAAGAGGAATCAGAGGGATAAATACTTTGAAGAAAATAAAGTAGGTTTCAGCAGGTTACAATAGAAGGACAGGGTGAGTGAGTGTGAATTTAGGTGAATAAAGGGAGGCCTTTCTGATGAGATTACTGTTGCACAGAGTCCTGACTAAGGATGAGGGAGAGGACCATGGCAAGATCTTCTCTGGGGGAAGAGCATTCGAACTCGAGGGAACTATCATCATAGGCTTGGACAAGTGTTTGGGAATGTGTAAGGAACAGCAAGAATGCCTGTGTGTTTCTGGAGCATAGTAGCAAGAGGGAGGACAGAAAGAATGACATCCTGAAAGAGCCAGGGGCCTTGTTGTGGACAGTAAGCTGACTGGATTTTATTTTGAATGTGGTATGAAGACATTGTGGGGTTCTAAACAGGAGAGTAACATGATTTTATTTGGATGCATAAAAGACAATCCTCCCTGTAGTCTGAACGATAGATAGTAATGGAGGAAGAGTAGAAACATGGAGATTGGTTGGTTAGGAGGCTGTTGCCAGGGGTTGGTGTTCAGGATGATGGGGACTCGGACTAAGGTGGAAGGAGTAGGAGTGAGGAGAAATAATGAGATTCAGGATGGATTTCAGAGGCTGTGCTAAAGTGGCGTGCCTCTGGATTGGATGTGGGGGAGGGAACGATGAGTCAAGGGTTGAGTCCTTGTGGGTAGATGGCTGAGCCATTTTCTGAGATGGAGAAGACTGGGGAGGAGCAGTTTGTCATTAGAAGAAGCCAGTGATGAGGATCAAGAGAATGATTTTTGACATGGTCAGTTTGAGACATGGATGTAGACCAACAGCGGTTGTGTCCAGTAGGCAGCGGCATGCACACATGTGGAGCTCAGAGAATAGGTCAAGGCTGGACATACATCATTTATTTTAAAGACGGTAGTTGAAGCCACTGGTCTGAATGAGCGTAACTAAGTATAATAGAGAAGAATAAAAGGGAAATCTTGATAAAGAAAATGCTTGTTGTACTTACTTTTAGATTCCTTTTGTATATATGAATACTTTAATATCTTCATGTGAATAACAGGAATAACAATAACAATGACAAAAGTAACAATAATAGTCAACTCTTATGTAGCACTTACTATATTGCAGGTATTGTTCTAAGTGCTTTATGCAGGTTAACTAATTTAATCTTCATATACCTGTATAATGTAGGCATTGCTATTCCTATTTTATAGCTAAGGAAACTGAGGCACAGAGAGTTTCAAGTCCTTTGCTCAGGAGGACACAACTTGAACATAACACTGGGGAACACAGTTTTCATTGAGTTAGATCTGACACTTGTTTTTAACTAACTTTTGGCATCTGAATCCAAAAATGACCTCAGTTTTTTTTCTATCACATCAACTTTTTAAGGTACAGAGTACCCTCCCTTTGTCCCCCAAATCATACAAAATGTACATACAAAGGAAAATAAAGAAAAAATTACCTGAATGTACTGTTTATTTAGAGTTATTTTATTCACATAAAGGCTATATATTGTTACTTTAAGTCAAATTGTGTGCAAGTAGTAAAGTTCTGCTACCAAACATATATAAAGGTATTTTATCTTTTCAAATGACAGGCTAGGAAATGCCAAAATGAGATACTTGAAACAATCTCCTTTAGTCGGCAAAGCTTTAACAAACTGCTTCATGAGACCCAGTTTTATGTGCAGAGGTGGGAATATAATGTTCCTTCTGTCAACAAGTGGCTCATGTAGAATGTTTGCATCGCCAGGTTTGAGGTCAGATCTTGGAGGCCAATTCGACTCCACCCAATGCTTCTCATGAGCTCTGCTGTCCCACATATGCAGAAAACAGGGATACTTGGTGTATCTGCATTGCTGACTAAGAAGGAAGCAGACCATTTTAAAGTCAACACAGATGATCCAATTGTGCTTGCGATATTGCAACAGATCAATGACTCTCTTTATATCTTCCTATTCTTCACAAAAACAAACTGAATGGCCAACTGGGACTGCACCAAATAAATTGCCATTGTGGAGGAGGAACACTTCAAGCTCCGCTTTGAGCTATCAATGAACAGTCACCATTCAGTTGCATTATAGATTGGAATTTCCAATTCCTCCATTAAACCCTGTATGTTATGGCAATACACAAAGCCACCATCACTTTGAAAGTACTGCAGAAATGCACTTTCTCTTGATTGAAAGTAGGATACCTTCACTCATTTTTCAAGCAAGTTTTTCTCGTGCAGTCTTGATGCTAGGAGTTCTGAAGCCTTTTTGGATAGTCCCAAATCTCGTGCCAAATCATTCAACTCATACTGATCAAATCCCTTACAAACTGAGTCATCTTCAATTTCAAAATCTTCATCGTTGCTCTCACTTAGTTCTTCACCAGACTCCTGTTTTTCAAAAGAGGGTAGTTCAATGAAAACTGGCACTGGGATTTCAGCTGACTGAGGCACTGGGCATATAGCTGATGGTAGGCTAGGATACTCTAGTTTACATTTATTTCTCTTGTTCTATCCTGACATTTTCACTATATTAAAGTAGCAGTCACTTGAATGATCTCTGGGCTCTCGCCAAACCATAGGTATACCAAATGGCAATTTATCACGTGTTCCCTTCATCCACATCCGTAAACTCTTGACACACTGCTTGCACACCTTGTGAGGGGCCCAAAACTTATCTTGATCACCAAGTTTTACTTTAAAATATGTGAAATAGGCTTGCCTGACAAACACGCTAATGTTTATCCTTTGGGGATGGTGAAACTGCCACAGATATAACAAAATGAATCAGGGTTTTTAGGCACTTATGACGAGAAGTAGGAGACGCAGACATGATCTGAAGGAAAGGAAATAAGTATGTATGTAAATAAAAAAATAAATTCTGCTAACTCCTTGTATACAGACAGGAACTTGGACTACACTTTGGAATACGATTCACTATTATAGAGCAGAACACAACCTCTCACCACACTGTCTCATGTGTAACTGAATAGCTTAGACCAGTATGAACCTGTCTCTGGTCTCCAAGGTCATCCCCCCACCCCTCCCCACTTGAGGGAGGTTTGCTCTCAGCCAGTAGGAGAGCACTAGTGCTTCCCTCGAGCCAGGCTTGATCCAGCCTAGAGTGGCAGGAAAAACTTGGTGTGATAGAAGAAAACTAAATGCAGTTTTGAAATCAACATGCCTATTTAAGTCTAAAACAGCTGAAAAATCAGACTCAACAGGGAACTATGTTAAAAATTGTTCCCCTGTGATAGAGCCTGATTCAAACCCAGGCTGTCTTGGCTTCAGAACCCATGTTCTCCTTTATCTTCTATATTTACATATGCAAAGGATGGAAACTACCAATATACTTTGTCAATATAATTATCATATTAGTAAATAATAATGATTTTAGAGCTAATTGTTCAAGCAGATATTTTTAATAGAATATATATTAAATGGGAGTGTGTTTGTATTTCTATAAGTCTGTTTAACTTTAATGCAGTTTGCAGTTTACATTCAATAGTATGTTCAGTAAATGCTTTATGTACTAATATTTTCTAATAGGATAGCATAGTAAAAGCATGGATTCTGAAATCAGCCCTGGGCTCACATTTCAGCTCTGTAATTTTTTAGGTATGGTGGGCACATGACTTGATTTATGTCTTTTTGCTTCAGCTTTCTTATCTAAAATAGTACCTTTTTCCTAGGGTTTCCCTGAGTATTAAATAACTTAATGTTCATAAAGCATTTAAAATGCTATCTGGAATGTAGTTAGGTTCTATATGTCTGTTCAATGAAATATATGTAACATGCATAATTCTGAGTACAAGAGGTGAGGCTTCAGAAAAAGCAAATCGTCTTCTCTGTGCAGGTTAATTACTGATATTCAAAAGTGTTCTTAACTGCAATTCTCAGGTTTACTCTCATCTCAGGAATGAGGAGGTAGGAACAGGGAAGCGGAAACAGGAAGTGAGAATTCGAGGGTCAACACTGCAAAGTCATAATATGGAAAAATGAACAGTTTCATCTTACAAGATCAGAGAGGCACCAGGTATTTGGACAGAGGACTCCCCAAAGAGAAGGATACTTCCTAGGGTGCACATTATCTTATTAATTGAAATGGGGCTAAAGTGGGTGGGATGGGGTGGAGGAGACAGAGAACCATTTCTGGAGAATTAAGGAAATTAGTAGAGTACTTGTTATTACTAATATAGGATATTTGATTTGGTAATATATTGCCTGTTTTTGGTGTAATATCTTAATTGTTTTGTTTTAGTGAGGCTGTGTGAAGTTGAGCAACTAATTTAATGTCTTTGTGCCTCAATTACCTCATCTATAAAAAATAGTACCTTCTTTATAGAATTGTTGGGGGTATCAAATGAGTTAACATATGCCAGTGCCCAGAACAATGCCTGGCACAGAGCAGGAAGAATATGTCTTCACTCTTCTCATACATGTTTTCAAAGATTCACCTTATTCCCTGGCCTGTGTAAGCCCATTCCTTTCCTACAGAGAAATACATATTTTTTAAATAATGAAATGCACTGGATTCTTGATATAACTGTTCATTTAATATAGAGTAAATACCGAGTTTATTCAGGAGAATGAAAAAAATCAAAAGTAATCCAAAGGAGTCATGAGACAGGATTTTATGAACACATCACACTGATGTTTCAGTGGTCAAATATCAGTCTCATTTATTAGAGACAACATGTTTTGTGAATTTGAAATTGCCTTTCAGTTGCTTTATTCACTCATATTGATGAGTGCAATAAAAGGATGGTAAATTAAATTCTCTAGGAGATAAATTAAGTTTTAGCAATAATCTAATGGTCCAAAATTGCCTTATTTTCTGATGAGGTCACAGAATATTGTTTGATTCAAATATTAGTTAAGAGTAATATAATTTTACTTGTAGCATCCCTGGACATCACATAGTCCAACTACACAGTACAACCGATGACATGCCTTAAGCTCCACTGAGTCAATGGCTTTCTCTAGGTACAATACCCGAGGAAAGATGAAAGCCCAGGGCTTCTAACTCCCAGTCTGTTGTTCTTCCATTATATAGCAATGAATTAAATGAACTAAAGTTTATATGATGGTCTACTTACTAGTTTTTGGAAAATAATGATAACACTTATTGAAAAGTTAACTATATTCTAGGGACTGTGATAACTGATTTTGTTATTCCTTGTTATTTCTGTTAAAAATCTATGAAATAGGAGAGTTAAATGACTTAAAACAGGTGAGGTTTTCAGAAGAATTTTAACACAGTTGGCATTTAATAAATGGTAACTATTGACCATTATTCCTTGAAAATTTATTAAAAATTTTCTGAGTTCACTAAGAAGGAGAAATTGTGAAACGTACTATTAGAGGAAATCCTACATGTCTAGGGAGAGGTCCAAGGAATGGTTTTATACTAACCTATCCTTTGATGCCTCAGCTGAATAGATGATTGATTCCTCCCACCCCCGTCGAATAATGTCCTAACAATGAAAGAAGGGAAAATGAAGCAGTGTGCCTAGAAAAGTGATGATTCACACTTCCAAAGTTCTCCAAGGGGTTCTGATAAATGTGCTCAATATTAAGGAAAGTTAGAAAGATTGGATAAGCAGATGAATTGGTATTTTTTGACAGAGTTCTGAGCTGCACCTCGAAATATGAACTTCATTAATTCATTTATCAAGAAATATGTGCTCTTTGCTGAGCAACATTCTAGGCACTGAAGATGAATGTAATGTAGCCCCTTCCTTGAAAATCTCATAAGTTATATGATACAGACAGATATATATGTGATAAAATTACCGTAGCACACAAGAAATAGTAAAGTGGCCCAATTACCTTCAATCAAAGAGCTTTGGAAAGCTTCATAGAGGAGATCTGTGAGTTGGCCTGGAGAGCCATGAAGAAGATGGAAAGATATTTCCAGATAGAGAACCACAAGTAAAGGTAATTCTGTTTTTGGAAAATACTGTGTCTGCATAAAGGCCATGTTGAGAAGGGGGCTATATGACACTGGTGTGGCTGTATGGGAGTCAGGTGATGTAGGACAATTTCACATAAGGCCATGAGATGATCGGAGTTGTGTTTTAGAATAACAAGGCCATGTCAATTGGGGAGGAAGGGAGCAAGAGATGTGAGGGCCTGAAATCAAGGCATAGGTAATGAGGATGGAGAAGCTGGAGTGAGAGAGATCTCAAGCAGAATTGATGGCGGTTGGTCATCATCCATGTATGGTGTTGTCTGGTGGAGAGTGAGCAATTGAAATTGATCCTAACATTTCTGTTATTTATGAAGATAGTGGACAAGAGTAGTGGAGAAGGATCTTTTTAGGGGAAGGTGATGAATTTAACATGTGTATGTGGCTTTGCCTCTCTTCAGTACTCAAAAACTTTTTTGAATTTTTAGTTTAGTTTCAACATATATGTATCCTGTCTACCCAATGAGGTTATAAATATTGGTTGAATGAATGAGTGCATGTAGGCTAGTGATGGGATAGAAGGCTATTTATGTTAAGGGAAATTACACATTGATATATTATAGAGAAGATGTGGGTTTGAGAACTTTCTCTACATGAAAAGTCTGAGGAGAGTAAGTAGTGTTGTTTTAGGTGATAAGATAATAAATGGGAATGATGTGGATCTTTGTAGTCCAATGAGATGACTTTGTAGGGCATAATCAGGAGTCTTGAACTGATAGAAAGTAGAGAAGATGAAGTCATGGCTAGTCTGTGATGATTCTTGTGGTGACGTAGTAACATTTATTATTTGTTCTTTTCATTCAGTACTCAGCACAGGATGCCTTATCTTTCTTTGCGTATGGGTGTGTCCTCACATTTCTCAGCTGCCCAAGCAAAAGATCCAAGCTGTCTGTTGGCAGGAATTGTGGTTCACATCCTAGACACCATAAACGTTTGCTAAGATTGTTTATTTGTAGATGGAATTGCTTGAACTAGAATAATGGTGAACAGTCTTATATTAATAAACCATATTATAAAATTTTTAGTTTTGTTCAGCCCCATGAACTCTTTAAAAATTAACTTACCTCTGCAGGACTAATGAAGCATATTGTTAAAAACTACAGGCCCTGGAGACAGACTGTCTAGGGTTGAAATCTGCATGACTTTCTATTTGCATGACATGGGCAACTCATTTGAACTCTGTATGCTTTGGTTTCCTCAACTGTATGAAGGAGGTAATAGTAGTACTTATTACCTCATAGGTTTTGTGAGGAGCAAATGAATTAGTTAGTCAGCACAGTGCCTGGGACATGGCAATACTCACTAGACTTCGTGTTACTCTGGTACTCAGCTGATCGTGTCCATGACAAAAGTGGCCAAACTTTTAAAAATGGTTTCTGAACAAAAAGAGACAATGTAGAGCCAGCTTTCTAATCGATTTCACATTGTCTTTGTTCACAGTGTGTGTGGGCCACAGGCAAAGCCACATGTCGCGTAGTTCAGGACCATTTTTATGTCAGCCTGCACTGCCATTGTGACTGTCTTGTGCTCACAATACGTTTCACTTGCATTCCCATTATGTCTTGAAAAAACCAGTCCTTTAGGATAACTGGGGAAATTGAGGCTCAAAGACAATAGGTCACACCTGCCTTTTGCTGTAGAGCTTAGGATGACATTCATTCATTTCATCCTAAGCAACATTCATTAAGCACCTTTTGGGTTTCAGGCCCTGGGTATAAAAGATGAAAGATGCACCACTGCCTTTTGTTACCAGGGTCTCTACTGTACAGGATAGTCTTGCCATAATTTGGGCCCAGCAGGGCGTTACACAATGCAGATGCTCTCTCCTTCCCCCGTGTCTTTCTTTCCCCAGTGCTCCCTGCACTGGGCTGAGTCCAGTTGAGTCCTCAGCTGCAGGACTGAAGTACTGTCTTCCCCAAGGAGGGGCTACCTACTGGTGCTTGCAGACAAGTGATTAGGACAAGCTCGATGTCAACAGCTATGGTTACATTAAAGTTAACCCACCACCACCCACCTACCATACCTTTTGCTTGAAACTCACACTGCCTCTATATTCTTCTGAAAGGCTGTTTTAACTAAGCTGTGAACCAATAGATAAAACTAGGCGGTGTAAAGCCCTGGCTGCTGTGGCTCAGTGGATTGAGCGTCAGCCTGAGAGCCAAGTGTCGCTGGTTCGATTCCCACTCAGGGCACATGACTAGGTTGCACATCAGGTCCCCAGTTGGGGGCACGAGTGAGAGGCAACTACACAGTGATGTTTCTCTCCCTCTCTTTCTCCTTTCCCCTCTCTCTACAAACAAACAAACAAACAAATAAATAATGAAAAGAAACCAACAACAACAACAACAACAACAAAAACTAGGTGGTGTAGAGCCTGTGGAACTCAGATTATCTCTATTCTAGTTAATATTTAAATTCTCTGCAAGCTACACAATTCTTCCATCCTGTAATGATAGCTTAGGACTAATGAAAGCATACACAGTGTTTCTATTGGTATTTCTTAGCTATGTAGTCCCAATTTTCTATATACTTTTCATTGAGGTGATTTTGTTTAAAAGAACATATCTGTTTCAAGCTTTTAAAGAATAAATTTCTTTTGAGTTTAATGTAGAGTTAAGAGTTCATTTGGCTCCTTTTCTCTGATTAATCTCTCCTCTTTCCTTCTGATTCACAGTTTGGGGATATGGATTCCTGTCAGTGACAATTATTAATCTGGCATCTCTCCTTGGATTGATTTTGACTCCGTTGATAAAGAAATCTTATTTCCCCAAGATTTTGACCTATTTTGTGGGGCTGGCTATTGGGACTCTATTTTCAAATGCAGTCTTCCAACTAATTCCAGAGGTAAGAGTGTTAGCTATCTGTTTCTTTGAGTAATTTTTTCTTTCAAATGTTTTAGCACTTTGTACATTTTAAACCTCTATGATTCTCACAGAATTTTATGGTATGGTGTATAGTGTTTTGGATAAAAGAGAGCTGAATCACAGTGAATGAAAAGCTTGCCTCAAGCTTCAGGGAATGCCAGTGTCAGAGATAGAATTAATATTCCAGGGGGCCAGCCACCAGGATATGCTCAGACAGCTCTGGGATACCTCTGAGGACCTTAAAGATTCATTCTATCTTGCATTTGGAAAATTTCATTTCTCTACATACTTTTATTATTTATTTATTTATTTCTAAAGAGCATGCAATGTCAACTTTACTGAAGGCCTACCACAAAATTCCCTTACATATTTACTATAGCCATTGCAGACTAAAGGATAAGAGTGTGGTTGACAGATCCCCCCACTTTTTTTTGACTCTGGAAAAAGATCAGTTGAGGGCCAATGAATAAACGGCAGCTCTTGTTTCCTTTAATAAAGTGTATTATTGATCTGACATTGACTATAGCACACTATTCAGTTAATCAACAAATATTGTGTATGTTTTATTTTAAATCTATATTATGACCATGTAAGGGAGGGAGAAAGAAGAAGGAGAATAATTGAGAGGAAAGAGAGGGGAAAGAGAAAGAGACAAAGGGGCAGAAGCCACAAAGGGGAGCTGGAGAAATATAAACATATGGATAGTATTTCCCCTCATCCTCAATGTATACAAAAAAGGTCGGCAGGTGAGCCCCAAGCAAAGAGAAAAATAGTAGTTCAAGGTATTACCCTCATCTCATAATTTTTAGAAAATTATACCTAAAGCATCTTTTAGTTTTCACAGTTATATGTGAAATTGGGGGCATAACTTTTTAGAGCCATAGATTTATTATTGTTGTTGTTATTATTATATCTAGAAAGAAACTAGGAAGGTCATCTCAGCTGTAGAGATGAAAAAAATTCAGGGGGATTGCATGACTTGATTATAGTCATACAATGAGCTACTAACAAAACTAGGATGACAGCAAAGATTTTCTGATTTAAAAATTTTATATGTAATATTATACATGTAACATTAATATAACATTATATTATATGTGTATATGTTAACTCAGCTGATTTGTGGGTTAAATTAAATTTTTAAAAACCAATATAGTGTGTGTACTGGAGATTCACATTTATGATTTTGAGGTTTTCCATTTTATTGAAAATGTAGTGGTACATAAAAAATTTCTTAGGAAAATAAGAAATTTCCTCAACAGCACTAGTGGATTTTCTTTTGCCTGTCTGTGAAAATTAAGGGATCTTGGATGTGATCACAGAATTATATAAGTGCTAACTAAAGAATCTGTCTTTGTAATATTACCTTAAATTTCCATAGATAGTTATTTCTTTTTCTTGGAAAAAGTCTTGTTACTTCATTTTATTTTCATAACCTCTGTGATACATATATAAAGTAGGTATTTTTGTGCCATTTTTTTTTCTCCAGATAAAAAGCATAGTGAAGTCGCTTAAATGAAGATGGGGCTGTAAGCTCTCTCTACCCAGAGACAGACACAGAACAAAAATCTGGGCACCCTTTCTTCTAGGTTGCTGTTCAGAGGGAAGATTTACAATGTCTAGAATGCTGTAAAGCTTTCTCCTCTTATTTTGTTTATTTTAAGTTTTGTTTCTTGTCTGTTAGGAATGTCTTTACTCTTTATAATTTCAAACTCCAGCTATTATCATATGTCCTCTAAACAATGAATTCTCATTCTCATCATTGTGTGTGTGTGTGTGTGTGTGTGTGTGTGTGTGTATGTGCACAAAGACCTGGTATCTTAAATCTTCTCTTGTTTATTCTTGGGCCCCATTTTTCACTTACTTAATCTCTTTAGGACTTAACAGGATCCACTAGGTTCAAGAGAATCTCTCTTGGGCAAACAGTAATCCAAGTGGCTTGCCATTTTGCTTTAAAAATCTGACTCTGGATATGATAGACAAATATATTACTTTTAGAGAAAGTAAATAGTCTCATTTATCTTCATTACTTAGATCTAATATTATCTTACAAATGTGGCATTCACTGCTGCTTCTTTACTACTAAAGTTTCCTCTTTCAAGGTCTTTATTGCTGTAGGTGTTATAGTTCAGTAACAATAAGATCCTCGGAGTTTCGTTTACCAGGTATCCTCTGGTTAGGAGATTTCTAAGACATCTTTTACATTTGGCTTACTGGAATTTCAGAGTTTTTGTTTTGTAATTTTGGCAGGTAAGTTCCCAATATTACCTGGATATGAAGATGGATGTAGAACTTCAGTGAAAATTGGATATGGAGAGATTTTAGTATTATTTTCTAGAAATAAAGTTATATTACTTGAATTTCCTTTTTCTTTTTCTCTCCAGGCATTTGGATTTGATCCCAAAATTGACAACTATGTTGAGAAGGCAGTTGCTGTGTTTGGTGGCTTTTACCTGCTTTTTTTTTTTGAAAGAATACTTAAGATGTTATTAAAGACATATGGTCAGGTAAATGGACTTTATTTAAAGCTTTTGATATTTTACTTGCCAAAGGTACTTTATATGGGCAAATAAAGGAAGGAATTTTATTTTTAGAATTCCATGAATTGTTCATATGTTAGATTTGTGAATCCAAGGACAAAGAAAAGAGTCAATACATTAAGTATAAGGGAAACACTTGATTTATATTGTAGAATTTGGAGTAAGTCCTAACAACTTAACATTGAGTAACAGATGTATTTCATTCATATTCAACAAAATAAGAAGTTATATGTACCCTGACATGAATAAACATAAACAATAGATAATAAATGAGGATGCATTTAAAGGGAGAAAAATTTATAAATCTAAAATGATTAGAGTACACACAGAATAGGCATAATGTTTTTCTCATAGATAAAAAGCACTAAACTCTGTTTTACTTGTCTGTAGGAGTCATCTTTTTCCTTCTTATAACCTCTTTTTGCTTTTTTAATTTTTCCATGTAGAATGATCATACCCACTTTAGTAATAATGACTTTGGTCCTTCTCAAGAAAAAACTCCTCAACCCAAAACGTTACCTGCCATCAATGGTGTGACATGCTATGCAAACACAGCTGTCACAGAGCCTAATGGACACATCCATTTTGATAATGTCAGTGTGGTCTCTCTACAGGTATGGTAATTCCATTTTTTTACTAACTTGATACGCTACACTATCTGAGGATTGCCAAGTCAGTATTTTGTACACTTAAATGGGTCAGACTTACTTCTATATACGTGGGAAAAGTTAAATGTAAATCTGCATTTTTTTCTACTTTTTCTCTCTATGTTTACTCTAACCAAGTAAGTTAAGCAAGAAATTGTGGGTTACTGTATCTGACGCCTTACTATTCTCTGAGGGTGTTTAAACTATTAAGAGTCATTTAGATTTATACAATTATATGTAGCAAAATTAATCAGAGCACCTCCCTTCTTTTGCAATTCTTTCATAATCCAACACCAAATAATTCCTTTGAGTGATTTTTAAAATGTAAAAAAAGAAGAAGATTTGTAAGCTATCAAAATTACATTTCTTAATTAACTGACTTAGAATTGTACTCCCATTTTCTAAATACTGTTAACAGGCATCATTGCTTGAACAAGTACTATCTGCCAGGTTACATGCTAGGCACTTAACTACTTTATCTCATTTACTTTTTATAACAACTATTCCAAGTAGGGTTTGTTTTCTTAGTACTAGAAATATTTCAGTTTCTTCCTCGCTTTTGTCAATTCTTGCTTCCTCATTCTGCACTGGTTGACTGTTTTTTTCTTCCTTATGTTCCAAATCATTGATTTGAACCCCGGTTTCCTTCCCTTCACCATTGGTTTTGTGTGGATTTTCCTTCATTTCACTTAGCATAGCCTTCACTTCTTCTCTTATGTGTTTGCCATACTTAAGCATATCTGTCAAGCCTGTGAGCATCTTTATCACCAGTGTTTTGAATTCTTCATCTGTTAAGTTGTGTATCTCCTCATCTGTTAGGTTGGCTATCTCCTTGTCACTTAGTTCTCCCACTGGAACCTTTTGGGCCATACTCCTCTGTCTTGTCATCTTGACAGGCTCCTGTGTTTGTTTGCCTCTGCATCCCAGGAAGAACTGTTGTTCCTATTATGTTGTGAGGGGTGGAGCCTTAGGGATTCGTCAATACAGGGCAACCTGTTTCACCACGTTGTGGTGCTGTATGTGGGGCAGGGGTCCGAGAGGGGACAATGCCGCCTGCCCAGCACTCGCCCCTTTTCCAGTCACCTCTCCCACTTCCACACTGGACTGGCACCCCTCTAGCTGCTGCGCTGGCTGTCGTTCCCAGAGTGGGTGGGTCTGTGGATGTTCTAGGACCATGGGGGTCCTTTAAACAAGCAGACTCTGCTGGGAGACTGGCAGTTTCTGTCTCCACCCCAACCCCCACTGGTCTGCACAGTCAGAAGCAATGAGGCTTGATTTTCCTTGGTGCTGGGACTGTGAGCTGCGAGGTCCGGTGAGGAGCTGGGAATGCTTCTCAGGTGTCCCTCCTGACTTTTTAAAACGTGTGACTGCTCTTTCTGTCGGTCTGCCGCTGCCGCCACTGCTGCTGCCACCACACCGCATCCTCTCTACTCTAGCTCCGCCCCTCCTACCTGTCTGGATTAGTATTTCTTCTTTATATCTTTGTTTGCTGGACTTCCATGCAGTTTGATTTTTAGGAACTTCTGGTTGCTTCTAGTTTTGAGGTAGTTGTATTCCTTCTTGTTGTGGAGGCAGATGTAGCATGTCTGCCTCAAATATTTTCTAATATTTTACATGATACAAGTAATTTAACTCAGGTGATCCAATTACAATAATTGAACATGAGATGTAAAAATTATGGTTAATTTCTGAGTCCAAGTATTGCCTTAAGATTTTCTTTTATGATTGCTGTTGCTATTGCTTCAACACAATGAAGTTTTTCCAAATTGAAAAAAAATATGAAACTATCTACAAGTACTTACAAAAAGTAGTCTGATTAGACATTGCTGTCAATAGAACACAAATTGTGTGACAATTTAGATTATAACAGCATGGTTCTTGATTTTGCTAAAATGTAGGAAGAACAAAAATATTGTTGCAGAAGATTAAAATGTGTGACTTAGGGATGTCACTATTAATAGTAATTTAAACAATTCTGGTTCATCACAAAATGCTCAGATATACAATCATATTTACATTTAGTTGCCTATGGTATTTTTTATATTCAATCATATAAAATTATAGCTTAAAACACATTTGTAAAAAATTTTGTTGCCATGCAAGCATAGTATAAGGATAGAAAATATTTTATTGAACAGTTTGTTAACTGGACTATAACTTCCAAATGTTTCTACAAATAATCTGAAACTTCCATAGAACCCAAGCTGCAGACCCAATGAATGTTAGGCACTGCAATCCATGTGGGGCATGGTACACACATGCAGGAACATGCACATTTTCAGGAACAGTGGAGGTAATGAGGGGTGGTAAATAAGAAGGCAGTTATGAGGGAGGAAGGGAGCACAGTTACTCAGTTATTGCCACTAAGTAATATTTCACATCTCAACCTATGACACCTGCTGCTTTTTCCATTCTTTCTATGACTTATTGCTGTATAGTCATTAGGAGAAGTGATTTCAGTATCTGTGCAGCCGGTGGTGTCTTTTCCCTGAATCTACAGCTTTGGAAGGACGGTTTATTGGTGGTTTTCTTAAAAATGTTTTTTCAATTACTGTTTACATTCAATATTATTTTGTATTAGTTTCAGGTGTGCAGCACAGTGGTGAGACAATCATATACTTTACAGAGTGTTCCCCTGATATTTCATGTACCCACCTGGCACCATACATAGTTAATACAATATTTTCACTATATTTCCTCTGCTGTACTCTGCATCTCTGTGACTATTTTGTAACTACCAATTTGTGCTTCTTAATTCCTTCACCTTTTTACCCCACTCCCAACTGTATCTATGAGTCTGTTTCTATTTCATTTGTTCATTTATTTTGTTCTTTGTATTCCACATATAAGTATTTATTAGTTATTTCCTTAGGAATGTTAGATATTTCGGGGAGTGTTTCAGCTCTTCAAGCCCACTAGAGGGCGGGCCTACCTCATTTCTCCTGGCCTCTGTAATCTGTCTCATTTTCTAAATGAAAACCTCTTGTGCTTCCATTTAAGAATAGATGCAAATAAATATAAAGTGATGTAAACCACCTATTTTCCCTAATAGAAGAAAAATTATATCAATCATTTTAAGAAATTGACCATTGTAAATTTTATGTTTAAAATTGAGGTGCAACGAAGTGGAATTTAGCTACAAAGTATGGTGATGTTTGGAAGACATAGCTGACTGGAAGTGATAGTGATACTCTACAAATATAAAGATAACATTTTTGATGTTCTTGAGTCTCTTAATTCATTCATCAAATATTTACAGAGCATATAATGTGTACTTGGCACTATGCTAAGTACTGGGAATGTATTAATGGGACAGAACAGACAAACTTCTGGCTCTTCCATAATATAAATGAAATATTATATAATATTATACTGAAAAGTGTAAAGCACTTTTTTAAAAGTATGAGATACAAAAAACTGATCAGAAGCCCTGTGTATATGTGTGAGGCTTGTGATTCAGTCTTTTCTCTTGGGTGGTTGTTTTATTTTTTTTTTATTCTTGCCTACAGCTGGGAACAGTGGCAGTATTCCTGGCTGCCCATATGGGGATGTAGGGGGCAAGGAGAGGGGGCTGGAACAGCATGGATATCTGACTTCAGCACTGTACTTCACTTCCCCATTCATTTGTGCTTTCTGTCCTTGAATTGAGGATCTGTCTGGCTCAATGTCCCCAAAAGGTAAATCTCTAATTACCATTTGGGATGTTTGCCTTGCTGCATTGTCTTGCGAGCAGGGTCTGGGATTCTAATTGTTTCCTAAATAAGTTTATAAGTAATTCCCTTATTTTTAGTTTTACTCTTTACCTGCCAACTTCAGAGGGACTTGGTACCTTCAATCCCTCAATGTTTTGGGGGTTCTGAGCCAGCATCACTTTGCTTCTTGTTGAATTTTTTCCTCTGTGAAGTCAGTTAAAACTCACCCTTCTGTTTTTATCTTCTAAAATATATATCTCAGTGCTGTCATTTCATCGTCCATTTCTTCTGTCCTTGTGACTTTATGGCTTTCTTATTCTTTTATTTCATGGAGTTTCAGGAGGGACTAGAGAAAAATATGCATGTCTAGCTTGCCATATTTCACCAAAAAGCTGTTTATTATTTTAAATCACATAGATTTTTAACATCACAAGATCTAAAAACAAAAATCAGTTATTTTCTGGTATGTAGTTACTTTAACAATTAGTTAAAATTGAAAACTATACAGGTAATAAAATTATATAAGAAGTGGTTTTCGTTGGTTTTGATTGACTACTGCTCACAGAAAAACTGGTTTAATTAGAAACAGACGGTGTTCCTAGACAATCAGAAGGAGGAATTCTGGGTACAGCTTGGTTGGCAGTGAAATTTGCTCTCACCAGATCCACTGCTGTGCTTCCTTGCTTGTTACAGGCCATTTTATCTGGCTCTGGTCTGCATGTTGCGAAAGTCATAAAATTTAGTACTTGAGTCCACTTGAATTAGCCCACACTTCATGGATTTTAGCTGTACAATATTTTCAAGAATAATTTTTCTAAAAATTTTTATTATTCCCCCAAATTCTTCCTTCTCCCTTTTCCTCCTCTAATGAAGAGACTGAGATCATTATTTGGAATCAAGCCTTTGCTGTCTCACCTCATCTGTTACTTCTTGCAAACCTGCTCTCTGCCCTCATCTGCTCTCCACCTTCCCTTTTGTCAGAACTTGCATCCTTCCTCTCTTTTAAGGCCAGTTCCTCCAAATGAGCTCATCTTTCCCATGGCCTCTTTTGGTTTTTCTTTATTTTTTCTGAATCTCTCCTTCTCCCCATGTCTACAAACATGCTCTAGCCTTTTCTACCTTATTCTTTTTTTCTGGACTCTATAATCTCCAAGATTTCTCAAACTTTCTCCTTCCCTACACTCTTTATGGTCCAACTTTCCAAAGACTGGCTAATCCTGAAATAAGACTATGTGTCAGACATTGTTTTAATTGCTCTGCATATATTAACTCATTTACTCCTATCATACAGCCCTGTGAGGTAAGCACAGTTATTATTTCCATCTTAAAGATATGGAAGCTAATGTATAGAGAAGTTAAGTAATTTAGCCAAGATCACCCACGTACAGAGTTAAGATTTAAACTCATCCTGGTTCCAAGGTCCATGTGGTTAAACATTACCCTGCAATACACTGCCTATTATTTCCACTCACTGACTAGTCTTTACATGCTTTCTCCTCTTCATCATGTCCTCCAATATTAAATGTGTATAATTTTTTAAAACCTACCTATTTTCTAGAATGATACAAGTGATTTTTCTAAGCAGCATACTATATTCTTAGCACTCATTATTTTTTTTCTGACTCATTCCTGTAGTATAGAACATACTTGTCTGTCTATTATTGACTAAATACCAGGAATTTAAAGGCAGATTTGTCACAGAAAGCCACTTCCTCCCTCTTGGAATTGCTCATTAGCTGGTTTCTGTGATGCAGTGCTGTCCTCCCACTGCCATTTTAGCTTTCTTGGTGCTTGCTCTGAATCTCCTTGCCATTTTTTTTTTTCTTGTTCTTTTTCTTTTTCTTTGCTGGGCTGGTGGGTATAGAGGAGGTAGGAAGGGCTTCGGAGTTCACATTTCGGTAATAAAATATTTGTTGTGTGACTTGGGGAAAATTAATGAACATCTCCTCACCTTTGCTCATCTGTTAAATGACAAGGAAAAAAGTCTTTAAATTAATGAATTTATGTGAAAATTAAATAACTTGTTATGGGTCAACTAACAATGTGTCTGAACCATTGTATGTATAAGATAACTATATATTTCCCTCCCTCTTCTGTTCACCAATATTTTTCTCTTTTCTTAGTTTTTTAATCACAGTAATCTATCAAATCCTGTCACTTTAACTTTCATTACTCTGGGAATAACTTCTAAATCAACATGCTTAATTACTTACAGATCATTATTTAGAAGAAGGCTTTTTGTACTAAATCGTAAAGGCTTTTGACTCTATTTGTATTTTTCTTCTGGAAAAGAGAAACACAATGAGAGGATAAAACATATAGAATTTCATGCATTCTCATCTCCATTATTTATCTTTTTTACAATTTGAGTACTTTTCCTAGGTTTGATTCTTAAAACTTAAAGGCCATTTGGTAATAAAAATCTTCTGAGCATAAATACTTGCAAGCCTGCCAATGATCTCTGTCAGACAGACTAAGAGAACTAGAAAGATTTACTCCCAATTAATGGAATGAAAATTTAAAGTCTAATTTAATTTGCCATTTGAATGATATCGTCAGTTTTTGCCCCACAGATTCTCTAACGCAGTTGTTCAGCTATGCACTTGGAAGCCCAGTCATATCTGTCACACTTTGATACATCTGGTTCATTTTAGGAAAGGGCATTAAAATAATAACACTTCAATTATGAATGAAAGACATTTGATTGTCATATTATTGAAATAATTGGGGTGCATGTAACCTCTTAATGTTGAACTAAAGGTTGTAGTTAGTGCCATTAATTTTTAAACCTGGGTATAGAAATTTACATAGATTATTATAAAGATGAAAAATATAGTGATACAAATGTAAAAATCATAATTTGAAAGACAAGATAGAACACCAGTGGATAAAGACACAGCACTAAAGATAGTACATGCAATCTAAATAAGTTATAATTAAAATGGAGAGGTTTGAAGTAGTCAAAGCAACTTCCAAAAAAGGGAAATCCTCCATTAAGAACTACTTTTGCTTTCCCAGATGAACCCTGTAACAGGTATGTAAGTTTGGCAAAAGTATTTTAGTTGATACCCCATGTGAGGAGGGACCTAGGGTTATCTGTTGTTACTCCTTAAATTAGCCAATCACTTGGCCAGCCGGGACATTTCTGATCTTATGTAGTGAAGCTGGTGGCTTTGCCATTGACAAGAGAACTTTATAAAGAAAGAACGTCTTTACTACCAATTAGTAGGCTATCTGGGAGAATCAAAAATGATAATGTTTATAAAAGTGCTTTGAAAGATACCCAAATCTGTACTATTTAATCTGTTAAGGGTCAGTTAGGGACTGCTACGATATCCTAATGAAAAGGGATCACTTTCATTAACTGTCTGGTAAACATTTAAATGTTTAATATTTTTGCGGAGTTTATAATTTTAAGTCATTGATATGTACTTTCAGGACCATGCAAACATAATTGAAATGTTACTAAATTTGACTTCTGGATATAACTTCTAGACTTTTAGGGTTTTCTTTTCCTTCTGCATATAGCCCTCTCCTCAATCTAATTTCTGTTGAATAAATGAATATCTTGAAATAAAAAATAAAGAAGAAACATTTAAAGACAAGACATTCTAAGAGATATCCTCTCAGTTTCCCTAGAAACTGAAGTGAAATCTTGACCATTTCCTATCCCACATATTGCTTGTCAAAGAACCTTTGAAGAGGTCCCAAAATGGCAATGGACTAGGTAGTAGTGTTACCTGCTTGCTCCCATTGTGGAAAGGCTTGGAGTACAAACATGGAGATGAGTGAGTGAGTGCGGATTTCGGATAGTGTGAACAGGAAAGGAAGTGTGGGAGCGGAGTGGAAAGGGCAGAAGGCTCGCCCGCGCTCTCAAGGGGAGTCGCTGGGCCCCGCAGCCCTGTCGCTGGTCCCCCCAGCCCAGTGATGCTGCTGCACCGCACCCCAAAGGGGAAGCTGTAGAGTGGCTCATTGGCTGGTATCTGCTTGGAAACTGCCGCTTGCCATAGGCACTGGGACCAGCGGAATCCCAGAAGGAGACAATGGGAAGGTTTCCTTGAAATAGCCGGAAGTGCGGGAGGACAGTGAGTGGCCTGGACTGTGGGAAGCTGTATGAACTGATTCTAGGTGGGGACCCCCATGGGCTGGAAAATCTGGGCTGGCAACCCTGTGCCCCAGGCACATGCATCATGGCACCACTAAACAAAAAGGAGCAGAACTAAGCCGAGGAGAAGGACCCATACAGGAGAGCTGTGGTGGAAATGCAGACTCAGTGGGGACCCCAGGCAGGCAAGCAGTGCGCACAGGCGAACAGTGAGACACTGCCAGCCAGGGATGGATGCAGCTGGTGCTGTGGCTTGGAGCACAGAGACTTCTTGGGAGCAGGAGTGAAGACAGGACCCAAGGCAGGGACTAGGGACATGCGCACTGGTTTGCCAGTAAAACAACATTGCTAGAGAAGCCTGAGGATTGCTGGAGGGTGCCGCAGGACAAGTGGGGGAGAGACCCAACTCAGTGTGGCTCACAGCAGAAAGTAGCAGCAGGCCCATGAGTGAGAGAAAAGCAGCCACAGAAACCAGACAGATCTCCTCACAGCCAGCCAGCCAGAAAAGATTTGAAACTCATGGAATTTTGACCAGGTGTGGATCCAGAAAAAAAAAACTGCACAAAGGGTGAATTGACTAAAAACTCTTTCTTTTTTTCTTTTTTCTTTTTGTCTTCTCTTTTATTTCTCTTCCCTTTTGTTTTCTTCCCCTTTTACTCTTCCTATTTATTTTATTGTATTTTTTCTTTCTTTTTTAACTCTTTCTTTAATCTGTTTCCTACCTTCTCTCCCTCCTATCCTTCTTCTTTAATTTTTGTTTGTTAGTTTGTTTGTCTGTTTTGTTTAGCCTCCGTTTCACACTAAACATATAGCATATAACTGCTATTTAAACCTAATACTATACACTTCCACTTTTCACTTTATTCTTCATTCTTCCCTCTCTTTTTTAACGTACAATGTAAATATTACTTACTGTCTCACATAGCCTTGACCCTACTTGCTACTATTATTATTCTATCATCTCCCCTCTCAAAAATCATCTTTCTTTCATTTAAAACAACTCTTATCTGTTTCTCCTATAGTGTAATAGTCTTAACCTCTCTACATTTATATTAATACTGGTTCATTTGCTGCCGATAGTGGGATTGTGGGTGGGGGATATTTTTGAGGGCATGGGTTTCTTGCCTGTGTTGTGTGTTTATGTTTTAACAGCATCTCCACAAAAGAACTCAAGACAAGGTGGGCAGAGTGACCCTCAATCAACTAGCCAGAGGGAAGGATCCACCAAAGAGTAACTGAAATACAACCAGACAACATAAACAAATGGCATAAAGGGCATCCCAAGAGCGTCAGGTTCAGGAGATCAAAGAGACTGCACCACTGAATCCCCCAGGTCTTCTATAAAGAATTTCACACCACAAAGGTGGGAAATCAAAGCAGACAAATCTAATAAACAAAAACAAACAAAAAGAATCCAACATGGGAAGACACAGAAACAACCTCCCAATGAAAGGAATCACCAGAAAGAGAGATAGATGGAATAGACATAAGCCAACTATCAGACATGGAATTCAAAAGAATGGTGATAAAGAAGCTCTATGTACTTGACAATCTCAAAGAAAACTACAACAAACTCCAGGGAGATTACAAGGAATTCCACGGAAAGTACAAAGAATTTCAGGGAAGCTACAAGGAACTTACAGAGAACTACACCAGCATAAAAAATGACATAGAAACTACTAACACGAACCAGGGAGAAATGAAGAATACAATTTATGAATTGAAGAACACAGTAGAATCAATCAAAAGCAGGCTAAACGAAGCAGAGGATCAGATCAGTAAGTTGGAGGACAATATAGAAAAAAATTCCCAGACAATACAACAAAATGAAAAAAGATTGAAAAAGAAAGAAGATAGTTTAAGAGAACTGCAGGACAACATGAGACTAAACAACATTAGAATCATAGGGATACAAGAAGGAGAAGAGGAGGAGCAAGGGATAGAAGACCTGTTTGAAAAAGTAATGACAGAAAATTTTCCTAACCTGTTGAGAGAAAAAGTCATGCAAGTCCAGGAAGCACAGAGGGGCCCAATGAAGATGAACTCTCAAAGAGGCCCACTCCAAGGCACATCATAATTAAAATGGCAACATTCAAAGACAAAGTGAGAATCCTAAAAGCAGCAAGAGAAAAACAGCAAATAACACACAAGGGAGCTCTGAGAAAGCTATCAACCAATTTCTCAACAGAAACACTACAAGCCAGAAGGGAATGGTCGAAAATATTTCAAGCAATGAAAAACAAAAGCCTACAACCAAAACTACTCTACCCAGCAAGGCTCTCATTCAAAATGGAAAGTGAAATAAGGAGTTTCTCAGACAAAGGAAGACTAAAAGAATACATCTCCACCAAACCAGCACTGTAGAGATGCTAAAGGGAATGCTGTAAGAAAAAGAAGAAAAAGAGAGATGGAGAGGAACACAGGTACAAAGGGAAATGAATAAATACCTGTCAGTAATAACCTTAAATGAAAATGGATTAAATGCTCCAATTAAAAGACATAGAGTAGCAGAATGAATATGAAAACATGACCCACATATGTGCTGTCTACAAGAAACACACTTCAAAATAAAAGATTTACACAGACTGAAAGTGAAGGGATGGAAAAAGTATTGCAAGCAAACAGACATGAAAAAAAAGCTGGGGTAGCAGTCCTCATAGCAGACAAAATGGGTTTCAAAGCAAGGGCAATAAAAAGAGACAAAGAAGGACATTTCATAATACTTAAAGGAACAATCCATCAAGAAGATATAACACTGATAAACATATATGCACCCAACATAGGAGCACCCAAATACATAAAGCAAAACTAGAAGACCACAAGAAGCATATTAACAACAACACACTCATAGTAGGTGACTTCAACACTCCATTATCAACAATAGATAGATCATCGAAGCAAAGAAACACCAAGGATATACAGGCATTGAACAACACACTAAACCACATGGACTTAATCGATATATATAGAACTTTCCACCCGAAAGAAGCAAAATAGACATTCTTTTCAAATGCATATGGGACATTTTCAAAGATAGACCACATGATAGGACACAAAACAAGCCTCAACAAATTCAAGAAAATTGAAATTGTATCAAGCATCTTTTCAGACCATAATGCCTTGAAACTAGAAATCAACCTCAAGAGAAAAAATCAAAGACATCCAAATGCATGGAGAATGAATAACATGATATTAAATAATGAATGGGTTAACAATGACATCAGGGAAGAAATCAAAAATTTTCTGGACACTAATGATAATGAACACATAACAGCCCCAAACCTATGGGACACAGCAAAACAAGTTGAGAGGAAAGTTCATAGCAATACAGGCCTACCTTAAAATGATAGAAGAATCTCAAATAAAAAAATCTAACCCTACAGCTACAAGAACTAGAACAACAACAACAAACAGAACCCAGGGCTAGTAGAAGGAAGGAAATGAAGATTAGAGCAGAATTAAATGACATAGAGACTAAACAAACAATTCAAAAGATCAACAAAAGTAGGAGTTGGTTCTTAAAAAAAATAAACAAAATCGACAAGCCTCTAACCAGGCTCATCAAGAAAAAAAGAGAGAAGACCCAAATAAACAAAATCAGAAATGAAAGAGGAGAAATCATGACTGATACCACAGAAATTCAAATGATTGTAAGAAATTAATGCAAACAACCATATGGCAAGAAATTTGGCAACCTAGATGAAATGGACAAATTTCTAGAAACGTATAATCTTCTAAAACTGAATCAAGAAGAAGAAAACCCGAACAGACCAATAACAAAGAATGAAATTGAAACCGTAATCAAAAATCTCCTGACAAACAAAAGTCCTGGACTGGATGGCTTCACGGGTGAATTTTACAAAACATGTAGGGAAGAACTAACTCCTACCTTTCTCAAACTATTCCAAAAAATTCAAGAAGAGGGAAAAATCCCAATATCGTTCTATGAAGCCAGTATTACCCTAATTCCAAAAGAAGGTCAAGACACAACAAAGAAAGAAAACTGCAGGCCAATATCACTGATGAACATAGATGCTAAAAATCCTCAACAAAATATTGGCAAACCAGATCCAGCAACACATTACAAAGATCATACACCACAATCAAGTGGGATTCATCCCAGGGATGCAAGGATGGTTTAATATTCGCAAATCAATAAATATAATACACCACCTAAACAAAATTAAAGACAAAAATCACATGATCGTATCAATAGATGCAGAAAAATCATTTGATAAAATGCAACACCCATTTATGATGAGAACACTCAGCAAAATGAGAATAAAGGGAGCATACCTCAACATAATTAAGGCTATATATGAGACCTGAAGCCAATATCATACTCAATGGACAAAAACTGAAAGCATTCCCCCTGAAATCAGGAACAAGACAAAGATGTCCATTCTCTCCACTCCTATTCAACATAGTGTTGGAAGTCCTAGCCACAGCAATCAGACAAGAAAAAGAAATAAAAGGCATCCATATTGGGAAAAAGGAAGTAAAACTATCATTATTTGCAGATGACATGATAGTATACATAGAAAACCCTATAGACTCCACTAAAAAACTACTCCACATAATAAACAAATATGGCAAAATAGCAGGGTACAAAATAAATATAGAGAAATATAAGGCATTTCTGTACACCATCAATAAAATATCAGAGATAGAAACTAAAAAAAAAAAAAAATCCCACTTACTAAAGCAACAAGAAAAATAATGTATCCATGAATAAACTTAACCAAAGAGATGAAAGACCTGTACTCAGAAATCTACGTAACACTGAAGAAAGAAATTAAGGAAGGTACAAATAAATGGAAGCAAATACCATGTTCATGAATGGGAAGAATCAACATCATTAAAATGTCCATACTACCCAAAACAATTTAGAGATTCAACACAATCCCTATTAAAATACCAATGACATATTTTACAGACCTAGAACAAATACTTCAAAAATTTATATGGAACCAAAAAAGATCCTGAATAGCCAAAGCAATCCTGAGACAGAAGGACACAGCAGGAGGAATTGCAATACCAGACATCAAACTATACTACAAAGCCACTGTGATCAAAACAGTCTGGTCCTGGCATAAGAACAGACATATAGATCAATGGAACAGAATAGAGAGCCCAAAAATAAACCCAGGCCTATATGGTAAACTAATATTTGACAAAGCAGGAAGGAGCATAAAATGGAGTGAGAAGAGCCTCTTCAACAAATGGTGCTGGGAGAACTGGACAGGGACATGCAAAAAAATGAAACTAGACCACCAACTTACACCACACACCAGAATAAACTCAAGATGGATCAAAGACTTAAAAGTAAGATGTGACACCATAAAAACCCTAGAGGAAAACATAGGCAGGAAAATTTCAGATATCCCACGTAGCAATATTTTCACCGATACATCTCCTAAGGCAAGGGAAATAAAGGAAAAAATAAACAAATGGGACTACATCAAACTAAAGAGCTTCTGCTCAACAAAAGAAAACATTAGCAAGATGAAAAGGAAACCAACCATATGGGAAAACATATTTGCCAATGATATCTCAGACAAGGGACTAATCTCCAAAATATATAAAGAACTTACACATCTCAACACCAAGAAGACAGACAACCCAATTAAAAAATGAGCAAAAGACCTGAACAAACACTTCTCCAAGGAGGATATGCAGAGGGTCCATAGGCATATGAAAGAATGCTCAACATCACTAGCCATCAGAGAGATGCAAATAAAAACCACAATGAGATACCACTTTACACCTGTCAGAATGGCCATCATCAACAAATCAACAAACAACAAGTGCTGGCAAGGATGTGGAGAAACAGGAACCCTACTGCACTGTTGGTGGGAATGCAGACTGTTGCAGCCACTATGGAAAACAGTATGGAATTACCTCAGAAAAAATAAAAATGGAACTGCCTTTTGAACCAGTGATTCCACTACTAGGATTATACCCAAAAAGTCCTGAAGCCCCAATTCAAAAGAACTTATCCATCCCTATGTTCATAGCAGCGCTGTTTACAATAGCTAAGTGCTGGAAACAGCCTAAGTGCCCATCTGTAGATGAGTGGATTAAGAAATCGTGGTACATTTACACAATGGAATATTATGCAGCAGAAAGAAAGAAGGAGCTCTTGCCATTTGTGACAACATGGATGGAACTAGAGAGAATTATGCTTAGTGAAATAAGCCAGGCAAAGAAAGAAAAATAACATATGATATCACCTAATACAGGAACCCGAAGAACATAAACAAACGAACTAAATAGGACAAAGAGCAGAATAGCAGTCAATAGGGGGGAGGGGGGAGGGAGAAGGGGGATAAGTAAGGGAAGGGTTTAGTCAAGGAACGTGTATAAATGACTCATGAACATGGACAACAAGGGGGATATGATTGTGGGAGAAGAGGTGGGCTGGGTGGAGGGGAGCAATGTGCGAAAAATGGGACAACTGTAATTGAAAAACAATAAAAAAATAGAAAAAAAGAAAAAGAAAAAAAGAACCTCTGAAAGTCCACACACAGAGCCCTACTCACAGTGGAAAAAACCTTTTGTGAAACATCAGGATAACCTACCAAAAACTTCTCAGTTTCCAACTTGATTTGAGTACTTCTATTCCTATTTCATTCATTTTAACTTGTGATCTTACTACTACTTGTTTATCCATTTTCTCTGACGATCATGATTGTTTTCTTTCCAGCTTTATGCTGTCACAATGCTACAGTGCACATTCTTATCCATGGCTCCTCATGCCTGTGCTTGAGAGTTTGTCTGGGGCCAAGGTGGGTGCTAATGGCATTTCTAGCAGAACAATTCTTTGTGTGAAAGTTTCCTGTGCATTGTGGTCTATTAAGCATTTCTGGCTCCCAGGGTACTATTTGTCAGCAGCAGCACTCCAGTCATTAATGACAACCAAAAAACGGCCCCATTACCCTCCCATTTCTAAGTGCCTGAGGGTGACATTTAGATAGTTTCAGATTCGGAACCATTGATCTTTTCTCAACTGGATTTTTGTGAGACAAGTAAGCCCCACAGAAAACAATGTAAGTGACTATTTTCTCTTACTTTTTAAGGATGGTACAAATAGATAATGCATTCTATGTGCACAAGAGACTCATTAGTTTACAGCGTATAATGGATATCTTAAGGCATTAAGACTTAATGGTGCTACTGAACCTGTGAGAATGGTTGCGCTATATAGCTAGAAAAGTCATAGAGACTGCACATATATGATTATACTGAATATCCACAAATTGCACTCCATTTTCTATGTTTATTCACACTTTCACCAACAGCAGAATAGATTCACATTATCTCCACATATGTGACAATACTTGAAAATTTCAGACTTTCAAAAATTTATTGCCATTTTAATGTTTGAAATAGCATCTTTTTGTGATTTGTCTTTGCCTATTTCTGATTACTAGCATACTTTAGTATCTCTATATTAATTCTTTTCATATATTTTTAATTGTCTTTTAAATTGATTTGTATTAAAGGAAAATCATTCTGACACTTGTTAAAATGGTAAAGAAGACTTTCATCAAGACTGTAACAATATGGGTTGACTCTTTAGAGGACACAGATTAGAGTTAACTCAGGATACAGCAAGACTGTTTAGGATTTATAGTTAGTAAGCAGAATAAGGAGGTCAGTGGATAAAAAAATTACTAAGAAGAGACATCAAGTTTAGGGGGTATTCTTGCTAAATTAACTTAATAAGATTATTGCTGAAGGCATGCCAGGATGATCAGATATCAAGGATAAGGAGATTCTTACTAAAGTGCCTTAGCAGGATTCTTGCTATCACTGGAATCTGAAGGGGTGGATGTAGGCACCAAGACTGAGATGTAGAGGAGAGGAAAGCTCAGAGGAGCCTGTCTGGAGTTTGGTCAAGCAGAATCCTTGTCATTTGTAGGAGTTTTTTTATATATTCTGGATCCTAATATTTTCTTAGTAAATGGACTGAAATATATTTTTAGAGTTGGTGACTTCTCTTTTCACTTAGTTTTTAATATATTTTGTTTTTAAAAAGTTTTGATTTTAATGTAGACTATATATAGACAATATAGCAATATCTTTCTTCAGGCTTTCTACTCTCTGACAGTTAAGAAACCTCTCCTTTGCCAAAGTAAAGAAGATAGTCTTCCATTTTTTTAACAGAATTTAAAGTTTTAACTTCCCACGTGGAATTATTTTTAAATACGATATAAGAAAAAGATCAAGGCTTTATTTTTTTCCTGCATAGATAAGCATATTAGATGGATCATTGTATCTCTGCCATTTACCAAGTTTCTATATATCAGTGTGTCTGAATCAGTGCTTTCTTTTTTCTTCCTGCCCTGTGCCACAGCCATTTGTGTTCTTAACCATGCTACCTTCATTATTATAATTTTAATTAAGCATTGAGCTTTTAAGACAAGGCTTCTCACTTTTTTTTTTGATTGAGAATTATCTTTGTTCTTCCATATCAGTATCATCTTCTGGATTTTTATTGATGTTGAATAAAACTTACAAATCAATTGAGGGACAGATGACATCTTTATAATATTTCAGATTTTCTCTGTTTTTTAATTTTCCATATAACTCTCTTTAAACTGTTCCATTGGATTTATTCCTATTTTGTAGCTTTGCAGGTATTATAAATAATATATTTTTTCATACTATACTTTCTAATTGGTTATTACTGATATGTGGGAATACACAGATTTTAGTATACAAATTTTGTATCCTGCGGTTTTGCCAAACTCTCCTACTGTTTCCTGTATTATGTTTGCTTAGTCTTTTAGATGTTCTATGTAGATATCAAAGAGCAAATAAGCACATTTTTATTCTTCTCCAATTGTTATAACTCTTATTTTTTTTTTGTCTCATTACATTGACAAGAACTTATTGGATAATGCTGATTAGAATTAGTGATAGCCGAGAGTTTGTCTTATTTCTGACTTTGATGGGAATGCTTCTAAGTTCAGTAGGTTGTTTGCCTCAATTTTCTTTTAAAAAATGATACTCAATTTGCTTAAGAAACCACCTTCATTATTCAGAATTTACTGTTTTTCACAGTTTTAAATTTCATTAGAGTTTTTTCTTTTTCTATTCTATTGCCAAGTATGGATAATCTATACACAATTTTTATACTTTTAGGATTGGGAATCTTAAAGCAGGGCAAAAGACTAAATGAATACATAAATATATTTTCTCACAAACGTTGCATCATTTCTGAACTATAGTATTATTCATTAAGTGTGTTAATTGATTAGTAGCGTGAAAATTAGAACAAATTCTCTTTTTCAAAAGAACTCAAGTCACAGGTCTTAGTTTAAATTCTGACTTTGACAAGTAATCGGTTACTTCACTTTTCTAAAACTCATTTCTCTGTCTTTGTAAGTTGGCAAAAATCTCTAGCAGTCAAGATTATTTCTAGGATTAAATAAAATCTTTCAAAAGTAATGAGTAAGCATAGGTATACAGTAAATATTGAATCTTAACACCACCACTACCACACTATAAACACTACATTACTGAGAAGCAGTGGGGATTAAGTGAGAATCACCGTGCAACACTGTGTTTGGAGGCAAAGCCACATTTCATGGCAGCATATTGAACAACTCATGAAAAAGTAGGAGACTTGGTGCCAAGCTGTGGGATGATGTGTAAGGTTTATAAGCACATATCTACTGGAAGGAGGAAAGCATTTTATGCAGTAGGTTTTCTATGAAGATATGGTGGGGGGAATATTTTGAAGATTCAAAAATAGATGGATTACTTCAGCACAGAAGCAATTTATAGCCAAGAATTATATTAAAGAATGGTTTGCAGAATATTGGAGAATAGGGGCTTTCATGACAGTCTGGGAGAACAAAACCAAAGGGCAAGTTTGAATAAAAGATAGGAAGGTAGTTGGATTGAATTTTGATATTGATTTGCCTTCCCTTCATTATTCAGAACAAATTTCCTGTGTCAAGTTTTATTAGAAGAGATTTTGGGGGACAAAATCCCTTGCACTAGGCAATGTCATCTTCAGGAACATTAGAAAGGAAAAGCAGAAGAAAATGGCCAGAGGATGAGATGGAAAGAGATTGCATCATGTTTTGAGCTTGGAATAGAAGAAACCATATGGGCCTCCGGTACATAGGGGACCACCCTTGATAAGATGAATGAGAATAATAGATCAGCTTACTAGAAAGACAGTATTCTCAGCTCTAAGCCTGTATCCTTACTTACAGAGGTACAAATGTTGACCTATGCAGCCTGGAGCCCATGAATTTGGGCATCAGTCTGCACAGATGTGAGGCACAGAGAGCAACAGTCCATCTGGGCAGAGTCCCACACTATTGCAGATAGAGAGACTGGCCTGTCTGCAAACTTTGGAGAGTTCATGGAGCCGGGTGATCACATATGAAAGTAGCCTGCTCCTGTGTACAAAGTTCCAGAAACATCATTTTGCACTACACCTCCTGGAAGGCTGTCTCTGTACAGATTCTCCTTTTTCTGGTCTCTGAACCATATTCAGTGCCTGGTACAGGAACCCGTTAATAAGTATGGCAGGTTTTTATTACCTGTCACTTCTGAATAATTAATAGCAATGATAGTGATTGTGGTAGTTGGTGGTATGATGGTGGCTGTACCTATCATGTGCAGGGACTACTCTCAATACTTCTCAATGATTTATGTATAATCTGGATTGGAGGTGTGATTATCTCCATTTCACAGATGAGAAAAGTGGGAGGTGGGGATTTATTTAAACTTAGATCAATCCACCCCCCCCCCGATTATTTTTAAAACAAAGCTAAGTTGCTTCGTGGTTTGTATGCTTCTCATCAAGTCACATGGCCACTTTGAATGAAATCCAAACATAAATACATTTTTGTGAGGGAAAAAATTCTTATCTATTTGACAGGCATCTACCATATACCTGGTAGTCCTTAAAGATACTTACAAACATGTAAACATCGTATAGTTGAAGAGTACTGATAGTAGAGGAGTACACAAGTTGCTGGGTTGAGACAGAGGCGGCACATGCTGGGACTGGAAGAGATGCAAGTGAATGGACACGGATGCTCTCTTGAGAAGATGGCACTTGTACCCATCTTGAAGGATTGCTGGGTAAAGAAGATTGGATGAACAGTACCCTATTTTTAAACATTTGGCCTTTTATAGTTTTGAAAAATATTGGGATGTTTCCCTGTAGAGCACTGGCTTTCCATCACTTCCCTTAGGAAGCTGTTTGATGAAGCTCATTGGCTTTTGCAACAGAATATACAGACAAACCAATGAGTGCATACAATTTAAAGGGATTCGTGAACCTACTGTAGCACCTCTACAATCTGCCAGCTAATGCTCTCTGATATAGAGAGATACTTGGAAAAAAGAAAAGAAATGCCTGGGGGTAAGAGTAGTGAACACTGTAGTAGATGCCATACAGCTATTATTATGTTTAATTCCTACAAAAGCCTGTGAGATAGGTATTCAATCTACAGATGAGTACATTAAGACTCCATTAAGTTAAGTATCTCACTCAAGTTCACACAGATGATGAATGGCAAAGCTACGATGAGATCCCTCTTGGGGTCTGAGTCCCAAGCCGATGTCCCTTCCGTATATATATGCGACGCTCACTTCCTAAGGGCAACATTGCTCTGATCAGTTCTGATTTTTAACAATTAACTTATAAATGACTTTTGAAATACAATTTGTACTGAGTTGAAGGTTGCCTATGTGTTGAAACCTTGTTAATTTTGACTCTACTAACCAGTCATAGCTGATAAATTACAATTTGTTATGATGTTTTGCTTATAGGCTGAGCTGTAGAGTATCTTGGCAGCATCTATAAAATTTGCTTTTGAAGTAAATGGTAGGCAAAATGCACCTAAAGTTTTAAAGTTATTTAAAGAAACACCAAATTGCTATTATAAAATTGATATGCTACATTAATCTAATCTATGGAATGTGGCAGGTTCTCTTAAGGCTCTCCATTGTACCCCAAGCTGACTGTGGGAGCCCTTTGTTAGTGTGAGTTCTGAAAAGCAATAAAAGTGTATTTATCTAAATATACTCTATACTAAATTACTTTCACTAATCAAGCAGGACTTATCCTTATTTAGAAGAATTAGTGAGATTTTACTCAATTAGGTTTGATGTCAAGTTAATCTCCCCCATTAGCATAATGAAGAATTGCTGTGTTACTGTGCCATACATGGTGATTGATTAAAAAAAAACCGAGAATGAATGCCAACACATTTTTCTTTGGTAAATGAGGAAAAAATTAAGAGGTTCAAGCAAATTATTCCAGATATCAGAAGGAGTTGCTTAATTCTATTGTGCAAAAAGCTCAGTTGCAAACCAGAATTAGAAAATACATATTCTATGATTGGTGTGTCTTTCACATCAGTTTTTTCAAAGTTTTTTTAAAGGTTACATTATAAAGGATGTCCATGTCATAAATATTGGACTTGCCAAAATATGCCTTTTTCTTTTCTTTGATTTATGTAATTTGCTCATTTGGAAATACTTATATGGTGCTATATTTTTTACATGCTACATCTTGCAGTTTGGGAATACTGATGCAAGAACTGGTGAGTAACTTTTACTCAGTGTATTGCATGATGGAAAATTGTCCAAAGCATTATGTATTTTATCCTAATAAATGAATTTTAGGTCCCCAGGAGAAGTCCTTGAAAGGGCAGAATGAATTTATACTATATTCTATTATTATATGTTCTATTTATTCTATATACTTCAAAATAAGATCCTAAATTTGAAAAATCACAAAGCTAAAACATCTTGCAAATGAAGTGTGATCTTGCCAAAATGCTTTTTGAATTTGACACTGCTGTACTATGTAGTAGACTTTTAGCAGATTGTAACACACACACACACACACACACACATTTACCTATTCATCTTTCTCTATATTCATATGTATTCAGTTTCATGTTTGAAGCAAATGTCCAGATCACAAATATCACTTTTATAGCTAGTCACACTTCACTGATAATCTTACTAAATATAAAAAGTAGTTGAAGGTATTTGAAGACCAAATTAAGTGTTCACTGTTAATAAGTGTACCATCAGGTTAGGGTCAGATCATTGATTGGGTGGTGAAATTTGATTTTACTATATGCCTGCTTTTTAGGTAGGGGATTTTAGCTCCTTTCTAAGGATCTCAAGCTAATAAAGTTAATGATTCCTCATTAATTTTAATTAGGTGGTGACTTTCTCCTCTCTTTAACTTTGTTCACCATGTTACTCAGTAGCCCAATTTATTTGGGTGTATTGTAAAATTTGAATTCTTATCGGAAAGGCAGGAGCCTAATATGTGCACCCAAATTATTTTTAAAGTGGTGGGATATTATTGCTTTTTATTTTTGTTATAAAGTGTAAGAGTATTAAAAATAAAAAAAGAACAAACTTCATTTTCTTGAATTTCTACTTAGAAATATCAAGTTGCTTATTGAACATAACTATATTAAAGCTTTATAGCATCTCAGTGAAGGCAGATTAAAGAAAAAATTCAATAGCTGAGAAGGCACAATACAGATTATCTTTGAAGGTTCAATAAACCATGCAGATCTCTGGTCTGATGCTTTCTGGTTCATCTACTTTTATTACTAGGTTATAAAATACATATTGGAAAAACTGAAGTGAGAGATCATCATTAATAGTTTTCTAGACTGCAAAACAAACACCCAAATCTAAAAGTTGTTTTATATTTGGAAAGTAAATTCGCAAAAATTCTTTACTGGGAAGACATCACTTTTGCAGAAATAATTCACATTATCTCTGGATTCTTTGTAGTTTTTGTGACATTGACAGAAATTTCTGAGTCATGCAACTTGTATAATTAAACAGGAATGCCAACCTTAAATTGGGCCTTGTATTTGTGGTAACATTTCACGTCCTGAATGACGTCCTAGTCTATAGGTCAAATCAGTGAAGCTATATTACCAGGCAGGAGCATGGTTTTCAGTTATTCATTCTATCATTCACTCCCTTGTCAGGTACCCTGTTCTATAACCTGGAGATATTGTGGTGAATTAGACAGAAGATGTTTTCTGCTCTCTGGCACTTTTTCGTTTCAGTGGGACACAGAGTTCACCATCATAGGGTTATAAGTACTGTGCAGGGAATTAAAATGTGATGTGATGATGTCTGGGTGGCTACTTTAGTTTGGGTGGTCAGGGACATATTTAAGCTAGAAATCTGAGCTGAAAGAAGCAGCTATCCATGCACAGATCAGGGAGAAGAAGGTCACAGCTGAGGTAACAGCCAGCATGAAGTTTAGGGTGGGAAAGAGTTTGGTGGGTTTTAGGATAGAAGGTCAGCATAGGCTGGGCACAATACAGACTGGTATAAAATAACATTGGAGAAAATTCTAGATAGAACTCTTTCTTCAAAGTTAGTGTTACTGTGATCTAACATTTAGGTAATATCAATAACCTCAAATAAGTCTCTGGTTCTAAGATTACATTTTTTTTAATGTAACACACTCAAGAAAGGATAGTCAAGAAAACAACATTATTGTTCTACCCATGCTGTGGTCTGTAAATAACACATTATACAGAATAGATTTGAAAGCCCCCAAATGATGTTTTTCACCCATCAGTAATTAATTAAATAAATAAATAAATAAATAAATAAATAAATTTATCCTCACCCCAGTACATGCTTATTAATTCTAAAGAGAGGAGGAAGGAGGAACAAAGAGAGGGACAGAAAGATCGATGTGAGAGAAACATTGATTCATCACTACTCGTAAGTGCCCTGACCAGGACTGAACCTACCTTTTGATTTATGGGATGACACTCCAACCAAATGAGCCACACTAGCCAGGGCAATTTATCTTTATTTTTAAATTGAATTTATTGGGGAGACATTGGTTGGTAAAGTTGTATAGGTTTCAGGTGTACAATTCTATAATGCATCATCTGTATATTGTACTGTGTGTTCACCACCCCAACTCAAGTCTCCATCCATCACCATTTATTCCTCCTTTACCCTCTTCTACTTCCCCCACCCCATTTCTCTCTGGTAATCACCATACTGTTGTCTCTGTAAGATTTTTTTTTGATCCTTTTACCTTTTTCATCCACCCCCACCCCATGACATCTGTCAGTCTGTTCTCTATGAGTCTGTTTCTCTTTTGTTTGTTAGTTTATTTTGTTCATTAGATTCCACACATAAGTGAAATCACATGATATTTGTCTTTCTCTGACTGGCTTACTTCACTTAACATAATGCTCTCCAAATTCCTGCAGGCAGTTGCAAAGGGTAAAATTTCCCTTCTTTAGCAAATCTCACAATATCAACTTAGTGTATTCTTAATACTTCAGTCACTGGTGCCTTCCAAGATGGAGGCTGACAACAGCAATAAAATAATTCATTATTATAGCAATAAACTGCTAAAAGCAGAATTTCTTACTTAAAACAGTCAGTTCTTTTGTGCAGTCTCTCTGCCTTTTATTATTGCCTGGGCTTAGGAGGCAAATTGTCTGGTTTCAAGTCCTGGTTTTTCAATTTCTAGCTGTGTGGTTTTGGTCAGGTTCTTACGTCTAGTGCCCTCACTACTTCATCTGTGATTCTGAGGTTGGAAGTAGTCATCTCATGGCATTTAGGAGAATGCTTTGCAAACAGTAAGCACTCAACAGTGTTCATTGCCTTTGTTGCTTCTATTCTTATTTTTATGCCCTCTTCCTCCAACAATCTTCTGAGAAATGTGTCAGCCTCATAAACTTATATTGCAAGATGGCTGCTGATAAAAATCTTCTGCCCTTTATACCAAGGTTGCAGGTTAGATCCTTGGTCAGGGTGTGCATGGGAGAAATCGATGTTTCTCTCTCTCTCCTTTCCTCTTTCTCTAAAACCAATACATATACATTTAAAACAAAACCTTCTGTCCTTTAGTAGTTAGTGGAATAAATGTTGTTGATGTGCTATTGAATTCTGTTGACTAGAATGTAGTTTTGGCATACCATTTCTCCATTCAGTTCAGCAAAACAAGCCCCTCTCCTCAACATTTATTTAAAAAAAAAAATTGAACACCTACTAATGTTACACTCTGGGCTGAAATGAAAAAAAAAATTCTTGTGCTCCTGGAGCTTTTGATTTGGCTCTACAACTTTTAGTCACAAAACAATGGTCCAGAAAACAAACAAACAAACTCCAACAAAAACACTTCACCACTTCTGAGGTATTTTTGATGTAGAACAATTTGGAACTGATTAATGACCATTTTTCTATGCACAGCCTTCCCAACTTGTGTGTAAATGTCCATATGTGTGCTATTGGAAAAGACTAGAATAGATGTTTCATTTGACAATAATTTGTGAATGTGTCACAAGAGAAAAATGTACTTTTACTGTTACTACATCTTCATTTATTCAGTCAGCAAATATTCAGAATGCCTGCAGTGCTAGATACTGCGTGAAGAGGAGTGAAGAAGGAGGAAAATTAAGTCCCACATCCTCTAGAGGTCACAGGTCAAATCCTGTTTCTGCTCCTTTCTAGAAGTATGGTTTTGGACAAGTTACTTAAACCTCTTTCTGCCTCAGTTCCCTCATCTGCAGAATGGGGATAATAACCACGCAGGGATGTTGTGAAGATTAAATGACTTGTATAGCTGATGAGTTGTACTCCTGGGATTATCATTATTACTGTTCTGTGGTCAACATGTGTATCCTGTGTCTCTGATACTCAATTCCTCACTATAGAACTTCTTTTCTTAAGCTGGTCATCAAATCTCCAGTGAGTCACAGTGACATCTTTAAGAGACAATGAGGTCCTGGTGCCCTTATCCCCTATAGTTCCAACCTCTCACTCTTCACACAAAGGAAAGATGGCCTCTGTTTTTCTTTTTAACTATTGAAATATAGACCGGGGTTCTGGTTGCCCTTTCACAGAGGAGATTCTTTTATTTCTAACTCTCTGTTGCCCATTTTCTTCTCTACTGGCAGATTGCTTATTTCTTAACACCTCACCATTGTCCTAATGGCCTGTTCTGTCACCTTGGCTGCAGTTAGCACTTTCTCTCATCCCTCTTGTCATCTCTCTGTCATTCCTTTTACCACTTTTCCTAAGCTTCTTGCCTTAGGAGGCTTGCATTTGTAGGTCTTCTCTGCTAATCAGAGAGCAGTCTCATCTCTTGCAGGGCTAGTGAACCAATCATTTGTAGTACAATGGGTGGGATCTTCTTTATTTAAGTTCTTTTGACATAATTCATGTCAAATGGTAAGTACACAACAAGTAGCTGCTGCCTGGGGTCCATTCCTCTACCACATCACACTCTACCACTGTTTCCTCCTCTGAATCATTTGGAAAGCCTTCATGCTGAGCAATGTACATATTCCTGTGTTTCTGGAATACTACTTTCCAGGAACCTAGCAAACAATGTCTTTAATTAACCTTAAAATTTAACTAATTTTCTGGTGCCTCCTGACTCCCTTTAAGACTTCTCTGTAACATTGAGAGTTGTGTGGGCCTGGGAGTACATTATAAAGGCTTTTCATAAAAAACAATAACTCGCTTCTTAAATGCTCAAGAACATTCATGTTCTTCTCATCTGTGGTAATAGTAGGCGGCATTTTTGAGTGATGTAAATAGTCCATTGAGATAACTGTAAATAATTAGTATGTACTTTAAATTCCATTGACAAAATAGTAGCATATTTTTGAAACCCCCCCAGTTTTCTCCTAAATTATTTCTTCAAGACAGTAAAATGATATGCTCTCAACTGAAAATGAAAGGCAATTATTTCAACCCCATGGACCTATCCATGAAGTCTTGCCATTTTGAGTGAAAAGAGATAAAGCATTAGGTTTAGATACCACAAGAGCCTGAAACACCTGCCATTGCAGTTTGTGTCTTCACGACTGGTGTGGGCCTAATCTGGAATATGCAATTTAATCATGGAATGCTGCTGTGAACAATGATTTTATGGCTTGCTGGACCAGATAAAATCCAGTTCATGTCGAGCATGATCTTGTAACCTCTTACTGCCTCATGGACACAAGGTAAGTCTCTACAAGATCCCAGAAACAAGTGAGGAACTGCTTTTGAGAAAAATAACAGTTAGTGGCAAATGAAAACATGGCTTTCCTCTGATATCCTAGGGATCTGCACTGTGAGTCTCTGCTGGGGCTTGCCAGAAGCCTCCTTTCAGCATCTCTGTCTGCCATAGATTCTTCCAATCCCAGTAGGTCTTCTGGGTTATAAGGACCAAGACACAGGAAAGCTCACAATGCAGCCTGGACCTTTCAGAGCCCTTTTATATTTCAGGCTTCAGTAAAAATGCAGTCCACCTATGATGAATCAATTTCCTATTTCCCTATACTTCAAATATATGAAAAGCCTAATTAAATGTCACTTTCTTGGGATCTCTTTCTTATGGTTATTTCTAGCACCAGCGATTATATCTGTTAGCATCCTAATAGGAAACAGATGGGACACTCAAATTAGAATAATTTTAAGAAGGTTTATTTAAAGGCGTGAGTGGGGTGTGAGAGAACCACAGGGGTAGTGCATAAAGCCGCGACCAATAATGGAAGAGTGGGGACCACCCCTGGATCCAAGTGAGTGAGCTAGAACCTGGGAAGGGAATTGTCTTGTAAAGAGCCATGGCCTTCAATTGAGAATCATGGACAGCCTGAGGTGATCCCACAGAGGGATTTCAAAGAAACACATACTGTCATTTCTCCATCCTTTGAACCCCTGAGCTTCCTGTAGGGATCCCCACTGGTCAGTATCAAATGGAAACCAGAGGACAAGGAGCCTGTAGTGGTGGCCCATTCAGGACAGTTTCAGGACCGAGAACAAGGCGACAGGGTGGAGAGTCGTGCTGGGAAGGCAGATGAAAGCTATTTCTCATAGGCCCGAGGCTTGAATCCTGGATGTTCCTTTCTGGACTGTGAATTCCAACAAGATAGAGGTTTTTTAATTTATATTTATGTCATCAGTTCGTTGCACAGCTTCTGCCTGTTATAAAATAGGTGCTCAGTAAATAAATGAGTAGCCTAATCCCAACATCTTCTTTGTGACTTTGAGCAAGTCATTCATATCTTGGATTGTTATCTTCCTCATCTCTAAAATTAGAACATCAGTATCTGTTCTGTTTTACTCATGAGGATGTTGTAAAGGTCAAAAGAAAACGAAGACACTGACATTTTGAAGTGCTTTTGTAAACTGTGAAGTGCTGAGGATATTACTTTACATCTTTAAGGTTTCTTTCCTCCTAAATCCAGTCAACTCTCTGATTCATATAAACTTATTAACTCAGATTTCATGCTTCTTACTTTCTGGCTAATTAATTCCCCGACTTTCACACACCTTGAACTTCAGTAGTTGAAAGTCAATAGCTTTCTTTAAGATTATATTTATGCCCAAGCTCGAGAATCCTTGTTAAAAATTTTTCTCTTTTTCTTTGTAACAAGTCTATACCCTCTTATTTTCCTAAATCTCTCTCTCCCTCTCTTTTTTGCTGTAGATATACTTTTCTTCTTTTTTTCCTCCAATAAGCTTGATCAGTATATATATTCAAGGATCATACATGAGAAAGCTTTTGTTTTGCACACTTTTCTCTTAGGCAGTTTTGTTTTTCTTCCTTATAGCAATGCTGTGTTCATCTGTACTTGTTAGGTAACATGACCTTTATGATACAGTAATTATCATTCATGAAGCACTTACTGGTTTATAAACATCTCACTTAATCATCACAACAATTCTATGAAGTTGGTAGTATTATTTTCACCATTCTACAGATAAGGAACCTGAAGTCAGATTCCAAGTAACTTTTTTTTTAAAGAACTTTATTTTTTAAAGAGCAGTTTTAGTTTCACAGCAAAATTGAGAAGAAAGATTTCCCATATAACTTTGCCCTCACACGTGTATAGCCTCTTCCATTATCAACATCTACCACCACGGCAGTGAGTTTGATATAACTGATAAACCTACAGTGACACATCACAATCACCCAAAGTCCAGAGTTTATAGTTCACACTTAGTGTTTAAATTCTATGGGTTTGGACAAATTTGTAATGATATGCATGTCACTGTAGTGTCACATAGGGCAGCGATTTTCAGCTGGTGTGCCGTAGCAGATTGGTGTGACACAAGAATTTTTAAAACATTCAATACCTGACTATTTAGTCATGGACACTGACCTCTTTTCCCTTAGATTGTCAGATAAAAAAATGACAACAGCCAACACAACAGTAGTTGCTTGGTGTGAATGAATCAAAATTATACCTATTTTTTTGTCAGATCGGCAAAAAATATATTTTTTGGTGAGCAGCAGGATTTTAGTAATTAGTTTATGTGTGCCATGGGATGAAAAGTGTTGAAAATTGCTGATACAGAGTATTTTCACTACACTAAAAATTCTCGTGTGTGCCACCTCTCTATCCCTTTCTTCCCCCAACTCCTGGTGACCACTGATCTTTCTACTGTCTCCACAGTTTTGCCTTTTCAGAATGTCCTATAGTTGGAATCACCCAGTATGTAGCCTTTCAGATTGTATTTGTTCACTTAGTGATATGCATTTAAGGTTCCTCCATATCTTTTCATGGCTTGACAGTTCTTTTTTTGGAGAGAAATGGGTTAATAATGGTTCATTTTCTGGATATACCATAATTTACTTATTCATCCATCTACTGAAGGACAGCTTGGTTGCTTCCAAGTTTTGGAAATTAAGAATAAAGCTGCTGTAACCATCTGTTTACATAAAAGTTTTCACATTCTTTGGCTAAATACCAAAAAGAGTAATTACTAAATCATATGGTAAGAGTACATTTAGTTTTATAAGAAATGCCAAACTGTATTCCAAAGTGGCTGTACCATTCTGCATTCCCACCAGCAGTGAATGAGAGTTCCTAGTGCTTCACATCCTCACCAGTATTTGGTGTTGTCATTGTTCCCAATTTTAGCCATTCTAATAGGTATATGGTATTATCACATTGTTGTTTTAATTTGAATTGTCCTGGTGACATATAATGATAATGTGGAGCATATTTTCATATGCTTATTTGCCATTTGTATATCTTCTTTTGTGGGATGTCTATTTATGTCTGGCCCATTTTTTTCAATCAGGTTGTTTGTTTTCTTATTGTTTAGCTTAAGAGTTATTAGTATATATTGTTTAACAGTCCTTTATCATATGTGCCTTTCACAAATATTTTTTCCCAGTCTGTGGCTTGTCTTCTCATTCTATGGCTATTGTATTTTACAAAGCAGAAGTTTTTAATTTTAATGAAGTGCAGGTTATCAATTGTTTCTTCCATGGATTGTGCCTTTGGTGTTGTATCTAAAAGGTTATCACCATGCTCAAGGTCATCTAGATTTTCTTGTGCTAGCTTCCAGGAGTTTTATAGTTTTGCATTACATTTAGGTCTATGATCCATTCTGACTTAATTTTTGTGAAGGGTGTGAGGTCTGTGTCTAGATTGTGCATGTGTGTGTGCATGCGCATAGATGTCCACTTGTTCCTACACCAGTTGTTGAAAACACTATCTTTTCTCCAGTGTATCACCTTTGTTTCTTTGTCAAAGATCAGTTAACCATATTTATATGAGTCTATTTCTGGGCTCTCTGTTACATTGATCTGTTTGTTTATCAATTCACCAATACCACATTGTCTTGATTACTGTAGCTATATATAGGTTGACACCAGGTAGTGTTGGTTCTCCAACTTTGTTACTTTGTTGTGTTGGCTCTTCTAGAATTTTTGCCTTTCTGTATACACTTTAGAATCATAAAATATCCATAAAATAACTTGATGGGATTTTGATTGGGATTGCATTGAATTATAGATCAAATTAGGAAGACTAGACATGTTGATGATATTGAGTCTTCCAAGTCATAAGTATAGAATCCCTCTCCATTTATTTACTTTTCGTTTAATTTGTTCATAATTTTATGTTTTTCCTTATATAGATCTTGTATATATTTTGTTAAATTTATGCCTAAGTATTTTGTCTTTGAGGGAGCTAATATAAATGGTATTTTCAAATTCCACTTGTGCTGGTATATAGGAAAGAAATCAACTTTTGTGTATTTTGTATGCTACTACCTTGTTATAACTGCTTATTTGTTCCAGGATCTTTTTTGTCAGTTCTTTTGGATTTTCTGTATAGATTGTCACCTGCCAACAAAGATGGTTATATTTCTTTCTTCCCAGTGTGTATACACTTTTTGTTTCCTTTTCTTGTCTAAGTGCATTAGCTAGGACCCAAGTAGCTTTCTGAAGAGCACAGAGCTCTTAAGTAGCAGAGCCAATACTCAAAATCACACACATTTGATGCCAAAGCACATCCATACCCTTTAATCATTCAGCTATCTTGCATTCAGTGCTCCTTTCCTTAAAATTCACCCATCTTTATTTACAGCCTCTTAAAATATTTAATTATTTGTATTTATATGACATTAATTTATCCTTTACAGGCATAAACTTTTTTTTGCATATAATATTTACTTTTGTTTGTTGTTATTTAAACTTCCTTTTGCTGTCATTGGTTGTGTTTTTTGGTGGGTGGCTTCTTTCATTTTTGGCTTGTTTTCCTCATTTTCAGACCTGTTACTTTGCAAAGTTCTTTTAGCATGTAATATGGAATTTGATATTTACCTGCAATGGTTGTTTGATTTTTACCTTCTTACTGATAAAGCAAATAAACAACAAACCATAAAAACAGTTGTATTAATCATGGCTCATCTTACCTACCCCAATGCAGAATGAGGTCTGACTGTGCCCTTTGCAGCTATTAACCCTGCACAAAGCTTCATTTCAGTGGGACAATATACCCTCTTTTCCATTTAGATCAAACCTATAGGCAGCCTGCTTCTGTAGCTTTACTTTGTTTGTTGATGACAATAACTCCTGAATCATCACTAAATCATTTTTTCCCCTTAATGGTTCTCACCCCATGGCTTTAATGTTTTGTTGAGTATTAAAATAATAAGTAATAAATGAAAAAAGTCCAGGACACCAATAAAAGATGAAAAACATACAAACAAGGGTTACCCACAGTACTGTCTCTCAGGGAGAACTGTGCTTAGCATTTTTGTATATATCATTCCAAAAAGATTTTCACTTAGACCATTATGGAGTTATAATAATAATTTTTTTTACCAAAAGGTAATATACATGCTGTTTTATAATTTTTTTTTTTACCTCAACACTATGTTTTGGACATCTTTACATGTAGAAATATATAGTCATCATCTCTACTACTCTGCATATTATTTTAGTGCAGGTGTAAGCCATATTTATATGCTCTATATTCTACTGAAGGATAGCCATGTCCTTCTTTTTCTTTCCTCATCTTCCCACCCCTGCCTCCTTCTCATTCTTCTCTACCATCTCCTTCTTATTCTCCTTTTTGTCATCCTTTTTATCTTTCTCCTCCTTCCATTTCTACTTTCTTCCTCTCATCTCATGCTACTCCTCTTTCTCCTTGTCCTCCTCTTCTTCTTTTCCTCATGCCCTCTTTCTCTTTCTGAGCTTCCCCTCCTTACTTAAACATAAACTGTTCTGCAAAAAGCCCTCTTACTTTCTTCATTTTGATTTCTTAGTATATTTTCTTTCTTTCACTTTTTGCTTCTTCCATACCTATGTTAGGATTCTTCTTAGTCTCTCCTCTACTTATAACCGTGGTCCATGATATTCTTTCTCTCTCCATTCTGGTTATTCTGTAGCTTTTTTGATTTGCATTTTCATTAATAACTAATGTGAGAGATGTTCAGAGCTTTGCTGATGATTACATAGTAATTTTTGCCAGACCCAAGCTAGAATTCAGCTCTGGATTTCAGACCTTTGGCCTTTTCACTAAGTTGAGTTGCCTCATCATGGCTGAGGTTAAAAATAGCCTCACATTCAGTATACAAGCTAAACAAAGAAGCAAGCTAGCAAACAATAACAACAGCAAACAAAAATAAAAACAGGGAAAGAGACGAATACTCACTAACTTAATTAGAAGGAATTAAATTTAGTGTTCTCTCTGCTCAATAACTTGGTTCCAAGAAATTAAAAAAGAACAATTTGTGAATGTTTGCCTACTTTTGTTTGTTACAAAACTATTAAAAATGTATAACTGTTAACCTACCCAACAGTGCCAATTGAGACCTAAGCTTATAAAGCTAAAAGGAAGCATAGTAAAAAGAGTTAATAATATTTGTACTTAGAGGTAAAATTATCATGCCTGATATATTAATTTATTTTTCAGAATTAAAGGCGTTTGTATACAGTTTGTATATAGTATATAATATCAGGTACTCAAGACTAAGCCATTATAAGTAAATAAAGAAATTATAAACTGTAATTGAAAAATGAAAAAGAAAATAAATAAAAAATTATAAATATGTGATTAGGTAAACCAAGTTTGGAAGATGAGAACAACTGGTCCTACTAAGTGTCTCTTGGCAGTAAATTTTTGCAAAGCCAATGTCTCTTTCTGTATGTTTTTTTCATGACCACCTTTGTTTCTCAATTGATAGTAATTGCTTCCTGTCCTGGAGCATTTATTCTAAGCTATGTACTAAATCACAATTGTTTCTATGTTTGTCCAGTCAAGATATATTAATGGCTAAATTAATTAAAAAAGAAGGTCATTTGACTGAGGTGTCTCTAATGCTATGGTGGCCTTTGGAAGCAAACCCAAATCTAAGCCTGTAAATGCCTGAAGGGCACAAAATTGAAACCTAGGGGCAAACAGTCACAAACAACCACCTAGGCTGTAAGTTATAGCCAATCAATAATTGCTTTGCTTTGCTTTTGCCTCTTCTCTATAAAATACTCTTCCGAGCTCCTGTTGGTGAATTGCTCTACCCACTTCCTGTTTGAAGCTGCCATATTTGAATTGATTTTTGTTCAAATAAACTCTTAGAATTTTTAATTTGCCTCAATTTACATTATAAACTAAAAAGGCCACATTTTAAGACCAGATGGAATTTTTTTAATGCTGATGAGGTTTGTCTTTTAAAATAAAATTAGATTAAACATTTAGTCCAGCATTGCTTCAAGTGTTTAAGAATAGTTTTTGACGAGAAGAGGGTGTTCTCCTTGTGAACTGCTTTCAGGTCCCTTTGCAAACAAGAAATTCCTGCCCACTGTCCACCATCCCTTTGAGTAGTGAAATAGTTACTAAAAAAAAAAAAAAAAAAAAAAAAAAAGCAGCCTATTACTTTCTTTGTGTGTGTGGATAAGTTAACTAACCTTTCTGTGCTTTAGTTTCCCCCACCTATAAAATGATGATAACAGCTGTGCTTAACTCATAGAATTGTTCTAAAGGAATTAAATATCTAAGTGCTTAGAACAGTGTCAGGCACATAATAAAACTATATGGCTTTGCTATGACTATTTCTACTGTTACTACGACGACTACTACTACCTTTACTATTACTAGCACTAACAATCCTCCCTCCTTCCCTATAAATTTAAGAAGTTATTGGCTCAAAATAACTTTGGCTGTGTCTACAAAAATCATCCCCCAAAGATCAAGATTTGCCATTAATGAAACAGTGAAAGGATGTACTGCAAGATCTGAAGTCAATTCTTAAAGAACAGTTCCGAGAGTGTTTTCAGTAATGAAGAGATGTTGGAGTACATGTAAAATCTCTCAGATGATTGCTTGGAAGAAAGTCCCTCTCAGCCAGGTATATAGTGCACATTTTTAAAAAAGTCAGCCATGTATTTTATATTTTGCTTCTCTAAGGTAAAAACACTTCTTGAAGATAGAAGCTGTATTTTCTGCTTCCATGCATTTCCTATAGCATTGAGCACACTGCTTCACAAATTGCAGATGTTCAATAAATATGTTGATTAGCTGCTTGACGGGAGGGGAATTAGGAATAAAATATTCTCTAGTTAATAGCAAATTGCTTCCCTACTTAAAATGTATTTGCATTTTATTATTTTTTACATTTATTTTTTTACAGTTTCTGGAAAACACTTTAGTTGACATTTGTCATTTGATTTTTATACAATTTTGTAAACTTCATGATAATTTAAGTTCTCACCAAGAGCCCCAATAAGATTTTATACTTTTGTTATTGTTTCAATTTGGAAAGAAGTGTTAGTGTAAAGGCAAGTCTGTTTCAATTACACTTCATGAAATTTGTTAAGAGAATCATTGAAATTAGAGCTGGTAGGAAATACGTTGTTACAGCCTAAACACCCAGCATAGCACCTGGAATACTGTGGAAACTTAATAAGTCATGGAAAAATAAATGAATCATTTAATATATTCTCCTCAGTTTACAGTTGAAGAAATTGAGGCCCAGTAACTTGCTCACAGTCATATAGTGGCGTAGGCCAGACTAGAGAAATGTTCTTTGATGTCGTCATGCTTTACATGTGGATTTCACATTTAAATTGTAACATGGAAAAGACTTTAAATTTAGTCTTTGAAAAATATTTTTTATTTTAATGTGTGTGAATATATCAGATTTGTAGGGTAATATCTGCTATATTTCCGGAAGATGGTAGTAGGCATTTGTTCAATAAATCAAAGGATTGTTTTAAGAGGAAAGTAAAATAAAATGTCTTTTAAGTGTCTTGCTCATAGCCTGTCAATCTATTCATTTCTTTTTTCCCTCCCATAAATTTTTTCATTCTGTTACATATGATCAGGGGTTCCCATCCAACATGAAAGACTTTCTGTTATACCATTTGTCCGTCTTCCTCAAGACATAACACACCTGCTTTTCTGAGTTTCTTAAGCCTTTCAAGAAATGTTGGTTATTCTGTTGATTGATTTTCTGCTATTTTACAGCATGAAAAAAAGGAGTCAAGCTCATGTACCTGTTTGAAGGGGCCCAAACTCTCAGAAATAGGTACAATTGCCTGGATGATAACGCTCAGTGATGCCCTCCACAATTTCATCGATGGCCTGGCAATTGGGGCTTCCTGCACGTTGTCTCTTCTCCAGGGACTCAGCACTTCCATAGCAATCCTGTGCGAGGAGTTTCCTCACGAGCTGGGTAAGGAGCCCTGCTCATGTAAGTCAGTTTCTTCATGGTTTCAGTGGAGTGAGACATTTCAGGTGACATACTTAAAATGTCTGCTTATGGCATCCAAGTCAAGAAGCCCTTATTAGACATTGATGATTATCTTTCATCTTATCCCCAAATTGAAAAGCCTCTTCATGTGATATTTCTTCTCTTCTAGGAGACTTTGTGATCCTACTCAATGCAGGAATGAGCACTCGACAAGCCTTGCTGTTCAATTTCCTTTCTGCATGTTCTTGCTATGTTGGGCTAGCTTTTGGCATTTTGGTGGGCAATAATTTTGCTCCAAATATTATATTTGCACTTGCTGGAGGCATGTTCCTCTATATTTCTCTTGCGGATATGGTAAGAAAATTTTAAATTTATCTTGTTTTAGTTTAAAACTTATAAATGAACACCTGGGTTACAATTTGACTAAGAGTGAAAGTTTTGTTGTAATTTAAAACATTGCTAGTTTAACAGATAACTCCTTTTGAGTAGTTTGTAATAATATTAATTTGAAAGGGATTCTCATTGGTTCTTTAATCTATGACCTTATTGATAGAAAAGGAAAGAAATTATTTTTGCTGAAGTAGAGATATTTTCCCAAGGTTTTTTGTCTTGTGGTGGATAAGTCTTGTATTCTATTATAGTATGTCCCTTGGGATTTTTTTTCTTCCCTTTTGTGAGGATATCACAATAGAAGAGGAAGAGCTTGTTTTGTGAATAGAATAGAATTTTGTTATTTCTAAATTCTAAACAGTGAGAATATTTTTAGTGAAAATAGGTGAATTAAAATTGTAAAATATGTACAAGGGTCAGTATATATTTGTATCAATATTTATGCTATGGCTGTGTCTATGTATTTATTTGTGTCATGTGTGTGTGTGTTTCATGTGTGTTTAAGAGAGAATGTTAATGATCATATGCATTTTCAAATGAATCATTGATAGCTTTTTAGAAAATGAAGAGGTGCTAAGTGTATGCAAATCAAAGAATATTTCCTTTGCATTTGTAACTGAATATGTATTACAGACATAATTTAATAAATTAATTTCCTCTATCTGCATTCTTAGCCACAAATGATAACGGTCTAGCTCTGTTCATGGTGCTGTGCAGACCCTTGGAACCATCACTGCATTTATATCTTTCTTCACAGAATTAATGGCTCCTAGTCTGTGCTGGGTCATCACTTCTCCTTTCTCTGACATAAGAACAGAATCTATTAGTGTTTAGTTGGCAGAAATAATACTGATAAATGATGCTGTATATATGTAACAGCAGTTTCACTCTTTTCTGAATGGTTTCACCCATTTCATCCTTGTAACAATTTTCTTAAATTGGGCACATGGTTGACTGTGGAGACCTTTTGGATGCTGGTATTGTATAATGCACCACTGAATACGCAGCAAGCATTTTGGAATATGTTTTTAAAAGTGGTATTTACAGATCTCTGCATGGGACCTTTTCAGTAGGAGTTACCTGCTGAGAAAGGGTAGATCTTAGTACAGAACTTGGGGTTTTAATTGCTTTCACTGTAATGAGATTGTTAGTCTTCAATCCTAGAGCATAGCATAATTTATTTAAAAACCTAGTAATTTTGTGAGGGGTAGAGCAAGAAAAAGGACACAAGTTGAAAAGAACATAAATTAAACATATAGTGATTGCTAAAAAATTATATATTCACATACCATGGATTGATATTTCTGTACCAGGCCTGAAAATTGATAGGGAATTGGGGAAACCACAGTGAACAAAGAGAGGCTTTCTGTTGACAAAGAGGGGAACTTAAAATTCAACAAACAAGCAAAACCACACACACAACTAAGTAATTACAAATAAAAAATCTGTGAAATTAAAGTAAAGCAATATATATGATGAGAGATGTAAATAAAGGAATCTAATTTAAGTTAGAAGGGGCTAAGAGAAGTCTTTCTAGGAAAATATGATTTAAGTTGAAACCTGAAAGATTGAACTCATTGAAAAATTGGAGGCAGAAGAGTGCATATAGAAATTTTAGTGCGTGTGAAGATTTGAGGAAGGAAAGAGGCTGGATACATTTGAGGTTCTGAGAGAATTGTATAGGTGGAGGGGGGAGAGAGAGAGAGAGAGAGAGAGAGAGAGAGAGAGAGAGAGAGAGAGAGAGAGAGAGAGAGAATGAGAGAGAGAATAAAATGAGCTATATCTCATTTAATTAAATAACTCACCTGGGGAACACTATTTTAACACTTTTATGCTTGTTTATGTCTAACAAGGTCAGGTATTCTTATGGTGCTACCTATGTTAAAACATGTAAATATTTGAAATAAATTAACCATCCTCCACCCCCTCAGAAAGCTGTAAATTACTATTTTATGTTTTACCACAAGATGGCAACAGTTATCTAACAATATATCTTCCTTCTAGTTTCCAGAGATGAACGACATGCTGAGAGAAAAGGTAACTGGAAGAAAAATTGATTTCACCTTCTTCATGATTCAGAATGCTGGAATGCTAACTGGATTCACAGCCATTCTGCTCATTACTTTGTATGCAGGAGAAATTGAATTGGATTAATAGTAAATGAAAGATGGTGTTGTTAAAGAAGGCATTTAATAAATAAAAACATCTCCAAAGGATTTTAAGCTGATCCTGTTTAGTTAAAAGATAATTTTTTCAACTATAGGTTAATGAATCTTGTTATTGCTTTCAGATCTGTGAAATAGGCCATTATTTGTTATTAAAAATGTTTCAAAAGGTTATCAGTTCCAGTCTGAAAAGCCTTATATACAAGATCTTTGATGAATACCCATGTTTTCATGTATCATACATATTAGAAAATCACCACAGAGCAAGAAACATGCAGTCTATAATCACTTGGATACCCAAACCAAGAAAAAAAATACAAGCTAGGTTTCATAAGCTTTTAAACCTCGATGGTAGGATCAGAAGTCCAAGTGGTTTCAGGGTGATTTTCTTTTAATTACTTTGTCCTAGTGCTTTCATGAGCAAGTACATCAAAATGCAGGAGAAAACCAAAATGTATACAGCACAGATACAAATGATTCCGAGGCCTTCATGAACCCAGGAAAAACAGAGTGCTCACACCTTTTGTTGTTTTATACTTTTGTTAGGTATTTATAGGATTGTTTTGAAAACCATTCAATATGAATTATGAAATCATTAAAGCTTTGCTAGTCCTAGTATGTTTAGACTTTATCTGATGCTTTATCTCTCAGGGTAAACTCTACCCAGTTTCACAAGAGATGGGATTGGCTTTGTATGACTTGGGCTGTGCTTGCCCCAAACAAATGGCAGGTTAGTATGTAAAGCTGGTGACTGACAACTCAGTTTTCATGTACAATGTGTTTGCTTTGTGAAGGTGGAGACTATGCTAGTTTGTAGAAAGAAATTGAACATAATTTTAAGTAATTTTCTTTTAAAGATGAACACAATTATTTAGCAAATGATATTTTGAATAAATGCAGAACAACAGCTGGACTACTGCTGTATGTCAAGGACTGATTATCTGGAAAACGTGTTCCTTATGGGATTGAGTCATTCAGAAAAGACTTCTTTTGTGTTCAGTCTACATTTTTCTTATGTGGTATATGTTGGGGGGAAAAATCTGTACACCATGGTTATTTTTCTACCTTTTATAAGAGATAGAACCTGCTTTCTCATTTAACTGATATAGAAAGTTGGTCTGAAATTGAACATCCTAACCTCAATTCACACTCCCAAGTCATTTAAGAAAGATGATTTGACAGTGAAGAAAATGACTTAAAAAAGCCAATAATGATCTCAGGAATTTCATTTTCCCACAGTATAAAATGGTGTGACATATCTATAATGCAGATCTGATGAATATTTAACATGTATATGAATGTACATTTCATTTTATGGCTAACAATGAAAAAATTACTGTTTGACCAAATAGTAAACACCTTTGAAACCATGTATTGTGTCTTTCATTATTAATTTTAAGTATGTATCTCAAGTGACTTCCATATATTTGGTGTTATGGGGGACAGAGATGAAAAGGAAATTGGTGTTGTGTTTCTTTCAAGGATATTCAGCAAATAAAAACTATAAAGATAATAATTGTTCATTCAAACCGTAGATTCAAAGCATAGAATCTATTTTTATCATGTCATCTGTTTACACAATTTTAAGAAATAATATTTAGCTTTTCAAAGCTTAGATTGTATGTCTGGGCTAAGAAAGTATTTACAACATGATATTAAAACAAATTTTCATTTGCCACAGATGATTGTATATGTGGACTGTCTGGGCACTTTGTGTTATTTTCTCCTGTTTTGACCTTTTGGCCATTTTCTTCAACTATGAGTTGAACACAGGCAATACAGCATGAAAGCCCAAAACCCAGAAAGAAAACTGCTACTTATTGGAGACTATGGTTGCAGTCTCCAATAGGTAGGAAATGGAAAGCCATGATTAAATTTAAATTATTCTAGATAACTCTTATCAGTCAACATGTCTTATACTGAAGCATTTATTATACTAGTTAAACAGTTTTTAATTTTTAGACTTTAAATATGCTATGACAAACCAAAAAATGATTCTAAGACATTACATATTGGGTTATATACTTTTATTTTGCATTATTAAACTTTTTTAAAATGCTTAATAGTTGCTGGCACTTTTTGAGTTGTGTATTAGATCCTGTCTAAGCCTGTTCAGGCTGCTGTAACAAAATACTACAGGCTGAGAAGCTTATAAACAACGGATATTCATTTCTCACAGCTCTGGAGAGTGGATGTTCAAAACCAAGGCACCAGCAGATTTGGTGTCTGGTGAGAACCTGTTTTCTGGTTCGTAGATGGTGCCTTTTTGCTGTGTCCGCACATGGTGGAAGGGGCAGGGGAGCTTTTTGGAGCCTCTTTCCTAAGAGCACTAATCCTATTCACAAGGGCTTCACTCTAATGACCTAGGTACTTCTCAAAGCTTCCACCTCATACCATCATCTTTGGGGTTAGGATTTCAACATATGAAGTAAGGGGAATACAAGCATTCAGAACATAGAAGACCCCTATTACTACCTGAAAAATTGGAGGCTCCCACCAGGTTATTCTCATTTTCACAGGTCTGTTGATTAGAGTTCAGCTGATCTAGCCTGGGATTTTGCTGTGTTGCTCAGCTTCAGGCTGGGGGTCTTCTAGCCTGGGCCGCTGTAGTAGGAGGTGTGTAAATCATGTGGCAAAGGGCATAGATGTGTAATTCTAATACAGGGGAAGAGTGAGCAAGTACAAAAAGATTCAGTCTACTTTAAGTGGTGTCTATAGGCTATCTAGTATTTCATTTTACTTGGTAGAAATATCTAACATTGGTAATAATTCATCAGAAGCTTCCAGAACCAGTTCCTTATTCTAACTCAAATATTTATTTGGATTCCCTTTTATTAGAATATTATTTTCTTTCCTTTACCAGTGTAAGTTCATTGCTAGTTAAGTCAGGATAATATGTGTTCGCTCAGTTTGCAAGTCTAACCTGCCATGTTCATTTCTATAGCAGTTGCTTAGTGTAGCCAACAAGAGAGTTCCCCATTCACAGTTCCAGAATAGCATTTTATTATCTCTAGATGCTTAGTAAAGCCTCACTGAATTGGATGTTTCCAATCTAAGATATCTAAAGAAGTTTCTTTAACTAGGAGCTTAAATTTTTTTAAAAAAAGGAATTAATTGAGATAACCAAAACAGCACTATGAGTTTACCAGGTAATTAACACAGGTATCTTCCTTTGGGTCTTCCTTTGATTTTTATCAATAGGCTACCATGATTTCCAGGCAATTTGTTCAGTTAAGGTCCGTTACAGTACAAGAGGTTTTTAACGAAATAATAAATTTCCTAACACTGCTGTTGCTATAGCTACTGTCTCTCTGACACTTTGTCTGCCCCCAGCTGTGGGTGGCAACACCTGTATTAGATTTCATTTCCCTTAGCTTCCTTTCTGTGCCGAATATGCACAAAGTATCCTTTCATGGCCATTTAACTTCCTATATTGGAGGTTCCCCAACTTCTACATGTCTCATAATCAGTGATTTTACTAGTAAAATTTCAGGGAAACTAATGTGATGTGATAAACCAAAAACTCCAAATACCTGTTCTATTCATTCTATGACAGGCATTTTCTCCGATTTTAACATTTCCAAATGATGTGCTACAATCACTGGCAACCAGGTGGCATTGTTGAGGTGGTTACAGTCGTGTGAAAATTAAAATAATCTGTTGGAGTCTGAGCTGGCCAGAAAAATGCCAGTATCACTGTGTTTAGGATTTGATGTTGCGCAATAACAGGCACTTAAGCACATCAGGCTTACTTTCCTTCCTATGAAAGGAGCATGGCAGAGGCAGAGCAGGGCTGCCCCGGCAGTTTCAAGGTCACTGGGACCCAGGATGCTTTGATCTGTCATCTAGGGCTCTGACTTCAAGATTATTTTTTGTTCTAAGGTGTTTGCTGGAGGGATCTAGCCTTATAGTCCAAATTATACATAATAGGAAGGAAGATGGGATAGAAAAAACAAAAATTCACAGCCAACTCTTCATCACTCTTAAAGGAGCTTTCTCAGAAGTAATAAACAGTATTTCCAGTTATATTCACTGGCCAGAATTAGTTACATGGCCATACCACCTTGCAAGAGAAGCTGGGAAATAGTTTTATCTGGCTACACTGCTCCAGTAAAATCAGGGCTCTATTACTAAGAAGCGAAGAATGGACATTGTGTAGACCAGTGGCCACCTCAGGTATAGACAGGTTTGTGCCTGGTTCACTTGAGGGAATTACTTCCTAGCTGGCTCTGACACAGCCAGGTGAGGGAACTCTTCTTTCAGGGATTCTCATGATTTTCCAGATTAATGCTGTATCACTTTGACCATTTTAGTTGTACTGACCCACATGACCAGGATGGTCTAAATTTTAAGAAAAGTGAAAAATAAAACAATCCCCCTCCCTCCAAATCCAAACCTCATTTTCTATGGACTCTGATCTTTCTTTTTAAAACTCTTCTGCTTATCAGGCTCATATCCAGAACTATATAACTATCAGCAGAAGTTGGCAAAAATAAATGTTAAAAATTATTTATTCCCTGTCCACCAATATAGGTCATTACAGCTATTTAGCATAAGCAAACTTGGGTCAGAAATGATATTTGTTATCTGGTATTTGTATAAAATTAAAATGGTGACTACTGGTGACATCAAATATCAACATCATTTAGTTTGGCCAGACACAGCATGATTGCCAAAGGACAATTTTAATGGGTAGAGGTTGTAACCTTTAAGTAACTGTTGACTTTCTACTTCGGTGATTGTGCATATTATCCCCACAACTGCATAGACCAGTCTGTGGCAAAACCCTGGCAGGGGAACATGTGGATAATTTATGACCGTACTTGTGGTCACCAAAGAGATATCTGATCAAGGGTCATGGGAAAGAAAAATAAAGACATAACATTTTAAATTATAGGGGAAAGTCTCAGGAAGCATTTAGATCAGAAATGCTTTCCTCCCTCAGAAAGCTGAGGCTGTTCTTAAAGCCTGTCTCATTTTCAACTTTGCGGCAGGCTCCACCAGTGGGCCCGCAGCGTGCTCAGCAGGGCCTCGCTGTAGTTAGGGCTGGATGTGGTGGCCCGGGGTCTGACTCCTTTCCAGAAAACAGAGGCTGGGAGGATGCTGGCAAGTGGCTTTGAGGATCAAGTGAGGAGACTTGCTGCTGTGTTTGGCTTGGCCTTCAGTTTCTTGGGACAAAGGATACATGAATATTCCTTTGGCCTAATGTGAGCCACTTGGGGTGTGAGAGATCTGGTCTGGAACAATTTTAAAATCATATGTAAGAGGAGTGCCATCTTGAGGACAGAGAAGGTCAATATTGAGTAGACTTGTGGAAAACCAAGGATGGAGCCAGGTGAGGGAACTGGAGAACTAGAATACACTATTGGGGAGGAAATCCTCTGAAGAACCCTAAAAGTGTTGATAAGATTAGCTATTTAAAAATTACTTTATATCCCATTATAGTTGACATACAGTATTATACTAGTTTCAGGTGTACAACACAGAGTGATTAGACATTTATATACCCTATGAAGAGAAAGGTTTAGACAGCATGAAGCCATATTTTGACTGTACCAGTCAAGTAAGAGCTTTTCTCTGCCTCCTTTTACCTCCTCCATCCAAGCACTTAACCCTGCAGGGGCCTGAAGCCACAGTTAACACATAGGGCGAGTAAGAGAGGTGGAAGAAAAATCTTACATTTAAATACATTGAAGTACTGATCAATATATTGAACTGGATACTTTCAATAATTGACCTGAGACTGTGTTTGTCTTAAAGCGATTGTGGGAGTTTATGTTCCCCCAGAGTCTGTGTCAGAACAGTCATTGTGCCAGCCCAAGTTTTATCCAGCTCCATGCCTCGAGCATGTGAGGCAGGAAATCAAAAGTTGTTTTGGGTTCATCATGTAAGTACTGCATGGCAATGTGCTGATTCGATACGCAATTTAAAATCAATACTCAGGACAACCCTTCGAAATGGGTTCTATTTTTAATACCAGGCCGGGCTGCAGCTGAGAAGCTGAGAGCTTGTAAAGGGGCCCTGGTCTTTGCGTGTATGGTTCGGGCAGAGTGTGACTGTAGTCCTGCCCCAACGCTGCTGACCCTAGGCAGCAGCTGCAAACAGGAGAAACTCTTCCTCCCGCAGTGTCCCAGGGGCCCTCTACTGAGAAAGCTCAACAAGATGCTTACTTTAACAAATTCTGTTCATTAGGGCAGAGCATGTGTTGAAGGGCGAATCTGGAGCTCAGAGGCAATAAAGTGATATGTGGCACAGGGAGTATGACCAGAATGACACGACTGTGATGATGGGACTTCGTGCACTTGCGGTTGGGAACATGAGCTTTTCTATTGTACAGAAAGGAGACCCACTTTCCACCCATCTATTTCCTGCTTTTTATCCCAGGGGACTGACCTGTGGGTACATCAAAGGATTTAGCCAATGGGAGACTTCAAAAGGAGACCAGGGGAGAGGGGAGAGTGAGGATAGGGTTTCAGTTTCCTCACTGGACTGTCTTCCCCCTGGGTGTCCTTGGGCTGTCCGTGTTGCACAAGTAAAGGGCAGCTCCTCTCCAGAAAGCCTTTCCAGGCAGAGTGGCTTTCACTACTTGTAGTAAAGGATGTTTCCAATCTGTCACAGGTTGGAACTTTAGTAAATAGAAGGCAGAGGGATTACTAGAAAAATGAAGTAAAAAAATAAAGACACAGCTAATCCTAATCATTTTATCGTTAAAGACCTACAATTATTCTGTCCAATTGCCATTGAATTTTGTTAATGCTTTCTCTCAATTTCATTAACTAGTTCATCTTTCGTCTAACAAACACTAGACCAACACAGGTCTGTGGATTCCTTCCCTTGCTTTTGGCAATCACTCTGTCCGACCCCTTGGCATAGGGGTGGTGGCATTTCTGTTGCTCTTAGCCCTAGTTTCACACTGTGGTTTCCCTAAATCCCACGTGCATATTTGTAATTACAGTTCTGTGCCACTTTGGTCCGGGATATGTCTGAGAAATATGACAATAGGTAATACTGCTGTTGTGCGAACATCACAGAGTTCATTTACACAAACCCAGATGGGACAGCCAACCACTGTCCTTGCATGAGCTATGCTTCCATAGGACTAGCAGTGCGGTAGGTTTGCCTACACCGGCATCACCACAAACATGTGAGTAATCATAGTGTAAGCTGGGACAGATAGCTTTTTTTTTTGGTAGTACAGGCATGTGACTTAAGCTTCGGTGGCTGCGGTGTCCACTTTCAAGCCGGCTTATCTCAGATAAACACATTGCCAGCTACACACTAGATCCAGAGCCAGGACACCTCCCTCACTGTGGCTCCTTTGTTTTAGAGCTTTTACTTGATTTTGATAATTGACCTTTTGGGTGCTTTTTTTTTTTTTTTTTTTTTTTAACTCTTCCCATGCTTTAAATTCCCACTCATACATTTTAAATTCACTGATAAAGAGGGGCCCCATGAAACCCTAGGTCCCCACCCTCAACCCAAATAAAAGCAGAACCCCAGACCTGCTCTCTCATGCTCGTTCTCTCTCTCTCTCTCTCTCTCTCTCTCTCTCTCTCTCTCTACCTGTGGCCCTATTGTATGTCTGTCCATTGGTGTGCCTTGTATGTTCCAGGGCTTAAAAGAAATAAACTTTTCCTTTTTTCATCAAAGTCTCCTAATGGTTATTGCTAAAGGGCCTCTTGCAACTGTAATAAGAACCACAAGGGTCATTGGTTTAATTGTCACGTTGGTTCAGAAAGGCGAGATGTCTGTGACAAGCTTACCTGGGCCCAGGCAGTACTATCTACAGAATGACGCCTGCACAAAACAGAAAGGCGGTGTGCTACCACATTACCATGGCTACGGCGTCACTAGGCCAAAGGAGTTTTTAAGTTCCATTATAATCTTACAGGACCACTGTCCTATATGCAGTCTGTCATTGACCAAAATATTGTTATGCTGTACATTAATGTAAACCTTTTGTAAATAAATAAACATACCTCACGTTATCCTAGTTTGAGTGGGGCATTTGTTTCCAGCTGTGATTGCGACTGATCAGCAGTAAATGTTTATCCTGGAAGAGAAGGTGACTGAGTGTGAATGTTGGGGAGAGAGTAAGACACTAAAGTGGGTAAGTGCGAGTGGAATTAGTATGATTTGAAAACAAACTGAAAGTTGGCAGGGTGAAAGATAATTAGAAGGCATACATGACGTGTTCTTAGGTTAACAGGATGAAACTAAGTTAGATCAGCGATTTTCAACCAACATGGTGCAAGAATTTTTAAAACATGCAATACCTGACTGTTTAGTCAGCGGCACTGAACCTCTTTTCCCTTAGATGTCAAAATAAAAAAATGATAACAACCAACACAACAATAGCTACCCAGTGTGAATGAAACAAAAATATACCTGTTTTTTGTCAGATAGACAAAAATATATTTTTGGTGTGCCGCAGAATTTTAGTAATTAGTGTATGTGCGCCATGAGATGAAAAAAGTTCAAAATCGCTGAGTTTGATTAATGTGTATGAGTAATAATTCAAACAGAGAAGAAGATCTAGGATGTTTTGAAAGACTAGCTATGAAGTATACTTATTATATTTCTGGCAGATAAGCATCTTTTGAACAGATAAAAAATTCCAACTCTCTGTGAGGCAACACTTCCTTAAACATCACACTTAAAAAATAAAGACAGATTTCTAGGGGAGGAAGAGTGAATATATTTCTACAAATGATGCTGAATAAACAATTTGTGCCTTATGAAAAAAGTTCCTTGTACATGTATCATATTTCTCCACTTAAAATGCACTATGAATTATTTTGAGGCATATCTGAGTGAGAAAACCAGGGACTCCAGCTTGCAACCACAGAGTGAGAGCCTCAGTCTATTTGCAGTACTCACCTGTGAACAGACAATGTTCTTTCTTTGAGGTTTTTAAATACTTATTAGCCTTAACGTTGTTCTTATTGATTGAAGGAGGGATTGTTATGAACTGGTAAGCACTGATTTTAGATACCTTAGAAACTTTGGGAAGGTATATCATATGCATCTTTCTCTTTTTCCCACCTTTGTTTTCTGTCTTTCAATATAATGCATTCTTTTAAGTTGTAAAAACTAAACCTCAGAATTTTGTGAAAACTTTTTATAGAACACGTGTGAGAAAAATCAACTGTACTGTCATAGTAATCCCCTGGTGTTTGAAGGTGAAAAAAGTTTAAAAAATTTTAGAATAGTGAATATCAGAGGTGATATTGTGTAAGGTAGGGGTTAGGTGGCCCTATAACTGCAGTGACGAACTGATGAAAGTGATATTAAGTAATTGCCAGCATGGCTAGAGTGATGAATTTTTCCTGTGCATTTTGACTTCCATTCTTCTTTTTGTAACAGCTTCAGTCTTCCTCTTAGAAACTGGCTGCTCCTACTTTCAGTGATTCTGGCGGGCCTGTCGCCCATGGCACCTACTCCACTCCTGTGCCCAAGCAGGACAAGCCGCCCAGGCTAGTCCAGTTATAATCTTTCCACCGAACTTCCCACATTGGAGATGAGGAGCTGGCTTTGGCCTTTTGGACATACTCCAGAGCTGCTGGTGGTCGCGTCTGGTACAAGGAAAAGTAGAAGATCTGCTTGAAGAATAAGGTGGAGAGAGACATATTCAGCTGTCAGTGGTTCTAGTCTCCGACTTCCTTGGTACACTTCTGATTTTTCTGAAATCCCTTCAATGTTGTAAGTTATCAAAGTTATTCTAATGTCTCTTGAAGTCCTTTCTTCTTTAGATTTAGATAATTTAATTTGAGTCTCTGTTACTTGAAATAAACTTTCTAACTCATACAGTAGGTAAATACTGATATCTTCATTTTAAATGCAATTTCTAGTTTTTGAAGTTAGTGCTTTTTGGATCTCCCATTGGCAAGGTTTAGGATCAATTTTCTATTTTGGGCAGAGTATAGCAAAATCTCCATTACGTTCCACAAATGGTGAACAAGTCTTTCAAAACTTGCAAATGATTTCCAATTTATTTTATTTCACTTTATAATCAGAAACATTGTAGATATTTAAATTTTTTGTTTAGCTCTGTTAGTACATCATGAGTGATGGTTGTTTCTCAGTGGTGACTTAGGGAGAGGGTGGTATTTAACGCCACTGAAATGCTTTGGAGCTAAAGGGACCTCAGTCTGTAATCTGAACAACTTGTTCAGAACAGATAATGGTGTTGAGATTAATATTCTATTCTATGTATAGACCCACGATTTAAATAGTAGGAGCAGGATAATGAAGGGAGTAAGTTATATGCCTTGATAAACCATACAAAATCAGGCTTTTCAGATAACTCCAAGTAAGATGCTTTATGTGGGATAGGAATCTAGGCCATACTTCATTCACCATGTGTTCCCAGAAAAATGCAGTCTCTTAGCAACTATCATCTGGTTGTCAAGTTATTTGATTTTTACAGACACCTGGCTTTTTTCGGCACATACTTCACTAGTGCTTAAGCATAATATTCAGGTTAGTGTTGGAATGATTACATTTCACTTTATTCCAAATGATACTTTAAAATTAACAATTCAAACTTTACTTATTTTAAAAATAAACTAAGCTGTTGCAAGGAATAATTGCATGGAATGAGAAAAAAACCCTGAGCTTGTTCTCCTGTGAATTAATTCATTAATTAACTCAATAAAACATATATTTGATGTTAACTAAAGCCTGGCCCAGAGAATACAAAAACCAATCAGAGCCCACATCTGCCCTCAGGAGGCTCATGCAATCAGTCAGGCAGACGGGCAGACACACAGACGAATAGTCACTGGGCACAAGTGGAAGACTTTTCCTTAGGGTGAAATGATAACCAGTCAAGCAATACTTAACAGAGGAGATAACATCTGACAATTTGACTTTGGTTTCAGTGAATAATTTTTAATTCCTTTCTGACCAGACCTTTTCTCCTTCCCATGGATGCAACCAAGAACATCACTCTTGTGACTTAACTTGAAATGGAACACTTTTGCAGTTAATGGCAAATGATATTTTGGTATCACCAGAATGTTACTTTTGGTGTCATTACACTGGTATCATTTATACTGTAGCGTGTAAACATATTTGAGGTGAAGTGTTCCAGGTAATAAGATTACTATTATTACTACAATAATAAAGAGAATGTAAACAATTTAACTGAAAAAAGGCTACTTAGGAGTATGCATTCTGTAATTCCAACTTTTGCTTCTAGATGTATGTGTGTATAAAATATACAGATGGGAAACATATTTTATGATGCATTAGTTAGTAGGGTTATATCTGTGGTGTTGTAAATTGCTTCAGATTGGTTCTGTGTAAAATATTAACTTGTTTTCAATTTTCTTCAATAAACATATTTATATCAGTGTTTTAAAAGAAAAAATTGCAGTTGGTGGGATTTAAATCATTCAAAAAATTTTATTTTCTCAATTCTCTTCAGTGAACATTTATCCTAAACAACAACAACAACAAAAGAAAAAAACAAAAAGCTAACAAATGCAATTAGAAAAAAGGAGAAAACTTAAAGAACTCCCAACTTGAAGGACTGAAAAATTTAGGGGAGCATACTAACTGATACGCATAACACCTTGTTGTGTTCCTTCCCCTTGTCTATCAGTCTAGGTTGTAATTGCACTCTCTGGAATATTTCACCTCCAGATCCTAGCAATTCCATTCCCTTCACCAGTGATTGGTTAGGAGTAGGCATATGACAAAATTTTGACCACTAAGACAAGACAGTATGTGTGCTGAGAAGTTAAAAGGAGTAAGGAAGAGATATTCTCTACTTCTTTGGGGCATTGTATCTAGATATGATGTCTGGAGCAGCTGTCTTGCTATTGTTATGGGTCAAATTGTGTGTTTCCCCCAAAAGATATATTGGAGCTTTAACCCCTCGTACCTTATTTGTAACTAGGATCATTGCAGTTATATAATTAGTTACAAAATAAGGCTGTACTGGAATAGAGTGGATTCATATTCCAGTATAATTGGTGTTCTTATAAAAAGGTGAAATTTGAGCACAAATATACACACAAGAAGAATGCCATGAAAAGATGAAGGCAGAGATTGTGGGGATGCTTCTAGATGCCAAGAAATGCCAAAGATTGCCAGAAAACTACCGGAAGCTGGGAAAGGGGCATGGAACAGATTCTATCTTCCCCTAGGCACAACTTGATATTGGATTTCTAGCCTCGAGAATTGTGAGACAATACATTTCTTTTTTTTTTTTTAAAGTATATTTCATTGATTATGTTACAGTAGTTTCAATTTTTTCCCCTTTGCTCCCCTCGGCCTAGTACCCCTCTTCCCTCCAGCAACCCCACCCCCCTTAGTTCATGTCCATGGGTCGTTGCATGTAAGTTCTTTGGCTTCACCCTTTCCTATATTATTCTGAACATCCCGCTGTCTATTTTGTACCAACTAATTATGCTTCTTAGTCCCTGTACCATTTCTCCATTTTCCCCCTGTCCCCCTCCCAGCTGATAACCCTCCAAATGATCCCCATACCTATGATTCTGTTCCTATTCTGGTCTTAAGTAGGTCCCTTTGACATTTCATATAATAATGGCTTGGTGATGAACTCTTTTAGTTTTACCTTATCTGGGAAGCACTTCATTTGCCCTTCCATTCTAAATGATAGCTTTGCTAGATAGAGTAATCTTGGTTGTTCCTTGATTTTAATCACATTGAATACTGCTTGCCAGTTCCTTCTTGCCTGCAAAGTGTCTTTTGAGAAATTAGCTGATAGTCTATAGGACCCATTTGTAGGCAACTCTCTGCTTTTCTCTTGCTGCTTTTAGGATTCTCTTTTTATCTTTCACCTTCGGCATTTTAATCATGATGTGTCTTGGCGTGGTCCCCTCTGGGTCCAGCTCGCACGGGACCCTCTGTGTTTCCTGTACTTTTATGTCTATTTCCTTTGCAAAATTTGGGAAGATTTCCTTCCATTATTTTTTCACATAAGTTCTCAATTTCTTGCTCGTCCTCTTCTCCTTCTGGCACCCCCATGATTTGGATGTTGGGACATTTAAAGTTGTCCCAGAGGTTCCCAAACCTCATCTTATTTTTTTCAATTATTGTTTCCTCATTCTGTAGTGGTTGACTGTTTTTTTCTTCCTTATGTTCCAAATAATTGATTTGAACCCCGGTTTTCTTCCCTTCACCATTGATTTTGTGTGGATTTTCCTTCACTTCACTTTGCATAGCCTTCACTTCTTCTCTTATGCATTTGCCATACTCAAGCATATCTGTCAAGCATGTGAGCATCTTTATAACCAGTGTTTGGAATTCTGCATCTGTTAGGTTGGCTATCTCCTCATCACTTAGTTCTCCCACTGGAACCTTGATCCATTCCCTCTTTTGGGCCATACTTCTCTGTCTCCTCATCTTGACATTCTCCCTTGTTTGTTTGCCTCTGTGTCTTAGATAGAGCTGTCACTTCTGTTACGTTGTAAGGGGCGGAGCCTCAGGAATTCGTCAGTACAGTGCGACCTGTTTCACCACGTTGTGGTGCTGTAGTGGGGGAGGGGTCTGAGAGGGAACAATGTTGCCTGCCCAGCACTCGCCCCTTTTACAGGCACTTCTCCCACTTCTGTATGGGACTGGTGCCCCTCTAGCTGTTGCCCTGCCTGTCATCCCCAGAATGGGTGGGTCTGTGGATGTTTTAGGACCGTTGGGGCCCTTTAAACAAGCACACTCTGCTGAGAGACCAGCAGTTTCTGCTTCCACCCTAACTCTCACTGGTTTGCACAGTCAGAAGCAATGAGGCTTGATTTTCCCTGGTGCTGGGACAGTGAGCTTTGAGGTCCGGCGAGGAGCTGGGAACACTCCCCAGGTGTCCCTCCTGACTTTTTAAAATGTGTAACTGCTTTCTGCTGGCCTGCTGCTACCACTGCTGCTGCCACCACCACAGCACCTCCTCTCCTCCCTGGCTCCGCCTCTCCTGTCTGGATTAGTATTTCTCTTTATATCTTTGTTTGTTGGACTTCCATGCAGTTTGATTTTCAGGAACTTCTGGTTGTTTCTATTTTCGAGGTAGTTGTATTCCTTCTTAGTTGTGGAGGGAGACACAGCATGTCTGTCTACGCCTCCAACTTGGCTGGAACTATATGATGTCAATACATTTCTTTTTAAAGCCTCTTAATCCCTAGTCAGTGTTACTTTGTTATGGTAGCTCAAGCTAATTAATATAGTACCTTGAGAGGAAATAACATAAGAACAAAGGTGACGTGCTGGGGAAGTATGCTCCAATTTGACAGCACCTGAATTTAAATCTTCTCCATGGAATCCCAGTGGCTTGGGGCTTCTTGATATGTATAATAATCACTTTCCTTAGTTGTGAAAACCCTTCTGAATTGTTTTAGATGACCAGAAATTAAAGCAAACCAATTCATCCTTTCTCATTGTCCTTTTCTGTAACCTAAATTCTAATGGCCAACTCTGCCCCTGGCCACTTTTATCCACTAGTCTTTCAGAAGTCTCTCTAAATGTCTAAAGTCAAGAGAATTCACACAGTCTGTTTTTCAGCAACTGAATTATTTCACTTAGCATAATGTTCTGCAGGTTCATTCATGTTGTCACATATTTCAGGATTTTCTTCATTTTTTAACTGAATAATATCGCATTGTGTGTGTGTGTATATATATATATATATATATATATATATATATAGCACAATTTCTTTATCCATTCACTCACCAATGGACATTGAGGTTGTTTTCATGTCTTGAATATTGTGAATAAAGGCTGCTATGAACATGCAAATGCTAATATCTTTCCAAGATCCTGATTTCAATTATTTTGGATAAATACCTACACATAGCTTGCTGGATCATGTAGTAGTTCTATTTAGAATTTTTTGAGGACATTATATACTTTTAAAAATAGTGGTTGCATGATTTGCATTCCCACCAACACAAAACAAGGGTCCAAATTTCTCTATTCTGTCCAACACTTCTTTTGTTTCTGCATGGTTCCATTTATCTAAAATTACCTTATCTAGAGGTATCTAAAATAGTAAAAATTATAGCAGAGAGTGAAATGGCAGTTGCCAGGGGGAAAGGGAAGTAGGAAGTTGCTTATCAACAAGCATAGTTTCAATTAAGCAATATAAGTTCTAGAGCTCTGCTGTACAACATTGTACCTATAGTTAACTATGCTGTATTGTGCACTTAGAATTTTGCTAAGAGGGAAATATCATTTTAACTGTTCTTCTTCTTTTTTTTTAATAAAAAGAAATTTTAATTAAAACTTAAAATCAGATTGTTTGTAATGTACACTTTCAAACTTGGAAGGTTTTCTTTCAAATAAGTTATTTCCTTTTCAGTATTTTTCGCTAGGAATTTACTTTAAAGAACCATCCTTTTTTCTTTTTAAAAATTATAGTTGACATAAAATATTTGTTTCAAATGTACATTTCTATATACCTTACAAAGTAATCACCATGAACAGTCTATAACCTTTCATCATAAAAAGTTATTAAAATATTATTGACTCTTATTTTCTATACAGTACATTACATCCCCATGACTTGTTACACAACTAAATATTTTTCTGCCTTAATCCCCTTTACTTTTATTTGTCACCTGCCCCAACCATCAGTTTGTACCCTTTATCTTTGAGTCTTTTCCTGTTTTGCTGCTTACTTGTTTTGTGTTTCAGAGTCCATATCATCGGCAGCCGTCCGTCTCGAGAGACGATGGTGTAGCTTCTTAAGAGTCTATCTGCACCGCCGAGAATGGCTGTGCAGTCCGACTCGGGAGTGACATGGTATCTGTCGCCTCCCGTGTTGAATCAACATCTTGCGATGACGCTGAAGCTACAGAGCCTGGGCAGGGTGATATGGAGGGTCCATATGTAAGTGAAATAATGAGATATTTGTCTTTCACTGTCTGACTTATTTCACTTGGCATAATACTCTCTAGTTCATTCAAGCTGTCACAATGGCAAGATTTCCTTTTTTATGGCTGAGTAATATTTTAACTGTTCTTACCACCACCACCACCACCACCACAACAACAACAACAAAAATTAAAAGGAAAACAACCCAACAGGAAAAGAGGGATAAATTGCATTTCCCCCTACAAAAAAAATCCAGCTTCTGTAAGAACCAGAAGGAAGGTGCTTTCTACCTCATCGCCAGTAGGCATTAGACCCAGCTATGGCCTATTACAGCATTTCCATAACCACATTTAATGAGATAAGCCCAAACACACCTGTCTGTTAGTGTTTCACCATTATGCATTCTTTGTTTAACACTGCTTTGTGGAGTGGCCGATTGTCGTAGGGTGGAAGGAAAAGAAGCGATTTCAGGCCTGCGCTTTGGCTCCTCACGTTTTAGAGTTCATCTTGGGGTTTGGAATCTCTAGGACTGAGGAAAGGTGGTAATTTCCAGACTCTGCTTTGGTGGAGAGAAGCTTCGGTGAGGTTCGGAAGTTGGATGTAATTCCCAAAAGAGAGAGACTTAAGGACACCAGATCTGGGAAACCATAGAAGGTAATGTCCGAGGCTTTGAAGTGGGCGATGCGTCTGCAAGCTGACTCTGTGGAACTAACTCCCTGTTCCTACCCAGCCAGTAAGCAGAGATAGCTGTCCCTGCAGGGCTGGGGCACGCCAGATCCTTTTGCCTTTTGCTAACAGGGATGATTCCTATGATTGCCTCATCTTCTAGGGAATTCCTGTGTCTTTAAGATACTAAACTAAGTCACACTTCCACAGGGGAATGGGATACAGATTAGAGGAAAAAGGATGTTTCTTTATCCTTTATCCTGGAAGTCAGCCCCTGACTTTCAGGTGGAATTCTTAATTGGTTGTCTTGCTTCCATTTGTAGTCTGGGTCATGGCTTGAATGATCTGAAAAACTGTGGACGTTCTACCCTGGGATGCTATGATGGGCTCTCATCTTATGTACTTATTTATTGAAGAAATAGTGGTGGATTGATATTCAGGAAAAGATATTATTAAAGTTGACTTGTTTTTTTTTTGCTGATAAATAAAGAAAGTGTCTTCCTTGAATGCTTTGTTTAAGGGAGCTAAAATGAATGTTTTGTCAGGTGTTCTCACAGAAGTTATAAATGTGAAAAACTTTCTTAAAAAGAACTCAAAGTGGAAAGAAACTAGATCATCCTTTAACCTGGTTTTAAAATACAGAACTTGCCATTGCTATTTCAAGATCATTATAAAAATAGATAATATTGAGCATAGAAAGAACATTTTATTAAGTATAACAGCTGTATTTTTTAATGCTGGTCTGTTGTCAATCAATAAGTACTAGCCATTAAGTGCTTCTGCTATTTTATATGTTTATTTATTTTTTATTTTTTTAAAAAAAATTAAATTTATTGGGGTGACATTGATTAGCAAAACCATACAGGTTTCAAGTGAAAAACTCAATAAAACATCATCTGCACACTGCATCGTGTGCCCACCGCCCCAAGCTAAGTCTCTTTCTGTCCCCATTTGCCTGTTTGCCCATTTCCACCTCCCCCCACATCCCTTTCTCTCTGGCTATAACTGCACTGTTGTCTGTGTCTATGAGTTTTATATATATATATATACACACACACACACACAGATATATACACATGTATACATATATATATTTTAATTTAATCCTTTCATCTTCTTTCATTCAACCCCCTGATCCCTCTCCCCTCTGACAGCTTTTAGTCTGTTCCATGTATCTATGCTTTTGTTCCTTTTTATTTCACCAGTTTATTTTGTTCATTAGAATCCACAGATGAGTGAGATCATGTGGAATTTGTCTTTCTCTGACTAACTTACTTCAGTTAGCATAATAATCTCCAGGTTCACCCATGCATCACAAATGATGAGGTGTGCTTTTTGTTTTATGGCTGAGTAGTATTCCATTGTGTAAATGTACCACAGGTTTTATTGACTTATCTACTGATGGGCACTTGATCTGTTTCCACATTGTGGCTATTGTAAATAATGTTGCAGTGAACATAGGGGTGCATGTATTCTTTCAAATTAATGTTTCAGGTTTCTTTGGGTATATTCCCACTAGTGGGACTGCTGGGTCAGAAGGTAGTTTCATGTTTAATTTTTTGAGGTATCTCCATACTATTTTCCACAGTAGCTGCACCGGTCTGCATTCCAGCCAATAGCGCACTAGGGTTCCCTTTTCTCCACTTTTTGCCAACACTTATTGTTTGTTGATTTATTGATGATAGCTATTCTGACAGGTGCGAAGTGGTATCACATTTGGTTATAATTTGCATTTCTCTGATGATTAATGATGTCAAGTTCTTTTAATATGTCTTTTGGCTATCTATATGTCCTTTTTGTAGAAGTGTCTATTCAGGTCCTTTGCCCATTTTTTAATTGGGCTGTTTTTCTCTTGGTGTTGACTTGTATAAATTCTTTATGTATTTTAGAAATTAACACTTTATCAGATGTATTATTGGAGAATATGTTCTCCCATTCAGTGGGTTCTCTTTTTGGTTAAATGTTTTCTTTGCTGTGTGTGCAAAAGCATTTTAGTTTGATGTAGTTCAATTTGTTTAGTTTTTCCTTTGTTTCCCTTGCCCAAGGAGATATATCTGGAAACATACTGCTATGAGAAATGTCTGAAATTTACTGCTTATGTTTTCTTCTAGGGTTTTTATGGTTTCATGACTTCCTTTTAAGTCTTTAATCCATTTTGAGTTTATTCTTATTCTTGTGTATAAGTACTCTTGCTACTTCAAATTATCCTATATTATTTCTTTCACTTATCACTTACACTGCCACTTGCTAAGTATTACTTCTGTTAAAAATAATTTTCATTTTCAAATACTTACTGTGTATGTAATTTAAAAAAATAAGGTTCTGAAATAACTCTAGAAATATTTCCTGATTAAAATTTTACTGTAAGCTTATTTTAGGTACTTAAACTTTTGATATGGTTTCACATCACCAAAAACATTTCTCTATAGTTGTTTTCAGTTTACTAACTTTTCAGTATTTATGTGGTTTTCTTTTTTTTTAAGTTATAGAAACAACAAGTGTGTTGAAGAAAACAAGATTTTGGAATCAGAGAGACCAGATTTTAAACTTACCTCTGATGTCTACTTGCTATGTAAATTAGGTTACATTTCTCTGAACCTCAGTTTCCTTGTCAGCAAATCAGGGATAATAATTTTTCTGTCCCAATATAAAATATGACCATGTATGAAACATGTCTGGTAAGTGGTAGACACTCAATTCATACTATTTTATAAGTCCCTTTATTTTCTGCATAGCACTTAGGGATAGTGAATTGCTTCTCTTTCATGGTAATAAGGCTATAGAGATACTATTATTTACAAAAAAAATTAATTAAAGGTATTTTTAAATTTCCATCATTACATTAGATTTGCTTTCTTTGAATACATATATAGGAGGAACATTACTAATATTACTTTAGAAGACAAACACTTAAATGCCATTTTCAGTTAAAATATTTGTGTTTTGCAATAGTTACTAACAATCAATGGAATTCCTACCTGGATTTCTACAGATTTCATCAAATGACTTAACTGTCTTGACTTTGCCTGACAGAAAGCTTTGATTTTAATCCTTCTTTGATGATTTTTCATTTCTTTGTAGTTTGTGGTGGTTTTCAGGCTCACATTACTCCAAATGTTACAGATTTTTTCTTTCTTCTATTGCCTCTGATGGAAGAAATATGATTCACTAATACAACAATAATAATAGTATAGGTCTTTATGCTCATCAAAGTTTCTCTTTATCTGTAATTCTATTGTCATATGAACACGTAGTACATAGACAAAGAATATCCAGAAGGGGAAACTAAACTCCAAAGAAACTGTGATTTGTCTGAAACTATAAGGAGGATCTGAAATTCAGTGTTAATATGATCTTTGGAAAGATTATTTTTACTGTGTAAAGTACAATAGAGTCTTAATTTTTTTTTTTTTTTTTTGATCTTGGAATTCTTTGAATCTCTGAACATAATGGTGCCTATCTATACAGCAGAAATAAACATATGCACCCATGTCTATAGTTCATCTCCCCTCTCTGACTCAGCTGGTTAAGTGGACCTCTGGTTTCATTATTTCTGCATATGGGTCACATGGTAATGCATCTGATAAGGCAGCCTGGTTTTGCTGATTTATAATACTATTTTACGTGTAAGTGTATGTGGATGGTAACACTGGAGACACACGATACAAATCCTTCCCCCAGCAATGTACTCTGACAGTTTTTACAACAGAGAAAAAAATAAAGTTTGATTAATTGATTCAAAGTGTGTTTCATAAAAAATGGGTAATCTACAAAATGTTAACATCTTTTTCTAAGAAAAAAATGCTGTGCTCGAAAATGTTTAGAAAATGCTGTGTATGAAAGTTGTTTCTTGGAAATTCACTTAGGCATATGAGGTCTGTCTGGAAAAAGTCTAACAATTGTTAATATAATGAGATTGGTTTGTGCAACAATGATGTAGCCTGGCAGCCAAAGAGAGTGGACTGGAATGAGCATGTGTTAACAATGATGACTTCATTGTACTGGTCAGTAAGGGTGGTAGATGCTGTTGAGTGAGCATGTGTATTGTGTGGCCATTGCATTCAAAGTGACTGAGAAAATAGAGCAATGACTCTGCAACAGATTTTGCATTGAGCTTGAACATTGTAGAAACTAGTCAGATGATTCAGAAGGTCACAGCTATGGACAACTTGTGATCGGGCAGCTTCATCATGACAATGTGCCCACTCATGCATCACATCTCCTGCAGAGTTTTTTGGCAAAACATCTAATTATCCATGTGACTCAGTTCTCTAACAGCCCAGATTTGATGCCCCGCAAGTTCTGGCTTTTCCCAAGTCTAAAATCATATTCGAAAGGGAAGAGATTTCAGACTGTCCATGAGATTCAAGAACATACAACAGGGCAGCTGATGGTGATTGGGAGAACTGTGTGAGGTCCCAATGTGCCTACTTTGAAGGGGACTGAGGCATCATTGTTCTATGTACAGTGTTTCATATATGTTCTATCTTCTTCAATAAATGTCTCCATCTTTCATGCATAGCTTAATACTTTCTGGACAGGCCTCATGTCATGATTCTGAAAGCCTTCTAGTAAAGAAACCTGTATAACTCTTTTTGACTCAGCATATCCTCATAGTAACAAACCACACAGCATGTTTTCATATTTAGATAATTCTTATTAGCATCGCCTAGAGTACACTTTTGGAGATGGTGGCTACTTTGGAGGTGGGGGTTGGAATAGAGGGAGTTTTTTTCCTTAATTTTATTTTTTCAATTACAGTTTGTATTAAATATTATTTTCTATTAGTTTTAGGTATACAGCACAGTGGTTAGACAATCATATATACTTTACAAAGTGTTTCCCCCAATATTTCCAGTTCCCATCTGGCACTGTACATAGTTATTACAATATTATTGATGTAATTCCCTGAGCTGTACTTAACATCCCCATGGCTATTTTGTAACTACAATTTGTACTTAATCCCTCTAGGAAATAGTGGCTACTTTCATCCAAGTTTTGTGATTCCATTTATCCTGGTACCCACTGACAGTGTTGCGGTTGCATCAGCATTTGCTAGGTCCCTACATGTTTGACCTTCTTGCAGTATCATTTACCTGGATGAGATTTGAGGCCATTGACTTCTTCTATCAAATAGTCTAACATATTGATGTTTGTTTTAAAAGTTTTGAAGATAATAGGGATTACATGCACACTTTGTCTTAGTTACCTCCTTATTTTTTTCCTCAGGAGTTTGTAATACCCCCTTAAAAAAAAAAGAACTGTCTATTCAATATTTGTAGTTTCAAATGAGACTTGAGCTTATCCTACTATAATCTTCTCACTTTCCATCATTAAGTGGATTTGAGAGGCAGGAGAATGTCATGAATGAGCAACGTCATGACCGGCTCTGGGACCAAAAGGCCCAGGCTCAACTTCCAGGTCCAGAGTGTACCAGCTGTGCCAGCAGGGCAAACCTGCTAAGCCACATGTAACATGGTGGTAATAATGGTGCCTACCTCATCAGTGCCATTATCTTGAAGTTGTTAATACACATAATGGGATTAGGACAGGGCCTGGTCAGCATAAGTGAGTGTTTGTTAGTACTATTGAAAGTCAATGAAATCTGGTTTTCATGACCTGATCATGGCCTGCTACACAGAAAGCACCCAAACATTAAATATTATTGTCATTGTTACTGCTATACTCTTGATAATTCTACTGATCATATTCTCCTTGTCTTGACTTACCTGATTCCAGAATGGAGATGATTTTGATATAAACTGCTTATAGAAATTTTAACTCTAGCGTCCATTGTTCCTGTTATAGAAATGATATGTTATTTTGTTGTTGATTTTTAATAGCATATATTCTGTAAAAAACAGACTATTTTTTTCTTGTTTATTTGAAAAATTTCTCTGCCAAACTGAACCTGAGGGTAGAAGAGCTGTATGTGTGGGAATGTGTCAGAATGTATGTAAATGACCTTCAGGAAGGGAGAAGAGACACTTATGTGAAACCTTGTGGAAATGCAGTAATCATGAAAGTCATAGTTAATGGAAAAACAACCCAGACCTTATTCCTATGTTTATTTTTTCTGCTTCTAACTATTTCTTTACATTTTGCCACAAAGTGAAGTAATAGATTCAATGTAAGTTTACTCTCATCACCTAAATACATACCTAAGTACAGAAAAATAAAGGAAAGTTAGGCATACATTTTCTGTTCTAGGCTTATTTGTTCCTTTTAAATTCTCTTTTGCCTCTCTTACTGTGGGGATAACGGCTGAACAGTTTTAACGGTGAAATAGTTCGTAGGCATCAAGATTAGTTTCCTCCCCAAAAGATAAAAAGTTACAAATACCAGTTTAGATTTATTTGCATTGACCATTTTCATCAAATAGAGTTATAACCCTTTAAAAAGTGGGCCAGTTTGATTAAAAGCAGGTGGGCTGGGGGCTATTGGAAATTATCTACTGTCAATAGTTACTGGAAGAAGGTAGGCAAAAGAAGTCTCTTTCTTGAGGGAAGCCATGTTCCACATTAAGAAGTTTTCAGATTTTTTTTTCATTTATAGTGAAATTATTTATGTGAAATCTTACCTGGGACGCAGATATGAAATGAGAAGAAATAAAAATGGTTGAAGTTCTAGCCAGTGTGGCTCAGTTGGTTGGAGCATCATCCTTTACACCAAAGGGTTGGGGTTTCAATTCTCTATCAGGCATGTGCTTGGGTTGTGAGTTTGATCCGCTTTTGTAGTGTGTATGAGAGGCAACCGATTGATGTCTTTCTCACATCAATTTTTCTCTCTCTCTTCCTCTTTCTCAAAAATCAATAAATAAAAAATAAAATGTTGGCAGTGCTTATATGTGAGATAGAATATAGATCATTATTATCAATAGTAGCAGCATGACACTAAGTATAATTTCTTGATTGCTAAACAACTGCAGGCACTTTGGAAAATGCTTTACATATATAATCTTATGTAATCTTCAGATAAGTGCTGTGGAGTAGGCATGCTTCTCTCCTCTAATATAATGGAGGAATTCAGTAGCTTACCCAGTTGATGCAGCTAGAAATGGGGGGGGGGGCAGCTGATATTTATACTGAGAAATGTCTGATTCCAGAATTTGTATTGCTATCCTGCATTCCATACTGACTCTCTTGTTTTCTTCACGCTAATGTACATTTCTAATATTGCTCTGTAGTATTAGTGGGTGTTTTTAAGAAAGGTGAAAACAAGATTATTTAGTATAATTACAACACTGAATTGCCATGTAGAAGATTAAACCATTTCTTGTTCCATTACTGCTGATTCTGGGGACTCCCATCTGCCTGTCCTTTCTGCTGGCTCAAGGATCTTCCATGAAGACTTGGAATGGCATAAGTCATTACTCTAGGCTACTGCAAAGCATGGGTATTCCAGTTGCCTCTACATCTATAACTTAGCCCCAAAATATTTTTCTCCAAGATAAAGAAATATCTTCCATATTTTAAAGGTAAACTACTTTGTTTCAACAGACAATATGACTCTAAGAGTTTTTTTTTTTTTTCCTCTCTAAGAGTTTTTTACAATTAGTGCAAAAAATGGGAGTAATTGTCAATTAGTGATGTTAAAACTTCCTCTCATTTCCTTACTATATCCCTTCTCATTACCAAATTCCCTCAAAAAGAAATAGGGCTCTGACTGGTATTGTTCAGTGGACTGAGGGCTGGCCTACAAACCAGACAGTCGCTGGTTCAATTCCCAGTCAGGGCACATGCCTGGGTGTCGTCCAAGTCCCCAGTTGGGGGTGCGCGAGAGGCAACCACACATTGATGTTTCTCTCCTTCTCTTTCGCCCTCCATTACCCTCTCTCTAAAAATAAATAAGCAAAATCTTAAAAAAAAAAGTGAATATGGATAGTATTAGTCCAGGAGGCGGGTGTTAACTAATTCAAATTAAAATCTTGTGTTTACTTAATAATGTGTCTACCAGAAATGTCACCTGGATTCAGACTTCATGATTTCTTTTCTGTTTGATATAAAATTATGTCTATTAAACTCTGGCATGTTTCATTCACTGAACAAAATGAACTCTTCTCTCCTGCTAAATCGTTCTTTAAGATAATGAGTCCTGCCACCAAAGGTCTATAATCAGCTTGCCCTCTGGTTTGCATGATTACTGGGTCACAGAGCTCAGTGCACATGGTCAATTTTTTTCTGACCTGTTGTGTCACAACTTTTGTTCATAACTCTTTGAAAATATAATGATGGGCAAATTTATCTCTCTTAGGACTTATGAAGAAACATGATTCTATTTACTGAATACAGTTAAAATAGCCAGTTGTGCAATGATACCAATCACAGTTACACAGGTAAGACATGCAAAGATATCACAGAAATCACATGAAAAATCTTGAAGCACTGTTAAATTTAAAGTGATTATAAGTATAAATCCAGATATTGAATTGGGAATTTAATGGTTATTATTGACTAAATCATTTTGGAGTAGGAAAAAGATCAGGTTGTACAGTCAAGTATAATAAATATTTAAATATAAAATTTGGGGTTATGTGAAGGATAGAGGGCACTAGTATATAATGGTGGCTCTTATTCCTTCTGAGTTCCCCTTCATTCATCCATTCATTTAACAGAAATTTATTGAACTCTCTAGCCAATGAAGACACAGAACTTGGCAGGACAGACCCATTCTCTGTTTTCACAGAGCCTAGAGTTTCCCAGATGGATGCTAAGTATATTGTAGTTTATATGAATTAGAATTATTAATAAATCATGAGGATATATAACTCTCCCACCCTCACCTACACAGACACAATCATAGTGACCTTGAAAATGAAAGGGAGAGGGCAATGGAAAGAGCTGATTTTCTAGCTGTATAAAATTTAGATGGATTGATACTTTAAAATACTCCAGTGTTACTTGTTCAAATCAGAGGGATAATATCACTATGATAATTGCTGTCTTTTTATATTTTTGAACTGATGTTTTAACTCAAGAAGTGGTACTAAATGATGGCAGGGTGCTATTGACATCAGAGGGCTATCCTTTCTGTTGCTCTTGCCAGGGATTGTAGATTGTGGTTTACTACTGAGTTCTCTTGTTTAAGCAGAGAATTTTTAAAATTCAGTGTATTTATTTGATTATAAAATAGTGTTAAATAGAAATACTTTTCAAAGACTATGTTTTCAAAATTAAGACTTACAAACAACTTTTCAATATTTTTACCTTTGTTACCTTTCCCATAATATGAACATTTTCCTTGCTAATTTTTAAAGAATTCTTTTCTGGAAGTACATGTTTTCCACAGCAATTTGTTCTTGACCTTTTTCTAGCTGAGTGTCAAAGTGATCCAGTTTGTTTGTCTTTTAGCAGTTCTTTTAAATTAATTTTTGTGTTGGGAACAATTAGTCTTTGATTTCAGAGATTTTGTTATGTTATTTTGTGCATAGTGTCAGAGGGAACAGAAAATTTTTATTCTGGAGGACAAGTTGGCTACAGAGTTTTCAAAAATCATATTTCATATAACTTTCTTCCGTATTTGAAAGAGAGTACTCCTTTCTTATATTCCATTTTACAGAGTTCTTTGCAGACTTCCTGTCATGTTCATTGGCCTAAGCTAAGCCAATCCCTGAAAGGGGATGGAATTACTATGATGTATTTTATGCCAATCATGATTCAGCCTAAGGGTCTGGAGAATTCTGCTTCCCCTGTGGCAATGGCTTCTTGAAAACAGATGGACAGAATTTGGTTTCAATTGTCACAAAAGAGAGCGAATGACTATTGGATAGGCAAGTTTTAGTCTTTGCCAAAATTCCTTTTATCAAGTTAATGTTATAAATTCTGGTAAAAAAAAAACAAACTTTTTTCTTTAATATATGTTAAAATTATTTTTTACTTCATAGTACACATATTCTGCTTTTTCATGTTATCAATTTGCTTACCAAAGTTATTGTTTATAGATACAAGAAAAATGATGTTTTAAAAATAAATGACTCAAGTATAATGTTTTATTGTAAGCATTTTATTAAAATGGATGTATTTTTAGAATTACTTCCTGAAATTTCAAGACCTAGTAATAAAGTGGGGGGAAGGGCAAATGTTTACAGTTAAATGAAAGGAAAAGAAAGTTATATACACACTTCTCTATCTCTTCAGACTGTGGTATCTGAGACATTGAAATCCCTGTTTCCTTAGTGTGTCTATCAAGGTAGTTGGGTTACATGAGATGAACAGGGATGAAGATGCTGAAGGGATAGTGTTATGAGCTAAATTCTAGTCCCTTAAACTTCATGTACTGAAGCCCTAACTCCAAGTATTTTAGAATGTGACTATATTTGAAGATATAGCCTTTAAAGAGATAATTAAGTTAAAACAAGGCCATTAAAGTGGGCCCTAGTCTGACTAGTGTGTTTTTAAGAAGAGATTAGGACACGAAGAAGGACACCAGGAATGGTCATGTGCAGAAGAAAGACCATGTAAGGACACAGTGAGAAGACAGTCATCTACATGACAAGGAGAGAGGACTCAGAAGAAAGCATCCCTGCTGACACCTTAATCTTGAACTTTAACTTGTGGAACTGTGAGAAAATCAATTTCTCTTCGTTAAGCAACCCAGTCTGTAGTATTTTTTATGGATGCCTAGCTAATTAATATAGGTAGTAATTAATTCCATCTTATTTTTTTTTCAATTACAGTTGACATACAATATTATATTATTTTCAGGTGTATAGCATAGTGATTAGACAATTATATAACTTATGAAGTGATCACTCTGAAACTTTGGTACCCATATGACACCATAAGTAGTTATTACAATATTGATTTTAGTTCTACTTGTTAATGAATACCTTCTAAGTGTTAGGGACTGTATTAGGAGTCTTACATGAACATCTACTTGAAGTTTAGAACTATCTCATTTTAACAACTAAGAAACTGATTCTCAGAGAGACTGAATAACTTATAAGTAAAATAATTGGGAATCAACTCACTATAAATACTTCCCATATACTATGTAGCCTGGATAAAGTACATGTATAATACAATATAAGTTTAGTAAAAACTAATGTTATTGAATTCTTCCTATTGGTCAGGCACTCTGTACCAAGCATGTCACATGAATTAATATGTTTAATCTTCACCATGATATTATGACAAATGTACTATTATTGTTCCATATGATAGGTGAGGCTCACAGATATAAGTCATTTTCCCAAGATCACACAGGTACCAAATGCTGGAATAAGTACTGAAGCTTGGATTTTCTGACTCTAAGGCATACTCTGTTATCTATAATTTAAACTACTTCTATCTTGAACGGATCATCAGAAGGAAAGACTTAGGACTCTAAAGATTAAGTCAAAATGACACAGAGTGCCCATAGTAGAGAAAAAATGTAAATTTAATATGTTAATTGGTGAATTAATCTTGAAGAGGTTTAAAAACGCAAATATGAAATAGTATTTCTTATTAAATTAGTATATGCTTGAAAATATTTATTTACCATTATAGTATGTAGACCAGTTTTTCAATCAGTCAATCAAAGGGTCAACATAAGAGACAGAGACATCATATTAAGAGTGGCAAGGGGAATTCTACTTTTCCATAAGAACATACTATTAATTAGGGCTTTAACAACAAATACCCGTTATCAAATAACTCATGCATGTGACCAAAATACACCACAAAACAGAGGCATATTACTTGAATATACACTTAAAAGTTATCTTTAAATGAAAAAATATATATATCCAAGTTCTATAAAGTGGTCATTGATATAAAGTACCTCCCCTCTCTTATCAATTTTAAGGGACTCTGAAGTTTCAAAAAAGTGATATCAGGCATCTGATATATAACTATGGGAAAAATGAGGGAGAGTCAGTCATCCCTGGTGATAGCAGGTGGTGTCCATGAAATAAGTCTCATTTCTCCCCTGCTAAATGCCAGCTTTACCTCTCTCACAACAGCTTACCTGAGAAACCTATGGATGAGTGGGAACTGTAGCAAGACATGAAGTAGGGGGTTAATTGGTAGCAGCGAATAAAAATTGATGATTTGTGAAGAACTCAAAAGCAGGACTGAATGACTATAGGAATATCCTGAATTTCTGAGCAGCAACCCCTCATCCCAAGCTTTTGGTTGATTTGAGTATTATTTCTCTTGCCATTCATAAATTATATGTAATATGCCATATGGCTTTGAACTAAAATTATTTCTGCTTTGAGAAATTTTGTATTATCCTTTGATTAAATATCTAAGACTTCAAAAGCTCAGATTGAGAATGATTTCCTTTGAGTAGCATTTAGCATAGTATTGGTAGGAATAAACTTAGAAAGTATATCGGACTAAACCATGCCATAGAGATTTTTAAGCCATAGAGTAAAGCAGCAGTCCCCAACCTTTTTGGCACCAGGGACCAGTTTTGTGAAAGACAATTTTTCCATGGATGGGGGTGGGGAGGATGGTTTCAGGTTGATTGAAGCACATTACATTTATTGTGCACTTTATTTCTATTATTATTACATTGTAGTATATAATGAAATAATTATACAACTCACCATAATGCAGAATCAGTGGGAGCCCAAGCCCTGAGCTTGTCTTCCTGCAACTAGATGGTCCCACTGGGGGTGATGGGAGCCAGTGACACCTGAAGTGTGTTGTTCATGTCCAGTATACCCTGTAATCTCATTTTGTTGCTGTCACTGCAGAAAACACTGCTTCACAAAGGTAGGGTGTTGGAAATGGGAGCAGGATTGTCAGTGCTTTTGTGGCAATCTCAGAATACTGCACCTTGAGTTCAATCCAGAATGTGTGGAGATTTGAAGTTGTCTCAAACATACTTTTAATGCCACTGTCATTTACAATTGATCTCAAGCAGCTGATCCTCTTCTAGCTCAGACAAAGTCGATTCACCTGGCTTATTCACAGTTGGTCATGGATCTATTTTTTCCCAGTTTGGGGGACTTTTGTGGCTGGGAAGTAATGCTCAAACTCTTTTGAAAGCTGCAATATGTGCTCATGCACCACTTGGGAGAAAGAAGTCCCTGACTTGGTCTCTTTCAAAATCTCTGTTAGTGTTTGAAACATGTCAAAAATCCCAATGTTCACTGGTCACCCCCATAATTCCAGTTTGGCTTTGAATGCAGCCACTTTATCTGCTGACTTAAACACAGTTGTTGTCCTCCCCTGAAGTGACAGATTGAGTTCATTGAGCGGGTTGAATATGTCACACAAGTAAACAAGTTTTGTGACCTGTTTTGTGTCACTAAAATGTGCTGTCAGTGATGACTGTTTTTATAAGAGAAATCTCTGGAGCAGCTCTCATAACTCAAAAACTCACCAGTGATCTACCTTTAGAAGACAATCTCATATCTGTGTATAAGAGAAGATGTGTGTGCTCTGCACCCATCTCCTCACAGAGCTGTGTGAACAGACATGAGTTAAGGGCATGTAGTTTAACATGGTTGATAATTTTAATCACATCCTGCAAAAAGTTGTTAAGTTTAAGTGACTTTTTTTTGGTTAGCCAGCATTTCTCTATGGATGACACAGTAAGCAGACTCACATTCAGAAGCAACCTCTTTGACCCGAGTAGTGAAACCAGAAATCTGTCCAGTCATGGCAGCTGCTTTATCAGTGCATGTACTGACACAAAATGACTAATTTCATTTTCTTTATATGTAATCATTCAAAGACTTGAATAGTTCTGCAGCTGTGGTGTTGGTTGGCAACACAAGTGCACCTAATGTATCCTCATGCATATCCTCCTGAAAAATATATCACACAAAAACAAGCATTGTTGTCTTGTCAACATTGGTAGACTCATCAACCTGGATTGTGTACCGTGGTGACTCATTAATCGTCTCTAACAATTGTGCCTCCGTATCGTCTGCTATTTCATCAATTCATCTAGTTATGGTGCTAGCTAAAAGAGGAGCGCATGCCACCTTTTGAACTGCAACCTCTCATAAAAGTTCAGACAGATGTCCTTAGCAGTAGGCAGGATGAACTCTTCCCCAATAGAAAAGGGCTTTTTAGCTTTAGCAATGCGGTTAGCCACTAAGAATGATGCTCTCAGTGCAGACACATTTGATGAAGTGGTGGCCTTCAGTACTAGCTTCTGTTCCTTGTGCTGACATTTTTTCTTTTGAAAAACTCTAAAGACTTGTCTTTTAATACAGGGTGCTTGGTCTCCATGTGGTAAAGCAGTTTTGAAGGCTTCATGGCTTTGTTGGATAGCTGGTCACTACATACTATACAAAGTGGGCTTGGAGAATGCAAACCATGTGTTGGAATGAACCCATAATTTAAGTAGCACTCTTTGTATTTTAAATGCAGCTTTCTTTTTGTTGGCCATCTTAGAGCCTCTGCTGTCTCATCATTGGGTCTTCCCCCACTTTCAAAGAAGCTCTCCTGTGATCATTCTGGCTAGGGTTAGCATGTGGGCTTACCAAAACTCTGACTGAGACAAGTGCATAGTGCGGGAAAGAGGTGCAACGGAAGTGGTAAATAGAATAATGGGCAGGTCATGTGCAGAATAAAATAAGTGTTGGATTCTGACTTAAAGCCTGCCACCAGGTGAAGCTATACAATTGAAGTACATCAACTCACTTGCCATTATAAAGCCTGCCACCAGATGCAGCTTAATTGTTACTTGCCACTAACTGATAGGGTTTTGATATGAGTCTGCAAGCAATTGATTTATTGTGGTCTCTGTGCAGTCAAACCTCTCTGCTAATGATAATCTGTATTTGCAGCCACTCCCCAGCACTAGTATCACCACCTCTGCTCCACCTCAAATCATCAGACATTATATTCTCATAAGGAATGTGCAGCCTAGATCCCTCCTTTGTGCCATTCACAGTAGGATTCATGCTCCTATGACAATCTAATGCTACCACTGATCTGACAGAAGGCGGAGCTCAGGCAGTAATTCTAGTGATAGGGAATGGCTGTAAATACAGATGAACTTCACTGGCTTTCCAGGCAGTCACCTCCTGCTGTGATGTCCAGCTCCTAATAGGCCAAAGACTAATGCACCTCACTTCCTTATATACTGAAAGGTAAATAGATTCAGCAACTAACCCTCCAAAATTCACATCTAGCAGGCAAGGGTAATAATCATGACTCAGCACTTCTGAGGGAGAATGAGAAATGCTCAAACTGATATTAGACAAGATTTTACTTAGACAAATTGGAAAACTTGTTATGATCATTACCTCAGATTTTTCTATTTGACTCCAGACATTTAGATCACTGGCTGACTAGTCTCACTTTACATTCCTCAAGATAACGTGTATACTGCTGACAGTCATATCACATTTCCCAACTACATTCCCTTCCCAGTCTCCTAAAGCACAACAGAGTTCTCACCCTTATCTTTCTTCTCAAACTTCCAAAACGCTTTCAGCTCCTTCTTATAGATGAGCTTGTTTCCTATTTCACTGAGGAAAAAGAAAGAAAGAAAAAAAAAAAGCAAATGGCAGAGTGTCGCAGACTCCAACTAGCAGTGTCTGCGCTGTGGTGGATAAATGAACAGAATCACATGGACTGCATTAATCCGGTGGAGAAAAGGGACAGAATGGCCCTCTCTAAATCAGGTAAGAAAGCCTGACAGGCTTTTATACCTTTCTGGGCAGATCACATCAAACGAAGTTACAAACCTCTTGGCTAAGGTTGCTTTAGATGGTTGTTGTTTACAGATAATAAAGAAAAGAATGTTGCGCATGCAAGGAAATGATATGGATGGGAGATCTGGCCACATCCTGTCCTTAAAACAGTTCAGAATAGACCTTGAGAAGTTACTTTTTAAAGTTATACATTATACATCTGTTGTTTTTCAGCTCAGGGTGAGAAAACTTTTAAACAGTATAGATACAATGCAGGCCTGATTCCCATGGGAAAGCCGATCTGCGGGCCTGGCTCTTGTGCGCCACCTCGTGCCCGTTGATTTTCCGAACCAGGCCTGAGCTACATTTATCATTGCCATGCGGACCGGTTTCCTATAGCAGAGGACTTTAATAAACTTGCACAACCATGTCTATGTGTCTATAAGCATTTGCTTTCTCTCTTGATATTATAGATGAACAATTTGTTACTAAAGAAAAAAATTCTAATACTTCCATTTGCCTACTAGATCTTGTCTTTTCTCATCTATTCAAGGACATTGCTCAGCAATTCTTTCCTTTTGTCTTTTGTAATTAAATTGGCCTTTTCTACTTGAATATTCTTTTAGATTAGAAATATTCTTTTTTTAAAATATATTTTATTGATTATGTTGTTACAGTAGTTCTAATTTTTATCCCTTTACTCCCCTCTGCCCAGTACCCCCCTTCCCTTCAGCAATCCCACCCCCTTTAGTGCATGTCCATGGGTCGTGCATATAAGTTCTTTGGCTTCACCCTTTCCTATATTATTCTTAACACCCCCCTATTTTGTACCAACCACCCATGCTTCTTAGTCCCTGCACCATTTCCTCATTCCGCCCCTCTCCCAGCTGATAACCCTCCAAATGATCCCCATACCTATGATTCTGTTCCTATTCTGATTTGCTTAGTTGGATTTTGTTTTTATTGTTTAGGTCCATTTGTTGATAATTGTGAGTTTGTTGTCATTTTAGTGTTCATAGTTTTGATCTTCTTTTTCTTAAGTAAGTCCCTTTGACATTTCATATAATAATGGCTTGGTGATGATGAACTCCTTTAGCTTCACCTTGTCTGGGAAGCACTTCATCTACCCTTCCATTCTAAATGATAGCTTTGCTAGATAGAGTAATCCTGGTTGCAGGTTGCCTTTCATCACATTCAATACTGCTTGCCAGTCCCTTTCTACCTGCAAAGTGTCCTCTGAGAAATCAGCTGATAGTCCTATAGGACCCCCCCCCCCCCCCCCCGTAGGCAACTCTCTGCCTCTCTCTTGCTGATCCCATGACTCTGTCTTTATCTTTCACCTTTGGCATCTCAGTCATGATGCGTCCTGGTGTGGTTCCCTCTGGGTCCATCTTGCCCGGGACCCTCCGTGCTTCCTGGACCTGTATGTTCATCTCCTTCGCAAAATTTGGGAGTTTTTCCTCATTTTTTCAATTCTTGCTTTCTCATTCTGCACTGGTTGATTGTTTTTTTCTTCCTTATGTTCCAAATCATTGATTTGAATTCTGGTTTCCTTCCCTTCACCACTGTTTTTTTGTGGATTTTCCTTCGTTTCACTTAGCATAGCTTTCACTTCTTCTCTTATGCATTTGCCATATTCAAGCATATCTGTCAAGCCTGTGGGCACCTTTATCACCAGTGTTTGGAATTCTGTGACTGTTAGGTTGTCTATCTCCTCATTTGTTAGGTTGGCTATCTCCTCATCCCTTAGTTCTCCCACTGGAACCTTGATCTGTTTCCCCTTTTGGGCCATACTTCTCTGTCTCCTCATTCTGACAAGCTCCTATGTTTGTTTGCTCCACGTCCCTGGTAGAGCTATTGCTCCTGTTATGTTGTAAGGGGCGGAGCCTTAGGGATTCATCAGTACAAGGAGACTTGTTTCACCATGATGTGGCGCTGTATGTAGGGGAGGGGTCTGAGAGGGAATAATGCCGCCAGCCCAGCACTCGCCCCTTTTCCAGGCACCTCTCCCACTTTTGCACTGGACTGGTGCCCCTCTAGCTGCTGCCCTGGCCGTTGTTCCCAGAGTGGGTGGGTCTGCAGACATTCTAGGACCGTGGGGGCCTTTTAAACGATCAGACTCTGCTGAGACCAACACTTTCTGCCTCCACACCAACACCCACTGGTCTGCATAGTCAGAAGCAATGAGGCTTGAATTTCCCCAGTGCTGGGAGTGTGGGCTGCGAGGTCTGGTGAGGAGCTGGGAATGCTTCTCAGGTGTCCCTCCTGATTTTTAAAATGTGTGACTGCATTTTCTGCTGGCCTGCCACTGCTGCCACTGCTGCCGCCACCACACCGCGTTTTCTCTGCCCTGGCTCTGTCCCTCCTACCTGTCTGGATGAGAATTACTTTTTTATATCTTTGTTTGCTGGACTTCCTTGTAGTTTGAGTTTCTGGAATTTCTGGTTGTTTCTAGTTTTGAGGTAGTTGTATTTATTCTTCATTGTGGAGGGAGACCCAGCATGTCTGTCTACGCCTCCATCTTGGCCGGAAGTCCTAGAAATATTCTTTAAGCATTTATATACATACATATAGATATTTTTAAAGGATAGAAAAAAAAGTCACTTCTTTTGACCTCACATTTCTCTTAATTATCACCCCTTTTCTTACCTTTTTTTAAGAGCTAAGGTCTAGAGATAAAATTTTTATAGTGGTTCTCTCCAACTTATCTTCAATTTTCTACACCCTGGCTGGTTTGGCTCAGTGGATTGAGCGTCGGCCTGCGAGCTAAGTGTCGCTGGTTCGATCTTCCAGTCAGGGCACATCAGAGAAGGAAAACTCTGATTCCAAAAAACCTCTGCTGCCTTGCGGCATACCTCTTCTGGGGAAAGGCTAAGGGAGTAAACCCCGACAGAAAATCCGGAGCTGGAGTCCCTAAGGCGGTTTGACGTTGTAGTCAACACCGGCAACTCCTGCGGCGCACCTGAAGCCAAGCTGTATTGACTCTGTCTTTCCCTTGGACCCTTCAGCTGCGAAGAGAGGGGGGGTCTGCTGCATGGGCAACAGCAGATCCTCCATATCACCCTGCCCAGGCTCTGTAGCTTCAGTTTCACTGGAGAGGACACTCCAGCGTCATCGCAAGATGTCAATTCAACATGGGAGGAGACAGATACCGTGTCACTCCCGAGTCGGACTGCACAGCCATTCTCGGCGGTGCAGATAGACTCTTAAGAAGCTACACCATCGTCTCTCAAGACGGACGGCTGCCGAAAAAATCTTCAATTTTCTCCTGAATTCAATAAAATCTGAATCTCCAGCCCAGAAGTACTGTTATAGCTAACAGTCGAATGAAGATGGTAACTCATCTCTGTGTTGCTAAATCTAATGGTCATTTCCCAGACTTCTGTTACTGACCTCCAAGCATTTGACATCTTTAATCATGCTCACCTCTTTGAAATATGTTCACCACTTGACTTCAAGGATACTGCATTTTTCTGTGTTTTTCTACTAATTCACTGGCCACTCTTTGCCAGGCCCTTTGATGGTTTCTACTAATCTCTTTGATCTTTAAATGTCGATGTGCCCCAGTATTTAGATATTGAACTTGTCTTTTCTGTTTACACTCACTCCCTAGGAAACTGATTTACAGATTTATGCCTCCAGACCAAATGATCTCTCCTGAACTTCAGATTTACTGATCCAGCTGTCTCCTTGACATTGTTACCTGGATGTGTAACAGATAATTTAATATTAACATGTCCCAAAATCTGCTTCTCCCAATCTTCCACATCTAGTAAAGACGGTTCCTTTTTTTTCAATTCATCAGATTAAAAAAAACAAGAACAAAACTCTTCTCTTTCCTGATCCCACATCTGATTCTTCCGTAAATCCTTTTGATTCTGCCCTCAAATATTTTCCAGAATCTTACCATTCCTTACTATCACCACAACTTTCATCCAATCTTATCCAACATTGTTTTATCCACAGTGCTGAAATATCTTCTACCTTGTCTCTTTCTTTCTGTACTTGTTCCCTCCTACAGTCTATTCTCAATTCAGATGCCAGAATGATCTATTTAAACATGTTAGTTCATATAATTTTTCTATTCAAAACATTCCCATGACTTCTTTCAGACTCATTTGAAATAAAAGTCAAGGTCATGGTATTTGACTCCTGTGCTGAAATTATTATGTCTCACCTCATCTTTCTCTCAATCATTCCCTTCTAGCTGCACTCTGGGGATGTTTCTCTGACAGGCCAAGTATGCTTCTGTCTCAGGGCTGTTGCACTTGATATTTTCTCTGCCTTGAACATTATTTCCTCCCACTATTTGTAAGACTTGTTCTCTCATCATGTTCAGGTTTTTACTCAAATGTCATCTTCTCCTTTTAAAGTCTTTTCATACCACTTATTAAAAACTGCATCACCTCATTTGTTGCTTTATATTTTTCTGTAGCAGTTTTTACCATCTGACATGGTAGCTATTTTACTTAATTGTTTATTGTCTGTCTTCCCTCCTAGAATGCAAACTTTATGAAGGCAGGAGTTTTTAATTTCATAGCACCAGTACATAGAGCATTGCCTTACACTTAATAGGCCCTTAGTAAACATTTGAATATGTGAATGTATGAATAAAATTGAATGGGCAAATAAATGTAACCTGTACAATTTTTAGGAGGTATGAAGTAGATTAGCGATTTATTACATTAGGTTTCTGTCTTTTAACATAACATTTCTATCTTATAAAAAGTAAAGGGTACTCTTTTTTTAATCTCAAAACATTTCTTATTGTTGACATTATTACAGCTGTCCCGCATTTCTCTACCCAAAAGGGGAGAGAAATTAGATGCTAATTAGATGGACATTGTTATAACTGGGGAGGCAGTATAAGGAATTAAATGAAATTAGTCAAGCCCAGATTTCACTTTTTATTGTCAATTTACAGCTATTTTTGCAAAAATAGATTACTCCCTTTCATATCAGTTGTTTTGAATGTTTCCCTATGGTTTTTGCCTCAAAAATGGATTATTTCTGTAGGTCATCTGTAGAAAATTGGGATCTGTCACATTTATAAAAAACAATCTTTTTTTTTTTTTTTAAAGATTTTATTTATTTATTTTTAGAGAGCGGGGAAGGGAGGGAGAAAGAGAGGGAGAAGAACATCAGTGTGTGAGAGAGAAATATCGTGTGCCCTGACTGGAATTGAATTGGTGACCTTTTGCTTTGTGGGACAATGCTCAACCCTCTGAGCCACACCAGTCAGGCCTAAGACAATCTTTTGAATGCCAACACAAATAGCAGAGTAGAGAAAAGTTAGCTAAAGTTAGATTTTTGAGTAATTCGCAGGCTATATGTGAGTGGTTTCAAACTGTAGTGTGCAGAAGAACCCCCTGGAGCTGCTTGTTCAATACAACGCCTTGGCTCCATTCCCCACATGCTCTACTGGAATCTGATAATCGGTCCTAAGAACCTGTGTCTTAACAAGGCCCCCAGGATTCTGACTCAGGAGCTCTGCGGACCTGGCTATGATATGTGCTGCTCTGACCATTCAAAAGATGTTCAGTATCTTTCCTAGAAATCAAGCAAAAAAGTTTATAATAAGAAAAGTATCATAAAATTCACTCCTGTGGAGACCAATTATCTTGCTACCAATTGTGGCTTGGCTCAAATTGGCCCCTCTCCCCAGGGTGCCATCTTGCATGTGTACTGTGGCTAACAGTGGGGGGAATGAGTAATGTCAACTAAGCTCTGATTGATCAATATTAACCTATCATACTTACTGAAAAAATAATTCTAAGAAACTGTCATGTAACTGTAGGTGGTTATAATCTTCCTATGGCCATGTTTGCTGATTCATCACCATCCACTCCACAAATGGATACATTTTTTTGTTTTAGGATATTTGCCTTCTGACTCCTTTCTTTACCTTAAGGGAACCAAGGGATTAAAGGGGTCAGACTATGACATGCTGTTGCCTGGAGACTAGAGGCTACTTAGCTCCTGGGCAGGTTGTTTTCTCCCCTTCTCTAATCACCTGTTATTCCATCAGAGCAGAGGATTTTTACCAGGTGGAAATATGAGCGTTTGAAATCTTTCCCTTTAACTCTAGTTCGTGTGAGAGAGGAATGCCATGAAACACTTTTCATTATTCTGAGGCAAAACACCAAGGAAATGTTGGGTTTGGGGTGGTGAAATTTCCTGTCAGCATGGTGTTTGGTTTCTGGAATAGTAGTTATTTTTTTAAAGCTTTTGATTAGCATATTATAATCATGAGTGGGAAGACCTGGAGTGCTTTTAATGCACTCACCTCCTGCTGTGAGAAACGGAAATTGATAGGTTGGTAATTGCAAATTATTTGATAAAATTCTATCCACTGCTTTGAGTACTTACTATATCCAGGCATCCTGCTAAGTGCTTTACATATATTATTTTATTTAATCCCACATCAGACTATGAGGTGAATTCTAGTATGTCCATCTTAGCAGCGAGCAAACAGAAACACATTGAGTTTAAGTGACTTGTGCAACCAGACTTGTGACAAAACTAAGAGTAGAACTGGACACCCCAAACCTGCATTTGGACTCTGATCACCACTTCAGAGAAGGCACTGCTGAATCCATTGTGGGTACTGTGACAGCACCGCTCTATAACTACAATTAAGATGATGTTCATGTCAGTCCTGAAGTGTGCAAGTCACAGGCTAAACCAACAGTAACCTCAGCAAGTTGTGAAATTTCTTAGAATTTTGGAGCAGCCAACACCCCTGGTGCTTGCACCATAGCCTCTAGTCCAGCTCCAATTCCAGCAGCGCCTGTGGTAGTTTCCTGATAGTTCAGTTTCAACTCAACATAGTCAGTCCCAACTGGAGCCAGGTATGGGTCTTTCTATGCTTTACCCCAGGTCTTCTCGGCCACTCTGGGAGCTCCTTATTCTGAGCATAAGAGCATCCAGGAAGGGGGTGGGGTGGAGTAATGTGCACGGAGACAACTCTCAGTCACTGGGGGTGGGCGTGGGGAATAAGTGCATAAATGCTCAAGTTCCGATTGTCAGCTAGATGATTCTAGAAGGCATTCTATATTCTTCTCAGAGGTCCTGGTAGAGTTAAGAAACTATGCTAGAGGAATCCACCTGCGACCCACCAGAAAGACAAGCTGTAGTGATTTTTCCTTTCTCTTGTCTTCCTTTCTACACTTATTGACTCCTGCTACCTGGGATCAGTTCCTAAACAAACTGTTTGCACCTGAGTCTTTGTTTCAGGTTCTGATTTCTGGGGGAATCCAAAGTAAGAACCAGAGCCATTGATCAACATTCAAAATTGTGATATTTATAGTGTACTGAAAGTACAATGAGTGTATGGTCAAGTCTTTGTGGTCAAGACACACTTATGTGTGTTTGGATTCTGGCTCTGTCATTTATTTATTTATTTTAAAAATATTTTAGTTATTTGTTTTTGGAGAAAGAGGAAGGGAGGATGAAAGGAAGGGAGAGAAACATCAGTATGAGAGAGAAACATCTATCAGTTGTCTCTTGCACAGGCCCTGACTAGGTACTGAACCCATAACCCAGGCACGTGCCCTGACTGGGAATTGAACCTGTGACCTTTCACTTTGTGGGAAGACACTCAACCAGCTGAGCCACACCAGTAAGGGCTCTGTCGCTTATATACCTCACAACACTGTCAGCTAATCAAACATTCTGTGTCTCAAAGATCTCAAATAAAATAAATGGGAAAAACACTTTTACCTTCTAGAATTGTTGTGAGTTTGCTCGGAACCCTGATATATCTATCAGCATTAAGGTGGCTGTAATCCTTGCCCCACTTCTGCCCCCTCACCCCCATGACCAGATGTTGGGTGATGCTCAGTTGGGAAGACAGAGGAGTGTGAGATAGTCATGAAAATGTGTGTGTCAAATGAGAACTCAGAACCTGCATTTTTCTTCTGGGAGGCTAAGATGAACTAAATGTTGGTTAGAGACCTTTATTCATGAAATATGTCAGAGGATTTGTGGGGCAATGTTTTCTCAATATTCTTGCAAGGCATTTTATAAACAGTATCTTCTTTATTTTATTCACCTCAGAGGAAAAAGCTATGAGTCTATTGCAACATAGAGAGAACTCCGAGGACTCCAAAAACGCCAAAAGCTTCTATTTAAATTATACCCCCATTTATTAAAATGCTTCTACATTATTAAACTTTCCATCTCTTGCTGTTAAAGAGATGTTACGGTGAATGGGAACCGAAAGTGCATGAGTGTGGAATGGATCTAGAATTGCCATGGAAACAGGAGGTACAACCAATCAGTTAAGAGACAGATGTTCATCCAAGAAGTCTTCAAATTGCCCCCAAAGACCATCTGACTGAATAAGTGAACTGCATAACCACAGCTGGTGCTCTGTGCTCAATGTGTAACCCAAAATCTAGGGAAGGGTAAAAGAAAGCTTATTTTCTACACATGGCTATACAATCCTGAAAATGATGGGAATCATCTACACCGTAGTACCCTTCTTTGCTTTTGCAAATAGCAGGAAAGACAGTGGGGATGGCAATAATAATGACTTACATGCATATAGCTCTTCCCATATGTCTAAGGGAATTTATGTTCATTCATTCATCTGATTCTGTAAGACAGGCAGCCCTGGCATTACTATACCAGTATTACAGGAGACCAGTGAGGAGGAGGATCATTTGTTCAAGGTCATGCAAATAACAACTGAAATGGGACTAGATTCCTGAACTCTTGTTTTTTGCAACTTTTTCCTTCCTACGAAGGCATGGCCCAGAGATATACAGGAAGAGAATAAAGGACTTGGGTGTCAATTTCTCTGAAACCTGCAAGAAATCCCGATGGTGGTGTTGGAGGCTCAGGTTGACTGGTTTGCCCTGTCCTTTTTTGATCTTATCTAAATAAACCTCAAATTCTTTTTCTTTTTTGGAACCTTTTTGAAGTTAACATATGCACACATATATATACCTTTCTTTAATTCCCACACTGTTTATTCTCAGACTAAACCTTATGGTGCTTAACTACTTTTTGCACTATTTCATGGATGAGAATCTTGTCACTTTAACCAACTTATACAAACGGTTAAGGAAAAAGTTGGAAACTTATGTTGTAGGCCCTTTGTTCTCCCCAATTTCTGCCAGTGTCGACAGTATCATGACTTGCAACATCCACTATACTAGTGTTTGTTATTGTTTGCTTGATTTTTGTGTATTCAGAATGTAATATTAAATTTTATGAAATCATAATTTTTTAATGACGCACCTAAAGTCTTAACAGACGCAAATAAAAAAGTTGTTAACAGTATCAGAACCCCCTGTAGAATGCTGTGACCTTGCTGAGTTCAGTGCTAACTTAGTAAATTCAGAAACCAGTTTGACTGCTGGAAGGCCCTGCCTTCTTTGAGTAGTAGCTTTCAAGTTCACTCTGAAAGTGTCTCTGCTTTTTTGAGCCAGAAGAGAAGAGGAGAGAAACTCCTGGCAGGTTTTTCTTCACCAGGTTTGAATCAACATGCTTTCACATTCAGTGGCCACAACTACTGGGAGGGGGTAGGGAATCTACTCTGTGACTCTAGGAAGAAGAGGAGAGCATGGATTTTGGACCATAGCTAACAATCTATGACACTTCTTCCCTCCACCTCAATAAACTACACTGCATAATACTCAGTGTTATCTGGAGATAACAAAAAGAGCAAAGAAAGACAAACTTATGAATTCTTCCTTTATTCCCAAATGAAAGTTTATCTCTGGAGGTAGTGCTTAACCCCTTTCAGCTCAGATTAAAGAGATGGCAAAATGTCCTTGGAGGCTCTGCCTAAAGGCAAACAAAAGGGAACAGGGCTGCTGGCTGGCCAAGGAGCTTTGTAATAGTGAAGGTTTTCAGACTATTATCTGAAGTTTGTTTATTTATTCTCTTGTTAAAATCTGACACACTGAACTGTCCCCTTTGTTGGGAAGACAATAAGGGAGAAGGCCTGAGGAATTTGCAATGAGGTGGGAGGACCAGGGCAATTGTGGGGCTGTAAGAAGGGGGACCTGCTCTGGGCCTGGTTTTCAGTGGGGGTTTTATAACTCACCCTGTAGATTCCTGTGGAATCACTGATGTCAGGAAGCCTCACAACTCCCCCCTACCTCCTCATGAGGTTGAAGGCCACCACTGCATTTTTGCCTACTGTGTCAGGCTTGGTTTGAACTTCTACTTCTGTTGCACGAATAAACTTCTTATAAAAGCAGCTTTGATTTGTTTCCCCTTTTTATGACCAGTCTCCCAGGAATGCCCTCTACTACCTTCCACAGAATGTCATATGTATAATTTTCTTATATTAAGAAACCATAAGCTAAAAAAGAAAATAAGGAATATTATCAGTATAAAAGCATAAACATAGGTGACTCAGTTAAAAATGTAATAAACTATATGCAATTATGTTACTGGAAAGGGACCTGGCCCAAGCAGGTCTGCCTAGCGCCAGCTGTCATGTGTGGGTTCTTGACTTCGTGTAGGGAAGATTTCACAACATGAGTCCAGGTGAGTATGAGGGTACATTTATTAAAACTGGGGACAGTGAAACAAGGAAGGGCTTAGCATAGAGGAAGCAACAGGAGAGCCTTGGCTGGGCTGCCTTAGCTCACTGGGAAGTCAGAGAAAAGAGGGTCTTGGAGACAGGTTCAGGGGATTGGACTGGGATGAGCTGCCACTGCCCATTGCTCCCCTGATTATAAATCTTGGGTTCCTTAGAGTTTAGGAGAGGGTGCCTGTCGGAAAAGAAGTGGGGGACAAAAAGGAAAAGCAAGTAGCCGCTCCCCTGAATGATAGTGCGATAGAGCGTGCTTTTATCTCTCTCCTTCAAGCAGGAATCTTAGGGCAGGTGTCAGGGGAGGGTTTCAGTAGAATATTCATCAGTTCTCTAGGTGTGTCCTTTCAGGGTCATGGTCTTCACTGATTGATCAGTGGCAGGGGGAGGGGTTTTTAGTCATTGCACCTGGTCCGGGCATCACCCATCTGGATTTGCTGCTTTTCTGGGCCTGGAGCTGAAACACAAGGGAGACCTAGATGTTATCTCCAGAGAAGAAAGGCCAGGAGAGAAAAGGTTACCCTGGGGGTTAGGTGCCTTTTTTCCCAGTTTTCGCAGTACCTGCCAGGTACTCAGGGCCTTCTGGCCCTGCTGACCATCTGCACCTGGCTCTAAATTCCTTAGCCATTGTGTTCAGCTCTCTGTTTCAGTTTCCCTATTCCACTTGCCAAGGGATTTCCCTAGCTTCTTACTATCCTGTCTTATTTGGAGAAATGTAACAAATCTTTGTTTAGTAGGATGGAATTATTGCATATATTATTCTTTTGTATTTACAACAAGGCTTTGATGCAGATATTATCCCATTATTTTTAGAAGGGAAACTTAGGACATAGAAAATGTTTCGTCATCTTCCCAAGGTCAAATAGCTGGTACTATAAAAAGGATTTGGAACTAGAGAGAATTATGCTTAGTGAAATAAGCCAGGCAAAGAAAGAAAAATACCATATGATATCACCTAATACAGGAAATTAAAGAGCAAAACAAACAAACGAACTAAATAGGATAAAGAGTAGAACAGTAGTCAGTAGGGGGGTGGGGGGAGAGAGAGAAGGAGGATAAGTAAGGGAAGGGTCTAGTCAAGGAATGTTGTATAAATGACTCATGGACATGGACAACGGGGAGGAATATGAATGTGGGAGAAGGGGTGGGCTGGGTCAGGGGAGCAATGGGGGAAAAATGGGACAACTGTAATTGAAAAACCAAAAAATAAAAGAAATTAAAGAAAAAAAAAAAAGAAATGATTTGAACTTGGTTTTAACTCCAGATCCTATGGATTTAGTCATCAGACCAGATTATTTCATCCTTGGGATTCACACTTTAAATATTTATCATTTTCTCCTACCTGCTACTTGAAAGTATAAAATAGGAAGTGGGATTATTTGATGAAAAGCGATTGAAAATGGTTATCCTCAAAGAAACTTCTTAAGTTCATATGTGTATAGTATTGGACTAGTTGTTCAGAAAAAAAAAAAAAATCCTGCCTGTAGCAGCTTATATTTGGAAACACCAACATATCTTAATTTTTTTTGTGAGTTGTGTGTGCCAGACCTATGTTTTATTTGAATGTCAGGATTCACAATTGATTGGTAAAATTTGGCTTATCCTTTAAAATTTGCTTTTAATACTACCAATTCCAAGAATCTTTTCTATATCTTAAAAGAAATGTTTTATTTTCTTATACTCATAATATTTTGTCAACATTTTATATATGCAATGGAGTCTTTATTTCTCTGACACAAGAATTTCTGGAATGGGATGTGTTATATATTATACATATATCTACCCTTAATGATGCCTGGAGTATTACACATGATAAGTGAAGTGAAATAAAATTCCTTACTTTAGCTTAAATATGACCCATTTTTACTTTTGGCTTTTAACCTGGTGGAGGTCAGAGGCTGATCTGAGAGATACAAACAAACTCTTTTCTTAAATATTGTTATATTACTTTCAAGCTAGTTATGACCTTGAACCTATGCACTGGACATATGTAACAATATTTAAGAAAATAGTTTGTATATCTCAGATCAGCCCCAACCTCTGCAGGGTGGAAAAAATTTTATTCTCAATTTAGGTTTTGTTTTAACCTATATTTTTAAAGGAATTGTAGAAAAGCAACACTTGAAAATAGAAGTGATGGATAGGACAAGAACTTGATTGATTAGATAGTTTAATCCTCACAGACTTCTCCAAGTTTGGTCCAAAACTTGTGCTATCACCCTTCCTCCCCCTTCCTTTCCCAGGATTTAATGATAAATTGGACCAGATATTTATTAGAATCTTAACTTGCAGTGTTTATATTTTACCAACGTAGGGGATACATATAGCTGATCAGGTGTTGCATCCAGCGTTACTAAGAGCGGTGTAGCAGAAGAGACTGGGTTTGTTTATTGCTTCTTTAAAACCATTTTAGAAAGAAGGTTATCTAAATCTATTCTAAAGAACTTGAGAATAGAACATTTTACATGTAAACAGTGATGAAAATATTGATCTTCACGATAACAATGTGCTAAAAATTAAGAGAAACTTCTTTTCCTTGTCCTAGAATTGGAATTAATGTTCCTTTGTTTACTCATTAAAATTGTTTTTATTTATTTCATTTCTTTAGACTTAAAGGAAGCCTTGAATTTCTATGGTAGCTTCTTTTCAAATTGGTCAGAATCAATTTAATACTCTAAGGAGCAACTGATCTCTACTATATGCATGGTGATATGCCTGAAGATCTAAGACTAAGAAAAACTTCAATAAACTTCCAGAGACTAAAAGAAAATCTTCTTAATATAACAAGAATTTTATTGTAATTATATTGTGAATAGTGGTCTTGGATAATGGAATATTATTTTTAGAGTTTTAACTAAAAATATATTTGAATCTAGAATGTTTCCCAGCTGGATCATCATTGAAATGCATGAAAAAAAAATCACCACAGGTACAATGCTTTGGAAGAGTTAGCACACAATGATCCTTTTTGAAGACACTCTAGGATAAGTCAGAAATCTATGGGCCCTGGGCCAAAACTGGTCCATCATATATTTTTTTAAATAATGTTTTATCGTAACACAGTTCCATTCATTCGCTTAAAATCTATGTCTTTTTCCTACTATAACGGCAGAGTTGAATAGTTGTGCTTGGTCCACAAGCATAAAATATTTTCTACCTGGGCCTGTTCAAAAAAGTTTGCCAACTCTGTTCTAGGAAAAACTACTCAAGCAAGAAGAGATGTAAATCAAGAACTTTTTTTTTTTTTTTTTTTTTTTTTGAGAAAAGGGGAATTAGGATGAGAACCAACTTGGTAAGATTTACTGTTTAAATAATAAAGGACCACAGCAAGCTAAATATATCCAAAGCACTCCAGAGCTGAAGTATTTTATGTGATGATCACACATGTCATGGAAGGACCAACAGCGGATAAATTTATGTTAAAGCATTTGTCTTTTCAGGCAGCCCTGCAGCATAAGGGTCTTCAGGTTTGTCCTGACTAACGGCATTGATCTAAGGAGGTGTCATTCACATTCTAGACCATTTTAGAGAGTTAATTAGATGGCCCTTGCATCATTGTCTTACCTGTAAAGGGAGGGGTGAGGGTGAGACCTGCAGTTGCACATGCTGCCACATGTGACGCCCGAGCTTCTGCAAGAGCAGTACATGTGGGTACATAGCAAGGCAGGGCTGCTGCCTGCCCCAGCTATGAAAAACACCCAGACTAATTTAAAACAAATTTCTTTTGTAGGAAGGGTTGCCATTCTCTCATTCACAAACATTTCCCCTTGGAACTAGCAGCTGACTTTTTGAGAGGAAACAATTAAGTTGTGAAGAGGCTTAAAAATGAGAGGGGAAAGCAAACTTAACGTGTGCTATCAAAAAATCAGTGGCAACCACCAGAAGCATAGAAATAGACCAGCAGAATAGTCTATCCATTCAATGGAAAATAGGCAAGAAGTGGTAGCAAAGAGAACACATGGTATATAAAAATGTAAGATTGCCTGCCAGAAATAAATTCAAAAATAACAGTAATTAAAGTAAATATAAATGCACAAAACTGATTGATCCAAAAGACATAGATGCTCAGAATAGATTTTAAAATGGCCATTATTAGGCAAGAGAAGCAAATGTCTGTATGTCCATGGCAACACAGGCACTACAGGGTAGTTGCCAAGAGTTATTACTGTGCTTTTTTTCTGTACCAAGTTAATTATTCAGAATCAAAGCAATATCTAATATCCTGGAGTCAAACCTGGGCAACCTAAGGTTTTACCTTCCAATTAAGGATCTATGCCAACAGTGACTGTGTAGCAAAGTCTTAATATGACTTAGTGATAAAAAATTTTCATGAGTCTTTTACAGGGAAAAATTTCTTCCTTACTAAAAACAGAACTTAATAAAACAATACTAAATATCATAGTTTTGGAAATGGAATTTTGCTTAACTTGCTGAGAACCAAATTTGTCAGAAAAGAGCTGTCAGCTGTGATATAAGGATGATTAAAATGTGTGAAATTCACAGTCTCACATATTTTGCACAAAAGTTGACTAGTTCATTATGAAGAAAATGAAGGACAGAGAAACTATAATTCAATGAGTCCTTTAATACATGACTGCTTATTTAAAGTACTGGTAGATTTATTCTGCAAAACTGAATCTGTTTTACATAACATTTTTTTTTCATTCGGTTGCACACTACAGAATATGATATATATTTGTTTTAGAGAGCAGGAACTGAATATTTACCTGTTTCTATGATTAAAAACCACATAAAAAAACAATGAGGACACACAATGGGCAACACATGATTGGAGAATAATTATTTATTTCCAGTAACAATTAACACCTTGTTAACAGTAGCCAGGTTAAGTGGAGGGTGTACAAGTGTATTTCAAGCAAGAAAAATGTCCTTGCAAGGTTCAGGGGCTAGAAAAATTGTGGCATATCCAAGCAACTGTGAGGCTTTCATTATAATTCAGTAATAGAGTAGCAGGTTGGAGAAAGGAAAGAAAAGAGATGACATTAAGAGCTATATAACCCATACTAAGGAGATTGAACTTCATGACTAAGTCTCTGGTAGTCACTGGAGGATTTAACTAATGACATATGGTCAGATATGTGGCTTAAGAAGATCACTTTGAAAGAAGTTTGAAGGATGACCTAAAAAGGTGAAGACAAGGGTACAGGAGAGAAGTCGGGAATCTTTGGAGTAAACCAGGTGAAAGATGGAGGTGGTCCAATCCAGATAAACAGTTGAGAGAATGAAGAGATATAGAAAGCTGGGGAGATAGTAGTTGATGATTGATCAAATGTAGGGAAGAAGGCAATGTTAAAGAGATGCCAGAGTTAGGGCAATTGATGGATGGTGAAATTATTCTTTGAGAAAGGGAAAATCAAAAAGGGACTGTAATCTTGAGAGATTTTTAACATACTTGCCATTGTGCCTGAATTGCTGTTCCTTCTGTGCTTCCACAGTTTGGTTCTCATTTCAAGACTTCCACCATTATTTACCTACTTTCCCTTTTCTCAAGGTGAAGCATTTTGGTTTTACTTCACTTAAGTATATTGCTAATCAAAAATTTTTTTGTTGTTAGTCCCAATTCTATAAGATTTTAGAGCCCCAAGAACATGAGAAAACTATTACCCACTACTCTCTCTCAAACCTCTACTTTAAATTTACATTTCTCATCAATTTAAGACTTTGAGATGCCTAGCAGTAATTGTCTTCATCCTGGGCTTTTTATTGTCATTATGCATCAGTTGCTTGGAAATTCATAACTTGTTTTTAGATAGACAGATTAACATCAGCTACACTGAACCACAAATTCCTTTATGGTTTAACTGTGACAGCCAAGAGGTTGTGAAGATTGGAAACTAAGGAAAGGAGATGATACAATGAACAATTCTCTTATTGTGTTAGTTTTCTACTGTTACCATAACAAATTTCCACAAATGTAGTGGCTTAAACAACACGTTTATTATTTTACAATTGTGAATATCAGAAGTCCAACAAGGGTCTTAACTGTGCTATTAATTAAGGTTTTGGCAGGACATTGTTTTTTTTCTCAAAAGCTCTAAGAGAGAATAAGAGACTCCGCCCCCCCCCCCCCCCCACTTTTCTAGCTTCTGAAGGCCACCTGCATTTCTTGACTTATGGTCCTTTTCTTTCATCTTCAAAACTATTAATGGTGAGTTGAGCCCATTGCACTGATCTGGCCTCCTTGTCCTGTTTTTAAGGACCCTTGTGATTTACATGGGCCACCTGAATAATACATGATAACCTATCAGTTTTAAGGTCGGCTTATTAGTGACCTTATTTCCATTTACAACCTTAATTCCCATTTGCCATATTACATGATGTAGTCATGGATTACAGGGATTAGGAATGGACCTCTTTGGGTCAGTGGCTGGGGTGTCATTATTCTGCCTACCACACTTGTAAAATCCAATTAAACAACATTTTAATTGTTTAGTTTTTTTTTTCATTTTTAGAAACTTAATCTCACCTCATTTGTTTATGTTATCTCCATCATTCCAGATTCTGAGGACAAAAATCTTGTAGTTGCCTTTTGTTTTATTCATACCCCATATCTATTCTCTCAGGAAGTCCTTTGTCTGTAAAGTATACCCAGAATTTATTATTTTTTAACACCTTAACTGCTGTCACCTTGGTCTGTAAACTACTTTCAGAACTTCACAATCCAGACAACATTAATGAAAACAATTTTTCATAAAGAACACCATACTCAGAAGCATGGTGTACAAAAATTGAAGAATTCACTATTCATCATGCCAGAAAAAATCTTAATACTTTTATCATATTCTTTATATGCTTTATAAATGTATTATAAAGTACAAACTTTATTCAGTTCCATTTTCTAAGATGTTTCATTCTTTAAGGAAAAAAAGTCATATGACTCTGAAAATTACAGCAGCATTTCATTGCTTTCCATAACTGGCCACATGCATAAATGTCCTGGATATATTTCTGGTCAAGGTAGATGCTGATATCCTTGGATTTAGATTATACATACTTCAAACTTCATCAAACTATGTTAATCCTTATCTCTAGTGGTTTGAACAAGAAGCTTAGAGTACTAGATCTTGATTATGTGAGCAGACAAATATCAACCCACAATATTTTATGCGTTCCTTAATATCTAGATATTTCCTGATGAGAGTTATAGCATTTGACAAAATTTGATACACTGAAATAATTTTTAATTACAGAGAAGACTGCTTTAGAGTTCATTATTAACTTAATGTTTCATCAAGGTAAAGGAGAAAAGTAAAATTTGCAGCCCAAGTAGAGATTATGTCAAATTTCTTGTTTAAATTAATGCCATGATTTTGCATTAAACTGTATCTTGAGTGTTTCTTTACTAAAAAACATTTGTATTTCTAGCTGCTGGTTCTGATTAATTTCTTCCTTCTTAGTACATCCTTCTGTGAATGTTTATTTGAGATAAATATTCTAGAAATAATTTTCTTTGCTATTTTTCAGCTATCTTTTACAAAGCTTTTTTTCATGGTGTTTATTTAGACAAATATTTAAAAATAATTGCTTTGGCAGCTTGCACATTAGAACTTTCCATACCCATCCTAATGTTTCTCAAAATATTAATGAGAATGCACTATTTGTCCCAGTGATGTTGCTAAATTAGTTTTTGCCTCTTCTCCCAAAAGAGTCATCGAAACAGAGAAGGAAGATGCTTTGGACTCTGATATAGAACACCATTAAGAACACTTTTAGGATTAGATATAACAATAAATGAATAAAAGTGAAGTACAGATGGTACTAATATTTATGAAGGTAAATTTGAAAGAACAATTAGAGGTGAGAGAGAAAAATGACTCTTTTTAGGAACATTAATTACTATTTCTCCTTTTAGGAAACTATACATTAAGCAATATAGGTCTGATGAACCTGCATAAAAAGCAGGAATTATGAACTCTGCTCTTATGTTTATGTATCCCAGGGGCTATTCCGCTTACTCAGCATAGACTGCAATATCCCCTCTTCATTTGGGATCTGATTCTCTAACTCAAAAGCATTTTTGGAGACCTATTTGAAATATAAAACAAAGTAACTGCTCAGACAGATACAGAGGCAGATTTAATGGCAGGCTCACCAGGCGCATGCCCTGGGCCCCGACTTCTGAAGGGCCCCGCAAAACCCCAACTTTACACTTTTTTCTAATGACACCAAATTTGGTTTCATTACTACACTGCATAAAATATGGTTAACATGTATTTTTATTTTCCCTGTCTCTCTCTTCAAGGGGCCCGATATATTCTTCTGCGCCTGGGGCCTCAACCAAACTTAATCCACCTCTGATTTAGCATCTTTATAAAATAGTTGAAAATAATTCCCTAATGCTTGAGTTAAGTGGCAGATAGCATTTCTAAAAGAGGCTCTCAACCCATCTTTCAAGTACTGAAGGTACAAGTCTTAATTGGTCTCTGAACAAATCACTCCTACAGTTGATGCTGGGGTGGACATAAAGGTTAAGAGTAATATCTCTGAAATTAAATTATCTGGGGCTATCTGCAGGCTCACCAATTAATGGTTGTATAACCTTGGACATATTATATAACTTCTCTGTTTCTCAATTTTCTTAAGTAAAATATGGGAATAATAATAATAATAATAAATGCCTTATAACATTGTTGAAGGATTAAATTAGCACCCTCAAATAATGTTGGCCAATATCATTTGGATAAGTGATTCAAGTTTTAGAAAAGAAAGATTTAAACAAATATTTAAGCCAGATTATCTACTCTAAATGAAAGTAATACCTTTAGAGGAAAGAGACTTATTTAATCTGCAGAGTTCTAAAGAATATTGGATTGTTAAATTTTACCAGTATTGAAATAAATCATGTGGTGAAATGGAACCCTGGTGACCAGAAATAGATGCCCAAGACTTTGGTAAGGTAATCATAGTATTCTTACCTGGAAGAATAAGTTCTGATGCCCCAAACTAATTCCAAAATATGTTTTGTATAAGTCTACCATGTAATACTGATGCTTAAGAGCTTAGAGATTTTAATTGCAGGGAAAAAACAAAAAAGAAAATAATATTATTTTGAATTTGTGTTGCTATTGCTGATAGGTAACTTGGATACCTTATGAGCTTGTTTGAAAACATGAGTTCTGTCCAGAAAGCATCAAGCCATCTCATATGAAAAATAGAGACATTTACTGAGGAAGGTACAAGATACAAGAAATATTGTATATGGGACAATGACGCCTCATCCCCCTTCAAAGTAGGCACCTTAGGGCCTCACACAGTTCTCCCAATTGCCATCAGCTGCCTCGCTGTATTTTCCTGAATCTCATCGATAGTCTCAAATCTTTTATCTTTCAAATGTGATTTTAGTGTGGGGAAAAGCCAGAAGTTGCAGGGTGCCAAATCTGATCTGGGCTGTAGGGGGACTGAGTCACTTGGGTGATTTGATGATTCACAAAAAAACTCTGCGCAAGATATGAAGCATGAGTGGGCATGTTGTCATGATGAGGCTGCCAGTCACCAGTTGCCCATAGCTGCAGCCTTCTGAATCATACAAATACTTTCCATGGAGAAATGTTCAAGCTTAATGCCAAATTTGATGAAGATTTGTTGCTCTACTTGCTCAGTCATTTGAATGCAATGGCCACACAATACACGTGCTCACTCAATGGCGTCTACAGCCCCCACTGACTAGTACAGTGAAGTCATCATTGTTCATGCATGCACATTCCAGTCCACCCTCCTTGGCTGCCAGGTTATATCGATGTCATGCAAATCATTCTTGTTATATTAACAATGGTTGGAATTTTTCCAGACAGATCTTATATAATGCTGTTGATAACCATAAAAATCAATAAACACAGAAAAGAATTATTCATCCTTCTGATTATTCATGGCAGTTAAAACCCTCAAGCTCTTTGCTGAATTCCTGTAAATTTCCCTAGAAACTCAGTTTCTAGGTTTTTTTCACCTCACTGCCCACAGAATATGGAGTTCAGTGTGCTCCAACTGAATTCAGTTTAAAATATTATTAGTCACCTACTATGTGCAAAGTTAGTGCCAAGAATGAAGAAGAAATATCAAAGAAATACAAATACAAAGGCATACATATTCTTTGACAAGTATTTGCTCAGAGTCAACTGTATGCAAGAAACTTAATCTATATAGTGCATAATATGATAATATGACATATTTGATATTATAACTATGTGCTCTACCTGATGGTCAATGATGTTAATAAATCTGAGATATTCTGTTATTTTTAAGTGCTGTTGTATGGACAGTGATTTACTGTCCCTGGCCCTTGACTCCAACTTGAAATCAACACTTCTCTCCTCAGAAATCCCAAGGAACTATATGTTTTTCTGATTTAGACTCATCAAAGCCTACAATATTTGTAGTTACTTGATTTAAAATATAGAATAGTTGCTATTAGATGAGTATCTGAAATCAGAATTATTAGGTAAAATTCTCAGCTAAAACACTGACTGTGTAATCTTGAGCATATCCCTAGCCCTTTTCTATACCAGTTTCCTTGTATTTAAAATGGATCTTAATAATATTGTTTTTCCTTTTTATAAGCCATTTCCTGAAAACAATTGAGAAACCAGATCTTTGAGCATTAGCTTATCTGTGTCTCCAAATGTAGGCCACTTTCTAAAAATAAACTGTTACTTTATTTGCTACAAAAACAAACAAACAAGAACATGTAAATATACATAGAAAAGTGATCTTATGTACATTACAGTATTCCCTCACTTATCACGGGTATTATGTTCTAGACGCCCCCGCGAAGTGGGAACCTTACATTTATTCTACACTCTTAAACCTACATAACTTTAACAACATACATATACAGTACTGTAAAATCCTGCAATATAGCGAAAAATCCGTGATAAATAATTAAATATAATATTAAAAAAAAATCCCGCGATACAGTGAGGCCACGATAAGTGAACTGCAATATAGAGAGGGACTACTGTATTTATTCTATTAGGATGATTTAGAATTAAAAAGAGGTTTGTTATTATCTCTTAAATCAAAATGAAAATTAAAAATAATCACATTTAACTAACACAAACTGACAGAAAACACTTCACCAAAGAGTACATACAAACATTATCTTGAAAAACTGGAAATGAAAAGATATTGGAGAAGATTGAAAGGAAGATTCTTATAATTTGCTATCATTACAGATATAATTATTAATTTTTTCAATTTTATTTTTATGTATAACCTGAAAACCTGTGTACAACATAACAGTTAGAAATGATGGTTAAGATGTAATAAACATTCCTTTAAATGCATGCTGAATTTATAGAAAATTTAGTGACATCTATATGGCCAAAATGAAGAGTGAGCTAATATAGAGCTAATATGTGGTGTCAAATTGGCTGGGAGACTTGGATTTAATGGTTATACGAGGCAGGGAATTAGAAGTTGGACTGTAACAACGCTGAGAGTAGGAACTGAGACTGTCTCCAAAAGCTGCTTTCTTAGTGAAAGTGTGAATAAGAAGAACCCTATACCTAAAAAGATGGGAGATAATGAGGAAGTTTATATATTTCTATTTAGTTTTTTTAAAGGTATTTAATATCCATATTTTATTTTAAAATTTTAGCAAATATATTAATGTTTTGACCCATGTTTTAGTTTGTACTGTTCATTAGATACAGCCTTTTATATTTTCAAAATTAAATTTTGTATTTAAAAAAAATTAAATTTATTTTATTTTATTCTTATTATTTTTGATTACAGTTGCCCCAATTTTCCCCCCATTGCTCCCTCACCCATATCCCACCCCTTCTCCCACAGTCAGTCTCCACCCCATTATCCATGTCCATGGGTCATTTATACTAGTTCTGTGACTAGACCCTTCCCCTTCTTACCCCACTTCTCTCTCTCCCCCTGCCCCTCTTGTAACTGTTAGTCTTTTCCTTGTTTACATGCCTCTGGTTCAATTTTACTCATTTGTTTGTGCTGTTCTTTACTTTCCTGTATTAGGTGATATCATATGGTATTTGTCTTTTGATGCCTGGCTTATTTCACTAAGCATAATTCTCTCTAGTTCCATCCATGTTGTCGCAAATGGTGGGAGTTCCTTCTTTCTTTCTGCTGCACAGTATTCCATTGTGTAAATGTACCACAGTTTTTTGATCCACTCATCTACAGTTGGTCACTTAGGCTGTTTCCAGCACTTGGCTTTTGTAAGTAGTGCTGCTATAAACATAGAGGTGCATAGATTATTTTGAATTGGTGTTTCAGGATTCTTTAGGTATAATCCTAGCAATGGAGTTTCTGGATCAAAAGGCAGTTCCATTTTTAGTTTTTTAAGGAAATCCCATATTGTTTTCCATAGTGGCTGCACCAGTCTGCATTCCCACCAACAGTGCACTAGTATTCTCGTTTCTCCACATCCTTGCCAGCAATTGTTGTTTATTGATTTTGTTGATGATGGCCATTCTGACTGGTGTGAGGTGGTATCTCATTGTGGTTTTTATTTGCATCTCTCTGATGGCTAGTGATGTTGAGCATTTTTTTTTACATGCCTATGGACCCTCTGTATGTCTTCTTTGGAGAAGTGTTTGCTCAGGTCCTTTGCCCATTGTTTAATTGGGTTGTCTGTCTTCTAGGTGTTGAGTTGTCTAAGTTCTTTATACATTTTGGAGAACAATCCCTTGTCTGAGATATCATTAACAAATATATTTTCCCATATGGCTAGTTTCCTTTTCATCTTGCTGATGTTTTCCTTTGCTGAGCAGAAACTCTTTAGTTTTATGTAGTCCCATTTGTTTATTCTTTCTTTTATTTCCCTTGCCTTAGGAGACATATCAATGAAAATATTGCTACATGGGATATCTGAAATTTTCCTGCCTGCTTTCCTCTAGGGCTTCATTTCCTCCACGGCTTACATTTAAGTCTTTGATCTGTCTTGAGTTTATTGTGGTGTATGTTGTAGGTTGGTGGTCTAGTTTCATTTTTTTTGCATGTCCCTGTCCAGTTCTCCCAGCACCATTTGTTGAAGAGACTCTTTTCGCTCCATTTTATGCTCCTTCCCCCTTTGTCAAATGTTAGTTGACCATATAGACCTGGGTTTATTTCTGGGCTCTCTATTCTGTTCCATTGATCTATATGTCAGTTCTTATGCCAGAACCAGACTGTTCTGATTACAGTGACTTTATAGTATAGTTTGATATCAGGTATTGTGATTCTTTCTACTGTGTTCTTCTGCCTCAAGATTGCTATAGCTATTTTGGGTCTTTTTTGGTTCCATATAAATTTTTGAATTATTTGTTCTAGGTCTGTGAAATATGTCACTGGTATTTTAATAGGGATTGCATTGAATCTATAAATTGCTTTGGGTAGTAAGGACATTTTACTGATGTTGATTCTTCCCTTCCATGAACATGTTATATGCTTCCATTTATTTGTATCTTTCTTCATTTCTTTCTTCAGTGTTATCTAGTTTTCCAAGTACAGGTCTTTTATCTCCTTGGTTAAGTTTGTTCCTACGTATTTTATTTTTTTGTTGCTACAGTAAATGGATTTTTTTTTTTAGTTTCTATCTGATATTTTATTGTTGGTGTACAGAAATGACTTTGATATCTGAATGTTGACTTTGTACACTGTATTTTGCCAAATTCAGTTATTAGGTTGAGTAGTGTTTTCATGGAGTCTGTAAGGTTTTCTATGTACACTATCATGTCATGTGCAAATAATGACAGTTTTACTTCCTCTTTTCCAATATGGATGCCTTTTATTTCTTTTTCTTGTCTGATTGCTGTGGTGGCTAGAACTTCCAAGACTATGTTGAACAGAAGTGGAGAGAGTGGACATCCTTGTCTTGTTCCTGATCTCAGGGAGAATGCTGTAAGTTTTTGCACATTGAGTATGATGTGGCTTCAGGTTTCTTGTATATGGCCTTTATTATGTTGAGGTATGCTCCCTCTATTTCCATTTTGCTGAGTGTCTTCATCATAGATGGGTGTTTTACTTTATTAAAGCTTTTCATCATCTATTGATATGATCATGTGATTTCTTTTTCATTTTGTTTATATGGCGTATTATGATATTGATTAGCAAATATTAAAACATCCTTGCATCCCTGGGATGAATACCACTAGATCATGGGGTATGATCATTTTAATGTGTTGCTGGATCTACTTCGCCATCTATGCTCATTAGCAATATTGGCCTGTAGTTTTCTTTCTTTGTTGTATCTTGACCTGGTTTTGGATTAGGGCAACACTGGCTTCATAGAAAGAGTTTGGGATTATTCCCTCTTCTTGGATTTTTGGAATAGTTTGAGAAGTGTGGGTGTTAGTTCTTCCCTAAGTGTTTTGTAAAATTCACCTGTGAAGTCATCCAGTCCAAGACTTTTGTGTGCTGGGAGTTTTTTTGATTACTGTTTCAATTTCACTAGTTGTTATCAGTCTGTTCAGACTGTCTGCTTCTTCTTGATTCAATTTTGGAAGATCATATGTTTCCAGAAATTTGTCCATTTCACCTAGATTGTCAATTTTTTTTATGATACAGCTGTTCATAGTAGTTTCTTACAATCCTTTGTATTTCTGTGGTATCAGTTGTGATATCTCATTTTGCATTTTTGATTTTGTTTATTTGGGTCCTCTTTTTTTCTTGATGAGCTTGGCTAAAGGCTTGTCAGTTTTGTTTATCTTTTTGAAGAACCATCTCCTGGTTTTATTGATCTTTTGAGTTATTTGTTTAGTCTCTATGTCATTTAATTCTGCTCTGATCTTGATTATATCTTTCCTTCAAATTGTTTTGGGCTTTGTTTGTTGTTGTTCCTCTAGTTCTTATTTGAGATTCTCTATCCTTTCTAGGTAGGCCTGTATTGCTATGAACCTTCCTCTCAGGACTGCTTTTGCTGTGTCCCATAGGTTTTGGGCTGTTGTGTGTTCATTATCATTTGCTTTCAGAAACCTCCTGATTTCTTCCTTGATGTCATTGTTAACCCATTCATTATTTAATAGCATGTTATTCATTCTCCATGAGTTTGAATATTTTTGACTTTTTTTCCTTGAGGTTGTTTTCCAGTTTCAAGCCATTGTGATCTGAGAAGATGCTTGATATAATTTCAATTTTCTTGAATTTGTTGAGGATTGTTTTGTGTCCTACCATGTGGTCTATCTTTGAAAATGTTCCATGTGCACTTGAAAAGAATGTATATTTTGCTTGTTTGGGGTGAAAAGTTTTATATATATCAATGAAGTTTATTTGATCTAGTATGTTGTTCAATGCCTCAATATCCTTGTTCCTTGTTTCAAAGATCTCTTCATTGTTGACAATGGGGTGTTAAAATCCCCTACTATGAGTGTGTTGCTGTCAATATTCTCCTTGAAGTCCTGCAAGATTTTCCTTACATATTTGGGTGCTCCTATGTTGGGTGCATATATATTTACAAGGGTTATATCTCCTTGATGGATTGTTCCCTTAAGTATTATGAAATGTCCTTCTTTGTCTCTTTTTGTCACCTTTGCTATGAAATCTGTTTTGTCTGATATAAGTATTGCTATCCCTGCTTTTTTTAATGTCCATTTTCTTGAAATATTTTTTTCCATCCCTACACTTTCAGTCTGTATAATCTTTTGTTCTGAGGTGGGTCTCTTGTAGAGAGCATATATGTGGATCATGCTTTCTAATCCATTCAGCTACTCTATGTTTTTGATTGGAGCATTTAATCCATTTACATTTAAGGTTATTATTGATAGGTCCTTATTCATTGTCATTTTCACCCTTTGTATTTGTATTCTCTCTGTTTCTCTCTATTTCTTCATCTTAAAGCAGACCCTTTAGCATCTCTTGCAATGCTGGTTTGGTGGAGATGTATTCTTTTAGCCTTCTTTTGTCTGGGAAACTCATTATTTCACCTTCCATTTTGAACAAGAGTGTTGCTGGGTAGAGTAGTCTTGGTTGTAGGCCTTTTTTTTTTCATTGATTGGAATATTTTATGCCATCCTTTTCTGGCTTGTAGTGTTTCTTTTGAGAAATAAGATGATAGCCGTATTGGAGCTCTCTTGTATGCCATTGGCTGTTTCTCTGTTGCTGCTTTTAGGATTCTCTCTTTGTCTTTGAGTTTTGCCATTTTAATTATGATTTTTCTTAGATTGGGCCTACTTGGTTTCATCTTCATTGTGACCTTCTGTGCTTCCTGGACTTGCATGAGTTTTTCTCTCATCAAGTTAGGGAAGTTTTCTGCCATTACTTTTTAAAACAAGTTTTCTATCCCTTGCTCCTCTTCTCCTGGAATTCCTATGAGATGGATATTATTATGTTTCATGTTGTCCTGCAGCTCTCTTAAAACCTCTTCAGTCTTTTTCAGTCTTTTTTTGTTGTGTTGCACTGCCTGGGAATTTTTTTCTATGTTGTCCTCCAGTTCACTAATCTGATCTTATGCTTCCTCTAGCCTGCTTTTGATTCCTTCTACTGTATTCTTCAATTCAGAAATTGTATTCTACATTTCCTCCTGGATCTTATTGATAACTTCTATGTTTTTTTTTAAATGCTGGTATAATTCTCAGTAAGTTCCTTATTGTTTCCCTGAAGTTCTTTGTAGTTTCCTTTGAGCTTGCTGAACTCATTGAGCTTCTCTATAATTCATATTTTGAATTTCTTATCTGGTAGATTGCTTTCCTTTATTTTAGCACTCTTTCTGGGGATTCCTCCTTTCCTTTCCATGGGGAGTTGTTTCTCTGTCTCCCCATTTTTGTGACTCTTCTTGTTTGTTTCTGCTTCTTAGATTGATCTGCACTTCCTGGATCTGCCCCTTGTGGTGTCAGATCATGTCCCAGTCTGGGCCTAAGCAGACTGTTGGGGACTACCAGAGATCTACTGTCTTTGTCTGTCTCCTTTAGTTGTTAATCTATTCAATCTGTGATCAGCCTTCAGGTTTAAGCACCGAGGGTAGGGCAGATTAATTCCTGCAAGTGGGGCTATTGCTTCCCCTCCAGTTGATGCCACTTGAAGAGGAGTGGTCTGCCTCCTGTAGGGGGAATGAGTCAGCACTAGGACCCCATTGGCTGCTCCCTCAGTTCTCTCCTCAAAGCTATTACCTTAAACTCTCCTTAAGCATCTAGTCCTCTTTGCCCTCCCTCTGCTTGAGCCCAGAGTAAGTGGGTGCCAATATATTTTTGTACATTATCCTTTTAAGAGCTCTGTCTCCAGCTGTTTCTTTCAAGCCAGCAAACAAACCAAAAAACAAACAAACCAATCCTGCGGCTTTTCACTTTTTAAAGCTGGATGCTCTCTTACTTTCTCCTTGGTTGCTGTAGGCTGGGAAGCCCAGCTGGAGGTTTGGACCCTGCCCTTCTCAGGGGGGACCCCTGGCTGCTGAGCTGTTTCTCAGTCCCTTCAGCTGCCACTCATAGGAGCCAAGCCAGCCCTCTTGTCACTCCGCACTTCCTACCAGTTACATTGTGAAGTGGCCTTTTCTGTGTGTTTGTAGCTATAAGGTTTTTCTCCAGCTAGTGTTCAGTCAGTTATTCCAGATGATTTCTTCACAATTAAGTTGTAATTCCAGACTGGTCCTGATAGGAGGTTAGTGTAGCTTCCACTTACTTCTCCACCACCTTAGATCTCTCTATTTAGTTCTTAGTGTGAAAAAGTCAACAATTTATAATAATGTTTCTGTCACATGTGAGTGAGGTTTGAATTTACCCTAATTCCATGGTACAGAAGTTGCCAAGCTGAGAATTTTAACCTAAAAAAGATGCTCAACCAGTCTGAGAGTTACTGGCAGAAGCAAATGCAAACCCTTTTGGATGGCCCCACCATAAACTTAGGCCACACAAGATTGTCACAGAAAGAACTCATCACAATCCAAAATTCAAAACACATAAGGGAAAATAGACTTCTTGTTAGTGTCAACAGATACACAAACAGTAGTATTAGATGCCTAAGAACTTTAGATATAAGAATTATTAATAGACACTACAAAGTGTGTATGTTTATGATGACATATGTATGTTTAAGAAGATACAAAATGAATCAAATCATAACAAAAGAGAGCATTATAAATAAAAAATTGTTAAAAAGGAACAAAACTGAACTTCCAGAAATGAAAAAAATATCTGTTAATACAATGAAGAGGTTAAAGAGACAGAGCTGAAGAGTGAGTTAGTAAAGAAAAAAATAGATCTGATGAAATTATTTAGAGGCAAAACAAAGGGTTAAAGAGACAGAAAACACGAGAGATTGAATGATATGGCAGATATTACAAAAAGACCAAACATTTATCTAACAAAAAATCCAGAGAGAGAAAATTGATAAAATAAGAGAGTGATTTCACAAATATTGATAGTCTTCTCTGTAAAAAGATTATTCTAGGTATTGGGACACATCAACAAACAAAGCAAATAAAGGTGCTTACACTAACATTTTTCACATACTAGCACAGAAAACTTTAAAAAATACATAAAATAAATATAAAGGATATTGCACAAAAAATATGCTGCAGATAAAATAAAGAATAAAGTAGGATAAGGGAATGTGGGAGTATGTGTATGTGTGTGGGAGGAAATAATGTTGATACTTATAATAGTGTGAAAAAGAAAGGGTAGACTTGAGAAAGTGACACTTGAGCCAAGATTTGAAGCAGATGTGAAATTAGCCAGTGAGATACTTGGGGAAACTTTTCCACATACATAGTGCACCTGGGGTGTTAAAGGACTTTTTAAAATTGTTGTTGCTGCAACACATTGAATATTGACTTGTATATGATAGCTGATCAATATATTTTTGTTAAATCAATAAATGTGGTATATAAATCCTTGTTTATTTCTATTGTAGAGGATATCTTTTCCTTTACTCGATTGCTCTGTTTTCTTTCTAAATGTTTCCTCAATAGTCTGTGCAAACTTATCTTAAGAATTATTATGATTTTGATGTTGTATATCAATGTAAAGTATGTAGGCAAGGTACACGTAGAGGTAGATTTTTGTGGTGGAGGCTTGTGGAAGTTCACATTCTGATAGTTTCTAATTTTTTAATAAAATAAGAAGCAAGTCCATTACCTGAGAGTGAAGAAAATGAAAATGGTGTTAGAAGTTCAAGGATAATGAAAAGTATATATAGTAATCTAGGAGACTAGAAGAGTGAGTTAGGAAGGGATACATTATTGGATTGCTAGAGGGTCTGATGACTCATCTGAGGTCAAAAGACAAATATTTGAAGTGAGACCAGTCATCATAGATGTGTTTTTGTTTAACACACCAGGTATAGGCCATGTGGGGCATTAGATTTATCCAGGCACAAGCAAAGGGATGTGAGAGGGTCAAGAGTTATGGCTTATACAGAAAAATGATCACAATGGTGGGCCATGGAATTTAAGTTGGGAATGGAGCTAAGTGAAGCTATGAGGAGGTGAGTTTCAGTTTAAAGGTGGTCAATAGAGTGAAGGTCAAAGTAGGCTTAGGATATTTGAAGAAATAGTAGAGAGAGTGGCATGCTTAACATTGACATCATGGAGGACTGAAGATACTAGTAAGTTCTATTGTATAATCATTGGAGTGGGTGAATGAAGTGAGGTGGAGGACATAATATCTGGAAGAGGGCAGATTAGAAATAGAGTGTCCAGTGTAGAAAGGATTGTCTACCTCAGCAATTATCAATTCTGAATGCACATTAAAATCACCTGGAGAGTTTAAGAAATATGAAAGTCTACACTCCATCTCAGAAAAATAAACCAGAATTCCTGGGAGTGGGACTTACGCACTAAGTGCTTTATAAAAGTTCCTCATGGGATTTGACTTGCAGCCTAAGTTGAAATATATAGATAGAAAACAATGATAGAGAAAGAGATAATGAGCCAGGAGGTAAAACCTTTCAAGAATGGGGTAGCAAGGCGGTGACCAGGATGTCTGGAAATAGAACTGCTACACACATTGGTAAAATTATAGTAGTACATAGTGTGTCTGTCTTAGAGAATCTTTCTGGTACTTTGGTGCTTTTTTAGCAACTATAGTTGTACCTAAATCTGCAACTGTGGTAAGTAGAACTAAATTGGCTTCCAACATCAAAATTTTCTATAAAATGCAGAGTGAAGAAAAGAACAGTGAAACTGAATTGAGTATATATTACTAATGTAGGACATAAATGTTTTGAAAGGTCCCTGATTTCTAAACAAACTAGATTCCATTGCTCAGCTTGAATACCCTGCTTTAATTATTCAGGAAGCTTTGCTGATATTATGATATTCTGAGCAGCTTCTCCCACAGGCTTATGTTAAAAGGTGTCAAATCAGACCTCACTGACTTGAAATTTAGCTTTTTCTTTGCCCTTGTGAGTTCTCTTGATTCACTTTTGCAATTTTCAGCAAAAGCTAGTGTAGCTGCCAGATCTTTTCACAAATTATTGTCATGGATACTTTTTTTCAGGCATTGCTTTCTCTTATATTGTAAAAAAGAGAGCATAGACCTATCTCCACTCTCTTCATGGTTATGCACTCTTGTTATGTATGTGCAGTTTTAAGGGTATTGAATAAAATCATGCATCTTTAAAAATGATCATGGAAGTAGACATTTTGGTATGTACAGGAAAAACTGTGGTTGTCAGGGATTATTGCATTTGAGAGAGTGGAGAAGAGCGTAATAGTTCTATTTTGCTTTCACATTCTGGGAAAATTGGGTATTGGCATGCTATTATGTTCTACTATTTCTCTAGGTACAGTCAGAAAAGTCAGAACAGACTGATGGTTGCCAGAGAGGAGCGGCGTTAGGGGCTGGGTAAAAATGGTGAAGGGATTGAGAAGTACAGACTGGTAGTTAGAACACAGTCAGGGGATGTAAAATACAGCATGAGAAATACAGCCATTATTAATGTAATAACTATTTATGGTACCAGTTGATACAGAAATATCAGGGGAGGGGACACTTTGTAAAATATATGATGGTCTAACTATTATGCTATACACCTGAAACAAATATAAAATGGTATTAAATATAAAATTTAATTGAAAAAAGAAAAGAAAAGTCAGTTTATGAATAGATAGCTAGTCTTGGCTCTATACCAGTAATTTGAGGACCTGTAATGCTTTTGTAACATTGCCTGAAAGCTACTTTTGGAGCTCTAACGATTTTATATTTGAATTTTATTATTCTTTAAGAGCTTGTAAGTCCAACATCCAGTAACTCTAGGAATCTATATCATATAACTTTGAATTGCTGAATATTTCATTTAACTGAGCACAGAGATGTACAAAAAGGAGACATAGTGTCTTTCTGGTAGGAAGTCAGAATGGTTGGGCAATGAAGGAGAAGATAGGAGAAAATCAAGTAGGAGCACAGAAGAGAAGTGGTATGAGCACTATAATTATACTAGAATTTTGCCTTTTATCAGACTTGCCCATAAGACCCAATGGTAGTATACTGAGAGTGAGGGTCAAGGAAACCATATTTATTTGTTATAAATTTTTGCATGTGCTTGGATGTGGGGTTATGAATTCATAAAATAAATTCCTATGAAGAATTATTTGATATGAGGAATCATCAAGAAGTGAAATAGTTTCTTTTTACAATCATTTTTAGTTTTAAATTACAGTTGACATGCATTTCTTTATTAGTTTCAGGTATACACTCCATCCTGATAAATCTCACATCCATCTGACACCATAACATGGTTACTAGACTATTATTGACTGTGTTCTCTATGCTGTACATCACATCCCTGTGATCATTCTGTAACAACCAATTGGTACTTCATAATTCCTTCACCTTTTTCACCCACGCTCCCCAAACTCCCTTCCATCTGGCAATTGTCAAAATGTTCTCTATATTTATGGGTTTGTTTCTGTTCTGCTTCTTCATTTTCCTTAGATTCAATAATTGATATATATGTTTTTATTATTTGTATTTTTTTAAAAATAATTTTTATTTATTTATTTGTTTATTTATTTATTTATTTATTTATTTTTAGAGAGAGGAGAAAGGAGAAAGAGAGGGAGAGAAACATCACTGTGTGGTTGCCTCTCACTCGCACCCCCAACTGGGGATCTGACGTGCAACCTATTCATGTGCCTGGACTGGGAATCGAACCAGCAACACTTGACTTGCAGGTCGATGCTCAATATTATTTGTATTTTTGATCCTTTTCTTCTTTTTAAAGATGACCCTTTAACATTTCATATAATACTGGTTTGGTGGTGATGAGCTCCTTTACCTTTTTCTTGTCTGGGAAGCTCTTTATCTGCTCTTCAATTCTAAGTGATAGCTTTACTGAATAGAGTAATCTTGGCTGTAGATCTTTGCTTTTCATCACTTCAAATATTTCATGCCAATCCCCTCTAGCCTCAATTTTTTCTCTTGAGAAATCAGCTAACAGCCTTATGGAGACCACCTTGTAGATAGCTAACTGCTTTTCTCTTGCTGCTTTTAAGATTCTCTCTTTGTCTTTAACATTTGTCATTTTAATTATGTTCTTTGCTGTGGACCTCTTTGGGTTTATCTTGTTTGGGGCTTGTATATGTATTTCCGTCACCAAGTGAGTGTGATTTTCTGTCATTACTTTTTCAAATAAGTTTTCAGTGTTTTGCTCTTTCTCTTCTCCTTCCAGCAACCCCATGATACAAATGTTGGTACACTTGAAGTCATCCCAAAGGATTCTTACACTATTCTCTTTTTTATTTTTATTTATTTTTTATTCTTTTTTCTTTTTGCTGTTCTGATTGGGTGTTTTTTGCGTTCTTATATTTCAAATTGCTGAATTGATTCTTGGTTTTATCTACTCTACTGTTGATTCCCTATAAATTATTCTTAATTCTAGTTACTGTATCCTTCATTTCTGACCGGTCCTTTTTCATGCTGTTGAAGTTCTCACTAAGTTCATTAAACATCCTGGTAACCAGTGTTTTAAACTCTGTTTCTAGGAGATTTCTTATCTCTATTTTGTTTTGTTAATTTTCTGGAGTTCTGTTCTGCTCTTTCCTTTGGGACATGTCTCTCTGTCTCCTTATTTTGGTTGCCTGACTGTTTGTTTGTATATACTAGGTAGAGCTGCTCTGTCCCCCAGGTTTGGTAGAGTGGCCTGATGTAGTAGATGTTCTGTAGGGTCTAGCGGCACAGCCTCCCCATCACACAAACTGGGCATTCAAGGTGGACCCCCTTGCTCCTCATTGGGTTCTCTGCAGCTGAGACATTCCTCCCAATTTTTACCCACCACAGGTGGATGTGGAAATAGCCCATTCCATGTCTCTGCTCCTTCTACCAGTCTCAGTGTGGTTTCTTCTTTAATTTCATGGTTGTAGGACTTCCATTCAGCCAGATTTCAGGTGTTCTGAATGATGGCTCTTCTGTAGTTTAGTTGTAATTTTGATGTGGCTGTGGGAAGAGGAGAGTACTGTGTTTACCTTTGTGGCCATCTCAACTGGAAGTACTGGTTTCTTTTCAATAAAATGTCAAATGCAGGTGAAATTATCAAAGGTGGAAAGTTACAAGAATCAAAAACCTTTTTAAAAATCAATCTTTAATAAAGTAGAATCTAGGTAATAAATAAAGATTTCACATTAGAAGCTACTTAAAAAAGAGATATCAGAAAAGGTTAATAATAAAACTTAATTGACTATCATGCTTTGGAATTCTATTGTATATTAAGTTAAACTGTTGTGAAGAAAAATAAAGAAATATAACATGAGATATTTTGACCTTAGTTCTAATTTAATGGATTCATGTTGGAAAAAAATGGATTCTAGTGTCCACATTGTAGTAGAACCACTACTTATTATTTTTATATTTATTCAAGATTATGGTATTAACTTATTCATTTCATTACAAAGAAAACTTTAATTATAGAAGTGTAAATGTGAAATTTCAAAATAAGAAACAAGGACTTGATTTTGCATATATACATATATACATATATATGTATATATATGTATATATATGTATATATATATACATATATATATACATGTGTTCATCTGGACTATGTATATATATTTTCATACACATACCATTCATATGTATCTATGCACACATATATACACATAAACACCTATGTGATGCAAACACAGTATACATATGTATTTATAAATATACATACATGAGTGACCTGGCTAAGCTTAAAAGGCGTTAGAATTTGTGTGACAGGAATGAGTTTTATTCTCTATTTAGACATTAGAGATCTTTGAAAACCTCTCCCACCCCGAAGATAATTTTTTTGAGTTGAATGCATAGGGATCTTTGTTTATTTAACTAAAGGATGAGAAAGGATGCTGATGCAAGGGCAACTGGTATGCAGAAAAGTGACAGATAAAAAGAATATTAGAAGGATAATGGCTTCAGACTGTGTCAATTTAGCTACACTGAAATTATGTTTTCCAGAACTCCTTCCTTGTATAGTTCAGAGCTAAGGTTGGCCACAAGAGAAATCTGAGAGATAAGGAAGCTTGTAGTAAAGCAGTGGCCATTATATTCTAGAAAACAACAGGTGCTGTTGTTGCTCATATAACTTGTGGCTCATCTACTGGCTCACCCTGGGGCATCAGCAGGCTCTTCTGGCTCCTTCTTCAGCTTCTCCAAGTCCTAAGCCAAGTGCCTTACATCCCACTGGTGAAAGATACCAACTTCTCCTAGAAACCACCGAGGCCATCAAGGTTAGAGAAAGTGACAGACACAGAATCCTGTTTGCTCTTGTGGGTTCCAGTTTGTAATTATTTTTCTCCCTTAGCATCTAGCTTTTCTTACTGTAGCTGCATTGCTTACTATTCAAAAATCAAGTCCAGAGTCTAATTATAGGGGAGGCTGTGTTACATTGCAAATTGAATTCTTAACCTTGAAGATTCTCTTGCGTAAAAGTAGAGGATTGCTTGGGAAGGAGTAGAATCCTGAAAACTGAGATGGAGTTTATATGGATGGATTCTGATGAAGCTGGAGACTTTGAACCCATATATTGCAGAAAGTCCATCTTGTTAAGTATATGCAGTCATTCATTCTTCCTTTGTCTGGAGACATTATTCTCCTCATTTATGAAGGATATGTAACAGCCTCCCCTGAGGCAGTTGCCTTGTAGGAAATTGCTTGTACTCCTCAGGCCCTATTCTTAACATCTGTTACTGCTTCTGGAACTGTAGGCATACTTAAGTCCAAGAAGATCAGAAAGGGTGAGGTACCAGTGTAAGCCATGAAGAGTTATAATAAACTCTAAAGTAATTGCAAAATTTGGCTAAATTATAATGATAGAATCCTGGGGAAAATATATCCAAATGTTAGATCCTTAGGAATTAGATCAGACTAAATTCACTGATATTGATGTATTGAGCAGAGATTCTGGATTCAATATATTAGTATAAGCAGCTGAGAGTAGCTCTGATAGTTTGTAAGTTAGTTGACTGAAACCTAGACCCAAGATGTTCTGCATTAAATTGAAGTTAAAAATGTCAGAACTTCCATGGAATACTGAAGAGAAAAGTGTCCAAAGGCTTACAAAGGGGAATAAAATTTTCTTTCAGCCAATATCCATTATTTGACTCTAATTCTGACTTTTGGAGAAATGAAAAATAAATCCCAGTCCTTTCTCACAAATTCTCTTTCAAAGAGTTTTTTTTTTTTTATGAGATAACACCTCTATTTTCTCAGTAGTTTCTCATATAGTCTGAAATAGAGACCTTTTGCCTGTCTACCTTACTGTGAATTTCTCTTGATGGTGTAAGATAGTTTGAACTATGTTCTTCTCCCAGATTTGTATGTTGTAGTTCTGATACCCGGTGCCTGAGAATATGACCTTATTTGGAGGTAGGATTTTTACAAAGGTAATGAAGTTAAAATGAGTTCATTAGGTTGGACTGTAATCCAGTATTACTGGAGTCCTTACAAAAAGAGGACAGAGGCATATGCAGAGGGAAGACAATGTGAAGAGGCATAAGGGGAAACCAGTCATCTATAAGCCAAGGAGAGAGAGTTGAAACAGGACTTTCCCCTATAGGCCTCAGAAGGAACCAGCCCTGTCAGTAGTTTGATTTTGGCCTTCCAGAACTGTGATACAATAAATTTCTGTTGTTGAAGCTATAACTTTGTTATGACATCCCTAGTAAGCTAATACAAATGAGGTTGACCTCTGTATTTGACCCTGCATTAGATGGAGTGGGTAAGGAAAGAGCAATGAATCTGGGTTAAGAAGATGTGGTTAGTGATGTATTTGATTTTTCCAATTACATATGACTTTTCAATTATTTGACTTTGGTAAGTCATCCAATATTGCTGATCAAGTGTTTACTCATTTTGGTAATTATTTATTTTTAGAAATTGGTCATAAGTCAAAAAGGTGTTCTAATCAGCCCTAATCAAAATGCTTATAGATGACACTATTAGCTTGTATCAACTGGATGAGCATATGTCCCAGGATAAGTGGGACAGTGCCAATTGTCTTGGTGGAATTCTTGACAATATCTGTTGTCTTGGTAGTTTACCTTTTTATTCTCTGTAGTGTTTCAGTTAAATGATAAATTATATGGTCTCCCTATCCTTTGCCCTCTTCCTAAATCTAATTTTGGCTAGCTATTCATCTAATCCCCAGATTCACAGGTGGATTCTGATTAGTTAATGTCAGTTATGTCAACCACACTCCTTGCTTGTGATTGGTTCAGTTATACCAACCACACTCTTAACGCTTGCTCAGGTTAATTAGAGAATGCATTACTGGACTGTTTTTGGTCCATGATTAAGCACATGCCATAATCTGGCCAAATCAGATGAAAAGGCAGGATTTTTAGACCATGACTGAATGTTAGTTTTCCCCCCTCAATAAATGAGGTCATATATTGTCCCAAGTCATTGGCAGCCACCTGATGAATCAGGCTGAGGAATACAACTTCACACAGATTGGGCATAGCAGATGAATGGGGAAAAGCTAGAGCCTTGATTTTAACAAACCTAAAAACATGCCTTAACTCTATATTTCCTGGTATGAGAAGTGATATATATTCTTATTGTTGAAGTCCATTGGATCCCATAATTTTAAATACTTTTAGCTAAATGTATTCTGGAGTCCAGAAATTCAAAATCAACTTCACTGGACTAAAATCAAGGTGTGAGCAAGGCTTGTTTGTTTTGTAGACTTTAGGGGAAAATCCAGTTCTTTGCATTCTTTAGTTTCAGGAGATCTCCATTTCTTGGCCCATGACCCCTTTCTTGCATCATTCCAATCTCTTGCTTCTACCATCAAGTTTGTTACTGCTGAAGTCAAATATTTCTCTACCTCCCTTTTATAAAGACATTTATAATTAAATGTAAGGTTCACTGGATAATGCAGGATAAGTTTCTCATCTCAAGATTCACAGCTTAATTATATCCAAAGTTCCTTTGTTTTTTAAGGCAATTTATACACAGTTTCTATGGTTAGAATATGGATACATCTGAGAACCATTATTCATCCTAGGACAGAATACTTTTGACTTTCAGGCATAATGACAGATTCTGCAATGGTGAGATAGGTGACACAGGATGTTGATTAGTACACTTTCTGTTGTCTTAGAATTTCAACTGAGGTTATAAGCCTGAGTAAGGTAAGTGCATTCATATTTTAAAGAGAAATGCTGAACACATCCATAACTTAATTACTAAAAGGTAACAGAACCTCTCAAGGAACTATCAATCCAACTACCAATTTCTATTAGAGAAGAACAGGAACTTCCAAGAGTGATGGGAGAGAGAGTAATGAAAATAGGTGTGTCATTGAATTAATTAAGGGTACTATGATATTTACTTTCTCCTCTCAATGAAGTGGGACTCTGGCACTTACCTGAAGCCTATTAGTGAGTCTCTAAGAGAATGTATCTTAGAGACTGGAAATTCCAGGGAGTAGGAGAGGAAATTTTATATCTTGGCTGGATACTTGAGTACCTGTAGAGATTTTAAGCTTGCCTAATGCTCTGACCATATTGAAATCTGGTAGGAAAATTATTTATTTTGACAGGGCCCCTAAAGCAGAAAAACACATTAACAAAGAAACTGGTGCTTGCTTCCCGCTTGCTACCAGCCTGAAAAATTCTTAAGCCATGAAGCTGGCTCGAACAACTTGCAGTGGCAGGACATGTGGAGAGACAAAGGACTAACAAATGGTATTCTATTGTTGGTGGGTTAAGAATGCACAAATCTCCCATGGTCCAAGTGGCTGCCTTGGAAGGGTTCTAGCTATCTCAATGAGTCCTTATCCAAGAGAGAAGTCTTCTAAGAGAGGGAACTTCAGGGTAAGAGGCTAAGAGGTAACTAAAGGAGGGCAGGGACTGAAGGCACTTGCAACAAGTTAACCGGAGTACATCACTCATATAAGGACTGGAGGTTCCTAAGTGGGGCCCCCAAGGAGGGGATTGCTATGGTGAATTATAATACACCTATCATATAAGACATTATTATTTTCCTAATCTTACTTACCTACTACCTTCATTCTGAAATAGTGTAGATGGAGGAAGGAAGGGGAGAAACAAACTAATATCATTTTTGTCATTGCAGTTACCTCTTTTAAGGATCAGTTTGAACTGTGGGAAGGGGTAAAGCTTTGGAATAAAAGTCATATTGAAGTTCTATTTAGACTGGATGGGATTTCTCAATACCTGAACATGTTTCACAGTTACTTAAATAAAATTGCTTTTGAATCTGAAAGAGACTGAAAAGGTTTGGGATCTCCCTAGGTATTGTTTTAGAGCAGTGAAGGAAGCTGGAAAGAGAGTCCTGGTTAGCAATGGCTGGAAAAAATAAAGTTTATTCTTTTATAGGTAAAAATGTGTCAAGGAATAGTGAAGAATGCAAGTGTGGCTATTGTAGCAATATGGAGTAGCAGACTCACTACTAAGTATGTTTTGAAGGTAAAAGAATACCTAACATGAGAATAAGTCTCTAGGTCTCTAAAAAAACAAACAAAGGAAAACAATAAACCAAATCAAATAGCAACTAATCTGAACAAGTGCTATTTTTCATGAAAATTTGAATAACTTGGTTATTTATTCGACAATTTACAACTTCAAGCTTCATCAAAATTGTGTTTGCAATTAAAAAAATATTTAAAAAAGAATTGATCACCAACTACGAGATGACAATTCTGATTTAGGTAAAAAATCACATTCCACACTTTTTTCTTACCCCTATACATTACTCAAATGAAGAGGAGGCATTCATAGAAATAAGAGCAAGAATATCAATATAATACTGTAAATGGTATTTTTTTGTTTATGTAATCTAATAGAAATGTTAAAATAAGTCTTTCATGTACCAGATTAGGAAATAGCAAGCTAGAAGATCATTTTTTCACAGCTTGTTTTTACTGTGCCATTTCCTTTCGTTTCCTATAAATGGGCTTGATTCACAGACCTCCCATTAGTTTTAAAGGAATTCAGTGTCTAAATATTCACTGACACATAACAAAATGTGTCCTAGTAAGAAAAAACCTCTATTGCTTCATGCAGTAGTCCTTCGGGGGGAATCCTTAAAAATTTGCCATTAATTCCACTTCCTGTCCTTGTCAATAATTAGACAGGGACATAACATGTCTTTAAAATGAATCTACACAAAGAACATTCATTAAACCACCGACTCTAGAAAATAATATAAGATTTTTTCTTCTTAAATCTAAGTGTAGGTGTGGGGGCGGGGGTCCAAGAAAAAAAAAATCTAAGTGTAAAGAATCAAAGTGCAGGAGGAGGACTTGTTGATATGCCCAGGTAATGCATAGCCAATCTTTTAAATGATGAAGACTATGTACATATCTGATAAAAATATAAATGTATTTGGTAATTTATTCAACTTATAAATTTTCTGCTCCAACTATTGGTAGGTACTGTTGTAGGTGCAGGAATATGAACAAAATTTATAAAAAATTATGTTTTTAAGTAGTTTACATTCTAGAGTACAGAGACAAATTATAAATAATATGTGTATTATATGTATAAGAAGATACATACATATACACACATGCAAGTATAGTAATATGTTCTATGGAGCACATATAACAGAGGAAATAGAGTAAAGGGAAAAGAAAACTTTTAAATTGGTAGTCCTGAAATTTCTCATCAGTTAGATAATTGAGTATATATCTGAAGGAAGTAGAGAAGCTAGACATGGCAGTAACTTTGGGAAGAGGTTTCTAGGCAGAGGGGGAAAAAAAGATCATGTTTTTCTTGGTAGATATTAAAGAGACCAGTATGGCGGGAGAAGAGAAAGAAAGAAAGTGGAAACAGTTGCGGGCAGAGAGGTTGCAGGGATATAGATAACAGGATTTCACAGGCCACTGCAACAACTGACTCTGAGTGGGATGAGAGCCATTGGGAGATTTTGAGTAGTTGTATGACACAAGCTCGACTGCCATTTTGAAATGTGCATGCTGGTTTCTGGTCTCTCTAAAGGGTAGAAAGAGACCAGTTAGGAGGTTACAGCAATAATCAAGATAAATAACAGCGATGGCTCTGAGCAGGGTGGTACTCATTGGGGTAATGTGAGGTAGACACATTTTGAAGACAAATTCAATAAGATTTACACATGCATTGGACATGGAATCTAAGAAAAAGAGAAAATTTCAGTGTAACTCCAAGGTTTTTGGTTGGAGGAACTTGAAGTACAGAAGTACTTTTTACTGAAATGGAGCAAGCATTGAAAGAGGCAGGTTAAAAGGAAGTTCTACTTTGAATATGTTAAGTTTAAGAAGTCTTATTACACATTCACGTCTAATAGGCAGTTGACATTTTATGAATCTGGAGTTCTGGAGAGAGATCTTGGTTATTAATATAAATTTGGGAACTAGAAACATATACTTATGTATAATCTAGAAAGTGAGTATGGATAAAGACTGAATCCTAAGGGACTCCAATGTTTAAATTTGGGGAATGTACATAAACCAGGAAAGATAAGGAGTGGTCAGTGCAACTGGAGGGAAATCAGGAGAGTGTGTTATTCCAGAGAACAAAGGGTGAAAGTTTACCAAGGGAGCTAACTGGTCCAGGAGTTGACCAATGATTTGGTCAAAAGGAGCTTGTTGGTGTCTTTGATAAAAGGAATTTTGACTGGAGTGGTGGTAGAGAATACAAGTCTAATTATATTACAGTAAGTTCAAGAAAAAAAGGAATAAATTGAAGATAGCAGGTATAGGAATGGTTTAAAGAAGCTTTGTAATGAAGATGAGCAGATATATGGGGAACAACTGGAAGGGGATAGCAAGTCAAGAAGATATTTTATTCATGGTTTTAGATGGTAGAAATTACAACAGTTTTGTTTGTATACTAATGGGAATGTTATAGTGGAAAGTAGAAAACTGATGATGGAAGAAAGAGAAATGAAAGCATTACTCAACTGATGAGTGTGTAGGCAAGAGGCAATGGGATCTAGGGCACAAGAGGGATGGCCTTTAGCCAGAGCAGGGATTTTCCATCTGAAGTAATGGGTGGGAAGGCAGACTATGTAGGTGTAAATGTGATATGGGGACAGATGAGGTATGGACACCTCTGGAAATTTTTTTCTGATTGTCTCAGTGAAATACAAAGCACATTCTTCAGCTCAGAGTGAAGATGGGGGAAGAGGTGTTGGAATCGAGAGAGAGGAGAAGGTGGGACATAGAGTTCTAGAGGGCTGCAAGAGTGAATGGACTGGAGAAGTACAGGGGACACTGGGTTCGCACCAAGGGCTAACAGCTTGCTTGCTGTTCCCTACCCTGTCACATGGAAGACCTGCTTTACCATTTCTACTAGACAATTTAAAGTAAAGAAAGTCAGAATTATTTTATTTGTGTCCCCAGTTTATGGAAGGACGTGGGAACAGGCACAGGATAGGTAGAAGTATGGCTGTTGTCAGATTTGGGGTTTTGTCAGGTGAGTATGATGAAGTAAGAGAGGAATGAAAGAGAAGTAGACATAAGCAAGAGAGGGTAATAATGGTGGACGATGAAATTTAAGAAGGGCTAATAGGCAAGTGAGACATGAAGGGGAGGCGGTATAAAATCTGTTTGATTCATGAGTTTCAGCTCCTGGGGAAGTCAGGAAGTGTTTGAGATAGGTGTGATGGTCCAAGAGTGTAATGCTTAATACTGGCCATGACAAAGTCTAGACTGTAAGGCAAAACAGGAGAAGAGAACAGCCAGGCTAAGAAGCTGAGTTCACAGGAGGACAGGAGAAGAGGAACTGAGAAGCAAGGCAGGGTGTTGCAATATTCATAATTTATATGCATTGACACTGAAATATCTAAAAAATTATGACCAGGTTGTGCTGGAGAGAGATATAGTGACTCAGAAACTAAAAAATTCAGAATCTCAGTGAATATAATAAAATGACTCATAAAAACAAAACAAAACAAAACACTAAGGCAATAATATAAATATATAGCCAAGAATGTTTAATGAAATTTTGTCTGAAAGAGCAAAAGAATCAGAAACAATGAAGTATTCTTCAATAAGTGAATGATTGAATAGATTATGACATATATATAAAGTAAAATTCTATGCAGCTGTAAAATATAAGGATAAATATATACTAACCAGAATATACATTTACAATATGTTAAGTGAAGGGATTGTCATGTAATTTTATTAAGTAAAGAGTTTAAGGCACATATTAATATAAGTAGTAAAATTTATGTTAAAAGTTAAAAATATATGCTGTACATAGAGATATGCTTATGAAATATGCATAGGAAAGAAGTAACCAGCAGGAGTTCCCAGGTGCTGGAGCTGGCAAGGCTGTTCCTAAGGAGGGACTTGCATATCTTTCTATAGCTATATAAATTTCTTTACACTTTTTCTTGTAAAATATAACATTGATAAATAAAAGTAAACAAACCTTGAAATGGAGATTAATTGAAACCCAAATCAGCATTTTGTGAGACTACCACTAAGATCAAGAAACACAATGTTGAGAGAATGCCTGCTGTACTTCCTCCTACTTATTACTCTTTCTCTCTGTTCCAAAGTTAGAGACTCTCCTGAAGTTTATGGTCACCACATCCTTGCTTTTCTTTATAGTTTACCACCGATTGTGCATTTTTACACACTGTAGTTTAGCCCTGCCTGTTTGTGACCTGCATATAACTAGAATAGTCCTATATGAATTCTTTTGTGCTGATTTCTTTAGATCAATATTATGTATATAAAATCCACCCATATAGCAGAGTGTAGCAGTTTTTTTTACCCCCCTTTTAAGGTGAGGACATTTAATTTCTACTCTCTTAATAAATTTCAGTTATATAATGCAGTGTTATGAACTATAGTCACCATGTTCTACGTTAGATCTTCAGACTCTATTCATCTTATAACTGAAAGTTAGCATACCACAACTCATTTGCCCATTCAACTATTAATTGTTTATTTCCAATTGTGGGCTGTCATGAGTTATATTGCTACAAACATTCTTATATTTCTGTTGAATATAGTTCCAGTAGTAAAACTGCTGAATAATAGGATTTGTGTAGTTTATTGGCTATTTGGGTAACCTCTGGTGAATTCACTATTCAATCTCCAAACTACTTTTTCTACTGGTTTGTTCCACTTTCTCTTTTGATTTTTCAGAACATTTTTTAAAAGACATAAAGCCTTCTTTTGGCTTTTTGTGCTGCAAATACATTTCCACTTCTGTGGTTTGCTTTTTGACTTTGTTAGTGATGACAGTTGACAAAAAATTTCAATATTGTCAGTTTACCAATATTTTGTTTGTGGTTCAAGCTTTTGGTGTTCTGTTTAATGGATATTTTCCTACTTTAGGGTCATAAAGTTATTTTCTCTTTTTAATTTTTTAAAATTTAACTGTATTTTGTCTTTCACATTTAGCTATATAATCTGCCTGTAATTGACTTTTTGTGTTTGGCATGAGGTAAGGGTCTAGTTTCATCTTTGTACCTACAGATAACCATACAGCTGTCTCATTGTTCCAGCACCATTTTTTGGGAAAAGTGTTCTTTCTGCACTGTTCTTCAGTGTCATATTTGCAGTAACATGTTTATTAGTGCATGAGTTGTTCCTAGGAGTTCTATTATTTTTTGTGCCATTGTTTCTATTCTTATGCCAGTACCTTCTGTCTTAATTACTGTACCTTTATAATAACACCCAATATCAATATTTAAATCCTCCCACCCATTTCTTCTTTTTAAGAATGTCTTGGCAAAAATTAGCCCTTTATATTTTTACATTCCCATATGTATTTTAATACTCACTTGTCAAGTCTCAAACACATACATAGACAACAATGGAATTTTTATTAGGATTGTATTAAATCTATAGATCAAATTGGGGAAATTTGACATCTTTATGATACTGAGCCTTTTATTTATATCCATGATATATTTCTCCATTTATTGAACTCTTCTTTGATTTCTTTCAATAACCTTTTATAGTTTTCTGCATTGAGAGCTTTAATACGTTTTGTTAGATTTATGATGTCAATGCACATGGGTGCCATGGTACACTACCCAGCTCTTCCCTCTGGGACAATAGCACTTTGCTTCCTTAGCTGTTGGGAGGGTTAGAGATTGACAGTGCTCAGCTAAGTCTCCCTGGAACTCCGCCTCAGCTGAAGACAGCTGCCTGGCCTAAGGTCATGTTTCCCTCCAGGGACAACCTACTTTCCATGATTGCTTGGTGTAAGAAATTAAAAGCCTGCTAGGCTCCAAAATAAAATTGCAGATGTTTCTCCCTGTATTAGTCATCTATTAGCAAGCAAGCCCCAATACATAGTGTTTTTTTAAACACTTTTTGTTAATCCTCACTCAAGAATATGCTTATTGATTTTAGAGGGAGAGGAAGGAGAGGGGAGAGAGAGCAAAAGAGAGAGGGAGAGCGAGAGAGAGAAACATTGATGTGAAAAACACCAATCAATTGCCTCCTATCTGTGCCCCAACTGGGGATCAAATCTGCAAACTAGGTATGTGTCATACTGGGAGTCAAACCCTCAACCTTTTGGTGTACAGGATGATGCTCCAACCAACTGAGTCACCTGGCCCAGGCAAAACAGTGTTTTGAAACAACATCATTTATTATCTCACAGCTTCTGTGGATCAAGAGAGGCTTAGGTGGATCCTCTGGCTGTGGGGCTTTCACAAGTCTGCAGCCTTTTCAAGCCTTGACTGGGAAAGGTCAACTTTAGGTTCACTCACAAGGTTGTTGGCAAGGTTCAATTCCTTGCTAATTGTTACATTAAGTCTTTAGTTTCTCATAGCTCTTAGTCCAAGGTTGCTCTCAGTTCCTTTCTATGTGAGCCTCTCCCTAAATCAGTTCACAAGAAGACAACTGGCCCCATCAAAGTGAGTAGGGAGGGACTGCCAGCGAGAGAAAACTTGCTAGCAAAGTAGAGAAGTCAGTCTTTGGTAACCTAATCTCAGAAGTGATATCCCATCATTTCACTATATTTCGTTCACTAGAAAGCAAGTCACTTGGTCCAGTCCACACTCCAGGAAAGGGGATTATCTAGGGCAAGGACACCAGAGGGTGGTGGTTGTTGAGTCATTTCAGAAGCCTTCTAACACAACATCCTTTTCTATTCTCTGGAAAACTTAGTGTAATATTTGTAATGTTTTTCCTATGTATAATTTCAAGTTAACTGATACAAGAGAATTTAATTTTAATTTTTTTAATTGTGAGAAGATTTGAATTCAACCGTTTTAATAATTCAAAGAACAATTTAATACATTCTTTCTTTTGTCAGTGTGGGTAAGTTCTATTTTTCAAGAACCTTGATCTTTCTATCTGTATGTTTAAAGCTATATTATACAACCCCATGGACTGTTCAGTTATGAGAGGCCCGATTGCCTGCCGCTGGAAGCATAACTCTCAACACCAGAGTGGTGAAAAAGGGTTGTTTATTTAAAGATTATGTGGATTTAGATCTGTGGAGTGCCCAGCTTCCTTGCAAAGAAAGCATGGATTTCTCCTCTACCTCTCTGCAATATTGTGTGATTCTCTTTCTCTCCCTTTCTCTCTGTAAACCACCTAATTCTCCTCCTCTGCCAGCCACGTGGAACTCTCTTCTTTTTTTTTTCTCCTCTTTTCTTCCTTCCCAAATGTCTGCCACCCTCTCCTTAAATTCCTGACTGTGACCTGTGATGCAGTAGGCCATTCACAGAGCCTTCTACAGCCCATGCTTATTCACTGCTCATTATTCCTTGGAGCTGTGGAAGAACCAAAGCCCTTTACATAATTAAAACCCTAGCTACCAGCCACAGGTAGGCAAAGGCATCTTGAAAGCTGTTTTCCTTCCCCATCCTCCAAACCACAGACTCTGGGGTTTTCTGGGGGTCCCCACTCTGTACCAGTTAGAGGATATCTACGATATTCTCTTTTGATATTGATTAAAGAAACTGCAGTAATATCTACTGTTTCATTTCTGACACTAGTTGTTTTGTGCCTTCTTTCTTTTTTCCTTGATAAGTCTCATGAGAAGTTTATGAGTTTTATTATTCTTTTCCAAGAATCAATTACGGACTACAGTGACCTCCTTTATTTTCTTTTTTTATTCTATTTTTAAATTTGTGTCTTTTCAGTGTTTATATGATATATATTTTTTTTCATCCTTCTACCTTTCAGGTTCCTATAAGATTGTTTTCAGCTATGTCTTTTATAAACGTATAACTAAGATGTTTTTACAGAAATTTGGTGTTAAATCCACAATTTACTAATTTCTTTTTATCTCTCACCCTTCTTTCACTCAGCTTCTTTTGGTATGACATTTTTTAAAAGGTCAGGTTTATAGATACATAGGTTGTATGCACAATTTTAAATGTAGAGTTTGGTGCTTTTTGATGAATATTCACGTAACTATCACAATGAAGATATAGAGCATTTCCATCAGACCCAACAGATGCCTTGTGCCCTACTATAGTCAATCCCTTCTCTAATCTCTCAGACTGTGTCAGCTACCTGCCTGATTCCTGTCCCTAGTGTTTTTCATTTTTTGGAATGTCATATGCATGGAATCATATAGTATGTAGCTTTTTTGTCTCTGGCCTCCTTAATTTACCATAATGCTTTCAAAATTCATTCATGTTGTTGCATATTTCAAGAGCTGGTTCTTTTATATTGATTGCTGAGTAGTATTGCAATGTATGGTTACACCACGATGTTTTTATACAGTGTGTTCCAATTGATGGACATTTGGGTAACTTTTCAGTTCTGGGCTATTAAGAATAAAGCTGCTATAAACATTAGCACAGAGGTTATTTGTTTACATGTATTTTAAGTAATATTATATAAATATGCATAAACATAATTTGTACATCATACAGTAAGGGTAAGTTTAGTTCTATAAGAAAATGCCCCAAACTATACCATTTGTAGTCTTATCAGCAATGCATGAGAATTCCAGTTACTTGGAATTCTTGGTATCACTTGTGATTGTCAATTTAATTTTTCCCAGTCTAGTAGGTATGATGTGGTATCTCATTGTGGTTTTAGTTTAAATTTCCCTACTGACTAAGAGCTATGTGCAGCTAACTCCCAGGGAGAGGGAGCTCCACCAGGCCAGTGCCATTAATCTTCACTGCTTTACCACCCAGCTGTGTTATGAGGTTAATTAGCACAGAACGCTCCAGGATGACCAAATCGGACTCCATATGTCTAGCAGGGTGCTGAAAGGAGCCCCCCAAACTGGGATAATGGGACATGAACAATACTGTTACATCTACATTATTTAATTTGTTCTCCAATGAGATATGTATTTTCATTTTACAGATGAGAAAGTTGAGGCTCATCAACTTTATGTAATTTGTCCAAACCCATGAAACTGGTGAGTAGAGGTTCCAGATTTTAACTTCAGGTTTTTGTGGTTCCAAAGCTCATGCTCAAAATTATTCTGAAACTTATAGCTGATAAATATCCTCTCCGAGTTTTTTATCCAAACTGAATAACATATCTTCTTAAATCCTTATTTTCCAAACTTTTCATCGAGTTCAAGGTTTTAGTGTATTTTATTCCTCCCCAAACTCCCTATGTAATTCCTTATTTCTAGGCTACAGTGTCAAATAAATAAATCCAAATTTGCTCCTTAGTGGCAATTACTGTCACAATTATGTCACGCTATTCTGATTAGACCTACTCACTCAAAGTAAATAGAACATGGGACAGATGCAGGGGCTGGCAGAGGCTGTTATGATGTAGCCTAATGATCCCTGAGGGTTCATGGGTGGATAAGCTGCACTTAAGTAGGCCAACTGCACTTTATGGTCTGTGTTTTCCATAAGAGATGCTGGATAAGCTTTACTGCAGTAATGCACACTCTGTAATAACTTCACATTTATTTAGTGCTCACAACCTGTAGTTTCTAAGTAAGCATAATTCAATTTAGAGACTAGTTGTTACATATGATCAATCCCTACTACTCTGAATTAATAGTGGTGGTTGATATGTGGTCATGTTCACTGCCCTTTACAATTTACTCTTAAGTCTTGAAATATATTATGGTTTGGGGGTTATTTACTATTCCCCTTCTATTTCATATCACAAGTAATTATCCTTACTACTTTTAGCAAAAATTAAATAATCATATTAGATGGTATCTATTAAGATCTTTTGCTATTTTTTGATAATTTGTCCAGAATAGATAACTGTTAACAAAACATATTTAATCATATGGAGAGAACTGGGGGGGAAAGTAAGAGATAGTTTATAAAATATGTGTATTTGGCATTTAGCAACAGATGAAGTTGCATTCATTGAATTTTAAACTGGAAAATATGTTATGCAAATGCTAAACTGGGTAGAACAGAAAAATTTGGACATAATCTTGATTATTTGGTCAACTTTTAGGATATAGAGAGCAAGACTAGAAATATAACTGAATGAGAGTAACATTTAAAATTTCCAATGTTCTGCTTTCTTTTCCTTCCTAAGACCTCTGACCTGATTTGTCTAACTATATGCAGAATGGGAGTGGAGAAGTGGGAAGAGATTATACTTTGTTAGGGAAAGAATACCAAGAAGAGAGCAATAACAGGTTTATCCTCCGCTGTTCCATCATAAGATGATGCTGCAGAAATGCAGGGCTAGCCTGTGACTTGAGAGAAGTTTTTCTGATTTTCTTCATCTCTTCCTTCAATATATCCACAACCACGTACGAAGGGTTTAGTTTATCAAGCCCTCCCAAGTGTGAAGGATTTAGTTTATTAAGTTCTCCGTTGGCATAGAAGAGATGTAACAGCCTGCCATTACAATTGGCTGGAGTCGAGAAGAAGATATCACTAAAGAAGGAAATAAAAACCTTCCTTCTTTTCTATCCCAAGTTATCTGTAAGAAGGAAAAGAAAAAGTGTTACCATATTGAGTACTTGCTATGCATTAGTCTTTGTTATAACTACATATACATATATATATATATATATATATATACACATATATATGTACATATACAAAAACCAGCTCACTCAATCATCTCAATATCAATAGGAGGTAAATAGTTATTTTAGTTCCATTTTACAGTTGTGAAAACTGGAACACAGAGTCAGTAAGTAACTGCTCCAAGATCATACATCTAATGAGACCAGCATGGCGGTGGGCTGTCTGGCTTCCCCAGCTCCAAAGGAGATGGGTTAGAGAGGACAATGTGGAAGCAAAGAGGGCAAGCAGCTATTCAGGACAAGGAAATCACCTCTGAGCCTCATCTTGCACCAACCTCACACATGACAATAGCACTGCAACTACACAGTGTGGACAGAAGGAGATTTTATAGTGTGGCCATCCCCAGCTGCCTTCAGGGATCTACAGTGAGAAACTACATTGAGAGCTGGTGGACCCCCCAGATGATTTTGCATGTGGAGTGAAGGTTGGTATACAGCAGAACCATGGGCTGGAAGGAAGCTGACTGTCATGCAGAAATCTGTGGCCAGTGGGAGTAGGGGTGAGACAGGGTTACAGCATATAGTGCTGGGTGCTGACAAAGCCGGAGAGACCGAAACCCTCCCACTGACACAGAGTGAAGCTATGCTGCATAGCAGCAGGAACAGCACTCAGGAGCCAGGGATGTTGCCATGGAGACCTGGGGAAGCAAAGTATATTGCACTGAAGACTCTGATTCTTTACTTTTCCAAGAGGACTCCGGAGTCTTAATTTCTAGACTCACCATCGTGTACCACATGTCATGCAGGGAGAGGGGCTAACTCAGGGACTGTTTTTTTGGGGGGGGAGAGGAGAGGGGGAGACTAAATATTCCTGTAGGGGAAGTCAGTACTATTGGATGAATTAAGTTTTAATTTACTTAATTTCTTTTCTGGGTAACCAGTGGAGAGGGAGCTAAAACAGGAGGCCAGATTAAATAGAGAACTACATGTAAAAAATCTTTCACTTTCTCTTTACATCAGTTATGGTAGGTGTTAAATTTTATAAACCTGTAACAAAATATGGCCAATAAGAAAAATAAAACAAATAAAAGGAAAAAAGTGCATTGTTATCAACTGCACAGGCAATGGAAAAGGTACATATAAAATAATAGGAAACATTAAAGGGAGGAGGTGGAATTACTGTTTTGAGGACAACAGGATAATAATAACCTTATTGATGGTAGCCGGTTATAGTGCAACCTAGTTTAATAAAGAAGAATTTGCAAAGCTTTTAATGTCGATGCTCCCTCACTGTTAAAAAATGTGTATAATTATACCCCCCAAGAAAAAACCCCAAATACCTAAATACCATGAGTAGGATGAAAAACATATAAATTATATAGAGAGAATCACAATTTCAGCGTCTCAATGTGTTGTTCTGGGACCACCCACACCTTTATTTGTCAGACTGTAATGATTTTCCTCTCCATTGCACTTCTGGGTCTGGGCTGGTGGGTGGTGGGTGGAGGCAGACTAGTCTGTTTGCACCCTCCTCCACAGCTCTCAGCTGCCTCGTCTCACTTCACCCTTGCCTGTCTGTGCCCGCTGCCCCGCTTTGTTCAGGTCTTCCGTTGCTCTTACTTGAACCATTGTGAAAGCTTCCTAGTTGATTTTACCTCTTACAGTCTCTGCCTCCTCTAATCCATCCTATAAAACTTTGCCAGATTCATCTTACTGAAGCATGGTTTTCATTTGCATCAGTCTTCTGTACAAATTCTTACACAAATCTCTTCAAATAGCTCTTGTTTAGCCACTGTGTGGAGTTAAAACTCTTCCGTCTAGTGTGCTAAGTGCTTCACGAGACCCCAGCAACTCTGCTTCCAGAAGTCCCAGTATTCCTTTTCTTGGAAGTGTTCAGTTATTAGGGGGTTTTCTCCTTTGCTCTTAGACGATTTTTGTTTTGATCATTTAATAATCATAGGCACATAGATGACCAAATAATCTGGTTGGAGAAGGAAAATACTGAAGAATATACCCATGGGATTAAGTTAGGTCAAATCAAGTGTGACCTCAGAATAAGAATCACATTATTAGAGAGGAGGTCTCTTGGGGTTCTTAGAGGAAGAGTCGCACTCAAGAACTCTAGCTCATTTGAAAAGCTACAGAAACACACAAAAGGACATAGAAATGGAGAATATCCTTTTCAGTTGCTACTTCTAGTAATACAGATGGGAATATTAATTTGTGAATAGAAAACTGCAAACCTACCTCCTATGTCTCTGATATCCTTGACCACCAATTTTTTTGGCCATACCAAAGATATATTGATATATCTGTCATTTATCTAGCTACAACATCTATCTATTATTTATCTATCTCCTATCTAATACCTCCATTTATTATCACTTTTGTTGACTTCTAACTTATGTATAATAATAATTATCAATATTAAGTATACAGTTCAATGAGTTTTAATAAACGAACTCCACCAACTAACTACCAACACAATTATTTCCAGCACCTCCAAAACTGCTCTCCTGCCTCTTTGCAGATAATCCCCTCTTTAATCCCCCCAAACTAGTGATCTGCATTAAATCATTCTAGTTTTGCCCTTTTTAGAATTGTAAATACATAGAATCATATTGTATGGATTCTTTAATGTTGGACATCTTTAACTTCGCATAGTACATTTGAGATCAGAGAACCTATTTTTACATAAACTGGTAGCAGCTGGGACTAGGACGGTAAGAATAGGAGCTCTGGACTCAGAAAGCAATTAATTCAATCCCTAGATTTGACACTTGCCATGTGTGTGGCTATAGGCAAGTTAAATAACTTCTTTGAGCATTGACTTCTTAATCATTAAAATGGAGGCAAAAATATTGACTTCATGTGGTTGCTTTAAGAATTAATAACATAAATATAAATATTTAGTAAATAAATAAGAAGCTTAGTAACTACTATGTACCTGGCACATATTGTGGCTTTCAAAAATGGTAACCAGTATTATTAACAGCAGCAGAGACTGATGGCTCTTCCCCCAAATCTGATATCCCCAGGGATGTCCCAGTTACGGTGTCCTGTCCTGGTATAATTATTAATGGTGCTCTTTTGCTACTCAAGAGGGTTTCAGTTCGGAAGATAATTTCATGGTCACCTTAGTTTTCTCCTTCTTTCTTAGTAATGGAATTACCAAATTTTGACTGGACCAGAATAAAGACTATTTTCAAAGTTTCCTTTGTAGCCAGATGGTCATTTGACTAAGTTCTGGCTAATGAGATGTAAGTGGAACTTTTGGGATGTGTCCTTATGGGTGAGAGAATGCCTTTCTTTTTCTTTTTTCTTTCCTCCATTTCCTGGAACACAGACATGGTGGCTGGAGATGGAATATTCATCTTGGATTATGAGGTCAATTTGATAATAGAAACCATGCCAAGTGGGCCACAAAATAGAAGGATATTGTTGAATTTTAGCTGAAAGAAAAATATACTTTGTTTTTAAACCTAATATTATTTTGCTTTTTTGTCATTCACAGACAAATCCATTTCTAATTAATACATGATTCCTTTCTCATATGCCACACTCAAGCCTTGAAACTCGAGTGCACGTATGGCAACGTGCCTCAAAACCAAGTAGCATAGAAGATAATCTCCCCTTTTGTTGCCTGTGAAATATAGCAAAAGATAAATATTCTTTATCATACTTTTGCTTTTCAAGTAATTTATTTGTCAGTTTGTGGCAACTTTATTTATGTCTGTGAGACCCATTTGGCTGAGTTAATATGCATCTGGATTCTAAATACCCTTCTATTTTCATTACCATGGTTTGGAGCAAGACTCAGAGAAATCATCTGATGCAGAGATTAGGATTGAATAGTGAAGGTCTTCCACAAAGGAAGCCCCAAAGCCTCTATATTTATCCTCTTCATTTTCAAATTTGCTCTCTCTAATCTTTCAGCTGTCCAGGCATTCAATTTTGTGGTCAGGTTATTGTCTCTCAAACATAAAGTTATTTTCCCTCTTTACTTGCTCTTTATGCCAGTTATCAAAGGCTGTATTGTAAGAATAAGTAAGTTTATTTAAAAGCCTCTGGGACTTAGACTTTACAGCTGGAAGCTATGTTAATAATCACCTGCTCTAAAGCTTTCTCACCTGTTTTGATTGTTTTCCCCTTTTTACTGTTTGTTATAACCAAAGGCTCTTCCATTACTGTAGTACAAGTTAACTGCATACAAAATTTAAGTTGTCAAAACTGTAATTCATAAGAAGTAAATATTAAGCTTGAAAATAAGAGTATTATGAAAGTGAAAATTTAATTCAGAAGATACTTTATCAAATTCTCATCAATTTTTATGTTAAGTATTACCTGATAATTGGGGAAGTACAGAGATTGAGTACTTGGTTTGTACTTAATTACAGAGAGAAAATTCATTTCCATCAAAATATGTATTTAAGATTCATAAAAATGCAGAGAAAAAAACTCCTTTCCAATGGTCCTTGACTATCATCTTAAATATGGATGTCTATATTCTTCTACGCAGGCAGGTTCTCACTCTTTATAAAACATAAGCAGTACTGTTACAGAAACAGGGGAGTCCAAAAATCCCCAGAGTTTGCTGCTGGGGGATGGGGAGAAGTAAGCAGCTTTTCAAATGCTTCCACATGCCTGAGGCTGGTGGCTAGTGTCTTTTTTATGCAAAATGGCTTTAATGCATCCAAAGCCTCAGGTAGATGGGAGGAGTCTTGAACCGGGGGACGGTATGGAAAGCACACAGAGCCTACGTAAGGGTCTGTGAATGGTCAGAACGGTTTGCAACGCCCACTGCGTCAGATGACGCAGTCAGGGATATATAAGCAGCTGTGGACATTTTATCTCTTTTTCACGCTCACGCGCTCGGTCTGGGGCTCTCGCTCTCTCGCTCTCTTGTGTGCTCCCTCCACGTGGCTTGGTAAAGAGGCCTTCTCCATGTGACTCGGAGAAGGGGTCTCCAGGCTGCTTTAAGAGGCTCTTGCCATGCGGTTTTGAGGAGAGGAGATCCATGCGATTTGCAGGAAGAAGGCAGTTTGCAAGGAGGCTGAGAATCCAGGCGGTCCTGCATTGAGAGCTGGAGGGCACCACAGCACAGAAAGGACCTCCCCAATCAGAATTGAGTGATTGGCAGCTGCTGGTAAAGCTGAACTGTGTTTGGAAAGTAGGGAAGCGGTTTCTCTAACTTTTCTAAAACTAGCCTGGTTTGGAAGTGGGGGAGGCAAGGATATGTGTTTGTGGGTATTTTAAAGAGCATAAGACTTAACAACAGAAATCTGCAAATAACTAAATCTATATAACTGTTAAATAAACAATTCTTTTTCTTTTCACCAAACTCTGGTATTGAGAGTTATAATTTTGGCGGCGGGCAATCGGGCCCCTAACTAAAGAGCCCGTGGGTTTGTTTTCAACTGGAGCAGCCCAGGGGTTCTGTAACAGTACAACTAAAATATTAGAATTGTGTCGCAGAGACACAATGGCCTCTTCAGCATTCATTTGTACACAGAAATGTAGTTTGTATTCAGTTCACTCATTCATTCATGCATTCAAATAATGTTCCTAAGGATATTGAATTTACTATCATTTCTCAGACCAAATAAAGATAATATTCCCATTTTTCTCAGATGAGACTAAAACTTTAAACCAGGTGGAATTTCATAGTCAAAGAGTATGTTTTTGTATAGTTTTGAAGGAGTTTGTTAAGTAATGGGCCTCTTTATTAGTTTCAGCTGGTTTAAAGGGGTTGCTAAGTTAGAGATGATGAAGGAAAGGAATAAACATTCATGCATGTCTTTTTAAGTTAGAGGGCCTTCTGTAGAACATTTCTATCATCCTCATGGGTGTATTTATTCTGCCTCTCAGAGTTAATTTTTGTCTTTAGGAGGGAGTTGTGTGTGTGTGCATTTAAGTTCCAAATTTCTTGATGGAAAATCAAGAGAATCAGCAGTCCTTACAACTTGTGGTGCTGGCAGATGTGGAAGGAAAATAGATGTGGAAGGTCCACACTCACCCCAGACCAACAGTTTGCAGGATTTCAACATCAAAAGGTAAAATTCTCCATCCTGCTGACTCATCCTATGCCTATTCCCTCAGTGTTAATCTAGGCCTGTGTTTCTTAAACTTGAGCGTGCATTAGAATCACCTAGAAATGTTGTGACAGAGATCGCTGGTCCCACTACAGAGAAGTGCACAGGTAATACTGATGCTGCTTGTCTGGGGGATTACACTTTGAGAACCAATGATCTAAATAGGCATGAAGAAGTGACTTCATGAGAGAAAGGCTGGATCCTAGGGAAAATAATCTCCATTGGTATGGAGGAAGACTTTCTGAAAATAGTTGGTGTTTTATAAATGTTATATTATTTAAGAAGCAGTTGAATTTTATAGCTGATGTTTCAGAGGAGTGCATGACTTTCTCGGCCAGCCTAAATAACCACACAGAAGAAGCTATTCTTTCTTGAAGAACAGATCTTGGAAAAAATTAACTTTTAAAGGGTCTAGATTTTTGTACCTTAATGCAGTATAGATCTGTTGTTCTGGTGTAGAGATTCAAATGCTGACTTGATGAGCACTATCATATATAACCTGGTGAGATTTCAAAAAATAGAACCCCCCAGGTTTTATTCCCAGTTATAAGAACTTCATATATTTGGGTTGGGGTCAGGAGTAACTGTTTTTAAAAAGGATTCTTAGATGATTCTGATAAACAAAACTGTATAGTAGTGAATAAGGTAAACTCCTGCTCAGTGGATCCAGGTTCGTCCAAATATCTGCATAGGGAGAAAATACATTCTCTCTAGGATCACCAAAATTATTACTGGAATAGTTGTATTGCTCAAAATTCATAGTTGTGTTGAGTCAAACTTTAACCTTCTTAAATCTGATGCTTTGCTTTCTATATAGGAAAGTAAAACAGATTCATGTATACTTCTTCATGGCCTTTTTTTTTCTATACTTCTTTTCTGAAGCCTACCTATCCATAAGTTGGTCAAATGTTTTTTTAAGACATCATTTACATACCTTCTACATCCATGTCATATTCCAATCTGTCAATGCTCCTTTTTAATATCTCGAATTCAGGATTAAAAATAGTGATCTATTCCAGTTTAAAAAACAGGCCATTAGACATTTCTTTTTTTTAAATATATTTTTATTGATTATGTTGTTACAGTAGTTCCAATTTTTTTCCCTTTGCTCCCCTCTGCCCAGTACCCCCATTCCCTCCAGCAATCCCACCCCCCTTAGTTCATGTCCATGGGTCATGCATATAAGTTCTTTGGCTTCATCCTTTCCTATATTATTCTTAACTTGCCCCTGTCTATTCTGTACCAACCAATTATGCTTTTAGTCCCTGCACCATTTCTTCCGCCCCCCCCCCCCCCCCAGCTGATAACTCTCCAAAGGATCCCCATACTTATGATTCTGTTCCTATTCTGGTTTGCTTCATTGGATTTTGTTTTTATTTTTTAGATTCAGTTATTGATAGTTGTGAGTTTGTTGTCATTTTAGTGTTCGTAGTTTTAATCTTCTTTTTCTTAAGTAAGTCCCTTTGACATTTCATATAACAATGGCTTGGTGATGATGAACTCTTTTAGCTTTACCTTGTCTGGGAAGCACCTTCTCTGCCATTCCATTCTAAATGATAGCTTTGTTGGATGGAGTAATCTTGGTTGTAGGTTCTTGTTTTTCATCACAGTGAATGCTTCTTGCCAGTCCCTTCTTGTCTGCAAAGTTTCTTTTGAGAAATCAGCTAACAGTCTTATAGGCACCCCTTCGTAGGTAACTCTCTTCTTTTCTCTTGCTGCTTTTAAAATTCTCTCTTTCACCTTTGGCATTTTAATTATGATGTGTCTTGGTGTGGTCCTCTTTGGATCTAGCTGGTTTGGGACTCTCTGTGCTTCCTGGACTTGTATGTTTATTCCCTTCACCAGACTTGGGAAATTTTCCTTCATTATTTTTTCACATAAGTTTTCAATTTCATGCCCTTTCTCTTCTCCTTCTGGCATCCCTATGATTTGGATGTTGACACGCTTAAAGTTTTCCTAGAGGTTCCTAAGCTTTTCCTCATTTTTTTCAATCCCTATTTTCTCATTCTGTACTTGTTGACTGTTTTTTTCTTCTTTATGTTCCAAATCATTAATTTCAACCCAGGTCTCCTTTCCTTCACCATTGGTTTTCTGTGGATTATCCTTTGTTTCATTTAGCATAGCCTTCACTTCTTTCCTTATGCATTTGCCATACTCAAGCATATCTGTTAAACCCATGAGTATATTTATCACCAGTGTTTTGAATTCTGCATCTGTTAGGTTGACTATCTCTTCATTGCTTAGTTCTTCCACTGGATTCTTGATCCATTCCTTCTTTTGGCCATACTTCTCTGTCTTCTCATTTTGACAGGCTCCTGTGTTTGTTTGCCTCTGTGTCTTAGGTAAACTGTCATTCCTGTTATGTTTAAGGGATGGAGCCTTAGGTATTCATCGGTACAGGCAACCCGTTTCACCACATTGTGGCACTGTGTAGGGGGAAGGTGTTTGAGAGAGAACAATGCCGGCTGCTCAGCACTTGCCCCTTTTCCAGGCACTTCTCCCACTTTCATATGGGATTGGCACCCCTCTAGCTGTTGCCCTGGCTGTCATTGCCAGAGTGGGTGAGTTTGCATATGTTCTAGGACCATCGGGACCATTTAAACTCTACTGAGACATTGGCAGTTTCTTCCTCCACCTTAACCTCTACTGGTTTGCACAGTAAGAAACAATGAGTTTTGATTTTCCCCAGCACTGGGACTGTGAGCTGCGTGGTCTGGTCTGGGGCTGGGAACACTTTTCAGATGTCTCTCCCTACTTTTTAAAATGTGTGACTACATTTTCCACTGGCCTGCTGCTGCCACCACCAACACACCACATCCTCTCCACCCTGGCTCCGCCCCTCCTACCTGTTTGGATGAGTATTTCTTCTTTATTTCTTTGTTTGTTGGACTTCCATGCAGCTCGATTTTCTGGAACTTCTGGTTGTCTCTAGTTTTGCGCTAGTTTTATTCCTTCTTAGTTGTGGAGGGAGACACAGCATGTCATTCTATGCCTCTATCTTGGCCAGAAGTCTAGACATTTCTTAGTGCAACTAGAGATTATATTGGCTTAAAAAAAAGAAAGAAAGAAAACATATCACACTGCTGGATTATACAAAACCTTTAATCAATTAACTTTCTTAAATCTTTTGCATGTGTGTATTTATATGTGTGTGCGCACGCGCGTGTGTGGTTTTAAAACTGGAGCACACAGAAGTTGGTAATTACAAGACAGGAATTATAATATCTTATATCTATGTGGGCCTACTAGATTAAAAATAAGTGTTTGAATTAAGCCAGTTGTAAATAATTGGGAATGGTAGAGTCTAAACAAAGCTGGAGAGATCAATTTCCACTGAAGGGCTTTAAAATTCAAAATATTTTAAAAACATTGTCTTACCAAAATTTAACACAAATTATACCAAATCAGAACTTCACCAGTGGTCCAAATTTAGTTTAAATGGAATCATTTTCAGCTCCCACTGTTGGGTCAAAAAGTTGAAAGTCTTGCAATGTGTTTCCATAGGTTCTTATGTTGTTTTAAAAACATCTTTAGAGATAAGGTTAGATAGTGCCATTTTACCATATGTCCTTTGAGATCTCCAATTTTTGAAGACATGGTAATAATTTTAGCTTGCTGTTCATAAGCAGAATATGTTACAAGAGCACATCACTCTGACACTCATTTCCCCCTCAATTGTACAAATAATATTGCTATATAAAAGTAAATGTAAGAAAGGCAGTTTCCATTGTAAAGGATTTCTCCAGTGTGATTTCTCCAGTAGGCATCAACCTAGAGTGTAATTGAAAATATGTTTACGTGTTTCCAGCCTTTGTGTACTTATATTCATTTTTATATGCATTCTTCCCTTATTTTCAAACCCATAAATTGAAATTTCTTTTAAGCAAGTGACTTTTTTATTACTTTGTAGTCTTTCTATAATGTATTACAGGGTGTTGTATTACAGTGAACACAATGTTTTCTGCTTACTGCATTGTAAATTGATTTGTGAACTCTATAATGACTCTCTTTATAGACCCAACTTAACATTAGAATAGGGTGTTCAGACTCTAGAATTTTGTCCCAGGCTTATATTTTCTCTTTTTTGTACAATTTGTAACAGGTCATATACTTGGAATGGATTACAAAAAGTTGAAAGATTTCTTCCAGTCTGCTTGTTTATGCTTTCCTAAATGTAGCTGCCTTCTTTTTTTATTTTATTTTATTTTTTAACAATTTATTTATTTGTTTGGTTAGTTATTTTATTTTTAGAGAGAGGGGAAAGGAGAAAGAGAGGGAGAGAAACATCACTGTGTGGTTGCCTCTCACTCACGCCCCTAACTGGGGACCTGACGTGCAACCTAGTAATGTGCCCTGACTGGGAATCGAACCAGCGACACTTGGCTTGCAGGCCAACGCTCAATCCACTGAGCCACAGCAGCCAGGGCTGAGCTGCCTTCTTTTTATAAATTTTTTTTCAATTTTAATTTTATCAAAAATTTTATTTTTCAATTGCTATTGACATACATTATATTAGTTTCAGGTGTACAGCATAGTGGTTAGACATTTGGATAACTTATGAAGTGATCCCCTCTTAAGTCTAGTACTCATCTAACACCATATATTACAATATTGACTATATTTCCCATACTGTACTTTACATTCCCATGACTGTTTTTATAACTAAAAATTTGTACTTCTTAATCTCTTCCTTTTTTTTTCACCTTTTCGCTAACACCCCTTCCATATGGAAATTATCAAATTGTTTTCTTTATTTATGAGTTTGTTTCTCATTTTTTTGTTTATTTTATTTTTTAGATTTCACATGTAAGTGAAATTATATGGAGTTTTTCTTTCTCTGTCTGGCTTATTTCACTTAGTACAATACCTACTAGAATCATCTATGTTGTCAGAAATGTCAAGGTTTAATTTTTATGGCCTAGTAATATTTCACTGTATCTATGTACCACTTTTTATTTATCCATTCATCCTTTGATAGACACTTAGGTTGCTTTCATATCTTGGTTATTGTAAATAATGCTGCAATGAACATAGGAATGTATATATCTTTCCCAATTATTGTCTTGGATTTCTTCAGATAAATACCCAGCTGTGGAATTGTTGGGTCATATGACAGTTTTATTTTAAATTTTATGAGAAACCTTCACATCATTTTCCATAGTGGCTGCACCAATTTATAATCCCACCAACAGTACACAAGGGTCCCCTCTACTGCACATCCTTGCCAACATTGATTTATTGATGGTAGACATTCCAAAAGGTGTAAGCTAGTGTCTTATTGTAGTTTTAATTGAATTTCTCTGGTATTAATGATGTTGAGCATGTTTTCAGTTTTTAATCAGATTATCTTTTGGTGTTAAATTATATGAGTTTCTTATGTGTTTTGGGTATTAACCCCTTATCAGAAGTATTGGTAATGAATATTTTATCCTCTTCAGTGGTTGTCTTTTTGTTTTGTTGATAGTTTTCATTGCTGTGCAAAACTCTTTGGATTGATGTAGTCCCATTTGTTTACTTCTTCATTTGTTTCCCTTGCCCTAGGAGACCTAACCAAAAGAATGTTATTTTACAGCAATGTCAAAGAGTTGACTGCTTACGTTTTCTTTTAGTTTTGTGATTTATGGCCTTACACTTAAGCCTTTAATTCATTTTGAGTTTATTTTTGTTTATGGTGTACAAAAGTGATCCTGTTTTATTTTTTTTGCATGTGTCTTACCAGATTTCCCAACGTCATTTATTGAATAGGCTGTCTTTACTCCATTGTATATTCTTGCCTTCTTTGTCATAGATTGACTACATAGTTGTGGGTTTATTTCTGTTCCATTGACCTGTGTATTTGTTTTTATGCCAGTACCATGTTGTTTTGATTCATAGAATAGTTTGTAGGATAGTTTGATATCAGGTAATATGATACCTTTGACTTTGTTTTTCTTTCTCAAGATTGCTTTGGCTAGTTAGGGTCTTTTGTAGATTCATATAAGTTTTAGGATTATTTTGTTTTAGTTCTGTGAAAAATGTCATTAGCATTTTTGTAGGATTTCATTGGATATATAGATTGCTTTGGGTGGTATAGATATTTAAAGGATGTTAATTCTTTCTGTATACATGAACATGTTACATTCATTTATTTGTATTTCCTTCAATGTCTTATAGTTTCCTAAGTATAGGTACTTTATCTATTTGGTTAAATTTATTCTTAGGTATTTTATTCTTTTTATGATGCAAATATAAATTAAACCATTTTCTTAATTTCTCTTTCTGATAGTTTATTATTTTATAAAAAAGAAACTAATTTCTGAATATTAAATTTGTATCCTGATATTTTACTGAATTAATTGATCAGATTTAATAGTATTTTTTTCTTTTTTTTCTGGATTCTTTAGGATTCTCTCTATATAACTTCATGTCATCTGCAAATAGTGAAAGTTTTACTTCTTTTCATATTTGAATGCATTTTTTTCTTGTCTGATTGCTGTGGCTAAGACTTCTGACACTATGTTAAATAAAATTGGTGACAGTGAACATTCCTGTCTTGTTCCTAATCTTAAAGGAAAAGCTTTTGTTTCTGATTTTCACATTTGAGTATGGTGTTAGCTGTGTTTTGTTATATTGGGCCTTTAATATGTTGAGGTATGTTTCCTCTATACCCAATTTGCTGAGAATTTTTGCCATAAATTGATGTTGCACTTGTCAAAATTTTTTCTGCATATACTGATATGACCATATGATTTTTATTTTTCATTTTGTTGGTGTGATGTAGCATATTAGTTAATTTTTGGATATTAAACCAGCCTTGCATTCTGGGAATAAATTTTTCTTGATTATGTGTATGATCTTCTTAAAGTAGTTTTGAATTCATTTTGTTAATATTTTGTTGAAGATTTTTGCATCTATGCTTATCAAGAATGTTGGCCTATAATTTTTTTGTAGTGTTTTTGTCTGGTTTGGTTATCAGGGCAGTGCTGGCCTTATAAAATAAACCTTTCTTTCTATTCAATATTTTGGAGTAGTTTGGGAAGGATAGATATTAATTCTTTTTTGAATGTGTAGTAAAATTCACCTGTGAAGCTATCCAGGGCTTTTGTTTTTGGGAAGTTTCGATTACTGATTTCCTTTTGTTAGTAGTTTAGTCTGTTTATATTTTCTGTTTCTTCCTGATTCAGCCTGGAAAAACTGTATGTTTCTAAGAGTTTATTTCTTCCAGTTGTCCAACTTGTTGACATATAATTATTTGTCACATTTACTGATAGTCCTTTGTGTTTCTGTGGTGCTGGTTGTCATTTCAACTCTTTCATTTCTGATTTTATTTTTTTCTGTACCCACTTTTTGCTTAATGCCATTGTTTCTCACTTAAATGGCTATTATTATCTATCAAATTTACACTTAAAATATTTCTGAGTAAATTGTTATAAAATCCTCACTATTATTAACTTTTAAAGTCTTTTGACCTTAACTTTCATCTTTAAGGTCTAAAGATAATTTTTGAGTTATTAGAAAGTAAAACTTTTAGAGATAGTTGTTACAGTGAGCGTAGCTTTATACTTTTTTCTTTTACCAAAAAGGAAAAATTATCTTTGGCCAAATCTGGTTCTGAACATTTTTATAACATTTTTGATTTATTAATTACAATTTCATATTCTTGCTTAAGATTTCCTCAAGTTTTATGTTTGATCATGTTTTCTATTGATGAAGTTTATACTATTATGTATGTGAATACCACAGGAACTCTAAATATTTTGCTAAGAAATCTGAAACAGTCTTAATTCAGGAGAAATAAGGCACAATGTTGCCAGTCAGAGAAACTACAGAGTTTATATTAGTAGATCTGTTGATGCACTTCCTAATCTCTGTTGTGGCAGTAATTACAGCAAGGCAGCCTTTTATTTATGGCAAAGCCCTAATTCAGAGCTTTCTGTTCTTTAGCAGTATCTGCAGGAGTTTACTTACTTATATTGGTACCTGCTGCCAAGGATTTGGGACTACACAGAGCTTGATGAAATCTGGATTTGAAACCTTAGAAAAACAATTTGAAAGCAACCTGATCATGTGTATGAGAAGCCAGAAGAACAGCTTCCTGCTGGTTTTTTTTTATTTCCCTAATCAGTATAGTATTGGGAGCATGAGAAAGAGCTTTCAAAACTCCCCACTCCCCAAACCCTCTTTGAACACTTAAAAAAAGCTACAGTTACCTCAATTACTTTTTTTTGTTTTTTGTTGTTGTTCTTGCTATAGTCAAGAAAAAATTCTAATAATTTAAGTATTTTGTGTAGCATCTTTCATCTTGGAATCTTAGATCATAAAGTGAAAACTGTAGGAAACTGTGTGGGGTGGTTGCCTATAAGACACTGACAGTTCTAAGTAAAATTAGAAAAGGGGCACTAGAAAATCCATTCTTATTTATACCATTTAATCTATATGAAAATCTGTAATTAATATCTACTGAGAGAGCTATGTTAATTTTTAATGTAAATTCGTTTAAAGAAACCCCGAAGTCTAGGAACTTACCTAGCAGCTTGGTTACCTTGGTTGGGAGTATATTTTAAAGGACTGGTCTGAGTCAGAGGCAGTAGGGAGAAAGGGAGGAGACTAGTTGTAATCTAGTCTCCATTTTATTACTGCCCAGACATGTGATTTGGGGCACTTAGTTATATCTACGTATCTCATGGTTTGGAATTATAGGATAATGCATATACACTTAGATTACACCTAGTCTAAATACCTTATAGAAATAGTGTGTGAGGAAGTGATCTGATATAGCTGCCCCACTGAAAATAAGAGAAGAATAAAAGAGTATTCCAGAAAACTCAGAAGATTCACAGCTCTACTAATAAGTATATATTCTTCTACACATGATTAGAAAGAAACCTAGTTATATGAGCAAGATGGCAAGTTATGATTTGAAGGTTGATTGGAAAAGAGGACTTTTCCCACCAATATTCTTTCAGTCACTGGTAGCCACACTTGAGAGGTATGCTTTTAAAAAGAAAACTCATTCCTCAGCCAATATTTGCAATTTACTGGAATTGTGGATGGAATAATCAGATTGTAGACACTAATATTGTTTTGGTTTTTGAACCAAAATACAGTATTCCCTCACTTGTTACATTCTGGACCCCCCTGCGATAGGTGAAAATCCATGAAGTAAGAGCCTTACATTTATTTTAGTATTTATATATATTTTAAGGCTTTATAAACCCATCCCACACAGTTATAAACCATTCCCAGTCCTTTATTAACCTTTCCCACTCCCTTATTAACCTTTTCCACACTTTTATAAACACTATTTATGTTCTTAAACATATTCTACACTCTTAAACCTATGTAGTTTTAACAACATACGTATACAGTACCGCAAAATCCTGTGATATAGCAAAAAAAAAATCTGTGATAAATAATTAAATATAATATTTAAAAAAATCCTGTGATACAGTGAGACTGCAATAAGTGAATTGCGATATAGAGAGGGACTCCCGTATATATATTTATTTTGAAATTTCTTACAACTAATAATACAAGGTATGTCCAGAAGGTATCCAGTCATGTAATATGGAAAATAGAGACATTTGTTAAAGAGGATACAAGAAACAAGAAACACTGTACATAGGACAATGACATTTCAGTCACTTTCAAAGTAGGCATCTTGGTACCTCACACAATTCTCCCAATCATCATCAGCTGCTCCTTAGTATTTTCCTGAATCTCAATGATGACCTGAAATCTTTTCCCTTTCAAAGCTGATTTTAGTTTTAGGAAAAGCCAGAAGTCACAGAGTGCCAAATCTGGGCTGTAGGGGGACTGAGTCACCTGGATGATTTGATGTTTCAACAAAACACTCTGTATGAGAAGTGATGCACAAGCAGATGCCTTGTTGTGATGAAGTTGCCAATCACCAGTTGCCCATGGCTGTGGCCTTCTGAATCATCCAAATAGTTTCCATGGAGGAATGTTCAAGCTTAATGCGAAATTTGATGCAGATTTGTTGCTCTACTTACTCAGCCATTTTGAATGGGATGACCACATATTACTCATGCTCACTTAACAATATCTATCAACCTCACTGACTAGTACAGTGAAGTCATCGTTGTTCACACATGCACAGTTAAGTCCACTCTCCTTGGCTGCCAGGTTACATCGATGCCATGCAAACCATTCTCATTATATTAATAATGGCTGGACTTTTTCTGGACAGATCATAATATATGTCATATTTTATCTGTGAATGTGTTTTATTTATGCCCATACTCTGCTTTAATTTTAAATGTTGAATCCCTTTTCTGCTACTGAGTAGTGAGTTCTTTATTGGCATCTTGATCATATTTTATAATTGTTCAGTTATTTTGGTTATTAAAACTCTGTTCAGTCCCATAAAACATGTCTTAATTCAAACTTCTTTACCTCTGCTTCTTCTAGGCTTCCTTTACTGATCTGAAGTGGGAAGAAGGAAAAGACAACAAGGCAAGAACACCATTCAACTTTCTTCAGTTTGCAGATCTGTCTTTGTTGGTTGCCAATGCTCCTATGATAAACACTACCTGAGAATGGATGCATTTTTGCTCATGGCGAATGCATGTGAACTATTGGAGGACCTTTAAGGCTTTCCCTGTGCGTAGTACCTTGTATAGGAATCAGTTCTGGTTAACCTCTTCAACCCCCTCTCAGGTTTTGCCATAAATAGTCCACCACACAGGCTTTTGCTGCCGATATCACCTCACTGCACAGCTGGGCTTCTTGGGTGAAGCCCCAGAAGACTTCCTAAGCTCCATTTTCCTTTGCAGAGTTCAAGTCGAGGTAAAGGCCACTCAACTGCTGCCTTTCTTTGCAACTTTCTCCTCCTTTGCTTGGGTCGGTCCAGGGGCAGATCAGTGAGTCCTATTGCTTAAGCGGGCAGCCAACAGAGGAATGAGATGACAGTTTCACTCTGATGCAGCCAGAGTCTTTACAGTGTTGGCTTTCGGGAGGAGGAGAAAGCTCAGGGGGAGGTAAGGAACTTGTATCACACCAGACAACAGAACTTGCAGAACTCCGAGGACCCCAAGGACCTTCCACCCTTTCCCACCTTCTGATTTTATAGACCTGTAGGTGAGAAGTTGAAGTGTTAGGTCACTATATTCAGCAGTTCTTTTCTCTCTCCCTGGCCCACCTTGTTGAGGGTTCTCTTTAGAAAATGTGGTATACAGCACCCTATTTTTAGTTGTGGGACTTTGCTGTAAATGGAAAGTTCCAGCCAACATTCTGTTACAACTCTTGTGTTAAAGCAATGTGGTTACATTTAGAATGAGATTCTTCAGATTTCTGCAGCACATATAGAGAGAAACTCAAATTCCAGTTTTTAGCTATTAAAGACAAGGACAGTTTAGCACTTAGTGGTAAAATTCCTTGAGTAGAAAAAGTTTGAAAATTCTTCAAAAGGTTAGGCCCGGTTGGTTTATCCCTTGCAAACTTACATTTTATGTGGCTTCCACAGATTATCTTCTAATAGAATCCAGGAGTCAATCAAGTAGGACACACTTTTAATTTTTCAGTAGTCTCATAATTACCCAGCAGTGTGGAGCATGTGACTTCAAGTTTATTGCTTTAGGGTTATTTTGCATCTTTGATCTCTGTGGTACTTCAAAGTTTTCCACAATATATTTCATGGAGAGAGAAACAATATGAATTCATCTTGGCTGTTAGAAGATTTAATGAATATTATGCTATAAACTTATGTAATTAGTGAATGTTTAGAAGAAAATACATTCCTTTTTAAAATCACTCCCCTCCCAATAATCCATATCTCTTCTTTTTATTTCTTTCCTTAGAAATGATAACAGCCTAATATCATGTTACTTGCTTATTTATCTTCTTACTCTGTGTTCCATAATTAGAGTGTAAGCTTCATGAAGCCGAGAAATTTTTTTGTCCATTGCTGTACTTGACACTTAGAACAGTATCTGCCATTTGAAGGTATTAAATAAGTATTTGTGAATGAAGAAATGAACAAATGAATAGTATTCTTTAATAACCCATATTTCCTAGTGCCCACAAAACATACATTTGTTCTTACTGCCAACAGGATACCAGACAATTTTAGCCAAGTTACTATAATCTGCATTGGATTACCTTTAACATAGAATACTTTGGTATCAGAAAAAAAATCAGATATGGAGATTTGTTATTACTTTCCTATGATCATAATCTAGGCCTTTAACTTCTCCCTAAGCTTCATGGAAGCTAAAGCAAGGAGACAAGGTCTTTTTTTTTTAGTATCATTAAGATGTCAGAAGTGAAGAAAGAATGAACAAAACTATTTATTTAAAAGAAGCTGTATGTTAGACATTTCCAGAGGGAAGGCACAGGCTCATCATAAAGGGTAGGGTATCTAATTCATTATTTTCTGTCACTCAGGAATCTGAGCTCAGAGGCAAGGAGAGAGACTCAAAGTTAATGGGATTGCTTTAGCTGAAAGGCTAGTGCACCATGATAAGACATGCATGCTCAAATGATCTGGGAGTGAACCTACTAGGAAGGCATAGGAAGTTAACTACTAGCAAGCAACCAGGGCAGAAGTGCAACCTGAAAATATTTTCCCAATGCTGTACAGTAAGTCCTCATTTAATCCTGTTGATAGGTTCTTTAACTTCAGGCAAAATGCCATACAATGAAAACAATTTTTATTTAGGCTAACTGATGTAAATAAGAGTTAAGGTAATTATGACTTCTGATCAACGTTATAATAAAACCACGTTATTCCAGGACTGACTGGATTTGCATGAGAGTCGATGCATAGGACCCAATGATACCCTAATTTTAAAATGTGAGGGAAGAGTGATGGGTCATGTTTAGTGATAATTATTTTTATTTTTATAGTAATTGTTTGAGCATGGTAATTTCTGAATACCACTAGACAGTGAAAACGTTGGCAGCTATTACACACATTATTTCCCAGAGTGTTGGCATTTCTACTCTTATGAATAGTTCCTGAGTCTTGAAACATGAAGGCCCAGCTTCAAAAGGAAGAGTGGTGAAACACTTAATTTAGATTTCTACACTTACAACATATTATTAACAAAATCCAGAATTGCAATAATGCAGCAATTCAGAGTTGACTGCTGGTGGTTAGGTTGTTGTTAGTTTGTCGATTGTTCATTTAAATAAAATTTTGGAAGGATGTCAGATTACATGGTAAAGAAATGATAGCTAAGGGATGTTGAAATGTCCTTATACTAGGATTCTTGAGGACCGAAGCACATGTAGAAGGATTTAAGTTAATAAATACTTGGCCTTGCTTGTTAGAGAATAATACACTTTCCTTTATATTGTAGCTATTGTAGAAACATGTCTGAATAAGAAAATTGTACATCAAAATAGCAGTATGTGAATGGGAACATAATCGATTTACTTAAACAATCCTTTCTCTACTTCTGTCTGTTTTTGCTTGCTTACTTCTAGTTTGTTCTGTTTGTTGCTTGCACTTATTTTAGATGCTAGTTGCCTGGTGTTTCCTGTATTTGAAAGGTTAATTTGAAAGTGTCCTTAATCATTTCCATCCCCTGGAGGGAGTGTGAAATAAATACTAGAGCCTTGAAGATCTTCACCATACCTCTTTCTCTCCCCTCATCCTCTCATCAGTGTGCCCCTTCTTCATTTTTAAGAAAAGTTGCATTTATTTTTCTTGAACTTAAACAAAAATTTATTGTCCTAAGCACACTTAACTGTCTTGGGTCACAGAAACAGTCACTTCAGGTTTGGCCTCCAGCTGATAAAAGCTTATTGTCTTGTGAACTGGAAAAGAGTTTATATCTGATTAGTGGTCCAATTAAGCTTAGTAAGAAAAAAAATCCAATATAAGGGATTGATATTTTCATTTGCTTTAAGCTTATTATAATTGAATATAACTTAAATACTTAAAATTTGTATTTCTGTGGACAGTTTGGAGTGCTACATTGAATATAGTTGTTAGAGTTAGAAATATCTGAGTTTAAATTCTGAGCATACTTCTTACTAGCTGTCTAGGTTATTTCATTCACTCTTCTAAGCCTCAGCATACTCATCTGGAAAATAAGCCCTGTGGGGTGCTTAAAAGTGTGGGCTAAACCTCTGATTGCCTGCATTCATGTCCCACTCTGTCACTTAGCTGATTTTTCTGTGACTCAGTTTCATCAGTTGTAAAATGGAATAGTAATAGAACTATTAGTTCTATTAGAATAACTTGTTTTTAGTTATAAAAACTAAACTACTAAGTGACTTAATGACAATAAATCACTTAAAATAGCCACTGGTATATGGTGAGCTCTCAGCAAATGTTAGCTATTATTACCATGGAATGATGCTAGGATTAAAGGAGATGCTTTAAATGAAATTTCTAAAGGTATTCAATACCCATCAGCTCCTTTTCTCCATTTTAATAGTCTTTACCAAATTCTTGGGTTGGCCAAAACATTTGTTTAGTTTTTTTTTTTTTTTCTGTTAAATAAAAGACACAATTTTCATTTTCACCAATAACTTTACTGGTTTGGAAAATTTGAGTATGTTGGCTATCTTCTGCATGGTATAACACTGATTGTTCTCTATTAATGTCTCAATTTGATGTCTATCTGCTTCAACTGGTCTACCTGACCGTGGAGCATCATCCAGTAAGAAATTTCTAGCATGAAAGTTCACAAACCACTTTTGACATATTTGATCTGTCACAGTGCCTTTTCCATGCACTGCACAAATCTTTTTTGTTTTTTTAAATTTTGGTTGCATTTTTACTTTTCTTGAAATGATAAAGTATAATATGCTAAAAACGTTGCTTGTTTTCTTCCATTTTTGATATTAAAATGACTACATAAAAATTCACCAATTTTGGTAAGTTTTTTTTAATGCATGCTGATATGACAGCTGTCTCAATACAACCTAACAAACTTGTTTCAGATGAAGTTAAAGAAAACTAAGCACTATTAGAGCCATCTTATGGAAAAAAACCAAATGAATATTTTGGCCAACCTGATAGTTCTTGCATTTATTTTTTTATTTTTAGTGCAGAGCCTCTCTTTTATATCATAAGCTATTGGCATCTGCATTGGTCTGTACCTTACTTGAAGTAATTGTAACAGGAAGGAGGCATTCTTACTATGATATTCCAGAGTTGGGTGATTGGTTTTTGGTGGAAAATTTTCTTGTAGTGTCCATTCAATGGCATACACTGTGCCAGACTCTAAAATGTCCTAAGCGTCTGTGCCCTGGGGAGCTTACTTTACTTGGGCATCAAAACTCAAAAGGAGAAAGAAACTAAAGACTGCATTAATTGGAAAACCAATAAGTAAAGGAAAATGTTAGCTTAGGGATGACTTCACTTAAGGATAAGTTAGGGATGACAAATGTGTGCCCATGGCCCCTTCTGCAGCCAGTGAAAAGCATTGCTGGACCCGGAGAGCGCTTTGAAATTCTTTTCCATTCAATTCTTCCTGAATCTACAATCATCTATTTGGCATTCCAAGTTGTCAGCCATGTAATAAGTGGAGATAAAATGATATAGTCAATTTTGCTTATCTGGATTGAAGAATGTTACTTTATGGAACAATAATTAACTTTTTAAGTATACTCAAAGAGTTTCTGAACATGGAATTAACTGTATGCTTTTATTTTCAATTTTCAAAGATGGTCTTTTCAACTAGAAGTTTATTTTTCCTAGGAAATCTTTAAAGGTTCTGTGCATGAGCAAAGAAATGATTTACAGAAATGATATGTGAATGCCCATCAATTCATTACACCTGTATGCTTCTTTGACATAAAAAAGCTATTTTATTTTTGTAAGAAATAAAGTATTCCTCATTTTTTGGTGTAACTATTTTTTAATTAGTTATATTAATTCATCTGTACTTCTTCATCTAGTGGAATCTGAATAAGAATCATATATTATGTGGTTCATAAAATGTTCACATAAACATTTAGAAATTATTGTACTAGTGTTTTCAAATAATTTTATGTTTTAGAAAATTGGATAGGATAGCCCTGGTGGCTTACATGAAGAAATTCGTCGGCAGCCGTCCGTCTCGAGAGACGATGGCGTAGCTTCTTGAGAGTCTATCTGCACCGCCGAGAATGGCTGTGCAGTCCGATTCGGGAGTGACAATCCCTGCCGCACTTGGTACAGGTGAAGGCAGATGGCTGTTGTTGCTGCTGCTGACGCTGCTTCCGCCTCGATCTTTTCTGGACCGCCTCCTCGTTGCGCGCAGCCTCTGCACGTGACGTACCTTGCCTGACCGCGAGCCTCCAGGCTAGGCGGTCGTCTGCTTGAACTTCCCATGTGTTGAGATTGATGGAGCATTGTGTCATGTCCTTTTTGCAGATGTCTTTGAACCGCAGTTTTGGGTGCCCTGTCATCCTCTTGCCTTCTGCTAGCTCGCCGTAGAGGAGGTCTTTGGGGATACGGCCTGCATCCATTCTTTTGACATGACCGAGCCACCTGAGGCGTCTCTCGCTAAGAACTGCATGCAAACTGCTCATATTGGCTCGCTTCAGCACCTCGGTGTTGGGGACCTTATCCTGCCAGGCGACATGCAGGACGCGTCGCAAGCACCTCATGTGGAAGCTGTTGAGTTTCCTTTCGTGCCTTGCGTAGGTGGTCCACGTCTCGCTGCCATAGAGGAGAGTGCTGAGTACGCAGGCTTGGTAGATGCGCAGTCTAGTTTTCTCAGTGAGGCTGGAATTGTTCCACGCTCGCCGGTTCAGTCTGGCCATAACTGTGGCTGCCCTGGCGATTCTCCGGTTGACCTCCAAGTCGACTGACAGAGAGCTCGAGATGGTGGGCCCAAGGTAAGTGAAGTCGTTGACAACCTCCAGGGTGTATCCGTCGATGGTGATGCATGGGGGAGTCCCCGTGCCTTGAGCCATAACATTCGTCTTCGTCAGGCTGATGGCTAGTCCGAACTCCTTGCATGCGTGGGAAAGGCAAGTGACTAGCTGCTGGAGTCCCTCTTCGGAGTGTGATGTCAAAGCTGCGTCGTCGGCGAAGAGCATCTCACGGATGAGCACCTCTTTGACTTTGGTCTTGGCTCGTAGACGGGCCAGGTTGTAGAGCTTGCCATCGGATCTGGTGTGAATGAAGACACCCTCGCTGCAGTCCTTAAAGGCGTATTGGAGGAGCATGGAGAATAAGATTCCGAACAGCGTAGGCGCGAGGACGCAGCCCTGCTTTACTCCGCTGCTGACTGGGAAGGCCTCAGAGGTTGCGCCGTTGTAGGACACCGTGCTGTGCATGTTGTCGTGAAAGGACATGACCACAGCAAGCAGATGTGGTGGACAGCCAATCTTCCGTAGCAAGCTGAAGAGTCCGCTTCGACTGACCAGATCAAACGCCTTCGTGAGGTCAATAAAGGCGAGGTAGAGTGGTTTATGCTGCTCGTGACACTTCTCCTGCAGCTGGCATAGGGAGAAGATCATGTCCACTGTTGAGCGGCCAGCTCTGAAGCCACACTGGGACTCTGGGTAGACGCGGGAAGCAAGGGTCTGCAGGCGGGCAAGAGCGACCCGGGCGAATACTTTGCCGACGACGCTGAGGAGAGAGATGCCCCGGTAGTTGTTGCAGTCGCTGCGGTCTCCTTTGTTCTTGTACATGGTGATAATGTTGGCGTCTCTCATATCCTGGGGGATGTAACCCTCCTTCCAGCAGAGACAGAGTAGATGGTGGAGCGGCTGTAGCAGGACTGGTTTCCCGCTCTTTAGGATTTCTGGAGGGATTCCGTCGCTTCCTGGTGCTTTCCCGCAAGCAAGGCGGTCGATGGCTTTGCCGAGCTCTGCCGCAGTAGGTGGGGTGTCTAGCTCCTCCATGACTGGTAGGTCTGGGATGGCGTTAAGAGCAGTGTCTGTTACGGTGTTCTTCGTTGCGTACAGCTCGAGGTAGTGCTCGGTCCACCGCCGCATTTGCTGTTCCTGGTCAGTGATGACCTCACCTGTCTTGGACTTAAGGGGGGCGATCTTGGAGGGGATTGGGCCTGTTGCCTTCTTGATACCCTCATACATTCCTCGTGCGTTGCCTATATCGGCGGCTTCCTGAGTGCTTCTGCACAGGTTTAGCCAATAGGTGTTGGCACAGTGGCGGGCGGTCTTCTGGACTTTGTTCCTGGCAGCCCGTAGAGCTTGAAGTGTACTGGGAGTGGGCGTGGCCTTGTAAGCCAGTAGGGCCTTCCTCTTAGCCTCGATCACGGGTTCCATTTCTTCCCAGTGAGCCTCGTACCAGTCAGCGTTCTTCCGCTCTTTCTTCCCGTAAGCAATAAGGGCGGAGTTGTATATGGCGTCGCGGAGACGTGGCCACATGAAGAAATTAATTTCTGCTTTAAAACACACACTTTTTACCAAAACCTGGTGGATAAAGTGACATACAATGATTGAACTGTATTTTAAAAATTATTTTATTTTTACCTTTTTTCTAAGAGATATATTTTTTTGGTAAATTTTTTACTTATTGATTTTAAAGAGAGAGAAACAGTGATTTGTTGTTCCACCTATTTATATGCATTCATCGGTTGATTCTTCTATGTGTCCTGACCAGAGATCAAACTTCCAACCTTGGCTTATCAGGATGACCATTAATCAACTGAGCTACCCAGCCAGGGCTTAAGAAATATTTCTTAATGTCACCACTGTGTTAATGTTCCATAGGCAACCTGAAAATGAAAGGACAGATGGCTCTTTTTACCATCAAATGCACATGGGCCACCCGTAGTTCTAGAGGTCACCTCAACTTGGTTGGCTTCTTCATTACTTGCTTTCGTTTTCGATGCTTAGGTGGTGCTGTCCAGATGATGAGCACAGATGTAATGCAACACCCCAGTCCAAATGTAGGTGCAGATGGCTAGAAGCTGAGGTACAGGGAATGCCATAGAACAGACATGTTTTACGTAAGTTTCAAAAAAAGTTAAGCAATTCATTCCCAGCACAACTGTGTTCATGCTCTTCAACCAAAGGTCTACTCACCCTGTGTTTTCCTCACAGCCACTACAGATGATCTTATATCCAGAAACTGCACTTTCAGAAAGGCTGAGTTATGTATTCTTCAGTTTTGTCCTACTTCTATCTATAATTCTTGGCCCCTTCCCCATCTCACTACTCACATAACCACACACAGCATTTTAGAAAATATTTTCTTTTGTTTTCTTTTGAGTTTGAATGTATTTTATTTTTGAACAACCTATGTGATATGTTTCTTTTAGAAACAGTGCCATTGTTCTCACTAAATGAGGGTCAAAATAAATGAAGAGTTCAAGATAATAACATCAGTCCCATTGGTCCTAGTCCTGGTGTATGGATGAAAAGCAGTAGCCGTTATGATGATAGGTGATAGATCTAAATTGCTAAATTTGTTAACATTTTTCCATTTTAAAACTATGCTTAAAGAGAATCATATATGGGGTTGCAGATCCTCACAGTAGCCCAGCAGAGCAACCATGTGATCTGGATTCATGTGTGCACCAAGAAAGACCTGGTAATGTTTGAAATTAGCAAGAACGTGCTCCCTTTTTTACTGCAGCCCCTGTGGCAAGAGGTTTTATTTACTCTTTCTGGTTCTTCAAATTTCCCTTTGATTGATTTAACTTAATCCTCAATGTACTTCTTGTAATTTCTTTTGTGAATCTGGTTTCTCCCCGCCGCTCTGCCTCCCTACCTCCAGAGGCACAGCTTGTCTGTCATCTCCTGGGTCCTGTAGATGTGGGAGAACATCTCATCATGGCCGATGAGGTCCCAGTAGATGATCATGATGGCGGCTGAAAGGAACCAACAGCAGCACTTGCTTAGCCTGGTCTGGAGTTTGCAGCTGGAGAGGCACTGGCAGGGAGCGGGGAGTGGGCAGAAAGGAAAATAACTTTTTTGCATAAGAAACTTCTTGAGAGGCATGACTGAAAATAAAGGTTGAATCCAGCGTTCACATACCACACCTCCCCATTCAGATCACTCAACATAGCCTCTTCACTTGTGCCTTTCCACGTTCCATGTCCTCTCTACAGTTCATTTCCCCTTTGTTTTTTGCCAGACTTCTGTTTGTCTTTCAAGACCAGCTCATACTATGTCTTTTAAGAAGCCTTTCCTGGACTTCCTTTCATATCCTTGGAGAAGTAAGTTCTACAGTTTTGGCTTTTATGGCATCTGGCACATAATCTTGTGGTAGTCACCCCTCACTAAGATGCAAGTCACCTCTGTAACCCTATGACTAAGTTGTGTTTAGTACACAGTCCTTCTTTAATGAAGTTTGTCAGTAGAGATAATGTACTTAATAGTCAACTCCACATGAAAGTGCAAGTTCTTTTCTAGAGACATGAATGAGGTAGGGCTTTGAGGTTAACTATTATAGAGTTATGTACTATATGTAATTACTGAAAAAATTGCTTTGGAAAACATCAGCCATTCTGCTTCATTCCAGTAATATCTCATCTATAATTTGTTCTTCCTTTTCTAGCATAACGCTCCTGGCAACCACGGTGTAATGCAGATACCCTGGCTGCAAGCAGGTGTGGTTGGCAGTGGGTGGAAACGGATTTAGAGCTGTCTCAAGGATTTACTTTGGACCCTCTCTCATGTTTCAAGATCGTGGTTTTGGCAAGTCTATCATTTGCCCATTGTCAGATAGGTTGAGTCATGGGTCTGGCCTTGTCATCTGGGAGCCTCCAAATGATTGATATGGCTCTGCTGCACTTCCCACTGGGATGATTAAGTGTCCACTCAGCTCTATCTACGTGGTTTTATAAAAAGTAAAACAAAATAAAAAGAGTCATGCCATTCCTTTTTCTACCTGTGAAAGCAGCAAGCTGGGAAAATGCATTTGAACAAGCTGTTGACTCTCTAATATCCCGTCCCTAATGGACAAATGTTCTGTTGGCAAAACCCAAACCTTACAATTCTTTTCAGGCTAACACATTTTTCTACTTTGCATAGTGACTTTATATATTTTTTCCCTTTTTCTTCACAACAGCCTCTTTTAGTAGAAAGGACTAGCATTATTTTCCTCCTCTGATAGATAAATATCCTGAAACTTAGAAATCATTTTACGATATTATGCAGTTTCTCTATGATATGTATTTCCTGTAATACTGTGCTATCAAACATCCTATTGTACAAAATGGATATCTGAATATTGCAACTGCATCTGTGTTATTCTCCCACTCATGGTCTATTTTTAAGTAAATAGTTTCTGACAAACTTTTTGCCACAATATTAGGATCCCTTAGGTAAACCTGTAGGGAAGGAGTTATTCCATCCCAGAGCAGAGGACTTTTCTCCAAGAAGGAGCAACAAACAGTGTAAGTTTCAGGGTCAGATGGAAGTGATAACTCAATCCCAGAACTGAGGAGAAAGCTGTGAGACATTCCCCACTTGCCTACGGCAAGGTGCTTTCTGTTTCCAATATAATGTGGTTGTTGTATACCATCCAGTCAGCAAAGCAGAAATTCATATCTGGCAAGGTGAACCCAGCCACGGTTTCCTGGTGTGCTGAATCAATAGGAAATGACTCTGGGAAAATACAGCAATAGCAGCAACCAATGGCTCTGAACTTTTGCAGCCAAACACTGTATACAAGTGAATGGCCAAGAGATTCTCCTGTGATATCCTTTTGCAGATGATAATAGATGACTTCAAACTTTGGCCCCTTATATACTATATGGCCTTCACTCGTCAGACCTGATTAAATCAAAATTCTTTCTAGAGTTGAAAGTTTATCTCTCTGAGGACCTTTAGTTGTCTTCATTCTTGCCCAGTTAGGTAGGTCCTGTATCCTGATAATATTGCCAGTTTCTTGGCTCCATTTCCATCACTATCTTTTCTCTAGGCTTCCTTTTTCTATTTTGAATATCAAGATAAATTGCAAAAAATAGTTGCCATGTGATTCCTAGTAGGGTTGGGCAAGCTGTCAGCAAGGAGGAATGGGTGGGGGTGGAGGGAGGATGAAAGACAAATTGAACAGACTCAGGAGCAGCAGGAACTGGGGGCGGCAATGTGGGGGCATCAGGAACTTGCAAAGAGGAACTCTGGGGGCTGGAACATCTTTCTGTAGAAATTGATGGTGGGGTTAGAAGGGGTCAGTTTATTTTTGTTGTTGGTTTCCTTTTCCATTTGCTTCACCATTTTGGGTAGTAATATTTTGATTTTGTGACTATTTTATGATGGAAAACATTTTGAATTTTTTAAAAAAGATAGACAATTTGTAGCTATGTGCTGGGGTTGGTTCTCATGCACATATAAACTGGTATGTTTAAGAAAAAATTTTCTTGTTGTTTGGACACTTCTGGACAATTCTGGAAAAGACTTCAAAGGCACAGGCAAACTTCTGATGGACTCTGTTCCATTTTTGGATTATAAAGATTAAATTGTCAGGCAAAACTAAGTAGAATAAACCAAGATTTAGACACTCTCACCCTCTCCCCTCTTCTTGCTTCCCTTTTCTACCAGATAAATTAATATGTATTTTTAAACTTAGTCTAGACTTAGTTAAAATGAGTAAGATCAAAGTGTCTTGCCAAACAAGACCTCCTCATATTTCCTCAGTGTTGATGATGATGATGATGATAACAGAGAGTATTTATTGAGCATTTACTGTCTAGCAGATACCAAGGACAATCTATTACAGATATGTATTACATACATTATTTTATTTACTTCTGTCAACAAGCTGAAGGTAATAATTACTCCCAACTTAATGATGAAAAACTTGAGATTTAGAAAGACTAACCTGTCTAAAGGTGTCCAGCACTTTAGCTTTGAAGCTAGGAGTTGAACACTGTTATTTCAAAGCTCATAGTCTCCTTCTATATACAATATTACACATGAAGCATTCTTATTCTTGTTGCTTTTCTTTTTCCTGAGGATTGTGACCAATAAAATAATATTCCACAAAAAGGAGAGTTGTCAGTGTATTAGGCAGCTTTATCCAAACTCTGAGGTGACTGCTGAAGTGTACAATGTAGGACTTCTAGAGTTGAGATTATGGTCCATTTCTTTCTATGCAAGCCTCAGAGGAGTCCTCCAATTATCAAATATAGTGCAGGCTGAACATTGCTCCTCTTATTTTATTCCATAATTAGCTGATTAAGGTTTTCATAATTGCATGTCTGTAACTGTTAATATGTTTCAGTTGCTTATTGTGATGATTTGAAAACAAGGTCCAGAGGGTTCCATGATTAATTTTTGATATATGAAAAAAATCAGATTAAAATAGCACCACATGCTGAGCACCCACAATAACAGACACTACCCTAATTGCTTTACAAGGCATCTCATTTTAATCCTCACTAAAATGATATAGAGTGGATGGTATTTTAACTTTACCCATGGAGAAACTGTGGCTCAGAGAAGGTGAATAAATTGGACAAATTGTGCAGTCAGATTTACAACCAGCTCAACATAACCCATTTGATCAACTCCATAAATTTTATTGAGCATCAACTTTGGGCCAGGCATAATGCAATGGACAGAAATTCAGCAGAGTATAAGACAAACATCATCTGGTGGATCTAAGGGGCCAGGACAGTTTGACTTCCCTGTGTGCTGACAACAAATGACAGCAATGACGACAAACAAATATATGTTTATAGTTTACATTTTTATTCCTTGTGCTTATCATTTATAATCATTATATTAAATAGTATTTTGTTTATGTTATTGCTACTGAGCTCAACATGGCATTCTTAGTATAACTACAGACTTTCTGATGGAACATAGCCTGCTGGGGACTGGGGTAGATAGTTTTTCTTTAAAAATGTGAATTAAACACAACAATAAAGCCAAACAAATGCCAAAGGTCTCCTCAAAAGTGTTTCAACTGCAAGTCCCAACACATAACGTTTTAAACAACTGTTCATTAAACTTGTCCTTGGAAAGTATATTTCCCTCTTTGAATATTGGTAAAGAGATCTTTAATCAGGTGGTAATTACTCTAACTTTGGCTGAAAGTGTCAAGAGAATTCCACTTTGACCTTCCTTGAGGTAGTCATTTTAAATTGTTGTCTTTGTTATACATCTCTTCCCATACCTAAATTTAAGATGAAATTCTATGGTGAGGAGGCTGCCATTTTTATCCCATGATAATAAAAAGTTATTTCTTTAAACCTTGAAAAATGAGTCTGAAGATTTCTCATACCATGAGCATGGACATGCACTTCAAAATCTCAATTTCTCTGTGTTTCTCTCTCTATAGAACATTCAATTTTTCCATCTACCCTCCCTCTAACCTTCCATTCGTGTGTTTTCACTTTAGCCATGACTCAGTGTAGCTTGTTGTATTTCATGGAAACCAGAGAATAGATTGTTTTTATAAAATTAAAAAAGCATAAACCTGCTGAATAAACTCCTGTAGGAAATATTTAAAGCAAGTTCATGTATTTATAGTAACCCTTATAACTTAGGACTTAAATGAACACTGCTTATAAAATAGAGAAATACATTAAATCCAGCGTTAGCTTTCTTTAATAATATTACTATTAAAACAGCTACCATTAACTATACCATGTGTCAGCTACCATATGTGAGCCAAATACTTTTCATATATTAGCTTTGACTAATGCTCACCACAACCTGTGCATCAACTCTAATTATTGTCTCATTTTACAGAAAACAGGACTTCTTGATCAAGGGAGGATCAAGTGTCATAGGAAGGATTTGCAGACAGATTTAGCTAGTTCCAGAACTTGGGCTAGCCTTCTTTTTTTAACATTTAATGTGTAACAATTATTTACTGAGCATCTACTATGTGCAAGATGCTAGGAATACATTGGGAGAAGCAGCTTTACCTTTGAACTCTTATGCAGGTCATCTGGGTGAAAGCTATATGAATAAGCAATAAAGAGTAATGAGTATACTCTGTGGAGGTAGCACATGGTGCTTCTGAAGCACAGAGAAAGACTCTGCTCCTGGGGCATGGGCAAAGGACAGGGAAGGTGCCTAGCAACTAGTATTCAGTTGAGACCAAAAGCACAAGTCAATGTTGGTCAGATATGGAAGAGCTGGAAACCAGAGTGAGAGTGCAATTCCAAGCAGATATTAGAGCAAGCATAGAGATGCAGACACAAGGAGAGCCTGGCTGATGGCTCCATTAGGTGGGGGTTGGAGAGGGACTGTAGATGCTCAGCTAAGGAGCTAGGATGACCTGATGTCAAGGAAGATTTCTCTGGCTATAACATGGTCTTTGTGGCTGCAATTAATGGGATCATTTGCATTATTGGATCTTTTCACCCTCCCAATGATTAGGTTTGCCAAGCAAAGGGCTAATGCTTCATCTTTCATTGAAAGCATTTACTCTCAGTTGCTGCCCTTTAATTCTGCCTGTTTGCTCTACTCTGTAACTATGTGCTTTTCTTGGTTATCAACTTATGCACAGGAGCAAAAGAGGGAATACTTGGCCCTGAGTATGCTGAATGCTTAATGGTAGTGCTTCTTGAATGTCAGTGTGAGTATTAATAATATGAGATCTTGGCACTGTCCTTCAGCACACTTCAGTGTCTGCTTCTACTTCATTTGCCATCACTCAAGTTATACATTTTACAAAACCCAGGAAATGTCATGAAATACAGGCTGTTAAGGGAATCATTAAACAAGATCAAGATGGAGAATGTTGCTTAATTTCCGTGATGCCTGTTGTTTATTCAAATAAGTACAGTTTTTTTTCCATGATATTTACTTTTTAGCAGATGGAATATACTTACGTCAATATAATTTGTATTTTTAAGAGACATACTGTTTTCTCCTGGGTGAATATGCAAGGAGGGAAATGTTAATCACTCAAGATATTAACAGCCTAAGGGAGGGATGATCAAATTGACCAATGAGAGTAGGACAGTTTTCATGACTTTTTGACATTAGTTGCTGGTGGTGCTATTCTTTGAAACATAAATAATAACTTTTCAATATGCAATTCATTTGATGCCAGAGAGCACTGGGAATTCTGACAGACTTCTGTTCCATAAACATTTGTCTCTGTTTTAAAATAAGCATCTGTCTAGCACTTTGTCACCTTTTTAATCTCTCATGACTAGTGCTGGGAAAGTAAGAATTGTTATTCCCATTTTATAGAAATGGAAAGTGAGAGTCAGAAAGAAACTAACTTGTTATAAATACTTCAGCATGTTATTAGGCCTTAAAGTATCCAGCTTGTTGTTAAGCTTGAGTTTTCCTATTGACCGAGTTGAGCTTCTCTTTCTAAATGACAAACAAATTCTAAGAGGGACAGTAAATAGAGTTTTGGGTTAACATTTCTGCCATATATAACTCAATCCCTGTAAAGCTCTCTATTTGCGTATTTTTTTTTTGTGTGTGTCATTTTGGAGATTATATTTTAAAGACTGGGAATAAATAGATATATCTGACTCTAATTCACTTAAGTAAAGAAGAGATAGCCCTCCTTTTAGGAAAGAAAAAAAGACTCATATAAAGGCTATTTACTCCAGGGGGGAAAGAATAGCACCCAATGCTCATACTAAATAATTCTGGTATTGCTAGGAAGACATACAACTAACTATATAATAATATAATATTAACACTAGTTTAAATTTATTGAGTGCTCACTGAATTTCAGGCACTGTACATACATTATTTCATTTAAACTCACATTAGTCCTCTGAAAAAGGTAGCATTATTATTCTCATTGTATATTCAAGAAAACAAAGGCTTAAAGAGGTTGAACAATTTGCCTGAAGACTTATAACCATACAACCAGAGCCAGGTCTCAAAATTCATGGTCTAACTTCCAAATTGATGAGTCCTTCTTCTTTGCTCTTTTTTTTCAAAATTGTTTAGCTATTTATGGCCAATATATTTTAGAATCCATTTCTCAGTTTGTCCAAAATATCTTGCTGGTATTTTATTTGCAATGCAATGTCTTTCAAGATTGCCATAATTGGGGGAAATAAGACATTTTAATAATAATTTGTTTTATCCAAGACCAATGGAGTGGCTCTCTACTTATTCAGATGTCCTTTTATGTTACTAATAAAGATACTTGATTTTCTTCATAAAAATCATGTGACTTTTTAAATAGGTCAATTTCTGGTTACTTTATAATTTTTGTTACCAACTTAATTTTCATTTATTCTGGTTTTATTTCCTGTTTTGTTATTGCTGGTATAAAAAAATAGTTTTTTAAGTTGACCTTGTACCTAACTAACCTAAAAGTAAATATAAAATATTATATAATTATATTAATAATAGAATATATTCTTTTGTATAATAATCATATAATTATATAATCACAATAATATATTTATAATAGTTGTAAACATATATGTGTGAATGAAATAGGCAAAGCAAAAGCAAACAGAATATGGAACTAAATAAATAACTAAATCTTGTACCTAAGATCTATCAATCTTAAATTTGTTGGTAGTTTTGGACAGTTTGCTCTTGTTTATAGATGATCTTATCATCTTAAAATAGACAGTTTTGTCCTCTCCTTTCTAACTGAAGTTCTTCTTTTTACTTTTCCTCCAGACAAATATTCAGCAGTGGAGGTAACAGTGAACATTCTTATTTTCTTATCTAAAAGGAAATAAATTTCAAAGAGATATTTTATGTGATGTTTTGGACAGAACTAATCAAGTTAAGGATTGATTCTGAGTTCTACACCTTTCTTTTATTTTTAGATCATAGAACATTTCTGATCAATTAAGTTAATTATGTGATTTCTCTCCTTCTGGAGGTGTGATGACTGATAAATTTTCTGTTGTTGAATTATATTTACATATGTTTTAATATGTGAAAAGAAATGAAGGAGTTTGGGCTAGACCTGATTTGATCATATTTCTTTTCTTTTTATTAATACTAGTTTGAATAAGTCTAGATAGTATTTTATCTAGAAATTTTGTATCTTTCTTTAAAGTCTAGGTTTATATTTCTTTTCTTATATGGATTCTCACTTGGTTCTGGAATCAAGGTTGAACTAGACTCAAATTCAATAGGCAGCTTTCCTTCTTTTTTGGCTACTTGGAACAACTTGAATGGGTAAAGAATTATCTAGATTTTTGTTGAATTCTCCAAAATACCACAAGACAATCTGCTATTAAAGAAAAACTAAGTTTGTTCTGCAGTGAGAAGAATTCCACTGTGACAGAATCTTGGTGTTTCAGAGAAGCCATAAGCCGGGTGTTTGTGGGGTTTGGGGCCTGTGCTGCCCTGATGTAAGATGGGTCATTTCAAGGAAGGAAACTGATTGAGATTGTGAAAGTTTGTCATATAGTTTAGGTTTGGTGAATACAGTAAGGAAAGGGACTTGAAACAAGTCTTGATAAGTAATCTGCTGTTTGGTGAGCAAGTTAGTTATTTAGGTGAGTACACTGTTTTCTCCAATATACTGATCTATAGAAATTTCCTGAAACAATCTGCTCACTGAGAAGATGACATCTGAGCAAGGACCAGAAGAACATAAACATATGTGGGTATCTAGTGGAAAATCATTACAGGCAGAGGGAGCAATAACTATGGGGGCCCAGAGGCAGGAGGAGTGCATGTGGAGTAACAGGAGGCTAGTATGGGAATAGTCACTATTAGAGCAGAAATGGGACTACTAAGTCATAGAGAACATTGCAAATATGTGGAAGTGTAATATGTGATATATAAAAAACTATTGGAGATTAATGAGGAAAAGAATAACATGATCTAACTTACATTTTAGCAGTATTACAATAGCTGTAGTGATGAGAGCAGATTTCAGGGGAGCAATTTAGTATACTATTGCAATACTTTAGGTGAGAGATGATGTATGGTTTCTTGAGTGAGAGTGGACTCAAGATATATTTTGCAGGTAAAGAAAAAAGATTTTGATGATATATTGAGTGTGTGTTGAGAGAGAGAGAGAGAGAGAGAGAGAGACAGAGGAGTCAAGGAAGAACAAGAGGTTTGGCCTGAGCTAGAGGAAAACTATAATTGACATTTACTGGGGAGGTGAAGGCTCATGAAGGAGCAGGCTTTAAAGCTCTAGATCAAGGAGTTTAATTTTTAATACGGTGATGTCAGGTGGTTGTTAGCTACCCAAGCTGAGATATCAATAGATAGTTAGATACATAAGTCTGTGTGATTCTAGCTCATACACTGTTGCTCTCAAGCCCATTTGGATCTTAACAGTCATAATGGTTTAAGGAGAGGTCTGAGGTAGATATAGTAATTTGAAGTTCTTACAAATAGGTGCTATATATACATATGAAGTCATGGGACTAGATGAGATCACCTTCAGGACTAGAGTGTATAAGAAAGAGCTCAGGCATTTGGCACTAGACTCCCAATGTTTACATGATTGAGTGAAGAAGAGGAAACAGCAAAGGATATTGAGATGAACAGCCAAGGCTATGAAAGGAAAGCTAGGAGAGAGTGAAATAATTGTTTCAATAAGGGAAGATGGACATGGAGCGTATTTGGATCACCTAATATAACACCGTGGAAGTAATTGGAGACCTTGGAAAAAGCAGCTTGGGTTAGTGGTTGAGATAAAAACCTGATTAAAGAAAGTTCAAAAACAATGGAAAGAAGAAAATGGGAGGCAGAGAGTATAGGCCACCCTCGTGAGGAATTTTGCTGTAAATGGGAGCAGAGAGAAGAAGAGATAGCTAAAGAGGCAAGTGTCATCAAGAAATTTTGTGTGCTGATGGGATGATTCAGTGGAGAGGGAATAAATTATGATGTTATAAAGAGAAAGACTGAGTGATATAAATTTACTTATTTTGCCCAATAATTTTTTTTGCTTTGTCTATTTCATGCACACACATACGAACACACATTTATATCTGTAACTATTATAAATATATACTATTTATTATATATTTATGTAAGTATATAATATCTTAAATATACTCTTACTTCTTTAAATATATAGCAGTGCTTCTGGTGCCATATGCTATTTTTTTTAACATTTTTTTCCATAGGCTTTTAATGTCTTATATTTCTCTTTAGTATTGCTACTACTGCTGACTTTGGTTCACATTTGCCTGAAATATCTTTATTTTTAAAAAAAATATAAACCTTACTATATTCTTTGACTTTTAAATTTATGTCCTATAGATAGCATATTGTTGTTTCTTATTTTTTAGTCTTTTGAGTGTCACTATTTTAATTTGTGAAGTAGTTCACTTATATTCTTTTAATTACTACATTAATTTTTATTTCTGATATCTTATTTGATGACTATATTTATTGTATATTTTTTCTATAGTTCATTAAACAGGTGATTTTTTATATAGTTGAATGCTGTATACCCTGTTTATTTTTTGAGTTGTTTTCCCTTAAGTTATTAAAGATAATACATTTGCTTATTTCTTTCCCTAAAGAAGGCATGTCTTTGGCATGTTCTTATTACTTTGTTCTGTTTTCATTCTCAGGTACCTTATGTATGTGTTTGTATGTGTGTGTTTTGGATTTTAATTTTCTGGGTTATATGGATATTTCTTTTTTTGTGTGTATGTTTTGATTTTCTACTTTTTAAAAAATTATATTTTATTGTTTACCCTATTATGGTTGTTCAAATTTTTCTCCCTTTCGCCCCCTCCATTCAGTCTTCTCACTCCCTCAGAAAATCCCCACACCCTGTTGTTCATGTCCACGGGTCATGCATTTATGTTCTTTGGCTACTATATTCCCTATGCTGTATTTTACATCTGCATGACTATTCTGTAACTTCCCAATTGTACTTCTTAATCCCTTCACCCTTTTCTTTCATCCCCCTCTCCACCTCTTATTTGGAAATAATCAAAGTGTTCTCTGTGTCTATAATTATGCTTCCATTCTGCCTGTTTGTTTGATTTTTAGATTGGATTGTCAATAGATATGTATTTATTGACATTTTATTGTTCATATTTTTGATCTTCTTCTTCTAAAAGAAGACCTTTTAACATTTCATATAATACTGGTTTGGTGGTGATGAACTTCTTCAGCTTTTGTTTTTTTTGTTTTTGTTTTTGTTTGGGAAGTTCTTTATCTTTCTTATGATTCTGAATGACAGTCATGCTGAGTGAAGTAATCTTAAGTTGTAGGTCCCTGCTGTTCATAAATTTGAATATTTCTTGCCAAATTCCTTCTCACCTGCAAAGTTTCTTTTGAGAATTCAGCTGCTGGTCTTATGGGAACTCCCTTGTAGATAACTAATGCTTTTCTCTTGATGCTTTTAAGATTATTTCTTTGTCTTTAACCTTTGGCATTTTAATTTTGTGTCTTGATATGGGCATCTTTGTGTTTATCATATTTGGAACTCTCTGTGCTTCATTGATTTGTATATTTCCTTAACAAAGTTAAAGAAGCTTTCTGTCATTATTTTTTCAAAGAGGTCTTCAATTTCTTGGCCTTTCTCTTCCCATTCTGGAATTCCCATGATGTAAATATTGGTATGCTTGAAGTTGTTCCAGAGACTCCTTAAACTATCCTCATTTTTTAAATTATTTTTCTTTTTGTTCTGATTGGTTGTTTTTGCTTTTTTATATTCCAAATTGCTAATTTGATTCTCAGCTTCATTCATTCTTCTGTTGATTCCTGATTCCATATAAATTGTTCTTTATTTCAATTAGTGTAGCCTTTGTTTTTGACTGGATCTTTTTTATGCTGTTGAGGCACTCACTAAGTTCCTTGATCATCCTTATTACTAGTGTCTTGAACTCTGCAATGCATCTAGTGGATTGCTTGTCTCCAATTTGTTCAGTTATTTTTCTGGAGTTTTGTTGTGTTCTTTCATTTGGGTGATGTTCCTTTGTTTCCTCATTTTGGCAATCTCCCTGTGTTTGCTTCTATGTATTATGTAGAGCTGTTACATCTCTCAGGCTTGGTAGAGTGGCCTAATATAGTAGGTGTCCTGTAGATTCCAGTGGCACAGCCTCCTCTATCACCCAAGCTGGATACTCAAGGTACACCCACTGAATGGGCTGTGTACACCCTCTTGTTATAGTTGAACCTTGATGCTATTGGCATGTCCAAGGTCAGCCACCACTTGTGTTCTCTCCAGGGTCACACAGTCTAAGCTACAAAGCAATCTGCAAATGGCTGCTACTTGTGCTGGGCTTAGGTTACCCAGGAAAGGCCAGCTGGTGCTAGTGCCAGGCATGGGACTACTTAGTATTGGGCTCACTGAAGCAAGATGCTGCTTGTTTGAGAGAATTTAGGAAAATTTGGAGCATGGGCTTAAATAAAGCACTGGGATGGAAAAGTCACTGGAAACAACTTGGGTGGGCTTGAAGGTTCGGTGAGGCTGGGCCCCAAGGAATCACCAAGGTGGGACAAACAGTATAGGTCAGGTTGATGGAGTCTCAGATATGGTGCTTGCCTGCTGGCTCTGTCAGGAGAGGGCTTAGGAAAGGAACAGTGGCCTTTGTCAGCACTTCTCTCTGGGAGAAAGCTGCCCCTAGCTCTCACCCTGATGCTGGACAGTTCAACACCTCCATGTATGTCTCTGATGCCTTTCAATCTGCTGCTGCACACTTGAGCTCAGAGGGAGTAAGTCCAAATAAGTCTGTGTGGGGGCCCTTTAAGAGGAACTGCCTGGGACTCTAGAAGTTTCTGTCTCCCACAGCCTCAATCCCTGGTTGTTTTTACAGCAAGAAGTTCTGGAGACTTAGCTCCCTGGCACTGAAAACTTGGGCTGGGAAGCCCAGTGTGGGGCTATGCCCCCTCACTCCTGAGATATCCCTTCTGATTTTTATCTGCCACACAGGGTGTGGGACTAGCTTGTTCTGGGTTTCTGCCCCTCCTACCAGTCTTAATGTAGTTTCTTTTTTTTATTCCTTAGTTGTAGAACTTCCATTCAGCTTGATTTCTGATGGCTCTGAATGATGGTGGTTCTATATTTTAGTTGTAGTTTTGATGTGGTTGTACAAGGAGATGACTTGTATTTACTTATGGTGCCATCTTGATTGGAAGTCCTTGTTTTTCTACTTCTTGTGGTAATTGTTTATTTATATTGTACCCTAAAAACATTCTATAGTGGTTCCTTCTTATCCATGGAGGAATTTTTCAAGATCCCCAGTGGATGCCTGAAACCTCAAATAGTATTGAAACCTTTATATATTACTTTTTTTGTATACATACACACCTATGATAAATTTTATTTTATAGATTAGGCATGGTAAAAGAATTAACTACACTAACTAATAATAAAATAGAACAATTATAACAATATACTGTAATAAAAGTTATGTGTACATAGTCTCTCTCTTTCTCAACTAACTGGTATGAATTTCTTTTTTCTTCTTTACAAATTCACAGACAGAAGGCTCATTCTTACTATAGACTAAACAACCTCAGCATACAAAAATTTTTAAGACCTTTCACCTTTTTACTTAAAGAAAATAGTTTATGGCTTCCTTTTGGCATATACAAATCACCAGCATCATTAGTCTTGTTCTTTGGGACTATTATGAAGTAAAATGAAGGTTATTTGAACACAAGCACATTGCCAATGTGACAGTTGATCTGATGGAGCCAGTGCAGAGATGCTGGACAAAGGCATGATATGACTCACATCTCAGGTGAGACAAAGGATGGTAGTGTGACATTTCATCATTCAGATGGTGTGCAATTTAAAACTTAAGAACTATTTATTTCTGAAATTTTAATTTAATATTTTTGGACCATGGTTGACTGTATATAACTAAAACCATGGAAACAGAAACTATTGATAAGAAGGGACTATAGTAATTTGTCTTCTCATATTTCTCATATTTTATGAAGGAATTTTTACATTGATATCTTTTTTCCATGAATGAATTTTTTCAAGAAGATTTTAAGAATTACTCCTTGTATGATAAATGTTCTGAGGTCTTCTATAGCTGAACATATCTTTATTCTATTCTCATTTAAAATTTAATATTTTAGTAGGATATCTTGTAAGCTTAAATATTCAATCTATTCACAGTGTGAAAATATTACTTTATTGTCTTCTTGATTCCAGTGTCCCTGACATGTGTTAGTAATTTTATTATTAGAATTTTAGGTTGTCTACTCTTCTTCTGTAGCAGATAGCTTACAGAATTTTAATGTCTTGTTTTTGATGTCTTGTAATTTATTACAGTGTGTTTAGATGTGTATTTTTTATTCTTTTTGGTACTCTTTAGTTTATATATTGGAAAAATAAAGAAAGATGTGGTTTGGTTACATAAAGATAACTCCAAATATATTAATGTACATGAATGATTTTTCATATTTGCCTATTTACCATGCAGAAAATATCTATCCATTTTGATTATTATTTTGTTAGACTCTGAGCAAAGAGTTTTGCATGCATTATTATTTAACCATTACAACAGCTTTATGGAATAAATACTATTATTTCCATTTTTAGGAGATAATGGAACTGAAGTTTAAAATATTTGCATAACTTGCCAAAGATTCCTTAACTAAGGCAGTATCTAATTCATGGTTGTTTAACTCAAGATCTTTTCCGTATCACCTGGTTACCTTATATGTCTATTTATACACACATTGCGATAAATTTTTCCTACTTGATTGATCAGTAGTCTATGTATGGTTTAGTTTAGTAAACTTTTTAAGGAGAAATTTTACTTAACTGCAACTAAAAATAAATTATATAATTACTTACATTTATATTTGTGTGGAGAGAGAGGGAGTTTTCATGCAAACTGCTTTGAGTATAGTTTGGTACATGTGTGATGATAACTTGATAACTGCAATGTCTGTTAGAGCAGATAACGACTGTGAAAATGAAATGGTTTAGAGGAACTATTTGTTCATTGCTCTTTTTTCTGAAAACTGTCATCCCCTGGTTATAGCTGAAATAATTTCACTATTAGTAAAACATATGTAAGACTGACATGTAAAAGAAGAAAGATTGCTTGCTAGCTAAGACCTATGGGAAAGGTTCTAAGCCTCTGTCTTTGTCAATAGGAGTACACATTTGTCACCATATGTCTTTTTAACTGTTTTTTCTAATGTTGCGCCTCAATGTTTGGGTCTGATGACAAGCTAGAAAGGCAGTCTGTAGTATCAGAATCAAATTGATAACAATGGATGGGGATGCTGGGACAGTGGTGGGACGAATGTAAATGCTGATTCTAGAATCACTTTCTTCCTGGATAATTTCTCGGAGGTCAAATTATAATTTCCAAAGAATATATGTGATTTTAGTTTCAAGTAAAAACAGGTGCTATTTCAATTCTTTTACCAGCCACTTTTACCATTTCTCTCTATAACTTCTTACTAATTCTGTACTGAATTCGAGAGAGTCTCAATGCAGGGGGAAATTTTTGACCATAGCAGGTAAAATTGGTGGACAAGGAAATGATTCTGTATTCCTTTTAATTTCTACCTTTCTGAATCTCCAATTGGATTGGGACAGAATTTTATTTTATTTATAGGTGTTTCTGTAAAAAACAAAAAACAAAGAGGCTCTGTGTCCCCAAAATAGCTCGATAGTATTCAAATTGTACTGGTTGCTGTGACTCTAACTTTTATAGCCATACCTGTGATAATATTAACTACCATTTATTGAGATGTACCAGAAATTTAGAATGAATTACTTATGGTCCTCTCAGCAATCAGTGTGGTAGATATTATTTTCCTCACTTTTCAGATGAGCAAGCTAAAGGAAATTTCCCAAGGACATCCAGCTATAAATGTCAAAGGTAGCATTTAAATTAAGATGTATCTTCAATGTCCATATCCCTCTCTTGTAACAGCCTCTTCATCTCCTCACCTACAGTATAATACACCTTTACCTATCTTTACCGTGCTGATCCATTGTCTATTGAACTTTTTTTGGTATTTCTCCCTTGGTACCATGTCAGAAAGTGCCTTGGTTATGAGTAGTTAAATGATGAAATCCTAGGCCAAAGACCTTTTTATTTTCAGAGGATATTTAATATTCAACAGTTTTCTAAATAAAATTTATTTGTGCAGTAATTTTGAGTGAATTCAGACTTGTATCAATTTAGTATTGGATTGGAGATAGGAGAACAAAAATCATGTGTAAACACAAAGACTATTTATTTACTTTTGTATGTTATAGTTTCTTTTCCTTGACATAGATGAATCTAGTAAAAGAATTATGCCTTTGCTATTATGTAACCCACTGATCAGTTTGTGCCAGAAGACATATGTAGATTCAATTCAGTTGGGAGATTGCCTTCTATCCAGCTGAACCATCTGATGCATTTCCCCCCTACTATTATTGTGCCTGTAATGATTAGTTTCCTGGGATTTCTACAATTCAAAAGCTAATAGATAGCTAAATCAGAAAATATGATTTATAGAACCAAGGATGTCTATTCATGTACTGTTCAACATGGCAGTCACTTGCCATTGGAGGCTGTTTAAATTAAGTTTCAAATCAGTTAAAATAAAAAGAATTAAAAATTAATTCCTCTGTTATGCTAACCACATATCAAGTGCTTAAGAGACACATGTGGCTAGTGGTTACTGGATTGGACAGTGAAGTTAAAGAAAATTTTCATCATTGCAGAAATTTCTGTTGGACAGTTCTGAGGTATAAAAAAGACAGAAATAAAGTTAAGAATAATTAGTTCACAGAACATGCTGGTCAGTGTCACTTGAGTTATAGAATAAAATGGGTCATGCTGCGTTGCAGTTCCCTTGGTATTTATTTGCTTCCTAGATATCCACTGGGAAGAAGGAATTCAGTCATATAGCAAACACAGTGACTGACTCCCTGTAGCTGAGAAATATTTGCTCAATGTTGTGTGAATAAGAATCAAGAAAATAAGATGAATAGAGGGAATATTTGGGCAGTATAAATAAAATAGCTATTTTTTTCCAAACTGAATTATGTTAACATTTGAAATTGAACAGTTGATCAAAGAGTATTTCAATGTAGAAAAGATGCCAGTTGTCCAGATTCTAAGGTCTAAAGCCACCTGTCACTAGAAAAGGGGAAAAAAAGCCAGAGCTTAATAGCATTGTCAAGTTCAGTTGAGTGATTTGGAGAAAGTGACTGTCAAGTCATGAATGGAATGTTTTCCTGCTTCTAGTTGAATGAGACTCTGAAAAGGAAAATAACCTTTTTATTTTGAGAATTTTAATTTATTTCCTAATCTAGAGCTAAATCGGGAATAAGATTGGAGAAGTAATTAGAAAGTCATTTACAGAAGCTTTCTTCTTCTGGGTTATGAGAAAGCCATGATAAGGGAATCATTTGTCTTTGCAAAGTCATGTTTTAGATGGCAGAAAAATATGGTGCTGCTATGTATTTATCTTTATGAATATAATATGTAAATAAAGAGAATGAATGACACTTGTGGTTACAACAGCAGAATGTGTGTGTGTGTGTGTGTGTGTGTGTGTGTGGCACAATGAGTGAGCTCTGGGGACTGAAATCATGATTCCTTTTGGCATCGTAATGGAATTGAACTTGAGATTTCTTTGACATTCCTTTCGCCTGTGATTTACATATTTTGTGGTGGGCAAACTTTCACATGAGCACTTAGAAAAACAATAACTAAAAGCTTGAGTAATTAGCCTCACCATGTAAGTGATTTTCTGTTCTTTGAATCGTATTCTCAGTTATTCCATGGTTGCCACAGCACACTTTCCTCTGCGCCCAGAGCTGCATCTACTGACCCACATCTATGGGCATGCCCTCAAGTTGTTTTTCCACTGAGAGGGTTTTGTGCCTCCACTTGTACCCACTCACCTGCTCCTCATATTTTCTGGACAAGCATTTTTGAGTTAGCAACCTACAGCTAGAGTACAGCTTGAGAACACGTGACGTGATCCCAACATTGATTAGACTTGACTTCTATCTTTCTAAAAATTTTTATTTTTCAATTAAAATTTACATTCAATATTATTTTATATTAGTTTCAGGTGTATAGCACATTGGTTAAGCAATCATACAATTTACAAAATGCCCCTACCCTCAATATTTTCCATAGCCACCCAGCACCATACATAGTTTTTAAAATATTATTGACTATATTCCCCATGCTGTACTTTACGTCCTTGTGACTACTTTTGAGAGGCAGAATAAAAAAGGTGAAGAAATTAAGAAGTACAAATTGATAGTTGACTGATTTCATTAATTGGATGCTCTCAACAACTGAGACATGTAGGGAATTGGCAGGTAAAGTCATATCCTCAGGCTTTAGTGATGTAACCTTTACATATGAATGTGCCTTGGGAGAGTAACTTGAGATGAGAATATAGTGGTATTGTTTTGGTATGATCTCCAGCAATCTTGATGTTAGACATAAAGACCGGGAAGGCTTTGGCTTCAGGTTTTTTCAAATTCTATTCCCCAAAATACAGCACTACAGAAGAAAGAGAGATGAAACATTCAGAAAATTAACCAGCCAATTGCCCTTTAAAAAATAATTTATGAGGATTTTAGAGATGATGGCTAAGTAGGTAGAAGCTGAGTCCACATGCTCTTGCACCCAACTCAGACACTTGGCTGATCATCTGAAAAATAAACTGAACATTTAACAGCATCTTAGCTCATATGAAGTTGGAAGCTAAGGAGTACAGAAGATGCTTCATGATGGTAAGAAGATTTTATAGGTGGAAGGGGAAATACTTCATGTGTGGCTCCTGCAGCCCCAGAGAGCTTGGTCAGAGATTGCAGCTTTGAGGTTCCCTTCCCTCCCAGGGCAGGGAAACCCCAGACCCTGATCAGGAGTGACTTGGATACATGAAGTCTGGGAGATCCATGCTACACACACACACACACACACACACACACACACACACACACACACACACACACACACACACACACACACACACACACACACACACACACACACACACACACACACACACACACACACACACACACACACACACTGAACCCCACACCCATTGTTTCAGTGGCAAACACCAACCAAGAGAGTGCCAGAGAGAAAGGGACTCTATTTGCACCTGGGTCAGGTGGAGGAGGCTGGCCACAGCCAGCTCCAGCTGTGACTGTGAGACAGTTCTGGCTTTTTGGAGTGGTGGTGTGTGTACTAAAAGGCAGACAGTGACTCAGTGCAGCAGTGGGAGTGTCCAGAGAGACTTTTTCAAGGGGACGTGTGGTGTGCTGGGCAGGAATCCTGTGCGGAGCTGCTCTGCCAGCAAGGAGAACCGATTGAGGGCATAGTTTGCTCCTGCTCAGTGCAGCTGGGCAGAAAGACAAGAAGGTGCACAGGGAGATTTCTCAGCCCCAGCCCAGAGCAGCTGGCAGAGCAGAGGCCGCACAGAGCAGAGAGTTTGAGGCTGGGAACCAGAAGAGCAGGAGGTGAACACCTCAGGTTATTTACAGCCAGTCAGAGCCCCTTTCCCTGGTAGAGGTCAACTCTTCAGGGTGTGAAGGGTGATCCAGCTCCTGCAGGATCAAAAGCACCACTAACAGGGAATATCTGAAAAATATGCACATCAGGCTTAAGAACCCCCTGCAGAGTGCATTTCTACAAGAGAAAGACAGAAAGAGAATGTCTAAAGGGCCCATTTTGAATTTCTGTCAGGGAGACAAAACACACTGGTTCCTAGGGTCCTATTTTGCTGAGGCCAGCAAAGCAGGGAGATCAGAAATCAGTGCAGCAAGGGGGAATCAGTGCCCTTCCCAGCCTCAGCTCTCACACAGAGCTGCCCTCAATGCCAAGCAGGACAGAGCTGACCCTCTTACACAGATTGGTCCCTCCCTTGAAATGGACAGCTAAATCATTAGAAACTCTACATTATTGGAAATAAGTTGGCATAGACCAAGATGGGTGGTGCAGGGGCAGGGGGAACACACCCACAACTTTCCCAGAAGAATGAACAGTGACTCTCAGGGGAGACACAGGAGTTCCACTCTCATGATTGCAACAGATGCTCCTTCTAGAGGCAGGTGAAGGTAATACAGGTGGTGCTGCCAGAAGTTGGAAGACCGACCCACTCCGGAATCTTGAGCTGATAAAAAACCAGAGGCAGATCCAGAAAGAGAAGTCAGAAGGCGAACACCAAACTGCTGAGATGAATTTCACCTCGCTGTTCTTCAGCATTTGCAGTTTTCTTCTTTTCACATACCTTTTAATATTTCTTCTGCTTCAATTGTATTCTAACTAATTCACTACTCTTTGTCTTTTATTTTTTGTTCTTTTTATTTAGATTTTAAATTACTTTTTAATTTTATTTTTACTTCAAATCTCACATTGTACCCTTCTCTTACTCCATTTTGCCTTCTTCCTGCCCTTTCTTATTTTCTTTGTAAGTTTTATTTTCGCCCATGCTGTGCCTTGTTCCTAGTCCTTACTCTTACTATTTCTCTTCCTTCTATCCTCTCAAAATCATTCTTCCTACCTTAAGTCAGCTCACATTACTTTTCCCCCTCTTATAATATTCTTATTCCCTTTCACCTGTATAAATTGTGGCTTGTTTGGCATAAACAATACAGTTGTTGCTGTTCTTCTTCAATGGTGTTCTTATTTGTTCACTATTTTTAAAATTTCAAATCTCATAGACTACTCTCCCTCTGTCTTACTCCATTTTGCCTTGCTTATTTGAGTTAGAAAATTTTTTTCCCTTAGCATGGATTCTATTCCTTACTCATTATTTTTCCTCCCCCTATTCTCTCAAAATTATTTTCTTTTACTGTACACATCTCATATTCTCTTCTCTTTTGTATAATACTCTATTCTCTTTCTACCTTTATTAATCTTTGTTCAGCTGTCATTGTTATTGACCCTTTTGTAATTTTTCTGCAACTTTATTACCATTGGGTCACTACATTTTAAATTTTATTTCAAACCTCATAGTATATGCTTTACTTTCCATATTGCATTTTGCCATCACTCTTTCCTGTTTTTCTTATATTTCAAATTACATTTTTCCCTTTTTTTGCCCTTGATTCCTTTCCCTATGCTTATTATTCCTCCTCTCTCTTTCTACTCAAAATAATTTTTCTCTCCTTTAGTCATCTCATTTTCCCTTTGGCCTGTCTTATAATATTCTTAATCTTTCTCCACCTTTATTAATCTTTGTTCAGTTGCTGTTGATATTACTGATATGTTAGGTGGATATATTTGCTAGCATGGGTTTGGTTTTCTGAGTAGTATTGCTTTGTAAACCAGCACCTGTACAACAGTATGAAAGATGTGGTGGGGGTTGCAACACCCAGCTGGCCAGCTGGAATCTACCAATGAATGAACCATCAACAATCAAGGGCTAAGTACTGCAAGAGAACCTACATAAACAGAGTAAAGGGCAACCCAAAAGCATCCAGGTCAGGAGATCAGAGATTGCACCTCTGAGTCCCACAGACTCCTACAATAGAAGCTCACCACTTAAAGATAAGCAGGCAAAGCAGAGCAATCTGAGAAGCAGAAATAAACAAAAGGAGTCACCTAAAATGGGGACACAAAGAAAGAACCCCCAATCACAAAAGGGGGAATCCCCAGCAAAAGAGGTAAATGAAATTGAGGCAAGCAATCTATCAGACATAGAATTCAAAATAATGATTATAAGGATGATCAAGGAACTCAGTGAGTACTACAAGGAACTTAGTGTGAACTACAGCAGCATGAAAATGGACATATAAACTATGAATAAAAACCAGGAAGAAATGAAGAATACAATATCTGAAATAAAAAATACACTAGAAGGAATTAAAAACAGGCTACATAAAGTAGGTGAACAAATCAGTGAACTGGAAGACAAGGTAGTAAGAAATAGTGAAAGCAATAAAACGAAAGACTCAAAAAGAATGAAGATAGTTTAAAGGAGCTTCAGGACAACATGAAACATAACATTTGCATCATAGGAATATTAGAAGGAGAAAAAAAGGAGCAAGGGATAGAAAACCTGTTTGAAAAAATAATGACAGAAAACTACCCCAACTTGGTAAGGGAAATCATTAAACAAGTTCAGGAAGCACAGAGGGACTCAATCAAGATGAATCCAAAGAGGCTGACACCAAGACACGACATAATCAAAATGGCAAAATTTAAAGACAAAGAGAATCTGAAAGGCAGCAAGGGAGAAAGAGCTAGTAACATACAAGGGAGCTCCAATAAGACTATCCGGTGATTTCTCAAGAAAAACACTATAAGCCAGAAGGAATTGGCACAAAACTTTTCCAGGTAATGAAAAGTAAGGACCTACAACCAACTCTACTCTGTCCAGCAAAACTCTCATTTAAAATGGAAGATGAAATAAAGATCTTCCCAGACAAAAGAAGGCTCAAAGAGTATATCCCTCTCTACCAAGCCATCACTGGAAAATATACTAAAGGGATTGCTATAAAAAGGAAGAGAAAGTGAGAGAGACAGAGATGAGAGAGAAAGAGAGAGAAACAGGTATAGAAAAAGTGGCAATGAATAAATACCTATCAATAATACCCTTAAATGTAAATAAAATAAATACTCCAATCAAAAGACATAGGGTAGCTGAATTGATAAGAAAACATTACCTGTATATATGCTGTCTATAAAAGACCCACCTCAGAACAAAAGATCTACACAGGTTGAAAGTGAAGGGATGAAAAAAATATTTCAAGCAAATTGACATGAAAAGAAAGTTGGGATAGCAATACTTATATCAGACAAAATAGACTTAAAAACAGAAGCCGTAAAAAGGGACAAAGAAGATCACTACATAATACTTAAAGGAAGAGTCCAACAGGAGGATAGAACCTTTGTAAACATGTATGCACCCAACATAAAAGCACCTAAATGTATAAAGAAAATCTTGAAGGATTTCAAGAAAGATATTGACAGAAACAACAGTCATTGCAGGGGATTTTAACGTTCTACTGTCAAAAATGGATAGACCTTCCAAACAAAGAATCAACAAGAGTATCGTGGTACTGAATGACACTCTAGATCAAATGGACTTAATTGACATATACAAAATCATTTACTCCAGAGAAGCAAAATATAAATTCTTTCAAATGTACATAGAACATTTTCAAAAATAGAATACATACTAGGACTCAGAACAAGCCTCAACAAATTTAAGAAAATTGAAGTCATATCAAATATCTTCTCAGATCGCAATGATTTGAAACTAGAAACCAACCTCAAGGAAAAATACTCAAAAACATTCAAATTCATGGAGACTGAATAACACGTTATTAAACAATGAATGGGTCAACGAGATCAAGGAAGAAGTCAAAGTATCCGGAAAAAATTAAAATGAATATACAACAATCCAAAACCTATGGGACACAGCAAAAGCATACTGAAAGGGAAGTTCATAGCACTCACTACAGGCCTACCTAAACGAGATAGAAAAATATCAAATAAATAACCTAATTTTACATCTAACAGAACCAGAAGAACAACAACAATCAATGCCCAGAGTGAGCAGAAGGAAATAAGATCAGCGCAGAATTAAATGACATAGAGACTAAAATGACAAATCAAAGGGTCAGCAAATCCAGGAGCTGTTTCTTTGAAAAGATATATAAAATTGACCAAACTTTAACCAAACTCATCAAGAAAAAAGACAGAGGACCCAAATATATAAAAATCAGAAAGAAAAGAGAAGTTACAACTAATACCACAGAAATAGAAAGAATTGTAAGAAATTACTATGAACAATATATGCCAAGAAATTGGATAACCTGGGAAAAATGGACAAATTTTTAGAAACATACAATCTTTGAAAACTAAATCAAGAAAAAGCAGAAAACCTGAGTAGACCAATAACAACTAGGTACATTGAAGCAGTAATCAAAAACTTCTGGCACACAGAGGCTCTGGATTGGATTGCTTCACAGGTGAATTTTACCAAATATTTAAGGAAGAACTAACTCTTATCCTTCTCAAACTATTTTAAAAAATTAAGAAGAAGGGAGACTCCCAAACTCTTTTTATAAGGCCAGTATCATCCCAATTCCAAAACTAGGTAAAGACATAACAGAGAAAGAAAACTACAGGCCAATATCTCTAATGAACATAGATGCTAAAATCCTCAACAAAATACAGACAATCCAGATTCAGAAATATATTAAAAAGATCATAAACCATGATCAGGTGGGATTCATCCCAGGGATGCAAGGATGTTTTAATATTTGCAAATCAATAAACATAATACACCACATAAACACAATGAAAGAAAATCACGTGATAATATCAACAGATGCTGAAAAAGCATTTGATAAAATTCAGCACCTATTTATCATAAAAACACTCAGCAAAGTGGGAATAGAGGGAGCATACCTCAACATAATAAAAGCCATATATGAGAAATCTACAGCCAACATTATACTCAACGGGCAAAAACTAAAAGCTTTCCCCTTAGGATCTGGAATAAGACAAGGATGTCTGCATTTACCAGTCTTTTTTAAAAAAAAATAATTTAGTTATTTGCTTACTTATTTATTTATTTTTAGAGAGAAGGAAAAGGAGAAAGAGAAGGAGAGAAACATCACTGTGTGGTTGCCTCTCACTCGCGCCCCCAACTGGGGACCTGACATGCAACCTAGTCATGTGCCCTGACTGGGAATTGAACCAGCAACACTTGGCTCACAGGCCGATGCTTAATCCACTGAGCCACAGCAGCCAGGGCTCACAATTCTTATTCAACATAATACTGGAAAGTGTAGCCACAGCAATCAGACAAGACATCCAAATTGGAAAGGAGGAAGTAAAACTGTCATTGTTTGCAGATGACGTGAGAGTGTACATAGAAAACCCTACAGTCTCCACCAAAAATCTAGACCTAATAAGTGAATTTTGGAAAATAGTGGGGTACTAAGTCAATATTCAGAAATCAAAGGCATTTTTATACACCAACAATGAAATATCAGAAAGAGAAACTAGGAATAAAATCCTATTTACTACAACAACAAAAAGAAAAGTATCTAGGAATAAGTTTAACCAAGGAGGAAAAAGTCAACCTCTACTCAGAAAACTAGAGAACACTGAAGAAAGAAATTAAGGAAGAGACAAATAAATGGAAGCTTATCCCATGTTTGTGGACTGGAAGAATTAAAATCATTAAAATGTCCATACTACCCAAAATGATCTATAGATTCAATGCAATTCCTATTAAAATACCAATGGCATATTTCACAGATCTAGAACAAATACTTCAAAAATTTTTGTGAAATCAAAAGATTCCGAGTAGCCTCAGCAATCCTGAGAAAGAAGAACAAAGCAGGAGGAATCAGAATACCTGATATCAAAGTATACTACAAGCCCACTGTAATCAAAAAAGTCTGGTACTGGCATAAGAATGGACACATATATCAATGGAACAGAATAGAGAACCCAGAAATAAACCCATATCTCTATGGTCAATTAATATTTGAGAAAAAGGGAAGGAACATAAAATGGAGTGAAAAGAGCCTCTTCAACAAATGGTGTTGTGAGAACTGTACTGGTACATACAAACAAACAAAAAAATGAAACTAGATCACTAACTTCCACTATACACCACAGTAAACTCAAAATGGATAGAGACTTAAATATAAATCATGACACGTAAAAGTCCTCGAGGAAGACAATGAATTCTATGCAGCAGAAAGAAAGAAGGAACTCCTACCTTTTGCGACAGCATGGATGGAACTGGAGAGTATTATGCTTAGTGAAATAAGTCCATCAGTGAAAGACAAATACCATATAATTTCACCTATATAGAGATCTAATGAACAAAATAAGCTAACTAACAAAACAATCACATGCATGGAAACATGAAACAGACTGAAAGTTACTAGAGGGGATGGGGGTTATAATGGAAAAAAAGGGAAGGAACTAGACAAAGAACATGTATGAATTACATGGACATGGACAATACTGTGGGAATTAATGGAATGTGGGATGGTGTGGGCGGAGAAGGGCAAAGGGGAAAAAACTAATAGGATAACAATAAAAATGATTTAATAAAAATATAAAAAATAACTCGATTGTAGCATTTTACTTATTTAAGTATTTTACCTTTTTTTCTGAATACTTTATACTTTGTGGGCTTTTGGCAGAAGATAATTTTTTTTAGACTGTAGGAACACTTTAATGTCAAATTGATTAGAAGGAAGTAGTCGGCTACTCACATGATTGGATATGTTAAAAGAGTGGTAAAGGGTTTATCACAATTTTTGTTTGCTCTTTCTATACTTTCTTCCCTTTTCCTTTGTTACAAAAAAATAAGGTTTTTCCTTGCAACTTTGCTGCACCTGCCAGTTTTATATATATATATATATATAGACTCCAAACCAAATTCAGTTCTGTGGGAGTTAGGAATAATAAAGAACTGGAACACAGCTTGTCCTGCCATCCTACACATAGTAGAAAACATTCTGAGTTAGCATTGTTGGGAAATCACACATAATCAGAAGATATATTTTCCTTATGTTTTGATAGGAAACAAATATTAATCAGTGAGTTGGAAGGAATATGTCAAGCAGCTGAGCTATAAAAATATCTAAAGAATAACACTAGGATATTGAACCCAATTTAAGAAAGCTTTGGCTGCTTGCCTGACGAGGTATGTCAGAGATGGGAAGAGAACGGGTTCTCTCCTGAACTTCCTGGCAGCACAAAATGCTTTCTTTTCCTAGGGAGGCTGCATTATTAAGAGATCCAAGTGTGTCCTGAGAATGTTAGCTGAGATTGACTCTGGCAAGCAGCCCCAGAAAACTTAGCCAGAGAGCTCCTATTCAAGTGACAAAGTGTTTGTGACATGCTGGAATATGTTAAAGTTTGTTGTGGACATGGAGGTGTGGGGCCAGAGATTGTTTATAGCTCCACAGTCACACACAGATCGATGCCTTTCTAAAGCAGGTAATTTACTTCTCCCGACAGGTGTGAAGGAGTCCTTGCCACACTAAGAATGGCACTGATATCTCATTTTAAACCAGAGAGTCATTTCTGGACTCTAATTTAGTTTTCTAATTAGTTTCTCTAATATTAAAATCTATACATTTTGATAGCAAAAGGGTTCAGTGTGATGGGCAAAGAAGCCTGAGTGTAACAGGTCAATGACACCAGCTCTCTGGGACAAAACCATTTGGTGTCAGAAAGTGCAAGTCTCTAAACCTTAAGTCTTTTCCTACAGTTGACAATGCAAGCCACCATAAGCTCTTTAGGTGAAGCAAACCACTTCTTCGATTGCCAAAATGATTTTCCATGCAATGCCTTGATAAGTTTGGTGTTCTTCATAGGATGGTAAATTTATTTTGAAAAAACAAAACGAACAAAAAAAAAAAAAAAAAAAAAACCAACAAAAATGCATATTAAAAAAAACAAAAAACAAAAAAGATTTGTTCCTTTTGTGAAATGCTCCAGAGCTATGTGAATAGTTGAGAGATTTCCTTAGTACAGTTCTGAGCAATTTTCCGGTGTTTCAAACCCTTCTCCTTAGTCTTCACAGTTGTCTGCAGGCACAGATATGTTAAAATTCTGGTATCTTAGGGTCTGATTTCCCATTGCTTCCAGAACTAGGCACGCAAATGAACCACCCTCCCCTCCCCACCTCCTTGCCCTGAAGGAAGCTGCATGCTCCAACTCTGAAGCACATACATAATGTTTAGATTCCAGATAAACTGGATGCTGGGACGGTCCTTCACCCTGATGATCTTGCTACCCCATTATTCTCATCTGGGGATGATATGATGACCACTCCCCAAGGGGACATTTGGCAACATCCAGATATATTTTTGGTTATCAGAATTAGGGAGGTCATCTAATAGGCAGCAGCCAGCCAAGGATGTTGCTAAACATCCTGAAATGCCCAGGACAGCTCCCATCACAAAGAATTATCTGGCTCAAAATGTCCGTAGTGCTGAAGCTGAGAAACCTTTTGTTACACTGTATGAGGATGACAGATCATTGGGTCAATTCCTCTACCCAGGTGACTTATTCACATGGAAGCCAGCAGCACAAAGGCAGCAGGTGGCTGAAAAAGCACCACTACCAGGGAAATGAGCCCTTGAAAACACAGCTTTCCTGTGGAGACATTCTCTGTGAACCTTGTCTCATGGTGTAGAACATTTCAACCTGTGAGAGTGTGCTTAAGAAGATCTGTACTCTCTCCCCACAAACTATGGATAAATACAGGAGTGGCTACCCAGAACACCATTCTTCAAGAAACATTTACTATGTACTTTCTATTTTGTATTAGTGACAAATTACTGATTGCTTAATTTGCATCAGGCTCATGTTAAGTGCTTTACTTAATTTATTTCACTCTTAGAGATGGAATTGATGTCATTATGAGCTCCATTTGTGTAGATGAGGAAATTGAGGCTTAGAAGTAGGTCACATTGTTTGTAAATATTGAGCTAAGATATGAATTTGGGTCTAGTTTGACATTGAAACACAAGTTCTGAAGTAGACTGCTAAATTAGTGAGTACCTAACTAGGTATTATGGAGAACAATAGGCCAAACATATCTACTTGATACTATTTTGCCTTGCTTAAGTTATTAATATTTAGTAAAAACAACATTAAGAAAGGACTCGGGCTTTTATACGGTCATATGAACCAAGTGTCAGGAAAAGAGCTGCTGTGCAATTATTCTAGAACATAAACTCAGTGAAAACAAGTGATTGTTCCATCTAGTTTTCCTCTATCTTCAGAATAAAGAATAGTAATTGGTACACAGTAGATACTAGATGTACATTGTTGAATTAGTGACCAATACCACTATAATCAGACAAATATTTCTATGGCCTTTCCATGGTGATGTTGTCTATCAAGGCTATCTTGCTTCAAATGACAAGAATTCCTTTCAGAATAACTTAACTAATCACAAATTAAATTAAAGCAATAATTCTCTAGCAGCTTATGGAGTACAAGGAAATATTAAAGTGTAAGGCCAGGGAAAGAATTCAGGATAGTTTTAGGAGGTTCTTGGACTTTTACTTTTAGTCCTGGACTCAACTACCAACTCTGTTTGTGTCTCATTACAAAGATTTGAAGAGATTTCCATTGGCTTCTGTTGAGTCAATAAGTTGTCTCCCTTGGGTCAGGTGATAACTTCATCCAATAAATTGTGGCCAGAGATGAGGCAGGGTCATGCAGTGCAAACTTAAGCAACTACTATTTGTGGGAGAGCAATATACAGAGGAGAAATGTGGGGTCAGATGTGTGGAATGCTGATGTTGGTGCCTTGAGAATGTGTCTAGTGCTCCCTCAACCTGAAATTAATACCTTCTGATTTAGCATACCCATGATACAGTAGCTATTGTTAGCTTTCATTAGCTCTTGTCATTGTTTGTACATTCGGAACTTAGTTTAGGGAGAACATTGTCCAAAGAAAACACATTACTAAAGTGATTAGATAGTTATACTTGGTAATTGGAAAACACCTACTGTTGGCAGGTGAAAGTTGGTTTTAATGGATGTGCAGATTTTCTGAATTAGATGGGAAAACTAGTGTTCATAGGCTTCTCTTTAAGCATCAAAGTACAGAATGGATCATGTACTGAACAAATTCTTATTTTTCATAAGCAAAAGCCCATATTTTAAGTAATTTGAAAATGAGATTTCTTAGTCACTGGTGAAGTATGTTGTTATTCATGTACTTATAATGCTGTTACTGAAGCTCTCCACAATATATAAAAGAGCTTGGGTGCTTTGAATTAAAGAGGGGTGGTCACCTGCAGAAGAAATAACAGAGCCTGAGAAGTATTGTAAAGTAGGGAATCATGTTTTCTTCTCCCTCATTCAAAGACTGGATTCTAAATCATCGTCTTGACTCATCAGGTAAGAAGGAGATTTTCATGCACTTTCTGCTTTACCAGTGGTGCAATTCCTGGCACCATTATGATGTGGTTGTCTGTGATGTGTAGAAACTGGGTGTCCAATAGGAACACAGAGCTGATGATCTCAGCCTGCAGTGACTAAATTGTAAAGCTGCTGAGGGAGAGGACCACATTGTTGGCTTAGTCAAAAAAGCTCTAGAGGACCTGACCTCAGTGGGACCAGATTCTAGCATGTAGAGCATACTTGTCATATGAACATTTTTCCTAATAATGAAGTATGTTATTTTCACAGCATTGAGAAAGTGCATCCATGTTCCCTCTCCTGACTTTTCCCTTCGGCTTCCTTGTCCTTCTTGCTATATATCACATTACAAGATGCTATTATTAGCCAGATAGCAACTTTTCAAGTGGAAAGACAATGGCTTGCTATAGCAGCTGAAGGTCCTCATGGAAATTTGTTTAGTATGGCATTCTTATACCTATATAAGGAGGGACTCAAAAAAACCCCTTGTAGTACCAGCTTCCCCTGCTAGGTGAATGTTCTAGGAACCCATCTGTATCAGTGTACCAGCTGGCATTTTTGTGAGGGGCTACATTCAACTTCAGTGAATTTTTTTTGAAGACTCAGTGCATTTGCCCATTTCATGATGCGTGATTTACGAGTGCACCTGCACGCACTGCTCTGAGTGTTCATCAGTTTTTGATCAAAAATGGCATGACCCCCATCCCCCATCCTCCCTATTCACCTGATCTCACCTCAAGTGATTTTTTTTGTTGTTTTCCCAGATGAAAAAATTCCTCAAAGGGGTCTTGCTGATGTGGAAGAGGTGAAATAAAAAAATGGCAGAAGCACTAAAAGGCATCAAAATCAACAAGTTCAAAAACTGTTTTGAGCAGTGGAAAAAATGTCTCAATTGGTGTATTACATAAAATGAAGAGTACTTCAAGGTGATTTAAGTTTAAACATGTAAGAATAAATACACAATATTTTATAAATAAATTATGGGGGTATTTTGAGTCTCTCTCATAGACCTAAATATTATCCTATTCCTTACATACCAGATTTTAAGGCCCTTATGTGTTTCTCTGACAACATTTCTCCACTCTACTCTTCATTCACCCACTTCAAGCACACAATTTTCATCAAACATCTCAAGTGTATTCCTAGCTGAAGATCTTTGGACTTGCTATTTCCTGGGCCTGAAAATCTCTTCCCCTATAGCAGTGGAGGACTTGGCTTGGGCCTTCATTCTACTCAGTTTTTAAATCATTTTTCTTCCTTTGACCTCAGTATATAAAATGGCAGCCCTGTCATATTTTATTGATTGTGTTGTTACAGTAGTTCCAATTTTTTCCCCTTTGATCACCTCTGCCCAGTACCCCTATTCCCTCAAGCAATCCCACCCCCCTTAGTTCATGTCCATGGGTCGTGCATATAAGTTCTTTGGCTTCACTCTTTCCTATATTATTCTTAACTTCCCCCTGTCTATTTTGTACCTACCAATTACGCTTCTTAATCCCTGCATCATTTCCCCATTTCTCTCCCTTCACCCTCCCAGCTGATAACCTTCCAAATGATCTCCATACCTGTGATTCTGTCACTATTCTTGTTCGCTTAGTTGGATTTTGTTTTTATTTTTTAAGATTCAGTTGTTGATAGTTGTGAGTTTGTTGTCATTTTCATGTTCATAGTTTTAATCTTCTTTTTCTTAAGTAAGTCCCTTTGACATTTCATATAACAATGGCTTGGTGATGATGAACTCCTTTAGCTTTATCTTCTCTGGAAAGCACTTCATCTGCCCTTCCATTCCAAATGATAGCCTTGCTGGATAGAGTTATCTTGGTTGTAGGTCCTTGCTTTTCATCACATTGAATACTTCTTGCCAGTCCCTTCTTGGCTGCAAAGTTTTTTTTGAGAAATCTGCTTATAGTCTTATAAGAACCCATTTGTAGGTAACTCTCTGCTTTGCTCTTGCTGCTCTTAAGATTTTCTCTTTATTTTGAACATTTGGCTTTTTAATTATGATGCGTCTTGGTGTGGTCCTCCCTGGGTCTAGCTTGTTTGGGACTCTCTTCATTTCCTGGACTTGTATGTCTATTTTCTTCACTAAATTTGGGAAGTTGTCCTTCATAATTTTTTCCACATAAGCTTTCCATTTCTGGCTCTTTCTCTTCTCCTTCTGGCATCCCCATGATTTGGATGGTGGTATGTTTAAAGTTGTCCAGAGGTTTCTATGCCTCTCCTCATTTTTTTCAATTCTTGTTTCCTCATTCTGTGCCGGTTGACTGTTTTTTCTTCCTTATGTTCCAAATCATTAATTTGTACCCTGGTATCCTTCACTTAACCATTGGTTTTGTGTGGATTTTCCTTCATTTCATTTAGCATAGCCTTCACTTCTTCCCTTATGCGTTTTCGATACTTAAGCATATCTGTCAAGCCTGTGAGCATCTTTATCACCAGTGTTTTAAACTCTGCATCTATTAGGCTGGCTATCTCCTCATCTGTTAGGCTGGCTATCTCCTCATGGCTTAGTTCTCCCACTGGAACCTTGATCCATTTCCTCTTTTGGGCCATACTTCTCTGTCTCCTCATCTTGACAGGCTCCTGTGTTTGTTTGCTTCTGTTACATCTATTATGTTGTAAGGGGTGGAGCCTCAGGTATTTTTCAGTACAGCGTGACCCATTTCACCATGTTGTGGCATTGTAAGTGGGAGAGGGGTCTGAGAGGGAACAATGCCACTTATTCAGCTCTCGCCCCTTCTCCAGGCACTTCTCCCATTTCCATATTGGACTGGTGCCTCTCTAGCTGTTGCCCTGGCCGTCGTTCTCAAAGTGGGTGGGTCTGTGGACATTCTAGGACTATGGGGACCCTTTAGACAGGAGGACTCTGCTGAGAGACTGGTAGTTTCTCCCTCTGCCCCAACCCCCACTGGTTTTCACAGTCAGAAGCAATAAGGCTATATTTTCCCCAGCTCTAGGGCCATGAGCTACATGGTCTGGTCTGGTGCTGGGAGTGGTCACCAGGTGTCCCTCCCTACTTTTTAAAATGTGTGACTGTGCTTCACACCTTTCTGCTGCTGCTGCCACCACTTCTTCTCTGCCCTGGCTCCACCCCTCTTACCTGTCTGGATCAGTATATCTTTGTTTGTTGGACTTCCATGCAGCTTGATTTTCTGGAACTTCTGGTTTTCTCTATTTTTGAGGTAGATGTATTCCTTCTTAGCTGTGGAGGGAGATGCAGTGTGTCTGTCTAGGCCTCCATCTTGGCTGGAAGTCTCAAGTCTTGTTTTATTATCAATTCAGCTACCCTACATCTTTTGGTTGAAGCATTTAAGCAATTTACATTTAAGGTAATTATTGATAAATACATATTTAGTGCCATTTGATTGTTAGACTGTTTTTCTATGTTTTGTTGTTCCGTTCTCTTTTTCTTCTTTTTCTTAGAGAAATCCATTTAGCATTTGCTGCAGTACTGGTTTAGTTTTAACAAACTTTTTTAGTTTTTTTTTTTTTTTATTGTCTGGGAAGCTCCTTATTTTTTCTTCAATTTTAAATAATAGCCTTGCTGGGTTAGTTAGTCTTGGTTGTAGTTTCCTGCTTTTTATCACTTTGAATATTCATGCCACTCCCTTCTGGCCTAACATGTTTCTGTTGAGAAATCATAGGACAGTCTAATTGCTGCTCTCTTTTAGGTAACTACTTGCTTTTCCCTTGTGGATTTTAGCATTCTCTACTTGTCTTTAAGCCTTGTAATTTTAATCATGATATTTGTCTTAGTGTAGGCCTGTTTGGGTCCAATCTGTTTGGGACCCCCTGGGCTTCCTGAACTTGTGTGTCTTTTTCCTTAACCAGATTAGGGAAGTTTTTGGTCATTATTTCTTCAAATATGTTCTTGATCCCTTGCTCACTCTCTTTTCCTTCTGGTATTACCCCAATGTGATGTTGTTATGCTTCATGTTGTCCAAAATATTTCTTAAGCTCTACTCATTTTTAAAAATTATTTTTCCTTTTTGCTGTTCTGCCTGCATAGTATTTTCACATTGTCTTCTAAATCATTAATTCTATCCTTAGCTTCACCTAATCTACTGTTTATTCCTTCCTGTGTATTATTTATTTTAGATATTACATTCTTTATTTCTGACTGGTCCCCTTTTATGGTTTCTATGACTTTTTTCATGCTGTTGAGTATTCTTGTAATCATTACTCTAAACTCTCTATCTGATAAATTGCTTATCTTCATTTCATCTAGTTCTTCTTGAGAATTCTCTTGTTATTTTATTTGTGGTCTGTTTCTTTGTCTTTCCATTTTGGCTGCTTCTTTGTATTTGTTTCTATGTGTTAGGTAACTCTTCAAAGACTCTGGTGTAGGTCTTTGTCAGACATTGCTTGTGACTGGTCCTGTTCAACTTGTTTGTAGCTGTCAACATTCCACAGCATGTGGCTTCCTCTGCTGGCCTGTTTCTGTGCAGAAAGAACACCAAGACCAGCTTTTTTTTTTTTAGCAATGGGCTCTAAAGAAGTTAGCTGAAATCTCATAGAGATCCCAGAGATTGCCTTAGTTGTTAAATTAATCAGTAATATAGCCTTAAGCTGTAAACAGCAGTTGGGCTTAAGTTCCACAGGGCAGGGCAGAGTAATTTCTGTGGGCAGGGCTATTGCTTTCCCTCAGGCTGATGCTATTCAGAGTGGAGTATTCTGCCTGAGAACGATGGCTTCTTCTGGGGAATGACTCAACACAAGGATTCTGATGGCTGTTCCTTCAGTTCTCTCTCCAGAGTCACCCACTCAAGACTCTCCTGAAGCCCCATAGTCCACTATGCCCCCCCTCTGCTGGAACCCAGGTTAAGTGGCTGCAAATGAAATTTGTGCATTGGTCACTTAAGAAGCTCTCTGAGTCTCCAGCTATCTCTCCCTGGAACACAGAAACCCTGCTGTTTTTCACAGATGGATGTTATCTGGGTTTCTTTCTGGCTTTGGTGCTGTAGGCTGGGGAGCCTGGCTTTAGTTTATAACCCACACTTCTCAGGGAACCCCCAGCTGCTGAACTTCAACTGTCACTTATGGGAGCCCAGCCAGCCCTCTTGCTCCTCTTCTGCCCTCCTACCCATCTTGTTGTGGTGAAGTGGTTTCTTTTATCTGTTCATGGTTATAAGGCTTCTCTGCACTTACTGTTCAGTGGTTATACAGGATGAGTTCTCTACAATTTAGTTGTAATTCCAGATTGGTCCTGGGAGGTGGTTAGTGTAGCTTCCACTTACTCCTCTGCTATCTTTAATCTCCTCGCTTTTATTTGTATATGTCAATATTAAAAAAAAATTGAACAATGGCATGATAATTTCTATAGAGCTTTAACTTTGCATCAATATTTATCTCTGTACTATCTTAGGTTGCTGAAATCTTAACTAGAGACCAACTGAACCCACTGCTGTTGTCCAGATAGAGTTAATTAATATGAAGGGAGGCCACCATAAATTAATTTGCATGAGGGGCTGAGGCAATACATATAGCAAAATTGCTCTATTAATGAAGTAGCTCATAATTATCACTAATGTTTGACTTTCTATTTAGCTATCCAGTGGCTAAGTTTGAGTCCAACAAGAGGTATTTCTGAGTCCTTGTCAGATCTGCTCATTCAGAATAAGGAGTTGGACTCTGATTTTATTTCTTGATACCCCTGGCCCTGAATGAAAAGAATATCATTTTGGTTTATATTCCAGCAATCTTCTGAAGAAATAAAAACTAGGTAACATAATGATAAAAATAAGGGTAGGTAGTTCAAAATTTAGAGTCACAGATACATTTGTTACAGATTGTTAAGTGACAATATTATTTTAGTAATAGCAGTTACTCAATATGACTCTAAATATGTGTCATTAAAAAAGTAGAAAACAAATAGTAGTTTCCATTTCTTTCTCTTTTTTGCTTTTTTTACTTCCCTTACCCTTCTTCTTTTCTTATTTCCCTTCAGGCTTTTCATTTATCTGCCAGTGACCTCTTTCTTGCTTTAGAGTCAGGAAGAGTGGGATTTCTCATATCAGCTCCTGAGAACATCTTGTCCTTTCTTTTTTAATAAAGGATAGAGAAGGTGACTTGCTTCCTCATACCTAATTTAAAATGTTGGTTTTCAAAGAAATTCTGAAGCAGCAATTTCTATTTCTTACACTGAGTTTCAAGAGTTGGTTGCATACCTATTTTTGTTAGTTTGTAAAGGGAGGTAAGTCTCTGAACAGATGGTAATTAGAGATTCTGTAGTCTTTTAAAAAGAAAAATTCTCTCATTTTTGCTAGAGGAGTTAGTAGCCAATTTTAAAACTTAAAATGAGCCTCATATTTCTGTTCCTTTGGGGCTTATTTTGCACCTTCTGATGACTGATATGTGCAGTCTTAAAGTCAGTTCCATGTTTTTCTCAGTTTTAGTGTTTCTTTCTCAAACAGCTGTCAGTGGTGCAGTGTGTGGGCTTATCTGTGGGTAGAAGAGCTCTCTGGGTGGGCACTGTCTGTGCCCTCAAATGCAGATGGCACTCGGGGGATGGAGCAGGCACTTTCTTTTCCTCTGTCCTCCCACTCTACACTCTAATAAAAATTCATCCTTGGTGTCTACAGCATCACGAGGAGATTGATTATCCTACGGGTTCCAGTCTCTCTGTTTACAAAGAAAATAAGAGTTTATAGGGAAGTGATGCAAATGGATAATTTAGTGTCATAAACCATGCAGGAAATGGGCTGATAGTATAGACAAACCTAGAGTGAATCAAAGCTTGAAAAATAGTTGATTAATAAAGACGAAACTGCCTACAAGTCCTTTCCAAGAGTAATTTACAACCCTGGGTGAATTTATTTGATAGTTGTGATCAAATGAATTATAAGCTTTGGAGCATTACATACTTCTGAAGCCAAAATTATATGAGTTAAATTAACTCTATATGTACACTTACTTCCCTTCAAGTACCGAAAACATTGACTGTGTCATTTTAGAATAAGTATGTAGTGTGAATAGCTATTCTTAAGTAATAAGTATTCTTAGAAAATGTCAAAATCTATTAGGAGAGACAAATTTGCTCCCCATCCATATAACTTCTCTATCAACATCAATAGAGAAGATGGAGGCATAGACAGACATGCTGCATCTCCCTCCACAACTAAGAAGGAATACAACTACCTCAAAACTAGAAACAACAAGAAGTTCCAGAAAATCAAATTGCATGGAAGCTCAGCAAACAAAGATATAAAGAAGAAATACTCATCCAGACAGGTAGGAGGGGCGGAGCTGGGGTGGAGAGGACACGGTGTGGTAGTGGCAGCAGCAGCAGTAGTGGCAGTGGCAGGCCATCAGAAAGGGCAGTCACACATTTTAAAAAGTCAGGAGGGACCCCTGAGGAGTGTTCCCAGCTCTACACCAGACCTCACAGCTCACTGTTCCAGCACTGGGGAAAATCAAGCCTCATTGCTTCTGACTGTGCAGACCAGTGGGAGTTGGGGTGGAGGCAGAAACTGCTGGTCTCAGCAGAGTCTGCTTGTTTAAAGGGCCCCCATGGTCCTAGAACATCCACAGACCCATCCACTCTGGAACGATGGCCAGGGCAGCGGCTAGAGGGGGTCCAGTCCAGTGTGGAAGTGGGAGAGGTGCCTGAAAAAGGGGCGAGTGCTGGGCAGGCAACATTTTCTCTCTCAAACCCCTCCTCCACTTACAGCACCACAACATAGTGAAACAGGTTGTCCTATACTGAAAAGTCCCTAAGGCTCTGCCCCTTACAACATAACAGGTTTGATAGCTCTACCTGGGACATGGAGGCAAACAAACACTGGAGCTTGTCAGAATGAGGAGACAGAGAAGTATAACCTAAAAGGGAGAATGAATCAAGGTTCCAGTGGGAGAACTAAGCGATGAGAAGATAGCCAACCTAACAGATGAGGAGACAGACAACCTAACAGATGCAGAATTCAAAACATCAGTGATAAAGATGCTCACAGGTTTGACAGATATGTTTCAGTATGGCAAATGCCTAAAAGAAGAAGTGAAGGCTATGCTAAGTGAAATGAAGGAAAATCCACACAAAACCAATGGTGAAAGGAAGGAAACTGGGATTCAAATCAATGATTTGGAACATAAGGAAGAAAAAAACAGTCACCCAGTGCAGAATGAGGAAGCAAGAATTGACAAAAATGAGGAAAACTCCCCAAATTTTGTGCAGGAGATGGACATACAAGTCTGGGAAGAACGGAGGGTCCTGGGTGAGCTGGACCCTGAGGGGACCACACCAGGACACATCATGATTGAGATGCCAAAGGTGAAAGATAAAGATAGCGTTCTGGGGGCAGCAAGTGAGAAGCGGAGAGTTGCCTACAGGGGGGTGCCTATAGGACTATCAGCTGATTTCTCAGAGGACACTGCAGGCAGGAAGGGACTGGCAAGCAGTATTCAATGTGATGTAAAGCAACCTACAACCAAGATTACTCTATCCAGCAAGGCTATCATTTGGAATGGAAGGGCAGATGAAGTGCTTCCCAGACAAGGTGAAGCTAAAGGAGTTCATCATCACCTAGCCATTATTATATGAAATGTCAAAGGGACTTACTTAAGAAAAAGAAGATCAAAACTATGAACACCGAAATGACAACCAACTCACAACTATCAACAACTGAATCTTAAAAAATAAAAACAAAGTCCAATTAAGCAAACCAAAATAGGAACAGAATCTTAGGTATGGGGATCATTTGTAAGGTTATCAGCTGGGAGGGGGAGAGGGGAGAAATGGGGAAATGGTGCAGGGACTAAGAAGCATAATCGGTTGGTACAAAATAGACAGGGGGATGTTAAGAATAATATAGGAAAAGGTGAAGCCAAAGAACTTATATGTACAACCCATGGACATGAACTAAGGCGGGGATGGGGTTGCTGGAGGGAAGGGGTGTACTGGGCAGAGTGGAGCAAAGGGGAAAAAATTAGAACTACTGTAACAACATAATCAAAAAATATACTTAAAAAGAAACATCAATAGAACATATTTTACTTTGAGCTAGGGAGAGAGATGTGGAGTAATGAATATAGTGGCAAGGCCAAAGAAAGGGAGGTTTTATTTGAAATGACTATGGGAAGGCATCAGATTAGAAAAAGAAATCAGACTTTGGAAATGGTATATGCCTATTCTCTCCATGGGTTAATATTCATTTTTAATTTTCAGCTATTGTGTTGTCTCCCAGAAAGATAAGCCAGAACTACATTGATTTATGTGTTTGTCAGGATCACTTCAAGTCCTCCAGTAGTGGACAACATGATGAAATTAGAAGTGCAAGAGACTTATTTATTGGAGGGAGCACCTGGAAGAGATAAAGGGGAGGCAAAGAGAGGTTTCAGACTCTACTGCATGTCTGATAGCTGTGGAAAAGAGGGTGAAGAAAGAGCCAAAGAGTGCAGTGCCACTTCTAGAATGTTTTGGTGAGGCTGATGGGCTGCTCAAAATCAAAATTGTCCTTTGGAGGAGTTGCAAATTGGGCATAAATGGCCTCTCTCTAGTTCCCCCACTGTATGCACTTGTTGGCAGGGGAACAGCCAAGGAAGGGTGTGAGTGCTGAAGTAGATCCAAAAAGATGGGGAACCTGAAGCCCTCAGCTCTCGGGGCCCTTTGCAGCAGATTCTGTCTTGAAGTGTACCTCTGTGGGTACCATACTATTATTATATGTTTGACTTATTGAAAGCATAGAAAATTTATGTCCTTTCTCATGCATTTCTACTTGTCTTAGCCTTTAAGAGTTTTAGTAAATAGTTCATTAAACCTCATCCATTTATTGCTTTGTAATTGGCTTCTCTACCCAATCACTGTGCTCATTTGTGCTGTTCCCATGAGATATGTGACTTAAAATCCTTTTGAGAGTCATGTCTGATCTCTGTCCAATAGGTGAGGCTGTACAAAAATATATGTGCTATTTCTAATATATTTTTGCTAATGTTTTTCTTAAACCTTTTCCTCAAGCTGTGTCACAGACTGTTTAACAAGTAAGTTCAGCCTTGTCTCTAAGATCAAGGACGCTTGTTTGGAAGTGCATCTCTGCCTCTAACTTCTTTGAGAAAATGCCCTGGTGGGAAAAGGAGGAGATTTTGGCTCTATGCGAGGAAAAGATCAACGGCTCTTTTGTTCACAAGGCTGTTTCTCCTTCTGAAGATGGTGATAGCAACATTCCAATTCTAACACAATTCCATCAAGAGGAAGCACTTGAGACCTCAGACTCAGTTCTAAACCCCAGTGCGTCTGAATGGGATACTCAGTCTGCAGACGCCTAGAGCACTTCATCACCCTCTAAAAGTGGCGAAGAGTAAGAGTAAGGCAAATGTAAAGTGCCCTCGTGTGACTCCTAGGTTTTGCTAAAATTCTTTCTCAGAGAACTCACTAGGACAGAATAACTTCACTCTTAGAGGCAGCTTTTGACATTGCAATAACACTTTTCTAGATAAAAACAAAAGATGTATAATATGAGTAATTTGAAGAAGAAAATTAAAATTGACTTTGGGACAGCATTTTTGAACTAGTCTGCCACCCCAACATGGTTCCTTTAGGATTTAGTCTCGTGTTCACTTAACCAGGCCTCCCATCCTTTGGGTTAAAAAAATTACTGTGAACTGTAAGATGATTAGTGTCTTTATAATTAGTTTTGCAAAGAGTACGGCTCATAAAAATGACCTCTGAGACTCGATTCCAAAAAGCATCTGGTAATTCTTTTCAGGGAAACAGAATCAGAAAATTAGTTGCTGCTACTATTAGTTTTTATCCACATCATTTCTAAATTAGGCTACTGCCAAGTCTACTAGAGGAGAACTGTACCTATCTGTTCTCTTCACTGCATGAGTGAGAGTGCTTGTCAAAGATTTGTGTCAGGTTAGTGCCCAGGGCAAATGTTTACTGTTGTAACAATTCTGTCAAAAGCGAGTTTGGGCCTGACAGCACATTCACTATAAAATCGCTGGTGGACATCTGCTCAATCCTGGGCTGTGAGACTCCGCTAAGTTGATTCAGACACTAGGCTGATAGGAAGAAACCTGATACAGAGTTATTTCCATTAGGGTCAGCACTTGAGAGTCCCTATTCTCATTATGACCTCAGGCAGCCACTTAATATGCTTCTTGGTTGCCCATTTGGCCTTAAAAATACACTGTTTCTCTTAGAAAATAGGGAAGCTTCTGCAGTGGAAAAGTTTGAGTATTTCTGGCACTCCGTTATTGAATAACAGCAGCATTACCATTGAGTTTAATTGTTCAGTAGTTTTAGGTGAACCTGACTTTTTTATTTGAAATTGTAGTCCCTAATGGAGTTTATGAGATAATAATGCTGGAGAAATTAAGTTGTTTCTTTACAACAGCACAAATAAAAGTTGGTCTTCATTTTAGTTTCTTACCAAATTTTTAAATTGAGGCCATATTTTGCTGTATTTGGTTTGTTATTCTCCTTTTGTTGCTTTGGTGGAATAGTACATATTTAAAAACTAGTATTTTAGAACTCTGCAAACCACATAAATGTTTTTGCTAAAAAAGTTATTTCTGTTAGTTGCCTTCTTTACTTACAAGTTGACTATAATATTATGCATCTTGAAGTTTATGCCCCATATAAATTGCTTTAATTATCTTGGGTTTATGTAACTTTTTGTTTGTATAGGCTAAATGTGTGCATGGAATTTTTAAAAAAGATTCAAGAAGCTTGTTGAATGTCACAATAAATAAACACAACTACTTAAATGAACATATTTATTCCTACTGTTTTTACTTAAATATAGATCACCAAGATCATTGTCTTTTCATTATGATACTTCAATTTGGTAAATTAAGTGGGAAGAATAGAACTGTATTCTTATCAAAGACATCCCAGATGGTAAGTATAATTCTCAGATTTCCAGTTTACCAACATAAGAATTTTTCCTTTCCTTTCTTCTGGCTTGCAGAAACAAACATGGCCTAGATGCCATGATAAATGTGTGAGATTTATGCTATATTCTTGCAGGAATATTTGTCATGACCATGTCTAATTTAAGGCCTAGAAATACTTTCAGTTGCTTCTATTAGTTGATAAATTTAATGACAGTATCAGAAATTTGAGGAATTTTGAAATAACTTAGGAGCTACTATGTAATGAAAAGCCCAGTAAAAAATAAAAATTCTAGCATAATACCTGTAACACACATTTGTTTGCCAAGTATTATGCAGTCAAATTTCAGTCTGTCAAATAAAATATAGCAAAACTTTAAGAAAATTCAAAAATCTAATCATTGTTTACCTTAAATCCATTACTGTTGTCTGAGCAACTGATAAGACAGTTGCAACATAGTTTTAAGCCCCTCTGGACATATTCATTTTAGTAAGTATCTCTACGTCTTTTCTGTTTTAATACTTTCATTTTACCTGTCTAAATCACTCACAATAAATTGAATATGAACAGAACTAAAGAAAAGTCACACTGTTTTCTTTATTTATATACATTTCAGGGTGGTGATAGTGTTGTCAAGGTAAAAATCAAGATCTCAAATCCTTGCATTACTATATAGTTACCTAACTCTTGGTTTGTCAAAGACACAATATAACTTATTTTGGCAAATACTTTAGAGTAGCGGTCCCCAACCTTTTTGGCACCAGGGACTGGTTTCATGGAAGACAACTTTTCCATGGACTAAAGGTGGGGTGGGGAGGGAAGGTTTCTGGATGATTCCAGCGCATTACACTCAAGCTCACCTCTTCCTCTGCAGCCGGTACCAGTTCATTTTTCCACAGCTGGAGACTCCTGTTTTAGAGTGTTCAGAAAGTGGTCTGGTTGCTATGAGGGACATTTTATTATTGAGTAGATAAGTGAGTAAAGTGTCGGGGAAAAGAGAATAAGAAAGAAGATACTTAACTTCTTAGAGTAATCCCACTCAGCCATGTGCTTTCTGTTCATATGTATGCTTATATGTACTAATTAGGTTTTTTTCAAATTAACCATTTTATTTCAAGATCATTGTAAATTCACATGTGGTTGTAAGACATAATGCAGAGGGGTCACATATATCATGTACTCAGTTTTGCCCAATGATCCTTTCAAATATTGCCTACTATACATGCCAAAGTTTCTTCTTTTATTGTTTACTTTCTGTTTGGGAAACCATTGGAATTTAAAAAATTTTTTAGGTTAAGTGTGTTGGCAAAATTTCTCTAAATTTTCCTTCATCTGATAATGCCTGATTGCCCCTTAATCTCTGCAGATATTTTTTCTGTGTACAGGATTCTTGGTTGCCAGTTCCTTTATTTCAGCACTTGAAAACATTCTGTCAATTCCTTCTGATCTCCATGTTTCTAATGAAAAATCCTCTATTATTTGAATGGTTTTTCCTCTGTATGTAAAGCATCTTTTATCTCTAGCTCCTTCAAGATTTTTTTTGAGGTGGGGGGAGGGTCTGTTTTAATCAGAAGTTTATGGTTGGGGTCTTATTTATATGCTTACTATATGCAAAACTTTGGGTTGACAAGTGAAAAACACCATATGATGTTATAGATGTATAATGAGCTTCTTGAGCAAATGATACGACTAAATGCTTTATAATTGTCATTAGTAGTAATTTGTTTCATATTTCCTAGGGATGCTGTAACAAAGTATCAAAAACTGGGGGCTTAAAACAATAGAAGTGTATTATCTCATAGTTCTGGAAGACCAGAAGTCTGCAAACAAGATGTTGCTAGGGCCATGGTACCTCTCAAACCTGTAGGGAAGAATCCTTCCTTGTCTATTCCTGTCTTTGTAGTTTTTTCAGTAATCCTGGCCTTCTTTGGCTTGTAGCTGCAACACTTCAATAACATTCTTCCCTCATGTGCCTGTGTCTTCACAGGGCATTCTCTTCCTCCTGTGTTCCTCTTTCTCTTTTTCCTATGAGGACATCAATCATATTAGAGTAAGAGTCCACCTTGGTCCAGTATGACCTAATCTTCCCTTGATTAGTGCAAAGATCCTTTTCAAATAAGGTCACATTCACAGACACTCTGGGTCAGGATTTTATATTTTGGGGGAACACATTCAATCCAAAATTGATATATTTTAATTTCTCCAGTCTACGGTGTTGATTATAAGCACAGAAACAACCTTGGTTACCTGAGCAAATGGGAATTTGTTGTGAAGATATTGGGGAGTAGAATAATAAATGGGAGACTGAAGGACTAAGCTAAGAGAATGGACAGAAATCAGGAATCTTTTAGGTGATGAGCAGGCAGAATCATAGCCAAGGTTATGTTGCAGGAAGAATCTGACCTCTATTCTGCCCCTGCAGGATTAATCTGACTTCAGCTTTTGATTCAACATCCCAGGGATGAGTGTCTAATTGACTGAATTTACGAACCTAAATGTGGATTGAATGTGTACTAAGTGTGGATTGAAGGAGAATCTGTCACCCTCTGCTTACAAAGTAGGGAAGCTGCAGCGGAAATAAATAAGTTGGAACTGACTATAGTATTAAAACTATAGTCAATTGGGAATTTTTCAAAAGGATGATGGCAGTGCCAAAAGGAAAAGGGAAGGGGATTCAGATACTGGATAACCAAATATGACAAATGATTGCTGCAGAAAAGTAAAGACTACGGCACCAAACAAAAATGATCAATTTCTCAATGATTAGAAAGATCATCAAGTTCCCAAATAAGCAAGATGGTGTATTGCCTTCTAAGCTACCCATTGGCTCCCAGTACTGAAAGGAGTACCAATAACAAACACTTAACAATTTGGAAATCTATAAAGCCATGATATACCAACCATCTAAGATGGCTGTGAGAATAAGAGGTAATGTAGCGAAAGTTCCTTGAATAGTGCCTGGCAAGAAGAAGACAACCTATAAGTGACAGTTATTAGTTATTTCAAAGCTGATGGTCATTCCACTTGTACACAGAGAATTTTGAATTTATATAGGTCTTTGAAAAAATAATTGAAATGTCTTTGTTCTTCCCCGAAACAAAAGAGAAAATTTGGTTTTAAAATATTAGGTATAGGCATTATAATTAGTGACCTCAATAATAAGTGACTACTAGAGAATGTTTTATTTTGAATTAGAATGAGTACTTTGTGCTCACCAGAAAATCTAGGTGGTTCAGAGCATCAGTATGTTGTTAAAACTTGTCATATTCAACTGTTATTTGAATTGTCTAGGCCATTTTAATCTGTTGGTACAAATGATGTCACATTAGAATACTTTATGAGTTTTCATTTTCCCAAGAGGACTCTTCAGTGTCTTTGTAGTCATTTTGTAGAGTCCTTGTCATGTTATGTCACACGTGCTTCTGCTATGTCTGCTGCTAGTGACTTTGTGAAAATACTGTTCTTCCTAAGATGACTGCCGTCAACCAGTCACCTACTGAGTTCTCAGCCAAAACGGCATGGGAATAAGGAAGACACCTTCTCCCCAATTCTATGTAACAGTTAGTCACGTGGACTCAGAAAGTTCTCTATATTTATTTAAAGCTTTCCCATGATTTTCATACATAGAAGACCTTCAACTGTGATGGACAAAACAAGTCACACAGGAAGTCAGATGCCACTCCCTTTTCTTCTGTCCTCTTAACATGGAAGGACGCCCTGTTAAAATCTTCCCCTTCCAAATGAGTAGCCAAAAGGATCAGATTTTTCTTAAAAATGCTAAGCAGATTACTACAATAGCATATGTCCTCAATATAAGGATGTCTTATGTGTCTATATCATGTTGTTTGTATATAAACAGAGAAAAAAAAGGATGAATACATTTTTGTGAAAATTGAGATTCATGCTTTTGAAATTACTTTCACAGAAGGTATACTATGGGGGAATTCTTATTTCATCATTGATCCTAAAAACTGATGCCAAAATATGCCACTGAAATAAATTCTAACTCCTTGTTTTAAAATTATATATGGCCTCTCAGCAGTCAATACTGAAACAAGAAGTAAGGCCACAGATATCTGTGCTTATTCTGGTAAAACATCCAAGCATCAGAGTTTGAGCTTACCTCGAAGCTATTTTGTATGCAGGTAGCAGGCTCTTTCAGGAACAGTTCTTATCATTATACTCCAAAAGTTTTAGTTCTTAGGTATCCTTGTTCCAAATTGCTTTTTCTTCCCATATTACTTTTTAAATGCAGAAACGATGAAACAATAACATTGAAGAATTTGAAAACTAAAAATTTCCATAGTTTTGACACCTCTGGTAATTATTTTGTTTTTTCCAACTCATGCTTTCTACATAAAATATCCTCTATAATGTTGTGTTCTATTTAACATGCTTGATTGTGAGCTCTGTTCTGCATAGGCCTCATAATAGTCAGGTTGAGTTAAAACCCTCTGAGAAGTCTTTACTGAAACCCTAACTGAGTAGTCTCCCATTCTCTCACTGCCTGTCCTTTCCCAATTTTTATCTTTTACCAGCATTTATCATTGTCTGTCCTTATAGTTTATACTGATTTCTTCAGTGGCTAGTTCCAACAAAAGTATAGTTTAATGTAGGAAGGCATAGAGAAATGTTTAGCATATAGTAAGGACTTAAAAAAGTTGTTTAATAAATGTATTAATAAATGTCCCAAACCTGTTGTTTAAATGGATTCCATTCTTTTGCTATTATACTTAATGCACTAATAAACATCTTATTGCATGAAGGTTTTACTTCTTTCAAATTTTCCTTATGATAACACTGATAAAGAAAATGTATAAAAAGAAAATGTGTAGTTTTGTTTACTCTTTATTCAATCATTCACTCACTGATTTACCAAATATTTAAGTGTCTATGCCAGCCATTGTGTTATGTCTAGTGACAAAGTTGCGAAAAAAGTGGATGAAGTTTTTGACTTTATGGAGGTTTTATTTTAGTTAGGGATATAGGCAATAAATAAACAATTATATATCTGATAGTGATAGAACTATGGAGAAACTTGGAAAAGATATTCTGTTTAGGCAGGGATGCTGAGGAAAGCCTTTCTGAGAAGGCAAGTTTTAAGGGGATTCTTAAATGAATTAAGGGGTTAAGCCATGTGAATAGATGAAGTAGAGAAAAAAACAAGTACAAAAATCATGCTGCTGTATTTTCTGTATATTGCTGTATCATGCTCCAGTGGAGTCATTCCTCATTAATTTTATTGGTTAATCTTTTTTTGGGGGGATAATTTAATACTAAGTATAATTTCTATCTTTAATTGGTGTATTTGATCACAAATAAAGATAAACCTTTGTTCCCTGTATTTGTTCACTACTTGCATTTCTTCTTAAATGAACTCTTTGCTGCCGTCCTTTGTCGCCATTGGCATTTTGATGCTTTTTTTTTTACAAATTTAAATGTGATCTTTATATATTAGAGATGCAAATACTTCTCTGTGTCATTATGATTTTATGATTTTGCTATTTTTTGTTATATAGCTGTCCTCTCTAGTTTTGTATGCATTTTAATGGAATAAACTGATTTAAGAAGCATCTGTGGTAGACTGATTGCCTTAAGAGACCTGATTTTCACTCTCCATGTATCCACATTGTTTGCCATATAACTTTCTTGTCTTCTGCTTTGACTATGGGTCTGCCATGTGACCTACTTTGGGCAGTGGCATGCAGTAAGTGTGGCAACAACAGAGGCTTGAAACAACAGGAAAAGAACTTACATAGTTGCTGTCCCTTCCTTGCTCTCTGCATTTGCTGTGGGTCTGTGACAGGCTGCACCTAGTGTGGAAGCAACCTGTGAAGCCCCAGTCCAGGCCATCCTAGGGTAGCATAGCCAGCTGATCCCAGATATGCGAACAACCAGTCGGGACCAGCAAAGCCACTTACATAACCCATAGATCACAACAGTCATAGGCAGGAGCTCAGTCAAGAGCAGCTGAGCACCCACATACTTGTGGGTTAATTAAAGCCTCATAGCATCTAACAAGGAGGTTTCACGGTTGTTTTCTATGTAGCATCTTTGTGGAATAGGTCACTGGTAGAGTGCCCGTCTTTAAGCTACCAGCTGGTTGTGTTTTTTTGCCATGTTGGTTTAGGACTCACCCTGATGATCACATTTTAACTCAAATACCTATGTAAAGACTATATCCAAATACATTCTGAGATACTGGGGATTAGGACTTCAATATGAATATTTTTTGGGAGGGGCACATTTTAGACTATAACACGAATCTTTTCATTTTCAGGAAATGTCCAGATCATTCTCACCTTGCAGGCCTTTGCACTGGGTCTATTTTCTATTTTCAGTGCTATTCTTGCTTCTATTGTCATGGCTGAGCCTCTTCAGTTGTTTTGTTGGTAGCTCAAAAATGTCTTTACTTAAAGAGATTTTTCCTGAGCAACTTAACCCAAGAAACTACTAAGTCACTTTCTGTTTCATCACTTTATATTATTTTTCTCTTTGTATAGCATTTAACATTTTCTGATATTTTTTGTTTGTTTGCTTATTCTCTGTTTTCCTCAAACCTTACTAAAATGTAAGCAATGAGAGAGTAGAGACCTTGACTATCTTGTTCAATGTTTTATGTTAGCACCTAAACCAGTGCCTGGGTTTGCACAAAAGTAGACATAAATAAATGAATAGGTAAATAAAAGTAAATAAATAAATAAGAGAGTGGAAAGGAAGGAAGGGAAAGAAGGAAACAAAGAGGGAAGAAAAGAAGAGATGATTCAAAATTAGGTCTATCTGACTCTCAGATATTGGTAAGAAATTGTGCTTCATATTAAATAGAATTTAAAATTTCATTTTGATTACCATGAGTGTTTTAAAAGTTATATGGTGAAGTTTCAGTTTTCTGGAATTTTTGGTTGTTTTCTGGCTATCATTGTTAGCAATGTTGGATCTCATGATGAGTTGTTATAACTCTGAAAAAAACTCTAAACTGGCAAATGTAACGAAACTTGCTAAGTTCAAAAAAGTCATTAAAACAGTGTATTATTTACACCACTCATTTATGGCTTTTATTTCTTTGCTTCCAATGCCAAATGTGCATTGATAGTAAGGGGGAACTACTGTAAAACATCCTCTTTGTTTAAAACTCATTTATGATTTCCATTGTTTTCTGGTAAAATACCAGAATCTTTAATGTTTGCCTGTATGGCCTGTTCTTAGAGTCTGTGTTTTCTTTTGCTCTCTGTGTTCAGCTTACTGGTCATGATTTAGTTTCTCAGATGCTCTTTGTGTCTTTCTGCCACAGAGTCTTTGTACTTGCTATTCTCTGTGGTTTTTAAACTATTTTTTTTAAAAAATAAATTTTCTGCCATATTGAAGAATATTTTTCCTGTTTCCGTTTCAGAGGCTGAAATGAGCAAAATCTTCATGGACATTTGCTTTTCTGGTGGAAGAACTGGCTTATTCTTTAGGAATGCATCATGCTTGCTTCTCTTATCTTTTTCAGGTAGATGAGGAAGTAGCCAGTTTTGACAGTGATAGATGGGGAGGGATATTTTGTTAAAACCAGAAAGATCCATTTTGACCAAAATCTAATTGGAAGCTCTATAAACATCCCAGTCAAAATAAGCTCTAGAGAGCTGCTGTGCAACATTGTACCTATAAAGCAATAGTAATGTGTTGTACACTTCATAATGTTAAGACGGTAGACCTTATATTAAATGTTCTTACCAAAATAAAATAAAATAAAGTAAAATAAAAACATCTTAGGATTTGTGTCACAGTATATGAAAGCCAAGATAAGGAGACATATGTTGATCATAATATAAGGTTCTTCTGCCCTTCATTGTCACTGTTAATGACAGGTCATTTGCTGGGAATCCCTAAGTCTGCTGCTGTAGAAGAATTGGGAGGTACTGGACATGACTTGCCATGTCTGAGTTATAGAACACTTCATTTTACAACATTATGACAAATGTCAATGTCTGGGAAGGAGCTTAAGGCTTCTTAGTGTGACTGCGAATGCTTTACTGAGTGCTGGGCATGAATGTTAAAACAGCATCAGTTTACATTACCCTGAATCCCTTGTCTTTGCTCAAATGAAGAAAAGAGACAGTGCTAGGAGAAAATTGTAGCACCTTTATCATAGCTGATACAATGTATTCACTCCCACCTTGAGAAATGGGAGACCATCCATCAGAAATTCTTGGTTGATTTGCTAATGCTAAGTTTTCTCTCTGAGGGTCACCTGTTGCTACAAAGGGCAAAAAGACAATCTGAGCAAAACTATCCCACTGGTTTGCATGAACTCAGAAATGGCTTCAGCATCTGATACGTTTCAATGCACAGCATCTCTGAATGATCTTACACTGCTTTTGAGTGGAACCAAGCTTGATGTTCATTTGAAGGCATACATATTATAACAGGAATTAGTGTTTTACTCTGAGAGAAGTTTACTAGTTTATTGGTTCAAAGATAGTGATCTTTATTTTGACTAAGGTTGACTTTTATTATTTCAAAATTTAGAACTTAATCTTTTGCTTTATGCTAAATAACTGAGTGCAAATCACTCCCCTCACCCCATCACACCACTATCATGGGAAACATCATTAATTGATCTTGACACAGCTTTCCACTGAACCCAGGTTTTAGGCTCCATCTCAACATATCCCTGCATGCATCCTTCAGTCAGTTTTTCTTTTCCCATGAAGTGAAAAATGAGGCCAACTTACATATACATAAAATGTAAGCCAGTATTTTTTAAGCTGTAGAGATTTATTTATTGCAGGATTACTTAGCTTTCAATACTTGGACATTTAATTTGTTATTCTAAAAGGGACTGAAATAGTATCCCTGAGCTCACTGGATCACAGAACCCTTTTTTAATGCAGTTCCTATGAGTCTTTGTAACGCAACCTGGGAAACAAAGCTATAGTACTTTATAGTTGATGGATTTTTCCACTTGAGGCTTCTGATGTTTGTGGTGATCCAGATGATCATTTTCTGTAATTATTGTTTTTGTTTTTTTTAAAATAATTATGTGGATGTAAATTATATGCTATAAGGCTGTGCTTAAGAGCCAGGTAACAAGTCAGCCTCATGTATGACATCATTCACATTTCAAAGAGGATTATTTTTTGCAAACTATCTTCATTCATAATTTACTCCCAGTCAGATGTTCCAAGCACTTACATTTTCATAACATGACCATATATCCCAGCTATGCCAGAGGTTGCCTTGGTTCATACCTGCTTTTCCATTGTGCTTAATGACAATACTTCCTTTCACCATCAAAGGCATCCTCTTTGAATAATAATTAAAGGATCTCTTTATATCTAATTCTCAAACTATACTGATGTTGGAATTATTAACCCCATTTATCAATGATCAAACAGGTAGGACATAGCTGAGCCAATATTCAAACTAGGTCAGTCTACCCTCAAAGCTTGTGCTCTGGAATGCAGTACTGTCCTGCTCATTTAATACACGATGTCAATGAGTACCCATAAAATTATGTAAGGAGCATTATCACCTGCATTTTGAAGATGGGAATATTGAGGAACTTATGCATGTAATGTATAAATCTGAGATTTGTTGTATTGAGAATCTTGCCTTTTGCTGTCATTTGGGTGGTACTATGCCTTGTCTTTAAAGATCATCCCCACAAAATAAGGTAGCTGACAGGTGTGTATGGCTGGTTTAGCTACACAGAGGGCTGCAATAGGGCCTCAGACCAGTCTTGTGCTAATCTGCTGGGACCCACTAGATCAGGCTCAGGATGCAGATCTCTCTCCTTAATGTCTATCCATTTAGAAAAGCAATATGCAGTAAAATTTAGGTGAGTCCAGGTTAATAAACTCAGACCCCCTGAGCATTATAGAAAACAAGAAGGAGCTCAGATTAGTACACTAGGATATAATAGAAACATAAGTTACAAGATCATTCTCATTAGAACAATACTGAGAACAGTCTTATTTTCTAAAAATTGGAGTCTCCATTGGTAGAATAATTTAATGCTTGCTTTATCAAAATGCATTAGAGTCAACCATTGTTTTGAGTATTTAATGATCCATTCAAACTTAAGCCACATGTATTCTAAAATAAAGACATCCATTTATGGTCTCATAAAGGTTTCCAGTTGCAGAAAATTCTGTATAAAGTTAACTGTTTTTATTTTTATTTTTTATTTTTTTTTTCAGATTTAATGTGTTTTATTGATTAAAATATTACATTTGTGCCAATTTCCCTTCCCTCTGCTCCCCTCCACCCGGTGGCCCCCCTCCCTCCAGTTGTCCCCCCCTTTTAGATTATGTCCATTAGTTGTGCATACAGTTCCTCCCAATCTCTCTCCGTCTATTCCATTCCCTCCTACCATGATCCCCAATTCCTATATCATCTCCCTCCCTCTCCCCACTCCCCCTCCCTGTTGACCTCCCCTCACTATGCTTCCCTTACCCACAGTTCCTTTTCCACTCTCGTTGCCTGTTTCGTTTGCCTTTGTTTCATCTCCCTAGCTTCTGTTTTTTAAACCAGTCCCTTTAACATCTCATATAACAGTGGTTTGGATCTAATGAACTCTTTCAGTTTTATTTTGTCCTGGAAACACTTTCTCTGTCCTTCTATTCTGAATGACAATTTCGCTGGATAGAGTATTCGTGGTTGTAGGTTTTGGATTTTCATTACTTTGAATATTTCTTGCCAGTCCCTTCTTGTCTGTAGTGTTTCCCTTGAGAAGTCAGCTGATAGTCTAATTGGGACCCCTTTGTACATAATTCTTTTCTTCTCTCTTGCTGCTTTTAAGATTCTCTCTTTATCCTTAATTTTTGACATTTTGATTATAATGTGTCTTGGAGTGGTTCTCCCTGGGTCCAGTCTCTTGGGAACTCTCCTTGCTTCCTGGACCTGCAAGTCTATTCCCTTCCCCAAGTCTGGGAAGTTCTCCTTTATTATATTTTCACTCAATTTTTCAAGTTCTAGTTCATCTTCCTCATTCTCTGGCAAACCAATGATTCTTATGTTGGGCCTTTTATAGCTGTCCCAGAGGTTTCTGATCCTCTCATTGTTGCTTGCCATTTCCTCTCGCTGCATTGGTTGACTTCTTTTTCCTTCTCCATATTCCAGTTTGTTGAAATGAACTCTGGATTCCTCACCATCTGTCTCGTATGTTGTTTTGTTCCTTTCGTTATGAAAGTTTTTCGCTTCTTTCATATCTTTTTCTTGCTCTTTTGTGAATTCTGTAAGCCACCTGATAACAATGGCCCAGAACTGAGCCTCTGACAGGTTTCTTATCTGTTCATCTGTCAGGTTCTCTATCTGCTGCCTGGTGAGCTGTGCCACCGGGATCTCTATATTTGTCTGCCACATTTTGACAGATGCGTTTTGTTTTCCTGGGCCGGCTGTCGGGGGCAGTGCCTGTGCACGCGTCACAAATTAGCGCCCGGCGCCTGCTTGTCCGCGACCTATTTCGCAGCCCTGTGGTGCTTTCTTTGGGGGCGGGGGTCCAAGATGGATTCACACAGTTATTCAGCTAGGAGACCGGGATCCGTCCTCCCGCCCCCCTGGGCCTCACTGTTCAAGGCGATGCTGCGGCTGCTCCCCAGCGCCCGGAGTCGTGCAGGCCAGGGGCTTGAATGGAGTCCCGCACGCCAGGGGCTTGATTGCCTCCGGGATTTTTCGCCGCCCCGCCCGCCGCTCCGCAAACAGCTTTGCCTTCTTTAACTCTTACCTGCCCAAATGGCACCGCTGGTTTATAACTTCATATGTTGGGCTTCCGTGTAGTTTTATTTTCTGGAATTTCTAGTTATCCTTTGTTTTGAAGTAGTTGTATTCCTCTATAGTTGTAGAGGAAGACCTAGCGTGTCCGTCTAAGCCTCCATCTTGGCCGGAAGTCTAACTGTTTTTATTTTAACAAATTTAACATTTTACTGTATACTCTATATCAGGCATTTTGGACTGGAAAATTTATTGTCCTGTGTATTAAGGGATGTTTATTAGCATCCCTTGTCTCTACATACTAGATACTAGGACTACCTCTTCTGTAGTCATGACCATTAAAAATGTTCTCCAGGTATTGGCAAATGTCTAGGGCAAAGAGAACAAAATTGCCTCATTTGAAAACCACTGGTCTAGATGCTGCCTCCTTGTTATCCTAGAAATTGACTAGCGTAAAAGAAGAAAATTAATATTCAACATGAAACTCCTTCAATAACATTTAGTACCTGTTCATATGCATATTTTTCTAGAAGTCAGAGTCATGGTAAATTTAAGAATCCGAGGAAGGGGCTGGCCCTTGGCTAAAGTTAGGAGGAACAGATTTGAAACAAATCAGATTTGAGGAAGGGATGAAGAAAAAGATAAGTTATATTAGCTATAGGCTGTTCAGTCTTCTGGTATCAGCACAGAATCCTCAAAAGGTCTATCATGGAGGTCTTTTCTTTCTGGAAGCAACTAAAGTTCTTTAAGAAATGTCCCAAACCTCTAAGAAAATTCCCATATGTCTAGTCTAAGTCCTGGTCCCTCTGCTCTGTCCTCTGATCTTTCATCACTAAGGCAAAGCTTATTCGATGGACAGTATTCTATATATTAGGGATAAATCTGAGAGATTAAAAATATTGCTTCTTTATTTATTGTTTTTTTCTATTACAGTTGTCCCACTTTTCCCCCATTGCTCCCCCCACCCCCACCCCTTCTCTCACAGCCCATCCCCATCCCATTACCCCACTGTCCATGTCCATGGGTCATTCATACTAGTTCTTTGACTAGATCCTTCTCCTTCTTAATCCCCTTCTCCCTTCCCCCCTCCCCCTTGGTAAATGTCAGTCTGTTCCTTGTTTACATGCCTCTGGTTCTATTTTGTTCATTTCTTTGTGTTGTTCATTAGGGTCCTGTGTTAGGTGATATCATATGGTATTTGTCTTTCACTGCCTGGCTTGTTTTACTAAGCACAATACTCTCTAGTTCCATCCATGCTGTCGCAAATGGTAGGAGTTCCTTCTTTCTTTCTGCTGCATAGTATTCCATTGTGTAAATGTACCACAGTCTTTTGATCCACTCATCTACAGATGGGCTCTTAGGCTGTTTCCAGCACTTGGCTATTGTAAATAGTGCTGCTATGAGAGGGAAATTTTTTTCAAATTTAAGCTGAAAGAATGGATACTAGTTCTAGTAAGAGAGAAGATAGAATTTAAGACTATAGTAAGAAGAGGAGATCGGATGTTAAGGTGGGGTAATACAAGGGAGGAGCAACATATGATATTTGGAATAAACTATAATATAACAGCTAGTGACTTAAAATGCATAAACTGGAGGACTAAGTAACTCATGAAAATACCATGGCAGAATATGTCCCAGTAATATCTTGTTTTTTATCACTTTCTTCTCTTTCTGGATCCGCCCCTGGTCAAAGTTCCATGAGTTTCATATTTTCTTTTCTAGCTGTCTGTCTGTGAGGAGATCTAGCTGGATTCTGGGGCTGCTATTCTCTTACTTGTGGGCCTGCGCAGCTCTCTGCTGTGAGCCGCACTGAACTGGGTTTCCTCCACTGGTCCTATGGTACCCTCTAGCGCTCTTCATTTTTGTTTTGCAACACTACTTTGCCAGTGAGATTGTGTGTATGCCCATAGTCCTTGCCCAGTCTTCGGTCTTGTTTTTGCTCCTCTTCCAAAAAAGTCTCTGTGTGGCTTCCAAACTGCAGTGTTGTTCTGTGTTTTTGTTCGACAGAGCCTTGGCGCATGCGCCCATGGGCGCAGGGTTGCCAGCCCAGGGTGTCCTTCCTAAGTCTCAATACACATAGTTTGTCTCAGTCAGGGCTGGTCTCTATTTTCCTGCACTTCCAACTGTTTCACCAAACCTTCTCGCTGACTCCCTCCTAGACTTCGCCGGTCAGGGCACAGTTCCCAAGCAGATCCCAGCTAATGAACCAGGCAGCAGCTGACCCTATGTGGTGCAGCAGAGGCACTTGGCTGGGAAGCCTGGTGACTCCTCTTGCAGAGTGCGGGCCATGGTTTCCGCCCTCTCCCATGCTGCTCCCAAGCTCCTGTTTGCTCTGTCTGAAAGCTGTTCTCACTCACTCTCCACTCCACGTTTGTACTCCAAGTCTTTCCTCAGTGGGAGCAAGCAGACAACACTGCTACTTATTCTGCCACCATCTTTCCCCCTCCAACTATTCTTCTTTATGGAGCATTTTCATTTGGGATCATTTCAAAATTGGGGTTACCCTTCCCCTGCCTTTGCATTTCTCTACTTTTCATCTCTTCCAAGCAACAGGCATGATATGGACTTCTCCTGATTCTCCACCTCCAACCTTGTCTAACCAATGTTCTCGCTCTGGCAAAGTCTCTTCAGCCAGGACAGGATGAGCCACGGTAAAGGAAGCACAGGGATTTTTAGGTTTCTTTTTCCATATTTGTTTGTGATGACAAAGGAGTAAGATTTTCAGGGCCAGAGTGTCTATGGAAAGAGACAATTAAATGGGCTTTTTGCCATGGTTTTATTCTAAGTTAGCCCAGTACATAAGGGTAGTATTTTAAATATCCTAACTGTAGATTTCCATCTATGTTTAAGATTTGATTACCACTCAGGCCTTATCTTCTGCTTCCACCTTTGAGTCTCAGGTAAAAAATGATCTAATTGCATTATAATCAGGAAATTTAACGTCTTACCTGTCACTGGATTTCACCTTTTTAATAAGACTAAAGCTAGTGGCACCATTGTGTGCATCAATCACAGGCTAATATGGAAGTTTTGACTTTAGAGATGATACATACAGTTACATTTTACAGATGGAGAAAATTATAGAAAAGCAGTTTTCCCATTGCTTCCCTTAACTATTTGGGTGTGAGAGTCCACAGAAATGGGGACTCAGTGTGTGGAACAGCATGCCATTTCTTGAAAGCTTGGATGTGAAACTATAGACTGAACTTCCAAATATAATAATCAAAAGCAGCTTCTACAGGGATTAAAATATTATTTTTTAAAACGAATTTACTTAAGAATCTTAACAGTCTTGAGAACCCTATAATCAATATTTTGCAGAATCACTTAAAAAAAATAAACACTTCTCTCATTGTTTAGAAACTAGAAAAACATCATTTGTGTTTATTCTACTTTATGGGCCCTATGCAGTGAAATTAATGTTAGGGTGGTCAGAGATGCAGGCTGTGAAGGACTTCACAAAGAGAAGAAAGTGAAGAGTGAAGATTTTTATTCATTCTCCAAGAGAAAGGAGGGGCTTGGTGTGGAGAGATACACCAGCTCTGAGGGGTGGGGGGTGGGGGCTTTCAGTTTTTATTAGGTGATTGGGGTGCTTGTAGAGCAGCTGTTTCAGTCGGTCTTGTATCTGCTGCAGCTTGTCCCAATGTTTTCTTTGGGTGCAGCATCTGATAGTACTAGTTTACTAGTTTCAGTCTGGCACATCCTGTTTCACAAGTTCCTGGAGCCTCTGCGCCTTCAGGGCACTTTCAGTAACTTTCTAGTCCTGAGGATAGAGGCTCGTAAAACAAGAGTCAGTCATGCTTTATGGAGTCCAGTGAGCTCTGGCAAAAAGGCCTGAAAAAGAGGCTTTTTCCTATTAATCAAATTCAGTTATTTTCAAATAATTTTGGTAGACTTCTCTCTCTGTAAACTGGTAAGCAGAAGAATTTAGTAGTTAATTCCCATGCATTGATTTTCCCCCCATGCACTGATTTTGAAAAGTCAAACATGGCTTTAAACTATTTGCAGCAATTATTCATGAAACTCATAGAATGGTAAAACTGTTTTCTATTCTAAGCTCGTAAAACGTGTCTAAGAAATAAGCTGATAAATTTGTAAGCCTTTTTATAAGGTATATAGGTTATAGAAATGTATGTTAGTATGAGATACAAAAAGTTAGAAAAATAATGTTCTCAGGTTACATGCAAATAAGCAGTAAATAAAGGAAGGTTTCTGCAAACATGATGTAACAATAATAGCTAGTTTTAAATAGGAGAAATTCAGAAAACTGACCAGTCAAAAGGCAAATATATACTGAACAAATTTGTGTTTTCATGTTTATTCTAAGGGCAGGAGGAATAATTCACTAAGGTTAGTGCCTAAAGCAGGCCCAATAACTTTGCAATAGAGCATTTAACATTTCTGCTCCTGTTTTCCTTCAATTTTCAAATGGAAAATAGTTGCTTCAGTGTAAAGTGCATTGTAAAATGCAAGAATTTTTATTTTCAAAGAATGCAATTACTCTATGACATTCAATTTTAGTCTTGATACACCCATCTGAAGCAGATACAATGTCAATAAATTGTGGCAATAATAAAATCTGAAATCCAGAGGCCTGCTTTTTATTTCACAATGTAGATTTTCCCTGAAGACAGCAGGCAATCCAAATGCAAGCTTGCTTCATGCAGAAAGCACAGTGTCTGCAGATTCGTGTTTCATTATAATAACCTGAAAATGAGATAACAGGAAATGCATTAGTGAATAATATATCATCATTTGAAATTGATTAGCTAACATAAAATCACCCCCATACATAAATCTTTCTAAGGAACAATCACCTTTGGCTTGAAAAATATACATTTATTCTTTCAGGAGAAGAAAATGAAATATTTATTCTGTTTGCTAGGCAAATGATTCCTTCAAGTCCCTAATAAGACTGCTTTAGATTTTTTAAAAATATGGTTGTTTTTCTTACCTTCCTTAGTGATCTTTTCTGCAATAGAAACCAAATTCCTTTTCAACTTGTAGTCGAGCAGGAAGCTAAGGAAAAAAAAAATCTCCATTTTTAAAGCTGAGCACAGAAACATGAGAAAGTCATAGTTGCCTTTCAGTCATGAATAAACAGCTTTGTAGAGGTAGCTGACATGACAATTCCCCCTTTGAAAAAGAACGAATCATTATAAAGCTCAAATTCATCAAAGTCCTTGACTTCAAGTTTTATTTCCATTTTGATGAATAATAGCCCAAGTGTTGGAAATTTTTATTCTTTTCTCTTATCCAAAATCTTACTCCAAAATAACAGGCCATGGTTGTACAGTCCTTCAGATCTTACAGATATGATATTTGTAAAATATTAAATGATAAAGATATTTTCATAAAATCCTGGGCCTAGGTGTTACCTCTTAATTCTGTGATAGCTGAATGAGTCTAACAACTCTCTCTATTATAGACTCATTAGGTCTATGGCCCATTGGTGGGCCACAGAATGATCCAGAAATGCAAATACTTCAATCAGTTTTAAGAATGAATGGCTTTTAACATTAGTAATGATTTACTTGAAACATTAGAGAGATTAAGGGTTATTAACATTTGGCACCCTAAAATTGGTTTATTATGAGAACTTAACAAGGGCCCTAATTCTGGATTTTTTGCAAGAAATTCAGCTGCCACGTGATGTGGAATAATGGTGCAAATTTTCTACATGTCATATATAAATAGTTGGAATAACAATTTTTATGAAGAAAAATTTGTGTTCAGGTAATTATCAGTGTTGTTTTGAACTGGTCTTTGTTTTCAATTGCTGTTGTCTTTGTTTAGTGTTATTTATAGCTTCTCATTAGCAATTTATTTTTAGGTCACTACAATGTGAAGTAACGCATAGTTACATGAACAATATTTGGGGGTTAAATTTTTTTCTATAACTAGACTTTAAGGACTATATACATTGTGGTTCAAAAAGATTCAGCATTTTCTTATTGTTAAAGATTATGCCTTCACACCGCCTCTAAGATCTGTTTGGTCTATACATGTGGAATTAAACCACACTTTGGCTTCAATGTCTTTTTCCTTTGATCAAGTTCCTTCTATTTTTTTCCAAATAGTTAATTTCTTTAAATTACTGCTCACGGATTTTGCACACAAATGCTTATGTAACCTATTTTATTTATATTTTAAGACTGTTTCAAAGCATAAACAGGATAGAAGGTTCTTATGTTCTTTCTCAACTAAATTCTTTTTTGGTTTTACAAAAATTAAGATAAATACAACCTACCTTATTGCCGAAAGGTATGCTATATGAAGTACTTTCATTGTGAATACTCTCGTTACCTAGAAGTACAAACTCTGTTACCATCTCTTTAGTCATTTACACATTTAATGACTCATTTATTTAGCACTTAAAAAACTATATATGCAAAGTGTAGGATATGGGTAAAGAGAAAAGTTACTGAAGAGATAAAAGGACATAATGAAAAGCCATCCTTGACAAGTATGCCATTAATTTCTCCTATCCATACAGATCAGCTTGAGTAGGATTCTGAGAAGTTGCTTCAGCTCAGAAACAATCTAACATGTTTGAATAAGAACCTCCACTTGATTATACCTTCTTTCTCTTTTTTTATCCATTTACCAGAATTGGCCAGTTGCAAAATATACTTTTTAAGAAAAAAATTTCCCTACTACTCCCCATTGGCTTATGCTTTTCCCGCAGTTTCCCATTTCCCAGCCAGCCACTCTGCTCACTTCCATTGCATCTGCATCCCCACAGTCAGGCTTGGGTTTAGGCCACAGTCAGTTGCTTCTAGTTTCTCCAACAGCTGCATGGCTGACCTCTACTTTCTCTTTGCCCTCCCAACATTCTGCACACATTTCTCTCCATCATACTAAAGTGAATCACTCTCTCAAGTGTTATTCCAATTTCATTTGCTCTATTAATAACTTCCATTCATTAAAGATCTGCTCTTATTTACATATCGGTACATTTTCCAAGCAATTCCCATGGTAGAATTCTAATCCACATTTACACATGAGGAAACTGAGGTCTAAGAGCTTAAGTGATTGGCCAAAGGTCACAACTAGTAAATTGTAAAGAACCAGATTAAACAGAGTTGAAGGTATAAGCTTCTTTTGCCATATAACATTGTCTCTAGCTTTGCTATTCTAGAACTATCTTACAATTTATTTTGATGGTCTAGTGGTTTTGCACATAAAGACAAAATATTTGTGAGATTCTACCCTGATCTACCTAATCATATTAGGTTGAGATTGGTTTACTATGTGCTTTGTTTTAGTCCTAAATCCTTCAATAAATACCAAGCACTTACCATTTGGATGGTGCACAATGGTGAGTTTGTCTGGAAGATAAAAAACAAAAGCACATTCTACTTATTTTTGTTCAGTATTTATTTTAAGCTTTCTTCTTTTTATTGTTGAACTGATTTTTAGGGTGAGCATAAAATTTCACAATCTGATTTAAAAAATAATAACCTCCATCCACACAGTATGAGAAATCATGTCTTTTATTACTTTTGTCTTTCTTCCTCCTGATGCTTGTTTCAAAATATTATGATTTTAGGTATGTTTGACAGTTAATAAAAGCTTGCTATTCTGTTATGATATTGTTTTAGCCTGGGCTACTCCATTTTTTGAAATTAACATTATTCATGAATAATTATAATTCAAATATTTTTAAGTATATGCTTTTGATAAATATATACAGATATTTAGGGTAGAGATCATTTCTCCTTCACAGAAAATCCTCTTATGCCCCCTTATATCAATCCTCACCCCAGCATTACTCCTGATAACCCTTGATCTCACTTTTATTTCTATTAGATTAGTTTTACCTAGAATACCAGATAAATGGAATCTTAGAGTGTGTACTTCTTATTGTCTAGTACCTTTCACTCAGCATAATATCTGTGAGAGTCTTTCAAGCTGTTATTTATAACAGTAAGTATTCCTATTTATTGCTGAGTAGTATGTGAGACAAGTTAGTAAAAAGCTAGAAATATTCCCTAACAAGTGGAATGGGGAAATAGAGACAAAATAGTTAAACAATTAGCAGCCAGCTACTAAATCACAAGATCTTATCTCCCCCAACCAAAGGCATCCCTTCTCCCCAGTCAGAGAGCAAGTAGTAGGGAAGATGGTTAACAGAGACTCAGTGCCATCAGTGTCAGCCAAAACCAAGAACGATCAAGTCATGGGAATAAGTATTAACAACAAAAAAACAATTAGAGCCAAATCCAAGATAGAGGTGAAGCTGACCAGAGAATGATCCCAAATCCCACTATACATTCATTTTGATACGTCAGCATATTGAAAGACACATCTGAGAAGTTGATAAATATTCTGATTAATACCTCCCCTAAAATTCTCACCTGCAAAAAAAGAGATAACCCTCAAGACAAAGGACCTAGTATACAGTCTTCCTTGAGCACACCCCTTCCCTCCTCTCTTGAGGTGTGTACTTTTGCGTTCTTTCCCCTAAGCTCTAAGGGTTCTGATTAGACTTGCAACCAAAGGAACAGCAGGCAGCAGCAGCTCATCCCAGGCTAACTCCCTGACTCTTTCTCCAAGGGCTGTCCTTTTGCCTCTGTAACTTAGAAACATTTCTGAGTTTAAGTACCCTAGCCTGGGCTCACTGCTGTTACAGTGACCTTTTCTCTTGAGCCAAGCAACCTAGCCTTGGCTCACTCCTTCTGTCTCTGTGACTTGCTTTCTGAGTCTAAGCAGCTCGCCTAGGCTCGATTCTTTTCCTCACATGTCTAAGCTGACGTAGCTCTGCCTAGGCTCAGTCCTGTTCCTATGATTTTGCTTCCTTTGTCTTATTGTACCAAGCTTTAATAAATGTACTCGCAAAATCAACTGGACTCTTGTCTTAAAATCTTGCCTGCAGGGAGCCAAGAACCCCCACATTCCAAACCACGCTGGAGCAAACCCACTTCAGCCTGGTCCCTTCCTGGTAGTAGTATGTGTCTATTGTATAAATATACTGCAATATAATTCCTTGTTCTCCTATAGACATTTAGATTACTATTTCCAGTTTCGCTATTATGAATGAAACTGCTATAAATGTTTGTGACTATGTCTTCACATGGACACAAACTTACATTTCTCTTGAAAAAATACCTAGGAGTAGATGAGCTAGGCAACATAGGAAGTGCCTATTTCATTTTTCTAGAGTCATCACAACATGTTATACTCCAATCAGCAATGTGTGTAAAACATGTCCAGTGTTTCCATATTCTAATCACAACATTGATAATATTAAAAAAATTTAACCATTACACTTGTCGTGTTTTGGTATCTCATTTTAGTTTAATTTGCTTTTTCCTGATGATTAAATATCTTGAGCATCTTTTCACATGTATATTGGACATTTCTTTTTGTAAACTAAGACTTGGGTGCTAGATACTCTTACTGATGCTGAGCTGTCATTGCTTCTAGGTCCTCTCAGCAGGCAGAGCTAAAAATAAATATATATACTTATAAACACAACTACATTTTCATATGTATCTGTTATATATATATTAGCAACCCAACCATGAGTTGTTACATCTTCACCTCCAATTCCAATCTAATACCACAAGATTCATTCTAGGCTTCCTTCTTTTCTTAGTTGTAACTCCTTTCTCTAACAATAGGAAAACAGGCTCCCATAGTACATTTATTTACTCAGTCTTATAATATACACAAAGCAGTTTTGAAATTGCTAAATCAAATCCCTGTAGGGAAATAAGCCTTACAAAATTAAGTATAAAATATCATTTTTATGTACCTTTCTTTCTTTTTAACTTTAGCCTTAGAATGTGCTGTTTTCTAAATTTATTTTTTTCTACCCCTTCAGTGTAAATGTTGTTTGTAACATCAATAAGGTTCTTTTATCTTTTGTTTATTTTCCATTTTGTCTTCTTCCCAGCCCCATCCCTGTTTGTTGAATATGTGAAATAGTTACAAAGTTTTAAAAGACAAACTATACAAAGAGGTATGCTCAGAGAAATGTAGTTTTTTTCTTCTTTTTGAGTCAATTTTGGTAATTTTTGTTTTTTAAATAATATGTTCTTTTTATTTAAGTTATTAAATGCATTGGCATTCTTGTAACTATGTCTTTGGGTGGACATATGCTTAATTATATTTTGTTAGTATCATTTTATTTTCTATAGTATCTGCTGTGATAGCCTCATTTTAATTCCAGATATAGATAAGTCTTGTTTTCTTTTTTTTGCATGATCATTTTTGCCATGGGCTTACAATTTTATTTATGTTTTAAAATAGTTAATATTTGGTTTGAAAAATTTTCTCCATTGTTCATATTTTTCATCAATTTTTATCTTATATTTATTATCTTTCTCTTACTCTTTTTTTACATTTAGTTTGCTTTTCATTTTCTAGTTTTCAAAGGTGAAAACTTAAATCATTGACCTTAAGCTTTCATCTTTTCTACTATAACATTTATAGCCATATATTTTTGACTAAGTTTTAGTTGCATTCTATAAGTTTTGATTTTTTTTTCATTATTATCTAGGTTGAAATATTTTATTGATGAAAAATATTATTTGACCTATGGGTTGTTTTGAAATGTATTTCATTCCTAAATATTTTGAGAGATTTTTCTAATTAATTAAATTATAAATATATTCCTGTTGTGGTAGAAGAATATAAGATTTAAAAGGACAGATATTTTAAAGAAAACACTCCGAACATTTATATCTTTTGACAGTCATTGAGATTCTTTTATGGTAGTCAATCAAATTTCTTATCTTGATTAATCTTCCATGTATCGTCGGCAGCTGTCCGTCTCGAGAGACGATGGTGCAGCTTCTTAAGAGTCTATCTGCACCGCTGAGAATGGCTGTGCAGTCCGACTCGGGAGTGACACGGTATCTGTCTCCTCCCGTGTTGAATTGACATCTTGCGATGACGCTGGAGTGTCCTCTCCAGTGAAGCTGAAGCTACAGAGCCTGGGCAGGGTGATATGGAGGGTCTGCTGTTGCCCATGCAGCAGACCCCCCCTCTCTTCGCAGCTGAAGGGTCCAAGGGAAAGACGGAGTCAATACAGCTTGGCTTCAGGTGCGCCGCAGGAGTTGCCGGTGTTGACTACAACGTCAAACCGCCTTAGGGACTCCGGCTCCGGATTTTCTGTCGGGGTTTACTCCCTTAGCCTTTCCCCTGAAGAGGTATGCCGCAAGGCAGCAGAGGTTTTTTGGAGTCAGAGTTTTCCTTCTCTGATGTGCCCTGACTGGAAGATCGAACCAGCGACACTTAGCTCGCAGGCCGATGCTCAATCCACTGAGCTAAACCAGCCAGGGGCAAATCTTCCATGTATACACCTTCAGCAAGCATGTCGTCTGAATTATTTTTGATTTCTTATTCTGTAAATGTCAACTAAATCAAGTTAGTTGGTTTAAATCAAGTGTGGTTTAGATCTTCTATGTTGTTATTTGTTTTTGTATGTTTGTCCATTGGATTACTAAGAAAAAGGTGAAAACACTTGAGTATTTTCAAATTTTGCTTCTTGAGTTTTGATTAAATTCGTAAGTACATGTATAGTGTAAAGGATACAAATATTTAAGATTTTTATATGTTCTTAGTGAACTTCCCTTTTATCATGTTGTAATATATTCTTTTATCTCTTGTAATACTGTTTGTATTGAAATTCATTTTGTCTTGTATTGATAGAGACATGTCAGCTTTCTTATTCTTACTATTGGGATGATAGATCTTTTATTATCCCTTAAGTCCAACCTCTCTGTGTCTTGTATTTAAGATACATGTCTTAATAAAAAACATAAAGTTGTTTATTACTTTTTTATCTGTTCTGAAAATATCTACCTTGTAAATGAATTATTTAATCCATTTACATTACATAATTATTGCTATGACTCAATTTAATACTATCATTTTCTTTTTATTTTTAAAACTAATCTAATTTGTTCATATTTCTCTTTTGTTACTCAACCTTACAATATACACAAAGCAGTTATGAAATTGTTAAACCAAATCCCTATAGGGAAATAAGCCTTACAAAATTAACTATAGAATATCATTTTATGTACCTGCTTTCATTTTAGTGAATAAAATAGCTTTTTAGTACTCCATTTTATTTTCTCTATTAGATTCCTATGTATGTAGGTATGTATCTACAATCTATTTATTTATGATTGCTTTATAACTAAAATATACATCCTTAATTATCAGAGTCTATTTAGAAAGAATAGTGTATCTCTTCATGCTTCATGTCTTAACACTTCACACTTCCTACTTCTTACCTTATTCTTTCTTCTTTATACCTGATTCTTCATATTCCATACTTTGAATTTCATTATATAAAAATTTTACAACCATATTATTCACTTATCTGCATCCTTTGACTTTACATAATTATCTTCATATCTTTTCTTTCTTTTATGTTATAACTTCTAACTTAAGTATAAATTTAGTCCCACTTGAGGGCCTTAGAAAATACTTGGGGTTTTCTATAGGCCAATGCTTAAAAAAGCTCAAAACCATGCCTAAACAAGTTCATGTCAATAATTGAACTCCATACCGAACCTACATTCATCTGAAGAATATTGCAGAATCCAGAATATACAACAGATTGTCTATAATGTACAGTACTCATTTTTTAAAGGAAGAGATACAAAGAAACAGGCAGATGTAATTCACAGAGAAGCAAAAGAAAACTATGAATGAAAACAACCTATATTATCCATTGTTGACTTTAGCACAGCTAAAGCAGCTCTGATAAACAATTAACTACATAAAAATATAGTTTTAAGGAGTGAATAAATAGGAACTCTCAATAAAATATTGAAACTATGTAAAAGAACCAAATGGAAATTGTATAAATTAAAATTACAATAAAATAAAACATTTATCAGATGAACTTATCAGCAAATTGAATATAACAAAAGAATTAATAAAGCTGAAGACAGATCAGTAGAAATTATCCAATATGATGAAAAGGAAGATAAAAATCTTTAAAAAGTACAGAATTTCAGAGACAGGTAGACCAATATAACACAGTCTAGCATGAATATAATTAGACTCCCAGAGGAGAAAAGAGTGAGTTTGGGACAAAACATTTTAAAAGAAATAATGGCCCAAACTGTCCAATTTTAATGTAAGCCACCTCCATACAGTTCCAAGAACTTCAAAATCTCCAAATAGTATAACTGTTAAGAGGACTCCATGTAGGCAACTGTAGTCAAACTCCTTCAAGCCAAGATTAAGAGATATTCTTGAAAGCAGCCAGAGATAAAAAAAAATCACATTTCATATAGAGGAAAAGGAGATGAATATTCACTGATTTCTTAACAGAAATAATGAAGGACTAAAGACAATGTAATACTATCACTGAAGTGCTAAAAATAAAAATTACAACTTAGAATTGTATATCCAGAGAAAATATCCTTTAAAAATTGTTGAAATAAAGGCATTTTCAGATAAATAAAAATCAGAGAATTCACAGACAGCAAAATTGTAATATAATAATCAATCTGTACATGCCATATTGGGTGAGGGGAGAGTGAAAACAGAACTCAGATTCCTACTAAGGAATGAAGAACACTGAAAATTATACAAAGCATGTAGATATAAAATATTAGGTTTTTTTTTTCCCTGTAAGATCCACATGGATCTTATTAGGGGCTTTGTTTTAGGCTTTGTTATGGCAGATCTAGAGTAGAGTCATGGTCCTTACTCCTCACATCAAGATGCCAGGTATTTTAACAAACTGTGAAGGAGACCTTTCTACTCTGGCTGGGCAGGAACTCAAATACCTCAGTACAGATTTTCCCTAACTCTACACAAATTCTAGTGTCTCTGTTCTTTGTTCAATGCCCTCGAAACTGCTATCTTGTGTCCTGAGTGGTCTTGCTCTGTACTTGTACGGTTCATCTCTCAGCCCCAGACCTGCGCAGTCCTTTAGTCCCTCTGAGGCTGCCTCCATGTAGCTACTGCTTCAGTGACCCACCACACGCACTCCAGAGATGTTAGCTGTCCTGGTCTCTGGTCTTTGTCTCCTCAGTACCACAGAATGGCCTGATTTTGCACAGACTGTAGTCAGGAAATCAGTCTCAGGGAATCATGAGAGCCACCACATAAGCTTTGCTTGTCTCTGGATTATAGTCATAGGTTGTCTACTGGCTACTCTCTGAACTCAGCTGTCTCACATTTTTGCTCATTGTTAGTGTTCTATACAGTGGAAGAATTTATTTGGTTCTAGTTATTCCACTTAGGCTGGAAAGGAGCTGGTTGATTCCTAATTATAGGACACCAATAATTAAGAGCATTGACTTTGGATTTAAACAGAAATAGATTATAGTTTCTAATCTGTGTGTCTTTGCATGTCTTAGTTTCTCAGAGTCTCAGTTTCCTTATTTATAAATTGGAAATAATGTCTACCTCAAAAAGTTATTATAAGAAATTAATAAGGTGATATTAAATGTATTTTAGGCAGTCAATAAATATTAGCTGCTGTTACTACTTAATGTTTCTTAGTAAAATTATTTATATATTTTGTAATTTTATACTTTGTTAAATTTTCACCTTATTCCACATTAGAATGGAGTCTGTAGAATTTAGTAATCTGTAAATTAGCCCTGTTTTTATTACTTTAATTATTGTATAAAGTATTTTTCTTTTAGGAAACATTTCTAAAAGAACTTAAAGAATTCTCTGTGGTAAAGTAGATAACTACCTAATAACATGAAAAGAAAATGAATTTTAACAGGGTGAATTTCAACATGAAGCACTAGCTCAAAGCTATGCAATATTATTGAAAATGGAAGTGATGAAAGCTTTTTCAATCTTTGCTAGTGGTTGTTAGTTTTTAATTATCTGTGCAAAAGTAGGGACTTGGGGGAAGGAGTGGTCAGATAGTGAGAACATATTTATTTTCAATTTTGGAATATGTTGTTTATCTTTGGAGAGGATTTACCATGTTAATAATGTTTGGTTTGTGTTCACTGTAAGATGAGTGCTCCCCACCCACAACCACCAGAGAGCAACTGTTAATTATTAGCAAGGGGAATCTGCATTGCCAAGAAGCATGCTAGCTGTAGGGGAAGGCAACCAGAGATTTACAAATTAAAATGATCCACATGTGCACAATTGTGAGAACTGAGTATATTGATACTATTCTACCTTATTAAAAAAGTATGACTACTTAAAAATTTAATACTCTGTATAATGGCTCACATATAAATGAAACTGGAGCACAATCATCTTATTTGCAACTTATATCAAAATCAAAGGAAAAAAAGTAACTAGCACTTATTGAATGTCCATTATGCATCACAGAAGGTGAAAGTATTTTATATGTTAATTTATAAACCACTTTCAGATATGTATAATTATTCCTGTTTTTCAGACAAGGAACCTGAGCACTACAGATTGAAGGCAGTGTCTGGCCACACAGCTGGGAAGTGACGGAGTGTGGATATGAACTCAGGCCTGATTGACTCCAAAGTCCTTGCATCATTCTATCATTTTTTAACGAAAGGCCAATTTTACTTACCAAAGATATTTTCTTCTTCTGGTCTTTTCCCAATAATGGTATCTCGTAGTTGGCGTAGTTTTTCCTAAACGAGAAAACAACCATGAAACAAAAGTCAAATTTTACAAATTTGCCCTGGATCAAGATGAAACATCCACTACTATCACCAGTACTGCCATGACTATTTAGTACTAATTTGGTACTTAGAATGTTCCAGTGATTATCCTTGATACCTTACATGTATTATCTTACTGAATCTTCACAACTCCATGAAGTAGATATAAAACATCATCATTTCATTTTTCACATATAGAAACTGAAATATAGAGAAATGAAGTAACTTTCCCAAATCACACAGCTGTAAGTGGTATAGTCAGGATTGGAACCCAGAGCCCAATTTTTGGGGGGAGCTGTTTTACCAATCTAACACCTAAGGGTCTGCATTGGCTATTTGGTGACCAAAAGCAGGAGAGTGACACAATGACAACTTGCTGCTGCCGCAGTCCAATTCCAGCTTCTGTAGTATACAGTCCTCCCCAGGAATCCCTTCTAAGAGCTAGGGACTCGAGAGCAAAGGAAACACAACTGGATTCTCCTTCTTAGCTAATATGTGATCATTCTTTTCAAATATTCTGCATTGAACATCTATTATTTTAAAGCCATCATTCAAAAATCCCTTTATAGAATTAAACCTAAGAGTAACCCTTTCCCTTAATGGTTTTCCCTTAAATCTATACGCTGCATTTCCTAAATAGAGAGTAGTTTTCATTGCCTTGCAGTTACTCTCCTAGAAGTGGAGCAATTAGGCACTAAGTGATTAGAGCGGGAATGAGGAGAATGAAAGATAAGGTTTTTACGTTCTTAACTATCTTACCTTCAGTAGCATGGGTCTTCATTATTCTAGAAACTCTTCTATTATTAACTCTATGTTTGTTCCACTTTTTCTGCTAATTTCCTAAGATAATGCCTCTGTCAATAATAATACAACTTTATAATTACCTCTGATAAATTCATCCTCAGGGTACAAATTAATATCTTTGTAAACTACAAAAGTAATAATTAAGTATATGAGATTGAATGTGCATCCACATACATTAAGAAAATGGGAGACATTAATATTTTGTTGTTCTGTTATCTAGGCTCTTATATTAAAGGACTCAGAAAATGTAGGAGAAAAGCTCCTTGACATTGGTCTTGGCAACATTTTTGGATATGATGCCCCAAAACACAAGTAACTAAAGCAAAAATAAATGTGTGACTACATCAACTTGAAAAGCTTCTGTGGAACAACAATAAAAAAATCATCAACAAAATTAAAAGGTAACCTATTGCATGGGAGAAAATATTAGCAAATCTTATATTTGATAAGAGGTTAATATCCAAAACACATAAAGAACTCATACAACTCAATAACAAAAAAGCAAACAACAACAGAAACAAATAATCTTGTTAAAAAGATGGGCAGAGTAACTGAATAGACATTTTCCTAAAGAAGACATACAAATGACCAATATATATGAAAAGGTGCTCAGCATCACTAATTATAAGAAAGATGCAAGTCAAAAACCACAGTCTGATACCACCTCATGCTTGTTAGAATGGCTATAATCAAAAAGACAAGAGATAACAATGTTAGCAGAAAAAAGAGCCCTGAGTACTGTTGGTAGAACTGTAAATTGGTTCTGCCCTATGGAAAATAGTATGTACGTTCCTGAAAAATAAAAAGTACAACTACCACATGATCCAGCAAACTCACTTCTGAGTATCTATCAGAAGGGAGTGAAAGCAGGATAGTGAAGAGACATCTGTACTCCTATGCTCACTGCAGTGTTATTCACAATAGCCAGAGTATGTATGGAAACAACCTAAGTGCCTGTCAATAGATATATGGATAAAAAAGATGTGATATAAATATATATATATATATATATATATATATGTGTGTGTGTGTGTGTGTGTGTGTGTGTGTGTATAGAACATATATATTTCATATATAATATAATCAGTGGGATATTCATCAGTCATGAGAAAGAAGGAAATCATGCCATTTGAGACAACACAGATGGACACAATTTGATGGATTATGTTAAAAAATTTCAGAGAGAGAAAGACAAATACTGCATGATATCATTTACATGCTGAATCTTATAACATTGAACTCATAGAAACAGAGAGTAGAATGGTGGTTGTTACCAGTGACTAGGAGAATGGGGAATAAGATTTTAGTCAATGGTACAAACTTTCAGTTACAAGATAAGTTCTGGGGATCTAATGTATAGCATAGTGATTATAGTAAACAACACTGTATTACACACTTAGAAGTTGCTAAAAGAGTAGATATTAAATGTTCTCACTCCCCCCTCTACCCAAATGGTAATTAAGTGATGATGGAAATGTTAGCTAGCACGATAGTGGTAATCATTCTGCAATATGTAAGTATATCAAATCAACACATTGAACACCTTAAATTTTTTTTAAATTCTCACCTGAGAATATGCTTATTGATTTTAGAGATAAAGGGAGAGAAAGACAGAGAGAAAAAGAAAGAAAGAAACAACCATGTGAGAGAGAAACGTCAGTTGGTTGCCTCCCATACACACCACAACCAGAGACTGAACCCACAATCTAGAAATGTGGCCCTACTGGGGATTGAACCCACAACCTTTATTGCAGTACTGGACAACACTCCAACTGAGCCACCCTGCCAGGGTTGAACACCTTATATTTATACAATGTAACATGTCAATTATATCTCAATTAAGCTGGAAAAAAAAGGAAAAGGGCTGACTGATACAGTAGTCAGTCAGAATTACTGAACTTTTGACTCTTGTGGAAAGTAGCCTTAGTGCTTGTTTTTGAATTTACAGGTTATTCTTTTTCTTTTGTTTTGCATAAATACTAATCATATTTATTATCTCATTTCTCCTTTATATTAGATAAGTCAAATCAGTCTCAAAGTAGTATGAACCACCTTAAATTCTTTCTAAAACAATATTAAATATAAATACATAAATAAAATAGAAACAACCAAATGTTTAATAAAACAACTAGTGAAGATATTTCCAAGGAAGTATTTATATTGGATTACTCTAAATTGTAAACTTTATTATTGAAGGGTCAAAGGAGGATGAAGTACAACAAAATTCAGAAAATCTATCGTTTTTAGGAAAGTGATTTGCATGTCTGCACTTAAGAGTATTTTATGCATTTCAGGATAAGAGGGATGCTTGGTGGTGATGGAGTTGGCACAGATGGAGAAGAATGAACAGCGATCAGCTTCAGAACTCTACAAGCAGCATTCTTTCACATTTGTTTGGTGAAATCACTGTCCTTGCTTAGCACCACAAAGTCTGAACCATGTCTGACCACCAACCCATAGCCAGAGCTTCCCTTAGAGACAGATGGTTTCTGACATGTGGTCATCTCAGATGTGCTGGGAAAGTCCTCTTACCTAAACTATCTCCTGCGTATAGGCCATATTGTTTAAATTTCACCACTGTGAAATTTTTCTGTTAAAAATGTCTTCCTAAATGTTGATTTTTAAGCCTTGTTTTAAATAAATAATCCTTTGATAAAGATAACATATTAAACTATTAATGATTATTTATACTTTGACGTAAACAAGCTAATTAAATGCATTTCATCAAACAGCTACCTGACAACTGGTTGCTAAGACACTGGGCTTTCCATGATGAGAAGATAAAAACTGGCAGAAAGTTTTAGGACTAGAAGGGCCTGTGGGATACATAGAATAAGGTCTTGAGAGCCCTCAATGAGGAATGTCACAGGGTATATATAATGTATTTTGTTTTCATTCTTATCTCTGAACCACCTACTCTAATCCCCTCTCAGGGTGTAAATTATATTTATAGAAGACAAGACTAAGTGTATTTGAAGTGTATATACATTTATATACATATACAAGGTCTGTCCAGAAAAAGTCCAACCACTGTTAATATAACAAGAATGTTTTGGGCAACATTGATGTAACCTGGCAGCTAAGGAGGGTGGACTGGAATGTACATGCATGAACAATGATGACTTCACTGTACTAGTCAGTTGGGGCGGTAGACACTGTTGAGTGAGCATGTGTACTGTGTGGCCATGGCATTCAAAATGACTGTGTGAGTAGAGCAGCAAACTTGCATCAAATTTTGCATGAAGCTTGAACATTCCTCTGTGGAAACTATCCAGATGATTCAGAAGGCTGCAGCTATGTGCAACTGGTGATTGACAGCTTCATTATGAATATGTGCCCGCTCATAATCACAACTGGTACAGTTCTTTGCAAAACATCAAATCACCCCAGTGACTCAGCATCTCCCCCACCCCACAGTCCAGATTTGGTGCCCGGCAACTTCTGACTTTTCCCCAAACTAAAATCACCTTTGAATTGGAAGAGATTTCAGGTCATTGATGAGAATCAGAAAAATACCATGGGGCAGCTGATGGCGATTGAGAGAACTGTGTGAGGTCCCAAGGTGGCTACTTTAAAGGGGACTAAGGCATCATTGTCCTATGTACAGTGTTTCTTGTATCTTGTACCTTCTTCAATAAATGTCTCTGTTTTTCATATTACATGGCTGCATACCTTCTGGACAGACTTCATATACATATATACACATATATACATATATACAAGATAATAGTACATTGAGTTTAGAATTACTTTCTGATATAATTTTAATTTCTTGTTTAAGAAGTCTGGTCTACACAATACATTCTCTGAATACTGAGTACATCTTATTGCAAAGATGTTTCACCCTAGTTTCATCAATGAGATTCATAAAACATTCACTATTATTAATGACAGCCTTAGAAGTTGGTTAGTTATTAGTTCTGATACATTGGGTTCTGGCATTGGGTTCACTGATGGTTTGCAAACGTGAAGTCTGGATATTTTCCAGCTTTTGATTGGTTGTTTGAAAATATCTTATCTTTGTGGCTATTTAAACACAAAAGAGTTAACTGTGTTTCTTGTGAAGGCTCAACATTGACAAAGAGAGTAGGAGCTCTGTAAGTAAGGGAATGTTCCAGAAGGGTATAGGGTCAGTATTACCTGCTGAATCATTTCCAGGCCAGTCTTTCCCATCTGCCAGTGTTTAAATTTCTCAAGGGCTTGATCCACTGATAGTTTCCCATTCTTCACTTTCTCCTGCAGGAGGATGAGTTCTTCTTGCCCAGCAGTCAGGCAGCCCCTCACCGTGGAAAAGGCTTGACTCTCTGCCCGAGGTCTGTCTGCGATAGAAAGAGAGGGTGTTTTAACAAGAACTGAACCTATGACAATTGGAAAAAAAATTGTAAAAAATAAGCAGCTTACACTTCTTACATATTCTTACTTGTGTATGAGCAGTTAGAGAATAAATCAGTGGAAAAATTTTAATGATTTTTCCCTAAGGATGGTTTTCCTGGCACCTAGTGTTATGGTTAAAAACAATGAGTTGCATCAGTGGAGAGGAAGGCCAGTGGCAAGCGTTCTGCCCTGCACTAGCTGTGGGTGGGGCCAACTGCATGGTCTTTGTGTGAGGTTTACTTTTAAAAATATACACAAAATACTTAGCATAGTGCCTGCCACATAGTAAGCTAAATAAATGTTAGCATTATTATTAGTAATAAATACGTGTGGAATAAACATAATCTCTAACTCTGGGAAAAGAGATCTCAACCAAAATTTGCCATAAGAGGGTTAGGATTATTTGAAAGTCTATTATTGAAAGATTTAAAATAAACAATTGCTGGTCATTTTGTAGTGAATGGCTTTCTTTTTAAGAGTTTCTTTTCGGAGCATTCCATGTCCTATTTTTTCAGCACAAGAACATTAGATGAACCAGTTCTACACATGAGGCTGCTAATGCCACACTGGAGACTGGCCTGAAGTACAGAGCTAGCATATTGCAGACCACGGTGAGCTCAGTGATGTGTCCCACATGGTGCGAGAAGATATACATGAACCTTTAGGAATGTTCTGTGCTCTCCTGGCTACCCCAAGCCCTGTCACTACTAATGATCACTGGGTGGTATCACACTTGTGCTATCTGCCTGGCTACAGAACTCATTTGAGTTTGTATTTTCTCATTTATATGTTTTTCTTTTTTTCTTTTTTTTAATGTGTTTTATTGATTATAATATTACATTTGTGCCAATTTCCCTTCCCTCTGCTCCCCTCCACCCGGTGGCCCCCCTCCCTCCAGTTGTCCCCCCCTTTTAGATCATGTCCATTAGTTGTGCATACAGTTCTTCTCAACCTCTCTCTGTCTATTCCATTCCCTCCTACCATGATCCTTAATTCCTATATCATCTCCCTCCCTCTCCCCATTCCCCCTCCCTGTTGACCTCCCCCCAATATGTTCCCCGTACCTATAGTTCTTTTTCCACTTTCGTTGCCTGTTTAGTTTGCCTTTGTTTCAATTCCCTAGCTTCTGTTGTTTCTTGTGATGCAGTTTTCATTTTAGATTTCATTGTCTTGATCCTCCTTTTTCTAAACCAGTCCCTTTAACATCTCATATAATAGTGGTTTGGATCTAATGAACTCTTTCAGTTTTATTTTGTCCTGGAAACACTTTCTCTGTCTTTCTATTCTGAATGACAATTTCGCTGGATAGAGTATTCGTGGTTGTAGGTTTTGGATTTTCATTACTTTGAATATTTCTTGCCAGTCCCTTCTTGCCTGCAGGGTCTCCCTTGAGAAGTCAGCTGATAGTCTAATTGGGATCCCTTTGTACATAATTCTTTTCTTCTCTCTTGCTGCTTTTAAGATTCTCTTTTTATCTTTAATTTTTGACATTTTGATTATAATGTGTCTTGGAGTGGTTCTCCCTGGGTCCAGTTTTTTTTGGAACTCTCTGTGCTTCCTGGACCTGTAAGTCTATTTCCTTCCCCAAGTCTGGGAAGTTCTCCTTTATTATATTTTCACTCACTTTTTCAAGTTCTAGTTCATCTTCCTCGCTCTCTGGCAAACCAATGATTCTTATGTTGGGCCTTTTATAGCTGTCCCAGAGGTTTCTGATCCTCTCATCGTTGCTTCCCATTTCCTCTCTCTGCATTGGTTGACTGCTTGTTCCTTCTCCATATTCCAGTTTGTTGAAATGAACTCTGGATTTTTTTTCCTCACCATCTGTCTCGTATGTGGTTTTGTTCCTTTCGTTATGAGTGTTTTTCGCTTCTTTCTCATCTTTTTCCAGATCTTTCGTGAATTCTGTAAGCCACCTGATAACAATGGCCCAGAACTGAGCCTCTGACAGGTTTCTTATCTGTTCATCTGTCAGGTTCTCCATCTGTTGTCTGGTGAGCTGTGCCACCGGGATTTCTATAGTTGTCTGCCTCATTTTGACAGATGCGTTTTGTTTTCTTGGGCCGGCTGTCCGGGGCAGTGCCTGTGTACTCGTAATGACCCAGCGACCGGCGCCGTTTGGCAGCCTTTCTTGCTGTGCCGTGGTGCTTTGTCGTCACAATCCAGCGACCGGTGCCTGTCCGCGACCTATTTCGCAGCCCTGTGGCGCTTTGTGTGGGGGCGGGGGTCCAAGATGGATTCACACAGTTATTCCGCTAGGAGACCGGGACCCATCCTCCCGCCCCCCTGGGCCTCACTGTTCAAGGCGATGTGGTGGCTGCTTTCCCCAGCGTTGGGGTCGTGAGCTGCCGGGGGTTCGACTGCAGCCGGGATTGTTCTCCCTGCCGCTGTCCCTGGTGCGACTGCAAACAGCGCCGCCCCCTTTCGCTCTTACCTGCCCAAAGGGCGCCGCTGGTTTATAACTTCATATGTTGGGCTTCCGTGTAGTTTTATTTTCTGGAATTTCTAGTTATCCTTTGTTTTGAAGTAGTTGTATTCCTCCCTAGTTGTAGAGGGAGACCTAGCGCGTCCGTCTAAGCCTCCATCTTGGCCGGAAGTCCTATATGTTTTTCTTAAGTGCAACACACTTACCCTCTTATCTTAACCCAGTGGCAGCAGTCCAGGTATTATGTACTGTCAGATCTAAATGTGCCCGTAAGTCTAGAAGCAGAGAATTGGTAATCCTATCCAAGGTGTACTAATGAGCTTTCCCTGGAGAAATCACTCCACACTGGTGTTCCTTCTTCAAAAAGAAACAGATCAACTAGACTATATTCAGAGCAGACTGACAAGGCCTGGGCAGGTGGGAAGGTATTAAAATTCTATAGCAATAAGGGTTCTTTGATAGTGTTAGGATTGGTTAGTGTGGAAAACAGAAGTTTCAAGTCCTTTATAGCAGGTGTAAGTATGTGAAGGAGATGAGCCTCAGGGCTGTCTTGGAACGACTTCTAATGTCCTCAGTTTTGAACAGAATTCTAGCAGGGAATCTGGGAACATGGATACAGAGAGGGTTTCTTGCTGAAAAGATTCACATGCTCATAAAACTGATCCATGGCCAATCATCCTGATTCCCACAGTGCTTTCTTCCTTGTCTTTTCTCTTCCTACTTCCCCAGAACTAACAAGATGTCAACATACTCTGTACTATAAATCTTTTCCTTCAGGGATGACAAAGCATCAAATCCTAGGGGAACTGGAAATGCACAAGTCAACCACAGGGCTCACTGGTTCAGTAACTGAAAGCACAGATAACAACTGAAGTCTTGCTTCTTGTACCGTTTGCTTTTAATAGGTCTCCACACTCCAGTTCAGTTTGTGAGATGCAGTTTGCAGTTGAGTTTTACCTGCTGTTCATGCCAGAGCATGGAGGTTTAGCATCCTCATTTCACAGCTATGCCAATTAACTAGCACCTCACTTCCATCATCCCTTTGCCTAAATGTGAATTTATTTTTATCTCAGGTAACCCATGCAACTGAATTTTTTGATTTTTGTAGAAGTTATCACAAGAAAAGTCTTTCCAGAAAACCATACCAGCTTCAGTTTTGCTATACGTGCAGATTTAGCTGAAATAAAAAATTAAATAAATCTTTTAAAATAATATTCATTTCAATCACCCTATCATATTTCAAATTTTAGCTACTAAAATATAAGTAAGATGACTTTTTTGAGGGGGAGGAGGAGGGATTCAATTCTCTGTCATTGTGCAAAGAGGCAAAAGAACAAAAGTTAGAAGCAGCAGATATCCATGTACCAAGCCCTGAATGTGAGTTGTTTACAACTAGATTAATTTTCTATACATCTGCTTTTACTTTTTTCACAGTAAAAAGATTAAATAAAATTGCTCAATAAATTGCTATTAGGCATGATACGTTGCAAAGGTAATTTACTACCTATCCTCCTAAGGGCAGACTAGTCAAACCAAAATGTGGAACTGATTAATTTTAGGTAGGGTGTGCAAAATGGCTTTATTGCATTTAGGTTACTATGTTGTGGGGTGTAGAAGTGTTTTTTCCTTCCTCTTCACTTTTATAATTATCAGTTTATTTCAGACACATTAGTGTGGGTTTAACATAATTTTCCTCAGAAAGCACTTGTCAGGCTGTGAACTGTACATACTACAGCTGCTTGGTCTTTTATTGTAAAAGCTTCAAGACAAACTACAGAGTCTAAAGTTGTTGTTTTTTTTTTTTTTAAATCGATTCACAGCCTTTTGGCTAAAATCGAGTGCAAATTTCTAGTTTCTTTAGGATTATTCTTTCTGTAAGTTATTTTGTTTGAGCAAATATTGGTCGTATAAACATCAAGAAACCTGTTGTGGTGAGTATATGAGTCTATAGTTAAGAAAGCAAATTGGGCTTTTCATTTCAAATTCTCTCTGTGTTACTGAGTGACTGGCTAGAGCATATTTTTAACTGAAAACTTGAAGGGAAACAATTTGTGCAACAAAAAGGAATTAAAATATAAAATATTTAGTTAATATTAGGTATTCTATAATGACAAGTAAAAAGCAGGGTGCAAAATTACATATACAATAAAATCTTAACAATATCAATGTTGTACATATAGTAAAGCATTGAAGAAAAATTTTAAAAATGATACCAGTTATTCTATTGTGATGGTATCAGAGATAGTAACTCTTTTTCTAATTTCTAACACTATAATACTACTAATATTGTTTTCACAACAAGAAAATATCTCCCACTTTGCTAATGGGTTTCCCTATGGAATACATGCCATTCTAAACCATGCCAGATATACTATACCTACCATGCCATATCATACTGCAACATCTTATCAAAGTATTTTGTGAGCAATTGGAAAGAACTTGTGAAGAACAAGATTTAAGCAACTGGTGATTGGGTTTTAAATCTGGAGTTATTATTTTGTTCCATAGCTAGGGGAAGGCAGGTAAATAAGCTCGGGTCCACATGGGCAGACCACCTGGAATGTTGATTTATTTGTAAGTAACAAGCAAATAAGTCTCCACATTTCCTTAACTTAAGGCTGCATATAACAGTGTCTCCCCTTGATTAAACTTTGGTCAAACTCTGCTGAGTGCTTTTCCAACTCAGCTTTACTTTTTATACTTCCATGTTTGTCTTTGTGTTGCCTAATTTTCAGAAGAATCATCATACTAAGTTGGTTTAGCCAGAATCTCCCACCCTTGAAATCTGATCAACCTCAATCTCTGATCAGCTTCTGTATCTTCCGTCATCTTCCAGGTAACATCTGATCACCTGCCAGTCTTCAGCAGGAATCCTATTAGGTCAATTTAGCTAGAATCCCTCTTGCCCCTAATGTTTCCTCTTAGTAATTTTCCATCCACCCCCTGCCCATCCCACACACTCTGCTGCTTGGCTATAAACTCCCACTTTTCCTTTTGTATTCAGATATGAGACCCATGTCTCTCCTTTACCGCAAAGCCCATTGCATTGGTGCCTATACTTAAACCATAGTCCCTGTGAGTAAAGTCGGCCTTACTGTTTTCACAAGTATCCAAATAATTATTTCATAAACAATGTATTCTTTGCTATTTCACTTTAATTGTTGGGGATTTAGAACATGACCTTTGTCCCACTACATAAGATAAAGAAAAGCACTAAAAAAAAAATAACTATCATTCTCTATTACACTCTTCAGAGATAAAGACTGTCAACATGTTAGTGTTTCTCCTTTTTAAGTGTGCATTTCTTTTATTTTTCCTAAATTGGGTTTATACTGATATGTTTCCTGCTGTCTGTATTTTATTATTCATATAACCTAAGAATGTTTCCATGCCACTAAATATTCTTTGAAGTGTGTTTTAGTAGCTATATTATATCTCAAAGTTTGTATAGTCTACAAAGTATTAACAATTCTGCTACTGTTGGCTATTTTTTAATCTTACTACAATGATATATTATTGTTGCTTAAAAGCCTTTTACATATACCATCGACTGTTATGCTGTTAATTGTCCTAGAATAGACTCCCCAAAGGGTAATATTTTAGTTTAAATACTTGTGAAGTTATTATTAATGAGTGCCAATCTCCTTTCCCAGAAGTGTGCTGTTACATTCAATCTCCCTGGGATGATGGAGTGCTTGTCTTATTGCACTTTTGATTATACTTTGCATTATTTAAGTAAAAAAAAAAAGCACAAAAGTTTAATAGTTTTATAATCTAAACCCTTCTTTTATTGCTAGTGATTGTCATGCTAATATAATGCTAAGTATGTAGGTTTAAGCACTGCATAAGCAGCAGACTTTAATAAGATATATTGCAAGAGGTGCTACTTTATGCTTTTTATTTTTCTAAATGTTGCCTAATTTCAGCCTTATTTATTTATTTATTTTCTTTGTGAATTTAGAAGCAGTTTTCCAAACCGTTGTCTCTTTTCCCAGAGGACAAATACATTCTTTCAATCCTTTCAAAATAATTGGGGTTTTCTTAAACCTGTAAATAAATCATTTTAAGGAAAATATAGACTATCTACCTGTGTAGAAAAATGATGTGCCTCTCTCTCTTTGTTGGGGGGACCATTTGTGTTTTCAATGTATAGTGAATAAGTTTTTTTTTCATTCATGATATCTTCAAATTATTATTGCTGGTACATAAAAAAATTATTTCTGAATTATATTTAACTGTTTTAAATAACTTTTAGGAGTCTTGTAGTTGATTCTCTCAAGCTTTCTAGGTATATATGTATGGCATTTAAAAATAATGAAAAAGGACCTCCGGCCAAGATGGAGGCTTAGACGGACACGCTAGGTCTCCCTCTACAACGAGAGAGGAATACAACTACTTCAAAACAAAGGATAACTAGAAATTCCAGAAAATAAAACTACACGGAAGCCCAACATACGAAGTTATAAACCAGCGGTGCCATTTGGGCAGGTAAGAGTTAAAGAGGGCAGCGCTGTTTGCGATCGCACCTGAGATCGGGCGGGGCAGCAAGAAATCCCAGCTGCGGTCGGGCCCCTGGCAGTGCGCGACCCCAGCGCTGGGGAAAGCAGCCACCGCATCGCCTTGAACAGTGAGGCCCAGGGGGGCGGGAGGACAGATCCCGGTCTCCTAGCTGAATAACTGTGTGAATCCATCTTGGACCCCCGCCCCCAAAGAAAGCACCATAGGGCTGCGAAATAGGTCGCAGACAGGCGCCGGTCGCTGATTTGTGACGCGTACGCAGGCACTGCCCCCTATAGCCAGCCCAAGAAAACAAAAAGCATCTGTCAAAATGAGGCAGACAACTATAGAAATCCCGGTGGCACAGCTCACCAGGCAGCAGATAGAGAACCTGACAGATGAACAGATAAGAAACCTGTCAGAGGCTCAGTTCTGGGCCATTGTTATCAGGTGGCTTACAGAATTCACAAAAGAGCAGGAAAAAGATAAGAAAGAAGCGAAAAACACTCATAACGAAAGGAACAAAACCACATACGAGACAGATGGTGAGGAAAAAAAATCCAGAGTTCATTTCAACAAACTGGAATATGGAGAAGGAACAAGCAGTCAACCAATGCAGAGAGAGGAAATGGGAAGCAACAATGAGAGGATCAGAAACCTCTGGGACAGCTATAAAAGGCCCAACATAAGAATCATTGGTTTGCCAGAGAGTGAGGAAGATGAACTAGAACTTGAAAAATTGAGTGAAAATATAATAAAGGAGAACTTCCCAGACTTGGGGAAGGGAATAGACTTGCAGGTCCAGGAAGCAAGGGGAGTTCCCAAGAGACTGGACCCAGGGAGAACCACTCCAAGACACATTATAATCAAAATGTCAAAAATTAAAGATAAAGAGAGAATCTTAAAAGCAGCAAGAGAGAAGAAAAGAATTATGTACGAAGGGGTCCCAATTAGACTATCAGCTGACTTCTCAAGGGAGACCCTACAAGCAAGAAGGGACTGGCAAGAAATATTCAAAGTAATGAAAATCCAAAACCTACAACCACGAATACTCTATCCAGCGAAATTGTCATTCAGAATAGAAGGACAGAGAAAGTGTTTCCAGGACAAAATAAAACTGAAAGAGTTCATTAGATCCAAACCACTGTTATATGAGATGTTAAAGGGACTGGTTTAAAAAACAGAAGCTAGGGAGATGAAACAAAGGCAAACGAAACAGGCAACGAGAGTGGAAAAGGAACTGTGGGTACGGGAAGCATATTGGGGGGAGGTCAACAGGGAGGGGGAGTGGGGAGAGGGAGGGAGATGATATAGGAATTGGGGATCATGGTAGGAGGGAATGGAATAGACGGAGAGAGGTTGGGAGGAACTGTATGCACAACTAATGGACATAATCTAAAAGGGGGGGACAACTGGAGGGAGGGGGGCCACCGGGTGGAGGGGAGCAGAGGGAAGGGAAATTGGCACAAATGTAATATTTTAATCAATAAAACACATTAAACCTGAAACAAAAAATAAAAATAAAAATAAAAATAATGAAAAAGTATGCTCTCCTTCCCAACGCTTACCTTTTTCTATTTTCATGTTATTCCAGTTGTTAGAACCTTTCAGAATAAAGGTGAGTAAAAATGTAGATAATAAACATCTTTATGTTGTTCCTAACCTTAAGGAGAAAAGCTCTAATCTTGATCTAGTAAGATACTTCTAATCATGTCAAAAAATAATCCTTATTTTTATTCTGTAAGATTTTTTAAAATTATGAATAGCTGAACAGTGATGATATATCTTTTTCATCATTAACTGAGATTATCATATATTTTTCTTAATGAAGTAGCTAGCACATTAATATTTATACTACATCAGATGGTTTGTATAATAGAAACATCCTTTAACTTGAGTTTTAAATAACTCAGTGGCAAAACTCACCCCTGATTATCTTTGCAGTTAAAACATTCCTTAATTATTCATTTAATAATATTTGTAACAATTCCTTTTATCCTGGTTTTTAAATATAAGTTGTTTATTTATTTTTAAACACATTATTATTTAGAGCAGTTCTAAGTTCACAGTAAAATTGAATAGATGGTACAGAGGTTTCCCATATACCTCTTGACTGAACACATGCACAGCTCACCCCATTATCAGTGATCCTGAGAAAGAAGAACAAAGTTGGAGGAATCATGCTAATATCAAAGTCTAATATAAGGGCATCGTAATCAAAACAGCATGGTACTAGTATAAAAATAGACACACAGATCAATGGAACAGAATAGAGAGCCCAGAAATAAACCCACACCTTTACAGTCAATTAATATTTGACAGAGGAAGAAAGCATATACAATGGGCTAAAGATAGTCTATTCAATAAATGGTGTTGGGAAAATTGGACAGATATGTGCAGAAAATGAAACTAGACCACCTTCTTATACCACACATGAGAATAAATTCAAAATGGATCAAAGACTTAAATATTAGACCTGAAACCATAAAAATCATAGAAGAAAACAGAGGCAGAGAAATCTCAGACTTGCTCATAGCAATATTTTATCAGATATATCTCCCAGGCAAGTGAAACAGAAAAAATAAACAAATGGACTACATCAAACTAAAAAGTATTTTCACAGCAAAGAAATCATCAACAAAATGAAAAGACTACTCACAGAATGGGAGAATATATTTGCTGATATATTTGATAAGGAGTAGTATTCAAAATTTATACAGCACTTACAGAATGCAACACCAAAAAAACAACACAAAACAAAACAAAAAACCCAAAAACAAAAACTAATCCAATTAAAAATTGGTCAAAGAACCTGAATAGACATTTCTCCAAAGAGGATGTACAGATGGCCAATGTCACTAATCACCAGAGATATGCAAATTAAAACCACAATGAGATATCACCTCCCACATGTAGAACGGTTATCATTAATAAGTCAACAAACAACAAGTGCTGGTGAGGACGTGGAGTAAAGGGAACCCTTTTGCACTGTTGGTGGGAATGCAGACTGGGTCAGCCACTGTAGAAAGCAGAATGGAGACACCTCAAAAAATTATAAATGGATCTGTGTTTTGACCCAGAGATCCCATTTCTGGGAATGTATTGAAGGAACCCAAAACACTAATTTGAAAGAACATAAGCACCCATATGTTTATCACAGCGATATTTACAGTTGCCAAGATATGGAAGTAGCCCAAATGTGCATCAGTAGATGAGTGAATAAAACAAGTATGGGATATTTACACAATGAAATTCTATTTGGCAGTAAAAAAAAAAAAAAAAGAAGAAGAAGAAGAAAAGTTTACCCTTTGCAACTGTATGGATGGACCTGGAGAACATTATGCTAAGTGAAATAAGCCAGTTGGAGATAGACAATTAACATATGATCTCACTCATATGTGGAATCTAACGAACAAACAGACCTAACAAGGAAAATGGGGACAGACTCATAGATGGAGAGCAGGCTGACAGCTAGTGGAGGGGTGAGGAGTAAAGAGATTGAGGAAAAGGGAAAAGGGACTCATGGACATGGACAGCAGTGAGGTGATTGCTGGAGGGAGGGGTATAACGGGACTAATGGCAATGAAAAAAAGCCCCAATAAAGATTAAATTAAAAAATGTAAAAAATAAACTTTTAGATTTTATCAACATTTCTTTTGTTTCCACATGTGAATTCTTTCAGTTCTATACTTTTATTAGTAATATCCCACTGGTTTCATTCTAAAAATTTTTACTAGAGTGTCGAGTTCCTTTGTTTTCCTTCACTTCTGTAATAACTACAGTGTCAAGGCTATGATGTTGCCTTCGCTATAGAGGCAGTTTGCAGGACTGTTTTCTAAGCAGTCAACTGTGTTTTAATTTTCTCTTTACCTTCAGAGTTTTCCAGACTTTTCTCAGTTGTTTTTATTTAAATTTCTGTTATTATTACTTGGCTTATTGTACTAAGAATAGAACATAGGTGGAATAGGTCATACATTATTCAGCTTATTTTAATCAACTAGTATATTATCATGTTACAATTATGGATATTGAAAAGTGTATGGCATATTAAGTACAAACATAATTTTTATATACTTCTTTTATTTATATCTTTGCATTTTTACTACTTTATCAAAGAGTCAATGAATTTATAACCTCTCACTACTACTGTAGTTTTGTCAGTTTCTTTTGTTCTATAACACTTTGTTTAAATATTTTAATTCTTTAATATTTGCCACATAAAAGTACATGAATGACATGCTTTTATTTGGATTTTAATTTTAAATAAATAGAATGATTTTCTTTGTCTAATAAATATGTTTGCCTTGAATTTTACTTTTTCTAAAATTAACATGAAAACAACTCCTTTATTTCTGTTTCATTAAGCAGTCATTAATCACCATTAATTTTCAGCTTTATTATTTTTGGTGATGTGTTTTTTAAAAGATTTTATTTAATTTTTTTAGAGCTAGGTGAAGGGAAGGAGAAAGAGGGAGAGAAACATTGATCAGTTATGTCTCACAAGTCCCCAGCTGGGAACCTGGCCTGTAACTTAGGCATGTGCCCTAACTGAAAATTGAACAGGAGACCTTTCAATTCCCAGGCCAGTACTCAACCACTGAACCATACCAGCCAGGGTGGTGATCAGTTTTTTAAAAAATAGAATGTAGTTTGATTTTTGTCTGCTATCTAAATATGAGTCTGTCTTTTATAAAAGAATGTATAGCATAATGGATCTGGCAGGCATGGATATGAATCAGCTCTGCTTCACCCCACCTCTGTAAACATCAGTTTCTCTGTCTATAAAATGAAGCTAAATAATACATTCCTTACAGGGTTCTTGCAAGGGTTAAGGAGCTAATATATGTAACGTGCTTTGTGGCACAAGCAAAAGCCCAGGAAATCACAGAGAGTTGTTACCTGGAAAAACAGTATAGTAGGTGACCGACCTTGGTGATGTAGCCAATCCCTCTTAAAAAGGAAAATAGGATCTATCACGTAAGACAGCGGTGAGGACTTAATGAGTTGTTATATATAAATGCTTAACACAGTGCCATTTGTTCACAATGATTGCTACTGCTCTGTGAGGATATTTAACTGACACACTACAAGGGGTGTTGTCGTAATTGCTCTTCTCTCTTTCTCTCTTTTCTTAAACGTATTTATTGAGCTGCCAGGATATGCTGGGCACAGGCAGGTGCCCTTCCTTAGACCAGGTTGTTCATTGCCCTGCTAGCCCCCAACTCTGCTTCACCATCCACTCCCTGCCCCTCCCATATGCTGGAATTTCAGGAAGTGGCCAGAAGCAACTGCTAGAACTACAAACTGACCTCTGAAAAACCCTCTTAGATCAGGGATACTTTGTTTTAGTCAATTTGTTTAAAATTTAATTTTATTGTTGTTCAATTACATAATCTGGTTTTGTGTACTTCTTTCTATAGTTTCTGACTTTTGTTACAAAGACTATATATAATATGGTACATATTTATAAATAATTATATAATATTAAGTGATTTGGGAGGTATATATTCTATATTTTTAAACAATGATTACTTCTCTAAATTTTAGAGTTTTTTTTTACCTTATATTTTTTGATTAGTAAAGTCACAAATAAAAGGCTATGATCTTATTTTTAAAATTTTCTTCTAATTTCTAGGCATTTTTATAGTATTTGAGAATTAGACCCATATTATTGCAATAAAATTATGATTTGTTGCATTATGTATTTATTATTTATCACGGATACTTTATATCCACATGATTTATAAGTAAATTTATAATAATTATTTAAGTTGAATTTTATGTTTCAGTAAATTCATTATTCACTACAAATTCTTTAACATCATGACTCCTTTACTGAGCTATTTATTTGTTTAATCTCTCATTTACTTAGAAAATTTGGGGTATAATATTTTTATGAAGGTATAGAATGTTATCCTTTCTAAAACCCTAGATATCCAAAAAAGTGTATTTGTTTTCTTCTGATATGAGCAAAACATCTGACTAAATATAAATGTAAGCGCAGTCTTTCCTAAAAAAAAAAGTATAATTCTTTCATTCAAACATTTGTTACACAGGTTATGTAATTTTTAAACTGATTTTGCTTTTTTAATAGAAAATCTAGGTTAAAGTATTTCCTCAATATATTAGGATTGTTTCTTCATCTTTATAACTTAGGAGAATTTACTAGGGTGCTTTTAAATATGGGTATATTTCTTTACTTTTTCCTGGATCACAGTGAGCCCATACAGTCTGCATATTCTATTTCCCACCCTCTGTTCCCCAAAGCTTTGTTTAGCTACATTATTTATTGTACTGCCTATCCTATTTTAAATATAACTATTATACAGGAGTTGGATCTCTGTTCTCCATATCTTCTGATTATTATCGGTCCTTCCATGTATTGAGAACAGACCTTTCTCCAACGACATTCTCTTGCGATAACTGATTTCACCCACTGTCACCCTTTTTGTTGTGACAAATATGTATTTTAATTTGCTATTAAATTTTTAGATTCCAAGTTCATTTTATTTTTACCATACTTCCTCTTGCCACTTGATCCCTTTTCTTCATGTGACATGTTTCACCTTATCCTGTCATCTTACCTAAAATGTCTTCCAACTGTTTGCTTTCATCTCAGCCTGACTTTGATGGCTCATATACTTTAAATGGTTATTGTCTTAGAATATTTTATAAAAAGTTATAATATTTATAAAATTTTCAGATTAAAAAAATTATAAATTGTTAATTGACATGTTCTGTGTGTGTGTGTGTGTGTGTGTGTGTGTGTGTTTACCATTATCTCCACATTGAACTTTGGCACTTTTGTGGAAGATAGGACAATCTTACTCATTACAGAAATATTTACAGAAGTATAATTATCCTAAGTTTCCATGATGAAAAGTTCCTTTCTTTCCTCTGGAGTGATTTTGTAAGTTCATATATTATTTGTTTGTTCTCTTCTTCAATCCTTCTTCAAATCTATAGTATAATGTTCACCAACAGATTGAGTGTTTATTTATCCTTTGAGTCTATTACTTGTGTTCAGATCAAATTTTGATTTCTGCTCTAGGACTGCAGAGGACTCTTGATACGTGTAGTTCATAGCTCAAGATCCCAGGGTTTAGCTTTGTCGCCTATGGGTGGGACATGATTCCTTGGCATTATATACTGACAGGTCTGCAAGTATTAACTTCCTGTATAAATTACTCACAGAATTCTTCTTGACCGTCCCATTCTTCCATCACAGAGTTTTTCTTGAGCTTCTTAGAAAGGAAAATGTAACGTGAAATCCCTCCTCTTTATTTTCTACTGAGAGGACTACTCTCTGCATGTACTCATGCATAGAGAGGCCACAGATGGAGAGGGCAGAACTTTCAAAAATTAGTATCTTGTGATTGATAGCTGTGGATCTGGTGGACTGCTGATTTTATGTGTTTCAATCCCTTTTCAGTCTTAGAATTAGCTGGATTGGTTCCAAACTCTAGTATTTGCTTTTTTCTGGTCTTTGTTTTCACTGTTAGTAAGAATTCCATCTTGCTGAAGCTTTGACTTCACAAGTATTTTTGAGAGGCCACACTGTGGGCTATTGACACATCACCATTTTAGACAAAAACCCAGCTTTTAAAAAGTTTTTACAGGATGACTTTAAAAAAAAGGCTTTTGTGAACAATATGACAAATGAAAATGTAAGTTACACTTAAAAAGAGAATTGAGTCCATTATTCTTTTATGGAGTACAAATGACCACATTTTGATAACTTTCCCTTTTTTTCTTTTTAATGTGTCTAGTACTGACAAAAACAGCCTGATGAAAATACCTTGGAGATCATCATTCTCTTTTCCCCGAATAAGGCTAATACTATCCACATTTTCCCAGGTCTCCTAATAACTGGAAATTTTATTATTTAACATTTATCAAACTGCTGCAGCACTGGGCACATAAAGAACACACATAAGGCATGTTATCTGACTATATCTTTCCCATGAGCATGAACATCACCCAAGAAGACAAGCCAATAACAACTGTGCACTCTGTAGTGAAGTTATTGGGAAGAGACTACACCAGGAATTGCAAACTCAAAGCCTATAGGAGTCAGGCAGACAGACTTACTGAGCAGAGAAGAGTCAGTGCCTGATTATTAAGGACATCTGAATAGTCTTCATTATCACAAATAAATATCTTCTTTTTCATGTTGTTATGATAACATGAATCTCTTTCTATATTTTTTATTTTTCCACATTTGATAGAATTATAATTTTAGAGAAACGTGTCTCAAAATAACAAAACAATACAGAAAGTCTGTTAACAAATGATAATAGCAAGTCATTTGTAGCAAATGTTATAATTATATAATAGAAAGTGGTTGAAGGTTTAAATTTTTACATAAAACATGGGTTTAAACATGGCAAAAATTAAGACTATATTGTAGCTATTATTCTGGAAATATACTCTGAAGCCAAATTTGACCACAGTATGTCTCTGACACAGTTTCTTCTGGTTATATTTTGTTTTTTGTATGTTGGTTTTGAGATTATTGCTCATTATTACTCTCATGTGTTCTACCACAATTTAGAAGCTCTACAAATAAGTCTTATGCTCATCTAAGATTGGGAGTCACTGGAATAGGCAGTTGGTTAGGGAGGCTCTGCTGTACACCCCCAGCCCCCACTCACCCCACCCTCAAAGAAATGGCTTGCCCTTTAAGAGCAATAGCAATAACACACCCTTGATGCAATTCAGCACTGAATTATGTGGCTGAGAACTGTGGCTATGACTCATGATCACAGTGTGTCAATTATGATGTTAAGAATGCTAAACCTCATGAGTTGCCATGTACTGTACTACGTCTGAGGTAAGACTGCATTAACAAAATGGGGATGATTCTGGTGAGGATAGAAAAGGCCCCTTGGCATTATCCAAAAAAACATAATGTAACAGAGAAAAAAATGTAACATGTCTGAAAGACATGAGCAATCTTAATCCTAGACTATTATATGATTCTGTAAGCAGAAAAAAATTAAGCAGACATTTTTCATGTCCTTGAAGATGCAACCTTTAAATTCCACCATTATCTTTAGACCTAATCATGTTTACCTAGTAGTTTTCTAATTCCTAATTATATTTTATAGGCACTATTTTTTGTCAGGGACCTAATGAATGCAAACATTCTAGTCACTGGGGAGGAATATAGTCACTGGAATGTACAGATTTAATAGGTTGAAATTGGGGGCTATAAAGGGTATAAATTAGTCCTCTATGAGGTTGGTTAACATGACTCAGACTTCAAAACTGTGCTCAACTCCAAACTCACTGACAAAATTCAGGTCTCTTGCCTGCAACATGAAGCACAAACCCTTGAATAGCCTGTGAAGCTTACTTTTGGGAAAGGTGGAGGTGTGGAAGTGGCATATTCTGCTATACCATGCTGGCATTTTCCAATCTCAAAACCAACTTAGGAAAACTGATTTCAAAACTATATTTTGATGGAAACTTTTGTGATCCAAAGTCCTCGGAATGTTCCTTATATTTTTTCAAGATGTGAAAACGGAGTTGAAAAAATCTGTTGAGTTTCCATGAAAATACTGCCAATTAACTTTTTTCTGTTCCTCAGGAAAATTCCTTGATTTAGCAATAGTGTAACTTCCTGGCAATCCCTTGGCAGTTGTGAACTTAGGCAATCTGAAACACTTATATTTTCAGTGGAAATATAGTTGGCTCTCATAGTCCCATTTCCTTTCGGCATATAGTGAAATAAATAATTTCTTTAACCTTTTTTAGAGAACTCGTCTAGTCCCTTTAGACAATCTTGACTCTGACAAAAGTTTAATAAAAGGACCTTTTTCTGTTCTTTACCAAATCAAGAGATTGTCATTAGTGAAGCATATACTGCTTTTCCTGTTATACCATGAAATTCCAAGAAAGTTGAAGAATATTTATTAACTCAAGAATAAGCAGTTATGATCACCGAGTATGGACTAGATGGTCATAAATATCTTAAAAGGTTTAGACAGAAATGGTTGGATACAGTAAGCCCTTCTAGGTACTTAGAAGTCTTTAATTAAAAAAAAACTAATTATTCTCAATTATCTTCTTTTTCTCAGATTATAGTAATCAGGGAGTTTCTTTTTAAACCATTTCATGACGTTTATATTTTTCTAGTCCTTGTAAATAGAATAATGTTCTTTTCTGTTATGCTGAATTACTGATGGCCAGAGTTAAAGGAATCTAAGGAAACTATTCTAAGTTGAGTAATCCTCAAGTAATTGGATTTAAATATCCAGAAAGAAAAACTATCTACAAAGAAAAAAATTGATTAAGATTTACAGCATCCTAGCCCTCAAATAGTTTAAAAAATTTGGAAATCATTGACATTGTTGAAGCAAATAGGTAACATGGTACGAATAGGTAGTAATAAAAAAGTTCTAATTAGGTCCTTGCTTCCTTTCAGTATTCTCTCTTCCTCCATTTTCTTTTCCTGGGCACATAAGGGATCCCATTTTTTTTTTTAAATGCACATACTAAAATAATAATTAGTCTCATTTAAGCTTCATGGACATCTGCAGCCTTTCTATATATTGCTCTTTGTGAAATAGCCAAAAGAATAATTGATAAGATCAAGGATCTCTTCAGTGTACTTGCTATTTGTCACCTTCCTTCATCACCTATGGCCTTCTTCACATTTCTCCCTGAATTCTAATAGAATTTAATTAAAACATGATAATCGAATAATTTATTTAAAAATGCTTCAGAGAAATATTGTCTAAACAGCTAAAAACACGTCCTCTCCTTACTCTTTCCAAAGCTCTGTGAGATATGTGGGGAAGTCCAGAGAGGAATTGTTTAATTCTTCAGTTACTGATCCAAATAGCACAATGATCGCCTCTGAATTTCTGCATTAATTTTTAAGGGAGCTAAAGGCACAGTGGTAGAATAATAGTGAGCCCTGGCTGGTTTAGCTCAGTGGATTGAGCGTCGGCCTGCGAGCTAAGTGTCGCTGGTTCGATCTTCCAGTCAGGGTACATCAGAGAAGGAAAACTCTGACTCCAAAAAACCTCCGCTGCCTTGCGGCATACCTCTTCAGGGGAAAGGCTAGGGGAGTAAACCCCGACAGAAAATCCGGAGCCGGAGTCCCTAAGGCGGTTTGATGTTGTGGTCAACACCGGCAACTCCTGTGGCGCACCTGAAGCCAAGCTGTATTGACTCCGTCTTTCCCTTGGACCCTTCAGCTGCGAAGAGAGGGGGGGTCTGCTGCATGGGCAACAGCAGACCCTCCATATTACCCTGCCCAGGCTCTGTAGCTTCAGCGTCATCGCAAGATGTCGATTCAACACGGGAGGAGACAGATACCGTGTCACTCCCGAGTCGGACTGCACAGCCATTCTCGGCGGTGCAGATGGACTCTTAAGAAGCTACACCATCGTCTCTCGAGACGGACGGCTGCCGACGACGACGACGAGAATAATAGTAGACTGACCAAGGTATATCTCTCCCCCCAAATATGGAATTGTTAGAAATGGAACATTTTCCAACAGAACTTTTGCCTGTGAGTCTATAATCAGAATATTCGAGTGATTGATGGGAGACTGGAAGGTTGGCCTCATCATGTGTTGCATTCGAACACCGTGTACTTAATTGGAAGAATGATCAGAAAGGAGAACATTTCTGCTGTGGGAAACACTGCTTGAAGTCATGGTGAATAACAATCTTTTCAGGGAAAGAGCTTTGTTTGGAGGACTATCAATGGCAGCCTAGGAGCAGGCCCATTGAGGTTCAGGGGTGTCAGAAGTTGGCGCAGTCAGTGCCCAGTCATTGGCACAATGGTGCAAAAGGTGCCTGACTATGGGAGTGTTTAGTAGCTGTTGTGAAATTTCCTAGTTTTATTTTAATGCCTCTCTCAATAATTTACCATTAATAATTTCAGGGTAATATTATTTTGGACTGAAATTATTTCAAAGTTGAGTTGAGGTTAAAAATATCTGTGTATGCTCATTCATTAGGAAGCCAGCTAGTGTTAGCTCCACCTCTGCCCCCTTTTACATTTTTCATTTCTGAACTTTAGCCGAGGCCTTATTATCAGAAAAATAAATAAATAAATAAATAAGTAGACTTTCTCTTTTCATTAGGAACCAAGTGTGTCAGGGAAAACTGGGGGCAGCTGCCGCTTAACAGAGCAAGAGAAAAATTGCTCTCGTGTGTGAGATGTCTCTGTTGCTACAGTTTTTAGTTTTTCTCTGCATGACAAATAATTGCTCAAAGAATGTTGGATCAAGTGCTAAAGGCAAGAGAATAGGGAGAAAGGGTACAATCTCTTACTGGAGTTCAATGTAGAGCACATAAAACCCAGGTTGGTCCCATCATGGGGGTAACCAATCACCTACCCCTTCCTCCAGGTGATTTCAGAGGCTTCTCTCTAAAGGTCTGTGGAAGCATATGTTTGAGAATTTGTCTTACTTGACCTTCCTAGAGCCCTGGTAACATCATTAACATCACCACAAATATTCTCACAAGGCCAATTCTTGCCTTTGTTAATTAAAGTATTTTTGCATTAATCTTATGGCAAATTATATTTGGGTACAACAAAGTTAAGAGTAAAGTGAATCAAATATACTTACTTACTTCTATCCCAAGATATTTTATTCAGTATTCATAACGCTTCTTTAACTCTTATTTAGAGATAATTAAATAAAATGAAGTTTGTGTCAGTACCTTGTTTTCTAGGACCATGGACCTTGTCATCATCAGATTGTCTTCTGGCTGCCTTTTGTTGAAACACTGTAAAAAATATAGTACAGGTTATTTATTGAACATAATTATAAATAAGAACACACTGGAAATCTCCAGGAAACTAGAATGCAACACATCATTTTTCTCAGGAACAATTCTTGAATTGTATTTTTTTTTAGTAGGAGGATTATTAAATTTATAATTTTCTCACTTGTGCACCTTATCAGTCATTTCCAGAGGCATTTTTTTTTTTGTGGGCTGAGCAATGTAATGCTGATGGAATGCCTCGTTAAACTATTTAAATCAAGGTATAATTCCATTTTGATATCAGGTAAAGATAAAAGATAGATTTTATTAAAAGTGATAAATGTTAAAGTCATATGAAAAATTCCATCTGCACAGAAATTACTCATGCTGACTTTATGGTAATGAGTAAGGATAATGACTGCTTCTTCTAAAACAGATGAAAAGACTGCTGTATTTCACAGACGTAATAATAAAAAAGATACTGTATTCCTGCATCATTTAGCTGGACTTCAAGACTATTAAAGCAGCTTATTTGAATTACTTCATTATCTGAAAAGTGCTTTGTCCTCATTTATTATTTCTCACATGAAATTCATTTATTATTTCTCACATGAAATTCTGTGAGTCACATCAGCGTCACTCATCCCATTTTGCAGATAAAAGATAAAATTGATTGTTTAATATTTATTGAGCACCCACAAAGTTCCATATGGCTCTGGCACTTGTTAATAAAAAAGTCTCTACCTTTTACAACTTGACTTTAGGAATCAAACATTGCCGAGTTCTGTTTATTTTTTTATAGGTAATTTGAATTATGGAGTTTGTGAACCGGAAGAGGACTTGGAGACATAGTTCAACCTTATATGTTTATAAATGAAGGAGGTGGATGTAACTAAGTTGTAAAAGGGGCTAAGTAATTTTGCAATGAAAGTAGAGATGTGATTTAGACCCTCAGGCTCTGAACTTTAATCTATTGCTTGGTTCTTTACAATGCCGCTGCCTTTACTTCCATAACTTTTTCGGTTTAACGATAAGAAGGAGCTATAGGGAGAGGACTGAAAAGAACTTTAGAGCATTTTCAACAAGCTTGTGTCTCTTGCTCTTTGTGGCTCATCAGGGTCTCCTAGGATCATAAGTAAGAGATGTCCAGCTGGATGGTGCATGACCACATGATTGGGAGACCAACACCCCAGCAGTTACCTTGGATTTCTGTCTTTAGTTTTAATATGCCTTAAACCAATCTAATTAATACCACGGTCACATCAGGATTACTCCAGATGATACTTTTTCAAATTTACAAAAGCTCCCTAAATCATATCATTCAAGAATTATTTAATAAGCATATATAATTTGCTAGCAGTTGTCATGAGAAAAGGTATTCCACTCTACTGTCCTCTATCAAACAGAACAAATGAAGATCTTTTCAAAGTATGATGTGTTTAAAAAAATACCATGCATGAAATCATATTTCTGGTTGAAAATCAATTTTTAGCTTCAAGTTAGTATTTGGAAAACATGCTAAACATAACCTATTGGAAAGTTATGGAGTTTCTGTTTTACTTTTTTTTTCTTCTAAAATAAAATATACTGATAGATACATGGCCTGTGAATATATTTTAGGATATTAAAAGAATTTTTATAAGCGGTGCTTGATTTTTTTCATTGGCTAGTTCTAAAAGTCTCGAAAAAAATAAAATACTTTTGAAATTTTAATAATGTGCAGACACTGTACTTTTCCCCAGTATTAAGATAATAACTAAGACCGTTTAGATAAAAACATCTGTAGTGTGTCATCATTAATCTGGGAAATGATATGAATCCAAAGATAAATTCAGAAAATATTTTCTTCAAATAAAAAGTACAATAATTGGTAAGTTTTAGGAATTCTGAATTTTGAAGCTACAGAGGACTTGGAAATGGAATTATTTTTTCCAGCTTTTTGACATTAATTTGTTAAAAATCACTTTAAGCTTTACATAAAATATATTTTACTGAAACCAAAACACCTCTCTACCTGTAAAACCTCCCTTGAAATTTCCTCACTCACCTCCAGTGGCACCTATTACAACTGTTCTTCCCTTCCCCCCACAGACAAGCCTCATTTCCTTACAAAACCCATATTAGCAATTAGCATATTGCCACACACACTCATTTCCCATTGCTGTGAAAACGAGGAGGTGTTTTTTGAATAGGAGGTGATCTTGGAAAAGATTGACATTAACTTGTTTCCTGAAGAAAGAGCTAAGTCATCAAAATGGTCACTGACCAAAATGGTCACTGACCAAAACGATCCCTGATGCAGACATGCATGCCAAAAACACATGCTCTATTAGCCTTAGGAAAAGAATAGACAGACATAAACTCCTACAATTCGTTCATCTTTCTTTTTACAGTAAATATTAGCTGAAACATTTTAAATTGCTTCCACCAGTAAAACCTCTGTTCTAAAAAGCTTTATACAGTTGATAATTACCATGTTCACCTACACATCCTTTGTAAGAGATAAACATAAAATCCATGATCTGGTGAGAACTGAATATTTGGTTATGGGTCACTCAGCTTTATACATGAAACTACATATTTTTGTACAAGATTTGTGGTGAGCAAGATGAGAGTCTCTTTTAAATATATAGAAATTGAAAAAAATCTATATGCCAGAATGTTAATGTACTTGGCACAGTGGAAGGGTTTTAGTTTTGTCTTGACAGCACGTGTGACATGGGAAAATGGTTTTCTCCTCCTGAGCCTTTATTATCTTGCTGATAGAGTTAGGGCTTAGAGGAGAAGATCTCTAACATCTCAGTCACATCTAACATTTTAAAACGCTATCATTTCTTTTCCCCCCAAGTCATTCCAGGACAAATGGTGCCTGAATAAGTTCTTAAGTGAGTAGAAGTTTAAATAGAATGCTATGTTTTGAGTGAGACATTATGTTGCTGGGAACTTAGACTAATAGAAAAACTAGAAAGTTAAATCACAAACCAGTGTCAATTTTTAAAATAATATATGGAGCATATCCTGTATCTATGTGTTTGAATGCTGGGAAGATACTGTTTTTGACCACATTTGACTGCATCAATGTTCAAATAACGCTATCAAAGCAATTACGACATACATCAACTTTGATGACGCTCTGCCCAGTGAAAGCTTATTTTTCTCTTCCTACTTAAAATTGAAATTTGAGAAGAAAGAAAGCAAATGCATTATTAGTATTTTTCACTGCTTTTAATCATTAAAAGAAATTCCACAGTGAAAGTAAAACAATTTTTGAGATTCAAAATAATCTTACACAATGTAAATGTTCCAAATAACACACTCATTTATTTTAAATATCGGCAGAATGGCTTCTGTAACATTTTCTCTAGAATAGAAATGATATTGAATGGAAGAAAATTAGCATAGTATTAAACATTCAAGACATTAAGCAAAGAAAAATTATCAGAAGGGCAGAGGAGGGAGAGAAGGTGAAATATAATGAATTCACTCCCACTATTTGTCTTTCCAGGTAGCTTCTGCAAAAACATTCTTCACGTCAACCTAATTTGCAGCCTCTTTCAAGGAAAGGGACTCTTCCAGAGCTGCCCTTCTTAGAAAATCGGATTAAGTTTACTTGAAATTATTTCATAAGTAGCTAAAGTGATAGAAAGTCTGTGCAATAGCAAAATGCATTTGTAAAGATATAAATGATAAATGATAAGCCCCTTGATGTTCCATGTCCATTAGAAGTCTAAAATGAAATGTTTAGAGCTAAATGATTATCACTGATGATCACTGTTGAAACTAGAGATTTGATATAAAATAAAATATAAAGACCTGTATTGTGCTCTGGGTTCTCTGGGAATGATACTGTATAGGTAGCAGTAGTGCATTTATGGTTTACTCAACAACTTTCATTAGGTTGCTAACTCTGTAACCAAATGCTGTGCTAGATCCTGAGGATGCAAAGGCTGATGAGACTCATCCACATGTCCACACTGTCCTCCGTTTTGAGGTATTCACTTAAGCAGAGGTCAAATGTGTCATTAGTGTCTACTGATGAGAGAAGATAGAGATGAAAAAAATCAGGAGAGACAAGTGTCATAATGCAGCCTCTGTAGCCTTACTCTCTCAACATTTCCCTCAGTGTAGACCCTGCAAAAGCTGATTACAAAAAGGGAGAACGAAGTCAAGGAAAGCTGTATGAACAACCCCTTTGTCTAGCCAGCAAAGAAGGGGAAGGGAATGTTCTAACCCTCTATGGAGTCATATTGACTAATGAAACGAAAACTCAGAAGAGAGGTGTCACCTCTTTTTAAATTGACTAAGATAAATTGAGTACTCCAGTGAGCTGAAAACCACCATTTCATTAGCTAGTAATAGTTACAGGATATTAATTTGAACAAATTTATCAGACACATTTTACCACATTTGAATAGGTATACTAGGGGTGACATGGCCCCAGGTAATCACATCAGCCGTGTAATATGAAGGTGTTTGACCTGAAAATAATTTACTGTCTGGTAGACATACAGAGTCAGGAATTGTGGCTTTTTTTCTTTAGGGAGAATATGCAAATATCAGCCAGCACATATGAATTCACTCATGTGACTACAGCTTACTGTTGAGATTGGTAGAGATGGAAAGTTGGAAAGTACATATATGCATGAAGGAAAATAGCATAGATATGTGAATTCAATAGCAATATCAATGAACACTTCAGTTTCCAAAATAGACAACATTAATTTTATTTCCAATTTGTAATAGAAACTTTGCCTGATAAGAGCCCAAACAGAAATTCTCACAATCAATTATTTTTTCTACTTCTAAGGAACTTAATTTTACAAGAATGGAATACAAACTTTTTATTTGCATATTTATCTCTTATGCTGAAAATAAGAACATTTCCACCCTAGGAATGTTTCTTACCCAGGAAGTTGAAACTGTCAGAGACAGAGGGAGAGAGAGCAGTTGGTTTTTGTGGAATTCTCTGTAATTAGAGCTTGAGGTCATTGTAATGAACTTATTAGCAAAATCTCCACTCCACCACTGGGCAATCAGGTCCTTCTTCCTCTTGTTACTAGGCAGGTCTCATGTACTACTTGCATAGTACTGGACTGAGGATTTGTCTCCTCCCATATGTGTCCATTCAGACTTACTGCTTGACTTTACTTTGGGAACATTCATTTGTAGTCAATAATAAAATATGTGTATATATTACTCCAGTAACATCCTCAGTAGTTTTCTCTGTTGTTTCAAAGAGAAGCGATTTGTGTTGTTAGTCACTGAAATACTCTAGAATCTATGATGAGTTCATCTTTTGGTTTATACTTGATGATCACCAAAAGTAATCTCTCTCTCTTTTTTTTTTCTGTATTAGCAAGTGTTGCTATCCTGAGAAGTAACCAGTAGGGTCTGGATCTGGTCATGCGTACCTTTAACAAACATTAAATACTAGTTCTGTTAATAAGACAAATGATAAAAGATTGAAACTCTATGCATGAAGATTGAAAATAACTTGCATACACATGGAAAATTTGAAAAGGGTAGGGCTGTGCTCACTATTTCTACCTAGTGTTTAATACTGATAGTTAATAATGTGGGAAAGTCATGCAAACTGATGTATTTGCATATGAAACCCAAAGGAAGGAGCACAATGCACACTACCTGGGGAGACACAGCAAGTCCTGTCTCATCCCTGTACTAAAGCGCACCTTTCATTATGGTGGCTGCCATTCTGCATCCTATGCTGTGCCAGCTACTCTACATACATAGTTGTAGTTGTCAATGGAAATCCTCTGAAGTTATTATTCTTCCTTTTTAAAAAATATTAATAAAATAAAACAAGGCTGTGTCACTTGCACAGTTACACAACATTTAAGAGGCTAAGTCACAATTCAAATTCAGTTCCATTCAGCTTCACAATCTTTGTGAATTTCACTCTACCATGCTGCTAGCTCCCCAGAGGAGGTGCTTCCTAGTGGGCCAAACCCACGAGCACCTTTTTTTCCCTATAATGAATATATATTTAGAATAAAAGAGGTAAATACATTAAAAGTGATGGTGAAAACTATTGTGAATTCAGGAAATTTCAAGTGAGAACAAAGAAAATTTGTGCAGACAGCTGTTTGATACATCTATGATTTCATCTTCAAATGACCATTCTCTCAAGTATTCAAATGTTTACTCTGTCTCAACTGTGGAAACAAGCCATGTCATGGTTTCTCAGGCTTGGCACTATTGACATTTTAGACTGGATAATTTTTTTGCAGTGGGGTCTTTCCTGTGCATTGTAGGATGGCTGGTGGCACTCTGGCCTCCACCAACTAAAGGCCAATAGTACCGTCCCAGTTGGGACAACTGAAAATGTCTTTAAACATTGCCAAGTATGTCCTGAAAGGCAAATCACCAGTTATGAATTACTGCTTGGACTCTTAAGCTTCTTCCTAAAGACAGAGACTCTAGAAATTTCATGTGTTAAGGAGAAAAATATCAGAATTCACTCTGCTGTTGAATGAAAATGTAAGCACTTGATAATACAAATCTTTTAATGTCAATTTATACCACAGTTGATCACTGCTTTCTTTCCCCTTCACTAATACAAAGAAATTTAATTTCTGGAAGATGAAGCTAGAAAAGTTCATAATTATTATGCCAGCACTCTAACAGATGGTCTGCAAAGTTCTTCTTAGGTTGCATTCAGTGTTTCCATGATATTCCAATGACAGAAAGAACATATCAAAATACTTGGGTTACACAAGCAGGCCTGAACACCCCTAATGAATAGTGTCAGCACAGATCTGAAGAACTGCCCTTTTATAGAATTGCACCAGTACTCTATCAGGGAAAGAGAGAGTCAGAGAGAAAATCAAAGGGGAAGTGAAGATAGGGACACTGGGCTTACAAATAGAATGATAAATATGTTTCTCTGCCCTGAGAGCACTGTAATACATACTAAGACTTGAACTTAAATAGTTTGAACAAGGTCACTAGCCAAAGAATAGGACCCAAGGCACTTGGTCTAAGGCCTACTTTAATCCACTTGACCATATTTTTTCACTAATGAGGACATTCTGCTCTAATATGGATTAATTTTCCTGAGAGATTCAAGGTCTTTTTTTTTTTTTTCTGTTTGCATTTCAACTGCATTGTATGTGATCCATTTCAAGTACAAGTGAATTGTAAGTGGAAAATTTCTGAGAGCAACTGAGTTGTACTTGACATTTTGGGGTCCTGGTAGTTGAGTAGCTCTCAAAAAGGTCATATATAACTTTGTTGCAATGCAAAATGCCAAGGGCAACTCGGTAGCTATTGAACATTGAAAGGGAAATTATGTTCTACTCCAAATCAGACACATGGACTCTGAAGAAGGATCTAGGTTCTATAAATTATGTGAGGGAAAATGGGAAGTTGTCATTTGATGTTAAAAAAATTTCCCCAATAGGCAGTAATCTTTTCATATGATTTGTGAATATAGTTTTACCACCAATCTATCTACACTATGCAAAGTGCTCATTTTCTCTCCTTGATTTCTCTTAAATCAAGAATGGTGTCACTAAGAAGCACTGTAAATCAATGTTAATTTCTCTATATTCTAAAAGCTTAATTAACCTGATCCTTTTCAATATTACAGTGAGAAAAAGATTGGAAGAATGCAATACCTGAAAGCAGGCAGACTTCAAAAACTTTTCATTAAAGAAAAACGAGTTATTTTTTGTGGTTGCTAACATAAAATTAAGTATAGTATAACAGGAATGAACTTAAAAAAATCAGAAACATATCTCTTGAATAAAATAATCCATAAGTTTAAATTAGTATTAATGTTACATTTCTGAAGGCAGGGGGTGGTGGTGATGGTGGAAACAGAGCTCCTCTTTGATGTTATGCTGTGTGAAAGCAGTTAGAATTCTCAGCCATATGCCAATATCCTAGAACTTTGTCCCATTCTGTATGGACTCCCCTCTTCATATAACTCAGGGAAACAGTTACGTACATTTGTATGTTTATTACAGGATATGATAAAGGATACAGATGAACAGCTAGATGAATAGATTCATAAGGTGAGGTGTTGGGGGGGTGTTCCAAGTGCATGAGTTTCTGTCCTCATGGAGTTGGGGTATGTCACCATCCCAGTGTGGATATGTTTGTCATACTGGAAGCTCTCAGATTGCCCTACATTGGGATTTCATAGAGGTTTCTTTACATAAACACAATTGATCATTAACTCCATTTCCAGTCTTCTTCCTTCTCAAGAGAATGGGGATGGGGATGAAAATTCTAAGCTTTCGATCATGACTTAGTCTTTCTACTTACCAGTTCACATCTAGGAGCCCATACAGAATTGCTTCATTAGAACAAAAGATACTCATACCACTCAGAAAATTACAAGGGTTTCAGGGATATTGTGCCATGGGTTTACATCAATATACATGTTTTCATTATCTTACAAAAGCCAACATGATTTTCCTGTCTCTCTCTGGTTTGTTTGCCTAGTCTCTGTGCCAGTACTTTCTTGACTTTCTGAAATAGTAAGTTGAGATTTTGCATCCCACATTCATTTTCCACCCCCTACTCCACATCCTTCTCCTTGGCTACATTCACACACCTTGGATGTGCCAACATTTCTGCTACCACTTCTGTGCTCTGGCAGGAACTGGGTCAATTTAATGTTCTAATTGAATAAATGGCTTTCTGGAAAATGGTGGCAATTCTATTTAATATATTTGTGTGAAGTAGGAAAAAAAAAAGGAAAGATGTGATGAATTTTACACTGTGAAATGCAAAGAACGTCAAGAAAGAATTAGCTGATGAGGCAGTATTTCTAATGTAGGAATAGAATAAACAACAATCAATAGCAGAAAGGAAGAGGCAAGCATATATATCCCAGTGAAATAGAAAAGGAAGAAATAATGTAAAGGAACTTTGGTGACCATACTTATAATTCAGTTTTTGTTACTGATTTGGGATGTGGGGCAGATAACCACACCAGCTTTTATGTAATTAAATACAAAAAAGTATAATAACCATACATTATAATAACACTGGTTCTTCTGTGAATATAACACAAATGTAAGAACAAATTAGATTGTGTTTTTGAACTAGAAATAATTCTTATGGATTTTGAAGGGTGTCAGGCTTATAAGTAGGTGAGAGAACTAGCCTTTAAAATTTCTTAGAAACTCAAAATTTCTAAGATTCTTTAAAGTTCTTGTGTGTGTGTGTGTGTGTGTGTGCGTGTGTATGAAAAATTGTACCAATGTCATATAGGGAATTTACATAAAATGTAGAAAGACTTCATTAGTGAGTATTCAGTAAATGTTTATGTAACTAATAAATACATGCATAAGGAGGAAGACCACCTCAATTCTCTTATACACGGGGATTGACTGAAAGTCTAAAATAGTCATAGCCTCAAATTTTTTCTCCAATGAAATTAGACAATGACTCATGATGGAAGTTTTACTCTTTGGAGAACTTGAACATAAATGGTTTTGGCCATCAGATATGAGGCCCAGTGAATGGCAAGTGTTATGCACTGGACTGAATACAGAAAGAACAAGTTAAATTGTGCATCTTAAATGGTGAAATTTTCAAGTCTTCATCCCATACTCTGATCTCAGAGTGCTGGCAACCAGGTATATAAATGAAGATTGGAGTTAGTTGGATTTTATTTCATAAAAACTAAAAAGCAAAGGAGAATAGAGCTACATAAACTGACATTTTAGGGGGTAATTCAGTGAAAAAGCTGGTTACCTCCCTGTTATCCTACAATGCAGTCCACAAGTTAACAAGTAGAGTTTCCATTCAAGATTTTGGTATTTTGTTCTTAAACATAAAAATATAGCTAAGATAGCCAGATAGTTGATGGAAGTATCAAGCATTCCAGGCAGCACAATCAAATAACAAAGATAATGGAGACAGAATGAGAACCAAAGAAAAATAAAAATCCCAGAAGTTTAAAAATAAGAGCAAAAAGAAAAAAAACAATTACCGGAATATTAAATTATACTGACTCCCACCACCAAAGAAATAGAAAAGAACAGTACCAAAAAACTACAAACAGAGAACAAGGAAGAGCTCATGGAAAATAAGACTATAATGTACAACTGAAGAACAAGAAGATAAAGTAAAAAGGGGAGAACCACACAATAGGGGAGTCATCTTGTGGTCCTGAGAGCTCCTTAAGAATTGAGATAGAAAAGATGATGTACCTCTTTAATGATTTCTAAAATATAACTAAATTAACTAAATAATTGTATTGAGGTACATCTATCTTCTCTTTTTAAAAATATTTATTAGTATGGACCAACCTTGTCAAAAAGCCTGTAATATTCTTGAAGTCACTATGACAGTCTGAGAATTTCTAATTATAGCTTCTGCCCTGCCTTAATAATCTGAATAATGGTTCCATTTTAAATTTGTCATCATTTCCTATTTTTTAATAGTTTCTTGAACATTATCAAAAGCAGATCTCTGTTAAATAAATATATTATACACTGGTAAATGACTTCAAATATACTCAACCAACTTTCTTATATAAATCTCTCAATAAATGCTGCTTAAGCAATAGAATAGTTTCTTTTGAACCTATAAACACAGAGAAGTAACTGTATTCCTTTTGGCTAGATTTGTGGTACATATATTTAAATGTTTTGTTTAGGTAGCTGATTTGGATTAATTAAATGTATAATATATTGCCTCTCAGCTGTAGTTATCAACCAAAAATTTTGTTTGATTCCAAGCATTTTGTTAAAAAAAAACTAATAAAGAGTCATGTTGAACTCTATGTATTTATTTGTATATCTGTTTCCTAAAAACTCCTCTGAAATGGAGATATTGTTTTATATTATATTTCCAGTTCCTAGGATGGTATCCTAGCCCCAAAAGGGCACTCAACACATTTATTTGCATGCATTGCACTAATGAATAAAAGTTATCTCCTAGACACTACAGACTCATGGAATGTACCAAACCAGAGTGTTAGGAAATAAGAGTAGAGTCAATACATACTGCTGGGGTTATAGGTATAAAAATAGCTCTTGGGATTTGTTAGTTTTTTTATTTACATACAACTCAGCAGTGACTGAGAAAGAAGGATTAATGTCTATACTGAGGTAGAAATTCTGTGATAGATGAAGGCAATCTTAATCATTAGGGTGAAGTGCAATTATTAGAGGAACTGAATTACATATTTGGGATTCTAGTATTCAAACTGTTTAGATTTTTAAAGTTATCTTAAATGAAATTAAGAGCAAAAAGTAAAGTTAGGGGCAAAAAATAAAGGACTTATCTTCTTTTCTTAGGTTGCACATTATTCATAGGAGTTGAGCTTCCCTCTTGTAGAATTATGGACATGTGAAACAGAATTTCTTAACACACGATATGGTTTCATGTTCTTTGGATGGTTTGCCAAAATTATCCTTCTTAATAAAGAATTAGAAACTGACCCCTACGCATTAATTCTTATTTTCTTTATTCACTGTGCTTCTAAATTTTCCAAGAGGCCAATACAACTCACTTATGACATGTAAAGATGTTTTTCATCTTTGGGGTTTATATCCCACCAAAAGAGGACAATCCCGCTCCCAAACACACACAAACAAACAACAACAAAAGACATTACCTTGAGCTATGTATGGTGTGGTTTCCTCTTTTGGAGGGATACTTGTAGGTCGAGGTGCGGGGGCAGGAGGTCTGTTTATAATAAAAGACCGACCTCCACTTTTTCTCTTTGTACTCATATTGGCCAGTATCATGTCATATTCACTGTCATTGACCTCAGCAAAAGTATATGGGTCTTCTTCCTCCCGTTGCTGCTTTTCATCTTCTGTCTTTCCTTCTTCTCCTTCAGGTTCACCTCCAGTCTCCTGTCTTGCACTGGGATCACACCAATTTTGACTTCTTTCCATTTGGCCTTCCAACATTTTCCCTGTTTATGAAATATTTAGATGATGGTTACTGTTCAATTATATGCAGTATTTTTTATGTTCATTCAATTTCTCTGAAGATGACAGGGTGGAATAGCTAAAAGCACTATTTCTTGGTTTCTTATGGTAAATCTAACTCTGACAATGACAAACTGACCTTCAAACTCTTGTTTTCTACTAACCAACATGAACCTCATTCTTAGGTAAAGAACACTGCAAGTAGAGTTAATGACCTAAAAGATGGCATGGATAATCAATAGCTTGAACATTAATTCATATGAAAAGGATAAACAATCTTTGATGGTTTTCATACTTAGTAACATCTTTACATATTTTTATAAAAATGCATTAAAATATCTTAGTATTCAATAGCAGTTATTTAGTAGATAAATATATATTTTGGTTAATGAATAAGTTGAAAAGAATTTTGATGGCTCTCCGCCAGGCCAATGAGAATTAAAAAAAATTTTTTCCCTTGACAAATGTTTTGCTTAAAGTATTAATAAAAACAATAAAGTGGAAAAGACTTGTCACTGACAGAAAAATCATTGTTTTTTTTATGTTGTTCAGGAGATTCAGGCATGTGAACTAAAGGAGAAGGATTCTTCTTTCTCTCGTGTGAGATTACAACCAAAAATATTTAAGTTTACTTATGGATATTTTAGTGGAAAAACTTAGGAGCTAAGGAGAAAGGAAAGTTGTGGAGAAGAATATTATTAAAAGAAGGTTCAGCAATTTGGGGTTAGGCATATGATAAGAAACCAAGATCATCTTCGAACAGTCTTAGATTTGATTGGTTCAGTTTAATCCAAAATGTACACTGGCCTACATATAACTAACTTTAAAATCATCATGACTTGTCTTTTCCTCTAAGAATAATATGTTATTGAGATCTTGACTTCATGACTTCTGTTTCACTGACAGCATCACAGGTGAAATCAAATTAAATGTGTGGGAAACACTTTTACAGGGTTGTATTTTTAGTAGATGTGCCAACTATCTTACTTTATGATCTGATTTTCTGAGCTGTTATCTTTCTTTCTCCACCCACTTCCCTTCCCAACTCTTTCTAAAGTTGGGCTTGCACTAGAAATAATAATTTCACTTTTTATTTTCTAGTGTATCAGATTATACTTTTTATGTCAGTGTGGGAACTGCACTTTCTCAATGCAGTTGTACATTAGTAAATAAAGATTAAAATAAATCACTTCTGTAACTAATTTTTGTAATTGGGGCAAGAGTGTATAACAAAGAGAAGAATCTTTAAAATTCCAGAAACCTGTGCAGAGAAGTGTTTGACACATTCTAATCACAGGCTTTATGGTCTGGGATCTGAGTCAAAAAGGGATCCTGCTCTGGCTGGGCAGCTCATTTGGTTCGAGTGTCATACCAATACTCCAAGGTTGTGGGTTTGACCTCCTGTCAGGGCAACTGCAAGAGGCAATCAATGAATGCATAAATAAGTGGACCAAAAAATCGATGTTTCTCTTTCTCTCTAAAATCTATCAATAAAAAATTTTTACAAAGTGAGACTCTAAATTATGGGCGCCTTGAAATTTTGTTGTAAAGACTAAATGAGACAATGTGTTCTTTATAAACTGCAAAGTGTTATATAGTGTTCTATATTAATGTTTTCTACAGCGAATATGTCCATAAATCCATCATGGGAAATTTGACGCTTAGGGCATTGATGAGATCTCCTTTTTCAATAACCTGAGGACATAAAGAAGCTACTCTTACAGGACAATTACTGAGGTATCACTAAACTCAAAGAACATGTAAAGTCTCAGGTAATAATAATAATAATAATTGGAAGCTTCCAGTCTTACTTTCAAAGACCTTAATCAAAGTATTAAAAACAAATATTGGCATTTTATTTTCCATTACTGCCAATATTAGCCCTATGAAAAGATGAGATTAAAAGTAATACTACATATGAAATGTAAAAACAGAGTTTTTAAGTAAAAGGAGTTTTTGTTTTATTTTGCTTTTTATATGTAATACTTTTCAGAAAATATATTAACAAAAATTACACTTCTGGTCTTAGATATCTGGTGAATACTCTGTGTAAAGAAGTTTTATACCTAAGCAACTTATCATATATAGAAATTTCGACTAGGAAAAATATATAAAATTTAATATTTATCCTTTAAGAAATTTAAGCCGATATAAAACAACTTTGCCTCTTAACAATTAATTTGAATAATTATATGAAATTATTCACATCTGTTAAAATGGTTAAAATATTTCAGAATTCTTTGTCTGTCTATTACTAATCTATGTCCCTTCCTCCACTTCTAAGATTGACACACCTACTTCATTGGCATATCTTAATGGTCTATATGAGCTTGACACATAATAGGCCATCAAAAAATATTTGTTGAGTGAGTGAATGGATCAGAGCAGTGCCCATGAGGTTTTCTATACTTTCCAATATGCAGTACTTTCCATCCCTAAATACAGTGCACAACCCTAGTACAAGTTTATGTTGATCAACTTGAACTTTCATAGAGACAGGGCCTTCAAGGACACAAATGTCAAATTTCATGGCTTCAAAATTTACTTTTTTAAACAGTTTTTATATAACTTTCTAGGACTCAACAACTAAAGTATTGTGACAAAGGGGGTTTTGATGACAGATATTTCTTTCATCCTCCTTTTAAAGTTTGTAAGAACATTTTCTTAACTTGGAATAGTAAATTTAGAATAGTGATCAATAAAGTGGGAGAAAATTAGTGACTGTAAGGATGAACGTGAAGCTGGAAGTTTGTTGCTAGTCTGTTGCATACTCCAGGCTAATAGGCCAATATGGAAGCTCCTCTTGATGTTCCCTGACCCCCTCCCCCATTACATACCTTAATCCTGCATTTGGAGCAAGTACAGTCACAATCATTTAACTATCCTTCTACTTAAACAATATAGGTACAGAGTATTCTTAGACTTTGGTCTCAATGCAGTGTATGATAAACTCTCTGCCATTTGTTTCCCTTGAAGCTACCAAATGAGTGAAATGCCCAAGGTCATTTTCAAATCTGTATTACATTACCCTTTCTCTTTTGTGGGAAGACTAAGAGTATTTTTTAGAAGCAAAGTCGTCATTTACTTTTCCATGTTACTTGAGGTTCATTTCAGGGGAAGGATTTATGGACTACATCTTGGTTTTATTTATTTTTTACTTACTTAAAACTTTGCAATGAGACTTCGTTCCAATAGGAAGGAAGGAGGGAAGGGAAAAAGGAAGGAAGGGAGGGAGGGAGGGAAAGAGGACGGAATAGTTAGCAGCAGGTATTTTTGCCTCGTTTCCCAGGTCTTCGTTGTTAAAGAATGGAGTAAAGTTGCTCTTAGTTTTAGAAGCTGATATTCTCTGTATTTGCCTCTGCACTATATGCTATACAGTTGTTCTTTTAACCTTAAATTTACCTTGTAATGTGAGGTGAGGTTTATCCAGTTGGAGGGCAGCAACTACAGATCGCGGTGGCGGGAGAGGTGGTCTGTTGTTCCCAAGTGGCTCTTGTGAATTAATTTCTGGATTGTCTCCAGGAATGAACATGTACAAGTCATCATACTGGTCCTCAGAACTCCCACTGTCAGCCTCCGGCAGGATGTACTCGGCCTCCGTGCCTGATGCGGTCTCTTTTTCTTCCGTTGCTGTTTCGCTTGCCTCAGCTCCTTCAGCACTTGGCCTGTACGTCTGCCCACTTTCAGGATGAAATGCTGGGTTCTGTATGGCTGCTTATGAGGAAGATTGTAAGATTTCATTTAAACACACTATCTGGAGGCATGTCATATTTTGTAATTTCATAGTGAAGTGGTAGTACTGCTAATCAAACTTCTATGGTGTGATATAGTGGTAAGCTGACTAATGCATAATTTTGGTGAACACTCAGTCATTCTTGGGCTTTTCAAATATTTATCAAATGAACAGTTAAAGCTCCATTGTATCTTGCTACCTCAGTATGAGGCAAACTCATACGTATAATATTCTGATTCTCTAGAGTTACTCTTTAAGCAGATTCATAGATATGACTGCATTACTGCATTTTTTTATTAGAAATCATTATAAATAAATATAAGTGACAGAAAATGTAAAGAAAAAAAATAACTTCCTTGTGATAATGCAATAAAATAAATATGATTCTTATTTAGTCATTATTTTAATATGTAGTTATCAACAGATATTACTTTAATTCTTGAAAATATTACTTGGGAAAAGTGTTAATTTTTTTTTTAATGAGGAAGGTATCCAAATCATCAATAGTAGTTAAGTCTAAGACTCAGTTCTCTCACCTATAATATGTATTCCTATCCTGAAACTTAACCAAATGATCCAAATGCCCTCCATCTAAGAATCATGATTCCAACATTTGTTTTTATACTGTACATTAAATGCTCTCTAACCACTCACAAAGAAAATAGAAAAACTTATTATAATGCAATACCTTTAAATCTTAAAAATTTTTGTTTATATTCTCTTTATGAAAATTCTGCTCTAAATTAAGGTTTCACAAATTTTAAAACAAACTTTTGAACCTCTTTATTACAGGGAGTATCTGAATTTTTGTCATTATCAGTGCAAAAGAAAAGCAAATAATTGTTTTTAAACTGTTGCTAAACTTAAATATAGCTACAGAAGCAAGAGTGGCATATAGGAAAAGGATTTTTTTTAATGGAGGGTTAAATTGTAGAAAAATTTCAGCAATGAAAAACTTAATGAGTCATGCAGAAAAATCATGCCTGTGAGGATACCCATATTTCTACATGGAGTTTTATTGTTTTATTTTTCTCTTCTTTCATGTGAGACATGAAAGGTCCAGGTGCCAGTACTAGAACTTCAAACTAAGATTCTTAGCTACCAGCCCAGGCCAAGCAGACAGCCTTTCACTCTTGCGCAGAGTTCTACACAGACCACATCTTTCTACTTCTAACACCAAACACCACGCCCGATTCAAAGTAGTCTCTGGAAATGTTGATGGAGCAGATGATGGAATAACTGAAAAGAAATGATTCCTCAGGACTAGCAAAGGGACTTTACTATGTCTCTCTCAGCAAGTCAAACACCAACTTAGAATTACACTTATGTTATAGGAAATTATAGGAAACTTCTTGTAGCCAACCTTATGTTGAGGTATTTAGTGTTTATGTTTTATGTATACACTGTCTAAGCAACAGTCTCCTCGATCCTTGTCAAATATGCCCAAACCTGCGATCCAGCCCTGGAAATTCGGGTAGTGGGTTAGCGGGATTTAGAAAGCTTCACAGCAGTGGTGGAACCAATGGAACTCTGCTTCACCCACTCTCCTGTGAAAGAGGCTAAGGCCTGAGCCCAGTCACACTGAGTTTTGCATGTGAGACAGTTCCAGGTCCAAACTCTTTGTACTGATGAGGTTGTCAGTACAAATAACTGAAATAATGTTTTCGTACTTCAGACATTTTTTATGAGGATTAAATGTCATCTTGAATATATGGTCATTATTAAAGATGGCCTTTATCATTGCTTTTATTATCATTAAAAATAATAAAATGTACATTAAAACTTCATGTATTAATATATTACTTCAATATTTAGCATTGTTTTGTGTTCTGCAATAATGTTTGAAGGCATTTACTGACTTTGTCAAAGTAAAGGCATTGTGGTTAAATTTTTTTGGTTTGCAGGTTAGCCTATCATTTGAAAAAAACTGTGATCAGTAATGCTTAGCTGAGTTTCAACTGCACACTGTTAGAAGTGCAAATGCCTGAGGCAAAAGCTTGCTGGGTGTATGAGATGTCACCGTGGCTGTGAAAAAGCAGGAGAGTGGTCAGAGATGGGATGATCATCTAGGGCCTCATCAGTGATGATTGTAAGAATGATGCGAAGGTATTGGAGGATTTGGAGCAGAAGAGTGATTAGTTCCTTTATGAAGTATAATGTATTCAGGGTGACAAGTGTGGAAGCTGCTATTGATGGAGTTTCTTTTCTTGTTCTTTTTTTTTTTTGGAATCTTATAGACCTCTTTTTTTTAAAGTACATTTTATTGATTATGTTGTTACAGCAGCTCCAATTTTCCCCCTTTGCTCCCCTCTGCCCAGTACCCCTTTTCCCTCCAGCATTCCCACACCCCCTTAGCTCATGGCCATGGTTCGTGCATATAAGTTCTTTGGCTTCACCCGTTCCTATATTATTCTTAACTTCCCCCTTAATCCCTGCACCATTTCCCCATTTCTCCCTCTCCCCTCTCCCAGCTGATAACCCTCCAAATGCTCCACATACCTATGATTTTGTTCCTATTCTGGTTTTCTTAGTTGGACTTTTTTTTTTTTTTTTTTTTTAGATTCAGTTGTTGATAGTTGTGAATTTGTTGTCATTTTAGTGTCCATAGTGTTGATCTTCTTTGTCTTAAATAAGTCCCTTTGACATTTCATATAATAATGGATTCATGATGATGAACTTCTTTAGCTTTACCTTGTCTGGGAAGCACTTCATCTGCCTTTTCATTCTAAATGATAGCTTTGCTGGATAGAGTAGTGTTGGGTGTAGGTCCTTGCTTTTCATCACATTGAATATTTATTTACAGTCCCTTCTTGCCTGCAAAGTTTCTTTTGAGAAACCAGCTGATAGTCTTATAGGCACCCCTTTGTAGGTAACTCTCTGTGTTTCTCTTGCTGCTTTTAAGATTCTCTCTTTATCTTTCACCTTTGGCATTTTAATAATGATGTGTCTTGGTATGGTCCCTTTGGGGTCTAGCTTGCTTGGAACTCTCTGTGCTTCCTGGACTTGTATGTCTATTTCCTCCACCAAATTCGGAAAACTTTCCTTAATAATTTTTTCACATAAGCTTTCAATTTCTTGCTCTTCTTCTTCTCCTTCTGGCACCCCTATGATTTGGATGTTGGCACATTTAAAGTTGTCCCAGAGGTTCCTTAAACCTCTCCTCATTTTTTTCAATTCTTGTTTCCTTATTCTGTACTGGTTGACTGTTTTTTTCTTCCTTATATTCCAAATCATTGGTTTGAACCCTGTTTTTTTTCCCTTCACAATTGGTTTTGTGTGGATTTTCCTTTGTTTCATTTAGCATAGCCTTCACTTCTTCCCTTATGCATTTGCCGTACTCAAGCATATCTGTCAAGCCTGTGAGCATCTTTATCATCAGTGTTTTGAATTCTGCAACTGTGAGGTTGGCTATCTCCTCATTGCTTAGTTCTCTCACTGGAACCTTGATCCATTCACTCTTTTGGGCCATATTTCTCTGTCTATCTTGACAGGCTCCTGTGTTTGTTTGCTTCTGCATCTTAGGTAGAGCAGTCACACCTGTTATGTTGTAAGTGGCAGAGCCTTAGGTATTCATCAGTATGGGTAACCTGTTTCACCATGTTGTGGTACTGTATGTGGGGGAGCAGTCTGAGAGGGAACAATGATGCTTGCTCAGCACTTGCCCCTTTTCCAGGCACTTCTCCCACTTCCTGTATGGGTCTAGCACCTCTCTAGCTGCTGCTCTGGCCGTCAAACCCAGAGTGGGAGGGCCAGTGGATGTTCTAGGACTATGGGGGCCCTTTAAACAAGCAGACTCTGCTGAGAGACCAGCAGTTTCTTTCTTCACCCCAACCCCCACTGGTTTGCACAGTCAGAAGCAAAGAGGCTTGATTTTCCCTGATGCTGGAACCATGAGCTGTGCAGTCTGGTCAGGAGCTGGGAACACTCTCCCAGGTGTCCCTCCTGATGTTTTGTAACATGTAACTGCACTTTCTGCCTGCCTGCCACTGCTGGCGATGTCGCTGCTGCTGCTGCCACCAAACCATTTCCTCTCCTCCTGGGTTCTGTCCCTCCTCCTGTCTGGATGAGTATTTCTTCTTTATATCTTTGTTTGTTGGACTTTCATGCAGCTTGATTTTCTGGAACTTCTGGTTGTCTCTAGTTTTGAGGTAGTTTTATTTCTTCTTAGTTGTGGAGGGAGACCCAGCATGTCTATCTAGGCCTCCATCTTGGCCGGAAGTCTCCTGATAAGAGTTTCTTAAAAGCAGTGTTACTGACATTTTGAACTGGATATTCCTGTGTTGTGTGGGGCATGTACTGCGGGATATTTAGCAGCAGTTCTGTTGTCTCTGCTCTGTAAAGTCCAGATGCAAACCTCCCTTCTCAACTCATGGCAATAAAAAAAATTGCTGTTCAATAAGTGAGTCAGAGAAAGACAAATATCATTTGATTTCATGTATATGTGGAAACTAAAGAATAAAATAAACAAACAAAATCGAAACAGACTCACAGACTCAGATAACAAACTAATGGTTGCCAGAGGGGAGGGTGTTTGGGGACTCCATGAAAGAGGTGAAGGAAATAAGAAGTTCAAAGTAGTAATTACAAAATACATATGGGGCTGTAAAGTATAGCATTGGGAATATAGTCAGTAATATTGTAATAATTATGTATATGTTGCTATGTGTGTACTGAAAGTATCAAGGGGGAGAGCACCTTGTAAAATATATCCTTGTCTATCCACTATGTTGTACACCTGAAACAAATATGTACAAACTAAACCTGATTGTAAGCTTTCTTAAAAACAAAACAAAAAACCTCCATTCATTGATATCCTCTTCTGGGGCAGAAAATAGCCCTCCATTGTGAGCCACTGTCCTACTGCAATGACCCAGGGGGAGCTGATGGAAGAGTGGACTGGGAATAATTACAATAAAAAGAGAGAAATGGCTGAATGCTGGCTGTATTTAGAAGATAGAGCAAACAGTGCTATGGCAGATTGAATATGGGGTAGGAGACAAAGTACAAAATCATATGTGTCCAGGTTTTGGACTGAATAGATTAAAGATAGAATCTTCAACTGCTTGAATGGGGAAGTCAGCAGGTGGATCAGGCTGGGAGTGGCAGGAATTAGGGTTTCGAGATTTGGAGATGTTAGGTAAGTGATGCATATGAGACATGTTGGTGAAACAAGCTGTTTTGTACCAATGTGATCTGACATAACGGGCACAGTGACATGTATCTATAAAGGTTGAATTAATCTTCAGACATTAGACCATAGAATTACATCCTATTGCAGCCAGTGAGGACCTTAGAGAGTAACCTCATCTAACCTTCTCATTTCCTACCTGAGAGAAGTAAGGTCTGAAAAGAATGTGACTTTGTTTAAAACTAAAAAAACAAACTAAAAAATATAGTTATTAGTCAGAATATTTACATCAACCTGACTTGTGTATTTTGTTTGGGTAGGAAAAACAGGTGTTTGATTATTAAACATTGAACTTAGGAGTATTTAAACTAGCAAGATAATCTAGAAATATTTCTGCCATATTATAAATTAAAAGTCATTCAGTTAATTACTTTTCCATGCCCTCTTCAGCCTTACTTTTCAGTTACATTATGTAATACAAACATATATATATGTATTATACATAACATAGGAACACTTACTGGGAATATATGCAGAAAGTGAAGTAATATCCTCTTCATAGTCATGTTCTTGCTCATCGTTTCTACTAATTTCTTGAATCTGAAAAAAAATGAATGTAATTTTCAATAATTTGCATTAGTCTTAATAAATCTGCATTTTACATATACCAAAAAAGCTGATACATAGAAATAAAAATAGATTTAAAGTTTTTATTTAAATACTTGAATTTCATTATATTATCTATCTTATTATATTTGTGCCATCTACCATTGCTTAATAACACATAGTTTTAAAAGTATAACTAGTACATTAGAACACGTAAAATAAGCAATACATTTATTTAAAAATAAAATTCACTACAACTACTTTAAGATTCAAAGTAATAAACTTTAGCTGTAATAAATAACTCCTGAATAAAACTGAAAACAACAATTTCTTTTTAAAACTATGAACTTTGCTTTCTTTTAATATTTCTGAATCTTTTTACCCATTCAAAAGATATTATCAATTACATCAGGTATTATAATACAGTGGAAGACATGAAATTGTAAAATGTTTTATTTTTGGTCATTAAAAAGAAAACAAAAACCCAAGTAAGGGAATTTATGTTTATCTTTCTGAAATCAGTTCCTCTACACTTAGAAGGGAGAATTACTGAGAAAGGGCAGAAAGCTGTTATTTCTGGAAGTGCTAGTCTTGATTTATAATCTCTGAAAAAGACATGGAGTCGACATTCAGAAAACATCCGTGCTCACAGAGAAGGCGAAGCAATATGAGTGATAGTTCTATTTGTACAAAAGCATCTAGAGAAAAGAGGGAGCCTAGTTGAGTTAACAGGTCACATTTTGTTGCCATCAACTCCAGGTGATTATTCAAATAACTTATGCTTTTGTTCTTAATAAAACTTATTGAAATAAGTAGTTTATAAACTCTGCATTTGGACTGACCTTTTAAAAATAAAAAAAAAACTATTAAAACATTTTTAAATTTATAGCAGCCTTGGTATGCAAGAATACTCAGCCTACATATTGACTGAAAAAATTTGGTTTGTTACCCACGTTGGTCAATGGGGGCAAAATAGAACTTATTCTTTTTTTTCTTTTTAAACTAATGTTATTCAGAGAAGAGTACAGTGTTTCATTTCCAGTGGAAATGTGAAAATAAAAATTTCTTTAGTATTTTTTACTGAACTTGATGCAAAAGCTCATTTTCTGTTTAAATTTTATTTTCTCTTTGGTTCACTTAAATGATAATATGAACAGTGTGTAACTTTACTAGGGAGATTAATATGTTGATTGTATTTTTATGCTTTGATATTAAAAGCATTGTTGAACATAGCCATTTATTATTTCCAATTAGCCTGACCTCTATATTTCATAAGGTAGATCAATAATATTTTATTAAATTTATAATACTTTAAAAATCACAATAAGAAAGTTTTTGCTAACTAGAAAACAGAAATGGTTTTCAAATATTTCAGGAATTATATAAAAACTTCCTATATATGGTTCACAAGCCTAGACAATATGAGCCCAAGATCAGTGCAAATTAATAAAAAATTATGGACAAGTGTATATGTAAGTGTAGGTATGTTAATTGAGGGTGAAGCTTAATGAAACAATTTTTGTGCCATAATGTAAACTATATGACATTTGTACAAACAAAAAAGCCAGAAAAAATTTTGAAAGAAATTGCTTTCAAATAAAAATAAAAATCAGAGTTTGACCGATTTGAGCACTTTTATAGATTTTATACAAAATTGATATTTTGTATAATCAGGCTATGCAGTAAGTAAATGTTTTTCAGCAATAAAACGATCTTTAGAAATATTTATATTAAAGAACCAATGTTTCTTGAGTTTCTTACATTTATAATCATATTTATTTTGAAAAATATTATATCTAGTGATATATTAACTGTCTAATGAAATCAATGATGGTTTCAAAGACAAGTATGATCACACTTGACATCTAATTCTTTAATATTTGGCTGTGTGGGACAGTGGACAGAGGTCAAATTTTGATATCAGTCTAAGAACAAATTATAGGTCTATTATTTATTAGTTATTCAATTGGTTAAGATACTTTATTTTAAATCTCAATATTCTCTCCTGCAAAATTTAACTAGTAATATGTATGCCATCAGTTGGCTTGGAGGGCTAAATTAGAATAATGTAAGAAAAACACATCACATTCACTACATAGTAAGTGCTCAATAAATGTAATCTGCATATGTAATATTTTATATATTACTCAAAAGGAATGCATTGGGCTGCAGAGTCTGAGATAAGATTTCCATTGAAATAATAAAGATTATTCTTACTAAATGTTAAGAAGAATAATCAATGTTATATTATACTGAAAGATGAAAAACAGCAAACGTAGAGTCTCAAAAATTTTTTCAAGGGCACATTATAGGAATAAATATCTTAGCTCTCATTATATCTTTTAGGAAAATTTGTTTCTTCTTAGGCCATCTGGGAATATGGTCCAAAAGCAGATTCATATAGTTTCTCATGAAAGTTTCTCTTTATATTATAAGATTCAGGTCCCAAATATAAAAATTAAATAGGAGAAGCCCTAAGAACAGTTCATAAAAGTTTTCAGTTAAGGCCACTGATTACTCTGGAGAGGGGAGTTACAACAGAATTGTGTGACTTCCTACTGCATTGAAGGATCTTGAAGAGTAAAATAGAGTGAAGAATGGAAGGCATCAGGTGTATTGAGTTCCTGTTCAGGAACCATGATATGAAGAAGGGTGCTTTTCAAAAAATGAGTTATAAAAGTCGGCAAAGGTGTGTTTTAATGTAGGCAAGGGCTACGGAGATGGCAGGTATGACATCCAGAGTACAGGTGCACAAAACACTGTATTAGGCAATGTGAGAGACACAAATATGAAAATTAAAAAACCCCAGACATCAGTTTAAAATTATTGGGGGAGAAAAGATGTATAGATAAGGCAAAATGAAATAAGCTTTAAAAAAATGCACATACTTGCAAAATGCTATAATATAGAAACATGCAATCATTTCTATTGTATTAATGGAACAGAGAACATTTCAGAGTAGGCGGTATTCAAGCTGAGTCTTAATGGATAAGTGTAATTTTAAAATGTAAAAAGAAGGGAGGGAGCAAGTTCTAGGTCAGTGGACAAATATGACTGAAACAGCAGATGACTTGGTGAGTGGGTCATAGCTGGTTTGATTAGGTCTCATGGAGGAATACATTTGAATGTAAAGATTGGGTGGTGAATTCAGGTTTTATTTTATAAAGTTTTAAATGCTTTTTAGTATGTAATTATTTTCTAAGAAGTGGGAAATAGCATGTTCCTGCCTATATTTTAGAAAAATAAATACAATAGTAGGTAAGAAAGAGAGGCAATTATTTTAATAGTCAAGGTGAAGGGTAATGAAATAGTGAAAAGAAAATATTTACTGGAGAAGGTAGATTTAAGAAATATCAAGGAGATGGGATAGACAAGATATTTTACAGCTTCAATGCCAAAGGCTGAGGTCAAGAGTCAAACAAACAATGACATCTAGTAACCAGTTCTAATGCTGAAAACACTTTTTTAAAAATGATACTCCCCCAAAGAACTCTTGCCATTTATAGATGAGGATAGAAAACACCTTTTTGATGTAATTTAAGATGAGAGTTTTAGATATAATATCAATATTCTTGGATATCCTTTATATTGCTTCATATAACATTTGGAAATATATATTGGAGTGGGTATATGGGTATTAAATAGTGAGTATTCCAAAACTTTTTAATAAAGTTACAAAATTTACCATTTTGGGAAAACAAAAGGTAGATAAATGTATGATAGCCTATTAATTTGATCCACAAGACTTTTAACTATGAAAACAGATTGATAGAATTAAATTGCAGAATGACTAAGTACAAAGTCCAAATTAGATAATAAAGATACAAAAAAAGTGCTTTGATGCAAGCAATTGAACATCAAACCATATATTACATTAAATCGAATCTTACTGTATTTATTTTTTTAAAGATTTTATTTATTTATTTTTAGGGGGGGAGGGGAAAGTAGAGGGAGAGAAACATTGGTTGCTTCTTGCTTGCGTCCTGACTGAGGACTGAACCCACCTGCTGACCTTTAGCTTTGAGGGACACGCCCAGTTAATTCACCCATACTGGTCAGGGCTATTGTTTAAAAATGAAAAGACTTCAAACAAGTTGCCATGAAGTTAAATGGATTAATTAGATGTTGGGTGCTTCTGAACAATAAACACACTGAAAACAAAAACCATACATTGTATTCCACCATTTAAAAATGAAGTTAGATGGAAAGAGCACAAAGAAGGGATTTAGTAAAGAGACAAAATATATATCAAATATAGGAGGATATAATCACAGAAATCAAAGGTCAAAATTGAAAGCAGAGAATCATTCTTAATTAACTGGACTCAACTTCAGAATGGCATTCAGAACTCAACTAAAACATCTTGAAGAATCAATTTCTGGTACAGGAGACTACTAAAGTCATGTAACAAGTCATCTCTGGAAAATTCTTACTATGTAGTCTAGACATGCCATCTAACATTTTCAAGCATGATAAATGATAAATAGCCTTAGTTCATTAGTTAATATATATTTATTGAATGTTTTTCATGTACATAATGCTAGGCAAGTTTCTAGGGTGTATACAAAATATAATAACATAGGTTCCTAAGATTCTGCATATGTAGCCAGAGAAATAAAAGTGAAATTTATGAAACAATTGTAGTCTCAAGTGTTTGGTTTGACTAAAGAGTGCAATAGAAGACAAAAAGAATGAAATAATCCTAGTCTGGAATAACTACAGCTAGAATTTGAAGGAGGGATAAAATTTGAGAGATAAATTGTAAATATAGTCCTAGCAGTTAATGCATGCTTTTTGAGCTAATGAATGAGTAAACACTAAATAAATTGGCAAAAGAGGAAAGAATGTGTATATTTTTGGCCAAAAAGAATGGTGCAAGCAAGAGCAAGACTTATTAGCTTATATGTAGTAGGCAAAGAGCAAAGCTACCCAATCAAAGAAGCAGGTGAATTTAGGGGAGAACATGGGAATTTTGAAAAGAGGAGTGGAGTCAACATTTATACATTATACCCCAATCGTGGAGTAATGAAAATATCACTAGATGATGATGATGATAATGATTAAGACTTCTACTAAATAGCTCATCTATAAATATGTGTAGGTTATAGAGGCTGAGTTTGAGTCCAGAAGTATTGTCAGACAGATCTGGAATGAAATCTTATGCTTCCATTTATTACCTACTTGAGCTTAAGCACATTCCTCTCTCTTAGTCTCTCTGGATGTAAAAATAAGCATGAACATACCTTACCTTATAATATGATTGTGCAGATTAAATCAGAAAATACATACCTGATACTTAGCACAGAGCTTGGCACATAGAAAGCATTCAACCTTTCTCTATTATCTTCAGTAATATCATTATTTTATTACAGAATACATTTTTATGTTGCTTTATTTTTTTGTGGTACTAAAATTTGTTTATGTTATAATTTATATTCAGTTATAAGAGTAAATGAGTTACGTTGAACTCAGAATATAAAGAATAAAAATATAAAGACTTCTAAATAGCATTTTCTGTAGCTTACAATGATTTAAAAAATTATCTCTATTTTTTAGAGTGAGGAATCACAAAACATTTGTGATAATGGGTCAAGACTGGACCAATTAAGCTAGTGGAAATTAAGCAGAGCTCCAGGGTAAGACTGCATAGGTTGTACCATGAAATTCTCCTGGGACACTATTCCCATTACAATATATAAGGCACCCTAAGGACTGGATGTCAGCAGAGTTGGTGAGGACAGAGATCTCTCAAATGATGGTATAGTGTTTCATTCTCACATGACTGATACTTGCCTTCACAATCTGGATATTACAACAAGGACTTGTTTAGGTTAATATTAAAACTAGTTTGCCTTCTTCCAGCATGAAATGGTATGAGAGGGGACTGGTGAGAGCTCAGAAGGGTTTCCTATTTGGTGCACCAAGAGTAGGGAAGGAGAAATTGGCAGTGAATGAGATACAAAGTATAAAGGTGAGTGGTCAAAAACTGATTAAAGAACTTTGACTTTAATGAACCATGAATCTTTGATTGCTACATATATTAGCTTAACTCTGATTTTCTATTCCTATAACAGTAACAAAAGTATATAATTATTTTCAGCAAAGAGCTTTGCTATTGGCAATTCTAAAATCTTGAAATCAGTTTTAGTTTAAAGATGATAATAAAAAGGTAAACTTTTGTAGCGGAAACACAAAATACCTCTATGTCAAAAGTAGAAATCAGTATACTATTCTAAGCATTCCAATCCTATCAAATAAAACAACATGCTTTCATTTGGAAGAAAACTAAATAAAAATTAAGTAATGAAATGGTTAGCACACTGGAATTAGTGAAGAGGTACTTAGGTTTACATTTATGTTGACTATTACTAAGCTTTTGCCAATTTGAGTGAGGGCCAAGAAAAACCCAGAAAACAAAAACAAAACAAACAAACAAACAAACAAAAACAAATTGGGGGGGTGAAACTCACACCCATAATAAAAGGCTAGCACTGTCATCATCACTGTCGTTTATCTAAAAACAGAGGAGCAAGTGGTTTCTGAAATCCAAGCCAGAAGCAAACATAAAGTACCACTTAGAGACCCAGTAATTTCCCACAAAGATTATACTCTTTAGTTGTTAGAAAAGTGTTATTTGACAAATGAAACAAAAGACCCTTAACTTTATATTATTATTATCAGAAAATAAGTGATTTTTGGCAAAATAAATAGAAGGATTCTCAAAGCTTGTATTGTTGTGGATCTATTGATTCTCATTAGATATTTACGTGACTGAAATAATACATGAATAAGATTTATTTCTATTGATCAGGGCATTTAAGTGATGAAATATCAATAGCCAGAAAGATGAATCATAAATTAATGAATATATGGTGATATAGTAAATAAAATTTCTACCCTCAAACGTTTAATTTGATTGCAGGTGTCAATTTAAGGAGAGTCTGTTCATACAGGAAAAAGTCACTAGAGATAAAATGATATAAAAGTACTTATTTTATACATTGCATTTAATATTATTTTTTATATACTGCAATGCACCATAGTACTCTAAGTATTTTTTCCATTTAAAAAGTTTACATTTAAATTGTGGAGTTTATTAACACTATCAATATCATTCAATAGCAGATTATTATCTCATAATCAGCAAAACCTGGGAGACACACATGTATCCTCAATAAACAGTTTTGCTTATTAATAGCCACCATTTCACTCCATTGCATTTTACTAGTTTCTACTCAAAACAGTTATAAGAATGCATTTTAGCACCTCATTTAACTTTGGTAAATACATTGGTAATATATACACTCTTAGGTGTTACCTAAATACAGATCTATTTGAGATGATATATTATAGAGTTGAACCTGTATAGAATTGCAATCTGTATAATTTTATTAACTAATGTTATCCCAAAAAAGTAACAAAAGATTTTTAAGTATATTTTATTGATTATGTTACAGTAGTTCCAATTTTTCCCCTTTGCTCCTCTCTGCCCAGTACCCCCCTTCCCTCCAGCATTCCCACCCCCTTAGTTCATGTCCACGGGTCATGCATACAAGTTCTTTGGCTTCACCTTTCCTATATTATTCTTAACTTCTGCCTGTCTATTTTGTACCAACCAATTATGCTTCTTAGTCCCTGCATCATTTCCTCATTTCTCTCCCTCCCCTCTCCCAGCTGATAACCCTCCAAATGATCCTCATACCTACAATTCTGTTCCTATTCTGGTTTGCTTAGTTGGATTTTGTTTTTATTTTTTAGATTCAGTTGTTGATAGTTGTGAGTTTGTTGTCACTTTAGTGTTCAGAGTTTTGATCTTTTTTTCCTTAAGTAAGTTCCTTTGACATTTCATATAATAATGGCTTGGTGATGATGAACTCCTTTAGCTTTACCTTGTCTGGGAAACACTTCATCTGCCCTTCCATTCCAAATGATAGCTTTGCTGGATACAGTAGTCCTGGTTACAGGTTGCCTTTCATCACATTGAATACTGCTTGTCAGTCCCTTCCTGCCTGCAAAGTGTCCTCTGAGAAATCAGCTGATAGTCCTATAGGCACCCCCCTGTAGGCAACTCTCCGCCTCTCTCTTACTGCCCCCAGGACTCTCTCTTTATCTTTCACCTTTGGCATCTCAATCATAATGCATCCTGGTGTGGCCCCCTCTGGGTCCAGCTCACCCAGGACCCTTCGTGATTCCCAGACCTGTATGTCCATCTCCTTCACAAAATTTGGGGAGTTTTCCTCATTTTTTTCAATTCTTGCTTCCTCATTCTGCACTGACTGACTGTTTTTTTCTTCCTTATGTTCCAAATCATTGATTTGAACCCCAGTTTACTTCCTTTCACTATTGGTTTTGTGTGGATTTTTCTTCGTTTCACTTAGCGTAGCTTTCATTTCTTCTCTTATGCGTTTGCCATACTCAAGCATATCTGTCAAATCTGTGAGCATCTTTATCACCAGTGTTTTGAATTCAGCAGCTGTTAGATTGTCTGTCTCCTCATCTGTTAGACTGGCTATCTCCTCGTCACTTAGTTCCCCACTGGGACCTTGATCCATTCCCCCTTTTGGGCCATACTTCTCTGTCTCCTCATTCTAATAGGCTCCTGTGTTTGTTTGCCTCCATGTTCCAGGTAGAGCTGTCGCTCCTGCTATGTTGTAAGGGGCGAAGCCTTAGGGATTCGTTAATACAGGGTGACTCGTTTCACCACATTGTGGCACTGTATGTAGGGGAGGGGTCCGAGAGGGAACAATGCTTCCTGCTCAGCACTTGCCCTACTTCTAGACACCTCTCCTGCTTCCACACCAGACTGGCACCCCTCTAGCTGCTGCACTGGCCGCTGCTCCCATAGTGGGCGGGTCTGCGGGTGTTCTAGGACTGTGGGGTGCCCCTCAAACAAGCAGACTCTGCTGAGAGACCAGCAGTCTCTGCCTTCACTCCAACCCTCACTGGTCTGCACAGTCAGAAGCAATGAGGTTTGATTTTCCTTGGTGCTGGGACCATGAGCTGCGAGGTCCAGTGAGGAACTGGGAATGCTCCCTAGGTGTCCCTCCTGACTTTAAAACGTGTGACTGTGTTTTCTGCCACCCTGCCTCTGCCACTGTTGCTGCCACCACATTGTGTCCTCTCTGCCTTGGCTCCACCCCTCCCACCTGTCTGGATGAGTATTTCTTCTTTATATCTTTGTTTGCTGGACTTCCATGCAGTTTGATTTTCTGGAACTTCTGCTTGTTTCTTGTTTTGATGTAGTTGTATTCCTTCTTAGTTGTGGAGGGAGGCACAGTGTGTCTGTTTACGACTGCATCTTGGCTGGAAGTCCAAAAATTTTTAAAAGGAACATTACATTAAAATGCACTTTATACAGTAGTCCCTCTCTGTATCATGGTTCACTTATCATGGTCTCACTGTATTGTGGGATTTTTAAAAATATTATATTTAATTATTTATCCCAGATTTTTCACTATATCATGGGATTTTGTGGTATTGTATACATATGTTGTTAAAGTTACGTAGGTTTAAGAGTGTTGAATATCTTTAAGAACAGAAGTAGTGTTTATAAAAGTTTGGAAAAGGTTAATAAGGGAGTGGGAAAGGTTAATAAGGGAATGGGAATGATTTATAACTGTGTGGGAAAGGTTTATAAAGCCTTAAAGTATATGTAAATACTAAAATAAATGTAAGGTTCCTACTTTGTGGATTTTCGCCTATCGTGGGGTGGGGACAGTTCTAGAATGTAATACCTGCGATAAGTGAGGGAATACTGTATACCAAAGACAAACCAAAACTGTAGTAAAATAAATTTGATAAGTTGATAGGAGACCAAAATGGTTGAAAGTAAATTTGTATTGCCTTTAAGGTAATATAAAACGGAAAAATTTTGTGGTAGAAGGAACAACATTGTTATATATTAAAGAAATATAGTTCCCCCATACCCACAGGTAAAATCAAAAGTAGAAAAGAATCAATAAAATCAATAAACTCACTTTGGAAGAAAAACATAATTTTATTTAGCCCAGAACTCTGAAATTTTTTTAACTTGTAATAATAAAATGAATTTTATTTTGTGTGTGCCCCAGCCAAGACATCGAGGGTGCTGCTTTTTATATTCCATAATTACTGGAAAATGAGCCTCATTCCAGTCCATTATGTCACTGAGAATTGCAAACCTTCTTCCTGTGAGGTAGTAGCTTAGCATTTCTTAAGTTTCAAGTGATTTATTTGGCAGATTTCAGTCACTTGTAAAAATAGTTCCTAATCTTCTATTCATAGTCTAAAGCAGAGGACCCCTGCCTGCAGACCAGGCACTGGTCAGCAGTCTGTCAGGAACCCAGCCATCAAGGAAGCTCTTTTGAGCTCCACCTCCTGCCCACGCTCCCCGCGCCGCACCCAACTGCTGATCCCTGGTGCCAAAAGGGTTGGGGGCCGCTGGCCTAAAGGAAATCAAGATGTGCCTAATATTTACTTTTCTCTGGAGGTAACTTAATTGCGTGTGTAACCTTACATGGAGTTTAAATAAATTTGCCTAATACAGTTTATTTTCAGCTTTACATTTACATATCTTCTGAGAGGGATTTTTGTGTTTTGAAATGTAGACAACTATTTATTTCCAAATGGCAGACCATGAGATTTGACTGAAGAATTATTTTACAAAGTAATATATAAAGTTTAAAACAGTTTCTTTAAATTCAAAAAAGTCCCCCATAAATATGGTCAATTCATCTTTGACAAAGCAACAAAAGCAATACAATGTAGCAAAACTTGGCTCTTCAAAAACTGATCATGGAACAACTGGGTATCCACATGCAGAAAAAAGAATCTAGACACAGACCTCATACCCTTCACAAAAGTTAAATCCAAATGGATCATAGGTGTAAATATAAAATGAAAAACTATAAAACTCATCGAAGATGACGTAGGAAGAACCTAGATGACCTTAGTTATGGTGATGGCTCTTTAAATGCAACACCAAAAGGAAGGGTCCCTGACAAAAAATTATTGATAAATAGAACTTCATTAAAATAACTTCTGTTCTGTGAAAGACAACATCAAGAAAATTACAAGACAAGCCACAGATTGACAGTGAATACTTGCAAAAGATATATTTGATAAAGGATATTTATTCAAATTACAGGGTGGGGGAAAATTAGGCTTACAGTTGTTTGTATAGAAAATAATAATAAATAAATAATAATACAAGAATAAAATGTTTTGCATACTCACAACTGTAAACCTACTTTTGTCCTGCCCTTTATATAATCACATTTAAAATTCAACAATAAAAAAATAAAAGGCTGATTAAAAATGGACCAAGGAGCTTAATATACACCTAACCAAATAAGATATACGGAGGGCAAATAGGCATATGAAATGATGTTCCACATCATATGTCATCAGAAAAATAAAAATTACAATGACATGACACTATACACCTATTAAAATGGCCAAAATTCAGAACACAGAACACACCAAACAAAAGACTGAAAGTGCAAAATGGTACAGCCACTCTGAAACAGTTTGCCAGTTTCTTACAAAACTAAACATACTCTTACTATACAATACAATGCTCTCACTTCTTGGTATTTACCCAAAGGAGCTGCTAATTTATGTCCATACAGAAATCTGCACATGGATGTTTATAACAGCTTTATTCATAACTGCCCAAATTTGGAAGCAATGAAGACATCCTACAGTAGGTGAATGGATAAATAAAATGTGGTACATACAGGTAGTATAATATAATTCAGTAATAAAAAGATGTGAGCAATCAGTCAAGCCATGGAAAGACATGGGAAACAAATGTATATTACTGATAGAAGCCAATCTATAAAGGCTACCTACTGTATAATTTCAATTTATGACCTTCTAGAAAAGGCAAAATTATGGAGACAATAAAAAGATGAGTGGTTACCAGGTGTGCGGTGGAGAAAGAGATGCAGAACCAAGGATTTTTAAGGCAATGAAACATTCTGTATGTTGTTATAATGACTGATATATGTGATTATATTTTTACCTAAACCCATCAAATGGACAACAGTGAGTGAACAATAAGGTAAACTATGGCCTTTGGGTGATTTTGATTTATCAATGTAGGTTCATCCTCAGTAAATATATCATGTTAGTGAACCATGTTGATAATGGGGTGGCTATGTATATGCAAGAATAAGGTGTGTATGAGAAATTTATGTACATACCTCTCAATTTATTTGTAAACCTAAAAATGTTCTAAAAATAAAGTCTATATAAAACAAAAAAAGATATTCATATGCCTTGGATATCAGATTTAATGTTATTTGATTTTTTCTGAAAGTGCCTCTAAAACTGTTTAGGGTAAAATTCTATAGAAATCAACAATATCTTAGCACACATAAATATAATTATTGATTCACTAGATCAACTAGTTTTTTAGCATTACATATTAATGTTATGTATATATATTTGAACACCTTTACATTGTTATTGGTCATGTAATTAAACACTAAGGTAAGAATTGAGTTACTTATCTGAGATTTGCATTTATTAACTGCTAAGCCAAGTGAACAGATGAAAAATTAAATTTTATGCCCTGTGTCTGAGAATACTTTGAAGTTTTATAAAGATATATTCCTCACCAAAAAGCTGAATTGGTTAGAAATTCACCAAACTGAAGCAGTAATAGCTAAGTTTAGGCAAAATTTAATATCTAGTGAATTACAACAATGGCATAGGTGCTTTATTATTATTTTTTATTTACTTATTTAAAAATATTAACTTAGAAAGTAGGTTAAACAACAGAAATATAAGAAAGGATAAGTTAAGTTTCCTTTAAAAATACAGTCATCCAGACTTCCGGCCAAGATGGAGGCTTAGATGGACGCGCTCGGTCTCCCTCTACAACTAGAGAGGAATACAACTACTTCAAAACAAAAGATAACTAGAAATTCCAGAAAATAAAACTACACGGAAGCCCAATGTATGAAGTTATAAACCAGCGGCGCCCTTTGGGCAGGTAGGAAGAGCGAAAGTGGGTGGTGCTGTTTGCGGTCGCACCAGGGACAGCGGCAGGGAGAACAACGCGGGCGGCAGTCAAACCCCGGCGGCTTGCGACCCCAACGCTGGGAGAAGCAGCCACCACATTGCCCTGAACAGTGAGGCCCAGGGGGCGGGAGGACGGATCCCGGTCTCCTAGCGGAATAACTGTGTGAATCCATCTTGGACCCCCGCCTCCACACAAAGTGCCACAGCGCTGCTAAGTAGGTTGCAGATCGCCACTGGTCGCTGGGCAGTGACGACAAAATGCTGGTGAGAAAGGTTGCGGATCGGCGCCGGTTGCTGGGTCCTGACGAGTACACAGGCACCGCCCCCTACAGCCGGCCCAAGAAAACAAAGCGCATCTGTCAAAATGAGGCAGACAACTATAGAAATCCTGGTGGCACAGCTCACCAGGCAACAGATGAAGAACCTGACAGATGAACAAATAAGAAACCTGTCAGAGGCTCAGTTCAGGGCCATTGTTATCAGGTGGCTTACAGAATTCACAAAAGATCTGGAAAAAGATGAGAAAGAATTGAAAAACACTCATACTGAAAGGAACAAAACCACATACGAGACAGATGGTGAGGAAATAAAATCCAGAGTTCAAATCAACAAACCAGAACACAAAGAAGGAACAAACAGTCAACCAGTGCAGAGAGAAAAAATGGGAAGCAAGGAAAATGAAGAGAGGATCAGAAACCTCTGGGACAGCTATAAAAGGCCCAACATAAGAATCATTGGTTTGCCAGAGGGCAAAGAAGATGAACTAGAAATTGAAAAATTAAGTGAAAATATAATAAAGCAGAACTTCCCAAACTTGGGGAAGGAAATAGACTTACAGGTCCAGGAAGCACAGAGAATTCCAAAACAACTGGACCCAGGGAGAACCACTCCAAGACACATTATAATCAAAATGTCAAAAGTTAAAGATAAAGAGAGAATCTTAAAAGCAGCAAGAGAGAAGAAAAGAATCATGTACAAAGGGGTCCCAATTAGACTATCAGCTGACTTCTCAAGGGAGACCCTGCAGGCAAGAAGGGACTGGCAAGAAATATTCAAAGTAATGAAAATCCAAAACCGACAACCACGAATACTCTCTCCAGCGAAATTGTCATTCAGAATAGAAGGGCAGAGAAAGTGCTTCCAGGACAAAATAAAACTGAAAGAGTTCATTAGATCCAAACCACTGTTATATGAGATGTTAAAGGGACAGGTTTAGAAAAAGGAGGATCAAAACTATGAACACTAAAATGAAAACTGCATCACAAGAAACAACAGAAGCTAGGGAATTTAAACAAAGGCAAACTAACTAGGCAACGAGAGTGGAAAAAGAACTATAGGTATGGGGAGCATATTGGGAGGGGAGGGGAAAGGGGGAGAGGGAGGGAGATGTTATAGGAATTAAGGATCATGGTAGGAGGGAATGGAATAGACAGAGAGGTTGAGAAGAACTATATGTACAACCAATGGACATGGTCTAAAAGGGGGGGACAACAGGAGGGAGGGGGGCCACCGGGTGGAGGGGAGAAGAGGGAAGGGAAATTGGGACAAATGTAACATTATAATCAATAAAAAACATTAAAAAAAAAAGAAAACATGGAAAAAAATACAGTCATTCACATATATATTTATAATATAATAGGTGTAGTAATGTTATTATTAAAATAATGGCTTACATAACATTTACTATGTAACAAGCATTGGTCTAAGTTCTGTACTTACATTAATTTTATCTTCAAAATGATTTTATGAGGTAAGTTTACTATTGTAATCCTCTTTTAATGAGTGGAAAATGTTACAGTGGGGCAAGTAATCTGTCCACAGTTACACAGCTAATGTCCCTTCTTAGAGGACCCAAACAATAAGGAAATACGTATATACAAGAAAGAATGTGTCAAGTCACCCAAGAGTGTTTTAAATCAAAATCACAGCTGACAAAATTTTGCAAGAAATGCACAAGTCTCAGGTTGGTGGGTGGTATTTGAGACATCTTTAAAAGATGATAAAACATTTAAAAACAGGGACTGTGAGTCATGGGCAGTCAAGCAATGTAATGAAGTGTGGACACGGGAAAGCATAACACATGTTCGGGAAACAAAGGGTTGCTCAGCCTTGCTAGGGGGCTGGGGCAACACATGTCTGTCTGTGGGCACATGTGAACACTAGCAGCACGGCTCTTCCTGTCTGCTCCAGTGGCCTGGAGCCAGGCTGTCTCACAAAGCAGCCTGCAGCACACACAGGGAGGCGAGTGCTATCTGGCCTATGGTCTGCAGTATGAGAAAAAAGAGGGCCCACTCTCAGTCTCCAAAGAAGAGATGAGCAACAGCAATAATGGCATTTGAAAGCCCAAGTAAGACTCATAAACCCATACTGTAGTTGTGTGGATGCTGATGGAGGGAGTGCTAATGGAGACACTGGTATCAGGGGTCAGAGGAAACAGGTGGCATTCAGCAAAGAAGGCTCTAGGCTTCTCTGTTCATATTCCTCTGCTGCCCCTGCTTGCACAGGAGCTACGTATTTTTGAGAAGCAGGAGACAGCTACGTTTTTACATTTGGCTTGGATACAAATACAGTGAAAAGTACAGGAGTTTTTTGTGTTCTGAGTAATAAAAAAATGGGATGAATGGAGATATGTTATAATCAGAAAATCTTGCTTTAGGCTCCAGTCTTTCAGGGAAAAAAAAAGCTGTTGTAAGATGAACATGTTACAAGTAAAAACATATGGGTTTTACAGTAATATCACTTGATAACTTAATGGGATGTGTCGCCTTGGTACCACAGAACTGTAGTGTGTGTGTCTCTTATTGCTTCAAAATCTACCTCAAGCAATATATACAATTATATGTTCCTATACTTATATCATAAATGGGATAACAAACTCATATTACAAATGAGATAACAGGCAGAAAACTTTTTCTTACTGATTTGTTCAAGGCCACTAGATGAAGTGAGTTTCTCCTAATCAGAGTTTTATCCACAATTCTTTTTAGATATATGTAATATAGGGCTAGAAGCACTGTGATGTAAAGATCTTGATTACATTTCTCTACAATTATAAAGCAATTAATATTTTATTTTTTAAAATTTAAACTTTATTGTATTTTTTCCATTACCATTTAGTCTTCTATGCCCCCCCCCCCCAGCAGTCACCACACTGTTGTCTATGTCCATGAGGCCTTTTTCCTTTTTGATCAATCCCTACCCCTAACCTCCCCCACCCTGAACTGTCATCTTGCTCTCTCTCTATCAGTCTGTCCCCATTTTCCTTGTTAGTTCAGTTTGTCCATTAGATTCCACATACGAGTGAAAACATGTGATATTTGTCTTTCTGACTGGCTTATTTCACTTAGCATAGTGTTCTCTAGCTCCATCTGTACTGTCACAAGGGGTAAAATTTTCTCCTTTTTTTGGCCGAGTAGAATTCCATTGTGTAAACATCCTAGTTATTTTATCTACTCATCTACTTATGGACATTGGGCTGCTTCCATATCTTGGCAATTGTAAATAATGCTGCATTGAGCATAAGGATGCTTATATTCTTTCAAGTTAGTGTTTTGGGTTCCTTTGGATATATTCTTAGAGGTGAGATAGCTGGGTTGAAAGGCAGTTCCATTTTTAATTTTTTGAGGTATCTCCATACTGCTTTTCACGGTGGCTGCAGCAGTCTGCATTCCCACCAACAGTGCAAAAGGGTCCCCCTTTCTCCACATCCTCACCAGCACTTTTTTGTTGATTTGTTGATAATAGCCATTCTGACAGGTGTGAAATGTCTCATAGTGATTTAAATTTGCATTTCTCTTATAATTAGTGAGGTTGAGCTTCTAATCATATGTCTATGGGCCTATATATCCTCTTTGAAGAATTGTCTATTCAGGTCCCCTGCCTATTTTTAATGGGGTTGTTTGTTTTTTTGGTATTGAGTTTTGTAAGTCGTTAATAAATTTTGAATATTAATCCCTTATCAGACACATTGGCAAATATGTTCTCCTATAATGTGGTTCATCTTTTTGTTTTGTTGATGGCCTCTTTTGCTGTGCAAAACCTTTTTATTTTGGTGTAGTCCAATTAGTTTATTTTTTCTTCGATTTCCTTTACCTTAGGAGATATATCAGTAAAAATATCTAACCTATTAAATTAAATTTAAGTTCTCTTTGCAATTTTCTTGGTCCTTTTATCTTCAGATAGAAAGGAGTGAAAATCTAAGTTATTTGGATTCTTTCTCTTCCACTTTTGCAGGATTTTATGTGGGTGGTGAAAATCTATTTTTTTCCAATTTTATTTAGATGTAATTGACATACATCACTGTGTAAGTGTTAATTTTTCATATCTTACATTTTGGTCAGTAATACATTTCTAGTTTACTTTTGTTACTGGTATAAGATTGGGCTCTAGTTTCATTCTTTTACATGTGAATATCCAGGTTATCTCCGCACCATTTATTAAAGAGACTATCTTTTCTCCATTGAGTACTTCTTTGGCTTTCTTGTCAAATATTAATTAGATATGCTTAGGTGAAAAAAATAGTGCTATGAGCAATGTCTGAGATTTTGCTGCCTATGTTTTCTTCTATGATTTTTATGGTTTTGTGTCTAAATTTAAGTATTTGATCCATTTTGAATTTATTATTGTGTGTGGTGTAAGAAGGTGTTCTAGTTTCATTTTTCTGCGTGTATTTGTCCAGTTTTTCCAAAACCATTTATTTTTAGCCAATTGCATGTGCTTGTTTTTTCTATTCAATATTGACTATAAAGTTGTGGGTTTATTTCTGGGCTCTCTGTTCTGTTCCATTGAGCTATGTTTTTTTATGCCAGTAACATGCTGATTTGATTACTATGGCTTTATAATATACTTTGATATTAGGTCATGTGATTCCTCCAACTTTGTTCTTCTTTCTCAGGATTACTGTTGCTATGTGGGGCCTTTTGTTGTTCCATATACATTTTTGGAATATTTATTCTAGTTCTGTGAAAGATGTCTTTGGAATCTTGATAGGAATTGCATTGAATCTATAGATTGCTTTGGGTAGTATGGACATTATAAAAATGCAACTAATTTTTAGATATCAATTTTGTATCCTTCTACTTTGCTGAATTCATTTATCAGGTCTAGTAGCTTCTTGGTGGATTCTTTGGGGTTTTCTATGTACAATATTATGTTATCTGCAAATAAAGACAGCTTTACTTCTTCCTCTCCAATTTGGTACCTTTTATTTCTTCTCCTTGTCTGATTGCCATGTCTAGGACTTCCAGTACTGTGTTGTATAGAGAAGTGAAAGCATACATCCCTGTCTTGCTCACAATCTTAAAGGAAACACATAGTTTTTGCCCATTGAGTATGATGCAGGCAATGGGTTTGTCATATATGATCTTTATTACGTTAGGTATACTCCCTCTACTCCCACTTTGCTCAGAGTTTTTATCATAAATGGGTGATGAATTTTATCAAATGCTTTTTCCTCATCTATTGATATGGTCATGTGGTTTTTATCCTTCATTTTGTTTATGTGGTGAATCATATTTATAGATTTGTGAATGTTATACTAACTTTGCATTCCTGAAATAAATCCTATTTGATCATGGTGTATGGTCTTTTTGATGCATTGCTGTATTTGGTTTGCTAGTATTTTGTTGAGATATTTAGCGTCTATGTTCATCAGGATTATTGGCCTATAATTTTCTTTTTTGTAATGTCTTTATCTGCTGTTAGAATTACAATAATGTTGCCCTTTAAAAATGTTCTTGGGAGCCTTCCCTCCCCATGAATTTTATCAAATAGTTGAGAAGGAGAGGTGTTAGTTCTTCTTGGAATGTATGGTAAAATTCCCCTGTGAAGCCATCAGTCCTATGCCTTTGTTTGTTAGGAGCTTTTTGATTACTGCTTCAATTTCACTAGGTATAATTTGTCTATTTAGATTCTCTGATTCTTCCTAATTTAGTTTGGGGAGATTGTATGTCTCTAGAAATTTTTCCATTTAGTCCAAGTTGTCCAATTTTTTGACATACAGTTGTTCATAATATTTTCCTATTCCCCTTTGTATTTCTTTGGTGTTGGTTGTTATTTCTCCTCTTTCATTTCTGATTTTATTTATTTGGGTAATCTCTCTTTTTTTCTTGGTGAGTCTGGATAAAGGTTTGTCAATCTTGTTTATATTTTCAAAGAACCAGCTTTCGGATTCATTGATATTTTGTATCACTTTTTAGACTCTACTTCATTTATTTCTGCTCTGGTCTTTATTATTTCCTTCCTTCTACACACTTTGGGCTTTGTTTAGTGTTCTCTTTCAAGTTTCTTTAAGTGTAAAGTTAGATTCTTTCTTTGAGCTTTTTCTTTTTTTCTTTCTCTCTCTCTCTCTCTCTTTTTATTTTATTTTTTTTGAGATAGGCCTGTAATTCTATGAATTTCCCTCTTAGAATTTCTTTCCCAATGTCTCACAGATTTTGGGTGGTTGTATCCTCTTTTTCATTTGTTTCAAGGTATATTTTGATTCCTTCCTTGATCTCATTATTGAACCATTCATTTTTTAATAGAATGATATATAGCTTCCATGTCTTTGTGTTTTTCATGCACAAAGATGCTTGATGTGATTTCAATCTTCTTAAATTTATTGAGATTTGTTTTGTGTCCTAAGATGTGGTCTATCCTAAAAGATGTTCTATGTGCACTTGAAAAGTATGTATATTCTACTGTTTTGGGGTAAAAATGTTCTGAAGGTATCAATTAAAGTCATTTGATCTAGTGTGTTGTTTAAGACTGCTGTCTCCTTGTTGATTTTCTGCCTGGAAAACCTATTTATTGAAGTCCATGGGCTGTTAAAATCCCTGACTGTTACTGTATTTCTGTCAATCTCTCCTTTTATGTCCATTGAGATGTGCTTCACATATTTAAGTGCTCCTTTGTTGGCTGCATAAATATTTACTAGAGTTATATCCTCTTGTTGCATTGTTCCATTTATCATTATGTAATGCCTTTCTTTGTATCTTACTATAGTTTTTGTTTTGAAGACCATTTTTCCAGATATAAGTATTGCTATCCTAGCTTTTTTCCTTTCCATTTGTATGAAATGTCTTTTTCCATCCTTTTACTTTTAGTCTGTGTGTATCTTCTGATCAGAGGTGGGTCTCTTGGAAGTAGCACGTATGTGGGTCTTGTTTTCTTATCCATTCAGATACCCTATGTCTGGAACATTGAAGCAATTTACATTTTAGGTGAGTATTGATAAATACATATGTAGTGCCATTTTATTGCTAGACAATTTTCCTGTAATTTATTTATTTTTTCGTTCTCTTTTATTTTGTCTTTTTTTTTTTTTTTTTTAAAGCAAGCCCTTTAATATTTTTTGTAGTACTGGTTAGGTTTTAACAAACTCCTTTAGCTTTTTCTTATGGGAAGCTCCTTATTTCTCCTTTGATTTTAAATGATAGCCTTGCTGGGTAAAGTAGCCTTGGTCCTAGGGCCTTGCTTTTCAAAACCATGAGCATTTCACACCACTGATTTGCCTGAAATATTTCTGTTGAGAAATCAGATGATAGTCTAATTGGTTCTCCTTTGTATGTAGCTACCTGCTTTTTTCTTGCAGCTTTTATGATTCTCTCCTTGTCTTTAAGCCTTGTCATTTTAATCATGATATGCCTCAGTGTAGGCTTCTTTGGGTCCAACTTTCTTGAACTCTCTAAGCTTCCTAAACTTGTGTGCCTTTTTCTTTCACCATATTAAGGAAGTTTTCAGTCATCATTTCTTCAATTAGGTTCTCTATCCCTTGCTCCTGCTCTTCTCCTTCTGGTATTCCCATGATACAGATGTTGCTATGCTTCATGTGGTCCAAAATGTTTTTTAAGCTCTCCCCATTTTGTTAAAATTCTTTTTTCTTTTTTCTTCTCTGCCTGAATGTACATTTTTACCATGTCTTCCAAATCACTGATTTGATCCTCTCCCTCATCTAACCTACTGTTTATTCCTTCTAGTATATTATTTATTTTAGATATTGCATTATTTCTGATTGGTCCTTTTTTATGATTTCTATGTCTTTTTTCATGCTGTTGAATATCCTTATAATCATTACTCTAAATTCTATCTGGTAAATTGCTTGCCTCAATTTTATGTAGTTCTTCTTCTGGAGAATTCTCTAGTTCCTTTATTTGGGTTCTGTTTCTTTGTTTTCCATCTTTGGCTGCTTCTTATATTTGTTTCTGTGTATTAGGGAGATCTGGAAAGACTCTGGTATAGGTCCTGGACAACCTGTTTGGAGCTATCAGCAATCTATAGTATATGGCTCCACCTGCTGGGCCTGCTTTGGTGAAGAAAGAACTAGGCTATGCACCAAGTCCAGCTTTTAGCAGCACTGTGCTCAGGGGAGAGCCAGCTGCAGTTTCATAGAGCTCTCAGATATCCACCTTAGTTGTTAAACTAATCAATGATATAATCTTAAACTGTAATCAGCAGCTGAATTTAAGCTTGCATTATGGGACAGAATAATTCCTGTGGGTGGAGCTATTGCTTCCCCTTAGGCTGATGCCATTTGGAGAGGAGTGCTCTGCCTGAGCAACATGGCTCCTCCAGTATGGAGAATGATTCAGCACAGGAATCCTGGAGGCTGTTCCTTCAGTTCTCTCCCCAGAGCTGCCAACCCAAGACCCACCTCAATAATCTCTAGTACATTCTTCCCTCTCTTGGCCAGATCCCAGGATAAGTGGCTGAAAATGTAATTTTGTGCATTGGCCCTTTAAGAGGATCTGTGTGTCTCCAGCCACCTCTCCCTGGCAGACAGAAACCCTGCTGCTTTTCACACTAGATGTTATCTGGGTTCCTTTCTGGCTCTGGTGCTATAGGCTGGGGAGCCCAGCTTGGGGCTTACACCCCACACTTCTCAGGGGGAATCCCAGGCTACTGAAATATTCCTAAGGAAATTTAGCTGCCTCCAGTGGGAGCCCAGCCAACCCTCTTGCACATTTTCCTCACTCTCTACATGTTTCTTTGTGGTGAAATGGTTTCTTCTGTCTCTCCATGGTTATAAGGCTTCTCTCCAGCTAATGTTCAGCTGTTTGTTCAGGATCATTTCTCTACAACTTAGTTGTAATTCCAGATTGGTTCTGGGAGAAGGTTAATGTAGCTTCCACTTACTTTTATGCTATCTTGGACCTCCCAGGAATTAATACTTTCAAAGCAGTTTCATATATATCACCATCCTCATATCAACTCTACCTGTTAGGCAAGGGAAGTCTTATCGATGAAGATAAATGATGCGATAGTGGCATAAAAGACAAATACCATATGATATCACTTATTTGTGGAAACTAATGAACAAATTAAATGAACAACAACAACAACAACAACAACAAAAACCCAAAGCAAAACAGAAACAGACTCATGGACACAGAGAACAGACTGAATGGTACCAGAGGGGAGTGCGGTTGGGTGACTACGTGAAAACGGCAAAGGGACTGAGAAGTACAAATTGGTTGTAACAAAATAGTCATAGGGATGTAAAGTACAGATCAGGGAGTATAGCCAATAACATAATAATAATTATGTATGGTTCCATGTAGATACTTGAAAAATCGGGAGAAACAGTTAGTAAAGTATATGATTGTCTAATCACTATGCTATACACCTGTAACTAAACAAGGAAATAGACACACAAGTCCAGAAAGAACAGAGTCCCAAACAAGTTGGACCCAAAGAAGCATACCAACACATCATAATTAAAATGCCAAAGTTTAAAGATAAAGAGAGAATATTAAAAGCAGCAAGAGAAAAACAGAGAGTTACCTACAAAGGAGTTCCCACAAGACTGTCAGAAGACTTCTCAAAAGAAACCTTGAATGCAGGAAGGGACTGGAAAGAAGTATTTTAAGTGATGAAAAGCAAGGACTGAGAACAAGATTACTCTATCCAGCAAAGCTATCGTTTAGAATTGAAGGGCAGGTAAAGTGCATCCCAGACAAGGTAAAGCTAAAGGAATTCATCATTGCCAAGCAATTATTACATGAAATGTTAAAGAAACTTATTTATGAGAAAAGAAAAAGATAAAAACTATGAACATTAAAATGACAATGAAAGCACAATTATCAACAACTGAATCTAAAAAAACAAGAACCAAAACAGGAGAAACAAGATGGCGGAGGAATAAGTGGAAGCTACACTAACCTACTCCCAGAACTAGTCTGGATTTACAACTTAATTTTGGAGAAATCATCTGGAATAACCAACCGAACACTAGCTGGAGAGAAGTCTTATAACCACGGAGAGACAGAAAAAGGCCGCTACATCACAACGTGACCAGTAGGGAGTGAGGCGACACGGAAGGGCTTGCTGGGCTCACATGGGTGGCAGCTGAAGGGACTGAGAAACAGCTCAGCAGCCGGGGATTCCCCCTGAGAAGGGCAGGGTCTAAACCCCCAGCTGAGTTTCCCAGTCTACAGCAACAGAGTGGAAAGTAAAATAGTATCCAGCTGAGAAAAGTGAAAAGCCACAGGGTTTCTTGCTAGCTGGAGAGAAACAGCTGGAGAAAAAGAGCTCTTAAGCGGATCACATACGAAAATATTTTGCCCCCACTTACCCTGGGCTCAAGCAGAGGGAAGGCAGAGAGGACTGGAGATGCTTGGAGAGAGTTTGGTGTGGTGGCTTTGAGGGGAGAACTGGGGAAGCTGCTGGCCGGGTCCCAGTGCTGACTCATCGTCACACTTCAGGCTGATTATTCCCCTCCCAGTGGCGTCAGGCTGAGGGGAAGCAAAAGCCCTGCCTACAGGAATTAAACTGCCACACCCACGGTCCTTAAGCCTGATGGCCAATCACAGATTGAATAGATTAACAACTAAAGAAGACAGACAAAGGCAGTAGATCCCTGGAAGTCTCCAAAAGGCTGCCTAGGACCAGACTGGTACATGATCTGACGCCCCCAGGGACAGATCCAGAAAGCGCAGATCATTCTAAGAAGCACCAACAAACAATAGGAGTTACAAAAATGGGGAGACAGAGAAACAACCCCCCATCGAAAAGAAAGATAGAATCCCCAGAAAGAGTGTTAAATGAAATAAAGGAGAGCAAACTATCAGATATGGAATTCAAAACATGGATTATGGAGCTCAATGAGCTCAGTGGAAACTACAAAGAACTCCAGAAAAACTACAAGGAACTTACTGAGAATTAGACCAGCATGAAACGGACATGGAAGCTATCAATAAGAGCCAGGAGGAAATGAAGAATACGATCTCTGAATTGAAGGACACAGTAGAAGGAATTAAAAGCAGGCTAGAGGAAGCAGAAGATCAAATCAGTGAGCTGGAGGACAACTTAGACAAAAACTCCCAGACAGTGCAACAAAATGAAAAAAGACTGAACAAGACTGAAGAGGCTCTAAGATAGCTGCAGGATAACATGAAACGTAATAATATTTGTATCATAGGAATTCCAGAAGGAGAAGAAGAGCAAGGGATAGAAAACCTCTTTGAAAAACTAATGACAGAAAACTGCCCTAACATGAGGAGAGAAAGAGTCATGCAAGTCCAGGAAGCACAGAGGATCCCAATGAAGATGAACCCCAACAGGCCCACTTCAAGACACATCATAATTAAAATGGCAACATTCAAAGACAAAGAGAGAATCCTAAAAGCAGCAAAAGAGAAACAACTAATAACACACAAGGGAGCTCCAATAAGGCTATCATCAGATTTCTCAGCAGAAACACTACAAGCCAGAAAGGAATGGCAAAAAATATTCCAAGCAATGAAAAACAAAGGCCTGCAACCAAGAATACTCTGCCCAGCAAGGCTTTCATTCAAAATGGAAGGTGAAATAAGGAGCTTCCAAGACAAAAGAAGGCTAAAAGAATACATCTCCACCAAACCAGCATTGCGAGAGATGCTAAAGGGTCTGCTTTAAGAAGATGAAGAAACAGAGAGAGACAGAGAGGAACACGAGTACAAAGGGGGAAAATGACAATGAATAAGTACTGAAAGAAAGAAGGAACTTCTACCATTTGCAACAACATGGTTGGAACTAGAGAGAATTATGCTTAGCAAAATAAGCCAGGCAACGAAAGAAAAATACCCTATGCTATCACCTATTACAGGGAACTAATGAACAACACAAAGAAATGAGCAAAATTGAACCAGAGGTATATAAACAAGGAATAAACTAACAGTAACAAAGGGGGAGATGGGAGGGAGAGAAAGGGGTAAGAAGGGAAGGGTCTAGTCAAAGAACATGTATAAATGACCCATGGACATGGACAACTGGGTGGGGACTGAATGTGGGAGAAGGGGGGGCAGGGTGCAGGGGAGCAAGAGGGGTAAAAAAGTGGGACAACTGTAATGGAAAAACAAAAAAAAATTAGTGGGGGAAAAAATGAAAATATAAAGAATAGGAATGCAAGTTCAGTGAATATTAGAAGGACAAGGATTTTCCTTCACACTGTATATTTTTCTCCCTATCTGATCTCTCCAGAGTTTGGCATTCTAGAGAAGTAAGTAATGACATAGGTTTCTTTGCATAAAACTAATAAGACCAGTTGTTAATAGAGGTGTTTTTTTTTTTTTTTAAACTAAGACTTTGACTGGAATGTCATGCCTGAAAGAGACATGCTTGGGCTTTGGTTGTTACCAAAAAGCCCCGAGGAACTGGGATTGACTTTCAAAGGTAATAAAAGTTCATGAGATAAAAGGCTTGGTACCTTGGATGGATGCACGGTCCATGGCAATCTTTCCAGGGAAGGAATGAAGGTTGTTTTGCTGAAAGATGGCTAGATGGGACCTTACGGCACAATGGAAAACCAGAAGGACTTGGAAAAGACAGCTGTCTACAGGCAAGGCTGAATGCCAGGCATGTGGCTCTGCTTCTGTGCCCTGAAGGGCAGACTGAAGGTCACCCTAAATGTTCCTTGCATAAGTTCCAGCAAAGTGGAACTAAAGATCATAAGTGATCATTTTCTGCTCTTGTTTTCTTTATGCAAATGAACAGAATAAATTAAAAATGGACTTAATGCAGTCCCTTTAATGACAAGGAGGGTAATCTTAGGGAGAAAAATCGCAATTCAAGGAAAACCACAATGCTCAGTGGTGGACTGTAAAGTAGTGCAGCTAGCCATCTTTAAGGTTTCTTTTCATTTAAAATTTGTTTTCATTTGAAAGTTAAACTATGTCTGTGGCATTATCAAGAATGTTTAATTTACATGCAAGAAGAATGTCAAGTGCCTTGCAACTGGATGTCTTTTGAATAAGACAGTCCTACATGTTTAGAGACTTGTATGTGGGTTATGTTACATAAATTAACATGTGTTTTCTGTTTTCAAAGGTCATAAGCCTATGAGCTCATTACCTGAGTGATAGTCTGTATGTATAGGCCTCACTTAATCCTGTCTGCATCGCTGCCTCCTGAGACTCAATGGTTTGGCTGAACTAAGTGGCTGGGTTGGTGAAGAATGGGGTGGTCTGTGGGCTTCACTTTAAAACTAGCTTCTCTTGTCTGTCCTAAAGGCTTGGACAGAAAGAGCCCAGAGGCCTGAGAGGAGGGAAACCTAAAATATTTCCCTCAGCCCAAGCTAAATATAGTGGACAAAAGGGTTCTGGACAGATATGATGTGCCTGGCACACCTTCCTCCAAAGAAGCTCTTCTTTTCCCTAATGTGGGACATTGAAAAATTAATACCTGTCTTTTGTCATCTAGTGGTTATGGATTGAATGATGTCCTTTAACCCTGTTGCCAAATCTGTTGCCTCCAGAATACAACAAGGATGCCAGCCTGTTAAATCAAGCATGCCGTCATCCGGGGACAGCCAACCAACCTGGAGTCTGCACGATCTTTCCCCATGTGGGAAGGCCACCCTCCCCTCCACACCCCCACTCTTATTAGGGATTTCTGGACCCAAGGGTAGGTAGGACGACGACCATGTCCAGCTTGAAGCAGCTAGAGGAGCTTGAGACCTTCGCCCATTGTCCTTTATAAGATTATAAAGGGTCTTAAGTCTGAGAGGGAGGGATTGTTATTTTTTATTGTTAAAATAATTAATCATTTATTTATTTTAAAAAAAGAAGAATATATAAAAGGGTGAGGCAGGAGAGCTTGTATGTATGACCCATGGGTGTGGACTCGTGGGGGGGATTGTTTGGGAAGGGGGGGTGCTGGGCAGAGGGGAGCAAAGGGGAAAAAATTGGAACTATTGTAACAATATAATCAATAAAATATACTTAAAAAAATAAAATTCATTGAAAAAAAAGAAAAGAACCAAAACAAAAACAAACTAAGCAAACAACCAGAGCAGGAACAGAATCATAGGTATGGAGACCATTTGGATGGTTATCAGCTGGGAGGGGGAAAGGGGAGAATGGGGGAAATGGTGCAGGGATTAAGAAGCCTAACTTGTAGGAACAAAATAGGAAGGGGGAAGTTAAGAATAGTATAGGAAAGGGAGAAGCCAAAGAACTATGGGCATGAACTAAGGGGTGGGGGGAGTGCTGGAGGGTAGGGGGGTACAAGGCAGAGGGAGGAAAAAGGGGGAAAATTGGGACAGCAGTAACAGCATAGTCAATCAAATATACTTTAAAAATGACAAACAAGTAGAACAATAAAACTAAAAGAAGACATAGTGTCTTGTCCATAATGAAGCAGAGATTCAGATGCAGTATAACCCAGGGTATGAGGTTCGTATATTGGGATCCAGATCCAGTCGGTCCAGTGCTTTTTATACTACAACATGATACTTTTTGCCAAAACTATCTGTACTGTGAAAGGATTACTTTAAAAGAGACCTCGTGAAAATAATAGATAATTGGAAATAAAACTTTTTATTCAATGAAGAAATCATATTCAACTGCAGATCAAAGTTCTATTTTATAAATGATAATAAAGATTAAAAAATTTATGTTGGTAGTAAAAATGAATTTGAAATTTATCTTCTCTATCTTTGACTGATAATATATTTTCTAGAGAATGTGGATAAGAGAGAGAATTATAGAGTTAATCTAACAAAATCTAGTAATCAATTAAAATCCTGTGATGGATGGATGACCATTATGACTTTAAAGTCATTTAAAGATGGCTGTGAATGTTCTTGATAATAGAAATGTTTGTATTTGATTGTCTATATACCTGCAATTGAATTTTCTGGAATTTGTTACCATTTTCAGCAGAGTAACACATTTATCAGGTAGACTTTACCGTGTTTTGATAGACATAAAAAAAAAGAGAAATAGAATTAAAGTTTCACAGATTATAGCTACATTTGTTTACATTTTCTCACAGGAAGACTAAAATTAGTTTTAAATTATGGTTTCAGATTACTTCCTTGTCCTCTGTCACTGTAGAAAATTTTATATTCATACTTTCTTTCTTATCTTCTGAATCTTTAGCCAACATTTCAGAGATAAGCCCCAAAGCACTTAGCCTTTTATCACTGATTTGTCTTTGGAACACTTTTGTTTGACAACCTGTAATCATTACAGTGCTAAGCCTAAAGAAAATCATTTGCTAAAACAGAGGTGTTGTATTTGTGCTTGTTTCTTCTAATTATTATTATCTGGTCAAACTGCTGTCCATACTTGTATTTCCACTTTATCAAATATTTAACAGATGATAATGCAGATGTTAGGTATTATAACTTAGTAATTATATTTCATCACCCTTAAATCAACTTACATTTTTTCAGACATGCCCTTTAGCTCAATGTTTTATTATTCTTCTACTTTCAGAAATAAATAAATACAAACCATAGAAAGATGAGCTTTTAAATTATGAATGAACAAGGTTTTATTATCATCTATAGCTGGAGTTTGATGAGATACTTTCTTTAGCCAAATGTAATGAGCTTGATCTGGGTCACCCCTATGTTATCCTTTGTGAATCAGAGATGTGCTAACTAAAAAAAGTGTGGCCCTGGTTTACTAAGGATAAAAATACAGTTGGAAGGCAATTTAAGTAGATCATATGTTAAGAAAAGATTATCTTTCAAGAAAATCAGAAAAAGAGTGAATTTAAAATTATGACATCCTACTCAGAACCACCTAGTTATTTGTGACTGGGCTCCAGAATGCATTTCACATTTAAACTCCATGTCTTATATGATAAAACCCATACAAGAAAGCACTGGAGATTTCCAATCACGGAAGTTTCTTGTTTTTTACCATATTCTGTCCTGGAAAGAATAATCTATAGAGTATTGCATTTTAGGAGTTTGAGACTAAAAATAACTTTAAGATGGGGAACAGTAACAGATAGTGTGCTGATTTTGGCTATGGATGCACATAAATTCAGGTGGGCGCTTTTATAAATTACTTATTCCCAGGCCCCAGCCAAGACCAACTAAATTATTGGGCTGGCCAAAAAGTTCATTTAGTTTTTTCCATACAATGGCTCTAGTAGCACTTAGCTGTCTTAAACTTCATATGAAACAATTTTGTTAGATTGTATTGTGACAGCTGTCATATCAATGTGCATTTAAAAAACTTATCAAAATTGGTGAATTTTTGTGTAGCCATTTTAACACTGAAGATGGGAGAAAATATGTAACATTTTCTGTATATTATGCTTTCAAGAATGGTAAAAATGCAACTGAAGTGCAAAAAAAAAAAAAAAAAAAGATTTGTGCAGTGTATGGAGAAGGTGCTGTGACTGATCAAATATGTCAAAAATGGCTTGCAAAGTTCCATGCTGGAGATTTCTCACTAGACGATGCTCCACAGTCAGGTAGACAAGTTGCAGTTGATAACAATCAAGTTGAGACATTAATTGAGAACAATCAACATTCTACAATATAGGAAATAGCTGACATGCTCAAAATATACAAATCATTGATGAAAGTGAAAAATGTCTTATTTTATGGGAAAAAACCATATGGACTTTTTGGCCAACCCCATAGAATCTCTAGAGGTGGAACCCAGTCAGTGATATTTATCAGTGGCTCTACTGAGGATTCCACTGTGTATTCAGGAGCAAAAGCCATGAAGATAATGATTTCAAGCACAGATTTGGAGTGAGACGACCTAATTCAAAGTGGCTCCTGACTAATATTTCTCAGAACTAGTTTTCACCTATAAATCAAGTATCTACTTCTATGGGTTGTTTCAAGGGTTAGATGAAGTAATTCTTGACACAGATGAATTATTACTACTATTATGCAATGGGGGTGGGAAGGCACCTAATGTGCAGGTGAAGTGTGACAGGCATAAGCCAACTTCTGCACCTGCATTTTAGTTCCTGAACCTCAATACTTGAAGGCATTCCAGATTTTCACTATCTCATTACTTCCTGAAATAGAACTTAAAATTTTTCTTTATGCATGCCTTCTTGAAGCAATAGAGTGGTGTGGTTAAGAGCATGAACTCAGGGGCCAGCATTTAAGTTCAAATTATGACTGTGCCTTTTGTTAGCTTTGTGATATTGACCAAAGATTGAATTTTTTGTCCCTTAATTTGCCCATTTATATATGGGCTACTAATAATACCTGCCTTAGGGGAATGTTGTAACGAGTAAATGTGTTAATAGATACTATATAAAAAGCACTTGCTATGTTCCCAGGACATTGTATAGTATCCAATAAATATTAATTATCATGATGATGATGACAATGATAATGATGATATTAGTAGTGAACTCCTTTACTAATGTCTCAATAACAAGTGCCTATTTTCCATGGGTGGAAAAAAACCAACGCTGTGCCAGCCAGACCTTTCCATTGTTCTTAGCTATTCTCCAACATTATGTCTACCAGAACCAAATGTGGAGAATAGTTTTTATGGACAAGGTTCACAGCTCTCTTATTTTTCTACAAGTTCACAATTTTTGGTCTGAAAGATCATGTTTTATTGATAATAATCTAGTAGCATATGCTTTATATATGCATTTATTTTATATATGTCTTGGCCATATGTCATATTGTTATATGTGATCAAATATTACTGTTGATAATAAGGAAAAATTAAGAGAATTCATGTTATTGCTATGTTGTAGTTCTTGTGTAAAAGCTTTTTTACTTTCTGGGCTTTAATAAAAATATTCTTTTTTTTTTTTTTTTCATCATCAAGTTCTTAACCTAGGTTTTAATATATATATATATTTTTTTCAGATTTAATGTGTTTTATTGATTAAATTATTACATTTGTGCCAATTTCCCTCCCCTCTGCTCCCCTCCACCCGGTGGCCCCCCTCCCTCCAGTTGTCCCCCCCTTTTAGATTATGTCCATTAGTTGTGCATACAGTTCCTCCCAACCTCTCTCCGTCTATTCCATTCCCTCCTACCTTGATCCCCAATTCCTATATCATCTCCCTCCCTTTCCCCATTCCCCCTCCCTGTTGACCTCCCCCCAATATGCTTCCCGTACCCACAGTTCCTCTTCCCCTCTCGTTGCCTGTTTAGTTTGCCTTTGTTTCATCTCCCTAGCTTCTGTTTTTTTTTAAACCAGTCCCTTTAACATCTCATATAACAGTGGTTTGGATCTAATGAACTCTTTCAGTTTTATTTAGTCCTGGAAACACTTTCTCTGTCCTTCTATTCTGAATGACAATTTCGCTGGATAGAGTATTCGTGGTTGTAGGTTTTGGATTTTCATTACTTTGAATATTTCTTGCCAGTCTCTTCTTGCCTGTAGGGTTTCCCTTGAGAAGTCAGCTGATAGTCTAATTGGGACCCCTTTGTACATAATTCTTTTCTTCTCTCTTGCTGCTTTTAAGATTCTCTCTTTATCTTTAATTTTTGACATTTTGATTATAATGTGTCTTGGAGTGGTTCTCCCTGGGTCCAGTTTCTTGGGAACTCTCCTTGCTTCCTGGACCTGCAGGTCTATTCCCTTTCCCAAGTCTGGGAAGTTCTCCTTTATTATATTTTCACTCAATTTTTCAAGTTCTAGTTCATCTTCCTCATTCTCTGGCAAACCAATGATTCTTATGTTGGGCCTTTTATAGCTGTCCCAGAGGTTTCTGATCCTTTCGTTGTTGCTTCCCATTACCTCTCGCTGCATTGGTTGACTGCTTGTTCCTTCTCCATATTCCAGTTTGTTGAAATGAACTCTGGATTTTATTTCCTTTCCTTCTGTCTCGTATACTGTTTTGTTCCTTTCGTTATGAAAGTTTTTCGCTTCTTTCATATCTTTTTCCTGCTCTTTTGTGAATTCTGTAAGCCACCTGATAACAATGGCCCAGAACTGAGCCTCTGACAGGTTTCTTATCTGTTCATCTGTCAGGTTCTCTATCTGCTGCCTGGTGAGTTGTGTTACCGGTATTTCTAAAGTTGCCTGCCTCATTTTGACAGATGCTTTTTGTTTTCTTGGGCCGGCTGTCGGGGGCAGTGCCTGTGCACGCGTCACAAATTAGCGACCGGCGCCTGCTTGTCCGCGACCTATTTCGCAGCCCTGTGGTGCTTTCTTTGGGGGCGGGGGTCCAAGATGGATTCACACAGTTATTCAGCTAGGAGACCGGGATCCGTCCTCCCGCCCCCCTGGGCCTCACTGTTCAAGGCGATGCGGCGGCCGCTCTCCCCAGCTCCGGAGTCGCGCACCGCCTGGGGCTTGACCGCAGCCGGGATTCCTCGCCGCCCCGCCGCTCCAGGTGCGACCGCAAACAGCGCTGCCCTCTTTAACTCTTACCTGCCCAAATGGCACCGCTGGTTTATAACTTCATATGTTGGGCTTCCGTGTAGTTTTATTTTCTGGAATTTCTAGTTATCCTTTGTTTTGAAGTAGTTGTATTCCTCTATAGTTGTAGAGGGAGACCTAGCGTGTCCGTCTAAGCCTCCATCTTGGCCGGAAGTCAATAAAAATATTCTTAATGATGTCTTTAGATATCTTGAGAAAAGAGATGCTTAATTTTTTCCAAAGAGTGTTGAACATCATCATTAGCATTCTATATATTCTTCTTGTACATTTAATCAAAATTTAATATTTTTAAAATGTTGTACCTGAGAAGCATTGTGGAATCTATAAATTTACTATGTTTCTCTATTGTAGGTATGAGATAATGTTTCATCACAACCAAAATGGCTATGGAGGATGCACATCATCATGTCAGGGATCTGAATGAATATCACAATTAGTAGCCAATATGTGTTTACAGCCAAAACTTGCCATAAAGATTCACTATAACATATCCCTTCTGAAAAAAGGCACATATTCTTTTATTTCTTTCCATGCTTTGAGGGCTTTTCTGAAGCCAAATGAGGTCCTTTCACATCATTTTTACTTGATGCTTAACATGCCAAAAGATATACTTTCAGAAATAAATACTACTATGAGCTGTTAAAACACCTCAAAGCAAAGCAGGCAACTTATTAACTATGACTTTATGACATTTCACAAATTGCATCTTATGGAAAGCAAATAAAATCCTCATATCTGTCATTCATTGCCTCTTACTACTTCACAGCTGCCATTCAAAATAAATCTCTGTTGCAGCGTCTAGCAATGGGTGATCTATGAAAGAGAAATAACATGTGCAGGAAAGTGGTTACAAAGTTATATTTTCCATGAGATTACAAATGCAGGTGTCAGGAACTTAAATAACATTCATTCTCTGCCATGTGCCAAGTTTGCTAAATATACAAGAGAGTGCCACCAACCTTTCTTTTAACTGATGTCTCAGTGTTCAGCCTGCGAACCAGCATCTATGAATTCATGACCATAATTATTGGAGGCACTGTCCATTCATGCATTCAACAAATAAATTGAGCACTGACTATGTGTATTGCTGCATTCTGGGTAATAAAAATACAGTAATAAATAAAATGTGATAAGATTCCTGCCTCCATGGAACTTCATTCTAGTGGAGGTCAAATAGATGATAAACAAATAAATGTATAATATGCCAGGTAATCATAATTGCTATGAAAAAATAAAGGAAAATAGGTAATGCCAGAGTGGAATTATTATTTTACATAGTTCAAGATGTTCATATGTATATGACTATGAAATGTATATTTGAAAATAAAATATACACATATACATATATGTATGTATATGCATACATAAATTTCCTATCCCCTATATTTTCCATTCCACATGCTCCTCCAGAACCTTGCCAATCCCTCACAAAAAATAAGTGTTCCTGTTGTCTCTTTTTAAAAATCGATGGGCCTTTGTAGTTTCCTTGACTAAAGAGAAGGACAGAAGTGCCTTTATGTTACTTCTGAAACTAGGCTATAAAAGTGATAAAGTTTTTGCCTACTCTCTCTTAGGATGTGAACTCTTAAAACTCAGCAAACAGGCTATGAGGTAGATCCTCACCCATATGGAGAAGAACAGAGGCATAGCACTAGTTGAGCCACCTTGACCTTCAATGCCAGACAATTGGATGATCCATTTTTGAGTGAATACTCTAACCCTCTTTTAAGCTGTCCTAACTGAAGTCATCTGGAGCAAAGATGAATGTCCCCTCCTGAGCCTCGAACAAGTTTCAGAATTCTTAATAAAATCGATCATCATAATGATCTTGATTCACTAAGTTTTGGGGTGGTTTGTTATACAACAATATATTGCTAGGACAGTACATACAAATATATATAACTGATTAGTTAAAGCTCTATTGAGTATTTTTCTTATAATTTCAAGGATTAGATGGCACATAAAACAACTTGAAAATAACTTAGAGGACTTGAGAAAGGGACCACTGAGCTGCCCACTATAGCTACTAAAAATATCAGAATGGCTTTAGTCGAGTTACATTGTTGGTTGGTTCTGTGAGGTTGAATTCCTAGAAAAGGTGCAGACATTTTCTGTGGAATCGTTTTAAGTGATTTGTTTAGGTCTGCCTAGAGAGGCATGAAATCTGAGGTAAAACTTGTATGTTGCAGCTCTGTAAGTTAGAGATGTATAACTTGGGATGAGTCATTTAATCTTTAAGAGTCTCTTTGTGTGTGTGTGTGTAGGTTCAGGGGTGAGCAAAGAAGGTTTATAGTTGTGAATATGAAAAACACAGGGTTTATCCTTGTATCATTATTTATTAGTAAAAACCAACACCTGCATGTATTTTTCCAGGTGAACAACAGTAAACCTACTTTTGCCTAGGTTAACAATAGTACTAATGATTGATAATATTTTGAGTACATATTATATTGTAGGCACTATAGTATGTGCTTTTCATATATCATCACTTTTATTCATAAAATGATTCAATTTCATAAGTACTACAGTTGTCTCCTTTTTTACAAAGGAAGAAACAAACTTACTGAGAGATTACGTAGCCCACGATCAAATGTAAGTATTGGTTTGGGATTTACAAACCAAATTTTTCTGCTAGCAGAGTGAGGTCTCTTAATTACTAGTTGGTAAATCAAATATGATTATATATATGACAGATGTAAAGTGCTGAAAACATGTAAGTGAACAAGAAGTAGGATAAGATTGTACATTTGGGAGGAGCAGAAGTGCTTTAAGAAATGAATTGAGAAGAAAATTTGGAAAGGTTGGATGCTGCTGGTACTGACCACACTATTGTTATAAGGCGTGAAGCCAAAAAAAGAAATAGAGGAGTTGGAAGATAGGCAGCACAAATGCCATGTTCCTCCTGTGAAGAGTAGGGTTTCAGAGAAATGGTTTAGAACAACCATAAAGAAATGAAGTAAAGGGCTCCTCTCTTGATCTTTGTGTCCTGTAGTAGGTTGATTAATGGCTCCTTAATGATCTCCATGTTTGAATCCCCAGAAATTGTGAATATATTCCTTTAATGGAAAAATGGACTTTGTAGATGTGATTCTATTAAGGGTCCTGAGATGGGGAGATTATCCTGGATTATCTTGGTAAAGCTGCTCATAATCACAAAGGTCCTTATAAGAGGGGAGGTGATATGAAGATGAAAGCAGGGAGCGATTTGAAGGTGCATGAAGATGGGGAAAAGAACCATTAGCCAAGGAATGCAAGAGTGAAGGCAGCCTCTAGAAGCTGGACAAAGCAAGGACTTGTATTCTCCTCTACAGCCTGTAGAAAAAAGAATCTAGCACTCCAAAATCTTGACTTTAGCCCAGTGAAACGTATTTCAGACTTTTGACCCCCAAGACTGTTAGAAAATTAATCTGCGTTGTTTTAAAGCACCAAGTTTATGGTAATTTGTTACAGCATCCAGAGGGAATTAATCTGGTACATAAATAGAGTAACAAATAAAGAGGCTTGAAAAAGTACATCTCTGTGGGTACTGTGAGATCAAAATCTGGTTAGACAGCAAGAGAACATCACAAAAAAATAATTATCAAAATATCTCCAAACTGCAGGTCAAGAGTTTTGATAATGACAGTGTTCCACTTAGTGTCCAGTAAAAGTCATGAATAAAGATCTAAATCATGTCATTTCACAATGAAACTTGGAACCACACCAGAAGCTAGAAGACAATGGGGCAATGTCTTAAAGTTTCTAGGAGAAAATGATTGCCTAACTTGATTTTTATTTCCAGCCAAATTATTAAGCAAAGGTCAGGTCAGGATATAAGTATTGTCTAAATATTTTATGGTTCATGCACCCTTTCTCAGAATGTTATGGAGGAATTTACTCTTTGAAATAAAGAAATAAATGTGGAAACAAGAAGATAGGGGATTGAGGAAAGAGAATTCAATCTTAGGGAGCTAGTGTCTGGAAGAAACTAGGAGGCCCAGAAGGTTATCTGTATAGATTAGAAAAGAATGGCTCAAAAAAAGATGAAATTTATAGATCAATTGATGATTATAAATGCAATGAGTTGAGATTTAACTGTTTTCAGAGGGTTTGAGTGTAAATTACTGATCATGTTGCAGGATATTAAGCAGCAAGCAAACAATAGCAAAGAAAAGTAGGTCATACAAACTCCATCGAGAAAATGTAAAACAAGATAGGAAATGTAATAATTGTTCTCTCAATGGCTTAGCTATGAATATTATTTAAATAATTACAATATGCAAACATTGTATATAATCTAACCAAAATGAAGGCTGTAACTATTGAGAAGATGGGGTGAGGGGAGTGGGGAAGAAGGTATGTTGGAGGGAGATATGCAAGAGTGAAATGCTCATGTTCTATAGTAGCAAGTCAATAAATGATATATAAAACTAACAGTCAAGAGCTAATAGTATAAAATATGTATTTAGAAAAGTGAAAGCAAATATATATATAGCAAAGAAATAAAAGTGGTGTCTCTGGGGCATCACAATTGCAAGTGGAGAGAGTAGACAGCACCTGTTTTGTGTTATAAACCTTGTGGACTTATTTGACATTTCAACTGGATCCACATGAAACTTTTGTACAATAAAATAATTTTTAAATTTTTGTTTCTTTTCTTTTAACTCTCATTATAAAATCAAATAAATTTAAAAAGAAATGTATTCCTGGAAATCAGGAAGATACAATTTTATGCTGATAAAAAAAGTATCAGTAGGTACACGTCTCTGCTTTGCCAGCAGTAAGCTGGGTGTTTTTTGTGATCTACAAAACAAGGGAGTTGGACTCGTTGGTCTAAGACGCCTCTCAGCTACAACAGGCTGTCTCTCTGATTTTATTGTCATGCACCACGCACAGTAGCATATGATTTTTTTGCTTCTTTTTATTGACATGAAGCATTTAAAAATCACAGATTTTACAAATTAATAAAACAAGTAATTGCTAACAGATGGTGAGACTCACAAAGGACAAAGTAGAGCAGGCGGGATAATGTACAACCCTGTCTAAAAGCAAGAGTCATTTGTGAATGGGTCCCACTTTTACAGAGATCCCCCAGATGTTTCCTTGTGTCAGGAATAGAACATCCACTGCAACAGCACTTCTGCAGCATCCATCACAATAGCTGCGAGGCTCTGCATAACCTGCATGGCAAGCGAAAAACAAATGCCTCATTCTTTCATTGGAGTTTAACAGAACTTAACTATGTTCCTTTTTAGATATCTTTGAAAGAAAGTTTCTCTCCTATTTATTTAGTCCTAATTTTCAACTCCAACATAGAACATAAAAGAGTCAAGCTGGAGACAACCTTAGTCCCACCTTTCCCTCTCACACATAAAGAAATCAAGGGCCTGGGGGGATTGAGCACGGTGCCCAGGGTCACACACACAGTGATTCGCAGCACTGTTAGGATCTCTGACTCTGTGGCACCATGCTGGTAGGATAAAAATACTTAATATTGCCAGTATGAGCTTGTTATTAAACTCAAAGAAAACATTAATTGGGAGAAACCAAATAAACATAAAAATGGTTGGAAAAGCTTAAGCTTAAACTGCAGATTCCTGGTGAATCTGTTAGAAACTAGAATCCAGAAGGCATTTACAGAAGCTTTACATCATCTACCGAGATTTGCGAACTTTATAATTTGACAGAGATGAAGAATATTCCCTGTAATCAAACACCCTGCCCAAGATTCTGGGCTATAATAAATTAATGAAGTGAATTTTTCCTCTCTATTAGATTATCAGTGGCTACCATTTTCAAAGACAGAGATAATAAAACACCAAACCACAAAATGCTTTATCAGCAAGTGTTTCTTTAGTGCCAAGTAATTATTAATGCTGGGAAGGAAACGTGCTGGATCAGCTTTGGCAGTGCATTTAAAAACCTCAGGCCCTGAAATCTCGATAGCCCCATGCTCCAATTTACCACACTTACTCTCTCAGCCATACTTCTCTCTTATTATTGCTTTCTGTAAAAGAAACTCCTAGAACAGGAAAACTGGAAGGATTTTATAGGGATTCTCAAGGCTGTTATTTCAAGAGGGAGTAAAGTAAATTGCCTGAAAGAATATATGATTGCTACTACTGGTGAAAGCCTAATCAAAAAGTATTAGAAGACTGTAAAACTTTCCAATCGTTTTAGGGCCCCTGTCTGTCCTATTTTGGAGTCACTTCCATGTTCTTCCAAACCCAGAGCAGGCAGACTTGTATATTTACAGATATTGATTTGGGCAAGTCCTTTGCAGAACCAATAAGTAGATTCTCATATATGATTCCATAATAATTGTGATATAGAAAGATGGAAAATAATCCACAGACTCCATGAGAACTGACTGCCTTTGCAAATGGTTCAGATTAGCTGTCTGGTGGATAAAGAAGGCTTCCTGAGGGAATTGTGGACTTTCATACAGGTAGAGACCGACTGTAGGATGATCAAGCTAAACTGCTCAGATTTTAGCTCTGCAAGTCACAAAGCTCACCCCGGAAACACTTCATTTCTGGGCAAACTAAGATAATTTGTTTCCCACTGTACAAAGTATTGTTATTTTACTAAATACTACTTTTTAGATCTCCAAGTACTTGGAAAAAATTGTAAAATTATATTTTGTCATGAAAATTTTTAAAAAGCTTGAATCTGAAATAATAGGCATTTGCATTCATAATATTGCAATGCCTAGCAATCATCTTGCATATGTATGGACTTTGAGAAATGTACCATCTTGCTCTTTATTTATCTGACATTTAAATGTTTCACCAGAAGTCAGGTGGGAGGAGCAAAATGCAGAACGAGTTACCCTCATAAGAGATATGTAAAAGGACAAATGCTGAATAATGCTGTTATGTTGTATTCTACTACAATTTCTATGAAGACAAGCTTTATAAAAAGACTAATAAGATCAGGTTAAACTTTTGAATTTAAAATCAAGGAATCTAAGATATTCTTGGTTTATTGAAAATACTGCTAGCAGTATTGTTAAGTCATTCATATTTCAACTGTAAGTGACCACAGTTGCAAAAACTGTTGTATTCACTCACTTAATATTTGTTTTATTGCAAGATTCAAGTAAGATTATTCTCACAAGTAAAAGGCTGAGGAAGGAGGGTAGCAAAGGAACTAAAGAAATGGGTGGGAGCAGGATTCAAATCACAGCTCACCCTCACTGCCTAGTAGGCTCTGGAGAGTTACATGACCATTCTAAGAATTCACGTCCTCATATGCAAAATGGAGATAATATGGGTCACCTAATGCCTGTGATAAAGATCAACAGCCTAATATATGAAAACTGCCAGCATGTTATCTTGTATTAAGGGTCCAATACATGAAAGCTAATAAGAAAGCATTTTTAATTTTATTGAACACTTACTATATTTACCATATGTCAAGCACTGTTGAAAATACTTTAAATTTAACTCATTATCCTCATATGAACCTTTTGAGTGAAGTTCCATTATCATCTCATTTTTATAGAAGAGATAATGGGGCAAAAAGAAATATCTGGCTTAAATTTTCTTGCATAAAGTCTTTGTATTTTGATGATCCTTAGTGTTTCAAAATATATTGCATTCTGTGGTCTACTTTACAAAAGCTAAAAAGGTGTAACCATACTTCTAAGTAGTGAGGCCAGGGTTCAAACATGGGATGTTTGGATATCGATGGTCTTTGGATTAGTCACTATGGACACTGTTTCTGGAGACCCTCTGATTGTACTGAGAGTAAAAAGATTTTAGTGGAAAATATAGCCCTTCTTTTAAATGTCAAAAAAGTCTGCAAATGAAAATTATTTTTCTAAAAGTTTGAAAATGACAATGGTTATTCTATAAAAATACAGCAGCAGTAAATTTCAACATAAACATGGTGAAAATTAAAGGAAATATTTTGAACTCATGGGGAACGTCTACATGTTTATCAGATTTTGTGGTACCCACAGAATGCAATATATTTTGAAGCATTTAAGGGCATCAAAATAGAAATTCTTTATGTGAGAAAAATTTCTAATCATAAAGTCATTCATGCTAATTTGCAACTAGAGCCAAAGAATACTGCTTTTATTTGTTATTTTGCTTGTTTTGTTTTGTATGAGGTGAACAAGAAAAATATTTGAATTTCTTTTGTAAATCTAAGCAGTACCCAGGATCCTCTCTGATTATATGCCCATATCTTCTGAAGTCTTAGCAAACATTTTGCTTTTTCACTAATGCAGTTATTAATTATTATAGTCTGGGACTGAAGAGCATATAAATGTGTTTCTGGAATGTTTCCCAAGAATGTGCAATCAGAAAATCAAAAGAATCCCAGTGAAGTGATAGGTAGTGGTGTCATGCTTTGGGATGCTTTGCTGGTTTTGCATTCAAAGCAATCACTCTGTGGATAAGGATGGATTGGAAGTGGCAGGGTGGGCATGGCGATGGGCCATTCAATCAATAACCACATCATCCTTCATCTTAAATTATGAAATCCCATTTTCAAGCCAAATTCCCCCATCATCTTTTAAATCTCTCCTTAAAAAAAAAAAGACTATTTTTAGAGAAGTTTGAGGTCCACAGCAATATTGACTAGAATATAAGATTCTTGATATACTTCTAGCCCCCAGACATGCATAGCCTGTCCCATTATCAAATCCCCGACCAAGTGGTACATTTGTTACAGAATGAACCTCCATTCACATATCACTATCACTCCAAGTCTATAATTTACATTAGGGTTCACGCCTAGTGGTATACACTCTGAGTACTTGAACGAATGTATGACATGTACCCACCATTATAGCACCCTACAGAATAGTTTCACTGCCCTAAAAACCCTCTGTGCTCCCTCATAACCCCTGGCAACCTGATCGTTTTACTCTCTCCATAGGTCTAAATACTTTATTTCTGTTTTGCTCATACTTTAGTCTCATTTAAACATCTCACCTCTCATTTTCTCTTTTCTCTCCATCCGTTTTATTAGTCTTATGATGATTTAAATCACAGTCATCAACCAATCCAGACTCCATGGCCAGTCACTTCTATTTGCCTTTCTCGGCATCCTCAGAGCCAGGACTCCTTCTCTTTTCTAGTGCTTGCTCAAACCCTAAGCAATTTAGTGCCAATCTGATCATTTGCATTTCTTTGCAACCTTTGGAGAGTGATTTCTTTAATATTCACTGAGGCAGACCTCCAGGTATGAGCCTACACATGAAGCTCCTCTCAAACAGCTTATGTTCTGGTGAAGTCCTCTGGATGAGTTGATGGTGTAGTTTCCAAAGCTGGCCGGTCAACATCAGACTCAGATGGTTTGCCTTGCTCTACTTCTAATGTTTGCGCAGGTTAGATTTGGCATCTGCTTCAGTACGAACCTAGTGCCCTGCCACCGACACATACTCTCACCCTATTTTGGTTTTCCAAGTTAGATTTCTGCATCCTAGCCATGGGCTCTCAGAAGCTAAGCCCATGTATGATTTTGGCTTCTCACTCATCTTGATTCACAGCTTAAAGCCATCTTGCCCATGAAATTAAAACAACAGCCTTGCACAGATTGCATCCAAAGGAAAATTCCATAATTGTGAAAATTGGTGTCTGCATATGTGTGATGAACTTCAGGCAGGCCTGAAATCTGAGTTTTCCAATTAATGTTATGCCAATAAAGTTGACCTTCGATCCTCCCAATCTCATGATAAAAGCTCAGACATGCTTCGGTCGTTTTACTGTACCTAGTGCACAGGCAAGAATGTGCTCAGTCTTTACCGTAGGCAATTACAGTTAGATGGAGTACTGGGAAAGAGGTAATTTAAACTTTATAATAAATATAGAAACTAAGAGCTTTTTTAATTGATAGGATTCTTAGTCTGCATGGATGGTATTATCAGTAGCTTTTTGTCCCTTTAAATATGTGGAAAATTAGGTAGCATCCTATTACCTCCTGTTTTGTAAATTTTGGGTTTAAGTTTTTATGTTTTTTAAAAAAAATTATACAGTTTTTAATTGTGTCTTTTGGGTTCTTTCTGCCCATTATTCACTATTCTATTTTGTGACCAAAAAAAAAAAATGTAATTTTGGTTTCTAAATTCAGAAATTCTGAGCTCAGAACACTTTTGTTCACCTTTTGTCAGCTCCTTCTACCACCACTACTGTCTGCTTGCTAATGAACCCAAGATCATTAATATTCTGGGTAACTTAAATTTGCATTTATGGTTACATTACAAGTTATGCATCTTTATATCCATATTGCTTTATATGGGGGGCTTAGAATCATATGCATTGTGCTTAGTAAACAATAAGCAAATTAACATTGTATGACATAAGTAGAGTCGCATGCTATGTTCAAAAGACTTTCTCTGAAACTAACATAGCTAACTAATGTGGGCAAAGCTGCAGAGTGGCAGTATGCACATAATATTGAACTTCACATCAGAGAATTGAGTTCCAGTCCAGTTCATTAGCTCTGTGGCCCCAGCAAAGTACCACTTAAATTCCCCATGCCTCAGCTTCTTTATCTCCTAAATGGAGTTGAACTTTTACTTCTAGTCCTGTTAATGTGCTGATTTGTTCATACTCAAAGAAAATGCAGTTTTTATTGTATCTTCCTGTTCTCTGATTTCCCTTCCTAGTAAACGCATCAAGTCTTGGTCACTCACCCCACTGGCTTTCTGTTACCACACTTTATTTTGAACAAGTCTTGAAAACCATCACTAAAAAGTGGCAGATTATAGTCATTTCAAACATTTCCTGTCAATGACAATTTAATTGAAATTACTGATGTTTGATGATTTAGTAAAAGTTTCCTTTTGAATTGCATAGAAAATTCAATTTCTTGACAATGAAATTAGTCAAATTCTGGTATTGTTATTTTATTTTTTTTATTAGATGGGGTATCTTCAGTCAATATTTATGAGCTCAAAATAAGCCAACATGTATAATATCAAAACTAGTCTGTAAAATTTAGTATTTGTAACCTCCGTTGAGTTTTTAAAAGATTTCATTATTAAAATATATGCTCAGAATTCATGATAAGTTTTGTTTTTCCTGACCCAAATTTTTTTCGTTATAATCTGATGCAGGTCACTTATATTATCTCCAAGATTCAGGTTCTTCATCTCTAAAACAAGTGTGGGAGACAACTCACGTGGGTGCTAGGAGGACTAAGTGAGATACTAAGTAAGTGAGCACTGTGTAAAACATTAAGCGTGAAGTGAATATGATTTTCCATTGTTCTTAAACATTTAAATCAAAACTCTAAAGTTTTAATAATGTTAAGTCAAAATAATATATGAGACTTACTTATATGGAATTATTTTCAGGAAGAAGGCAGGTGACTTTTAGTCATCGTGCTCAACATCCATCTACTGACACATGTGTCCCCTTGGCAGAGGGAGCCCCATCCAGGCTCAGCGTCGCACATGCTGACCTGCTCCTTGCCAATGATGCTTACTCGAAGAGAGTGTCCCAGCCCATTTTTGTCCCTGTAGGCGTTCTTTGACATTACGCTTCATAACTGCAAGCACAAGGCTTTTCCTCTTGTCAGGCTGTATTCTGGTTGCTGCCAGCCTAAGGCCATTAACTGCCTATTTTCTGAGAGGTGTGAGATCACTGTTCTGGCCTCTGTGAACCTTGGATTGAGCTCAGTCACACTCAAGTTATCCAAGTATAAAGCTTGAATCCTTCATCTGCATGGCCAAATGCATATTGAATTCTAAGCGATTCCGCTTTCAAGGTACTTCCTCTAAATTATTCAAGAATCATAGAATGGGTTGAAACCAAGCATGAGCTGTTTCAATAGAAAAAGAAAACCAAGGGAAAGGGTTTTTAAGTAAATACCAGGAATTTATAATAAATTTCTATAATGCACAGCATACATCTTCTTTATTTAATAGTTTCTAGCTAATGAAACAGCTAGAAAGAAATATAATTCCAGTTTTACTCTGAAAGCTTTAAAGTGCCAGAATGGAGCAGAATGTAAGTATTCCTTCTTTCACTCTTTGCCATATGGATGCTGCTGGGGCTGGAGTATATTTAGGACCAAAATGTTAAGAAGATACTAATGTGTCCTTAGGTCAAATTACCCAGGACAACTTGTAGACCATATTCATATAGACTTTTCTATAAAGTTGAGTCTTTTATTCAGAATAATTCACCAATCTGAAAATATAGCATGGACAGAGAAAATAATACTGGGAATCTATACACTTAAGTAGTAGCCCTTAAATTTTGACTAACATCACTTCACATCATATTTGGGAATAGGATAAGAAAGCAAAAAGGGAGGAAGATCATATGCAATAATTTTAAAACTTTTTGGAAAAATAACTTCACAGTGGAGAAACCTAGGAGACATCACTTTGTTCAACTCATCAAAATTAATATCACTAGTAATGAGAATAAGCAACAGTATGTCACAATGCAGTGCACTGAAAAAGGCACAATATCACTGCTCTTGCATTTTACCAAAATTAACTAACCTAAATTTAATCTTTAGGAAAAAACCAGATGGACGCAAACAGAGATTTGATACAAAATAACTGTTCTTTTCAGAAGTGTCAGTCATGCTAGAAAAAGAAAAACTGTCTGAGATGAAAGGAGGCTCAAGACACATGGCAACTAAATGCACTCTATGATTCCAAGTTGGGTTCTGGCTCAGGAAAAGTGTGTTAGGGGAAATTGACAGAAAATGGAATAAATTATTTAGATTAATTCATACTATTCTACTGCATCAATATCTCTTCCCTGGTTTTGAAAATTGTAATGTTGCTACTTAAGATGTTAAGATTTTGAGAAGCTGGGTGAGGGTATTATGAGAATTTGTACTATGTTGATAATATTTTGTAAGTTGGAACTAAACTAAACAAATAAATACAGATTTAAAACCCTTCACCGTGTTTCTAGATCACAGAGTGGTACATGGTGTCCCAGTCAGGGCTCCAGCCCAGATCATTTCATTCCAAAGTCATGCTGCCAAGAACACAGAAAATAACAATTACCAGTGTTTTAAATTTAAGTTTTTGTATTATATTGCTATACCTGAACATCAGGTTTATCACTTTATAGAAAACACATTATTAGTCAGTAAGAAATGGTTACTAAGCTTTTATTTGAAATGACTTCTAAATTCAGCCCTATAATTTTCTGTGTAGGAGCATAGCTTGAATTTCTCCTACTGAATTTCCAATAAAACATTAAGAAATTATTCATTACAATTTTTTCTTCTAAATCTACACCACTTATTTAGAGTGTGGGGTAAATTAAGACTAAAAACTCTCCCAGTGAGGCACAATCCCCTTGATGTTTTTCTGTCACTTTGATAAGGATTGGCCTTTATACTTGAGGTCCCAGAATTTATTTGTATCAGCCCAAATATTAGAAGGTAAGGTGACTGACCTTACTGACTTCTATGTTTTTGAGTAAACAAATGAGCACATTACTTTGCTTAGAATTTAAAATGTGTAAGAGTAAAAAATCTATTAAATATATTTTGAATGACTCATACATATATATTTTTACCTAGAAAAAATCATATATGATTTATTGTTAGATAGCTAAGCACCAATTACTCTATTGAAGATAGAAAATGATTTTTGTTCCATGAATCTTATAATGTGAAACATAGTTCTGCTGCAGGCTAGGTGTACTGACTGTGAGGGAGGAACTGATCATTAAAACTCCTATTTTTCAAAAGGAATAAAGTGTTCCAAATCAGAAGCATGATGTTCATCATAAACTCCTGACACTACAACTCTTTTAAAACCAGTTTGTCCAAATGGTTATGTCCCAAAGGAAGAGTAACACCCAATTAATCTAATAGTAACTCTTCACAAACTTTTAGGTTATAAACAAGACCACTGGCTGTTGTAGCACCTTCCTAGTTTGCACATTCTGACCAATACCTTCCCAAACTGTCCCTAAACATTGAAAATGTATTTTTTCTGCATTATGATTCTTGAGATGCCTTCAGCACTGTTATCCATGAGGTGGTCTCCCTTGAGTTGCAGACTCCCTTGCTGCAGCAAGTAATAAACCTAACTTGGTTGTATACAAATGTGTTTCTGGGGGCCTTTTGCTGATAGGCATTGGCAAGTGTTGTTTTGGAGAGCAATCTTAATTTGTAAAATTTTATTTTGTAATTTTAAGAGCCTTGAGCAGTGATTTTCTCAGAACTGTTTAAATGCCTGTGGAAAACCATGAAGCACAAAGACAAGAGGAAAATGAGTACCTATATTACATAAGAAATAGAATTAAAATCCCCCATATTGGAAGTGGTGAGGATCCAAAACACTATGAAATGTAAGGAATGAGGTGCAATTCTCTCCTGGAGGTGACTCTAAACAATAGCTCTCGACATGAGAATTGCTATAAAGGATTTTAAAAATATGGATTGCATAGGTACTGCTTTAGAAAAATTTAATTATAATTTTTTGAACTGTGTTGGGAATATGTATTTAAAAACTTCCAGTATGATTTAAATGTGAAGCCATTGTTAAGAATCACTAATTTAGGGTGTTTTCATATCATTCTTTTATAATACTTATTATAATGTTTATTAAATGTTAATTCATTCCACTATCCATCTGTTTTTTAAAAAATTTGTTTGATTTGGTATCAAGTAGCATAGTTACAAAAGAGAGAGTTGAACATTTAAGAAGTTACCTTACTCAGGATAAATATGATAAAGACACAATAAAACCTGCTAGCAAAATCTAAATTTAGAATGGTTGCTTCCTGGCACAAAGGGTGTTTCTGAGAATGGACAAGCTGATCTTTTTAAAAGATGAAGTGTCTGAAGATGGAGAGGAGGATTTAGACACCCATTTAATAGACATATGAGCTATGGAGATAAAAGGAGGTGGTAAATATCAGGGGCGGCTGCTGGGTCCGATTGCTGTGGCTAGGAATTTCAGTACATGTGAATAAGAGGCAAAAGTGGACATCCTTTTCATGTTCCTGAGCTGAAGGGGAATGCTTGGAGCTTTGCCTGTTGAGTATGATGTTGGCAGTTGGTCTGTCACAGATGGCTTTTATTATGTTTAGATATGTTCCTTCTATTCCCACTTTGCTGGGAATTTTTATCATAAATTTGTGCTGGATTTTATCAAATGCTTTTTCTGCATCTTTTGATATAATCCTGTTGTTTTTATCCTTCTTTTTTTTTTAATGTGGTGAATTACATTTTTTGATTTGCAAATGTACCAACCTTGCATTCCTGGAATATCCCACTTCATCATGGTGTATGATCTTTTTTTGTGTATTGTTATATCTTGTTTGCTAATATTTTGTTGAAGCTTTTAGCATCTATGTTCATCAGGCATATTGACTTGTAATTATCTTTTTTCTGTAGGGACTTTATCTGGTTTTAAAATTAAAATAATGCTGGCCTCATTAAATGAGCTTGGGAGCTTTCCCTCCTCTTGAATTTTTAAAAAATAGTTTGATAGGGAGAGGTGCTAATTCTTTTCTGAATGTTTGGTAAAATTCCCCTGTGAAGCCATCCAGTCCAAGGCTTTTGTTTGTTGGGAGTTGATTACTACTTCAATTTCACTAGGTATAATCTTTCTATTCAGATTCTCTGATTCTTCCTAATTTAGTTTTGAAAGATTACACCTTTATAGGAATTTCCATTGTGTCCAGGTGGTCCCATTTATTGGCATGAGTTGTTCATAATATTTTCTTACAGTCCTTTGTATTTCTTTAGTGTCAGTTCTTATTTCTCCTCTTTCATTTTTTATTTATTTTATTTTATTCTTTAAAGATTTTACTTATTTATTTATTTTTAGAGAGAGGGAAAGGAAGGGAGAAAGAGAGGAAGAGAAACATTGTAGATTGGTTGCTTCTCACACACCCTCAACTGGGGATCTGACCCACAACCCAAGCATGTGTCATGGCTAGGACTCTAACCAACAACCCTTTGGTTCACAGGCCAGCTTACTCCACTGAGCCACACCAGCCAGGGCTCATTTTTTATTTTATTCTTTTAGACTCCCCTCTCTCTTTTTCTTGATGCATTTTGTTGAAGGTTTGTCAATATTGTTTATCTCAATACATAGAATATGGCTCCTGGATTCACTGATCTTTTGCATTGTTTTCTTAGGGTCTATTTCATTTATTTCTCGTCTGACCTTTACTATTTCTTTCCTTCTACCCACTTTATGCTTTGTTTGTTGCATGCTCTTAAATGAGTATATAAGATGTTATGAAAAATAAGAGTCAGTATACTGAGTAGTTAAGACCCTGGAAGCCATGTTTAAATTTTGGCTCTGCCACTCACTATTATTAGTATGACCTTGGGAAAGTAACTAAACATCTCTGTGACTCTGCTTCCCTATTTATAAGTGGAGGTATAACATTGATGCCCTCTTCAGAGTGTTTTGTAAGGATTAAGTATATGTATACACACACATTACTCATGTAATATTAGTAAATGTTATGTATTTGCTATAATTAATTAGACTGATTATCCATTAGACTGATTACCCATTAGACTAATGCCTTACAAGGGCTGGAAAAGTGTAGTATTGAGGATAAATTTGTCTGTTAAGACAAACAGCCATGCTTCCTAGGAGAGAAAGACACAGGCTGAGTGTCAGGGTAGCTGGCTCCAGCCCCACCTCTGCTCCTAACCAGTTGTGCAGCCTTTAGTGTATCATTTAACATGTTCTTGAAATCTCCTTTTTCCCCCTCTTTCTTTTGTTCTTTCTAAGCTAGGTAAGCCTAATTTAATTTAAAATATATTTACTATGGATATTACAATGTATACAATGTAAAAATCTGACTATGTAGCAAAGGATTAATCACGTTAGAAAAATGAGTAGGTTAGAAGTACATTTGACATGAAATGTAGAGCTTCAGACTCAGAAAGAATTTTACCAGGTGGATGATGACAGGGTATTCTAGTCAGAGAGCACAGTATCTCAGCACCTTAATAATAATGGTGCTTACAGAATGCCAAGTACATTTACTTTTATCTTTTCTTGTCATCAAGAAACTCAGGTGAGCATCCACATTTTACAGATAAGGAAACTGAGGCTTATTGAGATTCATATAACTTGAGTCTGGTTTGTTTGACTGCAGAAGTCATTGTTTTGTTTTTTTCATTTAAGTTATTCTATGAAGAGGGGAGAAAGTAACTAGTAGACTCAGGGAACAATGAGCAATCTGGTTCACCTGGATCATTTGAAATATTTAGGGAGTCAGCAAGAATGCAGTTGGAAAGGTCTATTCCATGTATTGAGATCATTTGTTTCTGTTGTCTAAAACTTAAGCTCAATGATAAGAATATGTGCATCTTGAATGTCTGAAACATATTTGTTGGAGCATTTTAAATTACTTTGTTTATGGGTCTGTAAGACAGAGTTCTGAGTTTCTTGAACGAGGAACAAACCATACATATTCACCTTCATATTCCTAAGCTCCAATCACAGTGACTGGTAGACATTAAATAAATATTTATTGAAAGAATGAGTAAATGAAGGAATAAATAAATTGATGCCTTCAGATAGACTCTTTGATGTTTGAACGTTGTCATGACTCTTAGCAAGCTGCCCCAAGTTTTTTGAAATTTGATAAAACATAAATCTCCAATTAATATACATATAAAACATATAAAGACTTACTTTGCTAAGTCTTCTGATTTGCTGAATATAATATTTTACTTTAAAAAACTACTTCCTTTCACTGTCATATTGTAAGATGTTTTGTACTGATAATAAACATTAATGGAAACATTTGATTTAACATGATCTTCCAAAGACAATTAAAAATTTTTTTGAGATATAAAGCAAGCCAATTAATACTGCAATGACAAAAACAGTAACATTAGTAAGTAGCACTACTTTCATCACACAAATTAGATAGTAACACTGGGTCTCCAATATTATGATTTTCCACTATGGGAATTCAATAACATTAAGTGGTAATATAGTAAGAAAACTAAAGAAAACGGATTGTTATGTGGGTAAATCTGGTGCTCCACTCTTCTTTGGATGGGTGATTGGCATAGGTTGTCATCTTTCCTATTAGTTGTCACTTCAGATCACATTCATGATCATATGCTCTAAGAACCATTAAGATATTAAAAGGACCTTGCTCTATCATCTCATTTCTTATATAGCTATATATTTAAAATAACCTAAGAGGATAGTTTTCTTTCTGTTTTTTAAAGGTCTCTGAGAATGAAATGGCATTTATTCCTCCCCCTAGAATCTCATTTTTATTTTTGTTACCATGAAAATTGGCAAATTTGTCCTTAGATCTCATTGAAATTCCATTTTTAATTAAGTTGGTTTCTTAAAAATTATTGTTATTCTATAAAACTGTCACTAGAAGTAATACCATTCTTTTACTTTAATTTCCTGTTATATGTCTAATAATTCTAAGAAGTTAGTCATAAATGAAATAGTATCTCTGTTTTCTGGATAGGAAACTTTCATCAAAGAGCCTTTTCTGGTAAAAGCACAGTTTTGAACTGGACTTAGTTATAATTTATACACAGATAACAATTGCTTAGTATCATTTTCATAAAATTCTACCATATCCTTAATGGGAGAATTATACTGACTTCTACTTTGTAGGCTAGGCACAATAATCTTTAACTTTATTCTTAGGACCTGTTTTCTGAAGATTTCTTATTTATTTCTTTTCCTCAACTTATCTTAGATCTTTTATGTCTTTTAGGAAGTGGGGAACCTTAAGCTGAACACAATAGTTCAGTAAAATTATGACTAATAAACAGTTAGGTTTGTTGTAATATAAACTAAATTCCCTGCTCATCTAGCTGGATGTGGTTCATAGCTGATGTCAGAATGTCTTTATGTAGTAATACCTTCCTTTTTCTTATCTACTGTAAACATAATTGTGATTTAATATACTGGAAGTATATTATTATTGGCTATGGAATTTTATTTCTCAAGTGCTTTAGGCTTTTATATTATCCTCTGAGTACTTCTCTGATATGCCTATGCCATGACAATAATGCTGTCCAATATGATATTTGGGTTACATTTTGGCAAATGGATTAAAATAATAATGAAAATGGATAAGATAATTTGGGGATGTTTTGACGCACTGACAAATCTAATGCTTCAAGTTAAATAATTTCCTTCTGTGTTAAACAACTTGTTAAATATCTGGAGCCTTTTTCCCCTCTTCTTCAAAAAATTCCTTTGTGGTGGAAAGTCTTTAATCAGATCCACCTATTTCCTTTAATCTTATGGTTAGCTTTTAAATGTAAGTGAAGACTATGCTATGCTTCAAATAGATCAGTTATTCACAATCTGGTCTTGTAACAATGGAAAGCCTCTAATTGTCTGAAAGGGATGTCCTGAAATTATAAAAGCTACCATTCTGTGCCAGACATATTTTTTTCTTTACACAGACATATATTCACCCATCTCCTTGTCCTCCTTTCTGAAGCTTTCCAGGATGTTCTTTTCCCAAGTGTCCTTTCTTTGCCCTTTCTGGCGGTATTGTGAGAATCATTCCAGCATGTTTCCCTGCCTCTTATCACCCTAGAAGGAAGTCAGCTGAGTGCTGGGAATGCCATTGACACTACTGACTCAAGTGCCTCAGGAAATGGACAGCCTGAATCACCTGGAGCTTCAAGTCATCCCTTTGAGTCTAGATGGGTGTGTGTAAACTGGGAAGAGTCCTGGAATGTGAGCAAAATGGTCTTGCATTTCCCTTGGATTTAGTACTGCAGATCGTAGAGTGAAGGAGTGCCAGCCCCAGGTGCCCTATTTCCATCTGGCTCTGGGTATGGGAGGCCACGGGATGCAAAGGTGCATCTGGGTTCCTGGTGGAGTAGGCCTCATTTCCAGAGTTAGGTGTTGCAATGGAGTCAGGAGGGTGAGCTGTGTGGTGAAAGGCAGTATCAGGCTCAACGGGAAAATAATAGAGGCACTGTCACTAAAGTTGGGATTAAGGCAGGGATGCCTATTATTACAGCTACTCGAAAACACTACATTGGGCTGATAGTTATAATTAATAAGATAAAAATATTGGATGTACTAAAGTTGTGGAGAAAAGGGGAAATCATCACCACTTGCAAATAATGTATTGTATCATTGAAAAACTCATGAATATCAAGTGCAATAAACTTATACAACAAAATAATTCTGTAATGTCCTCTTAATGTACTGTGAAATTTGGTTTGCTAACATTTTGTTGAGGATTTTTGCATCTATGTTCATCAAGGATATTGACCTGGAATTATTTTTTCTTGTAGTGTCCTTGTCTGGCTGTGTAATATGTTATTAATCCCCTTAAATTTGTTAAGACTTGTTTTGTGATCTAACATATAATCTGTCCCAGAGAACTCTGTGTGCTTGAGAGGAATGTGTATGCTATTGCTTTTGGATAGAATGTTTTGTAGATATTTGCTAAGATCATCTGATTGGATGTGTAGTTCAAGTTCAATTTTCTTTCTTAAATTGATTTTTATATGGGATTTATTCCTGGGATGCAAAGATGGTTCAATATATCCAAATAAATAAATGTGATACAGCACATACTAGCAAAAAGCCATATGATAATCTCAATAAGTAGAAAAACAACAAAATTCAACAAATTAGGTTCAGGTGGAATGTGTACCTCAACATAATAAAGGTCATGTATGTTAACCCCAAAGCTAATATTACATTCAATGGTTAAACGCTGAAAGCTTTTTCATTAAGAACAGTAACAAGACAAGGATGCTCATTCTCATTACTTCTAGTCAACATGGTACTAGCAGTTCTAGTAAAAGCAATTAGTGACAAAATAAAAAATAAAATACATCCAAATTGGAAAGGAAGAAGTAAAATTGTCTCCATTTTCAGATAACATAATTATAAAACTCTAAGGATTTCACCAATAAATTTTAGGACTAATAAACAGTTGCAGGATATGAAATCAATATAGAAGAATCAGTTGTGCTTGTGTATACTAACAGTGAACTATTAGAAAGAGAAATTAAGAAATAAATTCAATTTATAACATCAAAAAGAATAAAATATTTAGGCATTAATTTAAGTGAAAGATATGTACACTGAAAAACTCTCAAAACACTGATCAAAGAAATGAAAGATGACAGAAGAAAATGGAAAGATATTTGTTGTTCATGAACTGGAAGAATTAATATTGTTAAAATGTTCCTAAGCAATTGGCAGATTTAATGAAAACCTTATCATAAATCTAATAGCATTTTTCACAGAAACAGAAAAACAAACCTAGAATTTGTATGGAACCACAAAAGACCCTGGAGAGCCAAAAGAATCTAGAGAAGAATAACAAAACTGGAGGGTAACATTTCCAATTTCAAACTCTATTAAAAATCTATAGTATGAGATTAGGCACACCAGTCAATGGAATATAATAGAGAGAAGAACAGAAATGAACTCACACATATATGGTCAATTAATTTTTTAAAAGGTAAAAAATATATACAGTGGGTAAAAGATTGTCTCTTCAAAGATGGTGTTGATAAAAGTGAGTATCTACATGCAAAAGAATGAAACTGAACACCCACTTCACACCATACACAAAAATCAACTCAAAATGAATGGAAGATCTAAATATAAGACTTGAAATTGTAAAACTTGAAGAAGACATAGGGGGTAAGCTTTAACATTGGTCTTGGCGATGATTTTCTGGATTTGATACCAAAAGGAAAGACAACAAAGGCAAAAAAGGAACAAGTAGGACTACATCAAATTGAAAAGCTTATATACAGCAAGGGACACCAACAAAATGAAAAGGCAACCTATGGAATGGGAGGAAATATTAAAAACTACATATCTGAGAAGGGGTTTATATTCAGATATATAAGGAATTCAACTCAATTACAAATAACAAATAACCCAGTTAAAAATGTATAGAGAGGCCTGTGTGGCTCAGTTGGGTTGGTGTTGTGCCATGAAGCAAAAGGTCACCAGTTGGATCCCTATGAGGGCACATGCCTGGGTGGTGGCTTCAGTCCCTACTCAGGTCTTGTATGTGGTGTAATTAATCGATGTTTCTCTCACATCAATGTTTCTCTCCCCAACTCTCTCCTCCCTTCCTTTCTTCTAAAAATAAATCTTTTAAAAAATGTGTAGAGAATCTGGATAGACATTTTTTTTCTAAAGAAGATGTACAAACGGTGAACGGGTACATTATAAGGTGCTTACTAATCACAAGGGAAATGCAAGTTAAAACCACAATGACATATCATCTCATACTGGTTAGGATGTCTATTATTAAAAAGAGAAAACATAACAAGTGGTGGCAAGAATGCAGAGAAAAGGAACCCTTGTATGCTGCTGGTGGGAATGCAAACAGAAACAGCCACTGTGGAAAACAGTATGGGAGTTCCTCCAAAAATTAAAATAGAGCTACCAATATGGTCCAGGAGTCCTACTTCTTGGTATATAAGCAAAGAAAATGAAATCATTATCTCAAAAGAGATATTTGTTCTCATATTCATTGCAGCATTATTCATGTTAACCAAGGTACGGAGATAGGGATGGGTGGATGGATAAAGAAAATGTGGCATAGATATACAATGAAATATTATTCAGCTTTTTAAAAGAAGGAAATCTTGTCATCTGTGCCAATACAGGTAGACCTGGAAGGCATTATGCTAAGTGAAATGGGTCAGACAGTTAAAGACAAATACTGTATAAGTGACTTTCATTATGGGATCTAAGAAAACGTTTACTCATAGAAACAGAAATTAGAATGGTGGTTGTTAGGGCCTGTGAGATGGAGGAAAGTGCGAAGAGGCTGGTAAAAGGGTACAAATGTTTAATTATTAGATAAATAAAGTCTGAGGATTTAATATATAGCATGGTGACTATAGTTTCTAATAATGTATTGTGCAATTAAAACTTGTTAAGTGTGGGATTTAAACATTCTCTCACACACATACAAGGTAAATATGTGAGGTGATATATGTGTTAATCAACTTTATGTGGAAATGCTTTCACAATGTATATGTATATCAAATTATTATGTGTACACTTTAAATACAATTTTTTCAAGTTTAGCTTAACAAAGCTGAAAATATAATTTAGTAAGATACCAGTATCAATACACAGTAATCAATAGCCTCTCTTATGTATAAACAATAACTTGTTACAAGATAGAGATAGGGGTAGGGTAAGGGGGATGGGTGAAAAAAGTGAAGAGAAATAAAAGGTACAAACTTTCAGTTATAAAATAAATAAGTCAAAAATAAATAATATACAGCCCAGGAAATATAGTCAATAATATTATAATAACTTTATATGGTGACAGATGGTTACTAGATTTATTGTGGAGATCATATCGTAAGGTATGTATATAATATTGTATGCCAATTATACTTTAGTAATGATACAGGAAAAATTCTCATTTCTAATTTCAAGAACAAAACAGCTGCTGAGGAGTAAATGTAACAAGAATGAGACAACAAAGTGTGAAACTCTCCTTAAGGATATGAAAAAAAAAAAAAAGAGGATAAATGGATAAAAACACATACCGTGTTTTTGGAAAGGAAAATTTAACATCATAAGAGTGTCAATTGCCTCAATTTATAAATAAAAACAATCTCAATCCTATTTTATTTCTTAGAACTACACAGGTTTTTTTAAAGCTTGGAAGAAAAAACAAATAAGAATATCTAACAAAATTCTGAAAAAGGAAAGCAATGGAAGATGGGAAACCAGCCTCCCTGGATCAAAACACATTTTCACGACTCACTTATGACTAAAAAGAAAGAGCAATAGAACTGAACAACTAAAAGTACAGAAACTGATCCAAGTACACATGGATATTTATTAAGTAAAAATGGTGGCATAGAAATAAGTGGGGAAAATTAATTAGGATTTGTTGAGACAATTAAGCACCTATTTGGAGGGAAAAAAAAGTAGATCCAAGTTTCACTTATTAAACCAACAAATTCCAAATGGATAAGTTATTTAAATTTAAACAAAATTATGAAAGAAACATGACAGAATTCTTCAAAATCTTTTCAACAGTCTTTCTAACATTGACACAAAAATCTAAAAACCATAAAAAATGATTGATGGACTTAGCAACACAAAAATGTTAAAATTTCTTCTTAGAAAAAATAATGTAAATAATTTCAGATGAAAAAGAAGAAACAGAAAAGTTTTACAATTTATATTATAGACAAAGTGCTAGTCTCCCAGAAATCGGGGCAACTCTTCGAAATGGAGAAGAAAAAGACTAACAATCCAGCAACACTAACAGAAATAGTGGGCAAAGAATATTGACCGTGTTCATAAAAATTGTCAGGCAAATCATTTGAAAACATGAAGAGTTGTTTAATCTCAATAATAGTAACAAAAGTAAGATGTTCTTTTACCCCTACAAGAATGGCAAAGTTTTAAGAGTTAGAAAATTCATAACAAGGAAATCAAATACTCTTCTACATTGACTTGGAAAGATGTATATTGACTCCCTGCCTATTGAGGACAAGTTGGCAGTTCCTACCAAAACACATACATTTATTTATATATTTACATTTATATGTTTATAAATTTGTATTATATATAAACATATAAGTGTAAATATAAAAATTAGGAGCCCCTAAAAATGGGGCAATCGTTATTATATAAGACATATGAGATTTTGTTTTAATGACTTAATTGAAACAGAAACTTTCATGTCGTTTATTGAGCCCTTTTAATCATTTTCTCTCAGCTTACATGTCTTTCTGAAAACAACTTATTCCTTAAAAATGCTGATAATTGACTCTATGAGAAGGAAACATTTAATAGCAGTCTGAGTCATTTGAAGCATTTCAGCAAGGGCCAAGTAGTTTTTCTACTCAGAACAATAAAGGGTTGTTTACTGTTCTTTCTCATTCTGGATTATATCCATAGCTTTACTGGTTTCCTTTGAAACCTTTTATACAAATTAATTTTATATGGTCAAAATCAGTACTATAAAATTTTAAATGCTACCAGAGGCAGTCTTTTTTTTCTTAAAAATGCCTTTGCTGCATAGAGATACAACAATGTCGCCATGCTTTTCAAAGAATAGGATTTTATATTGGCTATTATCCTGCAGACATTTACTTCAATTTATTTTTTCTTGCTTTATATTCACTCAAATATTGGGTTTCCATTTTATAAAACTGATTGTGTCTAATATTTGCATTACTGCTTGTTTTTGCATGTCATATACTCTTTGATAATTCATCAGAGATAATTAGATGCAAAAGGCATGTGTTATCCCAAACATAATTATCTGCTAGCTTCTTTGCCAAATAACATTTATGGAATTTACACTTAAGTAGGAAAGCTAAACCTCAAGGGAACTACAGTTCATTGCACTGATAAAAGCAAATGTCACAGGACCTCAGCTTTTTGAAATTTGATGATGTCAGTTAGATGTGAAATAAATTTTCGTGTTTACAAGGAATACATTGCATGTAAGTAAGTCTGTAGTTCAATAGAAAAGATACTTGAAGCAGCATTCTGTGTCATTTAATAAGAAAATTAACCAAATGTAATGATATTTTTATTGTGGTCAAGCTATTATGCCTTTAAAGAATCCTGAAAGAAATAGAATAAACTGTAACAAATTATGGTAACTGATATCTAAATTATTTCAGTATAACTTAAAAATATAAAGAAAGCTTTCTAACTGCCTTGACAGCTCTATAGATCTGAAAACTATTGATCAGGAGCTAAATGTCAGTATGTCAGGTATACTTGGTAATAAAATATTTGGAAAAAAGTTGGACTAGAGGACTACTTCTAATGAGTAATAATAATATTGAGTACTTACTACATTCCAGGCACACGATATATATTATTTTAGTGAATTAGTTGTAGAATTCATACTTTTATATCTTCCCCCCATATAATTCAATATTATGAAGGCATGAATTTGGTCTATCTTGTTCACCAGAATAATTCTTAGGTCTCTGTTTTGTCATATGTAAAGTAAATGGACTGAGTTTTATGTACAGTCTTAGAAGGATTCTGTGCTTTAAAATGTTGTAGTGTAAAAAAATTGGTCTGCAATTATAAAACTGAGTAAAGAAATCACGAAAGTTTCATTGTTTTAATTTTGTTCAATAGAGTACCTATTTTATTTTTCTATTATAACTTTCAAAATTGTTTTTACAAATACTTTTTTAAAACTGAATTTTCATACATTGTATTTTTTCATTGGGTTTTACTGAAATTTAAGAAAGAAATATTTGATTTTTGGTAAGTGCATATTCATCTTTATGCATAGTCAATAGCATCTTATATTTTTATTTTTTATTGTTTTATTTATTGTTTTTCTCTTACAGTTGTTCCACTTTTTTCCCCACTGCTCCCCTACTCGCCCACCCCCCTTCCCACATTTAAGTCCCATTCTGTTGTCCATGTCCATAGGTCGTCCATACTATCGTAAGAATCACTATTTTAAAAACAGATGATTTTAGGTAAATGCATATTCATCTTTATGCATATTAAATAGAATCATCTATTTTTAAAATAGTGATTCTTACAATAGTTCTATCATTTTTCTTTAAGAACAATGGAGAAGTAACAGGAGTGACTCATTTTTTGCCAAGGATAAGATTTTTGGCTGGATTGACCATGGGTCTGACTCAGAATGGGAATTCATGTGATCTTATTGATATCAGGTCAGAAAACACATGAAAGGAAGGAATTAGAGCAGCTCAACTATGTCATTAGTCTGAAAATCATTGGGTTCCTAAGAACTGCCAACCTGCTCCTTAAATTAACGTAATAGCTAATAAGGTAGAAGAATGGGACATATCACAACAATATCTTTGTTTTATAGGTAACAATGGAGTACAGGATCAAAAGGATGTAAATAGTAGTGCTTAATTACCATAGTGACAAAAACACATTTAAAGCTAATTTGTGTCATAAGGGCTAATCAAATATTTTGTTGCTGCTCACTTTGGGCACATCGTAAGGTGGGGTTACACTTCAATTTTGAGTTAGACTTAGCCATGTGGATTGCTTTTTGTCAAGATGCTTAAGAATCAGTGTGTGATTCACCATATTCTTTTGCTCCTGTGACAGAAGTGTGAAAAATATGAGCTGTGATGGAGTCCGCCAGCCTGGGTTTCGTGGTGATGTTCCAAGGCTACACTGCCTCCAAAGTGCAGTTTATTTGTGTGCTTTTAAGCCATTGAGAATTTAGCGTCATCTATTATTGCAGCTATAGACCATCCTGTCTGAAACAACATTTCTTGGAATTCAAGAACTCTCTCCAACTATATGCATCAATCTTGATTAAATGCACAAAGTCCTGATGATTATCATAAAACTAAGCATTTGACTTTCTGATTCATAATATTTTTGATTTGTAATATGATTAATTTTATTGTTAGAGGTAAAATAAATAGAATATTGCTCTCTGTAAAATAATCCTGCCCTGAATATTTCAATGTGCAAGATTCATGTTGCATATAAAACTCTGATACTGCTAAAGATTTAAAAATTGCACCCATGAAAAATGCCTATGTTACCTAAGTTTTCAGATAATTTATTAACACCATTACTCTAAAGAATAAGCTTTTCAAAAGCATTAATTAAAAATTGAATAAAACTCAGATAAAATTTTATGATAGTCATACAAAGCATATGGCATTTTAGTGAAAATAAAATAAAATTTGTGATTGAGAATTAAAGTATGATGTTTACTTGGCACATGAAGGGACCAAACCTGGATTCTTTTTTACCCATTTCTGATTTTAGAAATATTAACACTCAAAGGAGAAAACTGTCAAATCAACATCTTACTTTGGCCAGAAAGTTAAAGAAAATATTAGGATGCCAAATCTACATGTACTCACTAAATTAAATATTCCATTTTAACGACTAAAATATTTTCAGCCATCTTTTTGTACATTATTTTTGTATATTCTTTGCCAGCATTAATCTGAATCCTGCATAGTTCAATATCCTCCTGGTTCACAGAAAAGTCTCAGACTTAGAAAATTAGCTTAGAAAACAGAGAAATTTAGCCCCTATCCTCAGCATCCTGTGTTATTACTATTGATTTTCCCTGTGGCATTGAAGTACACATCCAGAGACAGCCAAGCTGTACTTAGAATACTGAAAAGAGGCAGCAAAAAGCAATATCTCTAATTCACTGTTTATGACTACAGATATATTAGATCTTTGGACAAATGGAGTACCTGAGATGTTTCTTAAAATGCCTTTCAGGGCTAATTTATATACATACCAGGTGCTGAAAATTATGTACTGAATAAATTAATATCTAACCAGATTCTTTGCCTTATTTGGGGAGGACATATTGCGTAAGAATGTTATTGAAAAAAGGCCTTAAGGGAAAAGGCCTAAAATAAAGAATAATATATCTGAATAAGAAAATTGGCAGAGAGAAATGATAGAAGTTATCAAACACTATCAGTGGTTATAATTGGTCACTGGTGCCATTCTTGTTTTAACAAGGCTTGCACATTTATTTATTCACTTAATAGTGATCGATCATTTGCCATATCTGGACGTGTGCTCATTACCATGAATAAAGGGAAGAAAGAGAAATGGTCTTTATGGGGCTTACAGCCTATCGAAAAGCTAGTAAATCAAACAAATGATAACAACCGTATATAACATTTGAGTGTCACTGACAACAACTAGTAAAAGTCCTTTTAACATATTAACTCACTTAGTCTTCACCATACTTAATGAAACGAGTTCTATTATTAGCATTGCCACTTTACAGATGAGAAAACAGAGAGAACTGCTTTGGGGCACGTAACTAGTATGAGGCAAAGTTCTGAACAGCAGCAGAATGCATGAACATCTCATGCTGTAACGTCTCTCAGGAACTGTAATGACTGCAATAGCAAAGGAAGCACAGGGATCAGTATACTCTTGTGGTAGGCATAACAGTCTGGACTTTCATGAAGATGTTGCCTGTAATCTGTAACCTGATGGAGTTAGTCAGATGTTTTATATCACTTATTTCCAACTTGAATAAAAGGGGAAAACAGCTAAACATGTTTAGCAACAATCTAAGTGTTATCTCCAAAAACCACTAATAATTTATTGAAAATAATCTTAGATGGAATCGAAGAAGTAGCTGCTTGTGAGGCATTTTACATTGAAGCAGCATTTCCTTATACATATTCTGAATAATTTTCCCTTGACATCCATTAAAATGAGCTTCAAATGAAGCAGATCCCCTCCCTGGAAATTTCTCCTTTATGTTAATTAGGGAGAATGTTTATTCTTTCAGGCTTCTAGGCTACCAAGAGCATACTGTGCCTAAATCTTTCAGTTTTCAGAGAGCTGTATTCTTAAGCTGAAGCCCTTAAAATGAAAAGTCATCACTACTGGCAGCGGACTAAAATGTCGATAAGACATTATGAGATAGCTACCACTTCAAGTATTAGACTCAGAGTCACATAACATTCCTGGGAAAGTCCATGATGTACAACAAACTATCTGACATCACAGAATTATTTGTTGCCATGAAAATTCTGTTTTTTTTTTTTTTTTTTAATTTAATTTTATTATTTAATTACATTTATTGGGGTGACATTGGTTAATAAGATTATCTAGGTTTCAATTGTACATTTCTGTGCTACATGATCTGTATATTGCATTGTGTGCCCACCACACAAAGTCAGGTCACCTTCTGCTACTACATATTAGGCCCCCTTTACCCTTTACGGTCTCCCCACCCTCCTTCCCTCTGGTAATTACCATGCTGCTGTCTATGAGTGTTGGTTTTACATCCCACATATGAGTGAAATCATACGGTTCTTAGCTTTATCTGACTGACTTTTTGGGGACAACATGAATGGGCCTTGAGAATATTATGGCAATCTTACTTTTAAGCCCAGAATCTGGTGATAAAATGAGATAAATCTCTACTGTCTATAGTGACAAGGCTAATGAAAAATAAAAGGTACTTTGGATACTGTAACTCATTGTCCTGGTTCTTATTCCATACATGAAAGATTTGTTGTTGTTTGGGTAGACTATTTAGAAGAATATTTGTACTTTTGAGAGAGGAATGTTTAGAGCAGAGAGGAATGAAAGGAGATAACTATTCTGTCCCCATGATAGAGAAATAGAAGAGTAAACAAATGGTTTGTTTCAGTTAAATTTTCCGATTCAGTCATGTCTTTTGACATAAATCAGAATTATTACATGGAAAGGAAGCAGAGAAAGCATTTAAATACACAAACAGAAATATTTATTATTTAAATTTATTTCATATATACATTCTTGCCTTCATTAAGTCAATAAGCATTTATTGAGCACCTACCCTACACTAGACACAGGTTTGACGAGCAAAGCAGTATTTGTTAATACACAGGAAAAACAAAGCATTCTATTGTGAAGACCCTTCATTGTTAAATAATTAAAAATGTTTATAATATACCTTTTAAAAAGAACAGTGAGATTAAGTTGAATAGCTAGAATTTGAGAACTCAATTAGCTTCACTGTGACTCAGTTTTCCCATCTTTAAAATGAGCCTAATATAATAACATTGTCGTTTCCAACCTACAGGCTGTGTGAAAATGTTTTAGATACAAAAAGATATTGCTTTTGTTTCCATTTGCGAATATCAATAAAATTTCATGATATAATCACCCCAAAATGAACTAGATTATATGCAACCCAGGGGATTTTGAATAATATGAAAATGAGTAAGTGAACTCAAAATCTTATGAAAGTAATACATAATGACTATTTTCCATCATTAGAGAAGAATTTAGCATTTACCAGACTTACCACACCATGAAACAGTGTATGTAATGATCACCCATTCCCATGAAAAATATCTCAAGCAGAAGAGTTTAGCAACTAAGGCAATAGGTTTTAGTGGTTAAGCAAGCTCTGGACCCAGTCATATTTGAATTTTAACTATGTAACTTATTAACCATATGATTTTGAGCAAGTCTCTTAAGTAAAGCTTCCTAATCTATGAAATGTAGATCATAATAAAATCTGTTTTGTAAATTTTTCTGAAGATTATTTCTATAAATAAAGTAAAACATGTAGAAGAGTTTTAGATGAGAAGATACTAGCCAAGTTGGTCTTATTGATTTTAATAAACTGTTTTGGACTATTTATAATTTTCATTATATATCTATGTTACTGCATCAGAATTTCTATCAAGTAGATCAGTGATTCTCAAATTTTTCTTTTTTTTTGACACATTTTGCTTAATAGAATTTGGGGGCACATTTGCATCTTACGTAAAAAATATAAATTATCTCTTGACCTGAAGGAGACGTTATTTACTTGATTGCTCTTCAGCATGGCTTATTGCTCAGAGAGTGAACCCCTTTATACTGAGAGAGCTCATGCCTTCTTTGGTAACATTGTTTTAAAGTTATGTTTTGTTTCTTGTCCCTCCATTTTGATAATGCATTATACAGCACAAGCCAGCACCAGGTCACATGAACATTCTACCCCCAAATTCCACCTGGTCTTCTGTCGTTGGCATCTTCATTACAGACTTGCATACTGAGGCACACATGTTACAAGCTGTGGACCAATTACTTCAGGCTATATGTTCAGAATCCTACAACCTGGAAAATTTTTAAATAATTGTAGACAAAACAAAGGCTTAAGAGAATTATGTTTCTTTCTCATATCTCACTCTTGAGTTGAACATAAAAAAGGGAAAACCAGATTTCACTATTTTTTCCCTTACCAGCTGTTTGGTTTTCTCTATGCCAATATTATCTGTCTGAGGAATACAGTGAGGTCATGAGATATTTCCCAAGTGAGCATCATGGAGACTGGCTGGAAGGCGATGTGAAAGCGTTAGGTGGAGATTCAATACAATGAGTAAGCTGATATCCACCCTTGCCTTTCCCATTTTCTAATTAATTAAAATGCCAAGCTGCATAAGCCAAGATGACTTTCTCAAAATGAGGTAAACAGGGTTATTCTCGTGTCTGTTAGGTTGTTTCTATTGCCCACCCCTTGCACCTCCCTGCCACCATCTCAGGGACTGTGGTGGCAATAGGACAAACATATAACAAAATAAGGTTGGGACTGCTCATTTCTAAAACTTTCCCATAGCTAACTTAATGTAATTTTCCCACTCCACACTCTTACAGATAATTTCTGAATATTCTAACAATATTTCACCACACAGTTGCCAACTTTTCTTTCCTCAACTATTCTAAAACAGTCTCCATAAACCTAGAATTCCATAACCTAAAACTCCAGTCTCCATTACTTTCCTATAACAATATCAATGGTAAAAGTAAATATTTATTGAATTCCTAATATGTGGCAGCTCCCCTAATCCTCCCAAAGCCCTGAGTATAAGAGTGTTTAACCACAGCAAGATTCAATAGAAAATTTACACAGGTAGAATGCCAAAAACTAAGAGGAGAAAGTAGGGGTGCAGAGAGATGAAATAATTTATCTGAAGTCTCCCAGTAATTGTTTAAAACTCAAGACTTTCTACCTTAAATGACTGGAATCACTACTACTCCTCTCATATAACAATATATTACTGTAAGTTTTACATAAAATCACTCTTATCTGTTCCCATTTCAGACCTAGAGTAGTGTAAGGACAAAGAAGGCATCTTACTTAAAGCTTTATTTGCATAAAATCATTCTATACAAATCACTGGTTCTAAATGCACATTGTTTACATGATGGCTTACTTGGAGAAATGATGAACTTTTCTGAGCTTTGGCTATATATTATTTTGTTTGAAGATTTACATTATAAGAGGAAGTCTGAAATGGTCTCTACACACAGTTTTACTGATGTGGAAGGAGTGGTACCTTCCTTCTCTCTCTACCTGCTAAGGAAGATGGGTTTCTAGTTCATCCATAGTAACAATACAATGTCTATTTCATTCAATAATATAATTCTCTCTTTTTAATAGTTTATATTTATTGTGTTTCCCATTACTATTTATCCCCCCTATACCCTCTCCCACCTCCATTCACCACTGTACCCCTTGCAATCACCCCACTGTTGTCCATGTCCATGAGATTTTTCTTATTTGCTTAATCTGTCCATCCTCCACCCCACTAATAGCTGTCAGCCTGCTCTCTATCTATGTGTCTGTCTCTATTTGCTTGTTAGTTCAGTTTCATTAGATTAGACATATGAGTGAAATTATAACTCTCTACACTCTACCTAAACTTGTATACTTAGCCCAACTACATTTAAACATCAAATTTACTGAGATAAGTTTTTTTTATTCAAATGGCTATTTGCCTCAATAACATATTAAGAGAAAAATTTTTAGAAATTTGGAAATATTTTATGGTATCTGAAATGGAAGGTAGTGTACTATTATAAAATTGTTAAATTTAAAGAACTGACTAGAAGTTTCTTAATTCACATAGCATTCACCAAGATAGTTTTAGTATCTACACCAATCAAATAATACCTGAAACTTCACCATTATGGATATGCTCCTCATTATGCCAATTTTTAAGACAATTCATAATTAGTTGTCTAGGGGGCATTTTTATTAGCCAAGAACAACATTTCCTTCCAACTTCACTTACATTAGCAAATAAAAACTCCATATATTCTTTAAATGACTTAACTTTCTAGTTTGACTTTTTTTCCAGATTTTTGTGTTTCTATTTATCCAAGGTCAAGTATAGAACAGGATATTGTTTAGGACCCTTGTCTGACCCTGTTTCTGTATTTTTAGCCAATTCCGAGATAAGGCAGAGAATTCAGTCTTTATCAAACACAAGGCTCCCTTCCTCTGATGAGCTCCAATCTCAGACATTATTTCACTACAGCTTTCTTTGTCTCTTTTCAGAAACCAAGAGCAGTAACAAACATCTGGGAAAGGGGGGGTGGCTTCTCATCTAATCTGTATTGCCACCATCACCTTTGGGTGTTCCCATTCTCAATAAAATGTTAGCATGTCATCATTTTCAAAATATTCTTTCATCATTATTTTTAAGTCATTTTTTTCCTTGTTTTCCCACAGGTAAGAGTTTTATCTATTTGGATTTTCCTCTTCTTGTATAAGAAAGTTTTAAGCATTTTCATGCTATGTGTGGAAACCATCTCTACTGATTTTTAAATGTCTCTTCTCTGCAATCCCCTATAATTTTTAAATTTTCCATTTTGTATTCAAATTGGTCTCACTTTCTCCTTCAGCAATGTCCTATACTTTTGTTCTACAGTGGCATAGACACCACCCATCACACTGCTCCTTCTCTGGTTCTTTCGTTGCAGCCAATGGGACATCCCATTACACTCCACTCAGCAAGTGTTGCAGGGCACTCAGCAGTGAGCTTGAAGTTCATCTCCAACTACTGGGACATCCAGAAGCCTACTTTTGAGACTACATGTTGGCTACTTCAAAAAAAAAAAAAAAGAAAGAAAGCAACTTTCCTGTACAATTTCACCTCACACCTGAATTTTTTTTAAACGTAGGCCCAAATCTATTCAAAATAGTTGGAAGAGTCTGTACTGTGAATGTGCCATTTCTTCAGTCATACCACAATGTTCTGTACATTTTGTGCTTAAATTGAATATACTGTTTCATTCTGTGGCTGTTGAACAGTTTCCCTGCAAATGCCTCTCAATACTTTTGTGGCTTCTCTGTATACTTATTTTAACATTTGTCATGTATCAGTCTATGCCAAAGGTTAAATCAAACAATTTCTTGCTGATAATTTAAATTACAATAAATATACCTTTTGACATAACTCCCAATAAATTATTGATGCCCCTACCCTCTTGCCCACACAATCTCTTCCTATCACTTGTGTGTATTACAATGACCTGAAATTGCTGTTTTAAAGGTTGTGTGAAGTTTTTCTCTTTCAGAGATTTAATGACTTCCTCTTGTTACCAGCGTCCCCTTCCGTGCCAGGCCACCACCACCTCGATCCCATCTCCTGCCTTCTCTAAAGTTATGTCTATGCAGTTGGTTGCTTGAAAACAGCTAAGTTTTATGCTTCTTGTATCTTATTCTAAAAGTTCTTTTTTCCCTACACTGCTGCTTAATTTTAACTTTACTTCTCCCAACAACCCTCTTCTTTTTATTTCCCTAGTTACCTTTCATGCTATCACTTCTGTTTGGTTCTTTCCTCATGAGTAACAATTGAGTTAAGGTTTAAACCAAAAAAAGTAACACATTAAAGTGAAATTCAGACAGTATGAGATGTGAAGCTGAATCCTGTTATATATGAGCTGTGTGACCTTAAAACTTTCTTAGAGTAACATCTTTTTCTTTTTTTCCAGTGAAACAAAAACAGTAGGGTAATTATAAAGACCGTGTGTGTTTAATGAAGTTAATGCTATTTTCTCTGAATACCTACTCCACAACCGCTTCCCAATTTGATTAAATCTCTTTCTCCTCTCTGCTGTTCGTACCTCTTAAGTTTTCTAGAACTGCAATGGGCCCATTTAATTGTATCTACTTGTCCAGAGACAGTGATGTGATTATGGGTGTAAATTCTGGAGCCTTAATCTTGAGCATGAACCGTGGTTCAAAATAGTTAAATAGTCATTGTAATTTCCTTGGACTCCTTGTTTCTAAGTTTGTCATCCATACATTGAGGCATATAATAGCACCAACATCATATGAATGTTGTGCAAATAAATTATTTAATGCATGTAAAGGACTTAACATAATGCCTGGCACATAGTGCCTGCTTAGTAAACATTATGACTCGCATTCAATTGTAACCGCTTTGATGGCACCATTTCAGTCCCACTCATTTATTTCTTCCTAGAAGCAAGCATGTTGCCTGGAATAAGTGCTCAATTAATGTTTAATGAATTGGAATAAATTGAGTAAAAGCATGCTTTGTAGAGTCATGTAAGGCACTTGACAAATGTTTGTTTTCCCTGTGACAAGTTTTATTCACTTCCCTGAGGGATGAGTGAGCACTGTTCTCCTGATTTGGAGAAAGTTAGTCGCAGAAAAGTTTCATGTATTCAGTAGCCCATGGACTGGAACTCAGGTGTACTGAAACCAGATGTGCTCAGTGTCAGGCTCAGATATGCTGCTTCAAGAGCTGATTATGGGTCTTGAGTTCACATCTTGCAAGTCTCACATCTTGGCTAATGACTAATACTTCTATATTTGAAGATATTTTTATGTGATTTATTCTGGCTTTGTGAGCCATGGCACAATGTGAGCTGTGACTGGCAGTTTGAAGTGTATCTGAGATGATTTGAGGTTCTAATCTATTTCTAAATCAAGACTGATGAAATATCATTGAATAAAAAGAAATAAGTCCTTGATATATAAATGGCAAATGACTGGCTTTTCCTTTTATCCATACTTTTAGGACCTTAAGGGAAAAAATCAAAGAATTGCATTAACCACATTCCACATTAACCACTCTCCATAATGTCTATCACAGCTAAATTAAATCATTTATTATTATTTATTAAATTACACACTCGCAGTCCAACTTTTCTAGATAACAAATGCTTGTGTTTCTTTCTGGTATTAACTGGAAGCTTAATAAACATTTCTTAAAACCAAAATCAGGTGCTCATTTAAAAATATTTCTCATATAATGACCTCTATTTTGTTAAAAAGAATATGAAGGAGAAGAAAGAGAAAAATTGTTAGAAAAAAAAGGAAAGTACAGCAAAACACTCAGTGAGTGGTTCCAACTATGCTTGAACAGCCTCTCTGAAGAAGTTGACTAAAAATAAAATTGCATCTTAACTGGTATCTTAATTTTCACCAAGTATGAATTTTAATCTTATTGCCATTCTAATAGAAGAACAAAAGGATAAGGAAAATAAGCTCAGGGAAAACCTTGTGGGAAAACAAATTTTCTCTTGATATTTTGTGTTTATTACTTCACTTGGGTTTGATTAAACAGCAAGCTGTGGAACAAATGGATGATGACTTTGCAATAAGAGGGCTACCAAGCCTTCCCAGATATCATAAGGCTAGGAATTAGTTCAAAATGCATTATTCCAGCATGGCTTACACCATTAGGAAATGGAAATTTCTGAAGAAAGGTCATATCAGTACAACAACTGGGAATTATTAGAACTTATATGACAATGCAGGTAGAGAATCAGAAAACTCAGTGGGCATCCAGCCATCTACATCTACTTCAGTGACTGTCCAACAACATGAGAGCTGCAGGTTTTGCAGACACTCCACAACATTGTAGTCCTCTAGGAACCACTTGTTGAGACCTGAGCTTCATGAATCATAAATGTTGTTACTTTTATAGGAACTCTATGGGGCTTCATGGAGGAACGTGCTTAGTTTTCATAGTGCCTGAGCTAGGAGACTTTTAAATGAAGAAAAGACTGGCAGATAAAACCAGTATGAAATTCTCTTTAGATCTCAAAGAAACCTTACACGTGTGGCATTGCACCATTTAATTAAGAATCAACAGGCTTTATCACCACCAGGCCTTGTTACACTACTTGTTACATTTGTTTCAGTCCAGCCGTGTTTGTTTACAGTATACACTTCGTGGCATGGCTTTTTATTTAGGTCGCTATGCAATGTAGAAACATTGCAATGGAGAGTGGCAAAAGCTATTTAGTTTCTTCTGGATTTCAAAGAGCCTGTTGTTTTAGACAGAAAATGCTTTCCCTATTTTATTTTTAATAAAAGGAAAAGTAGATTAAAATACAGATGGCTTTCAAGTATTATAAATAGAAATAGGTCAGTGTTTTGTCGATCTGTCCCTTCATTAGAACATTTCTTTTATATTTATTTTAACTTAATCTCATCTCTAATGGAAAGAAAATTGTTGAGCTTCTCCATCCCTAAGGAAGAGGAAAAATTGTTTCTGTAAAGAACTTATTTAATGCGAACCCTTTGTGAAAAATGATACCTTATTATAGATTTTAATATAAATGGATTTTGTAAGTTTTATAATTGAACCCCAAGGTGCATACCAGTTAAAATTGTAATATAAAATAACACTATGTACTCATAAATATAAAATTAAACTATAAAAATAAAATGAATATTTTTCAAAGTGGTACATTTTAACAGCCAGAAGAGAAAGCAATTATAATTCCAGTTCTATAGATCAGTTATGGTTTTTTAGATTTTCGTTTCTATGAGGCTGTGTGATGATACATGTTTAAGGTAAAGTGGAAGAACTATTCATCAGGAAGAAATCAAATAGCATTTTTATGAGCATATACAAGTAAGAAGCCCATGTTCTACTGACCTCATCATCTAATTACTCTATCAGTAATGGATGGCCAAAAAATACTCATCCACCCATGATTACTGGTACAGCAATGGGATGAATAGAAAATGTAACAAAACTGGCTAGGATTCTAGGCTACAGACACTTGGTGTATTAGATTGAAGAAAAACACGTAGACTGGGCTCTCTCACAACAAACAAGGAAGCAGCACAAGATGCTGGAGGAGAAAAAAAAATCACAAATGACAGCCCTTGCCTCCAACTCATATGCAGCATAATGTAGGATGAGGTTCAGAGGAGGAAAATTTAAAATAATATCACAAATACCAGGGAAGAGTTTATGGAAGAAAAAGAACCTGAGGGATGGAGGTCTGTTTGTTTGTTTTTGAAGGTATGATGGGGAAGTGAAGGCAAGAGTACCTCAGGTATGAATGGAAGGCTCAAAAGATGGAGTCAATTTGGTACAAGGTATGAGAGTAGTCTTTTGATATATGATTTGGTTGAAGATTTGCTTTTATAAAATGAAAATTATTGTTGCTGTTGTTGTGAGGTTTGAGAAGTAGTATGTCTCAAGACAAAATAAATTAAAATAACAGAATATTTTGATGAAAAATATGGAGACCCAAGAAAATTACTAATAAGCAAGATAGATACACCTAGCAAGATGATGACATAGGCAGACATGGCTTTCCTCTTCACACAATTACATTAAAATTACAACTAAAATATAAACAGCCATCAACCAGAACCCTCAGAAATTGAGCTGAATGAAAGTCTGACAACTACGAAATTAAGGAAACCACATTCATCAAGACTGGTAAGAGGGGTGCAGACATGGAATGGGCTGGTCTCTCACCCATGTGTGGTGAACGAAAACTCAGGAGGAATATTTCAGGAGTGAGGAGTCCCAGCCCCACACCAGACACCCCAGCCCAGGGTTCTAGTGCCAGGAAGATAAGCCCCCACAACTTTTGGCTACAAAAAGCAGCAGGGATTGAGTCGGTGGAAGAAACTGCTGGATCCCCAAGCAGTTCAGCTTAAAGAACCCATGCCAAGTACTCACCTACCCAGACTCACTCCCTTTGAGCTCCAGCATTGGGGTAGCAGCTTGAAAGGCACCAGTGGTATACAGGGAGAAAGTGAAGAGTCTGGCATCAAGAAAAGCAGAGGCTATTGTCTCTTTTCTAAACCCTCCCCTCACAGAGCCAGCAAGCTGGTGCCATATCGGAGTCTCCATCAACCTTGCTAACTCTATTTGACCTGCCTTGGAGATCCCCAGAGACTCCACCCCATTCAATTTACAGGCCCACCCAAGCTGCTTTTCCATATGAATGGCTGGTCTGGGCTCATGTGTCACAACTTCCTAATGGCTCCACTTGGGAATCTCCAAGCCCAGCACAAGTAGCAGCCATCTCAGAATGCTTTATAGCTCAGGCAGGGTGAGAGCCAACCTTGGCCTGCACCACCCTGAAAATCCCAGGGCCAGTGCAACCAGTGGATTGCTACTGACCAAATCTGAGCAACGCCATGCTGCCCCTGCACAGCTGATCCTCCACAGAGGGAGGATGCTGGTGGTCAGTGGTCACAGCTAGCCCTTGCAGCTGACTTTCCTGGGTAAATGCCTCCCATTGATCTCCCAACAGAAGCCAAGGCTCAACTACAAAAGGAGGGTGTACTCAGCCCACATGAAGTGTGCACCTGAAGTACCCAACTTGCATGATAGGGGAGGCTGTGCCACTGGACTCTACAGGACACCTACTCTATTAGGCCATACTACCAAGATATAAAGTTAAAGCAGCTCTACCCAAACACAGAAACAAACACAGAGAGGCTGCCAAATTGAGGAGGCAAAGAACTATGGCCCAAATGAAGGAGCAGAACAAGCCCCCAGAAAAATAACTAAATGAAATAGAGATAGCCAACCTATCAGATGGAGAGTTCAAAACACTGGTGATCAAGATGCTCAGAGAAATCATAGAGTACAGCAAAAAAATAAAGGAAGAAATGAAGGTTACGCCAAGTGAAATAAAGAAAAGTATACAGGGAACCAACAGATAAGGGAAGGGAGCTGGGATTCAAATCAATGATTTGAAATACAAGGAAGAAATAAACAGTCAACCAGAATATAAAGAAGAAACAAGAATTGAAAAAACAAAAAACAAAAATGAGGAGAGACTGAGGAACCTCTGGGACAACTTTAAACATACCAACATCTAAATTATAGAGTTGTCTGAAGGAGAAGAGAAAGATCAAGAAATTGAAAACTTATTTGAAAAAATAATGAAATAACTTCCTTAATTTGTAAATAGACATACAAGTTCAGGAAGCAGATAGAGTCCCAAACAAGCTAGACCCAAAGAGGACCACACTAAGACACATCATAATTAAAATGCCAAATGTTAACTGTAAAGAGAGGATCTGAAAAGCAGCAAGAGGAAAGAAAGAGCATTATCTACAAAGGAGTTTTCATAAGACTATCAGCAATTTCTCACAAGAAACTTTGCAGGCAAGAAGAGGCTAGCAAGAAATACTCAAGATGATGAAAAGCAAGGACTTACAACTGAGATTACTCTATCCAGCAAAGCTATCATTTAGAAAGGAAGGGCAGATAAACTGCTTTCCAGATAGTATTATATGGCACTGACAATAGCCTCATGAAAGGTCAACAGAAACGTATTGTTAAATAAAAAAAAAAAGAAAGAAAAGACTAGCCTATATATTGGAATGCAAAATGGCATTTCACTAGAGGAAGTACAGATAGCAAATCCCCTGTTGAAACAAGAAAATTTGTATATATTAGGGCAAAAATTTGACAATATTCTCATAACTTAACTGTTCATACCTTTAGATACAACAATTCCATATAGCTATATCAATGATGATAATTATAGCATTACATATAATAAGAGAAAGATTGGGAACAATCTAAACATATACCAAGAGGAAATTAAAGAAAATAACATATTTCAATACTCTGGAATACTACACATCCATTAAAAAATATTGGCAAGAAAAATGGTGAATGTATATTCAAATTGAAAAGGGCTAATTTCAGAATCTTGTTTACAGAGTGGTTTTAATTGGTTGAGGCCAGTGTGAAGAAAAGCAGGAATCAGAAAAAAGACAAATACCATTATGATCTCACTTATAGGTAGAATCTAATGAACAAAATAGAAACAGAAATATGGATACATAGAATAGACTGACAACTGCCAGAGGGGAGGGTGGGCTGGTTGAAGGAAGGTGAGGGGATTAGTCAAAGAACATCTAAATATGACCCATGAACACAGACAACAGTGTGGTGATGGCCAGAGGGAAGGGGTTGTGGGGGCTGGAAGGAGGGAGGATGAAAAAAGGCGAAAATGGGAACATCCGCAATAGTGGCAACAATAAAAATGAAGGAAAAGACAACAATTCAAAAGAATCCATTCAACATCAGATGACTGGGAAATGGTGGAGTCATTAAAAGGAAGAGCAATATAAGAACAAGAAATTGATTTGGTGGAGATGGTGAACTAATTTTTAAAATGTCAATAGCTTGTCAGAAATAAATCCATGCCTATATGATCAAATAAACTTTGACAAACAAAACAAGAACATACAATGAAGTAAAGACAATCTATTCAATACATGATGGAAAATTGGACAGATACATCCAAAAAAAAAAAAAAATGCAAGTAGAGCTCCTTCTTATACCATAAACAAGAATAAACTCAAAATGTATTACAGACTTAAATTTAATACCTGAAACCACAAAACTCCTAGAAGAAAACATAGGCAGTAAAATCATGGACATTTCTCTTAGCAATATTTTTTGATATATCCTCTCAGGTAAGAAAAACATACAAACAAAAAGCAAACAGGACTACGTACATCAAATTTAAAAGTTTTTACACAACCATGGAAACCATCAACAAAACAAAAAGACAACCAATGATTCACCTGATAGGGGTAAATATCCAAAATTTATAATGAACTCAGAAAACTCAACACACACACACATACACACAACATGACCCAATTCAAAAGTGTGCAAAGGGCTGGAATAGACACTTCTTAAAAGAGGACATACAGATGGCCAATAGACATATGAAAAGGTGCTCAATGTTACTAATCATTACAGAAATTCAAATTAAAACCATAATGAGATGCCACTTCATACCTGTCAGAAAAGTTATTATCAATAGGTCAACACACACATGATGGTGAGGATGTGGAGAAAAGGGAACACAGTGCACTATTGGTGGGAATGCGGATTGGTGTAGTCATTGTGGAAAACAGTGTGGAGGTTGCTCAAAAATTAAAAATGAAAGTGCCTTATGACTCAGCAATTCTACTTCTGGGTATATATCCAAAGAATTCCTAACCACTAATTTGAATACCCCCATGTTCATCGCAGCATTATTTACAATAACTAAGATGTGGAAACAACACAAATAGCCATCAATAGACAAGTGGATAAACTCGTCGTGGTACATCCATACAATGGAATATTACTCTCTCATAAAAAAATAAAATGTCACCATTTGCAACAGCATGGATGGACCTGAAAGATATTATGCTAAATGAAATAAGCCAAAGAAAAACAAGTACCATATGATATCACCTGTATGTGGGATCTAAAGAATGAAATAAATGGACAAAGAAAATTGAAATAGACTTATAGAATAGAGAACAAACTGATGGAGGCCAGAGTGGAGAGGTGTTGGGAACAGGGTGAAGTAAGGTGATGGGATTAAGAAGTACTAATCCATGGTTATAAAACAGGCATGGTGATGTCTAGCGAAGCATAGAGAATACAGTTAACAACATTATAGTAACTATAAATGGTGCCGACTGGGCACTTGAATTATTGGAGGAAACATTTGTAACCTATATGAGTGTCTATCTGCTATGCTGTATACCTGGAACTAATACAAAATAGTGTTGAATGTAAACTGTTATCAAAAAATAAAATTAAAAGAATGTCAACAGCTTTGATTGATGAATTCATTAACTAGGCAATTTCAAGAGAACGTCAGTGGAGCATCTGAGAGAGACAAATATATGGGGTCATCTGCATAAAAATGAGCATTGAATCACAGTGGATGGGTTGCCTGTGGTGGTAGAAGAGGCAGAAAAAAAATTGTACAAAGGCGAAACATTGGCAACGGCTGTAGGCAGGAAAGAACACAGTACAAGAACCGGAAACAATGGAGGAAAACCTGGTTTTCTTAATGTCATTGGGCTGACAAAAGAGAGCCTCAGGAGGGTGAACCAAACCATGTGCTACTGAGAGAAGTCCACCAGAAGCAAACCCGAGCAATGGTGACTGACAGGAGGATTATTGGTAAGCTCTGAAAGCACAATACATAGCAGAATGACTGATAAGAGAAAACTGATTGCAAGGGAGTGGGTGATAGCACCCCAATAATGTACTTGACATTTCCACTGGTTTTGAAACCTTTCTAATAATTTTATTAGTGAGGTAGTAGAAGTGAATTGGATAGAAAGGAGTGAAACAGCAATGACAGCAAAGTCATTCCTGCCGACTAAACTTATGTAAAGAGGCACCTACAGGCCTACATATAAAATCTCCCAATTTGTTCACTAGACATTTCAATATACCACCTAGCAGTGCACATTGCTTCCCATTCTTAAGGGACCCAGTTGGATGGAGATGAGAGGTGGAGAGTGTGGCAGAGGATGACAATATTTTAAATGCTCTGCAGGGGCTCTACTTACTTCCCCTAGCTAGTGAAAAACATAAATGAAATGATACACATTTCTTTAATCTATCTGAAACCTCTGGTTTCCTTTTTCACCTAAAGCAAACAGACTTTTAAAAAAGTCATTTATTTGCTTTAGATTTTCTTCAAAATAATAGGTTAATAGTGAAATCAATGTGATCACAAAAAATGCAGGCAGTTTGGGGTCTGAAGAAGATTATGTTGAATCAAAGGAGAGTGACTGCAACAAATATGATGTAGCTAGTGGCGGATTTAATGGCGGGCGCACCGGGCGCATGCCCTGGGCCTCGACTTCTGAAGGGCCCCGCAAAACCCCAACTTTACACTTTTTTCTAATGACACGAAGTTTGGTTTCATATGTGCAATTTTAATTGTGTACAAATTGTAAACTTGCAGGGCCCTTCAGAAGTCAGGGTCTAGGGCGCGCGCCCAGTGCTCCCGCCGCTAAATCCGCCTCTGGATGTAACTCACCAGGAAAATGACTGTTGTTCTTCTTAAAGTTTAGCTGAATGCCTCACCATGTGGGAGACTATCCTGAGTAGCTAAATAAGCTAATAAGAAGGTCCTCAGCATAACTGGGTGACTTGGTAGCATGAGAGTTGGGGCACGGTGACTGCTAAATTTGTGTTCTGACAAGAGCAACATGATTGTCACTATTTTATTAAACTTATGTGCCCATGTCATCAAACTTCATTACTATTTTATACTGACTGGAGAATGTTTAATATGCTGCTGTTTATAATGAAAGATTTTAACTTCATCTCTGGATATCTTCCAGTCTACACTTTTATTGACATTTCTACATTGACTGGCAACTAATTTTTTTTCCACATAATCCTAAACAAGTGATCAAAAACTGGGGAAGAGATTTAAGAGGAACATCACTATTTCCCCTCTACATATTTTCAGTATTTGACCATTATTACCTCATATTCTCTTCCTTCTCAAGTCAGAAAGATAGAGACAGCCAGTCAAAACATTTTTAGTGATCATCTAGTTAAATGTTTTCATCTTATAGGTGAAGAAACTGAGTCTCTGAGCAGGGCCTTGCCTGGGGTCAAGTAGGTTGTTAGTAGAAGAGGCAGAGCTAAAAATCTTATCACTTTACTCTCAGTCCTTATTTTTTACATATATGATAAACTGAACAGTTACTTAGCTTTTTGTGGTTAGTGGCATATAGTTATGCTGTACAATTTCTTACTGATCAATTATTCATAAAAATTTGGTATGTTTCGGAGAAACTGGACAGAACAATGTGAAGAAAGCTTAGAATCAGATAGGGAAGACATACTAATAATCACCCCATTTTCTTTCATTGCAGGTGGAAATAATTTCCCTCCTCCTCTGCTTGACCCCTATTAATTTCTCCAGTGTATGTTGTCTCAGTCCATAGCCTCCTTGGACCTCTGCCAGATCACCACTGCCTCTACACAGTCATACACCATACTTGTGGGTGGTAAATGTGCAAGATATGAAACTCTATGTGACTGCCACCATTCTTCACCAGAAGGCAGAAAGCTTTCATGGCCAAAGTTTCTTATTATTTTAACCTACATTCTCACTATGTCAATTTGTATGTTGTTTCCCCTTATCTGCAAGGGATACATTTGTTCCAAGACCCCTTAGTGGATGCCTGAGACCAAGGACAGTATAAAACCCCATATATACTCTTTTTTAATACATGCATACCTATGATAAAGTTTAATTTATAAATTAGTCACAGTAAGAGATTAAAAGCTAATAAAAAGTAAAACAATTATTACAATAAACTGTAAATAAAGTCATGTGAATATGGTTTCTCTCTCTCCAATATCTTATTGTACTATACTCACCCTTGTTCCTGCAGTAAGGTGAGATGATACAATGCCTGCATGATCTGATGAAATGAGGTAAATGACATAGGCCTTGTGACATAGCATTAAGCTATAAGGTTACCTGAACACAAGCACTGGGATACCACAATAGTCAGTCTGATAACAGAGTTGACTACTAAGTAACGGAAGAGCGGGAACATATACAAAGTGGATCCACTGGACAAAGGGATGATTCACATCCTGGGTGAGGAAGAGCAGGACAGAGCAAGATTTCATCATGATACTCAGAATGGTGTGCAATTTAAAACTTATGAATTATTTATTTCTGGAACATTCAATTTAATATTTTTGGACAATGGTTAACTGTGGGTAAATGAAACCATGAAAAGTGGAACTGTAGATAATGAGGGAGATTACAGTACTTGCTTATGTGTAAAATTGTACATGTTCTACATATATCCTTGAGTAGAAAATGAGATCTTTAAGCAGAAGAACCATGATGGTTCAACTTTTTTCATCAATTTTCCTTAAAGTCAATATAGTGCAGTAGAGTAAGGGAACTAGTAGCCATTAATAAATTCCACTTGCATTTTTAGACTGGTAATTTGGTGATTCCAGTAAATATATCTTCCTACTTTCCTTTCTAAAAGAAATGATGATAAGAATTAGAGGTTTTACTGCTAGATCTATTTGCAATCATTCATCTGGATGTCAGGCTTTTCAACTATAAAGTGAGGAAGAGCACTAACCCATGTCTAAGGTTCCTTCCCATTCTAACATGCGAGTATAATGGGCTGTCTGAATCCAGACTCTTGAGGATGAGATCAGGGAAGGGAATGACTATATTTTGTAAAAATGACACTGAGCACTACTCTGGCAGAAAGGATACTAAACTTTAAAATCTGACTACTTACACCATAACCCATGTGTTATTTTTTAAAAATGTATAGCATTTAGCCACATAAAGTTTTTCTTGGCACCCTAGCTGATGATGGACAGATTTCTGGTCCTCCATTCTTGACGAAAGAAGCTGTGTTGAAGTACCTATCACATTCATTTAGTGGACCGATTGACCACATTTGATTAACTAGCTAATGAGATTGCCTTTTCTGTTAATGCGAAAGGTGCTTGCAGATATCATGGGGGATGATATTGCAGAAGTGTCTTGTGATACCTATGTGATCTCTTGATGGGTATTGCCATTACTCATTATACTTTTAGTTTTGCCTTAGCCTTTTAGGTACTCTCATGCTATAGTTAACTTTTCAAATTCCAGAAAGCATGCCCTATCTCAATTTTCCTTGTCTACATAAATCAGAACATCAGAAATCTACTCTCTAGGAAGCAGAATACTAATAGCTTTCAGGATTGAAAGTAAGCATCTCTAGCTGGACATAAGGTTTCTGCTCTATATAGTGTGCCTTCAACTTTCTATTTCCCAGTCATGAATCCATAGAAGAATGCTAATTTTCTAAGACAAGCCATGAGACTTTATACACCAAAGTGAAATTATCAACACATCACCCAGTCCTCTCAAGGACTCTTGATAATATATATTTTCAACTAGTTGAGGTGTAAAAGTTTCTCAAAATACCTGCACTGCCATTCAGTCTACCACTAGAGTCCTGGAATCCAGCCACTGTGCTGTGAAGCTGCGCTTGCTGCTTCAGAACTCTGAAGAGCTGAGCATATGTAGAAGATGGATGTCAGTATCTGTTATTCACACAATCGCTTGGGGTCCTACTGACATCTTTATGCCTACATACCCAGCCTATCAGAATTCAATTTGCAACAGGGTGATCATCATAGAGTGACCACTGCAAGGCGAGTGTTAAAGAAATGTTAAAGCATATCTTTGAATAGACATATGACTGTGAAATTCTCAGAAAATAGCACCAGATGGGCAAAGCTGGCATATAACTATCAGAAACAGCAAGAAACATTTTAAGCAAAAGCATTGGGGCAGTCTGCAAAATAAAGAGAAAATGACAGTAAGTATTTTTAACATCACTTAGTAAAATGGTACGGGTTTTAATCTCAGACTTGTTCTTAAATCCCAGCTATTTAATTTACTAGCCTATTTTAGGAAACTACTTAGCAACTTTGAGTCTTAATTTTAAAGACTCTTTTAAAAAAATGGGTACGGTAGTGCTTTTCTTGCAGAGTTACTGTCAGGATTCAATAATCAAATACATAGCATAGTACCCAGTACATGCCAGACAATAAATAAATGATAAGTGTAAAAAACATTGATGCCTACATAGCAAACCTAGGATAGTTTTCACGTGCACTAAGTGTAGAAAGAAATTTGGCTCCAAAGCCTAGTTTTCCAGTTACACTTATAACATCAAGATCTTTAAACACAAGATTAATAAATGAAGTAAAATGAAAAAAATGATTCTCACACTAAGTGGAAAACTGAAACCCTTTCAAATTTTCCACACAATCTTGAAATGTTAAGAAAGTAAAAGAACAATATTCCAATCATTTCTCTTCTAAGTTTCCACAGTGAGTTCAGCCAATATTTTCTTCAGGATGTATAACTGCCCCTCAACCAGTGAGTAATGGTTGACTCAGAGACCACAACCCAATGGAGAAGGGCTGTGTATTGCTCACATGGTGGCTTCCTTGGGGAAAGGACACCATTCAGTGTCCGTTAGGCCTTGAATAATCACATAAATGGAGCTTACTACTTATTATTAATTCTAAGAATAACACTGGTTCAAAAGTAGGTAACTGGGCACAGGGTCTGCAGGAATACAGCCAACTTCAATGCAGGAATACTCTCAGTCAATAGAATCCTGCAAGAGTGATTGTGAGACTGAAGGAGGGAGTGGATGAATACAGCAGACCAAGGTTGTCATACTACTTAATAAAGGGAAAGTGCAGGGATGCAACTTAAATAGTTCATTCAGATTATCAAAGGCATTTATTACTTTGAGCAAAAATATACAAAGCTAAATGAGATCTATATTAATCTTCTTGTTAGTAGATATAGTTTCTAGTGAAATTAAGTTTATAGCTGACAGGAAGGAATAGAGTTGTTAGTTGTATCATCATAGGGAAAGATATGGCCAAGGGACGTTTGGAGGGAGCTGATAGGCAATGCTCTTTCTGAATGAAAAGATCAATATGTCAGGAAAAATATGTTCTTGCAAGGACCCTACTGTTAAATTATCTGACACTGAGTAACTCATAGGTCTCCCCTATAATTGTCAATTTTCCATCTGTGCTATGAGGGCTCTGTGGTTTTTCCTTTCTACATAATTCTTCTCCCCAAAGGAAAACAAAATATTGAGCATTTTCTCTGTAAGTTTCATGTGGACAGATTTCATTATTCTGTTTATTCTATACTGGCAGTAAGGCAGAGCAAGGTGGGGCTGAGTAGGAGCGATGAAAGCTAGAATGTTTTCTGATTTTCTCTCCAGATAAGCAGAGAGTGTAAGCTTATGAGTGAGCCTGGCACTTCACCATGTCTGGACATTATCTCAAGTGCTACATTCTAGGTTGTGATAAACTTCATGCACTTTTAGTGGCTGAAGTGCTATCAGGAGGATTGCTCAAACTCTCTGAGCTAGATGATGTCTAGAACTCCCAGGATCATTTGCTTCAGTCCTCCCCTCTGGGTTTTCAAACTGTAATTCAAAAGAAGAATAAAGACAAAACAAGAAACAAGGTAGCATTAAAATTGCCTAACAACCAAATAGGAGAATATATTTGCAAACAAGGCCTTCAATAAGGACTTAATATCCAAAATATATGAAGAACTCATGCAATGCAACAACAAAAACACTCCAATTAAAAAATGGACAGAGGGCCTGACAGACATTTCTCCCAAGAAGACATACACATGACCAACAGATATATGGATTCTCAACTTCACTAGCTATTGGGGAAATGCAAATCAAAACCACAATGAGATACCACCACACACCTGTTAGGATGGCTGTCATCAGCAAGACAAATAGTAACAAGTGTGAGAGCAGTTGTGGAGAAAAAGGAACTTTCATACACTACTGGTGGGAATGTAAATTTGTACAGCCACTAATGAAAATAGTATGGAGGTTCCTCAGAGAATCAAGAGTTACCATATTACCCAGCAATCCTTCTTCTGTGAATCTACCTGAAAAATTTGAAAGCATTTATGCATAAAGATATATGCACCCCTATGTTCATTGCAGCATTATTCAGAAGACATGGAAACAACTGAAGTGTCCTTTGATAGATGTTTGCATAAAGAAGATGTGGTGCACATATACAACCTTAAAAAATGAAATACTGCCATTTTTGACAAGGATGCTCTTGAGAATATCATGCTAAGTGAAATAAGTCAAATGGAAAAAGTCAAGAATCATATGATTTTCACTCATATGTGGGATATAAAACTGAAAGCAACAAGTGAACAAACAATACAAACAAATAAAATTTCATAGACATAGACAATAATATGATAGTTATCAGAGGGGAAGGGATAGGTTGGGAGAGAGTAATGGGTAAAGGGTCAAATATATGGTGTTGAAAAAGACTTAACTTTGGGTGGTGAACATATAATGCAATATGTAGATGATGCATTAGAAAATTGTACACCTGACACCTATATAGTTTTATTAACCAATATCACCCCAATGAATTTAATAAAATTTTAAAAGATAGCCAAAAACATTGCCTTAATATTTAGATTGTTGTGAAGGCAAAGATGAAGATAAGAAACAGGATGATAAGCCTAGTTTCCATGGAGCACAGGATAGTCATAAGGGGCAGCATGGGTCATTCAGATCTACCTTTCACCTACAAGGCGCTCCCACACTGGCCCTTCCACTTTCGCTTAAACATTTCACTGGCAAGAAACATGTTAATTGCAAAAAAAACCCATTTCTTGTTTTTAATAGTTTGATAGAACAGTCTTACTTATTTTGAGGCTCTAAATTATATTTTGTTATAGTCCCAAGATATCATATAGAAAATTATATTTCAAAATACTTAATATTATTTTTAATAAGATGGTAGCATTTAAAAAATCCCATAGCAGTTATTTTGAGAATGTTTATTTTGGAAATATTTTAGGGTTTTGTTTGTTTGTTTTATTTTGTTTTAACCGTTATTGAGCAATTACTATACAGACACTGTGGTAAATATTTTGCATCAACTATTTCATTTCTCTCACAAAATATATATGAAATAGGCACTGTTATGTCCATTTTACAGATTAAGTAGTACCTATGGTTTGTCTAAGTTAACACCTATGGTTTATTTACGGAACTGGGATATAAACACAGACAATCATAAAGTTATTATTAAATAATATTTTAGCTTATTTTGCTTTAACATAGATTCTTACATGTCACTTCTAAGTGGAGACAACTTATAATTTAAAAATGTCGATTATCTTACATAATTTAACCAAGGAAAGGAGCAGGGAAGAGACAATTTTCTCCTCAAAAAGAAACTGAATATCAAATTACTGTTACATAACCATGCTGCATTATCTTTCAAGAGGTTGGTGGTAGAATAACATACAGGGCACCATTTTTCTTGTTTTATATAATAGCATAACAACTTAAGTGATAAAATACAGGATATGAAAGGAAAAGAAACAGTGGCTCTAGCTATGCAGTGGAATTACAGATAGAGGGAAGGAAGGACAGACATCTAAACTGCACTGGGAAATGAAAATCAAGTTTATGTCAGTAACACTGAAACACAGCAAAGACTTAGCCTGAAATCTGATAATTTTTGTTCTTATCTAAATCTAGAAGGGATCTTTTGAACACTCTATTTGAATGTGTGGCACATCAATAAATTCAATGGCTATGTCAGAAAGATGTGTATTCCCATGTAGTGTGTCTCTTAATAATGACTTTATTGCTGTTTCTGGCGGCTCGTTTGGTTTAATGTGCTCTCCCTCTCTGCACTGTTGCCTGCGTGTGCAATAGTTCATCTGTCATCTTCTTTTCTAGAACACCTGTCACTGTAGCATTTATGAACTGTAAATGAGGACTGCGTAGCTTATACCCATGGAGCTGACATATTAACATAATCGCTCACTAAGAAAGGTTTCTTTTTTCCTTTCATTAATTAATTCAATCCAGGCCTATTCATCATTGACCTTTACATTTCTAATGTTTGGCTCTACAAACCATCCACTGCTCTTCATGGAAAACAAACAAAAATTTAGAAAATATTCCTTCTGGTGTTCAAAACTGCTCTCTCATCTAGCAGTGGGAGAAACCTTTTTGGTAAAATGCAATATTTTATCCTCCCTTTGTGATTTTAATATGTGTCATATTAAATAAATTGTATCTGTTATATTTCAAATAATTGCATTTGGATTATAATAATTCTACTCAGAAAACTGATTACATGTTTGGTGAATTGTGGTGACAATCAACTTAGATTCACAAACTCAGTGAATTTAAGTTCATGGGTATATCTTTTTTCCTACTATCAGTTTCGTATTTCCTTTGTCTACATGTCAATTATCCAAGCCCTTACTTAGTCTCTTCCCAATGTCAACCCATCACTTCACTGGTTTGGTTGCTTGATAAAAGAGAGTTCTCTTACCTTGGAGATTACTGCCATCTTTTCTAGGCATAATAATGTTTACCAAGGGTGTTGATTTGAACTTTATATTCTCACTGTGTGTGAAAGTCAAAAGAAGAGCAAGAACCCCACACATGAGCCCTAAATTTGCCATAACAAAAATCACCTTCATTATTTCCTCCAAGTAAAGTTTCATGGAGAGGGTGTTGTGAATTGAATTGTATTGTCTGCCCTGCCGCCCCCCAAAAAATATAAGTTGAAGTCTAACATTTTTGACCTTGTTTTGAAGTGGGTTCTTTGCAGATGTAATAAAGTTTTGATGTGTTTATGCTGCTGTAGGATGTGTTCTAGGTTCAATGACTGCTGTCCTTTTAAGAGGGCCATGGGAAGACAAAAGAACACAGAGATACATATAAGAAGAACAGCATGTGATGTCAGAGACACCAAGAATTGCCCACAACCATCAAAAGCTCGGTGAGAGCCATGAAACAAATTGTCCCTCAGAACCTTGAAGAGGAACCAGCCTTGCTGATACCTTGACTTCATACATATAGCCTGTTTTAAGCTACACAGTCTTTGGTAATTGGTTCCTACAGCCCTAGGAAACAAATACAGAAGGCAAGAGGTACAAGATAGCTGAGAAATATTAGCTTAACATATGTGTACCATCTTATTATTCATAAAGCAGAAGGCAATCACTCTACTTTTTAAAAGTCACAACTTATGAATTCATATGAAAATGAACCATCAAATATTGAGTACCCACAATTAAGGAGGAAGGAAGGCAGGTGTAGTAGGAGAAAGGCAGCTGGCAGCATACATCCTCTGCTCTAGCTCAGAACACTTGTTTTTTTTTGTTGTTGTTCTTTTGCTTTGCTAAATAGATCCAGAAAAGAAGCACAATGCAGAAGCAACTCTGCTGTAAATTTCAAAGTGCTCTGATCATTTGTCCTACAAATACATTTTAATCAATCTATTCTTTGCATGAGACCCCTGACATACTGTGATCTTGATATATACTGAGCAGGAACAGAGATGCTGTAATTGTGAGCAGGTTTCTCATTGTTCACCCTTTCAAGATTAGGTGTTCTGAACAAGACATTTTCTGTAAGTATGACAAGACATGGGAAAAAGCAGATGGGAACATTTCAATCCCTATTCACTTATTATTTATGCTATCTTTGTTCTCATCTAAATAGCATCAACTTAATGGATGAAGGAGCACTATTGTATTCTTCCCAGAGTTCTTACACAGTAAAGCTTCAGGTAACAAAATGTCTTATTTCATTTCATTTCCATTATCTAAACTTTGGCGTAAAAAAATTAACCTTGAATCTGGGCAAAAGACCTTGCCTAATTACTTTCAAGGGTCACTAATAATTAACGTGATGAATTTCGTTTTGTTTTTTGTTTTTCCTTTGGTTGCCATTCATTCAAAAGAAAACGATAGGAACATCAAAATTATTAATTTGATTTTAATTACACACAAAAATCACCTGACCTAAATGGGCTATGGCAATGCAGAAATGTGGGAAGAGTACAGGCTTGGCATAAAGTCCTGGATTTCAAAATCTGTTTAAGTTGTGAAAAAGTTTATTACCAGCTCTTGACCCACTTTGCTACCATGACCAACACAATACAATTGTTCTACTGATTTTCTGTAACCAAGGCCTGGCATTTATTTATCTTACTTACATATCTACTATATGCCAATGTTTTAGATGCTGGAGACATTACTGTATCTGGAACAAATTTCTGTCTTCAGACTTACAATACAGGGGATGTTTTGTCAAATTATAATCATATACTAAGCACTCAAAAAGTGTTAGTTATTTCTATTATTACTCTTTATAACTATTATGGAATTACTACGCATAAATGTCCTTCTTAATGTTTTATTTTCTATTTAGACTAGGAATCTATTGTGTATATAGAATGGTTCTTGTTCACAGGAAACTCTACTCTAAAGATAAACACAGATAATCACACAAATTAAAATATTAGTACAGGGGATAAGTAAGAAAAGGGTTTAGTCAAAGAATGTGTGTAAATGACTCATCGATACGGGCAACGGGGAGGGATATGATTGCGGGAGAGGGGGTGGGCTGGGTGGGGGAGAGAAATGGGGGAAGAATGTGACAACTGTAATTGAAAAACCAGAAATAAAATTAAAAAATTAGTACACATACAAAGGCAGGTATACTTCACATAATGTATGCTAGTACTTTGGGTCATTTCATTTCTGTAATAGCCAAAAGCCACAAGTATCTGTCTTAGCAACTAGACAGTAATTAAGAAGCATCCATCAGGTAGGTACTTGCTTTGTTCTAGAGGGAATATATTAAAACAGTATGTGGCCCTTCACTTATTATAGCTGAGCTTCAAAATGGTCATAAAAGTTTCACATGTTTCTATTTATGAGCATGTATTTATGATTATTTTGTTTTATAAATGTGATGGGCTCTGAATATAACTAAAAAATAATTTGTATTGATAGTTATTTAAGTTTCGCTAGATTGATGAAGGAAAATCCCAGCAAATATTTGCATGTTTGTTTCTGTTGCTTTTTTAAATTATTGAATCATTATTTAATGTTATTCTTTTACAGTTGTCCCAATCCCCCCCCCCTTGACCTCTGCCCATCCCATCCCCTGCTCCCACAATTGATTACCACACTGTTGTCCATGTCCGTGGGTCATTCATACCTGTTCTGTATATAGTTCCTTCCCCTTCTTTCCACCATTATTCTTCTCTCCCCTGTGGTCACTTTCATCTGTTCCATGTTCCATATTTCTGGTCTATTTTGTTTGTTAGTTTAGTTTATTCATTAGATTCCTCTTATAAGTGAGATCATATTGTATTTGTCTTTCACTGCCTGACTTATTTCACTAAGCATAATAGTCTCCAGTTCCATCCATGTTGTCGCATAAGGTAGGAGTTCTTCTTTCTTCTGCTGCATAGTATTCCAATGTGTAAATATATCATAGTTTTTTGATCCACTTATCTACGGATGGGCACTTAGGCTATTTCCAGCACTTGGCTATTGTAAATACTGCTGCTATGAACATAGGGATGTATAAGTTATTTTGAATTGGTGTTCCAGGATTCTTAGGGTATATTGCAGGCAGAGGAATTGCTGTGTCAAAAGGCAGTTTCATTTTTAGGTTTTTTTTTTTTCCACAGTGGCTGCACCAGTCTGCATTCCCATCAACAGAGCACAAGAGTTCCCTTTTCTCTGCATCCTTGCCAGCACTTATTTGTTGATTTATTAATGATGGCCATTCTGACAAGTGGGAGGTGGTATCTCATTGTGGTTTTAACTTGCATCTCTCTGATGACTAGTGATGTTGAGCATCCTTTCACATGTCTATGGACCCTCTATATGTCCTCCTTGGAGAAGTGTCTGTTCAGGTCCTTTGCCCATTTTTAAATTGGATTGTTTTTCTTCCTGTTGTTGAGTCATATGAGTTCTTTATATATTTTGGATACCAAACTTTTGTCTGATGTATCATTGGCAAATATGTTCTCCCATACAGTTGGTTCCCTTTTCATTTCGATGATTGTTTCTTTCGCTGTGAAGAAAGTTTTTAGTTTGATGTAGTCCCATTTGTTTATTTTTTCCTTTATTTCCCTTGCCTTAGGAGATATACTGGAAAAATATTGCTACATAGGATATCTGAAATTTCCCTGCACATATTTTCCTCTAGGAATTTTATGATGTCACAGCTTATATTTAAGTCTTTGATCCTTCTTGAGGTTATTCTGGTGTATGTGTAAGTAGGTGGTCTAGTTTCTTTTCTTTTCTTTTTTTTTTTTTTTTTTTTTTTTTTTGTGCATGCATCTGTCCAGTTTCCCCAATACAGTTTACTGAAGAGGCTGTTTTTTACTCCATTGTATGCTCATGCCCTCTTTGTCAAATATTAGTTGACCATACAGACCTGGGTTTATTTCTGGACTCTCTATTCTGTTCCATTGATCTATGTGTCTGTTCTTATGCCAGTACCAGACTGCTTTCATTACAGTGGCCTTGTAGTATAGTTTGATATCAGGTATTGTGATTCTCCTGCTTTGCTCTTCTTTCTCAAGATTGCTGAGGCTATTTGGGGTCTTTTTTGATTCCATACAAATTTTTGAAATATTTTTTCTAGACCTGTGAAATATGCCATTGGTATTTTTATAGGGATTGTGTTGCATATATAGATTGCTTTGGGTAGTATGGACATTTTAATGATGTTAATTCTTCCATCCATGAACACAGTATATGCTTCATTTATTTGTATCTTCCTTAATTTCTTTCTTCAGTGTTCTACAGTTTTCTGAGTATAGGTCTTTTAGCCCCATGATTAAATTTATTCCTAGGTAGTTTATTTTTCTTATCTCTATAGTAAACAGGACTTTTCCCACTTTCTATTTCTGATATTTCATTGTTGGTGTACAAAAATGACATCAATTTCTGAATATTGACTTTGTATCCTGTTATTTTGCCAAATTCACTTATTAGGTTGAGTAGTTTTTTGATGGAGTCTGTAAGGTTTTCTATGCATACTATCATGTTGTCTGATCACTGTGGCTAGAACCTCCAGCACTATGTTGAATAAGAGTGGTAAAAGCAGACATCCTTGTCTTGTTCCTGGTCTTGAGGGGAAAGCTTTTAGTTTTTGCCCATTAAGTATAATGTTGGACGTAGGTTCTCGTATATGGCTTTTATTATGTTGAGGTATGCTCCCTCTGTTCCCACTTTGCTGAGTGTTTTTATAATATATGGGTGCTGAATTTTATCAAATTCTTTTTTAGCATCTATTGATATGATCACGCGATTTTTGGTCTTCATTTTGTTTATGTGGTGTATTATGTTTATTGATTTGCGAATATCCATCCTTGCCTCCCTGGGATGAATCCCACTTGATCACTGTATATGATCTTTTTAATGTATTTCCTAATATGGATTGCAAATATTTGGTTGAGGATTTTAGCATCTATGTTCATCAGCAATATTGGTCTGTAGTTTTCACTCTTTGCTGTATCTTTTCCTGGTTTTAAAATTAGAATGATACTGGCCTTGTAAACAGTGTTTGGGAGTCTTCCCTCTTCTTAAATTTTTTGGAATAGTTTGAGAAGGATAGAAGTTAGTCCTTTTTAAATGTTTGGTAAAATTTACCCGTGAAGCCATCTAGTCTAGGGCTTTTGTGTGCTGAAAGTTTTTTGATTGCTGCTTAAATTTCATTGGTTGTTATCATTGTATTCAGGTTTTCTGCTTCTTCTTGATTCAGTTTTGGAAGATTGTATGTTTTTAGAATTTTTCCATTTCTCCCAAGTTGTACAATTTCTTGACATATAATTGTGCACAGTAATTTCTTGCAATCCTTTGTATTTCTGTGTTATTGGTTATAACTCCTCTTTCATTTCTGATTTTATTTATTTGGGTCCTATCTCTTATTGTTGAGTATGGTTAAAGGTTTGCCATTTTTGCCTATCTTTTCAAAGAACCAACTCCTGGACTTATTGATCCTTTGAATTGTTCTTTTAATCTTTATGTCATTTAATTCTGCCCTGATCTTGATTATTTCCTTCCTTTTTTCCATTGCTTAGTCTGGATTCTATTGCTTTGTATATAATTAAGTAAGTATGCTCAATTTCCACATTGGAAGACTGGAGTAGTAATTATAGGTATCCTCTTGTACTTGAGTTTATCACAGCAAAACAATATTTTTAAAAATATAAAAACCTTCAGTTTGTGGTGTTTTTGTTTGTTTTTTTCCTAATAGTCTATAAATATCTGCATTATATAAGTGAATGAATCTAAGGATTTTTTTTTCTTACAAAGGGGTACTTTAAGCTAATGTCTTTTGAATTTCAAATGGTAAAAATAATAATGTTCTAGATTAAAATGTCACTGTTAAGCAACTGCTTTTAGTTACCTCTAACTTTTCCCTGTAAATTGGTGTTTGGGTTGGTTTATGAAAACAGTTCTTGACAAGTAGAAAAATAACACTATTATTGAATAAAAACTACATCAAAAATACATTTTTTTACTTTTTTGTTAAAAAATTATGAGTTCTTTACCAAATTGTAGGTTAGAATCATTTTTTAAAAATAATCTATTTACTTATAAATAGCTTTAAATTTTAAAAAATTGTGAAGGTAGTAGAGAGTGCCTACATCTAGTTTCTCCTGTAATTAAGAGTTTACATTAATATGTTACATTTGTTTGACTAGTGAACCAATATCAATACATTATTATTAACTAAAGTCCATGGTTTATTCATATTTCTTCAGGTTTTACCTAATATTCTTTTTTTCTTCTAAGAGCCCATCCAAGACAACACATTACATTTAGTTGTCATGTCTCCTTATGCTCCTCTTGGCTGTAACAGTGTCTCAGACTGTCTTCATTTTTGATAACTTCTCTGTGTTAAGAATTGCTGGGCAGATGTTTTGTAGGATGTCCCTCACTAGGGACTTTAATGTTTCTCATGATTAGACAGAGGTTATGGGTTTAGGGGAGGAAGACCACAAGGTGGAGTGCCCATCTTACCACATCACATCAATGGTTCAGACAGACTGTCCACAGACTCACCACTGTTGTTGTCCTTGACCGCCTGGCTGGAGCAGTGTTCGCTAGGTTTCTTCACTACAAAGCACTCCTCACCCCCAGCTCATACTTCATGTACTTTGGGGAAGAAAATCACTATGTGCAACCCACACCCTAGGGGTGTGAATTTAGCATTTTTAAATGTTAAATTTGATATGAATTTTCAAAGAAAGAGCAAGAACACTTATGCATAGGACAAGGATCTCCTCTGTTACCAAAGTACTTGTCTGGGGTGATGTTCCAAATGGCAACAGGACTCATTCGAGAATCCCTAGCCTCAGGAATTTTGTTTCAGACTCAATTTCTCTTTTATCTGCATAATCCCAGGATTTCTCTTAGAGTTTTTACATGAACCCAATACCTCTTATTCTACTCTTTGAACATCAACCCACAGTGTACATTATAACAATCACCTTCTTTAAATTTAATCACCATGGCCTCTATGGCTTATATATTTCAGAATTACTACTGAAAGAAACTAGAAACAGCAAAATCATGGAAAATCTCCACCAGTAGGTTCAACCAGCCACATCTTTCATCACCTTCCTTCATCAGTTAGCTCATCCAGAGGCAAGGCGCCTGGCAGTCCCAGCAACTCCAAGAATAATATTTCTTAGAGTCTCACTTGTGCATGCGCACACACACCTTACTTCTTTAAACTAAACAGAGTTTATAGGTGTTCCTGCTCATGGTTAAAATTAATAAGATACTCTGGAGACAATCTGAACCTAGATAAGTCAAAGCTTCTTTTATGTGGCATATTATTGATCTTAATCCCCCCCCCCCAAAGTTTTTTGCTTTGACAAGCCACATATATTTCTTAACACAGAAACTCAGGCTCATTTTCAAATACCACTGAGTAATTTTGTATTGCAGGCATTCTGATAGACATTTTCATATATGCTGTGTTTTAAAAGCTACATACTAATCTTGTATATTTATTGCTACTATCTATTTAAGAAAACAGAGATGTATTCTTCCCCATATGAAAGGATAGTCCTGTTCTCAGTTCAATATGTCAATCCAGAGTTTAACATGTATTCTATTACATAATAAAATAACAACTTTTATGGAAAACTTAGCCTATGCCAGCAACTATACTGGAGCTTTACATGAAATGTTTCATTCGGTGCCCATACGATATTATGGAGGAGGTTCCAGTAGTATTACTACTTTAAATTTGAGGAAAGAGAGGCTTAGAGAGTGTTAGATTGATTACATTGTGGTTCTAATTAATGGTCTCCCTGTAGTCACATCCTTTGCCTTGTAACTCTGTAGTACCCTCCCATATTGACTCAGCCTTTGTGACTGGATTTGGCCCTGGGCCCATGACAAACTTGATGCATACAGAGGCTTAAAAAGGTGCTGGCATTTTCTGCTTTCTGTCTCATTTCCCTGTGCTCATCAAGAGAGCATGACCAGGTTAGCCTGAGAAGATGACTGGTCCAGCCTGCTGGGAGGACACAAGAGACAAATGCATTTTGGATTATATGGAGCAGGGTCAAGCCATCCTAGCCAAAAGCATCCTAAGCAAGTCAGCTCCCAGCTGACCTGTCAGCTGACCACAGACAGACAGATGGATAAGCCCAAGCCTCAGTGACAGGGCCAGGACTATGGTGAGGCAAGTGGGCCACTTTTCCTGGGTACGAAATTTTAGGAGGTATCAAAAAACAGAGAAATAACAGAAAATAATATTTTAATGCAATAGTTCAAAAATCAGAATAATGTACAACTCCATGATGAACAAAATATAAAAATTTTAACCAATGACAGAGTCAGTATTACTGAGTTTCCTTTTTGCCTCAGCACTGATATACCTGGTACAGCCCTAGCCCTGTTCAGCAGAACTACCTACACAGCCAACCTAAGGAATCATTTAAAAAAGACCACACAGCCCTGGCTGCTGTGGCTCAGTGGATTGAGCATCAGCCTGCGAGCAAAGTATCGCTGGTTCGATTCCCAGTCAGGGCACATGACTAGGTTGCACGTCAGGCCCCCAGTTGGGGGCGCATAAGAGGCAACCACACAGTGAAGTTTCTCTCCCTTTCTTTCTCCTTTCCCTTCTCTCTAAAAATTGAATAAATAAACAAACGAACAGATAAATAAATTAATTTAAAAAAATAGGGCAAGGCTGTATAACTGTCTTAAGGAAACTACTTCACAGTATTTTTGTCAATGTCTCATTAGCCACACCTAACGACCAGATATAAATCTTCATTCTTTGTAGCTAGCTTATGCAGCCCATCATTTAAAATCATATTTATACTTATTTTCTTTTAATGGATTAAAACCATTGTCTGTACTTCTAATGCTATATCTATTCCTCCAGAAAACAAAAACAAAAACAAAAACAAAAAAAACCACACACACATGATTTTTGCTTTAAGCTACTACATTTGGAGGTTTCTTACACATCAATAATATACTGACAGAAATTAATTTCAAGGTCACACAGATAATACTTGGAGAACTTATATTCAAATAAAAGCACTTTGACCACAAAATCTCTCTTTCTCACCCTTACATTAACCAGATATATCTTTCATTGAAAAAAAATTTCACAGAGGAAAATTTTAATATTGAAAAATGTGATAATGAAAGGGTATTGTATAAACAGTATAAAATCTAAGTCAGTTGGATCTGGTTTGAATCCAAGCTTTTAACTTAGTAGCTATGTTATCCAAGAAAGTTACTAACATAGTATCCCCATCTTGAAAATGTGAATAGTAAATTATATACCAAATTTTATTAAAATTATATGAGAATATTCATATTATAAGGTTAATATGACATAATATAAATGTAGAAAGTGCTTAATTAATGTTATATTTTTATTTTGAACATATTAATACTATGTATTTTCATTTCCCACTTAAATTATGTTCATTATACCCTCTACTTATAAGCCTAAACTGCTCTGAAGTTTATCCTCAAAGGGAAAGCAATGGTGAGGGCAGAATAAAATGATTATTTAGCCCTTATTTTGAAAGACATATTTTACTAAAATAGAAAAACAAATTTATAAAATTCATTGGTTCTATTATATTAGAAGGCGGGTCTGTTAGATTTGCTTATGGAGTGTTACACACAAATAAAATTCCCTTTTCCCTGAGAGAGAAATAAGAAAACCTGCTTTTCTAGACTTGGTAGATAGTAGTAGAAAAGAAGATGGTATGGGGTGCCCCTCTTGGAGCTACAACCCCTTTGAGGGTTGGACATATCATCCTAATATGGAGAAGAAGTCCAAGAACATCAAGACCCCTAGGATAACCTAACCTTCCTGGCACCATGACCTTTGTGCCTTTGGAACACAATGGTGATAGATGAATCTGGTGTAGCCGCACTTACTGGCAGCATTTTAGGCAGAAATAAGGAGCAAGGGAAAGAATATGAAAAAACAATCATCCAACAAAGACTGAATTTCCTAAAATAATTACTTTGGAAATAAATAATTCCCCTCCTCACCCTTGGGATGAGAGCATTGTGAACAAGACAGAAGCTAAATCAACTTTTATTTGCACATATGAATGTCAGTGTTGAAACTCAGAAAACTGTTATATGATTACATAACCTGCGGAGAAAGGACATTCCCATTCACACGGCAATTCTGCTGAAGATGGTGTGCAGGTCAGGGAAAGGACACATGGGCAAGTGGGGTACCAACAGCATCCACTATGCAGGCTCAGTGGCATTGGGTGTCAGTATGGTGGTAGTCCCCGAAATTACTACAATTTTAAGATTTTGTCACTTTTCTGTTTGATTAAGACTTTGTTTATCCTCTGCCCTTTTCCTTGGCAACAGGAGTGCTTAAAAACAAATACGGTACAATTTTAATAAAGTGCTAAGTAATACACATTCATTCTTTTATTTAATGTACTGTATTGTAGTATCAAGTTAATAAAATTATAATAGTAATGATTATTTATAGTATCTAACATATAGTAAGTATATGTTAATGTTTAAAAGTGAATGGATAATCTTGAGAGGGGAAGGACTATTGCCTGGAAGAACAATTGTCTCTAAATCTATATCAGTTTCAGGAGATTTTCAATGACTTACAGAAACAGAAATAAATTATTCAAAAATATTTTATAACACTTATTATTTTGATGTTATGGCAGACAATGGTAAACAAATATGAAAAAACTTAGAATTCTTATAACAATATCATGTTTAGTAGAAAGAAAAGAATATGATTTTTTAGAGCGAAATTCAGCAGAATTATTCAGAAGAATAGATGTTAAGTGTGATTTTATTTCCTTGAAAATGCATGGACTTAATTTTATAATTTACATTTTCATGGTTTATGGGTTGAATTAATGAATCACAAGGAACAAATCTGCAAACACTTAATCAAAAATGCACATGTAAAGATAATATAAAATATTGCCACCTGGAGCTTTCATGAATCAGACTGTAAGCATCTGTACTTCTTCTGAACCTGACAAACATTCTTAATAAATTCAATTAAATGTGGCCTTTAGTTAAGTTTTCTAGTCTCAGACTCTCATGGGAACCGAAGGGCTCACACATTGATTAATACCCTGGGGGGTGGAGGGTGTCATCTGTTGAGGAATAGAATGCATAATATACATTTGCAATGTCTTCAACTACAAGCCTCCCTGTTATTTCCCCTAAGACCAGCTCTTAGTTTTTGCAGATTTCACATTTGAATACATCTACTTTGAGTGAATGATAAAACCCTAATGAATATTCAGAAGTTACTGAGATCCTGAGTTTAGGATACATTTCTCCTAAGGCATATACTTGTCAATAGTTGGAGGAAATTCAGTCCTCAGGTGATTATGGTCTTGCATGTCTGTCCTGTAAAAATGGTTGGGCCTATTTTTTGTTCATTTCCCTGGGGAAGTATTTGGAATGGAGGAGGTTAATCTCCTGTCACTCTGCTCTGCTCCCTCTTTTTCTGAATGTAGAAAGAGAATAAGTGTCCCACATAAAAAATTTTAAATGTAACAGTAAACCAATACTATCTGAAGAAGCAAACTTCTTTGGGCAAACTGCTTTCAAAGCAGCATTTCTTGTAAATGTTGATGTTTTTCTCAGCTTACGCAACCTAAGAAATTGATGTTTCAGCAATACGGGCTCAAGTCAATGGTGAAAGAAGAGTTGACTAGGACAGAGCTAAGTAACAGGATCTATAACAATACACTATAGAATTTCCAAGCTGATACCAATCCATTCACCAACATTTGATAATATTACTTAAGAAATAAAGAATCTACCTAACTGTCCCATTTTTCAGGGCTTGCTTCTCCATCTTACCCAAACTGTAAACATGGAAAAAAATGCCCAACTTATAAAATCTGAACTAAACTATTAAGATTATCAAAAAGGAATGTTCATTATTTTGCATTTCTGATATTATAGAGAACAATGACTTCCTTTTTAAATGCCTTTTTTCTCCTAAATATTAATAAATCACATTGCTGTCTAGAAAATCACTAGGGATTGATATTATATTGTTATTCTATAGGGTCAAGGCTATGCCTTTTCTCTACTTCGGGAAAATCAAGATACTTGCCATACTTGGCACCTCTCGAATTTCCATGATTTCTCTAAGATGACCAAGAGTGATCTATTTAATGACCTATCATGTAATATGACTACACCTAAAAACTTGGATTCATTTGAAAGAGCGAGATGGTCTTTAATCCTCTCTGGTTTTCAAACCCTTGGTTTGGTTTTCATTTCTTTGCTTTATATATTGCTTTTACTTCTCTAGTTTGAAGATTCTTCACTTCAGAGTAAATGGAAACAAAAAAACCTCTCTGTGTTTTGTCATCTGCTATATTAGAGCAATGACTCCAAGTTGAGTTCCTGGCCCTTCTTTATGCTAAGTCTAGGCACAGGTAAAAAACTTCCTCTGCTTGATTTTAACATTTTATCCAAACATAGCCTTAATTAACATAACTTAAAACCTTCAGAGCATCTACTAGGTACCAAACATAGCTTTAAAAAAAAATGTTGGCAATGTTTCTTAAGCCATTTTTTTAAATGAAGTCAAACCATCAGTCCCTAAGGAACTGATACTAATTACTGGGCAAGATAAACAAAACAAAACACAACATGCTTCTTGTTTCACTGAAAATATTTTATCTAATAATAGCCTAAAGTATATAGATAAAGAGTCCAATAAAGACTAGGTAATTTCAGATTATACAGTGTGAAGTTGAAGTAGCTTTATGGGAAGAAAAACTTTAAAATGAGTTCATTGTCTAGATACCATTAGTACTAGGTTAATTAAGATGTGACACTAAATATTTGAAATAGAAGATATCAGTTTGGTCAAAACCCATTATAGATTAAACTTAATTGAAAGTAAGATGCATACAAGAAATTTTGTGGATTGGAAATATAAGTGTCATGGAAAGGTAAAAAGCCATTAAATGAGAAGTTTGGACTAACCATTGAGGGACTGAAAAAAGAGATTTGAAAACTAAAAGCGAAAGAGAAGCCAGAAAGACAGACAGACAGATGAATCCATAGAGCAAACTGGAAGTCAATATGGGGTGATTATTTTGTTTTGTTTTGTTTTTGCAGATTTCACATAAAGGAGAGGACAATGTATTTGGTCACCTCTCTTTTGATTTTCTTTACGTGTTACTTTAAAATATGAGTTTATCAGAGAACTCTATTTACTTCTTTTTTAAATTAATTTGTTTGTTTATTTATTTTTAGAGGGAGGGGAAAGGAGAAAGAGAGGGAGAGAAACATCACTGTGTGGTTGCCTCTCACTCGCGCCCCCAACTGGGGACCTGACATGCAACCTTGTCATGTGCCCTGACTGGGAATCGAACCAGCGACACTTTGCTCCCAGGCCAATGCTCAATCCACTGAGCCACAGCAGCCAGGGCTTTTATTTACTTCTTTGTTAAATTTCTTCTCCATGTTTTCTTATTGTAATTGTAAAGTTAAAATTTTATTGGTTTATGTTTATTATTGGATTAAGTTTATTATTTGCCTGTGATTATTGTAACTATTGAATATTATAAATTATCTTTGTTTATTGTTGTTAGTTAAACCTTCTGGGAGATTAATTTTTCTGCAGGGCAAGGGAAGAATGTGTTCTGTGTTATTTTTAAAGGAATAGGCCTCCATTGTATCTAGATAAATAAGGTTCCCTCTCATTAACATATTTTGTGGTTTTGCCAGTTTTAAATACTCATTAGGAGACCATATTCCACATAATCTATGTGCTGATGCCATCATATCTCTATTCTCTATTATGCTTGCCTAAATATGTTTCAGTAAGCTGCAGCTCTCAGCTTTTTCATTTTCATGTGTTCATTCAGCAAATATACACCAAGAGTTTACTTTGTGCCAGGCAGTATTCTAAATACTCCTAAAACAGTGAACAAAATGGAGCAGAATTTCTGCACTATGACCTTATAGGATAATTGATGGAAACAATCAATATAAATAAGAAAATTGTCTAGTAATTTTAATAGGTGATAAGCACTGAAGAGGAAAAAAACCCAATAGAATAAGAGGTATTAAACATACAAATGTAGTAAAGAAGAGAACGAAATTTTAAATGCTCCATTTAGGAATGTCATTTCTACACCCTTCTTGTTACCTGCCTTTCTTCCATTGCCAGATTTCATTAGTGCACCTTTATCCAGTGAAATCTTTTTCATTTTTGAAATTCTTATTTGTTTGATTATTTTTCACCTCAGTGAGGTAGAATTTTACATATAATTTTGATCTTATATACAGTATTATGACCTTTATTGCATGCATTCTATTTGAAGGCTTCAGTGTATTGATCTGTTCACTTCTGATATAGGCCTTATATCTTTTCCAAAGTCACAGCTTTAACTGGGGGAAGAGATGGAAGTAACACATGGGTTCCCAAATTATTCTGCTTCCTAGTTTGAATAAAGAACTACATGCATATAATACAATGCTGTTTTGATTATCCAAATTAATAGTTATCAAATGATAAAAACTTTATAAAGATATGAGGTACTATACAATATATTATATATTTGCCTCCTTATTCCTTCTGCTTGATATTTCTCACAAAACCTGGTACAATGCTAGTGCATGGAAGGTATAAAAGGTTACACAAAAACTGAAAAATAACACTAAAAATATTGACGCAAAGTTTGAGTTAAGAACATTTAGCCCACAGAACTCACTCTGGTATTATATTTCTAGTTTTTTTCTTGTTGTTGTGGTTGTTGGGGTTGGTTCATGAATACTGTTGATCCACAGTTCACCAACTTGTTTTTGACTTGAAAGAATTAATATTTCCAGTATAAATTCTATATAGTTTAAGTAAACATGTGAATTTTAGCTATACAATTGAGGTAACAATCAGGTTGTTTTGAACATTACCTAAAATGGCATATATGTAGTGCATGGCAAAGTGCCTGAGACACAGAAGAGATGGAAGAAATATTTACCCCTCCTACTCCCAAAACAAATGAAAGTGTGCAATAATAATCTGCGCAATGGTAAAGGAAAAAGTCCAATGATTGTCACTGATAGACATGACCTGCCCAATGCCAATTCTATTAAATCTATTTGGCCATAATAAAAATAACTTTAAATATGAATGAGACAAGCTTAGTCATCATCCATTATATAATTATACTAATTTAAACTTTTCAGAAGTTTTGATTAAATCAAAATGAAAAAAGGCCCTTAGTACATATTAATAGCACCACACCTAACCCCCAAAACTATAGGAGAAGTATAATCAAGAAGTCTTCTGAGAACTCAGGTAGACTTCTTTCCATCCACAAGACTGCCACACCCTTAAAGAAAACAGAATCATTTTTGTAATCTGGGACCTGAGTACTACTGTCCATTTTGAAATGTTTTCTTTTCTTTTCTTTCTTTTCTTTCTTCTTTCTTCTTTCTTTCTTTCTTTCTTTCTTTCTTTCTTTCTTTCTTTCTTTCTTTCTTTCTTTCTTTCTTTCTTTCTCTCTCTCTCTCTCTCTCTCTCTCTCTCTCTCTCTCTCTCTCTCTCTCTCTCTCTCTCTCTTTCTTTCTTTCTTTCTTTCTTTCTTTCTTCTTTCTCTCTCTCTCCCTCTCTCTCTCTCTCTCTCTCTCTCTCTCTCTCTCTCTCTCTCTCTCTCTCTCTCTCTCTCTCTCTCCCTCTCTCTCTTCTTTCTTTCTCTTTCTTTCTTTCTTCCTTCCTTCCTTCCTTCCTTCCTTCCTTCCTTCCTTCCTTCCTTCCTTCCTTCCTTCCTTCCTTTCTTTCTTTCTTTCTTTCTTTCTTTCTTTCTTTCTTTCTTTCTTTCTTTCTTTCTTTCTTCTTCCCACATTGGTTTTTTTATAGTCTCTCTAATTGATACTCATTTCTTTTCTTCCTCTTGAAATCTTGAAGAACTATGAATAACAAAAGTACTCTGAGGTAGAAAAAGGAGCCACGGGAAACATAACTGGGGTTGCTTAAGGTGAAATATGGATGGTGGAACTTGGCCAGATGCAAACGTTTGTCAAGTGTCTTCACAAACAGGTACAAAAGTCCCAAGGAACTTCCTTAAGCAAAGGGAGATCATGGCATTGGAGGAGCCAAGGGAAGTCCCATATGGCTGAAGCTGAGAGATAGAGGGAGAATGGGGGAAAATGCATCACTATCCACTATTGTTTTACTCGTTCCCCACTTGTCATAAGACAAGTGCCATGTCTTATGCTTCTCATATAGTTTTTCTAATATGCCATACACTAAAATTTGTTGATTGACACATTGACTATTAAAAAAAACAGTATATTGAGAAGTCTCAAATAAATTAGGTTCTATGCACACACATGCATGCACACACAAATACGCACATATGTTTACTGGTTAGCTGCAAATACCAGGCACTATTTTAAAGAAAGTTGCATAGATTTATTTATTTAATCCCCTTTACTATTATATTCATTTTACAGAGGGCACTAAAGAAATTATGTAACTTCCTCAAAATTAAAACAAACTTTCCAAAACCAGAAAACCAGGTAGTAAAGCTTCAGAGCTTAAGCATTTAATCACTATGCCATGAAAAATTTACTTTCTTATTAATCATTTTAAAGTGCGCTCTGTTATAGTTATCTTTTCCATTTCCACTGTCTTCACTACCTTTACTATTCCATTATCCACAGTGTAGACCATCTTGGCTGAAATATAGGTCTAGATGTCAAACTTCCTACTAGCATCTAAATTGAAATATAAAACAAGCACTTCAGCTCAACCTGTCCCTAGCCCAAACTGAGTCCATTTTTTCCTCTCAGATCCCCTTTACTCTTCATTCACATACCAGTTAGGAGTCCCACCAGTGACCCAGGCACTTAAGCCAGAAACTTTCTGCTTCCCCAATCCCAATATAAGTTCAGCAACCACGACCTGTTGTTCTGTCACCTTAATGCATCTCTAAGTGGACTACTTTTTGCCTTCCTCTTAATCTCAGTTCAGCTTCCTGTCATCATTCATCTAATTGCATCTCCTATTTCCTTACAACACATTCTCTATCATGTTGACAAAATGTTTTTCTAAATATTGATGGCTATCACTCTCTTGCCCAAACCCCTTAATGTTCTCCATTGTCCCAAGGACTAAGTGTGTATTAATTTCTTAATACAACAGACTTCAAGCTCACCTGTCTAGCCTTTGTCCTGCATATTTCCCTTACATGCCACATATTTACTTTAATGTTGTTAAAGGTACATGAATTTTTAAAATTAAGTCATATTCTCTCTCATCTCTAGCCTCTGTTCATCCTACTCTTTATACCTAGAATGTCTATTCTTTACTTCCTCTCTTGGCTAACTCCTATGGTTCATTGGAAATCAATCTAGAGGCTAATGGCACTTCTGAGTGGTTGGAAGATATACTTACTAACAATAGTTATCATACATTATACAGTAGTCCCTCGCTATATTGCAGTTCACTTATCACACACTCACTGTATTGTGGGATTTTAAAAAATATTGTATTTAATTTTTATTGCGGATTTTTCACCATATTGCGCGATTTTGCAGTACTGTATACGTATGTTGTTAAGGTTATGTAGGTTTAAGAGTGTAGAATAAATGTAAGGTTCCTACTTTGGGGGGCGGGGGTCTGGAACATAATACTCATGATAAGTGAGGGAACACTGTAATCACACCAGACTGTCATATCATTCAAGGTAGAGTCCACTTCATTAATATTAGTATCCTTAAGGTATGGCACAGTACTTAGCGCCCTGAATTACATTCAATAAATACTTGTTGAATAAAAGAATTTATTTTTAATACAGTATTGCAAATGCTTAAAAGTAATAATTTTCTATTTTTCTTCCTTTTCCCTCTTTTGCCTTTCTGCATTTTATCTCCCATGTCTATGTATAGATTTAGTTACAAAGTCTGATTTTAGATTAACACTTACTTTAAAGTATGGAATGATAAGAATGAGAATTGCAAAATGTTTAGGACTCTTTTTAAAGAAAGATCTCCAAGTTTCTCTGTACAGTGAGCTAACTTTAAAATGTAAAAAAATTTCAGAATTCCTTTCAGCTGGCACATTTCCCTGTGAGAGCAACATCGAGATGTGTATATGTTGTTTCACTTATTCATGTCATTTTTCAGCTTTCTAGTTCAACCCGTAGCATATAACAATCTACAGAGAAATCTGGGCCTCTTGCACCTTCTGACAAGGAACAGGCTCCAGATGCCCTACACAGGCTCTGTCCCCTGGCTTGGGGTCTTGGAGGTGTTTCGTACTCTCGTGATGAAGAGGCCTGCCTGATGGCACAGAACTTTCAGTGTGCATTAAAAGTGAGCTCTAAGGCTGTGGATTGAGAGAAATGTTATGGAATGACTTTGGGTGATGCAGCTGCAGAATCAATTAGGCTGAATGGAGTCTCTGGGTGCCAATTTTAGTAATAGCAAACAAATGAAAATGCTGAGTTTGGTAGTCACCCAGATGTTTAGTCCTGCTGACTGGCACATCAGTGTTCATTCTTCCTGATCTGTCTTTGGTTCTTGGGCATACCTCATGATATAAATAAGTATTGCTCTTGCTCTCACATAAAGGACAATTACTGGAAGGGATGCAAATACTACAGTAAAAGCCATAGCCTATTCTAAACATTTTCATGGCTTAGGAGTGTCAGCCACCCCTACACAAGTACATCATCAGGAAAGTCAGTAACAATAACACTAAGAAAATGAGAAATAGCAACTCCAAAAATACTGGTAAATAATATAAATACTAATTCAACTGTCAAAAATTTGAAATAAAATTCAAACCTCCCTACTTTTATTAGAAAGCAAACTTTTAGCTATCACGTTTAATGTAAATATAATATATATTTAATATATATAACATATATATCTGTATCAACTTTATCAAATACATACATCTCATTTTATATATAAAAGTATCATACTTGGAATGCTAACTTTACATATAGTCCCATAGACCCACCTTATACTTCTGAGGAATGAAGGACACAGTCCTCCAGGAAAGACTCCCATACCCATGTTTCAGAACTGGTAGTTCTTTATCCTCGCGCAGTTTTCTACAACTATCAAAGTAACTCGGATAAGAAGAAAAAGTTTTTTTATTCTAGACTTGGATTGTTGGAAAATCTAGTATACCTGAGGGTGACCTCAGTTAGAACCAAAAAAAAAAAACATGTATCTTTTTTTGCTTTGTCAGCTGAGAGGGCCTAGAAGGAATAGTAACCCAGTAGTAATGGGCTGCACTCTGGTCTTGATTTCTAATACCATTTTCCAAATGAGGAACCAGAGCCCCTTCAGAAATGGCTGATACTAGGACAGGTAGGAAACATACAATATAATATACAAAATATAGTGTCAGAAAGTAGTGTTAAAATATGGATATATCAAGGGGACAAAGAAAGGAACTGAAACATGTCCCAATAGCCAAAACTAGAACAATTTCAGCAACAAAATAAAATAGGATTATAACCAAAGCATAAGATAAACATCTATGAGTTCATACTGACATAAATATTACTGCATAAAATAAATAAATGGGGGAGATAGGTAATCCTTCTGTGCAAGATTCTGATGCTGTATACTTTACGTAAATAATGGGCCCCCAAGGAGATGGAGTGTGGGCACCTGGCTGTGCCTTTGGGGGAAGTGTCACCACACTATGACTTTGAATGAAATGGGAAGCTTTGGCAAGGATTTGGGGTGTGAAAAAAAAGGAAGTGGAGCATAAATCTCCACTCTTTAGGACTGAGATGTGCATACTGACTTTCTTCCAACAAGCACGTTATGAAGGAGTAGTTTATAGTAGAGAAACCTGTCAAACATTGCCCCAGCCAGGTGATCAAGGAGAGCAATAGTGCTGTGTCCTGTGGACAGTCGGAACCATTCACATGATGTGATGTGATGAGATTGGCACTCTACCTCTGTGGTCTTTCTCCCTCAAACCCATTATTTCTGTCTTATCATAAGAGAAACATAAGTCCTTCTTGAGAAACATTCTGCAAAACACCAGACCAGCAATTCTTAACACAGAGAAGTTATCAAAAAACAAAGTATGAGAAACTGTCACAGACAAGAGGAACCTAAGTACATATGACAAATAAATGCAATGTAGTGTCCATGAAGGGCTCTTGGAACAGAAAAAAATGATGTTAGGTATAAACTAAGGAAATGTGAATGTCGGAATAAAGTATGGACTTTAGTTAATGGTAATTTATCAATATCAGTTTATTAATTGGGATAAATGTGCTATAATAATGTTGGGAGTTAATCATAGATAAAACTGAGCAGGGAGTATATGGAAAGTACACTATCTTCATAACTTTTTCTAAAAAGTGTTCTTAAATATAAAGTTCATTTAAAAAAAAATAAAATGAATTCACCAAAATCTTTTTTTTATACCTGGAAAAGTTAAGGAAAATCCTTGCCATTGCAATATTTAATATATAAAACATTTATCATTCTAATTACATTCATTTATCTAGAGAGATAAGTAAATATCACATAATGATGTGCAGGAAAGGAAAGGCTGAAAGAAGAAATCTCTTAGGGGCAATAATTGAAGAAATAAATTAGAGTAAATAGACAACAGATGTACGAGTTTTATGCAGTTTGGTTTATGGATGCATCCAACAGTCAATAGGGAGGCCAGGGGTTGAATATTGAGTAGCGCCAGAGAAGCTAACTTGTCAGAGGAAATTGGTTTTAGTAATTTTAGTGTGATTTTTAAAAATTTAATTTCTTATTGATCTATTTTATTTTATCCTTGCTTTGCCTTCAGAATGGTAGCACATTGAAAATCACTTTTATTAAAATTGCATTGTTTCAAGTTTGATTTATCTTAAGTTAGTGCCCACAGCTGATATGTAAAACATGTTATGATAGAGATAGTTTTCACCAAATATTCTACGTGTTCTTCCATACTTCTCAGAATCCATCATAGTTGGGTTGGGGCCAGGTGACTGGTTTAGGCCAGTGATTTGTGAGAAGAAGTGATGTCAGCCACTACTGGGCAGAGACAGTTGAGGGCCCCAGTTTCTAAGCTTCCATCTTTCTATTTCCTTTCCATTGTAACTTCAGAAGCCATGTTTCCAGGTGCTGCTGCTATAAGAGGTGTAGCATCCATTAGCCTAGTTTTCTGAGTTATTGCGTGGGGTAGATCTGACTTCCCAAATGCTGACAATCTATGTTGAACATATGACATAGTATTATATTCCGTATTAAATCATAAGATACTGGAGTTTTTCTTTTGCTATATTTAGTATTAATTAAAATACTATAGTAAAAAAATTGAATGTATTTTAAGAAATTAATAATACATTTAGGGTATCTTACTATAGGTAGACAGAAATAGCTTTTATGATTACTATAAGTTTTACTTGCCACAAATTTACTGTAAATTTTAAAAGGCATAATCAGCTATAGGAATTTTGAGTAGAGATATAGGCCCTTGTAGAACAACCCATTTAGAAAGGAAAGTTACTTGGTCAAGCCAGGAAAAATGACAAAAATTAAACCTATTGAAAGAATGGAGATTTAAGCAAAAGTTTAAGTTTTCATCGCATAGTATTTCAGGAAAAGACACATATCAGGTAGAGTTTAAAATCAAACTGGACTTGATTTCAGGGACATAGGATAAAAAAATGTAAACCAGGTTATTGCTGAAGGTAGAGAGAAATGGGCATTGACTGGATATAGTTTAAAGGATTTTAGGGACTAACTATAAGATGTTGTATGTAATTATTATAAAACATAGGGGTATGAACAGAAAACACATTCACACTCCACATGCAGCGCTCTCAGAGACTAGCTTTTGAACAGTGTCATTAATCATAGTCAATACAGAAAATGGATTTTATGGACTGCGGTTCCCCAAAAGCTACCTACTATTCACTTAGTCATGTGTGGCATATGTGTTTCAGGTTTGTTTTGTTTTTCCTGGTAATTAAGCCTTTTACATGACTGTAGTTAGACAGTTTGTTCCATGTTTTATGTATACTCTAGGATCCTTTTTAAACTAATTACTTGAGGGAAATATTACAGGTTCTATCAATTATGTTACCCATATATGAGATTTTCAGTTGCATTTGATGATAAATTGAGTAATAAATGTGTTGAACTGAAAAAAAAAAGACCCCTGCCCCTTCTTTGTCTCCATAAATAGTTTTTAAAAATTGAAATAAATAACTTTCTCAAAAAGTAGATGTGGGCCTTGGGTTAAAACATTGATGGTTTATTTCTCTCCACTCAGCTAATGAGTAGTCCCAGTGCCCCTCTAACGAACCAAATGTATTTTTCAGGAAATTAACAGCTCACAGAAAGATTTACATTTCAATTTACATCCACAAGGCAATTTTCTGACACCGCTATTTTCCTGACTGACTCCTTAAGAACTTTTCTTATAACTTTTTCATTGCTTTGCTTTTAGAATTACAGTGTGGGTGTTGAATTTACTATCTTAATTCAGATAATCTGCTTTCTTAAACTTTAAAAAGATTTGTGATACAATAAAAACAAAGATCTCTGTCCTCATAGTACTGATATCTTTGGTAGGGAAAGAGGAGGCAGATAATAAATACTGTCATGTAGTATTTCAGAAAGTCCTAAGAGCTATGCAAAAATGGAAAGTACAGCTGAATAAGGGAGAACTGAAATGCCAGGTGAAGGGTGGATCAGGGTTTGCAATTTTCAGTAGAGCTGTTAAAGTAGACTTCATTGAGATAACATTTCAGCTAGTCTCTAATCAAGGTGAGGGAGTTAGACATGGTCCTGGTTATGGAAAAAGTAGATAAACACTTCCCATAAAATATGTGGACAATGAAGAATTACTGTATTTCTGGAAATGTATAAGATTTGAAAGAGGTTCCTCTAGCCAAATTGTTTTTAAATGGTATTATGACATTAGTGCAGTCACAACAGTGTCTGTAATGGTGCTGCGTGCAGAATTCTCAGCTTACTGGTCAATTGTTCTAACAGTTTGCAGGTGAGTTCGTGGTTTTGTTTTAAGTTTATTTTGTTTATTTTTAAGCTATAGCCACAAGGCTACTGGCTACATCAATCAAAAGGCTTAACTTCTGCCTGTCTTATTTTGACAGAAATGACCTTTTTAAATGATCTTTATAAATCTAAAACAAAGGAGTTGCTCTGGTTTCCAGAATTCACTTGGGATGGAGACTCTCACTGCTCAAAACTGTCCTTTGTTTCCATCAAGCCATCAAATCATTTTCCCTCCACTCTTCCCAAATGTTTGTTGCTTATTGTAACCTTTTAGCATATCACACACACACCCACAACTCAGTTTACTCCTCTAGCTATCACTGGGTAGTGAGATTTTGAAAAACCCATTTAAACAAGTCGTATGACCAGTGTCCTTCCTTCCATACAAAGCTGTTTCAAAAGTTTCAGCAAACAATTAATGCCACTAATGAACGTTTTTATAATTCACTCTGGAAGCTTAATCATAGTTAGTGCCCATACATATTTGGCCTGCCTTCTAGAATAAGTAATTCTATTCACTGTGTGCATGGCTCTGCCTTTGTCCATTGGCTTCACATTTATACTGGACAGCTTGCTGGTGTCATTCTGGCCCTAAGGCAGGGTTCACAATATTTATGTGGCTGCAGTGAGACACACTTTTAACACCAGTTTTTTTGGGTTTTTTTGGCAGCAAACTGGAATGAATGAAAACACTCAATTCACACTAAATAGGCCAGTAATAATGATAGGAGAATCCTGACTACTGAATGACAGTGTCTCACGGAGTTTATGCCCATGTCCACAGTCAAGCACTTCCCATTTGGTAACCTTTCAGCACTGTCATAACATCTGAGTAGAACTGTTTCTTGTCCCGACCAGCTTTCCACTAAACATGTGAGTCAGAACTGTCACTCTTTTGAAGAATTATTTGACCTTCCATTGGTACACACTTGATGGTACTTCCTTACTCTTTCTTTTGTAGTAAGTTGTTTTTGTCTCTGTATTACATTGTGCTACCAGTCATCACTACAACATTATGCTAAATCATGTTTTAAAATGCTTATGGATCTAAACTTATACTTGTGAAGAGATTGCAACACAGCAATGTTTTTCTCAGCTGCCCTGGGAAAAACACACTTTTCTTATTAGGGTACAGACATAACAATCTTTTGTATTAGGTCAAAGGTGCTGATGCTATAGCCATATAAACTTTGTACCTCTTTTTTTCAGACTTGTTTTCTCTGACAAATTACTTCCAGTGGGTGCTCTCTCATTCTTAATTCTTTTTTTTTTCTTACCTGTTTCTCCTCTAGTCATTAAATATGCTACCTGTTACTCCCACATGAATAAAACTAAATTTTGTTTCCATTAATTTCTCCAAATACTTTCTTTTCCTATACCCCTGTCTTTACCATGGACCATTGTTTTTGATAAATGTCACAATAGCTGCTTGCCAATTATTCATGACATTAGTATGTTGAGAACTCATGTTTGCATTTGAAAGGGAGTAGGGTTTGTGTCTAAAGAAAGAGGAAGGGAGAGAGGAATAGAGAGAGAAACAATGGTGTGAGGGGAGCGAGAGAGGAGTAGAGAAAGAGAGATCAATTGGTTGCCTTTCATATGTGCCCCGGACAGGGATTCACAGGGGGCCTTCCATATGCACCCGGACCAGGGATGGGGGAATCAAGGATCAAACCCTCAACCTAGGCATGTGCATTGGCTGGGAGTCGAATCTGCAACCTTCCTCTTACTGGACAATGCTTCAACCACCTGAGCCACATCATCCAGGGTGCTACCATATTTTGTGAAATTCATTTGATGAACATTCTAGCTCCACAGTTTACTGACTCTCCAACATGTGAATCTCAGTTTCCAAAAATGCAAAAGTAGCTGTTCCTTACAGATTAGTGGAGAATGGAATGAAGGTATGTGTATTACATAGCAAGTCCTCAACAATTAACTGCAAGACCTCCCTACTCCTACAGTATTATTGTAATCAAGCTGCCTGCTTGTCCACCACCACAGTTCAACACTGCTGTATAATGAGCCAGACTGCTTGGCTAATTGGCATTCTCCCATCAAATGCAAGATTGACAAATTCAATATAAGTCTATACAGTTACCCATTCCTGTAAGAAAGACTTCTCATTAAGGAAATGGATTAATTGGCCAACCGATGTTTTAGTGAAAGCCAGATCTGAATAAGTGGACTCTGAAGCACTGAGAAAAGCAAATTAAACGCTAATAAAAAAAAAGAAATGTGTTTGCTTTGGCTGAAGTGTCAGCCATAGACTCAAATAGAGGTTTTGAGTTTAAGATCTGTCAGTATGACTGGACATTTATGTCTGACAGATGAAACTGCTCTGATTTTTCTGCTGAGAGTTTTACTTTCTCTCAAGACACTCATATCGGTTTGAGGCTGCATGTGTGTCTCCTCTAGAAGATTTTCATTAGCGATTCCGGACTCCTTGTGAGGAAATGTGTCTGATATAGAACCATGCTTCACTGTTTTTTTTCTCCCACAAATAGCTAAAAAAGCATATTTAGGACAAACTAATGTAGAGCAAAATATTCATCAGAATTGTTGCCAAAGTATCATGAAGCTCACGTTTCATTAGAAAATTTTATTAATCTCTCTTCTCCCAAGTGAATCACTGTTTGTTTTTTCAATATTTTAAATGAATTTTTATTAGGATTAGTTTTTAAGAAAAAAAATACATAAATATACACATATAAATATACATACATGCATATTATTCATATCAGCATCTTTCTTGTTTTATTAAACAGATACAACAGTTTTGGTCAATGCTTTTTCTCTTTATCAAAACCACTAATTTTTATCTCTCTATTGGTCAGTCCCATGAAATTACAATCATGTAGTTTCCTCAACCCTTAAAAAAATGAAAAACACCTCTATTGATTCCACATGCCTACCAGCTACAATACTTTTTCTATGCTTACCTTTACAGTAAAACACTCCAAAGAATTGCTCTATATTCATTATTCCCCAATTTCACTCCTTCTTTTCTGATTTAACACTCTCTAGTCATTTCAAGGCTTGTCACCTCTCTCACACCTCTCCTTACAGTGTACTTCAGACAAATTGCTTTTGATGGCCACCTTGCTAACTCCAAAGGTTGATTCTCTGTCCTTATCTTAGTTAACCTGTCAGTAGAATTTCAGACAGTTGACAACTATTTCTCTGTAATTTTTTTTTCACCTGGCTTCCTAGTCAATAGATTTTGATATCTCTCCTTATCTCAATTGTTGCTTGCACATTCTTTTCTGTTGGTACTACCTACCACCTCCATTTCTCAATTTTGGATTATCTACTTGTCATTTCAAATGTAGTATGTCCAAAATCAAAATACTGATTTTTTCCAGCCAACTTGTTCTTCATACAATTGCTCACCTCAATACATAGCAATTCATTTTTTCCACTGTTTCTACCACAATCCTTAGAGACACCAGTAACTACTCACTTATTTTTTACATTTCACCACCAAAGAATCAATCTGTTGGTTCTCCTGTAAAAAACCAGTATATTTCAAATATAACTACTTCTCATTATCTCTGCCTCTGCTACCCTAGTCTAAGCTATTATCATTTAACCATCTATCCTCTGGATTATTGGAATAGTCTCCATTCAGTTTCTGTTCTTCCTGCCCTTGTCCCATACATTCTGTTGTCAAAGGGACAGTCCGAGAGTTAAATTGGAATATACCTCTGCTCAGAATTTCTAATGGCTCTCTTTCTCCAAAATCTTCACCATTGTGTAAAAGGCCCTAAGTATTCTGGCCTTTCTTACCTTTCTGATCCCATCAATTTTTACTCTCTTTCTCATTCACTCTGCTTCAGTAACATAGACCAACTTGCTCTTTTTTGGACATGCCAGGTACAATCACCTCAGAGCCTTTGCATTTGCATTCTCTTATTGGAACAGCTTCTCGTATATCTGCATGGATTTCATCATTTTATGGTTGTGACTGAAAGGCTGCCTTCTCAGTGAGGCTTCTCAAACTGTTCATTTCAAGACTGCCCCCAATCACTCCCACAAACCACCTCAGCCTTCTTGGCCTTAAACACTAATGTCTATTTGATACATTTATGTCTTAATTATTTATTTTATAGTGTTTTTTTTTTTTTTTTTTTTTTTGCCATTTGAGTCTGAGTTTCAAGATTGCAGTAGTGTTAGGCTTTTTAAATTCCAGTGTTTAGAACAATACTTGGTACCTAATAGGTACTCAATAAATATTTGTTGGAATAATCAATAAAATGATTTGTTAAACTAAAATTGGAAAGAAGATTGATTGCCTGGCTCAAGAGAAAATTATTTAAAATAAACCCAAAATTTAGCCTTCAACTGATACCATTTATTTTCCTGTTACACTATGATTTTAGAGGCAAAATAAGTCACACAGAATCCTTAATTTCTCACATCTATATATATCATATCACAAGGAAGGTGTTTCTGCATAAGGAGAAATGAGGGAAAAAATCATGTGGCTTGGTTCAGAGCTATGATATTTAAATATATATATACTTCTCTCTTATATAATCTAATCTTGGAGATGCCTTTATATAAACTTAAAAGTATAAACCATGTCACACTACCAGTAGAAAACTATATAGCCAGGTTACATTGGATTATATTACACACCCTTTTTTATCTTCAAGCATCAAGAATGATGAAGTTCATAGCAAATTAATAGAGAAGAATTTTTAAGACTTATAATTTCCAACTGAAATTTTAATTAATTTTCCTTTGCCTGTTTTCATTCTGAAAGCATAATGCCTATTGCATAACGTCCGTTTTCTAAAGCTGTGGTGTCAATACAAATTGTTCTCATTAACATTTGTGATTAATTCTACACTCACAGAAATCGCATTTCCATTTGACCAATAGGCATGTAAGTGACAGCTCTACACTAGTCTACACGAGCTAATTGGGCTGAGAAAAGCCAGAGAAAAACAAAAGAACTCAAGTTTGGAAGGTTTCCGAAAAATCAGAAGTCTAAGGATTATTAAAACTTAGGACTTCAAGGGACTTAGAGATAATTTTGACAACATTCTCAGGGGTGTGACCCTTGTCAGAAAACTGTACACTGTCTATATCTGAACCAAATATGTTAAAGATAAGGAATTATTTGTTTAGAATGAAAAAAACTTAATGATCTATTAATGATCTTTACTGGATAGGAACTCTGAGCACATGTATATTGTTTCCCTCTACTGCTTTCATGAATTGCCTTGTTACCAATGGTTACTCAATTAGTTTTAACTAATAACCATTAAAATCACTACCTACTGAGCCAATAGGTAATCAAAATAGTACTGTTGCTTACTTTTATATGCCATGCTGCATTCCAATAAGCTATGGAATTTGGAACTATGAAGATTAGAGCAGAAATACTATAAATTCTGAGATATACATTTGCTGTGACTGAACTTGCCACCCCCATTGTTTTCCATAAACTCTGAGATCAGGGCATGGAAGAGCATAACTTGTAGACTGAGGAGCTTACCATGGGTATAAAAAAGTATTTTCCAAAAACTGAGGATGAACAGATATTCAAATAAACATTGCCAGATAAAATCTCTTTTGAGAATGAAGTTATGACCTCCTAAAATGCTAAGATTTTTCTTTGCCTGGAATGATGAAGCATTATTTCTCAGGGTTCAGCTATTGAGAGGGCAAAGTGCTCTCTACGGTTTATCAAAAAAGTCATTAATTCCTGAAACAATTGTTTTAACTATAATTATGTTTTTAAAATACCGATTATACAATTGGGATAAAAAACTTGCTTCATAATTTTGAAATAAAAGAGATAAAAACATACCTTGGAATAAGAAAGATAACAGATACCTATAGTAGGAGAAATGTGTGTATACCCTTTTTATGAGAAAATAACATTTTTTATGTAGAAAACCTGAATCATAAAGATAATATACTGTGCCTATTCCAAAAAATTGGAAACAGAAAACATGCACTACATCAGTATTACAAAATAATTTCTTTCTTGCAGTTTAACTAGAGCTAATTTCACCTAGGGTGATATAAATTGATAATACAATAATTTGTTTTAGTGCTTGAGCTGGAAAAAAACACTCAAGGACTCCTCAGATATATTACTCCTCTTGCCTGTGCCAGTGGTACTTGCCCCAAATGACTATACTGTCCTGGAGACTATTGGGTATTATCCCGACTTTGTTGCTTCTGGTTCCTTCTGTGTGGAGGCAGATAAAGGATAAGAACCCAGGAAAACTTTTTTTTAGGGTTATATTATGTGTGTTTATAAAGAAGAAATATGAAGATACTGTTAGCGCTTCTAGGAACATTATGAAAATATGAATCATTTATTAGGTAGCAAAACAGTGAGAAAACAGCAGCTGTGACATCTGTGAATGGTTCCTACTGTGAATTACAAATGGGGTTTTTGCTTGACTCTGTTAAACCAAACTAATACTGTGTCACGGGGAGATTATTTTAAGCAGTCACTGAGCTGAGTGGACAGAGAAATGTCTTTCTTACAGTCATTCTATTGTTGTACAACCTAAGGAGAGTTTTCTCAATAATTCACAAGTGATAAAATAAATTTGGAAAATGAATATCACCTGTTCTCCAATATGAATTAAGCTGTCTCCTCTATATTGTATTAAACCTATAACCTATGAGATAATGTGTAAAGAAATACTTAATTAAAAATTGTTTCCTCAAAGTAACTGAGTAGGCAGAAACACCACAGATGCCGACCTCTCACTTTGTCCCTCCATTCTTCCTCTTTTTCTCTTTTTCTCATACATTTCCTATCTGATTTTTTAGCTCACTGGCACATTTTTGCAAGTTCTAAAGTCAAAACAAAGTTTTTGTTGAGTATTTGCAATTTATAAAACTTAATATTTTGACACTAAGATTTAATGAATAATTAGTAAACTTTGGTATCAAGCAACACATCAATTCACTGGATTTTTTGCTTTTTAACCACTTCTCACATTAAAACAATACCAAGTAAGTATGAGGTTAAATCTCTCTCCTCTTTGTCTGTGCTCTTAAATGTTACGATTTTTCTTTTCTTTCATCAAGTCTGTCCTGGATTACTCCTTAGAAGTAAATATCAGTTACATAAGAAGGGTATTAAACCCTAACTATGAAAACAACATTTATCAAGGGAAATCCTTTCTAGTCCTAAAGTCAGAGAATTGTCAGAGTCTAAGGCAAAGCTGCTCCACTTTGATGTAGGGAACATTTTGTTCTCAGGAAAAGAAATACAGCCCCTTCCTGCTTCTATTGGCTCAGCACTCTTATCTGATCTTGGGGCCTTTCTGGTGACCTTGATTCATCACCTCCTGTTACCTTGTTCCTGATAAGCATCATCTGAGTTGCTAACTGGTTCAAATCTTCTTATACTTTGGGGTAGGGTCATGCCACCTTTTAGATGTTGGTGTTGGAGTTTTCAGTGATTCCTCTCTGATGATCACTTTGAGTAGGTGAAGGGAAACAATTCTAAGTAGCAACCTCTTGGGATATCTTCAAAGGGATTTATCTCATATTTCTCTTAAAATTAAGTTAGCAAGTTTATAAGGCATCTATAACAATAAAGAAATTGAATGTAATTTTAAATTAAAACCTCATAATATATAAGTAAACATGGCTCACCTCCTTGCACAACCACATCAAAGTTACAACTAAACTCTAGGACAACCATCACTCAGAACTGTCAGAAATCGAATTAAAAGGAAGTCTGACAAATATGGAACTAAAGAATCCACATTCATCCAGACCAGTAGGAGAGGCAGAGACACAGAACAGGCTGGTTCCACACCTACCTGTGGTGGATAAAAACTCAGGAGGGATATCTTGGGAGTGAGGAGTCCAGTCCCCATACCAGACCCCCATCCCAGGGTTCCAGTGCCATCCTAGGGATCCAGTGCCAGGAAGTAAGTAAATCCCTATAACTTCTGCAAAAAACAGTGAGGACTGATTTGGTGGAAAAAAAACTTCTGGAGTTCCGAGAAGTACCTCTTAAAGAAACCACACATGGACTTATTCAAACTCACTCCCTCTGAGCTCCAGCCCTGGTGTAGCATCTTGAAAGGCACCAGTGGCATATAAGGAGGAACTGAAGTGTCTGGCATCAAGACAAGAGCTGGAGGACAGCTTTCTCTCAGAGAGAAAGGTAGGTAGAGGCCATTGTCACTTTTCTGATTCCTTGTTCCCACATAGCCACAGAGCCAGCAGGCAGGTGCCATATCTGAGACCCCATCAACCTATCAACCTGGCTAACACCATTTGCCCTGCCCTGGAGATCCCCTGAGACTCAGTTACACCCAACTTATGGGCCAACCCAAGCTGTTAACAATAACTTTTTGATATGAATGGTTGACTTGTTTCATGCTTCACAACTTCCTAAATCCTCTCAAACTAGCAACAGCCAGCCTCAGTGTACCCCCAGCCTCCATATTTCTTGCTAAGTGGCCCCCGGTCCACCCCTAACCAGCCAACCTAGATTCACAGCTTGGCTTTGCCTGGGTACCTCCAAGCTCAGCACAAGTAGGAGCCATCTCAGATTGCTTTACAGCTTATCAAGGGTTACCCCAGGGAGAACACAGATGGGGGCTGACCTTGGCCTACACCACTAGGGAAAACCCAGAGCCTGCACAACCATTGGACAGCTACAGACCGTGTTGGAGCACCACCATCCTGCCCCTGCACAGCTGATCCTCCACAGAGGGTGGAGGTTGGTGGTCAGTGGTTATAGTGAGTCCTTGCAGCTGACTGGCATGGGTAAACCCCTACCACTGACCTTCCGACAATAATCAAGCTTCAACTACAAGCAGAGGGTGTACTCAGCCCACATGAAGGGACCACCTCAAGTACCCAGCTTGTGATAAGTGCCACTGGATCCTACAGGACATCTACTATATTAGGCCATGCAACCAAGACAGGGAGTCATAGCAGACCTACCTAATACACAGAAATAAATACAGGGTGGCTGCCAAAATGAAAAGACAAAGAAACATGGCCCAAATGAAAGAACAAATTAAAACTCCAGAAAAAGAACTGAACAAAATGGAGATAAGCAATCTGTGGGATGCAGAGTTCAAAACACTGGTTATAAGGATGCTGAAGGAAATCAGTGAGGACCACAACAGCATAACCCATGGACATGAACAACAGGGTGGGAATTGACTGTGGGAGCAGGGAGTGGGCAGGACAGGGGAGAACAATAGTGGGAAACTGGGACAACTATAATTGAACAACAATTTTTAAAAAATTATTTAAAAAAATAAGCAGAAATTTTTAAAAAGATCCAGTCAGAAATAAAGAATACACTAATTGAAATAAACAATTTATAGGGAAACAACAGTAGAGTGGATGAAGTCAAGAATCAAATCAATGATTTTGAACATAAGGAAGCAATAAACAACTAATCAGAATAACAAGAAGAAAAAAAATCCAAAAAAGTGAGGACAGTGTAAGCAGCCTCTGGGACAACTTCAAGCATTCCAACATTTGCATCAGGAGTGCTATAAGGAGAAAAAAAAGAAGAAGACATTGAAAATCTATTTGAAAAAATAATGAAAGGAAACTTCCCTAATTTTGTGAAGGAAATAGATGTGCATGTCCAGGAAGCATAGAGAGTCCCCAACAAGATGGATGCAAAGAGGCCCACTCCAAGACACATCATAATTAAAATGCCAAAGGTTAAAGATAAAGAAGGAATCTTAAAAGCAGCAAGAAAAGATCAGTTAGTTATCTACAGGGTTGATCCCATAAGACTGTCAGCTGATTTCTCAAAAGAAATTTGGCAGACTAGAAGGAATTGGCAAGAAATATTCAGTCCTGAAAAGCAGGGACCTACAGCCAAGATTGGTCTACCCAGCAAAGATATCATTTAGAATCGAAGGGCAGATAAAGAGCTTCCCAGATAAGAAGAAACTAAAGGAGTATGATCATCATCACCAAACCATTATTATATGATATGTTAAAAGGACTTAAGAAAAAGATCAAAACCATGAAAAATAAAAAAGCAATACACACATATCTATCAACGATTGAATCTAAAAAACAAACTAAGCAAACAAGAACAGAGATAGAATCGTGGGTATGGAAAACTTTAATGGTTGCTAGATGAGAGGGGGTATGGAGAAATGGGTGAAGAGGTGAGCACATTAAGAAGTACAAATAGGTAGTTACAGAATAGCTATGGGGATGTAAAGTACAGTATAGGAAATGGAGTAGCCAAAGAACTTACATGCATGACCCATGGACATGAAAAGTGGTGTGGGATTGCCTGAGAGAATGGGTGGAGGGTGGCAAATGGGTAAAAACTGAGACAACTCTAATAGCATAATAAATCAAATATAATAAAAACCTTTTAATATAAAATGTTTTGTAATATAATAGTTATATATACACATATATATGTATGTGTGTATATGTATATGTGTGTGTATCTATCTATCTATCTATCTATCTATTTATTTATTTATTTACTTATTTATTTCAATAGCTGACACCAGGATTCTTCTTCAACTTTCTTTGAATTCCTTGATAAATTATTTGAGGGAGAAAAGTATATTAAGGGAATTTGCAAGAAAAGAGAAGACTTGTTTTAGGCGAGTATTTGGAGGCAAAAGTGCTGATCACTATTGGTGAATAATAGTGCCAAGTTCATTGCTAGTGAAATTCCCTCTATGGCCCTAAACTTTTAGTAAAATATGCTATTTATACAGAGGTCTTCTGTGAATGGGGTCTGTGAGAAAATTAAGGGAAAAAGTCAATATTGTGAGGAACTGGGAGAGATAGCGAAAGATGCTACCACCCAGAATCTGGAAGTATAAAAGAGAAGCCAGAGCATGGAGCCACCTGATAATAGAAAAGATATAAGAAATCTATTATACTAAAATTTTAGGGATGATTATAATCTGAGAGCCTTCTACCTAATAATGGGTTTGGTGTCATTTAAATTTATTTTAAATTTTTCAAGATGGATGCAAGGTAACACATTAAAATATTTAACATGGTATTTGTAGAAGGTGGAATTGTAAATAATCTTTATATTTCCCTGTATTTTCCAAATGTTCTGAAATAACCATTCATTACTTTTAAGTTGAAAGAAAAATGTAAATAGATGCATTTTCTCATTGAAATATACAAAACATGTAATTTATTTATCTACCACTGTTGGTATAACATATATCAATGCTATATAAAAGAGACTAGGTATTTAGGTTTATATACTTATCATGGAATTTTGTCTTCTGCATTCTTTATTCAGATTGCATGCCCTGACATATTTATAAAAAGATAGACCAGGATCTCTGTAAAATCAGAATGAAGTCTGTAAGGGCAAAACCACAGCTTGGCATAGAAAGGTGATTCACTGATAAGAAATTTCTGACCTAGTGAGTTGTTTAAAATGTAGATGTTGACTTATGAGAGACATTCATATCCTAATCATTTTAAGAAAGGAAAATGAAATCTGTATCTATTCTCAGAAATTAAAATTAATATATAATTGTATATTAGGTTCTTAAAATATCAACAACTTCTTTATATATAAAGAATAAGAACTGAATAAAAAATAAGAACCACATTAAATTCTTAGGAAAGCACACATATAATTACAACAGGAAAGCAAAGTAGATTTTAGCAGATGTTAAGTGCTTTAATTATATTTTTGTAATAATAACTAGTATTTATTGAATTCTATGCATTAATTCTTTGGGTGGCCATGACTTCAAAACTTACAGCATTAAGGTCAAATCTATTTTCAAATGATACTTTTACTTTTACTAATAATAATTTGGACTGTAAAAAGAATGACGATTCCTTTAAAAAGCAATTCTCTCTCTGTCTGTCTGTCTGTCTGTCTCTCTCCCATCCCCATACAATGTGGTTTATTTTATGGTATTCTACACCCAACCAAAACCACCAATAAATAGCAATCTTTTTTTTTTAATTTTTGCTTTTGCTTTCTATTTTGTTTCATCTTTTTTTCATCTTGAAGTAATAAAAAGTACATTTTTGTAGAATAATTCTACAAAAGGAAATGATTAAAAGAATGAAAAGTGTCAAGATTTATTTCACTGCATCTTTCACTTTTATTTTTAGTAAAAAAAAAATTGTATTGCCTAGTATGAATGTGTGTTGAGCTCTTTTGCTCTCTAAAAACAATATTTCTTGGTACATATGTTATTGAATCCCATTTAAAATTTTAAGTTTTTCAAAATAGTTACATAGTCGTTCTTAGTTCATTACTATAAACAAGTCAAAGGATAATCTATATCTTATGAAAAAATTAATTAAGATGTTCCAAGTCAGAGCTTACATTTACTCTCTCTGCCTTCTCCTGATAATTGCACATTTCATTTCTTTCACCCAGATGCATCCTTCATATTTTTTCATTAAATGGTTTTTATTTATAATGCAGTTCATGATTTATCTTCTTCTTAGGAAAAATTCCATGTAATTTTAATTGTTACAATTATGACACTGCTTTCCATTTCTGAGTCTTTTAATATTTATGAGATGTTCCGGACATTTTTACGTTCATCTATTTCATTATCTGCTGGGATACTAGCTATTGCTTTATTTGTCATGAACGACTTCTGTACCAGGGAGACTTGCTTGTGCCTGAGATACTTTGCTCATTGAGTGTACTGCCACCAAGGAACTTCGGCTTTAAGCAGTCATGATTTAAGAAGAGAAATAATTGTACATTTTTCCTTTTACCTAGAAATATTCTTTTTCCATTAAATGAAAATGCAATTATAACCAGAAGTCAAATCTATGTGCTTCTCTAAAAATCCCATAGCTGATTTTTGTTCCAGGCAAATCTCAATCCAACCTAGAAGGACTACATGCTGCTCCATTAGAGACTGTTTCATTTAAATGCAATATGCTATAATGTGGCAGAAAATATTAATTTACTTCTTACATAAATGTTTTGAGGTGAAAAGTCTTCTATATTTATGACCACAAGTCACGGTTAAAATTCAAAATAGTTAGAAAACTATTTAACATTCCAATTTAAATGTATTTCTGATTGAATTTTAGCTCTTTCATACATGTAGAGACAGTTTTGTCTCCAGAACTCTGGTTTCTGAACTCTAATGCTTACAGCAATATTTTTTATATAAGATTCAACACTTATAGATATATTTATATACTAACAGAATATAAATGCTGAAGAAAAGTATGAAATATAATAATTTAATGGTCTAAAATTTTAAGGAAGACAGAAGGCATTAGTTTAAAAAAGCATTATATGGAAAAGAGTTGAGCTTAGATGAGAAATACAGCTCTGCTAGACTAGTGCATAACCCCAAACAAAGAGTAGTTTCCAAAGTTCTGATCTGTAAAATGGGACTGAAAAAACTTAATTCACACAGGTTAGTATAAGCATGTAAAGCGAAAGCACTAAGCACAATGCTTGACCCAGAAGCACTCAACAAAGGCTAGTTTGTTTTCTCTTCTTTCTTTTTTTCTTCAGTCAGATCTACAGGGTGATGCAAAAAAATGTATCCACGCTTTAATAGCTGGGAACTTGCTGAATTTTTTTTTTTTTTTTTTTTTTTTTTTTTTAGATTTAACCATTGAGAAGTAATGGCTGAAACCAGAGTAAGTTTTGAACCAAGAAAATTTATTCTGATGTGCTACTGGAAGTATGGAAACATGGTAGAAGTGCAACATCAGGACTGACGGTGTGGTGCGGCTTATCTGCACATGGATTCATTGGCTCTTTCTTTCTTGTAGGTACTGTAACTGGTGCCACTTCCTTGAATTTACTGCAGGAATCAGCCATGCCACATATTCACGAAGATTTTCATGATGAGGACTTTTATTTCCAACAAGAGGGAGCACATCCATATTACCATCGTGATGTAAAGGCCTATCTTAATGAGAACCCGCCAAACAGATGGATCGGGCGAAGAGGTCCTGTAGGTTACCCTGTACATTCACCAGACCTCACATCACTATACTTTTCCCTTTGGGGATTTTCCAAGAATAACATTTATGCTAAAAAATCTGAAACCATTGATGAATTACAAGTAGCCATTGAAAGAGAATGTGCCAAATACCAAAGGAAATGATTCTTTTTTAAAAAAATAATTTATTTGTTTATTTATTTTATTTTTGGAGAGAGGGAAAAGGAGAAAGAGAGGGAGAGAAATATCACTGTGTGGTTGCCTCTCACTCGCGCCCCCAACTGGGGACCTGACATGCAACCTAGTAATGTGCCCTGACTGGGAATCGAACCAGTGACACTTGGCTCGCAGGTTGATGCTCAATCCACTGAGCCACAGCAGCCAGGAAGGAAATGATTCTTGATGTTTGTGATTCCATTTCTTCACATTGTCAGCAAGGTCTAGACCAGAATGATCATCACTTTGAAAACAGGCGCTAAGTATAAAAATACATTTATGTGGTTTATTGTGAATGTTGAAAGGGAACTGTATGCTAATAAATACAGGCTTCATAATCATTAAAATTGTGGATACATTTTTTTGCAACACCCTGTACATGAAACAAAAAGAATGCACTTGATCTGAATAAAGATTAAGATGCCTTTCAGATAATGATATAGAAAAAAGGCCACTAATCTCAAGGATCTTATTCAGTAGACTCAATGTGAATAGCCAATTAATAATATCATGACGAATATTCAACCCCCATTGTGATCTTGGATATTTTCATAGTTGTGTATTTCCATGTGAATGTTCTTTAAGACTTGCTTTAAATTTATGGTATTTATAATGCCACTATTTAAGATCATTTATTCAAATCATTCATAGTAACTATGCTTACTACTCAGGAAATGTAATAAATAGAAACCTTATGCTCAGTAATTGGTCACCGCTTACAGGATTTATTAAATGGACAATAACATACATGAAATGAAACCACTTACTTCTTTGATATTGACAACATAAGTATATAATCTCTTTTCATCTCTTGTCATTTGCAATAAAATAAGAAGCACATACTTTATCATTCACTTGCTATATAAATGCCTAATGATACCAGAAGGAATATTTTTCAAACTAAAAAATGGCAAATATGGACATTCTATCTCTAAGAAAATAAATTTTAGTATGAAAATATTAAAATAAAGTCACAAAATACCTCTAGATATTTAGATAAATGATGGGAAAATGCTCTGGATAATGTTGTAATGCATTATGTTGGCCTGAATCTAGTTCTTAAGAATAGAAAAAAAAGTTGTTGATGGGGGATTTGGAATCTCAACAAGTTTAAGTGTGTGTTATTGACACTAAAACACTGGTATATCTGCGAAGATTAAAACCACTTGTACCATGACAATGAATGATATTAAATGTCTTTTTCACTAATGGCGAGTTCCTGGAAGCTACTAGATTCTCAGGGAGAGGGAGTATTAATGTTTCTTCTTTTTAAATATTCCTTTCCCATAGTCACTCCTCTTAAACAGCCACAGGAAAATAACATTAATTTCTGACTGAAGAAAGAGTGAAGAAATAAAATGGAGTCCTTATAGTCAAGCTGCTAAATTACTAAAATCAAGTAAAATGAAGCATGAAGAAATGATTCTATTTTGACGTTAGTCTGAGAACTTAAACTTTTGATTTTTCACTTGTGCATCAATTCCTAGAGATTATATATATTCTATAGATGACCCTTTGAAGGAACCTGACATCCATTATCCAGCTCACTTGTCATCTATGGGATTCTCACTTCAGATCAATCCAGAGGCTTGAAATGCTGATTCTTCTCCAGAAGTAAATTTAGTTCAAAAATTCTCAGCTCTTCTTCCCTCTTTGGAACATTCTGGGTAATGCTTGGTTGTGGATCTGATTTGCATATGCTAAAACCCTTGAATAAATCTTTGCTATTTATTTCTAGCCACAGCTTCCTGACTCTGTGTATGATTTCCATGACCTTGGTTGAACTTATCCAAGTGATGCTTTTACAATTTTTTTCTTCAAGAAAAGTCTTTGCTATTATTATTATTCAACAAATATTTATTATTTACAAACTGAAAGACATGATTGGTGCTATGGAAAATATGGAATAAATGGAGTATAGTACTTGCCTCCAGGAACTGAGAAGTTGACAAAATCAACACTGACTGATCAATTCATTTCAACACATAAGTAGCAAACCCATAGTATTTGCTAAAAGCTATGTTAGGTACTGGTGATACTGTTGTAAATGAGCTATAACTGACCATGTCTTCACGGGATTCATAATTTATTAGAGAGACAGGAAAAAACCCACAATAAAGAAGTACAAATTTTGAAAATTCACCAGTATTTACTTAAAATTATAATTAGTTCCACAAAAGTGTCCTCCAAGACTGAATAACAGAAGCATAATACATAATAATACTTAACATTTATTGAGTACTCATTATTTACCAGGTTGTTTTACATGTTTTATATGTATTTATATTTAGTAATTATACCTATACTATGAAGAAACGCGTTATCTTTATCTCGACTTTACAGTTGAGGAAACTTAAGCACAGAAAGAATATGTGACTTACTCAAAGGTGCATGGCTAGAAAACAGCAGAGCCAGTGTTTAGACTCAGGCAGGCAGCTCCAAAGGACATATTCTCAGTCTCTTTCTCCCAGCGTTTCTAGATTATGCTAAATTTTCAATGCAGATTAGAGGTATGCAGTGGAGATGCACACCTATAACCTCTTTCTCTGAAAGTTTGAACTGAGAGTCAGGCATAGTTACAAGATCAGAATATATTAGTTGGAGGGAGTTCTAGGTAATAGCCTGAAATAATGTAATGAAAGAACAAATAAGCTTTGGTGACTGAGGTATGCAATTAAAGATGAGGCTAAAATGATGAGCTGGACCATGCTCTGGTGGGTCCTTGGTAGATGGCCTGATATGGGACAGCCTGATGCCACAGACTGGGAAAGAAAACCTGTTAGGAAGCCTTTTCAAGGCAGCAGATGAAAGGAGAGAAAATGAGGTATAAACTAAGGAAGCCACAGAGAGAATAAAAAAGAGGGAGCAGATGCAATAGATTATACTTAAGTAAAACTGTTGAGATATGGCAATTATACTTAACTAAGACTGTTAAGAAAGCCTTGATGGGGTTGTTTGAGGGAGATAAAAGTTGTGCAAATGGGTTCGTGGTTTGTTGGACATATTTTTAGCTGAGTGACTTTGGGCAGGTTACTTTAAAAGTCTATTTATTCACATGAAAAAATGAGAAATAGTAAACAGATATGCATAGTGGAAGCTTAAGTGAGATCATGGAATTAGAGGGTTTTGCAGAAGGTTTGCACATAGTTAGTCTCCATAAATGACATTAGTAACTATCTTAATAGGAGTTGAAAATGACTTTCAAGTTTTATACCAAGTCAATAAGCAGATGATTATGCCATTAACAAGGATGAAGCAAAGAGATATTTGGATATATTGATATCTTGATGCTTGTAATATATCCATGTGGGTATTTTCAACTTGCAAACTGAAACTAGTCTTAAGTCAGGAGAAAGGTCCAAATTAAAGACAAAGATTTAGCTATCAATCACAAGAGAAGACTGTGTCGAAAGAATCTTAGCTGATTGAGTAAGCGAAGAAAGAAGGGGTCAGTGGAGATTTAGGAAGAGGGCAAGGTCAAGGAAACCAGTGCCAAAGCTTGAGCCAAAGGACATCTGAAAGGAACTCAATACATGTGATATATGGTGAATTATTCGTGGCCTTTGACGGAGCATCTTCGGTGGGCTAAAGCTTTGATTATTTAGAAAGCTAGAAATGAGTGAAATGAAGAGGCAGCTGGTGTCGACCATTCTTTCAGCTAATTTTGTCATTGCAAAAGAGGTGGAAGAAAAAGCAGGGTTGTTGGGAATGTGTAAATGTGTGTGTGTGTGTGTGTGCATGTGTGTGTGTCTTTGTTCAGAGAAGAGTCAATTTAATGTGAGAGATTAATGATATAAAGGGAAGAGAAGGTATCATTGATGGTGAGTGCCAAAGTTGATATAAATAACAATAAATCAAAACAAAATAAGGTAAATGTAACATCATATATTATGGATCTACTATATATTTAATGTTTTCACATTTATTTCATCAAGTCCTAAAAATACCCTGTAAGGAATTACTTTTCCAATTTGCAGATAAAGAAACTAAAACTGAGAAAACTGAGGTTGCCTCCCCCAAATAGAACTTGGTATTTGATGAAGTTAGGATTCAAATCCAAACCTGGCTGAATCCCAAAGCGCTATGAGTAGAGAAAAACTGAAAATTTGACAAAGAGAGGGGAGTGGAAGGAGCTTGACAGGATGTTTAAAGCTGTGGAGTTAGAATATAAAAATTGGGTTTGAGGATTTGGAGAAACGCAGTTTTGCAGTAGACACTATGGTGCATTTAATGAGACTTTAGAAAAGGATTGCTAAGTAGCTCCAAAAGCTTATCTGAGACATGAATTTGTAATGCATGCAGTCGAGTGCAGTTATGTGACTTGTTCCAATTTCTTCAGTTCTACCAGAACATCAATATTGAACAAAGGCCAGACTTTTAAAATTCATTGTGGCCTGGCCTATTAAAAATATATGCTGAAGATAGCAGTTTGGCTATTTGTCTATGAATTCTCTAAAACTGAACTTTAAAAAATACTGAGTTTAGAGAGAATATAAATAATTATTTCACTTAAAACAATAGATCTGTTTTAGGATATTATTATGTAAGCAAGGTCAAACAAGTCCTTAACTTTAAAGCTTGCCTTCTGCCCTATCAATGAATAAATACATGCTGAACACCTCTGGTACATTTGATGGGGGGAGAAAGGAGAGCGATTATACATGATCAACTTCTAGACTAATAAGAATAAAAACTACACAGGCAAAGCAGAGTATGCTACCATTTAGACTCAATTAGTATATTAATATATACTAAACAAAATGAAACAGTCCACTAGAGAACATAATAGTATATAAAGTACCAAATAAACAATGCTAAAAATGAGAGAAATAAGAGCTAAGCAGAATGAATGGTCACAGCCTAAACACATAAAGCCTGTCTTCTAAGTAAATGGTTCTCTACACCAGTCAGCCAATTACTGCTTTATATTAGAGGTACTCTAAATGCGTCAACATCTACCCCTCTGTAACTTCATTACAAACCCTTGACCATTTGAAAATGATCACAGTTACTGTCTATCAGCCAGATACACACACTCGAGGGCAAGATAGTCAATGTCTCTCTCTCTCTTTCTCTCCCTCTCCTGTGTTCTCTCTTAGTTTCTCGTTCTCTCTCACACATACACTTGCCCACTGTGCACAGGGGCAAACAGTCAGTGTCCAGGTGAATCAATGAGAACAAAAAGTCACAGGATTCCCATCACTGACCAGGGCAATAGAACAGCACCTAGTCAGAAGTCCTCCTAGAAACCCAGCTAGAGAAAGTGCACGGAAGAATAATTTTCTATTTCTTAAATTCAACTGAAGATTATTTATGAGTAAGCTCTCAGTAACATATACACCAAACTACATGAGTGACCATTGTGGTGGAAGAAGGAACACACCATCTGGATATTGTCCCAATTTAAGTAAACATCTGTTGGTTCTGCAACCCCATAGGGGTCCTACAAAGAAGTACATATTTTCCTGTCTACTTATACATTGACATAATCATTTTTAAGTGTTCTGAACTGATAGAGATGTATGGGAATATCACATATTATTTTTGCTTAAAACACATTCTAATTTTTGCTGCATGCTTTATCTTAACTCAGAAAGTATTTCTTAATCTATGGCTAAATTCCAGTTTATTTTCATATTTCAGGTATTTTTGATTCAAAAGTAAGTTTTTAAAGGACTGAATTAATTTTTAATATTGCTCTGTTATGGGGAATAGTCTGGGTTTACCTCAAGAATTCTGCTAAGGAAATTGCAGTTCACACCCAACTGTGGATTCAAATACCAACACTTCTTCTGTTTGTCTTGCGACCCTTCATATTAATTCTCCCCGGAGACATTATTAGACACTGAAAATTGAAAGACCTTATAGATTATAGAAATATATGGTATTATTATCTTTAGAAATACTAAAAAACATGAAAAGTGTGCATGTTAATTGGATCACTTTATTAAAACAGAAAAATTATTCATTCATAATGAAGAGGCTCTGTTCATAGATTGTATACAAATTATTAGCCTCTCAAAGGAAAAACATCATGAAGAAATCTAAGAAATGTGATTTGAGGCTGCTTCTTCTCTTCCTCCTTCACATAGCAAATGCTAAGATATAGATCGCACTTATTTGTTTATGAATACATGCTAATGGCTCTCTTTTTTTTTCTGTATTTCTACAGATAATGAGTCTTTTTCCTTCTACTCACTTTATTAAGTAATGACCGAATTTACTGTATTATAATTCCCTTTGAGAACCTAAAATGTATAATGTTTCACTGATAGGGGATTAAGTAAGAATTGAATAAATTAGTAAATCAGCTGGGGGTAAAATATGTTTGAGTTTAAAATTATAAATTTCTTTAGTACAGAAGTAAGGTCCATGGTGGATTATAAACCTCAAACATAAAAGAATATTTATTCCTTTCAATAATTCTGAAACAATAGTTCATGGAAAATTTGAATGTATATGTGACAATCCTAGATTTATCATGTGAGATTGTAACATTAAAGCTACATAAATATTATCAAAAAAACAATAAAATATTTTAACAGCATAATGAGATTGCATATATTTTTCTTTATAAGGTTTAGATATGCTCTTAAAAAGACATAGCTTCCATGATTTAGAATATAAAATTTCAACATGTGATTATCAAGCATAATTTCACTAAGAAGGTTTGACTTTTGGATTTATATTAAATAAAATTGATAGTTAGAAAAATCATCATCAGAAGAAATCAATAAGAAACACATTTTTCCTTGTATGTTATAACCTAATATGGTCTCATTTTCTTAACCCACATTTGGCAAAAGCCTTTGGTAGCTTGCAAAATTATCATACTCCAAATTATCCATAACCATAAAATGCCCTTATAAATCTGCTGTCCCTTTCAACAGCTATATTCACTTCCTTGCTGACAGCAGGACATTTGCAAAATAATTGATCTATCCTACCTATAATTGCAATGTCTACTATAGACATTCTGTAATAAACAAATGTACCAGCTCACTAAGTGATGGAATCAATAAAATCATTTAACAAATTTCAAAGAATAATAATCAAGCATAACTTGGCAACATTTAATGCAGCCACTATAAAAGAGTGAGTAGTCATCTAAAGACAATGAAAGCAATCAAATTATACTAGTGCTATTACTGCAGGAGCAGAAGTATAAATACTTAGAGGATGTGAGAGAAAGAAAAGAGTATTTCCCATCTCCATCAAATCCTTCACTTGTGCTTACTATTGTATCTATTGTCATTATTATACAGTATTATGTTATTACTGGAGCATCTATAGTTTGTATGGGGCTCTAGCTATTAAAAGCTGAGTCCTTTCTGGAGAACCAGAAGTGGAAGCTTCACTCTTTGAAAATCAGAGTTTATCTTAAGAGAGTAACTCCGGGTACTGAAGATTTCTAGGGGAAACTTTAACTGAAATTCACCAGTGGTTAAAAATTTGAGAAAAGCATTGTGGAGATCTGAGAGTAACTGAATTAGCAGTATCATGGGCAAAAATATGCAAGGCTGAAACAAATCACTGACTTACCTGAGAGATGCCACGTTTCCATGTTGCACTGGTCAATGACAACACACACTGGCTAATTACTAAAATGAATGTACTCATCAAATATGTAAGAATTACCACTTAAATTCTTTTCAGGAATAAAAATAATGCTTATTCCATACTTGAAGGACATAGAATAAAATCTAATAGTTCATTAATTTTATTATAAAACTTCATGATCTGTATTTACTTTAAATATAGGAAAAATATATCCTATTACAAATCCAGATAGTGAATGAGATACATGCTCTTCTGATAACTATTTTGCTATTTCTTAAAAGTGAAGGAAAAAATTTACATTAGTTGTCATTTTGTTCTCTGAAAATCATGAATACCAATGATTTTTAGAAGGCCAATATTACACTGACTTCATCTAATAGTCAGAATAAATGCTAAAATGACCAGAAGCTATGTATAGCTTTCAATATTTTATATTATATGTTCATGGGCAGCCCATGATTTTATAGGAACCCAAATTTTGACAAATTCACCGAGAGAACAATTGTCTTCTTATATTTTCCCAAAAGCCATCAAAATTATAATTCACTTTCATGAGCAAAATGCGCATATTTTTGTTACAAACAGAAAATTATTGCTAAAATTGATTATGAAAACATAAAGTATGTTTTATGTGCTAAGGCAGTATCCACTCCTTGAGAATCTTCCCTTGGTTGCATTCTTACAGAACAAATATTCTTCGAAGAGTGTTCTGGAATTTGGGACTTCAACCTACATAATAAGGAACTGGGACTTAACAAAGAAAGGAAAGGAATCCAAGATGAGAAACAAATTTAAGCAATATGAATTAATTTTCTATGGGGAAGATTTTTGAATGAGTATTAAAATGTATTCCTTTAACCTAGTAAATATTGATCTTGTTTTATGTGCCTAATAATGCTTTTTTTTTAATTTACCACCTTTATTTTATAATATAATTTCTTTGTCCTTATTTAGTTGACACAGAGAAGGAAAACTCTGACTCCAAAAAACCTCCGCTGCCTTGCGGCATACCTCTTCAGGGGAAAGGCTAAGGGAGTAAACCCCGACAGAAAATCCGGAGCCGGAGTCCCTAAGGCGGTTTGACGTTGTAGTCAACACCGGCAACTCCTGCGGCGCACCTGAACCCAAGCTGTATTGACTCCGTCTTTCCCTTGGACCCTTCAGCTGCGAAGAGAGGGGGGGTCTGCTGCATGGGCAACAGCAGACCCTCCATATCACCCTGCCCAGGCTCTGTAGCTTCAGCTTCACTGGAGAGAACACTCCAGCGTCATCGCAAGATGCCGATTCAGCACGGGAGGAGACAGATACCGTGTCACTCCCGAGTCGGACTGCACAGCCATTTTCCGCGGTGCAGATAGACTCTTAAGAAGCTACACCATCGTCTCTCGAGACGGATGGCTGCCGAACGAACGAATTTAGTTGACACAATTTGGAGGAATAAATACTCCCTTCTCTTTTTATTATATATGTATTAGTAGAGGTAAGAAGAACAGAGTATAAGAGATTAGGCCAAGGTTATAGAAAGTGGAAAGATAAAGATGAAGGGAGAGATAAAGTGAGTGTTTATATAAATCCTTCTGTACCTAATAATGTCTTATTTAAACTTCTGAACAAAAGAATAAAGATAATAGTCTTTTATTTTCTTCTCACTATCTCCTCTCCAATATCAAACAGGCTATATAGACCAAAAAGACCAGATAAGTTTCAAAAAGGCTATTTCAAGGTGGGAGTGTAGAATCAGACCTGATTTATGGCAATACTAAAATAAGCTGACTAATCTTGCAAATGCTTTTAAGACAATGAATGACTCAAACTGACTCTACAAACTAGCTGGACAGTAGCATCATTTTTAAAAGAGCAGCGAGCGCTCATTTTGTAAAAAGAGTGTTAGAGATAAAATAACGGGGAAACACTTACTGAGAAGTCTTCAAAGATTTTCTTGAGTTCTTTGTGACCATACTTTTCAGCAATATGTGCTGGATGTGAACCCTCCAAATTTTTCATCTGAGATGCCCAAGTTGCTCCTGAACATTGAAGCAAATGAATAGCCAAATTCTTTAAGCCAAATTTTGCTGCACAGTGGAGAAGAGTTGGAAGTTGTTTCAAATTAGTATCTGTAAGCATAAAAATTAATAGAACTTAATATGTTTTTATCATATCTGCAATACCCTAAGAAAAAGTCAAATGCAAATTGCTCCTAAAAGTAATTCCCACATAGCAAAGCAGACTTTTAATGTGACTTTACATATAAGAAATCATCAGTGGTTTTAGCAACGTAGGATCTCCCCTTTCTATTTCTCATCTTAAAATATATAAATATATATAAACTAATATTCTCACTACCATTAATGTCTAACTCTTACTTATGGGCAGGTTTAATTTAGAAAGGAATATCAATCTCTTAAATGTAACAAAACAAAACTGAATATTATATTGTAAAGACTTTTGTTTTTTATATTTTAATACTTATTGTATTTTTTTACATTACCTTTTAGACCCCTTATACCTCCTTCCCCTAGCAATCAGCATACTGTTGTCCATGTCCATGAGTCCTTTTTCCATTTTGCTCCATCCCTCCAACCCCTAATCTACCCATCTACTAGCTGTCATCCTGCTCTCCATCTATGAGTCTGTCCCCATTTTCCTTGTTAGTTCAGTTTGTTCATTATATTTCACATGTAAGTGGAATCATATGGTATTTGTCTTTCTCTGACTGGCTTATTTCACTTAGCATAATGTTCTCCAGGTTCATCCATACTGTTGCAAAAGGTAAAATTTTCTTTTTTATGGCTGAGTAGTAATCCATTGTGTAAATGTCCCATTGTTGTTTTATCCACTCATCTATTAATGGGCACTTGGGTCTGTTTCCATATCTTGGCAATTATAAAGAACACTGCAATAAACATAGGGGTGCTTATGTACTTTCAAATTAGTGTTCTGGGTTCCTTTGGATATATTCCCAGAACTGAGATTGCTGGGTCAAAAGGCAGTTCCATTTTTAATTTTTTGAGATGATTCCATACTGCTTTCCACAGTGGTTGCACCAGTCTGCATTCCCACCAACAGTGCACTAGGGTTCCATTTTCTCCACATCCTCATCAGCACATGTTATTTGTTGACCTATTGATGATAATCATTCTGACAGATATGAAATGGTATCTCATTGTGGTTTTAATTTGCATTTCTCTGATAATTAGTGACATTGAGCATCTTTTCATGTCTATTGGCCATCTGTATGTCCTTTATGGAGAAACATCTGTTCAGGTCCTTTGCACATTTTTTTAAATTGGGTTGATTGTTTTTTTTTTAAGTATATTTTATTGATTATATTGTTACAATAGTTCCAATTTTTTCCCCTTTGCTCCCCTCTGCCCAGCACCCCCCTTCCCCAACAATCCCCTCTCCAAGTCCATGCCCATGGGTTGTACATACAAGCTCTCCTGCCTCACCCTTTCATATATTCTTCTTCTTCTTTTTTAAAAATAATTAATTAATTAGTTAAATATTTTAACAATAAAAAATAACAATCCCTCCCTCTCAGACTTAAGACCCTTTACAATCTTATAAAGGACAATGGACGAAGGTCTCGAGCTCCTCTAGCTGCTTCAAGCTGGACATGGTCGTCGTCTTACCTAAGCGTGGGTCAAGAAATCCCTAATAAGAGTGGGGGTGTGGAGGGGAGGGTGGCCTTCCCACAAGGGGAAGGATCATGCAGACTCCAGGTTGGTTGGTGGAAAAAAATAAAAATATAAAGAATAGAAATGCAAGTTCAGTGAATATTAGAAGGACAAGGATTTTCCTTCACACTGTATATTTTTCTCCCTATCTGATCCCTCCAGAATTTGGCATTCTAAAGAAGTAAGTAATGACCTAACTTTCTTTGCATAAAACTAATAAGACCAGTTGTTAATAGAGGTTTTTTTTTTTTTTCTTTTTTAACTAAGACTTTGAATGGAATGTCATGCCTAAAGGAGACATTCTTGGGCTTTGGTTGTTACCAAAAAGCCCTGAGCAACTGGGACTGACTTTCAAAGGTAATAAAAGTCCACGTGATAAAAGGCCTGGTACCTTGGATGGATGAGCGGTCCATAGCAATCTTTCCAGGGAAGGAATGAAGGCTGTTTTCCTGAAAGATGGCTAGAAGGGACCTTAAGGCACAATGGAAAACCAGGAGGACCTGGAAAAGACAGGTGTTTACAGGCAAGGCTGAATGCCAGGTATGTGGATCTGCTTCTGTGCCTTGAAGGGGAGACTGAAGGTCACCCTAAATGTTCCTTGCGTAAGTTCCAGCAAAGCAGAACTAAAGATCATAAGTGATCATTTGCTGCTCTTGTTGTGTTTATGCAAATGAACAGGATAAATTAAAAATGGACTTAAAGCAGTCCCTTTAATGACAAGGAGGGTAATCTTAGGGAGAAAAATCACGATTCAAAGATCACAATGCCCAGTGGTAGACTATAAAGGGTTGATTGTTTTTTTTGAGTTGAGTTTTGTAAGTACTTTGTACATTTTGGATATTAACCCCTTATCAGTAAATATATTCTCCCATTCAGCGAGTTGTCTTTTATTTTGTTGATTACTTCATTTGCTGTGAAAAAATTTTTAGTTTTATATTTTCCCATTTGTTTATTTTTTTCTTTGATTTCCCTTGCCTGGGAGATATATCTGGTAAAAAATTGTTATGAGCAATGTTAAGGTTTTGCTGCCTATGTTTTCTTCTAGGATTTTTATGGTTTCAGGTCTAACATTTAAGTCTTTGATTCATTTTGAGTTTATTCTTACACGTGGTTTAAGGAGGTCTAGTTTAATTTTTCTGCTTGATTCTGTCCAATTACCTACCAGCATTTATTGAATAAACTATCTTTAGCCCAGTGTATGTGCTTGCTTCCCCTGTCGAATATTAATTGAATATAAAGGTATAGGTTTATTTCTAGGCTCTCTATTTTGTTCCATTGATCTATGTGTCTGTTTTTATGTCAGTAACATGCTGCTTTGATTACTATGGACTTATAGTACAGTTTGATATAAATCCCACTTGATCATGGAGTATGATCTTTTTGGTGTGTATTGCTATATTCAGTTTGCTAATATTTTGTTGAGGCTTTAACATTTATGTTTATCAGAAATATTGGCCTATAATTTTCTTTCTTTGTAGTTAGTCTTTATATGGTTTTGGAATTAAGATAAAGCTGGCCTCATAACATGAGTTTGGAAGATTTCCCTCCTCTTAAATTTTATAAAATAGTTTGAGAAGCAGATGTGTTAGTTCTCAAAATGCTTGGTAAAATTTCCCTGTGTAGCCATCTGGGCCAGGTTTTTTATTTGTTGGGAGTTTTTTGACTACTGCTTCAATTTCACTAGGTGTAATCTGTATTCAGATTCTCTGATTCTTCCTGATTTCATTTTGGAAGACTGTATGTTTCTAGGAATTTATTCATTACATCCAGGTTGTCCATTTTGTTGGTATATTTTTGTTCATAATATTTTCCTAAAGTCCTGTGTATTTCTTTGGTGTCAATTGTTATTCCTCTTCTTTCATTTCCGATTTTATTTATTTGGGTCCTCTCTCTATTTTTCTTGATGAGTCTGGTTAAAAGTTTGTCAATCTTGTTTATCTTTCCAAAGAACCACCTCTTGGATTCATTTATCTTTTATATTGTTTTTAGACTCTATTGCATTTATTTCTGCTCTGATCTTTATTACTTCCTTCCTTCTACTAACCCTGGGTTTTGTTTGTTGTTCTTTTCTGATTTCCTTTAGGTGTAAAGGTAGATTGTTTATTTGAGCTTTTTCTTTTTCTTTTTCTTTTTTCTTTTTTTGGAGATAGGCCTGTAATGCTATGAATTTCCCCCTTAGGATTGCTTTCCCAGCATCCCACAGAGTTTGGATTGTTGTATACTCATTTTCATTTGCTTTAAAGTGCCTTTTGATTTCTCCTTGATCTTGTTATTGACCCATTCATTATTTAATAACATGCTATTTAGCTTCCATGTCTTTGCTAGTTTTTAGTGTTCTTCTTGTGATTGATTTTTAGTTTCATAGCATTGTCATCAGAGAAGATGCTCGATATTATTTCAATCTTCTTAAATTTATTGAGACTTGTTTTGTGTCTTAACATGTGACCTATCATAGAAAACATTCTGTGTGCACTTGAAAAGTATGTATAATCTCTTGTTTTGGGGTAAAATGTTCCAAATATCAATTAAACCCATTTGATCTAGTGTGTCATTTAAGGCTCATTGTTGGTTTTCTGCTTGGAAGGTCTATCCATTGAAGTCGTCGTCGGCAGCCGTCCGTCTCGAGAGACGATGGTGTAGCTTCTTAAGAGTCTATCTGCACCGCCGAGAATGGCTGTGCAGTCCGACTCGGGAGTGACACGGTATCTGTCTCCTCCCGTGTTGAATCGACCTCTTACGATGACGCTGGAGTGTCCTCTCCAGTGAAGCTGAAGCTACAGAGCCTGGGCAGGGTGATATGGAGGGTCTGCTGTTGCCCATGCAGCAGACCCCCCCTCTCTTCGCAGCTGAAGGGTCCAAGGGAAAGACGGAGTCAATACAGCTTGGCTTCAGGTGCGCCGCAGGAGTTGCCGGTGTTGACTACAACGTCAAACCGCCTTAGGGACTCCGGCTCCGGATTTTCTGTCGGGGTTTACTCCCTTAGCCTTTCCCCTGAAGAGGTATGCCGCAAGGCAGCGGAGGTTTTTTGGAGTCAGAGTTTTCCTTCTCTGATGTGCCCTGACTGGAAGATCGAACCAGCGACACTTAGCTCGCAGGCCGACGCTCAATCCACTGAGCCAAAACAGCCAGGACTAAAAATGGACATTAAGGAAGAGATAATTAATCATGGTCTATGAAAAATTAGTATTTTGCAATCTGTACATAAAACAATTTTCCTTTCCCAGGGTAAAAGGACCGTGTATATTTATTTCTATTCTCCACAACAATGAATGTTTGTATAGTAACAATAACACAAGCTACCTCGCAAACTAAACAGCTACTTGATAATCACATCCTTCTTCCTTTTTCCTTTCAAAACTTTTTTTCACCATTCCAGAAATACACTGTACCTGAATGTACAGTGCAGATGACAGCAATGGATATACGGTGCTCTGGCTTCTAAATCCCAACACCTGTGAACTGATGGATAATTATTCAAAAATGAAGCCACGTGAGAGTTAATTAGTAAGCTTTCCACAAGCTTTGTTAGTTCTTTCCGGCTCCTTCACTTCCGTTTCCCTGACAGCACAGAAGGGAGTTAGAGGATACAGACAGGAGGTAAGGACATAATCCGTAAACAGGGACTAAGATTACTTGTGATAAATAACTTGTGACAAACATAATTCAATTCAGAAATCGAATTCTTTTTCTCCTTAGTATTATTTTAGAAATACTTCGCATTTATAAGTTTCTGAATTCTTTAATGATAAAAACATTAATACCATCCTGTTACAGGGTGATGGTTGCACATGTACTTCTGATAAGGTAATGGACATCCCTTAAAATCTAAATCGAAGCCATTGAAGTCAGTGGCTTGTTAAAATCCATGACTATGACTGTATTTCTGCTGATCTCTTCTTTTATGTCCATTGAGCTTCACTTTACATATTTAGGTGATCCTATGTTGGGTATATAAATGATACTAGGGTTATGTCCTCTTGTTGGATTGTTCCCTTTATCATTATATAGTGTTCTTTGTCTCTTACTATAGCCTTGGTTTTGAAGTCTATTTTGTTGGATATAAATACTGATACCCCAGTTTTTATTTTTCTTTTCTATTCACATGGAATATATTTTTCCATCTTTTTACTTTTAGTCTGTGTATATCTTTCGGTCTGAGATGGGTCTCTTGGAGGCAGCTATATATGGGTCTTGTTTTCTTATCCATTCAGCTACACTATGTCTGTTATGGGAGCATTTAAGCAATTTACATTTAAGATGATTATGGATAGATATATATGTAGTGCCATTTGATTGTTAGACTGTGTTCCACTGTTTTTGTTATTTCTCTTTTTCTTCTTCTTCTTCTTAATGCAAGCCCTTTAACACTTGTTGTAGTACTGGTTTAATGTTAACAAATTATTTTTTTCTTGTCTGGGAGGCTCCTTATTTCTTCTTTTATTTTAAATGATAGCCTTGCTGGGCAAAGTAGCCTTGGTTGTAACTCTTGCTTTTCATCACCTTGAATAATTCATGCCTCTCCCTTTTGGCCTGAAATGTTTGTTTGTTGTTGTTTTGTTTTTTTTAATATGCTTTATTGTTTATGCTATTACAGTTGTCCCAATTTCTTTTCCCTTTGTTCCCCTCCACCTAGTGACCCCCTCCCTCCAGATGCCCTCCCCTTAGTCTATGCCCATTGCTTGTGCATATAGTTCTTCTCAACAGCTTCCTGTCTACTCCACTCCCTCCTACCATGCTTCTTAATTCATGTACCATCTCCCTCCCTTTCTCCCCTTCCCCCTCCCCACTGACCTCCTCCCAAAATGTTCCCCATACCTATAATTCTTTTCCCACTCTCGTTGCCTACTTAGTCTGCCTTTGTTTCAATTCCCTAGCTTCTGTTGTTGATTATTGTGATACAGTTTTCATTTTAATGTTCATTGTTTTGATCCTCCTTCTCTTAAACAAGTCTCTTTAACATTTCATATAACAGTGGTTTAAATCTGATGAACTCCTTCAGTTTTACTTTGTCCTGGAAGCATTTTCTCTTCCCTTCTATTCTGAATGACAGCTTCGCTGGATAGAGTAATCATGGTTGTAGGTTTTTGCTTTTCATTACTTTGAATATTTCTTGCCAGTCCCTTCTTGCCTGAAGAGTTTCTTTTGAAAAATCAGCTGATAGTCTTATCGGGACCCCTTTGTATGTAATTCTCTTCTTCTCTCTTGCTGCTTTTAAGATTCTCTTTTTAATCCTTAATTTTTGACATTTTGATTCTAATGTGTCTTGGTGTGGTTCTCCCTGGGTCCAGTTTTTTTGGAACTCTCTGTGCTTCCTGGACCTGTAAGACTATTTCCTTCCCCAAGTTAGAAAAGTTGTGCTTCATTATTTTTTCACATAATTTTTCATTTCTAGTTCTTCTTCACCTTCTGGCAGCCCTATGATTCAGATGTTGACCCGTTATAGCGGTCTGATAAGTTTCTGAGCATCTCCTCATTTTCCTCAGTTTTCAATACCTCTTTCTGCACTGGTCGACTGTTTATTCCTTCCCTATATTCCGATTTGTTAATTTGATCATTGGTTTTCTTGTCCTTGCAACTAGTTTCATATGTGTTTTTGTTCATTTCAGCAGAACTAGGCTTCATTCCTTCCCCATCTTGCTTAAGGTCTGCCTTTAGCTCTGTAAGCATTTTTATAAGCGAAGCTCTGAACTGAGCCTCAGAAAGATTTCCTATCTGCTGCTTCGTTAGATTAGATATTTGCTGTCTGGTCAGCTGTGCCACCGGGATCTCTATCATGATCTGTGCTATCCTGACAGTTTTGTGTTTACCTTTGCTTCCAGGGCAGGGCTGTCACACTTCCTATGCTATAGGGGGCTGAGCCCCATGCACTTGTCACAACAGGGCAACCTGTCCCACCATGCTGTGGCATTTTCTGTGGGGTGGGGGTCCAAGATGGATTCCTGCCATTCACTCTCCATTGAGAGACTGGGAGGCTCCTCCTCCATCCCCAACCCCTCCGGGCCTCACAGTCCAAGGCAATGAAGGTCTGCCTTCCCCAGCTTTGGAATCGCAAGCTGACAGGTCTGGTCTGTAGCCAAGGGTGCTCCCCAGGCGCTACTTGCCTACCTGTAAATATGAGTGTCTGTGCTCACTGCTGTCCTCCCTCCATCGCTGCTGCTACCGTGGACAACACACCCTGAACTATCCTCCCCAGCTTCACCCTTCCTACCTGTCCAGATGAGCACCACTTCTTTATAACTTCATACATTGGACTTCCATTTATTTTCTGGAACTTCTGGTTATTTCTGGTTTTGTGGTAGTTGTATTTCTTCTTAGTTGTGGAGGGAGATCGAGCATGTCAATCTAGGCCTGCATCTTGTCCAGAAGTCTCCTGTGTTTGTTTGCTTCTGTGTCACAGGGAGAGCTGTCACTCCTACTACATTGTAAGGGGAGGAGCCTGTTTCATCACCTTGTGGTGCTGTATGCGGAGGAGGGGTCTGAGAAGGAACAATGCCACCTACCCAGCACTCGCCCCTTTTCTCGACACCTCTCCCACTTCCACACTGGACTGGCGCCCCTCCAGCTGCTGCCCTGGCTGTCTGCGAATGTTCTAGGTCACTGGGGACCCTTTAAACAAGCAGACTCTGCTGAGAGACCAGCAGTTTCTGCCTCTGTCCCAACCCCCACTGGTTTGCACAGTCAAAAGCAATGAGGCTTGATTTTCCCTGGTGCTGGGACAGTGAGCTGTGCATTCTGGTGAGGAGCTGGGAATGCTCCCCAGGTGTCCCTCTGGACTTTTTAAAATATGTAACTGCATTTTCCACTGGCCTATTGCTGTTGCCATTGCTGCCACCACCACACTGCATCCTCTCTGCCCCGGCTCTGCCCTGCCTACCTCTCTGGATGAGTATTTCTTCTTTATATCTTTGTTTGCTGGACTTCCAAGCACTTTGATTTTCTGGAACTTCTGGTTGTTTCTAGTTTTGAGGTAACAGTATTCCTTCTTTGTTGTGGAGGGAGACACAGCATGTTTGTCTATGCCTCCATCTTGGCCGGAAGTCTAGGATTATCTGAAATGTTTCTGTTGAGGAATCCGATGACAGTCTAATTGGTGCTCCCTTGTATGCCACTAACCACTTTTCTCTCAAGTCATGGAGGATTCTGTCTTTGTCTTTAACCATTGTCATTTTAATTATGATGTGTCTTGGTATAGGCCTCTTTGGTTCCAACTTGTTTGGGACTCTCCGAGATTCCTGGACTCGTGTGTCTTTCCTTCACCAGATTAAGGAAATTTTTGGTTATTATTTCTTCAAATAGGTTCTCACTCCCCTGCCTACCCTCTTCTCCTTCTGGGGTTCCCAGGATCCAGATGTTGCTATGCTTCATGTCGTCTAAAATGTTTAAGCTCTCCTAATTTTTTTAAAATTCTTTTTTTCTTTTTGTTGCTCTGCCTGGGTGTTTTTTTCTACCGCATCTTCCAAATCACTGATGTATTCCTCTGCTTCATCTAACCTACTGTTTCTTCTATCCAGAGTACTATTTATTTCAGATATTACCTTCTTTAATTTTGACTGGCCTTTTTTATGGTTTCTATGTCTTCTTTCATGCTTTTCAGTATCCCCATTATTATTACTCTAAACTCTCTAACTGATAAATTGCTTGCCTCCATTTCATCTAGTTCTTCTTCTGGAGAATTCTCTTATTTTTTCATTTGTGGTCTGTTTCTTTGTCTTCCCATTTTGGTTGCTTCTTTGTATTTTTTACCTTAGTTGTTAAACTAATCAGTTTTTAAACTGATAGATTTGTATTTAGCAACCCAACTTAAGATCTACAAGATAGGGTAGAGTAATTCCTGCTGGCAGGGCTATTGCTTTCCCTCAGGCTGATGCCACTTGGAGTGGAAGGCTCTCCCTGAAAAAGTGGGCTCCTGCAGTATAGGGGATGATTCAGCATAGGGATCCTGGTGGCCCAGCCAGCCCTCTTGCCTCTCCTTTGCACTCCCTATCAGCTTTATGGCTTCTCTCTAGCTATTATTCAATTGGTTATTCTGGATGCTTTCTCCACAATTTAGTTATAATTCCAGATTGGTTCTGGGAGGAGGTTAGTGTAGCTTCCACTTACTCCTCCACCATTTTGGATGTCCTCTGTAATAACTCCTTTTGAATGTACTTTGACATTAGCCAAACACTAAATAACAAAACTAAGTAAGTTCATCTATAAAACTTTCTTTTTTCTACCGCTATGCCTTGTTTGCTTCCATATGAAGTTGAAATAAATATGAAATTACTGGAGGGGTTATATGTGATTTTTATGTGAATTTTTTTCCCTAAAGGAACTGCATCTGAAAATATAAGTAAGCACTTCTATTGGGTGGCCAAAATGTCCATTTAGTTTTTTTCACCAATACCTTTATTGATTTGAATATTTTGAGTATGTCAGCTGTCTCTTGCTTGGTATAACATTGGTTATTCTCAATTAATATCTCAGTTTGATTTCAATCAAATTCAACTGGTCTGTCCTACCATGGATCATCGGCCAGCAAGAAATCTCCATCGCAAAACTTTGCAAAGTACTTTTGACAGGTTGGATCAGTGACAGCACCTTTTCTGTACACTGCACAGTTGTGTTTTTACCTTTCTTGAAATAATAAAGCATAATATGCCAAAAATGTTGTGTATTTTCTTCCATCTTCAACAGTAAAATGGCTACACAAATATTCACCAATTTTGATGTTTTATTTTTAATGCACACTGATGTAACAGCTGTCACAATCCAATCTAACAAAATTGCTTCAAATGAAGTTAAAGACACCTAGACACTGCTAGAGCCATCTTATGTAAAAAAAATGCATGAACTTTTTGGCCAACTCAATATAAACATCTCCAGTTTGGAAATTTCCATTAGGATTTTATGGGTTTCATATCAATGTTTTGAAGTTTTAATTTCTTAATTTCTTGTTAGTTATCAATTAGAAGACATATTAATTATGCATAACTATAAAGTGATAAGTGTAAACTGCTGTCCCAATGACAAAACACACAAACACACACTGATAAGTAATGGTTTGTTATTATTCTGCATTTTCACACCTCGGTGGAAAAAATGTGTTATAGAAATTACACAGCAGCTTCCTTTCACAGCTGCAACATTACCAGAAGCAAGCAAAGGGGAGACTGACAGCAACAGAAGAAAAGGCCTCAAAGCAAAAGTCAATTCTCTTCCAGCAAAAGGCTAATGCAATGAAAATAGCCACCTCATATTTTAAAAATCTGAATCTGGCCTCCTTTATGTTTTTGCTATTTTGCAGACAAGAGAAAAAGGAAAAGAAAAGGATATTAAACCTTGAGTTTTTAATTCACTTGGGTGTTTCAGGGCTGAAGAAATTTAGTTTGTTGGTACATATGTTTTACCAGAAAACAAAGCAAAAACAAAAACCTTCCAGAAACATTAAGAAGTTTTTGTAAGAAAATATTTTACCCTTCAAAATCTGTTGGAACTGAATGGCTGCATGAAACTTACGGCCATATTTTAATAATAAACACATTGATCCTGTCTTATATGATGTGCAGTGGGTCAAATATTATCAAACATTTTATGAAGATAAGCTGATGAAAGCTAAAACAGTCTAAAGTCGATACCAATTTTCAATATAAAAACAAAGTATTTTCTTTAAAAGGTCTTAAGATATAATTTTATATTTATTTTCAGTAAAGTATTATAAAATATAATTGTCTAATATAATTAAAACATGCCAATGTTAGTATGAAAATATATTTTCAGCATAATATCAGATTTTTACACATTCTTGGTCATCTCTTTGCCACACCATGCAATATACAAAAACAAACAAACAAACAAAAATGAAAAAACACCTGCCAATCAATGTTTTATGCATTATTACTGAACATTGCTATTCCAATGAATTTTAAAATTACTCTCAATGCAGCTTAAAATATATCATTTTTATGAAGTGTTTAATCATTATAAGAATAGTTTCACCTTTTAACCTTACCCACCTCGACCTGTCAGTATATTCATCAAGATTAAGGTAATAAAATATTAAAAACCGCAACAAACTTCATTAAGAATCTCTCTACTTTTGTGCATCAAAAAGAGTAGCAAGGACTGTGACAAGTGGTCTTTTTTTTTTTAAGGAAATATTTCTTAACAATCTTTATATTCTGAACAATGTTTTCTGACACATAAAAGGAAGTTCTGCTGATTTAAGATTATACTCTGATACTATAAGGAACCATGGGTTTGAAGTCTGGCTTCTATATTTTTAGTGATAGCTTAAAATCCATTAATCTACTAGAATGCTTTGGGAGGTTATAGACATAAATGAAGTTTGAGGGACATCTTTCTAATTTCCCACCTAGGAATAGAATTGAGTCCCTAGATGATCTTGTAGGCACTGCTTGCATGCCTCTAATGACAGTGTTCTTTACTTCCTAAGGCAGGCTGTTTCTTGGTTACATAATCATTACTTCTGTTGAGGTGAAATGTATTTCCTCTAAATTCCCATATCTTTATATCATTTGGGCAATATAGAATGATAGTTCCAAAGCATGTGCTTAGAATCAATAGGCTCTTCCATTTATTCACTATGTGAATGTCAGTAAGCTACTAGTTATCTGAGCCCAGCCTTCTCATCGAATTTTGACGGCTATTGAGGTAATTAAATTACATATAAAAATTGTCCAACAAGGTGTCTGAAACATAACATTCAATAAATATTAGTTTCCTTCCTTTTCTCTCTCTGCATCAAGTAGTTTAAAATATCCTTGTCCTAAATCATCTTGCCCCAAATGTGTGATTGCTAATTCTTTTCATTGCTCTAAAATACTTACCATCCTGAGACTGGTCCCATAATAATGGGACTACTATAAAATGAACCAGTTTCAACCCTTCCCAAATGATCATTTACAGCAATCCTTTTCATTGTCCTGAATGGGGTTATTTTGCCTGCTTATTTTTATTAGGTAAGAAATACTCAGCCTGCTAATGTACATGGTCAAGAACTAGAAAAATTTCTAGTTTAATGGGTTTTAAATTAAAATATGATAGAGTTAACCTTTAAAAGAATTTGAAATGATTCACAAGTGCTATATTAGTTATTTTAATGTTGATTAATTCATGATCTCTAGCACTGTTTTTCCAGAACATCAAATTAAATATACTCGATATGTGCATATAATATTATATTAATATATGTATGATATTCAAATATATAAAAGTACTCATTTCAACAAAGCATACTTAATACTAAGAACTAGTTTGGATTTTTAAGTAGTGTACATTTTATAAAATCATGCTTTTTATATTTTACCCCAAGTTGATTATTATGAGAACTTAAGGTATCAGTGGTTCTGTCTGTATTTGTTACAGGTATGCTTGTAAACAGCATAACACAAGGAAGTCCTTTAGCTCAAAAATAGCTTGCTGGGGAGATTAATCCCTATCCTGGGCACTCATTGAGTGTCAGAAAATGAATGTTGATCAAATAAGGTGCCTGTGACTCAAGGGAGTATTACATGCTGTCTCTCATTATTCTTCAATCATAATTTAAATCTAAAGTGCATGATCACTAAGGTTTTTACTTAAAAATGTTCATCTTTATATTGGATTTTTAAAAAATAGTCATTTTCTTAAATTCATAGAATTTATTTTATAAAGAGTTTATAATCTTGCTTAACTGATTAAAATAATATATTCCTCAAGAAGATATCAAAAAAACTCTTTTAAAATATTCTTAATCTGTGGTGTACCTCTGTTTTAATTCATGACAATTTTCACTTAATTAATCAAGATTCATTACAACTGTTATTATTGCCAAAGTGCAAATAAAGAAGCCATCATTTACACAGGTCTCAGCAATTTGCTTTTGACTTTCTTTCTGGACAAAATAAATGTTCAGTTTTCAGTTGTTTCAGCCAATGTCTGTCAAATGGGAATTTAAGGAGAACAGAATTAAATGTCTGAGAGATATTTTTCAAGGAAAATCCAATTTTAATAGTTTTTCCAATGAAAAATAAATAGATGAGTTGGCACACAGTAAAGAAATTGAGTCACATATTTGTGCTGAGCTATTTCTAACAGTTCAAGATAATCCCTATAAAAGATGGTCAATAATTAATGTAATCAAACTAAAGCTTTCAAAAGATTAACCTAGCTCACCAGAATAATAAAATGGGAATGTATGCAAGGTTAGAATATCAGCTTTGAAAAATTTAAAATAAGATAAATATGCAAACTGGAAGTACATGACCATGTAATCCATTTATTCTCATAAATCACTATCTGGAATCGTAAATATTTATTCATTTAAAGTAGGATGACCAAGTCAAAACAATGAAGCACACAACAAAGAGAAGATAAAAAGTCGGGAAATGTGCATTCTAATACCAGCTCAGCCATGAAATCCATGGTGATTAGGAAAGGTCCTTCATCTTCCTGGACCTCTGCATATTCATTTACCTAATGGAGGGCTGGGTTCTGAACTGTAGGACTTCTGATGTCCTTCTGAGTTAGAAACCATGCCACAGATGGTTTTAAGGTAATCTCCCCTGGATGCTAATCAGATTCCAATTAAAGGAGTAAGGAAAATAGCATTTGCAAGGGTTGAAGAAAGGCAATAATTTTCATTCCTTTCATCATAGGATTTGGAGTGTGATGAAATGTTAGTTTTCCTTTGGATCTGTAACACAGAATATAGCTGGGTTTATGAATCTGATTGCTCTGTGATAGGAGGGGGTATCACTCTTCTCACCCTGTAGAAATAGCAGCCACACACAGTAATCCTATTTAGAATTTCCAGCAACAAAACACATTGCCAAGGTTATCATATTTCTAAAACCTTGATAATATAAATTACATAAACAAGGGAAATAATGGCCCATCAAAGTCCTTTGCTGCAGTTCTGTTCTCTCTCATATTATGTAAAATATACGAGTGGAAAGTTCATAGATATACACGTTAGTGTTAATGTCAATTTTGTATTCATCTCATTAATTTTTGCAATCATTTTCTTGTTACTGAAACATTCCCTTAAATATTTAAGAAAAAAATTAAAGCTTATTTCCATTCTGTATGTCCCTTGTTAATTTTCTCAAGAAACTTCACACCAGATACTTTTTTCAAATGTTTTAGTCAAATGCTTAAATTTCCAATCAGCATTATATTCAAATGGATCCTGATTTCATCTTAATAAAACCTAATACAATTCCTTTTATTATTTCAAACCTTAACATTAAAAACTTAATTATTTTTCTTTCAAGAGACAATATTATGTAGTTAGTACTTAAATATTAGGGCTTTGGGACAAGACTGCATGGATTGAATCTCAACTCCAGCATTTGTAGTGTGATTTGGATGAGCTACTTTAACTTCCTGTGTCTCAATTTTCTGAACCATTAAATGAGGATAATAACACTTATTCAATCAGGTATTAAACCTAGGTCTAATGTATTTTTCATACAAATCAGTACAGTTTTTCTTTATTACTAGAGGATTTTATATTTGCTAATTTTCCTATTCATAAAAGTGTATTTGTAGCCCCAGAATCAGTACTTGTGACACTTCTCTTGTCACTTGTGGACATGTGCAGAGTAGTGAAATTTTTGAGTCACCTGCAGAGTACATTCCCAGCTGAGGTAAAACAATGTTTCTTGTTTTAGCTCTCATACTGTTAACAAGTGGCCTTTTAATGGCCTATGTAGGACCACAGTTTTCACATTTTTGTATTTTTGTTGGTGACGTAGTGATTTTTTAAAAATAAGTAACTTTTATTGCATCTTTAAAATATCACAAAAATTACTTCTGGTCAAGATGGAGGCATAGGTAAGCATGGTTCACCTTCTCGCACAACCACAGCAAAAGTTACAACTAAACTATAAAACAATTACCACCCGGAATCATCATAAAACCAAGCTGTATGGAAGTCTGGCAATCAGGAATTAAAGAAGTCACATTAATTGAGACAGGTAGGACTGGTGGAGACAAAGAGACATGAAGATGCAGAATGGGTGGTACCACATCCACGTGTGGTGGATAAAAATCAGGAGGGATATCTCAAGAGCAAGAGATTCCAGCTCTACACTAGTCCCCCCCTAGCCCAGGTTTCCAGTGCCAGGAAGATAAATCCCCATAATTTCTGATTATAGAAACCAGTGGAGGTTATGGTGGCAAAAGAAACTGTGGGATTCTCAGGCACCTCCTCTTAAAGGGTCTGCAACAGACTTAGGACTTATGTAAACTCACTCCCTCTGTGCTCCAACACCAGGGCAGCTGCTTGACGGGCACCAGTGGAATACAGGGAGAAACAGAAGTTTCTGGCAGCAGAGTGCTGGGGGATAGCTCCCTTCTAGACAACACTCTAGAAGTCAGGCAGTGACCATTCTCCCTTGTCTGAGCCCTCTGCCACACATAGCCAGGGAGCAGCCACACCATATCTCTGAGACTCCATCAACCTGATTCACATATGTTGCCCCACCCAGGTGATTACCTAAGACTCCATCCCATTCACCTTAAGGGTGCACTTTTCTACATTAGGCCATGACACTAAGACAGGGTTCAGAAGAGCTCTACCTAATACATGGAAACAAATGCAGAGAGGCTGCCAAATGAGCAGACAAATAAACCTGGCCCAAATGAAAGAACAGAACAAAACTCCAGAAAAATAACTAAACCAAGTGGAGGTAAGCAATCTATTGGATGCAGAGTTTAAAACACTGGTTATTAGGATGCTCAAGGAACTCAATGGGTACTTCAACAGCATAAAAAAAGATGCAGGCAGAAATAAAGTTTCCATTAAGTGAAATAAAGAAAAAATTACAGGGAAACAACAGTGGAGTGGATGAAGCTGAGAATCTATTTAATGATTTGGAACACAAGGAAGAAAAAAATTCACTCAGAACAGAAGAAACAAGAAATGAGGATAGGGTAAGGATCCTCTGGCACAACTTCAAGCATACCAATATCCACTTCATAATGGTGCTGGAATAAGAGAAAGAACAAGAAATTGAAAACATATTTGAAAAAATAATGAAAGAAAACTTCCCTAATTTGGTGAAGGAAATAGACATACAAGTCCAGGAAGCACAGAGATTCCAAAACAAGCTAGACCCAAAGAGGACCACATCAAGACACATCATAATTAAAATGCAAAAGGTTAAAGATATAGAGAGAATCTTAATATCACGACGACGACGACGACGACGACGACGAAAGGGGAGAATGAAGGAAAAGGTGCAGGGATTAAAAAGTACAAACTGGTAGGTACAGAATAGGCAGAGGAATATTAAGAACAGTATAGGAAATGGAGTAGCCTCAGAACTTATATGCATGGCAGCAAGACAATATTTTTAAAATATAAATGAGATGTTACCAAATTGTGGTTATATTCTTTGCATGGCTTCTCATCACCCCTCAATTTTTTCTCCTTTCTCTTTGTCTTATTTTTCTCATAACCATATTGCTATTTGAAATAATACTGTATATTTTGTGCTGCTGTTGTCGCTTAATTGTTTATTCTGTTTCCCTAAGTAAAACAAAAGCTCCATGAACACAGGTTTTTTATAGTGACCACCTGTTATATGAATGAATGAATAAGATTGCTTAATACTTGGCAAAATTCATTTTTTGGAAAGACATTTGAAAATACTTTTTGTAATATACCCTTGATGTTGATCTTATCTGTTTCCAATTTTCATTTCAAGAAGTAAATTTAATTTCTCATTTGAAAATCTCCTTTCTATGTAGAACTATGATACATTATGAGATACACAGATCACTCCCAGAGATATCAAGGAAGAGAGTAGTCACAAATAATATAAAAATATAGTTTTAAAATAAAATTTTTGATCTGAACAAAACTATAACTGGAAGTAAATCTAAGATAGGTTTTGATGAATTTTATAAAAATATAAATTTTAAAGAAATAAAAAGACCCAAATCAATAAAATATCATACTCTGGTCAGAGTTAGTGAAATACAAATAGCAGTTTTTACCAAATTAGTCTATAATTTTATTTCAATTGTATTAGAGTATTTAGTGGAATTTGACAAACTGATCATAAATATCATAGACAAAGTAAAAAGAGTAAACTAATTTTTAAAATAGGTGGGGATTAGCTCTAATAGATACTAAGTTTTATTTAATCATATGCCTACAGAAGCTACTATATAAATTGAAAGATATGCCATCAATTAAGTTGATAGTCACAAGGTATAAAATTGGAAAATGGTTACTATCTAGAACATACATGTTAAAAAAAAATTCCCCAAATTCAATAAGAAAAATAACAACTAAGGAATGAAAAAAGATTATTAAATGGAAAGTCACTGAATAAAAATGAAATTGTAAGTTAACAGAAGAAAATAGGTTTAGCTATATTTGTATAAAATATTAATTAAAAGTGAGATGCCACTTCACAACTGTCAGACTGGCAAAAAATAAATTGCTTCACAATTCTTAACATAGAAAAGATGTGGAGCAATGGCACAGTAGTGCTGGTGGAACTGTAAGTTTGTACAAATATTTTCTAAAGAAATTTAAAAATATCTAACACTATAGAATAAGTACATACCTGTTCAACTCAGAAATTCTGTTAGTCATTATTTATAATGAGAAATTATCACACATATACGTAGGCATTCATATGCAAGAATATTATTTGTAAGAAATTTAAAGTACTAATTGCTTTTCAAGTTTGTGAAATCACAGAGGAAAACAGAAAAATTGAATGAGATCTGTAATGTTTTATTTCTTAATAAAAAGATCTGAAGCAAATCATAACAAAATGTTATGATATGGCAAAGGTAAGTTATGGGTAAAAGAGTGTTTTTGTATTGTTCTGTATTTTTCTGCATTATTACATCATTTGATGATATAAAAGGAGACAACCCAATGACATTTCATTCTCCTCTACTCAGACAGCAAATGTGCTATTTTCTGTGAACGCAAAGATATTACAAATTCAAGGTAAATCTGAGGTTTACAGTTACTACTACATATGTATTGAATATCTAGTTACATGATCCACACATCATAGACATATTAGGAGATGATATTCTAAGTTAATACATTCATATGTCACCAGACTGTTCTGTTCTCTTTCAGACTAAGATATTGCTACTTAATAGATGTATGCTTTGACAGACTTTTCTAGATATTGGTATGAGCTTTTCTAAGCCTATGTTCCCTTCTGGCTGAAGGTAAATAATGTCCCTCAAAGTAACCTAGTTTCCTTTTTCTAAACTAAATACCACTTACAATATTTGAACCAGCAACTGTAGCCATTTTGAAAAACATATATGCATAACTCGGACACAGACAACAGTGTGGTGATGGCCAGAGGGAAGGAAGAGTAAGGGCTGGTGAAGGCTGGCAAAGTAGGGGCATGGAACATTTGTAACAATGTCAACAATAAAAATTAAGAAAATAATTGAACTATTTTATTTATTTTTCCTCTCCATGAGAGGAGGTTCTCTGCATTACCCAGTATCTGGAAGGCTTTTGAAGAGAAGTTAGGGAGATCCATGTACCTTCTGCCATAAGAAGAAAATACAAAGAGACTTCTGGACAAATGGAGGTGTAGACAGATACACTGCATCTCCCTCTACAACTAAGAAAAAATACAACTACCTTAAAACTAGAAACAACCAGAAGTTCTACAAAATCGAGCTGCATGGAAGTCCAACAAACAAAGATATAAAGAAGAAATACTCATCCAGACAGGTAAGGGGCAGAGACAGGGTAGAGAGGATGCAGTGTGGTGGCAGTGGCAGCAGCAGGCAGAAAGTGCAGTTACATGTTTTAAAAAGTTGGGAGGGCCACCTTAAGAATGTTCCCAGCCCCAGACCAGACCACACAGCTCATGGTCCCACTGCTGGGAAAGATCAAACCTCATTGCTTCTGACTGTGCAAACCAGTGGGGTTGGGGCGGAGGAAGAAACTGCTGGTCCCTCAACAGAGTCCGCTTATTTAAAGGGCCCCCACAGTCCTAGAAAATCCACAGATCCACCCACTCTGGGAACAATGGCCAGGGCAACAGCTAGGGAGGCGTCAGCCCCATACAGAAGTGGGATAAGTGCCTGGAAAAGGGGCAAGTGCTGAGCAGGTGGCATTGTCCCTCTCAGATCCCTTCCCCACAAACAGTGCCACAATGTGGTGAAATGGGTCATCCTGTACTGACAAATACCTAAGGCTCCACTCCTTCCAACATCACAAGAACAACAGCTCTTCCTAAGACACAGAGGCAAACAAACACAGGAGCCTGTCAAGATGAGGAGACAGAGAAGTATGGCCCAAAAGGGGGAATGGATCAAGGTTCCAGTGGGAGAACTAAGTGATGAGGAGATAGCCAACCTAACGGACAAGGAGATTGCCAACCTAACAGATGTAGAGTTTAAAACACTGGTGATAAAGATGCTCAAAGCCTAGACATATATGCTTGAGTATGGCAGACACATGAGGGAAGAAGTGAAGGCCATGCTAAGTGAAATGAAGGAAAATTCACACAAAACCAATGGTGAATGGAAGGAGACCGGGTTTCAAATAAATGATATGGAACATAAGGAAGAAAAAAATGGTCATCCAATACAGAATGAGGAAACAAAAATTGAAAAAAATGAGGAGAGGCTTAGGAACCCCTGGGACAACCTTAAATGTACCAATATTCAGATCATAGGGGTTCCAGAAGGAGAAGAGGAAGAGCAAGAAATCGAAAGCTTATGTGAAAAAGTATTCAATGTGATGAATAGCAAGGACCTACAACTAACATTACTCTATCCAGCAAAGCTATCATTTGGAATGGAAGGGCAGATAAGGTGCTTCCTGGACAAGGTAAAGCTAAAAGAGTTCATCATCGCCAAGCCATTATTATATGAAATGTTAATAGGATTTATTTAAGAAAAAGAATCAAAACTCTGAACACTAAAATGACAACAAACTCAGAACTAACAACAGCTGAATCTAAAAAATAAAAACAAAATCCAACTAAGCAAACCAGAATAGGAACAGAATCATATGTATGGGAATCATTTGGAGGGTTATCAGCTGGGAAGGGGAGGAAGAGAAATGGGGAAATGGTGCAGGGACTAAGAAGCATAATTGATTGATACAAAATTGACAGGGGGAAGTGAAGAATAATATAGAAAAGGGTGAAGCCATAGAAGTTACATTTCCGACCCATGAACATGAACTAAGGGGGGTGGGATTGCTGGGGGGAAGGAGGGTACTGGGCAGAGGGAAGCAAAGGGAAAACAAATTGGGACTACTGTAACAACACAATCAATAAAATATACATTAAATTTTTTTTAAAAAGAAGAGAATACATAAGATGGCTTGAAACACAGAAGAGAGAGCTACAGAGAGGTAAAAAAACTGTGCTTAGCTTCATATGCTGTTCTGCCTCATTGCCATATCAAATCAGGGACATTCAAACTGATTTCATGGTGACCCAAATCATGTGGGTTTCTATGTAAATCTACAATTAAAATGGAAATTGCTCAAAATTATACTTACTCTTACTTTAAGGAATGTATTCAGAATTTTTTTATCCTAGTTTCTTATATATCAGTAAAAAAGGTTGCCTGTTACAATCCCTTATATTGATTTCACAGTCCCTGATGCTTCATATACTAGAAAGTTGTTCATGAATTATTTCTATGACCGTTGTATTCTAAACTCCTACATTACATTACTATACCAAGTTTGTCTTAAAACCTTTTACTATTCTTCTCCCAGGGAGAAATTTTTTCTATCAGAAATTCTTATCAATGAAAAATGTTATTTTAAAATGAATCATGAAGTATTACAAGGGAAGAGAATATTTCTATCTTATCTCTGCAATCCCCCATCCACATCTGCCTGTCTAGGGTGGAAAAAGTTCAAATGATGAAGTTTGTTGGCTAGACAGCAATGGTAATGGACAAGACATAATGGCATGGAATAGCATTTTACATATTATAAATGAAATAACAAGGAAATAAACTCAGAATTTACCAAAAAACAATTTGGAAAAGAAAAGAGGATGGGCAACAAGATGATAAACAGGTTTGATTCATATAACATTCATTTCCAAACTTTTCAAGAACCATGGGTATCTGTAAATAATGGCAGGACTCATCCTCAGGGTAGGTCAATGCTCAAGGTTCACTCTGTCACTTCCCATGACTATCATCCCTTCACAATCTCCAAACCTCCAATTTATTTCAGAGAACATATAGAATAATAAATAATAAATGTTTAATAAAGAAAATATTTTACCAAATAAATGAAGAACTGTCCTCACAGATAGACATCCGGAATTTCACCTGATCACTGTTTGTAGAACTTATCTCTCAGAATACATTTAGTGGTGTTTCTTTAGAAATTCTTCAACATGTTACCATTTCTTTCCTAATCTTTCTTCTGCAATTAGTTACACTTTATGTAAAAGAACATCTTACCCCTTATCAGAGTCACCTTCAAAATTATGAAAATGCAGGTGCTAAGTCTGTAAGACCAGATAATCAAAGCTAAAATTCATTAAAGATTAGAGGGTCAGGAAGGCCAGCAAAACATGAGTTTAGTCATTCATTTCTATCTTGTATATTTTTATTATGTAATTTGTATCATTTTATTTTGTACTTCAACTAGGAATTAGAGCCTAATGTTATAAGGATTCTTGCTTCAAAACTTTTATATGTTACTATATTTCTAACCTTTATAAAGAGAGAGTAATATTTTCTCTGTGTCAAAGATCAGGATGAATTGTTTGGCTGGTCTGTAATACACTGAAGCAACTAGAAGCTGGTCAACTTGGGTGTCAATTGGAATCACTGGGAAAACTAAAAATTTCTGACAGCTGGGACCCACTCCCTCAGATTCTTCATTAATTGGTATGAGGTGTGGTTAAATATCGGATACTTTATTATTATTTTTATTATTTTTTTACACTTCACTTAAGGGTATTACGTTTATTATTCATTTTAGAGGGAGACAAAGGGAAAGAGAGAGAGAGAAAAACATTGATGTGAGAAACAAACATCCGTCAGTTGCCTCCCTCACTCTGTAAGCACCCGGACTGGGGTTAAACCCACAATCTGGGCACGTGCCCTGACTGGGAATCAAATCCACAATCTTTTGGTGAGCAGAATGACATCCAACTTATTGGGCAACCCAGTCAGAGCAGGATGGAATGCTTCAAAGTGTCCACAGGTGATTATAATATGCAGCCAAGGCTAGAACCACAGCTCTGAACCCTCAATGCTCAATGAGAAGTCTGAGGACTAGCATCAGCTCTACCTGGGAGCTTATTGGAGAAGCACAAGCTTAGACTGTTACCTCAGACCTACTGAGTCAGATCCACATTTTTAGGCGCTCTGATTCAACCCTTGAGAATTCTTTTCCTATAAAAATATGGTACTAAAGTAATCCATCCTTTCCAACTCTAAAATTCTTATTCCATAACCTAAACAATATACTGAGAAGCGCTTTTAAATTTATCTAGAATTCTTTACCTATAAAAATGAAAGAATAAATCCATTCTATCCTCTCTAATCCTATAATTCTCATTCCACAAACCGAAATAAATAAAATGCTGAGGGAACTTTTTAAAAAAAACTGTCATAATTCCATCTTCTGTTTTCTTTCTTCTTCCTCACTAGAATCCTACCCATCATTTAAGACTTAGCTAAAATCCTGTCTCCTTAATGAAGTAGGTCCTGAAAAATAAGGCATCTTTTTTCTAGAACTCTATTGTCAATATAATCGGTTCCACGAAGTTTAGCACATTGTTTCTGTTTTAACATATATATTATCTCATTTCTCCAAAGTATATTTTAAGTGAGAAATAATGTCATTTTCCTTTTCTATCCTAATCTAATGTCTAAACTTTGTAAGTAAATTATATATTGTTAAAATATGTGTATTGTTAAGATATATGGGAAACAAAAGTAAGTTTCACTAATCTCACAAGCTTACTTATTCAAAACAAGCATATTGTTGCCAGTTCCCTATAATGATTTATAGGGAAATATAACCTCACCATACATAATACAGGTTCTTACACATCCATGTGAATTGCAGTCTGCTGTGTCTTAGGAATCCCATTCTTTCCTTACTGCTGCCCTGAACTTGCCAGCCTGATAATAAAAATGCCTCAAGTAGAAGGAGACTCTAAAGAAAAAACAGTATCTGCTAATTACTCCTTAACATGTCTAGAGTAGATTTTTCATATTATTTTGCTCCATTCCTGAGTTACTCAATATCTCTCTCACAGTGTCTGGCATATATTGGGCATATAAGTGAACTATAAATGATATGTCAACAAACAACGCAGGAATAATTTTGAAAATGTACTATTGAGCTCATGATAAATTTAGAAGTGTGATTATTTTTGTAGTAGGTCCTATATATACTTCACTTGGTTCTTATACCTTGAATATATATTTCTTCATCATGCAAATGATACATAGTCAGTATAGAAAACACAGCTTAAGTAAAATTAAAAAAAAATCCCTGAAATTTCACAACCCCAAACATAACTAATGTTAACAGTTGTATGTCTGTCCAGATCAATAATTTATAGATATAGACATATATTCTGTTAAAAATATGTACTTTTTAAAAGATGATTGCACTTTACTGTTACATACCCTGTTATCATTGAATTTTGGCAATTACAAACACTGTTATAATTGTAGATGAACAGTTTCTATCATAAATGTACTTTTCTAAACATTTCCTTAGCATAAAATTCTAGGAAGGAGCTTTACTGACTTAAAAAAATTATACACATTTTATCAATTCAATTATATTATTAGATACAAAATTTACTACCAAGTCACATACATTGAAATATTACATTAAAGAATAATTGATGCAGTTGGAAAATACTCACATTCTTTTTGAGGGTACATTTCAGTTTGGAGAAATTGGAACTCATAGTGTGGTATCTCTTCCTTGAATACATATGTGAGAATATCATCAAGTTCTTCCATGTCACTCTGTTTTCATATGAAAAGGACATTTTTATTAGTTCGATTATTCACATATAAATTCATCTTAGTGCAATATAAAAAATTATTAGCCGAAGTAAATACTAAGCAATCTCCAGTAATGCTATTACCATTTTAAAGACTCACACAAAATATTAGGGTTTGCCTAAAAATCTATTATTAAGGTAATAGAATAGATGCAAGAAACAAAAGTATGTGCTCTTGGATGAGCAACTTTACTTCAGTACATGCTAATTATAAAAGAACATTATAGCAGGTTATTAATAACACTGAAATTCATCTTAACACTAAATTTTGGTAAAATATATGCAATGTTTTCATGAATAAAATAATAAAATAATGAGTCTGGTTCTTCAACTTAAGGATCAGAAATGGGATACTCAGATTATTTTATTTCTTTGTCAAAGTGACAGAAAATACTCATCTTAGCCTTTCCCCCCTGCAAATACAGAGTAACTAACTATATGTCTACTCTATGTCCGTATTTCTAAAAGGAGGCAAACAGAATTCAAGTGTTCTCCTACTGGTGGCATAACCTATTACAAAGACCAGCATTATTTTAAAATTGTGTTATGTAAAGCTTATGACTGGTGCCAAATTGACTTGAGGCATAGATGGCTGTAGCTGAGGGGGTGGGTCAATCAAATGAAGCCATGGGGTGGAGAGAGGATTGTGGGAAAAAGTGTCTAATTAAAACTTCTGTAATGATTCCCAATAAAATGACATATTGCCAATACATAGTCACATAAATTAAATGGCTGTATTGAACAAATAAGATACTTTAATTATGTATTCTATTTCTTCATTTTTCAGAAATTCAAGGGCCTCAAATAGTAAAGTGATTCAGGGCTCACTAGGTTTTCTATGTCCTCCTGAGAAGTTGGGAGAGGCCTTATTGTGGTGAAAACAGCATTAAGATATAAAAATATTGAATCACTATGTTGTACACCTGAAAATAATATATTGTATGTCAACTATATTTAAAAAAATAAGTTGGGGCAGGGGATGTAAGTCATTCTCTCAACCTGTAGCTATATAATGTAGAGCAGAACCCAACATTAAGCTACTTAATGCTATGGACTCTGTGAAACTCTTCGCTCTGGATCATGTGAAAAAAAAAAAGGAGGAGAAGGAGAGATGGGACAACAAGCTCTGCCTTCAAGGAATTCAGTCATGTAATTACATATGGGCAATACATTGAGCTCTAGGTACTACGGTAGAAAGCCACTATGGATTACATGTAGAGTGGGCAAAAGGGAGATGGCTCAGTTCCACAAAGGAATAAATGGCCAGGAAAGGCTTTATGGAGGAGATGACCTAGCTTCACATTGCCATGCATAAAAGGAGCATTCTGGAGTAACTGAACAAACTGCTTACAGGCACAAAGGAATCACAAAACATGACTTGGTTAAGTACTTTCAGAATTTATGTAAGACTGTAGTAGAATGAGAAAGAAGAAAGAAGTCAGCACTTCAAAACATGTGTTGATAAAATCTTTATAATTCATGCTGTAACCATTGAGAAAGTTGTTTAGGGCCTATAATGCTTAACATGGAAATATTTATTATTTGGATTAAATAAGTTTATTTAAGTTGTAGCATTATTATGATTGTTTATTTGGGTGATTATTGATATGAATGAAACCTATTCTATAAATAAAGATGTGACAATTTTATATTAGCAATAATTACCCTTTTTAATTGACATATAAAATTTTGTTTTAGGTATACAATGTAATGATTCAGTGGTTGAATATATTGATATATTAAAATCTACTTATAGTCCAAAAATCAGTAATACCACAAGTGGCAGAGTTAATATGTAGTAGAATAAAAATTTTAATTTATGCCTTTGGATTCTAAAAAAAGTTGCATTTCAGGCCACACTCTAGTCACGGAAGGAAGAATAAAACCTAAAGTACAATTTGAGTAAAATGAGGAATAAATTATGGTCCCATGGTTTCATGATGGACATCATATTTGTGTTCAGGAATACCTGCAGGGGAACACAGAAAATGGCTATGGCCAACCAGAGCTATTCTTTTATTTTTTAATCAGAAAATTGTCCCTTTTTGTTTCATACTAAAACTGTCTCATATAATCACCTCTAACTTCACAGTTTAAAAATGTGAGACTTTGACTTTCAAGTTCCATAGTGAAGATAGGCAAGGAAAAGAGGTTTTAATATTGATGTTTGGTGAAGAAATTAAAAGGTTGGCCACAGAATATTAAGGTAGATTTAAAAATCTGTTAGAGAAAGAAAATAATAGAGCCTTGGTTAACAACACAAAAAATTTCAGTGACATAACCATAGGAGGGTTGTGAAATTTTCAGAATAGGAGAAAAAGAAATTTATGAAATAGTTACAGCATTTTATGCTTTACCCTCAGATATCTAAACGGAAATTCAGTAGTTGAGCTGAAAACATCTTGTTCTTATTGTAACAAATGGCTATGGTGTTAAGTTTCGCTAGTAAAAGAAAGAAAAGTCATTTCATTTGTTTCATTGTTCATAATGTGTGCTGTGAAAGGGAGCCAAAATAGCCATTTAAAGGGGAATTTGATAAATAGTTTACATAGTATGTCTTAAACAAAAGTTCTACTGAAACTTGCCAAAAAAAAAGATAGGTAAAAGAGCAAAGCAAATATTTTTAGGGTTGCATAATGCCTTTTTTTCCCTTCTCTTTTTCTTTCTTTTTAAAAAATTTTGAGTTCAAGCAGTTAATTTAACAGAACAATCTAAGTGAGTAAGACTAACATATTTTCTTTGACTATCAAATTATTTTTTCTGTTTTCAGTGAATCAGTTCTAAGAATTTCAGAATGTCTGTGATTACATATGCAAAAATAAGTATAAGAATATAAAACTCAATATAATTAAAGGCTTCCATCAAATATTTGTTATTGATTAGGGATTCACATTGTGGTAGTATCTCTTTTAAGAACTTAAAAGTTATAGTCTAACAAGGAAATATGTTTTGAGATCTGAGAAACCTGTGTTGAAATGTCTGCTCCAGGACTCATTAGCTATGAACCTTAATAATACTTAACTGACAAAACTGTTTAGAGTTTAAATGAGTATATATTTAAAATCTGCAGTAAATATTAATTCCCTTTGTTTTCTAAATGCTATGATATGAGCTCTCAGATATAACAAATCATGATTCAGAAAAGTGTATAAGTCTATTAATGAGACTTTTCTCCCCAAACTTGTTTTTGCATCAACTGAACAAATAAGTTTGTTTTTTTCTTTCTAATTTTTTAAATTAAATAACATACCTTTTAAATTACTTAGAATGTAGATTTTGCTATTGTAATACAGAGACCCAAAATGCTAGTGGCTTAAATAAGATTGACTTCTCTTTCTCTTTAACATAAAGGCCTGGAAGGAGGCAATCCAGGGCTGACTGGCAGTTTCCTGGTTAGGCAATTGAGGCTCCATTTTATTTGTTACTCTATGTCATCTTCACGGTCCTAGCTGTTTTATTCATTACTCCCTTATTGGCCTGGTAGCCTCAAAGTTAAAAGTCAGTGAAGAGGGGAGCATGACTCTGTCTTTCTATCAAGGACATGATCAGAAATGTGCAAAAAACATTTGCACTGACAAGCTTTTAGCTGCTAGCCGTGTGGCTATATCTAGCTGAAAGAAAGTTAGGACATGCAGTATTCACCTGGGCAGTCATATACCAATAATAAAATTATATGATCATGTAAGAAATAAAAACAAATACTGGGGGACAGCTAGCAGTTTCTTCCATCTCAATCAATTACGCAAAATGTATAAATGTTATAATTTACTTAAGGGCAAAACTTTTTTAGATCATTTACTAAAGCTTGATTGTGCTAAATTTTTTCAACTTTGACCCTCTATATGTAATGTCAAAAAGTCTCAAAACTTTAATTTGATCAAACTTGAACAGACCCATTATGGGTATATTTAATGATAATATTGATGAAACAAAAAGCCAAAGTTTTTCTACTGTAGGCATTAGATGGAGCAGTGATAAGAACAATGTCTTATTTCACCCTTACCTCCTTTTAACAATCATTTTGTAAAAACCTACTATTAAATAAGTCATAAGACAAGTTTTAAAACAAATACAGACTACCACATTCAAAGAAAGGTATTTCAAAAAAGGCTGTGCTAACTCATGACATGATTTCCAAAGAAAAATGCTGGAATTATTTTTTTGGATTGTTTTAGACTCTAGTTTCCAAGCTAGACAACACAGAATTGGTCTCACCATTCTATCTTCATCTGATTTTTCCCCTTTGTTATCCTTTCCTTGCCTTGCTCTCACTACTGCTGTCAGAAGCAGCTCTGCTTCAGCCAACAGTCCAATAACCTTCTCAGAGGGGCTGTGCCTGTGCTATCAGGAAGCTAGTGGCTGTTGGAACAAGAGGCTCTGATGGGTGGGCCACTTGGGGTTGGATGGGAAACAATGGGTAAAATTCTCTCATTTTGTTATTATTTCACCCAACAAAATATATATTGAGTAGCTGTGTGTCTGCAGTGTACCGGGTTTTAGAAACATTGAAACATTATCTTTGCCCTTATTGGCCTTGGAGTCTAAACGAGAGCCAGACATTATTTTGAAAAATAGTGCACACATCGGTGTCAAATTATAATGTCATCAGTGTTACAGAGAGATATGTGAGGTCAGGAAGGCCTCACTAAAGAAGAGATGCTAAAATTAAACTCCAGATAATGAATTAGGATAAATTAGTAAAGATAGTGAGAAAGAAAGAGGGACTAGAAAGGCATTTTAGAGAGAGGAGCATATACAAAGATTCTGTGATAGGAGATTAGGCACTTAAAGTCCAGGACCTAAATCAGGCCAGTGAACCTGGAGGGCGGGGGGAGGAGTAAGATTAAGCTGGAAAGAAGGAGGGGGCACAGCCTTTATAGGGCCATATTGTTCATGATAAACATTTTGTTTAAATCCATACAATAATTGGAATATACTGAAGTGTTTGAGCAGGAGAATAACATGCTGATACCTTTCTTTTGAATAGATTCTCTCAGACTATGGACTTAAGTAAGTAGGGAGGTTACCACAGTTTTTTAGGCAAGAGGAAAAGTAGTGGACCAAAGCATTGGAACTGGAGAGATGTGTAGAGAAGAAATGAGCAATATTTAGTAAGTAAAATTGATATGGCTTAGTTATGGATTAATTTTAGCGTGAGGGATTAGAGCATATTAAGAGACTTACATTTCTGGCTTTTGAACTAGATTGATGATAATGCATCAAAAGATATGTCTATGCTTGGGCACTGGTTGTTACCAAAAGCCCTAAGGAACCAAGGGTGACCTTAGAAGGTAATAAAAGCCCACAAGGGAAAAGGCCTGGTACCTAGGCTGGATGTGCGGTCCATGGCAATCTTTCCAGGGAAGGAATGAATGTTGCTTTCCTGAGAGATGGCTAAAAGGGACCTTAAAGCACAATGGAAAACCTAAAGGACTTGGAAAAGACAGGTGTCTACAGACAAGGCTGAATGGCAGGTATGTGGCTCAACTTTGGCGCCGTGAACGGTAGACTGAAGGTCACCCTAAATGTTCTATGTGTAAGTTCCAGCAAAGCAGACTTAAAGATCAGAAGTGATCATTTGCTGCTCTTTTCGAGTCATGCAAATGAACAGGGTAAATTAAAAATGGACCTAATACAGTCCCTTCAATGACAAGAGGGCTAAGCTTAGGGAGAAAAATTGTGACCCAAGGAAAATCACAATGCCCATTGGTAGACTATAAAGTAATATAGTTAACCATCGTTAAAGTCTCTTTTCATTTAAAGTTACCTTGCATTTGTAAATTAAACTAGATCTGTGACATCATCAAAGATGCTTAATTTACAGGCAAGAAGAATGTCAAATGCCTTGCAACTGGATGTCTTCCCATTAAGACAGGCTTACAGAACTAGAGAATGGTTTGTGGGTTATATTACATCAATTAACATGTGTTTTCTGTTTTCTGTTTTCAAAGGGCATAAGCCTAGGATCTCACTGTCTGAGTGATTGTCTGTATGTATAGGCCTCACTTAATCCTGCCTGAATCGCTGCCTCCGGAGACTGAATGGTTTGGCTGTACAAGTGGCTGGGTTGGTGAAGAATGGAATGGTCTGTTGGCTTCACCTTAAAACAGGTTTCTCTTTTCTATTCCAATGGCTTGGACAGAAAAAACCCAGTGGTCTAAGAGGAGGGAAACCTAAAATATTTCCCTCAGCCCAAGCTAAATATAGTGGACAAAAGGGTTCTGGACAGATATGATGTGCCTGGCACACCTTCCTCCAAAGAAGCCCGTCTTTTTTTTTTTTTCCCCTAATTGGGGACATTGAAAAATTAATACCTGCCTTTTGTCATCTAGTGGTTATGGATTAAATGATGCCTTCTAACCCTGTTGCCAAATCTGTTGCCCCAGAATACAACAAGGATGCCAGCCTATTAAACCAAGCATGCTGTTGTCCGGGGACAGCCAGCTGACCTGGAGTCTGCAAGATCCTTCCCCATGTGGGAAGGCCTCCCTTCCCTCCACACCCCCACTCTTATTAGGGATTTCTGGATCCAAGGGTAGGTAGGACGATGACCATGCCCAGCTTGAAGCAGCTAGAAGAGCAGGAGATCGTCACCTACTGTCCTCTATAAGATTACAAAGGGTCTAAATTCTGAGGGGGGGAAATGTTACTTTTTTTATTGTTATAAAAAAATCAATTAATGAAGTAATTCTAAAATAATGGTAACATAGGAAAGGGAGAAACCGGAGAGATTGCATGCATGACCCATGGACATGGACTGGGGAAGGGAGGGATTGCTGGGGGAGGGGGGTGCTGGGCAGGGGTGAGCAAAGGGGGAAAAATGGAACTATTGTGACAATATAATCTATAAAATGTAATAAAAAATATGTCTAGGAAGTATCCAGCCATGCAATATGAAACATAGATATTTTTTGAAGAATATACAAGAAACACTGTACATAGGACAATGACACCTCAGTCCCCTTCAAAGTAGGCACCTTGGGACTTCAGACTGTTCTCCCAATCACCATCACCTGTCCTGTCCTATTTTCCTGAATCTCATCCATGGTCTGAAATCTCTTCCCTTTCAAAGGTGATTTTAGTGTTGGGAAAAGCCAGAAGTCATGGGTTGCCAAATCTGGGCTGTAGGGGGGCTGAGTCACCTGGGTGATTTGATGTTTCACCAAAAGCCTCTGCATGAGACATGATGCATGAGCAGGCACATTGTCATGATGAAGCTGCCTATCATCAGTTGACCATAGCTGCAGCCTTCTGAATCAACCAAATAGTTTTCTTGGAAATGTGTTCAAGCTTAATGCAAAACTTGATACAGATATGTTGCTCTATTCACTCAGTCATTTTGAATGTGACAGCCACACAGTACACATGCTCACTCAGCAGTGTCTACTGCCCCCACTGACTAGTATAGTGAAGTCATCATTGTTCACACGTGTATTCCAGTCTACTCTCCTTGGCTGCCAGGGTACATTGATGTGGCACAAATCATTCTAGTTATATTAACAATGGTTGGACATTTTCCAGACAGACCTTGTATATCTGTGTGCTGTTATTTAAAGTAATAAAGTTGATGAGGCTAAATTGCTGACCTCCAAAGTGGGGCAGGGAGGTTCTTAGAAGTTGAATTTTTCTTGCTAAGCATTGCTTTTACTTCATTTCCTGTGTCTTGATGCAGTTTACTGTAAAGGCACAATTTGTGAATGCTAAATACAATTTAGAGTTCCCAAAGTATATATCTACTTTATTTATTTATCTTATTGTTGAAGTGAGACTGTATCTAATAAACAAGCCCACAAAAAGGAATAATGGCTTTTAAAAGTATAAAAACAAACACAATTTTGCCACAAAAATTTTTTTAGTTTCCCAATTTCCAAAGGGTTACTAATGATTTGGAATTCGTTCTTATTAGATGCAGATTCTCTAATTTTCTGTAATTATTTTGCTATGAATAATAGCTAGGAAGCAACACTGTTAACTGTGTTAGACTTGTGCTCTTTTTTCTGGGTTATTTTGAAACACTTCTTGTGCTTGAAGAGTCCAGTCCTCTAAACAACTAGATAGTAAAAGCAGAAGCCTGCACTCTAATAGGGTTGGCTACAGGCAGCACTCACTCCAGCTCACTGGTATCCTCTGTCAAGGACAGTCAAAGCCAGCCTCAGTGAACAGAGGAGAGAGGGATGTAAGGAGCAAACAAGATGCTTTAGCTTGGGAGAAATAAGAAATGGGGTATTTATTTACAATTAGTAAATAGAAACCATAAATTAGCAAGTCATTAAGAAAATACAGTCTAAACAGTAGTTGAATGTAGCTAAAAGAAAAGAGGCCAAAAATGATGAAAAAGGACTGATATCGCTTATAAGATAAAGAATTGTAGAGACCAGTATTGTTATGTTAATGGCTAAGTATCTGCACTCAGAAATATTTACTATTCCCTATAACAACTGCTATATCTGCTGTTAAAATTAATCAATTTATTTGCTTTTCTTTAAATAAATGGATGTATGTACTAAATAGTATATTCCTATTTGATTCAATAATTTGTAACTAAGGTGAGAATAAATGTTAGGTCTGAACTGTCCTAATCAGATATCATTAACTTTTGCTTGTCCATTACCACAGGTACAGACATAGCACAGAGGAAATGTCACTTATTTTGTTAGTACAATACAAACTTCAACAGATATGCCTTATTCTCATTGATCCGTTTTTATAAGGGGCACAAACAAAATGAGAAATGAATCCAGAAATAAATCTCCAAACTGAATTTTATTTGACTGTTCTTTCTTTACTCATTTCAAATCTTTCATCAGAAATATAAAACAAATAATGAAACTGATGGAAGATTCATGAAACAAATCATTTCCTTCTTCTGTGGAATGAGAAGTGGGGGAAGGAGAGCAAATAAAAATGAAATAAAGGCTATGTGGGGAGCCCACACATATGTAAGTCAATCCTTTGTAATGGAGAGCAGTCATAATTTCCAATATAGGTAAGTATTTTTTCCTTAGCACAAAATCATGGAATATTTGAGTTGGAGGTCATATAACCTAGCTTCTTCATTGAACACAGGAGGAAAGGAAAAGAAAAGATAATATGCAAGCTTTTGAGTGAGAGGTAAGATCTTGGACATGCTTAAGCAGCAAATATTTCCTCAATATTTAAATGAAAGGTAAGAACGGACTCTTGATCATATAGCTGTTAAAAGTCAGTAATGATATATATTAATATACAGTTCATTGTTGAGGGAGAACATGAAGAAAAGTTCATTTTTTAGAATCACTGACTTCTGAGAAAAGTATCAGCTTTAGTTATTCATTTTTATAAATAGAGTGTATTTTAAGAGGGCAGTGTTATTGCTCTATATATCTTATATACCTATACTATAATTTTTAGTTATTTTTCAAATAGCACTAGAAAATAAGCAATCACTTTGAGTTTTCCCAGTTTCTCAGCAGTAACTGTCAGTTGTACCCCTTGCATCGGGACTATTAGTGTGAAATAAACTGGGTGTGCATAGGTGAAAGACACAATGCCACCGCCTTTAAGAAGCTGGAGCGAAGGGAGAATAAGACATTGTGTTCTAAAAGAGTGAGCAGTCCTGATGGCTAGAACATAGAAATTATGAAGGGAGTGAAGTTAAAAAGACATAGAGCGTGTATGCTGTGGTAGTGTTATCAGAGAAACCCTGGTTCTTCTCGCCAATTCAGTGAAGAATTACAGATCAGTGAGCCTATTAGCATGCACGCAATGTTTATTGGTGAATGGGAGAGCAAAGGCAAGGGTGGCCAAAGGCCAGGGTGTCAGGCTCACCCAAGGGTGGCCTGAGGCCCTGTGGCCAGAAGGCCAAGAGCACCATGAGTGCCATCAGGGCCAAAAGCCAAGAGAACGGGTCCTTTGTTCTAAGGACTAATACAATTGGCAGGTTGGGGGTGGAGACGTTACATATTGATTGATGGATAAAGGTGGAGCCAGCTTTTCTCGAGGGATGTGACTACCTGGGTCCAGGCTCCATTTGTTCATCTTGTTGTAAAACACGTAAGTGAAGAGAGGCAGTAAATTAAAGTTGGGGCAGTTATCCAAAGTTAGTTATGAGCTCTTTCTGTAAGCATTAGGGACTCCCTATAAAACAGATAGTGACCAGAGGTAGGTAATTACCCAAAGTTATTTATGAGACTTTTTTTTCCCTTTGGGCACTGTGGACCCTCTCCCACCTTTCTGATCTTGAGATGAAAGCACAGTTTCAAAGGCTTTCTTTCCTAGATAGTGGAAAGAATGCATAGAATTTCAAGGACTGCCCTCCTCCCATGCTAGCATGGTGTTTTCTTGTGATGTTGGAACACCTGGCAATATTACTGGACCAGGCTCGGGGCTGCTGAGTGAGCAGGTGAGACATGTCTCCCTCTGCTTCTAACCTCCTCTATTAAGTTCTTTGTTAGATAGCAATGGGGAGGGTCCTGCCTTTATTTCCCCTCTGCTACTCATTCTGCTGTAACAGTAGCAGTTGAGTTGGAAAGTATTTGTGATGCTGCAGCCTTGTGTGACAATCAAAGGAGCTGGGACCTTATCCAGGGAGCCACTGAAAGTTTGTAGCAAGGGAGTGTGTTAGGTAACACTGGTGATATTGTGAGGAGACTACACGCATTTGTAACGAGTATCAACAGGAGCTAATGAAAAGAGGAAGAAACATGTCCACCAACCTTCTGAGGGAGACATGGACCTAAAAAAATTATTGAAAGGCCTGGGATTTCCCAGTGTCTTTCAGTGGGAAGAATATTTTGAAGATTCTTTAAGGAAGACAACTGCTAATGCCTGGGTTTTAACTTAGTGAAGAAACTAACCTGTAAGGCAACTAGGCACAACTGGGAAATTCCTAATGTCGTGAGTTCCCTAAGACTGTACCTTCTCTCCCCCAACTCCATCTGACTTCAGACTGAATGAAACATTCGCAGGTAGAAAACCAAAGATTGAATAATATATATCATTTAATAAAAACTAGAAATGAAGTATACCTAATATGAAGATGAAAATAAGATTTAAATAAGTATAAAGTAAAGCATGCAACACAAAGATACCATTTTGCCAAAGAAATTCAACTAAGAAGAATTATTTGGCACCATTTCAAAAACTCTTAGTGAATAGGATCCTAATGTTTTGATCAATGAGTCTGTTCTTTTAGCATTTAAACCTGATTTGGTCTTTATATGGTACCTAGTTCTTCCTATACAAAGTTAAGTTTATTGTTATCCCTAGACACTTCTGTAAATAGTATGAAAGTCTCAAAGGCTTTAATTATCTCAGCTAAACAGGAGTTACTAGTATTTCTAACACTAGTGTTTGAATTCTAATTATCTTCTCAAATTAGACTTTGGATTTTTTAAATTGAATTTCTCTTGAATTCACAGTTTTAGATACAATCTAGAAATTGTATCTTTATGAAACTATGACCTGGGATTTAGTATCTACTTAAAAAATGTAAAATGATTTTAGGAAGCAGTTAGATTATTAAGTTGATTTTGGTAATATATGCTAAAACCTTATGGGCATCATTAAAAATTAACAAAAAATCAAATTTCTCATTATCATTTTTTTCTCATATTCACAGAATGGTCATTTTGCTATATGCTCAAGAGGTTTTAAATGATAATGTAGTCTCTTACAAATTCTAGGATTATTGAAAAATAAAACCCACAGATTTCCTATTATTATTCTTTTCCTCAAATTCAGAGAATGTTCATATTATTATAGGCTCAATAGCTTTTAAATGATTATTGGGTATATTTTATTACTAATTGTTAGGACTACCTAAATCACATGTACCATTAAAATTTATAGGAAAACTTAGGCTAGCTCTTATAATATACCATTTCAGCTAAGTAGGATGGATATTGAAAAAATTAAAATCTGCTGGTATATGCTCTTATAACATACAGTAATTATAGTGAATAAAATTACAATGCATATTGTTCTTTAAATAGCAACGTTCAATGGACTATTTGCAAAATATCCAAATTTTCCAATTAAATGATATAGTAGCAAGCACATGAAAAAGACAACTACTGTACTGCTCAATAATGAAAATAAAGCAAAGTTTTCTACACAATTTCAAAACTATATTCTATGTGGGAGCTAAGTTAAATGTTAAAAATATAATCTGTGTGGGAGAAAATTTAAATGCCTGCAAGGAGAAGCAATGTGGGCTGGGACAGCTTCTTTGAGGCCAAACATCCCAAAAACACACCAAGGAGATGCCGCTGTGCTTCCTTGTTTTTCATCAAGGGTAGAGTCTGATATTCACCATCTTAGTGAATTCCTAACAGGTAAAACATAGGTGGTCCAGATGCCGTTGGATTAGACAAACCCCACGCCATATCTGGTCTAAGATCTGGTGGAGTCTGACTGAATGGCAGCCTGTTTCTTCCTTTAGGCATTTGATCATATAGCTGGGTCTGGTCTGAGATCTGTCTCAGAATTTGTTTGATCCCACATGTCTAGGTCCCTGATGACAGTAGCTAAATCTCTAAGCCTGTCTATCTTAAGTTGTACATATTATACTTCATCTCTTAATGTCTCTTCTTACACTGTGGTCTGCTGTCACCAAGCTAGAATAGTTCCACCTCTCAGTATTTTCATCTCGAATTTCAAGTGACTCTTTCCTGATAGTGACAGCCTCATTCAAGCTGTGACTGTCCAACATTTCCTTCTCACTAGACCACCAGGGCTTGGTGAAGTGCAGAAATCCCAAGATGCAGTCATGGCCATTATTAACCTCTCACTTCTGACACCAAAGGTGAAAATGAAACACAGCAGTTTCTAGTTATCTAAAAGTTTGTATTCACTCTAAGTTGCAGAAGAAATAACAACTTCCATATTACAGCATTCTGAAAAACTGCCCAAGAGTCAGCAATTACATTTAATTTTCACTATATACAAAGGGTTTTTCTTCTCTAAAGGCAAAACCAACACAAAAATGTGTTTTTGGGACTACTTTATTTCTATGCTGACTGTATATTAATAATGCAACATATCACTTGTATTAATCCTTTTGTGATAAATAGCATTTTTAAAGTAGAAGATAAGGTAGCCTCGTCACAAAACAATGAAACAATCTGTATTTCAGGCTATTATTTTTTGTTCTTGCTTCGCAATTACAAAATAGACATTTTGTCAAATATCCTCAGACTCCTTGGTTTGACAAATGATATTTTTTCCCTGTCCTTCTCTAAGATATTTTTACCATTTCTACTGTTCTAAAATATGTCATTCATAAAGGAGAACTCTAACAGAAAAATGTGTTACACAAAATAAATAACAAAACCTCCAACCCCAAACTAGCTTAAATATGTAAGGCTTCATGACAACCTGTCAACTTCCCTATCATTCATGGTTTTGTTACAAGTCCTCATGGAGTATTTTGTGCTGACTTTGAAGATCACATTGTTCATTCAACTACTTCTCACTTCTACCTTTTCTCTCTCCTGACCAAAAAAGAAAAGCAATAGCAATTAAGCAAAGTTATAATTCTAATTATCTCACAGCTATAAAAATAAAATTTATTTCACTCTGAAAATTTGATGGAAAAAACTTATGAAGAATAAAGGTTCCACATCAAGCAAGCTTCTCTCTGTTGAAAGTGGGTCAGGTAACAAAAAGATAAACAAAATGAAAAAATTGCACTAATTGCATAAGGGTAATCAAAATATAATCATTGAATTCTAAATCCATGAGGGCAGGGATGCACAGCATATACATACCCTGGAAAATGTCCCTAATGAGGCTCTTTGAGAAGATCACAAACTCCACTAAGTTATTGCTGAGTAACAGCAGCAACTGGGGGCTTAAAAATGCCTCTTTGTATACTTCCCAGAAAATTTTAACATTCTGGATTTTCTAATAAACACTGTGAATTTAAAGCACGAATTTTCACTATCAGATAACAGTGATAAATAAAACTAAGAAAAAATACACTGAGTTTGAAAATTTCCACATGAAAATAACAATTTCTGTATTACCCTCTCATGCTCCCTTTTTGATGGTATTCTTGATTTGTCTGACTTCTTAACTTCAAAGCATCAAATGACCTGACTTTTGTTTTATATTGTCCAGAACAAGACAAAGAGGAAATTAATTTCTTAAGGCTTCTCTTTAATCTTTCTATCTTTCTTTATCTGCTCTGTAACAGCTTTAAAATGAGACTATTACTATAGCTATTTTGTAACGTGTAACCGGTCTCCCAGTGGCATTACCTGGAATGCTTGACAAGCAAACTAATTCATCTGCATCTCTGCAGCACAGAAGTCAATTTCTTCCCTTTCTATTGATCAGTAATTCATTCTTATTTAACTAATACACAGACTTTCTACCAAAGCATGCATTCTTTCATCCACATTAGCTCTTTAGCTCATTATCAACTTCATGGAGAGATAAACTTACCGGGCACACATCATCTGAACCTGCCACTCCCAATAGGCATCCCTTGGCCTTTTCTGTTGTGTAGTATTTAATCTCACTTGTGGCCTTAATGATTCCATCACAGTAGACATCGACATTGACAGAGCCAGCAGGAAAATCTTATAAAACACAAACATAGAGTTAAAAACTGAGTATATAATGTATGTCTCACATTTTATATCTCTTAGAGAATATGTAGGAAGGCTTTAAGAATTCATAAAAATTTTACTAAGTACTGGCATTCATGTTTACTTTTTTATCCTTAGAAATCACAAAATAGAATGTATAATTCTAGACTTATTTAATAAAATTACAAAATAAGAACTCTTGATAAAATTATTTTTTAATTATATGTTATTGATTATGCTATTACAGTTGTCCCCAAATTTCCCCCTTTGCTCCCTCCCCCAGCACACCCCATTTCCCTAGACAATCCTCCCACCATTGTTCTTGTCCATAGGTCATGTGGAAAGGTTCTTTGGCTATTCCATTTCCTATACTGTACTTTACATCTCCATGGCTATTCTGTACTTCTTAATCCTCTGACCTCTTCACCCAAAGCACTAAATCCTTTCTCCCTAATGACTAACTCCATTAAAAAAAATAATCTATGATCATCTTTACATAATACTTTATAATTTAGAACAGTAAAGTTGCTCATAAAAAGTTAGGTATTTGTTACTGCTCTCATGGAGAAAACTACCACACATTATAGGCAAGTTTCTCAAAATTGTGTCTTAACAGAGGAAGGGTAGAGTTGATTGAAATTATAGAAATTTTATTCAACTTAGATTGAAATTACAGAAATTTTATTCAATTGATCATAATTAAAAACCTTTGGGAAAGCAAAATTTTATGCCCTATTTGAGTACTAGTTATACTATACACTTATCAAAAGCTTTTTGTAAACAAGCTGTTTAAAGTGACTGATATACTCCATTGTGAATACCAACAGTTCACGTTACCTAAGAATTTTGGACTTCTTGGGAAAGAATAACGATAAACAATTATTTCAACAGAAAGGTTTTATTTTATTATAACAAATGTAAACAAAATTTCTCTCTTTTAATTTATTTTCAGAATACACTTTAAAAACTTTCACTCTTTGTTCTGGAGACATTTTCCAAATTCTGCTGGAAAATTGTCTGGGGTTTGGAATAAGCCATTGAGTACAAGACTAGAAAGCTAGTTTTAAACCTAACCCCCTAAAGAAGCTTTGAATATTTAAAACTTTTTAAAGTTTTAAATATAAAGTATTAATTTTTAAGTATTAATTAATTTAAGAATTAATTTTACTTTATTTCCTGAACAGGTTAAAAGACCTTATAATATTGCTCAGGGTAATCTAAAGCCAACAAAAGCAATCTTAAGTTTTACTACATGAAGCTGAATGACATTTCCTATTACCATATTACTTGACTAGACACTTGTACTATAAAGGAAATGAACTAGAAAACTTCCCTCTTCCTAAAGTAAGTATCTGTCCAATAGAGAATGAAGGAGAAATCACAACAAAAAACTGGAAGTTGTAAAGTACTTCTCAACAGTTACAGCTGTGCACACATGATAATGAGGGTTCTGGAGTTTTTGGACTCAAAGGAAATCAATTTCAGTAAATTTCATAAGTACAATTTGAAATGAAGATAATGATTTTGTTTATCAGAAAAGAGATTAGGAGTTTTATAATGGGGTTTTAACTTTCTGAAAGAAAGCCAGGTAATAAATCATGAAAGAGATATGGTGAGATTTGCCTGCTGGTTCTTTGATATAGAATACTTAAAATATTCTAATTTCTTAGAAAAATGAGCTAATTTTTTTTCCAGATATCTGGAGCCATTAGTTGACTCAAAACATCATTAGATCTATGATAATGATATTGATTTTAGACTAATCCTCCAAAGAGATGTCCTTTGAAGTTATCTCTGCTGTGTACATTTTCACATCTATTGAATATCACTGATTAAATAAGACCTAATTGCTGTTTCCACCTATATATCAAGGAGGATGAGTTATGGATTCATCTGTTTGGGAGCCCCTCCTTCATAATGTATTACTGAATTGGCCTTTTTGTAAACAATACTTGGTGTGGCCTGAGCATTACTTTACATTAACTGCAGTCACTATGTTTCCTACATTTTATAGCTCTTCAATGAAAATAAGTACTCAAACAGAAGAGAGGAAAAGTTAATTCTTCTATTTAATATCTAGACTAAAGTAGGCAAATCACATTTAGCACCGGAGATACACACAAATATAGGTCAAAATCACAAAACTAAGTAAGGAAATAAGAGTCAGCTATGAAGAAAAAAGGAGTATAATGGTCCCTAGCTGGGTAGCTCAGGGGGTTAGAGTGGCATCCTTATATACCAAGGTTGCAAGTTTGATCCTTGATGGTTCTATCTCTCTCTCTCTCTCTCTCTCTTCCTCTCTCTGTTTTAAAATAGAAAAAAAAAACTTATAATGGAAGAAAAATGGAACACCTTGCCCCCATCAGACATAGATAAACAACAAAGTATATTAAGAACAATGATATAAAAGAAATTCTACTTAAATTTCCAAGCTCGGGTTCTAGGCTCCTCAAGAGTCTTTGTTAACTGTTTCTGTCTCTATGATGTAAATGGTCTATGCTTTCAGCTGAATGACAAACTAAAGTAATTTATGGAAAATATAATCCAAAGGTAGTAAGAGTCAGAACTATATCACCAATTGCATTAAAACGATATTTCACAAAGGTATTAATTTGAGCTTTTTACTTTCTGTATTTCCATTGTCTGAGAAGCTGTGCATTTTTATGAATCAATTTTAACACTTCAACACATCGTAAACCTTGAATGAATTTACCTAATGATTTCTGGGAAACTGAAATCAACATAACTCTCTTTTGATTAGAACAGTATTATTAAATAAATATTGGTAGCCTCAAAATCTTGGTCATACTTAAAAATTAGTAACAATTTTAGTAATAATTTTCCTGAAGTATAATATTTAGAAATATTTCTTGTTATTTTTCTAACAGGTTTAGATTGGGCACGTCCTAAATTATTTTCATCCTCCTTTAATGAAATTTGAATTTTTAACATATTATTCAGAACATAATTTCCTAATTAATAAAGAGATTCTACATTTTTGTGGATTCATTCTACATTCTTTTCAACTTTTATTGGTTGTCCCCCTGCTGTGGACAATATTTTTCTGGCTAAACTGCAGGCACCAGAGAAATACCCATTTCCTTCTGAGTTAAAATTAGTTAATATTTCTAGTTTAAAGCCTTAACATGTATTTGTATATGTTTTGGCACAAACTGGAACTATAGTAGTCTTAAACTCCTTTAGTACAAAACAGTCTCTGTAAGAGATAAACCTGTGGACACCATGGGAAAGATGTGGTTTTAGAAAACAAAGTAGTGATTAAGTGTATCAAGTTATTAAGCTGAAAGGGATAAGGCAAAATTAAAAGATACTTACTCAAACTAAAAAATCAAGTTAATATTTGGAAGTGTGTCAGAAGGGAAAGAAAGAGCATGTAGAAAAAGAGCATCTTAGGCTCTGGCCAAGATGGAAGTGTAGGTGGATGTGCTTCACTTCTTCACACAACCATTAGGATTACAACTACCTCAAAACAAAACAAAACAAAAACAGAACTGCCAGAAAATCAAACTATATGGAAGTCCAACAAACAAAAATTCAAAGAAATAATACTCATCCAGACGGGTAGGAGGGGAGAAGATGGGGAGCTGGGGTATAGAGAATGCAGTGTGGCTGCAGCAATGGCAAAAGAGTAGCTGCAACAGGGCAGAATGAGTGGCCACACATTATAAAATCTGGGAGGGACACTTGGGGAGTGATTCCAGCCCCAGTCCAGACCAGGCTACTCAAGGTTACAGCACAGGAAAATAAAGCCTCATTGCTTCTGGCTGTGAAAACCAGTGGGGGTTGGAGCAGCAGAATAAACTGCTGGTCTCACAGGAGAATCCCCCTTTAGAGGGCCCCCACAGTCCTAGAATGTATGCAAACCCACCCATTCTGGGAACCACCACCAGGGTAACAGCTAGAGGGTCACCAGCTGTATATGGGAAGTGAGTGAAGTGACTAGAAAAAAGGCAAGTGCCAAGAAAGAGGCATTGTTTCCTCTCAGAGCCCTCTTCCACATACAGCGCCACAAGGCAGTGAAATGTGTTGCACAGCACTGATGAAAACCTAAGGCTCCAACCCTTACAACGTCACAGGTGTGACAACTCTACCTAATATACAGAGGCAAACACAGGAGGCTGTCAAGTTGAGGAGACAGAAAAGTATGTCCCAAAAGAGGGAGAAGATCAAGGCTCAAAAGGGAGAACTAAATGAGGAGGAGAGAGCCAACTTAGCAGGTGCAGAGTTGAAAATACTGGTGATAACGATGCTCAGAGAAATGATTGAGCACAGCAAATGCATAATGGAAGAAGTGAAGGCTACACTAAGTGAAATAAAGAAAAACCCACATGAAACCAATGGTGAAGGGACGGAAACTGGGTTAAAATCAATGTATTGGGACATAAGGAAGAAATAAACAGTCAACCAGTACAGAAAGAAGAAACAAGAATTTTTTTTTAATGAGAAGTTTAGGAACCTTTGGGACAACTTTAAACATACCAACATCTAAATCATAGGGGTTCCAGAAACAGAAGAGGAAGAGCAAGAAATTGAAAAGTTACTTGAAAAAATAATGAAGGAAAATTTTCCTAATGTGGCAAAGGAAATAGCCATATAACTCCAGAGTCCCACACAAGGTGGACCCAAAGAGGACCACACCAAGACACATTATAATAAAAATGCCAAAGATTAAAGATAAAGGGAGAATCAAAAGCAGCAAGTGAAAAGAAGAGAATTACCTACAAAGGAGTTCCCATAAGACTATCAGCTGATTTCTCAAAAGAAACTTTGCAGGCAAGAAGGGACTGGCAGGAAGTATTCAAAGTGATGTAAAGCAAGGACCTACCTCCAACCTAGATTATGTACTCCATCCAGCAAAGCTATCATTTGGAATGGAAGGGCAGATAAAGTGCTTCCCAGGCAAGATAAAGCTAAAGGAGTTCATCATCACCAAGCTCTTATAATATGAACTGTTAAAGGTACACATTTAAGAAAAAGAAGAGGATCAAAACTATGAACAGTAAAATAACAACTCACAACTAGCAACAAATAAATCTAAAAGCCAAAAACAAACTAAGCAACAACTAGAACAGGAACAGATATGGAGATCATATGGAGAGTCATCAGTGGGTAGGGGGGAGGAGGAGTATGGGGGAAAAGAAGCAGGGATCAAGAAATGTAACTGGTAGCTCTGAAATAGAGAGGGGGGAGTTAAGAATAGTAAAGTAAATGGAGAAACAAAAAAATAACTTATATGCACAACCCATGGTATGAACTACGTGGGGAGGGGGAATTGTTGGAGTGAAAGGGGTTGCTGGGATGAGGGGGGCAAAGGGAAAAAAAGTAGAATAACTGTAATAGCATAATCAGTAAAATATACTTAAAAAAGAAAAAGTTCATCTTAAGATTTCTTCCCTGTTTGGCATACTGTACTTTAATATAATTTTGTTATTCTCTGAATTTTTACTAAGTTAGAAAGAAACACATTTAAAAAGAACATTAATATGGCACAGTGTTGGGTTGTATGGAGAGAAATCTGAGTTTTATCTGAAAACTGTAAGAAGGAGACATTAGAGTATTTGATATACCTCGATGTTGAAAGACTATTAATACACACACACATGCACTTAAATGGTTTGGCAGAGGTATCCAAACAAAGAAAATTAAGTAATTGGTCTCAGAGGTAGCCTTTTCTAACAGAAAATGCTAGCTGCCAATATCTATTCTATTCTTTCTTTAAGAGACAAATTTTGATTTTCTTCTGTTGTTGTAGGACACATGTCTATCCAACTAAAAAGACTAGATTTTCTGCTCTTCCTTTCATCTAGGTATGACCTTGGGGCTAAGTTATGACTAATGAGATATCAGCAGGTATGTCTTACAGAAGCTTTCTTATTTAATGAAACCTTCATTTCTTTTTTTTAATAAAGATTTTATTTATTTACTTTTAGAGAGAGGGGAAGAGAGGGAGAAAGAGAGGGTGAGAAACATGCAAGAGGTACACCAATAGGTTGCCTCTAAGATGCCCCCAAACGGGGGCCTGACCTGCAACCCAGGCATGTGCCCTGGCTGAGAATCGAACCAGCAGCTTTTCAATTTGCTGGTCGGTGCTCAACCTATCAAGCCACACCAGCAAGGGCTGAAATCTTCATTTCTTTATCCCAGTAATGTGCTGAGAAACTGACTATTCGGAAAGCAAAGAAAAAAAAAAGCTGATTTTTAATTTGTCAGTTTCTGAGGTGTAAATATTTATACTTAAACTATGTCTGATTTCAAGCTACCAAATGGGTTATATGGTATGCCCTGCCACCTAATATTTGTGTTGAAGCCCTAACCCCAATGTACTGTACTTGGAAATGTATACTTGATCTAATTAAGGTTAAATAAGGTCCTAAGAGTGGGGGCCTTATTAGTAAGACAAGCATCATTATAAGAAGAGGAGGAGCTATCAGAAGTGCTGGTGCCCAAAGAAAAGGCCATGTTTGAACATGGAGAAGTTGGCTATCTGCAATCCAAGGGAAGAGATTTTGTCATAAACCAACTTCTGGCTCCTTGTTCTTAGACTCCCAGCCTGAAGAGCTGTGAGGAAATAGATTTCGGTTGGTTAAGCCATCCTGTCTGTAGTATAATGTCAGAAAAGCCTGAAAAGCTTAATATACAAAGTGATCCCATTGAATATGAATTAGGGAGGACATACATAAAACTGACTCTTGCAATCCGGTATGCGATGATTCCGGCACACCACTGCTTCATCATATTGCTTTGAATATAGGTGTGATGGCAGAAGTCTTAGAAATCATCTCGTTCCATGATAAGCGTGGCCACACTGTAGGACTGTTGAACGGTGACTAGAAATAAGCCTGTGTCCTGGACAATATTGTCAAGCTGCCATTCCAGCCCCCAACACCAGCCAGATTTAGCACAGGAGACTGGTTATAGTGCAAGAGAACATTTACAGGAAACAAACCACATTTTAAGTTATGTGACTGATTAAGTCTTGGGTCAGATGATCAGAAATCAAGTCACATGAGCATTTTTTCTAGACTAAAAAGAGATTGGACACCTAGAGACCTCCTCTTGATATTAGTGCATCGATATTCTTCAAAAGAATTTTGAAAGTGGGGAAGCGTTTCTTGTGTGCTTCTACTTTAGTGTTTGATTCCTCCATTTTAACTTGGTATTCGAAAAAGTACAGAAAAAATGCTTTAAAGATGAAGTAAGATTGAGGCCATTTCTTGTCTTGGAAGTCACCAATGGGTAAAGGGATTACACAGAAGATGACATAGAATTGGGAGCTCTCCTGAGCATGATTCCCCAAGGGTTAAAGGGGACAAACAATTCTGGCAGCTTTTATATCAGGAGACATAAACAGAGGATTAAGAGAAGTGATGGGCAATACAAGGCATACAATATTTATGAAGAAAGATGGACACTTCAATTCTCTTCCTTGTAGGGAAGAGAAGAAAGTTTTTAAGTGGCTTACCACACCCACCCAAAAGCTGAGGGTAGGGTTATTCAAGAAAAACCACTCTTTGTGTTTATAGGATTGCTAGAGGAGAGATTGGCACTTTGCTTCTCAGTTGGATGTCTGTTAAAGTGTGGTGTCATATCTTATCTTCCCTGTCTCCAAACATCTTATAAGTTCTTGAAATGTAAGTAAAGAAGTTATTTTATCAACAAGAAAGCTGAGACACAGAATGATCAAGAGACTTGTCTACAGTTACCCAGTAACAAGCTTCATACAGAATCAAAACAGCTCTCTTGGTCACTAGTTAATTGCTCCTTTGACTAAATGCAGATTCTGGACCTATTGTTAGCCTTTAAGAGCACACTGGTCACTCCCTCTTACTCCACAATTGGTGTAGAGATAAAAAAAAAAAAAGCTTACTGAACAGTCAGCGCTTTTCAATTGAACTTCCTGAAATGATAGATGTGTTCTAACAAATCACTTGAAATATGGTGAGTGCAACTGAGGAACTGAATTTTAAATTTTGTTTAATTATAATAAATCAAAGTTTAAAAAACCAGTTGTGGCTACAGTATAGGTCAGTGCAGCTATAAAGCCTACTTTCTCCCTCTGTGCTTTGATGTCAATTTAGTAGGTGCTGACTAGCATTAAGAAAAAAGAAAAGAAATACAATTCCTATCCCTTTGCTTGTATTACCCATTGCATGTTCTTGCATGTTGTCCACTCTTCCATTATAGCTCTTAACATATTAATCAGAGTTAATTAAAATTCCCTGTCTGAGCATTCCAACAGCTAATGTTTGCTTTCTCTCTTTAGACTAATGATTTTTCTTGGCTTTAGGCATGACTTGTAATTTCTTGGAAACTAGATATATTGTGTCAGGTATAAGAAATGAAGCCAGTAGGCAGTGATCATGTGTAGTAATATGGCTAGGAGTTGGGCTGTATTTAATGTTTGCTGTAACTATACAGTATTCCATCACTTATCATGGGTATTACGTTCTAGACCCCCCTTCAATAGGTGAAAATCCGTGAAGTAAGAACCTTACGTTTATTTTAGTATTTATATATATTTTAAGGCTTTATAAACCCTTCCAAGACACTTATAAACAGTTCTCAGTCCCTTATTAACCTTTCTCACTCCCTTATTAACCTTTTCCACAGTTTTATAAACACTACTTATGTTCTTAAACATATTCTACACTCTTAAACCTATGTAGCTTTAACAACATATGTATACAGTACTGCAAAATCCTGCGATATAGTGCAAAATTATGCGATATAGTGAAAAATCTGCAATAAATAATTAAATAAATATTTTAAAAAATCCTATGATACAGCGAGGCCACAATAAGTGAACCACGATATAGAGAGGGACTACTGTACATGTCAGAAGCTTCGAATTCCTCTGTTGTCATTGTTCTGTCCTCTCTCTTGACCTGGTGCTTCCCTAAGCATTCCTCCTCAGAAAGACTCTGCATCTTGCAGTACTCTCAACTCTAGTCCATTGCCATTATACTCAACTCTACCATGGTGGTGGCGGTGGTCAGGCAGTGGGGAGGGGAAGCATTCTAATCTTATGATTAAGTCTCAGTCTCTTAATAGGCTCCTGTCTCTTGGTTGTTACTCTGTAAATGGCTTTGCTGTGGTATAACTTTTCCCTCCCCACCTTCGGGAAGGCTAGAGAGGATACAGTGGGATGGATGCCCTTCTCCAGCTGGGATAAAACTCTGGTAAAGTGGTTTCTCCTGGAGCATAGGCTTTGTTATGGAGAACACACTAGGAGTATTTCTCTATGACTATTCTTCCTCTGGTCTGGCAGAGTCTCCAGAACCTGGTGAAGTTCCTAGAGGTGAATCCCACAAAATTACAGGTGCCTCACAAGACTACAGTCCCCAGGATATTCTTACTTAAACTAGTTCACATTCAGCCAACAGAAATTCATCAAAATTACTAGTTAGGTGCTCCCACCAGTTTCTGGCTCTAGTGACTTGTGCTCCAGGTAAGCAAATCTTGGATGTCACTCTCTTGATTTACTTTTCTCTCCAAATTTTGGGATGGTGGTTTGCCCCATAAACATAGTTCTCAATGAACTCAAGAAAAATAATTTATTTTCAGTTTGTTCAGCTTTTTTGTGTTGTAAAAAATGGGAGTGGCAACTTCCAAGTTCTACTTGACATGGCTAACACCATTCGTTTAACTAGTTCTTTTAAAACCTTTGTTTTAATTATGGATTTAAGCATGTGTGCTGGGCCATGATATAAAATGTAGCTCTTGCGAGGGCTCAAAATTCTTTTTTTAAAGATTTTATTTATTTATTTATTTTTAGAGAAGTGGGAAAGAAGGGGAAAAAAAGGGAAAGAAAGACTGATGTGTGAGAGAAACATTGATCAGCTGCCTCTCACATGCTTCCAACTGGGGATCTGGCCTACAACCTAGACATGTGTCCTGACCGGGTATCGAACCAACAACCTTTTCTTTCATAGGCCAGTGCTCAATCCACTGAGCCAAACCAGTCAGGGCAAGGCTCAAAAATTTTAAGTAACAGTGCCATAAGGCAGAGAAAATAAAACTCTAGGGCTATGTCTGCAGAGGTATGTCCCATCCATATTCCCTCACCTACTCACAGACTCAGTCTATATATTGCTACATACCACAGAGCAGACAAAATTTTATAAGAAAATCTCTCATTAACTTACAGAACAGAATAGATGGCAGAAAGACTTTGAGAGGTTTAATTAGCATAACTAGTAAATAGTGGTTTATATTTTTTACTACAAACTTGCTGTTTCACTACATAGATATATTATGTATTACTGTATCTTGGAAATATAGACTATTCATTTTCTGCTTTCCTGGAAAACAATTTAACTTTGCTATGTTTTATTCTTTACTCTGCTTTTAGCTATTAGGTAAACTGAACATAAAATCTTAATATGAGTAATTTTATTTGACATTTTGATCTGCTTTTTGGGAAGTATTATATAAAGACTTCTTAATTTGCAGTATAGATTTTTTTCTGTAGTAATTTTAGTCTAACTAGATTTAGTTTAAACTCCAAAATTAATTAGAAATTTTTCTTCATTAAATCATTTTAAACTATGGTATAAGGAAGTAAGGGTCTGTGGAAAGAAAAAAAGAGACAAAGAGTTCTTTCTCATCTGACTCCTGCATATCCTTGTCCAGTGTCTGAAATGTTTATAAATGGTTGGTGTAGAGTATTTCCTTTCTATAATTGAACTCTCATCTCAGCTGTGCAAGGAAATCCATTGAGGGGACACATGCTTTGTATAACATAATAGAAAAGGTTTGCAGAAACTCTGTAAATGGACTTACTTTATAAAAGTTACATAAAAAAGCTCAGGATGCATTTGACATACTCTTTACTTTTAAATTTTTTACATTTACAAATTCATAATAAGACTGCATATATTTTACTTTAAAATATTATATGAAGTTCATATTTATAAAGTTTTATAACGTAATATTATTCTCTGATTGTAAAAAAATAAATAAAAAACATGTAGTCCTACATTTTTATCAAAACATTCTGAAATGAATATAGTAGATTTTGAATTTAGTACAATTATTGTGGTAAGCACAGATATTCCATCTAATACTAGTTACCACACAACAGGCAGAGTTGTGTAATGAAATGGTTAGCTTCATAAATTAAGTTAGTATAAAAAGGGGAGATTGTATATAGAAATGTTACCATAATGATAAAATATTGAAAAAGATTTATGTTTTCCAAAACAACCAAAAATATACTCATGAGCATGACAAAAAAAGAGAGGAAGGAAGGGAGAAAGGGAGGGAGGAGGAGAGAGAGAAGGAGAGAGAGAGAGAGAGAGAGAGAGAGAGAGAGAGAAGCAAAATGTTTCAAAGTTCATTAATGAAAATCCAAATATCTACTAATCCTGTTACAATAAAGCTAATAATTTTAGTTCCATATTTAATAGCTAGTGTATATTCAAGTGCTCTCTGCTGGCACATATAAAAACATGTGATGTAACTGGATGCTGTTTTACCACATAGCACACAAGCTAATTTCTCATAACTTACACATCTGTACTTTTGCAAATTTAGATTATAGTAACAACCTTGGGCGTGTGAAAGTTAACACAGGAAACACCTGCAGGACAATATTAGTTCCTGTAGAGAAGTGAAACTATTTATCATAAATTTATTGAAAGAAATTCAGGATGATGTTTTATATTTATTAAAGCATAAAAGAATTTCTTACCTAAAGCTTTCATACACCAGACTGTTTTATTCCAAAGTGTTGGCCGTATTCTAATGCATTTATTATTTGATGTAAATTCAACCTCCACCGCATTACCAATTACTTCATCTCTCAAAATAATAAATATTTCACCAGGATTCTATAAAATAAAAAATACAACCCAATTAAGCATTTGAAAAAGTTTACCTTAACCAAATAACCCATGGCAATTATTAATGATAGAGGTTGCATATGATCGTTATCTCTTCTATCATGTCCCTATTTTCAACCATATTTAGAAATGAATTATGTAAATGTAAGTCTCATTACATTTTGAGTTTATGGACTTGGTGTTTATTGACTACTCAATTTTTTCTCCAATACCTCATTTTGCAACTGAAAAACCAGTGAGAACATAGCTGCTCCCTTTTCCTCTTGTCTCTTCCCTGGGTGTGAGGCTCCCCATCTCAGGACAAGTGCATCACTTCACAGACCTTGAGGGGGCTGTAAATCACTGACAAACAAACCCTTTTTGCAAATTCTTTTCCTCCATCTTTCTAGAACTTGGTGTACTTATTTATAAATAAAAGGACTGAACATTTAAATATGGTGATTTTTAAAAAAATTTAAGTATAAAATTTTTTTGAAGTTCAGTAGTTTTAGATCTTACCTAAAAGAGATTCTCTGGTTAGACTATTTATGATGGGTATCTGTAAAGGTTATTGAGTTGGCTAAAGTTTATAAATCTAAAAGTTTAAAGATTTTTATTAAGGTGAAAAGGCTAAATCTATGTAAGGGTTTGTGAAAACCTTTGGAAAAAAATTATAAGGGATAAAATAAATATAGAGAAAGAAAAGAAGTATATATTTTTTAAGCATCTATTTTATGCTAAAAGTTATTCTAAGCAAATATTATATAAAGTTTTTAAAAATTCTAACCAAAACATATGAGAGTATACCTACACACATATATGCAAATAAATGCACACACCAAAACCCAAAATGGAAGACTATTATTTTTCTCTTTTATGAACAGGGTAACTAACATACAGACAGACTTACATCTCAAGATGAATTAGAACTACCTAAATTTAAAATCTATACCCTTCCTTACAACATGTTGCTTAAACCTTCAAAATAACTAAAATGGAATACTATTTTTATGATGATCTCAGATATACTCTTCAAAGGCTTTCTTCAAAGTCAAAGTAACTTTAAGTTCCTCATGAAATAATCAGGAACCTAATTTTATGCTCTTATAAAATTATGATATCCCCAAAGTCATTAATTTAAAAAATTTCCTATTTAAATACCTCCCAAAGCAAAAAATTGCCCATCAATAAAGCTAACATCTTTAATGCTCTGTACCAAAGTGCTTCTACAAATCTGTTGATGTTAACAAAATAATTTCAGCTTTGGGAGTTTTCCACCAAGGTCCAGTGCTCCCGAATGGTACTTGTCCACAGAATATTTTGATCTAAACTTCTCCTCACCAACTAAATAGCACATCAGTAGCCATCAGAGAGATGCAAATAAAAACCACAATGAGATATCACTTCACACTGGTCAGAATGGCCATCATCAACAAATCAACAAACAAGTGCTGGCAGGGATGTGGAGAAAAGGGAACCCTAGTGCACTATTAGTGGGAATGCAGACTGGTGTAGCCACTGTGGAAAACAGTATGGAATTTCCTCAGAAAACTAAAAATGGAACTGCCTTTTGAACCAACGATTCCACTGCTAGGATTATACCCTAAGAATACTGAAACACCAATTCAAAAGGCTCTATGCACCCCTATGTGCATAGCAGCACTATTTACAATAGCCAAGTGCTGGAAATAGCCTAAGTGCCTGTCTGTAGATGAGTGGATTAAAAAACTGTGGTACATTTACACAGTGGAAAACTATGCAGCAGAAAGAAAAAGGAACTCCTACCGTTTGCCACAACATGGATGGAACTAGAGAGAATTATACTCAGTGAAAGAAGCCAGGCAATGAAAGACAGATACCATATGATATCACCTAATACAGGAACCTAATGAAAAACACAAACAAATGTGCAAAATTGAACCAGAGGCAAGTAAACAAGGAACAGAGTAACAGTTACCGGGGGGGAGTCGGGGAGGGAGAGAAAGAGGGTAAGTAAGGGAAGGGTCTAGTCAAGGAACTAGTATAAATGACCCATGGACATGGACAATGGGGTGGGGACTGTAGGAGAAGGGGTGGGCTGGGTGGGGGGGAGCAATGGGGGACAAAGTGGGACAACTGTAAAGAAAAACAATAAATAAATCAAAAAAAGAAGAAAAAAAAAGGAAAGATCCTATCTGAAAGGAACTACCACCATTCCTTCTCTTGCCCCACATAGCCAACATGCCAGAAACACTTTCCTGTTTTCTTCCCTGTACCTTCTCCAATGCACTTCTCCATCTGAGTCCTGAAGGTCAGGACCAAAAGCCCCTTCTGTTTCTCACATCTGCAACCTCCTCTACACAGGACCTCATGTCCAGCACAGTTCCTTAGTTCCTTTGTTACTCATATCTGTCTCCTTACTTCAAGTCTTTAATGATTTTTCATTTCACTTTGACTCAGATGCCCAATTCCTGTTTTGAAGTTCTTCAGAGTTCTCTTCCATGGTAACATCAATTCTTATTTAACTTTGACCTCTTTCCTTCAGAACCTTGCAAGCCTAAGCATCCTCTTCCAATGTTTCATTCACCCAGGCAATGCATTTACTCAGGAGTGTTCAACTGACTTCTTCTTATGCATCAGATTATCTCCTTAAGAGAGGGCACAGCTCCACATTTCAACCATTTCTAGAGAAAAGTTCTAAACAAAAGGCAAGCATATTGACCACCCCAAATGAGGCACTTACATGTTCCTTTGTACACAGGGCCAGCTTTGTGAGCATGTGATCTGTGCAATTGATCCCAGGTCCTGTGCTTAGCAGGGCCGTGCACTTAATTTAATGATCTGTTGTCACTGCCTTGAAGTACATAATAATTTGAACAAGGGCACCTGTATTTTCATTTTGCATTGGTCTCTGCTGATTGGGTAGCCAGTCCTGTTTGTACATAATGTTGACTTGCGTTTCAACTCTTATCTCTCTAGACCTCTCCATACTTAACCTCTCCATCAATATCCAACTTGAGTTTCACCAGCTCCATAAACACTTCCTACAATTTCTGCTCATGAGGAGTTGTAAAACGTCCAAAGGAATCACAAAGAGTGTACACCCACGCTACTTCTTTGACCCTAAGTCATGCCCTCTGCTCTTAATTAGTGTCTCATGTCTATGGCTTGCCTTCCCAGCTAGTTTTTAAGCATCCTGAAGGTATTTTTTATTTTTTCATATCATTGGGGCAACTTGCAGGAACTTTGCATGCAAGAGGCAATCTGTACATATTTTCAAATTAAGATAAGTAAGACTGTAAAATATGACTTTTTTAATTGAACATGCTCTGCTCTACTTCTTACCTCCCTCAGGACTCACAGCTTCATCTGGTCCCTGCATCTGCATCCAGGAGGGAACAACCGCACTTGCCCAGCCTTGTTCTTAACTATTGGGCACATCTTAATTAAAAATGAAATTATATGAACACATTTAATTCCATGGAGAAAATGCTAGGGTAGTCAAATGCTCACAAATTTAGTTTTATCAATGATGAAGCCATTAGTTCGCTCTCAATATTTTCCCTGTTTATTCCTTATTTTACTTCTGAGCATTCAAAGAGAGAAAGGGTTATTATAATGATCACTTCCAAGCACTAACGTTTTTCTGAATTAGTAAAAAAGTTTGAGACCTAAACAAAAGGGGCCTATATGACCTATAGAGAGGGAAGTTTCTAGTTCTGTCAGGGTGGGTGTCTTTTTTTATAATAATTTTTTATTATATTTTTTTCATTACCACTTAGTCCCCTTATACTCCCCTCCTCATGCAATAACAACACTGTTATATCCATGTCCATGAGTCCCTTTTTCCTTTCTGCTCAATGCCTCCACCCCCTAACCTCCTCACCCCTTAGCTGTCGTCCTGCTCTTTATCTATGAGTCTGTCTCTATTTTGCTTGTTAGTTCAGTTTGTTCACTAGATTCCACACATGAGTGGAATCATATGGTATTTGTCTTTCTCTGACTGACTTATTTCACTCAGCATAATGTTCTCCAGGTCCATCCATGTTGCCACAAAGGGTAAAATTTTCTTATTTTTTATGGTTGAGTAGTATTCCAATGTGTAAATGTCCCATAGATGTTTTATCCACTAATCTATTGATGAACACTTGGGCTGTGTCCATATCTTGATGACTGTAAATAATGCTGCAATGAACATAGGGGTGCTTATGTTCTTTTGAATTACTGTTTTTGGGTTCCTTCAGATATATTACTAAAAGTGAGACAGCTGGATCAAAAAGCAGATCCATTTTTAACTTTTTGAGTTCTCTCCATAGTGCTTTCCACAGTGGCTGCAACAATTTGCATTCTCACCAATAGTGTAGAAGGGTTCCTCTTTCTCCACATCCTTACTAGAACTTGTTGTTTGTTGATTTATTGATGGTAGCCATTCTGACAGGTGTGAGATGGTATCTCATTATGGTTTTAATTTGCATTTCTCTAATGATTAGTGACATTGAGCATCTTTTCATATGTCTATTGGCCATCTGTATGTCCTCTTTGGAGAAGCGTCTCTTCAGGTCCTTTGCCCATTTTTAAATTTTGTTTTTGTTTTTTGTTTTGTTTTTGGTGTTGAGTTTTGTAAGTTCTTTATAAATTGTGGATATTAACCCTTTATCAGATGTATCGGTGTATATGTTCTCCCATTCAGTGGGTTGTCTTTTTATTTTGCCATGCAAAAACTTTTTAGTTTAATGTAGTCCCCTTTGTTTATTTTTCTTTTGTTTCTCTTACCTTAGGAGATGCATCCAATAAAAATATTTCTATGATCAATGTCCAAGATTTTGCTGTTTATGTTCTCTAGGATTTTTATGGTTTTGGATCTAACAATTAAGTCTTTGATCCATTTTGAATTTATTCTTGTGTGTGGTGTAAGAAGGAGGTCTAGTATCATTTTTCTGCATGAATCTGTCCAGTTTCCCAACACCATTTATTGAATAAACTATCTTTAGCCCACTGTATGTGCTTGCTTCCACTGTCAAACATCAATTGACTATAAAGATGTGGGTTTATTGCTGGGCTCTCTATTCTGTTCCATTGGTCTATGTGTCTATCTTAATGCCAGTTACATTCTGTTTTGATCACTATGACCTTATATTATAGTTTAATATTAGGCAGGGTGATTCATCCAACTTTGTTCTTTCTCAGAATCGCTGTTGCTAGGCTGGGCCTTTTGTATTTCCATATAAATTTTTGAAATATTTGTTCTATTTCTGTGAAATATATCATTGGAATCTTGATAAAAATAGTGTTGAATCTATAGATTGCTTTGGATAGTATGGACATTTTAATGATGTTAATTCTTACCTATGAACACAATATGTGTTTCCACTTATTTGTAGCCTCTTCAATTTCTTTCTTCAGTGTCTTATAATTTTCCAGATACAGATCTTTTACACCTTTGGTTATATTTATTCCAAGGTATTTTATTCTTTCTGAAGCAATTGTAAACAAAATTATTATTTTTTAACTTCTCTTTCCGTTAGTTTGCTATTGGCATATAAAAATGCAGCTGATTTCTGGATATTAATTTTGGACCTGTTACTTTGCTAAATTTATTTATTAGTCCTAGTAGTTTTTTGGTGGAATATTTGGGATTCTGTTTATACAGTATTATGTCATCTGCAAATAATGACAGTTTTATTTCTCTCCTTCCACTTGGATGCCTTTTATTTCTTCTTCTTGTCTGATTGCTGTGGCTAGAACTTCTAGTACTATGTTGAATAAGAGAGGTGAAAGCAGACATCCCTATCTTGTTCTCTATTTTAAGGGGAACACTTGTAGTTTTTGCCCATTGAATATGGTGCTGGCAGTGGGTTTCTCATATATGGCTTTTATTATGTTTAGGTTTGTTCTCCCTATTCCCACTTTGTTGAGTGTCTTGATAATAAATGGGTGCTGGGTTTTATCAAATGCTTTTTCTGCATCTCTTGATATGATCATGGTTTGTACCCTTCTTTTTGTTTATGTGGTGAATCATATTTATAATTTGTGAATATTGTACTAAAGATAGTGAAGTTTCTGCTTCTGTCAAAGTAGATGTCTTTTATTAAGCACAGGCAATAAAAATTTTGATCCTAGTGGTCCTCATGTCAGCCTACTACGAGTTTTATACACAGACCAATGGTTCTTTTCTAATTCCATGACTGCTTTAACAGCCAGTGGCTTAACAAGCAATGATGTATTGGTCTTATTAAGTCAGGACTGTGCAGGTTGCTGTAGTAATAATGGATCTAACCCTTGACAGCAGAGCAAAGATTATATTATGGTAATGGCTCCAAACTGGGATGCTAGTGCTCACCTTCAGAATCACCTGAGAAGATTCTAAAACTCCCAATATCCAGGCCATAACTCAGACCATTTATATCTGTGTCACTGGATATACAATTTAGGCATTATTGTTTTTAAACTTCCACTTGTAGTCCCTATATGGATCTTAGGTTGAGAACCACTGGGTTAAAAAACATATACATCTATTGGTCATTGTAAAACCTTAACACCAAAGGGGAGCACTTCACAACATAGATATGTAAAGCACTGATGCACATAATAATTTTTTTTGCTACTTTTACTATATATATATATATTTTTTTTTTTTCAATTAAATCATAGGATCGGACTTTAGGTTAAGGATGGTTACCAAGAACTAGTGTGTAAGTTGATGTAAGAAATATGGTGGCAGTGCTGTCAGTTCCTGTGTATTGTTGTACTCTGGATTCATGGTCAAGGAATGAATAAGCAGGAAGTAGTCTCTGAGACTCTGTGGCATGCTCACAGCCCTTATGTAGTCTCAGGCTCTCTCTAGATCTGTAAATCAAATAACCTATGGTCTGTACTGTGGTTTTGGAGACATATTATGCTTACAGCCACAGCGGTATGTCAATGAACAGGTCAAATGAAATGAAGGTCATTACTGGAGACTATGTCATGTTCTAGGATTCAGATAGAAAGACAATTCAATGAAATTAATATAGGTCTAAATCCTGATAAAGCCACTTAAAAGGCCTTTACAGTTATACTCTAAGAACTAAATTTGCCCAAGAAATCAAATGACTGAACTAATTTTAAAAATATGCTTCAGTCTTATCATTAGAACAGCAACATTGGGAGAATAAGATATTAATGAAGAAATATTGGTTAACTATACTAAAGGGAGTAAGAAATTTGAGGGGAAGAAAGCTAAGATTGCAGTGAACAGATTCTACCGAAAAGAAGGGAAAGTACTAAACTGAAGGCCTGCCTATAAAAATAAAACAAAGAAGATAAGCTCACTCTCAACTGCTCTTTAGGATGGTGCTGCTGAAGAAGAAATAGAGAAGCCATGACTGAACCTGGGCTGGAGGCTCACAGAAATAACTGGAGAGGCAGGAGGCAACAGAGAGCAAACTACAGTACCTCTGAGAAGACCCACAGAGAAAAATTTAGAGGCTCCTTCTTAAAGCTTCAGGTATAATCCATAAAAAGAGTGACAGCTATACTCATTACTCTCCCCCCCACACACACACACAACATGGGGACCCTGAATCTAGCGTGGCAGAGTAGCTCTTTGACAAGCATAGCCTGGGAGACAGTGATGAGAGCTCAGCCTCAGGGTGGATTTCCATCACTGCAGGGTGACTTCCTTGGTCACTAAAGTACATGCACTTTGGGGTTACCTTTATCTTTTGTATAAGTTGTACCAAATCATCTACTTATGACTGTTCATTTGTACCATTCCTTCAAATAAAGTAATTTGGTACCCTGCCCCCTGCACTACCCCCAAAAAGGGTGAACAGCATAACTGCTTACAGATTGCACAGCTCTAGCAAGGGATCAGAACACAACTGGGTAGACTGAAGAGAAATCTCTGAAGGGGAGCACTGAATTACTGGTGCCCTTATTAGGTGATCTGAAGGGGATTTACTACTGTAATGCATGAATGTATTTCTTATATTCTCGGACAGGATTTAACCTTGGCACTGTTGACAGTTTTGTACCTGAGAAGTCACTGTTGTGGGGACTGCCCTGTGCATCATAAAATATTTAGCAACATCCCTGGCTTCTACCCAATGGATGCCTGTAGTAGCCCCCCAGTTATGACAACCAAAACTCTCTGCACACTCTGTCAAATATCCTCTGGGGAAAAAGGGGCAAGATCACTCCCAGATAATAATCATTGCTCTGAGGGAATTTGCCAGAAAAAAAAAATTAAAGAAATTAAGACTTTGAAGTAACAGAGAGCATAGGGAAGAGAAACTGCAAATAACAGACCAGGTCCAGGTCTGGTTTAGATGTTGTTCCATTGGAAGAATTCCTCCCAGGTAGAATTTCCATCATGGGTATAAAATTAGATAAGATTCATTTAAATAATGGATGCACTGGGCAGATAGAACTCACTGACTTCATACCTTTCATAATCAATTACCCCACAAAACAAAATCAAGAGGAATATGCTAGAAAAATAAATGCCTTGGCCCATAAAAAAATAATTTAAAAGTACCAAAATAGAACAAAGAACACTAGTTCTTAAAAAAGGTAAAGGATGAGGTCAAATTAAGTAGCAGATTTAACCTGTTAAAATTCATCTAGGTATTTCTTGATGAGACAGGAAATAATTCACATAAATAGAGTACGAGAGGCATGCCTTCACCAGTGCATGAAAAGAAATGTTGAAGGAAAAAACATTGTCTCCTGTTTTTAAAGTGGCACAAGATTTTCAAGGCCCAGGCAATAAAATAATCCATTGAAAGGAACAAGGCTGGGAAAGATGACGAGGCCAGGGAACAATACTCTCAGGCTCCTGTGCGCAAAAGCAGCAGTAGCAGGGCATCTCCCACCACCTTGTTGAAACAACCCACTCCAGCTGATTCTCCAGAACAGAAGAGGGAACAGGGAGAGCACTTCTCTGGCAGGCAGGGCCCCATACCCAAACAGCGCCACAGCAAGAGTCAGCAGCAGGACAGATTCAAACTAAATCCCTCTTCATCAGAAAAATAAAGATTATGTCACTAGATAGAACTCATAGTCAGCTCAATGCTGGCATGCTGACAACACAAAAGTAGGTGGAGAAAAGAATAGATTTTGAAGATGCTGAGTGTTCAAGAGTTACATCTCAGATAAGACCTGGTGGCTGGCAATAACAGTATTGTAAATTAATAGGGCTTGTAAGATGGCACGGAATCAAACATCACCTCCTGGAAGAGGAGGTCATAATCTTAAGGGGTCTCTATTCACTCACTAATTGGAAGACTTCTCAGAAATGAGTTAAGTTCAAAGGATGTGCTTTCAGACAATAGGCACAGATGGAATGTTACCCTGAGAATCTGAAACACGAATTTCACTTATTTGGATACAAATGATCTCTTCTGTGGTGCTCAGCAATTGTCATAGTGATTCAGATTGTGTTAAAATCTAGGTTCTGAAAGCACAAGATTTTGACTATTTTTGGTCCACAGATTAGCTTATTTTGAATTTTTAGGGTGTGGGGCTGGTAATAAAATATTCCTTTATGACCTTTCAAATCTTAGGATTGCATAAAAAGTTGGGTATGCAAGAGAAATCTGAAAATGAAATAATTTAACTTCAGAGGGTTTGGAAGAATTATTTCCTTGTCAATTAAAAACAGCCTAATATTCTGCTTTGGAAAAACCCTGATCCTAACTAGCCATCTCTGCCTGGAGGCCAGTGAGGTTTAATTTTTGGATTTTAATTTCTCTGCATATTTAATTTTGGAAAGGTTTTATATTACTCAAATTTTACTGTTACAGGTATTTTTAAAAGCAGCTATTTAGACTCATTGCATAATTCTTGGTGAGCTATTTTTAGTTCCATACTTTTTTTCCTGTTTTTTTTTCTTCTTCAATTATATCTGCTTGAGAACAGTTCTCATTTGTCTTTTATTTACAGTCTCTTCTATTTGTTTGTCTCTTCCATTTTTTCTGACTCAACAGAAGCCACCTATTCTGATTGTTTAGCCTGAGTACCTGCCCTTGAGTTCTTGAGCCCTTTCACTGGGTTGCAATTTTTCCTTGCCTGATTATCTGTGCCAGTTCCCCTGAACCTGTACACTTCAGGTTCCTGGGGTCTCCAACGTAACATCAGAGACGTTTTTGTTCCTCTGGAACTGGCAGCATAATAGTTTAAAACTGTGGTTTTTCTGCTTAGTCATAAAGTTGGGGGGTGAAGGAATTAAATTTTGCCCAGCTCCACAGAACATGTAGCTGACCCCATGACTGCGGGTCCCAGCAGAATCAGGAGAGTCCCAGAACACACTTCCCAGCAAGGAGACAATGCAGCCCCTGTCATCCAGTCACATAATTCTACTGGCTTCTACGAGAAGGACCCTGGCAGGCACCTCTCAAGGCTCTCCTGTATCTTTGGCTCCTCCCACTTAAACACACAGATACTGAGAGCCAGCATTCTCTTATTGTCTAGAGATTATCTAGCCTGGAATTCGAGTCAAGCTCTACTAGGATGCTTATTTTAGTTTTTCATCCCAAGGAAGACTAGAGAAAAAATGTTGGCAACATGTATTAATATATTCACCTTTATAAATCTACCTATCCATCCATTATACTTTTATTCCCAAGAGGACAGCTCTTCAAGCTCTTATATTTCCTCTTGATAACGTAAGTCTTTGATACATATTTTAAATATTGATCATCCTGAAAAGTAAATATTTTCAAACTCTCTTTAAGAATATGTTTTCTTTTATGAAAATAAAATCTTTGATCTGGTTAATGCAAACCTAATTTTCTTTTTTAAGTAGCTTGATATATGTAGCAATTGTAAATCTCTTTGCAATACATCAAGCAACAGTTGATAAAATTAAACTTTCAGATATTTTCCAAAAGTCAATTATTCAACACATATGTATCAAATACCTACTAATTGCCAGAAATTATTTTGGGTATTGAGGACACAGCCATGAACAAAGTAGACAAAAATGCCAGCTTTTTGGAACTTATGCAATACCCATAAAAACAATAGGGCCACTTCAATAATAGGGCATCTTTACTGACCTCACAGGGGATTTCAGTGGGAAGCACCATTGCCAGTGTTATGTTGCTTCTGGAAACTTCTGATAATTCTTCAGCTTGATTCCTCTCACTTACTTCCTCAGAATGTTCCACTTTTACATCTGTTCCAATATTGACTTCAAGGTAGTCATTAGAACCTAAGAAAAGTACATAAATGTAGGTTATAATATAACTAAGGCCATTTTATTTCCTCCAGTGTTACAAAGACTATGCGCTGAACAGTCAATTTAATTAATATACAGAACAACCAAACTGAGTTTAGAACCAATGTTAACAACTAAAATAATGCTCCACAATTTAACTGGTGTTGTAACCTTAGTGACTAAACGAAAGCAACTATATAATATGTTCATCTACTAGTTAAAGGTTTTCCCTCAAAAAAACCCACCCACTGTTTAAGTTTTTTTTCTTACTATTAAAACAACAGTTCTGGAAAACATGTAACTATATATTTTCAATGACTATAATTATAAAAATTTACTTTATTTTAATTGGAACAATTTAAATCAGAACAATTACTTACCTTTTACATATACTTCCAGTTTTTAAAAACAAAAAGCTTAACTAGGAGACACACACTAAATAAACTAGTAGAAACATTAGTTTAATAGTGAACTATAAGTGTTCATCAAAATGTTCAAGGTGTTCTGTGGAAAAAAAGTGTCTCGTATCAAATAAGTTTGGTTTCTTTATGGCAGTTTTACTGCAACACCAAAATATGCTAATGTGAATTTTGAATCTCAGAGAAGAAAAAACCATATCTGATATTTAAAAAAATTAACATTTAGTAATTTATCATTTGGTTGTAATCATTAAAACATCTTTCTGTATTGAAGAAAATATTGTGTTTAAGGGAGATAATAATATTTTTATTACTCAATGTTTCAAAGCCCAAAGCATCATTAGGGCACAGAAACAGTGTGGCCGAAACCAAGGCTCTAACAATTAGATCACTTCTGTAAAGTCTTAGGCCAACCCCAAAAGTATTCTCCAAATTTCCAACAAAGGGAAATGGAAAAAAGAGAAAAGACCCTGACCACTAGAAACTGGCAAGGCACTGTGCAAAAGCCTTGATGCTGCTAAGAGCAATATCAACACCAGACAAGGCTGCTCTGTCACCATGATGGACCACGTTAGAGATGAGACGACTTTGTAATCATATCTGAGTCCAGGCAAAATCATGGACCTTGACCAAACCACAAACATGACCAATTACTCCAAGTTCTGGCTCCTGTGAGTGATACTGCTTTTTTGCCAGTTCCAGTCTCAGACTCCTGTTATTTCTCTTGCCTTCTACATAGGGTAACCAACTCCTCCCAGTTTGCCTAGAATTTTCCTGCTTTGGTCACTGAAAGTGCTGTCTCTTGGGAACCTTTCCATCTCAAGCATATGGGGATAGTAGGTCCCCTGCTTCTTCGTAAGAGTCATGGTTGCACCAAATCATAAAATTACACCTGCTTTTTGACATAAGCAAATGATAGCCAGGCTTCCTAGAACTCTTCCTCAAGTCACTTAACACAAGCCTAAATCCTACAATATGTCTTTTTTAGTACTCTTACTGAGACACCCTATGGTTCTCCATGGTGCCCCTTATTAATTACAAATAGTAAAAACCCCAAATAGTTGAAGTATAGGTGTGTTCCTAGTGACCTTTGCCTAAGGGCAATTGACAGGACAAAAAGAAAGAAGAGCCAAAAGCGATATAGATAGAAAGAGCTAGAATTTGGTCTCATTGTAGCCAAGAAAAGTGAAGCCACCACTTTCATAAAGGTAATTCTACCAGGAAAGCAGAGTAACAGACTAGATGCCCTTTAGAGAGAAGTTGTTCCCATGTCATATCTAAGGAGGGGAGTGTTTTTTTTTCCCCTACCTTATGAAATTTTCAGAATAAAGGCACAGAAGCATTTGGGATTTGCAGATTTCTCCTCAGACTAGCCTTGCTTGAAAGGAAATTTAAAAACAGCCTCTATTTCTCTACCAATTTAAAACAATTTTATAAAATGTCTCATTCTCTCTGTCTCTGTGTCTCTCTCACACACATATGTACATGTGCACACACATCAAAACAATGAAAGGTTATAGAACTGGCTCAATCTTTTTGTGAATTGATGAAAGAACAAAGAAACTGACTGTATTTAATATACCTTGAAAGAGGGGAGGTATAAATGATTCCACTACTGAAGTATGTAGGTATTTTCTGATAATTTTTCTGTGCTATCAAAGTAAGAAGAGCTATTTTATTTCACCCTAAGGATGTATTCATGGATGTATAATATAAGATGACTTATGTCTATGAGTGTTCACAGAAGCACAGCTTATAACATAGAAAATTGGAAGCAGTCTGAGTGATGAGAGACCAGATAAAAATATGTAATGTCACTAATAAAAACCCCATCAAAGAATATTTAACAAGAAAAAGGTTTATAATATAATTGAAAAAATGCAAGTTGCAAAATTGTCAAGTTAATAGGTTCCCATTTAAAAAATAAAAGGATCTCTGGTTTCAGATATCATATGTAAAGAACTCATCCTAACAAATAGATGAACAGATTAAAAACTCAACAACTCTTTTTTTTTGACACTTAAGAAAGGGGCAGATACAGCACAATTGCTGATCTCAAGGCCGGAGACACAGGTAGGCAAATACAGTAGACTTAGCTTACCAGACCGGAGACTCAGGAGTGGAAACCACCCAGAAACCAGTGCCAGGGAAGGGAAGACTGCACCGTAATTGACAAATTGCTGGATGCTCAATCTGGACAAGCTTTAGATTTAAAAACACCAGGGGAATCTTGTCCAAGTGGGGAAGAAAAAAAGGGGCACATTATTTTGAGATTCATTTTTTCCAGGAGCTTAACCATGTTCACACAGTAAATACTGGAGAAAACTTCCCTCCTGCTTCTAGCAGGAGGAAGGGAAAAGTAACCATTCTGTAATACCGAAGATACTTCTTAGCACCACCTTCCCTGAAGGGGAACGAGTTAACCAAAGACTACTTTACTGGGTTACTATGGGCATCTAACTGCACCCCACTATAGCCATCCTGTACCACCTAAGGTGCAGGAACAAAAACAAAACAGAACAAAGCAAAGCAAAACAAAACACTACAAAATCCTTGTGAGGTTCGAAATCCAGAGGCATAGGCTCACTAAACAACTGAGACCTAATTCTAAGATTAAAAAGGCTTTCCCTCCTCCTACAGCTTACTACAGTACTTCTAAAGACCAATTTAAAGCAGTTCCTTTTATTCCCAGTACATCATCTGTGGGAATTGAGAAAAAAATTACAAGGCATATCGAAATGCAAAAACAATTAGCAGAGGCAGAATAAGTATTAGAACCAGACAAGGCAGGGATGGATGTTGGAATGATTAGATCAGGAATTTGAAACAACTATCATTAATATGCTAAGGGCTTTAATGGACAAAGTAGACAACATGAAAGATTGCTCATGTAAGCAGAGAGATGGAAATCCTAAGAAAAAAATGTTTAAATTCTATAGATCAAAAACACTAACAGAAATAAAAAATGTCTTTATGGATTTATTAGTAGACTGAGCACAACTGAGGAAAAAACTTCTGAGCTAGAGAATATCTCAATAGAATTTTAGAGAACTAAAAGGTAAATAGATCAAAGACTTGAAAAATAGAATATCCAAGGACTTCGAGAAACCTATATATGGTATAAAATATGTGTAGTGGGAATGCCAGAAGGAGTAGAAAAAGACAAAGGAATAGAACTATTTCAAACAATAATAACTGCAAATAGTCCCAAATTAATGTCTGATACTAAATCATAGATCCAAGAAACTCAGATAATACCAAGTAGGATAAGTCCCAAATAAGTACAGGAAAAAAATAACATCTTGAAATGGCAGAAAATCAAAGACAAAGATATTTTTTAAAAAAATAGAGAAGAAAACCTTACCTATAGAAAAACAAACATAATTATATCTGACTCCTCAGTAACCATACAAGTAAGAAAACACTGAAGTAAAATATTTAAAGTGTAAGAGAAATGAACTTCCAACCCAGAATTCTGTAGCCTATGAAATTATCCTTCATAGGTAAAAAAAGAAATAAAGACTTCTCATAAAAACAGATGTTGAGATAATTGTTGTCAATAGACTTGCCTGCAAGAAAACTTGAGGTTTTTCATTGAGGAGGAAAATAATATAGGTAGAAACTCAGATTTACATAAAGAAAGGACGAGTATCAAGAAATAATAACTTATGGAGAGACGATGGTGGAGGAGTGAGGGGAGGCTGCGCTTTCAGGCTCCTGAGACCCGTCTGTAGTTTGGACTGATTGCAGACAGAACATCTCAGTGAGCAGCTGGACACTGGCAGGAGTCGAGCCTTGGCCCTGTTGGATTAGGGAAAACCATCTGGGCACAATCCGTTTGGTGAGGATAGCAGAGGAAAAGAGGACGAAACGGGATTCCTGACTGGGTTGGCACCCCAACCTGTGGCTGGAAGTACACAAAGACTTTTTATCAACCACAGGCTTCCCCAGAGAGGAATCGGGAGGAGAACGGATCTCTGCCCGCGGGCAGAGACAGGACTGGGCCAGGGGGCATCTGGCGCTGAAAGACAAGAAACAGGGTACTGCTGTGCATGTGAGAACGTGATTTTCCTTTATATTTTTCTCTTGTGTACTGTAGAGAGGGGAGGAAAGGTTGGGGGTGGTAGGACATTCTTGAGGAGCGCAGGCGCAGAAGTGCACTCGCCCACCCCCCACCCCTCCCCTTGGGTCATGCTGGCTCGCACAGGGAAGTGCCCTCATCCACTGGCCCAGGCGCGAAGCCATGTCATTGGCTGCGCATCCAGGTGCCCCTTGGACACACCCCAACAGACATAAGATCAGTGCCCCAACGGGCGCAGGGAGAGCCTGCTGGGCACACAGAAGACTGTGTGCACAGACACCCCTGGCCAGCCCTAGTGGGTGCCAGGCTGGAGCGCAGACCACTTGCGCAGGCTCTGCTCCTGCCGCCCAGGCAGGTGTGGGAACAACTGGCGGCTGCGGCGCTGGAACAGTGGGTGGCAGCGACTCACAGACGCTTACTTCCACTGTGCACAAATGTCTGGGGCCCCGCCCCAAGGGGCGAGACTCTGACTCCTGGGGCGCAGCTTGGCAGGCCTGAGGCTAGCGCACAGGCCACCTTGCGCACTCATGTGCGCACATGCACAAGCACTCCAGCAGGCTCCGAACAGGCGCCAAACCTGCAAAAACCAGGAACCACTGGCCTGCCTCATTAGACCAGCTGTGGATCCAGAAAAAGAAGATGACACAGAAAGGCTGAACGGAGTAAAAACTTTATTTTTGTATTTAAAAAAAATTTTTTTTATTTCTATTTAGTTTTTTCATTTGTATTTTACTTTAATTTTTTAAATTTCTTATTTTTAATTTTAATTTTAATTTTTACATTTAAAAAATTTTTTTAAACTATCTCTTTAATTTGTTTCACACCATCTCTCCTTCTAATCCTTCCTCTTTAATTTTTGTTTATTTGTGTTTTGTTTAGCCTCCCTTCTACACTAAATAAATAGAATATAACTACTATATAATCTAATACTATACAATTCAACTTTCTTACTATATTCTGCATTCTTCCCTCTTTTTCTTATATTATCATTAACATACAATGTAAATATTACCTACTGCCTTGCATAGTCTCGACACTACTTGCTACTATTGTTACTCTATCATCCTCTCTCTCAAAAATCATATTTTTCCTCCCTGAAAACAACACTTATCTATTCTTCCTATAGTATAAAAGCTCTAATCTCTCTACATTTATATTAATACTGGTTCGTTGGCTGACGATAGCGGGATAGAGGGTGGGGGATATTTGTGAGGGTGTGGGTTTCCTGCCTGGGCTGGGTGTTTATGTTTTTAACAGCATCTCCACAAAAGAACTCAAGACAAAGTGGAGAAAGTGACTCTCAATCAACTACCCAGAGGGAAGATCCCACCAAAGAGCATCTTAAATATAACTAGACAGCATAAACAAACAATATAAAGGGTACCCCAAGAACATCAGGCTCAGGAGATCAGAGAGACTGCACTACTGAAACCCCCAGATCTCCTATAAAGAATCTCATACCACAAAGGTGGGAAGTCAAAGCAGACAAATCCAAAAAACAAAAACAAACAAGAAAATCCAACTAGGTAAGATACAGAAACAACCTCTCAATGAAAAGAAAAGAGGAATCCCCAGAAAAGAGAGGTAGATGGAATAGACATAGCCTAAATGTCAGACATGGAATTCAAAATAATGGTGGTGAAGAAGCTCAATATACTCAACAACCTCAAAAACAACTACGACAACCTCCAAGGAAGTTACCAGCAGCTCCAAGAAAATTACAGGGAATTTACGGAGAACTACACCAGCATAAAAAAGGACATAGAAACTATTAACAAGAACCAGGAAGAAATGAAGAATACAATCTCTGAACTGAAAAACACAGTAGAATCAATCAAAGACAGGCTAAATGAAGGAGAGGATTGGATCAATGAGTTAGAGGTCAATGTAGAAAAAAAATTCCCAGAGAATAGAACAAAATGAAAAAAGATTTAAAAAGTATGAAGACAATGTAAGGGAATTACAGGATAGCATGAGAAAAAATAATATCCGGATTATCGGAATAAAAGAGGGAGAAGGAGAAGAACGAGGAATAGAGAAGCTGATAGGAGAAGTAATGATAGAAAATTTTCCTAACTTGATGAAAGAAAAAGTCATGCAAGTTCAGGAAGCACGAAGAGTCCCAATGAAGAGGAACCCAAAAAAAAAACCACTCCAAGGCACATCATAATTAAAATGGCAACATTCAAAGACAAAGAGAGAATCCTAAAAGCAGCAAGAGAAAAACAGCAAATAACACACAAGGGAGCTCCGAGAAGGCTATCGACCGATTTCTCAGCAGAAACACTACAAGCCAGAAGGGAATGGTCAAAAATATTTCAAGCAATGAAAAACAAAGGCCTACAACCAAGAATACTCTACCCAGCAAGGCTCTCATTCAAAATGGAAGGTGAAATAAGGAGTTTCTCAGACAAAGGAAGTCTAAAAGAATACATTTCCACCAAACCAGCTTTGCAAGAGATGCTAAAGAAAATGTTTTAAGAAAAAGAAGAATGAAAGAGGAGAGGAACACAGGTACAAAGGGACATGAATAATTACATGTCAATAATAATCTTAAATGTAAATGGATTAAATGCTCCAATTAAAAGACATAGGGTAACGGAATGGATAAGAAAACAGGACCCACATGTTTGCTGTCTACAAGTAACACACATCAAAACAAAAGATTTACACAGACTGAAAGTAAAGGGATATGAAAAAATATTCCAAGCAAATGGACATGAAAAAAAAGCTGGGGTAGCAATACTAATATCAGACAAAACAGATTTCAAAGCAAGGGCCATAAAAAGAGACAGAGAAGGACATTTCATAATACTTAAGGGAACAATCCATTAAAAGATATAACTCTGGTAAACATACACACCCAACATAGGAGCATCCAAATATATAATGAAAATACTAGAAGACCACAAGAAGAATATTAACAGTAACACACTCATGGTAGGGGACTTTAACACTCCATTATCAACAATAGACAGATCTTCGAAGCAAAGAAACACCAAGGATATACAGGCATTGAACAATACACTGAACCAAATAAACTTAATTAATATATATAGAACTTTTCACCTCAAAGAAGCAAAATATACATTCTTTTCAAATGCACATGGGACATTTTCAAAGATAGACCACATGACAGGACACAAAACAAGCCTCAACAAATTCAAGAAATTGAAATATCAAACATCTTTTAGGACCACAATGCCTTGAAACTAAAAATCAACCTCACAGAAAAAAATCAAAGACATCCAAACTCATGGAGAATGAATAACATGCTATTAAATAATGAATGGGTTAACAATGACATCAAAGAAGAAATCAAGAAATTTCTGGAAACTAATGATAATGAACATACAATAGCCCAAAACCTATGGGACACAGCAAAAGCAGTCCTAAGAGGGAAGTTCATAACAATACAGGCATATCTGAAAGGATAGAAGAATCTCAAATAAAAAATCTAACCCTAAAACTACAAGAACTAGAACAACAACAACAAACAAAGCCTAGGACAAGAAGAAGGAAGAAAATCATCAAGATCAGAGCAGAATTAAATGACATAGAGACCAAACAAACGATTCAAAAGATCAATGAAACTAGGACCTGGTTCTTTGAAAAAATAAACAAAATTGGCAAGCCTTTAACTAGGCTCATCAAGAAAAAAAAGAGAGAAGACCAAAATAAACAAAATCAGAAACGAAAAAAAAAAAAAAAAAAAAAAAGGAAAGAAATCACGACTGATACCACAGAAATACAAATGATTATAAGAAATTACTACAAACAACTGTATGGCAAGAAATTTGACAACCTAGATAAAATGGACAAATTTCTGGAAACATATAACCTTCTAAAACTGAATCAAGAAGTAGAAAGTCTCAACAGAGCAATAACAAAGAAGGAAATTGAAACAGTGATCAAAAATCTCCCTGCACACAAAAGCCCTGGATCGGATGGCTACACAGGTGAATGTTACAAAACATTTAGGGAAGAACTAACTCCTACCCTCCTCAAACTATTCCAAAAAGTCCAAGAAGAGGGAAAAATCCCAAACTCTTTCTATGTAGCCAGTATTACCCTAATTCCAGAACCAGGTCAAGACACAACAAAGAAAAAAAACCACAGACCAATATCACTGATGAACATAGATGCTAAAATCATCAATAAAATATTGGCAAACAGAATCCAGCAACACATCAAACAGATCATACACCATGATCAAGTGGGATTCATCCCAGGGATGCAAGGATGGTCTATATTCACAAATCAATAAATATAATACAGCACCTAAACAAAATGAAAGACAAAAATCACATGATCATATCAATAGATGCAGAAAAAGCATTTGATAAAGTATAACACCCATTTATGATAAAAACACTCAGCAAAATAGGAATAGAGGGAGCATACCTTAACATAATTAAGGCTATATATGAGAAGCCTGAAGTCAACATCATAGTCAATGGACAAAAACTGAAAACATTCCCCCTGAAATCAGAAATTAGACAAGGTTGTCCACTCTCTCCACTCCTATTCAACATAGTTTTGGAAGTCCTAACCACAGCAATCAGACAAGAAAAAGAAATAAAAGGCATCCAAATTGGGAAAGTAGACGTAAAACTATCATTATATGCAGATGACATGATAGTATACCTAGAAAATCCTATAAAATCCACTAAAAGACTACTCGATATAATAAGTGAATTTGGCAGGATAGCAGGGTACAAAATAAATATACAGAAATCTAAGGCATTTCTGTACATCAACAATAAAATATCAGAGGCAGAGACAAAAAAGAAAATACCATTTACTATAACAACAAGAAAAATAAAGTACCTAGGAATAAACTTAACCAAAGAGATAAAAGACCTGTACTCTGAAAATTACATAACACTGAAGAAAGAAATTAAGGAAGATACAAATAAATGGGAGCAAATACCATGTTCTTGGATGGGAAGAATCAACATCATCAAAATGGCCACACTACCCAAAGTAATTTACAGATTCAATGCAATCCCTATTAAAATACCAATGACATATTTCACAGACCTAGAACAAATACTCCAAAAATTCATATGGAACCAAAAAAGAGCCTGAATAGCAAAAGCAATCTTGAGACAGAAGAACACAGCAGGAGGACTCACAATACCAGACACCAAACAATACTACAAAGCCACTGTGATCAAAACAGTCTGGTACTGGCATAAGAACAGACATATAGATCAATGGAACAGAATAGAGAGTCCAGAAATAAATTCAGGACTATACGGTCAACTAATATTTGATAAAGGAGGAAGGAACATAAAATGGAGTGAGAAGAGCCTCTTTAACAAATGCTACTGGGAGAACTGGACAGGGACGTGCAAAAAAATGAAACTAGACCACCAACTTACACCACACACGAGAATAAACTCAAGATGAATCAAAGACTTAAATGTAAGCTGTGACACCATAAAAGTCCTAGAGGAAAACATAGGCAGGAAAATTTCAGATATCCCACATAACAATATTTTCATGGATACATCTCCTAAGGCAAGAGAAATAAGGGAAAAAATAAACAAATTGGACTACATCAAACTAAAGAGTTTTTGCTCAGCAAAAGAAAACATCAGCAATATGAAAAGGAAACCAACCATATGGGAAAACATATTTGCCAATTATATCTCAGACAGAAGACTGATCTCCAAAATATATAAAGAGCTTATATGACTGAACATCAAGAAAACAGACAACCCAATTAAAAAATGGGCAGAGGAACTGAACAAACACTTCTCCAAAGAGGACATACAGAAGGTAAATAGACACATGAAAAGATGCTCAACATCACTAGCCATGAGAGAGATGCAAATGAAAACCACAATGAGATACCACTTTACAGCAGTCAGAATGGCCATCATCAACAAATCAACAAACAACAAGTGCTGGCGAGGATGTGAAGAAACAGGAACCCTACTGCACTGTTGGTGGGAATGCAGACTGGTGCAGCCACTATGGAAAAAAGTATGGAATTACCTCAAAAAACTAAAAATGGAACTGCCTTTTGAACCAGCGATTCCACTGCTAGGATTATACCCAAAAAATCCTAAAACACTAATTCAAAAGAACTTATGCACCCCTATGTTCATAGCAGCACTGTTTACAATAGCCAAGTGCTGGAAACAGTCTAAGGGCCCATCTGTAGATGAGTGGATCAAAAAACTGTGGTACATTTACACACTGGAATACTATGCAGCAGAGAGAAAGAAGGAACTCCTGCCATTTGCGACAACATGGATGGAACTAGAGAGAATTATGCTTAGTGAAATAAGCCAGGCAAAGAAAGAAAAATACCATATGATATCACCTAATACAGAAAACTAAAGAACAACACAAACAAACGAACTAAATAGGACAAAGACTAGAATAGTAGTCAGTAGGGGGGAGAGGGGAGGGAGAGAAGGGGATAAGTAAGGGAAGGGTTTAGTCAAGGAACATATATAAGTGACTCATGGCCATGGACAACAGAAAGGGATATGACTGTGGGAGAAGGGGTGGGCTGTGGGTGAGGGGAGCAATGGGGAAAAAATGGGACAACTGTAATTGAAAAACAAAAAAAAAATAAATAAATAATAACTAAAGGTAAAATTAAAACATTTATGTTTTTAATTATAATTGATTTAACAGAAAACATTTTGCTTAAAATAATGGCAACCATGTATTCAATTATATATGCTTATGTATAAATGAAATGAATGACAATAATAATAGGAATAAGGAAGAAGGCATTAGGATTCATTTGTTATTTAAGGTACTAACGCTACCTGTGAAGTGATATAGTGTTACCTCATGCAATGGGACAAAAAGTGCCTTCCTTGTTGAATTGTTTTGATTACATTTAATAACATGTATTATATGTCAGGTCTAGAGCAGGTGCTCAGTATTACTTTCCTTCCTTTTTTCTGATTTCTGATATCAAAATGAATAAACATAATGCTTTTATTTTCAAAAGATTCTAAATCAATCTTTTTCAGTTTCTACATCCGACTACAATTTAGAAAAGACTATGACATTCCCATAGAATTTCAACATTAAACATCATTGTTTTTGTCACATGAAAGACTATAATACTCCCCACCAGTCAGGTAAGTAAATGGATATTTCTCTAAGAGATAAAGGAAACAAGTGTGCTTTACAAAGACATAATTTTTTACAAACATATTGGTCTAGTCCTTAGTATTCTCAAACAATCTTTTGTTGTCTGTGGTGTATTATAATGCACACAATATAAGAAATATTTCACTCAAGAATATTATTAATGGTAATGATTATTAATAATGATAATAAAATGGCTTACCTACCATATATATACACATACAAATGAATATCTCAATACAGCCAAATAAATGTTGGTTTCCAAAAGGAAGAATATACATCTATCTACTTTGTTTTAAATGCTCATTTTTTTCCCTTTGGCACTCTAAATGAACAAACTCTACTGATTAAAGTTCTCTCATATATTAGCATGAATGTATATTCTTGGTACTTTAGTCTTCTAATTTTAGTTCATAACATGCAGGGTAATTACAACACAAAGTATATATGTGTTTGGTAGCTTGTGTGTTTTATTTTGCCTGCATTTTCATTCCATTTTATTTATTACATCTTTTCCTTTTTTTCCAATTGCTTTCCTCTCCTTCTCCCATTCCATTACCCACTCATCACTTTTCCTTCCTACTTCTTAGTCAAACTTGTTACAAAAAAAATAGTAGCAAACCTCACAACTCAGAGCATGGTCTTCAGAGCAGCAGGTTATCAGAAATGCAAATCCCTAGCCCCCATTTGAGACTACTGAGTCAGAATTAGCATTATAAAAGGCAAGTTGCACATTAGTTTGAGGAACAATTTTTAAATACTTTGATGTGATGTGTTTCCATAACATTATCATAGCATAAACCATTAAGTAAAATTATATATCTCTCCTACTTCTTGTCTATCCATTAGAAGGCAAGATTTTGAGGTCAAGTGATTAGTTCTGGTACATACAGTAAGACCTTTCACATAATAGATGCTTAATATTTGTATAAGTAGAATAACAAGATGTTATGTATTTGTATGCATAGTAAATTCAATTATTTGCTATTTGATTTAATGATTGAATAAATCCATGTCTAACTTGCTTTTTTTGAGGGTGACTGCTATCTCCTGGACAGTATTTTTTTCCATCTAACATACTGTCTTAAGGAAGTACATCTGTACTTCATTCAGTATAACCCTAAAGCCAGGAACTAAATAAAGCTAGAGAAAATGACCTTGGCTTAGCAGGTACTAAGATTGCCTCTTGCTCTCCTACGTATTTTCATTGTGTACTTTTTCTGAAAGTTGCTAAGGCAATATTAGCATCACCCATGTCATTGAAAGTTATCCTACAACTGGATATATGGAACACTGAGATTTAGAAATTGCAAGGCCAGTGAATGAAACAAACCCTAGTTATATCCCCTATGAAGTTTAGCATGAATCAATGATAACCCCTTTCAGCAGATTGTCCAGAATGAAATAAAATCAAGGTCTACTGAAAAAGATTGCAAACAAAAAATGACCATTAGACTTTCAATTATATCATTTACCAAATGACATTTAAAATTTATCATTTGGATGGTTACATTTTTCAAATCTTGGCTACAAGAAAAATGTGTGTATGAACTGATCAATTCAACTTTGAATGTTAAATTATATATGGGACATATAGTTCATGAATAGAGAAATAACTTGTTTTAAAAAGTATTCCATTGAAATACCTAAGGCATGATAATAAACACTCGGTCCAGACACATTGAACAGTCTAGTTTCTTCTTGTTATTATTTTCTTACAATTAAGAAAGAAGCATAGATTGATCTGAATAGAGATTCATAAAATATATAGTTGAACAGTGTCCCAAATGATATTGTAATATTTTTATGTTAACTGAATAGAAAACCATATATAGAATGGAATATTCCTCAGCTGTAAAAAAGAATGAAATCTTATCTTTTTACAACAGCATGATGGACATAGAGGGAATTAGGCTAAATGAAAGATGGAGAAGGACAAATACCATATGACTTCACTTTTATATGGAACAAAATAAACAAACAAAATAGACACAGACCTATAGATACAGAGATCAGATTGATGGATGCCAGAGGGGAGGGGGGCTGGTGGCCTGGGTGAAGAAGGTGAAAGGGTTAAGAAGTACTAATTGGTAGTTATGAAATAGTCACAGAGATGTAAAGTACAGCATAGGGGACATAGTCAACAATATTGTAGTAACTATGTATGGTGCCAGGGGGGTACTTTAAATGTTGGGGAAAACATTTTTTGTAGAGTATATGATTGTCTAACTGCTATGCTGTACACCTGAAACTAATTAATACAAAATAATGTTATATGTAAATTGTAATTGAAAATAAATTGTAAAAAGGAATATTAAGTATTAAATATTCCCCCAAATTAAAAATCATATATATGTATGTGTATATATATATATATATGTGTGTGTGTGTGTGTGTGTGTGTGTGTGTGTGTGGATATATCCACATACATGTGTGTGTGTTGTTGGATTATCTCTGGTGAACAGGGTCGCAGAGATGAGACTGGCAGACAGAATGCTTAAAAGGTAAGCAGAGGGCTACAGCTCGCTCAGGCAAGTAGCAACCCACTGAATTCTCATAGTAGCTTTTATTGAATGCTTTCACAATAAACTACAAATGCTTACATACTAATGATTATAGTTTAACTTGACATTTCAATTTGTCATTTTCTGCCTTAAGAATAAACAATGCCTTTCCCAGAAGCTATTCCTGGTCATATCTTAAGTACACCCAGTACATTTCATGTTCTTTCTCCTTGTCACTGCCAAGGAACTGTTTGCAGTTCCTTGTTCTGAAGTAACTCACTTGCAGATTTACTTCAGTCCCCTAAGCTTCTTCTTAACCCTTCAGTGTATATACATATGTGTAAATGTATATATACACACATACTACATGTATATGACAAGAAAAATGTTAGCATGATATTAACAGTTATTATTTATGAGAAGTGGGAAATAAAATTTATTTTAAGAATTTCCTTCCCCATTAAGTTTATATACACCAGACTTAAACAATTCATAAATCTTATTTTTCCAGTCAGACAAAAATGAAAATCATTAGGAAATTATCATTTTTATTGAATGAGAGGATAGCAGCAATTCCATTTTTCATAATCAAATTTATGTATTTTTATTTAGGTAATATTCATTATGTATAATTTAGAACACACAAGTAAAGAAAAAGAAAAAAGGAAAATCACCTATAATTAATTCTATTTCTTAGAGGTAACTTTATCTAACTTTTTGATATATATCCTTCTTGTCTCTGAAGAATGCAAATGCATTTTGTTCCTAAATTAAAACGAGACAATCTTAAGTGTATTTACACTATTAGGTACAACAATAATACTTTATATCCTAATGACTCTTTGCAATCAAAATTTTCACATGCATTGTACTTTATTTTGAACACAAACTTAAAACTATAATCCCTCTTCAATGCTGGAATACTGAATTTCTGTCAACCATTTAAAACTATTTATAGTTTTCAAATTCTGAGTCAGAAACTCTTCTTCCCCCATATATTGTTCACTAAATAAGATCTTTTATTTCTCTTCCAGTAATTTAAAAACATGTGACGACAACACAGTACTTTGCATCAAATAGGGTTAAAAAATTAAAAGGTACTATTAACCCAGGAATAAAATAATAGAGCCATCCATAGTAAAATCAACAGCAAAATCTTAAATTTTGCAAAATAAGTGAAGATCTTCTGGTTGTTAGGGAGAAAATAAAATTTCAATATTGTTTAAAAAATGATTTGAGGTTTTTTTTCTTCTTTTAATAAACTTTAAGTAGTTTAGTTTGACATTACTCTGTGTATGCAAATCCTGCATGTGTGTGTGCATGGTGTGTGTGTGTGTAGCTCCTATAACCTAATTAGGAACACTAACACCACACGTTAGTTGTTAAGATAAAGACCATTATGACAATTAGGTGTTCGGGTGGCCCCGCAGAAGTGGGCCTTCAATGTAAATAGTGAAGAAGAAAGAAAGAGAACATTCGAGTCTGGAGCCACGCTCCCTTCACACTTTTCTTCAGTCTCCATGAGACTGAGGAATGGACTATCTTGTTTATTGTTGAACACATAATCAGTGCTCAATAATTATTTGTAAAATAAAGGAATTAATACATCATATTTGGAAATGCTTGAAGGAGATGAGGCTAGGGGAATCAGGTTAAGAGTGGAAAAGTTCCAACTTCTCTTTGCAAAGGATCCATTCATATTTCTCTTCCTTTTGGGATTAAGGGAACCGTCCGTATTCATAACAATGTTAATGTTTCTGTTTTGATATTGCCTTTGGTGTAGGTATGTACACACAGCTACAGATCCTAGTGTGACAGGCTTCAAGAGAATACAGAGGGCGAATACAGGGAAGCAAGAAAAGGGCATGTGTGTCTAATCTGACCTCCTCAGTGGCTCAGCACAGACACGCACCAGGCTATGGAGTACCTAGACTCAGAGAAGGACTCAATGGCTAAAAGGGAAAGGAGGGAAGACACTAGAAAGGCCAGAAAAGGCTCCTAGAAAGACACATAAAAAGAGAGGAAAATACAGCCTTTTGTAATGTCTAAATGTTAGAGAGGCCCCTGCCCTTGGAAACAGTAAGTAAAACAAGCTGCACATTTGTATTACCTAAGTTTAAGTAACAATAGAATTGCTATTTTAATTCCCATGAATGATTAATTTACAAAATAAAATCATAAATGAAATTGACATAAGAATATCAACTTCAAACATTAATTTCACTTCAAATCCCATGTCCTTGCCATTGGACTTGAGTTTCTTTTCTAACTTCAATTAGTGACTACATTATCTTAGCCAGTGATTCTAACTCCTGACCTTTCCCTTTGCAATGCAGCAGGGTCAGCTGTAAATTACTGTTTTCTAGTGATGTTGTCTTCTAGCTTAGTAGTGAAAGGGAAGCTGTAATCAATTAATTGCCTAAAAGGAAAATAAATTTAAACAGAGGTCTTTTCTAAAATGAATGCTCATGATTTTACAAACAAACTTCTTCAGGAATATTAATAATAGTTAACAACTACTGAACATTTACTCTGTGCTAAGTACTGCTCTTCATGCTTTGCCTATATTAACAGACAATACAACTCCATGGGGTAGGTGATAACATTATCTTCACTGTATAGATTCATTTCTTATTCCTGAGCAGATATTTATGAAGTGTCATCTATGAACCATGTACTCTACAGGATGCTGAGATAAGCCTTTCTCCACAGGATTTGTAATCCAATGGGGTGGAAGCAAACAAGATGCAAGCCCAATGCAGAGTGGGAACAAAGCTAGGGAGATGATGGGTCATTCAAGGAGATGGGGTGGGGTTGCTGTTTTAAATGAGGAAAATAAGACAGTAGTAAATTAAGTAAGTCTCCCAAGGCCATACAGCTAGCTAGCCATTGCTGAAGTTAAAGAGGAACTAGCTAGGCAGACTTCAGATATCCCCAATCAATACAATATACTGTTTCCTCAGGCGAAGTTAAATTCATGTAGGTGACAGTCAATTATCACAGAATTGATATGATAGAAAACAAAGACAAAATTTTCAGAGCTGTTAAAAAGAACATATGCCCCAAAACTCCAGTGGAAATGTCTAAGGCATTAATTCTTACACTGACATAAGATTACATTCCTTTTGACATTAACTGATGACCTAGTTAGGATTACTAATTTACACAGAAATGGCAGTTTATGTGTGTGTTTGTTTACCATTCTTGTTGATCACCAAATTTCTCACAGAATGTTTTAGTCTACAGAGAATTTCCAGGGGTGGTTTGTATGCTGTCAGATTGACACTTGCTGTCAGAAAAAATGACTTTGCAGTGTCAAACATGTGGAACTGCTATCAATAAATAATCACAATTCTTTTACATCTAAATTGAATTTGAAAAAGACAAATGCATTTCTGATGTTTTCCTTCAGATATCTTCATTCTTTTTTTTTTTTCATCACTGTGGTTGCCTCTCACTCGTGCCCCCAACTGGGAATCCAACCAGTGACACCTGGTTTGCAGGCCAACGGTCAATCCACTGAGCCACAGAAGCCAGGGCTTCAGATATCTTCATTCTTTACAGTTCTCTAAGAGTAGATCATGAACTTTGATGGCAGACTTAATTTGGTATTTAAAAATAAATACCACACAGCATTTCACACCATTTAAATAGTAATCAACATCTTTAAATGACATATCTAAGAATATATCCATAGAATATCAGGGACTCAGTATCTAGGGATTTTAATATAACTTCCAAATTATATAAATAAAAATGTCAGTATTATATGTATGTAAAATTTTGGGAATGAGTTATAGTTTTTAGTTTCCTATTTTCATGTGACTAAACAAAATGACTTCGAAATTGCCTGCTTCAAAGTAAAAGCAGGCTTTTATTTTTATTTTTTTTTGTACTTTTATTTTATTTTATTCATTTTAATTTTATTTTTTGATTTTTCAATTACAGTTGTCCCATTTTTTTCCCCATTGCTCCCCCACACCCAGCCCACCACTTCTCCCACAATCAAATCCCTCCCCGTTGTCAAAAGCAGCCTTTTAAAGAGTATTTTTATTACCCTTCACTTTCTCAGGAACATTACACAAGTATGTAAATATATAATCTTTCCTTAACTTGAATAAAAACTGTAGAAACTGAGTCTACTCATCTTGAGGCAGAAATAGGTTGTGCTTTTGTCTCGTTTATTCAGGAAGATATATTAAAATGAGAAAGGACTCTTGGTAATTTGGCTTAGGAAAACTTTCCTTGGGGCTTACCTTGTTAACAGATAGGCCCCTAAATCTGTTTGTTGGCTTAAAATGATAGATAGCATGCTGAGTTTGAATTAACTCTCAAATACCCTAGGTAGCGCTTTATATATATAATTAGATTTAGTCCTCACACCTGTGCATACTATTATTTTATGATTTTACTGATGAAGAAATGAGTTATGAAAAAAACTTTAAATTGCCATAGGTCACAGAGCTGAACTTGAATTCAGGACTATCTGACACAAAACCCTTGGTCACAGAATTAGAGTTTTCACTGAAGGTAAAAGAGCTTTGGCTGTTTCACATCTTATCTCACACACAAGCAGACTTCCTTCTGTTAGCAGTTAACGAGAGCCCTAATGACCCACTTTCTTTGCTTCATCTGTGACCATGGTGTGAACACAACCAAATTCTTTCATTCTACTGTGAAAGATTCAGAAGTAGCCAAGGTAAGTCCTGGCTGGGTGGCTCAGGTGGTTAGAGTGTTGTCCTGATACATCAAGGTTGCAGGTTTGATCTCTGGTCAGGGCATATATAAGAAGCAACCAATGAATGCATAAATAAGTGGAACAACTCTCTTTCTCTCTCTCTCTTTCTCTCTCTCTCTCTCTCTCTCTCTCTCTCTGCTCTCTCTGTCTGTCTCTCTCTCCTTCCCTGGCTCTCTAAAATCAATACATTAAAAAAAAAAAAAAAAAAGAAGAAGTAGCCAAGGTAAATCAAACCAATGAATAACTGATGTAGTAATTGTTAAAATTTTATTGTGCACACACCAAAATGTTTGCAAACCAGGAGCACTCAAATCCAAACATAAAATGAAGCTTAGGGATATACAATTAGAAAGCAGCTTATATAGTGAGGAAGTGATGATTTCATGGTGATTAGTAATTAAATCTGTCCCTGGCTGGTTTGGCTCAGTGGATTGAGCGTCGGCCTGCGAGCTAAGTGTCGCTGGTTCGATCTTCCAGTCAGGGCACATCAGAGAAGGAAAACTCTGACTCCAAAAAACCTCCGCTGCCTTGCGGCATACCTCTTCAGGGGAAAGGCTAAGGGAGTAAACCCCGACAGAAAATCCGGAGCCGGAGTCCCTAAGGCGGTTTGACGTTGTAGTCAACACCGGCAACTCCTGCGGCGCACCTGAAGCCAAGCTGTATTGACTCCGTCTTTCCCTTGGATCCTTCAGCTGCGAAGAGAGGGGGGGTCTGCTGCATGGGCAACAGCAGACCCTCCATATCACCCTGCCCAGGCTCTGTAGCTTCAGCTCCACTGGAGAGGACACTCCAGCGTCATCGCAAGATGTCGATTCAACACGGGAGGAGACAGATACCGTGTCACTCCCGAGTCGGACTGCACAGTCATTCTCGGCGGTGCAGATAGACTCTTAAGAAGCTACACCATCGTCTCTCGAGACGGATGGCTGCCGACGAGTAATTAAATCAAATTAATGACTAAACTAGACCTGGTTGCTGTGGCTCAGTGGATTGAGCATCAGCCTGCGAGCCAAGTGTTGCTCATTCGATTCCCAGTCAGAGCACATGACTAGATTGCATGTCAGGTCCCCAGTTGGGGGCATGAGTGAGAGGCAACCACACAGTGATGTTTCTCTCCTTCTCTTTCTCCTTTCCCCTCTCTCTAAAAATAAAATAAATAAACAAACAAATTATTTTAAAAAAATTAATGACTAAACTGATAATGTCTGCTCTTCAAGGCTTTTGATTTTAATGCTTTCATGTATGCTCTTTTCTTTTTGTATATTGTTCATAGTCCCATTTTTCTTCCTAATTTTCAACATTCTCATCAATGGTTGCTCCCAATGTAAGACCATTCCAAGCTTCCCCATACTCATAGCTCTTTAGATACACTATACTTCATTAGAAAGTGTCACATGGATCATATTATTTTTCTGTTTCTTTCATTAGATAGTGAGCTCTTGATAGCAGTAACTGATGATCTTTATTTCCTTCCAAGTACTTACCAAAGGCCTGCCACACAGTAGAAGCTCAATAAATGTTGATTGGCTAAAATAATTATTTATTGGAAAATCAACCAACCAAAATTAGAAAAAATATATTTCAAAGAGAGGTTGTTGTTCCTTATAGCTAAAACATATATTTCAAAGGAAAATTATGGAAAGTTGACTAATGAGGAAAAACAAATTATACAGACATAAATTATACAGCATGGGAAGTGGAAAAACATGTAAGGTATAGATAATATGAATTTTCTGGTTATGGAAAAAGCATTTCTAATATTTAAATAAGTTTCAGGATTATGAAAGAAAAGTATTCCTAATATCTAAATGTAACAATTAAGAGGAAACATTATAAAATACTTGATTCTAATGTTTCAATTAACAGTAAGAAAAAACATCCCAGATATCAAAAGACTAATATGAAGAAAGCACATAAATTCATGAAGATCAGAGTAATTTGGTATGATTAATTTGTTGATGAAAAGGACAATGTGGGGTACCATTTTATGCTATTAAATCACGGTTTATATGGTAGAATATTTATCATAAAAAGTATATAACAGGAAAAAAATAGCAACAAGGAAATTTGAAAAAAAATTATACTACAATGAAATGAGACCAATGAAAGAGAGAGATGGATACTTATAAAGCAGGAAAAGCAGATAACTTTTGTGTGCAATTTTGAAATATGTTGTCTAAAATGATAAAGAATGCAGTTTGGTTAAAATAGAAAATTTTTCAAACTGAAAATTCAGAAACTTATTTAGTTTAAAAGTTTTTCAGTATTGCTATACTATCCTAGACAGGAAAGCTTTCTGAAGCTGATTTAGCTCATGAGACAGACATCTAAAATGGAAAGACTATATATTAGTATATTCAAATGAAATATATTGCAAGCTTGTGAATATAAATCAAGATACAGAGCCTGTGACTTCCAGCCAAGATGGAGGCCTAGACAGACATGCTGCATCTGCCTCCACAACTAAGAAGGAATACAAGTACCTCAAAACTAGAAACAAACAGAAGTTCCAGGAAATCGAGCTGCATGGAAGTCCAACAAACAAAGATATAGAGAAGAAATACTCATCTAGACAGGTTGGAGGGGTGGAGCCATGAAGGAGAGGACATAGTGTGGTGGCAGCAGCATCTGCGGCAGCAGGAAGCCAGTGGGCAGCGGCAAGCTGGCAGAAAGTGCAGTCACACATTTTTAAAAGTGGGGAGGGACATCTGGGGAGTGTTCCCAGCTCTTGACCAAACTGCGCAGCTCACTGTCCCCGTGCCAGGGAAAATTAAGCCTTGTTGCTTCTGAATATGCAAACCAGTGGGGGTTGGGGCTAAGGAAGAAACTGCCTATCTCTGAGCAGAGTTTGCTTCTTTAAATGGCCCTCATGGTCCTAGAATGACCACAGACCCACCCACTCTAGAAACAATGGCCAGGGCGACAACTAGAGAGGTGCCAGTCCCATACAAAGTGGGCCTGGAAAAGGGGCGAGCACTGAACAAGCAACATTGTTCCCTCTCAGACCCCTCCCCCACATACAGCTTCATAACGTGGTGAAAAAGATCGCCCTCTACTGATGAGGAAACCTAAGGCTCCGCCCCTTACAACATAAGAGAAGCAACAGCTCTACCTAAGATACAGAGGCAAACAAACACATAAGCTTGTCAAGATGAGGAAACAGAGAGGTATGGCCCAAAAGGGGGAATGGATCAAGGTTCCAGTGGGAGAAATAAGCGATGAGGAGATAGCCAACCTAACAAACAAGGAGATAGCCAATCTAACAAATACAGAGTTCAAAACACTGGTGATAAAGATGATCACAGGCTTCACAAATATGCGTAAGTACGGCAAACGCATAAGGGAAGAAGTGAAGGCTATGCTAAGTGAAACAAAAGAAAATCCACACAAAACCAATGACGAAGAGAAGAAAACTGAGGTTCAAATCAATGATATGGAACATAAGGAGGAAAACAGCAGTCAACCAGTACAGAATGAGGAAACAAGAATTTTAAAAAAATGAGGAGAGGCTTAGGAACCTCTGGGACAACTTTAAACATGTCAATGTCCAAACCATACAGGTGCCAGAAGAAGAGGAAGAGCAAGAAGTTGAAAACTTAAGTGAGAAAATAATAGAGCAAAACTCCCCAAATTTGGCAAAGGAAACAGACATACAAGTTAAGGAAGCACAGAAAGTCCCAACAAGCTAGACCCAAAAAGGACCACACCAAGACACATCATAATTAAAATGTCAAAGGTGAAAGATAAAGAGAGTATCTTAAAAGTAGCAAGAGAAAAGCAGAAAGTTAACTACAAAGGGGGCCTATAAGACTAACAGCTGATTTCTCAAAAGAAACTGCAGGCAGGAAGGGACTGGCAAACAGTATTCAATGTGATGAAAAGCAACCTACAACCAAGATTACTCTATCCAGGAAAGCTATCATTTAGAATGGAAGGGTAGATGAAGTGCTTCCCAAACAAGTAAAAATAAAGGAGTTCAAAATCACCAAGCTATTACTATATGTCAAAGGCACTTACTTAAGAAAAAGAAGATAAAAATTATGAACATTAAAGTGACAACAAACTCACAATTATCAACAACTGGATCTAAAAAATAAGAACAAAATCCAACTAAGCAAACCAGAATACGAACAGAATCATAGGTATGGGGATCATTTGGAGGGTTATCAGCTGGGAGGGGGAAGGGGGAGAAATGGGGAAATGGTGCAGAGATTAAGAAGCATAATTAGTAAGTACAAAATTGACAGGGGGAAGTGAAGAATAATATAGGAAAGGGTGAAGCCAGAGAACATATATGCACGACCCATGGACATGAACTAAGGAGGGTGGAATTGCTGGATGGAAGATGGGTACTGTGCAGAGGGGAGGAAAGGGGAAAAACTTGAAACTACTGTTACAACATAATCAATAAAATATACTTTACAAAATAATAAATAAATAAACAAATAAATAAATAAGACACAGAGCCTAAAACATAAAATATGTTAAATTGCAACCCTCTTGTTCAATCTAGAATGTGGCGGTGCCTTATGAAAGAAAGCTTAGAATCTCCCTACAACTGAAAACATAGATGATGGGTTAGAAGGGGCCAGCAAAGCTCATATCAATTGCTGCCACCTAACATTTTCATCCTAGACACTGAAATATAGAATTCTGCATGATTTTAAGAACACACTGATTAGATTTAAGTATGTATACACCTAAAAAGTTAAAATCAGTCTGGTACTCTCAAAGTACCCTAGTAATTATTTTTTAAATCAAGCATAATTTGTCCAGTTGTGTTTATTTGAAATGTGGGTGCTGAAGTATCTGATCTCCATTCCAACACTGTTATTTTTCTGGCTTCTTATCCTCTTATGTTTGAATTTTTACTTAAAAATCAGAAGGGCACCTGTATCTGAACCTTATTGTTTTTTGAGGGTTAAATTTAAAATGTGTATAAAGTTCTTATAACTGCTTGGTTCATAGAAATTCATAAATGAATGTTAGGAAAAAGTTTAATGTTAGGAATAAAAGAGTGGGTCATTCATGGACAAACAACGGAAGAGAAGTAATATGCTTGCCTGTAGAAGCACCAGTGGCATCTGAGAGCTGGACTTTGCAAGGTAGGAGCTCAGGCTAATGACTCCGCATGGATTTTCCTAGATTCCACCCCACCTGGGCTACTATGTATGGGTCCTGTAGAAATAATGTTGTATCTTGGGGTCTCAACTATATTATTTTTCAAATAGAAACGTTGGAGAAGATATTACTTGAAATCACTTTTAACTCTAGTCTATGATTTATTTATAAAATGTGTTTTAGAAATAATTCTTCGTATAAAGTAGTAGAAAAATGTCATTACAAATTTCTATCTTTTCTTTTTCATAATAGTTCATCTTTTTGTAGCTCATATCTGAAACCCTGTCTTTTTCTTCTCCCTACACCAGTATTTTGTACAACTCTATGTAATTAAAAGTATTTATGCATCCACATATTAATATTTTATTTCATTACTATGAACTAATTTCGACCTGGAATTTTTCATTAGAGTGCAACATCGATTTTGATGAGATTTTCATTTTCTCGTGAAGCGGTTGTTAATATATCATGCCCGAGCCAAAGGCAAAATTTGACATCTTGGCCTATCATTTCAGAGTTTTAAAAAATGTTATTCCCACATTCATTCAAGGAGTATAGTTCTAACTTGCCATTTATGTTTTGCCTTTTCCTCTAACATATTATGATATTGTTTTAAAGTGTTTCTATGTACATATTTTGTAAATACTCTATTAACTTTTAAATAGCCTATATTTTATACTAGAAAAACTTATTTTTGGAATGAAATATGCCAAAAGGTTAACAGAGATTGCCTCTAGATATAGTCATTCTGAGTGACATTTTTTTCCTGCTTACATTTTCTGTACTAGTCAGAATTTTTACAATGAACATATATCATTTTTATAATTAGAAAAAATAAATTTAAAGCTTTTAAATATTTTTCTTTGGATTTTAAAATTCTTATCCATAATTCAATGTTGGTGCCATATATTTGTTGAAATCAAGTAAAATATGAAATTAAATTTTGAGTTATATAGTATCTTTCTTAAGAGAGTAGAAACTAATTGTATAGTTCTTTATCCCTAACTTATGAACAATTATGAAAGACTAAGAAAAAATTATAGATTAGACATAAACCACAATTTTTCACATTTTAAAAGAATTTGAATGAGTTATAAATAAAAATATTGTGTATGGTCTAGTCATTGTGACCAATGGAACAATGATTGAGAAAATCTCCCTTGCTTAAGAAGCTCCAGACTAGAGAAAGAGATAACAGGGGATTGGGTGGCATTCTGCTTGGGCTGAAAAATGCATGCTCTCAATTACCATAATTACAGCTAAACTGAATTTTTGTTGAGGTACTTGGATAAAAAGAAATGTTGAATAAAAGTTAAGCTTCTTCATATGAGAAGCTATTAAAGATTTATAAGGATTATTTATGTCTCTACAAATAACATTTTATAGCATTATGACACTATTAACAACCAACAATATATACAGAGAATAAGCTTAAGAAGAAGAATTATATTGATTTCTACCTGTCCCAATATTTCTATTAGAATTCAAAAGAAAATCATGATTGCAGAGTAAGGAGCACAACCATAAAAATTCAATGGATAAAAATGGTTCCTAGGAACACATGTAATTCCAACTCTGCTATTATATAATATGTAAATGAGCATATTTTTTCAAAGTTCAGCTCTCCTACTTTATAGGATTATTAAGACACTAGAAAAAGTAATTTGAAATATCTCATGCAAACTTCAGGTAAAAAAAATACATATTCTATGTGAGTATAAATAAATTTCCATTTGGTGGTCTCATAAAATGTCTGACTTTTTAAATCTATTTTTATTTCTCAACATGATCTAAATAGTCTATTGTGTTCCTTAGTGAAGAATTAAGTTAAAATATGAGTGCCTGTCACTTTATTCCCAATATGAAATATAAAAATACAGTCATTCAATATTAGGTACATAATTTTGTATCAGGCTGTTAGTTGATCTGATATGATCCCATGTTTTATCTTGCAGCATAAATCTATGTGGATGAGAAAATATTACTGATATTAAGAAATAAAAGTTTAGAGTGTCTGTCTAGAAAAATAGTTACTAAGACTAGTAAATGGTTACCAGCTAGAGTAAGGATTGCTTAAGTCAAGCACAGCTTGTATATAAAATTTCCTTCCAATGGCTCACTCATCACTTGAGGGTAGAGTTCAATGAACCTTAGATTATAGATTTGTAAGCTTCAAAATACTGAGCACCTTGGCATAGATTTCAGAGCTAGATATTTTATTCAGTCAGACTGTAATATTCTCCTTTTTCGCTCTATACATAGTTTTTTCCCTTTAACACTCATCTTCAGAGATACCTTAGAATAGTGCTGTTAATACAGCATATGACCATTTCCCAAATGAAATGAAGTTGAAACATGAAAAGGAAGACCAGCTTAAACAAAAATAAAGAAAAATCACCCAAAGGGAATGAGATTATTGGAGTAGCAAGGATTAACACTAGCTAGATATTATGTTAATAAAAAATGATCCTGAGTAATATGAAACAGTATACCTTAGTTTTGATCAAAAAAGGTAAGTAGTAGAAATTTAAAATAGTGCACACTACACTCATAATATGAATATGGTGTAAGTGACTCAGAGTAGTGTTCAAAATACCATTATTAACACAACAAAAATATCCTGACCAAATGCCTTTATTTTAGTAGCAATAAATAACATAACTACACTCTGGTGTGTAAAACTAATAAGCTATAAACAATTTTGGTGATTTTGAATTTCACCTCTCAATATATATAATAATGACCCCAAAATGACATTAGGAAACAATACAAAATAAAATAAAATGAAAAATAGAATTCAAAAACATAAACCAATTAAAATAAAAAAGATAAACTTCTTCAAAGAGAAGCTGAATATTTACATTAAATTGAGGAAAACACCTCAGCAATAATTGGAGCTACGTTATTAAATCCTGCAAGCCAGAGAAGCTCTCTGGAACAAATAAAACCCTTGTGTAAAGCATCACATACCTGAACTCACATTTATAACTCAGACTTTATGAGTAATATACTTTTCAAACAATCCATCATTTTAATTGGAAATCTGAAGTTATAATGAACTATTAGTTTCTTAGAGAAAGGAAAAGAGCAGATATTCAATCCTTGAATCTAAAAGTTGGCAGCTAATAATTTTTCAAACTTTAATATATTCTAAAAGTACAAAAACAGTTGTATGACCTTTATTCTAGATATATCAAGCTATCATTATGCATTTACTATTAGAATTGATTAATTATTGTTTGAATTAATGAACAATAAGTGGAGATGTTTTAAACCATATTGCTAAGTTTCTAAAATATTTTACAATATGTTTGATTATGAGCAGCCTGTCTGATGCCCTGAGGCCTTTTGAATTTACTCTGTACATGGTGTAGAGACCATAATTGAGTGTGTGTTTTTAGCAATGGGGAGAAGAAAGAGATGGGCCACCAGCAGTGAACTGTAAAAGGAAAGATGATGGTCCAGGCCAGTTGGGATGGAGAATGGGAATGTAGACATATTTATAAGGCAAAAGAAATTAATTCAATGTAGGAGAGAGAGGGTCTCTGTGATAGAACTAGGGTTATGGGGGTAGTAATGATGCCTATAATGCAGTGAACACATGGAACTATTTTTTTAAATGGAAGGAGAACAGAAAGTGATTATTTTAGTAAATTTGAAGGTGGAACATAAACAAACAATGTGAGATTTAGGAGAAAATTGCAGACTATTACAGTGATTAAAGGGGTCCTGAGGTCATAACAATTTTCATAAGATGTAATTTGCCTATGATGGTGCAAAACTAAGGAAGAATAAAACAACTGTCACCAAAGCATTAATAATAAATGGAGCGGCACCAAATTGTAGTATTAACCACCATGCACTGTGGTTAAAATAAAGTTAATTTTGGATGAGAAAAAAAAAAAAAAACCACAATGAGATATCACTACACAACTCTTAGAATGGCTGAAATTAAAAAGACTGACCAAGTGTTAGTGAAGGTATTGAGCAACTGGAACTCCCAGCACTGCTGGTGGAAATGGAAAATGGTATAACACCTTTGGAAAACAATTTTTTCATTTGTACTACAAGGACTAATTACGTATCTATTGAAATCTTTGCCCAGTTTATTTCATTGCTTTGTGCGTTTTCTTATCATCAGGTAGAGAGTTCTCTGTATATTCTAAATACAAGTTCTTTAAGACTGATTTTCTACTGAGTGTGCATAAAATTTTCCTGCTTCTTTGTGTGCTGGGTAATTTTTGATTTGCTGTTTGACATTATGAACTTTACCTTCTTGGGTGCGTGCTATATTCCTATAGATATTCTTGAGCCTTGTTCTGGAATGTCATTATGTTACTTGAAATATTTGACATTTTTAAGTCTTGCTTTTAATTTTTGTTAGGTGTGGTCAGAACAGTTTTTAATCTAGGACTAATTGCTGGACCTGTCTTCAGTAATGATGCAAATAGAAACTGAGGTAGTTTATCACCATCAAAGCTCAGCAAAATGAATTTTTAAGATATATTTTATGGAAAATGAAAATGATCTCAAGAAGAGAGTAGAGATGCAAGAAAGGTGGCATATAAAGCATGCTGTAAATATGTGGTTTAAACTAAACAAACATTAATTCTCTGAATATAAAAAAAAAGTAAAATGTCAGAATGATTATCCCATAAAGTGGGAAAAAGAGATAATTCGAGTTAAAGCATTATCAAGGGCCTTTGTATATTTTTTCAGAGGAAAGAGAAGGTAATTAAATATTATTAATAATTAAAGATTGTTAATAATACTAATTAATGGCTAAGTTAAGTATACATCTTGGAATTTCTAAGATATAACTGAAAGAATAAAGTAGCATGCAAATGGAATAGAGAGGAACTCAATCCAAAAGGAAGTAAAAAAGTTAAAGAAAGAAACAAACAAAAAAAAAGAAATAAAAGAGGAAGCAATAAATAAGATGGAAAAATTGAATCCATATGCATCAAGTGTTATAATCAATATATAATTAAATTATACATTAAAAGACTGAAATTTTAAGGCAATTGAAAAAAGCTAGCTATATACATTTATAAATATATAAAGATTAGAAAATATGTGATAGTTCAAAAAAATGTAAAAATATATACCATATAAATAAGAGTGATCTAATGGCCATAAATAACAACAGATATCAAATATGTAGATAAGTGTTCTTTTCCAGAATACATGGAATATTTTAAAAATCAGTCAAATAGAACTCAGTAAATTTCAAACTACCTAAATAATATACATCATATTCTTGACCATACAACAAAATTTAGAAATCAATGACAAAAAGAAAAATTAAAGCTCACACTTCTGTTATTTACAATATTTCTAAAAAAGAAATCAAAATAAAATTAGAAAATATGTGGAACCAAATAATAATTTAAAAAGTTGTAAGAACTTGTTGGATATAGATGAAGAAGTACTTAGAAATTATAATTTTAAGTGTTTATTTAAGGTACATTTCCTGGAGTTAAACATTTTAAAACTTCAAAGAATGTAAAATAAAATAAATACTAACTATAACACAAAAATAAATTTTAAAAAAATTTACAATAGAAAATACTTTTTAAAGATTCAAATGATTTTCTTTTGAAAGGACAAATGAAATTAACAAGTTTCTGGGAAGATTAATTGATATAAACAAGAGACAAATAATATTAGAAATCAGAAAACACAACTTCATATAGAGCAGATATAAAAATAAAGAAATGTAATAAACAATTTTATGTCAATAAATTTGAAAACAATTGAAATCAGCAAATTCCTAGAAAAATAAAGCAACAAAAATGACTCAGATAGGAGACCTGAATGGTTCCAAATTCTCAAATATATTCACCTGAAACATTCAAAGAACAGTTCATTCATATGGAAAAATAATCTGGAGTCCAACCTCACATTGTACACAGAATTAATTCCAGATGGATATCATATTTTAATGAGAAAAGTCAAAAGTTTCAAATTTTAGAAGATATATGTATGACCTAAGAGAGGCAAAGTTTTCTTAGACAGTATATATAAGTAGCAAACTAAAAGAAAAATAATGACATATGTAACTATATTAAGAGCTCTTTATCAAAATTATTAACTACAGCCATATTTCCTAGTCCAGTATCCAATTCAGGGTTAAATATTATATGAAGTGAAATTATTGTATAGCTTTAAATTCCTTTAATCTGGAAAAATATTCATCCTTTCTTTTAATTTGTTGATTTTATTAGAGTCGAAGACTACAGAAAATTATTTTGTTGAATCTAGTTCAGGTTTGTCTGATATCCTTGTCATGAGATGAACATTGTGTATTTTTGGCAAAAATATCACAGTAAACCTGTTCATCATTAAAAAAGTGAAAAGCCTAACTGCACCAAAAAACATCTGTAAGTCTACACTTAAAAATACAATTTGTACTTTTTTTCTTTTCTTTTCTTTTCTTTTTAATGCTTGGAGTGCTAAATGTTTTGGGGGAAAAGTTAATAGCATTACATTTTTTAAACAGAAAGTAATAGGAAGAAAAGGAATTGTCAAAAATAATTACAAAACAATGTAATGAGAGTCATAAGTAAACAATAATATAAATTTAATAAAATTAGAGATGAAGTCAACATTTTTTTTTGTGAAGAAAGAATCTGAGATAAATTCACTGGTAAAGCAGCTTTTTCAAGTTGACCTTGAAAGACAGCTGGGATTTTGACTGAAAATATGGGGAAGGGTAGTCCAGATAGAGAGGGCAGCAAGAGAGCAGTGGTATAAAGGCAGAAATGGTCGACTGTGTTCACTCAGTGGGGGGTAATGCAGTTACCCTAGTGTCCAGCATGTGCCTGCAACGACAGAACCACCTATGCAGGAGCCATACCTTCAAGGAGCTGAAAGATCATGCGAAAAGGATGGACTTCATCTGAAAGGCCATGAGACCTCATTGACCAGGGAACCTGAGTTCTTACAGCAATACACACCTCTGATGGGAGGAGAGAAAAGCAAACGTTTCTGCATAGTTTGTTTCTATTGTGTGATGGTTGTTTTTCTTGTTTTGTTTTTCCAATAACTCTACTGTTACACTGCTATTCTTTATTTTAGGCTTCTTCTTTTATGCTTAATGAAGCTACACATTTAAAATCCTTAGTTTGGTAATATAGAAGCAAAATTAAAATGTTAACTTTATTTATGAAAAATGAGCAGCTTTCCCACTACCATTACATCTATCATTTGACAATGAAGAATACATAATAAATATGAAATATATATTTATATACAAATATATTTTCACTTATATGAAAATATAATAAAATAAATCTCAGAGAGAACTCATGCAATTCTTGAGAGCAAACCAGAGTGCCTAAAAAGGGTCAAAAGGCAAAAGATACAAGAATAAACAACCAAGAGCATGGGAGGAAGAAGAACCAGCATATGTACCCTCATCATAGAAACTGGTAAAAAACATTTTTAAGGGTTTGATTTATTAACAACAAAGTACACAATGGTAACACTCAGAAGTGTTGGTTGTTTTCATGTAAGTTTGAGATCAGATCATTTGTATTACATATAAACAATGCTGTATGAAACCTACACATGAGCTAAAGATACAAAAAATAAAGAAATAGAATACAGAAAATGGAAGAAATATGATCAAAATGATTATACTACACAAAGAAAGGTGGGAAACACATATAGATTTGTATTGTATTAATTGTAATTTAGGAATTAAAGAGATAGAAAATTTAGCTTTCACAATTTCTTAAAACAACATAAAACCCTCAAAAAAAAAAAACCCAAAACAAACAATAGCAAAAATACTCATATTAAATATGAATTACTATATCTTTTTAACTTTTTTTAGCATTAAAAACTTCTCTCTGGAACCTTGATTATTTATAAAATATCCTTCTCTTTCATTAAGTTTTATAATATGTTTCCTGATTTTTCATTCTTATGTGTTTATATAGAATATTTAATTATTTCCATGACCATCTGGCCATTTTAATTATTTTCTTTATCATATCATGTTTCTGAATAATAAATGCTCTTTCTTTTTTATGTAATTTCTCTATGGGATAGAAGGAAAGTAGCAAAAAGACAGCAAAAATTGAATTCCACATCTTTCATTTTATTTCACTCATTTTTGGAAAACTAGACTTTATGTATTCAATAGGAAATATAAAATAATTTAGCAAACCACTTAAGGTATTTATTAAAACACATTTATTATTGCATAGACTACAGCAATTAGTACCTGTTTTGTCAAGGAACTCAGCTCATACATAAAAATTATTTTATGTATGATCTGCAAATTGGTTAAAAATCTACATTCTTGTTGCATGCTTGTAGTTAAGCAAAATTTATCACCTTTAAATATGTTTTCCTATGCATGTTCTTGTGTTTTTCATTTGGTAGGTGCATCTAAATTACTCTAAAAAATCATAGTCTAACATTTGATTATGGAAAGATGAGAGCCAACAATGTCTTCAAAAGAATTTTATTTTTCCATAAACCATAAGCTTATTTCTATTCAAATATCAATAGAAAATAATTTGAAGATATAGCAGAATACCACTGGCATAACCACGTAAAGGTACTCATCATAAAACAAAACAATTGAAACAACAGGTTTTTGTCAATATTTTTATGTAATAGTGACAGTATAACTTAAGTGGCCAAATACAAATGATAGGTGTGGAAAATCATTCAAAAATTTTCCACCTATTTATAGTGTCACTTTGTCTCAGGACAGAAAATTAGCATGCAATTACTTGTACTTTATGTGCATTTTATGTAATTTTTAATAATTTCTAGTTGCAAAATGTTTCCTTTTTCAACAACAGCAACAAGAAGAAATGCACTTGAGGAATAAAAAAAGGGGGAGGAGGGTAACAAGAAAGTTGAGGACTGCCAGTTTCAAAATTTTAATGTGCAGTCAGCATTTCCTCTTTTTATTCCTGAAAAACATCCCAAAAACATTGAGAATGAGAAACAATTATGCAAATGCCCTATTTATTGACTAAAGAATACAGTGAAATTCTTAACTGTCAGACTAATGGAATGGTTCCAAAATCTGTGGTGATGAGCAAAAGCGTGTGCAGGAGGAAATAGAGAGAAGAAACCTTGAAGAATTAATCTAGAAGCTCCAGATTTCTAGAAGAACTAACATATCTTTTTCTAAAGTTACGAGTCCTCCATTTTTATATTGTAGACATGATGCAACAGTTTCAGGTAGAAGTATTTGTGAAAGCAATTTGGTTCCAAAAAGCAGAGAATGTAGGGCTAAATGAGGAACTACACAGAAAAGACATATTCGCAGAAAGCAATCTATATTTGTGGAAACAGAGAAGTAAAGTCTTTCATTGTCAGGGGAGAAAAACGGAACAGAACAAACAACAAAAAAACCCACATTGCCTGTCTTCATTGCCTAGACCAAAAAAAGTAAAAATAAAAATAAAACCTCATTTTGTTCAGTGGTACAAAAGAAAAACTAGGAAACCACAGGATCTATACAAAGATACTACTGAAGAAAGAAAAAGAGAAAACAGAAAACCAATGGCACATCAGAAATACACTAAAAGCATGTTGCCATAAGAGAAGTAAAAAATTATGACTAAACATTTCATCATGAATTTTTTAAATGTACTAAGCAGCAACCACCTCTTTGAAGCAATTATATAGTGCAGAATGCAAAGGATTAAGGAGAGGTTAGCAACACAAGAACAAGAGATGAATTACAAACTTTCAGTGGTCAACTGAATTATATAATTGAAAACAGTAGAAGTACCATAAAAATGAGGGGGTGAGAGATCACTGGAAGCATAAGAAGATAGCAAAAAATGAAATCATAATTACAAATGAAGTAATGGATATTAATAAGGAATCCAAATGAATTAGAGAGGAATTGTTGAATATGTTACAAAGTAAATCCAACCTACATATAATAGGAATCCCTGAATACTAAAATCATCATAATAAGATAGAGTGAAAATTTAAAGCTGTAAATCAAGAAATTATTCCTGAAACAAAAGATCTGAATCTACATTTGAGGAGGGGGAGGGGACTTAAACAAAAATAGTCACATCTCTGGGCAGAACAGTCAGCACTAAGATGACATCCTAGTGAAGTCCCTGGACTTAAAATATAAATGAATAATTATTTAATTAGCCAGGCAAATAGGATCTTCCTAAATACTACAATTCTAGAAGAAAGGAGATTAACATGGTCCTCAGTCAAACTGTACTTTAAGTACAAGGCAGGAGACAAACACTTTTGAATATGCAAGGTTTCAGAACCACTGCTGCCAAGGGCCCTTCCTCAGGAATCTATGAGAGGTCACATCCAACCAAGAGATGTTTAAAAAATCAGTAACTAACTTCCAACGTTGTAAGGTCCTTTTGGAAGCAAATCCTCCCCTAGTGGACAATGGAGGCTTGCAAACGATTGTGGCTCTTGACCGCTTGACTGCGACCTCATGAGATGCTCTGATTCAGAACCGCCCAGAAAAGCTGCTCCTAGATTCCTCAGCCATGGAAACTGATAGAACCGATGTTTGTTGTTTTATGCTGCTAAGTTTTAGGGTAACTTGTTAAGCAACAATAAATAACTAAAACAAGGCTTTGAAAGTATTGAATTTGGAGATGTTGGAATGCTGGAAGACAGAAAGAATTTTTAAGGACAGTTGTGCTGGGAGTCCCTGCATCCCCCACAGGCAGACTGAGAGATACCACCATCCTCATACATAATGATTAGGGCTGCCAGCAAGTTATTTGTGATCGATATGTGTTCTCTGGATTTATAGAACACCAAGATGTATGCTAGACCCCTGACTGGAAATGATTAAAGACCCGAGGCTGTGACTGCATTGCTGCCCGGAGTGCAGGATGTGGTGGTTACACGAAAAATGGCTTCCATGTGCAGTTTGTCAGGGCAAAAGACAGATGATTTTGCTTCAGTGGAATTCTGTTTGTTACCAGTGCAAGTAGGATCTTATGGTATCTAAAGGAAAGGTATTATCTCATTTTTAAAACTTAAATTGTCTTCCTGGTATTGAGTCATATAAGCTCTTTATATATTTTAGAGATTAAACCCTTGTCTGATGTATCATTGACAAATATGTTTTCCATGCAATTGGTTCCCTTTTCATTTTGATTGTTTCTTTAGCTGTGCAGAAGAAGCTTTTCAACTTGATGTAGTCCCATTTGTTTACTTTTCCTTTATTTTCCTTGCCCTAGGGGATATAATGGCAAAAATATTGCTACATGGGATATCTGAAATTTTACTGCATGTCTTTTCCTTTAGGACTTTTATGGCAACACGGCTTACATTTAAGTATTTTAATCATTTTGAGTTTATTCTGGTGTATGGTGTAAGATGGTGGCCTAGTTTCATTTTTTTCTTTTTTTTTTGCATGTACTAGTGCTGTTCTCCAAACACCATTTATTGAATAGGCTGTCTTTATTCCACTGTATGCTCTTGCTTCCTTTGTCAAATATTCATTGACCATAAAGACATGGGTTTATTTCTGTGCTTTCTATTCTGTTCCATTAGTCTATGTGTATGTTCTTATGCCAGTACCTGAATAGACACTTCTCCAAGGAGGACATACAGATTGCCCATAGACATATGAAAAAAATATTCAACATCACTGGCCATCAGAGAGATGCCGATTAAAACCACAATGAGATATCACCTCACACTGGTCAGAATGGCCATTATTAATAAATCAACAAACAACAAGTGCTGGCGAGCATGCAGAGAAAAGGGAAACCTAGAGCATTGTTGGTGGGAATGCAGACTAGTGCAGCCACTGTGGAAGAAGTATGGAATTTCCTCAAAAAAACTAAAAATGAAACTGCCTTTTGATCCAGCATTTCCACTGCTGGGAATATACCTGAAGAATTCTGAAACACCAATTCAATAGACTTTATGTACTCCTATGTTCATAGCAGTGCTATACACAATAGCCAAGATTTTCATATAGCCTAAGTGCCCATCAGTAGATGAGTGTATAAAAAACTGTGGTACATCTAAACAATGCAATATTATGCAGAAGAAAGAAAGAAGGAATTCCTACTTCTTGCGACAGCATGGATGTAACTGGAGATTATTATGTTAAGTGAAATAAGCTGGTTGGTGAAAGACAAATACCATAAAATCTCACTTATAAGAGGAATATAATGAACAAAATAAACTAATGAGCAAAATAGAACCAGAGGCAAAGAATAATGGTACAGACTGACAGCTGTAAGAGGGAATGGGGAGGTGGGAACTGATTGAAAAAAGGTGAAGAGATTAGACAAAGAACATACATGAAGGACCCATGGATGTGGATTGGTATGGGGATTGACTAGAGAAGTGGGGGTTGCACTGGGTGGAGGGGAGCAAAGGGGGGAAAATTAGAACAAATGTAATAGCATAAACAGTAACATATTTTTAAAAATAAAGAAAAAGAATTTACTGAGACACGCATGGGAGCATGTGGCCCTGTGGTATGATTTATTGATGATGTAAAATTAAGGAGGTTCCCTTCCTGGCTTCTCAATGTCCCATTCCACCCATCTCACTATGGGAAAAGTCCATTCTTGTCTTCAATAGGTCCAGGATGAAGGCCACTGCCTAGAGTTTATGCTCCATATTAATGTGTAGTCAAGTCCAGCATCTGGCCAACTTAGCATGTGTTTCCAGCTGTAGTCCATTTCAGGCTCCCTCTGGAGACTGCGTGTGAAGTTGTATAACCATGAGCCATGTGACAGCTAGGACCACATGGCCATGGAGCAAGGACGAGTGCAGGTCAACTTGGCAAGAGAAAATGTTTCTTTGTTCCCCTGACATTATTTTAGCTTGGGTGTGGAATGGACCAGTAGCTTTCTTAGAATGGCCTATCAACTTCCCAAACTTTTGCATGCTTCTGGTGGGTCAACCTTCCAACCAATCCATTCTTTCCCTAGGCTAGACTGACAGGCCTATATTGTTTAGAACCTCTCCCTGCACTCTTTTGACATCTGCTGGCCTATGCCTGTCTTCCCCTGGCCCCGCCCTCAATCTGGTACTGTGGGGTGAGGAGGGAAGATCGTTAAATCCTCTTGACAGAGAAATGTTGTAAATCCTTGGAATGTGAAGCTGTAGCTTCTGGCAGACAGGTTTATGCTTCCCAGTTTATTAAACTCAGTGTCTACCTCCCTTTGCTCTCTTTCCTAACTCAGTACGTCCAGTAACAGTTTTACAGATGGACATGGACCAGGTAAGAGAAAGAACCAGTCAGGAGATATCTCAGAGATTTCGATCCAAAGAGACACATGAGGGAGCCATAGAAACCAACAGTACGCATCTATATAAGCGGGTCATCGCAACCAGAGGCTTAGAGGAGAGGAACCATTCATCTCCGTTAAGGAACTGCAGGTGGGACGTGGTCAATGAATGAGGGGATACCCAAACAACCCAGAAATTTTCTCCAAGTAAAAAAAGCCAACACTTAGTATCTGATATGGTCAATGGAAAATACAAACCCCACCTCTTCCCTGTCGGAGGAGAAACTATAGCTAAAACCCCGAGAGGCAAAATGCAGTTGAGAAAACCAGAGATGCAGCTGACCACAGCACCCCTTCCACATCAAGCCTGAAGCAGAAAAGAACAGGACAGGGAGAAGCTTTAACATTAATAAGCATTGGAGTTTTGACTATTAAATGGAACTGTAATTAATTAATGAAGGAGCCCTTATGTACTGTTCTTGAACACAATGAATATATGATTGGATTTGTTATGTAAAAATTAGTAAAAATAAGAGTATTTCATACCAGTAATAGATATTATACAATTATCAGCACAACGAAAGCTCTGCAATTTTAACCCAGACCGTGAAACATTGGAATGCTACTGAGTGGTAATAGCATTACAGCAGATAATATTATCTCAAGTTAAGAAAACAGCTTCCAGAAGCAAACTGCTATATAGCAGTCTAGCATAGCATTTTTGTTTTACCAAGTATGATCTCATATAAGCTGCCCTAAGAAATTTATTTATAAGCCTTTTTTAGTGCTGATAAGTCTATATTGGAATATAAATTAACATTTTTGCATTTTTAAGAAAGTGCAACATATTGATAAATAAATTTTCTTTTTTTTGTTTTTATCCTAACATCAGATATCATTGTTAAAAACAACTTTAGATTTTTTTTTATTATAAGAAATAAATAAAAAATAAAAATAAATAGGTAAAAAAGATTTGGTAACACTACCTGGGAATATGATGCTCTCAATTACAGAGATGTAATCTTCGGGTCCTTGCTCTGTTGAGATCTCCCATCTGCTTTCAGAGATATTTAATAATTTGTAGAACTGATCTGAACTCGTTACCCCACACAGCATGGTAACCACACTTTCTGGTGAATGAAGTACCTTTTTCAGAAACTGACATATCTTTGGAGTAAGGTCCTTAAGCAGGTTATCTGATAATATCAAGAGTTTGCATTTGTAAGAGTTTAAATTCAGCAGTTCCAAATCCTGAAGAGAGTAATTCTCCAAGTGATATAATAGGATTGTTTCCTTTTTCACAACATGTGAAAAAACTTCCCTCAAGTACAGAGCCCATTCCTCAGCATCTTCTTCATAGATCATTATGATGTCTTTTGCATTTTCTGGAAAAAAATAAAAATATATATTTACTTTTTTATATTTAAAATGCTAACAGAAGGTTATATAGTCATTTCTCAAAAAAATTAATGTTCGGCTAGGGAATGTATTAATTTGTCTATATAATAGAAGAATAATAAAATTCATATTATTCCCATCATAATCATATGGGATTAGATTAATCCTTCAGATGCAACACATTTCATGTACAAATGTGAATCTAGGATGCTCAGCAGAAGTGAAAGGCCTGATGATAGAATTGTTAGAATATTCTGTGGGATTAGGGGTGCTCGGCTACCAGGCATGGTCCTACCAGTAGCCATAATTTTGCCAAGATTATATTTAACTCATCTGAGCCATGTTTGTTTGTTTGCTTTTTACTAAATAAAGGTTTAAAAATTAAAAAGCCCTATTTAATTATTTGGATTATTCTGAGAAGAAATGAGAGAATTTACCTTAGAGAACTTTAAAATCTTTCTTCCAAGTAAAGATGGGTACATAAAGACAGATTATAGAATTTCTATGCTCAGAAAATAAACAAAATAAAATTTTTTAAAGAAATTTAATAGCAAAATACAAATAAAGCAGTACTACCTCATGCCATAAACTGAGCAGTTGATTCTGATAAAATAATTAGAAGATTCTGGTGGGGAAGTACTAATCCTAAACTTATCTCCCATTCTAGAAGCCCTAGAACTAATACTGATGGAATCACTGGAGTCACCAAAATTATCTCTGCAGACAGATGCTTTTTCTTTCAACTCATTGATTCCTACACAATACCTAGCACAATTTCTTGAAGAGATATTCAACAAATATATTTACATATACAGAATGAGAAAAAAATCTGGCAGAAAAGATGAGAAACATACACTAGTTGTGCATGAATCACCAGTATAGTTGTCGTTCTCTATGAAGTATCTGAACCAGCCTGAATACTAAATAAATACTTGTTGAGTAAACACAGACATGATGTCATAATTCAGTATTTTTGTGTTTGGGAAACAGTAGAGGAAGGGTTTCTTTATATTACAACTAGTTAGAGTAACTGTTGTATAGTTATAAAATAATTACTGTAAAAATTAAACTAATAATATTTTAAATTATCAAGTGCTTAAAATGTTAGGACTCTTCATGTATTACAAATGTTATCCATTTAATTCTCAGAATTACCCTGTTAAGCAGTAATGTTAGTCACATTTTACAGATGGAAAGAATGAAATTGATATTGGAATTAGGATTCTACCGCAGGCAGCCTGAGCCCACAGACTGTACTTTTAGTCTCTGATAGCAGGGGACACAATAACATTATTTAAAATATTCAGGTAGATTCTTTGTATTGATATGAACTAGATTAGCCAATATTAAGCACCCTATAAATTCTTCTCAAGTAGGCAAAGTATGTGACAGCTTACTGGTAATCTGATTTCCTCTCAAAAGATATTATAGACTATATGACACATTCTAAGAGTATGGTTATCTATGAAGAATTTATAGAATTTACTTCTTGACTCTAGAGTTTAAATCAATAAAGTTATAGACTAAGCTATAGGGCATATTACAGTACAGCATAAATACTCCCACACTATATAGCTGGGTAACACACCATCGAAGAAAGACAACCCCAGGAAATCAATTCTAGAGACGATCATAACCTACCTTTCAAAACTTCCTAAGAAAATTACTCTTTCTCAATACTTTATGGTTATTTTTTATGTTGAAATTGTTTACCTTTTAAGTTTGTGTCGGCTTGTATTAAGTCAATAATCGCTGTTTGACAATTTTTAAAAACCTGATACTTAGTCAATAACTGATGTTGAACAGTTTTTTAAAACCTGAAGATTGTTATTAAATGTCATCCCTTCCTTATCTTTAAGTTATTTGGGTCTTTTAATCTTTAATTTTCTTGATTATTATTTACTAAGACTTTATATGTACCAGATATATTGCTAAGCATTTAACATGCATTACTTCATTTAATATTCATTAAACTGCATGAAGTTAGTTTTATTATTTTTATTTTACTGATAATAACATTGCGCCTCAGCAAGGTTAGGTAAATTGTCAGGGCCATCAGGATAGTAATTTGCATTTCTGCTGCCCTTTAATCTTTTTGTTTGAAAGTGTGTTGAATCAAACTACGAAAGTTAATAAAACACCTTTTCATAGTCATGTTTCCTTTTCCTTTATCCTAGAAAATACAAGCTTGTCCTTGAGTAACATCTGTGGTATAGACCCAACAATAACTTTCTGTGAATTCTCAAGAGGAGTCTTCTGGCCTTGCAGTGCACTTCCTTTCATACACTTGAATTAAATCAAATTGAAATCATTATTATGTCCATTTAAGGAGTGTTATTGTCATTAAGTTTGGCCAATTTTAATAGACTGTGAAATGAAATAATAAATAATGAACCTAAAATACAGAAACACTAAATTTTCATTCCTGGAAATCTTTGATTTGCAATTAAGATCTGCAAATAAATTATTTAAAATGTAAATCTCTAATCTAGCAAAATAAATGACTGCATTATACAAAAAAACAAAACAGAGCCATACTAATTTTTGTAAATTTACTATAAAGTCTTCTTTCAGATTTTACAATGATGCAGTATTTATTATGCAAAATACTATAACAAATTCTTGAACTTGAAGTAATTTGTATAAATAATTGATATCAATAATTGTTTTTACACTAAGAACAGGTTGTACTATATTTTGCCAAAAGAATGAGACTGATCATACATCTAAATCCTTTATAATACATATTTATAGCTTCAAATGGCAGATTTTCTTAATTTTGAATAAGAACCCATCTCTCACTCATGTTTGTGTATGATGAAGAAAGACTGCATGATGCATTTATTCAATATTATATTTTTTCTAACTGGTAACCAAAGTGCAGAAAGAAACAAATAGAAAATTACAAAGGAATGATGTGCAGCCATAATGGACTCAGTAGTGATTAACATGAACATTAATCTTGATATAAGCACACACAAATATATCCGTACTCAGGTTATATAATAAGTGTAACTGAATTGGTTTTATACTTTGACTTAGTGGAACAAAACTAGAGATTTTCCATAGGATTTTTCATAAGGTAGTAAAACATGGTAAAACTCATATTTCTCTTTCAGGATTGTTCGTTAATTTCAATTATTCATAGTGGAAAAAATATCAGCTGTTTTCTGTATATATCTGTGTAGCAGATGTTGCTGATATCCATCTCATATATTCCTGACCACCAGCTACATCTTGATGGTCAGTTGTTAAGCACACTGACCACTTTCAACCTCTGCTTTGCTGCCTGAGGACTTTCTCTGGAGCTAAGGGAGCTGTCTCAGCCCTATGCACCTGCCTGGCAGCTCAGAAGCGCTAGGAATTGAGAGAGCTGGACGGCATGAGGGCAACCCTTAGTCAATCAGGAATGGAAATCAATGTGTAAATAACTCACCTTTGCCATTTCAGTGGGACAATTCTAATGTTTGTACTTACAGACTAATGAGAGGGTTCCCAGTGCAATTGAATTGTATTTGCTCATATCACATTAATCTGCTTATTGATATACAGGTTGTTGGTTTTTCTTCCTTTCTTGTCTCACATTCCCCATTTTCTCACTAGTACTTCATGGGCTCAGCCTCTAAATAAACCATCTGCATTTGTGTCCATTAATCAGTTTTCTTCAAGGAAAATCTCTATAGACATATATGTTGATTAACGTAGTTTTTCTTTCAAATACAGGAAAGTACCAACACATATTAAGATTATGCTTTTCCGATACGGTAAAAAATGACCAGTAAAAATTATTTTTATACATATGTAAAACTTTTCCCTTTCTTTTTCCATTTAAGATGCAAACAAATGCTTTTATGCTTCACAGAACAACCTTGGAGGAGAGACTGCTTTCTTTTCTCTAAAAAGAAGCATAATGTTAATTTTTACAGGATTATTTTGCTAAGACATCCTGCTCCTCACATATAAATTACAAATGTTCAACTCCCACCTCTATCACTTTTTATCACTAATACAAATTGTTAATAGTTCTTTTAAGACTACAGATACAAAAAGATTCTAAATCTGTAAGAATGTTTTAAAATGTTTCAAACTTAGTCCAAGCCTGTTTCTACAACATCCATCTCCTTTCCCAGCTTCTGTTACCATTGCACTGTCGATTATTGAATCTAAGACAACATTGACCATAAGACAGTCCATTACCCTTAAGAATGCTGTGATCAAATAAACTATAATATCCTACAAATTTTAGGATGAATTTTGATTTCAGAGAATTTCACTAAGCCAAAACAACAACAATAAAAAATCATCAGAACCAATTAAATATGGTAGTAGTACTATCTCACACAGTCTCTTAAGGGTTTCTCGTGTCTCCAATGATTGCCTCAGGACCTGAATCTTTTCTGTGACCTCTCCAGTGTGAACCCTCCCTGTGGATTACATCATCCAGGTTCCCATGACCACTCCAATGGAAAATACTGTCAAACCTCAGAAGGTCAGGGAAAGAAACCATAGGGCTCTTTATTGGCTCTCTAACTCACTCACTCACCCATTGCTAGTTTGAGCAGTGGCTGAGTTCTTTTGTGATCCTTCTGTGGATTTTCTTCCATGGCTCCAGTTTTCATGCAGCTCCAACACCGTGATCTTCACTCTCTTCCCTCTCAGGGATGGTAAAGGATCCCTGCTATTAGTCTTTGACCGCTTCCCTAGCCCTCTTTGGGTCCTCTAGTACTGAACATCTTAATAAACAGTCCCTTATTAAATTTTTTTTCAGTTAAAATCTTTGGTGGTGGCATCTGTTTCCTGCCAGGACCCTAATAAATACAGGTAGTAAAATGGACCGATGAAACAGCCTCTGTAAAGTAGATTTTGGAATTGGGCTGTTCCCATAATGTGTAGAATACAAGCAACCCTTTGCTTAGGGGAAATAGTACACTGGCAATTTATGGCATGCAGAAGCACCACAGTCACTCAAGTTTGCACTAGTGATTGTTTGGGATGGACCGTCAGTGGAAGGGAGCAATTCAGGAGATCAGGTGTCTGTGTAATGTGGTTAATATGGTGGCAATAGGGATTACAGGGATGGAAGGGAGGGGATGGTGTCTGTCTCTGCCTGTCCTAGAGAACACGCACATGCACGAAGACAGAGTTTCAACTCCAGCAGCAGACAAAGCCTCTCCAAGATTCTTAAATGACATTTAGGAAAATGCAGAATCATAAGACTTGGAGAAAAGATTGGGACAGAGGTGAGGCTGAGAACTTTAAACTCCCAAATGTTCTTGGCTCTTTTTTACCTGGGGGAACATGCATTCTCTTTACAAACAAACTAAAACAAAAATTTAAAGTTTTCAAAATTTCACTTGAGTGAATTGTCTTAAAAGTGATGTCAGCTTTTCTCAGATATGCCAATGCCCCTCACGGATTGCCTCTAGGATCAATAGTTACAGTTAGACTCCATAAATGAAAGATATATATTTAAGAGAAACTTTATTTCATGCATAGAAATTATTACAGGCTTTGCCAACATGTATTAGCCTGGGTGTGAAAAATACATATGGCATGGATTTTAATAATTATTAGACCAAGAAAGGCAAAGCAGAAGACTGGATCTGACTGACTTTATCAGTATGGTTGCATTCATACATGATTCAGAATTTAATGTTATCTCAAGTATCTGGGTTGCCCTTAACAGTCAATTTGAATGGATAATTGAAGCTTGGAGTATGTAGTGGCCTGCGGCCAATGTGATTACAAAGTCAATACTTGCCTGCCATGACAGAGAAAAAGGGTCTGCAGGTAAACTTTTTCTGTAAAGTGCTAGATGATATGATAAACACTTTAGGTTTTGAACTCCACATAGAACATCTCTTTTTCTTCCTCCCTCTCTCCCACCCTCTCTTCCTTCCTTCCTTCCTTCCTTCCTTCCTTCCTTCCTTCCTTCCTTCCTTCCTCCCTTTTCCCCTCTCCCTCCTCCTCCTCCTTCTTCTACCCTTTAAAAATGTAAAAACTATTCTTATTCACAGGCTGTACATAAATAGGCCATCAGCTGGCTTTTGCCTATAGGTTGTAGCTGCAGACCTTTGCTCCAGGGACTTCTGACAGTCCCCTCACTAAACAATAAAAAATTCAGTAATGAAAGCTCTATGGTTCCTGTCCTCTGTATCCTGGAGACAATGAGAACTGAACCTTTGAACTGAACTTTTTAATTCAATGGGAAATAATGACATCTGAACTGGTAGAGAATAAATGGCAACACTTAATCATTAGAGGCAATTTAAGTAATCAGAGTTTTTCACTTTGGGGTTTGTTGTAACAAATAGATCTGAGGGTCTTTAGAAATGAGATTTATGTATAGCCCAGGAAGCTTCAATTTCACCTTTATAAAGAAAAAAATTTTAGATTTGAGTGCAAACACTGACTCAAATTGGAATAGTTGGATTCACAGCCTCCTGTATAGTTTCAGACTCACCATCCTTTGACTAAGGAAAAGGCCAATTCCCTATGAGAAAGGAGTCTTCTCTGCTGCTAAACATGTATACAATGAATCTTCTTCCAAGCATTCTCCAGAGACCAGCAGCTATGTATACTGGGGAAAAAGGAATATCCACATCTTCCAGAGGTTTTTAGTTACTGATCTCCACTGACACAAATTCCTGAAGACCCAAAATGCCACCACAGACCACTGATAAGAATGAGTACTTATGGAATTAAGGTGTAAGGTAAATCATATCTTACCATAGGTGTATCTAATAACAGTTTTAGTGGGCCCATAAGTATATCCTGTGGATATTTTTTAATCCATGAATGTATAGCAGCAATACATACACATAGGAAATGGCAGGATCCTTAGAGAATGAAAATATTATGGTAGGAAGAAAAAATACATAAGTCTCTGGAACTGTTCAGGCCCATCCTCCCACCTTCACCAAAATAGTAAACTAAAACAAATACTGAGATCATTGTAAATATTTGTGCCACCAACAAAAATTTGAAAGATGTAAAAATGGTGGTATTTCTTCACATTTCTGCTTAATTTGCTGGTTTCCCAGCATAACATTTGTTGAGTTCACAGATATAATCAGGTGTTGATATCAACTGCTGTTGTATACATATCTTTACTGGATATGAATGGGTCTGAAAATATACTGGCACCAGTCCCAAGTGAAGGAATGGTTGCTGCATTACAGACTCACTCATGGGTACCCCTGAAATATAATGGTGAAAGGAAATTTTCCCAGTTGACAGAACCTTGGACAGTATCTCCAATTATTCACTTTGCTTTGAAAAAAGAGGCCTGAGCTATGGATCTACATTGAGTAAAAGAAGAAAGAGTGGGAAAGAATATGCTTATTTCAGAATTAAAATACATTAACTAGTTTACTAATTAAGAAAACATATCTTTGAAGCAAGAGCCTACATGTTATTTTCTTCTATGCAGTGATATCCTTACATTCTTTGTGGCTCATATAAAGGCAAGAGCTGAATTCATATTTCTCTGTTTCTTTGTGAGCAATTGGCCCTGTATAACAAGCCTGTGGCCACATTGGTGATCAACAAATGCTTGCTGAATATTTGCTAGAATTACAATTGAGGCCCTAATAGGATCAAGGTTTGACAAGTTTTTATACAGCTGTAAGAAAATTCATCTCGGAAATATCAATACCTTTTCTTGTGGCAAAGCGCTTCCCACAAATACAAAGTTACTTTCAATGAAAAAACATATAATTAAACAAAGGGTAGTAAAGGCAGTGGTCTGGCTGGTTTGGCTCAGTGGATTGAGCGTCGGCCTGCGAGCTAAGTGTCGCTGGTTCGATCTTCCAGTCAGGGCACATCAGAGAAGGAAAACTCTGACTCCAAAAAACCTCCGCTGCCTTGCGGCATACCTCTTCAGGGGAAAGGCTAAGGGAGTAAACCCCGACAGAAAATCCGGAGCCGGAGTCCCTAAGGCGGTTTGACGTTGTAGTCAACACCGGCAACTCCTGCGGCGCACCTGAAGCCAAGCTGTATTGACTCGTCTTTCCCTTGGACCCTTCAGCTGTGAAGAGAGGGGGGGTCTGCTGCATGGGCAACAGCAGACCCTCCATATCACCCTGCCCAGGCTCTGTAGCTTCAGCTTCACTGGAGAGGACACTCCAGCGTCATCGCAAGATGTTGATTCAACACGGGAGGAGATACCGTGTCACTCCCGAGTCGGACTGCACAACCATTCTCGGCGGTGCAGATAGACTCTTAAGAAGCTACACCATCGTCTCTCAAGACGGACAGCTGCCGATACCGATAGTAAAGGCAGAGATCTTGAAGATATGGGACAGAGATATTATCCTTGAGTAATTACACCACTAGAATAAATTTATATGACTACACAGATTTGTTAAATGCATAAAAATGTATACTAGATTGTACCTCAATTTTAATGATCATAAAATAAATCCATAAGAAATTAGTAAAATGGTAAAAACTGAAAAAATATATCCAGAGTGGCAACTCCCTAACAGATAACTAATAGATTTTAAAATATCTTTTAAACTCTATTAACTTTTATGTACCCATATTACCTACTCTAAAAATATATAAAGTCAGAATTTGATATAAATCTATATTAGTCAGTAATAGTTTTAGTACTTCTCTAATCTAAAATTGTAAATTCTCTAAGACGTAGGATGTTAGTGGGAACCAGGATTCAGGATAAGCTTGCAACCCAATCCCAATCCTTACCTATTGTTTTGTTAAACTACCTTGGTTTAGGGCCCAAGGTCTTCTGCGTTTGAATGAGCAACTCTCTAATTCTGAGATTTCACATTACAAACTCTACTTTCTAACACCTACACACCATCATTAGCCAATGCCAACTTCATCAATAATAAAGGCAACATTTGATTTCTGCCCTGACTTATTCTTTTTATTTCTCAATTACTTAACAATGCAGGCATTGAAGTGGAATATTTATTGCTCCACCCCTACCCCATCTCCAGTACAAACTCTTGAGTTTTCTTTTACTAAGAATGGCTCAACACTTGTCGTGAATGTGACACATTTCAAAAGAATGTACACGGAAATTCCATTTAATAGCAATAATATACAAAGTGCACTCACATGAATATTATGGTATGTCTTTATGTTGTATGCTATAATTTTAAGAAAAGTGTTTGAACTCAGTTTAACTCAAAAAATTTAAACTGAAGACACAAGTTAAAAAGTTTGAGAGAATTACCGAAGATCATATCAACAGTACATCAGGAAGCTGGGCTTATATTCACACCATCTACTGCCAACTCTATTTTGGGTATCAAGCCATACTTCAGGCAGTATTATTGAGAAAATAAAATAAAACTACAGTCCCTTCCTTGAAGTTCCCACTAGACTAGAGCATATAATCAGTTGATCAGATTAAAAAGGGAATTAACTTCAGTTCCACTGGCAAATCTAATTTTGCTGTCCTAGTTCTGAGCAAGAGTGTTGACATTGCTTAGTCTGTTTGCCCTCCCTCACTTCTCATTTCTACCTCTTCTTTGCAAAGCACAAGATGTGGTGGGGGGTAAAAAAGAGTACCTCTTATCATGGCTGGAGAGCAAAGACCAAACAGTTTATGTTTCTTTTCCTAAATTCCTTTCATGGACTTATAACCAGATCGAAGAGTGCAAATGAATGGTTTTTTGGTTTGTTTGCTTTTATTTTGTCTATTACTGAAGCATATAAATCAAGGATATGATAAATACACTTCATGTCCTCAAACTAATGGAATCTTGCAATCCAATTACATTAGCAAGTATTTGATTATCATTTAGACACTAATTTCTTTCAACAGTTTTGTTACATGCAGAATGTGATGTCACAATATCAGAATACAACTGGATAAAAGCATCTTAACAAAACCTTCCATGGGAAATTTATCTCACATCCAACTATGAGTGTTACACAACAGGGTCCCAAAAATTTCCCCACAGCCCACAGTTTGGGGATGGGGGATGAGAATCAGTGGAGCACTGCCATTTTTCCTAAGAAATACCCAGTTTCTTAGTATGTAAATAGCTATGGCTATTCTACATGCCAAGGAGATAGGAGGGGCTTTGACCATAGCATGGTGACAAAAAGCTGATCGGGCCTGCATAAAATTCTACAAGTAGCCGCAACTGGTCACCACATGTGGACTGCATCACAGGTTGAGGTCAGGCATTTAAAAATAAGGCAGTAGCATTAAGCAGGAGAAAGCCACATGGGTTGAAAGAGAGAAGCACCTCACCAGCTGGCCTTAAGGTCAAGTAGGTAAGAAGGTGCCATGTGGTTCTGGATTAAGAGCTGAAAAACACCCAACACAGGCAAAACCTCCCCAATGAGGCATGAATGATTGGGAGCTGCCAGTAAAGCTGAACCGTGTCTGGGGAATACAAAGCCACGGACTTCTATTTTCCTAGAGGGAAAGAGTACCACTGACTTTTCTGTTCTGTAACTAGCCTGGTTTGGCAGGGGGAGGCAGAACTATGTGTTTTGGAGAGTTTTAAAGAAAGTAAGATTTAACGGTAGAAATCTGCCATTAATCTAAATATGTACAACCTTTAAATAAACAATTTCTTTTCTTTTCACCAAACTCTGGTATTGAGAGTTATGCTTTTTGGAGGTGGGCAATTGAGCTCCTCATAACTGAACAGCCTGTGGGTTCTGTTTCAATCTGGTCAGCCTGTGGGTTCTATTTCATGGGCATTATATAAAATATTTTAGAAATGGCTATATACTGGAAAATGTGTAGACACTGAAACAAAGACTGGGATGAATTTCTACTCATTTTTTGAAACCGATACCAGCAAGTATGTAAGTTCCCCCTCTTCCTAATGTCTGCATCCTCTGCAGCCATTCTTGACCAGAAAAGGAAATAGCGAACCTGAGAAAGTAGGTTTTCTACCACTCCCTGAGGCAACCTGAGGCCTCCTGGGGCCCATGCCCACAGTAAACATGACTTCTGGGTGGAGTTCACACAAGAGCCAGAGATGAAAACACTGGGTGTCTTTTGAAAAGTCCTGAACTCTATTCAGCATTTGATAATAGCTACATTGCCCCACTGTGACTCCTTTCTCTTTTCATAATGTGCTCCTGGGTCTGCTTGCACCAGAACTACTTCCAGAGCTTGATAGAATCAGAATTTTCTGGAATCAGGGCCCAGGAAAGAATTATTCATCCTGTAACTAAGCACCTGGCTAATTTTTAAGCTCACTCAAGTTTGAGAATTACTACAGAGTTATTTTTATACTGATAGAATTTCTAGTATCATATTTGATGATTATAGCTACCATTTTTATCTCTCGTTTGTTGATATTAAAAAAATCAGACTTTCCTAATGAGAAAAAAATTCAATGATTTATAATGCTCTTTATTAAGTAATTAACACATGTGAATAATTTGATTCAATAAATCATTAACTTGCTCATAATCTTCTTTATTTTAACCCAGTGATTTTATTTGTCATGTATGGGCCAAATTCCCTGTTTGCAGACAAAGAGCACAATATTTGCAATTATGTATCTAAAATTTAGGTTGCCACTCTGAAGTAAATATTGCGCTTATTATGTTAGCCAAAACTATAAAAAGTAATATAGAATGTGATTTGGGGGAAAAGGAATTTTACAATAAAATACATGGCTAAGCCCTGGCTGGTATGGCACAGTGGACTGAGTGCCAGCCTGTGAACCAAAGGGTTACCAGTTCAATTCCCAGTTGGGGTATGTGCCTGGGTTGTGGACCATGTCCCGAGCTGGGGGTGTGTGAGAGGCAACCACACATTGATGTTTCTCTCCCACTCTTTCTCCTTTCCTTCCTCTCTCTTTAAGTAAATAAATAAAATCTTTTTAAAATATATGTGGTTAAGTAATTTTGAGTATTGCATTTTATGCTTTAATAAAAAAATGCTTTTTCTACTATTATTAATTCCCATGCTGCAGGTGAAATGTTAGTTAATTAATAACCCAGAACTCAGGCACTAATCTGGTAACAAAGGTCAATGTTAAAAAAAATTAATGTTCAATTACTTTACTCATGGCTAATATTTTGTAGAAGACTAAATACTAAACTCTCTCCTGAACTAAAATAATGAAGCATTGAGAATTCCTAACTGGGCCATTTTTATTAATTATTTGACATTTAGAAATGTATAATATTATAAGATCTATGCATGAATTCTTATAAAAATGTGAACTTTTAGACAAATAAATATCAAACTAGAATTTGGAGAACCAGAAAGAATTATGATAATTGTTCCTCTATTTGTCCTCTCCTTTTAAAATATTTAAGGATACAGTCTATCAAAAATTTAAGCTTCTACACTATATAAAAGTTTTAAAGATAAAGCTATGTCAAGAATATGTGAAAATAATGTTTTAATTTTTATCCTTAATCAATTTTAGTAATCAATTTTATTTCTGAATCTGCTTATTACTTACATTTAAACACAGTGTAGAGAAATAGCTATCCAAATACTGAATTTTCCTTATATTTTTCTCAGTTTGTAAAAATAAGATGGTATTAGTATTGGGAGACATTACCACTTGAATTTGAGGAATTACTATATCTAAATGTAGTTTACAATTATAAGCAAAGTTGAAAATCAGCAACAGATACTTGACAGAGTGAGATGACTGCTACAGTTCATTCATTGTAAATTCTTAGTATTTCCAGCCAGTTATATTTTACAGATAATTATCCTTACCCTCCTATTCTCCTGATTCTCACTACTCCAACATTTATAGTTCTCACTCATCACTTGGATTTTCAGATCAAGTATTTTGAAATTAAACAGGATGATTTACCATAATCACCCATAAGTATCTTAATAAAAATATTTTAATATCAATTCCTTAATTGTTTATATATTTTATATGTTTACTTAATAATCATTTAATGATTATTGTAAAAAAAGTTGTTCAGATTTTAAGAGATATAAAAATTATGAGGCACAATTTTTGCCCTTAAAGGGATTTACGTATTATAAAAAGAGTATAGACTTTTACAAGTTATGTTAACAAAAGGTAATTTATTTTAATATCTCCTTAAGACCTGTGGTTGATGAATCCTCTAACCTTATTTATCCTAGGGTTAGAATGAAAGTATTACCTTGGAAATAAAGTATTAAAAAATCCTTAAATATCACAAAATTCAGGATTGAGCAATTTATAAATTAAAAAGACTTAAATTTTACAAACTGTCCCTGTTTGACATTAAAATAATTGAAATTGTATCATTCATGAATGTTCAGACCACACTGAACATTATAAAACCATATTAATAATGTGAGGCCTTTTATATATACACACACAAACACAAACCAAGACAAATATTATACTATGAATACTTATTTCTCAATGGAGGACTGTGGTATATTATGACTTTATTCTTATATTAGTCCTTATTTTCCAAATGTTTTACAATGCACATATATTACTTTTATAAGAAAATATCCATATGGTTCTATTCACAGCAAACCAACATGACTCCAATAGAATTTTTATCATTAGGAGAAAATAATCTTAAAATAATTCCATACCAGGGTTAAGAAATGGTTCATGTTCTCAGATAAGTTAAACAAAGTGATATCATAAAATGATATTTGACAAGGGATACACATCTAAATCAGTTGTCTCTCAGAATATTGTTGTCCTTAACAGGTTGGGATGGAATAGAGCTTTATGTAATTGAAAACAAGTGGCATCTAGGATGAAGCTTAGTAGAAGTTTAGCCAAGTGTTTCAGGGACAGTCCTCATTCCCTCATTTAAAAGCTTTTCAACCTGGTTAAGTTGTTTCTTAGTTAAGATGTTTCAGTGTCTTTACCTGAAAAAACAGGATATGATTCTTAATTCCTAAAAATAAAATACGAAGCCCAAATGTCAGGTTGGACCTGGTACCCAGCCATCTCTGATATATATGGTAGTGATGATGATGATGATGGTGATGATAATTATAATAAAAGCCACCAAAATGTAGTGAGGGTCTAATATGTATCAATGACTGTTTTGGTATTTTACAAGTATTAACCTCTTTTAATCTGTTAACAACCTTGTGACCAAATGCTCTTCTTACCCCATTTTGCACATATAGCAACTGAAACAGTGAGAACATAAATATCTTGCCCAAGTTCACCTGCCTGTACTAGTAAGAATTGCCATGGAAGCAGTAACCAGTAGCATTAATGACAAGGATTATTAAACTGGTAAAACTATTGAATGTGAACAAAAACCAAAGGTGAAAGCCCCAAATAATGGGACTTATTTGTTTTATTTTGCTATTTAAAAAACAGTAATGCCGGAGAGATGTTCAAATAAGCATACATCTTGTTGATGATGTCCACATAAGGGTAATAAGATATTCTCTTCCTATTTATAAAAGCTATTTCTTGATGGTTACACCAGTTTTTAGCTAGACTGACAGACTGATGGTATATGAATGTCTGATGGATAAGGTCCTATCTGTGGCATTCGTGCTATACTTTGTCCTCATTGAGTCCATATATGTTTCAAAATCTGTATTAGTTTCCTATTGCTGCTGTAAAATATTACTACAATCTTAGTGGCTTAAAGGTAACAGAAATTTATTATCATATAGTTCTGGAAGATAGAAGTCTGAAATGGGTCTCAGCGGGACAAAAGCAAGATGTTGTCAGGGATATGTTCCTTCCGGAATCCTTTGGGAAGAATCTGTTTGCTTGCATTATCCAGCTACTAGAAGACATCCACAGTTCTTGACTCATAGCCCCATCCCTCCATTTTCCTTCCAGCAACATTGGGCTCTCTTCCTCATGCTGCACATCTCTGGTTCTGCCTCTCCTGCCTCCCTCTTTCACTTAGGGCCCACCTGTGTAACCCAGGATAGTCTCCTCATCTCAAAGTAAACTGATTGCAATCTTAGTTCTAGCTGCAACCTGAAATTGTCCTTGCCTTGTGACCTAACATACTCACAACTTTGGGGACTGGGATGGAGACACCTTGGGGAGCCATTATTCTGTCTACCACAATGTATGAGCCCCGCTTTCCACTATAGTTCCTTCTCTTCCTTTCATACAGCCTTCTGAAGTAAAACAGATAATACTGAATCTAGTTTTTGCTTCTTCTCACAGTGTTTTTAGGATAACCCTGACTAAATAGCTTAAATGATCATGTTTAGATTTGTCATTGAATCAAAGCAAATGATATATTAGAAGAGTTTTGTAACAGTCAGTTAGTAGGAGCTTGATAATTCTTTTGAAGATGCAAAGCACCCGTCAGCTGCAAATTATTAGTCTCACACTCTTCATTGCAAGCACTTCACAATACATTTTAATCACATTTGTATTATAGGTTTCATGACTTTAAACACCTTAATGGTCTTCCTTAGAGACACTGTTCTTGTAGCATTTTATTGTAGATATTTTACTCCCAGTTTTTTTATTTACCTCCAAGGTCCTTCAATGTAGCAAAATGTTCTAAATTTTCATGATTATTAGTTGGAAACTGTGGTTGTCTATTCCATGCCTTATAAAAAATGTTTGCAAATTGATCTATTGATAAGTAACTATAGCATCTTTTATGCTGCACTTTTATTAAAATGACTTTCTATATACATGGCTACTTTATTAACAAAAAGAACAAAAGAAATGTCCACAAGGGAAGAATGCCATTCTTATTATGGGTGTATATATGTGTCTGTGTGAGACTGAAATGAATCCGTTTCAGAATCACATAGTAAAGAGGCCCAGCTCCTAGAGTCCAAATTTAAGCAGATCATTTCCCTCTCGGAGCCTGGATTTTCCACTTGTTACACTTAGATAACACCACTTATGAAATCAGTTGTTGTGGGAATTAAATGAGATAAAATATTTAGAGCATTTCCCAGAGTGCTTGACACCTGTAAGCACTAAATAAAACTTTGTTTCAACCTTCTGGAAAGTAAAATGTGCCTTTGGAGACAGTGTTTGCAGTGGGTGGAATGCAAACTCCCGGAGACCCAGTAACGAAGAGTCAGAGAAGGAGAAAGGCAACCCCTTTAGAAAACATCTCCAGTTCTGATTACTTCAAGGACAAGGTCTCTGTATGGAGCTGTGACTTCATGAACTCCAACCTATGAAAGAGAAAGTGACATTATGTGCCCAGAGCCTCTCCACAGCTCTAATTGTCTCAACACTATTTTGTTTCAATGCTCACCTTCTATTTATGCAGTGTTAATAATTTTTCACTTATTTTTTTAAAATTATATTTAAGCTAAAGAAACATTTTTCTTAAACAAGAGAATAGGTAGGTTAGCCAAAATTTGAGGAAGATCTTATGAGAATGACTGAAATTTGCAAAGAACTGTCCCAGGGGGCTGTACTCATGACTACATTCTGAAATGATTCGTGACTTTCTGGAACAGCAGTCGTGCATCAGGAGTCACCCCAGTACTCAGAGAAAACACTCTCAGCTGTTGTTTGTCCCTTCTAACTAGTTCCAATGACTAAATTATTCAGATTTCTGCAGACTGAGGGTTTTTTTTAAAGTTATTTGATGTTGAAATAGAGTGAATATAAGAAGAAATAAAGCCATTCAGATGTTCCCATCTATATTTCACTTAAATGCAGCCCCTGAGGGCTGGAGCCACATTTTTGTGTATCCCTGTACCCAACACAGGAGATCAAGAATGTATGTTTGAAGAATAAATGAATAAAAGAAGGATAATTACTTCTTCATAAAACTATAGAGGCATCAGTCCACTCTTTCTTGATAAACACCCCCAATTCCAAATGCCTAGAGAAAGCAATTTTAACTTCTGCAGTGTTTTCTTTGAAGATGAGAGATATTAATTGAATTATAATGAGCCAATCATTCTCCTGCATAATTAATATGATGGCCAATATACAGAATGCCTTCTGAGTATCAGAGAGGTTGCATGGCTTACAAAAGGTGAAGGTCCATTAGTAGATTTAATCCTGTGTTTATTTGACCTCAAATCCAGTGCTACAAAAAGGTATTTTTTTATGTTATTAAAAAATATTCAGTCTTAAGTACCATATGATTTCACTTATGTGTAGAATTTTAAAACAAAATAAATAAACAAACAAAACAGAAAGGAATTCATAGATACAGAGAACAAATTGATGTTCGTCAGACGGGAGGGTTGAGGAGCAGGCAAAACAACGTGAAAAGGATAAAGAGGTACAAATTGCCAGTTATAAAAATATCATAGAATATAATTAACAGCACAGAGAATATAGTTAATAATACGTAATAACTATGTATAGTGCCAGATGGATACTAGACTTACTGGGGTGATAATTTTGTAAGGTATATAAATGTCAAACCACTATGCTGTACACCTGAAACTAATAAAAGATTGTATTTTCAACTGTAATTGAAAAATAAATTTTAAAATAAATAAATTTCAAAAAAATGATTCAGTCTTTCCTTATATTAATTAATAACCTTGCATGAAGGGTGATCTATTCTTCTATCTACTAAATCGCTGAATCACTGTGGATTTCTCTTATTTTTTTAATTTTTGTTCTTTTTTTAACATTGTGAAATAGATTTATATGAAGAGAAAGAAAAACTGAAATATTTATAAGAAGTCACAAAATGGCCACACTAATATAAAGTGCACATACAAATGTTAAATATATTAAAACTACAAAGCTGAACAAGTAAAACTACTAAATGTAGAAAAATGAAAACTAGAAGCAAATACAGCACTTTTTTTTATTTTTAAAAATGTCTTTGTGAGATATTTTTAATGGTGTGCATGTCTTCTTTTAGAAAAAAAATACTACAAATGACAATCTTCTAGACGTACATAAAGGATATTAAATTTCATTTGCTTTTAAACTCCAATCATACTTTTTCTCTCTGTTCACCCCAGAAGGTTTAATATTAATATTTTAATTAGCTAAATATTCTAAGTTATATTAAAAAGTTATAGAATCTTAGTAAAAATAACAATTACTTATTATCATATTAAAAGTTAATTTAATATTTAAAATGCCTTAAAATTGCCTTGTGTAAAAAGTTTTATGAATTTTTAAGACTTTTTTTTTTAAATAATGAAAGGAATTCCTTCTGCAGACCAAACAACTGAAAAACAAGTACCAAAGGAAGGGTGGTTATACTATAAAGGAAGATAGAGGACTCTGAGGATGTTCAGAAATGGGTACATCTTTAATTATCCTTTGTCATAACTTAATTGGCACTCTAATGCCATTCTTCATACTGGCTAATCAGCAAGCATCTATTACTGTACTTATCTCTGCTGACCTGTGCCAGAGGTTACGCCTCCCTTTTAGGAGCACTCAGTCTACCTAAGTAATAAGGGCCATTGCTATATTAATGTTCCAACATAGCCAGTTAAGCTAGTCAACTTCCAAGACATAAAATCTATTCTCTGGCTAAATTATTTACATTTACATAGCTTTTGTTGTTTCAAGTAGAAATATATTTCAGCAATAATTTATTTGGGTGACTCTTAATAGCCCCTGTGCTTGCTTCAAACATGTGTTTCATTGACGAACTGTTCTAACATGGAAGAAGTCTGTTTATGGCCATGCCATCAAGTTGCTCTTAATATTGGAACGTTTTCATAAATAAAATCTCAATATTCAAACAACGTGAGGCTACTTACATAGCGTACATGATTATCAACGCAGTGGCAATTTAACTCGAAAATAACTGTAAAATCACTTGCTCTGTTGAGATGCACAAATGCTATTTAAATAGAAACACACACACTACAAAATACTCCTACATTAGAATTCCGTATGCACTTTCTTTGTTCCATTTGATCCACACACTTTACTTTCCCTAACAGATAATCACCTTTGGATTTTCCTTTCATTTTCTCTAGCATATCCCATGATCCAAGCTGTGACCTAATTGGATTAATCATAAGAGAATTAAAAAGATAGGTAAAGTCTGGGCCTTTCTCAGCCTACCAACACCGTTTTCTCTACAGCCCCTTCAGTTTCTGGTCCATTATAAGTCTGCCTCCCTCTCACTCATTCAAAATGTGGCCATCAGGAAAAGATCAGAACTTTATTTCCACAGCGATATGAGGAGCACCAAGGAATCCATAGCTGAAAGCCATAGCTTACAGATTTCTGGCTCTAAGAATCATCCTCTCAAGAACCACCTGCAATTTAACAGGGATGATAACTTTAGTGCAATGAGTTTGTTTCTCTACTAATGTTGAGATGACAACACATTCCATGTTTAAACATATTTGTGAAACAATGGGTTCAAGGAAATTGAAGATGCACTATTAGTTGCAGAATTCCTCAGCCGATTGGAATGTTTTAATATGCATATTCAAAACTTATTTCACTACAGGACACTTTTTTCAAGGAACATGTACGCCACAGAATACAGTTGGTTGGGTGACATAATACTAAAGGAATAAAGCCCTGGAAGCATGAGTTCAAGTTTTTCACATAATGGCTATCAGATATGAGAAATATGTCACTTTTCGTAAAGTCCCACTCACTCGCTTAGCAACCGCCATGGTAACTATAAGTTCCTGGGCACCCAACATGCTGCAAGTATGTATAACTAAATGATTTTTCATATATTCATAATGAGGTAGGACAGAGAGGTCATGTAACAGAGTTACTTGAAGTCATAAAACTACTGCTAAGTGATGCAGCTAGGCTTCCAACTCCAAATGAGAAACCTAAGCCTAGACTTTCATATGCAGCAGATCAGAAAATTATTCTAAGGGGTGATATAATATGACATGTAAACATATTTTATAATGAATCTTTTATATTTTCCTAAGGATAAGCAGAAATGAAATGTGTTAATTGCTAACTTCTTATCAAACTGACCTTATTAAAAGAAATAGAAAAGCTGTCCCTTTCTTTCCATAGTCACAAGTACTTTCTAATTACCCGTAGGTTACTCAGAACTAGAATTTTGCTTAAGGCGAGCTTTGTGTTAGCCTGTTCAGTCTCAAAGATCTAGGTGAGACACTGCATAGATTTATACCCTATAGGGAATAAATTGTTCAGACATAATTTAAATAGTTCTGAATATATCACTAAAGTTTTACCTACAAAGTTATATCAACTCTAATTTTCATCCATGAGATGTTATTATAAATGCTTTTACACAAAAGTTAAGAGACTCTGAGTAAACTCCACTGTGATCCAGTTTTGTGTGTGTGCTGTATTTTTGTGGCAGGCATGAAGGGATAATATATGATATAGTTGTGGACCAAGTCTCCTTCAGGAACAAAGAAATAAATACTAATCACATTTTTATTTTAAAATATATGATGTCTAAACACAATCAGATTCTCAAAATAGGGAAAATTTTCTTTATCCATTAACTATTATCACACAATTCTCATGTACCATGTCATTTGCTTTCATAGCAGATCATAGGTTTCATTAAATTCAATTCGTAGCACTGGCTGGTGTGGCTCAGTGAATTGAGTGCTGGCCTGCAAGCCAAAGGGTCACCAGTCCAATTCCCCATCAGGGCACATTCCTGGGTTTCAGGCCAGGTCTCCAGTCAGGAGCATGCGAGAGGCAACAACACATTGATGTTTCTCTCCCTCTCTTTCTCCCTCCTTTCCTCTCTCTCCCCAAAATAAAATAAATAAAATCTTTTTAAAAATTCAATTTGTAGTGAATACTCAGAGAAATGTATATTAGAGATATTATAGTGTTTAATATAGTGATGAGAATAATCAAGAGAACTAGAAGAACTTTTATAAGAGGTACTCAGTCCTGAGATTCATATGTGACACCAAAAGTTTAGAGAATGAGCCATGTAAACACATTCCGTCTAATAAAAGTGAAAGTTAAATATTGGTTATGGCTGAAAGTTATAATATTTTCCATTTGCTAAATATCTGCTATGAATGCTCCAAGTACTTTTTACACAGAATTACATTTAACTACTATTATGTTCCTATAAAATAAGTGTTACCCATCTCAGATATTAAAAAATGGAATCTTAGATAAGTACTTTGCTCAGTCAGACAATAAGTAACAGATCTCATATCTGAGTCAATATAGATAAATACGTATATCAGTATAGATAATCAATGCACAAATGTAAACACAACTTAGAGCTTCAGGTATCTTTTAAAATAACATTTTTCAGTGTTAAATTGGAAAAGAAATGTATAAGTGAGCAGGAGATTAGTTTGGTCTGTAATCCAAAAAAAAAAATTTTGATATATTTTAAATTGCAATGTCCTATGCATATCCAAAGATCTATCTTAAATTTCTTTTTGAAAACATTACTGTATATGTTTTTTTATTTTTAATATCTCATACAGTTTAATACTAATAGAAAATTAGATATTTTTCCTTCCCATAATTTCAATGCAGAGGTCAAATTATCCAGTTAATGAGTCAAAAAACCAATTTTGCAATAAAATATTACATGGAAAAACATTTTAAATATAGGAAGCAATATCTTGTTACATTTGCTTACAGAACTATACCAGGAAAGTTCTGCATTCATGTGATGGTAACATGAGTGAGTGGAAAGTTTTCAACTCTGTCATTTGATTTAAATAAACCAAGTTGCTATATATTTCTTTTAAACCTAGGACCTTTTATACATAGGATTTTCTACCCAAGTTAACCCAATGGAAGATTTAATAGGATTTAAAGTTGATTCTCCCCTCCCCAGCCAAAAGTTGGCTGGTTCAGTGCCTTTCTAATTTCCTCTATTTCTTATGGTGATAAGGGATATCCCATCACTGCCCAGTTCCTACCCAGGTGGTCAGTTAGAAAAATTGTTCCTGGTGGCCTTGCCTAGATGTTGTTCCCAAGATACTTACATCAATCATGTAATAACTAATTCCCTGTATTAAAGTTCTTTCTGCTTAAAACTGCTAGATTGCTTTCTATTAAATGCTTCTAAACCACGTGTTATGCAACATCCTGGGTGTTGTATAGGAAGGAAGATATGTAGATAAAATAATTTGAAATGAAAGTGGAAGGATGAAAGAATAAATATCTACTAATAGTTAAGAAAATTAGGGTAAAGAAGAGTTTTTAGAAGAACTTTTCTTAGCAGATATTGGCTTGGGAATAAACAAATACATCATTAGAAGAGAATAGAAAATTCAGAATGCAAATTCCAGAATTTATGAAAGATTGCTAGATGGTAAGAGTGGTATTTTGATTCAATGGGAAGAGTAAGATTTATTTAATAAATGCTGATTACTCAACTGGCTACCCTTATTTAAAAAAAAAAAGAAACAGTTGGATTTCAATCTAATGCTATATACAAAAATAAGTTCCAGGCACACCACAAGCAATTATACAAAATTTAACTGTCAAAAAAAAAACCTAGAAAAATATATTGGTTATATAGGGGTTAGTAAGACTCCTTCAGTTAAGACAAGGAACAGAAACTATTCAAGAAAAGTAACGTATATTTGAAACAAGAAACATTTAAAATATATGCAATGGCAACAAATGGCAAAATCAAAATCATTTAACAAATGATAAATTTTAAAAAATGTTTGTGATGCATAAGATAAAGTTTAAATCTTCAATATATAAAGCATTATAATCTTACAAATTATTAAGACAAAGGCAATAAAAAATGAGCAAATGATATTAAAAAACTAATTAAAATTTAATCAATATTTCATATTTTATAGTGAAATGTCACTATGAAAGTACATTCTGTAGTGAGCATGAATGGACAGGGGTTCCTCTAAACTGCTAAAGGAATTGTGAATTACATTAGCATTTATGAGAATTATCGGGTAATATATACTCAATAGTAGTTCATGAAAGAGAAACCAAATCTTTAATGGATTTCATTGGAATTTTTTCTGAAAGTTTAGAGCAGTACTAGCCAAGAGAAATATACAAATCCCAAATGAAAGCCACATATGTAATTTTAATCTTAACAGCTACATTACAACAAATAAGAAGTAGATAAAATTAATTATAATATTTTATTTAATCCAATAAATTCAATATATTTTAACAGGTAATCAGAATAAAACTATGCAGAGATTCTATATTCTATTTTTATGCTAAGTCTCTGAAAACTTTTACAGCCCATCTCAATGTGAGCCAGCTGTATTTTAATGCTCATGAGCCATAAACCTAGTGGATACAGTGCTGAGTAACACAATACGCTATTTTTGACTATAAGACAAAAGAAAATATGTAAGTTTTCAGTAATCTAACATCACAGAAAAGTATGCATTCTACAGCCTTGTCAGGGGAATACAATTTTGAGCTCACTGTCATTGTTATCAAAAACTATATGAAACGACAAATATGTCAAAATGTATAATGTGACCAACCTGCTTGAATGTGTGTGTGTGTTTTTTTTTCTAAGCAACACTTAGCATCTTGAATTCAGACTGAAAGAATATAGTTGGAATGATTTTTTTTTAGGACTAGAGTTTTATCAGGTGGGTATGACAGGAAAAGAGATGGACGAGAGTTGAAACATTTGCACAGATCTCAATTTGGATAAAAAAGAAAGGATAATCAATAGAAAGTAAAGCAAAGGAATTATGTAACATGAAACAAAGCTTTCATAAAAATAAATACATTATTTTCAACTGATATTCATGCTGAGTGGGAGAGCAAATGTGAGAGAAGGAGGAAGGAGGAGGAGGAAGGAAAGGAAGAGGAGAAGGCACTCCAGAAACATGGATTAAAAGAAGGAAAGTAGAGGAGGAAAATGAGACAGAATACTTAAGCACATGAGAAAAATCTTTTTCTCATGGAATTTATGAAACTTGTCTTTAAAAGTTTTCATAGGAGAAATTCCTTTGGTGTGATATAAGCTTTTGAGTACAATTGAGTTGCAATAGTAGCACTGATCTGAAAACAAAAATAACAATAAAATTCTTTCCTTGATGCCACATCTCCTTTAGCTACTATCTTTCTATACTCTGGCTACCATACTTTCAGAAGTTGTCCAAGTGGTGACCATATTCTTGTCTCCCTTCACCCTTCAACTCCTTCCAATTTGGCTCTTATCCCCTTTACTAAAGCTATTTACTTCTCTCCCTAAGATCATCTGTGAGTTTCATAATGCCAAATACAATGGCTAAATTTCAACCTTCAATTAAGCTGAACTACTCAAAGAGTTTGAGCTAGTTCACCACTCCTGTTTTCCAAAACAATTTGATTTTATTTGTTTGTTTTTATTTGTTTGTTTTTGTTGCTTTTTTAAAAAAAATATTTACTTATTTTGAAAGAGAAGGGAGGAGAAGGAGAAAGAGGGAGAGAACCGTGCTTCTCTTGCACATCACATTGATTGGTTGCCTCTCACAAGCCCCCAACCCCGCAACCCAGGCAGGTGTCTGCACCAGGGATTGAACCGGTGACCTTTCACCTTGTAGGAAAGGCCCAACCTACTGAGCCATACCAGTCAGGGCCCAAAACATCTTGTTTTTGAAGTCATCATTATACTCTTGTTTTCCTTCTTTTGTTTTTAGCCTCTCTTCAATCATACTGGGCAACACCTCCTTCTCTACCAACAATTCAATGTTTGTTTTTCCCCAGTCTCTATCCTGGGTCACCTTTTCTTTCTACTCTAAACTCTTTTCTATATTATTTACTGATGCAGTTTTAAATATTATGTATTTCCTAATTCTACACCTCCAGTCTGAATAGCTTTTCTGAGCTCCAGATCATAATATCAAATTGCTTACTTGACATCACTACTTAACTCTCTCTCAGGTACCTCCAAAATTAAAATGGATATTCATTCTCTCATGCCCAATTTCCTCCTCCTCCTTCAATCTTTCCCATTGGAGTAAATGACAACTTCATGATCCTCCCAGTTTTCTATGTTATAAAACTAGGGTAAGTTCTTCATGTTGCTTTCTCCCTCAGAATTCATATCTACTATATCACAAAAGGTATGTAATAGAAATCAGTTAATCTGTTCATTTTTCCCTGTATTTTACTGGTGGGTGAACTCATAATTGTTCAAGAACTTCCACTGTTGACCCTTTCTAATTCATTGTGTCAAGAGCAGCTCATGTGATCTTCTAAAACCTAAAATCTAATCATGTCATGCCTCTGTTTTAAAACTCTTCAATAGCTACTCATTATACTTAGGGGACTTTTACACAGATTTATGCAATTTAGTTTCGGTTTACTTTTCCACCTTCTTCATCTGCAACTCTCCCCCTTGCTCATTATAACACTGGTCAAATCTTGAAAAATCTTTGTCATCTGAGTCATATTCTTTCACCTACATCATTACACTTAATTAATCACACCTGAATTTCATTAATTTGTGGCTATCTCTCCAATTTAGCAAGAGCATACTAAATTCTGATCTTGTTTCTCAAGGTGATCATTAATCCCATTATTAACTTACCATCTGTTACTTCATAAAGATACTATACATGTACAGTCTACTTAAAAAATTACTAAAAAGTATGTTGATCAAGGACCAATTTCTAAAGTACAATACTGATTCTTTCAGACTGATATTAACCACTGGCACTGTGTATAAAGTTTTCATAATTCCCTGTCGGTGAAGATATTTTTCTTTATATGCCAGGGGTATTGAGATAACAGCTAGTACATTATACTACTTTTGTATCTCTGCTTCCTCTTTTACTAAGGTAACTGTCATAAGCATTCTTTTAGTTTGTATGCTTCAATATAAATACATTTTTAAAATATAGTCAGAAATAGTATGCTATAATTTTTTCAGATAAGTGAAAACATCCTATTAACAAGACATGAATAACAGTATAATACAATTTTATAAATACATAATTCAAAAATCTAAACATTTTAATAGTGCATAACTCTTCTAAACCTTTGAGTGAATTATTCCTTCACCAACTCTAGGGATTTCAATTTTAGAGACACAAATAACTACTTGGACTTTTTTCAAATTTTAGTAATACAGCTAGAAAACTACAAGCATACTCATCTAAAGGACCTCTAGACTTTCTCATAATGCACCCTATTCTAGGGAATAAAAGAAATAGAACTAACTCACAGATTGTTTTACTTGCAGTGGAAGATGCATAGGAGGCACCATTTTAACAATAACAACATCTTTCTAAAAGAGAAGACGCTTATGGGAAAAATAGCAATGTTTGAGAAATAAAGGTACTTTACTCTGAACTCTTATTTCTTCTGAAAGAGAAATTCCTTCAAAATTCCTCATGTAAGGTGAAGGTAATTGAACAGACAAGATCAGAACAAGTGCAGCTGAGTCTTAAGTGGCCTATAAGTGGAAAGTCAGGGACTAAGACCATTCACTTTATCTTTCAGTCTGCCTCAATTCTTTCATTTCATCTTCTGTAATTATCCATCTTGCACATGAGTCAACCTGGCTGTCATCCTCGACTGTATGTATATTATCAAACACTGACCTTCCCCTGACAAGTCTAATTATCTCTTTTTTTGAAAGAAAAGAAGGGCTTTGGTGCGTTTAACAAATCTGCAAAAGCCAGACAACACCTATTACTGGTCATTAATCAGTCAAGTGGCTGGCTGCCTACCTTTGAATCAAGTGCCTACTCTTGGCCCAAGTGGCTCTTTCTAGAAATCTGGGCGATACATTGTTCTACCCATTTTACATGAGTATTGATGGATAGGACATGATAAGGGAAGGGTCTTTGGTCTAAAAATAAGTGCCTGGAGTAGTAAATGTTCTAAACTTTTATTGAAAAGCAAATAGAGAATCAAAGAAATTATCTCATTAATTAAAATCAATGCAGAGTTTTGCCTCAATTTTTATCTCATTCACTTTCCCAATAGTGACCTAGTAGTTCACTTATTGTACTAAAATTGCAGTTATCTTCTGAGAATTTAAAACTATATCAGTCTATTAAGTATAATAAAGTGTGATCAACCAATATAGAAAATGCATGAACTTCAAGGATTCTTCATACAGTCACAAGAAATACTTTACAATTTGTCATTCCAGTGATAGGATTCTATAGAATCACACCACTAATATGGAATGTTTCTCTACATCTTTGCAATGTGGGTGCTTTCCCACCTTCCACCCCTCCTACCAAAAAAAGACATGGAGACTTAAATGTTACCACTTCAACAGTTTAGAAAAGTTTTTGTAGAAAACAAAAGGACACAATGAATTATTCAATATCTTCATATGATTATACTGAATAATACAACATTTTGTCCAACATGGGTGCTAATCCTCTGATGCTCTTATGTATCAAAGTAATGTGATATCCATATCATATGAATTCAAAGTAGGAACACAATAAATGGTAGCTATTAAAATAAGGCCAACATTTCAAGTAGTCCTGACACTATGTTATTCTTCTGAAAGTCAGACATAATCCTATGGATAAACTGGAACAAATGAATGAGACTATTTATTCCTGACCAAGGGATGACAATTAGTCCTTAGCACAGATCATGACCAAAAAAAAAAAAAAAAAAAGACAAATAGTAAATGGAGTTCCAAGTCAAGAACTGTTCTTGTACTTTTCAGTATGTCTTATAAAATGGAACTCATAAAACATGAAGCCAATGGGAATTACTAATATGGGAAAGTGGTACAGGAGCTTAAAAGAAAGGAAAATATGACACATAATAGTATGACAAAACATAACTTATTTTAATGAACTAGATACAAAGAAAATCTTACAAAACACAACAAGGCATTGATTGATTACTTCTCATAACTACAAAGGGAAGTGGTCTTTCCGGATTATTTCAATGCAGAGCACTTGGAAGCAATAAAGAAATCTCTCTCCAATGGTAAATGTCTAAAAGGCTCATTATTTTTCTCTTAGGGAAAAATAAATACAGGAGGGCTATAATTTCACACAATATCTGATATTTTCACCACCTGGACTAATTCTATATCTGCAGTAGAACTTAGATACTATTCTTTATATTTAAGATAAAAAAGAATTACAAGGCCATATAACAACTTATTTTTAAATAATAATTTCTGACATGTTTGCCTTCCCTGTTTTTATTTCTTAGTTGTCTATAAAATTTCTATAAGACATTCTACAATATGTAAAGAAAGTTGTAAAATAGCAACTGTAACTTAGATGATCAGGTAACTGCCATTTAAATTCTTAAAACATGATTTATATTTGACAGGAGTATTCTTTACTTCACAGTGGACTTTTTAAAACCCCATAGTAATATTTTGGTAAAACAGATTCTCCATCTTCTTATAATTCGATGAAGTATTCCACATTTTCTGTATGATGATTATTTTTTCACACATGTATATATTTTTAATTGAGTCACAGCTGGTACTCTGTGATATATGGAAGTCTCATTTTGTCCTATTAAATTTCCATTTTATTCTTTCCCATAACTACCACAGTCTAATACCATTTTAATCAACCTATTCATAGTTCCTCTCATTCCATATTTTTTCCCTCTTCTCGGAACTATTAACCACACTATTTCCCCAAGGATGAAGCAGTATCTTTCTACAGGAAGCCATACTCCCTAATTTTTTTGATGTGGAAGCTTGATGATTTCATTCATTTAAGTTTTCCCTTAAATCAACATGATCAGTTTCCCAATAAAAACTCTATATTTTATATGCAAATATAATACTATTGACCAGTGGCCTAAAAATTCAAATAATAGCTAACATGTATTAAGCAATTACTACTTGCTAAGGCTCCCTGAAAAGCACTTCACAAGCATTTTGTCTTTTAATCCTCAAAACCACTCTTTCAAATAGATGTTGTTGTTCTCCCTGCTTTTGTTTTTTAAATGGACAAACTAAGATAATGACAGATTTATTTATTTATCTCAGATCATAGAGTGGATAAGCAATGAACCCACACTGGATGTGAGACAATCTGAGTCCTAAGGCTATCATAAGTGGGCATGATCACTTACAATAAGTATTCAGAAAGATGTGGCAAAAAAGTTCCCTCTGGTATCCCAAGTGTAACACCAAATATGCTGCTATTGAAATCTGAAATCCTAAGCAATTGGATGATATAGAATTATCTTATATTAAAGTGAAAATGCCCTAATAAACCACCTCTCATTAAAATATCAGCAACATTAGTCTTATCAGAACCTTTCCAGCTGGTCTGAAGAAAGTTTTACCAGCCACCACAGCAGAATCTGAGTTAGGGTATCTTCTTAGAAGAAGAAGAAATTTTGGTTGAAATCTAGGTTTTTAACTATGTTGGAAGAGTATAGTTAGAATTAAAAGCTTCAAAATCTTCAATAACTTCAAGACAAAGGAGAGAGAGCCAGAGAAGCCATGTTCCTCACTGGCTACATGTAAACATGTAGCACATGGTATGACAGGAGAGATGCTTCCTGTTCTTAAACTAATGATTTATTTAATTCTCTTCACAAAAGACATCAAATAATATTAATGAAATACAGAAACTATAGGGTGGGGAATACAGTAGTCCCTCGCTATATCTCAGTTCACTTATCACAACCTCACTGTATCGCGTGATTTTTAAAAAATATTATATTTAATTATTTATTGCGGATTTTTCGCTATATCACAGGATTTTGCGGTACTGTATACACATGTTGTTAAAGTTACATAGGTTTAAGAGTGTAGAATAAATTTAAAGTTCCTACTTCGCGGGGGGGTCTGGAACGTAATACCCATGATAAGTGAGGGAATACTGTAATGTATGGTTTAATAAATAGTCCCTATAGAAGGTAGGAGTTAAAATGCAATTTTAAAATCACTAGTTTTGGAGTAAAGCAAAGGGATAATTTCTCTTTTGGACATTGGTGGATAGTGTCTAGTTCAACATAAACCACAAAATACAGTCTAAATGAAATTTTTATCCACTGTGAATCATTTTTACACTGTTTTAGTACTGGGTACTGCTAAAGGACAATTGAATACTCAGATATCTCTGATGGCAGCATACATCTAATGCTAGAAATGCCTTCATAGGCATAAAACCATGTCTATCATTTTAGATTGTATTTGCCACTTCACACTTGTATTACTATATAGCTCTTATGGAGGGATAGAAGATTGATAGTGAAGTGATGAATGAATAATCTTCAAATAATTATTAATTATGGGACTATGGGCAAATCACTTCTTGCATCTCAGTTTTCTCTTCTCTAAAATGAAGCAGGTGGACTGATCCCTAAGCTACGTCTACAATGCTGTGGAGATGCCCAAAGCAGAAAGTGATGTCACATAAAATGCTCTCCACGTAATAGAAGGATTAATCCGAACTAGTTCTCTTGGAAGACTACTCATATTTAGGAAAAGGCCTGGGTTAATATCAAAAGACAGCTCCCTACATGAAACATTTCATTACTTTAGCCAAAGAAGGAGATAAATAAAGCAAGTGATAAGTACCATATTGGGAAAGACCAAAGAGATGGAGTAAAATGCATAGAAGAAATAGGAATAATCAGAATGAGAGAAAAATTGGTTCACATCACTCCAGCATTATTCATAACAGCAAGTACCTCAAAATAGTACTTGAGTGTCGAGTAAAATAAAAGTCATTTTCTGGCTGACCTGCTCAATCTAAAAGTTTAAGACAAATTGTAGTTCAGTACATTTAACTAAATTGTTAAGCTGAAATTACAAAACAGCTAACCCGCTCTAGGTTCAGGAGTCATGGCTGGCTATTTGCAGATGCCAGCTAGCAAAGCTCATGCTGCTGCCCTCCATCAGAGCCATAGTCTTCAACAATGTCAATGTGTAAAATTAAAATTTAACGTAGTGAGATAGCATGGGCTCCAACTCCTTCCTTGTCATTTTCCATCGTCACAAATGTACTTCCCATTTTAAAAATCATTCTTTTAATTTTACATATTAAAATATACACTAGCCAAGAGAAGCAACTGAAGCCAAAACTATATTACCTGAAAAATGCTAGGAAGCTATGACAAAGTCTATTCAGTAGATTCATAAAATTTTACTCAGATTTTCTTGGTGTATTTCTCATGGAGAACATTTCCAGTAATCTTAATACTCAAGTGAAGGCCTTTCTCTTTTTTCTTAAAAAGAAAAGAAAAAAAGAAACTGAGCACTTTTCATAATATTTTAAAGTTCGCAAATGCATTTGAAACACTTCGAACAGAACAGACTACAAATGCCTTAATGTCTACTTCACCTGTAAATCCATTTATATATGCAAACAAGTTGACCGTTTTTCCTTTTAACAAGTTAGCAAAATTTGTGGAGTAAAGTGGTTCTACGTTAGTTGGATAAGCAGGTCACAGTCCATCCTAGCAATTTCCTAGGATGGATTTTGTAAGGCTAAGCAGGTAAATGGGGATGCTATGCACAGGGAATGCCAAAAGGGGTTTTGCTATAACACGTGGACAGAATTTTTAGGATTACATATAACTTTAAAATACCTGCATATCTTTAACATGTTCCAAGGTGATTTTAGAAACTAGAGGGCCCTGTCCCAGGTGCTCTGTAAAGTTCCATTACTGGGAAAACTGGCCAGAACACAGATTGCGCTCCCACCTTGTCGCGTCCAAATTTCCCTGCAAACAAACCGGACTGCAGGATGGACCGGCAGGCAGCGATGGGCAGAGCGGGCCCTGGTCCCCTCAGCGGACCGGATGATCCTCACTCTCCACAGAGCCCCTGAGCCTCTATGGCCGCCTCCCGCCCAACTGCCCCAAAGGCGCGCCCACCCACCTGGGGGCGGTGAGCCACCGGGGGGCCGCTCTCGGCCCCCACCCGCTCTTCTCGGCGCAGCAGGCAGCATCTCAGCGCTGAAACCAAGGCGCCTGCAGACAGGTGCCGCAGAGCCCCTGACTCTCCGGACTTGACCTTCTTCTTGAGCGGGCGGTCTCTCAGGCCCCGCCCTCCGCGACTCTCTCCCCACCCCGGGAAGCTGGGGTCGAGGTCCCGGGAAACGCAGCCCGGGCACTCAGGCCACCACCGGACCGGGCTGAGCTTTGCGGGGTTCCCCGAAGAAAGTGAAACTGCTCACAGGCTTGCTCTTCCATCTGGTTTGATTTCTAACACTCTCTCGTCCTGTTTCCCTCCTCACCTTTTCACCCAGGATAGTTTTAGAGCTATTTCACCTGTTACTGCAGTTCTTCTTGTCCTATTCTAAGTCTTCCACCATGCTCCCACCTGGGGCAGAAATAGGGATATCAGAAGTACACATATGCTGGAAAGGCGGAGTAATTAGGTATGAATATAAAAAATATAAATATGAATATAAAAATAAAGTTATAAAAATGTAGATGAAGATATAAAATATTTTTAATAGTTCACTTGGCCTAGACTTTCTACATTAGATGCATACATTGTAAAGTCAAAACTAGGCCCAGTACAAAATTAAATATGTGTCTAAGTAGGTCTTCTAAACAAGAGTGTTCTTTGTTGCTCTGTTTTCTTTAGACTGGAAAAACTCACATTTGCCTCCAGATCCTTAAAATGAATTTCCCTTCTTCTTTCAAAAATCTCTAAATTACCTTATGAAGTTAAAAAAAAAAAGTTGGAGGTAAATTTGAAGATTTGGTACTAATCGGTGGTTAATTGCCCCTGACTCCCTTTTTAGAAAAGAAACCTGAAAGGAAGGCTTGTGTTGTGTAGCAACTATTTACCTCATACACAGTCTTTTTTAGGTATACCATAAATATCAAGTATAAAATGTTAACTTCTTTCACAGAACTGGACTTCTAAAAAAATTATTTTATCCTCACCTCAGGACATTATTTTCATTGTTTTTAGAGAGAAAGAGTAAGGGAGAGAGAAGGGAGAGAGATTAACATTGATGAGAGAGAGAAACATCAATTGGTTGCCTTACGCACCCTGACCTGGGATTGAACCAGCAACCTAGGTATGTGTCCTGACTTTGAATCGAACCTGCAACTTTTCAGTTATGAGCCCACACTCCACCCAAATGAACTACACTGGCTAGATTTGAACTTTTTATAATTTATAATATAATGAAGAAAACCTAGAAAAATATGTTAAATGTTGGCAAATTTTGAAAACTATTATAGAAATACTTATGTGTTTTCTAGAACTTCCTCTAAATTTATAATTGATTTTAAGTTGTTCTCTGTATTTGAAATAATGATGAAATTTTATCTAACTTAAGAAATAATATATTGACAAGTTTATTGTCTTCTATGAATGCCTGTTTACTAAGAGACTTAAGTATAATAAGGTGAAGACAGAGGGTTTATATTGAAGTGTACATAGAAACTCTGGGTCAATACTTTCAGAAATTCAGTTCTTAGGACAGCATTGTCCTTTTAAACCAACCCAAGCCACTGGGGACACATGTCTTTTTTTTTAATTTAATCTTTATTGTATTTTTTTCCATTACCATTTAGTCCCCTTATGCCCCTCTCCCCCCCAGAAATCACTACACTGTTGTCCATGTCCATGAGTCCTTTTTCCTTTTTGTTCAATCCCTTTACCCCCTAAACCCCCCCACTAGCTGTCATCTGCTCTCAAGCTATGAGTCTGTCTCTGTTTTGCTTGTTTGTTCAGTTTACTCATTTACACATTAGAATTCTACTCAGCTGTAAAAAAAAAAAACAAGAGAGAGAGAGAATTTTACCCTTTGCAACAGTATGGATGGACCTGGAAACATTATGCTGAGTGAAATAAGCCAGTCAGAGAAAGACGAATGCCATATGATTTCACTCATATGTGGAATCTAATGAACAAACAATGTCTTAATTGATGCATTTACTAGTATATATATTCTTCACAAAGATACTTTGACCAAGATTTTGTGGAGGAAAGAAGACATAAACACTCCAACTAATGCTTCCCAATTAAACATCCAAATCTTCAAACTAGGCATCCATTCTAGTTAGTTCTGTGGAAATAAATAATGCTCATTTCCTCCATGCACACAAAACATAGTAAGGATAGTTTTTCATAGACAACTATCCTTATTAACTATGTTTTGCATGCATGCAATATCCTTCCTGGATGAAGAGCCCTGGACTGAGAGTCAGAAGGCTGAGGTTGCCATGTTGACTCTCCATCTTTCAATCTGGGCAATGAGGGAATAAATATTTCTATAAGCTTAGCTAAATTAGGAAATTAGAATAATTATACTCAAGTTTTTGCCAGCCACACAACTTTATGACCTTGTTTCCTATAATACACATAGAAAAAAGATTTACAATACATAGGACAATTAAGTACATTTACTGATGCTCACTTTCACTATTTACATCAATATGATCCTGGTAAATAGAAAAATGAAGGCAAAAATGTATTTTAAATTATGGGCTGTTTTTTAAACTATTTAATAAAGCTTTGTGTTAGAAAATATTTTAAAATCTTTCATTAAAATTCAAAAATGACTCTAGCTATATATTTGTTTCAGGTCCTGAATGAGAACATAATTCTTGTTTAGAAGTTATGAAGTAGTGTTTTAACTCATTTAGTTATTTACGCTTTTGTTTCTTTACTTGTTGCTGTTAATACTGTGTTTTTTTTTTTAAGTATTCAATGTGCCGAGCACTATGTAAATGTTTCACAATGTTCATGTCATCAGTTTTTTTTAAAAAAACAATATGGTTTTAACTATATTTTACAAATGAGGAATCTGGGTTTTTAAAGTTTTAAGTGACAGAGCTAGAATTCAATCCTCAATTTGACGCCATAGCCTGCACTCTTAATTAACAATCCTCTGTTCCTTTCAAGGTCACAAAAGTCATTGCTAAAGATTTCGTGGACATCATAGCAATGTTATACCTATACACATATCAAAATTACTATTGTTTTTCTACTCACTTTCCCATAGAGCAATAATCTCATAGAAAATGAACATCCATATCCTTTACAAATAGGCATGAACTGAACTTACCATTCATTGCAATGTTGGCGCTATTTGGCTGAGGTTATGTAGACACTGTTTTCACACAAAAAAAAGAAAAAAAGAAAAGAAAATGTGTGGTGATCACATACACACAGAGGTGCTGACTTAAGTCATACATGTATTCTTACTTTGCCCATGCATTTATGAAAAGATACTGTAGAAATATTTCACCCTTGGTCTTGTTCCTTAGTGTCAATTTCATCTTTAGTCACAGGTGACTTTATTTTTTCCTCAGTTTTCTCCCTTAAAGAAATGATACTGTCTGAAATGCTGGGTTATTTGTTGGTTCTTGTTCTTAGGGAGGAGACACTTAGTAATTCTCACACTGAGATGCTTTTCAGTCAGAAGGCCACCAACAGCGTGTCATCACAGGTTTCTGATTTTACCTGTGTTACAGAAGGACAAAAATGCCAGCCACAGTTGGTTTCCTCTTTATCAATATATCACACTCTTGGATCCATTGACTTACTCCCTTGCATTCTTTTTTCTAGCAGCATATTGATGACCTCAATATGATTTTCCACTTTCTGGAGATTATAAGAGGCTCACGCTGAGTCTTTGTTCCAATAAGTGGTTGGAGAAGGCTGCTCACTGTGGCCCCGCTGCAGGTGTCAGGGCTGATTCCTTGGGCCTTATGTGGCCTGGATTACTTTGCTAATGCTGTTGGCTTTATTTCCTAGATTAAGCATCCATTTATTATACAGTAAAATTGTATTTTGCTTCTTTGTGGCTATTTATTAGTAGAGAATTTTCCTCTTGAAAACAGGCACTGAATTATATTATTCTCATAGGTTGTTATTATCCTTTTAATTTGCAAGCTCAAAATTAAAACAATTACTGCAAAGGTTTGAAGGAATTTCCTAGCAATAATATTTTTGTTGTTGTTGTTAGTGGGAGGCTTTATTCATTTTCTTATCCCTTCTCACATTTAATTGAATTCTTTTATGCTAATCTGTACAATGGGTCCCATCAATATATTCACATCATAATCCCCAGAACCTGTGTATATACTACCTTACCTTACATGGAAAGTAGAATTAAGTTAAGGAACCTGAGATGGGAAGATGATTTTAATTATCTAGGTGGAACAATGTAATCACAATGGTGCTTATAAAATGGAGGCAGGAAGGTCAGAGAGGATATGTGATGAGGAAACAGAGATTAGAGCAATATGCTTCTACTATAGAGAAAGAGATACAATCCAAGGAGGTCTCTAGAAGCTGGAAAGGTGAGGAAATGGATTCCCCTGCAGAGTCTCCAGAAAGAACTAGCCCTACTGAAACCTTGACTTTTAGCCCAGTGAGATTTATTTTGAACTCCTGACTTCCAGAACTATAAGACAATAAAACTGTGTCATTTTAGACCACTGAGATTGTGGTATTTATTACAGCAGCAATAGGAAACTAACCCATAAACCTAGGATGGAAAGTTGAGTGTTTGGGGAAATTCGTTAATAAGAAAATTATTTTACATTCTTCTAAATAAACATATATGAAAGAATATTCAATTCCCTTTAGCATTAATTTTCTAAGTCTCTATGGAGCAATATTTCACTGTTAATTGGTGGTTGTAGTAGAGTTTTGATATTCCTTCCTGCAGGAATTCCTGTCTGTTCTAGGTACTTTTCTCTTTTCTCTAGTAGTTAAGTAGAAGTGCTGAATTTTCTCTTTTCTATTTGATTTAGGATGATTTGTCGAACTAACCAAGTTTTCTGCTTATCCTGCAGCTGACACCACACCCTCTACACGCTGGCCTGTGCTAACAAGTGAGCAGGAGTTTGCTCAATAAATCTGAGTTTTAACAGCCAATACTATAAAATGTTTGAATGTCAAGAAGTCCAAAATCCTCCATTTCTCTTTTTGGTTGTTTTCAATTGCTTTGTAAACTCTGGAAAGTTGCTTCTATTTTTACCTTACAATTATTGATTTGATTACTATTTCAGCCCCACTCCTTACCTGACATATAATAGTGTTTTTTCTTAGCACCTAATTGACCCCAGGGCTCTCAATATCTGAACCTGTTGGCTTCACTCCTCTGTAGGATTGATAAAATGAAACATTTCTCTTCATGTTTTCATTATTGATTTTTCACTCATTCAATAAGAGTTTAGTAAGTACCTACCATGTACAAAACAAAGTGCTGGGCACTGGACATACAGCCCTGGCTTCTAAAAAGTCTGCCTTCTAGATATTCTGCTTCAGTTTTGGGGGGAGAATTATATAAGATAAAGTGACACTAAATAGATTGGGGCATTTGAAAAATACCTTTGGACCATAGGATGGATCAAGAATATTCATATAAATAATCTGATTATAGGAGCAGTATTTATTATAAATAAATCATAATAAGGAAATTTTGAAATTGAGAATGTTTGAAACCAGAAGACAACAACAGGAAGTGGTTGGAGACTAATTTCAACAGGAAGAGAAGCAGATAATGTTTCAGCCAGTGGTGTAACTAAGATGTTACTGCTTAGGGGGGGTTCCAAGAATTGTGCCCTTGACACAATTCAGAAATTGAGAGAGAATATAGACGGTAGTTTCCATGTCTACCGCACGATTCCATAGGGTAGTGAGTAGTAGCCTGTTAGCAGTTTAGAAGAGAAGGAAATGTAGATATTTATTTGAAGCAAGTGAAGTAATTTTCCTGCTCAAGTCCATATTTTTTTTCTTTTTTTAAAATTTAATCTTTATTGTATTTTTTTCCATCACCATTTAGTTCCTTATACTCCCCTCTCCTCAGCAATCACCACCCTGCTGTCCATGTCCATGAGTCCTTTATGTTGAACTATGACCTGAAAAACAGATCTGAAATGCACATTCAAAGAAGAAAAAGAAGTCAGCATAATGGATGCTACAAAGAGCTAAAAAAAGGGAATGTGAACAGAAAGAGAAAATTAATGGTGAGAATTTTCACTAAAAACATGAGTTTCCATTCCCCAAAATGTTTATAATGTGAATCCGGTGCCAAGAGAACAGTATCTCCTGCAGACCCTTGGAGAGTTCATTTTGCACCTTTCCTGTGGCGAGTTTGACCATACATTTCCAACCTTCAGAGAGACCATCTACATGGTATCAATTTGTGAGTTGTCTATGAGATTTCAGAATACAGGCTTCTCAGTGGCACAGGCTCTAAACTGTCACAGACTTCATGTGGAGTTCATGGTGCCTGAGTCTTTGAGGAATGCAGGGGGCAAGTACAGGCCATCCTTATTGGGACCAATCTTCCTGAAGATCTCCTGGTATTAAAAACATCGTGTATGCTTTTGAAGGAGAGAGAAGGCATTATTCAGGGGAGTGTTACTTGTGAGTATAGGTCAAATATACATAGGAGAGGGATGTTTAAAACTCTTTTTTGAAAAGAGGTAAGAGTTTAAGCCATTGGTAGAGCTATGAGGGAGGTAGCTTGAATAGCCACAAAAACAGAGGAAGTAAGGGGGATAGTGAATTTGTCTAATGGTTAGAGCTGTAAATGGGAGAGCACCTCAAAGAAATTGGGCTGAGGAATCTAGGAAATATATTTAATCCTGTGAGTACCAATGTAAATATTTTGTATAAATTTTGTTATATTTGTTTCCTACTGGAAAAAAGAAAACTGTCTTTATTTTGGAAAAGATAAATACTGAAAAGTAACAAAATAGAAGAAAACACATTTAAATATGTATGATTAAAAAGTTATTCTCTATAACTATTTACTGATTATCTTCTATATGTATAAATTCTAATAATGATACATCAAGGATGAATATTCGATATGATAAAATATGTAATTCATTAACAGAGCTTAAGAGAATAATAATTAACAGACATGGTTAATAAAAATTTAATTAAAAATTTAAAAAATTTTGTTTTACAGACACAATGAATATGTGCCATAAAACAGCCCTAATGAATTTGTAAAAAGTGAATATACAAAATTCTATTACAATGGATTATTATCTAGTCATTCAGGAATTATACATAGAATACTTACGATATGTAATGGTTTATATCCTTAGAGTATTTCCCATAACACAAATAATCATAAAATAATTCTAATAGAGTAGTCCAATATTATAATAGAGAAGAGATACTATATTTTTAAAGATTTTATCCATTTATTTTTAAAGAGAGGGGGAGGGAGGGAGAAAAAGAGGGGGAGCAACATCAATGTGTGGTTGCCTCTCATGTGCCCCCAACTGGGGACTTGGCCCACAACCCAGCCATGTGCCCTGACTGGGAATTGATCCAGAGACTCTTTGATTTTTAGGCTGGCACTCAATCCACTGAGCCACAGCAGCCAGGGCAGACATACCACTACTACAGAGTTAATAATATGGGTTATATGAGATATTTAGCAGAGTAAGGCAGGACATAGTAGGTTTTGCCTAGCCTTCAAGTGAGGAAAACCTTCTCTGAGGATCAATGATCCCTACTCCTGACACATTTAAACTAAATAAAATACAATCTATAAAGTAATCTTAGTCCAGGAAAAGGCAAGTGTTCCCCGGTACATTAAAAACTATTTTCACAAGTGAATTCCTACACTAAAACAAATAAAACATTATAATAGATCTGGAAACTATTGTTGTATAGAGTTAAATATGTCACTTTATTTTCTAAGTCTTTACTATGACATCCTCATTATTAAAATACCCTTAGCAAGTGATGATTTTTTTTTTTGGTACTCTGCCTTTGAAACTCAGCTTGAAGTGGACAGATAGCAACTGCCTTGATAGTTTTCTCTTTAATATATTTCATAGGTAGTAAAAAAGGGATCTGATTTCAGTGACAGATAGGCTGCAATTTCTATCTTGCTAGTCAATTTTTTTTAAGCAGATATATTGCCTTAAAGAAGAAACAGAGAAGCTACATGTGGGGAAAGCATGCCATTTTTTCACTCTTTGCAGAAGTACACATTATGCAAGGGCCCTCATAGTCCCCCGCCACACAAGCACAGCCAGTGAGAACAGGAGTTGCTAGGGTCCTTTCTATATCAAGGCACAGGCCCATCTACCTGACCCCTATTCAGACCCAAAAGGAAGAAGAGATCCACTGTCTGACATGTGTCCCAATGAACTGGAAACCACAATACAGATCAGTTTGAGATTTATGGCCTCCTTGTGAAGCTGAATGGGCTCATTAGTAAACTTACATATAGTGTAGATTAACCCTGATTTAACCATTACATGTTTGTTAGAAACTAAAGGGGATTCCCTCCTTGGGCTTAGAGTGGATCTACCTATCAAACTAAGAATCAGTAATCTGAGTAGAATTGACTACATCTTATTGTGACTTTCTTGTCCCCTGTACTTATACTTATTTTTACCATCACAACACATACATTTTATTCTTATTGGTTTAAATACAGCTTTCCCATAATAAGCTGTAAGCCCCACAAGGGTCTTATTCATTTTGGCTTGTCATAGTTTCCAATATGGAACAGGTAACAAATATGTAAAAATTAATAAGTGATGAATTAATTACTGTGAGAATTATTAGAAACACGAAGTTGAACAAGAAAAAATCCCAGATCTCAAAGAGCTTTTAATCTAATGATAATTAACATAAAATTAAACCCTAAGTAAGGGTGCAGAAGAAATTGGTTCAGCCTAAAGTGGAAGAAGAGGTGGTAAGATGCCATTGGGGAGACTTCGGAGCAAAGTAAGGTTTGGAGTTCAGTGCTTTAAGATGGGAGATTATTATTTCCACAGCAGGCTATTTTCACAGAGATGAAGGAGGTAAAATCAGAAAGCGGCTAAGTTATTTCTAAACTTTGGAATTTTGTTATTTAAAAAGTGTCACTGCTAGTAACATTGTTTGAGGTTTTAGCAGAAGCCATGTATTAGCCTTAACTCTTTTGTCTGCACATGATAGAAATCCAGGTCAAAGCAGTTTATATAAAATGGGTTATATTAATGGATCATGTAACCAAGTTATGGGAAGAGGTATGGTGTGCCTATTCTTTGTGGAAAACAGAAATAAAAGATTACTCTCTCTTCCTCTGCTTCTTTTTTTCTAATTCTAGAATACCTCCCTCCAAAAGTTAAAACATGCCAAGGTCAGGCAAATGTATAGCATTGTGAGTTGCTCTCTCTGGAATCAAGTTTAAAAAATTATAGACACAAATGTTCATAGCAGTATTATTCATAATAACCATAAAGTGGGAACTACCCAAATTTCCATCAACTGATGAATGGGTAAAAAACATGATATAACCATACAATGAAATATTACCCTTCAATAAAAAAGATATAAGTACTGCTGCATGCTATAACATGGAAACTTTATGCCAAGTTAAAGAAGCCAGTAACAAAAGACCACAAGTTATATCATTCTACTTATATGAAATGGCCAGAACAGTCAAATCCTTAGGCACAGAAAGTTGATTATTAGTGATTGCCAAGGATTGGGGGTTAGAGACAGATGGAAAGTGACTGCTGAGTACAGGGTTATAAAAATATTATAAAATTAGATAGTGGGTGTGATTGTGGGACTCTATACTAACAATGACTGTATTATGCAATTCAAAGAGGTAGATTTTATGGCATGTGAATTATATCTCAATAAAACCACTACAAAAATTTATAATGAAGGGCATTAATTGATTTAGATTGATTCAAGAGCTAATCTTTGCTGTCACGGAGGAAGGAGTGGAGCAGCACGCTGATTAATTTGGTTGAGGTCAGATGATCATCTTTGGGACAATCAACAGTAGTTAGAGGAGGAGTGACAATATGTAGGAAGATGGCCACAAAAATTCAGAGCACATGGTTGGGTTAGAAGAAACCCATTTCCCAGGAGAAGGTGGCTGTTATTACCAGAAGGAGGAGAGAAAGAGTAGATTGAAAAACAAATGCCTTTATAGAGAAGGCTGACAGCTTGGGGGGTGGGGGCAGCTGAGGGGGTGGAGGGATTGAGCAAAAAAGAAAAAAAAAGAAAAAAACTTATGGACACAGACAACAGTGTGGTGATTGCTGGGGGGAGGAAGGTGGGTGGAGGTAGAAAAGAGTATATAATGGAGATAAATGGTGATGGGAAAAAACAAACCTAAAGAATCTGATGTAATTAGAAAAATAAAAGAAAACATGTTTAAAAAAGCTCTACTATAAGAGGTCAACTCGAAAGCCTATGTATGACTTGAGCAGTTGGCTCAGGTAGTGCCTGAGGTGGCATACTCTGCAGGCACTCACCTCTCAGCTACTGGGAGTGATTGGCTATGGACAGCTCACAACGCTTCTCTCCAGAACTGCCCTTGGCAGAAAGAAGCTGCCTTGCTCCACCTTACTCACTGTCCCTAGAAGACAGCCTGTGTCCAGGAATGCAGCAAGCTCCTGTGGGAGCTTGATGTGGAAGTAGAAGGGCTGGATCCTTTATCCAGTGGGACAACTTTGAAGGGCCACCCAGCACAAGAATTTCCCAAAGTATGGCCTGAGGTCTTTGTTGCAACAGTTTCTTTGTTCAACTTGTTTTGTCCCATCCTACTTCCTTTACCTGAACCCAAGCTGTATCGACTCCGTCTTTCCCTTGGACCCTTCAGCTGCGAAGAGAGGGGGGGTCTGCTGCATGGGCAACAGCAGACCCTCCATATTACCCTGCCCAGGCTCTGTAGCTTCAGCGTCATCACAAGATGTTGATTCAACACGGGAGGAGACAGATACCATGTCACTCCCGAGTCGGACTGCACAGCCATTCTCGGCGGTGCAGATAGACTCTTAAGAAGCTACACCATCGTCTCTCAAGACGGACGGCTGCCGACGACTTCCTTTACCCCTTAAAGGTGTTTTCCTAGGAATATTTATCAACAGAGAACTAGCCACAGTTGTTATCAGGAGTGGTCCTAAGGCGCAAACCCTGAAATGAATTTGGAGCTGGATCGCTCTCCAGCCCTGAGGACTCACGGCAGGCACCGATAAGTCTCAGCATGTGGTTTCAGTATCACTGCTAAATTTTTTTCAGGGGTGAACTGGAATGGGATACCAGTGGAAAGGAATGACTTGATGGTGTGTTGTCTCAGACACATGAGAGGTTTGGGAAAATAGTAATGATAAGGGCTGTGGAACTCAATGACTGTAGCAAAAGAGCCATTGATTCATTAAAAGAAAAAAAAAATTGCCAAAGGTGATTAGTCACCAATATAAAACAAATTGTGAACTACAGAGGGTCTCCTAGGCAACATGTAAAAAATAAAGAAATTCTCACCTCCTGGGCCAAGACTTCATTTTCTGAATAGCAGAATTCCAGAGAAGTTTAAATTCTCAATCTCTGCAAGTCAGCTATGACAAGATCAGAACCCAGGTTGGGAAGGAACATACCCTAAAGCTTGTGTTGGTAACATCTAGGTCTATGGTTCTATGCACTTAAATCTCCAGATTTCTCTGAACATGCTGTGCCCAAAGAAATAAACCACTTCTCCATGATAAAAGCAAGGACCTCATCCTCACTTGACAAAAATGTCCAAGTTTGTGCCTTAGAAGACAAGATACATCATCCTGCCTCATTATTTATCTCTGTTTCCTCTTTTAACCACCAGATTTATAATTAGGATCTAGATACAACATGATCAGGTAAAGGAAGAGTTGTGCTCCTTAAAAGAAGGAAAAAAGGGTCTGATAGTCAAAAGAGCTGGCAAAGTTAGCATGTTCCAGCAAGATTTGGGGCTGGATCCTGAAGGAGATGAATCAGGTCAAGTGAAACATAAAGTTGGATAATGGAAGGGTTTTCAAAATGGATTCACCTTCCTGTGATACAGTATTTAACATCCTGGCAAGCCTCAGGAGGTAGGGATGGTGCTAATACAATGCTTAGTTGGAACTTTGAAGCTTGGAAATATTGATAGCTCTTACTACATGAAGTAGAATTGCTATGGCAAATGGTAGAACAAGGGAATTTTAAGGTCCAGATAGCCTTGCTAGAGAGGATAATATTACAGCAGACAGAAAACTCATGAGATGAATATGTTACTGAATAGGGAACTGGAATTGTTAATAAGCTTAGTAGCAGCTATCATCTGAAGACCAGGGCTCTTACATAAGGAGCATCCCCAGTAGTAAAGGGGGTGATAGAATCCCAAAATAATCAACCTAGTATTTTAACCACCAGAAACAAAATGGGCACAACAATTTCAATTAGCAACAAGACTGGCATGACAAATAGGGGAGCTTGGTATGCAGTTTTCTGTGGAGATAATTAATAGGCTAACAGAGCTTCTTCAGACAAAATAACTTGACACCAAACAGAGATGTTGTTCAATCTATAGATTGCTCAAGCTATATTAAAGAAAAATGGTTTTCAGACTTGAGGCATTTCACAGATTTGGACCATAGTAAATGAAAGAGATACCCAGGAGGAAGAACCTTGCATCAGCCTATCAAGTCTTCATGGTAATGATTCTCCTAGTCTTTGCTCAAATTACCCTATAGTCATTTAGTCAGATATTGTATGTTAGAGAAATTATTGTATCTAGTGTATATTACTATGTTCCACACACACACACCACCACTACTCCACTGAATAGAAGTATTAGTTTAAATTATCCTGCCCCTATCTCATCATTTTAAATTGCAGTTGGGGGGTGTAGGGAGAAGATAACTTGATTTTTAGTTTACAGTGCTCTGTACTCTAGACAATACTTACATAGGTGGACCTGAGGAATTTCACTCCAGGAGCCTCAGCCACACTTATCTGGTGCTGTAATGGAATGAGATTATGGAATTTAGAGAGAGTTGAGTCTATTTTTCATCTAGGGAGATTGAATCAACAGAGGCCAGAAGAAAATCTGTGGTCGCTATTATATAAGTGGCCCACTAATGCATCAGTCCTTCTGGTACTCACACCTTCACGTAGTTCCTTTCCACACTGACACAGAGCTTGGCCATCTGATTAACTTTGATTAATGGAACATTAACAAGCTAAATACAAAGGCTTAGTAAAGGCTTGCATGTTGGGATTTGCATTGTAATGTTCTCTCTTGGAACCTTGAGTCACTACTTAAGGAAATCTAGCTACCCTGGTTGATAGACCATGTGGATGAAGGGGTATGACATGTAAGGAAAGAAGTCATCTGGCTACTCAAGCACCAGCAGTCACCACACAAAACAGAAGAAATACCCATCTGAACCCAGCTCAGGCTGTAGAACAGGGAGAAACAAAAAATTTTAAGCCACTAAGATTACACATAGCTTGTTTATGCAGCAATAGGTAAGTTAGACACTGTTATAAAGATTCATGTATAATACAAGCACTGAAAATAACAATTGATTATTGACAGCTGGAGTCATTTAAATATGTACCTAATTCACAGTCTAATTTAAAATATAACATAGGCTTCCAGGGGACTGAGCTATAAAATGGGAAAGTTCCGATGTATAAGATCTCAACCATCATTTATTCAATGTCGTAAATCAAAACTCCATTAACAGACTGACAGCTGTCAGAGGGGAATGGAGGAGGGGCACTGGATGAAAGAAGGTGAAGGGATTAGGCAAAGAACATAACCCATGGATACAGAAAACAGTGCTTATCATCTAAGGGAAGGCAGGGAAGGAGCTGGGTGGAGGTGAGCAAAGCAGCAGGGAATGGAGACATCCGTAATAGTGTAAACAATAAAAATGAAGTTTAAAAACTCCATTAAAAAATAACATTTGATTGAGTGTCGGCCTGAGAGCCAAGTGTCACTGGTTTGATTCCCAGTCAGGGCACATTACAAGGTTGCACGTCAGGTCCCCAGTTAGGGGCACAAGTGAGAGGCAACCACACAGTAAAAAATAAAATAAAATAAAATAACATTTGTATTGGTCTAGGCCTTGGGATGAAAGAAGTTGAATTGAATGACTAAAGCAAATGTGATTATATTGCAGATAACAATAAAATGGAATAATAAAAAAATAATTCATTTTATATTCAATAATTTAACCCACAAAAACATATGCAATCATAAAGAAGTTAGAACATTTTATTTCAAAGTAGAAACAATGATAAATGAAAGTTGATACTATAAACTGAAGCAGTTGATGTTCAACATTGTTTGCAAATATTGTCCTAACTTGCTAACAAGTCTTGCTTTGAGACAGGGCTCACTAGACATTGTGAAATTGAATGGTTTGTGTAGTTTAAACATTATTGAATTGAGAATCAAGAGATCTGGGATAAATTTTTATTTTCCTATTGATAATATGTTTGGTATTGGCCTTAGTAATATCATTTTACTTTAACCTGAATTTCACCTCTTGAGAAATGAGATGATTAGACTAGGAGACTTTTATGCCTTCTTCATGCCCTTAAAATCTAAGATTAAAATGTAGATCAGACATCCAATTTGCAAGTGATGATGAAAAGTTAAAAGTCCCCCCTTCTCTCACTGAACATCAACCAATACATCAAGAAAAGTAAGAAAGAGGCAAGAACCAATTTAAAATAAATTATATGTCAGCAAAACCCCAAACCACAAATTTGGTAGAAGTTGTAAAGAAGAAACTAGAGAGAGGATATTTACAGCAACTGGTCACCAAAAAAACTAGCAGATATTATTTTAAAGTAAAAGTTATACACTGTTTGTTACTAGTAGACATAGGAACAAAGGTTAGAAAAAAATTCCCTAACATGCAAAGCAGAGGACACAGGACTAAGCAAAAAAATCACTTAGAGAAGTCCCATTAAGAAGAAGTAGTCTGTCCATATCGCAAATGAAAAGGATAATATAAGATTTTTGCATTATAAGAAGATCTGCCTAAATATCTCCCATCTCCTGGATTGAGAGAAATAAAAGTTACTGCTGTGTCACATGTAAAATAAACATTAATCTGGATCAAACCACAAGTCCCTCCCCAAGTGAAATTCCTCAAGTATCTGAACACGAAAAATTACCTAAGATGTGTACATACTAAAATACTATGAGTAAAACTGGAGGAAAGGAATAAAAAGAAAGATGATAAAAACTCATTAGAAAAATATTGCCAGGAAAAAATAAAAATTTAAACCAAATATCTTGCTATTAATATTCCAGAATCTAAATGTAGCAATTTCCCTTATATATTAAAAATATAAAGCATGGATAAGAGACCTCAGGAAAGAGGTATAAAGATATAATTTAAAAGCTAAAACAGATTATCTAAGTTAAGGAAAGAATTAAAAGGAAATGATGAAGTAATAATTCAAATAAAAGTAAAATTTGAAGTAATACACAAGATAGAAACTGCTCAAAATATATAAAGGACAAGCAGGAAAGTAATAAGAAAAACAAAATTAATAGAAAAGAAATAAAGAGTTAAAATATAGAAGGAAACATTTACCTAGAGAAGTTGGAAGAAAAATATTCAATATAGGTATAAATGGAGTCCCAAAAGAATAAAATCAAAGTAAATGAAGAACTAAATATTTACATATTTAGTTCAAGAAAAATTTCCAGGTATCAAAAAATTATTAGATCTACATAATGAAATGACATACCATAGCTGATAATAATTTCTAAACTTCAAGGATTAAAGTTATTTATTTAAAGATTAACACGTGTCAAATATATGGTGATGGAAGATTTGACTTTGAGTGGTGAATAGACAATACAATGTACAAATGATGTATCATAGAATTGCACACTTGAAACCTATATAATCTTATTAACCAATGTCAGTCCAACAAATTTAATTTAAAAGATTACTACATGCCAAAGAAAATGTGGGAATATCAGGGTGCCCTCACATTTTTCTTCAGCAACATTAAATACGAGAAGACAATGGTGCTATACATTTCATTGTGACATGAGAATGTCATACACAGCCAAACTTTCTTTTAATATAAATGTAACAAATACTTTTCAAAATAAAAGAACTCAGGGAATATCACTTCACTAAGACCTTCTTGAAGAAACTAATTCTGACTGAACTTTAAACAAATAAAAAATATATTGAGGACTTCCGCTCTAGATGGCAGCATAGGTAAAAACAGATTACCCTCTCGCAAAACCACAATAAAGTGACTGCTTAATTATAGAACAGCTATCACTCAGAACTAGCAGAAATTGAGTGGAATGGAAGTCTGACAACTATAGAATTAAAGAAACCACATCCATCCAGATTAGAAGGAGGGGCAGAGGGACAGAACAGACTGGTCCCACATATACATGTGCTGAATGAAAATTTGGAAGGGCTATCTTAGGAGTGAAGTTACAGCCCCCTACCACGCCCCTCAGACCTGGGTTCCAGGGCCAGGAAGATAAGTACCCATAAATTCTGACTGCCTAACCCAGTAGGGATTGAGTCAATGGAAGAAACACCTGGAGTCCCAAGCAGGTCTTCTTAAAGAACCCACACATGAACTTACTCAGATTCACTCCCTCTGAGGTCCAGTACTAGGGTAGCAGCTTAAGAGGCACCAGTGGCATACAGGGAGAAACTGAAGTGGCTGGCATCAAGGCAAGAGCTAGGGGGCAGCTTTCTTCCAGACAGAAAGTTGGGCAGAACCATAGACATGGCAGGTAGGTGTCATATCTGAGACTCCACCAACCTGGCTAACACTGTTTTCCCTGCCCCAGAGATCCCCTGAGGTTCTGTAACACCCAATTTACAGCTGTTAACAATAGCTTTTCCATATGAATTGCTGGTCTTGGCTTCAGCTTCACAACTTCCTAAATCTTTTCAAACAAGCAACAGCTGGTCTCAGTGAGCCCCAATTTACTCTTGCTAAGTGATCCCAGGCAGGGCGCTAGCAGCAGTTGGTGTAGATTCACAGCTTGGCTTCACCTGGGAATCTGGAAGCCCAGCACAAGTTAACAGGCATCTCATATTGCTCTGTAGCTCAGACAGGGTGGCTCCAAGCAAAACACAAGTGGGGGCAGATGTTGGCCTACATTTCCTGGGAAACCCCAGGGTCTGCACACCCAGTAGACAGGTAGAGACCATGCCAGAGCACCATCACCCTGCCCCTGTACAGCTGATCCTTCAGGGAGGTCAGAGGTTGGTGGTCAGTGGTCACAACCAATCCTAGCAACTGATTGGCCTGGGTAAATCCCTCCCACTGACCTGCCAACAGCAACCAAGGCTCAACTACATGAGGAGAGTGTACTCAGCCCATACAAAGGGTGCACCTTGAGTACCTAGTTTGGGTAATAGGGGAGACTGTGCCACTGGACACCTACTACATTAGGCCATGATACCAAGATAGGGAGTTAGAGCACCTCTACCTAATACATTAAACACACACACACACACACACACACACACACACACACTGCCAAAATGAAGAGACAAAAAAACATGGCCCAAATGAAAGAACAGATCAAACCTCCAGAAAAAGAACTGAACAAAATGGAGATAAGTAATTTATCATATGAAGAGTTCAAAACACTGGTTATAATGATACTCAATGAACTTAGAGAGGACCTCAACAGCATAAAAAAGATCCAGTCATAAATGAAGGATACGCTAATTCAAACAAAGAATAATTTACAGAGAAACAGTATAATGAATAAAGCTGAGAATCAAATCAATGATTTGGAACAGAAAAAAGCAGAAAGAATCAATCAGAACAAGAAGGAGAAAAGAGAATCCAAATAAACAAAGACTATAAGCAGCTTCTGGGATAACTTCAAGCATTCCAACATTCACATCATAAGGGTGCCAGAAGGAGAAAAAAATATCAAGAAATTGGAAATCTATTTGAAAAAATAATAGAAGAAAATATCTATAATCTGGTGAAGGAAATAGACATGCAAGTCCAGGAAGCATAGAAAGTCCCCAGCAAGATGGATGCAAAGAGGCCTACTCCAAGACACATCATAATTAAAATGCCAAAGGTTAAAGATAAAAAGAGAATCTTAAAAGCAGCAAGAGAAAAGCAGTTAGTTACTTATAAGGGAGTTTCCATAAGACTGTCAACTGATTTCTCAAAAGAAACTTTGCAGGCTAGAAAGGACTGGGCAAAAAATATTCAAAGTCATGAAAAACAGAGACCTGCAGCCAAGATTGCTATACCCGATGAAGATATCATTTAGAATTGAAGGGCAGATAAAGAGCTTCCCAGACAAGAAAAAATAAAGGAGTTCATCATCACCAAACCATTATTATAAGAAATGTTAAAGGGACTTACTTAAGAAAAGAAGATCAAAGCTATTAACAATAAAATGGCAATAAATACATACCTGTCAAAAACTGAATCTAAGAAACAAAATAAGCAAGCAAGAACAGAGACAAAATCATGGGTACAGAGAGCTTTTTGTTGATTGCAGAGTGGGACAGGAGTGTAATGCAATGGGTGAGGAGGTGAAAGAATTAAGAAGTAGAAATAGGTAGTTACAGAATAGCCATGGGGATGTAAAGTACAGTATAGGAAATGGAGTATCCAAAGAACTTACACACATGACCCATGGACATGTGCAGTGGTGTGGAGACTGCCTGAAGGAGTAGGGAGTGCTAGGTGGAGGAAGGAAAAGGGGGGAAATTTTGGACAACTGTAATGGCACAATCAATAAAATATAATAAAAATAAATTGAAATAGTAAAGCCATAAGCACTGATTCTCTTTACTGTAAAAGTGAATAACATGCCCAGAAACGCAGAAATGGTATAACTAATAGAAGTTCATAGATGAAGGAGGAAACTATGTATTTAATTGGGTTCTCCAAAAGGCAGACACTGAAATAAAGATTTGAGTGCAAGTACTTTTTTAAAGGGGGATGATCTCAGTAAGCACCAGAAAGAGAATGAAGAAATGAAACAGGTAAGGGAATTACCATTAAAGGTGCATCACTGAGCAATAGTCAATTGGGGCTGCTGTGGGAAAGAGTGTAGAGAAAGCATTGGAGTTATTTCAGCCTAGGACTCAAGTAGCTTGTGTGTTTATACACCAGCTTTCTTCGGCATTGGTTAAGGAATATTAATTCTCCAGCACTTCTGGCAGTCAGCCTTCGCCAACAGATGAGACAAAGTCTATATGGAAGGAGTTACATTTGCTTGCTCCCTGGCTGGTTTAGCTCAGTGGATTGAGCGTCGGCCTGCGAGCTAAGTGTCGCTGGTTCGATCTTCCAGTCAGGGTACATCAGAGAAGGAAAACTCTGACTCCAAAAAACCTCCGCTGCCTTGCGGCATACCTCTTCAGGGGAAAGGCTAAGGGAGTAAACCCCGACAGAAAATCCAGAGCCGGAGTCCCTAAGGCGGTTTGACGTTGTAGTCAATACCGGCAACTCCTGCGGCGCACCTGAACCCAAGCTGTATCGACTCCGTCTTTCCCTTGGACCCTTCAGCTGCGAAGAGAGGGGGGGTCTGCTGCATGGGCAACAGCAGACCCTCCAGATTACCCTGCCCAGGCTCTGTAGCTTCAGCGTCATCACAAGATGTCGATTCAACACGGGAGGAGACAGATACCATGTCACTCCCGAGTCGGACTGCACAGCCATTCTCGGCGGTGCAGATAGACTCTTAAGAAGCTACACCATCGTCTCTCGAGACGGACGGCTGCCGACGACGACATTTGCTTGCTGTTGGTGTATATGAGTACATGACAAGTGCAAAGCAGAAATAGTCAGGTCAGCCACAATGTCTCTATATGGTGGAAATGTGTGTGTGTATGTGTGTATTTGTGTGTGTACTCCTAATTATTTCTTGATGGAAATCATATAATATCACTTAATGTTGATTGTTACAATGTTAATATAGTAGTACAAAGGTAACCAAAACCAAAAATAATACAGTAAACCCAATTTGTTAGATTGGTAGAGGGATGAGTGGGAAGGACGTGGAAATTTAACCACTGTTAATAATACATGGGTAATGTAATATAGAGTAATAGCACTATAAGACATAAATATAAACGTTTTTTCAATTTTCAGAAGAAGTAATGTAAATTGACCACAGAGTTAAAGACTCTATTTAAAGCAAAGTTATATAAACAGAAGGCATGCCATGAAATAATATGACAAATTTAAGCTGAAATCTTTCTAAAATATCAATAAAAGTGGTCTTATTTAATGTAAAATATTGGAACACGATGAAAAATAAAATTGTGAGCTACGTGCAAGAGAAAGAATGTGAAAAACCTTATTTGAATGGGTAAAAAATAAAATATTGGATAAATTACTAAGGAAAAAATTAAAATAGAAATAATAACATTTAAATTTAGGCCAGAAAACAGTCAATGACCCAGAATATACACACAGAGAGAGAGAGAGACAGCATCAGGCATCAGAAAGGAGGAGATATATATATTTTCTTTTCAAGAAACACAAAATATTCATTAAACTTCACATCTTAGCCTGAGAAAAAGCCTCAACAAACTCCAAAATATAAATAACACATTCATTACCTGCTATGCAATAAAATTAGAAATTAGTAACAAAACCAGAAGGAAAAAAAACTCTAGCATCTAGAAGTTTTAAAACAATACTATTCTTGGCCCCAGGACAGAAAGCAGACCACTAGCGCAGGCTCTGTTTGTGCCCGCCCGGACGGGTGAGGGAAGGCAGGCGGCTGCACCACGGGAACAGCGGGCGGGCAGTGACTCACAGACGCTCACTTCCACTGAGCACAAGTGTCCCCGGCCCTGCCCTAAGAGGCGAGAGACCAACTCCCGGAGCTCGGCTCAGCTGGACTAAGGGCACGGGCGGCTCGCGAACGCGAAAGCACCTCAGCCCGGGGACAATAGGCACCAATCCCGGGACAAGCTCTCGGGCCGCCCGCGCGCGTGCAGAGACGCGCGCGGGGACACCTCAGCGCGATCGCAGAAACACCTCGGCCCGGCAACAATAGGCGCCAATCGCGGGGCAAACTCTCCGGCCGCTCCGCCCGTGCAGAGGCTCCCGCGCAAGGACACCTCAACTGGCTCCAGCGGGCAGCAAGGGAGCGCGCCGTGCCAGCAACCACGGGCGCCCACCATTGCGGCAAAGGCAACCGTGGGCGCACACCAGTGCTGCAAGAAATGAGAACCTCTGAACCGCCACACTAGACCAGCTGTGGATGCAGAAAAAGAAGGCAACACACCAAGGCTAAAACGGAGTAAAAACATTGCTTTTTTTTTTTTCAATTTTTTTCTCTCTTTCTTCTTTCTTTCTTTCTTCTTTATACTTTCTTTTCTTTCTTTCTTTCTTTATTCTTTTCTTTCTTCTGTTTTCTTGGGTTTTTTGGGGGGAGGGGTTTGTGGAGTTTTTTTTCTTTTTTCTCTCTCCTTTTTCTTTCTTTCTTTTTTCTATATTCTTTCTTTTCTTTCTTTCTTTCTTCTTTTCTTTCTTCTATTTTCTTGGGTTTTTTTGGGGGGGGGTGTTTTTTTTCTCCCCTTCCAAAAAGAATAACAAACTATCTCTAACGTGTTGCATATAACCTCTCCTTCTCATCCTTTCTCTTTAATCGTTGTTTATTCGTTTGTGTGTCTAGTGTAGCCCCCCATCACTCTAAATAATAGAATATAATTACTATATAAACCCAATACAATACAATCCCACTTTCTTACTATATTATGCATTTTTCCATCCTTTCCTTCTATTCTTATTAACATACAATGTAAATATTACCTACTGGCTTGCACAGTCTCAACTATTATTAATCTATCACCCCCTCTATCAAAAATTATATTTTTCCTCCCCCAAAACAACTCATCTATTCTTCTTATAGTATAAAAGCTCTAATCTCTTTACATTTATATTAATACGGGCTTGTTGGCTGACGATAGCGGGATAGAGAGTGGGGGATACTTTTTGAGGGTGTGGGTCTCCTGCCTGGGCTGTGTTTATGTTTTTAACAGCATCTCCACAAAAGAACGCAAGACAAAGTGGATAGAGTGACTCTCAACCAACTAGCCAGAAGAAAAATCCTACCAAAGAACATCAGAAATATAAACAAACAGCATAAACAAACGACATAAAGGGTAACTCAAGAACATAAGGCTCAGGATATCAAAGAGACTGCACCACTGAAACCCCCAGATCTCCGATAAAGAATCTCACACCACAAAGGAGGGAAGTCAAAGCAGACTACCCCCCAAAATAAATAAATAAATAAATAAAAACAAAAAGAATCCAACATGGTAAGATGCAAAAATAACCCCTCAATGAAGAGAAAAGAGGAATCCTCAGAAAGAGAGATAGATGAAATAGACATAGCCCAAATGTCAGACATGGAATTCAAAACAATGGTGGTAAAGAAGCTCAATATACTCAACATCCTTAAAATCAACTATGACAACCTCCAAGGAAGTTACCAGCAGCTCCAAGAAAATTACAGGGAACTTGCAGAGAACTACACCAACATAAAAAAAGACATAGAAACTGTTAACAAGAACCAGGAAGAACTTAAGAATGCAATCTCTGAAATGAAAAACACAGTAGAATCAATCAAAAGCAGACTAAACAAAGCAGAGGATCGGATTAGTGAGTTAGAAGATAATGTAGAGAAAAACTCCCAGACAATACAGCAAAATGAAAAAAGATTGAAAAAATATGAACAAGATGTAAGGGAATTACAGGAAAGCATGAGAAGAGATAATATCAGGATCAAAGGAATTAGAGAGGGAGAAGAAAAGGACCATGGAATTGAAAAACTGATAGGAGAAATAGTGACAGAAAATTTTTCGAACCTGATGGGAGAAAAAGTTATACAAGTTCAGGAAGCACAGAGAGTTCCAATGAAGAGGAACCCCCCAAAACTCACTCCAAGGCACATCATAATTAAAATGTCAACATTCCAAGACAAAGAGAGAATCCTAAAAGCAGCAAGAGAAAAACAGCAAATAACATACAAGGGAGCTCCGATAAGGCTATCAACTGATTTCTCAACAGAAACATTACAAGCCAGAAGGGAATGGTCAAAAATATTTCAAGTAATGAAAAACAAAGGCCTAAAATCAAGAATACTCTACCCAGCAAGGCTCTCATTCAAAATAGAAGGTGTAATAAGGAGTTTCTCAGACAAAGGAAGACTGAACGAATACATCTCCACCAAACCAGCATTGCAAGAGATGCTAAAGGGAGTGATCTAAGAAAAAAGAAGGAAAGAACAAGAGAGGAGAGGAACAGGGGTACAAAGGGAAATGAATAAATACACGACAATAATAACCTTAAATGTAAATGGATTAAATGCTCCAATTAAAAGACATAGGGTAATGGAACGGATAAGAAAACAGGACCCACATATTTGCTGTCTACAAGAAACACACCTCAAAACAAAAGATTTACACAGACTGAAAGTAAAGGGATATAAAAAAATATTCCAAGCAAATGGACCAGAAAAAAAAAGCCGGGGTAGCAGTCCTCATATCAGACAAAACGAATTTCAAAGCAAGGGCAATAAAAAGAGACAAAGAAGGACATTTCATAATACTTAAAGAACAATACATCAAGAAGATATGACTTTGATAAACATATATGCACCCAACATAGGAGCACCCAAATACATAAAGCAAATACTAGAAGACCACAAGAAGGATATCAACAACAACACACTCATAGTAGGGGACTTCAACACTCCATTATCAACAATAGACAGATCATCAAAGCAAAGAAACACCAAGGACATACAGGGATTGAATAACACACTAAACCACATGGATCTAACTGATATATATAGAACTTTCCACCCCAAAGAAGAAAAATATACATTCTTTTCAAGTGCACATGGGACATTTTCAAAGATAGACCACATGATAGGTCACAAAACAGGGCCTCAACAAATTGAAGAAAATTGAAATCATACCTCAGAGAAAAAAATTAAAGACACCCAAACTCATGGAGATTGAATAACATGCTATTAAATAATGAATGGGTTAACAATGACATCAAAGAAGAAATCAAGAAATTTCTAGAAACTAATGATAATGAGCACACAACAGCCCAAAATCTGTGGGACATAGCGAAAGCAGTCCTGAGAGGGAAGTTCATAGCAATACAAGCATATCTGAAAAGGCTAGAAGAATCTCAAATAAAAAACCTAACCACAATGCTACAAGAACTAGAACAACAACAACAAACAAAGCCTAGGGCAAGAAGAAGGAACGAAATCATCAAGATCAGAGCAGAACTAAATGACATAGAGACTAAACAAACAATCCAAAAGATCAACAAAACTAGGAGTTGGTTCTTCGAAAAAATAAACAAAATCGACAAGCCTCTAGCCTGTTTAATCAAGAAAAAAAGAGAGAAGACACAAATAAACAAAATCAGAAATGAAAGAGGAGAAATCACGACTGATACCTCAGAAATACAAATGATAGTTAGAAATTACTACAGACAACTGTATGGCAAGAAATTTGACAATCTAGAACAAATGGACAAATTTCTAGAAACATACAACCTTCCAAAACTAAATCAAGAAGTGGAAAGTCTCAACAGACCAATAACAAAGAAGGAAATTGAAACAGTAATCAAAAATCTCCCTGCACACAAAAGCCCTGGACCGGATGGCTTCACAGGCAAATTCTACAAAACATTCAGGGAAGAACTAACTCCTACCCTCCTCAAACTGTTCCAAAAAATCCAAGAAGAGGGGAAAATCCCAAACTCTTTCTATGAAGCCAGTATTATCCTAATCCCCAAACCAGGTCAAGACAAAACAAAGAAAGAAAACTATAGGCCAATACACTGATGAACATAGATGCTAAAATCCTCAATAAAATATTGGCAAACAGGATCCAGCAATACATCAAAAAGATCATACATCATGATCAAGTGGGCTTCATCCCAGAGATGCAAGGATGGTTTAATATTCGCAAATCAATAAATATAATACATCACCTAAACAGAATGAAAGACAAAAATCACATGATCATATCAATAGATGCAGAAAAAGCATTTGATAAAGTACAACACCCATTTATAATGAAAACACTCAGCAAAATGGGAATAGAGGGAGCATACCTTAACATAATTAAGGCTATATACGAGAAGCTTGAAGCCAACATCATACTCAATGGACAAAAACTGAAAGCATTCCCCCTGAAATCAGGAACTAGACAAGGTTGTCTACTCTCTCCACTCCTTTTCAACATAGTGTTGGAAGTCCTAGCCACAGCAATCAGACAAGAAAAAAAAAAAGGCATCAAAATTGGGAAATAAGAAGTAAAACTATCATTATATGCAGATGACCTGATAGTATACCTAGAAAATCCTATAAACTTCACTAAAAGACTACTCGATACAATAAGTGAATTAGGCAAAATCGCAGGGTACAAAATAAATATACAGAAATCTAAGGCATTTCTGTACACCAACAATAAAATACCAGAGACAGAGACAAAAAAGAAAATACCATTTACTATAGCAACAAAAAGATAAAGTACCTAGGAGTAAACTTAACCAAAGAGATAAAAGACCTGTACTCTGAAAATTACATAACATTGAAGAAAGAAATTAAGGAAGATACAAATAAATGGAAGCAAATACCATGTTCTTGGATGGGAAGACTCAACATCATCAAAATGGCCATACTACCCAAAGCAATTTACAGATTCAACGCAATCGCTATTAAAATACCAATGACATATTTCACAGACCTAGAACAAATACTCCATAAATTCATATGGAACCAAAAAAGACCCCGAATAGCAAAAGCAATCTTGAGACACAAGAACACAGCAGGAGGAATCACAACACCTAATATCAAACAATACTACAAAGCCACTGTGATCAAAACAGTCTGGTACTGGCATAAGAACAGACATATAGATCAGTGGAACAGAATAGAGAGCCGAGAAATAAACCCAGGCCTCTATGGTCAACTAATATTTGATAAAGGAGGAAGGAACATAAAATGGAGTGAGAAGAGCCTCTTTAACAAATGCTGCTGGGAGAACTGGACAGGGACTTGCGAAAAAATGAAAGTAGACCACCAACTTATACCACACATGAGAATAAACTCAAAATGGATCAAAGACTTAAATGTGAGCTGTGACACCATAAAAGTCCTAGAGGAAAACATAGGCAGGAAAATTTCAGATATCCCACGTAACGATATTTTTATGGATACATATCCTAAGGCAAGAGAAATAAAGGAAAAAATAAATAAATGGGATTACATCAAACTAAAGAGTTTCTGCTCAGCAAAAGAAAACATCAGCAAGATGAAAAGGAAACCAACCATATGGGAAAACATATTTGCCAATGACATCACAGACAGGGGACTGATTTCCAAAATATATAAAGAGCTGATATGACTCAACATCAAGAAAACAAACAACCCAATTAAAAAATGGGCAAAGGACCTGAACAAACACTTCTCCGAAGAGGACATACAGAAGGTCCATAGACACATGAAAAAATGATCAACATCATTAGCCATCAGGGAGATGCAAATAAAAACCACAATCAGATACCATTTTACACGAGTCAGAATGGCCATCATCAACAAATCAACAAACAACAAGTGTTGGCAAGGATGTGGAGAAAAGATAACCCTACTGCACTGTTGGTGGGAATGCAGACTGGTGCAGCCACTATGGAGAACAGTATGGAATTACCTCAAAAGATTAAAAATGGAACTGCCTTTTGAACCAGCGACTCCACTACTAGGATTATACCCGAAGAATCTTGAAACACCAATTCAAAAGAACTTATGCACCCCTATGTTCATAGCAGCACTGTTTACAATAGCTAAGTGCTGAAACAACCTAAGTGCCCATCTGTAGATGAGTGGATCAAAAAAACTGTGGTACATTTACACAATGGAATACTATGGAGCAGAAAGAAAGAAGGAACTCCTGCCATTTGCAACAACATTGATGGAACTAGAGAGAATTATGCTTAGTGAAATAAGCCAAACAAAGAAAGAAAAATACCATATGATATCACCTAATACAGGAAACTAAAGAACAACACAAACAAAGGAACTAAATAGAACAAAGAGCAGAATAGCAGTCAATAGGGGGGAGGGGAGAGGGAGAGAAGGGGGATAAGTAAGGGAAGGGTTTAGTAACAGAACCCGTATAAATGACTCATGGACATGGACTACGGGGAGGGATATGATTGCAGGAGAGGGGGCGGGTTGGGTGGGGGAGAGAAATTAGGGGAAAAGGGGACAACTGTAATTGAAAAACCAAAAAAAACAAAACAAAACAATACTATTCTTTATTATACACTGTTGGTTAAATAAGAAATAAAAAGGGAAATTCCAAAATGTTAGGGAGGTAGGGGGAATGGGGTGGCAGAAACCAGAAACCAGATTCTATATAATAGCTAAAGTGAGGCTCAGAGGAAAAATTATACCCATAAAAAATACACAAGAAAGAGTGCAAGGAGATGTTGAAAGCTTTCAAGTTTATTAGTAAAAATAAACAAACAAATAATTAAAGAAACCTCAAAAAATCAGAAGTGATGAACTTTAAAGTAAAGTTTACTGAAATAGGAATTCAATTTCACTCTGGCTACATTGCATTAGCTGGTATCAGACTAACTCCTTCCAATCCCACTAATTACAGCTACAGATGTAGTGGCTGACCTTGGCCTGTACCTGCCCAGAGACTACAGAGCCAGTACAGTTTCAGACCATGTCAAAGTACCACCTAACCACCTCCAGACTAAGCAGGCCCCACTGAAGTAAATCCTGCTCCATGGATTGGGCCTCTGTATAGCTGATCCTCCACAATGGTTGTAGCCAGTCCTTGCAGCCAATTGACCTATGGGTAAGTCCTTCCCATTGACATGCCAACAGCAATCAAGGCTCAACTAAAACAGGAGGGTGTACACAACCTACATAGGGGTGCACCTGGAGAACATAGCTCTGGTGAACTCGGAGATTGTGTCACTGAATCCTACAGGATGCCTACTACATAGGCCACTCTAGCAACCCTGAGAGAAGTAGCAGCTCTACCTAACACATAGAAACAAACACAGGGAGTAGCTAAAATGAGGAGACAAAGAAACATCCCAAATAAAAGAATAGAACAAAACTCTAAAAAACGGACTAAACAAAATGGAGACAAGCACTCTACTAGATACAGAGTTCAAAGCACTGGTTATAAGGATGCTCAATAAACTTAGAAGAAGAGTAGATGAACTTAGAACTTCAACTGAAATAAGAAACATAAAAATAAAGATAGAAAACATAAAGAACCAGTCATAAATGAAGAATACATTAACTGAAATAAAGAATATATTACAGGGACTCTTAATTTCCCTTTCTGATAGTTCAAAAAATTAAAAATAGAACTTCCTTATGACCCAGTGATTCCACTTCTGGGAGTTTATCAAAAATAACCCTGAAACACTAATTGGAAAGAATATATGCACCCCCTATGTTTATTGCAGTATTACATACAATAACCAAGATTTGGAAGCAGCCCGGGTGTCCATCAGTAGACAAGTAGATAAAACAACTATGGAACATTTACACAATAGAATAATACTTGGCCATAAAAAAATAAGAAAATTTCACCTTTTTAAACAGCATAGATGGACCTAGAGAAACTTATGCTAAGTGAAATAAGCCAGTCAGGGAAAGACAAGTACCATATGAGTTCACACATGTGTGGATTCTAATGAGAAAACTCAACTAACAATGAAAATAGATTCAGACTCATAAATGGAGAGCAGGCTGACAGCTCTGGGGGGTGGGGGTGGGGGCATGGAGGGATCAAGCAAAAAAGAAAAAGAACTCCCAGACACAGATAACAGTGTGGTGACTCCAGTGACGGAGAGGGTGGGTGGAGATGGAAGAGGGTATAGGGGGATAAATGATAATGGAAAATATACAATAAAATGATCTATTAAACTACAAATAAAAGAATGTATTGCAGGGAATCAAAAGTGGAGTAGATGAAGCAGAGGATCAAATCAGTTTTTGGAAAGATAAAAAAACAGAAAATACCCAGGTGCTAAAGTTTAGAGTCTTCAAAGAAAAGAAGCCATGAGAAACTCCTTAGCTTTTCTTTTTATTTATTTATTTTTTGTTTTTTGTTTTTCAATTACAGTTGTCCCATTTTTCCCCCATTTCTCTCCCCCACCCAGCCTACTCCTTCTTCCACAATCATATCCCTCCCCGTTGTCCATGTCCATGAGTCATTTATACACGTTCCTTGACTAAATCCTTCCCTCACTTATCCCCCTTCTATCCCAACCCCCTCCCCCCTATTGACTGTTATTCTGCTCTTTGTTTTATTTCGTTCATTTGTTTGTGTTCTTTAGCTTCCTGTATTAGGTGATATAATATGGTATTTTTCTTTCTTTGCCTGGCTTATTTCACTAAGCATAATTCTCTCTAGTTCCATCCATGCTGTTGCAAATGGCAGGAGTCCCTTCTTTCTTTCTGCTACATAGTACTCCATTGTGTAAATGTATCACAGTTTTTTGATCCACTCCTCTACAGATGGGCCCTTAGGCTGTTTCCAGCACTTGGCTACTGTAAACAGTGCTGCTATGAACATAGGGGTGCATAAATTCTTTTGAATTAGTGTTTTAGGATTTTTTCGGTATAGTCCTAGCAGTGGAATCGCTGGTTCAAAAGGCAGTTCCTTTTTTAGTTTTTTGAGGTAATTCCATACTGTTTTCCATAGTGGCTGCACCAGTCTGCATTCCCACCAACAGTGCAGTAGGGTTCCCGTTTCTCCACATCCTCGCCAGCACTTGTTGTTTGTTGATTTGTTGATGATGGCCATTCTGACTGCTGTAAAGTGGTATCTCATCGTGGTTTTTATTTGCATCTCTCTGATGGCCAATGATGTTGAGCATTCTTTCATGTGTCTATATATCTTCTGTATGTCCTCTTTAGAGAAGTGTTTGTTCAGTTCCTTTGCCCATTTTTTAATTGGGTTGTCTGTTTTCTTGATGTTCAATCGTATAAACTCTTTATATATTTTGGAAATCAGTCTCCTGTCTGAAATATCATTGGCAAATATGTTTTCCCATATGGTTGGTTTCCTTTTCATCCTGCTGATGTTTTCTTTTGCTGAGCAGAAACTCTTTAGTTTGATGTAGTCCCATTTGTTTGTTTTTTCCTTTATTTCTCTTGCCTTAGGATATGTATCCATAAAAATATCGTTACGTGGGATATCTGAAACTTTCCTGCCTATGTTTTCCTCTAGGACTTTTATGGTGTCACAGCTCACATTTAAGTCTTTGATCCATTTTGAGTTTATTCTCATGTGTGGTATAAGTTGGTGGTCTACTTTCATTTTTTCGCAAGTCCCTGTCCAGTTCTCCCAGCAGCATTTGTTAAAGAGGCTCTTCTCACTCCATTTTATGTTCCTTCCTCCTTTATCAAATATTAGTTGACCATAGAGGCCTGGGTTTATTTCTCGGCTCTCTATTCTGTTCCACTGATCTATATGTCTGTTCTTATGCCAGTACCAGACTGTTTTGATCACAGTGGCTTTGTAGTATTGTTTGATATTAGGTGTTGTGATTCTTCCTGCTGTGTTCTTGTGTCTCAAGATTGCTTTTGCTATTCGGGGTCTTTTTTGGTTCCATATGAATTTATGGAGTATTTGTTCTAGGTCTTTTATCTCTTTGGTTAAGTTTACTCTTAGGTACTTTATTTTTCTTATTGCTACAGTAAATGGTATTTTCTTTTTTGTCTCCGTCTCTGCTATTTTATTGTTGGTGTACAGAAATGCCTTAGATTTCTGTATATTTATTTTGTACCCTGTGATTTTGCCTAATTCACTTATTGTATCGAGTAGTCTTTTAGTGGAGTTTATAGGGTTTTCTAGGTATACTATCAGGTCATCTGCATATAATGATAGTTTTACTTCTTATTTCCCAGTTTTGATGCCTTTTATTTCTTTTTCTTGTCTGATTGCTGTGTCTAGGACCTCCAACATTATGTTGAATAGAAGTGGAGAGAGTGGACAGCCTTGTCTAGTTCCTGATATCAGGGGGAATGCTTTCAGTTTTTGTCCATTGAGTATGATGTTGGCTTCAGGCTTCTCATATACAGCCTTAATTATGTTAAGATATGCTCCCTCTATTCCTATTTTGCTGAGTGTTTTCATCATAAATGGGTGTTGTACTTTATCAAATGCTTTTTCTGCATCTATTGATATGATCATGTGATTTTTGTCTTTCATTTTGTTTAGTTGCTGTATTATATTTATTGATCTGTGACTATTACACCATCTTTGCATCCCTGGGATGAATCCCAATTGATCGTGGTGTATGATCTTTTTGATGTATTGCTGGATCCTGTTTGCCAATATTTTATTGAGGATTTTAGCATCTATGTTCATCAGTGATATTGGCCTGTAGTTTTCTTTCTTTGTTGTGTCTTGACATGGTTTTGGGATTAGGGTAATACTGGCTTCATAGAAAGAGTTTGTAATTTTTCCCTCTTCTTGGACTTTTTGGAATAGTTTGAGGAGGGTAGGAGTTAGTTCTTCCCTAAATGTTTTGTAAAATTCTCCTGTGAAGCCATCTGATCCAGGGCTTTTGTGTGCAGGGAGATTTTGGATTACTGTTTCAATTTCCTTCTTTGTTATTGGTCTGTTGAGACTTTTTACTTCTTTTTGATTCAGTTTTGGAGGGTTATGTTTCTAGAAATTTGTCCATTTCTTCTAGGTTGTCAAATTTCTTGCCATACAGTTGTTTGTAGTAATTTCTTACTATTGTTTGTATTTCTGTGGTATCAGTCATGATTTCTCCTTTTTCATTTCTGATTTTGTTTATTTGGGTCTTTTCTCTTTTATTCTTGATGAGCCTGCCTAGAGGCTTGTCGATTTTGTTTATTTTTTTTTTGAAGAACCAGCTTCTAGTTTTGTTGATCTTTTGGATTATTTTTCTAGTCTCTATGTCACTTAATTCTTCTCTGATCTTGATGATTTCCTTTCTTCTTCTTGCCCTAGGCTTTGTTTGTTGTTGTTGTTCGAGTTCTTGTAGCTGTAGGGTTAGATTTTTTATTTTAGATTCTTCTATCCTTTTCAGATATGCCTATATTGCTATGAACTTCCTTCTTAGGACTGCTTTTGCTGTGTCCCATAGGTTTTGAACTGTTGTGTGTTCATTATCATTAATTTCTATAAGTTTCTTGACTTCTTCTTTGATGTCATTGTTAACCTATTCATTATTTAATAGCATGTTATTCATTCTCCATGAGTTTGGGTGTTTTTGATTTTTTTCTCTGAGATTGATTTTTAGTTTCAAGGCATTGTGATCTTAAAAGAAGCTTGATATAATTTTAATTTTCTTGAATTAGTTGAGGCTTGTTTTGTGTTTTATCATGTGGTCTGTCTTTGAAATTGTCCCATGTGCATTTGAAAAGAATGTATATTTTGCTTCTTTGGGGTGGAAAGTTCTATGTTATGTCGATTAAGTCCATGTCGTTTAGTGTGTTGTTCAATGCTTGTATATCCTTGGTGTTTCTCTGTTTTGATGATCTGTGTATTGTTGATAATGGAGTGTTGAAGTCCCCTACTATGAGTGTGTTGTTAATATCCTTCTTGTGGTCTTCTAGTATTTTCTTTACGTAGTTGGGTGCTCCTATGTTGGGTGCATATATGGTTATCAGTGTTATATCTTCTTGATGGATTGTTCCTTTAAGTATTATGAAATGTCCTTCTTTGTCTCTTTTTATTGCCCTTGCTTTGAAATCTGTTTTGTCTGATATGAGTACTGCTACCCCGGCTTTTTTTTCAGGTCCGTTTGCTTGGAATATTTTTTCATATCCCTTTACTTTCAGTCTATGTAAATCTTTTGTTTTGAGGTGTGTTTTTTGTAGACAGGAAGTATGTGGGTTCTGTGTTCTTATCCATTCCGTTACCCTATGTCTTTTAATTGGAGCATTTAATCCATTTACATTTAAGGTTATTATTGACGTGTATTTATACATGTCCCTTTGTACCTGTGTTCCTCTCCTTTCTCTTTTTTTTTTTTCCTTTTTTTTTTCTTAGAACATTCCCTTTAGCATCTCTTGCAATGCTGGTTTGGTGGGGATGTATTCTTTTAGACTTCCTTTGTCTGAGAAACTCCTTATTTCAGCTTCCATTTTGAATGAGAGCCTTGCTGGGTAGAGTATTTTTGATTGTAGGCCTTTGTTTTTCATTGCTTGAAATATTTTTGACCACTCCCTTCTGGCTTGTAGTTTTTCTGTTGAGAAATCGGTCTATAGCCTTACTGGAGCTCCCTTGTATGTTATTTGCTGTTTTTCTCTTGCTGCTTTTAGGATTCTCTGTCTTGGAATGTTGCCATTTTAATCATGATGTGCCTTGGAGTGGGTTTTGGGGGGTTTCTCTTCATTAGAGCTCTCTGTGCTTCCTGAACTTGTATAACTTTTTCTCTCATCAGGTTCGAAAAATTTTCTGTCACTATTTCTCCTATCAGTTTTTCTATTCCTTGTTCTTCTAATCCTTCTTTAATTCCAACGATTCTGATATTGTTTTTCCTTATGTTATCCTGTAATTCCCTTACTTCTCCTTTGTACTTTTTCAATCTTTTTTCATTTGGCTTTATTGTCTGGGAATTTTTCTCTACATTATCTTCTAACTCACCAATCCGATCGTCTGCTTCATTTAGTCTGCTTTTGACTGATTCTACTGTGTTTTTCAGTTCAGACATTGTATTCTTCATTTCTTTCTGGTTCTTGTTAATAGTTTCTATGTCTTTTTTTATGCTGGTGTAGTTCTCTGCAAGTTCCCTGTAATTTTCTTGGAGCTGCTGGTAACTTCCTTGGAGGTTGTCATAGTTGTTTTTTATGTTGTCGAGTACATTGAGCTTCTTCACCACCATTGTTTTGAATTCCATGTCTGACATTTGGGCTATGTCTATTCCATCTACCTCTCTTTCTGGGGATTCCTCTTTTCTTTTCATTGAGGGGTTATTTCTGCATCTTCCTATGTTGGATTCTTCTTGTTTGTTTTTGTTTTTTGGGTTTGTCTGCTTTGACTGCCCACCTTTGTGGTATGAGATTCTTTATAGGAGATCTGGGGGTTTCAGTGGTGCAGTCTTTTTGATCTCCTGAGCCTGATGTTCTTCGGTTACCCTTTATGTCATTTGTTTATGTTGTCTGGTTATATTTCATATACTCTTTGGTAGGATCTTCCTTCTGGCTAGTTGATTGAGAGTCACTCTATCCACTTTGTCTTGAGTTCTTTTGTGGAGATGCTATTAAAAACATAAACACACAGCCCAGGCAGGAGACTCACACTCTCGAAAATATCCCCCACCCTCTATCCCGCTATTGTCAGCCAATGAGCCAGTATTAAATGTAGAGAGATTAGAGCTTTTATACTATAGGAAGAATAGATAAGAGTTGTTTTCATGGAGGAAAAATATGATTTTTGAGAGAGGGGATAATAGATTAATAATAGTTGAGACTATGCAAGACAGTAGGTAATATTTACATTGTATGTTAATAACAATAGAAGAAAAAGAGGGAAGAATGCAGACTATAGTAAGGAAGAAAAAAAAAAGAAATATTTTTACTCAGTTCAGTCTTTGTGTGTCGTCTTCTTTTTCTGCATCCACAGCTGGTCTAATGAGGCAGGTCAGAGGTTCCTGTTCCCTGCAGCAGCGGTGTGCACCCATGGTGGCTGGAAAGGCACTCTCCTTTGGTGCCCGTTGGAGGTAGCCGAAGTGCCTTTGAATGCACGCCCATGCGCGCGCAAGGCGGCCCAAAGCTTGCCTCAGGCCTGCTGATCCGCTTTCCAGGAGTTGGTCTGTTGCTTCTTAGGGCGGGGCCCTGGACACTTGTGCACAGTGGAAGTGAGCATCTGTAAGTCTCTTCCGCCTGCTGTTCCCGTGCCACAGCCACCCACCATTCCATACCTTCCTGGGTGGGCACAAGCAGAGCCTGAGCAAGTTGTCTGCGCTCCAGCCTGGTGTCCACTGGAGCTGGCCAGGGGTGTCTGCGCATGGTCTTCTGCATGTCCAGTGGGCCCTCCCTGCTCCTGTTGGGGCACTGATCTTATGTCTGTTGGGGCATGTCCGAGGGGCACCTGGACTCGCAGCCCCACGCACCTGGGCCAGTGAATGAGGGCTCTTTCCTATGCGCACCTTAGCGACCCAAGGGTAGGGTTGGGGAGTGGATGAGCGCGCCCCTGCGCTTGTGCTCCTCAAGAATGGCCTACCACCCCCAAACTTCCCACCCCTCTCCACAGTTCACAAGAGAAAAATATAAAGGAAAATTATGTTATCACTTGCACAGCAGTACGCTGTCTCCTGTCCTTCAGCACCAATGCCACCTGGTCAAGTCCTGTCTCTGCCAGGGGGCAGAGATCCGTTCTCCTCCTGACTCCTCTCTGGGGAAGCCTGTGGTTGCCAAAAAGCCTTTGTGTACTTCCAGCCACAGCTCAGGCAGCCACCCCAATCAGGAATCCCATCTCATCCCTTTTTCCTCTGCTATCCTCACTAAACAGGTTGTTCCCAGATGGTTTTTCTCTAATTCAGCAGTGCCAAGGCTTGACTCCTGCCAGTGTCTTGCTGCTCACTGAGATGTTCTGTCTGCAATTAGTCCAAACTACAGACAGGTCTCCGGATCCTGAAAGCGCAGCCTCCCCTCACTCCTCCTCCATCTTCCTTCTATCTCCTTAGCTTTTCAACTGAGAATCCAGAACCACTGTTTCCCTCAACTAAGTGTAAATTGGAAATAGACCAGCCTTAATTAGATCAAGGTAAGCTGACCTTACTCTGTTAGTCTACTAAGAAAAAAATTATGTTGTATTCATTGGAAGTTAATTTCAACCAAATCCCCTGCATTTTCATAAGCAATGTCTAATATTCAACAAACTATGACAGTCAAATGAAACGAGGAGAAAATACACACGCAACAATAGGAAAACATGCATGGTTAATCTAGCTTTTTGAGTTATAGACTCGGATCTTAATGTACCTGTAATTAATGAACACATTTAAAAGAACAGATAAATAAAAATTTCTTCAGAATAATGGAATCTTTATGAAATGAAATTGTAAAAGACCTAACACTGAAAAACACTAAATTCTAGAACTAAAAGTTACCTGAAATTAATAAATAAATTAAAAAATGTAACTACAGATTAAAGTCAGCTGATGAGATGAAGATAAGTTTACAGAAAATTTATTGAAACACAGACAGAAAAATAGGGGAAGGGGACATAGTGATAAAACTTTCTAAAAATCACTGGAATCCCAGGAAGTGACAATAGAGAGGAAAGGAAAGGCATAATATTTGAGGAGATATTGATGGCTGAGAAATTTCTAAAACAAAATAAAAGATACAAAACCACAAATTCAAGCTAATCATTAGCTAATAATTGAGAGAGAGAGAGAGAGAGAGAGAGAGAGAGAGAGAGAGAGAATCACTCATAGGTATATCATAGAAATATTGCTGGAGGCAAAATACAAAAGTAGCCAGAGGGAAAAAAAAGACACATTGCTTTTAAAGAAAAAACTATCTTTCAACAACTGATTATACAACAGAAAATAGGGAAGCCTGTAGATAATGAAATATCATCTTTTAAATGTTAATAGAAGACATTTTCAATCCAGAATAATATGATCAGCAAAAAAGTCATTCAAAATAAAGGCAGATAAAGACCTTTTCAGGCAAAAAAATAACTGAAGGAATTTGTCACCAGTAGACCAACAATAAAATAAATACTAAATGATGTTCTTCAGGGAGAAAAAAATTTGTTCTAGATTAAATCGTAGTAATAATACAAGAAAGTAAAAAACTGATGACCAGAAAGTGTAATTATTCATGCAAATCTAAATGAGTATTTATGTAAAATAGTAATTGTAATACTTTTTGAGGTTTGAAATATGTGTAGAAATAACCTACATGATAGAAAATAATACAGAAAACAAGAGATGATAAATAGAACTCAAATGTTCTGATAAACTTTCCTTGTCCATGGTAATAGTAATTTAAGACAGACTAAAAATTCAGGGATCATGTTGAAGTTCAGAGCAGGGTCAGCATATGATGTCTATAAAGGATCTGCTAGTAAATATTTCAGTCTTTGTGCACCATATAAATTTTATCAAACTATTCAACTCTGCAAGTGTAGTGTGAAAGCTGTCAGAGACAATGAATAAATGAATTTATTATTATAAGTAAATGAAAAGACATGACTTGTTAAAAAAAACATTTTTTACAAAGGCAGGCAACAGGCTAGACTTGGACTATTACTGATTCCTGTTTTTGAGCCTTTACAAATAAAATAGCTAAAGTTGTGTGACACGTATAGCTACAAACCAAATAAGGGGAGGAAATGCAATATTTAAAAATTAATTTATAAAAACACAGATGGGATGCAAAGAAAAGTAATAAAATTTTACATTTAAAATATTTGCGGTTCAAATGTAAATTGTTTAGCATTTTAATGAAATAAAAATATTAGACTAAATTTCAAAATAACAATATTTGTTAATTATAACTGATACACCTTATGCTTACAGGAACAGATGACTGGTGACTTGACAATAAAAGGAAGGAAATATATATGCCATGCAAACACTAACAAAAAAGTGTTTAATCTATAGCACTAACATCTAAAATAGTTACCCTTAAAGAAATAAGCATTACAGGGATAAAGAGGAATATTTCATAATGATAGGATCAATTGAGCAGGAAGACATAACAACTTTACATTTATTTCCATGTTATCTTTTAGCTTAAAATATATAGAGCAAATGGGCAAAACTCAAAAAGAGATAGTCAAATCCACAAACATGAGAGATTTGAGTACATTCTCTTTTACTGATGGAACAAGCAAACCAAAAGTCACTAAGAATATAAAATTTTTGAAAAACACAATTAACAGAAACATAACTTTGACCTAATTTATTTAAATTTAATATATACCAAAGAGCTAAAAAAAAAAAAAATGGGTTTTTCAACTGCACATTGACCATTTACCAAAACAAAGCATTTGCTAGCCAAAAAACAAATTTCAAAAAATATCAATGTATTTACATAACTCAGAGAATTTTCTGTGACAACAGTGGAGTTAAGCTAAAAATGAATAATAGGTAGTAAGTAGAGAAAACCCCTAAATTTTTTTTGAAATTTAGCAACATACAGTTTACAGAAGAATCACAAAAGTAATTAGAAATAAATTATAGAAAGTAATTTTTTAAAAAGCAGAAATCAGCTAAAGAAAAAAGAAAAATTACTAAAGGAAAACTTAAATCAAATGTTAATTTTTTAAGAAAAAACTAATGAAATTGATAAATTCCTAGCATAGGAGATGAAAAAATAGAAATAATAAATTATCAGTTTCAGGGATTAAAAAATGGAGTGCCATTTTGAAAGAAATAGATTTTTTTATATATAGATTTTTTAAATTACATATACTTGTCTTTTTAAATTATTTATTTGTTTATTTTATTTTTAGAGAGAAGGGGAAGGAGAAAGAGAGGAAGAGAAACATCACTGTGTGGTTGCCTCTCACTGGCGCCCCCAACTGGGGACCTGTCGTGCAACCTAGTCATGTGCCCTGACTGGGAATCGAACCAGCAACATTTGGTTCACAGGCTAACACTCAATCCACTGAGCCACAGCAGCCAGGGCTGAAAGAAATAGTTTTTTTTTTTTTTTAATGATGTTTATTTTCATTTAAAGAAAGGAACATCTGCCCTGCCGAGTGTAGCTCAGTTGGTTGCATGTCGTCCTGCAAAAGCAAAAGTTTGCTCGTTCCATTCCTGGTAGGAGCGAGTATGAGAGGCAACACATCTATGTTTCTCTATCAATGTTTCTCTCACTCCCGTCCTCCGTTCCCTTCTCTCTAAAAATAAATATATAAAATATTTTTTAAAGAAACATCTATTAATGTTTATATAACAATAAACATTATTAAAAGACTTTTTGCCAGGAAATATAATTAGGTAGATAAAATGAACAAATTCCATGATAAATGTTGGCATGTGGCCTCAGACATGGTACTAAGGTGACAGGATTCAGAGTGTAAGGGAAGATCACACACAGAAAAGTTAGAGAAAACTGAGCAAGGAAGAAAAGTAAGAAACATGGACAAATATATAAATAACTTTGCAGATTACAAGTGAAGTTGGAGGATTTTTTCTAATGTCTTCTGTTGTTTTTTTTCTGTGAGGGAAGGCAAGATAATGTTGAATAAATAAATGGAGTAGAAAAAAACCTTGTAAGTTATGAAAGTTTAGAAAGGCAATGAAGGGTCATAATCCTAAAGGGGTGACTTTCCAGAGAATAACATGGGAAAATACACATGCAAGTGCACACACAATACACACCTTTAAGGTGAGCATGCCATTTGTCCCTTAGAATATAAACAGAAGTATTTATAATGTTTTTGTTACACTTGAAAGCATTTTTATACTTAGGGAAAAATATAAATGCCACAAATAGAAATACTTATTGATGAAGGAACATGTTTGGGACTGCTAAGTGAAAAAAAAAAGCAAACTAAGAAGAGTTCGAAATTACATATGCTCTATGACATGATAGGAAATTATATATACTATATAACAAAAATGTGTGATATAAAAAAAAAAAGACACACAGCAAAACTCCTAACAGTACTTATGAAGGCCATTCAGAGTTTTCTCTAGTTCTCTCCTGTCAGTATTTTCTATATTTTCTGAACTGAGCACATATTATGTCAGTAATTAAGGTTAAATGTTAAGATTTGCTTAAAGAAAGAAATTTCATGTTTTAAACATAATTTTTCAAAAAGATCTTTTCTCCCTATATAACATCAGAGGGCTGGCTCATTGTCTAGTCATATGTAAAATAAATAAATAAATAAATAAGAAAATGCATTTGTGAAAAAAATTTTTATTAAATGTCACTTAGGGTTTTTTTTTTTTTAACATCTCAAATGATAATTTGCCAGTTGCTCCATTGTGACCTACAATACTTAAGACATCTATTGCTCTTGTATTTGAATTAAATTTATAAGAAATGTCTGAATAACTAACTGAACATTTTCATTTTGAATTTGATGCTTGGTGTTGTAGAGACTGTTAAAAGAAGAGCTTACTCACTGGAAATACCTCAATCAAAAAAAAAAAAAAAAAATGCTTCCTTTTAATTTTCCAGGAGGCATGTAAGAGTTTACTAGCCCATTTTCTTATAATCTTCTTTTCAATAAGCTTTTAAAAAGTAATTACAATGATTACAAAAGGCATTCAACGTTTTCCTTCTACCCATATTAGAGCTAAACATTTCTTGAATTTCTTTTTGTTCTTATTGTTACTCTTAAAAATTCCAACCTTAGAATGAAAGCCCTGAGATCGGTGGACTGGCGTTTGGTTCAAGGATGTGTTCTGGGTGCATAGAACAGTACTTGCTCGTAGTAGCATTAAATAAATGTTGAATGAATGAGTTAAGTTCAGATATTTAAGGACTGGTGCTTGCTAGGTTCTTCTCTCTCTCAATGTATTTTCCCACTGTTTTACCCGAGTTTTCAGTTTTATGTTTGTTACAAATTTAGTTTATCTTCTCTAATGTTAGTGAGATGTTTTGATAAGAAAATAAATTCATACATCGTTATTGTTTAAGAAAGTTAGACATTTTTGAAGAACCTGGAAGATTCTTTCTCTGTGTATTGACAACATTGGGTGAGGTATTTTACAGTTGAAGTGCTAGTGAACACAATTGGAATTCTATTTTTATATAATGTCTTGTTAAAACATTTTTTGCACTGCACAGTGCTTGGGTAACCTTATTAGTTTTCATTGGAAAGTGAAAGTACACAAATGAATTAGGAAAATAAACCTCTAAAAGTGTTTTATTCTTCCTTAATTTAATTCTTATTTATAGCTCTAAGTCAACACATGAACCTGTCTCTTATCTTTAAATAAAAATCTTTAATATTCAGAAAAAGCCTTTGTGAAGTCAGTCTGGATCATTTAACTGCCGTTAACCATATGCAGGGCATGCACATACCTGGAAGAACTGTGAATTTCATTGTACCTATTTTATTTTGCAGAATACACAACAACATCTTCATATATTTTCTATTGAAGGCTAACTTCAAGTAAAATAATAGGAATTTTGCTGAATATATTATAAATAAATGACTTTGAATGAGATATATACGTAATGGATCAGCTCTCAGATGTTGCTGCCATGTATTATTCATTACAAAATAAAGATCAGATCTACATTGAAAAATACAGCATGGTATGTAGGCTGTAATGTATTTAAAAGGAAGATTAAATTTTATGGGCAATGAAGTGGTCTACTGTCACATTCATAATGGCTCAAGACCTTTGAATAATGTATTCCTTTTCTGTATCATACACATTTCTTTAAAGCTGATCTCAAAATGCACTATTCTGGTCATAGTCAAACCACTTTTTCTACTAACATTCCTGGAATAAATCTCCTCCAGCTTTGTCCACTGTGAGCTCACTAACACCATAACCTAATTTCCTGACATTTCTGAACCTAGGCAGCCTTCTTTCTCACTATGATTATCGCTGCCTGTGTTACCCCAAGGCTCACGGCACGCCATGCTCTCTATACTCTCCCATCTAAGCATGAATAGACTCTTATATTTGGCACATATGAAACATTATGGAATATTCTAAGTAGTTCTGTAAACTCCAAGAAATTACTAAAGGCAAATAAACACATCCAATAGAAGTCAGACTTAATAAAGCACTGCTCCTGATACCAGCAAGATTTTTTTAAGTATATGAGTGCTGACAAGCTCTCTAGCCCCAGCCTCTTAGCAGAACTTCACAAGACCCACATCTATCTTGTTTACTGTTGTATCCTCAGTAGTTACTGTCTAGTTCATGGGGCTGAGCTCTGCTTAATTTTTGGATACTGATTTACATTTACTGCAGCACATTTTAATTGACTTTAATTTCCTCTTTGACATATGGTATGAAAATTACTCTGGAAGGAAAAACTTGACAATAGAATCTTACATTTTATTTGCTTACATAATTAATGAGAGAAAAAATAACATGTATGGCAGAAACAGAAACAAACTCATACATGCAAAGAAGAAACTGATGGTTGTAAGATGGGGGAGGGGGGCAGTCAGGACTATGGGTGAAAAAAGTGAAGGTATTAAAAATTATTAGTTGCCAATTATAAAAGCAGTCATGGGGATATAAAGTACAGCTTAGGGAATATAGTCAATAATATGGTAATAACTATGCATGGTGTCAGATGAGTACCAAACTTATTAGGGTGACAACTTCAAAAGTTATATAAATGTCTAGTCACCATGTTGTACACCTGAAAAATAATATAACATTCTGTGTCAACTGCAACAGCAAATTTTTTAAGAATGAATTAAAAATAACATGTTTGGCCACAGATCAATATTAACATTTGATTTTACACAAAAAATTGGGTTGCCTAATCAGACTTATTTGATCATAGATCCTTCCCAGTATTTGTACATACATACTAGACTGTTTTCTTCCCTCTTTTATCCCCTTATTATTAATAGCAATTAAAATTATATCACAGTATTAAGTTCTAAGATATTGAGAAGAAGAAACATCACCCAAGGACATTACATTCTCTTCTGGGGATAAATGTTTTTGGTTGTAACAGGAAAGTTGTTTCCTGTTAGGAGTATGATTTTGTTACTCTTTTTACATGATGATTTTATTGGTTTGAAGATGTGTATGAGAGTCAAATTGTCAAGGAGTGGATTGTGGTAGTTTTATATACCAACTTAGATAGGCTATGGCACCATTATTTAATTGAACACTAATATATGTGTTGCTGGGAATATGTTCTGTAGATATGGTTAACATCTACAATCAGTTGACTTTAAGTTAAGGAAATTACCCTCAACAACGTCTATGGGGCTCCTCCAATCAGCTGACAGGCTTTACATGCAAAAGTTAAGGTTTCCCAGAAAAAAATCTGCCTCAAGGCTGCAGTGTCAACAGTTGCTTGAGAGCTTCTACTGCGAGCCTGCCCTATAGATGTAACAGAATCCCTGGGGTACTCCGATTGAAACAGAACCCACAGACTGTTTACTTAGGGGCCCGATTGCCAGCCACCAGAATTATAACTCTCAATACCAGAGTTTAGTGAAAAGAAAAAGAACTGTTTATTTGCACATAGTTCTGCCTCCCTCTCCCAGACCTGGCCAGTCTTAGGAAAGTCAGAAACACCGTTTCCCTACTTCCTAGGCACAGTTCAGCTTTACCAGTAGCTGCCAATTACTCAATTCGAATTGGGGAGGTCCTTTCTGTGCTGTGGTGCCCTCCAGCTCTCAATGCAGAACCGCCTGGATTCTCAGCCTACTTGTAAACTGCCTTCTTCCTGTAAACCGCGTGGATCTCCTCTCCTTCTCAAAATCGCATGGCGAGAGCCTCTTCTTAAAGCAGCCTGGAGAGACCCGCTCCTCCAAGCCACATGGAGGGAGCATGCCCTAAAATGTCCGCAGCTGCTTATATATCCCTGACTGCATCCTCTGATGCAGTGGATGTTGCAAACAGTTCTGACCATTCACAGAACCCCATGCAGGCTCTGTGGGCTCCTTCCGTACCATCCCACAATCCAAGACCCCTCCCATCTTCCTGAGCCTTGGAAGATGCAAAGAGGATCTTTGTGCAACAAAGTTTCCAGCCACTAGCCCCAGACATGCTAAGGCATCCTGAAAGCTGCTTCATTTCTCCTAGCTCCCAGCCACAAACTCTGGGGTTTGTTTTGGAGTTTGTTTTTGGACTCCCCTGTTTCTGTAACATAGATTTCAGACTTGCCTGCTCCTGTAATTGTATGAGCAATTCCTCTCAATAAATCAGTCTCTCTAATTATCTCTCTCTCTCACTTTCTGTATATATACTTATACACATGTGAAATTGACTGAAAATCATAGTTAGTGATTACAACATACTTTTCCACTAGAAATAAAGCCTACTGCCTGCACGCTCAAGAAAAGTGTCCTACTTGACCTGTTGTCCTGACCTGCAAGATCACTTAGAAGCCCATGCTCTTCCATATGTTAGCAGGGCCACAGGCATTGCATAAATGGTTTCCTGTGCTAGAAGTTTCAGGAAATCTCTCCTAGCACAAATTAATGTTTGCTCCTTTCAAGTTATTTGCCCAATTCTCTCATCTCAATTGCAAACTCTGCTCTTCGTTTCTCTTCTTGATTCTTTGCCTATCTTTCTACAAAAGGGCTTTCTGTTTCAATTTTTTTTTTTTTATTTCACAGCCTGCAGATGCAAGTTAATCCCATTACTTCTCAGAACCCACCCACAGAATAGTTGCCTCTCCTGAATGCAGGCTCCTTTCCGAAGTGTCCAGGGAATGTTCTTTCTCAGTCAAATCAGTCCCCCTCTTCCCATGTCCCTTAGCAAACAATGACATCCAAAATAAAGTGCAAAGGGCAATAAATAATACTATAAACTTTATTGTTACATTAAGCACATTAAATTATATATTATTTAATTTTTGAAATTTTGAGTCAATTATTTAATTATACACTTGAACTAATGAGTAAAATGTGGTTCCTGAATAGTGGACCTAAAAACTATCTAAAATCTTTTTAGAATAAGATTAGAAACTGATTACATGAATTACATTTCATTTTAATGGTAGTGCTAGGTGAGCAAATAATTGTGATGCAACATTAGAAGACCAATAGTGAAGTTCTGCACATAGTGATATTGAAGCATGTATAAAATATCACCATTATATTGTTTTAGTGTTCTATCATGTTAATGAATATAAATAATACATTAATATTCTAAAAGCTTTCCTTTGTGCTAACCCCGTGCTGTTAATTTTTCTTGTAAGTTCTTATATTTCTTAATTATGTCTTTTGTTACCATCAGTTATTATCGGGAATCTAGTCTTCCCAGTTGGGGAAGAAATGACAATAATTTCAACCAGCATCGTTGTCGTCCAAAGTCTCAAGCAGTTTTATTTACTAAAACCGGGTAGTTAACTTATCTGGGATAGCACTTACTTTCAACCCTTCTCTTTCCCACTAAATCTTTTGCTCACCTTTCTCTAAAAATGTAATTTTTAAGAACAAAGAGACAGTGGATAATGGCAAGGGAGGATTCTAAGAAAAGACATTGGCAAGAAAGAGCCAGGTGCATAACCGGAAATTCAATGACCAAAACAGAAGCAAAGGTCTAGAGACATTTTTGTCAAACACAGAGACTATGGGCAGAAAAATACAGAAAGTCAGGAGCATCCATGTGGTCAGTTATTGTGAGGACTCAACAGAAGAAAGCAAGAAGCAAAGTCAAACTATAAACAGACAAAAACAGGAATCAAAAGGAAGAGTAAACCCAGGCTGGAGCCATCAAATGTCAGAAGGAACACATGGGGTCTGGACAGCGGAAAGCAAAAAATCATGGCGACGAGGCTTTAGTGAAAGTAATGCACTTTCTCTGAGGAGTTAACCCACAGTTTACAGATAAAACAGGTAAGTGGCTCTCCATGGTAGAAAAGACAGTGGAAAGTTAAGTAAAAGAAAATTCTGGGAAAAAAATGAATGAATTTGGGTTTTATCTTGTGTATCTGCTCCTGGACAGAGGTGGGTAAAGGAGAAGAGGAATTGCAGCTAAAGCTTGTAAGAATCCAGGAATCTAGCAGTTCTCAATGACTGAAATTATATAGATATCATTTGCCTAGTTTTTCTGGCACTTTAGCAGTTTTTCATGCATCTTATTTGATATCTAAACTACCTGAAAATGTTACCTGTGAAATCTCAATGATGACTCTTGGTGAAGGTATGAGGAATATAAAATTTCATTTTAAACATGATTAGAAATGGTAAAAGTTGGGAGAAAACTAATTTTATGAGGGAAATACACCATATTTTTTAAATGAAAGCATTTTTAAATAAAATATTTTATTACATCTGAACTGAAAAGTTCATTGAACTTGTTACTTTTTTCGAATTATAAACCAGTTAAATATGTTTACAAATTAGATATTGTACAAGTGTGAGTGAGGCAATCAAGGTTTTAATGAATACTAATAAAAATCTATTTATTTAAGAAATTCAACTTGAACAGAAACTTATCAAATCTCTTGCTTATTAGGAGCTTGTTCTCAATAGTTATTATTCTAGTTTTCATTATTAGTTTGGACAAAACTATATAAATACATTAAATCTTCAGTAGTGGCAAAATGAATTACTGTCTACTTTGGGATCCCCTGTTTTGTGGATTATCACAGTATACCATAAAATTATGGATAATGGAAGATTATCAACCAGAACATCAAATACCACTAAACTAGACCTTAAATAAAATGTGCTTAATTTACATACATGTCATATTGGAAATTTACTACTAAATTTTATCTCAATAATCTGTTAAAGTTAGTTGGTTATATACCTTTGGAGACAGGGCTTCATCTAGAAGTATCAGTTAACACTTTTAGCCAAGGACAATTTTGAGGAAACGCTGGGTTATGGACATTGAGAAAGAAATCCAAACACAATCCTGAACACAACAATCTCCCAAAACATTTAATATATGATATGAAGCCTATGTTTATTATTTTCTTTGTGCTTCTATATATTATGTACTCTTTTTTTAATGTTTTAACATTTTTTCATCACTAAAAAATAAAGGGATAAAGAATTTTTTAAAAATGTGATTATAGATGTGTTTTTATATGAGCTTTGTTCTGTTTAGTATTATTATTTTGCTGCTTATTGTATTTCTTGGATCTATGGGCATTTAAATCTTAGAAAATTTTCAGCTGTCCATTATTTTAAAAATACTTTTCTGACTTCCTTTCTCCCACTTCTTCTGGGACTCAAACAACATATATAATAGATCACTTGATTTATCCTATAGGTTACTGAGATACTCTTCTTAATTTTTCTTATGTTTTTCTTTGTGCTTGATTTTGGGTAGATTCTACTGCAAAATTTTCAGAAGTTGCATTTCTCCACTTCTTCTTGGTAGTACCCAGGATGTGGCAAGCCCTATTTACTGAGATTTGACACTTTTCCATTCTTATCTAACCTTTATAATTCATAAAATAGGGAATTAAAGTTAGATGTATGAAAGATAAACAGAAGATGAGGAAAAGATAATTTTTATATTAAACAAAAAAATTGATAGGGTTTTTATTCTAATAAGAAGGGCAAATTTCACATATGAATAAATGGCCTCTGTGCTGCTCTTACTGATTGTATTATGACTTATTGTTTGTATTTTTTGTACTATGTATATTGGTAATAGTGGAACAAAAAGAAATGTTTATTCAGCTTCCATTTCTGATACTTTCTCTTCACCAGAATTATAAGGGAAAGTTTGTCTTTTGCCTCAGTAACTCAGTTTTTTTTTTTTCATTTTGTATAATTAGAAGGATGCACTTTACTGTTTTCAAATAAAAGAATCAAAAAAATTCTAACTTGTTTTTGAAGGAAAGTTTCAGAATCTTATCTTACTTCATAACTATCAGCATATTTTGCACAGATTTCAGCCATTGAGACTGTTGTCAATTAAATTAGTTTGAAGCAAAAAATAAATGAAATTTCCTGAAGAAAAATATTTCAAAAGTATGAAAAGATAACCTGTTGTATTTTCCTATTAGTAAGTACAATTGTTGAAATATTTCTTCAGCAGTAGATCCTTTTGTAACTCTTGTAGTCACACTATAGCTGAGAAAGAAATTATAACCTTTTTTAAAGAAAATAAACAAATAATCTGAAAATTAAGGCTTCTGAAGATTAACAAAATATTGAATATGTAATATTTGATAGGACCAGTTCAGTTTAAGGTAAAGAATTACAGCTTTTAAAAAAATCAACTTTATTTATTCTGCCACTAACTTAGTAAAACTATTTAGTGATTTTCAGACCACTCAGTATACATCCTAAAAGTAAAGCTGTTGTAATTCCTCTTTTTAGCCTGGCAGTATGAACCACAAATAATTGATAACATAAATAGTCCAAAATTTCCTGGAAAAGTAACAGAAATAAGAAGATAGCTCAGCTACTACCCAGTACCAAAGTGGGAAGGAGGGTCCAATTCCTTGTGAACTTGGAATAATCAAATCTTGAAAAATGTGAACATTGACCGCCAAGGGCTCTCCTTGTCACACTCCCACAACAGGAAGTACATAAGATTTCAACATGAACAACTTTACTGAATTGCCAGTGGTTGCTTATTCTGCATAGTATACCCAGATCAACATGTCTAATACTCACTTGGAAAAAAACAGATTATGATTTAAGAACAGGCAAGGTAACGCCATGTAATAATCTTTATTGAAAGCCACCTCTTCAGCATTTGCATAACTTTTATTAAATAATATTTTTTTATCTTATAAAATAATATTATTAAGTGCTTTTGATGATCTTGGAAACTTAAAAGCCAAGTGCCACAGTTTTGAAGAATTTAATCTCTTAATACATAATTTCTGTCTCTAAATTGTTCTGTGTAAGACAAGTGTACAGTCTCATGGTAAGCATATGTTACTGACTGTCCAAAGTTCTATTAATAAGAAAGATGAACTTAAGCTAATAAACTAGTAATAGTCTTTTTTAAAGGTATGGCAGGTAATCTTTAATATGGGCTACATTTGGAAATAATGTATCTGAGGAGCATAAAAAGAATCAATGTCTCTAGAACACCTAAGAGCTGAGTGATTTGTATCTATTGTCATTTAGTTCTTCTAAGGTCCTAGGATAGATACAAGTATTGCTAATGATATTAAAAGGTATATAAGTTTAGGTTCCTAGAAGCAACCTCATTCAGGATTATTCAGACAAAAACTAGAAAAAGTTGGATCTTTAAGCCAAGCATATCTGACTACAAAGCCAGTGTGCTTCTCACAAAAGAAAAATGTCACATCATAAGGTGAGGTGTTCCTAGCTAATATATTTGAGTGAAAGGATTTGAGAGTCATTGTCAAATATTTCTAACATTTAGGTAGATATCAGATTAATTTTATGCTATTTTCATCATAACACATTTCAGTTTGTGATATTTTGTCTTTTATCTGTCACTTCCACAAGATTGGAAGTTCTTTGAATGCAGAAACTAGGTATTTTATCTTGTTAACTGCACATTCATTCACTCATTCATTCATTCACAGGTATTTACAGAGAACCTACTATGTGCCAGGAATTATATTAGCACATGGCTTTAAGGAGAAAGCAGGAAATATTACTTTCCCTTGAGGCAGTATGCAGTCTATTTCAGTAAGCACTCTAAAAATATTTTAGGAGGAATGCATCTTCAAAGTGCAATTATTCTTGCATATCCTATTTGGATTTCTAACTGCCTCATTTCAAGAAAGGCAACTATGAAGGTTAATTTAAAACAAAATCTCAAACCCTGGGTGCTGTGGCTCAGTGGATTGAGCATCGGCCTGTGAACCAAGTGTCGCTGGTTCGATCCCAGTCAGGACACATGACTAGGTTCCACGTCAGATCCCCAGTTGGGAGCGTGAGAGAGAGGCAACCACACACTGATGTTTCTCTCCCTCTCTTTCTCCTTTCCCTTCTCTCTAAAAATAAATAAATGAATAAACAAACAAACAAACTAATTAATTTTAAAAAATCTCAGAACTGGCATCAGAAGAGCTAGCATCTAGTTATGATTTTGCCACTTGAACCTTGGAATGATCAATTAGGCACTTTTAGCCTTACTTTCTTGTTTTCTATAAGTCAAAGATGTCATTAACAATATGTAAAAATCAGAGATTTTTCTAAAATATAAAATATAGAAAACTGTAACAAATCAGAAAAATAAATGAATTAATAAAAAAGAAAAAAAGCTGAAGAAAATTGGGAATGATTAGGAAATTAATTTAAAATATTCACACAGTTAGAGTGCCTATAAAAATAAATGACTCTCAAGATAATTAATAATAAAAATGCAAAGAAATAAATAAGTGATATGATCTTCTATCACTTGCCAAATTATAACATAATAAATAATTCCTAGTATCAGGGAGGGAATAAGGAAATATACCAAACATTATTAAGACTTCTAATTAATGCCTTTTTACAGGGCAATTTGGCAATAGGAATCTCAATTTTAAACTTACTATAAACTGGAGAAACAATACACAAGTGCATTAAAATGTATGTATGAATGTTTTATTTATATCATATATATGTAATTATATAATATAATAATTATATTTCTTTAAATGAAAGAAAAGTTCTACAAAAAAATCATATATTTTTCATTTAGTGATTGGTTAAGTAAATTCAAGAAAACCTCTACAACAGAATATTAAATATTTATTCAATAGGTTTAATAGAAATTCAATATTGACATGGGAAATATATTAGTAAGTAATTATAATCAATTACATATTAAATTAATTACATACATTTAGTTTCATTTTGTTGACAATGTAATTAAACATTGCATAAAATGTAACTAGTTGCTAATGTGCTATCTCTGGTGATATGTTTCACCTCTTAGATATGTGTTGTTTAAATATTTTTATAATGAGCAAATATTAAAATATAGATATGAATCCATACCTATCTTTAGGGGTTATACTAGAAATCACATGAAATAGAATTTACAAAATTATAAGAGTTACATAAAAATTTAAGGAATTGCTATACAAATGTAAGAGTAATATATAAATGTAAGGTATCAATTCCTTATTGGTATATAAGCCAAACTTTCTTGATACTTGAATTACACTAGAACACAGTGCATATAAGCTTAGGTAACAGGCTTATATTCACAAGGGAAAGCTAAGCAGACTTAATCAATAGCACTCAAACTTTGGTAGCTAAAAGGAGCAGGGGACCCTATTTTTCTTTCTTATGTCACAGTCTTGTATCAGAGGCAGAGATTCCAAATCCATTGTGGCTCTGTTTCATGCTGAAGGCTCTGCCATTTTCAACAAATGGTTTTAAAATACACCCTGGAATTTGTCTCTATTGAAGTCAATCAGAAGGGAAAATAATCATTGACAACTGCACGTGGGAAGTTTCTATTGGCCAGGGCAGCAAATGACATACATAATTTCTGTTCCACACTCCATAGGTATAGTCACATGACCACGTGGTCAGGGATGCCAGGAAGGGTCAATGAACTATATGGTCAAAAAGATGGGGAAAATATTTTCGTGAACAGCTAGCAACAGTTGCCATAGCTTTAGCCAGCAGAACCCATGCATGCTCTTCTTTTCTCACTAGGACATATCCATGCTGTCCTGAAGGGGGACAATTCAAAGTCCCATCTTTCCATTCAAACCTTTAGATCTCTTTATGACTTGTACCCCTCTCCATCAGGTCCAGACACGGATCCTTAATAGTAGAGTATGAAGAGATTAACCCCAATAAAGATTCCCAAGGGAAGAGTGGATCACACATTCCAGTCACATTTCTGTGGCAATGTAGGATTCCTGCTGAGCAGTAGTGAGAAGACTCACTCACTCTACCCAACATGGTCACTTAGCAGGAAATTTGAGATGGATACTCTGCCTTCTGCATTTAATGTCTCTTAAGGTCACTTGATTATTGGCCCCACTGGCTGCCAAAGGGAAGAACATGGAAGAGAGCCCATGAAAAGGTTTTACCAACCAGGCAGAGGCTAGAACTCAGTTACATGACTGTAACTACTGCAAGGGAAGCTGGAAGCTTTGTGTGCAAGAGAGGAAAGAGAGAAAGGATTTTGGTGCTAAGAAGTATCTCTGCTAACATAACCATAGAGAAAAACCAAAAGAAAAAAAAGTGGTGTCTAATTTTCTTCTGTATCTTATTTTTTGTTTGTTTGCTTAGAGTTCACAGTTATTCTTAATTTGTAGAAATCCCTAGAGTTGACATTGGGGATGATTTCCCCCAAGACAATTAGACTTGGCTGTTTTTGATAGCCAGAAGACCCTGCTTGTCTTTCTTTCCTGGCAGTTCCTGGTTCAGTGGGACTCTCAGGGGAGTTCTGTGCCTTGCTCTGCTTAGTGCTTATCCTGAAAACCTGCCTCTTACATCTATTCATTGGTCAGAGATCATGGCTCTGGATTCAGATCACAGGAATATTTGGGGGGTGAGCATAGGGATGAGCTTTTATGTTCTAATCAGAACAATGCTCTAAGAAGTATGTTGTTTTCAGGAGGTAGTGGTTTTGTAGTGGGAGGAACTTATAGTTAAACCAATTCACCATACTGATAAAAGTGTAGCTCCAAATAGAGAATTTTGTTTTTAACCTTCATATTTAAAGACTGTTTTTGTCCCACTCCTTCCTCACCTTCTCAAATAATTTTGAAATTACTTTTTTCAAATAATAATAAAAAACAAGGCATATCTTTAGCTTTTGAAGATAAACTATAATTATATAGTTTATACCCTCAAACATATTTTTAAAACTAAGTACTTGAAAAAATTTTTATACAAATAACACAAATTTAAAACCTGGTGTCAACAAAATACTGAATTCACCAGTTACCTCTTTGTACAACTTCCAGAAATTCCTGATGACATATGATTCAATATTTTTAATATAAAAATAGAGTACTGCATATTATGCTTTTTCTTAGTTCTCAAATATTTTGAAATTTTTGGAGTCTATTCCAGATGGAAGAGTGCTATAAAAATATTGACAATAATGAGGCTGTCCTAAAGTTTTTTTCATTTCTTACAAATCTTAATGGTTTTCAAGCTGTGTCCTGAAAACCATAGTGTTCTATCAAGCATATTGATAAGTACCCCATGGCAAAATAGCTCCATGGTAAAATAAATATGGAAAAATCTTTTTATTACGGCTGTCCTTTAGAGAGTAATAATGTGCATTAGCATGCTGATTTCTTAATGTATTCTACACTCTCAGGGAATATATACACTTCAAAATCTTTTTGGAGAGCAATTTAGCATACTATTGAGAAAAATGGTATAAATTTTGGTGACAAATTATCACATCGACCTTTTGCCACAATTTAAAAATAATGGTGTTTAAAAGAAGGCGACCACAACTGAGCATGACTGCAACATCAAACAACTGAAGCAGAGAAAAACATTTGTGCATCAAACCATGATACGAAGCTGGATGGGTGCCAACTTAAACCAACAACAACTGGAAGTGTAGCGGGGCAGATGGCAGCATGGCACAGGTAGCGCGAGTGAAATATTCTAGGTTGGTGAATGTTTTTGAAATACTCCTTACCATTCTTTGTTTTCCCTTTTATCCTAATGAAAAAAATATATTATTTTTGGCCTATTAAAAAAAATAGAACTCTGGCCTAAACTATGCAATACATGAGATGAATTCAGTATTTGTTGCTGATTTTGATAGTTTATTATTAGAGTTGCAAATAACTTTGGGGGGGAACAGAGGGGCACACCATGGTTCTATCATATCTAATGAGGTAAGTTGATTTCTCTGGGAATTAATCATTTTGAAACATGAAAAAAACACAAGTCAGAAAAGAAATTTTTTAAAAAAATGAATATGTACTTTATTATTTTGTCTAGCTCTGGTTTAACATAACACATCTTCATAAATTGATGCTGTAGAGCAAGTTGCAAAGCAAGAATAGGCACAAACATCAGAAATAGAAGAAAACAAAAAAGTTCTGTTTCATGTGCACATAACCTGTTTCATAACGTCTTTTACAGATTTTTTTTAAAACCTCACCTGAGGGCATGCTTATTGATTTTAGAGAAAAGGGGGAAGGGAGGAAGAAAGAGAGAAACATCATTGTAAGAAAGAAACATAGATCAGTTGCCTCTCACAGAGGTTGGGGGCCAAACCCACAACCGAGGCACATGCTCTGACCAGGAATCGAACCTGCGACCTTTCAGCTTACATAAGGGATGATGCTCCAACCAAGTGAGCCACACCAATCAGGACTCATACTGTCTTTTAAATGAGGTTTTGTTTTCTTCAAGGCTATATTAAATTAGTAACAGAGAAGTTATTAAGGATACTTAATTTGGGGACACAAATTTAAGCTCATATTTTTCATATTTACGTCTTTCTTAAATACTCTGTTATCCCTAAGTGAAATCTATGAGTACTCCAGTTTTTTGGGTCATTTTATACACCCAGAACACGAAGATTCAAGAATATCATTGCAAATGTAGTATGAGCATATAAAACCCACTATGTCACATGGTTATTTTAAATCCACTTCTATTTGATAGTTTTTCCTAATATGCTGAATTCAAGGAAGGTTAAGTTTTTAAGCCAGAGTTCTGAAAGCTATAGCTTGTAGGTTATTAGTTGTCAGTGAATATTTCAAGTAGATAAGAAACATTTTTTATTCCTTATATTTCATAATACATATATAATTCTACTACAGGGAATCTGGAAGCCATATTAGGTTTTTGCATACAGCATAATTAGATATAAATACCCTCTGTTAATATAGCTATAAGAGCAAAATGGACTCAGAAGCTTTACTTTGTGCTTTGTAAAAGTTTTTTATTAAGTATATCACATAAATTAAAAGAATAAGTTTTAGAGCTGAACTGTCTAATTTGAAAGACAAGATTTGCTACTTCTAGCTCTGTGGTTTAATATCTCTGTGCTTCTGTTTTCTCATTAGTAAAATAGAGAAAATAATAGGACTGGCCTATAAATTTTTCATGATGATGAAATGAATTAATACTTGTAAATATTATGTAAGGTACTCTTGCTGGGTCCCTGGCCTGGTGGACAGTATAAGATCAGATTTTGCTATTGACTTTAAGTATTGATGCATCAGCAGAAGTATGATGATAACTATACTATAATTTTGTATGAACTTCTTATAAATATTTACATTGCATTAGTTACTGTTAGAAAAGAATACATGTTTACCACAAAATATAATACAAATAATTGTCTATAATTTCTATAAAGAAATTCTTTGTAACCCTTCTCAGTCTTCAAAGAGTTTCATAAATTCTTATTTCACTTATATCGAAGGCCTACTTTCTATTAAGCATTTTGCTGAACATGGTCCACTTTTTAAGTTGCCCACTATCTTTGGAAGAGAAAGACAAAAAAAGCAAACAAATAATGACATGCAGGTCAGCAGTGTCAACAGTGGGGGCATAAATACAAATAAAAAAATTACAAAGTAGGGATCACAAAGAAAGTTATGTTCAGTTGAGGTTTAAGGGACAGGTCAAGTTCATTTGAATGTTTGGGTGTCTGAGACAGGTTTAAGGGTTAGTGGGTGAAGAGGATAATATTCCAGACAAAACGAACCTTAGACAATTCACAAAGGCCTGAAATAGCATTGGTACATTCACAAAACTGTAAGTCATTTGGTGGTGGTGTAGCATAGAGTGGGTTTTGAGAAGTGGTGAGAGATATAAGCCATGGTATAAAAGTTGGACTTTATTTTAAAGGTGAGGGGAAGGTTTTAATGGGCTTTAGGAAAGAAAGCAAGTAATTAAGTTTATGCTTTAGGCTTGTCACAATCCAACACCTATTCATGACAAAAACCCTAAGCAAATTAGGAACAGAAGTTTCTCGGTCGAAAAAGGGGCATCTATACAAATTCTATACCCAGTGGTAGGAGTCCAGATGTTCCCTCCTAAGATCAGAAACAAGACAAGGACATGCATGTCCACCACTTCCACTCATTCTATGGTGCTTGGTGATTCAAGCCACCATAGCTATGGAAAAACAAAGTTATCTAGACTGGAAAAGAGGAAGCAAAGGTGCCCCAATTCACAGATGGCATGATTATCTTTAGAAAATCTCAAAGAATCTATTTTTTTAAAGCTGTAGGAATAATAGTGAGTTTAGAAAGCTTGTAAGTTATCAGATTGATTATTAAAATCAATTGTATTTCTATGTATTGAAATTAACAATCAGAGATTAAAATTTAAAAAGCAATATTATTTACAGTAGTTCCAAAAGTATGAAATACTTGGTAAATTTGACAAAAGTTTCGTGTTATGTCCCCCCAAAACCCATAAGTTGAAACCCTAGCCCTCAATGTTTGGAGGTGGGGACTTCAGGAGGTAATTAGGCTTAGATGAAATCATAAGAGTGTGGGGCCCTCCCAGAAAGGCAAATCTGACCTGCATGTTGAAACATTGTGCAAATAACAGAGTACTCTATCCCCCAAAGTCCTCAAGTGTTCCCTAATGGAACACAAATCCAAACTGTGGAACTGGAGGCAGCTCTCATTGCCTTATACCAAGGTTCTCTGCCCCAGGACTACTGATATTTTAGATGGGATAATTCTTTTTTGTTGAGGATGTCCTATGAAATGTAGGATATTTAACAGTGTTCCAGGCCTCTACCAGCTAGATGCCACTAGCAAGCCTCTGATTCAGTTGTGATAATGTAAAATGTGTCCAGATGTTGTCAAATGTCCTCTAGGGGAAAATTCTCTCCTGGTTGAGAACCAGCTGGGATTGGTTGGTTCTTTGTATGAATCACTAAAGAGGTAAATCAGGTGTCTAAACATTTGTTCTGCTTCTGTGCTTCCCCAGCCACCTACTGAGGCACTATAAGAGTGGATAAAACCAGATTGCCTGGGTTCACAACCGAGACATGCCACTTATTGGGTCTATGGCCATTTTCCAGTGTCTTACTCCTCTGTGCTTCATCTTCCTTGTTTCTAAAACAAGGAGAATGATCGCCTAACTTACCAGATGGCTGAGGAGATTAGATGATAACTTTTATAAAGCACATCAATATGTGCCCAGCACATATTTTATTAATAATTTTAATTAATTATTACTTTCACTTATCCTCTCTAAAATATCAATGTATCCTTCTAATCTACTTCAAAGTTATGTTTCTCTTTATTAATTAATACATCGACTTTCAGCTTTCTATTAGGGTATTCTGAAATTTTGGTGGTATAAGCCAGAAGCTCTGAATTTAGTCAACTGTTTGAAGAACTTGTGTACTGAGATTCTGTGAGCAGGGAAGACTTTGTATTTCCATAAATTAATTAAAGAAAATAGGAGGAAGTCTCTGGGCAGCCAGTCCAACAACTTCCCTTATGACAGCTCTATCTCATTACCTGCCATCTTTCAATTTCAACAAGTTATTGTTTAATTATTATATATTATCATCATAATTATAACAAAAATAATTCATTGCCTTTTCCTCCAATGTAATTAGTTGCTTATGTACATACCAATTCACGTTCTCTATGAAATGAGGCTACAGCAGAGCTAAAGAACCTCTAAGTTTCCTTACAGCACTAATGCAACCATGAATATAAATATTCATTAATAATTTTCTTAACAGGTTAACAGGCCCTTTGCAGTGAAGAGGAGGACTTTATGGATTGGGAAGTGGCAAAGGCAAGTTTTGATTGAGTGGGAAATAAGCCTCAGTGGGGCTTTGCAAGGAGAAACCCTGGACCACACAGCATTAGGAACACAAAGAAACTGTCCCGAAGATAAATTTCCCATTCACACCTTTGCACAGGTTGACCTCTGGGCACAGACATCCCTCCACAGTGAGCTCATAAGCATGCAGAGAGGAGAAAGAGCCCAGTGTGCCTTCCTGACATCACACCCTACTGACAGCTAAAATTTGAAGAAATCACTCTTCCTGAATGACAAGTGAAAGTTAAGCTTTTATTTTCTAAAGGATCACGTCAGCTCCTGAGGTGACAGCTTAGTTTTACTGACAATGCAGCATGGCTGTTACTCCCTCCCCCCAGAAGAGTGCCTCAACTTTGACAGCCCATTGTCACTCCCTGCAGAGCTCCAAGACAGGGGAGCGGGTGGCTGCATACTGTCCATTCCAGTTGTTCTGCCTCCACTCGGCACACTCCCACCATATGTCTCATGCCTGCAGCCCAGACTGTGCCATGTCACTCCTGGTCCCAGTTACATGCCTGCAATGCACTCTGAGTACCAACCTGCCTTGAAACTCTTCATGGAACAAGCTAGCATATAAATAAATAATCCTACTGTGAAGAGAAATGTTTTCCTATGCAATTGTGAATGCATTCTTTCGTTAAAGAAAAAGAAGTATATGGAGTGACGCTAGCCTTGGGTGGCAAAGGGCATTTAAAAATGTGAATAAGAAACCAGAATTGTTGGAAAAGCTGATTCAATCTGGGCATGGTAAAGTTATCTTCTACATATACAATCTTCCTTCAACAATGAGGAAGTGAAAATAATTATGTACCTGCTCTGATATATGTAATAAAATCAAATTTTGTCCTTAGGCCAGCAGTACTTGTTTGACCTGGAATTAAAGTGCCACTCAATGGATTTGATCTTTTAAACTCTTAACTATGGCCATCTCTTAAATTTGTTCCTACAAGCTAGTTTAAAATTAAATGCTGGCTTTAAGTTTCTGAAATTTAAAGATAAAGTTATTTGTTGTAAATAATTATATATTGTATTTTGCTTTTATATCTAAATGTAAGTGGGAGGTATACTTTCTCATGAATGCCTACCACTTTGCAAAATCAAAGTATTCATTATTACTGTTCTGTATATGTGGAGAGCTTTTTTTTTCCCCTTAGATTCTGATGGGACTATAGGTAGGAAGTGCAGTGTCAGAGAAGGCTTACTTTACAATGACTTTAACATTTAGTTACACTCATGTGGATTTTAAATATGTTTAATCATGAAAGAAGTAACCTGCTCTCAAGTAGAAAAGAGATTGTGTTATAAATCTTTAGCAGATTCCAGGCTCAGTGCATGCATGGTCAATAACTCAATGAATATCTGTATCTGAAGTTTCTTCTTTATTAAAATTCTTCCTCATTTTATTTAGAAATACAAACCATGATTTCATTCTCTGCCAGGCTAAGTTCAGAACACAATGGTAACAAAAAACAGAAGAATTTTAATAATTCAATTAAGTTGATTTAAATAAATAAAAGTTGCTTTATAATTATGAAAGCGTCTCCTTTGGCTGCCTAATAATGGCAGTCCTTGGTACTGTGTCTCTGTGCTGGTGCCTGTAAACTTCCTATATAACTTTTCATATGGAAAGTCAGTTGCAACTGCATTTCCCGAAGACACAGTTGAGTGGTTCACTTTTCATTAGGAACAATTTCAATCTGCGTAAATGAGGATGACAGGGCAAGGGGACAAGGCCATGATAAGGGGGTGTGTTTAAAGTGTAGCAAGATTATGAAGTAGGACAGTGGAATTACCAATCTGGCCTGAGATAACATGACTCTGATTATCTGATACAGCCCTCAACGTCAAGTAAGATTTTTAAAAAGTCCTAGAACTTATCCTGACCTATAAAAAGCCCACATGCATTGAAAAGCTCTTGGAGAGAAGTTCCCATTTCAACATTAATCATGTCTTGGTTGGACCCAATACAGCAAGTGTGGAGATTTTTAAATACTGTCCCTAATATTTTCACATCATGAAATTTTAAAGAAAAATTTAAAAAATATTTGGTGAGTAATAAAATTGTCTTGTCTATTTTTCTTCAAAATTATCTTTATTTCCTGACTAAAATGCTTTAATTTAATATTGATTAACAATGAATGTTTTTCAGACTCATGAATGTTTCAGTATGCCAAATTCAAAAAGTTCATAGTAAATAGTTTATGATAATTTTAAAAACCTAATATCTTATTTTTCAGGTCTGACATTTCAGGCCTCCAGAAAGCATGAAACACAGTTACTTTGTTATTTCTGCATTATTTAGCATGCAGTTAGCATAAAAGAACAAAAGACTTCAGAGAATACTTAAACATAACAGCATAAACATAACAACATAACTGTAAAGAGAAATCCAGAGATAAGGAATTGCAGGACTTGTTAATGTAATGATGGCATAGTCTCAGCATGTGACATCTCTGCTCTGTCACTGTGAACTTAATATCTAATTCCTTTGTGGTTGCAAGAAGGCTGCAACAACTGAGGTATCAGCTCCTTGCACGATAATGTGTTAAGGCCAGAAGACAGAATATTTTTTCTGTTAGTCCCTTTTTAGGTGTAAAGAAAACCTCCCATAAGCCTCTCAACCAACTTGTCTTTATGTCTCACTGGACAGAATTGCATTGCATTTACTTTTCTACTCCTAAACCAGTCACTGGAAAGGAGAAAGGATTTCTGTGGAACTGTTCGGATTGTTAGACTTAATAATGTAGACCCACACCCTGAGCGCTGGTCCTTACTGCAGCCTCCCCTGACAAGCACAGGCTTACAATACATAAACAAAATTGGGATTCTGGATGCAAAGAAGATGGAGTCCAAAGAAAGAAGGGGTGAGATTCTCTACAATATATTAGTTGGAGACTTCCGGCCAAGATGTAGGCCTAGACTGACATGCTCCATCTCCCTCCACAACTAAGAAGGAATACAACTACCGCAAAACCAGAAATAACCAGAAGTTCCAGAAAATAAATGGAAGTCCAATGTATGAAGTTATAAAGAAATGGTGCTCGTCTGGACAGGTAGGATGGGTGAAGCCAGGATGGAGAAGTCAAGCTGTACTTGCAGCAGCAGCAGTGGTGATGGCAGTGGGACAGCAGTAAGCACAGACACCTGTATTTAAGGGGAGGTGAAAAGTGCCTGGGGAGCACCCCTGGCTGCAGACCAGACCTGTCAGCTTGCTACTCCAATGCTGGGGAAGGAAGACCCCCATTGCCTTGGACTGTGAGACCTGGAGGGGGTGGGGATGGAGGAGGAGGCTCCCAGTCTCTCAGCAGGAAATGAATGGCAGGAATCTATCTTGGACTTCTACCCCCACAGAAAATGCCACAGCACGGTGAGAAGGGTTGCCCCGTTGTGATGAGTGCACAGGGCTCTGTCCCCTATAGCATAGAAGGTGTGACAGCCCTGCCCAGGAAGCAAAGGTAAACACAAAACTGTCAGGATGGCACAGATCATGGATAGAGATCCCAGTGACACAGCAGACCAGACAGCAAATATCTTATCTAATAAAGCAGCAGATAAGAAATCTTTCTGAGGCACAGTTCAGAGCTTTGGTTATAAAAGTGCTTACAGACCTAACAACAGATCTTAAACAAGACAGAGAAGGAATGAAGACTAGTCCTGCTGAAATGAACAAAAACACATACAAAACTAGTGGTGAGGGAAAGAAAACCAGGAATAAAATCAACAAATCGAAACATAAAGAAGGAACAAACAGCCAACCAGTGCAGAAAGAGGAAATGAAAAATGAGGAAAATGAGGAGAGGCTCAGAAACCTATGGGTCAGCTCTAAGTGGGCCAACATCCAAATCATAGGGTTGCCAGAAGGTGAGGAAGAAGAACTAGAAATTGAAATATTATATGAAAAAATAGTGAAGCAGAACTTCCCTAACTTGGGGAAGGAAATAGACTTACAGAGAGTTCCAAAACAACTGGACCCTGGGAGAACCACACCAAGACACATTAGAATCAAAATGTCAAAAATTAAGGACAAAGAGAGAATCTTTTTTTTAAGTATATTTTATTGAATATATTGTTACAATAGTTCCAATATTTTCCCTTTTGCTCCCCTCTTCCCAGCAATCCCACCATCCCCAGACCATGCCCATGGGTTGTGCATACAAGTTCTCTGGCTTCACCCTTTCCTATATTGTTCTTTTTAAAAATAATTAATTAATTAATTTTTTATAACAATAAAAAATAACAACTCCCCCCCCAGACTTAAGACCCATTGTAATCTTATAAAGGACAATGGGCGAATCTTAAAAGCAGCAAGAGAGAAGAAGAGAATTATGTACAAATGGGTCCCAATTAGACTCTCAGCTGATTTCTCAAAAGAAACTCTGCAGGCAAGAAGGGACTGGCAAGAAATATTCAAAGTAATGAAAACCAAAAACCTACAACCATGATTACTCTATCCAGCGAAGCTGTCGTTCAGAATAGAAGGGCAGAGAAAGTGCTTCCAGGACAAAGTAAAACTCAAGGAGTTCATCAGATCCAAACCACTGTCATATGAAATGTTAAGGGGACTTGTTTAGGAGAAGGAGGATTAAAACTATGAACATTAAAATAAAAACTGTATCACAATAACCAACAACAGAAACTAGGGAAGCGAAACAAAGGCAAACTAAGTTGGCAATGAGAGTAGGAAAAGAATTATAGGTATGGGGAACATTATGCAGGGAGGTCAGCAGGGAGGGGGCAGGGGGGAAGGAAGGGAGATGGTCCAGGAATTAAGAAGCATAGTAGGAGGGAATGGAATAGACAGGAAGATGTTGAGAAGAACTATATGCACAACCAATGGGCATGGACTAAGTTGTGGGGACAACTGGAGGGACGGGCATCACTTGGTGGAGCGGAACAAAGGGAAAAGAAATTGAGGCAAATGTAACAGCATAATCAAGAAAGCATATTATATATATATATATATATAGGAAAATGACAAGGTACTTGTTATGCATGCATATTTTTGCATCCACTGGAGCACTTTCCACAATGATTAAGGTTCTCTACTGAAATATGACAAAATTTGGCCTCAGAGTTAAAGATCTAAAATTTGGACTGCTTGAATGAACTTAATATTATATACTTATGCAAAACCTGTATTTTATACTATTAACTGCCATATCCTCCCTTTTAAAAATATGGCTTTCAAAGAGAGTTTTCCTCTGTTTCTCTATCAGTTTAGAAGTATATAATAACTCAGTGGAGCTCCAGATGTCACTAAAAATACCAGTCTTACTTTTCTAGGGCCTGACTTGAAAAGGTTTGTATTATTTAAAATAAAAACATGAGCTTTTTTCTCTTTTTTTCTTTTTTGCTCAATCCCTCGCTTCCTCCAGCCCCACTCCCCAGCTGTCAGACTGCTCCTGAGTCTATTTTGCTTGTTAGTTCAATTTGTTCATTAGATCCCACATATGAGTGAAATCATATGATACTTGTCTTTCTCTAACAAGTAAGATAACCCTGCAATAACTTTTTCCTGGAATTACATACATTCTGGATAACAAAGGGAGGTGGAAAACACCAATCCACCTCAGCAGTCTTGGCAGATATTACTGAATCACATACTTACAGATTTTCACAATATTTGGTGTTGTTTACATAATATCTCAATTTTATAAGGGTTTACATCTAAAGGGATTAATTTTTTAATTGTCATTTAAAAGAATAAGCCTCACTTATAAGAAAATCACTTAGAATATCAAATGTATAACTTACCTTAAATAAAGGATCTCTGAGTCAGGATGATGGGGATGCGTTTTGATAATACTGCACGGGAAAGACAAAATAACCATCTCTCTTTTTTGTACCATAGATAATAGTCTTTCTCTTAAGTATGAATATTATCAAGCAATTCATATGTCCTTTAAAGGATTCAGCTTTCAAATTGATTGTTTTATATGGTTTATGTGGCTGAACTAGCATTGCCTCTTCATTTCTTTGTATCAAATTCTGATGACAAACACTCAGCACTGAGGTCTTTGTGGATATCTGTATGGGGGGAGATGTGGAGATATAGAAAAAGATATAGGTAGAGCTGTATATGTAGATTGCATATGCATAAAATAGTTTTTAAACCACAATACTGTGCTTGTATCTCTAGCATGATACTTGGCTCATAGTCAGTGCTCGGACATTTGTTAAGTGAGAAGAACAAGCATCATAGAGAGGTTTCTCATCTGTATTTTCCAAGGATTATAATTTAAGCTCGCAGGCGAGCTAAGTGTCGCTGGTTCGATCTTCCAGTCAGGGCACATCAGAGAAGGAAAACTCTGATTTCAAAAAACCTCCGCTGCCTTGCGGCATACCTCTTCAGGGGAAAGGCTAAGGGAGTAAACCCCGACAGAAAATCCGGAGCCGGAGTCCCTAAGGCGGTTTGACGTTGTAGTCAACACCGGCAACTCCTGCGGCGCACCTGAAGCCAAGCTGTATTGACTCCGTCTTTCCCTTGGACCCTTCAGCTGCGAAGAGAGGGGGGGTCTGCTGCATGGGCAACAGCAGACCCTCCATATCACCCTGCCCAGGCTCTGTAGCTTCAGCTTCACTGGAGAGGATACTCCAGCGTCATCGTAAGATGTCGATTCAACACAGGAGGAGACAGATACCGTGTCACTCCCGAGTCGGACTGCACAGCCATTCTCAGTGGTGCAGATAGACTCTTAAGAAGCTACACCATTGACGGCTGCCGACAATAATTTAAGCTCACTGGTCTTTTTATTTGTTTAAAATTTCTTAGTGGGGAAAAACAGGTGTTCAAGATGACTTTCACGAAGAACACAAGCCCTCCTAAAATATCTCCCTATGGTAAGCCTAGACCACAACTGCCTCTTTTATCCCTATATTACTCAGTACCCTTTAGCAAATAAGCAAGATTTAATAGTCTTGCCCTTGCCTTTCCATCGATGGAAGCACATTTAGTGAGCTACTCCTTGAACTAATGCAAGAAACCTACTTAGAAATAGTTCTATAAAGTTGTTGTCAGTGTATCTATTTTAAGGATACCACTGAGAATGCTGTTTATTACTTCCAGCAAATATTATCTTTATGGAGAACCTCAAGAGAAATATTCATTGGCTCTTAGTACCAAGAACAGATATTCAGTGCTGCCCCTGAACCAATGAGTTGTATAACTAAAGGTCTCTTCTGAATGCGAGTTGCAGAAAGTTAGAGCCAATTTTGAAGCTTACATTTAAGCTGAGTATAGGCACTTAGAGTTTCCATTGTAGTCTCATCTTGGCTTACTTTTTTTCCATCCTGTTTATTTTTTATGTTTTTTTTCACTGCAGTTTACTGTATGTATTTTTGTTATTATGTATGTATCACTATGACGTATAATTATGCTTTGAAAAAATATTGGTAATAAATAAAGATTTTCTTGTTTTAAACAATGTTACTTTTTCAATAAATATGTGATAAGCACCCAGTTTGTTCTAGGAAGAATGATATATATTATCCTGTTTTATTCACTAAAATAATGCTGTAATTTAGGTATCACACATTTTATTTATTTTTTACACAATGAAAATGTATTGTCTCACTGATCTAGAAACTGGAACTGGCAGGGTCAGTTCCTTCTGAAGGCTGTGAGGGGATATCTTTTCCAGGCCTCTGTCCAGTGCCACCTTCATGTTCACATGGAGTTCTTCTCCCTGTATGTGTCTCTGTCTAAATTTCCCTTTTTATAAGGACAAACAGTCATATTGGATTAGGGCCCAGCCTAAAGACCTCTTATTAACCTATTATATTGGCAATGACCTTATTTCCAAATAAAGTCACTCTCTACGGTACTAAATATTGGAACTTCAACATTTGCATTTTCTGATTATGTGACTGACTATCATGACAGAATTCAACCCATAAGAATTACATAAAACATAGATTGTTAAGCCATTCGTCTAATTCATATATTCAATTCTGAAAATGTGGATGCCTATGAGGCTTAAATGAGTGAATTCATTAAATAGTGCTAGACAAATAAAATAGCAAGCCTCAGCAAATATTAGCTAACATCCACTCTCACCCCTGAGAAGCTGTGTTTTTAGACTTAGAAGAGAGGTAAGGCATTCACATTTGAAGAATTGAATATATGAATTAGGTATCATACATTTTAAAGTGAATAAATTGATTGTCAGAGATGTTAAATGACTTACCTAAAAATCAGAATTCTATCTTTGGTGAACAGAATCTCACAGTCCAGTGCTCTTATCACTAAATCCAGAGCTGTTTTTGGTATTAATTCAGGTTCACTTAATATTTGCATAATAAAATCAGACTTATTACAGAAATATGTTATGTTTTGAGTGTCTTTTAGATTACAGATAATTTAGACCCATTACTCTGCATTTTAGTCATCCAACCTGTTGTTGATTATTCTAGTGCATTTTTCATTTCAGATATTGTATTCTTTATTTCTGAGTGGTTCTTTTTTTATTGTTCTGTGTCCTTTTTAATGCCTACTATCTCTTTGTTTAAGTTCTCACTAAGATCATCCATTCTTCCCCTAAAGTCCTTGAGCATGTTTATAAGTATTATTTTGTACTCTGCATCTGATATCTTGGTTACTTCCATTTCCTTTCATTCTTTTTCTGGAAATTTCTCTTGTTCTTTCAGTTGGCGCATGTTTCTTTGTATCCCCATATTGTTTGACTTTTTATGTTTGTCTTTGTGTATTAGGTAGAGCTTCTATGACTCCAAAATTTGTTTTGGTGGTTTTATGTTGTAGGTGGCTTTATGTTGGGGTTCAGTGGCACAATCTTCCAGATCACCTGAGCTTTACTCTCCAGGAATATCTCTCACATGGGTTATGTGTGCCTTCTTGTTACAGTTGAGTCTTAAATATTGATGCCTCATTCATAGGTCAGTTAACCCTTGGACTGGTTGACTATAAGGATAAATTTAGATCATAGTATATGAGCTGCTGTGTGGGGTCTTCCCCCTCGCAAGGTGAAGTTGTTACAAACAGTGTCTGGGGACTCCTGCTGTTGGTGTGTTGCTTGTGTGGCTAGTCCGGTTGAGCTCTGGCGTAGTCTGGAGTCCACTACTGATTGTGTTGGTTCTGGGTCCCCTTGGGCAGGGTTCTGGTACTGGTGGATGGTAGATGCTGCCTGTAATAGCCCTTGGGCCAACTCTCTGGAGCTACCAAATAATTCACTACTTATGGCTTCCTTTATTGTGCTGATGTGTGTGGGTGGGGCTAAACTGTGTAAAAGGATTAGCTTCCTCTAGCTCTAAACTGGGAGGCAGATCAATTAAAGATCCAAGATACCCCCTCTGTCAGCCACTCTGCCACCCCATGAATTGATTATTTAGAGGACAAAATTACAGAAAACACCCAAGCAGAGAGAGAAAAGAACAAAGAATTTTTAAAAATGAGGAAAGTTTGAGGGATATCGCAGACAATGTGCAGCATAACAACAGCTGTATCATAAGGGTATCAGAAGGATAAGAGGGAGTTCTGGCCAAGATGGAGGCATAGACAGACACACTGTGTCTCCCTCCACAACTGAGAAGAAATACAACTATCTCAAAACTAGAAACAACCAGAAGTTCTAGAAAATCAAGCTGCATGGAAGTCCAACAAACAAAGATGTAAAGAATAAATACTCATCCAGACAGGTAGGAGGGGCAGAGAGGACACGGTGTGGTGGTGACAGCAGCAGCAGCGGCAGTGGCAGGCCAGCAGAAAGCACAGTCACACGTTTTAAAGTCAGGAAGGACACCTGGGGAGTGTTCCCAGCTCCTCACGGGACCTTGCAGCTCATGGTCTTAGCACCAGAGAAAATCAAGCCTCACTGCTCTGACTGTGCAAACCAGTGGGGGTTGGGGCAGAGGCAGAAACTATCGGTCTCTCAGCAGAGTCTGCTTGTTTAAAGGGTCCCCAAGGTCCTAGAACATCTGCAGACCCACCAGGGCAGAAGCTAGAGGGGTGCAAGTCCAGTGCAGAAGTGGGAGAGGTGCCTGGAAGAGGGGCGAGTACTGGACAGGCAGCATTGTTCCCTTTCAGACCCTTCCCCCACATACAGTGCCACAACGTGGTGAAATGGGTCGCCTTATACTGAGGAATCCCTAAGGCTCTTCCCCTTACAACATAACAGGAGTGACAGCTCTACCTGGTTCGTGGAGGCAAACAAACATAGGAGCCTGTCAGAATAAGGAGACAGAGAAATATGGCCCAAAAGGAAAAATGGATCAAGGTTCCAGGGGGAGAACAAAGCGACAAGGAGATAGCCAAACTAACAGATGCAGAATTCAAAACACTGGTGATTAAGATGCTCACAGGCTTGACAGATATGCTTGAGTACGGCAAACGCATAAGAGAAGAAGCGAAGGCTATGCTAAGTGAAACAAAGGAAAATCCACACAAAAGCAATGATGAAGGAAAGAAAACCAGGGTTCAAATCAATGATTTGGAACATAAGGAAGAAGAAAACAGTCAACCAGTGCAGAATGAGGAAGCAAGAATTGAAAAAAATGAGAAAAAATCCCCAAATTTTGTGAAGGAGATTGACATACAGGTCCGGGAACCATGGAGGGTTCTGGGTGAGCTGCTGGATCCAGACAGGACCACACCAGGATGCATCATAATTGAGATGCCAAAGGTGAAAAATAAAGACAGAGTCCTGGGGGCAGCAAGAGAGAGGCGGAGAGTTGCCTACAGGGGGTTACCTATCAGACTATCAGCTGATTTCTCAAGGACACTTTGCAGGCAGGAAGGGACTGACAAACAGTATTCAATGTGATGAAAGACAACCTGCAACCAGGATTACTCTATCCAGCAAGGCTATCATTTGCAATGGAAGGGCAGATGAAGTGCTTCCCAGACAAGGTGAAGCTAAAGGAGTTCATCATCACCAAGCCATTACTATATGAAATGTCATAGGGTCTTACTTAAGAAAAAGAAGATCAGAACTATGAACAATAAAATGACAACAAACTCACAGCTATCAACAACTGAATCTAAAAAATAAAAACACAATCCAACTAAGCAAACCAGAATAGGAACAGAATCATAGGTATGGGCATCATTTGGAGGGTTATCAGCTGGAAGGGGGAAGGGGGAGAAATGGGGATATGGTGCAGGGATTAAGAAGCATAATCGATTGGTACAAAATAGACAGGGGAAGTTAAGAATAATATAGGAAAGGGTGAAGCCAAAGAACTTATATACATGACCCATGGACATGAACTAAGGGTGGGATTGCTGGAGGGAAGTGGGGTACTGGAGACGGAGCAAAGGGGAAAAAAATTGGAACTACAACAACATAATCAATAAAATATACTTAAAAAAGAAAAGAAGGGTAAGTGAAAGTGCAAAGTGAGTGAAAAAGACACATAAGCCCAAAAGGCACAGAAAGTCCCAAACAAGATGAACCCAAAGAGGCCCACACCAAGACTCATCACAATTAAAGTGGTAAAAGTTAAAGAGATCATCTTAAGGGCAGCAAGAGAAAGGCAGTTAGTTATCTACAAGGAAGCTGCCATATGGCTGTCAGCTGATTTCTCAATAAAATACTTCAGGACAAAAGGGACTCACATGAAATATTCAAAGTGATGAAAAGCAAGAACCTACACTAAGACTTCTTTACCCAGTAAGGCTAGCATTTAAAACTGAAGGTAAAATAAAGAGCTAAAGGAGTTTCATTAACACCAAATGAGAGAGAGAGAGAGAGAGAGAGAGAGAAGAACATAGGTATAAAAAATAAAATGGTTATAAATATTTATCAATAATTACTTTAAATGTAAATGGATTAATGAATTAAATGTTCCAATCAAAAGACATAGGTAACTAAATGCACAAGAAAACATGACCTATATATATGCTGTCTACAAGAGACCTGCTTCAGAACAAAAGCTACACACAACCTAAAAGTGAAGGAATGAAAAATATATACCATGCAAATAAATAGAATAAAAATTAAAAGGTAGGTAGCAATACTTATACCAGACAAAATAAACTTTGAAACAAAGGCCATAACAAGAGATGAAAAAGGATATTATATAATGCTAAAGGAATCAATCGAACAAGAGGATATAACCCTTTTAAACATATATGCACCCTTACCCTGGCTTGTGTAGCTCCGTGGATTGATGGCCAGCCTCCAAACTGAAGGGTCACCAGTTTGATTCTTAGTCAGGACACATGCTTGGGCTGTGGGCCATGTCCTCACCCAACTGGGCTGGGACCTTGCGAGAGGCAACCGATTGATGTTTCTCTCACACATCAATGCATCCCTCCTCTCTTTCTCCCTCCCTTCCCCTCTCTCTAAAAAGAAATTAAAAAATAAAAATTCTTTTTAAAAAGTCAACTTCAGAAAATAAATTAATTAAAAAATAAGCATATGTGCCAAACATAGGAGCACCTAAATATATAAAGAAAATATTGATGAACATAAAGGGAGAGATCAATGGTAATACAGTCATAAGAGTGGATTTTAATACACCATTGGCATCAATTTACAGATCTTCCAGACAGAAAATCAACAAGGAAACAGTGACCTCAAGTGACATACTAGACTGCGTATATTAAATTGATATTTACAGAACATCTTATCCCAAAAGATTAGAATATACATTCTTTTCAAGTGTACATAAAACATTCTTTAGTATAGACCACATGTTAGGATACAAAACAAGTCTTAATAAATTCAAGAAGATTGAAGTCATATCAAGCATCTTCTCTGACAACAATGGCATGGCACTAGAAATGCATTACAAGAAAAAAACTGAAAAACACACAAACATGTTAGTTACTAAATAATGAATGGGTCAACAAGATCAAGAAAGAAATCAAATGTTACCTTGATATAAATGAAAATGAAAACATACAACTTAAAATCTGTGGGACACAGAGAAAGCAGTGCTAAGAGAAAAATTTCTAACAATACAGGTCTACCTCAAGAAATAAGAAAAATCTCAAATAAATAATCTAACATTATGCATAAAAGAACTAGAAAAAGAACAACAAAGCCCAGAATAAGTAGAAGGAAAGAAATAATAAAGATTAGAGTGAGCACATGTACTGTGTGGCCATTGCGTTCAAAATGACTGAGTGAGTAGAGCAACAAATCTGCATCAAACTTTGCGTTAAGCTTGAACATTCCTCCTCAGAAACTATTCAGATGATTCAGAAGGCCACAGCTATGGGCAACTGGTGATTGGCAGCTTCATCAAGACAGCATGCCTGCTTATACACTGCATCTCCTGCAAGATTTTTTGGCAAAACATCAAATCAGCCAGGTGACTCAGTCCCCCTACAGCCCAGATTTGGTGCCCTGTGACTCCTGAATTCTCCAAAAACTAAAGTCACCTTTGAAAGGGAAGAGATGTCAGACAGTTGATGAGATTCTGGAAAATACCGTGGGGCGGCTAATGACAATAAGGAGAACTGTGTGAGGACCCAAGTTGCCTACTTTGAGGGGGACTGAGGCATCATTGTCCTATGTACAGTGTTTCTTGAATCTTTTGTCTTCCTAAATAAATATCTCTATTTTTCATATTACATGATTGGATACCTTCTGGACAGACCATGTACATAGAGAACCCTAAAGAATCAACCAAAACACTACTAGAACTGCTAAATAATTTCAGTAAAGTAGAAGGATACAAAATTAATATTCAGAATTTGGTGGCATTTTTATGCATCAACAATGAACTATTAGAAAGAAAAAAATAAGAAACCAATACCATTTAAAATTACAAAAGAAAATAAGATACTTGGAGTAAATTTAAAAAGAAAGTAAAAGACTTATACTCAGAAAATTATAAGATATTGAAGAAAGAAATCAAGGAAAATGCAAATAAGTGGAAGTATATACCATGTTCATTGATAGGAAGAATTAGCATCATTAAAATGTCCATACTACCCAAAGCAATCTACAGATTCAACACAATTACTAACAAAATACCAATGGCATATTTCACAGAATATGAACAAATGTTTCAAAAATATATGGAGCCACAAAATACCCTGAATAGCTTCAATAATCTTGAGAAAGAAGAACAAAATTGGAGGTACCATGCTACCTGACACAAAACTATACTATAAGACCATAGCAGTCAAAACAACATGGTAGTAGCATAAAAACAGGTATATAGATCAATGGAACAGACTAGAGAGCCCAGAAATAAACCCACTGTTTATGGTCAATTAATATTTGACAAAAAAGGCAAGAACATACAATGGGGTAAAGATAGTTTAGTCAATAAATGATGCTGGGCAAACTGGACAATTGGATGCAAAGAAAATGAAACCAGACTACCTCCTTACACCATACACAAGAAAAAACTCAAAATGGATTAAAGATTTAAATGTTAGACTTAAAACCATAAAAATTCTAGATTAGAACACAGGCAGTAAAATCTCAGACATTTCTCTTAGCAGTAATTTTTCTGCTATATCTTCTCGTGCAAGGAAAACAAAAGAAACAAAAGAAAAGCAAGTGTGACTACATTAAACTAAAAAGTTTGCCCAGCAAAGGAAACCATCAACAAAATGAAAATGTAATGGTGTAGGTCAGAGTATAGGTCCCTGGAAAACAGGAGAACCCCCAAAACAAAAAGTCAGGGAGAGTAGGAAAGGGTGCTACAGAAATCTATGTGCAGTTTTTATATGGTAATAAAGTTTGCAGTTTCTTTGGGTAAATACCAGGGAGTGTGATTGTTCGGGTGTCTGGTAAGAGTATGTTTAGTTTTGTAAGAAACTGCTAAACTGCCTTCCAAAGAGGAACAGCAATGAGAATTCCTGTGGATTTTGACTATTCTAATAGTTGTGTACAGTATCTCATTGTTGTCTTAATTTGCATTTCCCTGATGACATTTGATATAGAGCAGCTTTTCGCATGCTTATTTACCATTTGCGTATATTCTTTTGTAAAATGTCTGTCCAAGTTTTTTACCCATTTTTAAATTGGGTTGTTCTCTTATTGTTGAGTTTTAGGGTTTTTTTTAAATATTTTGGATAACAGTACTTTATCAGATGTGTCTTTTGCAAATATTTTCGCCATGGCAGATCTTCTCAATCTTTTGACATTGTCATCACAGAGAAAATGTTTTAAATTTTAATGAAGTCCAGCTTATCAATTATTTCTTCAATGTCTTAATGGTATATCTAAGAAATCATTGCAATATCCAAAGTCACCTAGGTTTTCTCCTATGTTATCATCTAGAAATTTTATAATTTTGAATTTTACATTTAGGTTTATGGTTCATTTTGGATTAATTTTTGTGAAGTGTATAAGGTCTGTGTCTAAATTAATTTTCTAATATGTGAATGTCCAGTTATTCCAGAACTATTTGTTGACATCTTATGCTATCTTGAAAAATAAATACTTGTACCATATAAGAAAATTAAATTCTAGATAAGTTAAAAATATAAATTAAAAAATTAAAAGTATTTGAATAAAATATAGAAAAATACATATACTCTAAGTAGAGGGGACTTCCTAAATAAGACAGAATATGTGCCATAAATATGAAAAAATAGAGAAACATGACTGTATCAGTCACAGAGAGTATCTGAAGAATACAAAGAATGTGAAGAGGCAATGGAAAGTCTACAAGAATTTTTTTTATAAAAGACAGAAAAGGGTTGATATTTATACTTTATAGTGTATGCCTACAAATTAATAAGAAAAAATTTAAAAGGAACTTCCTAAAATAAATACCACAAATTCAAAAAGAAGGAGGAAGAAGAGGAACAAGAGTATGAACAGAAAAATATATGGTCTGTCAAAGTAATAATCAGGAATATATAAATATAAATAAGAATGAGACATTTTCTTCCACTTATCAGATTGGTAAGAGATAAAAAGTTTCAGAATATCAAGTTCTGGCAAGGCATAGGCCCTCTAACATGCTATTTGTGAGAATGCAAATTGATATAATCTTTTGAAATGTAATTTTAAATTAACCTTTAATTAACATTTAAAATTTACATATCTTTGACTAAGCAATTTCATCTTTATAAATCCATCCTCATCAGTTGGAGATACATGTTTAATGGTGTTTATTCAGTTTATTTTGTTCATATGTGGAAGAAAAATAAAATAAATGATGTTGCATCTGCAATGTTGGAATGCTGGACAGTCATTAAAAAGAATACAGTAGAACTGTTTGGTGCTAGGCTGGAAAAATGATCATAATGGAACATCAAGCCTAAAAAGCAAATAGCAAAGTTGTAAATTTATGTAAATCTGAAGAAAAGAGGATGCTACACTCTAAATCTTTACAGTAATTATTCTGGTGAACAGCACTGGATAGGTGGGATGGAGAAGGTTTGGCCTTTTCCTTCTTAATTTGTTAAAACGTTGTAGGATTATGGGCAGTTTTCTCTTTGTGTTTGTGGAGGATTATTACTAATTTTCAAATATAAATTTTTTTTAAAGTACAAAGTTTTGAGATGGATATTTGGATAAAAAGGTAGCATGCTAGTAGAAAAGAGAAAGCCATGGTGCTTTAGAAATAATGGTAAAACAATTAAAACTGTGCATATCAAAATCTATCATCTAAAATGTCATTTAGCACACAGATTTTTTTTCATATTTTATAAAGGTAACAGGGTGTGTTTATTTATTTATTTGGGAAAGAAGGGAGGAGGGGCAGAGAGATAGGAGAGAAGATGGTGAGGGTGGGGATAAACAGTAAAGAAAATGAAAGTGGAGTGAATGGGAGGAGCAGAAGGAGTACTTGGCACAAGGAAGAGCCCTTGTGTGGTACCGCCAGGATTCTTTGGAAGTAAATCGTGGCCCTGAATTGGAAAACAGCTTTCATACATGTAGAATATTCTGGAAGACCCTTGCAATAGGAGCTGGTGACACCAGAAAATGCTGTTAGGCACAGCCACCAGGATGTCTGTAGTGATGGATATGAGAAATGATCAGAACATGAACTAAATTGGAAGCACTCAAAGTTGAAAGAAAATGATGAATTTGCATTCTTATCATAAGCTTCAAGATATTACTGGATCAAAGTGATCTTGCCATGTTCCATAATAATTCTGGTTTATGATGAAGCTAATAATATTTTCCGGTTTTGTAATGGCTCCATCTCAGTATTGCATGGCAGTTTCTCATCTTTATTTAGCCTCCGAGCTAAGACAGCCCAGCACAAACTTGCCCAGTAGGCGTGTGTGCCACCCACTCACACCTACACATCCCAGTGCATGCCACTCACAGATGGCCAATTTCCCCCACAAATGTAATTGTGTCAATCACTGGTGAATTAATCCCCCAAATTTTTTCTTACGAAACCTTTGTCCTGAAGTAACTTGTTCAGGAACACACAGTAAATGCAAGATCTATAGACTAAAACCAGCTCCTGGCCTGGTAGAGCCCTTCATCAAACAAAGACAACACTTCTATCCTAAATGAGACTATAAACAAGGGGAAAGCTCTCTAATGACTTACGGAGCTCTAAAAGTGTCCCATTATTGGTTTAAGTTCCTTGTTTTGAATACTTTACTTTGGCTTGGCATATAATCTCGCCTGTTTAGGAGGTCTCTTTTGAGTCAACAATAGAAAACAAGTCAGTTCTAGGCAGCTGCCATTCACTTAGCAGTCACTGGCTAAACACCTGGAAGATTACTGCTTGCAGAGATATTTATTGTATGTGAGGGAAACTGAGTATGAACTAGGAGCTATACTTATAAATCATTTTCAAGCCAAGAAAAAAGAGAAAGGAAACAGAGCTGACAGTTCACTAGAAAGGGTCCAAACTTAGCCTCTGGCTTAGCATTGCTGTGAGAGATGACTTGGTATCTACAGTGTCTTGGACTAAGATTGGAGGCTGGTTAAACGATTCAAATGGAAGTAGCAATGCTGACAACACTAAATCTATCACTCAGTCTTTTACTGTCTAAGTATTTCCAGATTCCTGAAACATTCTGTAATTATTTTTCTGCATTGCACAAAAACTGAAAAAACCTTTACAAAACCATGGTTACAAATAAAGTTTGCATTCAACGATAATAATATTATTTTGTGAGTTTAAGCTGACATTTAAGAACCGGGTGTTGTAGTTTGGTATTTTTCTTTTGTTTCAAGTTTTCAGGTAAACAAATGTGTTGCCATAAATAAGAGATGACTAGACAGAAGCCATTATGCTTTAGTCGTGCCTTGAGAAAATTCTCACCACTCAGACTCCTGCCTATTTAGTTCCACAAGAGGTCTTATAAATCTATTACTGCCTGACAAATTTTCTTTCAAAATCTTATAAAGACTGAAGTGGTAAAATAATAGCCACTTTGCCAAGCATTTAAATTGTTCTGTAATTTGGACTGAAGGCTCAAGGCCTTCGATCTTTCTCTTCAAGTTTTCCATGTGTCTTTGTTAGAAAATGTCATCACAATGTGTCATATTCATAGTCACTGTGACAATGGTACCTTTAAGGTCTTCATAAAGAGATAATTAGCAGTAAGAACTCTGGCTGCAAGTTGCAAACCCAATTTGCCTTTGCTTTAGTTGAAAAGAAAGTGGGAGTTTGTAACCATATAGAAGGTATTCATGAAAAGTTACTATAGAAATGCCCACAAATGTAAACAGGAAACCCACCACTCTCTACCTTTTGTCTCTGTGGTTCTATGGTCATCTTTGTCCTTTCTCTCTGCAGAACTTTAGTCTGGCTTCTCATTCCATGTGTCAGAAGATACTTGAGTCACAGGTCCTTAGATATAGCACCTCTCAAAGTGATACTGAACTAGAGTCTGTTAATCAAAAATAAAAAATTCTTTTCAAGAAGTGGTATTTATAGAGCACAGTTGTTCACTCTCAATTATTCTTTTTCTTCAATTAATATTTTCAAGTACTGTACCATGATTATAAAGTAATAATCAACTATTGAGCCTGCTTTGTTTATGAAGTCTGAGTTGGAATTTTTTCATTTCAGCATCTAGAAAATCTGAATAGATCTAACAATTAATAATTTTGTTGGCATTAAATTGTTAATTCTTAGATTTGCTGTAATACTGTAAGTGAATTATATAGTGTATTATAAGCTATAAATAGTATGAAAATAAAGTTGAGTAAGGTAAGGGAGATCAAGGCTGAGGTTATATGGAACAGGATCAATGGAAGTATTAAATAGAGTTGTCAGGGTAGGCCTTGCCCTGACTTAATAAAAAGGTGACATTTAAGTAAAGTCTTGAAGGTGTGAGGGGAAAAATAATAAAGGTGGGGGAAAAAAAGGTGTGAGGGTGGCTGGCTAAGCATTGTAGCCAGAGACAACTGCTAGGAGAGAGGCCTCAGGCAGAACCACGCCTGGCATTTTCAATAGGAGCCCACAGGCCCCTGTGGCTGAAGCACACCCAGTAAGTGGAGGCACAAGAGAGAAAGGCAGTGTAGAAAGGGAGTCTGCTCCAGCGGGGCCTTAGAGGTAAAAGGAAAGACTTTGGTTTTTACTCTAGGGAAAACTAGAAGAGCTACTGAAGGATTTAGGATGAGTGAGAAAATCTGACATGTTTTAGAGAGTAATTCTGGCTGTTCTGATGAGATGAGGATAGACTTGAATAAAAGTTTTGCTACTATTTTATCATTTGCATTTAACACTAAAAATACCATAAGATGGGTTCCACTTTTTTTGGGTTCACCTCACTCCAGTGTTGGTAGGAAATTTTTTAAAAAGTCATGTTTCCTGTTCATGGTTGATGTAACTAAACCTCAGTTTTTACTTTGATTATATATATTTTGTTGCAAAGGAATTAAAGATATTGAGGTTTTATGGAATTTTTATTGGTTGTGAGGTTAAAAACCCCATGCTTTTTTTCTCTAGCATACTTTATGAATAAAAGAATTATGTAATATATTTATGTAGCATGAACTGCATACTGTAAAAAATGTGTCTGTCTTTGTACACTAGCTATATTCATCATTACCTATCAATAATTCTGTATGAAAGTATAAATCTAATGAGTTCTTTCTTGTTAGAGCCAGAGCTTCATTTCTCTTACCTTGCTTCTCATGGTGCAATTGAACGTATGATTTTTAAGCCCCACACAATCTGTAAATCCACATTCACATTTTGACTGCCCACCAAATATCTCCACCAGTAAATTTCATAGAAACCACAAACACACTGTATTGAGAACTAAAGTTTAGCAGTTTCCACTCACAACCTATTCTGTATACTGCTCACACACACACTTCTCTCTATACCCACTCTTATTAGTTTAGGCCATCAACTTTCCTTAGGTAGACAGTGAGTTCTCCCAAGGAGATCTGGGTTTGACTCCTAGTTCTTCCTCTTAAAATTCTGAAAACAAAACAAAGAAGTCTTTGGCCTTGTATCTCATCTGTACAACAAAGATAAAATACCAACTTCATAAATATATTAATATTGCTATAATGATATTTGTTATTATATTTTAAATAAAAGTAGATTTGAAACAGTGTCTTTAGATTGTAAAAGTTGAAATGGTTTTTTTTTAACTTTTAAAAATTAACTTGCATCTCTTTTTCATTAAAAAAACGTTTAAACATTCCAATTACATCAGGGCTTGCCACCATTTATATTAAAATTAAAAGTTCTTAATCATGGGGGAAAAAATAGGCTCCTAGTAGAATATCTGCTTCCTTAAATAATCATGTACATTAAACTTTCTTCTTTTAATATTTACCATAATAACTTTTGTTGCCTTCCAAAATTATAACTAACAACATAATTTATGTCCAGAATGATTAACTGCTTGATAAAATATGTATGTATCACACAGTGTCTGCTAGCCTATATGGGTATTATTAAATACATTGGTATTTCCTATCCTTCAAGATTTTCTCTGGAATTGCAGTGGCCGCTGTTGGCTGTGGTAACTAAGCTAAGGAGGGACACACAGAATGCCACAGGGAAAACCAATATAACGTAGTGGCTAGGAGGCCAGACTCCAGAGCGGCACACTCTAGATTCAAAATCACAGCTTTACCATCACCCACTGGTGTGTCTGTGCAAGTTAATCATCTCTTGTTTCTGCATATGTAAAATAGGGTTAATACTACCTGATAACAGGGCTGTTGTGAATATTAAATAGTCAATAAATGTTAAATATTTATATCACAACTGGGAGAAACATAGACTCATTAAAGACTGAATTCTTGCAGGAAAAAGAGTATATTCATATTGTTCACCTCAATGTTTCCCAAAATTGCTTCATTACCCTTTTCAATAGTACTTTTAAACATGCCAAGTAATTGAGGTTCCAGAGATTAAAATGTAAAGTTGCTGTTTTTGAGTTCAGAGAGACTAGCTCTCTAATCCTAACATGACTACTTACACTGGTTCCTCTTGGAAAGTTGAGCCATTTTTTGTATGTTGATTTTTATTGAATAATAACTTGCAGAGTCCCTGGCTGGTTTGGCTCAGTGGATTGAGCGTCGACCTGCGAGCTAAGTGTCACTGGTTCGATCTTCCAGTCAGGGCACATCAGAGAAGGAAAACTCTGACCCCAAAAAACCTCCGCTGCCTTGCGGCATACCTCTTCAGGGGAAAGGCTAAGGGAGTAAACCCCGACAGAAAATCCGGAGCCGGAGTCCCTAAGGCGGTTTGACGTTGTAGTCAACACCGGCAACTCCTGCGGCGCACCTGAAGCCAAGCTGTATTGACTCCGTCTTTCCCTTGGACCCTTCAGCTGCGAAGAGAGGGGGGGTCTGCTGCATGGGCAACAGCAGACCCTCCATATCACCCTGCCCAGGCTCTGTAGCTTCAGCTTCACTGGAGAGGATACTCCAGCGTCATCGCAAGATGTCGATTCAACACGGGAGGAGACAGATACCGTGTCACTCCCGAGTCGGACTGCACAGCCATTCTCGGCGGTGCAGATAGACTCTTAAGAAACTACACCATCGTCTCTCGAGACGGACGGCTGCCGCCGCCGCCGCCAACACCGAATAACTTGCAGAAATTGGTGCAAGTTTTAAATGGTAAAATATGTACAACATCCAGCACAAAACCTGCTACATAGTACCAGTTAATAAATGTTCTTTGCCATCTATCTTTCCTCTCTTCATTCACTCTTTAAGAAGTATTCAAGGAGAAATGATATCCAACTAGCAAGAATAGGTAAAAGGCAACCACACACATCATAAGTTGAATTACCCTTCTGGAGTCTCTTCCAACTCTGACATACTGTGAACCTATGATTCTAATTCCAGATGCATGTGGGTGGGAAGTCTGGTCCACAAGTCCCCACATCAGATCCTGAGCCATGCAGAAGTTTTTGTGTAAACCTAAGCACTCACAGAGATTTTGATAACCACTAATTCCTATCTTGCTGATCACACCTTGTTCTCCAGAAGTGTTGAAAAGAAAGAGATCAAGGATTTCCTCTGCTTCTTGCCCTGAGGGTAATTTTGTTTAGGAGCTAAGGATGCTTTGTTGACCAGAGTGCTATAGATATAAATAAGCCTGTATGAAGACAAACATTTCATTCCACCTCTATGAATGTTCTTCATTCCAGAAGGGGAGAGTCGTGGTATCTCACAAGAAAGTAACACTTGAGACAAGCCCTAGCTTCTCTGTTCCAGCTCCTTTGTCATTCTTTGGTCTTCTCTCTTGCTGCTGCTTTCATCTTTCTAGGCCAGCTTCTCCTCCAGTTGGAATGTAAAGAGCCAAGATTCAGAATGCGTTTAAGAAATAAAATTGTTAATTTGATTTTAGGTAAAAAGCATCCCTATCAAAGCAATGAGAAGTTTCCACATGGTTCAGGCTTGTTTTGGGGGAAAACTGAATTAGGATTTGGGGTAATGTCCCATTTAGCAATGAAGCATTAAATATCCCTCTTATTTTACTTCATCTTATGCACATATCTTTCAACCGTAGGGCTTCACGGTGTGGTATGTGGTTGGCCAAGGATAGGAAACTGATACTCAGGTATTCGATATCTCAGGATCTGTGTCCTTCTTTCTAGATACACTTTCACTGAGAAAAAGGAGTTTCAAGAATATGTAATACTGTCTACTGATGACAACGTGTGGATCTATTCAGAATGCACTTCCCTGCTTCCTCCATTCAGGAAATTGAAATCAAAAACACAAAAACAGAGAAAATAGTTATTGAATTTCAGATTTCTTTGATTTAACTCTAGTGCTAGATTTGCATTTTCCTAAACCTGTTTGGATGCCAGCTATGCAGAGAAATATCTGTCTAACACTAGGCTTTAGAGAACAGATGCAAAAGAGATTAGACTTTGCTTTAAAACAACTTGCCATTTGCATTTTGGAATTGTTAAGGGGGAGGATTAACTTGTGGTATTGGTCCATATAATACCCATTTGGTTTCTCCTGAGATTTATTTCCATTTTTTTCTGCTCTAGTGCAATCTTTACTATTTCAATAAACGGTTAATCTTATTCTCTATTAGGGTAGGTCCTATTTGAAACACACTGTAGTCCATGTACCAACAACAATATTTAAATAATGCAAACACTGGCTTTTCTCATTGCAACTGGACTGATTTTAAAATTGCATTCTATAGATTCTCACTATTCTATACTAACACAGATTCATTTGATAACTCATGGTCCACATTCTCACGGCAAACTTTGTGGGACTATTTCAGCTATAGAAATTCTCCTGTACATCGCTGGAACAGGAACAACTCTAAACAAAGTAGGCTCTATGGCTGATCATGACTTCATAACCATGATACTAGAAAATGTTAATTGAAGAAAAAGAATAATTGAGAGTGAAAAACTATGTCCCATGAATATCATTTCTTGAAAACAAGTGTAAATGTAGAGTTTATGATTGTAAAAAAATTATATTGCTACTAAGTTAATGAAGCACATTTTTATTAATCTGGAATCTTTGCTCTAGCAGCCAACCTTGAAATTATCACTTAATATAACTGAGTCTCATTTTCTTCATCTGTAAAATGAGGAACTGACTTATGTAATCTACAAAGTCCCTTTCAGATCTATAAGTGTGATTCTTAATATATATGTTCTGTTATATTATAACTAAAGACATTATAAAAGCTATTTTGAATAGTTATAATTAGCATTACTTTTGTAAAACCACTCTAAAGTTTTTCTTCGATGTTTACTTTTCCAGCAACAGCAATTACTGCCAACTTCAATAATAAATTATAATTACCATCCTCATATTGGCATTTGCTCATGATGAAAAGTAAAAGGCTGGCCATAGGGAAATACCTCCAGCACCGGCCAATTTGCCGACTGGTTCCCACGGACTCACCGCTGGGCCTTTGCATGTGCTGTTTCTTCTTCACAGGTCGCTCCTGCCCAGGACCCTCCTGACCCAGCACTCACTGTTCCTGGCTCGCTTTAAGTCACGTCCCATGACTCATTTCAAGTCAGCTCCCACCACACTGTGCCCTTAGCCATGTTGTTATACAGTACTTTTAAAATACCTATATATGTGCTTGTTTGCTATTATACTGTCAGTTTCCAGGGGGCTGAGCCAAAATTGTGGTTTTTATCTTTACATCTGCCAAAGCTCAGCACTGTGCCTGAAGCAAGGGCCTGGTGTGTAAGAGCTTCTAGATGTCAGGCACAGAAAGATGGAGAGGAGTGGTATGAGAAGGTATATTGGGGTGTAGGGAGGCAAAACGAAAACAGATGGGCAAGTCTGGTTACAGCATTATAGGCTGCATGCTGAAATATATTTCTGTGTACCTATTAGCTCCAGGGAATGGGCCACACACAACCATATCTGGGGTTCATCATTCCCTGGGAAGTGGTTGAGTGAGAGAGGCTCAGAGAACATCACTCTCCCCTGCGTAGCTTCAAAGAAAACTAAAGCAAAAGTAACTGAGAGCTCCCTTTTCCCACAAACTACCCGAACATTTAGAGCATCTAATTTCAGAGGGGTTAACGGGGAGAAAACTGTTTATTTGCTTGCATACAGTTTTCTAGCCTCTGAAAAAGATTTCAGAAGTGGTAATTTTTTAAAATGGAGATAACCTTCTTTTTTCATAATGTCACTGATATGTTAATGCATGGGAAAGAATCTAATACAAAGCAGCAAGTAAATAAAATTTTTCTGGAACTGAAAAGTAAAAGTTGAAATGAAAGCAAATACGCTAGGGATAACTGTATTGTGTTGTGTGCGTACGTGACAACCGGAAGTTTGAATGTTCCTGTTTAATTAGGGGAAGAGGTTGGCAGCAGGTGGTCTAAAGAGGGTGAATGAGTATGCACATAAGCAAGGATTAAATAGACATGTCAACTTCTCTAGAGTTTAAACAAGGGTCTGTCAGTTTCTCTAAACATTCATCTGCGCAAAAATAAACAGAAGCTGAAAGCAGAAACATAAACCACTCCCCAGCCCCCACCAGGCTGAGCGTACAGGCATATTAAGAGGAATAACAGAGGGCAGGGAGTGTGATAAGGCTGTGGCAGCGTCCTTGCAAGAAGCCACCTGCCTATGCTGAACAGCTTCTTATGTTTAGTAATAATTGAAGATATTCCATTTGCTTTTAACCTTGTTTGCCTCTGGATATTTGAGGCAGATACTTTAAAAATCTGGGCTGCTAAAGGCTGAAAATACTGACTTGTTTCATGAGAAGACACTGCAATCAGCAAACATCTATGCTTTTCATGGGTTAGATATATCTTAGATTTCTCAAGTATTCTCCTGAGGAATTTGACAGAAAAAAACATTATCATCTTGTTGATTGATTGAATTAACTGGAAACCAAGCATGGTCAATTTTTAAATAAATGGGTATAGTATAAAAACATGAATTCATAGTATTTTCTTAAGTGTATAACATTTCCTAAAATACAGTAAGAGCAAGCATGAAATTTTTGGGAAAAAATATTCTGCTATCATGCCAAAGAATGGGTTACCCTTATGAAGAATAATTTGGCAAGATAAATCAATTGAAAATTTAAACTGAAATAATATTGCAAAGGTTAAATCTTTACAGGATCACTCAAAAATTCAGTGATAAATATGAGTCCCCCTTGCTCTTACTCCTAATATCTCAACAGCAAGTGCCTCAGCCTACCACTAGGCATTTCATGACCTCTGTCTATTCAAAGTCGATGCTCAGGGCATTTACTCTTTTCCTCAACATCTTTCTGAAACTGGAGCCCAGCTTTCTAACAGAAAAAGATAGGGAGGCAAATCTAGCACTGATTTTTCAAAATCTAGCCTGTAATGAACTCTACATGCTAAATAAAACAGATATGGTGGAAGTGGTTTCCTTGGCAACAATAGCTATCGAAGTCATTTTTAAACTTGGAAAACTTTTTGTGCTTCTTCTTCTTCTTCTTCTTTTTTTTTACTGTAGATATTCAAGTGGCACAAGTAATGAAATAAAGAGTAAAACGATGAAGGAAAAACAGGGAAGATTCAAGCCGCTAAATGGGGACAGTTTGGTTAAAGCAGAGCAAGCTGGGAGTAGAATAAAACAGGTTATGTGTTATAAAAAGCTGAAATGGGAAAGAAATGAATTATTTAGCTTGGTTCAAGGGAACAGAGGTAGGTATGAAATTCAGAAAAAAAAAATTTTAATGTGTCAAGAGAAATATCCTAAAGAGAGAAAAAATGAATTAGTAGTTCAGTTACAATATTCCAGAAGAGTCTCTGAAAAGAAGTCAGGCAAAACTCTGTCCTCAAGGACAATGGAAAAGTGAATCATTATAAAACATTACAGGTAATATTAGAGCAAGGCATTCTAATGCCAAAAGTGAAGATTTACTTTCTTTCAGCCTCTAAGTACTATGACTCTTGGCTTCACATGATCAGTAATAATTATTTTTTAATAGAAAAGACAAAAAAATGTAACTAATGCATAGAATCTCTCTAGAAAAAGCAAATAATAACGAGCTGATTTTCATTCTTGAAAGCGAAATGAGAAGACTTCTGAGAATCTCAAAGCAGGGCATATTTTCCGAGCTTGTGAAGTGGTGAGGAGCCTAATTACTGTAATGGAAGTGTTCCCTGTCGGAGCCTAACTGGAATCTAGCACCCTAGTTGGAAAAAAATGGCTGTGGCAGATGTGGCTTAAGGCTGACACTTGCAAGTTAAGGATTTCAACAAATCTTTAAGCACCTCAGAATATGTCAAGAGTCACAGGGCCACTTGCTCCATGGAGAGTGTCTCCGTTTATATTAATGCCTTGTTCAACTGTAGATACAGAGGTTCCCAAAGCCTCCACATGCTCACAGGGTGGGGCAAAACTCTTGTTCTTTTGCAAATTCAGGTGCATTGTCTCTCACTTTCCACTAAATATAGAAGTATCATTTCTGATAACCATCACCCACAAATCAAATTATAGTAATACATATTTCAAGTGCTTACACTGCATTATCATCAATCTTCCCAACAATGTTATTTGCCCAGCTTTACCAAATAGATCTCTCTCTTTCTCTCTCCCTCTCCTTTCTCTCTTACTTCCTTCCCTCTCTCTCTCTTTTTCTCTCTGCCCTCTTCCTCTCTGTAGGGGAGGGGCATTGTTTGGTTTAAGATTAAATAGTAAGAGCTTAAACCAGGACTCAAACTCAGCTATGCATATCTCCAGAGCTCTGTTTTATTTTGTTACATTCCTAAAGCTTATTCCCCGGTATTCAAGGCTTTTCACAATCTCTATTTTATCACTGTGTATTGTATGCCCTATATGTAAGATGAAGTGAACCTCATACTGTTCTTCATGTATTTTCTATACTTTCCTGTACAGTATTTACAATTGGCACATACTAATCATCCCCAACCTATTTCCAAATGTCAAGACCTAATCGTTCATTAAGATCTCACTCAAATATTTCTCCATATTACTGGACCTCATCCCCTTTCAAGAAAAATCTTTTTCTTTGTTGAGTTTTCATAGCGTAATACTTTTTCTTTTTTAATTAACAGGATTTTTTTAAATGTGGATGCCTTTTATTTCTTTTTCTTCTTTAAATTTATTTTTAATTATAGTTGACACGCATTATTATAAAAGTTTCATGTGTAACATTTATCCCTCTTACCTTGGTTTAGCTACTTGTAATTCTTTTATCTGTGTAATTAGCCTCTATTTAGTGGTAATATCTATACATAATTTAATTTAGTTGCCTGTTAAGTATCTGAAACATAACCAATGATGAACATTTTTGTTGAGTTGCTTTATTAATGAATAAGCCCCAAATAATCTATTTAGAAGTCAGTCTCAGGTCCTGATTATCATCTGCATTAATGCAGAAGTGGTATGTGCAGTATAAACCTTTGAGTACTATATGAAAAATTAATTTATAGGTAGTTAGATATAGCTTTCAAGAACTTTACTAAAATCTCCATAAAATTTAAAACATCTTCTCCCCCCAAAATATTAAACATATCTCTCCTTTGAAATGTCACAACATCTAGAGGGTCAAGAAGTTGGAAACTGTCAGAAACAGTGACATCTGGTGGTCTAATAAAGGAGTTGTTCTAGTAAGGCACATGAAGAGATTGCACATGGCATAAGACCCTCTCATCTTAAAAATTCCCTTAACTGAAAGCTAAATAAACAAGAAAATAATTAAAATAATGATAAAGGGATAATAGAATAATAGATAACATTTATTGAGTTTTCACTCTACACCAGACTTTGTTTTAATAATTTTGCATGGATTAATGCATTAATCTTCATAAAATATTGTTAGTAACTATTGCTATTCCAATTTGTGGATTTAAAAAAATGAGATTTGCCCAAAATCACAGTGAATAATTTAATGAGCAGTGATTTGTGTCCAGGTTGTCTGACTCCCAGGTCACTGCTCTAGTCTACATTTCCTATAACTTTCAAATGAAGTGACAAAAGTGATAATATTGGCTTAGCATTAAACTACCAATAGTATAAAATCAGGATTCAAAAGAACATATTGTCGTGGTTATTCTAGAATGGTCTACATTTCCATTTAGAATAAAATTTGGTCTTTGATTGCAAGTGTTCTAGAATATCTAGAATTAGTCAGGTGTCCTCTCGCCCTATAGCCAGTACCTAGGAAAACAGCATGTGTTGACTCAGCCAAGAGGCAATGATCCTTCTTGATTTTTTAATGGTTTTACTTTATAGTATTATTTGGAGTTTCTAAATGCAGAATCTATACAATGAAAATCTATACAAAAATAATAATATTAGGGCTGAAATAGACTTGTAGGTTTTTCATCCAGCTTCTTTATTTTACAGATTAGGCAACCAGGAAACAGAATGACCTCTCAAAATATATAACTGTAATTATGATATGCTCCCATTTGGGGGTTGCATTATGAGACAATATAATTACATTGCAAGTGGATTTTTACTGTCCATTTCTATCCTTTTGACAAGTTTTCCTTAAATACTTAGCATATGGTGGATGCTGCACTGGTTTCTAGAGACACAATAATAAACAAAATCTATCTCAGTACTAAAGATGGCTTACAGGCTACTGGTAGAGACAAATACCTTGATAATCACAAAGCAGTGTGGTGAGAGCTGCAACTGGTATTATAGATGCATATAGCTAGATTATCTCACTCAGGGTTTAAGTAAAACATGAAAGACTTTCCAGTGGAAATAACATCTGAGTAAAACATGAAGGATGGGAATTAATCAAGTAAATGAAGGGTACAGGGAAAGGAAGCAGCTTTCTAGGCAGAGGGAAGAGGACGTATGAAGTCCTGAGCTAAACTAAGAACAGGATATGAGGTTGGACTATAGTGTTCAAGAAGAAAGTGGTGAAACATGGATCTGGGGTCAAACTGGGATAAGCTCACTGTGATGCAGAGAATGAATAAAAAGTCTCTTTATCAGAGAAAGGGAGACCAATTAGACTACTGCAATTCTAAATGCCAGTGACACAGAGTGAAACAAAGTAGACAGATATAGCAAAAAAAAATTAGAAAAAAGAATCAACCAGTTTTTAGTCAAATATGGAGGAAAGTCATATTGATATCAATTTTGGCTTGGACATCTGGCAGGTGTTGCCATTTACTGAGATGGGGAAAATAGAACATGCTGTGGTTATACTCATATTTCTTAGGCTCCATAGAGTTATGGCCTGGAGATAAAGATTTGAGAAGAACCAATAAGTAGATATAGCTGAAATGGTGAGAGGAGAAGGTGTTGCTGGTAGTCTGTCACTCAGGAGGAGCCCTAAAGAACACTAATTTTTCAAGAACTGATAAAGGAAGAGGAGCTGAAGGGAGACAGAAAAAGTACCCAGGGAAGAAGAATGAAAGTACAGAGAGAAGCTTGTCCCAGAAACCAAGAATAAGAGCATTTCTATAAGGGAAAAGTCAACAATAACAACAAAAACATAGTAACAACTGCAATTTTAAGTTAAAAACTAACTTCGTGATGTTTGAAGCTCTCACTAAGCTTATAAAGTCTGTTTTATTATTATACCCATGATACAGATGAGGATAATAATAGTACCTAAACCATAGAGTCATTGTGGTTTATACAGCAAATGTTTGCATTCCTATAAGAATGGTTTCAGTACAATGATGAGGGGTAGAAGCCAAGTAACAGAGGATGGAGACGTGTAAGACAGGCAAGCAATCAATCAAGCCAATAGATAGAAGAAGTATTTAGTGAAGTGTTTTAGGATAAAACATGATTTACATGAAAGGGGAATCAGGAAGGGATAGTGCAAGGGCTTAGGGGAGAGAGGGAAGTAAGTTGGGGTCAAACCAAGAAGGAGAAACTATAGAACACAAAAGGACAGATTGAGGTGAAGTGATAGACTCATAAAAAAGCATCAGTGATAACAGATGTGAAATATAGGGCTTTGAGGTCACAGTGAGTTAACAAAAACATTAGTTCCAAGTGGGAATGAGAGCTGAGAACCACCCTTGTGTCAACTGTACTACAGAAGATCTGCGGAACTGGTGAGCCAGTTAACAAAGTATCAACTCACTTCACCAGCAGGCTTCTCCTCACTTACTGTAAATGGTGCATGAATGAATTCTGGTTTCTTCACTGTCTTACTAGACCAGAGGTTAAGCCTTGTGATTTCAAGCATGTTCCTTAGATACTTAGGTTTCAATTTTCTTATCTTTAAAGAAAAGAGATAGGCTCTTGCAACCCATAGCAGAAATAGCTTAGATGCTGTCTAGGTTTCCCCTAGCTCCCTATGGCTTGGTCAGACTTAGCGTGGGCTCTAATTGGTTAATCTTCCTTCTATGGGAAAGTCCAGAGCTTAGTTTCTGATCCCTGTGAGTTCTCAGCCAATTACTTTAATATAGTTATCTCTAGCTCACGTTTTTTCATGGGAACAGACACCTCAGATCAGCCTATGTTATACCTAGTGTAAACCCCAGCTCTCTATTGGATCTTATTCTTAAAAATCACCTCAAATATTTTGTAAATTGATCTTAAATTTAGCAGTTTGATTCAGTAACATGAGGGAAGGATCAAAGACATCGTGTAGAAGTTGTCCTTTTACTGTCTCACTAACCCCCACTTTTTTTCAGCTTTGCTCATCATTCTTCCACTAGAGCAAGTAATCATTCCCCTGGGCTCAAGCAAAGATTTCAGTTCATATTAAAACCCTGAAGGTTCAGCTTTTACCCTGAGGCAGACTAAGCAAGGTATCTTCTCAGAAATGTGGTCTCAGCAATATTCTCTCATACTTCGTACTGAGAAAATATCTTTTCTATACATCTTCACAACTAGGAAGTTTAACATTAAATATTAAGAATGTTAAATTATATTCAAATACAATTCTACCTTTAGAAATGTTAGGTACTTACACATTTTCCATGAATCATAATCATCTTTACCAACACCAAACACATCTACCCTCCTAGAGACCTTAATATTCCATACTTCATGTTATTCCTCCCATATCCCTAGCCTAAGACCATCTTACCACCTTGACATTCAGCAGATTAGTTGACTAGACTAGCTCTTAATTCCCAACTAGAAAAGTTAATTTAGGTTGGCATAACAAGGAAAGAAAAAATATTGTTTTAGTTAAAATGTCAAAGTGGAAAACCCTGAGGATCCAAAGTGCACCTAAAAATACTAGTAAGGCAGGGTAGACAAGCTAAAAAGAAATAAAGGTTGAAGGCACCAGTCATAGGCTTTATCAGTCATAGAGCTCTTGAGGTTGACTTTGTCCCCAATAAATACAATATCCATATTCTGTTCAAACTAAGTGAAAATGGGAAAGAGAGAAAATGCAAAATGGGTAACAAAAATTGCTTACTAAGCTTACTTTTTCAATCCTGACTTGAAGAGTATCTTTCTCAAACAAAAAAACTAATTGGGTCTTTTTCTACTTTCACTTTATCCTAGCAACATAGGCAATATCTTATTTTCATAGTATCAAAAACTAACATTTACGTAGTGATTTCTAAGTTATAAATTCCTGACATATGTTATTTTGCTTAAAATAATTGTGTGAGTTCTGATTATGTACACAAAGAAAACGAAGTTCAGAGAGGGCTAAAACAAACATTTTTGACCCCAAACCTCTTTTCCCTTTGCTATCAATTTCAAAAGAATAACTAATTTAGAATGAGATGTTCTTTCTCAAGGAAAACACACCTTTTCACTGTCATGCGTATTTGCAAACCAGGATTAAGTGTAAATAAATATAAAAGGTGCTACTGAAGTATAGATTTTTGTCTTTGAATATTTGACCCTTAAAGTCAAGAAAGTGAATCACGGAAAGAGTGCAAAAAAAAAAGTGGGACCATAAAGAAAAATATCCAAAGTAGCTGAACCTTATTCCAAGAAAATTGAGACTTGAGTCTATTTTTAAACAATGATCCTCCTACTTATGTGCCTTAAGAATTTCAAAGTCATAATGTGGAAGTCAAGAAATCTATTTCATGGTGAATTTATCAAATTATGTTTTACAAAAATGAATGCTCATATTGGCATATTACATATGTGAATTAATCAATGTGATATTCATAACTAAGATAGTAAAGGCAACACATTAGTTGCCTACCTACCTGCCATGTATTAGAACCCCTGTTTTGAGTTAGTATCTTGTTTAATTTTTATGACACCCACGGGGTGAGATTTGTTAGCTCACTTCATAGACAAGGCCACTGTGTTTCCTAGAAGATACTCTGCAGTGATCGTATTGTTATCAAATGAGTAAGACTTTAAAACAAGCTTCCTTGCTACTTATTCTGCCACCCAACACTGCCTCCAAACATATAAAATAAAATTTAAAATTTGACATGCATATAAAGGACATTAATAAATTTCAAAACACTAGGTAAAATATGTCAATAGGTAAAGAATTTGGCTACTGACCCTGAAAACCCAGATCTCTCCTCTTCACTGGGAAACCACTATCTGCACACTGAGACAATTATAGACTTACTGATATGTAGCATAGACATTTATTATGAATAATAAATTGACAGGAAAGATTAAGATGTCTTATCAAAAGAAAAAAATCACAGTAGTAGTACTATATATGCAATACTTATATTTACAAAAATACATCCAAAATGAAAAGCCACTATTATTAAAATGTGAATACCAGATATTGATATACAACTGAAACAACAGCCATACATACATGAAAGAAATTAAACTGGAAATAAATTGCAAGAGATTCCAAAAGAAAGACAGATAGAGACCAAGAACAACCATGATTCATGTGAGTAGTATGGATAACCTGGGTGTTTATGTCTGCCACGGAGCGAATAAAGGGCTGAGGGATAAAATCTATAACCCTGAAGAGATGCAGCAAGGATGCCTTGCTCACTCACTAGGAAGAGGGCTAGTCAAGTGTACACCTGTGCTAACAGTCTTGTAGCTCTGCCTCTTCTCTTCTTGCCAGGGTGAGGTGATCAGAGAAAAGAGGAATCAACAATTGCAGGGAGAAGCCACAGCAACTTTGCCACTAAGACTGAATGTGAGCTCACCACATCCCAATGAGTATGCGCATAGAGTATGTCCCAGGTGACCAAATGTGTTATGATCTATGGATTTCCATGGTGCTCCAGATATTTCGCTTCTTGGCCTTTCTACATATTCTTTTCTTTACACACTTTCATCTCCCCTTCTTTCTTTCTTCTCACCACTAACAGCTTCTCCTGACAGATTTACCACTTATATCTCAGTTCACACATCATTGATTTTCAAGGCTGAGTTAGATCACCCACCATGGGACCCCACAGCACTCCATAGGTACTCAAATTGTAGCACATATCACTGTATTTTGATTGTCCATTGCCTTCATTCTCTGAGCAAATATGATCTGAACATGTATGTCATGAAAGGGATTGTTTTCCTCACTAGGTAGGGAGGATATCATGATGAGCAAAAAGGGAGCATGGAGAGAAACAAAAAGTAATGCACATATATACAGTTGAAGAATATGTAAAGTGCTATGTATGAAACTTACAGAGCTTAATGAACCATCAGGGATAGTTTACCTGGTGCTAAAATTGGATGGCTGAGAAAAAGTTTATTAGATACAAGAGAATCTGTGTACAGAAAGCAGTACAGATTTAGAGGTAAGAACACAATGGTATGCAGAGACAGTCAAATAGAAGGAGCAGCATCTGAACAAGCTCTGAGATGGAGCACGAGGCAGCACATTGAATTACCTGAAGGAGCCCATACATTCCTGCATACATATCTTGTTCACCATTTCACTCTCGATAAAATAATATTTAGCTGACATTTAACACATACTTTTTAAATGAATAAATGAATGAAGGAGCTTAGAAAGTGTGCGCCTGAAAAAAGTAGCAGCATCACCCTGACCTGGTGACTCAGTTGGTTGGAGCATCGTACCATGCACCAAAAAGTTGCAGGTTTGATCCCCAGTCAGGACACATACCTAAGTTGTAGGTTCAATCCTCTGTCAGGTAGCATACAGGAGACAATCTCTCTTCTCTCTCTCTCTCTCTCTCTCTCTCTCTCTCTCTCTCTCTCTCTCAGAAAAAAAATCAATAAAAACATATCTCCAGGCGAGGATTAAAAAAGCAGCAGCAGCAACAACATCTATAGCCAAAGTTTCCTTTGGTAGCTGGTATTACGTTCTAGACCCCCATCCCCGCAATAGGTGAAAATCCACGAAGTAGGAACCTTACATTTATTTTAGTATTTATATATATGTGAAGGCTTTATAAACCCTCCCCCACACACTTATAAACCATTCCCAGTCCCTTATTAACCTTTCCCACTCCCTTATTAACCTTTTCCACACTTTCATAAAACACTACTTATGTTTTTAAACATATTCTACACTCTTAAACCTACGTAACTTTAACAACATCTGTATACAGTACCGCAAAATCCTGCAATGTAGTGAAAAATCCACGATAAATAATTAAATATAATATTTTAAAAAATCCCGCAATACAGTGAGGCCATAAGTGAACTGCGATAGAGGGACTACTGTATTATTTTATTGGTCCTATTGTCATTGCAAAGTACTGGTGTCCAGCAGCTAAAGATGTCCCCCTAGATGTGACGTGTCTATGATAACACCATCACTTGATATTACAGGTCTTTGTTTATGTATCTTTCACCTTCTAGTCTGTGCGATCTTTGAAAGATGATGCCTTTTATTATTTATCTTTGTATTTCCACTAACTGGCACCTAGAATACATAGGGCTCAGCACTTATTAAATTGAATGATATACTCTTTTTATTACCTATAGCACATAGAACAGCACCTTACACTTAGTAAGCAACCAATAAATATTTGATGAGCTAAATTGAAACACTAGATTTCACTATAGCCTACAAATTTTCTACTTCTCCCATTTTCTCTTCACAGCATAAAACCAAAACTCTAATATGAAGCACTGATAGTTTTAGTCTTTCAACATTATCTCTTCAGGGACCATTTTCCCCACCCATTATAGCATTAGTTTTTACAGACTGATAACTGAGCCAAAGCGTCAGCTCCAAGGAGGTCTTAGGGACTCCCCTCACAGTATCTGTGTTCTTAGAGATTGTATCAGGTCAAAGATCATTTTCTCACTATAAACACAGATCCTTTTAAAGAGGACTCATCATATTATACCAACATTGAAGGTATTACATATAATGTATCCCCCACAAACCCGTTCATCTGAAATTTTTCTCCATTACCATATGTGCTTCCCTCACCCATATTATTATATATTATTATAATTATATATTACATGTTATACATATTATATATATGTATGTATACACACACACACAGTTCAGTCTTGGACAATACAAGGCTTAGGAGCCCTGACTGCCCCTCCCTGCTGAGTCAAAAATCTGTGTATAATTTTGACTTTATACTCAGCCCTTCCACATCTGCAAATTTAAGCAACCTCAGATGAAAAGCAGTATTTTCCATCCAAGGCTAGAAATCGAGGGTTGGGAACGTGAAAAATAGATACTATTTTGCATCTGCAGTTGGTTGAATCCAAAGATGCAAAATCCCCTGGTATAAAGGGCAAGAGTATTTATTTTAAAAGACCTGGGTGTAAGTGGACCCACACAGTTCAAAACCATGTCATTCAAGGGTCAACTGTCTATTAAGTATTATAAGATGACATTCCTGTGTCCCAACAGAGCATCATAACAAAATTAATGTCTGAATAATAGAAATGTAATGACATGTGAAATACGATACATAATGTATAAGCTGAAGCTTTATTTGTTCTGCACCAAGGTTTAAAAATATCAATATTTTGTTAATATAGAAAATAAAAAAAAATCTAAGTGCTATTTTTATCAATGTTTTAAGTAAAAAGAGATAAAAACTGACTGGCCAATAAGAGAAATTTATTGATTCACACAGTCTTCCAAAACCATTTCCATGGCTAGGGAACCAGGCTTGAAAACTAAGTGGCAAATGCAGGCTAGGCAACAAGACTGGGAACAATAGACACCTCTCTACTACAGAAGTGGTCTGGTGAGGACCCTATTGTCCCACTGCTTGCCACTCAGTGGCCAGCACTGTGCTAGATCTGCAAATAAATCTCTCCCAGCAAGACACAGGCAGTAGAGAAGTTCCCAACAGGGATGGGGATTTCAAATGCCAAGCAGCCAAACATGCAAAGCAAGACTAAAATAAAGGTCTACCTGTAATTATGAAATCATATTGTTGCCTATCACACCCTCTCTAAAATTTCAGCTGAAGTTTGCTCCCATGCTAACCCCAGGTGGGAAAGAAAGAGATTTAGAGTAACAGATCAGAAAAATAAAATTTAATAAGTAATTATTATATTCAGCAGGAACATCAGCATACAAAAATATTTAATACATACTCAGAGACTTTCTCAGGATAAAATATTAGTCTACAAAAAGGAAATTCAAGCTCAAAAAACTGAGAAAATGGGGCAAACTAGGTTTCAACTTGCTTTTATAAAAACTCTAAAAAATTAATTTTACCTGAAATCTTGGTGTATTTAAAAAAATGAAAAATGTTTCTTAATAGAAAATATTTCATCTCAAGCTTTTTCCTTTTGCCTGCATTTGTGAAGTGTTCCCTTTATATTTGTTAAAAAGTATTTCATATTTTACCACCTGTGTAAGTTAGGTTAGGTTATACTGTAATTAAAAACAACTCCAAATTTTACTGCTGTTATACAATAAAAGTTTAATTTTTTCACACACAAACCTGAAAATCTGGGAAACTCCCCATGTAGCTGGGCTGTGTATTTCTGAACTGCACGTGACTCAAGGTAGCTGCAAATCATTCTAGGCTTCTATGAGCACCAGGACAGGAGAGAAGCTCAAAGACCGGAACATTATCCATTAAATGCTTCTGCCTAGACATGGCACATATCACTCTCGGTCACATTACACTGACCAAAGCAAGTGAAGTTTAAGAAGGTGAGGGAATAAAGTCTCCCAAAGCGAGGAAATGGACGAGGAATTGACTTTGGTGAATGTCTACCATGCAAATATTGAGTAGTCAATGTAGTAGACTTCTAAACAATGTGCAAAATGCAGATTTTTAAAAACTTGTCAGCAATGAAAATAATTCAGTTTATTTTTTTAATTCTTCAGTAGTCCTTGATCATAAATATTTTAAAAACTTTTAATAAATTTTGACGCAGAAAATGTTTCTACTCTTTCACAATTATAGTTCCATGAAAATTGTACTAACTGCTTTTACAGTAATCAGGATTAACACATCCTTTCCCTTCTAAATGTTGCTATCTTTTGCTGTTGCTTCTATAACAAATATCCACAGGACTCTTCCCATACATATTAAATTCTACAAACACCAAACTAACCAAGACAAAAAAAAAGACAAAATATACCTACCTATATTTAAGCTACCTACTTATTTTATTTAAATTATTGGAGACATAGGAGCATTCCATACTCATTGTTTTACTGTATTCAACACATTTAATGTTTTTAGTTCAATAGATCAACACATTTTAGTTGAATACATAGTACATAATGTATTTCAATAAGTATCTAATTTTCTACTAGCGATCTTAGGATATGACAGCTGTACTACTGTATAACACAGATGCAGGTCAAAAGTAGACTTTATGCAATTCCAGCAATAGCAGTATGTCAACCCAAAGAGAAAACAAAATAAATGTATGTTTGTGTGAGGGTGTGTCACAGCCAAAGAAATAATCACTTAAACATATGGTAAGTTAATGAAAAGCAAATAAAAAAATTAATCACCAAATTATTGGTACAAAGAGTGACTGGGTTTAAATACCTCCTCCACAGAATAATATCTAATGTGAAGGGGGAAAAACACACAATATAAAAATTAAAAGTTAGGGAGCTTTTCTTTAAAGTTAAATATGTACATCTATATCTGAAAAAGTTCACTAAATACTTAAAATTGGTGTGCAAAGTATTTTAAAACTAATTGTATTACATAGCTGAACTGTAAATGTGAAATGAAATGAGGAAAACTGCTTCACAAGGGCCAAAAAATGAAGGAGCTGTGTGAGTCTAGAGATGACAGTAGGCACTAAAGCCAGCAGCTTTCATGGAGTGTCTATCAATCATCAGCAACATAGTTGCAATTTCAAAAACTACATAAAAGATAAAAAACAAGACATTTGAATAGTTGTTATATTTTAGACCCACTTATAATCTGGGACCCTAATGTGCTATATCTTCTGTTAAATGATGAACTAGAAAGAAACTACTTTTCAAGAGAACTCAGCAAGGAAATTTGTCTGGAGTAATCTTGCCTCTGGGTGTGAAAGGTAGGAATAGGGAGGGGTTGGAATGGTTTAAATAATCCCTGAAAATGTATAAGTAGAAGTCAATTATTATGCACTAATTGCATGTCTGAATTACTGTACTTGTATGGTGCAAAAACTCACCAAGAAAATAAATTAAGAGGCCCAGTTATAGCAGAAGTTCAGTGTGGCTGGTGGAAATTAAAGCAAATCATCTTTGCAGGAATATCTCTGCATCACACATCAGTGGCTTATCACTGATTGAAAATCACTCCATCGTATATCAGTGAAGAATGGATAAATACATTGTGCTGAGACAATTCTGGCATTCATGTTAAAAAAATTAGTAAATCTGTGCTCTATTTTATATATACACAAAATCCACTTCCTGCTTTTAATAGACTTGAAAGCATATAATAGACTGTATTGATAACCTTGGGACAGGGAAGATGTTTGTGATTAACATGCAAAGAACGTGTTTATGAACATGTCTGTAAGAAACCGGATTACAGAATAGATAAAATGTGCAAATCCTGAAGGAATAGAATGATGAATTCAACTATATTAAATTAAGGACTTCTACTCATTAGTTCTGACTTTGCCTCCTATTGTAAAATTGAGGTGTAACAAAGCATGTGAAAATCAAGTGTCTTATCACCACAAGCATTATTTATTTTTCTTGTTTCTGGGTCTGCACACTGGCTACAGGTGAGTTGGGCATGGTTCCAAACTTGGGATTGAGTTAAGGCTGCTCCAGGTGTTCTCCACTTACCAGTGTCTAACCAGGACCTGCTCTTCTTATTGAGAACTACAAAGGCGCAAGATGGCAACCTGAACTTCACAAGCAACTTTTAATGCCTCTGCTTGTATCACATCTGCTCACATTCCATTGGCCAAAACAAGATTTTTGGTTCAGCCCAACACTAAGGTGGCAGGTATCATACTCCCACTATTCTAGAGGTCGGTCACTATAGCTACATGGCAAAGGGTGGGAACAAATCACCCTGTTACAGGGAGTGAAGAATTAGCACCAGTACTCCTACCAACCATAGGTACCTTAAATCATATGAAGAGCAAGCCAAAATTGGGGTGAAGGTGTTTGTCGCATATATTACTGACAGTGGAGTGTTTTCCCAAATATCTTACAAACCAATAAGGAGACAAACAATGTGATTTAAAGTGAACAAAAGATAGAAATAGGTACTTTACAGAAAAAAAAGCATGAGAATACAATTGAAAAGAAATGTTTAAATTTATTGCAAACAAAAAGAAATAAGACAGCATGTCATGTTTGCAAATCTCATAATACTAAGGATAAGTAAGAATGGAAAGCAACTTTTACACAACTTGTGGGAGTGCAAATGAGTCTGTTCATTTTGGAAAGTAACTGCTGTCATCTTGCAGCCACAACGACATTTAAACTCTTTGACCCAGTAATTGCACTTCAAAAACCCTTGCACTTGGGCTCCAAAGTCATGTACGTTGCAGCATCTTTGTGAAAACAAACAGCTAGGAAAAGCAAATATCCATCAAAATCTGAGTAGACAAAGAGAAAATGGCATATTTCTAAAATAAAATATTTATGGCAGTGATAATAAATGAACTACATATACCCACATAGATGAACAAAAAATGTTGATTTTTAATAAGTGTAAGTCTCAGAAAAATACAGAGAGCAGATATCATTATATGAAGTTCAAATAAAAATACAATCAATTATGTTGCTTAGGGGTTATTGTAATATATTGTAAATTTATAAAGAAAAACAACAGAATGATAAACAAAAAATCCAGTAAGAGAGGCGTACAGGGTGTTGAACACTGAAAACAGAAAATTCAGTAAGAGAGGCAGGCATACAAGGGTGTTGAACACCAAAGCATGTTTTATTTTTTAAACCGTATTGTGAGTACATTGGTACTTGTTTTACTAGTCTTTACACCTTATATAAATGCATTATATATATTATATTGTACATATGTACTGTTTTGTAGTGGAATACAGTAAAAATTCAATTACCAAAATAGTAAAATTCTATTTTTCTTCTTGAGCATCTATTATCACTTTACAAACTTGTATTTAGTCATCTGCATATCCCAACTTTTAATCACTGTTGGTTCTATAACTTTTTAATGTTTCCTATCTAGACATGTTCACTTAATGTTTTGATTTAGGATTAGAAGCACTAAATGTATTCAGTTAATGGGAAATGTTGACACCTTTAGCTGGTTGAATTTATAAAAGTTCCAAGATCAGCTGGCTAAAGAGAAATCAAGAAAATATTTTTAAACAGTAACAACAGTTGTTAAACTTTTTCTCTGTAAGTCTTTACCCTGATATAACTTGGAAAATGATGACAACAGCCCCATGGACTGGGTTCTGTGGGCAACCTCTTTTCACAGGAATGAGGCTCAGAGTTGACATGTAGTTTCCCAAAGACACACAGCTGTTAAGTGATAATGATACTGCTTCACACTCCTACTCTTTCCCACTGTGTCGTACAAAATTAAATGTTAAAAAAAAAAATCACAGAGCAATCAACTGTCAAGGAACAAAATATGTACTAATTATCATTTGTAAAATCTCAGCACCAGCACTTTAAAAATCTGTCAATTTACTGAATGAATTATAAGCTGATGGTACCATTGGTACTTTGCTGTGTATCTGTCCATATTTCTTCTCTCATTCTTTCCAATTACTCATTTTTTTTGTGCCTTGCTTCTTCTCCACCTTCCTTTTTTTCCCATCCATGAATATCTTTGCTTATTTGTATGTTCAAAATGTCTCTTACGAATTTTCCACAATTTTTAGCAGTTTAAGTTACTTTCTTGTTTTGAAATGAAGATAAAATAGAATAAATGAAGGAAAGAATCCTCAGTCAGAATTACTTTAGATTGAAGTAACATTCTCTCTAAATAAGTGGTCGATTTTAGTTATTCAATTTCTCTTATATGGTGACTATTTCCATCCTTAAGCTGAAGACATTGTACTCTTTTGAACTTTTGAACTCTACCAGTTCCAGTTAAGTGTATCTCAAACCCAAGAATCCAGGTCAGCCCCTAATTTTGGAGAACCATTTGTTAAATTCTTTAGTTCATGCGCATCCTTCCCACAACATTTAAGCCATTAAGCAGGCCAAATAAAATTACATTATAATAACTCACTTCAAGTTTCCATGCAGAGTATATTTTTCTGACTGAAATCACGATTTCAGCTTCTGCCTTTCTTTCACTGAATCCTGCACCAGCGTCTTCGCAGACTTTGACCACTATCTGGAAGATCTCCACACACAGAGGAAGACTCATAGATCTCCTTATAGGGAGTCATAGAAAGTTGCAATTCTGTGACCAGAAAGCCCAATACTTAGGCAGAAGCTGTTAGAATGTACATGAGGGGTACTTAGCCTTAAGTCCCTCATGCACCACCTACTCCAGCAAGTGATCAGACTCATAGACCCATGGCCAAGCCCCAGGGCTGTTTCCCTCTCCCATGTCTTTCCATGACATGAGTGCATCTCCACGGAAGGTAAATCTACTCTCCTCCTACCTGCCTGATGATTCAACCAGGTTGTCACAACTTGTGCAGGGAGGTGGGAGGGGTTGCTATTGTCATCTGTTGAGTAGAGGGCAGAGGTATTACTAATGTACAATGCACAGACAGCCCCCACAAAAAAGAATTATTTGGCCGAAACTGTCCATAGTGTTAGGATTGAGAAACTCTGCATTAGATCTTTCTACTCCTCGTTGTTAAGCTGACTACAATGGAAATGAAACTTGTGGTCTTCCACCTGTTGGTCTATACAATATCCACTCATTTCTTCTTAATACTGAAAGAACCCTCACTTTCCTAAGTGCCAGACAAGGTTCAGTGGGTTCTGGGTCCTTCAATCATACCTCCATTCTTTTTCTTCTGCTCTAGTTTAATATTAGAGAAAAAGTACAATTCTGTCACATGAGATATGAGAGTGTACATGTTAGAGGCTTCTGGGGAAACATCCCTTACTCTTAAACAAAAGAATTCCCTGTCTTCCCTTCTGGACTGTGGCTATTGTGTTTAGGATATAATATCCAAGCTGGTGCAAGTGCCTTGCCACCATGAAGGAAGCAGTTGATATGCTAAAAATGATAGAAAAGAAAAAAGAAAAAAAAAGAAAAAGAACCCTTCGCTCTTTAATATTGCCACTAAGCTGCTGATTAAACCAACATTAAAAATACCATTCCCAAACCTTCTATGTAATAGTAGATTTATTTTCCTTATTGTTACTTGCAGCTACATGCATCCTAATACATGTACTATGGCACACTCTGTCTCTCAAGGGAAGTTGAAACACTTAATATTATTAGTTTCCTTGGGATTGTAGAATTCAAATGAAGTGTCTGATTGAAAGGCAACTAGGGCCGAGAGTCACCGCAGCAGTCCCCCAACATATCCCACTGGAAAACATCTAGCACACTTTGTTTTTCCCTGGGCTTCATGGGATGTGCAGTTGTCTACCTTGGCCAACATCTTTTAAGATCCCAACTTTATGAATGATGTCAGGGCCACACAAAGGAAACCCCTGAACTGATGATAGAATTTCACAGAAACAGCTCAAGGAACTTTTCTGAGCCCTTTGTGCCACCCTCCCATCCCTGTCATTACGTTGTTGCACTTCAGTCACGTCGTACATCAACTCATGCCTAGGAAGGATGGTGAGACTATGCTACAGATTCCCCTCCCCTTGGCTTTTCCATCTATTTACCTAAACATCATCTCTTCTCCATGACCCATCAGCAAACCCTGTAAGGGCACAATAGCATGCTCTCTAAAAACTCTGTTATGCTCATCCTAGTGTCAGTATCAAATCACAGATGTTTTACTGTACTTTAAAATAGCTAAAATTCTGCCAGCTTTAAGTCTTCAGTGCTAAACTCATTGTTAAGTCTACTTCATTTTGATTTATTAAGTAACTACTTTTATATAAATAGGTACTACTATTACAATCAACTAAAGCTATTTTCTAGAAAAAAAGCATTCCTTTGGTTTTCGAGAGAAACTTTGTTCAAAGCAGAAGTCTAAGGAAGCCACGTTTCCACATTCCGAGAGAAGAGAAATTTGGTTACCCTTCTTTGCAAATACTGTGCTCTACTATCTTAGACACAATTTCATTTCATTTGCAACCTATGAATTATAGAGCAGGTTCCTGGCACCGTTATTTACATGATCCAATAAATACCAATCCTTTCATTTTTCAACTCTTCAAGGAAGATGATAACAGAGTTATCGAGTCTGGCTGTCTAAACCCATCTTTTAAATCCCAGTTTACTAATATATCTAAGATCTGATTAAAGGTCCCAATGAGAAACACAAAAGTTGAGAAATCTAATTCTAATAGATTAATTTATGACAATATTAAAACTGATAATTCCTCCTCCCACTAATTAATAACATCAGAATTCTCCTTCTGCTCCTAAGGGTGGGTTTCTTGGAATTTTCCATATTAATGTGACCCACTTTAAAGAGACACCATTAAGCAAGCCAACATTTCCAGTTCACGGAACAGTTAAATCTGTCACATTGCAATTGACATTCTCAAACACACTGGAAGATGCTGCTCAGTAGAAATTCATTCAATGAACTCTTGGCACACATCTCCTGTGTCTATCCTCTGCAGAGCAGAATATAAATACCTGTAGTGCTAATGGGTCTATTACAGCAGTCATTTCAAGGAAAAGGCAGAGCAGCACTACATTACTTGAAATGGTTTTCAGCTACAGCAGCCCTAGAGATTTGTAGGAATGACTAAAAAGTTATCGCTATTACAAACTTGAATTGTATAAGTATCTGCTGTGCTAGTCCCTTGCCCACGACCATGTGTAATGCAGTTAGAATGTTGTGTAATCGATATTCCTGTTTTTATCGTGTTGAATTCACATTTTCAGGGCATTATAAATTTATGCAAGAGTATTGATAAAACATAGCCACTACCTCTAGAAGCAAACATTCAGATTAAATAAAATATTATTAAAGGTAATTAAAACTGTTCCAGATAGTCTCAGGCCCAAACGTGAATGGGTAAATATAGGTAAATTTTATCTCTGATAGGTGTTCAGAGGAAAAGTCACTCTTTCAGAATATTGAAACCTTTGTTGATACTGGGATGGACGAAGGGCTGAAGGTGCTCTGACTGTTTATATTCTTATTATATTATGTTTCCAAATGGATAGTAACTTGGAAGAAGAATACACATTGAAGGCAGACCTTGTGGCTTTTATTTCTTCACTCTGAGCATTAACTAGTAACTCAGTAATATCCTGAACTGTAGGTGGAGACTGACTAATTGATCCAGCTGCAAATATTTTGTGGAATTTGGAGACAAACTAGAAAACCTCTTACAGTATTTTTTTTTTATGCCTAAAATGTCAAAAGATGTTTTAAGATAATTGTGTATAGAATTTGAGAATCTTTTTGCATTTTTAAAAGGATATAATTTTCAGAACTAGCTGGTAATATAATTCTTTCTAGATGAATGCTCACACTAAGAACACATAGTCTTATATTTAGACATGAGTATGGTTATCAAAGTTAAGGACTATTTATCAGAAGTTTGTGTCAAGAAACAGGCTTAACATATATTTAGAATAGGTGCACATTTGAGAGTTCAGAGTACCCAAAAGCCAGATCGTCCCCGGAGCAGCACAGCAGATGGTCTAACAAGCGCACAGGCCCTGTGGGGAAGAGGGTGTGCTGTGTCTAAGGAAGGTTGAGGAGGCCTGTGTGGCTTGAATAAGGAGGCAGAAGGAGAGCAGCAGGAGAGTTTTGAAGGCTGTGATAAAGGCATACATTTTATTCTGGGCGCAAAGGGAGGTCATCAGAGAATTTTGAAGGGAAAAGTGAGATAATCTGACTTAAAATATTTAAATATATATATATATATATTCATCAAATATTCAAAAAATAATCAATTACTAACTACCAAAGTAAAAAGATTATAAGCTTTCTTCTTACTAAAGTCACTTACACAATTATAACTTAACTTTTAATTTTTTTATTGAGCTAACACTGGTTAATACATTATATTATACATGTTTCAGGTGTACTGCATTATAATTCTGTATCTCTATGAATTATAGCATGTGCCCCACCACAAATATAGTTGCCACAGGTCACCAATATTTGACCCTCTTTCCCCATTTCACCTTCCTCCCCATACCCCCATTTGTCTTTGATAACCACCAATCTGTTGTCTGGATTGATGAGTTTGTTTTTGTCTTATTTTTTCATTCATTATTTTTTTGTTTTCTACCTCACATATAAGTGAAATCATATGGCTCTTGTTCTTTTCTGACTTATTTCACTTAGTATAATATCCTCAAGATCCAGCCATGTTGTTGCAAATGGCAATATTTCATCTTTTATATGGCTGAGTAGTATTCCATTGTATGCATATACCACATCTTCTTTATCCATTCATCCAGTAATGGACATTGAGGCTGATTCTAATAAAAATTTATTTTTCACATCTTCTTTATCCATTCATCCAGTAATGGACATTGAGGCTGATTCTAATAAAAATTTATTTTTCACATCTTCTTTATCCATTCATCCAGTAATGGACATTGAGGCTGATACTAATAAAAATTTATTTTTAATAGTTGGAGAATTACCTAAATTCAAATGAAGAGAGAATTTCCAGAAACACAAAACAACCTGTGAGATGTTCAACTACAGGGGTCCTCTGGTTTGGGGGTCGTCTAGTTTTATGAGCTCTTGGTGCTACAGAATAGTCCTATGATGCTTTTGGAAGCTTTAAAACAAAACTGATCTTGGAGTTTGCTTTTGTATGTTTACTTTAACAGATATCTTGACATTAGAATCTAAAACTTTCACACCTTTTTCCACATTAATAAAACAAAGTAAAGGTTAGAGGTAAGCAATGTCAAAAAAGATGAAAGGATCACAAATGAAGTCAACATCACTGTCTCTGAGGAAAATGTTGATGTCCAGACTCAACTTCTCTTTTATTTAAAAAGAAAACTACATGGAGATTATAAGAGAAGTTTAGAATAAAATAGAAAGTCCTCCTTATATCTTTGTTCTAACTGTCTCTTTGTATGCCGTAAGGCAGTTTATCTGTCTCATATGCCCACCTAGAAAAAAAGATAATATTTATCATCTGTTTCACTGAGGTGTTTATGGAAATAAGTTAATTCATATGGGTGAAGTATTTTGAAGATAAAATGTACTGAATAAATGCTATACATTAGCAGATGACTGCATATTGACAAAAATTATTATAACAAATAACAAAAAGCTGTACTATGGCATTTCACTGTCAATTACCTTCTTTTGTAGGACTTAACATGCTGTATTTAAAGTAATAATGTGTAATTATTCAAAAAAGGGATAAGTAGTTAGGTACTTGCAATTTCATCAGTTGTCAAGTGTTTGAAAGGCTTAGTCTTGTCAACAAACCAGGTACATTGTTTCAAGTGCTATTCTTCCAACAAACTTCAGTAGTTTAAATATAACATTACCGATAAAAATAATATATTTACGTACCAGTATCAGAAATAATAAAGCAATAATATGTTTATCTTAATTTTTGCTTATATTTAAACATTTTTGCATTATGTTTGTGAATGAAGAAAGTTTGCTCTGTAATACAAGAGTAGATTGCAGTGAAAAGAAAGGGTGTTTGTTTAGAAAAATTCCTTGGTGGTTGCTTTGGTTAAGAAAATGGTCTTCCTTGCATTAAGGAGAACATAAAACAAAAGGATGTGTGTGGAATGAGGTGAGAGGGGATAAAGAATCAAAAAGAACATTGGAACAATAACAAAAAGTAAGGCAGAAATGAAGAAGTGCAAGAGTTGAAAAGTAAATAGGTCCAGAAACATGGTGGGAAGGTGTAGTCAAAGGGTCTCTTAGTAGAAAGCTCTGTGAAATCTCTTAAGTACACTATTACACCCTAACTTGTTTTCTCTGCTATGTAATAGCTGCGTCCATTGGCACCTGTCTTCTGACCCCCTGAAAAACCTCTAGAAAATTACATGCTGCTAACGTGCATTCTGGATGCTTTGAGGGAATCACAGAATAGGGCTTGTGATCCATGCTTGTGCTGATCTTGGATGGAGAGTTTAAACCAGCCTAAGAAGGACATGCTAATCAGATTGAAGTAAAAATTGAAATTGGACTGGTATGCATAAATCCTTAAAAATTTCCAGAAATCCTAGGAAAGATATCAGCCTTCCAATGAGGTTTGGAATGAAACCATGACTGATATTTTTACAAATATTAAAAAAAAATTTTACTTCATATGATGAAATCTTATCGCTGGAATCTAAATTACAATTTTTTGTGGTAGAAATTATTTATTAAAATTATATTTTAAAATTCATATTACTTATTCAAGTAGGTACTAAGCTTTCAAAACTCCCTAGAAATAAATTTTGGTTACTCATAATCTAATAGCTTTATTTCTTTGAGTGTAAACTACTTGTAGTTCTTTTTTTTTTGCTTTAAAATTTTGAAATTTAAAGAGTTGCCCTGTTTGATTCTTCCTGGGGCTCAATCTCTTATTTCTTTCATTTTCATTTTCCACTTTTATGACAAACTCATCAGCCAAAATAGTAAGTACGGCAGCCTAATCATTTCCATTAGCCCTCCTGGGTGCATCACTATGTTTCCAGAGCTATGTAGGAGTCAACCTCTGCTACAAAGACCATTAGATGAGCAGAGAGAGTGGACATCTCCAGTAGTTAGAGAATTAAAATGTTTTTATCTACCTCAATACACTCAAGTTACTTAGATGATGACCAGAAAGGGCCACTTAGTGTCACACAGCTGCTCAGAGTCTGGACTCCTGGGCCAGTGTTCTTTCCCAGCGCAGCACGCTTACACGTCTCCAGCTCCACGTTCCCCAGGAAGTAAGCCTGACCCCAGGGGGCAGTGTAGAGCTCTCTGCTCTGATACACACCACAAGGTAGGTTTTGCTCTATAGTTGGCACTTCTGCGTATAGCATTGTGCCACTTTTATAGAGATTGTTATTTCAAGAAAGTATATGTCTCTCAAATGTAATTAAATATTGTCAATAGAGCAGATACTTGACTGTTTTTAAAGACTCCATTTCATCAAGTTAAAGGCAGAAATATAGTATATATAATTGTCAAGTTAATCTTTGTAGATGGTCTACTTATACCATAATATGGTTCAGGAAAATTACCTAACTGTCCATGGTAGCCAGACTCCATGATGGTTTCCAATGATCCTCACCACCTGGTATGCACATTCTTGTGTAGTTCCTTCCCATGTTGATCCAGTGATGGGCTGTGTGACCCACAGAATAAGGCAGAGGTAATACTATGTCAGTTCTGAAATTGGGTTGTAAAAGACATTGTGGCTTTTACTGTGGTAGTTTTCTCTTACACTTTTTCTCTCACTCTTGGATCACTTGATCTGGGGGACATCTCAGAGCAAATAGCTTTATGGAGAAGCTCACATAGCAATCCCCCCTCAACAATACAACTCTTAGGGATTGCTCTCTACTAAGAAATCAATACCTGTGTCATTCATTTCCTTCTTTTTTGTGCTATCTCTAAAATATGTGAACAGTTTCTAGAGAACAGAAGTCCTTCCTAATACAGTACTGTATTTTCTTCAAAGATTTTAGTACAATATCATTTAATTGGAAGCTCCATAATAAATATTAGCTAATTGATTTTCATAAACTTTCTTATTGCAAAGTGAGGACTGGTTTTTTGTGGACAATTTTTAAAAGTCAGTCAATAGAGAAAAAAAGTTAATTTACCACCCAACAATAACAACTCAGTATTTTTGGTTGTAGACTTTTTTGCAGGTAAGTGTGTTATATGTTGTGTATGTGACATAGAATTAAACTGATTACGTGTTGCTTCTTTGACAATGAACAGCAAAACTTGTCTATGGAGTGCCCCATTTTAGGGCCTAGAGCAGAGTCTTGGGATGTAATATTTTTAATGTAGCTCTACATCAATATGTGGTGCTTCTTACCTCTAAAAGCAATGTGTCACTTATTTCAGACCCTTTATGGACTATTTCTGTTAAAAGTATCATTATAATTATAAGCAACATTCTCAGGAGATATGGATTTGAACGTCAATTCATAAACAGTACCATCACTACAAGGAAAACAAATGACTATCCAACTATTGCAGTGAGATTTAAATAAAACAGACAAAGAAGTTAATGGCATCTCAACATCCCTGTCGAGTTCACCTAATGTTCCAGTACTGTCCCCAGAAAATATGTCTGTTTTCATTTTGTTCCAATTAAATAGAACTCTGAAAAGGATAGAAAATGCCAGAATTGCCACATCATTTCCCTTGTTTTAATCTCTTCTTTTCTATAGTTAAAAATATATATATGTGATTTACCAATTCAGTTTCACAATGAATGAAATCGGAAAGATAATGGTACTTACCTAACAGTATGTGGCACAAAATAAACACTTAAAATGTTACTGCATATTGTATCTGTCTTGTTTTCTCAGCTTTTCTTTCATTAGTTAAAAGAAAGTACAGATTAATGATCGCTAGACGTAAACAGTTTGGATTGCTTGGAGACTGAGTATTAATGCACAGTTAAAAACTTATAGTTAATATCACAAATATTTCTTTTCTTATTGAGAGTGAAGGGTTGGAATTTGTAGGTTCATAATCTATAGCAGAAAATTGTTTTAAAAGCCCTGATATTTGATCTTAATATTCTCTTAGTACTCTCTTAAAAACTGTTAAACATGCCATGATCCTGGCCATGACTACAAATCCCACCTGAAAATGTATAATGTCTTAATGCCTCAATAGACTTACTACTGGCTCAGGAATCCCACAGACCATGAGGCAGCTTGAACATGACTATCTTCACCCCGAATCATAGCTGCAGCCAAACCGTAAATCCCTGACTACATTCATAACAACTGAACATCACGCAGCAACTTCAACAGTCCTAGCTGCAACTCAGTCATGAAATACATCCTTGAAGAGCAGGATGAGCTCTGGGAAGAACTTGGGAAGTAAAGTTTTCATCTTCTCCTCTGTCCTTTCTCTTTGTCACTTCTCCTTTCAGTGTGCCCTCTCCCAAACCTACTCTCACCTCCAGAATCCTCAGGCTCTCTTTTCTCTCCCTTATGAAAACTATCATATTTACAAATATTTATAAAATGTACAAATGACCAAGAATTCTTAAAGTATTATTTCTCCAGGTAGCTTCATTCATTTTGGGCCAAGCCTTAAACAAGGAAGCACATTTATAAAAGTTAAATTTAACCATCAGTCTTAGATTACTGGTATTTAGGGACCAAAACTCTTTGAAAACACATCACTTAATCCCTTAATTAAGCCATTCTGTTGGCCAATATTGAATCTGAGAATGCAGCGACATGGATCTGGTATTCTGTCTTGCATCAGCTGAACAACTTTTACATTTACAGTGCTTGGGTCTTTTTTTAATCACTAGAGACCAGCCATAAGGATAGAAACAGCTCAGGTAGGGAAAAGGATGGATGATAAAGAAGAAGGGTTTTAGTAACAATGTCACCTGACCAATTGATTTTTAAGAATTACTTATTTTATAACAAAATCCCACCACTCTAATAAATTATTGTTTCTTTTTTCATGTGTATTAATAGATCACTCATCAATGTTTATTGAGAACCTTGCAGATTCCAGGTGACTTGCCATGCTCCCTTTCAATCCTTTTAATTCTTATCCAGGCAGGATTTTAAATAGTCTCTAACTATACATGAAATATTTTTTAATTTACTATATTATAAGCATTTTTAAGTGCTGCTAGAGATGTGACTTAGATTTAACACATTTTTCTTTTTTTAATTTTGTTTTTTTATTACAGATATAGTCATGTATTTGATCATGAGGGTGCTGAAATGTACATATGTGAACTGTTTATTACTTTAGAATCTTAAAAATATGAAAACTGAAATACATCTGACCCCAATCAACAAAAGGACTTTGGACCTGCATATTATAATGCTTGACACCGGGTGGACCTCAGTCTCAGCTCAGTCACTCATGTGCTATGTGACCTTGAACAGATGATTTGCTGTTCTTGAGATTAACCAAGTGAGAGGTAGCAGTGAAGTATGTCTTTCCAGAATTAATGGGAGGCATTATTAATGCCATGAAAACCCTTCCCATAATTCTGAACTAGTTTACCTGGAAAATTTCCAAAGAACATCACCATTTGTTCCCAGTGCAAAAATAAGGCAGCTTTTTATTGGATTGGAGAGAAGCTAATAGCCCTCTGAGAACTTATTAGGTATAATTTATTTACATACCAGACATTAGTATGTGCTCACAAGGGGTTTTACAGACTTCTTTTTTACAAAAGAAGGCTCTAGTGAGAAACTGTGGTTTGTTGCCAGTAACGCTTCCAGGGTCTTACAGGCTTCCTGTCAAGGTTCTGGTGAGTTTTAGAACCCAAGTGAGCCTGATGAATTTCCCAGGCCACAGGCCTCCTCTGTGTACAGGCAGGAGATGCTAAAGGCTCAACTGCGGTATCTTTTCTTTTTTTTTGCTTTCAAAGGAAAGCAAGATGTATAATGATGCAGGCATTGGGAGGACTGTGAAGTGAGCAGAGGAAGAGCAAGTTCCAACAAATAGGAAATATTGAATTTAGAAATATGCTAGGTTTAAGAATCAGCCTTCTAGACCACCTTCCAATTTGTCTAAAATAAATATGGGTCAAAGAGGAAGGTTACAAAGTAGTACTGGGTTGGCCAAAGAGTACGTTTAGTTATTTTCCATGAAATAAAAGCCACATTTTTCATTTTCACCAATAAGTATTGATTTGGATATTTTGTGTATGTCGTCTATCTCCCTCATAGTATAATATTGATTGTTCTCAATTAATGTCTCAATTTGATCACTATCAACTTCAACTGGTCTACCTGTCCCTGGAGCACCATTGTCCAGTGAGAAATCTCCAGCAGGAAACTTCACAAACCCTTTTTGATGTGTTTGATCAGTGATAGCACCTTCTCCATACACTACATAAATCTTTTTTTGCATTTGAAACTTTTCTTGAAATAATAAAGCATGAAATGCCGAAAATGTTACAGATTTTATTCCATCTTCAATATTAAAATAGTTACTGAGAACTTAACAAATTTTAATTTTTTAAAAGCACACTGCTATGAGAGCTGTCACAATGCAATCTAACAAAATTGTTTTGAATGAAGTTCATTGCTAGAGCTATCTTACGGAAAAAAACAAATGGACTTCTTGGCCAACCCAATTTTAAAGCTCACTTCCCCTATCCATAAAAATGTGAAAATAAAGTAGATAAATCAGGCTCTGGAAACAAGACAAAAGTGATGTGCTGGGACAAGATGAAGGACAAAAGCAGTGTACCATATAAGCAAGGGTTCCCTGTTAATATGCTGCTACAACGTGGAAATCTTCATTGCTGTTACATGTTCCGCAAGAAATTGAATAAGTGAAAGACAAGATTGTACAGTGTGTGTGCATGATGGGATGAAGGGATAAATAGAAGAGTGATTAAGTATGAAAATATTTTCTTTTTCTTTTTTTGACAGAGGTTCTATTGTGATAAAAGCCCATCAAAATTGAATTCTGCTTTTTTCATTATTTTTCCCAACACTGATCTGAGTATCCACCCATTCTTCTCTTCCCACAGCTCTAGCTAGTGCATCTACTTGTTCCTCTTATAGTAAGGGGCCATACCCTGAGATGTCATGAGCAGTCACAGAGTGATATCCATGCCACAAAATGTATAACCCCCACTTCCTATCCCTCCTCTTGACTTCTACTCTTATTATACCAAAACTGGCCTTAGAACAGAGGGCTTGAAAAACTATTAAGTTCCAAGTGCCCTGCTCTGGCTCTTGAACTGCACCTACTATTTTTTGGTCTATATTTTCTTACAGGTTATAGGTTTTAAAGAAGATAGCAGTATAAGATTAAAGATGTTTATTTATTTAAGAACTCAACTACTTAAATGAATATTTGTGCACCTAAAAGATGCACCATTTTCACCTTCCATTTCCTTCCTTTCCCCCTTTTGCCTTCTCTCTCCTCCCTTCTTTTCCCTTTCCCTTTCTCTGTCCTCTCACTCTCTTTTCCTTCCCTTTCTCCCTCCCTTCCCTCCCATCCTCCCTTCCTTCCTTCCTTTCTTCCTCTCTTCCTTCCTTCCTTCCTTCCTTTTCTTGGCATATTACAAATTCATGTTATCTAATTTCTACCGAGCTTTCACTGCTGCTTGGGAACTCCCTCCTAGTTGGTTTCCTAATGCGTTCTCCAAAGCATCTGTTACAACCCTTTGCTTTCCTGAGGTCCCTGTCCCGCTCCCCCAGTCCAGCTCTCAGCAGATGATTTGCCTCCTACTTCACCAAAGAGGGGGACGCATCCAGCACAAATTCTGTCATTTTCTATCCTTACTCCCTCACTCTGCCTAATTCCTACTTAACCGGCTCTCCTGAATTTGGACCATTCTGTGCCCTCACTTCACTCCTCACGAGCATCTCCAGCTTCCCTTATCTCTGTGCTTCTTGCCTTCTTCTGCCTTTAATTGAGTCATACTTTATTCCCACCCCTCCAACTCTCTTTTCTCACTTCTGAGAAAAAATATCAAGAGCCTAAGTTATAATTTAAGAAATCTTTGCCTAAAACATCTACCAAATTTTGTTTATCATTTGTTTATTTTTAATAGTAACTGGTTTGTAGTGGGTATGAATAGTTGGGAAAAAGAGATTCCCTATGTCCATATTTATTAACCCCGAGGGTTTAAGTAGGGATATACAAATGGATCACAAGTACAAGTTTCAGTTCAAATATTTAATTGTACAAGAAATTCAATGTCTAGTTCAACAAGTCCCTGACATTCATTCCAACCCCATAAAATTCCCTTTTTTAGCAGGGTTGCATCTGTGTTCTGCAGAGTGGGGGAAATCAGGCCATTTGTTTCTATTTTCTGAGATGTCCACCATTCACTGCAAACATTAGTGATTGTCCCGCGTGGGTCACAGATGCATTCTTCCTCATCCCCAACAATGTAGGGCCCTCCTCATAGTCTCTCCCCCCCTCCCACCCCCCATTCTGTATCTGCTGCTCCATTTGAGAGTCTGACATTCATTCTGTTCCTGCCTCATGTTGTAATACAGACAGCTTGTGACTGTATCACACATATCTGCCTCAACAAACCACTCAGGTCTTCCTTTTCTGGGGTCCTGTCAAATCCTTGGGCCTACCTGGCAACAGAGGCACAAGTGCCTTCTGCTATCACATCCCCCAAAATTTTTCTAGGGTCTGGTCTTCACTGCTAAACCTGATGTTGCATGGAGCAGGGTACAGTTTTTTCATTTCTCAGACACCCACAGTGACTCCCCTTCTGCTTTGCCTTTGCCTCTTCTCACCACCAAACCGGAAGCCTCAGGGAATTGTTCTGACTCATCAAACATTCTCTGTACCCTAAGTTCTCTCAGGGGATAGAAATTTTGAAATTTCACAAAGCTTCTGTTGCGACATTCCTTCCCTAAGGAAATTGGTGCTGAATATCCTAGATGTCTGAACTACAATACTTGTTAATATGTACAAAACACATCCTGCCACAACATCTGTTCCAATTTACTCTAAAACAATCCATACTGATACAGCTAAACACAAAGCTACGGGAGCCCCATTCTGGTATTGGGGCCACCCAGTGGACAGCCCAAGGCCACAGCCACACTTCTGGCCATGCTTTCCTACAGCCGTCATCCACAAGTTCCTGCGTCATGATGCACGATTCCATGCAGGCTGGACCAGTACTCCTGCTTCCTGCAGCTGCCATTGTGCTGTTCCCTGGAACTGGCTGTTATAGCAGCTATTTGGCACTGGAGGCGCTGCTACCACTGTTGCTCAGAATGGCCATCCAGGACTCCAGACAGGATGGCTGTAGTACTTCTAACAAGTCGCAACTTTTGCTCAAGCAGAACAGGTTTCTCACTGACAATAAATGGTCTGACCTATAACATACTGACCATCAAGATATCTTGGTTACTATGGCAGACAATTTCCTCAATATAAAGAATCATGCACTCCTAATAGAACTTCCCACTGTTGTTCTTAAGCCCACTGTGCACCCTTCCTTTCCTACCACCACCAAAGTCTATTCCCATCCAGTAGTTAGTGCAAGACTTAGAGAAAAAAATAAAGTCAAAGTGTGATGCTCATCTGCTCAAAGCTCCCCAATGGCTCCCTACATGAGGGAATAAAAGCCAAATCCTTATCAAGGTCTAGACAGTCTTATGTGATACGGTTTCCTATCCTTTCTCCCTATACTCGTGTTTTTTGCTTACTCTGCTATAGTCTCTTTCTTTAACCCTGGTACTGGAACATACTAGCATGCTTCCACCTCAGAATCTTAGCATTGATGCTGTCTCCTTCCCCTATAACACTCTTCACTTTGAGGATCTGCCTGGCTCATTTGCATATTTCTTACAAAAATTTTCTCAGAGTAGACATTTGTACTGAAGCCTCTCTTAAAGCTGCAACCTCCAGCACTCCTTACCCTCTTCTCAGATTGATTATTTCACTAGCTTTTATCACCTTCTAACATACATCATGCATTATTTATTGACCATGTTCATTGACCTCCTCCACTACAATGTAAGTTCCATGATGGCAGGGATTTTTATCAATTGTCTTTTCACATCTCCATTTTCAGCACTCAAAACAGTGTCTGGTACACAGTGCTCACACAATAAATATTTGTAGCTTCAGTGAATGATGCATATTTCTCAGGAGCTGGCTGAGGAGCAAAGAACGTGGCATTCCTCCAGTTGCTATCAGCAGAGCTGCTGAATCCTCCAAAGGGAAGTGCACCTCTTTGCATCATCTTCACCTCAGCAGGGGTCTCTCTGTTTAGTAATTCATTCTCCAATGGAATTATCTAAATATACCTCATTCTTTCTTTTTGTGAGAAATTTGGACTGGTGGCAGTGTTCTTTCTGCCCCACGTATCTTTCATAATCTGTCTCAGATAACCCAAAAACCGCCAAGGAAAATAAAGCTGTGACGCTTCTTTCTAAATTCTTCGTCTTTCTAAATGAACACGGTTCTCCTAAGAACATTAGAGTAACAATGGGAATAAATGCCTTTTGTGGAGCATCCCCTCTCAGGAACTACACTAGGTGCTTCATATATATTTAATTTAATCCTTAGAAACCACCATGTAATGAAGTGGTATCTCTATTTTACACATAAACATGGGGCTGAGAGAAGGAAAATAATATTCCATAGTTTACAAAGCTAAGGATCCCAGAGACATTGCAAGCCCTTGCACTACCCAAGAAGATATCTATTCTGAAAACACAAAAGCCTTTTGTTCTCACTCATTTCTATACTCTAGCAAGTTCACAAGGGCTAGTGGAACCTAGGTTGTGTCTTCAGTAACTGGCATATACCTGCCATGTATTTATTGCTAAATAAATATTTATTATATTAAATTCAGTGAAAGCAAACTTCATACCTTGCAAGAACATGATATTTTGACTGTGTGTAATTCACAAAGGTAATTCATTAAATGTCTTGAAATGATAAGTGATTACAGGAAACTTAGACACAATGTAATCCCTAAGAAAGTTGTAAGAGAAAGAAAGATTTAGATAAATTATTATAATTTGAGATGTGCTGTTATATCATTACTGATTTTCAACAAATATCACGAACCACAAAAATCCACTAATTTTTTAATCAGCCCTGCAGCAATAATCTGTAACAACAGATTATAAAGTAATACTCCTACTAAAATGGTCAATATTTCAATCTTTTGTTACTGTTGTTACTAATATTCTCTGATAAAAATGAGTTCACCCCAGGGGGCATCAGTGAATAAATTATTATATTGCCATAGAATCCACTTGAATTATAGGTGACCAATTATTGATGTGACTGATGCCCTTCATACATTTGTCACTTGACAATAACTATTGCATAAAATTGCTTTCATTATAGTATAATCAAATCATGCCTATTCACTGCATTATTTCTGTACCACATTCAAACATATCGGGGGTCCTAAAACATTCTGAATTTCTAGAATACAATAAAATCCTAGTAAATCCTCTGCTATAAATTTAGTTTTACCTCTACAGTGAGTTGAGTGATTTCCATGCTGGCCATCTGGAACTATGACTAGGCTTAAAATGGTTTTTAAGTAAAAATACCACACTAGCTAAAATAATATTTCTAAGACCCATTTTCTATTTGCTTAGAAAACAAATGTACTCAACCTAAAAGGAAAGAGATTATTCGAGTTGCCATTTAATCCCTAACAATTTCATTGTATTGCTTACTCTTTTTCAAGTCCAACTGGAGATATTGCCTATCTTTCAGAAATTGTTTCTGCTGTCTTTGGGACATGGGAAGCCAGAATTCTAGGACTATTTGGCCACCCTAGCATTATCAGAGAAATATAACATTTGTGTTGGTCTTCCATTTTTGCATTCTAAGCCTCTTTATTTCTCTTGGGGAGACTGCACCACTCACACTTTCAAAAACAATCCTATCACTCCAAGTTTCTTTCATATAGGTGAAATTCTCAAATAGCTAAATGATGATAGCCCAATTCCTTACCAGAAAGCTCTTCTGAAGCAATCATAATAATATACATTATTAGAGAAACTGAAAATAAATTACCATACTCATACACATTCAAACTAGTGAGGCAAACTACCTCCCCCATCAACTCCAAAGGAACTAAACATGGAGTTTGTTATTCCTTATCACATCAGCATAAGAAACTGATTATTGAACAAGACTTTTTAATGGAACAATTCTAGGGTAATAGAGCTAAATATAATATCCCCAGAGATCAAATTATTTTATTTTCTAACATGTTTTTATAATTGACTGCTTTTAGAATTAATTTCAGAAGTCTGAATTCACACACCAAGATTATCTTGGCCTAAAACATCTTAGAAATTTCAAAGCCAAGACGGTGAATCTAAAACATAATAAGTTCTCTTTATTTATAACAGTCTTATAGCTCCTTATCTGTGCTCATCTAATTTAAATAAGCCAGAGTCAAACACAGACAAATTTAGGATCAAGTCTGTTTTGCCTGAGAGAGATAGTGATGCAAGCACATTCAGACCTTGCTCCAGTGAGACACTGCCAGGAAGAAGAGTCCCTCCCTAAGAGGACCAGTCTCTTCAAGTTTAGAATATGAATGAAGTCCTTTCTGCTGCTAAGTTTTTGGAACTAGAGCATGTCACAAAGCATTTCGGCATTCTAACCAAGAAGGCAGCTTTCAAACAGTATTTCTTTTTTACAGATGTTGAAAGGTGCTGCTCCCCAAGCAGTAGTGATTCATTAGCATAATGGCAGAGAAAAACAGATGACCAAGAACTGTGTGAATGGATTATTATATCACTGGAATTGCTAATGAATCATCATTTCTACTGAACACTCCTTTCTTCTCAATTTGGGTGGCTTCCCTTTTGGAAGAAAGAAATTATGAGGAAGAGACTTTATAAACCAGACTTAGGAAATGATGCTCTTCAGCTCTGACTCAGAAAGTTGGCTTAGGAAATTTAACAACCCATACTGATATTTCAGAGTCAAGTACAATATTTTCATTGACTTTGAGCATCATGTTTTTTCTAATTCATTTTTATACAGAACATGAAGAACTAAACATTCACACACACACACACACACACACACACACACACACACAATGGTTAAGGTTAGAATGACCAGAGGTCTCTTTCCTAAAATATGTTCTCTTAAAAATACTTTTTGATACAAAGCCCAAAGGTATATATATTTTAATATCAAACTTTCCCTTCCAAGTACATGGGCAGAGATTAATTAACAGGATGGGACTGGGCGAATTTCTCCTGATCAACGATGTAAAAGTTCCTTATAGCAAAGGAAGGGAAAGAAGAGAATCGAGGCTCTAAGAGATCTTAGACACGAGGAGAACCTAATGTACCTAGCAAGTTTCTTAGAGTGATAGCATACACCTACATTTGCATCCCTTAAATTTCTAATTTATGGGTTTTGGGGAGGGCAACTCTTAGCTCAGCCTTCAAACCCACAGCTCAGTCATGTTCTCATCCACTACACAATAGTATGAAGAGAGAGCAGAGGGGTAGGAAAACACTTTCTGTGAATAAGACAGAGTTTTTTGTTTGTTTTTGGCTTGTTTCTTTTTAAGAGAAAACTTTGTACCTGAATCAAATCTAGGAGTGGAAATGACAGCTGGGAAGCCAGCAGAGAGGCATCAAGTGACTAGTGGGAACTATACTGGATTGAGAGTCTGGAGGGCTTTTACTTACCCCAGCTCTGCTCCTAACTGGCTGTGTTATTTTGGTGAAGTCTCATTCCAGTTCCTACATGGAGGGGATTTGGACAAACTGACCCAGTCCCAGTGAGTTTCCCCACTGTATGCAAATTTCTAATAAATGAGACAAAACTAAGGTGAGAACACAGTATAGTCACTCTTATCTTCCATCAAGTAAAGTAAAGAGTGAGTCTGTATTGGGGAAAATGGCCTGGAATTTGGTCCTGTTAGTATCTTCACTATGTTCTATCAGGAATCTTCTCATCCACTGGGGATAGCAAAAAGGGGAAAGCTGGGAAATTGATTCAGTTGAAAATACTTCCTGTTAGCTAGAAACATTCAAATACAGACATGGAGGGTAGTCAATAAAAGTAAATTCTAATCAAGGATTATAAATAAGAATGGCAGTCTGATAAACTGGTAGAAGTGAATGATTACTTAGACAGAATTTTTTCAGTTTTCTTTAAAAGAGTTATAACTTATAACAGTTTTAAATGTAACCTTGAACAATATAGCCAAAAGCCACTATCATAGTGTCCAACATGCTCTGAGTCATCACAATGCATCTGAGATTTTAAAAGTACTATGTAATTTATTCTTGGTAATAACTAAATAGTTATCAAATAGGTAGTATCATTGTTTTTATTTTTAAAATGAGGAACAAAATTAATAGAAGAGAAGGACTTTATTTGAGGTTGCACAGTCATTAAAGAGAGAGCTAGCCCCTGAACTAATCCACAGCCTCTCCTCTCAGAAACTATGGTCCACTGCCCCTCTGCTTAGATACAACTACTTTGGTTCAAGATACAGTTATACTTTTTTTTTTAAAAGGAAACAATCATACCCATTTTATGAAAAATCATGCCCACAATATAAGTCTGTTTCATCACTTATTGAAAGCTACCTCACCCAGGGGCAGAAAGCTGAATTAAATAGCAAAAGCTACAATTTGCAAAGGAATAGCACATTTTATAAACACAAGAATAATAAACCTATTGGATTTCTTGTTGGAAAATTTTTCAAAATATTTCACCAAATTTAAAGTATTACATTTTATTAATTTCTATGAGACAGTAGAAATAGAGTAGAAATTAGTGTTTTGAAAAGTTAAATAACATGGTTACATATTATTTTTATTTATTACTTCATGCTTGCAGTTTATATTTAGGGTTCAGAACAACATTGTGTGTAGTCTATATACTCCTTTTAGAAACTGCTGCCGTGCACATAGCAGACTCGGACCTAGATTTATCATAAATCTTATTTGTGGACCACTACTTTTTACTCCTTTTTTGATAATTCTCTTGGAAAATAATTTCTCTGGCTTGCATACCTGTCCCACCTTATTTAAGACCAGCTGTAGCCTTTACACCTTAAAACAGCTTCTGCACTTAATCATGTTGCTAAATGCATGAATGACATTTAAATACTTAAATTTAAAAAGAATGTGCAATTTAAAATTCTTTAGATCCTCAAATTTGGTGTGCTCAGCATTGTGGTCCATGCAAAGCAAAGCTATCAGTTGGTGAAATGAAGATATGTAAACATTCTATCTTTTTATTCTTTGATGTTAAAATTAGAAATGGAATTGCAATAACTCTTTAGGTCTTTTGATTAAAGTAAACAAATGTCATTAATATGAAAACCTATTCAATACCTTAAGCAATATAATAAAAATAGAATGGGACTGGAATTCACAGTGTATTAATTCTAACGAGAAAGTGTGGTAGAATAGAAATAACATGGGTTTTGGAACAACACAGGTCTGGTCTGAGTTGAAAAAAATCCTAACCTGAAAACCCACAAATCTGTTATCTTAATACAGTTACTTAACCAGTCCAATATTTAGCTTCCACATCTGTAAAATAGGATCCATATAACTAAACTTATAAAATATTTATAGAAATTAGTGATATTGCACATGAAACAACAGCTGATTAAGCCACTCAACAATTTTTTTTTAATTTTTCTTGTGCTTAGTCAAAACAAATATGGTTAATATTAAAAAGCCCATAATCCGCTACGAAACAACTTTGTAAATTTTAACTTGCTGGCAATAATAGCAGCAGAAGAGTGCCCTTAGCTATATATTTTAGCTGCTATTACATGAGATGCATAATTAGACATTAAGTGGTTTTCCTTGGTAGAAGCGTTGATGGCAGGGATGCTTTCCTAGTCCTGGGTGTTTTCTCACTTGCAGCTTTTCAAAATTTTTCTAATTCACAAAATATGTGAAACTTTGATAATGAAACACCTATTATTCATCTTCTGTATGAGGATGAATACTTTCAAACAGAGATTAAAATTTCTATGAAAAATAAAAAGTGAAAATGTGATTTAAATGTGTGGGCAAGTGGGCTACCTAAAATGGACATTCAGAACAAGATAGACATGCCTGCAGCCCACACTGGTCCTGACTTGACCTCCTCCCTCTACCAGCAGAGCTACCATAGGATGTACATACAGCATGGGTGAAGAAAGGAAAATGCATGATCCTTGCATACAGCTCATGTCCCAATGAGAAGAACTGGGGGAGATAAGGATATACAATTCCTGCTACCAAACTCACTCATTAAATCAGGCCATTAAATCATTCCTGTGGAACAAAGTGTGCAAGGAAGTGGAGAGAGGCCTGGAGAGTTCCACTATTAAAGACCCTGTTGCATGAAGGGACATTAATAGTGGGAAAGAAACTATCCCTCTCCCAACATTTACAAATGTACTAACCCTTTGTTGGGACACACAGTTTAGTTGATAGACACAAACAAGTAACAACAAAAAAATAATTTCAACTCCAAAATTTGCAAGTTTCCTGAAATAGATAATAGACATGGTGTTACAATTAACCATAACAATAGTAATCATCATGACAATCACCACTACCATACAGGGTGGGGCAAAAGTAGGTTTACAGTTAGGAGTACACAAAACATAGTTTATTCTTGTATTATTATTTATATATTATTGCATTATTTTTCATACAAACAACTTTAAACCTACTATTGCCCCACCATGTATATTAAATCAGCTCTGTCTTCTCTATCTGTATTAGTAAAGTATTTCACAGCAAGTACTTTTCTCATTTAATCTTTCCTGGAGTTGTTAGTAGAACTATCAATAGAACTTAAGTCATAATATGTTGAAACAAAGCCTGTGGTCTAAATATTACAATGATGCAAGCACTTTGTTGTAATAAGACAAACTCTGGTATCTTTTTTTTTTTTTAAGATTTTATTTATTTATTTTTAGACGGAGGGGAAGGAAGGAAGAAAGAGAGGGAGAGAAACATCAATGTGAGAAACGTCTATTGGTTGCCCTGGGGACTGAACCCACAGCCCAAGCATGTGCCTTGACAAAGAATCAAATTGGCAACCTCTCACTTTGTGGAACGACCTCCAACCAACTGAGCCACATCAGTCAGGGGCAAATTCCACTGTCTTTATTCTACTTCTCCATGATGAAATATAAAACCACTTCTCAAGTCTTCTAATGCTCAATACATAAAAACCCAGCTTCTATATGCCCAAACTTCCAGGAAGAACATTTTTTGCTAAGTTTTTCTCTCCAAGGATTCATAAAAGACCCTTTTAAATCAATCATTTGCACAGATTATCCTAGGGTTTACCTATTGCACTCAATCAGATTGCCCATTGTGACCTGTTAGACCCGGCATTTAAACAGCACCCCCTGCTGGCCTACTCAGTTTCTCACAATGTAGGTCTAACACTTGTGAAGAGTGGGGCCTGGTGTCCTTGCTAAAACTGGCACAGCCCAGCAAATTTGGTGCAAGGCCTTTTCAGAAACTGCTGGTCTTGCAGTGTTTTCTCAGCTGCTAGGAAGCATACACCTGTCTTCGATTTCATGTTCAGCAATAAGTGTCCCATAGATCTCACCCCAGGATTATAGGTTTTCATAACTTAGGTATTTTACTTATTCATTTGCATGGTTTCTTCTTAGGACAGAATGTTGCCAACAGGACAACTAGGTCAAAGCAGATCCAGTGTAAGTTCTCTAAGGGAACCTTCAGCCTTCCAGTTCAGGCACCACCCCAGTGTTCCTCTTTCTGCCTCTTACTTTAGCAGCCTTGTTAATTTCTTTACATATAACTCTGTTAAAAGATTTCGAATCTATTTAAAATGTTTTGATAACTTCACAACAAAGTATTTCAGGTTTTAATCCCCTCCTTCCAAAAAGACCTCTCTGCTCATAAAACAAATCTTTGTAGCCTTCCCCAGCTCCCCGTAGCAATGAGTAGGAAGACAGGGCAGGGAGTCACCTCTCCGTACTGGTTGACTTAACATGTCCAGCCACATACACTCTCACTATAAAATACTCCTTTCTTTCCCCATTTCTCATCTCCCAAACATTACACCACTCCAAAATAATTGTACAGCCTCTCTTACCTAAACAAAACCTATCTAATATTTCTGATATCATATGTATGGTATATCATCAATATATAAATTTGCATTGATCATCTTTCCATCTGGTTTGAAAAATAGTATCTTTTCTCCTAATTAATACTACTATCTAGATCCTACTCTTCCCTAACTGCTGAGGAAAATTGCTCCTTCTTTCTCTAAATGCACTCCTTCAAACATATTTTTCCTTACTTGTATTTTTAACAACAAGCTTGCATTTAACATCATCTCATGTTATGAACAACCATGCCCTACCATTATTTCTCTAGTCAGGTTTCTTGAATGCACTGTCTATAACTACACTTATCGATTTTATTTCCTCACCTTTCTATTTCTTCTGAACTTATTTCCTAGCTACTTTCCCTAAATGAATCTCTATCTCCAAAACAAGGAATGGCTTTCTTCTCACCAAATCTAATACTCTCTTCACAGCACCTTTTCTTCTGTTCCTCCTTATAATAACTGATGTTTATATTTGATCCTCTGTTTCTTTTATGGCCTTGAACTTTGCCATTTTCTCTTACGTTTCTCTACTATTTCTGTGAGAAACTTCACCCACTTTCGCAGGTTGAATGATGCCTGATTCTCATACCTCTACCTTAGACTCTGATTTCTTTGTCAACTTTAATCCTTTTCCCCCAGCATCTTTCTCACTATTTGAATGCTCCAAACCATGTACTCAGTATGTCTCAATTAGATTCAAAATCCTGTCCCCATTCCACCTCTACACCCCCAACTTCTCGTTTCAGAGATGAACATTAAAATCTTAGATTTATCTTTTATTCTAATCTCCTTTTTATCTCTTACAGTCAATCAGCCATCAATTCTGTAAACATATCCATCAAAATGTCTATGATGCATCCTTTTATTTTAATCCAAATTCTCACAGCTTCTTGTCTGAGTTATTGCCACTGCTTCTCAACTAGTTGATCTAATTTCAGTCTTACTTTTTTATACATCCTGACACTGTGTTCAGTTTACTTTTTTCATACATGACAGTTCTATTTTTACACTTATAAAATCAAGTCAAATTTCTCATCCTGGCTCCTTAGTCTATGAAAGAGTGGTTTCACTTACTTCTCCAAACATCTATTGTTTTGAAATGTAAAATTTTCTCATTATGTTTCTTACCTCTTTCCCCAAATTGTGCCTAGTGTTCTCCTCCCACTACCTACCATCATACACAGACATTCCATGCTCAATTTGTCTTCAAGTTTTTTATAATTATTTTCTTAGATGAAAATAGCACAAACAAATTTTATCCAAGACAAACTTCAACTTCTTCAAACTGTCTTAACCTCTACTGCTTCACTATTTTTCCTAGTTTGTTCAACAGTTGTTAGTTATATTATATGCTTTGTACCCATATCAAGGCAGAGAGTTATTCCTTAAAACAAACAAACAAACAAAAACTGTTTTTACTCAAGTTAAAGTATCATTATCACTGTCCACTTAATTTACCAGTCCTCCCTATTAAAAATTTTATTTTAGTTATTCTTATGAAATTGTGACAACTGCTTCTTGTAAGAACCATTAGCATTCATACAGCTCTCTTTAACTTGTTTATGCTAATGCATTGTGTTTGCAAGAGCGATAATGGCAGTTATGGGAAGAGGAAAAACAAAGCATGAAATGAGAGAGCATATAGTAACTACCTTGAATTATAAACATCCAAGTCAACAGGGCTACATTTAAATACATAGAGCCATAAAATTTTAGAGATTGAAAGGAATGCAATTTAACAGAAATTTCTTGAGCATGTACTGTGTGCAGTACTATAGAACCTTTTCTGAGACAAGGCCCCTGGCTCTGTGGAGTGGATTTTTAAACAGGGATTTATTTCTTTACAATGTCAAATCATGAATATTTTTAAAATTAAAACTTGAAGTAAGTCAAGTAGAGGGTTGCATGTCCTTTTAACATTATACTAGAACATTTTTTAAAGGCCCAAGCAAGAAGTATGTAATTATCTAGGATAATGCATCTTTGTTTACCTTGCTATTTATATGTGAATTAAAATCAGTTATTGTGAGGTTACATGATTTCTGTCCAGTAGAAAAGATAACCACAAAGGTTATAGTTTTATTGCTGTAGGACATTGCCCATTTTTTATAGCTATCCTAGCTTTCTTTAATCTTCTTTAAGTGCTCTTCTAATGATTTATTCCAATGAACAAATATATGTTCATTCATTCCATATCTGCACGACAGTGAGAACTAAAACCAACATAATTTCTTGCCTGTTTTTGTTTTGTTTTGTTTTGTTTTTTGGAAACACAAGGATGACGCATATTTTTCTACCTCTCTATTAAACAACACTGGAACTAAGGTAAAAAAATTTTCAGCCTGCTCAATTAAATATATATGCTCCTAAAATACAATATTATAAACCAATGAAAGAAGTATATGTATTAAAACTAATAGCTTTCTTATCAAGAGTTATTCCAAAACCCTTGTTTTGCTGTTCTCATTAATCCAAAGCTATTATATACAAACTATGTCCAAGCCCAGGCAGTTCCCTGCCTTACAAACCTCGTCTTAAAATCTCCCTGCTAAGGACCTAAAACCCTAAATATATTTGTACTTAATTTCCCCTAATTAGAGACCCCACTGTTGAATTCTCCAAAGCTTCACCAAATAATAAATTAATAAATCTAAGTTTATTAAAACTATAGTAAAGCAGAATACCATGTTAGCAATGTCTCAGAAGATGTGAGTTAGAGGGAGAGAGCTGGAGATTTTTCAAGTGGTTTAATTAAGGTGGGTCTTTCCTGGTTTTCTACGGAGAGGAATACATGGGGAATGGGCAAAGTGTGGACTAGTTTGTCATTAATGGATGCAGTGAGATGAAGATGTTGAAGTGAATCTTCATAAGACACTGTTTGAAAAGTGAGTTCTTGACCCAGATGAACAGATTGTTATTTCAGAAAAATCAGAGTGCAAGTAAAATTTATTGGTTTCCAGTCTTATCTTTCTATAGAAAAGATTTCTTGGGACAACATCATACTGGTACATATTATCTCAGTTCTTAGTGCTAACAGCTATGTCTTGTTGTAGGTGATCTCCAAAAATGGTAATTGAAATATTACCATTTTAATGGCAAAGTTTAGCATATATATATATATACCAGTAGCTTATGAAAAACATTCAGGGAATCTCATAAGTTTGTCATGAGAAAAGAGTTTCATTGTTATGATGGTTAATTTTATGTGTCAACTTAACTGAGTGAATATATGCCCAGAAAACTGGTAAGGCTTTATTTCTATGTGTGACTATGAGGGTGTTTCTGGGAGAGATTAAAATTGAATCCATAGACTAAGTAAAAGTCTCCACTGCCAACAGAAGTGAGTACCACCCAATCGTTGAAGTCTTGAATAGAACAAAAAGGCAAAAGGACACATTTGCTCTTCGTGTGATCTAGATCATCCATCTTCTCCTTCCCTCAGATACTGTCTCCTGCCTGATTCACAGGTTTCAGGGTTTGGGCTGGAAGACTACCATCAGCTTTCCAGGACCTCCAACTTACAAACTGCACATCTTGGGATTTCTCAGCCTCCATAATCATGGGGCCTATCTATCTATCTATCTATCTATCTATCTATCTATCTATCTATCTATCTATGTACCTTTCTATCTATCATTTATCTACTTATCTATGTTACTGGTTCTGCTTCTATGAATAACCCTGACTAGTACAGTTGTCAAACAAATTTGATAAATGATCATCCTGTTGTAGAGCCAGTTTTCACATAAACACTTAAATAGAACTGAGAAGCTTTATATTAAATGACCAGTTTAAATTTTACACAGTATTCCAAAAGCTTATTTGACCACAGAACTTTATTTTTATAACCTTAAACAGCTAACAGGACTAGGTTGAAATAACATTTGGAGAAAAGCAAATGGTGATCTTGAACTTGTTCTTATTTTTGTTATATGAGCCCAGAGGCATAGGTACATTCAAAGTTGTTACTGTAAGCTATACACATAGGATTTACTTAAATATTTGATGACAATTATAATTGTTTCAATAAGTAATTGACTAAGGCCATCCTTTAAAATATGTATAACAATAAATTTAAGCATTTATTTTTTCTAAGTTTTCATCACTGTTGCTTTATTTTAGCTCACTTTTCTTTTCTCATATAATGTTCTACCTGCATCTCATGTTTGTAAGATTCAATGGAGAACATTTTAGAGTCAATCATTTTTTAAAGTAAATAATTTTCCTGAAATAGTTATTAAATGTTTTTGCTACTACTTTCTATTAAATTATATCTTGCTAAAACTTTGAAACTAAAACCATAAAGTGCACTGAAAAATAAAACTTGTGGCATTACATTACAAATTGCTGCAGTGAAAATAATCAAGACATTTTATAGTGTCTTGCTTTTCATAATTTCCAGTAATTTTAAAACAAAATTGGGATTGTAGCTCCCATTTGTTATCCCATGAAATACCAAACCTGTAGAAATTTTTCAATCTGTTTTTGAAATTAGTCCAAATTTTAGAGATGTTGATGCATTGATATCTTCACTTCATAATTTACTCATGAGTATAGTTTTCAAAAATGCCACAAATGAGGTACTTTGAATTACCTATTAAAAAGCATGAGTTTTATTTACTGAAATAATTTTGTAAGGATAAGAATAAGGAGATTTCCTGGCATTTTGATTTTAAGAATGATTTCTTATAGGATCAGGCCTCTTTCTGTATTTTTTAGCAAGGGTTAATATTTTAATGCTCTACAAGTCCTGTTGATTGAACTCAATGAGGAAAGGGTAAAAATAATCAACAGAAGGAGCTAAAATCTTAGCAAAGGCAAGAGGCAATTCCTTGTGCCTCAGCCATCAGCACCACCTCTATCTAACACAAAAGTCAGAGTTTTCATCTGAGGTCGCCAACATTCTTGCAGAAGCCTCCTTATAACTGCTGATAACATTGCTCTCCATTTCTCAAAAGGGCCTGTGGCTTATCTTGCAAAGAAAGCAGTAGTGCACAACACAAACAGCAAAGGAACCTAGTTTAGTCTAGAGTCCTTCAGAAAACTATATGTAAATACAGCGCGCGCGCGCGCGCGCACACACACGCGCGGGCACAAAGTCTCCCAGCGTTTATTGTGTCTTACGAACTTTGAATACAAATTGAATATTCAAAAGAAAAAGACTCAAACATTTCTAATTGTTCTAATTTTTTCTTGTGTATCATGACCATGGATAGCAGGGTGCAGATCTGTTTCTAGCTTATCTCAAAGCCTCACGGCACCTGGGGACCAAATTTTATTTTTCCAGCTGGTTGGTTTGGTTTTGCTTTTGCCTCTTCTCACTTGAAAAGCCCGGGCAGTGACTAACAAAGGAAAAGATTTCATTGGCGTTTAGATGAGGTTTTTCAAAACGGCACAAAGACACTTGAGCATTTATAAAAGCTAAAACAGGAGCTATGTCCCCGCAGGCATGAGAATAACTCATAATTAGTCAGGTGTTAATCAGGAAAGAGACCTTATTGTCTTCTTAAATGAGCTTTGTGCTTTAGGCTCTGTTTTCTCACCTGTAAAATCGTACAAAGCAAGGCCCCAGAAGGCAGCAAATGATTTAGCATTTTCTTACAGAGATGTGAATCATTTTAGTATGTCGTTTAAAATAAGACCATTGTATCAAGTTACAACAAAGGTTATAAAATATTAAATTGAGAGAAAAACGACAGGAAAGTGCATAAATATGAAGTTGCTAAAAGCAAGATGATTTATGAGGAACACAGGATATCTGTAAATATAGGGAGTGATCCAGCAAAATTTCCGCTTCTCACTAGCCTTGCCCTCCACTCTCCATTTCAAATGGTCTTTTAGAACAGAAAGGGGTAAATGCTAATGGTTACTCGGTATAAAACTGAAGAGTGTCCAAATCCAGGACTTCACAAGCATAAATTTTTCTTAAAATAAGCTCCAAGAGCTTAGCTTATATTTACCCAATGTGAGAAGATATGTACCAGCAAGATCAAATCTGAATCATGCGTCTGAAAAGTCATATAAAGTCAATTAACACAAAATAGACAAGTCAAAGAACTTACATGCATGACCCATGCATATGAACTAAGGAACTAATGGGGGGATTGTTGGAGAGAAGGATAGTACTGGGTGGAGGGGAGCGAAGGGGTAAAAATTGGGACAACTGCAATAGCATAATCAATAAAATATACCTAAAAAAAAGAATAAGGTTACAAAAGAACAGTTTTTGTTTGTTTTTAATGATTAAATATTGCATATAAAAACTCCCTTATTTTGCATATTGAAATATAAGATTTTCTAAATGAACAAATTTTACAATAGTATTTGAGTAAAGCTTTTTTCTTCCTAAATTTAGATAGGAACACTTTTAAAATGACACATTCTCGAGATCCAGGAAGTGCAGATCATTCTAAGAAGCACCAACAAACAATAGGGGTCACACAAATGGGGAGACAGAGAAACAACCTCCCATCAAAAGGAAAGGTAGAGTCCCCAGAAAGAGTGCTAAATGAAATAGAGGGGAGCAAACTATCAGATATGGAATTGAAAGCATGGATTATGGAGAAGCTCAATGAGCTCAGCGGAAACTACAAAGAACTCCAGAAAAACTACAGTGAACTCCAGAAGAACTATAAGGAACTTACTGAGAATTATACCAGCATCAAAAAGGACATGGAAGCTATCAATAAGAGCCAGGAGGAAATGAAGAATACAATCTCTGAATTGAAGAACACAGTAGAAGGAATTAAAAATAGGCTAGAGGAAGCAGAAGATTGGATCAGCGAGCTAGAGGACAATGTAGACAAAAACTCACAGACAGTGCAACGAAACGAAAAAAGACTGAACAAGACTGAAGAGGCTCTAAGACAGCTGCAGGACAACATGAAACGTAATAATATCCATATCATAGGAATTCCAGAAGGAGAAGAAGAAGAGCAAGGAATAGAAAACCTCTTTGAAAAACTAATGACAGAAAACTTCCCTAACATGAAGAGAGAAAGAATCATGCAAGTCCAGGAAGCACAGAGGGTCCCAATGAAGATGAACCCCAACAGGCCCACTTCAAGACACATCATAATTAAAATGCCAACATTCCAAGACAAAGAGAGAATCCTAAAAGCAGCAAGAGAGAAACAGCTAATAACATACAAGGGAGCTCCAATAAGGCTATCATAAGATTTCTCAGCAGAAACACTACAAGCCAGAAGGGAATGGCAAAATATATTCCAAGTAATGAAAAACAAAGGCCTACAACCAAGAATACTCTACCCAGCAAGGCTCTCATTCAAAATGGAAGGTGAAATAAGGAGTTTCCAAGACAAAAGAAGGCTAAAAGAATACATCTCCACCAAACCAGCATTGCAAGAGATGCTAAAGGGTCTGCTTTAAGAAGATGAAGAAACAGAGAGAGACAGAGAGGAACACGAGTACAAAGGGGGAAAATGACAATGAATAAGTACTGAAAGAAATAAGGAACTTCTACCACTTGCAACAACATGATTGGAACTAGAGAGAATTATGCTTAGCGAAATAAGCCAGGCAACAAAAGAAAATTACCTTATGCTATCACCTGTTACAGGAAACTAATGAACAATACAAACAAATGAGCAAAATTGAACCAGAGGTATGTAAACAAGGAATAAACTAACAGTAACAAAGGGGGAGATGGGAGGGAGAGAAGTGATAAGAAGGGGAAGGGTCTAGTCAAAGAACATGTATAAATGACCCATGGACATGGACACCTGGGTGGAGACTGAATGTGGAAGAAGAGGGGGCAGGGTGCAGGGAAGCAAGAGGGGGAAAAAAGTGAGACAACTGTAATGGAAAAACAAACAAACAGAAAAATTTTTAGTGGGGGGGAAAAATAAAAATATAAAGAATAGAAATGCAAGTTCAGTGAATATTAGAAGGACAAGGATTTCCCTTCACACTGTATATATTTTCTCCCTATCTGATCCATCCAGAATTTGGCATTCTAAAGAAGTAAGTAATGACCTAAGTTTCTTTGCATAAAACTAATAAGACCAGTTGTTAATAACGATTTTTTGACTAAGACTTTGACTGGAATGTCATGCCTAAAGGAGACATGCTTGGGCTTTGGTTGTTACCAAAAAGCCCTGAGCAACTGGGACTGACTTTCAAAGGTAATAAAAGTCCACGAGATAAAAGGCCTGGTACCTTGGATGGATGAGCGGTCCATAGCAATCTTTCCAGGGAAGGAACGAAGGTTGTTTTCCTGAAAGATGGCTAGAAGGGACCTTAAGGCACAATGGAAAACCAGGAGGACCTGAAAAAGACAGGTGTTTACAGGCAAGGCTGAATGCCAGGTATGTGGCTCAGCTTCTGTGCCCTGAAGGGCAGACTGAAGGTCACCCTGAATGTTCCTTACATAAGTTCCAGCAAAGCAGAACTAAAGATCATAAGTGATCATTTGCTGCTCTTGTTGTGTTTATGCAAATGAACAGGATAAATTAAAAATGAACTTAATGCAGTCCCTTTAATGACAAGGAGGGTAATCTTAGGGAGAAAAATCACGATTCAAGGAAGATCACAATGCCCAGTGGTAGACTATAAAGTAGTGCAGCTAACCGTCTTTAAAGTTTCTTTTCATTTAAAATTTGTTTTCATTTGAAAGTTAAACTATATCTGTGGCATTATCAAAGATGTTTAATTTACAGGCAAGAAGAATGTCAAATGCCTTGCAACTGGATGTCTTTCCGATAAGACAGTCCTACAGATCTATAAACTTGTGTGTGGGTTATGGTGCGTAAATTAACATGTGTTTTCTGTTTTCAAAGGGCATAAGCCTACGATCTCATTACCTGAGTGATTGTCTGTACGTATAGGCCTCACTTAATCCTGTCTGCATTGCTGCCTCCTGAGACTCAATGGTTTGGCTGAACTAAGTGGCTGGGTTGGTGAAGAACGGGGTGGTCTGTGGGCTTCACTTTAAAACGGGTTTCTCTTTTTCTATCCTAATGGCTTGGACAGAAAGAGCCCAGAGGCCTGAGATGGGGGAAACCTAAAATATTTCCCTCAGTCCAAACTAAGTATAATGGGCAAAAGGGTTTTGGACAGGTGAGATGTACCTGGCATACCTTCCTGCAAAGAAGCCTTTTCAGTGTCCCTAATGTGGGACACTGAAAAATTAATACCTGTCTTTTTTCATCTAGTGGTTACGGACTGAATGATGTCCTTTAACCCTGTTGCCCCCAGAATACAACAAGGATGCCAGCCTGTTAAACCAAGCATGCCGTTGTCCAGAGACAGCCAACCAACGTGGAGTCTGCACGATCCTTCCCCTTGTGGGAAGGCCACTCTCCCCTCCACACCCCCACTCTTATTAGGGATTTCTTGACCCAAGGGTAGGTAGGACGACGACCATGTCCAGCTTGAAGCAGCTAGAGGAGCTCGAGACCTTCGTCCATTGTCCTTTATAGGATTGTAAAGGGTCTTAAGTCTGAGAGGGAGGGATTGTTATTTTTTATTGTTAAAATATTTAACTAATTAATTAATTAATTTTAAAAAAGAAGAAGAAGAATATATGAAAGGGTGAGGCAGGAGAGCTTGTATGTACAACCCATGGGCATGGACTTGGGGAGGGGATTGTTGGGGAAAGGGGGTGCTGGGTGGAGGGGAGCAAAGGGGAAAAAATTTGGAACTATTGTAACAATATAATCAATAAAATATACTTAAAAAATAAATAAATAAATAAAAAGAAAAAAAATAAAATGACACATTCTCTGTCTTAAACAAATAAACCTAACTTTTTGTTGATGGCTCAAATTTATCAATAAAAGTAGCAGTTATAATATAGTGCTACCCTTGGTCCTACTGAGGTAGGCAAGATCATTACTCCAAAACTAAATGAGTACAGATTTATTTTGTGTGTGTGTGTGACTATTTCAACCATTTTTTCTTGCTCTCATCAGTCTATTCACTATCACTCTAACAGTTCCCTTTATTCTTCTTCCCCCTGAGTTTGCCCTTTCTAATCGGCAGCTAATCAGAGCTGTCATAATGCTTGCTTCATTTAAAAAATAAAAATAAAAGTAACCCATATGTTATGAATGAAGAGCTGAAGAGTTCCTCTGTGAATAAAATAAAAAGATCCCTGAGCTTAAACTCAAGTGCATATCTTTTATCTCATGAATACCTTTTTATTTTCTTAATTCAATCTGTTTTTTCATCAGTGTACACTAGTTAAGTAATGTACCAGATAAGTTACTTTCAGACTCATGAGTTATTATTATCTCTATAAAAAAGAAGCAGAATTTAACATACTAATTGCATTTTATATGACAAGATCATATACCATTTATTGAAAAAAAATGGTTTACCTGGCATATAGTAGTTTCCCATAGTGTAATAAATATTTATTGAATGAATGCATGATATACATATATATGTATACACACATATATTGCTTGTAATAGGTAGCCAGTTTTAACTAGAATAAAATCATAGCAATTCATTGTTATTTTTATGGCATTCATATTAGGTATAAGACCAGAATTTCCTCTATTTCATTCCTTTTTGTCAGAATTGCAAATGTATTTTCTTCTGTCTTACTTTTTATGAATTTTCATCTCTGCTTTCTCTCTAAGCACTCTTTATCCTAACCTTCCATACCCAGCGTCTCTTCACCAAATGTTCTCTGCTATTAAAACACACACACACATACACACATACACACATACCTTAAAATGGGACCACTGTTTGAATGTAGACCACAAACATTCCATGTGGTAACTCAAGAGGATGCAAGAATTTATTCCTTGTGCTCAAGTTTCCTGATCTACACATACCCAGGAGGCTGACTGGAATAACACCTCAGTGTAGGTGGTGGTATTTATTAAGACATCACATGGAAAACAGATGGTTACAAGCTAATCTCCCATGACTGCTCAGCATGACCTTGTCATCACCAACAACATGGTGTCATTAATCTTATTTTGTGAACCAACTGCAGAGCATCCCATTTCTGGAACATTCACTTATTCAGTGAATTTCTCAGAATTTCTGAGAAGAAAATCACCATCATATCAATTACTAATGAATACTTGATGTTTAGAGATTCCTGTATCATGTCAGAGTCAAAATTGACGGAAAATTGTCCTGCCTTTATTATTTAATTGGGCAAGCATCAATTGGGCATATAAAAAAGTCCAGAGAAGTTCTTTAGAATTAGAGAGAGGAAAGAATGTGTGTCTCATATTTGGGAATATGTTAATCTCATCTACTTCTTTCCTGATTCCATTTTAGAGAAAATTGGTTTACCTGACATATAGGAAGTACTCACAAATACACAATATATTGAATGAATAAACTATATGCTGATATGTCATTAAAATTTTTGAAGTTGTGTTTTCACTTGGACAGTATCAAAGAATTGCTAACTGCCAAAAGCCAAAACCCCAATTTTATTACCTAAAGGATCAAGTTCTGGTGCTCTGGTATTGCCATGGTAAGGCTTATTTTCATTAAGAAATAAGCAATCACCAGCATCACTGACAGAGCAAATCCATTTCACCTTAAATCATTTTTCTTCAACTCTTTAAATCTCAATTTAAGTAGTTTTTTTTTCTAAATTTTAATTACATGTATTGGGTAACATTGTTTGATAACATATAAGTTTCAAGTATAAAACTTTATATTACAACATCTGTAACCTCCATTGTAGGCTCATCACCCAAAGTCTAGTCTCCTTTCTTCACCTTATATTTGACCTTCTTTACCCCTCTGGTCCTCCTTGCCCTCCACTTCTCCTTTGGTAACTACCATTCTATTGTCTGTATCTATGATTTTGTTTGTTTTACTTGTTCTTTTGTTCCTTTTTGGGAAGAACCTAAATTCCCTTTGACAATTTGATGATTGCATAAAGAAGATACACACACACACACACACACACACACACACAATGGAATACTACTCATCCATAAAAGAAGATGAAATATTACCATGCAACAAAATGAAATCAATCAGAAAGAAAATGACAAGAACCATATGATTTCAACCCATGTGGGATATAAAATAAAAATTTATTGAAGCAGTTTTAAATTTATTCTTTCTAAATTTTAGGGAGGTTAAGATGCTGTGAGGAGAATGCACTCTAACAAGAAAGCAAGACTTCCATGCTCTGCAGCTTTGACTCAGCTGCTGTTCCAAGAAGTGAAAATAAAGAGCCCAGGGGAACTCTGAGTTCAAGTGTCTCTTCCTCCAAAATGTATGCAAGTCATTTGCCATAGTACAAATTAAAACAAAGTTAGTTTATTCTATTTCTGTCATTACTTATTAACTCTTAAAAGTTTGTCAAACATTTCATCAACTGTTCAAAGTCTACATTGATCCAAGAATGCCTGTTTCTCCCTGCACATACTCCTTTCATCTTTTAAGATAGCTATTGATATCTAAAACTTGCTCCTTGTTTTTTGACTTTCCACATCTTTTTTTTAAAGATTTTATTTATTTACTTTTAATGAGGGGAAGGGAGGGAGAATGAGAGGAAGAGAAATATTGATGTGTGAGAGAAACATCAACTGGTTGCCTCTCACACACCCCCAACTGGGGACCTGGCCCGCATCCCATTCTGCTCATTCAGTTACTATTCTGTGTTCTTTGTGTCCAAAAATCAGATGCTAAGGGCTTTTAAAAAACCTTTGGAGACCCTATATTCTGTAAAGAGAGCACTCTCCCACACATGCAAACCATGACCAATGCTGAACAACAAAATAAGTATTAAGAACTGCAAGAAGTATTTTATTTTTCCCACAGTGACATTTTTTAAAGATTTTATTTGTTTTTAGACAGACGGGGAGAGAAAAAGCAGGCAAACTCAAAATGTTGAATAGATTTGTTTATGATCCAGAACAGAAGGTCATATTTACTCTTTTGAATAGAAAAATTCCTAGGCAATCTTTGTGTTGAAATATGAAATTATTCCATCCTTTCAACTCTTTGCTACTTTCATATATTGCTCACCTGTATTTCATTGAGTCATGCCTGCGGCAACCTAAGACTTGTCTTACTTCATTGTAACCACCTGCTTTCTCATCAGCTCAACTGATGAAGACTTCAAGTCAAACTACAATATATGTTTTTATTGATTTTTGTATCCAGACAAAATCTTCAAATAAATGTAGGAAAACTACATATTTCACCCTTAAACAAAGGAAACCCAAGGTTCTGAACACTCAGAGGAAAACTGGGCTCTTCAGTATAGAATTCTAGATGTTCATTTCATAGGCCAGTTACAAAAAGTTTAAAGAATATTTTGTCTTTATATAGAGACAGATGTTTCCCTTTTATAATAGAATATATACTTTTGCCCAAGGAAGGTCCTGATAAGATGCCACGCTGAGTAAATAATGATATCCAAGGAAGCAAACTGAATAATAAGAATCTGTCAAACAACTACCATGTTTACCATGCTACACATTGATTCAACCAATTTTTAGAATTCACTAACAATAACTCTGAGGGCTAAACGGTTAAGAACACACTGAAGTAGACAAGCAAGACAGGCCAGACACATCAGAGGCAGATAATATGTTTTCTTCAAACTGTGAAGGCTAAATAAATGCAATTATATATTTAAATGCATAAACAATGCCACACATAGATGCTAAATGAGAGTTAATTAACTTTTCTATTAAACTTTTATTGTTGGGGAAATCACAGAATTTTTTGTAAAGCCAGTGAATAATGTGGCTATTTTCCCCAGAATATACCTAGAAGTATTTGCATCTCAAAACTTTACGATGGAAGGGAGGCGACACAGGCTTCCCTAACACAGCCAAGCAGCAGTAAGAGAACCACCACAATCCAGAGATAAGGAGGAACAAACTACTCCCTCAGGAAGCCTTCCCCCAACAAATGCTATTCTTTCCATAACTTATTATGGAAATTAACATTCTCATTCCATACTGCAAGCATTCCCCATAGTCTATAAAACACTTAGAAACACTGAAATGTGATAACGAAGTTGCTCATTAACTTATAGAATGTCATCTGAGTTTCAATTAAATTCAACAAATGCCAATTCAAAACTCACCAATAAAATTGTACTCAGGATCTTCTCAAAATTCTTTTAGTTCAAGATTCTAAGAGTACTTGTTTAAATTCTGCCTTTGTTTACTAAAAACAAATAACCAGATATTTCTTCAGCAAAATGGGTTTCTTAAGGAACAACACAGAATTGTAATTTGGGACATGTGGTCTACTGGCAAACCACACACAAGTCCAGAGTGACAAAGAAGGGGAAGGCTCTTTTATGGACTTGGGAGGGACTGTTATAAAGGAAGAGTCCATTGGAGGACACTGAAAGTTCCAAGTATACTGACATTTTATTGGCTGAGTTATGGCAGCCACCCATTGGCTGAGCTGTTACTGGGCAAGGAGGAATCTTCCTTCCCTCTGTTGAGGTGGAAAAGAAGCAGCACTTCTTGTTAGAGATGCAAGGTACTGCTCTTCCTGTTGGGGTCAGTAGTGTATGTTGAGTGACACATGCCTGGAGTTCTCTCTTCTAGCCTCCTGGCTTCATTTTCAATGGGATTTCTCTTTATTTGTACACTTTTATTTTTACATGTACTTACAAATGTGTCTTCTTGGTCTTAGATATTTCATATCATATCATTCATATAATTTGTTTAAACATTTAAGATGTTCAAAGGTCAGGTCTATTTCACTCTTTTTTGTTGGGCCCACGAAATCTCATGAGTTGAAAAACAGCTAAGTGAAATAAGCCAATCAGAAAAAAAACAGCTACTATTTGATTTCACTCATATGTGAAATCTAATGAAAAAACTGAACTAACATGCAAAATAGAGACAAACTCATAGGTGAAAAGCAGGTTGTCAGCTCTGGGCAAGGGGAGGATTGAGGAAAAAATTTAAAAAAAGAAAGAACTCATGGGCATGAACAACAGTGCGGTGATTGGCAGGGAGTCAGTAGAGGTGGAAAAGGATATAAGGGGGATAAATGATAATGGAAAAAAACAATAAAAATAAAAATACATAAATAATGAAAAATAAAATAAGTACATTAAAGAGGCATATATGGAGCAGCACTACATTTTTTATTGCATATGTGCATTAGCACTTACTGAAAGCTAACTTTGAGCTCTTTATATCTCAAAAACCTTAACATTGCCAGTGAAACAAACAAAAAATCTCATCAGGCCTGTTTAGGATTTTCCACAATGAATAGCATGAATACAGGTGTTGAACACAAATATGTTTAAGGCTCGGATGGGACCCTTAGGTCAAGTTGAGTCCACACAACTGTAGAGGTACCTTCCAAACTTGAAGAATTAGAAATTTATGTAATTAGGAAATTGTTGTCCCACCAAGTAGCTAAGAGTCAAGAGGCTGAGTCTATCTAACCTAAACCCTGAAATCAATTATGCGATGCTTCCTACATCACCTAACCCCTCTAGACATCAATTCCCTCATCTGCAAAGTAAGCAAATTTTAAGTTCTCAAGGTCTCCATTCCCTTTCACGTCTAAATTATGATTATTTTGCATAGGTAAGTCAGTGATCCACCATTTGGAGGTAAATCAAGGCTGATTGCCACAGTGTACCATTTGCCATGTGATCGATAATATTAGCGATGGCCTAATAAAATGATGAGAAGAGTAGAGAAGGGAAACTGATTTGTAGGATTTGCCAATTTCCTCAGTATAAATAGTCCCACCTTTGCCACTCTCAAGGTTCCTATGTGATGTCACTGAACACAAAATTGGGAAGAGATATGCATGTTCAGATCTCAGAAGCTGGTACAATGAGGTTCCAACACACCTCTGACTTCATTCTCCAGATCTAAAGCTTAGTCTCAAGCTATAGATGACAAATATCCATTATCTCTTTAAAATGATGTCTTAATAAGAAACCAAAACAAAGCTTTCCTAAGGGACATTTTCCTATTTGGATGAAAAGACACTCAGTACCCATTTGTTTGGGCCCAGGGGAAATAAAAGTGCAAACTAATATCCCTAAATGAAATGCACAAAACACATCTCAGTTTCACTTCACACTAAAGTAGGTTGCAAGTCTGCAAATTCTCATTTAACATAGGAGCTCAAGTGAGTCCTTTCACTCAGATAGGCTGGAAATACATCTCTTTACATCAGGCTGCATTTACACCAAATAAAATTGAGGAAGAGATTAAAGTTGGACAAGTTTCAATTGAATGACTCAATTGAACACATTTAGAAATCTACAAAAGATGCTCAATATCACTAATCATCAGAGAAATGCAAATTAAAGCCACAATGAGATATCACCTCACACCTGTCAGAATGGCCATCACTTATAAATCAACAAACAGCAAATGCTGGCAGAGATGTGGAGAAAAGGGAACTCTACTGCGCTGATGGTGGGAATGCAGACTGGTGTAGCCACTGTGGGAAGCGGTATGGAGTTACTTGAAAAATTAAAAATGAAACTGCCTTATGACCCAGAGACTCCACTTCTGGGAATTTACCCAAAGAAACCTGAAACACTAATTCAAAAGAATATATGCACCCCTATGTTCATTGCTGCACCATTTACTATAGCCAACATCTGGAAACAGGCCAAGTGCCCAACAGTAAATGAGTGAATATAAAATCTGTAGTATACTTACACAATGGAATACTACTTGGCTGTAAGAAAGAAGGAAATTTTACCCTTTGTGACAGCATGGATAGACTTAGAGAGCATTATGCTAAGTGAAATAAGCCAGTCAGAGGAAGACAAATACCATATAATGTTACTTATATGTGGAACCTAGTGAACAAAATAAATAAACTAACAAGCAAAATAGTGACAGATTCAGAGAGCAGTCTGACAGCCGTCAGTGGGAGGGGGTGCAGCTGGAGGGTGGTGTGTGGATTAAGCAAAGAAAAAAAGACCCACGAACAAAGACAACAATATGATGGTTGCCAGAGAAAAGGGGGTTGGGGGGAGGAAGTAGAGGGTATGGAGGGATAAATCGTAATGGATGGAGATTTGACTTGGGGTGGTAAACACGCAATACAATATACAGATGATGTATGATGAAATTGTACACCTGAAACTTATAGGATTTTATTAACTAATCTCACCTCAATATATTAAAATTTTTTTAAATCTACAAAAGACAGTTCTATCTTCCCTAAAGGCATCACTCAAAAATATCTTCTCTATTGTAAGGTCTTATCACATCTTCACCATTTATAACATCTGCTATATTTACAATATGGAAAGACTGAAGAAAAGATATATATTTTACCTTGAAAACTCAGCATAAAGCAAACTCTGAAAAAGGGGCTTATACATAAATAGCTTATTTCCAGAAACAATCCCAGAGAATAGGAACAAAGGATGGAAAAAATGTAACAAAGAAAGAAGAAAAACTAATATTGGGATATGTTATCAAGCTGGCCAATTCTCTGGCTGACTGGACTCAAAACTCTTAGTAGAATGAGCCTCAGAATTTTCTCCCTCATGGTTGGAACTGGAGATTATTTATTTACCACCTCTTCTACCACATTAGTAAAGGCTTATTCCATCAAATTTTTAATTTTAATATTTTATTGAGATAATTTACATACATTATCATAACTTAAAGTATGTAACTTGATATATATACACTTATCCATGAAACTCTCACCACAATTATCATTTTGAACATTTCCATTTTCCCAAAACTTTCTTCATGTCTCTTTTCAGTTTTTCTCTCCCTCTACCTGGGTCACCAAGCAACCACTGATCTATTTAATTCAATATGGTTTGTTTGCATTTTTTAGAATTCTATATCAATAGAATCATAGAGTATATACTGTTATTGTCTAGTTTATTTTACTCAGCATAATCACTTTTAAATATATCATTTTACTGCATGCATCAGAAGTTTATTTTATTTTAATTAAATGGTAGTACATTCTTTTCACCCTACATTTTCTTTATCTATGCATTTGTCTATGAACATTTTAATTGTTTCCAACTTAGGGGTATTATAAATAAAGCTGCTATGAATATTCAAGTACAAGTAATTACAGAGACATATACTTTCATTTCTTTTATGTTGTAGAGTAGATGTGTTTAACATTTTAAGAAAATTTTAATCCCTTTTCAAAGCGATTGTACCATTTTACATTCCCACCAGCATCATATGAGAGTTCCAATTGTTCCATATCCTTGCAAAAACACTTGGTATTATCAGCCTTTCATTTTTTTTTAAATTTATTTATTTTTAGAGAGAGGGGAAGGGAGAGAGAGAGAAAAAGAGAAGCATCGATGTGTGAGAGAAACATGGCCTGATTGATTGCCTCTTGCAGGTGCCCCAGGACTGGGCTGCAACCCAGATATGTGCCCCAACCAGGAATTAAACTGGTGACCCTTTGCTCTGCTAGATAACACCCAATCAACTGAGCCACACCGGTCAAGGAATTATAAGCCTTTTAACTTAAAGTCATTCCAATGGCTATATAGTGCTGTTTCATTATGGTTTCATATTTCATTTCCCAAATGGTTAATGATGTTAACCATTCTTTCACATGTTTATTGACTATTCTACATTGATTGTGTATTTGTTCAAATATTTTACCAAAATTATATTAAGGTTGTCTTCCTATAACCATATATAGGGCTTTTCATATATTCTGAATATAAGTCCTTTATATAAATTTTGTATTTTCTCCCAATATGTTGTTTAGCTTTTGTTTTCTTAATAATGTCCTTTGGAAACTTCTAGCCAAGATGGAGGACTAGACAGACATGCTATGTCTCACTCTACAACTAAGAAGGAATACAACTACCTCAAAACTAGAAGTTCCAGAAAATTGAGCTGCATGGAAGCCCAACAAACAAAGATATAAAAAAGAAATACTCATCCAGACAGGTAGGAGGGGCAGAGAGGATGTGGTGTGGTGGTGGCAGGAGCAGCAGCAGCAGCAGGCCAGTGGAAAGCACAGTCACACATTTGAAAAAGTAGGAGGGACACCTGGGGAGTGCCCCAGCACCAATACCAGCACCAGACCAGACTGTGCAGCTCATGGTCCCAGCACCAGGAAAAATAAAGCCTCACTGCTTTTGACTGTGCAAACCAGTAGGGGTTGGGGCGGAGGAAGAAACTGCTGGTGTCTCAGCAGAGTATGCTTGTTTAAAAGGCCCCCATGGTCCTAGAATATCTGCAGACCCACTCACACTGGGAACGATGGCCAGGGAATCAGCTAGAGAGGCACCAGTCCCATACGAAGTGGGAGAAGTGCCTGGAACAGGGGCGAGTGCTGAGCAAGTGGCATTGTACTCTCTCGGACCCCTGCCCCGCAACCAGTGCCACAACTTGGTGAAATGGGTCGCCCTGTACTGGCAAATACCTAAGGCTCCACCATTTACAACATAACAGAAACAACAGCTCTACCTAAGCCACTGAGGCAAACAAACACAGGAGTCTGTCCAGATGAGGAGACAGAGAAGTATGGCCCAAAAGAGGAGATTGGGAGAACTAAGTGATGATGAGATAACCAACCTAACAAACGAGGAGATAGCCAACCTAACAGACATAGAGTTCAAAACACTGATGATAAACATGCTCACAAGCTTGACACATATGCTTAAGTATGGCAAACACATAGGGGAAGAAATAAAGGCTATGCTAAATGAAACAAAGGAAAATCCACACAAAAAACGATGGTGAAGAGAGGGAAACCAGGGTTCAAATCAATGATTTGGAACATAAGGAAGAAAAAAACAGTCAACTAGTACAGAATGAGTAAATAAGAATTGAAAAAAAATGAGGAGAGGCTTAGGAACCTCTGGGACAACTTTAAACATGCCAACATCCAAACCATAAGGATGCCAGAAGGAGAAGAGGAAGAGTGAGAAATTGAAAACTTATGTGAGAAAATCATGAAGGAAAATTTCACAAATTTGGCAAAGAAAAGACATACAAGTCCAAGTAGCACAGAGAATCCCAAATGAGCTAGACCCAAAGAGGACCACACCAAGACACATCATAATTAAAATGACAAAGGTTTAAGATAAAGAATCTTAAAAGTAGAAAGAGAAAAGCAGAGTTACCTACAAAGAGGTGCCTATAAGACTATCAGCTGATTTCTCAGAGGATACTTTGCAGGCAAGAAGGGACTGGCAAGAAGTATTCAATGTGATCAAAAACAAGGACCTACAACCAAGATTACTCTATCCAGCAAAGCTATCATTTAGAATGCAAGGGTTGATAAAGTGCTTTCCAGACAATGTAACACTAAAGGAACTCATCATCGCCAAGCCATTGTTATATGAAATGTCAAAGGAACTTACTTAAGAAAAAGAAGATCAAAACTATGAACACTAAAATGACAGCAAACTCACAACTACCAACAACTGAATCTAAAAAATAAAAACAAAATCCAACTAAGCAAACCAGAATAGGAACAGAATCATAGGTATGGGGATCATTTGGAGGGTTATCAGCTGGGAGGGGTGAGGGGGAGAAATGGGGAAATGGTGCAGGGATTAAGAAGCATAATTTATTGGTACAAAATAGACAGGGGGAAGTTAAGACTAAGAGGAAAGGGTGAAGCCAAAGAACTTATATGCACAACCCATGGGAGTGGGATTGCTGAAGAGAAGGGGTGCACTGGGCAGAGGGGAGCATAGGGGAAAAAAATTGGGACTACTGTAACAACATAATAAATAAAATATACATACATACTTAAAATCTTTTTTAAGAGTATATATGATTTGTCTAATGTTGGGGAGGCAAAATAGTTCTTAAAATTGTCTATGAATGTAGATTAGCATAAAATATTACATGGGCTCTGTTACCTATATAATGCCTTATCTCTTCAGCTAATAAAATTTGTTGTCCTTGTAGAACAATAAAAGCAACTTAAAAAAGTGAATTTTACCTTAAAAGCTGCTATTTTGAGTCTTATATGTTGCTATTAAAATTTATCTCACTTTTTATTTTACTTCCACTCTGAAGCAGTTGACGAGGTGGTTCAACAATCAAAAATAAATTTGTTCAGTTAAATACAGCTATTTAGATGAATTTTAAAACATTTCTAAGAAGAAAATAACATTGCTTAAGGAACATCTCTTCTGAGAAAAACTTGCACAGGCCAAATATTTGAATTTGGTTAGGGGAAGAGTGGGAGGCACAGCAAAGATTTAATCTTTCGAAGCCTCCACCATCACAGGCCTCATGGCAAATTCTGGAAAACATATTTTTTTATTATAATAACCCATTTTTAACTGACACTAAATACCCTAAAATCTCCTAGGCTCTTTACTGAAATAAATGTAAGTAGTGCCACACACAGACAAAAAATCCTGATTTATTTCCTGTTTCTCAGTACCTAATTGGCATCATTCTACTCAAAAAGCAACAGTAGTTCTTCAGAGAGGGGGTTTTGTGCACACATAGTTTTAGTGATAATTATCTTCCCAAATACTTAAAAAGTAAGCAAAAGATATCAAGTAAAAGTTGTTCTAAGTTAGGTTTAAATTTCAATTGAGAAAGAATCAGTGTTCATAATCTTTGTTCATAGGCCTTTGTGAGTTAAATAAGTAAAATGTACATTAATTTGGTTCTTTCTGTATGTTAAATGTTCTTACATGTAAGAAGGATTTCTGAGACTGATAATAAAGACAGCATAATTATTTATAAAAATTTCTCACTCACTATGCATATACTTACATGTTCTTGACATATTTAAGATTCTAAACCAAATATCTTGTCCCTATAATCTTGCTTCTATATATGGAGGAAAGGCACAGCCAACAATTTTAGAAATTAAGGTCTAAAATGGAACTATAAAAGTAGATGTATTTGTGGCTAGAAGGAAAACAAGAAATAAAAGAATTAAAAGATAATTCATAATTTAACCTGTATATGTTATGTCAACATATATTCCATCTTCTAATTAAAGGTATAGGGGTTTGTATCAGAATTTTTGGAAATTGAGTATACTTTTGGAACCATCACAAAAAAAATTAATTTCAAATGTATCTATAATTTGTACCATATAAAAATTTTGACTTATCATAAAAGAAAAATACTCCATAATCATATTTAACTAATATTCTTTAGTGGGTAAATTATCTCTTGTTCAGCTTGGCATTCTTGGCAGAATTTCCTGGGAAATTTCTAAAAAGATAAATAGTAAGTAACAATTAAAGCCACTGTACTTCACGAGTTTTATGTCCATTCTTCTTATTGCTGATACACAATGCAGAAGGCTAATTCTACAAAGCACTACAAAATTATTGTTTTATTAAGACAAGGAAACAATAAACCAATAGAGGGATTAAAAACTCAGCTTTGAAAACAGATAGATCTGGGTTTGAATCATAGTTCTATGCTTTCCTGACTATGTGACCATGGTGACATTTCTTACCTTGCAAGGTTTTCATTTTTACATAAGTAAAATAAGGACAATATATTCCTTACAGGTTTGCCATGATATTCAGTAAGAACACAAGGCCCCAAGAGAGCAATATATTGAGCTGACAATATTGTTGGTTGTGATTTTTGCTGTTGTTGTTTTTTATAATTATTCATAGTATTGATAGTACTAAAAATAAAATTCTTCTGACTTAAAAGGGTAAGATCCAGTTTATTAAAATGAAAAAAATTTTTAAAGTACAGCCCCAAGGGGCTTTTTATCATAGTTAGTATATGAAAAATATATGATAGGATACGATGCAGAACTTTGGTGATATTTAAGATGGTCTATCTCTGGCACCCTGAGACAGCTAAGCCAGCTCCTCCCACACAATGTCTTCCCTTATCCCTGCCTGAATGGTTCTTGATACTTGCTGACATCCATCCACAAGCTATTCTTCATCATGATCTTCCTACTCACTCCTGGAATTACACCTTCTTCATTATTCATAGGCTTTCAAAGTTCATGAAAACCCAAAAATCACTGTCAAAAGCTGCAGGAAAATCTTTTTGTCTGTTTCCAGCAGAAGAGACTGATTTTCTTGCAATAAATACTTTTAATATGTATTTCTAAGAAGAAGAAAGTTAATTTATTTTGTCAACATCTTTATGAAGCAGATAAATATTATAATTCCATTATCCAGAAGACTCAAATAATGAAGATAAGAATGCAAGTACTTTACCCAGGTAAAATTGCTTCTTCCCGTTGCCTGTCCATTCAGCACAGGCTGTCTGGTCCCCATTATTTGGGGGGCAGACAAACCACCACCTTGCAGGTGTTTTATTCAATTGAGCTCAGTTTAAAGTTTGCACAATGGAATCTAAAAGGAGGAAAAAAAGTGACTCTTAGGTCAAAATACAATATCCTTTTATTTTCTAAATGCATATATCTTCTTTCGGTTATTTTACTCATGAGTTTTTCTCAATACTATCTCTAGAGCCCCTGGTTCCTGTTCTCACTGGTTCATAATATCACTGATATATATGCCTTTTTTAATAACATAAAAAGCGATAATTATATTTATTGTGTGCCTCCTATGAGCCAGGCACTATATTGGGTACATGGCACATATTAACTGCATCATAAAATGAAGAAAATGAAGCAATACAAACTTAAGCTATTTGCTCAAGGTTACCAGATAACAAGGAAGAAGGAAAGGCTGAAGATAATCAGGGTACAAGGAATTCTTAAACATTATTAGGTCTAATTTAATAAAATTCTTCTGTAATTATAGGTTTAGATAAAATATTCTTGACTTTCGGCCAAGATGGAGGCTTAGAATGACACGTTCTCTTTCCCTCCACAACTAAGGACTACAACTACCGCAAAACCAGTAATAACTACAAGTTCCAGGAAATAAAACTATATGGAAGTCCAACATATGAAGTTATAAACAAGTGATGCTCATCCAGACAGGTAGAAGGGGCAAAACCGGGGTGGAGAGGTCAAGATGTGCTGTCGGCAGCAACAGCAATGGCAAGAGCAGTGGGACTGCGGGAAAGGCCAGGGGAGCAGTCCCTGCTGCAGTCGAGACCCGTCAGCTCGCGATTCTAATGCTGGGGAAGGCAGACCCCCATTGCCTCGGACTGTGAGACCCAGGGGACATGGGGATGGATGAAGAGGCTCCTGGTCTCTCAGTGGAGAGTAACAGCAGGAATTCATCTTGGACCCCCGCTCCCACACAAAGCACAACAGTGTGGTGAGAAGGGTCGCTGAGTTGTGACAACTGCTCAGAGCTCTGCACTCAATAGCGTAGGAGGTGTGACAGCCCCACCCAAGAAGGAAAGATAAATGAAAATGGTCAGAATGACATGAATAATAATTGAAATACCAATCATGCAGCTAACTAAAAAGCAAATATGGGAATTAACCAATAAACAAGTAGAAAATCTTTCTGAGGCTCAGTTCAGAGCTATAGTCATAAGCAGCTTACAGAATTAACAAAAGATTTAGAACAAGATGGGGAAAGAATGAAGGCTAACCCTGCTGAGATGAATGAAAACACATACGAGACAAGTGGTGAAGAAATAAAAACCAGAGATCAAATCAACAAATTGGAACATAGGGAAGTAACAAACAGTCAATCACTGCAGAAAGAGGAAACAAAAAGTTAGGAATATAAGGAGAGGCTCAGAAACCTCTGGGGACAGCTATAAGCAAATGAACATTAGAATTATAGGCTTGCCAGAAGGTGAAGAAGAAGAACTAGAAATTGAAAAATTATGTAAAAAAATAATGAAGCAGAACTTCCCTAACTTGCAGAAGGAAATAGACTTACAGGTCCAGGAAGCACAGAGAGTTCCAGAAAAACTGGACCCAGGGAGAACCACTCCAAGACATATTATAATCAAAATGTCAAAAATTAAGGATGAAGAGAGAATCTTAAAAGCATCAAGAGAGAAGAAGAGAATTACATACAAAGGGGTCCCGATAAGACTATCATCAGATTTCTCAAAAGAAACTCTGCAGGCAAGAAGGGACTGGCAAGAAATATTCAAAGTAATGAAAAGCAAAAACCTACAACCATGATTACTCTATCCAGTGAAACTGTCATTCAGAATAGAAGGGCAGAGAAAGTGCTTCCAGGACAGTCAAACTGAAGGAGTTCATTAGATCCAAACCACTGTTATATAAGATGTTAAAGGGACTGGTTTAGAAGAAGGAGGATCAAAACTATGAACATTGAAATGAAAACTGTATCACAACAACCAACAACAGAAGCTAGGGAACCGAACAAAGGCAAACTAAGTAGGCAAGGAGAGTGGAAAAAGAATTACAGGTATGGGAAATATATTGGGGGGGTGGGTCAGCAGAGAGGGGAAAGGGAGAAAAGGGAGGGAGATGGTCTAGGAATTAAGAAGAATAGTAGACAGGAAGAAGCTGAGAAGAACTATATGCACAACCAATGGACATGGACTAAAAGTGGAGACAACTGGAGGGGGTGGGTGTCACTGTGTAGAGGGAAGCAGAGGAAAAAGAAATTAGGACAACTGTAACAGCATAATCAATGAAACATATTTAAAATATTCTTTAGTGATCCCATCTACATAATATAGATGGGGAAAGCAGGCATTGCTTAGAAAAGAAGTGATGCAGAAGGGTGAAATAACATTGATTCGCAAACTAGCATCATATAAAGAAAGCAAGGAGATGGATGGAAGAGGCAGCCCCTCCAGATTGGTAGGTAGCAGTTTTAATTAGCAAGGGAACTTACATATGAGGCTAATCTTGAGCAGCCACAAGACAAGTAGATCTCTGCACACACCTGCCAAAATCTTAATATGGAATCCTTAACAAGGTTCAGCCATATATACTGCCCAAGTGGTCTCAACAATGCATTACCCTCTCAAGGCTGCATTCCTGAAAACAGCTCCCACTGTGGGAATGGTGGGCAGAATCTTCATTCCGAGAGTGGGTCCAGCGTGTGCGTAACTGGCCATCATATCCTCTCAATAACCTCCTCCAATAAAGAATTTGTTTAGCTTGGATTTGAATTCAGATCTGAGTCATGAATTTATGTACTTCCCACTGTATTAATTTGCCAAATTAGGGTTCTTTATTAGTTCCTTATGTTTCCAATTAACAAAGAACAATAATCCAAAAACATTTTCCTTTATTGTAAAGATTTTTTCTCTCTTCAAGGCAAGGAAGTGAAGGGCTATCAAAGCATCTCCCAGTAAATGCAAAAATATTTTCCCTCCAAACACTGATGCCTAAGATCAATTCTAGCTTTAAGTCTGAAACTCATCATAAAGCATCTGAAGAAGCAAATCTATGTGATCTCTTTTTTGTCTAGGCTCCAAGTATTTCCATAGGCCCTATGATCAGGTGCCGTATTGTACCAGAGCAGAGAGATACAATGCAATGGAAGTCAAAGAAAAGGGTAAGTAGAAGGTCCGTTAAAAGATCCTAAGCTGCAAAGAAATTGAAGAGTTTTGTTTATTTCTTCTGGAAAAAAATAAAGAAAAACACAGGTGAATTATTTTTAACACGTTTATTTCTATTTTAAACTCAGAAATACATTTCTGACTCTTGAATGATAAGATGGGAAAAAAATCATGGATACATTTTTGATTAAATAGATATATGTTTCAAGATAATCACTGAGGATATAATCTTTTTAATTTTTTCATCATAAGACTACATACACTTTGAGGTTTTTCCTATAGTCTATAACAACTAGCAACAGTGGATATAAAGTAACACCAAAACATTAAAATGTGACAAAAGCACGTTTCACAAAATGAAACAAAGAGATAAATTATGCATCAGTCAAGATCCCAGAAGGAAACAGATGTCACCTTCCAAAGGGTTTAAACTATAAAACATTAAATGAAGGGACCATATGTGGAGATGTAGTCAGGATTAAGGGAATCAATAAAGGATGATGAATCATCCCAGGGCAAATGACAGGGGGAAGAATGATGAAGGAAGAGAATAATGACAGCAGGTGTGACTGAGAACCAAAACTTATTAACAGGAACTCATCAACGCTGGCCAACTTCATTGCAATTAAGCAAATTATATTGTTCCTTTCTAAACTCACTATTGCAGGTACTGAAAACCAAGAAAAATAAGGTTTACTCTACCTCAGATATTCTAAATTTTACTGTAGAGGCTCAGTTTGTCTTAGTCTATTGTCTATCACATACTCTCACAACCAACCTTTCCCTTATTTACTCTCTTTTTCTTTCCATAGACAAAAATCAAACCCACTGTTTTCCATAAACATTTATATTTCTTCATGACTTTTGAATTTATTAGAGTCTCAATTTACCAATGATAGCTTCAATTCTTAACTAATTTCTGTTACAGACTAAAATGTGCCAGGGAGTAAACCAAGAACTATCTCTCACAAACACATTAGCAGAGTAGCAGAATTCCCAGCTCTTTACTGGTCTGTTGAAATATTTTACTTTCACACATTCACCATAGTCTGATGATGAGTGGAGTGTATTTCTTTGCCTCAGTTTGGGATTGGCCACATGCCTGTCTTTGGCCATTGGGAAGTTATTGTACATGAGGCAAGCAGAGGCTTGAAATGTTTTTTTCATGAAAGAGCATGGCCTCTTGTACTCCAGTGATTGCCTATAAGAGAAAAATGCCCCAGCTAGTCAATGCCCAAACTAGTACACTGTACCCCAAAACCAGTACATTTGCATCTTGGAGCCTGGAGCCTGAATCCCAGAGCTGGGAAGTCCAGTCTAGCCCAACAAATGGCAGGCTACCTGCAGACATGTAAGTGAGAAAATAAATCTTTATTCTTTTAACCCACTGATTTTGGGGGTAGTTAAATATGCAACATTGTGGTACTACCTGACTTGAATCATAGTATAGTCGTATACATGACTTTTACATTTATGAAGACTAGTAATAAGCATGTACCTAATACAAAATATTTTATATTATTTTTACTGTTATAGTCATTTTTTATTGTATAAAAATTTTTCCCAGGTAGTGTATTTGAAATAATTAATCCTACTTATTTTTAGCATAATAAAAAGTTTAAATAGTAAACCATTTTAGAAATTACTGTTATTATCATTTAGGTGAGTTGTATAAGTAAATTTTACCTAAACATTTTGTGATAACTATGATAAATTATTTGACTCATAAAATCAATATATAAAATCAGAAACTGCAGAAGAATGAAGCTTTTTATGAACAAATAAACATCTTACATAAACTAAAACATCACTAAATATAATATAATATAATAAAACATGTTAATATTTTTTAAGTTGTAATAAAATCAGGGAAATGGCACATATTTATTAACTCAATACAAATAGTCCAAAGATCCACCTGGAATAGGAACATTGTCTAAACTATATTCAACATTTAGTTGAATTCTTTTTTGTTTTCTTTTACCTAATTTAATTTTCTTTTTTTCTTATTGTCTTTTAACACTTAGACAAATGTTAAACCTGTATAAAAGTTGAAGGGATTGGCCAATAAATATCTATATATAACTGTTGCCTGGATTTACCAATTTTTAACATTTTGTCACATTTGCTTTCTCCCTCTATAAATATGCATATTTTAAAAGAAACTTTTTTTATTCTGGAATAGTTTTAGATTTACAGGAAAGTTACATCTGTTATATGAGTTCCTGTATACATTTCACTCAGTTTCCCCTAATGTTAACATATTCCGTATCCTTGGTTGGGTTTTCAAAACTAAGTAATTAAAATTGGTATAGTACTATTAATGAAATGGCAAACTTTATTTGGATTTTATTTTTTAAATACACTTAGAAGTACTGCCATTCTGTGTTTTGTTTTTCTTGCTATTTGTCTGATATCAATTGTGTTTCTTTTCTTATAACCTAAAAATCAAGGTAATTATTCTAAAGTTCTTTATTTTTTCCACAAACAAAGATTTTTTTCTGTTTATGGAAATTTTTGAATTACCTTATTTTAAATTTATATAAGCCTTACTAATCTCAACAACCTAATACAATAAGAACTTTTAAAAATTTGATCAAATTTATAATCTAATTCATCAATTTGTCTTTGGAGACAGGCAATTACATATCATTTTGTTTAGGAAATATTTCAAATCAGATAGTGGATTACTGCTATCAAACTCTCAGGCAGACTAGGTAACTGTGTTGGAATTTATAGCTTTATTTCTCCCTAATACATTAACTGTTGCTTTCAGTAGCATTTGTTTGGTCAGACTTAGAGGGGTCATGCTAAGGGTATATTGGTACCATTTTGTTTGCATGTGAAGCTTTTTCTTACATCTTGACCCAATTCATTTGTATATTTCTATGGGTCTTCCTTGTTTGTAAGAGAAGAATCAAAAGTGTCATGTATCAGAAATCTACATATTTCTAATATTTTTAATCCAAAAATACACAGGACTATTTTTTAAAATTTAGATCCAAAAAGAGCAAAACTCAGAAACTTTTTTCCAAGCCATTCAAGCACATGAAAAATTATTCAACCTTATTATTTATCAGGGAAATGCAAATTAAAACTCCAGTGGGATTCCAGCTCCCACACGCTCAAATGGCTACAATTAAGGTGACTGCCAATATTCCAGGTTCCTGTAGCAAGTAGGGGATCTGGTCCTTTCATACATTTCTAGAGTGAGTGTAAAATGGTAGTAGCAGTTTGGAAAATAGTTTGGAAGCTTCTTATAATAAAGAAAATATACATATCTATTGATGAAGTAGTTTTACTTAAAATTTACTTACACAATGATGTTAAAATATTTCCACAAAAAGGTGCAGATAAAAATGTCATTTTTAGTCACAACAACCTCAAACTGGAAACACTGTGAGATTCCATCAATAGGAAAGTGGATGAATAAACAGGTAAATTTATGCACTGTGATATTGCTCCGCAATAAAAAGGAATAAACTACTAAGGCAGGATGGACAGATCTCTAAAGAAATACACACACACACACACGCACACAAAACCACACAAGAATACATGCTGTATTAGTCTGCTGATATAAAGGTCAACAGACAAAATTAATCCGTGGTGATAAATACCAGAAAAGTAGAGAACAGTGGTTGTTTTGGTGGCAGAAGGGGAAACTATTTGGTGTAACAGAGTTATTCTTTACCTTATTAACATATGTGTCATTATTTGTTATAAGAAACTTTATTATTAATTTTAAAGATAAATGATTTTTATGGCAAGTTTTTGTGATTAATTTCAAATTAATTTTAATGTCATCATATAATGTGGTTTGGATGCTCCCAATGATTTGAAATTAATGAAACAATTTGACAGAAGTTTCATATATTCTACAGATTTGAGTTTCTATAAATACCCACTCAGACAACGTATGATATTTCTGCTGCTTGTTCTGTTTTAACTTCTGAGTTAATATACCAGAGATAAATGTACAAATTTTTTATTATTTCAATTAATTACTACTTATCTCTGAGATTTTAATTCAACAAATATTCAGTTAGTTTTTACTATATGAGTCAATCTATGATCAACAATCTGAGTCAAAAGATATTTTATTTCACAAATATTTATTAACACATTTTCCTGGTATTATAATGGGAGAGGCAAATGATATAAACAAATAGATACAATATTTGATAACTGATATAAATGTAGGTTTATTCAGTGAGATCACAAAGATAGCACTAAAAGTTTTGGAGAAACCAGGCATTCTTCCCAAAAGTAGTAAGAGCTAGACCTTAAAGAATGAGTAGAGAAATATCTATGCAGGTTCTCTGCCCACTTTTTGATTGGGTTTTTTTATGTTGAGTTGTATGAGTTGCTTATATTTTTTTGGATATTAACCTCTTATTAGATATATCATTTGCAAATAATTTATCCCAATCAGTAGAATGCCTTTTTACCTTATTTTATACTTTGCTGTGCAAAAGCTTTCTAGTTTGATATAGTGTCATTTGTTTATTTTTGATTTTGTTGTCTTTGCCCTTGAAGACATATCCAAAAAAATATTGCTAAGATCAATGTCAAAGAGTTTACTGCCTACATTTTACCTAGGAGTTTTATGGCTTCAGGTCTTACATTTAAGTCTAGAATCCATTTTTAGTTTATTTTTGTGTATGCTATAAAAAAGTGATCTAGCTTTCTATTTTTTGCATGTACCTGTCCAGTTTACCCAACATCACTTATTGAAAAGACTGTCTTTCCCCCATTGTATATTATGGCCTCCTCTGTTGTAGATTAGTTCACCACCAAAAATGGGTTTATTTATAGTCTCTATGTTGTGTTCCATTGATCTTTGTGTCAGTTTCTGTGCTGGTACCAAACTTTTTTGATTACTATAGCTGTGTAGTACAGTTAGAAATCAGGGAGTTCGACACCTCCAACTTTGTTGTTCTTTCTCAACATTGCTTTGGCTATTTGAAGTCATTTGTAATTCTATATAAATTTTAGGATAATTTGCTCTAGTTCTGTGAAAAATGCCATTGGTATTTTGTTAGATATTGCATTGAATCTGTAGACTGCTTTGGGTAGTATTAACATCTTAAGGATATATATTCTTCTAATTCATAAGCATGGTATAGACTTCAATTTATTTGTGTCTTCCTCAATTTCTTTCATCAATGTCTTATAGTTTCCAGAGTACAGGTCATTTACCTCCTTGGTTAAATTTATTCCTATGTATTTTGTTCTTTTTGATCCAATTGTAAATGGGCTTGTTTTCTTGATTTGTCTTTTCATTAATTTCTTACTAGTGCATAAAATGCACAGATTTCTAATACTAATTTTGTATCCTGTAACTTTATTGACTTTATCTCTAAGTGATAATAGGTTTTTGGTGAATTCTTTTAGGTTTTCTCTGTATAGTATCATGTTATCTGAAATTAGTGACAATTTTACTTCTTCCTCTCCAATTTGGATATCTTTTATTTCTTTTTCTTGTCGGATTTCTGTGCTAGGGCTTCCAGAAAGAGGGGTCATCCTTGTCTTGTTCCTGATCTTATAGAAAAATATTTCAGTTTTTTACCAGTGAGTATTATATTAGCTGTGGATTTGTCATAAATGACCGTAATATGTTATGTTCCTTGTATACGCACTTTGTTGAGAATTTTTATCATAACTGGGAACCCTCACGTGCTGCTGGCGGAACTGGAAACTAGTACAGACACTATAGAAAACAGTATGGAGAAAAAATAAAAACAGAACTACAAGCATTCCCATTCTCGACAGTTATTTGAAGAAAACAATATCAATAATTTGAAAAGATATATGCACTTCTATGTTCACTGCAGCATTGTTTAAAATAGCCAATATATGAAAACAACCTAGGTGTTCATCAATATATGAGTATATAAAGAGGATGTGGCATATGTGGTATATACAATGGAATATTATTCAGACATAAAAATAAAATCTTATCATTTGTGACAACACAGATGGACCAAGGGAGTGCTATATTAAATAAAATAACTTGGACAAAGAAAGACAAATACCGTACAATTTCATTTATTGGTATAATCTGAAAAACCAACAAAACCACAAAACCAAACAAAACAAAAACAAATTCATAGGTAAAGAGAACAATCTGATGGTTGTCACAGGGGATGGAGAAGGGCAAAAACGGGGAAGGGTATTAAGAAGTGCAAACTTCCAAACACAAGTCACAGGGTATAATATACAGTATAGGAAATATAGTCAATATTATAACAACAAAGTATGGTGCCAGATGGTTACTAGACTTATTGTGGTGATCACTTCATAAAGTATATAAATGTTGAGTCATTATGTTGTATACATAGAACTAAGAATAAATTTAAATAAACAACTAAATAAAATTCCAAATATACACCCCCAAAATAGAAAAGACAATTTAGTGTCCAAAATGAGATCTCCTGATAGGCGAAATATACATCAGATTTCAAAGACTCAGCACAAAAAATATTAAGTTATAAAATATTTCATTAAAACTTACGATTTCAGTTAGGTTGAAATGATTATATATTTAATATATTGTGTTAAATAAAATACTTTGTTAAATTTTTTTAAAAAATGAAGTAAAATTCTGTGAGCTGAAGAAATGAAAAGCAGAGAGAAAGGACATTTTAGATACAGGGAAAGGTCATTAGCAAAATGGTTAGTATCTCCACATGGTTGGAACATGATATGTTTGTGGAGGGTGACAGTACTGGAGGGACAATGTTTAAGTCAGAGTCTAATTGTTTATTCAATATGTACACAATGCAAGGTATGTGAGAATGAAATGAAATGGCCTAGAATAAAAAATGGTAGAAACAGGCCTTGTTGAGAAGATAACATTTCAGCCATGTTCTAATTAAAGGAGTCTTTAAACAGATCAAGAGGCAAAACTGAAAACATTTTAAGAATGATAGGTAATAAATCAAAAGCAGTGAATCAAGATACAGCATATTTATGAGGTCCCCTGGGATTTGTATTGGAAACAATAAAAGGGAAAGTTGGGGGAAAATTAGAATAGGAATGGGGAAATCATCAATGTCATGCAGAAGAGTTGGTAATTTTTCCTATAAGTACTTCAGGTACTATAATTACCAAGTTAATAATAACTTTACAAATAAAAATCTCACTTGTAATTTACATTTTTAAAAAATAATACCTGTGCATTATTAAGAAAAAATATTAGGAAAAATGGAGTAGGCCTGGGATAGATTTTTCTAGATCAATAATCTTCAAATTTCTCCCCACAAACACATCTAAATTTTTTCATCATGTTTAAAAAAATTCAAACGTTTATTTTTTGTTTATGCAGTAATATATCTGATCTTCTGATCGAATTATTGCAATTATTACTAATATACACTTAGACTATATTCTAACTTAAAAATATTAAGTATGCAAAGTAATTTTTATTGGAAATGCAATTTTTAAGAAAATCAATGAGGGGTTTCTCAATTTATGTGTGGATTTCTGAATACATGTTACTTCTGGTTCAAATAATTTCTTATATTTATACATGTAAGCAATGAGAAAAGTGACTTACATAAATAATTTGATGAAAATGAAGTAAGTTTTTTTTGTATAGCAATGTTACTCAATTTGTTGAACACCTTCAGAATTATATACCACAAATTACATAGTGAATGTTCAACAAAGGATATTTTTAATGATTTACCAGTGGGCAACTCATTTTTTTTTTAAACAAAGTAGGAAACATCTGACTCAACAAAGGATTTTTTACCCTGTCACTGTGAATCATTCACTTTCTCAATTTCTGGGAAATATATAAAAAAATCTTTTCCAAGACTTACCAAATAACTACGAAATATGCTCATAACTCAGTAGCTAGAATTTGTCTTATTAATGTGAACACTTAGAAAGGACTGGAAATATCGAAGTGTTAAATTTAATACACACCTTCAGTACATTACTTTTTAAAGAGATTATTTAACTTGTAACTTAAATTCATATTTTTCAGAAAGGGTTGGAACTGCAAACTTAGCTCATTAAAATATAATAGGCAAAGCCATTCTGCATTTTCAAGCTAATGAAATTTATTTTCAATTAGATAAAATATGGCTTAATTTTTTAAATTGAAATAAACAATTTACTGTATATCTCTATGACCATAATTTCATTTTTGAATTCCAACTTTAACAAAGGTACATCTGGAAGATGAACATGGACTGGATGCCTGGGTATAATATTTATCAATGCCGTCTTTGATCTGCTCTCTCATATTTCTCTTTCCAAGAAATCGGGTGAGGAAAAGGTATATCTTAATTATATAAAGTGGAGAAGGTTGACTTATGTGAGGGGATATAGGGAAAAAAAAAGACAATTGGCGCAACTTTGATCATTTTTGAAAAACATTGTTTTAAAAATAAGAACATTTTTAGATAAATTATTTTTGTAATGAGACCAAAGGAAAGTTGAGACTCTACGAGCTGATTATTTTAAAAGTAGTGCAACCATACCATTTATTATCAAACCAGACTATTTTGAGAGTAAAAGGGGTAACACTAATAATAGTTCAGTAATCACAGGCATAAATCAGGACTGTGCTAGACAAAGCAAGTAAGTCTGGACAGTTCACTTGGAACTCTCTATACCCATGCACCCTTTGGAAAGTCTTCATCTAGCCCAAGAGGTAAATATGTCCAATTTGAAGACCACTGCCCCAAGTTGCAGACTTGGGAACATCTGCTAATATTTATTCATTGAATACCATAATCCAAAAATGATATTATATTATGTGATTTCTTTGCTTTATATTACTTAATCCTACAAGACTGTGTAGAGATGTTTTTATATTCATTTTTACAGATAAGAAAAATGAAGTGTAATGAGATGAAGAGTTGTGTCCAAGTCTACATAAACAGGAAATAATCGAATCTAAATTGGCCAGTCGGCAGAGCTCTAAGATTGTGTGCTTTCAAACGCTGTTGCGAGGGGCTCTTAAGTAGTGCCCACAAACACAGTCATGAAGTGAAAGAGCCTGGCACTCTATCAAAACTTCATTACAAAAGACTTGTTTTGCTGATTAGTTCTTTTATTTAGATTTTGATATTATATATTGTATTCAATTCACTGACTAAGATTCTGCAGTATACCAGATGCTAATATTTTAATCCCTAAAAAAAAAAAAAAGCAAAATACAACAACAACATTATTTCTACCTGCTCTGGGCCATAAGTCTTCCTTGTAAGAAAGAAATAAACTCAAAAAGGGGAGATAATATAATCAATCACACAGCTAGAAGGTGAAACAATTTAAACATAGTCCTTTCGATCACAAGTTTCCAGGAATGTATAGCATAAATGTTGAAGTAAAAATAAAATATAGGTGATATTATAATACTTCTATATACTTTTAACAGGCTTTATACCACACATAACTTCAGGTTTTCCAAAAAATTCTTATTACAATATAATCTAATACCATTAAAATATTTTTACCTAATTCAGCCCAACCATGAATACTGATAAATGAACCTTAAATGCTCTTCTCTATCACAGAGAGCTGCTGAGTGACTTTAGGCTCTTAGAATGCTGTGTGCAGGTCTTAGTATTTTGATTACCAGGAGCCCAAAAGCTCAGAGCAGCAATTTAATATCTGAAAACTAACTATAGTAGATTAAAGAATTAATGTTCCTTTTTATAATAGCACCTCTGGAAAACATTAATACAGAAAGTTATCTGGGTTGAGTTTCTAGTGTTAATGAATATAGTTGTTAAACACCACCTGTGAAAGGAGAATTATCTTTTGAATCTAACTTCAAATTTGAATGCAAGTAGATTTGCTAAGTCATTTAACAAGTTCCGAGTTCCGGCCAAGATGGAGGCTTAGACGGACATGCTCGGCCTCCCTCTACAACTAGAGAGGAATACAACTACTTCAAAACAAAAGATAACTAGAAATTCCAGAAAATAAAACTACACGGAAGCCCAACGTATGAAGTTATAAACCAGCGGCGCTCTTTGGGCAGGTAGGACGAGCGAAAGGGGGCGGTGCTGTTTGCGGTCGCACCAAGGACAGCGGCAGGGAGAGCAATCCCAGCGGCAGGGAGGATAATCCCGGCAGCTTGCGACCCCAACGCTGGGAGAAGCAGCCACCACATCGCCTCGAACAGTGAGGCCCAGGGGGCGGGAGGACGGATCCCTGTCTCCTAGCAGAATAACTGTGTGAATCCATCTTGGACCCCACCCCCACACAAACTGCCACAGCGCTGCGAAATAGGTTGGGGATCGCCACTTGTCGCTGGGCAGTGACGAGAAAACGCCAGCGAGAAAGGTTGCGGATCGGCGCCAGTCACTGGGTTGTGACGAGTACACAGGCACTGCCCCGGACAGCCGGCCCAAGAAAACAAAACACATCTGTCAAAATGAGGCAGACAACTATAGAAATCCCGGTGGCGCAGCTCACCAGGCAACAGATGAAGAATCTGACAGATGAACAAATAAGAAACCTGTCAGAGGCTCAGTTCAGGGCCATTGTTATCAGGTGGCTTACAGAATTAACAAAAGATCTGGAAAAAGATGAGAAAGAATTGAAAAACACTCATACTGAAAGGAACAAAACCACATACGAGACAGATTGTGAGGAAATAAAATCCAGAGTTCAAATCAACAAACCAGAACACAAAGAAGGAACAGTCAACCAGTGCAGAAAGAAAAAACGGGAAGCAAGGAAAATGACGAGAGGATCAGAAACCTCTGGGACAGCTATAAAAGGCCCAACATAAGAATCATTGGTTTGCCAGAGGGCGAAGAAGATGAACTAGAAATTGAAAAATTAAGTGAAAATATAATAAAGCAGAACTTCCCAAACTTGGGGAAGGAAATAGACTTACAGGTCCAGGAAGCACAGAGAATTCCAAAAGAACTGGACCCAGGGAGAACCACTCCAAGACACATTATAATCAAAATGTCAAAAGTTAAAGATAAAGAGAGAATCTTAAAAGCAGCAAGAGAGAAAAAAAGAATCATGTACAAAGGGGTCCCAATTAGACTATCAGCTGACTTCTCAAGGGAGACCCTGCAGGCAAGAAGGGACTGGCAAGAAATATTCAAAGTAATGAAAATCCAAAACCTACAGCCACGAATACTCTATCCAGCGAAATTGTCATTCAGAATAGAAGGGCAGAGAAAGTGCTTCCAGGACAAAATAAAACTGAAAGAGTTCATTAGATCCAAACCACTGTTATATGAGATGTTAAAGGGACTGGTTTAGAAAAAGGAGGATCAAAACTATGAACACTAAAATGAAAACTGCATCACAAGAAACAACAACAGAAGCTAGGGAATTGAAACAAAGGCAAACTAGGCAACGAGAGTGGATAAAGAACTATAGGTATGGGGAGCATATTGGGGGGAGGTCAGCAGGGAGGGGGAAGGGGGAGAGGGAGGGAGATGATATAGGAATTAAGGATCATGGTAGGAGGGAATGGAATAGACAGAGAGAGATTGAGAAGAACTATATGCACAACTAATGGACATGGTCTAAAAGGGGGGGACAACTGGAGGGAGGGGAGCCACCGGGTGGAGGGAAGAAGAGGGAAGGGAAATTGGGACAAATGTAACATTATAATCAATAAAACACATTAAAAAAAAAACAAAAAACAAGTTCCTCTCTCTACTTTGAAATGTGTCTAAAAAATAGGAACAGAGATCCTAAAATTCAGTTGTATAGGCATTTACTAAATGTATATAAAAGGATATAGTGGGTGAGTTATATTGGTTTCTCCAGTCTGAAAATCTATGTTCTGTTAAGTATCTCTGACTGAATATTCAAAGGAAATATAGTTATACATTTTCACCCATCTCTCTCTCTCTTTCTCTCCCTCTCACTCTCTCTCTCTCTCACTGACTCTTTCTCTCTCTCTCTCTCTCTCTCTCTCTCTCTCTCTCTCTCTCTCTCTCTCTCACACACACCACACACACACAATTAGTATTTTAAAAGCTCACTTTGTGCACTACATGAACTGTGCCATAGTCTAAAACACAGCTTTTTTTTCCCCCTGGGGCTACAACCTGAGTTGCCTTCCCCTAATTTATTACCAAAAGATTAAACTGCATTGTGATAAAAAACGAATTCATAATTTTTTATGAGAAAATATTTCTGTTGAAAATAAAAGATTTATTTATTTTTATCTTCTTTGAAAATTCTCTCCTTGAATTTGATCCAAAAAAGTTACTGGAAAGTTAAGATAAGTTAAATTGAGGTAATGTCACCTATTCTATTTAATTTCACTGAAATCTTATAAGTGTTAAAGCAAACACCACTGGGTGCCAGATTAGTCTTCCTAAAATACACTATTACTGTATTCCTTTCTTTATTAAAGACTGGTTTCCCTGCTTTTTTCTATATTTCTGTTAAAACCAAACTCCTTTTTAAAATCTGATCATAATCTATAGATCACATTTTTCAATGGTTCTCGGTGTTCATAATCCATCACTTTATCCATCTCCAGCCTAAACCTCTCCATAAATGTTATTTTAGAAAAGAGGAGAAAATATTTATAGTGGAAAACAATAAAAAGCTAGCCAATATTCTGAAGCCTTTGGATTTCCTACCAGCCACCCACTATAGTCACACACACCCTTCTGTGCACTTGTCTGGTCGATGTGCAGAGACCATAGGCAGTCACAGTCTATTACTGTGACTTTAACTCCAAACCCCTGTTTCCTGGAGAGCTTGCTGGATTATGTGTGGATCATGAGAACTCCTCTGAGAGACAGGATGAGGAATGGAGAGAAGGAGATACTTTTTGACCACATAAACTACATGAAATCTTCAAAGATCAAGCTATCAAAGGTAATGCAGTGGTAGAGTGCAAAGGAAAATTTGCCCTCAGATACTCTACTTTATCATCCTTTCTCAAGCCACATCTTCTACTATGGCCGAGTTTTCTCTTTTTCTTTAAGAGAAAGACAATATAGTCTTGACTAACTTCAATAAGAAAGTGTGTGTGGGCAACAACTTCAATTTTTTCCTTTCGGCAAGTGAAAAATGTCACCAATTAAATAAAATTTTTCTTGATGATGTTAGTACTCCATTTAATTATTCAGACAGGTAATTTTATGAGTATTACAATGAGAATATCACTTAAAAGAATATTATTTTGAGCTTGGTGCCTGTACTTTATATACAAGTCTTTATCTGTACTGCCTCATATTTATGGGAATTTGTATTTTCAGTGCAAAAAGTATTTACCTTTCTTAAAATTAGAAGAAATTCTGTCCTATTGTCAATTATTTTCAAAAGTGTTGCTGAAACATTTTCTTTAAAAATAGAAAAAATGAATTACTTAAGATTAAAGAGAGCTTTCTTGTGTAAGCTCTCCAGTTGACTTAATTGAGTAGAGGAGGTTAGTGTGATGGTGAGGATGTGGAGAAAAGGGAACCCCAGTGCACTGTTGGTGGGAATGCAGACTGGTGCAGCCACTGTGGAAAACAGTATGAAGTTTCCTCAAAAAATTAAAAATGAAACTACTTCTTGACCCAGAGATTCCACTACTGGAAATATACCCTAAGAATCCCGAAACACCAATTCAAAGGAATTTATGCACTTCTATGTTCATAGCAGTGCTATTTACAATAGCCAAGATTTGGAAACAACCTAAGTGCCCATTAGTAGAGGGGTGGATTTAAAAAACTGTGGTACATTAACACAATGGAATACTACACAGCAGAAAGAAAGAAGGAATCTCTACCTTTTGTGACAGCATGGGTGGAACTGGAGAATATTATGCTAAGTGAAACTAGCTAGTCAAGGAAAAGCAAATACCACATTATCTTACTTATAAGAAGAATTTAATCACCAAATAAACTAATGAACAAAATTAACTAATGAGCAAAATAGAAGCAGAAGCATAGAAATCATAGAATAGACTAACAGCTGTGAGAGGGAAGGGGGATTATGCGGGTTGTTTGAAAGAAGGTGAAGGAACTAGTCAAAGAGCACATATGAAGGACCCATCGACATGGATAACAGTGTGGGGACTGGCTATGGAAGTGAGGGGCAAAAGGGCAAAAATTGGGAAAACTGTAACAGCAAAAACAATAAAACATTTAAAAAAGTATAAATAAACAAAAAAAATAAAGCTGGAAAAAATTATTAAATGAAACAGAAAAGAAGATACATTTCAACAAAATTAAAAATCTATAGTAGTACAGAAAAAGTACTAGGAATTTTGACTCCATTGAAAGTCAACTTATTACTACGAAAATGACTTAGCCAGAACAAAGAGAACAAGAGCTTGTTATTATATTGAAATAGGTTCTAAATAAAAAATTTTTTTTTATCATATCTGGGCTTTTTTTAGGAGCCAGTGGTGTACTCCAATGTATACTTGGTATTTTTATTCTAATCTCTGTTTCTTTCCTATTCAAAATAAACATTTTTAGCAGGGTTTCCATGCCTTTGTTAATGTAGACTTTGTTGTCTTAAAGTGCATGGTGTTTAAAAGAGTGACTTCGATCTAGGCTCAAAACTGATTCTGCCACTTGCTAGAGGTCCGTGTGTCTATTTCCACATCCTTCTTTTACTCTGAGATAGGACTGTGTTGTAGGCTGTGGTGAGGATTACATGTGCTAAGACACATCAAACCTTTAGTATACAGAGTTAGCACTCAGTAAAAGTTGTTAATTATTAATGCAAACAAACTCACCCCATGACATCTCTACTTTTAATTCATTCTATGGTTACAGACCCTGCTCCACCTTTCAAACCAGGGGTTTGTAGAGCTTTTTGATAAGCTGACAATAAGCACCTTTTGCAGTTTTTTCCAGAGAGTGAATGGTTATTTGAACATTTTCTAGTAGTGTAATGGCTCAAGATAAGCAGGAGGCATCTGGAAGTTTCTGGCTAACTTCTGTTTCCAATAACCCCCTGTGGGCTTAGACCCATCAGTCAGAACCAATTTAAACTGTAGGGCTAAGGACTTCTGCTCTAAGATCAGAATTCAGTCTGCTACTTCAAGGCTCTCTAAGAATTCCTTGAAATTCAGACTCTGTCTTCTCGATCAGTGTGAAGCTGGCCTTGCCTTAGCAAAATGTTCATTCTCCCAGAAAACCAAGCCCTTTCAGTCCTATTGTCCTTTCAGAGAGTTTTTAGCTCTCCTTTTTCTCAACATTTCCTCCTTTGAAGTAGGATTTAAGTCTTTCTTTTGCACAAAGATAAGTTCTACTAAAGCAGTTTTTCTTAAATAATTGAACAGTTTCCTTTGGTGTTAAGAGTTTGTCAACAGTCTTGGTACAACAGGGGCAGCTTGCAGGCAATTTTCAAATGGTATATTTCTGATCTTGACATAAAGAGTTTGTACACTGGAATGGGGGCCCTTACAGAATAGATAAGAAACTAAAGGGGATTAGTAATCAATTCTAACTTGGGTTCTTAAATTATGAGTTTAGCAAGCAGACATAACTCTGTCTGATGGGTCTGGAGAATTACAAGTGATCTGGTCCAGGTGGAAAGCAGATGGCAGAAGGAAAATGGGACTAAGATGGCAGGCAATGGCCAGAGATGTGTCATCTATGTCATAATAAAAATCTGGACTGGATCCAGGGAGCATGTCCTTCTAAACCTGGATCAGAAGCTTTTAAAAAAATAAATAGAATTTTCCAAGTCCCACTCCAAATCTACGAATCAGAATATTTATAGGGAAGTCTGCTCTACTGTTTCTTGATCCATCCAAACTCTGCTGCTTCCCACATCTGACTGGAACAGAAATAGCTATCAAAATAAATAGGGAAAAACTTTACTCTTTTCTAAAGTTCTGTAATGGAATTTCGTACCAAACATAAATTATATGGAAACATATACCATTATGCAGAGATCCTAGTTGGTTGAGAATTTTGTGTTTGATTGAGGTCCTTTCAGCATTTAGATATAATAGAATCAAATATTTATTTGTACTCAGTTGATAATTTTCAAGTCTTCTAAAGTCTTTGTCATGAGTTTATATCATATTTATACAAACAAGAAAATATGTTCTTCCTTAGAGCAAAGGAGACTAATAAAAAACAGAATGAAGAAAGGAGACTACTGTAGAAAAAAACTGATATAAAATACCATCAAATATTATAATACTAGCCTCATAAAGTCCATGGCAGTGAGAGGTAAAACTGGTATGATCCCTAGGATCTGCTGATATGGTATCTTTAACCGAAAGATGGTACAGTCCAAAGAGGGCTGTTAAAAAGATGCACTTGATCCTAAATGATTAAACCAATGAGGATTGGAATTTCCAGGCTATTCAAAAGCTCAGAAATAACCCAAAGCTCACAAAACCTGTTATCTCTCTTGCCTCATATCTATGTGTCTTTCTCAAGCTCAGCTATAATCCACAACCCCTGCAACCAACCTAGTTTATGTTCTCATTTTCTCTTGCTGATGCTCAGGCAAGTCTTCTTACTGCTCATGCAGCCCTCAGCATCTTCTTCTTGTAATCTTCTGTGCATTATAATGGTATCTGAAAGCATGTTGATGCTGGGGTGATTTCCAAAATACGAGGAATCATATTCTCTTTTAAAATTAAAAAGTTCAATGGGCCCATGCACCTGTCCACAAAGGGCCTCCACACGCCGCACCTCCACCTTCCGTGGCCCGGCCTGGGCACGGTCAGCTCCGGAGACTAGCCTGCCCCTCGGGACGCCTGCAGGACCACAGACCTCAGATTGGAATCCTGGCCTCGAGCCTGGAGCGGGGAGGTGCTGCTTGATGTCAGTTACGGCCCAATTCCAGAGGAGCCATCAAAGAGTTAACTAGGATGCCCCAGTGCGCAAATGTGGGATAATTGGGAAACACATTCTACAAACATCTTGAAAGGGACAGAAGACCTTTGATCTTTCTATAGAGAGGCAGACATTACAGATGGTACCGCCTTCTGGGGTCTGCACACATCTCGTACCAGGTTAGGGGATGCCATCTTTCTGAGAAATCACCCATTACCTAATTCCATCATACCTTAATTATCCTAACTGGTTTCGTATGTCCAAAGGCATTTTCCCCAAAGATTACAGGAGAAAGAGGGACTGACAAAATAATTAAATATGCAATTTGCCAAGCGTGGGCAATATGGCTTTGAAATCACCTTTTCAGGAAGTTCTACCGCTTGTTCGGGGACATGTATATTGCAAGCTTCAGACTTTTATTTAAGCTCTTTTGATTACCCTAATGGATTAACACCTGCGTGCCATCAGCCAGGGGCTGAGACCCAGGCTGTTTCTAATTTTGCAAATATTGTGCCTGCTTCCTCTGAAAAATAAAAAAATAAAAATAAAAAATTAAATTAAATTAAAAATTTCAATTACTCCAAGTTGTTTCTAAGATCAAGTCCACATTCATTGACCTGAAGGGATAGTGCATGGACGTTATGCTAGACCATGGCCAGTTTTTCTTTAACTCTGATGACTCAATTAGAAATGGAGACCTAAAGAACATAACTGGGCTTCAGCAAGAATTGCTTCACATGGGAGTAAATGAAGCCTTGAGTGGTTACTTCATCTTTCCACCAGCCCAATGGCAGCCTCCATCTGCTACTCTGAGGTTTTACTCCAGAGGCAACACAGCCTATCACTTTGGGATAGGTCTGGAACCAGAGGCTAGTTACTTATTTGCTGCTCCATCAGTGCAAATAGCTAGTGCATCTCATGCATTCTTTGCATGAGTTATATGCTGATATTGGTAGTAAATCAAAGTAAAAGAAAATTTGGACATAATGGTGATTCTCATCAATCCAGTCTAGACTAGCCTTTTACAGTCTGATCAAATATCTTTGCTGACCCAGACCCTGCTTACATTTACAGCAAATTATCCATCCAAGTCTGCCACACCATTCTTTAGTCCGAAGCTACTCATAATTCCCTCAAAACACAACACCCAAGCAAGCCTCCCATCATTGTTCTTACAATCCCTTTCTTCCTCGAAATATAACTCATCTTTAAGGACTCACCTTATGCCTAATTCTTCCAAGAAGACTTCAAAGATGCTCTCCTTCCCCTCCATGCTGGAATAGGCCTACATCCAATCTGCTTCCATGCAGAGCGCTGAACAAAAGCTATTGAATATCTTTACTTACTGGAACCCCCTTATATACTCTAAAATCCTTGACAGTGGACCATATTTATCTCACATACCATGCCTAACACTGTGCCTAGAATACTCTCATGTTCAATCATTGTTTATTGAACTGAATTACAGGGTATTTTTTAATTTTGAGTGAATTAAATTATAATTACTGTGTTCCCTGTTAAGATATGCACATAATCCCAATTTTACCCAGATGAAATATTGTTACAAAAAAGAGAAAAATTCTATTTTCATTTATATTCAACTCTAACCATAAACAAAATTTGTGTGGAAGGTTCACGATATGATGATGATGATGATGATGATGATGATGATGATAATGATGATAATGATGATGACGATGACAATGATGATGACAACAATAGCTAATATTGACTAAGGACTTCTTATGTCCAGGCCTAACATTTTCTGTACATACTGTTTTTGTTCACAGTCTTAGACTAGGACAGGCATATACTGTTATCATCTGTATTTCATATATGTGAAGCACAGAGAGATTAAGTACTTGCCCGGTCACACAGCTACCACATCTACACAATGGGCTCTAGACAGCTTTCAGAGCATTTTCCAAAACAGTAACCATGATGATTACAAAGCTGAATACAAAGTGGGTCTTTGAACCACATTTAGACTTTACTGGAAAAATATTACTCTGTATGTTGGCTGTACTTCCAAAAATCTATTATGGCTTACTGTTGTAGCATCTTTTTCTTGTGACTACAGTGGACATTTCTTGAAGGCAGGATGCATACAGGGACATTGCACACACACCCCACCCCCAGATCTATCACAGTTGTGAACACACAGATACTTGAGGTACATTTGTTGGCAAGTTGCTTTTTTAAAGACTTTTAGTGGAGCTCTCAAGCACTTTCTGTATGTCTCTTTTTATGGAAGCATATATATTACCTTTATTCATTGAAGGGTGCAGCAGGAACACATTTTTCTCTTCCAATTTTTTACTTACTCTTCAGTCTTCACACAGTTCCCTTGGCATGTAGAACATGCATCGTTACTTGATGTTCCATCTACCTCTTATATTCTGGCTTGAACAGAATCATTTCTCTCAGGAAAGAGTGGATTTTGCCAATTAAGATCTGGACAAATTAGCAATGTATTTTACATAGGCCACTAAAACTGTGTTATGCTCAGCTACACTTGGCCACTTGGATCCTGGATAAATCACACAATGCTGCAAAATACTGCTGCCTCTTTCTAATTTTCTAACCAACTAGTTCCCATTCTGTAGAGTTTACACCTAAACGTTACAAATCTTTAAAACAGTGTTAAAAATGTATCTAGGTTTCAGAAATATTTGGAGAAACTGAAAAAAAGGGAACTTTCTGACCACTTTCTGTAATGAAGCAGATTCTAATTTTATTCCCACTATATATATACTAAAGAATATCCAAATCCTTATAGATCCTGCTATGGTCCCAAGTAAGTCATGTCAATTAATTTGTGTTACAGGAGAATTCTGTGGCATCCTTTTCTTATTTTGTGTTTAAAAAGAAAATGCCTTTTGCATGTCCAATTGTAATGTCTGATGCTTGCTTCCATTTTAGAACAAACACAATGTGGTTACAGTTGGACTAATTTTCATAAATAATAAGGCCAAATTGCATTTGTCCCAAGATGCAAAATTAGGCTAAGTAGATGACAGACTACAATCTAGTCCTCTCTCTGATTGCATTTGTTTATTGGCATTTATTTAATTAGTTCCAAATAAAAACTTTGTAATTTGTGTAGGGACTTAGAGAAAAGTAGAGTTGAACTTTTGGTTCCTTCTTACATCTATTAGATACCACGCTGTTTATTAACCAGGACAAATTGCAAATCTTGTTGAATAATTTGTATAGTCGGCAGTCGTCTGTCTCGAGAGACGATGGTGTAGCTTCTTAAGAGTCTATCTGCACCGCCGAGAATGGTTGTGCAGTCCGACTCGGGAGTGACACGGTATCTGTCTCCTCCCGTGTTGAATCGACATCTTGTGATGATGCTGGAGTGTCCTCTCCAGTGAAGCTGAAGCTACAGAGCCTGGGCAGGGTGATATGGAGGGTCTGCTGTTGCCCATGCAGCAGACCCCCCCTCTCTTCGCAGCTGAAGGATCCAAGGGAAAGACGGAGTCAATACAGCTTGGCTTCAGGTGCGCCGCAGGAGTTGCCGGTGTTGACTACAACGTCAAACCGCCTTAGGGATTCCGGCTCCGGATTTTCTGTCAGGGTTTACTCCCTTAGCCTTTCCCCTGAAGAGGTATGCCGCAAGGCAGCGGAGGTTTTTTGGAGTCAGAGTTTTCCTTCTCTGATGTGCCCTGACTGGAAGATCGAACCAGCGACACTTAGCTCGCAGGCCGACGCTCAATCCACTGAGCCAAACCAGCCAGGGTTCATAATTTGTATATAATACTAATAAGCTACTATAATTAAGTGTGTGTATTATGTGACATTGGGCAGGTCACCTAACCTCTCTGTGCTTTGGTTTTCTCATCTGTAAAATTAGATATTGAATTAGTCTATAAAAATAACCTTCTAGTGATTCCAGTTAGAATTCAAAAGCAGATGGATATTTTGAATGTAAAAAAAGAAACTTTTCTTTGGAAAGATAGTGTTGTCCAATGGAAAGAGCACAGATTTTCTCCCTTGACAAATGAATTTGATTTTCAAAAATGAAATTTACTAGATATCCGATCTTGACTTCAATGTAAAATGAAAAAATGAACCATTTATCCTGCATAGGTGTTGTAAGTTTTAAAAACAGTGTGTAGAAACTGCTAGCAGGTAATAGATGCTCAATAATTGTAGCTATTTGGGGCATAGCAGGGTTATCTTCTCTATCATGCTTTCATTCTTCCACATCTTAACTCAGGGTAGCAAAGTACTTTTTCACATATGAGTTTCTAGATGCTGTGAGGTGAGAAGTGATGGATATTAACACAAGAATGGTGTATTGCTGCTCTAGATGCCACTCCTGCAAATTATGAACAGCCCAAGCAAATTCTTACTAAGCATGAGTAACCACAACAAGAGGGGCTAAAGATGGAAATAAGATAGACTTCTGGTTGCAACGTCCCAGGACTAAGTTTTGACCCATTGACTTTGACCACTTAAATAAGATCCAAAAGCCATAGAAATAAAATGGGAAAGAACAGAGAAGGCTGACAAAAGGGGAGGACCTCTGTAATCTCATGTGAGGCCATTTTCATTAGATTAATATGTAAGCTGTTAGTACATATTAAAATAAATTTTTATACCACCTTTATGAATTCAAGTATCTATGTAATTTGCCACTAATAACATTTTGTTTATACTCTAATAGATGAACCACCAGACTTTTCTAGTTGTGCACAGTGACCTGTCATTACAAGGAAGAAAAAAAGGAAAGATTTAGTTTCTGATCTTGTTAGTTTATGCACTGAAATGAATCCCCTGGAGAAGAGTCAATTGCCTCTTTTGCAGAAAAAATAGCAAATAACCTATAATTCTTTATAAGTTTGCTCTGTATGTTGCTTTCATTTGCATTTATCTATTCAGTTCTAAATAATCAACTTGAAAAATCATCTGGAGGCTTAGCAGGCAACTCAGAGAAAAAGAACGATTGATTTCCTCACTCTGCCAAATACTGTCCTACCACTAGACCTCCTCCCCTCACTGGGCAGGGAAGAAAATCTCTCTCTCTCCTTGTTCTCTTTTCCTTATATCATACACCCAACGCAATGGAAGCCATGTCCACTCAGCTTCTAAAACATATCCTAAATCTTGCACATCTCTCTATTTATACTTTTTCCAACACGATTCAAACCACCACACTCTTTAAGACTAGTTTATAATCACCTGCAGCCACCCTGGGAAGAGGCATTTGTTTTCCGTGTGTCTGGCACCTGGAAAGAGAACAAAACAGAAAACCAGACACAAACGCAAACGAACAAATCAATCAATCAAAATATAAATGAAAACTAGAGAACCGAGGAGAGAGATAAGTGCTTACATAAGTCACTGAGTGAGTATAAGTCCACCTGGAATGTGAGAGAGAGAAAGATTCTGCTTCTCACTGAGCTCCTCTATTTCTGTCGGGCTTATTATAGTTGTGGAGGGAGACGCCGCATGTCTGTCTATGCCTCCATCTTGGCCAGAAGTCCTCCTAGTGAATATTTTAATTGAATTATTATATTCTTCAATTCCTGAAGTTCTGTTTTTTAAGATATTTTCATTTTGTTCATGCATCATTTTCCTGATTTTCCTTAGTTGTCTGTTTTCTCTCGAAGTTCATTGAACTTATTTAAGATGGTCGTTTTTATTTTTGTCTCATAATTATTAGGTCTTCATTTCTTTAAGGTTGTTTCTGTGCTGGCTTAGGGGAGGGGCTCTCATGGGTGAAATAATTTTTTTAACCATTTTAATGTAGCTGGTTTTGGCTTTGCACTTTCCTGGGATATTATGACTTTTTAACTGGTTTCTGGAGTTCTCTTAAAGCGTTTTTAGACAGTATATTGTTAAGTTCGTGTCTCTGTGGAAGAACAAAGTGTGGGGCTTCCTATTTTTCTAAAGGATTGGGCTGGCCTGGCAGAGGGTCCCTGGTTTATTCTTTGGGTGTTCTAGAGGGAACAGGCTATGAGGCAGAAGCCTGTCATTCTTCCAAAGTTGTGTAGTTTTTGTATTTTATGCTGTTTTAGTTTGTAACTAGCCCTATAGAAATAAGGTGATTAAAACAGGGGGAAATGATAGCAGGGCCCAGGTGTTAGAGTTTAGCCTTAATTGATAGGCTTAAGTAATTGAAGCTGTGACTGGATAGACTTTCTTTATCACCAAACCTTTGCTTCTGGAATTTTGCCTAGAGGGTGGCGGCAGGCAGCAGGACCCCAAATTGCTTTTCGGTAGCATAACTACTATTGAATCAAGATTAAAGCATTTCCATCTCCCTAAAAATTATCCTGTGTCTTGTTGTATCATCCTTTCCTCTAGCCCCATAGCCCAAGGCAACCAGTGATCTACTTTCTGTCTCTATAATTTTGCATTTTCTAGAACTTCATGTAGACTTTTATGCTTTGCTTCTTTCACTTAGCATAATGCTTTTTGAGATTCATTTGTGTTGTTTTGTGTATCAGTATTTTGATCTTTTTTATTGCTGTGGATGTCTGTGACACGATATTCTAGCGTCCGCATCGTTTAGAGCTGCGACTCAGAACATGGAGCGTTCCTAGAAGCCGCTTTTGGCATCAGTGGGCGGCGGCGCATGGACTTGCAAGCGTGGGGCGCGGGACCAACCGACGCCACTTCGTGTTGGACAGTGGAAGCTGGAGAGCCGGGCTATTCGGACTGAGCCAATTGGTTTCCATGGATCTCAATAGTGCCAGCACTGTTGTTCTTCAAGTCTTAACTCAGGCCACCAGTCAGGATACTGCTGTGTTAAAGCCAGCTGAGGAGCAGTTGAAACAGTGGGAAACACAGCCAGGTTTTTATTCAGTGTTGCTGGTAAGTTGCTTAAAAATAGTTATTATTTTTAATAAAATGAGACACTATTCTATTGTTTTAAAAGCCTACTTGTGTTGGTGGTTTACTTAATGAAACTGATCCAAATGTTTGGCTGCCATTGCACTGCCATTTACTAATTCGAGGCATGGCACTTGGAGGACATTTAAGAGATGTTTATTGTTGGGTGAGTATACCCAAGCAGGGTATTGGTAGTATCTGCTTAGAAGGTTACACTGCCAGTTTTCTATTTTAGCCTGTAAATGCTGCCCTCAAGACTGTAAAGGAGGAAAGAGGAAGGACATCTCTAAAATCAGAGAAGGAAAACTCTGACTCCAAAACACCTCCGCTGCCTTGCGGCATACCTCTTCAGGAGAAAGGCTAAGGGAGTAAACCCCGACAGAAAATCCGGAGCCGGAGTCCCTAAGGCGGTTTGACATTGTAGTCAACACCGGCAACTCCTGCGGCGCACCTGAAGCCAAGCTGTATTGACTTTGTCTTTCCCTTGGACCCTTCAGCTGCGAAGAGAGGGGGGGTCTGCTGCATGGGCAACAGCAGACCCTCCATATCACCCTGCCCAGGCTCTGTAGCTTCAGTTTCACTGGAGAGGACACTCCAGCGTCATCGCAAGATGTCGACTCAACACGGGAGGAGACAGATACCGGTTATAAGCTCATCTGATTGGCGAAGGAAACGAGCGCCAGGGGTCTCCTCTGATGGTGGGAGAGGTCATCGCACCTCACTGGACAGCTACCGTCTCGCCATGGCTCGCCTGCCCCACTGGGTGCGTGGGGATCAGAGAGGCGCCTCTCAAAAAGTGGGCCACAAAACACCTGCACCAGTTAATTCCAAGCAAACAACAAGAAAGAAGCCTCCGGCTCTTCGCCTCGCTAGCTGGAACATCAGGACCATGTGCCCCGGACTTACTGCAGACCTTCCGTGGATCAAGGGTGCCAGGAAAACCGCTGTCATCGATAGGGAACTGGCATGACTAAACATCGACATTGCGGCTCTACAGGAGACCCGGTTGGCCGACAACGGAACTATCAGAGAAACCAACTACACCTTCTACTGGCAAGGGAAGTCTCCGGACCAACCAAGACAGCACGGTGTTGGGTTCGCTGTGAAGAACACGCTTGTTAACTCCATAGAGCCACCCACAGGAGGCACAGAGAGATTACTTACCCTCCGATTGTCAACAACTTTCGGCCCAGTCAGCATTCTTAGCGCGTATGCCCCAACCCTCTGCGCCACCACCGAAGAGAAAGAACAGTTCTACCATGCACTGGACGAAGCGTTATCCAAGATTCCCAGAAGTAACGCTCTCTATCTCCTTGGAGACTTCAACGCAAGAGTAGGAGCCGACCACATGGCCTGGCCCACCTGCCTTGGAAACTTTGGGAGAGGAAAGATCAATGAGAATGGTCAGCGACTGCTTGAGCTTTTGTGTCACCACGGCCTGTGCGTGACAAACACATTCTTCAAGTGCAAAGAGATCCACCAGGTGTCATGGAGGCACCCCCGCTCCCGCCATTGGCACCAGCTTGACCTCGTCATCACCAGAAGAACGGATATTGGCAGCACCCTCCTCACCCGCAGCTACCACAGTGCAGACTGCAACACGGACCATGCCCTCGTGGTAAGCAAGGTGCGCATAATGCCGAAGAGGTTGTACCACTCCAAGATGAAGGGTCGCCCACGCATCAACACCAGTTGTGCCAGCAACCCAGTTAAGACCCAGCAATTCATCAACAAGATGGAAGATGCACTCGGCGAGGGAGTGGCGGCAGATGACATTATCGAATCCAATTGGCCACGTCTCCGCGACGCCATATACAACTCCGCCATTATTGCTTACGGGAAGAAAGAGCGGAAGAACGCTGACTGGTACGAGGCTCACTGGGAAGAAATGGAACCCATGATCGAGGCTAAGAGGAAGGCCCTACTGGCTTACAAGGTCACGCCCACTCCCAGTACACTTCAAGCTCTACGGGCTGCCAGGAACAAAGTCCAGAAGACCGCCCGCCACTGTGCCAACACCTATTGGCTAAACCTGTGCAGAAGCATTCAGGAAGCCGCCGATATAGGCAACGCACGAGGAATGTATGAGGGTATCAAGAAGGCAACAGGCCCAATCCCCTCCAAGATCGCCCCCCTTAAGTCCAAGACAGGTGAGGTCATCACTGACCAGGAACAGCAAATGCGGCGGTGGACCGAGCACTACCTCGAGCTGTACGCAACGAAGAACACCGTAACAGACACTGCTCTTAACGCCATCCCAGACCTACCAGTCATGGAGGAGCTAGACACCCCACCTACTGCGGCAGAGCTCGGCAAAGCCATCGACCACCTTGCCTGCGGGAAAGCACCAGGAAGCGACGGAATTCCTCCAGAAATCCTAAAGAGCGGGAAACCAGTCCTGCTACAGCCGCTTCACCATCTACTCTGTCTCTGCTGGAAGGAGGGTTACATCCCCCAGGATATGAGAGACGCCAACATTATCACCATGTACAAGAACAAAGGAGACCGCAGCGACTGCAACAACTACCGGGGCATCTCTCTCCTCAGCGTCGTCGGCAAAGTATTCGCCCGGGTCGCTCTTGCCCGCCTGCAGACCCTTGCTTCCCGCGTCTACCCAGAGTCCCAGTGTGGCTTCAGAGCTGGCCGCTCAACAGTGGACATGATCTTCTCCCTACGCCAGCTGCAGGAGAAGTGTCACGAGCAGCATAAACCACTCTACCTCACCTTTATTGACCTCACGAAGGCGTTTGATCTGGTCAGTCGAAGCGGACTCTTCAGCTTGCTACGGAAGATTGGCTGTCCACCACATCTGCTTGCTGTGGTCATGTCCTTTCACGACAACATGCACAGCACGGTGTCCTACAACGGCGCAACCTCTGAGGCCTTCGGAGTAAGGCGGAGTAGCGGAGTAAAGCAGGGCTGCGTCCTCGCGCCTACGCTGTTCGAAATCTTCTTCTCCATGCTCCTCCAATACGCCTTTAAGGACTGCAGCGAGGGTGTCTTCATTCACACCAGATCCGATGGCAAGCTCTACAACCTGGCCCGTCTACGAGCCAAGAACAAAGTCAAAGAGGTGCTCATCTGTGAGATGCTCTTCGCCGACGACGCAGCTTTGACATCACACTCCGAAGAGGGACTCCAGCAGCTAGTCACTTGCCTTTCCCACGCATGCAAGGAGTTCAGACTAGCCATCAGCCTGACAAAGACGAATGTTATGGCTCAAGGCACGGGGACTCCCCCATGCATCACCATCGACGGATACACCCTGGAGGTTGTCAACGATTTCACTTACCTCGGGTCCACCATCTCGAGCTCTCTGTCAGTCGACTTGGAGGTCAACCGGAGAATCGCCAGGGCAGCCACAGTTATGGCCAGACTGAACCGGCGAGCGTGGAACAATTCCAGCCTCACTGAGAAAACCAGACTGCGCATCTACCAAGCCTGCGTACTCAGCACCCTCCTCTATGGCAGCGAGACGTGGACCACCTACGCAAGGCACGAAAGGAAACTCAACAGCTTCCACATGAGGTGCCTGCGACGCGTCCTGCATGTCGCCTGGCAGGATAAGGTCCCCAACACCGAGGTGCTGAAGCGAGCCAATATGAGCAGTTTGCATGCAGTTCTTAGCGAGAGACGCCTCAGGTGGCTCGGCCATGTCAGAAGAATGGATGCAGGCCGTATCCCCAAAGACCTCCTCTACGGCGAGCTAGCAGAAGGCAAGAGGATGACAGGGCGCCCAAAACTGCGGTTCAAAGACATCTGCAAAAAGGACATGACACAATGCTCCATCAATCTCAACACATGGGAAGTTCAAGCAGACGACCGCCTAGCCTGGAGGCTCGCGGTCAGGCAAGGTACGTCACGTGCAGAGGCTGCGCGCAACGAGGAGGCGGTCCAGAAAAGATCGAGGCGGAAGCAGCGTCAACAGCAGCAACAACGGCCATCTGCCTTCACCTGTGACAAGTGCGGCATGGATTGTCACTCCCGAATCGGACTGCACAGCCATTCTCGGCGGTGCAGATAGACTCTCAGGAAGCTACGCCATTGTCTCTCGAGACGGACGGCTGCCGACGACGACGAATCCACATAAGAGTGACCTTTTAAAAAAGTACATCAGACCTCACTGTTCCTGGTTTATAAGATTTTAATAGCTTCCCATCAAAATTGGAATAAACATCAGACTTCTCACCCTGGCCTATACATCCCTGTGTCACCTGCTCCCCCTTTCTTACTGACCTCACATCCTCCTTTATCCTTCCCACCCACCAAGCCTCAATGTCCTCCTTTTTCATTAAAAAAAAAAATTCCAAGTTCATTTCTGCTATAAGGCCTTTTACTCTTTCCTCATCTGTCAGATTCTTGGGTGTGTGACCCATGCAGTCACACATGCCCTGGTGTCAAAAGAGTCCCACACATGGTTTAAGGATCCATTCTTGCCTTATAAAGTTTTTAAATAATTTCATCTTTTAACTTGTATTTGGTAAGTGAAATCAATGGCATAATGGAGCACATGGGTGAGTAGAAGAAACATATATAATATTTTCATCATTCATTGCCACCTCATTTACATGCAGCATTTGCAATACCCCATGAATCCAGTGTTCTGATGGATCTACACTGTGTAGGAGTTCATCATGGCTGCAAATGAGTATAAGATGAGCGTGTGATGGCTAGAACTGAGAGACCAGGGGCACTGGCAGCTCTGAGAGGCCATGCCTTCTGTTGAGAACAAGAACTTGCTTTATAAGTGGAAAGGAAGCAATGTCACTCTAAGAAACATGATTGATCAACAAACCCTTTCATAACCTTTCCTGGTCATGTAACGTCCCAATATTAATGGGCCGTCTATACCAAAAATGTAGAAGTAGAACTAAAAAGATAAGATAACCCATAGTTCAGTTTTATTTAGTCTTTCCTTACTCATAAGTAAACTCAAAGCAAAGAGCATGCCTATCAAGAAATGAAATAAAAATAGTTGCATTGATTTTGTACAATGTTTCTTGTAAGTATTAAATACATATGTATGTACAAACTATGAAATCAACAATTATGTAATTTTGGTGATGCTGTCAATGAGTTAAATGCTGACAATATTGCTTTTAAAACAGGCACTACACAATATAAAGATGAATGGTAACATTCATCAAAAAATTTGAAATTTTAATCTTCTTTGCTTAGATAACATAAATATATCATATTAATAATGTTAAAATATGTCAGATAACAAACTCTATGTCAAGTCCAGAGAAAGGCCACAAAATAAATGAGAAGGCTTCTTATTTGAGTTTCTTTAATGGCACTTTTTCTGCTCTTAGAACAAGGGATCCCACCTTTTCTTTTTGTAAGAGGCCCTAAGAATTAGAAAGCCAGCTCTGCCTGCATAGAATGTTCTTCCGCTGTCTCCAACTTCACAAAGATGACCCCTTTCTCTAATTCATGTGTCTGATCACATTACCAACTTTTTTGAGAAGCCACCCCTCATCCACCTTCTTTAGCTGTCAAGTACTTCTTAGCAAATCATCCTCAGTACTCTGCATACAGTTATGTATGAATGTGGGTACATTTCTTGCTGTCTATCTGTCTCCTCCTTTGTGGGAACAGAACTTTGACTTTCTTTCCCCCCACTGATCTTTGGAGTGAAGAACAGTGACTGACATTTATTAGACACTCAGTAAATATTTGTGAAATGAGTGAATAAATGGACATAATAATTGCTACATTATCCTATTTAAAATTAATATTTTTAAAGTTACAGTGTAACTTTAAAAAAAATTTTGTATGTTTTATTGATTGCACTGTTAAAGTTGTCCCAATTCCTTTTTCCTTTGCTCCCCTCCACCCTGAAACACCCCTCCCTGCTGCAGTTCCCTCCCCCCCAGTCCATGTCCATGGGTCGTGCGTATAAGCTCTTCTCAACACCTGCCTGTCTATTCTTCACCCTCTTACTATGCTTCTTAATTCCTGCACCATTTCCCTTCCTCATTGTCCTTCCCCCTCCCAGCTGACCTCCCCCTCCCTGCTCCCCATACCTATGATTCTGTTCACTCTGGATGTCTGCTTAGTTTGCCTCTGTTTCTATTCGCTAGCTTCTGTAGTTGATAGTTGTGATTCTGTAGTCATTTTAATGTTCATAGTTTTGATCTTTTTTTTCTTAAGAAAGTCCCTTTGACATTTCATATAATAATGGCTTGGTGATGATGAACTCCTTTAGCTTCACCTTGTCTGGGAAGCACTTCATCTGCCCTTCCATTCCAAATGATAGCTTTGCTGGATAGAGTAATCCTGTTTGCAGGTTGCCTTTCATCACATTAAATACTGTTTGCCAGTCCCTTTCTACCTGCAAAGTGTCCTCTGAGAAATCAGCTGATAGTCCTATAGGCACCTACCTGTAGAGTAATCTTGGTTGTTATGTCCTTGCTTTTCATCACTTTGAATATTTCCTGCCAGTCCCTTCTTGCCTGCAAAGTTTCTTTTGAGAAATCAGCTGACAGTTTTACAGGTACCCCATTGTAGGTAATTATCATCTCTCTTGCTGCTTTTAAGATTCTCTCTTTATCCTTAATCTTTGGCATTTTCGATTATGATATGTCTTGGTGTGGTCCTTCCTGGGTCTAGTTTGTTTGGGACTCTCTGTGCTTCCTGGATCTGTGTGTCCATTTCCTTCGTCAAATTAGGAAAGTTTTCCTTCATTATTTTTCACATAGTCTTTCAATTTCTTGCTTTCCCTCTTCGCCTTCTGGCAACCCTATGACTTGGATGTTGGCACGTTTAAAGCTATCCCAGAGGTTTCTAAGCCTCTCCTCATTTTTTTCAATTCTCATTTCCTCCTTCTGTACTGGTTGGCTGTTTATTTCTTCCTTATGTTCCAATTTGTTGATTTGAACCCTGTTTTCCTTTTTTTCACTACATGTTTCATGTGGATTTTCCTTCATTTCACCGAGGATAGCCTTCATTCTTTCCCCGTCCCATTTAATCTTTTCTCTCAAGTCTGTGAGTATCTTTATCACCAATGCCTTAAACTGTGCATCTCTTTAAGTTTGTTATCTCCTCATCTGTTATGTTCACTATCTTCTCATTGCTTAGTTGTGTCACTTAGAGCTTGATCCGCCCTCCCTTCTGGTCATTACTTCTCTGTCTCCTCATCTTGACAGTTTTCTGTGTTTACCTCTGTGGTTTGGGTAGGGCTGTCACACCTTTTATGTTATAGGGGGCGGAGCCTTAGGTATTCATTAGTGCTAGTGACCTGTTTCACAGCGTTTTGGCACTGTATGTGGGGGAGGGGTCTGAGAGGGAACAGTGCCGTTTGCCACCACTTTTCCAGGCACTTCTCCCCATCCCCGTACTAAGCAAGCTGTCTCCTTTTGAGACTGGTAGCTTCTTCCTCCACCCCAACCCCCACTGGCTTTCACAGTCAGAAGCAATGTGGCTCTATTTTCCCCAGCACTGGAACCACAGGCTACCCAATCTGGTCTGGGGCTGGGATCTGTCTGGTTTGGGGCTGAGATTGCTTCTCGGATTTAAGCTGTATGACTCTGTTTTTCACCATGGCTACAGTCGCTGTACTGCTAGCCATGCCCACCAGCTACACACCCACCAAGCACTGCCCCCACAGCAACTGCTCTGCTCCTCTTTCTCTCTGTCCTGGCTCTGCCCTTCCTACCTTTCTGGCTGATTATTTCTTCTTTATTTCTTCTTTATTTTTTTGCTGAACTTCCCTGTAGTTTCGATTTTCTGGTTTTTTTTTAGTTTTGAAGTGGTTGTAAATTCCTTCTTAGTTGTGAGGAGATGCAGCGTGTGTATTTACACCTCCATCTTGCCCGGAAGTGCCAGCTACTTCTTACAATGTAACTTTTTAAAAATGGTTCTTTTACTGTTTTTCGCTATTTATAAAATTTAAAAGTGAAAAAAAGTCAATTTTGAACCATGGAAAAACAGATTAATTTGGAAGTTGGCAACATCTAGTTTTCAGCATGTTTTATACAGTACGGTTATAAAAATAAGGGTGTTGCAATAATATTTTTTCTTCTCTTAGTCTATCACATAGTTTGAAAGAAGTTTTCATTTTTAAATAATCTTTTGTTTAAATGCTTCCTATAAATAACCAGCTATAAGTTTCAGGAAAAAAATATTATGCTTTTAATTTTATTTTTAAATATTTGTATGATAAAACATCTAGATAGAGAAGGCTAGTGAACTTCATCCTGTATGTAATGTTGCTCGGTAGGAAATAGTTGCCTGAATTATGATGTTTTAAAGGATAACAATCCTTTGCCTTACTTTCTAGAACAGACTGCCCTGGCTGATTGATGACATCTCCATGAATGCAGAAGTGGGGACAGGAATGTGAATGCTATGTATCCATCATCCCCAGCTTCAGGTACTCATCAAAAAGGACACAGTATAATGCTAAAAAGAAAAAAAAAACCGCTTTTCTGGTTGAGAATAAAGTGTGCATTTTTATGCTACCAAGGCAACAATCTTGCCCTAGGCAACACTGAAAATAACTGCAAATTATAATAAAAATATCAAAATTCTACAGAACATGAAACTATGTCACCCTGTGATTTGTTAAGAAAGAGAATTTCTATAGAGCTAAAAATACAGCTACACCTAGTCATTGTAAACACTAAACATAATTTCATCTTTAATAAGATGGGGTATATGCATTTTGGAGGGAGTGATTAAGTAAATATATTTGGGATATTTGGAATACAAAGATAAAAAGTAAATATATATACTCGTCGGCAGCCGTCCGTCTCAAGAGACGATGGTGTAGCTTCTTAAGAGTCTATCTGCACCGCCAAGAATGGCTGTGCAGTCCAACTCGGGAGTGACACGGTATCTGTCTCCTCCCGTGTTGAATCGACATCTTACGATGATGCTGAAGTGTCCTCTCCAGTGAAGCTGAAGCTACAGAGCCTGGGCAGGGTGATATGGAGGGTCTGCTGTTGCCCATGCAGCAGACCCTCCTCTCTTCGCAGCTGAAGGGTCCAAGGGAAAGACGGAGTCAATACAGCTTGGCTTCAGGTGCGCCGCAGGAGTTGCCGGTGTTGACTACAACGTCAAACCGCCTTAGGGACTCCGGCTCCGGATTTTCTGTCGGGGTTTACTCCCTTAGCCTTTCCCCTGAAGAGGTATGCCGCAAGGCAGCGGAGGTTTTTTTGAATCAGAGTTTTCCTTCTCTGATGTGCCCTGACTGGAAGATCGAACCAGCGACACTTAGCTCGCAGGCCGATGCTCAATCCACTGAGCCAAACCAGCCAGGGTATATATATAGTATATATATACTATATATTATAAAAATGATCTAATTATCTTTTGTCTAAAAGATTAGAATGTAATCTAGTGAAAGTCATCACAAAATACTTTGGGTTGTCAGGACTTGTAAGAAATTGTTGCAATATCTCATTTTACTGTCTATACCAATGATAGATAAAATGGCTTTTCATTTTTATTCATTACTTATACTCCTTGACACCTGTTTGGGAATTATTACATAAGTTATGCAAACCTCAGGTACTCTAAAGGCATATTTGTGATAAAATAATATATTCTAAGAAAGTAAATAAAATAGGTAACTCTTTAAAGTGATATTGTAAGGGAAAAATATCAACAACTCTACATAAATAAATTTGACAATGAAGATGAGTTAGACCAATTTTTTAAAAATAAAAACTTGTACAATACTCAAAAATCAATTAATATATTCAATTACATTAACAGCTAAAGAAGAAAAACGCCATGACCATATCAACTAGTGCAGAGAAAGAATTTTATAAAATTCAATACATATTCATGATAAGAACTCTCAACAAAGTTAGGAATAGAGCAGAAATTTCCCCTGAGATCAGGAAAGCAAGGATTTCTTCCATCATCACTCTTATTCAACATAGTATTGAAATTCTAGCCAGTGCAAAAAGGAAATAAAAGGCATGCAGTTCAGAAGAGATCTATTCTTATTCGCAGGTAACAGGAAAATCCCAAGGAATAAACAACAAAAGCAAACTCTTAAAACTAATGAGCAAATTTGGCAAGGTCACAGGATAATTCAAAATTAACATATAAAAGTTTCTTTTTAATTTTTTTTATTTTTGGTTTTTCAATTACAGTTGTCCCCTTTTCTCCCAATCTCTCTCCCCCACCCAACCCTCCCCCTCTCCCGCAATCATATCCCTCCCCGTTGTCCATGTCCATGAGTCATTTATACACGTTCTTTGACTAAACCCTTCCCTTACTTATCCCCCTTCTCTCCCTCCCCCCTCCCCCCAATTTTATTTCTACATACAAACAATGTATGCATGAAAATCAAAATTAAAAACATATTATCATTTACAATTGCTCAAGAAGAATAATATACTTAGGTGTAAACCTAACAAAATATGTAAAGGTCCTGAACACTCAATGACAAAATTCTGAAAGAAGAAGTCAAAGATCTTCTAAATAAACAGATAGACATATCATGTTCATGAATTGGAAAACAACATATTAAAGATGTCATATCTCCCCAAACTGATATATAGGTTTAATGGAATTCCTTTTTAAAGCCTCAGCAAAAATTTTCATAGACAGAAAGTTCTAAAACTTATATAGAAAGTCAAAGAAGTCAGAATAGGTCAAGAGTTAATAACTAGCTAAAATAATCAAGACTGTGTGGTAATGGCAGAGGAAAAGACACATAGATCAATGGAAGAGAATAGAGAACCCAGAAATAGACTCACACAAGTACAACCACAGTTGGCAGAATAATGGCCTCCCACAAAGCTATCCAATCCATGGAATTGTAATTATGTTAGGTAAAATAGCAAGAAGAGACTGTGTAGGTGTGATTAATTTAAGGATCTTGGAATGGGGAGATTATCCTGGATTATTTAAGTGAGCACAGCATAATCTTAGGGGGTCTTTGTAAGTGAAAGAGTGAGGAAGAAAAGTTAAAATCATAAAGAAATCTGAGGATGCTAATTATTTCTTCATTTAATTCACTTATAATCTGAATTTTTAAAAATTAGGAACTCTTCCAATGACTAGTACACAGGTCCACAAATTTACTAGTGTGTATACAAACTTCTTGAGCACAAAAAAATGCAGATTGCTGGGCTCCATTCTCAAAGATTTTGATTCCCTCATCTTAGGGAACCTGCATTTCACAAAACAGCCCCACATCAGATAGTTCTGGTGCAGCTAACCTAAGGGGAGTGATTTGATAACTACCAACCCCTAGACAGTGTTTTCCAACCTCAAAGGTTATCGGAATTACCTAAATTATTTTTTAAAATACAAATTATTTTGCCCTATAATTAAATTCTGTTAACCTGGTTGGCATATGGCTGTTAGCTCTATTTCCATAGGGTCTTTATGTTACAGAAACAGGGGAGTCCAAAAATCCCCAGAGTTTGCTGCTGGGGGATGGGGAGAAGTAAGCAGCTTTTCAAATGCTTCCACATGCCGGAGGCTGGTGGCTACTGTCTTTCTTATGCAAATGGACTTAATGCATCCAAAGCCTCAGGCAGATGGGAGGAGTCTTGAACCAGGGGACGGTATGGAAAGCACACAGAGCCTACGTAAGGTTCTGTGAATGGTCAGAACTATTTGCAACGCCCACTGCGTCAGATGACGCAGTCAGGGATATATAAGCAGCTGCAGACATTTTAGCTCAGGGTCTCTCAAGCTCTCGTTCGGGCTCTGGCTCTCACTGGCACTCTGAGACTCTCGCTCTCTGACTCGGGCTCTCACTCGCGCTCTGGCTCTGGCGCTCTGACTCTCTCTCTGGCACGCTCGCGCGCTCGCTCTCGCTCTCTCGCTCTCTCGCTCTCTCGTGTGCTCCCTCCACGTGGCTTGGTGAAGGGGTCTCCAGGCTGCGTTAAGAGGCTCTCGCCATGCGGTTTTGAGAAGGAAAGGAGATCCGCGCAGTTTGCAGGAAGAAGACAGTTTGGAAGGAGGCTGAGAATCCAGGCGGTCCTGCATTAAGAGCTGGAGGGCACCACAGCACAGAAAGGACCTCCCCAATCAGATTGAATGATTGGCAGCTGCTGGTAAAGCTGAACTGTGTTTGGAAAGTAGGGAAATGGTTTCTCTGACTTTCCTAAAACTAGCCTGGTTTGGAAGGGGAGGGAGGCAAGGATATGTGTTTGTGGGTATTTTAAAGAGCATAAGACTTAACAACAGAAATCCGCAAATAACTAAATCTATCGTCGTCGTCGGCAGCCGTCCGTCTCGAGAGACGATGGTGTAGCTTCTTAAGAGTCTATCTGCATCGCTGAGAATGGCTGTGCAGTCCGACTCGGGAGTGACACGGTATCTACTTAACTAAGGGTGTGATTAACTAAGGGTGATCCAGTCATAGGTCTATTTCCAAGTTATTTGCAGAGTTATCTAGCTACATCTTCCCATTTCTCTGCTTTTGGTGATGACAATATTCCTCCTTTTGATCCCAGAGATATGTGTGAGGAGCTGTGGAATGTCATTTCCTTGTCCCTTTTCCACGATTCATCTGTTAATTATCTCCTAATGTTAATTATCCCCTAAATCTATATAACTGTTAAATAAACAATTCTTTTTCTTTTCACCAAACTCTGGTATTGAGAGTTATAATTTTGGCGGGGGGCAATCGGGCCCCTAACTAAAGAGCCCGTGGGTTTGTTTTCAACTGGAGCAGCCCAGGGGTTCTGTAACATTTACATCATATTAATTAAGATCAAGTTTGGGACCGTTGCTTGGGAAATGCTAGTAAATTTCATAATATTGTCAGTGTAGTCCTATTATATTGTCTATATTCTCTTTGCAATTAATTTTTTTAAAGAACATTTACCAACTACCTACACTGTACCAGTAATGAAGCTAGTGGGATACAGAGATGGAATAACATAGTGTGGCTTTGGAGATGTTCAGAGTGTAGCTGAAGCCAGTCCTCAAATGTACAGTTACAAAAGAGTGATACTCATTTTAATAGAGATTTTTGGAAGCTGCTAAATACAGTGACCCTCTGTATGCAATGATTTATTAGATCATGTGAACAATGTAACTGAACCTGTTTATAAAAGTACATCCTCATTGACAAGAATAAGAAAGACAGGGAACTGTTATTGACCCTCTACCATATGTTCTGAATTATGCTGGGTGATTTTCCTACTTCATCCCATTTAATCCCTGCAACATCCCTTGAGATGGGTTGTATCATGATCCCTTTCTTACCAAAAAGGAAACTGCAGGTCAGAGTGATATGACCAAGGGTTTTAATCTAATCTAGAAAGAGTGTTCTACACAATATCTAAACGTGAATCTACCCAAATCCAAAGCCCATGCACTTTCCTCTCCACCTGGCTAATGTTTACAGGGAGATGATAATCTAGTATGTGCTATATACGGATAGTTATTTGCTTCCACACCCCTGATTTACTGATAATACATGTAAACTGACAGCCCTTGCCTCTAAATTGGTTATTCAGATTGATTCTTCATAATTTAGCTGTAATTCCAATTTGGTCCTAAGAGGAGGTAAGTGTAACCTCCACCTAATCCACCGTCATTTTGGATCCTCTGCCCTTGCCTCTAAGAAAAAATGTGCAAATATTTTAAAATATTCTACATAAAGATTTAGTGATAAAAAAGATACTGAAACTATTGATTACAGTGAGATTTGGAGAATATCTGCATTTTATTAAATCATGTTATTTCTAGCCCTGAACTATTTCCCATCTTTATATATTTTACCTTCCATATTCTCCCTCATAAAAGTAACTCCCCCAACTTAAATGTGTAGTTGGAGCAGGTAAATATGCATAGATACATATTCAATACACATACACATATGATATTGTATTTATATGTATATATGTAATAATAATATATGTGTTTATTATATATACACACATATGCACAGAATTGAGGAATTTACATAATTCTCTCTTTAATTTGAAGTCCTAGACATATAGGAATATAGCAATGAACACAATAGACATGATCCTTTCCCTCAAATTGTTTATGGTCTGGAGAATCATAAAGAAATAAAGTAATAAAAAATAAAATATATATGTATACACATGTAAATGAGTGAATAGAATAAGAATAAAGTATTTTATAGTGAAAAGAAAGTTTTCTCTTCTCTAATTTTTATAGAAGTAGCTATTTTGGTGATGGTTACTGTAGTTACATTTGATCAGTTCTAGTTAGAAAGTAGAACCCTCAACACTGGTTGTAAAACAAATACAACGTATTTCATGTCTTCTTGAAGTTAATCAGTAAGTAAATAGTCCCCCTTAAATCTAAATAAGATAGTAACTTATTTGAAAGCAACAAAAATTCAATATTCTGGGCATAAGAAATGTTCATAATCATAGAAAAAAATTTTATCTTCTTGAGCTATCTCAAGAAACTATAATACATTAATGAAAAATTAATTACAAATTTAATTTCTCTTATTGACAGAGAAAGCATTTGTCATTTGCAGCATGGCAGTAACTTAGCTAATTTTTGTTATTTTTATTATAATAATGCATAAGGTTGTGATAGTTTAATATTTTAATACAAAAAACTTGGAGTAAAAATTGCCTAACTTGAAGAAATATATACATTTCTATAGGTGAATTTCAAGCATTAACTAAAAGAGAATGTTATTCAGCAAGTGTTTTTCTTAGCACTCTTCCTCCTCTAAAATTTCTCAAGTGCTAGTATGGGATGGATGTGTGTGTAGGGGAGAGAGAGAGAGAATGAAAGAGAGAGAGAGAGATTCAACATTGAACTTTTCATGCATAACTGTTCTAAAGGATCTTAACTTGTGTACTATAAGTAGCAGAATAGTGAATATTGCCACAGAACGTAAAAATAAAATTTACATATAAACAACACAACCAATTATCCAAATGTCACATCAACAAAAACACCAAAGAGATCTTAAACAGTTAAAAAGAGAGAGAAACATATAAGGGAAAAAAAATGAAGAAGGGGAGGCAGAGCAGAAGAAAGAAGGAGGAGGGAAGAGGAAGAAGAGAAAAAGAGGATGGGGAAGAAAGGGAAAGAAATGGGAGGGAAGAGAAGGGAGATGGTAGAAAAATACAGAATAGAATGTTCTAACCACCACTGAGCACTCAAACTGACCTTTGTTGACTACAGTCAACGCTGAGCAGTTGTCAATAGATCAATGACCTGATTTTATCCAACACCTTCTTTGGACATACTAGTGGTAGATCTGAGATTAGTACATGAATTCATGAAACCCAGCCAAGATCTCCTTCCAACACCTCATGCTACAGTGCCTAAATTAGACTTTTTGGGGTGTTTCAAATTTTCTTTTATTTTTAACTATATTTTATTGATTATGTTGTTATAATAGTTCCAGTTTTTTCCCCTTTGCTCCCCTCTGCCCAGTACCACCCTAACCCCCAGCAATTCCACCCCCCTTAGTTCATGTCCATGGGTGATGCATATAAGTTCTTTGACTTCATCCTTTCCTATATTATTCTTAACAACCCCCTGTCTATTTTGTACCAACTGATTTTGCTTCTTAGTCCCTGCACCATTTCCCCATTTCTGCCACCCCTCCCAGCTGATAACCCTCCAAATGATCCCCATACCTATGATTCTGTTCCTATTCTGGTTTGCTTAATTGGATATTGTTTTTATTTTTTAGATTCAGTTGTTGATAGCTGTGAGTTTATTGTCATTTTAGTGTTCATAGTTTTGATCTTCTTTTTCTTAAGGAAGTCCCTTTGACATTTTATATAACAATGGCTTGGTGATGATGAGCTCCTTTAACTTTACCTTGTCTGGGAAGCACTTCACCTGCCCTTCCATTCCAAATGATAGCTTTGCTGGATAGAGTAATCTTGGTTGTAGGTTGCTTTTCATGATATTGAACACTGCTTTCCAGTTCCTTCCCGCCTGCGAAGTGTCCTCTGAGAAATCAGCTGATAGTCCCATAGGCAGCCCCCTGTATGCAACTCTCTGCCTCTCTCTTGCTGCCCCCAGGACTTCGTCTTTATCCTTCACTTTTGGCATCTCAGTCATGATGTGTCCTGGTGTGGTCCCCTCTGGGTCCAGATCGCCCAGGAGCCTCTGTGCTTCCCGAACCTGTATGTCCATCTCCTTCGCAAAATTTGGGAGGTTTTTCTCATTTTTTTCAATTCTTGCTTCCTCATTCGGCACTGGTGGACTGTTTTTTTCTTTATGTTCCAAATCATTGATTTGAACCCCGGTTTCCTTTCCTTCACCATTGGTTTTGTGTGGATTTTCCTTCGTTTCACTAAGCATAGCCTTCACTTCTTCTCTTATGTGTTTGCCATACTTAAGCATATCTGTCAAGCCTGAGAGCATCTTTATCACCAGTGTTTTGAATTCTGCATCTATTAGGTTGTCTATCTCCTCATCTGTTAGGTTGGCTATCTCCTCGTCTCTTAGTTCTCCCACTGGAACCTTGATCCATTCCCCCTTTTGGGCCATACTTCTCTGTCTCTTCATTCTGACAGGCTCCTGTGTTTGTTTGCCACCATGTCCCAGGTAGAGCGATCACTCTTGTTATGTTGTCAGGGGCGGAGCCTTAAGAATTCGTCAGTACAGAGCGACATGTTTCACCACATTGTGGCACTGTATGTGGTGGAGGGGTCCGAGAGGGAACAGCGCTGCTGCCAAGCACTCGTCCCTTTTCCAGGCACCTCTCCCACTTCCACACCAGACTTGTTCTCCTCTAGCTGCTGTCCTGGCCATCTTTCCCAGAGTGGGTGGGTCTGTGAACGTTCTAGGACTGTGGGGGCCATTTAAACAAGCGAACTCTGCTGACCCCGTCAGTTTCTGCTTCCACCCCAACCCCTACTGGTCTGCACAGTCAGAAGCAATGAGGCTTAATTTTCCCCGGTGCTGGGACTGTGCGCTGTGAGGTCCAGTGAGGAGCTGGGAACGCTCCCCAGGTGTCCCTCCTGACTTTTTAAAACGTGTGACGGTGCGTTCTGCTGGCCTGCTCCTGTTGCCACTGCTGCCGCCACACTGCATCCTCTTCACCCTGGCTCCACCCCTCCTACCTGTCTGGAAGAGTATTTCTTCTTTATATCTTTGTTTGCTGGACTTCCATGCAATTTGATTTTCTGGAACTTCTGGTTGTTTCTAGTTTTGAGGTAGTTGTATTCCTTCTTAGTTGTGAAGGGAGATGCAGCATGTCTGTCTACGCCTCCATCTTGGCTGGAAGTCCTCAAAATTTCTTTATTGAGGTGTAATTAACAAAGAAAAATTGTATATATTTAACATGTATGACTTGAAGTTTTGATATACATAAACATTGTGAAATAATGGTCACAATCAAACTGATAAACATATCCCTCACTTCACATAGTGAAATGGGGATATTTTAGTAAAGGGGTATAATGTTTAAGCTACACAAGAATGAGTTCTGTACAAAAAATGTAACTATCAGTAACAATATATTACTACATAATTGAAATTTTCTAAGAGAGTATATCCTTTGTCCTAACTACAAAAATGCTGATTTTAATGTTATGTGTATGAATATTTAAATATATGTTGCTGTGATTATTATTAAAATACAAATTTATTTGAAAGCATTACTAAACTTTTAAGTAGAATTTACAAATTTTGTGTCTTCTCAATGAATGCATCAAGTCTGTGCTATTTGTACAATTCTGTAAAATTTGAAGATGTTAAAAGCGGGTCTTCCTGAGTAATCATTCTCTTGATTTCTATTCAGCATAAAGCTGTAAACCCACAAAAACTAAGTTTGGAACTATGTTACAGATACCTTGCTGCTGAACTGCCTCTGCTACTGAATTTAAAAAATCACAGTGGGAAATAGGAATCCTCAGTGACCCAAGAAAAACATATTTCGAATGACAGAAAAAGAGTTTAATAGACAATACCATATTTACCTCTCTTTTAGTTTATACCATTGTCTTCTGGAAAATATGTAATTCTAAAAAACCATGCACTATGCAGGGAGAATATGGTCTCATATGTAAAATTGTTTGTTTCTTCCTAACATTTATTTTTAGATTCCTCCTCCAAAGAGCTCATGCCTCAGGGGGATACTTAATGAAGTAAGAGATCTGCCACACTAACTTCTTAGTCCAGATCTTTCTGCTCACTATCTCCTTTCAGTTTATTTTCTTTACAAAATAACCCACCATGGATTGCTTTTTTAAAAAATATTTTTTTTATTTATTTTTAGAGAGAGGGGAAAGGAGGGAGAAAGACATGGAGAGAAACATCAATCTATGGTTGCCTATCACATGCCCCTAACTGGGCATCTGACCTGCAACCCAGGCATGTGCCCTGACTGGGAATTGAACTGGGAACCCTTTGGTTTGCAGTCTGGCACTCAATCCACTGTATCACATCAACCAGGGCGATTTTTTAATTTTTTATAAAATCTATTTCTCTACAGAATCTAAGAAATTTGAAAGAAACAAAACAAAACCCCCTGAACCTTGACATAACAAGAGATAAAAACAGAATAGCATGGGATTCTCCACTAAACTTGCTATTGTCCTTGGGGATGTCAACAACTGCAAAAAAAGCCATTGTGGCTTCTTAGGCCCACCACTGTTTTCTCTACTCCTCGTGCCTGCCCTTTACCTCATAGTTTCATTGTCTTTAGCAATTACAGGAGTAAGATCTTAATGGCAAGCCACTACTTATTACCATCTTCTATTTTCCTGCTTATTATAGAATCTCAACAGCTATAATACTTTGAATGTGTTGATTCCTCTTATTTATTGAACCTGTCATTTTTCACTGTCTATCTCATCCAGTACTATCTACCTGCTGATGACTCCCATATTTCTACTTTGGTTTCTGGAAGTGACTGTTGTGGGAGAACACTTTTAGGATTATTAGATGCCCTTTTTCTCCAGATGAGAACATCCATTAGGCACTAGCTAAGCAACACCTATAGGCATAGGGTTGCACAGCCACATACACAGTTTGATTTTTACCCATGGGGTTCATTTGATTAAGATTTTTTTTTAACCACCTGGGAGACAGGGAATGAGAGTTGGTTTATCTTCCAACTCAGCAAGTTCTGGGTCTTTTCTGTTTCCCCTAAATTCTTTTTGTAAACTAACCAGTCTGTTCCAGCTTATACCTCTCTTCCTGTATCTTATCAAACACTACTTAGGGTGGCAGGCTGGCACATTCAATATTCTGTCTATTGATCTCGTTTGCCAAATCCACAGGTTCGTTAGGTATATGCTCTATCTTTGAATTTAGCACAGGTAATTTACTACAGGTGCACTTTCCAACCTCCAATAGCAATTTTCTCACTGCTGTGGATGAAAAAGGTCATGGTGGGCAGTTACACCCCAGACATGTAACTTTTTTAATAAAATGTTTATCTTTGCCTTAACTAAGCTCTGTCCATTTGTCTGTGTGTGTCTAGCTTAGTACACCTTTGAATTAAGTCATAACTCCTCAAGAGAGCACATAATTTTAACTGCCTTGCTTTCTCCCACCTTTATGTAACCTTCCTTATAGTCCCTCCTTAATATCAAGTTCATAAAAGAAACTGCAATATATTATTCTCATGAGCATTGAGATTTTGCTTCTGGACAATTATCATCAGTTTTTGGCTCAAATAAACTCTTATACAAATGATCTACAGATTTTCATGTTTATTATGTTAATACTGCTCTCTCAACTTCCTGTAATAGTGTTATGGTTCACTCTCTAGCATTGACCCATCACTGGTCTCAAAGCCAATGCCACATTTTTTAGGTCTATATTATAGCTGGAATCTACTTCTAGGTGCCAATTTTGGTCTCAATTAAACATTCCTGCATTAAAAAAAATCTCCCCCAACACTTAGTGGCTTAAAATGATAATTTATTATTGCTCATAACCCTTGGACTGGCCAGGAGTTTCTCTGTTGGGCTCCCATGTGACTGAGTTGGCTTGTAGCTTGCCTGGGGTTAGAGGCTGTAAGATGGCTTCTCACATGTCTGGGAATCAGTGCTGGGCCACGTAGGCCACTTTCTTCATGTGGTCTCTCATCACTCAGTAGGCTATCTTGGGTTTCCTTAGATAGTGGTGGGAGCATTTCAAGGTGAAGCCTGAAGCTGAAGGCCTCTCAAGACAAAGGCCTCATGACTCACACATCTCTTCTTCCATCACATTCTATTGGCCAAGCAAGTCACAACACCAGTTCAGATTCAAGATAGGTACAGAAATAAACTCATCCTGATAGAAGGAGCTACAAAAACACTGTGACCATATTTAATCCACTACACTGCATAATGGGAAATATAAGCATTTATAAGTTTAAAAAGCAGAATAGTTTTAGATAGTGGAGTCCCTTTAACTTTGGAGAAGAACATAGCTTTAACTGAATTTAAATTATTTTTCTACCCCTTTCCTCTTACAAGGCTTTGAGCAAATAATTATCCAGGTTTGTTATTTGTTAAATAGAGATACACTATCTACTTTTTGAAATAAAATAATATATAAAATATTTTTAATACATTAAGTAGCTAATATTATTGTAACAATTATTAAGAGAATGAAGAAGGAAAAATAATACTCAACATGGAAGACTTTATTATAAAGGCGGGAATGAGCTATCCAGAAAGAAGAGAAAGAGTACGTAGGACTCAGAATAACAAAGAGGAACAGGTAGGGCAGGCCATATTACAGTGATAACAGAGAAAACTTATTAAGCAGTAATTGTTCTACAGATTACTTCACTCTGTTTTGTGATGTGGTTAATATTATCCTCATTTTCACTAAAAAAATTAAAAACTGGTTTTCAGAGTGTTCTCGGGTATACAAAGATAGTAATTGACTAAAGCGGACTTGCAATATAAGTTTGTATCATTTTCTTTAAAAAAAACAGTAATCATTCTATCCTGCTGTGCTAGAAATAGGGTCATCTGAGAAGACAATTGATGACAAGTCCAATCAGAATCTGTTATAAGAGAGGAGTGAAAGCTGAAGTTGAACTATAGGCTGAGTCAGCCTATCAAGATGAGCTTTCATCTGCAATGGTAGCCCTCAAAGTCTCCTTGGGAGGAGACTATTTATTCCCTCAATTCTCTTTAGTTCAACAAATAGTTATAGGGTGCTCACTGTGTACCTGGCATTTTATTATGAGTCTGCATATAAATTTTATAGTGTGATGGGAAGACAGATACAGACATAGATGGGGGTTAAAGGTAAGGTTCTTGCTGTTGTAAAGAACACACTGGTCCATGTGAGAGGCTCCAAGGGCCAGAACAAAGACACTGGTGGTGAGATGAAAAGAAGACTTAGGTAATTGGATATGTGGTGAGGGGGAAATATATTCAGAAAGAAAACTGAGACTTTTTAGCTTAGCGTGAATGGATGCATGGTGTTGTCCCCAAAACAATAAGAAATATAGGCTGATTTTTATATGGAAACAGTCAAAGTATTCATCAGTAGATAGGTGGATAAAACAATATGGGACATTTACACAATGGAATTCTACTCAGCAGTAAAAAAGAAGAAAAATTCACCCTTTGTGAAAGTATGGATGGACCTGAAGAACATTATTCTAAATAAAATAAGCCAGTCAGAGAAAGACAAATACCATATGATTTCACTTGTATGTGGAATCTAATGGACAAACTGAACTAACAAGCAAAATGGGGACAGCCTCATGGATGGAGAGCAGGATGACAGATAGTTGTGGGGTGGGGGGTGGAGGGATTGAGCAAAAAGGGAAAAAGACTCATGGACATGGACAGCAGTGAGGTGATTGCTGGGGAGAGAGGGGTATAAAGGGACTAAATGGTAATGGAAAAAATACGATAAAGATTAAATCCCAAAATAAAAAAGAAGAAAAAGAAATGTAGGCTGAGAAGTATGTTTAGAATTCGAATTTATTTCTGAGCAATGTCAATATACATACAGACATATGTAGATGAAAAGTACACGAATCAGTCCCAAAGTGAGACTTAATCTGAGTGTACACCTTAAGAGTTATCAGCCTATAACGTGACAGTTAAAGGGAAGCACTCCGAACCTCTGACATAGTCAATCCCACAACATCTTTGCCTAGTGAAAGGGAGGTACAGGGAAGTTGTGGAGATTCAGGGAGTGGCTTGTTTCCTATGTTTTTCAGGCAAAGCCAATGTGCCATATTTGACTAAATTATCAATGCTGTTGGCATCTACATTTTAAATTGCATAATTCTCATATCAACTATCATATACTTAAGTTGTTCACAATGACAAACTGAAAAGAAGTTCCTGGATATTTTCTAATTTAGGACCAACTGCTTTCAGCAATATTTAATCAGCACTACATGAATGTTAACTATGACAAAGATAATAAAAATTTACAGTGTTGTTATGCCTGTCACCATGATACATACTTTCCTATGATAGTGTTTAATCCTCTCCCTAAATCTTTTAAGGTAAGCATTATTGGCACTGCTTTATAAATAGGAAAACTGAAGTTAAAGGAAAATACAGGGTGGGGCAAAAGTATGTTTACATTTGGGAGTATGCAAAACACAGACTTAATCCTTGTATTATTATTTATTAATTATTGTATTATTTTCCAAAAGAACAACTGTAAACCTACTTTGCCTAATCCTGTATTAACTTCATAAAAATCACAGTTTGGGAGGATCCAGTCAGGATGGAAGCGTAGGCAGACATGGCTTACCTCTTCAAACAACCACATCAAAATTACAACAAAAATATCAAACAACCATCAGCCAGAACTGTAATAAATCAATTGTATGGAAATCTGAAAACTATGGAATTAAAGAAACCACATCCATTGAGATGGATAAGAGAGGCGCAGATATGGAACAGGCTGGTCCCACATCCACATAGCATACAGGGAGAAAGAGAGGGAGAGAAAAACGTCAACCTGTGGTTGCCTCTCACACGCCCCCAACTGAGGACCTGGCCCGCAACCCAGGCATGTGCCCTGACTGGGGGTTGAGAACTGATGACCCTTTGGTTTGCAGTCTGGCGCTCTATCCACTGAACCACATCAGCCAGGGCACTTTTTTTTTTTTTTTTTTAAATCTGTTCTGTTTCTCTACAGAACCTAAGAAATTTGAAAGAAACAAAAACAAAAACCCTTGAACCTTGACATAAGAAGAGATAAAAGCAGAATAGCATGGGATTCTCCACTAAACCCGCTATTGTTCTAGGGGATGTCAACAACTGCAAAGAAGACATCAAGCACTGTGTCTTCTTAGGCCCACCACCATTTTCTCTACTCCCTGTGCCTGCCCTTGGCCTCATAGTTTCATTGTCTTTAGCAATTACAAGAGTGAAATTTCAATGGCAAACCACTACTGTTTACCATCTTCTATTTCCCTGCTTATTATAGAATCTCAACAGGTATAACACCCATGTGTGATGGATAAAAATCAGGAGTACTATCTCAGGAGTACTACCTCAGGAACAAGGAGTCCCAGTCCCAAACCAGGCCCCCAACCCAGGGTTCCAGTGCCAGAAAGATAAGTCCCCACAACTTCTGGCTACAAAAATGAGCAGGGATTAGTTGGTGGAAGAAACTGCTGGAGCCCCAGCAGTTAATCTTAAAGAACTCACACATGAACTCACCTACTCAGACTCTGAGCTCCAGCACTGGGGTGGCTCCACCCACTGATGGGCACTTAGGCTTTCTATCTCCTAGGACAAGGGAAATAAAGGAAAGAATAAATAAATGGGACTACATCAAACTAAAAGGTTTCTGCTCAACTAAAGAAAACATCAGCAAATGAAAAGGGAAACAACCGTATGAGAAAACATATTTGCCAATTATACCTCAGACAAGGGTTTGATCTCCAAAATATATAAAGAACTTATATGAATCAACACCAAGAAAGCAGAAAGTCCAATTAAAAAGTGGGCAAAGGACTTGAACAGACACCTCTCCAAGGAGGACATACAGAGTGCCCATAGACATATGAAACGATGCTCAACATTGCGAGCTATCAGAAAGATGTAAATTAAAACCACAATGAGATACCTCCTCATACCTGTCAGAATGGCCATCTTCAATAAACCAACAAACAACAAGTGCTGGCGAGGATGTGGAGAAAAGAGAACCCTAGTGCACTGTTGGTGGAAATGCAGACTGGTGCAGCCACTGTGGAAAACAGTATGGAATTTCCTCAAACAACTAAAAATGGAACTGCTTTTTGATTCAGCCATTCCACTGCTGGGATTAAACATGAAGAGTCTTGACTTTCTTAAATAAAGGACATTTCTATTCTGTTCCACTTTAAGTCTCCATTCTTTCGGTCATTAGAAATTTCTGCTGGAGGGTTTGTAGGGATGGTATCAGTTCCTAAATGAGTCATCAAGTTCTCCATGTCCTTGACACCTCAGATCTCATCTCCTTAAATGCACAATTGTCTAATTACTTTCCTTGTCCCTTGACATTTCACCTCACACGTGTGTTAAAAAGTAATCTTAGGTGTATCAATCCAACAGCTCACTTTCTTTGTTTCCAAACAATAGCTGTTTCTGAGTCTTACTGGAGAGAATTAGACAATCCTACAAATTGGTTCCCTTACAAATTCAGTCTCCAATGGAAGACAGTCCTTGAAGCACCTCAGAAAAGTCTTTTATGTATCCTCATTCACCTTTTCCATTCCCCTCAGCATCTGTTTTCCATTTATTTTTTAAATCTTCCATCCTTTTACTTTCACTTTCACTTTCAGCAAATAATCTGAATACTTACTTCATGGAGAAAACAGTGATACCCTACAATATCTACTTCCTCCTCCATCTGTCCACTTGCATCATCACCTGTTCTTTAGATGACTTTCCTCGTGTGTTATCAGATGTGGTTCTCTCCTACTGGTGGCTAATCCTTCAACTGTGCAATGATTAGCACCTTTATCTTCATAACTTATATCTCTAGGTAGTGTAGACATAAAAGACATCTTAGCAGTGTTTTTAGAAAACATTTTTATCTTAATTATATTTCAATTTTATCAAATATTTTAAAATATTTTCCTTAACAGTTGTTGATAATTTTTTACTTCTTAGGGCCTTGTTGGTATATAATTATTAAGGCAAATCCCAGACAATGAGAAGCAGTCAGCATGAGCCAGGAGAAGAATCAATATTAACTCCTGAGGCAACTGCTTCAATTCAGAGGAGAGCTGATAGACAAAGATGTCTCCATATGCAAGGGAATGTCAAAGGAAGCTGGAGATTAAAGACCCCAACCTTAACCCACATTTTTACAAATGTCATCAACCCAGCTCTCAAGGTCCCACCCCTTTCCGTCAGTCTCCCTGCTTTAGAATGGGGGATCTGGTGAGACTGAGCACTTACCTGGGTTGCAACCCTGCAGTCTTCACACTCACACCTCCAGATATGCAAACTGAGGAGAGGGAGAAAGCCTTCAAAGCTGTCCTGGAACTTTCCAATCTATGTTCTTTTTTATTTTTATTTTTATTAATTTTATTTTTTTGTTTTTCAATTACAGCTGTCCCATTTTTCCCAATCTATGCTCTTAATCACTCTTATTTTCTTTTTATGCTCTCTGAAGCCCAGAGAAAAACTGGTCCTTCCACAATTCTGATCATCTCTGTTGTTTAGAACAGGATACTAGGATTCAAAAGAGCTATTATCATCCCTCAGCCTGAAAAGATGAGAGAAAAGAGCAGTTATCAAAATTTGAAAAGGGTGTGTTGAGAACAGAAGCTATCTTGGAAGTTCTTGCAGTCAAGGGACGCAAACTTCCTGAAGTAACCTTAAAGGAAGGAAGGCAGGAGAATAATTACCCTAACCTCATTCTTGATCTCCTGTGGGTACTCTCATTGACCAAACCCAATGGGGAGCTAGAAAATAAGAAGGGCCACCAATGTAGTCCATTCCAGTCAGCCATCTGAAATAGAAAACTGATAAGAAGAGATGAAGATAGGATCTGGAGAAGAAACTAAAGAAGGTCTGGCTCATTTCTATTAAGGACATTCTTCCACATTCCTATTTCAGCTCTTCTAATAACTAGAATCATTTTTGGTGGCTTCCATAAAATTTTATACTTCCAGACTTCCTGAAAAAGGCCTTTCCAGTCTGCTTTTGCAGCCCTTCCAATAATTATCTAAGCCTCAAAGTCTTTATATTAATTTTCTTTCTACTACATCTACCTAGAGTGGCTTCTGCTTTCCCAACCAAGCCTGACTGATCCAAGAATATCACCTCCATTTAAAGGGGCTCTATAGCCGAAAATTAAGTGATCAGAAAAAAAAATCCAACAGTTCTCTCCAATTCCTCTGGTCAGAAAGATGATGAGAGCTGAATAGAGACAATTTTTTTCCTTTTGTTTCCTTCGAGACGTGATATTGAATGTAAGTTCATGAGAATTCTGAAATAACGTATGTAGCCACATCTAAGAACCTTGCATTTCAAGATCAATAGGTTTTTTTAAAGATTTTATTTGTTTATTTTTAGAGAGAGAGAGAAACATCGATGCGTGGTTGCCTCTCGTGTGCCCCAACTGGGGACCTGGCCCACAACCCAGACATGTGCCCTGACTGGGAATCCTTTGGTTCACAAGCTAGCACTCAATCCACTGAGCTACACCAGCTTAGGGCTCAAGATCAATAGATTTAAATGTCTGTATACAACATTAAGTCATATAGATAGAAGTTTGTTAAGACAAAATTCCTATAAAAGAGTGTTAAAATTTTTTGTTCTTCCTCTCTGTGTGCACCAAAATTTAGACAGCATCAAGTACACAGAAAACAACCAGAAAGCATCTTCCAGACTTGGAGATGTTTATTAATTCAAGACAGAGGAGAAGTATGGGCTGAAAGTAAATGAACACACTTTAGAATAAGATCCATCTGTATTTCGCTATGCAGCTAATTTTGTCATAAATCTAGACAATAAAGAAAGGACAAATCTTATATTATTTTTTTAAAGAAATTGTGAAAATCTCTAATCCTGTCTCAAGTTCAGTCCATACTGTTTTTTTCCTAAATCTGATGGCACTCTTGTTTGCCACATGTTTCTCTTCCTGGCTCATTCTTCAATGTTGTAAAGGTTTTTGCTTTCAGGTTCTTCCTCAAAATTTATTTTAACTACAGCTTTTATCAGGAATTAGCTAGGGGCAAATGAGAGCAGCTGCAAACACTTGAGTACTTATATTTCTGCCATGGCATTAGACTCTCTAGGGGTGTATTACCATACTTAACTCTCACAACCATATGAGTTAGTTTATTATACTTTTATTATTTCCAATTTATAAGTGAGGAAATAAAGACTTAAGGTTCCTGCCTAAAGCTACAAGTTGAAATGAAATGCGAGTCTGACTGACTTTAAAGTCACTGTTACTAACCCTTGTATTGTACCCCTTCTTCCAAGCAAATCTGCCATCTATGCTGGGAAATGCTTTTTCCCTTACTTCTATGATGCTGGTGTGTTTTTGCATGTCTCTCTCCACTGTGAATTGATCATTATATTTCCTATGTCTTTTCTACTTCAGTACAATGAGGAAAGGGATGAAATTCCACCAGTTTTGTCAGGAAGGAAAATGTACTGACTGGGGAAAAAGTGGAGGATGCACTGCTAATTCCTATTTAGCACTATGAAACTTGCTTGGAGACAGAACTATTTCAAACCCTCCTTGGTGGGGATCACGAGCTGAGTTTTTACCAGCCAGCAACACTTAACATAACCTAGAGCCACATTCTTTTTGCACAGGCTTTATGCACTCACAGTTAGCAATAACAACTATTATTAGCTTAGGACTTCCTTTACAAAAAAAAGAAACTACCAGTTTTTTTTCTTTTTCTTTTTTTAAAATTTTATTCTTAATGGAAAAACAACAGAAGCACAAATTAGAATCATGAGGTAAAATACAGTTGAAATGAAAAATATTCCTTTGTCACAAGCTCCCCCTTTCAAATGCCACTTGAATATGGAACTTATTTCACTGAGACAAACAAAAGATCAAAATATTGTATCTTTGATCAATTTGAAGTCTCTTACTTTTGTTAAAACAGGGAATAAAAAATTTCTAATCAATAAACAAAATAGCAGCAAAAATCCCTGGTAAAGCTCTACAGACATAATTATAAATTTTTATGCTACTAGTAAAGATAGTTGAGAGATAGCTAGGAAAAAAAAGAAAAGAAAAAAAAATAAATAAACAACAACGACAAAAAACAAAACAAAACAAAAAACAGATGGCTAGAAACTGGTGCCAAACCAAAGTGAAGGATGAATTCTTTGCTGCTTTTATTAAACTCCTATCCTACAGTAGTGTCTCTCAATAGCTTTCTTCTTTTTCTTTTAAGATTGTTTTAAAAGATGTTTATTTACTTATTTTAGAGAGCAGGTAAGGGAGGGAGAAAGAGAAGAAAAGAAACATCCATGTGTGGTTGCCTCTAGTGCGCCCCCAAATGGGGACTCAGCCCACAACCCAGGCATGTGCCCCAATTGGGAATCCAACCAGTGACACTTTGGTCCGCAGGCGGATGCTTAATCCTGAGCCACACCAGCCAGGGTTATTGATATTTTTCAGAAGAAAGATTACTATGAATTCACCCTTCATTCTAATTCATCTCTCCCTTTCCCTGTTTCTCTCCACTTGAAGAAATAGAAGGGAAGCACAGTTCTGTCCAGTACCATGTGGCGGACTTAGGGGTGGCAGGAGAGAGCTGCTATACTAGCTCAGGGGGGAGGGGATGATCACATGGCTTTTTCTAGGTTTAAGAACTATAAACAAGGAACAAGATAAGTTAGCAGCTGTGTTTTAAGTTATAGGTATACAACTTCATGAGTTACAGCCCTTGTGACAAATAATAAAATCAAGTCAGAATTTAGAAATAATATTTACTTAAAAGAAAATGGAAAAAGAAAAATTTCAAAATCAGTGTGCTGCGGTGTTAAGAATGTCTAACGTGCATTCAAAGTATCAGAAAGTAGCCATTTTTACAAAGGGCAATGTCACTAGGACATACGGTTTGCAATTATTAACAGAAACTATTTTAACATAGGGGTGCTTATGAAAACCAGTGATGAGAGGAAACATTGGCAAGGACACAGAACAATGAGCAGGTGCTTTGGCAGTAAAGGTTTGAAGAAGAAGGACACTGTCCCCAGGTCTGAGGTGGCCAAACTTCTTCACTCCAAGGAGGAAGAATACAATTGGCAGGCTTTGAAAACAGGGCACTGCTTCAGCCTCTGAACTAGTCTCTGGTTTTCACTCCCAAGTGGATATACTTTCCGGACTTCAACAAGGCCTCCTCTGGAGGATTGTCTTTCTGACACAGAGCTAGAAACTCAGGAAACCTAAAAAATTGTGCCTATAATGGGGAAAGTTCAATATGACCAACAACTATTTTTCGAAGGGTCCTTGCTTCCACTTTCAGGTTTCGGGTCATTCGGATGCACATCACTATCTAGTACTGCTTTAGTATTTCTCTGGCATCAGAGGGGTGGTCCGCATCGTCAAAGCTTTCACTTGGATCTGCACCAGCTTGTTAGAGCAGAACCTCTTTTGCAGCAGGAAGCTCATTAAGGAAGCAGGCAAAACCATACACTGGCTCGTGGATCACCAGCCATATCTCTTCAAAATCACAGCACTTTGCTCCCAGCTCCAAACAGTAATAGGTGACAGGCGTCTCTGCCTCTTGCCCTGTCCCATCGCTGCTGTTTGCTTCCAGAATTGCCATTAGGCCTGAAATACCCCTTCTCCACCACTATTCTAGTTTCTGCGACTCTAGCTTAGGACTTAAATGACTCAAAGGCTTGCTGCTCCCACCTTACCTTATTCATTTCTAGGAACTATTCCCATCCACAGCTCTTGCTTTCTAGGAAGGAAACATCTCACATTTATCTTTTTTTCCCCTTATTCACCACAAAGTGTAGTTATGCACTTAAATATAAAGAAAACCCAGATATGAACGCATACTCTATTTTAGCAGCTACAAATGCTTTCTACAGATTGCTCTTTTGCTCCAAAGATTTTGAAGTGTTTATAAAAGGTAACTAACTAAGCTTTGCTATAATCTTATATATCTTACCAGCTGCTCTAAAGCACCTTCTTACTAGGTTTTGATTTCAAGGAGAGCTTTTAATTCCACTGAAAACCAAAGGAAAATTGCCTGAACTGTAATGCTACTTGCGGGCAGAGGTAAGAAGTAAACATACCTTGAAGTGCACCTGAAATCTGTTCCAGTGATTATCTGAAGCCTTCAAAGATTAAGAGGCAGGCCTTCCTTTCCAGCCAACGGAAGGTCAAAGAGTGTCACTCCACTCTGTGCCTCTTTGGTCTTTATTTAACAAGTTTAAAAAGATGTTTTACAGAGAAGTGTTTGACCCAGATCTGCTGTACCTGATTCAAAATTCTCTGTAGGTATCAGAGAATGAAGAAAAGTTCAAACTCAGGATGACATCACCCTGCTTAGGCATAAGTTGTCAAGTTCTTGGCTTCGGTTTCATTCATTCAGTCTTAATGGAGAGATTCAGCACAGCCTCTGAGGGAAAGCCTGCGGCTCCATGTGCTGGTGCAGCTGTAGGTCTAGATCAGAATGGGTTACTGGGAGGTGAACTGTGTCCTGGTGCAGGTAGGGAGAATGAAATAGAGACTTGACTCTTGTGCACAATTCTCAGGTTTCTTATCTGATTCCATTGAAAGCTCAGATATCTGTACAGCATTTTTAAACACAACGGCCTTCATTTCACACTTACTAAACAGTTAGTGCAGAAACTAAATAAATCATGGACAGGACAATAAGTTCTTATTCTTAGAGAATTGCTACAAATTTACTCATACTCTCTTCCAAAGTAATCTAAAATGAAATGTTCTCAGTAACAAATAAGTTATAGTAGTATTAAGTTGAGCAGCTTTATGGCTTATTGGTCATTCTTTTGGTGATATTTCTGATCATTTCAAATACCCACACAAAATGAGTTTTCATAATGGAAAATAGTAGTGAACTTTGAGGTAATGGGTTCAAAAATCAGAAGCCAGATTTATATACCAAAAAGGGTAATTGCCAACTTATTTAAACCTCCACAGTTAATGAAAGAACATCCTTGAAAAAATTTTCACAGTATCAAGTTACTAATCAATTATGCAAATATTTGTTCCCAAGGATGATTAAAATTTCATACACGTGCTTAATTCAGATATTTAACGGACAAATTAAAGTTAATTGGAAATAGCAGATTTTAAAAATTAAATCGGGATAGTTCAGATGACCTAGCTAAGAAAAAGCTTTGTTAAAACTAGAAATGTCCAATAACAAAGTATTGTTTGAAAGATTGACCTATGAAAAAAACTTACTGTTTGTAACATTTTTTGAGAAAATACCAGAGTCAGAAGTATAGTGAGTCATATTTTGCTAATCAGTACTATGAAAAAGCTAAATGAACAACTAAATTCTCTTATATTTAATCATATATTATGTTTGGTACTTTCACTTGAATATGGATTTAAATTCTGAGAATTCACATTATGGTAAAATAATTTATATACTAGTATTACAGAGCTAATAATTCATATCTGAGTTTGGGAGAAGTTTATTTTTATACTGCTTATCTAAAGAGAATTTTACTAAACAAATTAAGATCATAAATGAGATTATAGTGGAGTGCATAACATCCTAAATACATTGTCTTTATGTACTTCATAATTATATTTACCTACAAGCAATCTATCATGTGCTCAGCCTTGTAAATGCATTATCTCATGTAGTTCTCATAACCTAGGAGTAATACCCAATTAATAGTATCCCCATTTCATGTAAAGTACAGCATAGGGGATATAGTCAATAATATTAAAATAACTAGGTATGGTATCAGAAGGGTATGAGATTTATCAAGGTGATCACTTAGTAAGTTATATAATGTCTAATCACTAGGGCGTATATCTGAAAACAATATAATATTGTACATCAACTATAACTGAAAAATTAAAAATGATTAATAGTATGTCCATTTCATAGATGGAGAAACTGAGTTGCAAAAAGACTGAATTCCCACAGGCCACTGAGTCAGTAGATAATGGAGTTTGAATTTGAAGAGTGTTAGACTCCAGACTCCTAGCTTGCACCAAACTCCTTCCTGGTGAACTTTAAAAAACAGGCTCTAATGATATGAGATTGTGGGTGATAAGAATAGATGAGAAATAGGAAACTCTTTACTATAAGAATTATTAGAATACCTGCCCAGCCTGCTTTCAGTGTCTAGACTAGTTCTTCCCAATAAAAACACTTATTCATTTATTGAACACACACTCTATTCCAGACATAGCTCTCAATGTTTGAGATGCATCGTCGTCGTCGTCGTCGTCGTTGTCAGCAGCCGTCCGTCTCGAGAGACGATGGTGTAGCTTCTTAAGAGTCTATCTGCACCGCCGAGAATGGCTGTGCAGTCCGACTCGGGAGTGACACGGTATCTGTCTCCTCCCGTGTTGAATCGACGCTGGAGTGTCCTCTCCAGTGAAGCTGAAGCTACAGAGCCTGGGCAGGGTGATATGGAGGGTCTGCTGTTGCCCATGCAGCAGACCCCCCCTCTCTTCGCAGCTGAAGGGTCCAAGGGAAAGACGGAGTCGATACAGCTTGGGTTCAGGTGCGCCGCAGGAGTTGCCGGTGTTGACTACAACGTCAAACCGCCTTAGGGACTCCGGCTCCGGATTTTCTGTCGGGGTTTACTCCCTTAGCCTTTCCCCTGAAGAGGTATGCCGCAAGGCAGCGGAGGTTTTTTGGAATCAGAGTTTTCCTTCTCTGTTGAGATACATCAATGAAAACAAAACAGGCAAAGGCATATATCTAGCAGGGAGATACAAACAATAAACTATTATAACAACAAATAAGCATTTTTATGTATCAGTTCAGAAGCTGACAATTGTCAGAGGAAAATGGAATGGTGAGGGGGATAAAGGAGTGTGTGTCACAGGGTGGGCTTTATTTTCAGTAAGGTTAGGATATTTTAAGCTTCCATTTGACAAAACACTTAAAGGAAATATAGTTAGCATACAGAGCTATCTGGCAAGAGAAACATCAATGCCAGTGCATGGTTGTTAGAGCTTTCCTGCCAGTTCACATAACACGAAGGAAGCAAGTGTGACGTGGGAGGAGGGGTGGGTGGGCCAGGGAGAGCAGTAGGAAGCAGTGCCAGTGACGCTAAGCTAGCAGGTCTTCATGGAGCTGAAGGCGTGAATTTTGGTTTCTTCTCTAAGCAGACTGAGGAGACATTGCAGAATTTTGAGCACAGGGGTGACCTGATTTGTACAGACTGCTGTGAAAGCTGGGTTTCAAAGATGATAGTGAGCAAGGCAAGGAGCAGGACGGTTGCTGAAATCCAGGTGAGAAGTGATGGTGGCTGACACCACCGTGGTAGCAGTGGCAGGAATAAGAAGGGGCCAGGCTCTGCATGAATTTTGAGGGCAAAGTCAAAGGATTTCATAATAATTGGATGTAGACTGAGGGAGAGAAAAATAAGCCCGAAAGGAAGCAAACAAGCAGCCTTAAAAAGGAAGAAAATTCTGACACATGCTACAACATCGGTGAACCTTATGCTAAGTGAAATAAACCAGTAACAAAAACACAAAAACATTATAATGATTCAAGTTATCTGAGGCACATACACTAGTCAAACTCACAGAGACAGAAAGACAGATGGTGGTTGCCATGGCTGGGGAGGAAGCAGGGAAATGGTGCCTCAGACACAGAGTTTCAGTTTTGCAAGATGAAAAGAGTTCTGGAGATTAATTGCACAGTAGGATGAATAAACTTAACACCACTAAACTGTACACTTAAAACCGATTAAGATAATAGATTTTATGATATGTGTATTTTACCACAATTGAATTTTTTTTTTTTTAAGGAAGCAAACTCTAAGTCAATGATGATTCCAAGTATTTTGACCTGAGCAAATTAGCCAGCCTTAGATAAAATCTAACTCAGGCATCAGTTCTCATGCCTAGGAGAAATCTTAATAAAACTGACCGCAGTTCTCTAAGGAATGCTGGCTCTTCATTGAAGTCTTAGTATTGTTACTTATAGTGAAAGTCTTCTCTATGAGATTTTAACATATATCCTTTCTGGGAGCTCCTCCTCAGTGCTAATGGTCTTGTACATGCAAGCAGTGAGTAAATATATGCTCCTATCTTAACTACAGTAGTTTAATATCAGCATAATCATACAATACTTAGTTCTGACAAATGCATAACAGCAGCCACTGTGCTTTGTTTGTACCTTTTGATTGCTTATTAACCCCATGGGTCATTAGCTTATACACTAAACAATTGCATATAATATTTTGTTTTGTTTTGTTTTTCACACTGATCTCAACTTCGGCCCATGGGAGTGACTCTCAACTTTTATGAGAAAATCCCCTTGACATTACTACTTCCAACAACCAAACATTTTGTCAAGTAGCTAGCTTTTTGGTGTTGCTTCCTCCTTTTTTGTCCACTGTTTTTCCCCCAGATGGGGCACGTGGCCTTGATATCACACTGGAATCCCACTGCTGCTTTCCTTTGCTGTGTGAATCACCATGACTTGAGCTACATGTGTGTGTGTGTGAGCTCTCCTGGTTAGGAAACTGTTTCTGCTTATCTAGGACCATCTACTTTGGCTAAAAGAAATGTATGTGTGTCGGGTAGGAGGGCAGAGTGGAGGTGGGTATTGCTGTGACCCAAGATAGTCCAATATGACCTGTCAATAAAGGCCTTTATTTCAATTAGCCCCATTAATGGGGCTTTTACCTTCAGTGTTTCTTTAAGAGATTTTTTTTTTAATTCCTTAGAACAATGTCAATTGAAGTGACAGCTGCATTCTCTGTTGGATTGACTCCATACACCCTTCATTCCTGCCTTTTTCTAGTGTGACTTCTTATATTGCTGCAGAGTCTAGGAAATCAAAATCCAAATTTTCCAGAATCCTGTGGAATTAAGGTTCTAAAAGCAAATTAGGTTCCATCAAGTATATGTAATCAGATAAGATTTAGAAGGTAGAATTTCAAATGCAGTGATCTTTTTTGTCTCTTTTGATGGTTTTATAAAAAGGCAGTTTCAATGGAGGTGATTTTTTTTTTTTGTCTTCCTGATTTCTGAATCACAGCTATGAATATGTTTTTGAACTCAATATTGAGGGACTGGCTGCAGAAGTTACAGAAGAGTTCCCATTTGAGATGTTTTTGAGAATCATTTTAAGAGCCCATTGTTACAGTTGTGCCTACAGCCCTCTAATAATTTATAAATACTGAACTTTCTGGATTAAACCCCCGCTTTCCTAAAATGGAGCAGTTTCTATTTTCTCAACTGACACTCAGTAATGCATGTGTGTGAAGAGATGTGGTCAAGGTTGTTCAATGCACTGTTGTTAGTAATGGCAAAAAGTGGAGTATCAGTAAGTGGAGACTGGTTAAGTAGATATCATTGCAGCTGTACAGAGAAGTAGGGCTTTTTTAGGTATAAATATGACATAACCTCCAAGCTATTCAAGGTTTATCCAGAAAAAGTCCAACCATTGTTAGTATAACAAGAACGGTTTGTGTGACATCGATGTGACCTGGCAGCCAAGGAGAGTGGACTGGAATGTGCGTGCATGAACAATGATAACTTCAGTGTGTTGGTCAGTGGGGATGGTAGACACCATTGAGTGAAAATGTGTACTGTGTGGCCATTGCATTCAAAGTGACCGAGCAAATCGAGCAATGGATCTGCACTAAATTTTGCATTAAGCTTGAACATTCCTCCACAGAAACTATTCTGATGATTCAGAAGGCAGCAGCTATGGGCTACTGGTGATTGCTAGTTTCCTCACAACAATGTACCCACTCATGCATCACATCTCATGCAGAGCTTTTTGGTGAAACATCAAATCACCTGGGTGGCTCAGCCCCGCTATGGCCCAGATTTGGTGTCCTGTGACTTCTGGCTTTTCCCAAAACTAAATCACCTTTAAAAGGGAAGAGATTTCAGGCTGTCAATGAGATTCAGGAAAATGCAATGGGGCAGCTGATGGTGATTGGGAGAATTGTGTGAGGTGCCAAGGTGCCTACTTTGAAAAAGACTGAAGCATCATTGTCCAACGTACAATGTTTCTTGTATCTTGTATCTTCTTCAATAAATGTCTCTATTTTTTATGTTATATGGCTGACTACCTTTTGTACAGGCCTCATATGTTTTAACTGAAAGAAACAAGGTACAGTGCAGGTATATACAGTATGCTACCATTTTTTAATATAGAGATAGAAAAACATATAGATGTGGAAGAATACATAAGTATGGAAGAAACTGATTATGTTGTCTCCTTCTGGGAAGAATATCTAGATGACTAAACAGAGAATAGGATGCAGAATTTTTACCATGGTTTTCTTTGTAGCTTCCAAATTTTTAATCATTATTATCATTAAATGTATGATATCTACACCCGTAATTCCTCATATCATCTTGACTTGTGAATATATTTTCTGCTCAATTCATGTCTTTTCTTGCCATTCCCTTTCTATCTCTATCCAGTAGTTTTGAGTAAATATTCAGGCCAATATTTACTGAGGATTTGAGAAGCATTGTCTCATTAGAGTAATATGAACCAAATTTCTAGTTTCTGAGACTTAGTGGAAATATCTGAGAAAGAAAAGGTGAGTGTTTTATGAAGTTGCTCCACTGAATTTAATTCTAATGCAGAAAGAAATCCTGGGGGAGCGGGGAAACTGAGTGATCATTGTTTCATTGCATGGAAAACTGAACCTTGTCTTGGGACTTAAGAACTACTACTAATTCTGTTTCCAACTCTTATTTTCTGGAAAAGTACATTGACCGACCATGGCTGCACTTACTTTCCCTACGGAGATGTCAGCTTGTTCTTTTTATTTCACAGTTATATTTAATGAACTAAGTTTTAACAAGATGGCTAACATGATATGTAATATTTAGCTTAAAAGTTTTATATTAAAAAAACAAAATGAAGTAACAGTTTAATGTTTCATACAGATTTTGTGTCCTCCAAACAGTGATCCACGCTTTTAAGGAGAAATCAATAGAGCCACAAGCTAATTCAGAAAACATTCTAATTACACACTCAGTTGAAAACAGATAAGGCCATATGTAGCAGGGGAAATCAATGGTGACTGAGACTATGTAAACCACTTAGAGAATATCATTGTTGTATAGTGCACATGAAGACATCATGTGTGTGAGTATAATAAGAGTAGTCAATAGAAGGAGCCATGAGATTTAACCTCCTTATTTTAATATAGTCATGTTGGTAACAACAACAATGATAATTTAGCTAATTATTACATACTAGACACAGTTCTATTTTATTTATTTTACCACCCCAATACCTATGCAATGCATATCATCTGTACATATGGGGAAACTAAGATTTAGAGATGCTAAATTAATTACCTAGCATTGCAAAGCCAGCTAGTAGGTGGCTGCCCAGACTTTGCTGAATGGCCAAGTTTGAACTCTTAATGTTTATTTTACACTATTGGTGTCTATATAAGAGTTACATTTGTTTTGCTCTTATTTACATGCTTTATTCCCTATGGTAGAGTGAGTATGTTACAGTGGATTCAGGGATGCCCTTTTATTCTTCAGGCCATCCCATAGAGAACCAATGGATAGAGTCCATCTACATGTAGATGTTTTTCTGAGAGTGAAAATGTTTGCACCCTCCACTCCTTGGCAGGTAAAAAGCCAAGTTATATAAAAATTCACCATAAGTATACTATTTTTATATCTGGGACTTTGATCACAAATCATATCCATCTGGAAGAACAAAAGGACTGTACAGATTAGAGACACTGTTTTCTAGCTCTTTGGTGAGGCAGCATGCTGAGCCATTTGCAACAACAGCACTTCTACTTGGTATATTGTCTGAGAACGAAAGATACAATCCAGGGCCAGTATTCTTGGCAAGAGTGTATCAAGTGGAAAGTTCCTGGGCTTCTGGAGATTTTGCAATTCCAACTGAGATAAAAAGAATATGGTTATTTTCTTCCATTTCCCTTCATGGGTGATGTAAGTCTTCACCAACTTAAAATACAGTTTACATATAGGATGCTTTCATTGCCTTTTAAGATTCTGGGAACTCCCACATATAACAACTGTAAAACTTGGCTAAGGGAGTCATCCACCCCCTCCCTTATCCCCAAACACAGACACACACTGCAGAGCTCTCAGAAATCAACTGTATGAAAGTTTGCCTTGACTAGTACTTATTTTTTTTACTAGTAACTAACTCAAAAGTCATCAGCAAATATAGCAAGTTTCATCAGAAACACTTGCTATAAAGCAGAGCCCTGAGTGAAATTGTATCTCAAACAGGCAGTGACCCTATGACTGGCCCCTTGCTTTCTCACAGTTTTCCAGAACTGCAGGTGACAAAAAGCAGGAGGTATATCCAGGAAAATTCTGCCAACAGGCTTCAAGTTCTAGGCCTTTGCTTGACTTCATGGATGAATCTTTCTGGGACACAGGCTTCTGTGTTTTTAGGTCCGTTAATATTAAAAGAATACATCATAATTCTTGCTTACTTCCTTTTGAGGGCTGCTTCATAATCAGCATCGAATATGTAAAAAAAAAAAAAGAAATAGACAACAGATTTGTTTCAGGACCCCATTCCCAGGGCCCAAAATCTTTGGATGCTCAAGTCCCTCATAACAATGACATAGTATTCGCATATAACCTATGAGCTTATTCCCATATACTTTACCTCATCTTTAGATCATTTCTAATACCTAATACAATGGAAATTCTATGTAAATAGATGTTATACTATATTGGTTAGGGAATAATATTGAGGAAAAAAGTCTGTACATGTTTGGTATAGAAAAAAACATCATAGGTCTAACTACATAACATACATCAGCAACAATGTAAAAATTTTTTCAAGTATTTTTTATTGAAGTTGGTTGAATTCATGGACACAGAACCCACAGCTACAGACCGGAAACAGACTACATTAGTTATTTCTCCTCTCAGAGCTCAGATGAGCAAAGCCATGTGCTCTTGTACACAAGGAAAGAAAATATTCCTTTCACAGGATTCCATCTCTCCCCTAAACCCAAAATTAGTTAATGAACATTAATTTATTTCCACTTCAAATAATTTTGTGTTTAAAGAAAACTCATGATGTTTACCATAAATAGACTTTGGGAGCAGAGGGGTGGTGGTTTGCACCTATCAGTTCCATAAGAAGGCACAAGAAGAAGCACCCAGAATGATAGAAGACGGGAAAATTGGTAAATGTGGTCATTCTCAGTGTGTAGCCAAACTGATCTTCTCAATGTCAATTATGCTACATTCTTTCTTCCTAGAAAATGTGACAAGCTGTTCCTAGGGATCTGAAGAGGCACATAAATGACAGATCTCAAAAGGCAACTAAACTTATACCTGTGACATAACTAATATATTTTAAAAGTGAAACATATAGGAAAGTCTTCAGTGGTTGTCAATATGCCCAAACCTATTTAACTGAAAAATCCAGCCTCATTAAGTTAGAAACATTAGTACAGTACTACTGCTGTGTTTTCTCTTGAGCTAAGCTCCTACGCTCGTTTTATGAGGAAAAACTGATGAAAAGATGTGAAGGAAATTAATGGACTAGCACTTTGTATAGTTAACTGTTAAGTATAAAACCCCTGAAAAACTTTAGCTCTTATGAAGTGTAAGATTCAGGTTCAAGTTTTAGGGCCTAGATTTGCTCTCTCTAGTTAGAAAACTCTTCACTATAAAATATTCATTTTAGCCTATATAGTTCATACACCTCCTCTTAATAATATCTAAAGGAGTAAATCCTAGATTTTCAAAAAGACCAAAAAAATTAAAAAATTAAAAACCTTAAGCCAAAAATAATCAAATCTATCCATTATAATTGTCTCCATTGTAATTCAGTGTTTATAGTTTACCAAAATCAAATACAAATATCATATACGCCATGCACATAAATGTATGTGTGTATATATATTATGTGTGTATATATATTATGTGTGTATATATATATTTATTTACACACATATCACATTTAGAAGTAACAATTATCCCCTCAGTTACCATATCAGTGTGGCTAACATACCTCTCACATATCTCACAATTTACTTGGCATTTACATAAAATAGCTGAAGCCACTAAGAATTTCTCACTAGCCCTGACTGGTGTGGCTTGCTTGGTTGGGCATCATCATGCAAGCAGAATGGTTGCTGGTTCAATTCCCAGTCAGGGCATATGCCTGGGTCACAGGTTCGGCCCCCAGTTGGAGTGCATATGGGGGGCAACCAACTGATGTTTCTTGCATCAATGTTTCTCTCCCTCTCTTTCTCCCTTCCTTCCTCTCTCTCTAAAAATAAATAAATTAACTCTTGAAAAAAAATTGTATCACTAGAGAATGTAAAATTTTGAATGGAAATATAAGTAACTGAAAGGCTAATGAGAAATACTTAAGACCATAATGCTCAAGTCTCCAGAGCAGGCCTAATTCCTCTGCTGGTTTCTCCAACTTGTTCATGCATTCCAGACAAACCCTGACATTCGGCATATACATTCTGTGGTTTCTTCAGTTAGAGTCAGTTAGTTGCTTGCAAACAGAAACCCTGAAAAATATATATGCATAAATGTACCACTATATTATATATGCTATCATTACAGAATAGTTTTTTGATATCCAGTATATATATATATATATATATATATATATATATAGTCCCTCTTCATTAAAGAAGTTCAGCCATGAAAAAAAAATGATAATACTGTAGTCCTTAAGTTCTGAATAAATATTTTAATCTTTGAGCCTCAATTTCCTAGTTTGGAAAATAGTCATCATAAATCCTATTTTTAATGATTTATTAGGATTAAACATGATAGGACAAGAGACTCTCCCTTTATGCTGAAGCCACTTATTTTGGCGTTTCTTTTTCATTATTACTATCCTGTGTGCTTTAATCTAGTCAGTCTTACATACCAGCATGGAACGATCGTCGCTCTCTCATACCAGAAATGTGACTCAATTTGTTCTAAGTTCAGACTTCAAAAATAGTTTAATTAAACTATATTCTGAAAGCTCTAAGCATTTCGTATCCTATAAGCCACCACATCTGCATAGAATGCTATTATTCCACCAGTGTAAACTATACAGAATTGCTTGCCACAATTGCTCTGCATCTTGTGTAATGAGACTTTTTTTTTTTTAAGAACACTCAGGATTTTAGTAGAAAGATAATTATGTGTGAATTACCGACTACCAGAAAAAGTGCTCTCTCAATACTTGGGGATACTCTGTGCTTCTTTTCTGGGTGTCATTTCCAAAGTCCCCTCTATCTTACCCAGCAATATTCCCTACCCCCTGGTCCCAAGCTAGCCCCAGAAATCATACAAAGCCAATGGAAATATGACTACCAACTTTAATATTTTCAGCATGTAGATGGATCCACCCACAATGTTTACTTAACTTTGAAAATATTTTTTACCCTCTCCTAGACAGTTGCCAAAAGACATTTCTGCCTGAAATCTTTGAGTCAGAGGCTGTATGTAGGCACAGTTTATTCTGTTGTATAAATTCAGACATGTTAATTGATACTTTCTGGCCCATGGCTCACCACGTCCTGTCAATTTATATGAATACTCCTTTGTCAGTCTGTGGATTGAAAGGAGTGATCAGTTTGTCAACCATAATATTAGATAAATTTATTTTACTTTTTATTTTTATTCTTTTCCACACTGTGTTTTATCTGTGATGAAGTACCAAATCCATCACTTTAGCAAAAGAATAATGTAAAATAAACATTTCTCCTCAAGTTTTCACTCTCAGTTTCCTTCTTGCTTTAACTTTTACTGCCTTTTTTGAAGTTAGTACAAATAGCTTCTTTTGTTTGTTTATTTTATTTAGGAAGAGCACATATTAGTACTGGTAGAGGCAGGTCCTTTAAGAAATGACAATAATAATTTACCAAGATTATTCACCTCAAGTAGAGTAATTGTAAAGTTTATAATTAAATCAGAGTGAAGTGAAGCTAGGATATCATAAGGCATAAATCATCATAGAATCTGTAAAATATTAAAAGAATTAGAAGAAATTTGTTAGTTTATCAAGAAAACTCTTCAAGGAAGGAGAGATTTTTAATCCACACATATCCTTGTTCTTGAACAAAAGTAATGTTAGAATAGGAATTGAAAATTTAGCAGGTAACTCCCTGTGCTTCAAATCTATATTTCACAAACAGTCCTTCTTAGTTATTACTTGATTTTCTGAATTCATCTACATATTCAACTCCCAGATGAGTACACAGCACAGAAGAGGTTCTCAATAAATATTTGTCAACATGATAAAAAAAGAATAGAGCTTGTTTGTTTGAAAGAGGTTTAAAAAATGACCTCATCTGTTATGTTATCATTTGTTACCTGAGAATTCTAATTAAAAGAATGAGAAAAACTTAAGTAAAATTCCTCATCATTACAGGTGACTGAAAATATATGAGTGGCCTACAGATTAAACTAGATTGTTAAAAGACATTTCAAGAGAGCAAACATAAAGGAGATATTGGCTCTTAAATGTTTGTGTTAATAAGCATTTATTTGCCAATTATTATTTTTAAAGTACCATGAAAATAAGCTTGAAAGAACTGTTTCCTTTGTTGTAAATAAAATCTAACATAGATGGCAAAACATACATAAAAATAACATAAAATACAGCAAAAGCAAAACCTACATGAAATATTTCTATTTATATATAAAAGAAATCACCGTAAATTTGAAACTGGTAGACCTGGGAATAAAGAATAATTCTTGGAGCATGTAATGTTTTGTGTCAGCCTTTAAAGGGAAATAATCTACACTCCCTTAAGTTACAATAGTTAGTTTATACTATACTGAATATTTTACCCATAAGAAAACAAATACTTCAGAAGTCTTAAATTTTAAAGTGTAATTTTATTATTTGTAGTAAACTTAGCATTTTTGAAATTAATTTCTGTGTTTTGTAGAATATAAGGCAAGAAAGTAATTATATTGATGTCATTACAAAGTAAATAAATAACAATTTGTGGTATAAGTGAAAAGTCATTGAAGAGCATTAATAAAGTATAATTTTTTAAAAAGGTAAAATAAGAATTTTCATGCAAATGTGAAATGAACATATGCCAAGGATTTCATTCAATTCATTAATTGACAAGGGAAATAGTAAAATGTTATGAACAGGTCCAGAGCATTTGAGAAGCTACTCATAGGTCCAAATAAATATAGAGCTATTAGGGAAAATGTCTTGGTTAGGAATAAAACTGGTTTATGTCTTACAAAGCAGTGAGCCATAGCCATCGGGGTTGTCTGTTCCACAGGGAAGAAATGACTTGCATCTCTACCAAACAAAAGTCTACAAGTTAACCTCAACCTCACAGAGCTGTGCAAGAACCCAACCTCTAGCAAATCCAGCCAGCACTGCCTTGAAGCGCACTCAGCAATCACTTTTGCTTCTTCACAAGTTTTAGAGAAACTTTCTGACAGCATGAATACATTTTTATCAAGCAAGCCTCCCTCACTACAACATGTATAATGGATTCAATGTATATTTTTTCAAGATTTCTTCTAATCTTAGCTTGTTTGTTGGAAGAGGGGTAAAAATATATAGAATCAGGAAATTATAGATTACCCCAAAGTGTATTGCCTATACTTCTTAAAATATAATTTTGCTTTAGTGAAATATGTAGGTATCAGAAACACACACAGAAATCAAAGAGCAAAAAGTCAAAGACAATCTCCTCTTAGTAGGTCACATAACTAAACAAGAATGAAAGAAACATAGTACCAAGGAGTGACTCTCAATAACATTTTCTCTTCATAACTGAAGACAACTACTTAGCATTTTTGGCAAGACATTGCTGGAGATGAACTCCAGCCTTTTCCCCTCTTTCCCATGTTCTTCTCTCCCTCCTGTCTTCTCATGTAATCTTTATTTCTTGTCCTCTTTGTTTATGTTAAGTGTGTCTTCTGTCTTCTCAAAAAGAACAGTCCCAGAGAATTAGAATCACTGGGACATTTAATTACCAGCATCTGCATTAGGAAAAGCCCTTTGTACCATGACAAGTTATGGGTTCCCATAAGCCTAAGTTAAGAACTTTTGGATCAGGTGCATTTCTGGTACAATCAGCGCCTATTCATGCACAAAAGAAATTTAGCTTGCTCACTCAGACATGGAGGTGAAGTGCACCTTCAGGTAGAGAGGAATACTGGCCATGATGGCCTTGTGATATGTCCAACATGAAAAAGCTAACAAACAGATTTCATTCCTGGTTACTTTTCACACATTTTCAAATAACTTCTTATAGCATGTACATGCCTTTATGTTTAGTTCTATTATAAACAAAAGCACATATTCTTTTTAGAAAGTGTAGAAATTATAGCTATTAGAAACTATAATTCTATCACATAGAGAACACCACTGTTAATAATTTATTGAGAACATATCCATGCAATGTATGTATAAACATAACTGAAATCACAAGTACATAAATACATGTATGTGCTTAAGTTTGTGTACATGAGTACATATGTGAAATATATATACATCCATAATTGCTAATACTTCCTTTCACTTAACAGTAGAATAGAAACTTATTTAATCTATTTTAATACTCATCAACAACATACTCGGGTCGGCAGCCGTCCGTCTCAAGAGACGATGGTGTAGCTTCTTAAGAGTCTATCTGCACTGCCGAGAATGGCTGTGCAGTCCGACTCAGGAGTGACACGGTATCTGTCTCCTCCCGTGTTGAATCGACATCTTGTGATGACGCTGGAGTGTCCTCTCCAGTGAAGCTGAAGCTACAGAGCCTGGGCAGGGTGATATGGAGGGTCTGCTGTTGCCCATGCAGCCGACCCCCCCCCTCTCTTCGCAGCTGAAGGGTCCAAGGGAAAGACGGAGTCAATACAGCTTGGCTTCAGGTGCGCCGCAGGAGTTGCCGGTGTTGACTACAACGTCAAACCGCCTTAGGGACTCCGGCTCCGGATTTTCTGTCGGGGTTTACTCCCTTAGCCTTTCCCCTGAAGAGGTATGCCGCAAGGCAGCGGAGGTTTTTTGGAGTCAGAGTTTTCCTTCTCTGCAACAACATACTATTAATGTCTAATTAGTATTCCAATGTATGATTCTGATTTGAATAACTTTTTTTTTATCATTTTTTAAATGTTTTATTGATTACAGTGTTACATTTGTTCCAATTTCCCTTCCCTCTGCTCCCCTCTACTCGGTGGCCCCCCTCCCTCCCCTTGTCCCCCCCTTTTAGTCCATGTCCATTGGTTGTACATATAGTTCTTCTCAACCTCTCTCTGTCTATTTCATTCCCTCCTACGATGTTTCTTAATTCCTATACCATCTCCCTCCCTCTCCCCCTTCCCCTCCCCTGCTGACCTCCCCCCAATATGCTCCCCATACCTACAGTTCTTTTTCCACTCTCGTTGCCTATTTAGTTTGCCTTTGTTTCAATTCCCTAGCTTCTGTTGTTGTTTCTTGTGATGCAGTTTTCATTTTAGTGTTCATAGTTTTGATCCTCCTTTTTCTAAACCAGTCCTTTTAACATCTCATATAGCAGTGGTTTGGATCTAATGAACTCTTTCAGTTTTATCTTGCCCTGGAAGCACTTTCTCTGCCCTTCTTTTCTGAATGACAGCTTCGCTGGATAAAGTATTCGTGGTTGTAGGTTTTTGCTTTTCATTACTTTGAATATTTCTTGCCAGTCCCTTCTTGCCTGCAGGATCTCCCTTGAGAAGTCAGCTGATAGTCTAATTGGGACCCCTTTGTACATGATTCTTTTCTTCTCTCTTGATGCTTTTAAGATTCTCTCTTTATCTTTAACTTTTGACATTTTGATTATAATGTGTCTTGGAGTGGTTCTCCCTGGGTCCAGTTCTTTTGGAACTCTCTGTGCTTCCTGGACCTGTAAGTCTATTTCCTTCCCCAAGTTTGGGAAGTTCTGCTTTATTATATTTTCACTTAATTTTTCAATTTCTAGTTCTTCTTCTTCACCCTCTGGCAATCCGATAATCCGTATATTCGACCTCTTATAGCTGTCCCAGAGGTTTCTGATCCTCTCATCATTTTCCTTGCTTCCCGTTTTTTTCTCTCTGCGCTGATTGACTGTTTGTTCCTTCTCTATGTTCTGGTTTGTTGATTTGAACTCTGGGTTTTATTTCCTCACCATCTATCTTGTATGAGGTTTTGTTCCTTTCAGTATGAGTGTTTTTCAATTCTTTCTCATCTTTTTCCAGATCTTTTGTTAATTCTGTAAGCCACCTGATAACAATGGCCCTGAACTGAGCCTCTGACAGGTTTCTTATTTGTTCATCTGTCAGATTCTTCATCTGTTGCCTGGTGAGTTGTGCCACCAGGATTTCTATAGTTGTCTGCCTCATTTTGACAGATGTGTTTTGTTTTTGGGGGCCGACTACAGGGGGCAGTGCCTGTGTACTCGTCACAGCCCAGTGACCGGCGGCAATCCGCAACCTTTCTCGCTGCGCTGTGGCCCTTTGTCGTCACAACCCAGCGACCGGCGGCGATCCACAACCTGTTTCGCAGCCCTGTGGCGCTTTGTGTGGGGGCGGGGGTCCAAGATGGATTCCTGCAGTTATTCTGCTAGGAGACCGGGATCCGTCCTCCTGCCCTCTGAGCCTCACTGTTCAAGGTGATGTGGTGGCTGCTTTCCCCAGCGTTGGGGTCGCGAGCTGCCGGGATTAGACTGCAGCCGGGATTGTTCTCCCTGCCGCTGTCCCTGGTGCGACCGCAAACAGCACCACCCACTTTCGCTCTTCCTACCTGCCCAAAGGGCGCCACTGGTTTATAACTTTGTATGTTGGGCTTCCGTGTAGTTTTATTTTCTGGAATTTCTAGTTATCTTTTGTTTTGAAGTAGTTGTATTCCTCTCTAGTTGTAGAGGGAGACCGAGCATGTCCGTCTAAGCCCCCATCTTGGCCGGAAGTTCTGATCTGAATAACTTTATCAGTCCTATATTGTTAACATGTACTTGGAGTCCTAATTCTGGCTATTGTAAAGCAATTTGCAGATGTCCCTACAAATTAATGATTATTTTACTTAGGTTTTGTTCATAGAATGACTAAGTCAGATGTAAATCAGTTTTTAGACAATTGATACAAATATATTGCCAAATTACCCTCCAAAAAGTCTTTAGCAATTTATATACCCACAGAAAGAATGGTATTTCCCACATATAGCAAAATTTAATTAGCTCCATTTTTCAGCTTTAAGTTTTTATACAAAACAATATTAAACATAAATTTAAAAGTATAAATTACTAATAAAGCTATGAAAAGATACTCAAATTTTTTCTGTTGTGAATTGCTCAGGCACACCAAATTTTTTTTATTTGTAAAAGGCTTATTTATCATAATGCTATGACCTACTATCCGACATTAAAAAACCAAATATTTCTCACAATTTATAGTTTGCACTTTAATTCATTTATTATAAAAGAATTTTAAGTTTTTATGTAATCAATATTATTTTTTTAACCTATGAAAGTGATAACTTATACTAATATAGATCCTTTTTAATTGTTCCTGCATATCCTGAAACCAATCTCACTTTGTTTACTTAGTTTTCCTTAACCACATTGTTGAATAAATATTTTAAATGTATAATAAAGCATAATAGAAGTGTACAACTCTGTGTGTATAGCTCAGTGAATTTCCACAGATTGCATCAGCTTTGTAACCAGCATCTAAATCAAGAAAGACAGCATTACTTACATGAGAGAAGCCTCTCCATGTTCTCATCATGAGAAATGAATACCCTGATTCTAAGAGTACAGTTTTGCCTATTTTTGTTATCAGACAAAACATTCTATAACCCCCACCAAGAAGAGTAATTTTTTTAAATGATTAAAGAAAAAAACATAACATCACTATTAACCAATTACAATGTTAATAAATTGAGTAATTGAAATGTGTTCATAAAGAAAACAGCAGGCCCAAGCAAGTTTACAAGACAGATTATACCAAATATTTCAGGAACAGATAATTTCAATGTTAAACAAACTTTGCCAGAAACGAGAAAAAGAAAAAAATGACTCAGCCTATTTTATGAGACTAGCATAATACTAATACTCAAAATTAGAAAAGCAAAATACACAAAGGAAAATTACATCATTGACTTTGATGAATATAGTTTCAAAAATCCTAACTGAAATATTATAAAGCAAATCCAAGACCAAGTGAAAGAAAATATATAATGATTAATTTAGATTTATTTCAAGAATATAATACTAGCTTGATATTAGAAATGTGATTAATTTAATTTTCACATTAACAAATTAGAGGAGAAAAATTTGGCAGTCTCAACAGAGGCAGAAAAAAGTCATAAATTCACTATCTATTCATAAAAGAAATGTCAAGTAAAGTAGGAGTAATAAAGAAAACCTTTTTAATTTAAAAAGTATATTTATAAAACTCCCACAGTAAACATTATAATTAATAACAAAGATTTTTAATATCAAAGCATTTTCTTTACTATCAGAATACATTAAGCATATCACCATTTTTTCCCATGATTGTATGGAAGCCCAGCCAAATTAATAGAAGCAGAAGAAGAAATGTAAGTATAAAGATTACCAGAAAAAAAAAAGATTACCAATAAAAGTTATTATTTTTGGAAGGTATACACAGTAACATAATATCACAGAAGAAACTTTAAAAAATGTTTGAATTTAAAAAAGATGAATCAATAAGTTGCCTAGACATTAAGTTAATGTACATAATTCAATTACATTCTTATATAATTTAAAATTATTTAGAAAATATAATTTTAATGCCACATAAAAAATAACAAAATAAAAAAGTATCTACCAAAAAATAAATCTATCTAAAACATGTTTATGCTTGTCATGGAGAAAATTATAAAACTTTATTAAAACATATTAAAGTAAAAATGCAACATCATAAAACAGAAAGTCAATATTTAAAGATGTTCAATACTCCCCAAAATTATCAAAAGATAGTTAAATCTCAATAGGGTTTAAACAAAACTTGAAAAAAATAAAAAATAATGTAGAAGAGAAAATATCCAAGAATAAGAAAGAAACCCATGCAGGGGGACCAAGATGGCCGCGGAGTAGGAACAGTGTTCTCAGCTCGCTCCTGTTAAGGAGACAATCCAGGAGGAACAAACTCGGGGAGGAATGACTGAGTGAGTGGGAATATCTGATAACGTGAACGGGGAGGAGATCGTGGGAGCAGCGTGGAGGGGGGTGGAGGGGTTTATCACAAACTGCAGGCTGAGTCATTCTGAGACTCCGTGCGTTTGCAGTATCAAGCCGGAGAGCTCACTAGCCGGGAGTGAATTCTTGTAGGGAGTTAGGGAGAGGATTTGGCCGAAAAAGCCAGAGGAGGGAGAGAACAGTGAACAACCAGGACTGGGAGAAACTGTGTGACCTGAGTCTAGAGAGAAACATCCTCAGCTGCAACCTCCGACGGAAAGCTCGGCATCCCGGGCGCGCCCAGCACTTGCGCTAGGGCCCTACAGAACAAAGGAGCAGTTTTGGGGCAAGGAGACTGGCCGCACAGAAAAGCTGCTGCGGAACTCCGGACCGGGGGAGAACTGTGTTCTTGAAATCAGTGTTTGCTCTTTAGTTGCGCTAGAATCCCACAGAACAAAAGGCAGGTTTGGGGCTAGGAGAGAAATAGGATGTGCAGGGTGTGTAAGTAGGGAAGAGAGTGGAGGCGGAGGTTCTGGAGGGGAGACGGTTTTAGGGCAAGGAGAAGGGCCCGCAGGGAAGGGCTGCTGTGGAGCTCCAGACCGGCAGAGAGCTCCGGGGAAGGAGAGTGCTGCGCTGACCGACCACACTAGAGTCCCACAGAACAAAGGGACAGTGCTGTGGCGGGAAGAAAGATAGAGCGTGCAGGCCGATAGACAGGGAAGCCAGCGGAAGCGGTAGCTCGGAATAGAGAAAGTTTTGCGGCAAGGAGAAGAGCACAGGCAGGAAAGCCACTGCAAAGCTCCAGACTAGGGGAGAGATCCTGGGCAGGAAAGGGCCACTGGGCCCGGCACTTTGACCAACTGTGCCAGAGTCCTGCAGAACAAAAGGATGATCTTGAGACAGGGAGAGAGGTAGGGTGCTCAGGCATATAGACAGGGAAGAGAGCAGAAGCTGTAGCCTGGGAATAGAGACAGGACTGGAGGCAGGGCGGGGATTGCTGGCAGGCACAGGCTGGACCAACAGGGGGAAGGAGTAGCTGGACAAGCCTGAGGAGGGCTGAGGCTGCCTCAGGAGGGGACAACTAAAGGCAGCTCACAGCAGAGCGGTGGTAGGCCCACGAAAAAAAGACTAGCAACCCCAGAATCAAGCAGAACCCTCCCACAGCCAGCCAACCAACCAGAAAAGATTTGAAACTCATGGAATTTTGAATAGGAGCAGACTCAGGAAGGAAGCAAGGAAAAACCAAAAAACAAACAAACCAAAAATACCCAGAGACTGTGCATAAAAGTTGAATTGAGTTAAAATCCTCATTCTTTTATCTCTCACTCTCTCTCTAACTACCCCTACCGTCAGTCCCTTCTTATTCTCGCTCCTTTTCTCCCCTCCCCTTCCCCCCCTTCTCTCCCCTTAGCATTCTCCCCTGCATCCTATTCTCAGTTAATTTTATAATTTTAAGTTCTCTCCCTTTCTCACCCTTCTCCTTTCTCTGCGCTACGCACCTTCAACTTTATTAAATTTCTTTCTTTATTTTGTCCCCCTTCAGTCTACATTCATTTTTCTTTCATCTCTTGTCCTTATTTTCCTTCTCTCCCTATACATAATCTCTCTCTCTCCCTATTACACTTTATATTCTAATCTCTTAATATTCAAATTATAATTCTAATCTTCCCCCTCTCCCTTTACTCTCCTATTCTTACCCCTTCTCTTTTTCTACCCCACCCCCCCACTTCTTTCCCTACCTCTTGTATTTCTCTCCTTCATCCTATCTTTTGCCAACTCTTCAATTTCAATCCTCCCCTCCCTAATATCTCCTCTTCCTCCTGATTTCCTTCCCTCCTCTGAGCTCTTTTCCTCCCAAATCCTCTTGCTTTCCTATCTCCTATTCCTCTCTCTCTATATTCACCTTTTCTATCTTGCAACTTTATATCATGTTTTAATCTCCTAATCTTTTTTATAACATATAATTTAAAAAAGAATTTTAATCCAGTCCCCTCTCTTCTACCTCCCCTTCTTCTTTTGTTCTCTCTCCTACCCTTCTCTTCTCTACTTTCTCTCTCTCTTTCCTCTCTCCCTTCCTGTCTTGCTATTTTCTACTCTGTATTTTTATCCTTAAAAAATTCTCTCTCAATCTATTTCCTACCTTCTAACCTCCCCAGCCCTCTCTTTCAATTTCTGGCTGTCTGTCTACCTGGATGTCTGTTGTGTCTACCCTACCTCCCACGCTAATCATATAGTATATACCGATTATATAATCCTAATACTATACACTTCCACTTTCTCTCTCCACACTGTAACCCTCCCCTCCTTTTCAAACAGACAGTGTAAGTGTTAATCGCTCTCTTACATAACCTTGATCCCAATTGCTAATATTAATACTCTATCAACTTCCAGCTCAAAAATTACCCTTCCTTCATTTAAAACAACTCCTTTCTGTTTCTCCTACGAAATAAGAGTCCCAGTATCTCCACAAGTATATTAACACGGGCTCATTTGCAGCCTATAGTGGGATTGTATTTGGGGGAGACATTGGAGGGTGTGGGTTTCTTGCCTGGGTTGTGTAATTAGGTTTTAGCAGCACCTTCACAAAAGATCTCAAGACAAGGTGGGCAGAGTGACTCCCAATCAACTAACCAGAGAAAAAGATCCACCAAAAAGTAGCTGAAATACAACCAGACAGATTTAAGAAATATCATCAAGGACAACACAGACGGAGATCCAGGAGGGCGGAGGAGTAAGTGGAAGCTACACTAACCCCCTCCCAGGACCAGCCAGTGCTGACTCAGCCCCAGTACAGCAGACAGACCATCCCCCTCCAAGTGGTGTCATACTAAGGGGAAATAAAAGCCCTGCCTACAGGAATTAAGTTGCCACACCCACGGTCCTTAAGCCTGACGGCTGATCACAGATTGAGTATAGTAACAACTAAAGAAGAGAGACAAAGGCAGTAGATCCCTGGAAGTCTCCAACAGGCTGCCTAGGGCCAGTCTGGTACATAATCTGATGCTACCAGAGGCAGATCCATGAAGAACTGATCATTCTAAGAAGCACCAACAAACAAAAGGAATAACAAAAATGGGGAGACAGAGAAACAACCCCCCATCAAAAGGAAAGGTAGAATCCCCAGAAAGAGTGCTAAATGAAATAGAGGGGAGCAAAATATCAGATACAGAATTTAAAACATGGATTATGGAGAAGCTAAATGAGCTCAGCGGAAACTACAAAGAACTCCAGAAAAACTACAGTGAACTCCAGAAGAACTATAAGGAACTTACTGAGAATTATACCAGCATCAAAAAGGACATGGAAGCTATCAATAAGAGCCAGGAGGAAATGAAGAATACAATCTCTGAATTGAAGAACACAGTAGAAGGAATTAAAAGCAGGCTAGAGGAAGCAGAAGATCGGATCAGCGAGCTGGAGGACAACGTACACAAAAACTCCCAGACAATGCAACAAAATGAAAAAAGACTGAACAAGACTGAAGAGGTTCTAAGACAGCTGCAGGACAACATGAAATGTAACAATATCCATATCATTGGAATTCCAGAAGGAGAAGAAGAAGAGCAAGGGATAGAAAACCTCTTTGAAAAACTAATGACAGAAAACTTCCCTCACATGAGGAGAGAAAGAGTCATGCAAATCCAGGAGGCACAGAGGGTCCCAATGAAGATGAACCCCAACAGGCCCACCTCAAGACACATCATAATTAAAATGGCAACATCCAAAGACAAAGAGAGAATCCTAAAAGCAGCAAGAGGGAAACAACTAATAACATACAAGGGAGCTCCAATAAGGCTATCCTCAGATTTCTCAGCAGAAACACTACAAGCAAGAAGGGAATGGCAAAAAATATTCCAAGCAATGAAAAACAAAGGCCTACAACCAAGAATACTCTACCCAGCAAGGCTCTCATTCAAAATGGAAGGCGAAATAAGGAGTTTCTCAGACAAAGGAAGACTAAAAGAATACATCTCCACCAAACCAGCAATGCAAGAGATGCTAAAGGGTCTGCTCTAAAAAGATAAAGAAACAGAGAGAAACAGAGAAGAACACGAGTACAAAGGGGGAAAATGACAATGAATAAGTACTTATCAATAATAACCTTAAACGTAAATGGATTAAACGCTCCAATTAAAAGACATAGGGTAGCTGAATGGATTAGAAAGAATGACCCACATATATGCTGTCTACAAGAGACCCACCTTAGAACAAAAGATCTACACAGACTGAAAGTAAAGGGATGGAAAAATGTATTCCAAGCAAATGGACATGAAAAAAAAAAGCCGGGGTAGCAATACTTATATCAGACAAAACAGATTTCACAGCAAAGTCCATAAAAAGAGACAAAGAAGGGCATTTCATAATACTTAAGGGAAAAATCCATCAAGAAGATATAACCCTTATAAATATATATGCACCCAACTTAGGAGCACCCAAATATGTAAGGAAAATTTTGAAAGACTCCAAGAAAGATATAGGCAGCAACACACTCATCGTAGGGGACTTTAACACCCCATTGTCAACAATGGACAGATCTTCAAAGCAAAGAAACACCAAAGATATTGAGGCACTGAACAACACTTTAGATCAAATGGACTTAGTCGATATATATAGAAGTTTACACCCCAAAGAAGCAAAATATACATATTTCTCAAGTGCACATGGAACATTTTCAAAGATAGACCACATGGTAGGACACAAAACAAGCCTCAATAAATTCAAGAAAATTGAAATTATATCAAGCATCTTCTCAGATCACAATGCCTTAAAATTGGAAATCAACCTCAAGGAAAAAACTCAAAAACATTCAAACTCATGGAGAATGAATAACACGCTATTAAATAATGAATGGGTTAACAATGACATCAAGGAAGAAATCAAAAAGTTCCTGGAAACCAATGATAATGAACACACAACAACCCAGAACCTATGGGATACAGCGAAAGCAGTCTTAAGAGGAAAGTTCATAGCAATACAAGCCTACCTAAAAAAGCTAGAAGAATCTCTAATAAAAAATTTAACCCTACAGCTACAAGAACTAGAGGAAGAACAACAAGCAAAACCCAGATCAAGTAGAAGGAAGGAAATCATCAAGATCAGAGCAGAATTAAATGACATAGAGTCTAAAGTAACAATTCAAAAGATCAACAAGAGTAGGAGCTGGTTCTTTGAAAAGATAAACAAAATTGACAAGCCTTTAGCCAGGCTCATCAAGAAAAAAAGAGAGAGAACCCAAATAAATAAAATCAGAAATGAAAGAGGAGAAATCACAACTGATACCACAGAAATACAAAGAATTATAAGAAATTATTATGAACAACTGTATGGCAAGAAATTTGACAACCTAGAGGAAATGGACAGATTCCTGGAAAACTATAGTCTGCCCAAACTGAATCAAGAAGAAGCAGAAAGTCTGAATAGACCAATAACAGCTAGCGAAATTGAAGCAGTAATCAAAAAACTCCCAGCACACAAAAGCCCAGGACCAGATGGCTTCACAAGTGAATTCTACAAAACATTTAGGAAAGAACTAACTCCTATCCTCCTCAGACTATTCCAAAAGATACAAGAAGAGGGAAGACTCCCAAACTCGTTCTATGAAGCCAGTATAACCCTAATTCCAAAACCAGGTCAAGACACAACAAAGAAAGAAAACTACAGACCAATATCGCTGATGAACATAGATGCTAAAATCCTCAACAAAATATTGGCAAACCGGATCCAGCAACACATTAGAAAGATCATACACCACGATCAAGTAGGATTCATCCCAGGGATGCAAGGATGGTTTAATATTCGCAAATCAATAAACGTGATACACCACATAAACAAAATGAAAGATAAAAACCACATGATCATATCAATAGATGCAGAAAAAGCATTTGATAAAGTACAACACCCATTTATGATAAAAACTCTCAGCAAAATGGGAATAGAGGGAGCATACCTCAACATAATAAAGGCCATATATGAGAAACCTGAAGCCAACACATACTCAATGGGCAAAAACTGAGAGCATTCCCCCTGAGATCAGGAACAAGACAAGGATGTCCGCTCTCTCCACTCCTATTCAACATAGTCTTGGAAGTTCTAGCCACAGCAATCAGACAAGAAAGAGAAATAAAAGGCATCCAAATTGGAAAAGAGGAAGTAAAACTGTCATTATTTGCAGATGACATGATAGTGTACATAGAAAATCCTTTAGACTCCACAAAAAAACTACTCAATCTAATAAGTGAATTCGGCAAAATAGCAGGATACAAAGTCAATATTAAGAAATCGAAGGCATTTTTATACACCAACAATAAAAACTCAGAGATAGAAACTGAAAGAAAAATCCCATTTACCATAGCAACAAGAAAAATAAAATACCTAGGAATAAACTTAACCAAAGAGGTAAAAGACCTGTACACAGAAAACTACATAACACTGAAGAAAGAAATTAAAGAAGATACAAATAAATGGAAGCGTATACCATGCTCATGGATGGGAAGAATCAACATCATTAAAATGTCCATACTACCCAAAGCAATTTATAGATTCAATGCAATCCCTATTAAAATACCAGCAACATATCTCGCAGACCTAGAACAAATACTTCAAAAATTTATATGGAACCAAAAAAGAGCCCGAATAGCCACAACAATTTTGAGGCAGAACACAGTAGGAGGAATCACAATACCCGATATCAAACTATACTACAAGGCCACGGTAATCAAAACAGTCTGGTACTGGCATAAAAACAGACATATAGATCAATGGAACAGAATAGAGAGCCCAGAAATAAGCCCAGGTTCATATGGTCAACTAATATTTGACAAAGGGGGAAAGAACATCAAATGGAATGAAAAGAGCCTCTTCAACAAATGGTGTTGGGAGAACTGGACAGGGACATGCAAAAAAATGAAACTAGACCACCAGCTCACACCATACACCAGAATAAACTCAAAATGGATCAAAGACTTAAATGTAAGCTGTGACACCATAAAAGTCCTAGAGGAAAAAATAGGCAGGAAAATTTCAGATATCCCACGTAGCAACATTTTCACTGATATATCTCCTAAGGCAAGGGAAATAAAGGAAAGAATAAACAAATGGGACTACATCAAACTAAAAAGTTTCTGCTCAGCTAAAGAAAACATCAGCAAGATGCAAAGGAAACCAACCATATGGGAAAATATATTCGCCAATGACATCTCAGACAAGGGATTGATCTCCAAAATATATAAAGAACTCATACGACTCAACACCAAGAAGACAGACAACCCAATTAAAAAATGGGCAAAGGACCTGAACAAACACTTCTCCAAAGAAGACATACAGAGGGCCCATAGACATATGAAAGTATGCTCAACATCACTAGCCATCAGAGAGATGCAAATTAAAACCACAATGAGATACCACCTCACACCAGTCAAAATGGCAATCATCAACAAATCAACAAACAACAATTGCTGGAGAGGATGCAGAGAAACGGGAACCCTGGTGCATTGCTGGTGGGAATGCAGATTGGTGCAGCCACTGTGGAAAACAGTTTGGAATTTCCTTAAAAAACTAAAAATGGAACTGCCTTTTGATCCAGCAATTCCATTGCTAGGATTATATCCAAAAAATCCCGAAACACCAATTCAAAAGAACCTATGCACCCCTATGTTTATAGCAACACTATTTACAATAGCCAACTGCTGGAAACAGCTTAAGTGCCCATCTGTAGATAAGTGGATCAAAAAACTGGTACATTTACACAATGGAATACTATGCAGCAGAAAGAAAGAAGGAACTCCTGTCATTTGTGACAACATAGATGGATCTGAGAGAATTATGCTTAAGTGAAATAAGTCAGGCAACAAAAGATAAATATCATATGATATCACCTAATACAGGAAAGTAATGAACAACACAAGCAAATGAGCAAAATTGAACCAGAGGCATGTAAACAAGGAACAGACTGAGAGTAACCAAGGAGGAGGAGGGAGGGAGAGAAAAGGGGGTAAGAAGGGGAAGGGTCTAGTCAATGAACTAGTACAAATGACCCATGGACATGGACAATGGGGTAGTGATAAGAAAAAAAATGGAACCCAAGGAAAACAAAGTGAAGGTGGGGAAGTAAAAACATTTTCAAAGAAAGATAATTAATATCCTCAGAGAAAATTTTTGAAAAGATAATGTATTCTTGAAAAAAGAAAAGAATCATGTTCAAAGACTTGTGAAATTTAAATTATCATGAGAAATAAAAATTAAATAGGATAGAAAAATAAATTTGAGAAAAGCTCTCATAATAATATAGAAATAAAAAGCAGAAAGAAAAATATTTTAAGTAAATTATTTTTCAAGAAGTCTATTATGCATATAATAGAATTCAAGAAACTAAAGGGCAGATCGAATGAAAATGAAGGAAAGAAAAACTATGAGAAACTACATAACATTTCCAGCTGTTAATGGATCTACTGAAAACGTAGTACATTGAATGGGGGTAAAATTCACACCAAAGTACACTTTCATAAAATTCAGAATGTCTGAAGAAAGAAACTTGTATGTCCAAAACCTTTAGGAAAAAAAATAAAATGTTATTTGAAAGGAACAGTAATAAAAATAATATCATTTAATACTGTACTACAGCTATATATATATATATATATATATAGTTGTTCCCATTGGGACAGATTAATGTCCCACTATTGGGATAAGCTGGGGGAAGTATACATGGAACTCTTTGTGCAATTTTTTCAACTTCCTGTTAGCCTATAATTATTTTTAAATAATTAAAAAAAATACTAAGACACTTAAACAGCAAGACTGGAAGCTAAAGACAATGAACTTACTTAGAAAAACCTTCACAAATCTAATAGGACATTCTAATCTAGAATTGTATACCCAGCCAAAATATTAAAATAAATATATTTTCAGATGTGCAAAGTCTCAAAGAATTTTACTCCAATGACCAACTTTTTATATCACTGAAAAATGTTTCTTGCCAAATTAAGAGAATAAGTCCAGAATGAGACATGTAATCCAAGAGCAAAAGAGCATCTCAGGAAATCTTCACAATAATGGTGACAGGGTAGTTTCTGAGCCACACTGCTGCAAAGCCAATAAGCAAAAGACCAAATTGTCGGGACAGAAGTGCCCCAGAACTAATAACTGAAAAAAATAAATAAATGAAACTGATGCATTATTTGATATGTTTGAATGTTTTAAGAAGAGATTCCTTTATCTGGTGAAAATATGGGAATAAATTAATAATAGGTGTGTAGAAGAAAACAAGACAAAAAATATATATCACTTATCACCTCAGAAAATCAACAATATGACCAGGGGAAGCAATGTACAATGGATGTATCAATTATAAATAACATGAACAATGTCAAAATCATGAAAGCACTGAGAAGTCATTTAACTAAAGTCTATGGTGTCGTGTAGCAGCTATAACAAAGCTAAATACTCATCTTTCACAATAGGGATCAATGTGTAATATCTGAAATTCAAAGGTCAAAAACAGTAATTTGAGAATGCTGCTTAGAAATGTAGAGGAAAACGGGGGTCTGTGAGGTAGAAGAGGATAAAATGGGATAAATGGCGATGAAAGGAGACTTGACTGTGGGTGGTGAGCACACAATACAATACAGAGATGATGTATTGTAGAATTGTACATTTGAAACCTATTTAATTTTATTAACCAATGTCACTCCACTAAACTCAATATAAATTAAAAAAAAGAAATGTAGAGGAAAAAACAAACATAAAAAGCTAAAATACTAAAAATGGTTTCCACTGGATTATAACACTCAGTGGCAGAATGGAGCAGAGGGTTCTCTTTTCTCATGATAAGCCTTGAAGAATTATTTGACTTTTAAATGAAATACTTTGACTAAAATTAGATTAAATTTAAAATGAAAGATAAAGAAGCCTCTAGGTTTGTTTTTTTTTTGAGAGAGAAAGTGAGCAATATCTAATTCATCCACCTTCAGCTTCCTATTTAAATAGCTGTAAAAGCAATTTTTTTGAGATTCAAAATCTCAGAAGTTGTGGAAACTTAATTTATAAAAGCTACCCATTTTCAAAAAGTCAGTTTGTAATGTAATCACTAAAATGTTGAAAGAAGCCCCTTGCAGGGGGAATGCAGGAGTAGAAAACATGTGAGATGTAAATTTGGGCACAGGTTCCCTTCACTCATCAAAAAAGAAAGAAACCTCCAACCTAGGGTGTGGAAAGCACTTTCCAGTAGAATCACAGCTCTTCCAATAATCTCCTCCCCAGCATCTTTCCCTTTAATAACTTTTTTGGCACCAGTTCTGGAAATAATTTTCCTGGTAATGCACTTGCTCTAAAAGGCACTTCTATCTGGAGGACCTGAAAAATTGCAATTTGGTTTGTTTGGGGGCTTTGTTTGTTTTAATGCACCACTTCTTATAAGAGAATAATTCCTAAAAGCTTAAGAATCTTTTAAAATAATTTTTATTTCTCACCAAAATAAGCACAAAAAAATAAAACCAGAAATTCCTCCTTCTGCCAAAAATATCCAAATTAAGTACCTACAAATAGCAAAAATCTGGCTAGAATTCTTTCAGGTAAAAATAGAAGAGGAATCTCTTCCCCCAGCAGACCTTTCCCGATGACCTTGTCAAACACTGCAAGCAACCCTACACCTACCCCACTTCCTATAGCTTTATCTGTTTTACTTTTTTTTTTGAGAACACTTATCATCATCTAACATACTATGATATGCACTTTATTTATGTACACTTGATTCTCTTTCTCCTCCCACTGCAACAAGAATGTGAACTCCTAAGGATGGAGATTTATCCTTTTTGTTTTCACTGAGGCTGCCCAATGGCTAGAATGATGACTAGCACACAGAAGACAATAACTGCTTGGTAAGTCAGTGAGTGAATTATAACAGGCATGGGGTAGAGCCAAGGAAGGAGCCAAGGACAAACCACACACTCAGTTTACAGAGATCAAGCCTGGAAGAAACTTTATTCTTAGAACAATAAAATTTAAAAGAAGGCAGAAAAAAAAGAGATGAGGCTTATTAAAATAGCTTTAATCTAAAGGACCTAAGATGGTACAGGCATTTTTAAATTTTATATTTTTAATGGGTGATATATTCAAATGATTCAAAATCAAAACCATATGAAGAGACATAAGCAGGGACACCTAGCTCCCATCCCTGTCCCCATCCTTCCAGTTTATTGCTATTGATCACTCAGTTCATGTACTTTCTTCTAGTGTTTCTTAATATAAATTCTTATTTTTCCTTTATTTCAGAAATGGTTTTTGATTAATATTTTTAAATGTCTGTTCTGCCCCATGTTTTTGGTTTTCTTTTTCAGGAATTTCAAATGTTTATAATTAAATCTGTTTTCTTATCTTCTAAGGATAAAATTTCTTTCTGATCTTCAGAAATCTCTTTCTTGATTTTTGCCTCTTTTTTTTTCTTTTGACCATTAACCCCATCAATTCTTGTTACACTGTCTGTAACATGCATTCACTCTTGTATCCTTGTAATTTAGTCTTCATTCTTGAAATGGTTTTCTCATTTCTTTCTTTCCTGAATTCGGCCACTTCCCATTTTCCCTACTCCTGTTTTCTGGTCATTGGTTCCCATTGTCTGGCTATATCTTCCACTGAATTCTTCTAATATTATTTTCACTCTGCCTTCATAGCTGCAATTACTTCATTATACTTTTCTTATTCAAGTTAGAATTCGGTAATTATTTTCTTCTACTTTGTGGCAGTACTTTTCTGGCATGTTTTCTTCATATATATATATAAAAGTTTTTCTATATATTATTTGTCCACAGTTGCATCATAGAGAAACCGGATTTATCCCTTCATATAATTCATGTTTGGAAGAGCTGAATTCTTTTAAACCAGTTTTCAGCAGGGAGCTCCTGGAATATATAGAAAGGGCCAGGGTGGCTGCCCATTTCATTGATTGAGAGGTTCTTTCCTTAGTTTCTTTAAAATATAACCTCTCTGGAACTGTGGGGAGTGGGAAGTGGGGACTTGTTTATTGAGTATGTCATTTCAATTTTGCGACATAAGAAGAGTTCTGGAGCCCTGGCTGCTGTGGCTCAGTGGATTGAGCGTCGGCCTGTGAGCCAAGTGTCGCTGGTTTGATTCCAAGTCAGGGCACATGACTAGGTTGTACATCAAGTCCTCAGTTGGGGCAGTGAGTGAGAGGCAACCACACAGTGATGTTTCTCACCCTCTCTTTCTCCTTTCTCCTTTCTCTAAAAATAAAATAAATAAACAGATAAATAAATTGGTTTTTTTTAAAGAGTTCTGGAGATTGATTGTGCAACAATGAATGTACATAACTTTACTAAATTGTACACTAAAAAAATGGTTAACATGGTTAATTTTACATTATGTGTATTTTACCACAACTGAAAGTTCTTTTGTAAAAATTAAAATGTATATATTATTTACATATTTTAAATATATTTATTATATTATATTTATAATATATAAATCAAATATATTCTGTGTAGCCGTGCCATGTGACTTTTATATCTTAGAGCCTAACCTAGTTCGCAAAGCTTCTCTCATGACCCTGGTTTCCCTGGCACTCTCCTTGGGTGATATTACAAAGGAATACAATTTCCTTTCAAAATGCATTCCTTGTCTTCTAGAAGAAGGTGCTCTCTGGGATCTGCCATTTTAGGGTGTTACGAAGGACTTAACTTCCACTCTTTTTCTGCTTCCCCAAATACTCATGACATTGACTTCCAGTCTCCTCACAGAAATTCCAACTTAGGAAGGGACCATCAGTCTGGAAGGAAATATTTGTTAGTAATTTCTGAAACCTATCACTATTTCATCATACTTTGAAAAAAGTCTTCAGCGAGATGAAATGAAGAAAGAATAAGATGAGTATGATGATAGTAGCTAACTTCAATAATTCTCTTAGTAGAACAAGTACAGAAATAAAGGAGATTAAAGATATTCTTTTAAAAGGTAGCAATATAAGGGTGACTATTAGAACCAAAGTACCAATCTACATATACATAAATATGTCACATACACACACACACACACACACACACACTCACACATACACATAGAATAGAGAGCTATGTTGAGAATGACTTGGCAAGAGAGGAACAATTAGAGATATAAGATCAATTATATATACATATGCAATAGAAGTGCTATGTAGGGGATGACTTGGTGAGAGAGGAACAATTATAGATGTAAGACCAATAATGTAGCTTTTGTAGTAGTCTGGGTGGGAAATGTTGGTGTGATATATGAGAAGGTGACAGAGCAGAGAAGCTGACAGATTTAAGATACACGGAGGAAAGAATTGAAGAAATTGTTGATATTTTGTCTTGTAGGGATATAAGGTTGATGTTATAGGCTAACATGTTATAGGGCATAAGGATAGATGGCATGGAGATAGGAACATGGACATTTCCTCCATAATATTACAGGATGGGAACAAACAAAAATAGTTACACTTGCATACAGGGGTTGCTTTCTAATTATTTATATTTTCTGTGAAGTTGGCATATTATACCAGTGGAGAAAGAATATGAGGTCTGTCCAGGAAAAGTCCAGCCATTGTTGATATAACTAGAATGGTTTGTTCAACATCAATATGACATGGCAGCCAAGGAGAGTGGACTGGAAGGCACACATGTGAACAATAACGACTTCACTGTACTAGTCAGTGGGGGCATTAGATGCCATTGAGTGATCATGTGTACTGTGTGGCCATTGCATTCAAAGTGACTGGGAGAGCAAAGCAACAAATCTGTATCAAATTTTGCATTAAGCTTGATCATTTCTCCATGAAAACTATTCAGATGATTCAGAAGGCAGGAGTTATGAGCAACTGGTGATTGGCAGCTCCATCACAGCAATGTGCCTGCTCATGCGTCACACCTCATGCAGAGTATTTTTGGCAAAACATCAAATCACCTGGGTGATTCAACCCCTCTAACATACCAGATTTGGCACCTTTGACTTCCAGCTTTTCCCAAAATTAAAACACCTTTGAAAGAGAAGGGATTTCAGACTGTCAATGAGATTCAGGAAAATACGACAGGGCAGCTGACAGCAATTGGGAGAACTGTGTGAGGTCCCAAGGTGCCTATTTTGAAGGGGACTGAGGTGTCATTGTCCTATGTATAATGTCTTTTGTATCTTATATCTTATTCAATAAATGTCTCTTTTTCATATTACATGGCTAGATATTTTCCAGACAGACCATATATATAAAATTCATCAGAAACAGTTGAGCCGACACTCAGACTATTTGGGAGCAAACTACAATTACAGCCATATCTCAAACCATACTCCAAAATAAATTTCAAGTACATTATATTTAATATATGGAATGAAAACAAAAAAGTTTAAAATATATTTTATCTTGGCATGCGGAAGAAATAAAAGCAAAAGTAGAAGCCATAAAGAATAGTAAATATAAACACATAAAAACACTATCTAAAAACTAGAAAAATAATTACATCATGTATAAGTAAAGAAAGGTCTAATATTCTTGAATAAAAATATTTTTAGAAACAATTACTAAAATTATGTGCATGTCCACTTAAAAAATAGGCAAAGAACATAAATAGGCAACTTAAGACTTAAAGGTCATTACCTTTAAGAAAATATATTCATCTTCAATAGCAATCAAAACAATTAATAGTAAGATACCATATTTATCTATAAAATTTTGAAATATGATTATTTAAATAAACTATAAGGATAGAGGGCAAATGTAATTTTCATATCAGTTGACAGTGCAAATTGGTGCAACTTTTCTGGAAGGATATCAGAAAACATATATTAATAGACTTAAAAATATTATATTTTTGATTTAATTATTGCTCTTCTAGTAATTTATTCTAAGTGCATAATAATGTATATAAAGATTACATTCAATTATTGATATTTATAATAATGTTGTTTATAATATTGAAACTGGAAAACTATAAAGCTTCTAAATATAGGTTGGCCAAAAAATAGATTCATTATTACGATGGAATATTATACTGCCATTAAATATAAAGTCACTAGATGGCGGAGGAGTGAGGAGAGGCTGTGGTTTTAGGCTCCCGAGACCCGTCTGTAGTTTGGACTAATTGCAGACAGAACATCTCAGTGAGCAGCTGGACACTGGCAGGAGTCGAGCCATGGCACTGCTGGATTAGAGAAAATCCATCTGGGAACAACCTGTTTAGTGAGGATAGCGGAGAAAAAGGGGACGAAACGGGATTCCTGACTGGGGCAGCTGCCTGAGCTGCGGCTAGAAGTACACAAAGGCTTTTCGGCAAACACAGGCTGCCCCAGAGAGGAGTCAGGCGGAGAGCGGATCTCTGCCCGCTGGCAGAGACTGGACTCGACCAAGTGGCATTGGCGCCGAAGGACAGGAGACAGCGTGCTGCCGGGCAAGTGAGAACATAATTCTCCTTTATATTTTTCTCTAGTGGACGGTGGAGAGGGGAGGAAAGTTTGGGGGTGGTAGGCCATTCTTGAGGAGCCCAGGCGCAGAGGCGCGCTCATCCACTCCCCAACCCTACCCTTGGGTCGTGGGGGCGCACATAGGGAAGTGCTCTCATTCACTGGCCCAGGTGTGCGGGGCCGTGAGTCCAGGCGTCCCTCGGACACTCCCCAACGGACATAAGATCAGTGCCCCAACGGGCACAGGGAGGGCCCACTGAACAGGCAGAGGACCGTGCACAGATACCCCTAGACAGCTCCCGTGGGCGCAGGGCCCCAGGCCGGAAAGCAGACCACTAGCGCAGGCTCTGTTTGTGCCCGCCCGGACGGGTGAGGGAAGGCAGGCAGCTGCAGCACAGGAACAGCGGGCGGCAGCGACTCACAGACGCTCACTTCCACTGAGCACAAGTGTCCCCGGCCCTGCCCTAAGAGGCGAGAGACCAACTCCCGGAGCTCGGTTCAGCGGGACTAAGGGCACAGGCGGCTCTCGAACGCGGAAACACCTCAGCCCGGGGACAATAGGCGCCAATCCCGGGACAAGCTCTCGGGCCGCCCACAAGTGCAGGGACACGTGCAGGACACCTCGGCACCAACGTGGAACCACCTCGGCCCGGCAACAATAGGCTCCAACTGCGGGGCAAACTCTCGGGCCACCCGAGCGCGCAGGGGCTCGTGGGCAAGGGCACCTCAACTGGCTCCAGCGGGCAGCAAGGGAGCGCGCCGTGCCGGCAACCGCGGGCACACACCAGTGCTGCAAGAAACAAGAACCTCTGACCTGCCACACTAGACCAGCTGCGGACGCAGAAAAAGAAGGCAACACACCAAGGCTAAAACGGAGTAAAAACATCGGTTTTTTTCCCCCAATTTATTTCTCCCTTTTTCTTTCTTTCTTCTTAATTCTTTCTTTTCTTTCTTTCTTTCTTTCTTTATTCTTTCCTTGGGTCTTTTTTGGGGGGGGGTGTTTGGGGGTATAATTTTTTTTTCTTTTTTTTTTCCAATTTTTTTCTCCCTTTTTCTTTCTTTCTTCTTAATTCTTTCTTTTCTTTCTTTCTTTCTTTATTCTTTTCTTGGGTTTTTTTGGGGGGTTGGGGGGGTATAGTTTTTTTCAATTTTTTTTCTCTCTTCTTTCTTTCTTCTTTATTCTTTCTTTTCTATCTTTCTTTGTTCCTTTCTTTCTTCTATTTTGGGTTTTTTTGGGGGGGGTTTGTGGTTATTTTTTTTCTCTCTCTCTTCTTTCTTTCTTCTATATTCTTTCTTTTCTTTCTTTCTTTCTTCTTTTCTTTCTTCTATTTTCTTGGGATTCTTTTGGGGGGTGTTTTTTTTTTTCTCCCCTTCCAAAAAGAATAACAAACTTTATCTCTAACATGTTGCATATAACCTCTCTTTCTCATCCTTTCTCTTTAATCGTTGTTTATTCATTTGTGTGTCTAGTTTAGCCCCCCTATCACTCTAAATAATAGAATATAATTACTATATAAACCCAATACAATACAATCCCACTTTCTTACTATATTATGCATTTTTCTATCCTTTTCTTCTGTTTTTATTAACATACAATGTAAATATTACCTACTGGCTTGCACAGTCTCAACTATTATTAATCTATCACCCCCTCTATCAAAAATTATATTTTTCATCCCCCAAAACAACTCTTATCTATTCTTCTTATAGTATAAAAGCTCTAATCTCTTCACATTTATATTAATACGGGCTCGTTGGCTGACGATAGCAGGATAGAATGGGGGATACTTTTTGAGGGTGTGGGTCTCCTGTCTGGGCTGTGTGTTTATGTTTTTAACAGCATATCCACAAAAGAACTCAAGACAAAGCGGATAGAGTGACTCTCAACCAACTAGCCAGAAGGAAGATCCTATCAAAGAACATCTGAAATATAACCAAACAGCATAAACAAACGACATAAAGGGTAACTCAAGAACATCAGGCTCAGGATATCAAAGAGACTGCACCACTGAAACCCCCAGATCTCCGATAAAGAATCTCACACCACAAAGGAGGGAAGTCAAAGCAGACTACACCCCCCCCAAAAAACAAACAAACAAACAAACAAATAAATAAATAAATAAATAAAAACAAAAAGAATCCAACATGGTAAGATGCAACAATAACCCCTCAATGAAAAGAAAAGAGGAATCCTCAGAAAGAGAGATAGATGAAATAGACATAGCCCAAATGTCAGACGTGGAATTCAAAACAATGGTGGTAAAGAAGCTCAATATACTCGACATCCTTAAAATCAATTATGACAACCTTCAAGGAAGTTACCAGCAGCTCCAAGAAAATTACAGGGAACTTGCAGAGAACTACACCACCATAAAAAAAGACATAGAAACTGTTAACAAGAACCAGGAAGAACTTAAGAATTCAATCTCTGAACTGAAAAACACAGTAGAATCAGTCAAAAGCAGACTAAACGAAGCAGAGGATCGGATTAGTGAGTTAGAAGATAATGTAGAGAAAAACTCCCAGACAATAGAGCAAAATGAAAAAAGATTGAAAAAATATGAACAGAATGTAAGGGAATTACAGGATAGCATGAGAAGAGATAATATCAGGATCATAGGAATTAGAGAGGGAGAAGCAAAGGACCATGGAATTGAAAAACTGATAGGAGAAATAGTGACAGAAAATTTTCCGAACCTGATGAGAGAAAAAGTTATACAAGTTCAGGAAGCACAGAGAGTTCCAATGAAGAGGAAACCCCAAAAACCCACTCTAAGGCACATCATAATTAAAATGTCAACATTCCAAGACAAAGAGAGAATCCTAAAAGCAGCAAGAGAAAAACAGCAAATAACATACAAGGGAGCTCCGATAAGGCTATCAACTGATTTCTCAACAGAAACATTACAAGCCAGAAGGGAATGGTCAAAAATATTTCAAGCAATGAAAAACAAAGGCCTACAACCAAGAATACTCTACCCAGCAAGGCTCTCATTCAAAATAGAAGGTGAAATAAGGAGTTTCTCAGACAAAGGAAGATTGAAAGAATACATCTCCACCAAACCAGTATTGCAAGACATGCTAAAGGGAGTGTTCTAAGAAAAAAGAAGAAAAGAACAAGAGAGGAGAGGAACAGAGGTACAAAGGGAAATGAATAAATACACGTCAAAAATAACCTTAAATGTAAATGGATTAAATGCTCTCATTAAAAGACATAGGGTAATGGAACGGATAAGAAAACAGGACCCACATATTTGCTGTCTACAAGAAACACACCTCAAAACAAAAGATTTACACAGACTGAAAGTAAAGGGATATAAAAAAATATTCCAAGCAAACGGACCGGAAAAAAAAGCCAGGGTAGCAGTTCTCATATCAGACAAAATGGATTTCAAAGCAAGAGCAATAAAAAGAGACAAAGAAGGACATTTCATAATACTTAAAGGAACAATCCATCAAGAAGATATGACTTTGATAAACATATATGCACCCAACATAGGAGCACCCAAATACATAAAGCAAATACTAGAAGACCACAAAAAGGATATCAACAACAACACACTCATAGTAGGGGACTTCAACACTCCATTATCAACAATAGACAGATCATCAAAGCAAAGAAACACCAAGGATATACAGGCATTGAACAACACACTAAACCACATGGACCTAACTGATATATATAGAACTTTCCACCACAAAGAAGCAAAATATACATTCTTTTCAAGTGCACATGGGACATTTTCAAAGATAGACCACATGATAGGTCACAAAACAAGCCTCAACAAATTCAAGAAAATTGAAATCATATCAAGCATCTTTTCAGATCACAATGCCTTGAAACTAGAAATCAACTTCAGAGAAAAAAATCAAAGACACCCAAACTCATGGAGATTGAATAACATGCTATTAAATAATGAATGGGTTAACAATGACATCAAAGAAGAAATCAAGAAATTTCTAGAAACTAATGATAATGAGCACACAACAACCCAAAACCTGTGGGACACAGCAAAAGCAGTCCTGAGAGGGAAGTTTATAGCAATACAGGCATATCTGAAAAAGATAGAAGAATCTCAAATAAAAAACCTAACCATAATGCTACAAGAACTAGAACAACAACAACAAACAAAGCCTAGGGCAAGAAGAAGGAATGAAATCATCAAGATCAGAGCAGAACTAAATGACATAGAGACTAAACAAACAATCCAAAAGATCAACAAAACTAGGAGTTGGTTCTTCGAAAAAAATCAACAAAATCGACAAGCCTCTAGCCAGTCTAATCAAGAAAAAAAGAGAGAAGACCCAAATAAACAAAATCAGAAATGAAAGAGGAGAAATTACGACTGATACCTCAGAAATACAAATGATAGTTAGAAATTACTTCAGACAAATGTATGACAAGAAATTTGACAATCTAGAACAAATGGACAAATTTCTAGAAACATACAACCTTCCAAAACTGAATCAAGAAGAAGTGGGAAGTCTCAAAAAACCAATAACAAAAAAGGAAATAGAAACAGTAATCCAAAATCTCCCTGCACACAAAAGCCCTGGACCGGATGGCTTTACAGACGAACTCTACAAAACATTCAGGGAAGAACTAACTCCTATCCTCCTCAAACTGTTCCAAAAAATCCAAGAAGAGGGGAAAATCCCAAACTCTTTCTATGAAGCCAGCATTATCCTAATCCCCAAACCAGGTCAAGACACAACAAAGAAAGAAAACTACAGGCCAATATCACTGATGAACATCGATGCTAAAATCGTCAATAAAATATTGGCAAACAGGATCCAGCAATACATCAAAAAGATCATACATCATCATCAAGTGGGATTCATCCCAGGGATGCAAGGATGGTTTAATATTCGCAAATCAATAAATATGATACATCACCTAAACAGAATGAAAGACAAAAATCACATGATCATATCAATAGATGCAGAAAAAGCATTTGATAAAGTACAACACCCATTTATAATGAAAACACTCAGCAAAATGGGAATAGAGGGAGCATACCTTAACATAATTAAGGCTATATATGAGAAGCCTGAAGCCAGCATCATACTCAATGGACAAAAACTGAAAGCATTCCCCCTGAACTCAGGAACTAGACAAGGCTGTTCACTCTCTCCACTCCTTTTCAACATAGTGTTGGAAGTCCTAGCCACAGCAATCAGACAAGAAAAAGAAATAAAAGGCATCCAAATTGGGAAAGAGGAAGTAAAACTTTCATTATATGCAGATGACACGATAGTATACCTAGAAAATCCTACAAACTCCACTAAAAGACTACTCGATATAATAAGTGAATTTGGCAAAACCGCAGGGTACAAAATAAATATACAGAAATCTAAGGCATTTCTGTACACCAACAATAAAATAGCAGAGACGGAGACAAAAAAGAAAATACCATTTACTATAGTAACAAGAAAAAGTACCTAGGAGTAAACTTAACCAAAGAGATAAAAGATCTGTACTCTGAAAATTATATAACATTGAAGAAAGAAATTAAAGAAGAAACAAATAAATGGAAGCAAATACCATGTTCTTGGATGGGAAGAATCAACATCATCAAAATGGCCATACTACCCAAAGCAATTTACAAATTCAATGCAATCCCTATTAAAATACCAATGACATATTTCACAGACCTAGAACAAATACTCCATAAATTCATATGGAACCAAAAAAGACCCCGAATAGCAAAAGCAATCTTGAGACAGAAGAACACAGCAGGAGGAATCACAACACCAGATATCAAACAATACTACAAAGCCACTGTAATCAAAACAGTCTGGTACTGGCAGAAGAACAGACATATAGATCAGTGGAACAGAATAGAGAGTCCAGAAATAAACCCAGGCTTCTATGGTCAACTAATATTTGATAAAGGAGGAAGGAACATAAAATGGAGTGAGAAGAGCCTCTTTAACAAATGGTGCTGGGAGAACTGGATAGGGACCTGCAAAAAAATGAAACTAGACCACCAACCTACACCACACACGAGAATAAACTCAAGATGGATCAAAGACTTAAATGTAAGCCGTGACACCATAAGAGTCCTAGGGGAAAACATAGGCAAGAAAATATCAGATATCTCACGTAACAATCTCTTCATGGATACATCTCCTAAAGCAAGAGAAATAAAGGAAAAAATAAATAAATGGGATTACATCAAACTAAAGAGTTTCTGCTCAGCAAAAGAAAACATCAGCAAGATGAAAAGGAAACCAACCATATGGGAAAACATATTTGCCAATGACATCACAGACAGGGGACTGATTTCCAAAATATATAAAGAGCTGATATGACTCAACATCAAGAAAATAAACAACACAATTAAAAAATGGGCAAAGGACCTGAACAAACACTTCTCTGAAGAGGACATACAGAAGGTCCATAGACAAATGAAAAAATGCTCAACATCATTAGCCATCAGGGAAATGCAAGTAAAAACCACAATCAGATACCACCTTACACCAGTCAGAATGGCCATCATCAACAAATCAACAAACAACAAGTGCTGGCGAGGATGTGGAGAAACGGGAACCCTACTGCACTGTTGGTGGGAATGCAGACTGGTGCAACCACTATGGAGAACAGTATGGAATTACCTCAAAAGATTAAAAATGGAACTGCCTTTTGAACCAGCGACTCCACTACTAGGATTATACCCAAAGAATCTTGAAACACCAATTCAAAAGAACTTATGCACCCCTATGTTCATAGCAGCACTGTTTACAATAGCTAAGTGCTGGAAACAACCTAAGTGCCCATCTGTAGATGAGTGGATAAAAAAACTGTGGTACATTTACACAATGGAATATTATGTAGCAGAAAGAAAGAAGGAACTCCTGCCATTTGCAACAACATGGATGGAACTAGAGAGAATTATGCTTAGTGAAATAAGCCAGGCAAAGAAAGAAAAATACCATATGATATCACCTAATACAGGAAACTAAAGAATAACACAAACAAAGGAACTAAATAGAACAAAGAGCAGAATAGCAGTCAATAGGGGGGAGGGAAGAGGAAGAGAAGGGGGATAAGTAAGGGAAGGGTTCAGTCAAAGAACCCGTATAAATGACTCATGGACATGGACAATGGGGAGGGATATGATTGCGGGAGAGGGGGTGGGATGGGTGGGGGAGAGAAATTAGGGGGAAAGGGGACAACTGTAACTGAAAAACCAAAATAAAAAATATAAAATATATATATATATATATATATATAAAGTCACTGACTTGAAAAATTGGTCTCAATAATATTAATTGAGAAAACAATTAAATTGTATTACAGCTTATATCGTATGTCCCAAATTTATTTTTTAACTGATGTAGTTAATCTAAAGTTTAGAAATATGTTTATAAAATACTAACAACAATTATATATGTTTACTTTTTTGTACCTGTCTATATGTTCTAAATGTTTCACAATAAACCTTAATATTTTGTAATTAAAAATTATTGAATTGATAAAGAAAATTGGTTTCTAAATTTTCCCTTCTTCATCATGACTTTTTTAAAAATGTTTTTTATTTATTGACTTTAGGGAGAGAGAGGAAGGGAGAGAGAGGGAAAGGGTGAGATATAGAGAGAGGAGAGAGAGAGAGGGAAAAATATCACTTTGTTGTTCCACTTATTTATGCATTCATTGGTTGATTCTCCTATGCGCCCAGACCAGGATGAAACCCACAACCTTAACATACTGGGACAATGCTCTAATCAACTGAGCCACCCAACTAGGCCCATCATTCCTTTTTATACTCACTCCACCCCTTCCTACTGCTTTTCCCTCTCAGCTACTCTTTCCTATTGTAAAGACATAATAGAGACATTTATAGGTTTTAAAATGAAGCATTCATTGGAAAAGAGAAAATGGCAAGCATATCACTGGTGTACTTAGTTCTAGTTATTTATATTTATAAATTATCCAAGTATTGGAATTTATGACATAAATACCTGACTTTTAAAGCACAATTTTTAAATAAAATTAATCTCCTCTAGCTTAGAATATTTTTTATTTCTCATGACTAAGGCATTTTTATCTGTAAATCTGTGTTTGCTAACCTAACTGCACATCAAAATTACTAGAGGTACTTTCAAAATGACAAGTCCTGGGCCTACTCCTAGGTGTTCTAGGTCAGCAGTCCTGGGCCCCTGATAGAAAACTGTGTTTCTAAGAAGTTCTCATAATATTTTTATGATTCTGATAATAAGCCAGGTCAGGAAAATGCAGCTTTGGATGATTAATAATTCCATTATTTGAACTTGCTCCCCCTTTCACTTATATGAACAATAACACAAGTAACTCTAGAAAAAATATAAAGTGAAGTGTATTTGAATATTGACATAAATAAAACTAAATTTGTCTAAAGAAAACTTACAAAGCCATCTAACTACTATTTCTATATGGCTTGCATCATTTTAAAAAGTTACTCAGCAGAGCTATGATAATATCCTAAGTCTATATCTACAAAAAGTCTATAAAAAAGAACCCTTCTTTCATATTCTTAGAACAAAGTGGTAAGAAAAGTCTATCTTTGACCATTAGTGAAGAAAAGAGCCAAGAGTTGATATCTATTATGTTCTAAAAGTAGATTGTTTCCCATATTTTGGAATCTTTTATATTGTAAGAAAGTTACATTCAATATTTAGTATGAATGAAAGATCTAAGAGAAATCTTAATTATTGAATCAAGAAAAAAATTACTTCTGTTGAGTTCATAAAATTCTATGAGTTATCATTAAAAGAGCATAATATGTGCATCTAGAAGAAATGTTTGCAGGCAGAAATTTCCCCAGAAACCAAATTTTTTTCTTTGTACACAGCCATAATTTCTAATAGAATTAGAATTCTAAATTCTAAGAGAAAATATGGTGTATAATATTGTACATTAGTGGTTTTATAAGCAAACAATCATGAGGCTGGTTTAGCAGGAGAAATGGTAGTAATTGAGCCATATTTAGTTGCTGTTTATTTGATAAAATTAGGACCAGTGCAGCAGAGTCTTATGACAGATTTTTAGATTTTACCAGCTGAGATGTGACGACTTGCATTCTAGGATTCTTAAATCTTTTCAAAGTCTGGGATTAATGAAGTATGTGAAGAGAAATGATATTCAAATTCTAAAGAGAAAGCCAAGGGGGTTACGAAAGATTTCAGCCAAGTGTGATGTCACTATTTAGACTACTTAAAAGAACTATTTTTAAAAAAGGAAACTGAATGTTGAATTTACTCATGATAATGTCACTGCTTTGCAACTGCGATAGCTACAAAAGTGACTTAAAATTTATTTATTGTATTATATAGAAAAAATTGTTAAGACCAGAGAAGGATCACGTTTGGCATTCTGGAAATAATATTAGAGTTAAGTGATCTCAGTTCTCGCACAAACTTGGTGTGAATTTAAGAAAAACCACTTATACTCCATGAGCATTAATTTAGAAATCATGCATAGAGGCAGGATGGTGGTTCAAACCTTGGATTTTGGAGCAAGCTGCCAGGTTTGAATCTCAGCTGTGCCACGTACAAGATGTGCAATCTTGTGCAAGTTAATGTTTCTGTGACTTAGTTCTCTTGCATGAAGGATGAGAATAGTAATAGCACTTACTTCACAGAGTTATTGAGAGAGTTAAATTATTTATTATATGTGAAGCACTTAGAAGAATGCCTGAAACATTGTAATTGTTTCAGTAATTATATAATGAGAACTTTGATCCATAACTCAGTGGTTTTCAAATTCTCTAAGCTATGAGACCTTGGTTCACATGAAATGTCACATAGATGTCAAATAAATATATATGGAATAAGAGATGTTTTCATTGAACAGGGGAAGTGGGTTGAGACTCATAACTTCTGTCTTTCCAGCCCTTCTGAGGTGACCCCCTAAATAATATCAAGAAACCACAAAACAATGGAGAACAGTTTAAAAACACTAACAAGCTCTTCAAAAGTGTCATAGGTTGTGTATCAGTTGGGAATTGTAGCTAGTCATAGAAATCTGACAATAGTGGGATTTATTCTCTCATCTAGAAGTTCAGCAGTGGACAAACAAGGCCTACTTGTCAGCTTGTTAATGCCATTAGGAAAATATGTCTCTCTTACCTTCCGGAGCTCCAGTCATTTTATTCACAATCCAAATGAGAAAGAAGGAGAAAGGGAAAAAATAGCTTTCTAATAAGCCTCACAAAACATGGTACAACCTCAGTATTCATCCTTTGACAAAGAAGAAGTTTGGAAATTTAATATTTTAATTGAATGTATCTCTATATAAAAAAAAAAAGTAAGAGTTCTGTTACTATTGAAGGAAGGAAGGAATTATACTAGTCGATTACTTTCCACATATTAGTTTTAAGATACTATTGTGTTTTATGAGTAAAAGGAACATTAAGGCTACCTATTTAACAGTGAATCAAGGACAGTAGAAAAAGAATAATACATCAATCAAAATGTGACTTTTAATTGGCTTTTAATCACCATTAATTTTTATATGGTTTCTGAAAAAAGAATATTAATCTAGTAATAAATAAAATAGTTCTCAATAAATATATGCCAATAAGCTTTAAAGTATTTTCTTCTTGGCCAGAGGAATAAAAATTTGAGTAGGTGTTCATCTATAAAATAAAGCTTAATTTGAAATTATAAAATAGATAATATACACATGTAATATAGGATAATTTCCAACACACTGTTGATTTAAAATAGATGATAATTCTCTACTTCTCCTTTATTACTCTGAACTTCAATTTCTTCATCTACATTATGAGGAATTTATTCCAAATGATACCTGAGATTGCTTAAAATTCAAGCATCCTATCACAGAATATGAAACTCCCTTAATTAAAAAACATTTTAAGAGATCCAAGATGGTGGTGAAGTGGAAGCTCCACTAAGCTCCTCCAAGGAACAATCTAGAATTACAGATAAATTGTAGAGAAATCATCCTGAATAACCAAATGAACACTAGCTGGAGAGAAGTCTTATAACCACAGACAGAGAGTGAAGCCACTTCATCACAATGTGACAGGTACAGAGTGAAGAGGAGACATGAGAGGGCTGGCTGTGTTCCTGCAGGCAGCAGCTGAAGTTCTGGAGGTATATTTCAGTGGCTAGTAGATTCCCCTGAGACATGTGGGGTCTAAACCCCAAGCTGAGGAATCCAGCCTACAGCACCATGGCCAGAAAGGAACCCAGATAACATCCAACTGTGAAAAGCAGCAGGGTTTCTGTCTGACAGGGAGAGATGACTGGAGACTCAAAGAGCCTCTTAAAGAGCCAATGCACAAAATTTTGTTTGCAGCCATTTACCCTGGGCTCTGGCACAGGGAGGGCAGAGTGGACTAGAGATGCTTAAAGAGAGGCTGGGGCTGGAGTCTGGAGAGAGACTCCATAGCTACCAGAATCCCTGTGCTGAGTCATTCCTCACACTGCAGGAGCCATATTTCGCAGGCAGAGCACTCCCCTCCAAGTGGCATCAGCCCCAGGAGAAGGAATAGCCCCACCCAGAGGAATTACTCTATCCCAACCTCTGGTTCTTAATACCGCTTGATTAGATTAGCAGCTGATCAGTCTAATGGCTGATTCGTTTAACATCTAAATTGGGAAATACAAAGAAGCAGTCAAAATGGAAAGAGAAAGAAACAGACCCCAAGTGAAAAAACAAGAATTCTCCAAAAGAACTAAATTAAACTCAGAAAGAGAGTTTAAACTAGTGATTCTAAGGATACTCAGTAGCATCAAAAAAGAAACAGAAACCATAAAAAAGACCAGTCAGAAATAAAGAATGCAATATCTGAAATAAATAACACAGTGGAAGGAATAACCAGTAGGTTAGTTAAAGCAGAGGATTGAATCGGTGTTTTGGAAGACAAGGTAGAAAAAACACACAGAGCAGTAAAAAAGAATTTATTTTTTAAATGAGGAGTGCTTAAGAAATATTTTGGACAACATTAAGTGTAACAACATCCATATCATGGGAATAGTAGAAGGAGAAGAGAGCAAACAAGAAATCAAAAACCTATTTGAAGAAATAATGACAAAAACATTCTGTAATCTGGTGAAAGAAATAGTCACACAAGTCCAGGAAGCTCAGAGAGTCTCAAACAAGTTGGACCCAAAGAGGCTTACACCAAGACACATCATAATTAAAATGATAAGGCTTAAAGACAAGGAGAGAATCCTAAAAGCTGCAAGAGAAAAGCAGGTAGTTACTTACAAGGGAGCACCAATTAGACTGTCATCTGATTACTCATCAAAAACATTTCAGGCCAGAAGGGAGTGGCATGAAATATTCAAGGTGATGAAAAGCAAGGACCTGCAGCCAAGGCTACTTTATCCAACAAAGCTATCATTTAAAATCAAAGGAGAAATAAGGAGCTTCTCAGACAAGGAAAAGCAAAAGGAGTTTGTTAACACCAAACCAGTACTGCAACAAATGTTAAAGGGCTTGCTTTAGGAAGAGGAAGAAAAAGAGAAAGAAAAATATACAAAGGAAAAGAGTCTAACAATAAAATGGTACTACAGACACATCTATCAGCATTCCCCTTAAATGTAAATGACTTAAGTACTCCAACCAAAAGACATAGGGGAGCTGAATGGATAAGAAAATAAGATCCATATATATGCTGGCTCTAAGAGACCCATATCAGGTCAAAAGGTACACATATGTTAGAAGTAAAGGATTGGAAAAATATATTTCATGCAAATTGAAAAAAAAAAAAAAAAAAAGCTGGGGTAGCAGTACTTACACCCAAATTGACTTTAAAATCAAGGCTATAGTAAGAGACACAGAAGGACACTACATACTGATAAAGGGAACAATCCAACAACAGAATATTACCCTAGTAAATATTTACACACCCAACATAGGAGCACCTAAATATGTAAAGCAAATCTTGATGGATATAGGAGAAAACAACCGAAAAAGTCATAGTCAGGGATTTTAACACCCCATTGACTTCCATGGATAGAACTTCCAGACATAAAATCAATAAGGAGACAGCTGCCTTAAATGACACACTAGATCAAATGGATTTAATTGATATCTTCAGAGCACTTCACCCCAAAGTAGCAAAATATACATACTTTTAAAGTGTACATGGAATATTTTCTAGGACAGACCACATGTTAGGACACAAAACAAGCCTCAATAATGTTAAAAAGATTGAAATCATATCAAGCATCTTCTCACAACATAATGCTATGAGACTAGAAATCAATCACAAGAAGAACACTGAAAAACATGCAGAGATGTGGTAGCTAAATAATATGTTATTAAACAATAAATAGGTGGTCTAGGAAGAAATCAAAAGATACCTTAAAACCAATGAAAATGAAGACATAACAATCTAAAATTCTGTGGGACACTGGGAAAGCAATCTTAAGAGGGGAAGTCATAGCATTACATGCCTATCTCAGAAAACAAGAAAAAGCTCAAAATAGCAATCTAACTTCACACTTAAATGAACTTGAAAAAGAACAACAAACAAAGCCCAAAGTGAGTAGAAAGAGGGAAATAATAAAGATCAGAACAGAAATAAATGAAATAGACTCTAAAAAAACAATACAGAACATCAATGAATCCAATAGCTGGTTCTTTAAAGAGATAAACAAGATTGACAAACCTTTAACCAGACTCATCAAGAAAAAAAGAGAAAAGACCTAAATAAATAAAATCAATAATAAAAGAGGAGAAATAACAACTGATACTAAGGAAATACAAAGAATTGTAAGAAAGTATCATGAACAATTATGCCTTCAAACTGGACAACCCAAACAAAATGGATAGAAATTTTCCTAGAAACATAAAGTCTTCCAAAACTAAATCAGGAAGAATCAGAGAATCTGAATGACTGATTACAGATAATGATATTTAAGCAGCAAACAAAAAATTCCTAACAAACAAAAGCCCTGGGCCGAATGGCTTCACAGATGAAGTTTTTTCCAAATATCCTAAGAACTAACACCTCTGCATCTCATAAAATGCAAGAGGAGGCAAGGCTTCCAAACTCATTTTATGAGGCCAACCATTGTCCTAATTCCAAAACCAGATAAAGACACTAAAGAGAAGGAAAAGTATAAGCCAATATTCCTGATGAACACAGATGCTAAAATCCTCAACAAAATATTAGCAAACCAAATATAGCAATGCATCAAAACCATCATACACCATGATCAAGTGGGGATTTATTCTGGGAATGCAGGGTTGGTACAACATTTGTAAATCAATAAATGTGATTCACCACATAACCAAATGAAGGATAAAAACCACATGATCATATTGATAGATGCCAAAAAAGCTTTTGATCAAAACTCTTAGAAAAGTGGGAATAGAGGGAACATACCTAAACATAATAAAAGCCATATATGACAAACCCACTGCCAACATCATACCCAACAAGCAAAAACTATAAGCATTCCCCTTAAGATTGGGACACGACAGGGATGTCTGCTTTCATCTCTCTTATACAGCATAGTACTGGAATCCTAGCCACAGCAATCAGACAAGTAGAAGAAATAAAAGGCATCCAAATAGGAAAGGAGGAAGTAAACTGTTTTTATTTGCAGATGACATGATATTATACATAGAGAACTTCAAAGATTCCACCAAGAAATTATTAGAACTGGTAAATGAATTCAGCAAAGTAGCAAGATACAAAATTAATATCCAGAAATCAATTGTATTTTAATATGCCAGTAATGAAACTAACAGAAAGGGAAATTTTTTTAAATTTCTTCAAAAAGAATAAAATACCTAGGAATAACCCTAACCAAGGATATAGAAGTCCTGTACATGAAAAATTATGAGACGCTGAAGAAAGAAATTGAAGAAGATACAAATAAGTGGGAGCACATACTGTGTTCATGGATAGGATGGATTAACATCATTGAAATGTCCATACTATCCAAAGCAATCTATAGATTCAGCACAAATCCCATCAAGATTCCAATGATGTATTTCACAGAACTAGAAGAAATATTTCAAAAATTTATATGGAACCACAAAAGGCCCGTCATAGCAACAACAAGCCTAAAAAAGAAGAACAAAGTTGGAAGAATCACACTACCAAATATCAGAATACAGGGTGTCACCAAAAAAATGTGTTCACAATTTTAATGATTATAAAGTCTGTATTTATTAGCATACAGTTCCCTTTCAACATTCACAATAAACTTCATAAATGTACTGTTTTATACTTAGTGTCTGTTTTAAAACTGATAACCATTCTGGTCTAGACCTTGCTGACAATGTGAAGCAATGGAATCACAAACATCAAGAATCATTTAATTTGGTATTTGGGCACAGTCTCTTTCAATGGCTACTCATAATTCATCAATGGTTTCAGATTTTTTAGCATAAATGTTATTCTTGAGAAATCCCCAAAGGAAAAAGTGTAGTGGTGTGAGGTCTGGTGAACGTGCAGGGTAATTTACAGGACCTCTTCGCCCGATCCATCTGTTTGGCAGGATCTCATTAAGATAGGCCCTTACATCACAATGGTAATATGGAGGTGCTCCCTCTTGTTGGAAATAAAAGTCCTCATCATGAAAATCTTCATGAATACATGGCATGTCTAATTTCTGCAGTAAATTCAAGGAAGTGGCACCAGTTACAGTACCTGCAAAAAAGAAAGGGCCAATGAATCCATGTGCAGATAAGCTGCACCACACCATCAGTCCTGACATTGCACTTCTACTGCATTTCCATACTTCCAATAGCACTTCAAAATAACCTTTTTTGTTCAAAACTTAATCTGGTTACAGCCGTTATTTCTCAATGGTTAAATCTAAACCCCCCCTAAAAAAAAAAATTTCAGCAAGTTACCAGCTACTTAAGTGTGGATTTTTTTTCTACACTCTGTATACTATAAGGCCATAGTAATCAAAACAGCCTAGTATTGGCATAAAAACAAATGCACAGAACAATGGAACAGAATAGAGAGCCCAGAAATAAACCCACACCTTTATAGTCCATTAATATTCAACAGAGGAAGCAAGCACATACAATTGGCTAATGATAGTTTGTACAATAAATAGTGTTGGGAAAATTGGACAGAATTGTGCAGAAAAGTTAAACTAGACCTCGTTCTTACACCACACATAAGAATAAATTCAAAATGAGTCAAAGACTGAAATGTTAGACCCAAAACCATAAAAATCCTAGAAGAAAGGTTAAGCTGCAAAATCTTGGACATTGCTTGTAGGAATTTTTTTATGGGTTATATCTCCCTAGGCAAGGGAAATGAAAGGAAAAAATTAACAAATGGGACTACATCAAACTAAAAAGTTTTGCACAGCAAATGAAATCATCAACAAAATAAAAAGACAGCCAACAGAATGGGAGGACATATTTGTCAATACATCTGATAAGGGGTTAATATCCAAAATGTATAAAGTAATTACAAAACTCAATACCAAAAAAAACAAACAACCCAATATGCAAAGGACCTGAATGGACACTTCTCCAAAGAGGATATACAGATGGCCAATAGACATATGAAAAGATGATCAATGTCACTACACATCAGAGAAATGCAAATTAAAACCACAATGAGATACCATCTCACACCTTTCAGAACGGCTATCATCAATAAATCAACAAACAACAAGTGCTGGCAAGGATGTGGAGAAAGACAACTATTTTACGGTGTTGGTGGGAATGCAGATTGGTGCAGTCACTATGGAAAGCAGTATGGAGATACCTCAACAATTTAAAAATGGATCTGCCTTTTGATAGAGCAATTTCACTTCTGGGAATATATCCAGAGGAATCCCAAACACTAATTTGAAAGAACATATAAGCACCCCTATGTTCACTGCAGTATTATTTACAATCACCATGATATGGAAGTACCCAATTGTCCATCAATAGATGAGTAGAGAATACAACTATAGGATATTTACACAATGGAATTCTACTCAGTCATAAAAAAGAAGAAAATTTTACCCTTTGCAACAGTATGGATGGACCTGGAGAACATTATGCTAAGTGAAATAAGCCAGTCAGAGAAAGAAAAATACTGTATGATTTCCCTCATATGTGGAGTCTACTGAGCAAACTGAACCAACAGGCAAAACACAGACAGACCCATAGATAGAGAGCAGATGACAGCTAGTGTGTGAGGTGCACGGTAGAGATTAGAGGATGGAGGTACTGAACAAAAAGGAAAAAGGACTCATGGACATTGACAACAGTGTGGTGATTTCTGGGTGGGAGATGGATATAAGGGGGCTAAATGGTAATGGAAAAAATACAATAAGCATTAAATTTTTAAAAATTAAAATTTAAAAAAATTTAGAAGAGAAGAGATTTATATACCTTCAAAAGTAAGCATTAAATATGTGATTTTAGAAATCTATGCTCTTACATAAAAAGCAGACCAGGGATTCTAGTAGGATACGACGAAAGCTAGTTAGTGCTCAAAGGAAGGAGAAAGTTTGTTATTTTCACACTACTTATTTTTCCTGGCTCAGCTAATTGAAAATTATCAATGCTCTCATTAGCCAGATTCTTTGAGCTCACACTGTTTACAGGACCACTGCAATTCATAGGACGTTATGGGAAATATAAATGAAATAGAGGAAAAACTGTCTGCCACAGATAGTCCTAAAGCCTGGCAAACAAAAAACCATTAGGTCAAGAAATATTCACTGAGCCTGGCTGCTGTGGCTCAGTGGATTGAGCATCGGCCTGCGAGCCAAGTATCACTGGTTCGATTCCCAGTCAGGGCACATTACTAGGTTGCACATCAGGTCCCCAGTTGGGGGCGTGAGTGAGAGGCAACCACCCAGTGATGTTTCTCTCCCTCTCTTTCTCCTTTCCCCTCTTTCTAAAACAATAAAATAAAATAAACAAACAAATAAATAAATAAATAAAAAGAAATATTCACTGAGTTTCTACTGTATGTCATGTTACATACCAGAAACTGGGCATTAAATGTTAAATAAGACCCAAGGAGTTGACATCAAGGTAGATCTGACAATCAAATGTTATGCCCAGGGTCACTATACCCCTTGCATAAATAATGTTATGTTATTACTCAAAACCCGTCCTAAAGTATTATCCACCAAATAGCACTTCCTGTTCTATAGATCTATTGTAGTCAATAGTTAGGACTAATTTGATTTCTGTAAACCAAAGAAGGCTCCACTCCTATACAGAGCAGATCTTGGGAGAGTTTCCATAGACTATTTGTTGTTCTTACAGTGCTGGAAGCAAAGGATCTTGTTAAATAAGGAAGTTTCTCTCTAGAGGACATATGAAAATCAACCTCTGGAATTTGTAAGAACATGAAATTGGAAAAAAAAATTGTCTGACTAAATTGTGAGAAAAACCCACTAACAAAATAAAATTCCCATTAAGAAAAGCCAAAGTAAGAATTGAGATATTTGTTAAGCTCAGTTCTCCAATACAAGAGATGATAGTTGCGTGTTATGCTGAGCTTAGCTATTTTTATTATTGCCTTTATATAGCATCCTCTCTCTTTTTCCTTTTCTCTCTCTCTTTTTTTTTTTTTTTTTTTTTTTTTTTTTTTTTTGCCTTGAATTTCTAATTTTGAGTCTCTAGGAATAAAAAATAGCTGGAGGTGCCAAATTGAGATGATATATATCTCAGTTTTCCCCTTGCCTACATATAGTATCGTTATGAGTCCTCAAGATGTCTTTATCACTCTTTGATGTTTATCTTATATTTTATATTTTAAAATTCATACTTGAATCTTTGAACCATTTTGGAGTGTTGTTGTGGTTTGAGTAGAGGTACTCTAAATGAGGATGTGATTGATACCTGGGTACTGGGGGATAGAACTAGAAGGAAGAAGGGACGTCACCTGCCCTAGAATAAACAGACTACCACCAATAACATTTCTTGGGATTGCCTGATATCATGCACTAGACTGATATAAATACCTTCTGTGAAGTCCTTAGCTACTAAACTCATGGACTGAAATGTTAACACTGCATTTTCTAACCATATACGAAGTTTAGGAGACTCAGTCTATGATAGGAATATATTACTCTGTGATTCTATCCAGAAACAGAATACCTAAAAATTCAGAACTAGTTTTCATTAAAATTTGATTTTGAAATTTTGTTCTTGTCTAGAGTTAAAAGGAAAACTAAATTCTTGGAGGATGAGAGGTACCAAAGAAATGACCCAAAATGGGGAAGTTTACTAAAGACAAGTGCTAGGATTAAAACACTCCATGCAGGAAATGGATTGAAGATATGATACTGTTAAAATAAATTTGGGGTACCATTGCATAAGGCTTAGATCACATTGAAAAGGTATATGGCCTGATGTCTGAGAAAAGGACTTTGAAAACTAGTCACAAGGTGAGTACCATGTTTTGGAGCATAAAATTCTTGTATTGTAGGAAATCAGGTGTGTAAAGCAAACCATATTATATGGATGCATGGTGATACATGGTAAAAATATATTTCAATATAAAGTTTATAATTTGGTTTATAAAGAGGTCTGGATTATTATGTGGAGACTATGATTAAATATAAGGAACCCATGCAGAACTGGTCAAGTAGGAGCTAATAGAAAAAGCGAAATTCAATGAAGACAAAGAAAACTACCATAAAGAAGTAACAGAAGAAAGATTCAGAGTTACTCTTTAGACTGAGGATCATATTTCAGTAACTTTCTAACTCTAAAATATAGGCCCATGTAAATAGCAAAACATAGAAATACTTAGAAAAAACTCTGCTTAAGACATTATAGTAACATAAAAAAGCAATCAGGAAGAAATTAACAAGGTCCAACAAGTATTCCAGAAGTATCACTATGTACCAAAAGAATGACTTGGCAATAAAGCACAGGAAAATTTTTCTGCACCCTGCTTCTCTAGAAAGTGCTAAAATAACATGTTTAGAAAGTGGGAGCAGGAATCCCCACCCTCTAAATTGAAGTTCAGTGCAATTGTCAAACTCTCAAGTTGTTTCTATCATAAATGATACTTAATTAGGACAGTATTCTCTTTATAAGTTCTTATGAAAACAAATGGAAAAATAAGTCTTTCTTTACCAATTCACTAGGGTGACCTGGAAAGAGCACTGATGTTAGAATTAGTATTCCTGATTTAGAGCAGCATTAAACTAAAGGTAATGATTATAACAGTGGTCCAGAGTTGTTATTCCTGTGAAGAGCTTTTATGTGCTGGGTAAAAATGCCCATGAACACCCTTTTTTACATTCTAATTTAAAAGTCACACATCTCACTTTATGGTGAAATAGGTAAGTATGCTAACTCACATGTGAGTCTTCTAAAAGAGAAAATCTATGGAAATCTATGGATATTGTTTTGTCTTGGATTAGTAAAATAGATTTCTTCCACTTACGTAATAGAATCACTTTTCCTCTAGTAATATCTCTAACATTAATCCTACTATGTAAATAGAAGTTTAAAAGACTGGAGAAAACAGTGTTAAATGACTCCAATGCACTTAAATTTTGTCCAACATTTGATATTAAAGGTACTAACTTAATGAGTAGTTGTGAAAAAAACATTTACTTCTGGCAAAAATTCTTTCTCTAATAAAATTATTTCTCTAATATAATCCTTTATATTTAGAAATTACTATTGTTCAAAGACCTTAGAATACTATAGAGATAGTATGTCATCAAATACTAACACTTCCATAAGGTATCCAAAACATTTTTTTCTCCTAATGAGGGGAAAAGACAGCAAGTCTTATAAATTCCTGAAATCAAGTAGAATAATAGTGTTAAGAATAATAAGAGAAACCAGAGTTTTCATTTTTCTTTATATGTATAAAAGGATAAACCCTTTTCTGATATAATTAATCTGAACTAGAAAAGCTCCTCAAAGGACCAGAAAAATGTTAGTTCAGCAAAAATATACACAAAGTTAATACCCAAGGAGAATTAGATTTCCATCAAAATTTAACTCTCTTCTCTGGGAATTCTGTGACTGTTTAAACTCACAGCCAAAACAGGGAAATCTGGGTTTTCTTTGAGTCAATGCAATGGCCCACCAGCTGACCAAAACATAACCAGATTCACAGATGGATGAACAGACACATAGATATGTAATTTATTGTTTTATAACTAAATAAATTATACTTAAAATTCTTTTACCAATTTCACTGATTATGTATAGGTTTTACAAAATTGAGTAGCTTCTGTCTTGGATGATGAAAACATATTGTATTATATCTAGTTACAAGTTGTTATAAGTCCTAAACACTGAATTTTGAAAACAAATAGTAAAGGGATATAAACCCTATTCTTTGATCTGTTCTTGATCCAGGCAATGGTAACAAGGCCCTTAAAATCTCGGGGTGGAGGGGGGGGAAGCAGCGGTGAGAGCTATTCTTCAAGACAGCAAAAAAAGAAAAGTACAACGAGACCATAAAAGCATATTAAAACTTTGAAAAAGAAAAGACTGACATCAAATGAGAAAAAGGAGGTAACAGAGTATGAAATAGCACCTCAAATGTGGATTGTAGCTACCGAAGTTCAGAACCCCTAAACAATGTAGGTGGACAAGTAACTGATTACAATGTCGAGACTTATGGTAAGCATGTAGTGTAGAACAGATCTTAAGCATTCTTTAAAGGGGTTGGGGCACTAAATCTTATTTTATAGTCATGTTCATATGAAATCTTCAAAACTGGGACTACAACATGGATATCCAAGAACAAGGGGAAATGTAAACAAAACAGTAAAGAGGAAGAAATAACATAGAAAAGAGGAGTAGGCATGATTGACACAGGTGCCATATGAAAAAAGTAGTTTGGTCAGTAACAAGTGAACTAAGGTCAACCAAGACTTGTCAGAAAATGAGCATTTCTGGGGTTATAGTTGTGCTAATTTGGAGAGAAGTGAGTCCACAGCTTTTTAATGTTTTCTATCAGGCATACATGCTGTCCAAGGTCTTGCCTAAATTTATAGTGTGGTTCTTACTCTTATGAAATATACAATTCAAAGTTCTCTGTAGTCTAAAAATTAAAAATTACTTAAAAATACTTGCAGTTTTAACTCTCAAGTTTCTGCCAGGAAAGAGATGGCCCAATGGGCATCGTCAAACCATTCACTGAAGAAACAATTGACAAGGCACAGGCAAGTTTAAAATAAATCAGAGGAACAGTGAAAAATCCCAGGACTAAAAACTTTAAGAAGCCACTGAAAGTCCTTAAGAGGATGTGATTAGCAAAACTAGCAAGATGCATACTTGTCAGGGAGAAAGTCACCTTAATAGCTATTGCCTTTAATACAAGAATAAAGCCTTGGGTAGAACCATATTGAAGAAAGAAAGGAGGGAAGTAGGCAGAGGGAATAATATATTAGGGCTTCTTTATCTTCCCATTGTCTGATTTCCTACCAGAACCCACAGGCCAAACCCAAGTGAAAACCAGAGGGCTAAGGGGCCTCTTGTTTCAGTCCTGTGATTTGCTGAATCAAAGAAACATTTGGGCCAAAATGAGGTCCATTTAGTCTATAATGTTTTTGTTGTGTGTTGTTCTTAACCAACCAACATAATGAGAGAGCTGAATTGGCAGTGTTTAACTGTAGAATGGTAAGTACATTTTTTTAATGGAGGATTAAATGCCCCAAGGATTTAAAAAATGGTTGAAAGTAATGAAGATTTTACAGTATAGATTGATACTTTTATTTTTTACTACAATCAGAACAATGATATAAGACCCAAATCTAGATGTGAGGAAGAATTACACTGGTATGGAATGGGCACAGACAGAACATTAACAAATGTCAGGCTTGAATCAAGGGTAAGAGAAAATAATCATTAGAAACCAGAAGTACTGGAAAACTCATATTTTTGCATCCAATATAACCAGATTTAGTACTTGCAAAGTGATGAAGAACTCAAATAAATCTTTATGAAATCATATCAAAACACCAATTGAGCAGCCACAAACAAATCATTGCTGCTGAGGTCAGGACATTATAAGAATAGGGGCAGTAACACAAAGACATTTATGAATACATAATTCTTATGTTTACAAGTGAATGTTCCTATACCTAAAATATACGTGAAATCAAGCAACAGATGGTGTAAGGCATAGAAAGAAAGATGTCAATATAAAGATCTGTTCAAGTTAATTAACTAATTAGTTCTAGTCCTAAATTAGAGAACCCAAATATCCAAGCTGCTGGTTATTTATTCAAAACTAGAAGACAAGTAAATGGAGGGTGTTCTTCAGTGTTTCGGCCTCCATGTTAGCTCCATAAATTTCCTCTGAGGGCAACATGACAGACTCTTTACCAGAAGCTACAGGCAGAGCGGAATAAGCTATGATTACTGCCCCTTAGGAAGCTACAGGGATGCTACAGGGATTAGTGCGGAAATGGGTACACAGGCACATAATTCTTTTCTCTAAAAAGCCCAGTTGCAGATGGTTGTGAGGAAATGGGAAGAGCATGAAAATACCTGGAGTTGAGGAATATCTAAATATCTAAATCAGAATATCTAAATCTGATGCTGTCACAGATACCTTCTTCAAGTTCCCCAAGGGAGATTTATGGATAAACAACATCTGCTGAGGAAAAAACTTACTGAAAACTTTGGCAAGAAAACCTCAGTGCAGAATCTTAGAGGTATATCAGAATTAATGTGGCTTTTTGTGCCAGTCTAGGCACATCTGAGTCTTCCTTATACCTAGAACTGACTTTCAAAGCAGGTGAGGAAGACATGGTAGTCACCAACTCCAAAAAGGTGGTGCTTCACCAAACAGCAGACTAGACATAACCTACTAGGCAAGGAGAAGCAAACTGCAGACATGGGGAAGAACTATACTGACAGTGTCTAAGAACATAAATCCCCTTTCTTCTCACCTTGACATTCCCAGCCCCTAGTACCATATCTGAACAAAGATTCCTTACAGTTATCTATTGCTATGTAGTGAACCACTCCAGAACCTAATAGCTTATAAAACCACTATTGCATTTTCTCTCACAATCTGTAAGTTGTTCAGCTAGGCAATTCTCCTCCACCTGATGTTGACTGAGGCTGCAGTCGTCTGAGAGTTCAGCTGCGCTACAGCATCCAAGATGGCTCACTCATGTGGCTGGCAGCTGATGCTAAGCTGTTAGAGGGTGGGAACTCCAGTGCGGCTGTTGTCTGGAACATGTGCACATGTTGCCGGAGCTTCTCACAGCATGTCAGCTGGTGTCCAATAGAATACATCACAACAGCATGCATTTGAAGCTGCCAGTGTTCTTAAAGTCTAGGCCTAGAACAGATGCAGTACAACTTCTACCTCATTCTACAGATTAAGCAGTCGTAGGGCTGACCCAGATTCCAGAGAAAGGAAAATAAAATAAAGTAGAATTTGCAGCCATGTGTAGTTCAGTGCAATGCTTGAGCATAAAACAGTCCAGCACATGCAAGAATAGAGTAAGGGACTGTAGTGCAGTGGTGGTACAGATAGTAGACATGAGCTCGCTCTAACAGGACAGCATCTTTTATCTAGTGACCTTGAGTAGCAATAGACAATATTAATTGGCCAATATTGTCAGCCATTTAGGAGTTGAGGACAGTAGCCCAGATGCTGACTGATTGAATATAAATCAGAATTTGCAAGTGGAAGAATACAGAATAAAAAGGAGTCAAGGAAATGAATGCTCAAAATGAGATGAATCAGGGAAGTTAAGTCAAGGGAACCTGGCTCTAGATCTGACCTCACTTAATCTGGAAGGTAACACATCAACCATAAAGTGGAATTCAGTTGAGATGAAATGAAATCCCTGTAGAATAAATACAGCATTTAGCAAAATGTCTTTTTAGAGAATGTAAAATTGAACCATGGAATATGAATATGGTTAATTCAGTTTCTTGTAATTTAAATTGTTCCCATTGTGCTTCTGAATATTCTCCTTCCCCTCCAACTAGATAAGCATACTTATTATTTTGAAATACAATAATGATCAGCTAGGAGTTTTCTTAAGCTACCAGGAAGCATAGTCTGTCCAACCAAAGGGAACTACAGACAACATTCTGTTACAGATATGAATGAATGGAGACTGAAAGAAGTTGAAAAAAATTTTAAGCCCAGTAAGTTTTTTCTGTTTAAACTAATTAATTCACTTTTCAAATACATGCCAATTCAAGAAACACAAAAGGAACTTTTACTGTTTCAAAATCATTGTTTACATGTTTATATACTTTGCATTAGTTTTAAATATGTCTTAAATTTGCTACCTTTGAATGTGTTTCTATTTTATTTGTCAGAGATTTTCTGGGTGAGCAAGTTTTTGATTTTATAATGGAAGTCAACAGGAAGATCAGCTTTCACATGAAGAGAATTGCTTCCATAGGAAATATTTGTTTCCCAAAGACAGGGCATCTCTATTCTCTAGCTAACAGTTCATAGATAGTAGCTGTTCTGTGGGACTACTTTTCTGCTATTACCTTAACATCAATTACCTGAAATTAGTTTGTTTGGATGGGGAGGGAGGTTGCAGAGAAAGACTAAAACAAATAATTTCTGATTGCTGAAACAAGAGTAGTCAGGCAAAGATCCAGGGAGCAGCCAAGGCTATAACTGCCCAGTTCCCACTGACATCAGTGTGAGTAATAAAACTAAATCCTCTGGAGATTATTTGAAATTTTAGCCTGCAGTATCTTTGGAAATATTTCACAGTGAAATTATATTTCCAATTCCACAGCCAATATTTGTCCCAACCACCTCCTTCCCATTTTCCCAAACATGCAATGGCTTCTAAGTCTGCTCATTTACAATTATTACTTCAATTTATATCAACAGTGCATGGTGAAGGGTAAGTTGGCAACCACTTGTGATTTGATCATTTAAAAACAGTGCTGTGACAGCTCTTTCCCTTGCCCAATTGACAGGAATTGTGCAAAGTCTTCACCAAGTGTTCAAGAGTGGGTTTTCTCTTAGGACTTAACATAAGACAAAGAAAAGAGAAACAGTAAAGAAAAAAATTAAATGATCTCTCTCTTGCTCTTGTTCTCACTCCTTTTTTGGTTTTAACATTTTTAATCTTTTTCCCCCAAAAGGACCCAAGCCACAGCTACCATGAAAGAATATGTGCCACATGCTCATTTAACTTCTTAGTATTTCTCTGTACCTTATCTAATGAGTATGTATTAAAACACTAGCCTGTAGCGTGGTTATAAAGATTAATGAATGTGAAATGCTTAGAAGAATGGCTGGTACATGGAAACATTCAATAAATATTGTCTGTACTCATAAGCCTTTACACAGGATTTGGATTTGTGTGCAACATGATCTATCCCTGGTCCTCCTGTGAATTTATACCACATCCTCCACCTACTCTCACCCACCCTTTTCCCGTACGCATAAAGTCATTAAACCTTATATCAATAATTATAAAGTAGTATATAAGAATAATGGAGTTAGTGCTGCCAATGACTGATAGAATGTAAATATATATATTTTTTAAACTTTGCAACTTTAAGCACTTCTAGAAATGCTAATGATGGTGGTGGTGGTGGTGCTGGTGGTTGCTTGTATTTACTAAGCACCACATGTTGTCTGGGCATTGTGCCTAAACTACGCATTAGTCTTTTTATATAAGTATATCTGCATCTATTTCATAAATAATAAAACTTAAAGAGGTTATATAAATGGTATCCCTCTTTCTGCTGCTTTCAAAGTTTGTTTTTTTTTTTTTTTATTTTACTTTTCAATTACAAGTGACATTCAAAATTATTTGATATTGGTTAGGGTTAAGTTTTTAAAGTATTATCTATTTACTTCAGTCTACTTCCCTAATTCAATCAACTTGTTAACCTAATCAAGCCCCCCTCTCCTCAATCGTCTATGGCCTCCTGATTGCTAAATCAAATTAGCCCTTTCTGACCTTATCTTACTTGATCTCACCATGGCAAGTGATACTGCTGACCACACCTTCATTACTAAAAATGCCCTCTGCCTTTGGTTTTCATAATACTATGTGCTCCCGGTTTTTGCCTTTGTCTACTTATTGTAGTCACTTTTTAAGGTGCCTACTTCTCTGTGCCCTTTAAGAAATTGACTTGCAAATATTTTCATTGTAACCATGGGAGGAAATATATTTTGGATAACAAATCTGTACTCAAATACATATTTATATCATGTCCTGAAATAATACTTCCTTACTATTACAAATATATACTGATAAATTTGTTTTATCTCATTAAAAATAATTAATTTTCATCATAACTCATCACATTAATTTTCTAGTTAACACATTTTTAGCCTTGTTTTGACATTGTTTTTTCTTACTTGTGGCTCAGACAAACCCTGAAGTGAACAATCTACTTGGTCACAGATATCCAAACATCTGTCATACTAGCACATGGTAGTAGCAAAATCTGAAAGACTTAGGTGATAGTCTTAGTTCAGCCCAAAACAATCTTTAAATAATGCTATAGGTATCAGAGGAATTTTGCTAAAAGTTTTTAATTGAGTGAACAAATATTGTTTGGGGGAATGAGCTTTAAATAATTATACAATAGATATCCTTTCTAATTTTGAATAAACAAAAATATTCACTATCAAAAAAAGCCTTTAAAATAAATGAATTATGCCACTAGGATTACTTTCTAATTTTAATATTCAATTTTTCTGACTTTATTCCTAATGAGGAAGCAAACAAATCAGTGCATCTTTTGTCATCACTGTAAGCACCACTTTTTCATTCATTAATGCGTTCACTTAGCAATAGCTATTTAGCATTTCCCATGCAAAAGGTATAGCACTTGAGGCCACAAAGGATACAAAGATTCACTGGACATGGACTTCTGTCTCAAAGATGTTATGTGTTATGTATTTGCTTATTCATTTAAATATTTTTAAATAATAATGATTATTTTTTACTACTTTCCTGCCTCCCAAACATTCATACATGAATGATTCAATAGCTTCTTAATTCAAGAGCAATGATTTTAAATCGTGTTCATTCAACTGCTACTATAAACTCAGATTCAACAGTTCATTTGTGTAGGGCTTTTTTGTTTGTGTTTTGCATAAAATTCAAGTACTCTTGTCATTCTGAGAAAACTTTATCTGTTGATAAACAATTAACATTGATATCCAAATGAGTGAGTGATTAGCTATGATCCTGTTGTATTACATGCAGTAATACAACAACCAACTCAATTTTAAAACTAGAGAACAAAATCCCAATAAACTTGACTTTTTTTTTTTTTGGTCTATTTTTAGGACTTGCTTTTATGATGTAAGCAAAATCCATTATTTAGACAACAACCTGCTATTCATTGGTTTCTAATCTCCAAGAAAATGAGAGATTATGTTTTTATCTTCTCAGAGCCTGTTGGGTAATAGTGTTTTTAATCTAGTAGAATTATAATTCAGTCAAGATATATAAACCCTTACAAAATAAATTAACCATGTAGAATGTGAATAATGTCTAGTTCTGTGGGCACTTTAGGAATCAGTGTGCCATGAAAGTGGTGACCGAGGACAGGGTTCATGCAGTGCAGTTGGGCCAATAAAACAATGCCAGATACAGCTTATCCCAAATGACTTCTCTTTTCGTTTGGAATCACAGCCCAGGTTCTAGAAAGAAATCTTAGTCTAAAATCATGCCAAGAGGAGTCTGAAGGTATACATATCCTACAACACAGCAATTCTACTTCAAGATATACATTCTTTCATATATGCCAAGAAAACCTGGCATTATGTGAAGATATTCCTCCCAGCATTATCTGTAATAAAGAAAAGCTAGAAGAAACTCAAATATCCAACATACTCATGCACACACATATACACAGAGATTCTATTGTGTGAGTACTATAAAATGAATAATCTATATCTAAACTTATCCTTAAACATAAATCTGACTATTAAATGATAAAAGTATAAATCAGAGCGATACATACAGTACAATGCAAATTTTAAAAGCACAGGATGGTATAAGAGTATGGTAAATTATGAAACATAGCTAAGAAATATATATTCCAACTTTAGAAGAGAAGTTTCTCCTGAGGTAAAAACAAGAAGATAGAATGGGAAGGAAGAAATTTTATTTGAATCTTTAATAGTCTTTTTAAGATTTGAAATACATGTGGCTAAATCTTTACATTAGTTAAATCTGGGCAGTAGATAATTTTATTTTTTGTTTCTTTGTTTATTCTCTTTGATCTTCCTTATAATTAAAACATTTGTGGTTTTTTAAACTATATTTTTAATAACACATGTGACATGTAAACTTGGGTCATATCAAAGCCAGAGTCATTTTCTAGTATAAGAAAATTGTGGCTAGAGTCATCAAATGGTCTCATCAATCCCATCAAGCTGGTGGTGCTTTTATTACTGCAGGAACTTTGTCCAATTTGAAGTTGACCCTAGATGAGAGTACTCAGTAGGAAGTGCTCAGAGAGACTGGGCAGTTGGTCAGGGTTCCACTCAAGAATGCTGAACTCCACCCAGGATGGAAAATAAGAGTACTAAGGAGGAACCTAGTGAAAAGTTAGTACACTGCCTGAGTTCCCCTGACAGTCAGGAGACACCAGATAACGGGCTTACAAAAATAAAACTAAACTGAGATTGACCATTCCTGATGTTTTTGATGGCTTTCCTAATTTTCTATATAACTTGTTAAACTATAAAATGAGGTATTGTGCCACGTGTGCCCATCACATATGTTGCTTCATTTTATACTTATAATATGTTTAGGTTTTATTTATTTTTTAAAATAATTTACTTATTTGTTTTATTTATTATGTTCATTTTTAGAGAGAGGGGAAAGGAGAAAGATAGGGAGAGAAACACCACAGTGTGGTTGCCTCTCACTCGCGCCCCCAACTGGGGACCTGACATGCAACCTAGTCATGTGCCCTGACTGGGAATTGAACCAGTGACACTTGGCTTGCAGGCCGACGCTCAATCCACTGAGCCACAGCAGCCAGGGCTTAGGTTTTATTTTATTATCTAATTTTATGGATAAGGGAACTGAGGCATTGTTAACGAGTGTTGAAACTGGAGTTTAAACCTAAATAAGGCAATGAAATAATATAAAAAAGGTGAAGAGGAGGCAGAGGAGGAGGAAGGAGAAAAGGAGGAGAGGAAAAGAAAGTTCTGAGAAATAAGGGAGTAAAAGAAGGGAGGAAAAAGAATGTCTTCAGAATACATTTCAGTAAAAGGAAGATTAAAATAATCTGTGGTAGGGGAGAGGATCGGAATCTAGTTAACAGAAGGCCAACAAGATTTCATTTTTTTCCATAGACAAACCCGTTGTTGCTGCAGATGCAAAAGTTGACCAACAGCGCCTCTACCTAAAGTACTGGTAGAAACTACCCTTAGGCAAACAACACTCTTTCTTCTATTTCAAAGATTTACGCAGTCTTTTTCAGGTGATTAAATGTAAAATAACCCAGAACCAAAAAGAAAAGCTTAAGTGATTCCACATAAACTTAAAGCAACATTCAGCTGGAGAAGCAGGAGAAAACTGAACATATACCAGTCCAATGAGAACTTTATTTTTACATCTTATAGCTAACATTCTAGTCTTACACTGAAAAGTCATTTTGACATTTTTTAAAACAAAAGGCAGTTTTAAAAGCTATGGTTGGCTTGCATTTTTCTCAGTGTCTGCTGTTTTTGTGAGGCAAAACCCAGTGTCGACCAAAAGTCTGAATGACTGTCGATCCTTTGGGAAAACAATTATTCAGGCAACTTGAAGGAAATATGTGACAGGAAATGACTTGTGAGTAAGTTCTAAGAAAAATAGTCAAATCATAAGTGAATTATGTTTAACTTTATAGAAAATATATTTTTAATATTTTTTAATTATAGAGAACTTTTAACTATTACCAAATAGAGAACTGGACATGTTCTTGTTCTCAACAGTTGAAAATAAAATATCTTTGTGCAATAGGAATAAATGGCAACTTCTAAACCCCGTTTCACCATGCACCCTCCACCTCCCACCTCAGGGGAGAACCAATGAATTAAGTAAACATAATTAAGAACTAAATCAACTCCAGGTAACAAGAATTGGAGCTTCTTTATGATTCTTGCAGGCCTCAAGATAGAACAGGAAAGAAATCTTATAATCTTCCTTGGGCCACGTTGGCTCAAAGCTATGCCAATTGTAAAAAGAGCCTTTCCTCAATATGTACTGTCTTAATGTTCTGTCACGAAGGGGAGCATATGATTAAGATGGGGCAGTGAAGTAGAATAAATGTTGTTTTCCAGAGAAAATGTTAGACAAAATGCCAAATTTATAAAGCATTTAAATTAAAAAGAAAAAATTACCTGATTTTTGAACCCATTAACCACATTAAGATGATGAAAGAGTCGGGTTACATGAGAAATTTTTTAGTAAGTTTTATGGATAAAACTCTTTGGAACTGCAGAAGGAATAAGAAACCAGATAAAATAGTAAAGTTTGAGGGAATTTCAGGTAAGAGAGATCCAGAAATGGAGGAGGACTTACATATAACTCATAAAACTAATTCACAAAAGAAAAAAATCAGCTTCAAACATCTGCTGTGATTAGCATAGAGCCATCTTTTGTTAATATAGTCAAAATAAGAAATTTTCTGCTCCCTTTTAACTGTTCATTCCCGCTCCTTTATGCCCTCCCTGCCCTTAAACTCAGCTGGGACCAAAAAGTAGCCAGTAAGTAGGGAGGGAAATAAGAACAAAAAAAGTGACTGAACAGTCTCCCTTCCCAGCAGGTATAGAATAAGAATAAAGGACCATGAAGGCTATATAGCCTCTGCTTTTCCCTAAATAAGTGGTAAAAAATGAGAATAGACTTCTTTACAGATCTTCAGAGAAGTAGATCTGTTTTAACTTTATGCATTTACATAAGTTTTTATTTTTCAAATTATCATTTACAAATCTATTTTAGTCAGTCTTTAATGATTTCTTGCATATCAGTTACCAGCTTTTTTAGGAAAACAATTATATTACTCTTTGTGTTTCAATTCTAAGATGTCTACAGTAGGGATCAATGGTTCTTCTTGTTTTGTTTCTATATTTTGCTTATGAGCTGTAGCTTAAAGAGGTAAGAGTAGAAATTTGAAGAATCAAAGTATTGCCATATTATTTTACATAATTCTATCTCTTCATGCCTAATGATTCTAATCATATAGTAGAGTGTAAATGTAAGCAAAATTTTTTCATGACTCTACATGGAAAAAGCAAAGGGGTCGAAGATCCCATTGCACATAATAATAGATCAAATGCAGAATCTATGCAAAAGCAATCTATCAAGTAAAATTATAAACTGTCACTAAAAATAATTACCTAATAATATAGCAATATTGGCAATGTCCTTTTTGTGGAGAGCTTTGGTTTAGTATAAATTAGTTGGTATTTAACTTTTACAACGCTAATTTCAGAAGAAATGTATGTATTGTCTTTATTTTATTTTGATTTGTTTCCATTTACTTTCCTTCTCAATTGAAATTATTATTTCTAAACACAATTTGCATTACTTGCAAAATTATTCCATTTTCATTGGAAAATGTTAGTATCCTACAAATGCCACTAGACTCAACTACCAAATTCTAACTAGTCTCTGAAAGAAAATTCTGTTCTTACAATGCTATCATAACAATGCTCATCTAAGACTCACCACTAAGCAAATTTTAAACATTCCAGTTCAATGAAAGTTCACGGAGAATTATTCCATCTAGATATTGTCATTTCCTGGACTGTAAATGAAAAATTTATACACAAAAAGTAATCATTCATAATAAGCAGGCCATTTGTGAAATTAATATTTACATCTTACACCTTTATATTACAAAGTCTTGTTACCATGGGTTGTCAGGGAGTGCCAGGGAGTCTCCTCTGTTGACCAAGATGGGGTAGGGAAGGGTCTTACACGGAGAGCACCAAAAGCTAGAAAGATGAACAGATAGGGCCCAGGTGGCTAAAAGCTAGTGAGATAATTGGATAGAAAAAAAAAAAAAAAACACCTCCCCTCCCTATCCCTATGAGTACTACAGGCTTGAACAAGAAGGGTAGATGGTCTTTGAGATGGAAATGCACCATTTTTCTCGGTCACAGCACCTGAATAAACCTCTTTCCTTTTGCACCAGCACCTGTCTCATGACTCTGGTTTTCCTTGAGGCAGACAGCCAAACCTGTGTTTCAGCTGCAGTCTGGGGAGGTCTTTGTGAAAAACCCTTCTCTAGCTCATGCTGTTTATAGAAGTTAAAGATTTCCTGCAATAAGACAGAAGAAAGGATATTCTTTTTAAGTGAAGGATAACAAGTAGGGCCAGGGTGGAGTCGTTGAGTGAGTGTGCTTGGCTGAGGGTTTTGCCAGTTCAGAGTCCTGTCAGGCTGCAGACAGCCCAGAAGACTAGAAGAGGGGTTAACAGAGCTTCGTATACCCTTAACCGCATCAACCTAACTCTTCAGCATAAATTTGAGGATGTTGCAAAAACTAGCTTTAACAAGGCATGATACTAAGCTTTATCATCTCAGTTTCAGGTAAACTGATATCTCTTGCTAGTTATTATATAAGGAATTGGCATCACACATGTATAACCACACAGCATTCATTTAACAGTAACCATGCTGTAAACATGTTTAGCCCTTGCAAGGAGAGTCTGAGTATAGAAAGGCAGTGCCTGAAAAAACAGGAGCTACAAAAAGTGTTATATTCAGGAAATAAATAGCTTTATTAATGAAATCACTTTTCTAATACATGACCTCTTTGAGTCCCATTCTGCAAGATGAAGAGATCATTTTTAACATTTAACATTTTCTGAACAAACTACCTGCCACTGAAATAGTCCTCCAGCTGAGAATGTGAAGACAACTTTCTCTCTAGAGAATGGAGTGGATAATGGCCCCTTAGGATCACAGATAACCAAAGCAACATATTATTCAGTTAGCTGGGAGGATCCAGATAGATCAGTAGTTTCCAGCAGCAAGTTTATGAAAGAGCCCCCCCTCCCCAAAATTACAACATACACAAGAAATTATAACATCTGAGAAGCTGCCAGAAGATACCTCAAACAGAAAAACTTATACCAACAGAAATAAAATCATGAAATAATCTGAAAAAGATTTCTAAGGGTTGGAGCATGGGGTGAAAGAGGTTGAAAGGACTAGGAAGCACAAATCGGTAGTTACAAAATAGTGACGGGGAAGTAAGAAAAGCATAGGGAATATAGTCAATCATATTGCAATAACTATGTACGGTACCAGTAGGAGTACTGGAAATATCGAGGGGAACACTCTGTGAAGTATATGATTGTCTAACCACGGAGCTGTACACCCAAAAGCATTACAAAGTAAAATTTAAAGAATAATAACTATATGCAGAATACTCAAAAAATGAAGAAGAAACACATTTGAAATGAAACATTACTTTTTTAAATAAATATAAGAGAAGAAAACTTTTTTAAAACTTTCAGAAATCTTAGAAAGAAAAAAATGCAGGCTAAAAATTAAATACACAACTTGTTTATTTTAAACTAGAATTTAAAAAGTCACCTAGAACACAGTAGGAAGACTAAGGAGTTGAAATTCCTCTCAAATGTAAGAAAACTCAAGTTCTCAGACTCCCTGGAACATTGAATTTAGTCAATATATATTTGCCTCCACAAATCAGACACACCCATTGAGATTTTGATTTGAAAGTGAGCTAAGGAAGATGTTAGCCTATTAATGCAACTTCTACCTTTTCTGGTATGAGGTAAGGGAGCAATTGGTATCTTGGTGGTGGCAGTTGAACACATGGGGTTTCCAGCAGTTGCAAGATGATCTTCCTGATGCAGAAGGGGCCTTGGAAACCCGGGGAGGGCTGCTGTGACCTCATGAACACTAAAGAAGCTGAGACATGGTAGTTTGCTCATCAAGCAAATTCTCTATAGTGTAGTTTTTTGGGGGGAAAAATCTGCTTGAGACTGAGAACAGAGGCACAAATGTTGAGCCAAAATATTGACAAACTTCATTAACAGCTACAAAAAATATTGTCTGCAAAAAACAACAATAATAACTTTTAAGTTTAAAACAGGATAAAACTAACTATTCCAGAATCTCTGTCTTTAATTACTTTATCAGAACATCCTTAAGACTTCTTTGAGTTTTAGAATCAAACCAAGAATATTTAACTGGAAATACAAGCCCTAAGACTTTAGATTAAATTTACAAGAATCCCCTCACCTGTGTCCTAAAACATATTATTTTTAGGTCAGATGTATAGAATAGATACATAGAATATATATTCCCTCAAAATATGAATTGTGGAATAGCAGTTAGTTTTCCATTTTAACCCAATAGCTAGCATATACATGAAGAATAATACCACCAAGAGTAGAAGAAGAAAGCTAGTTGAGAAAGAGCTCAGGAAATGTATGCTGATAAGTGGCGTAATCAAGAAATATGTTGAGAAAATGGTCTGGATCATTGGAACAAAGCAAAACATATCTCTTCAATAGGAGTACTCCAAAGCTTTAAAAAAGAAAAATGTAGTTTTATCTTTTCTGCTGACTATAACACATCATTATAAACCTTAAATAGTTGATAGAAAAATGTATTTTTAAAATGTAAAAATTACCCTAAACCAATACACAGAAAGAACCTGTTAACAAAAATAGCCTTGATTTATTGTCAACAATTTTTCTATGTATGCATAAAGATATATGTTAAAGAATTAGATCATAGTACTCTGTTGCTTTTAATTGCTATTAAATCTCTCCAATTATTAGTGGTAAACAAAAGCATACGTATTCTGTCCCCTTCCTAAAAATCCAGTGAAATTTAATAAAATAAAAAAATAGAAAAAAAATAACAAATAAGGTAAATACAGGAAATGTGAACAATAAAACTGCATAATTGTATACATAAAATAAGATTTAGGAAAGAAAAACACTATGCTGTACACCTGAAACTAATACAGAATAATGCTAAAAGTAAACTGTAATTGAAAAATTGGAGGAAAAAAAAGAGAAACAGGAAAAAAAAATTTGCACAATTAACATAATTAAATTGAATAATTTGGCTTTTCCTTTCAAAATCCAAGGACTATGACTTTGCTTTAGATGAAGAAAATCCTAGTATTTATCAATGATAAGTAGCATTCTTAAAGCAGAGTGCCAATAAAGGTTAAATATATAGGTATGGTCAAGGATATTTCAAACAAATGCTAGCAAAAACATATCATAATAGTTGGATTACTATTTCAGTAAACAGAGTTTAAAGCATAAAAGCATTTATTTGGAAATAAGAGAGATATTTTAATGGTAAGTGTTATATCCAGTAAGGCAAAATAATTACAAGTCTGTGTCTCGATAAAAGGAGTAAGGAATGCTTCTGGAATCACAAAAGCTGACAAAATCATTGCCAAGTATATATTTCTTAATAATTTATTTGTTTGTTTGTTTATTTTATTTTTAGAGAGAGGGGAAAGAAGAAAGAAACATCACTGTGTGGTTGCCTCTCACTCGCGCCCCCAACTGGGGACCTGACGTGCAACCTAGTCATATGTCCTGACTGGGAATCAAACCAGCGACACTTAGCTCGCAGGCTGACGCTCAATCCACTGAGCCACAGCAGCCAGGGATACCAAGTATATTTTAATATACCTCTTTCAGAATGTAAAAAAAAAAAATGCAACATATAAAATTCAAGTACACAAAACAGAGGTTAAATGAACAGATATAATACACTGTGCAATAAATAAACAATGCATATGCCCCATGAACACGGGCTGGTAAATCCAGGAAAAACAGAAAACAAAACCAACAGAAATAAAGACAAAGTTGGAATTCATATATGAACTAATACTGTATAATACTCAATAAGAAATACATATTAATAAAAGGATCAAAAAGAAAAACAATAGTCAAAGTTTAAAAGAATTAGAGGGGGACTTCCATTTTCCAGTTCTGCATGTGAGGAAATTGGAAGTCACCACTTGGTCCTAACAAAAAGTAAAGGGCTGAACTGACTGAAAGATCAACAATTCCTCTTGAATGCATTTGAGAGGGGAGGACCCAGGGCAAACCCTGCCCTCAAGATTAGAGAAAGAGAGAGGTGCCAGGGGACAGAGGGAGTGGCTGTTTACCTGAGCAGACTTGCCAGCCTCAGGAACCCAGACTGTGATTGCTGAACTGCTGAAGGCTTAGTGTGCACAAAATGACAATAAAAAACTTCAGGGAAAGCCTATCATAGAGGGGTGGCCCCCATAATATTGCGAGGTTAGCTTCTAGATGCTCCATGAGATTTTCAGAGTAAATATCAGAAAAAAAAATCTCCTTGGGCTTCCAGCAAGGGGGAGGGGAAAGGAACCATTCTGAAATATGCCAGAGGCTCTGCTCTTAACAAGGTCTCCCCTCAGGGGAAACTAGTTAACCCAAGAGCCTAACCTGCTGGGATATTACAGAAGCAGAACTGATCTAAGGAAAATACCCAATTCCAAACCACTCTGACCATCCTGTCCCACCAAAGGGAAAAAGAAAAAACCGAGAAACACCTGTGAAATTCTCAGCACAGTCATAACTCACTAAAGACTGAGACCTAATCATAGGAATATAGAATGCTTCCCCTTCCCCGACATTTATCCATTATTAAAGGCCTATTCACATTTCCTCTTATCTAGTATTGATACATCATGTCCAACTATCGACAAAAATATATTGCGAAGCATACTAAAAGACAAAAAAACTCAATTTGAAGAGACAGAACAAGGTCAGAATCAGATATGGGAGGGATGTTAGAATTATCACACCAAGAATTTAAAACAACTATGGTAAATATGCTGAAGCTCTAATGGGAAAAGTAGTCACTATTCAAGACCAGGTGGACAATGTAAACTGAGAGATGGAAATCCTAAGAAAGAACAAAAAGAAGTGCTAGAGATTAAAAAAACGACAAAAACAGAAAATAGTAGCAACAATGGAGAATGCCTTTGATGGGCTTATTAGAAGACTGGATACAGCTGAGGAAAGAATCTCTGCACTAGAGGAGACACCGATAGAATCCTTAAAAACTGAAGAAAACAAAAACAGAACAAACAAGCAAAAAACAACAACAAAACAAAACAGAAAAAAACCCGAGAAAAACAGAATAGACTATCCAAGGACTGTGGGATGACTATAAAAGTTATAGTGTGCACATAATGGGAATATCTAAAGAAGGAAAGGATCAGAACAAATGTTTTGTACAATACAATGACTGAGAATCTCCCCAAATTAATCTTAGACACCAAACACAGATCCAGAAGGCTCAGAGAACAGCAAGCAAGAGATAAATACTAGCCCCCCCCAAAAAATACTGCACCTAAGCATATCATTTTCATACCACAGAAAATCAAAATAAAGAAAAAATCCTGAAAGAAGACTGAGGAAAAAAAACTAATTTTCTCTCAATAATTGGATCAAAGTCTTACATGGCCATATTTTGGCTGACGATTAATGCAATCACGTAAGGATCTTAAAATATCCAGAAGCTTCTAATTGTTCAAAATTATAGCCTTCTTACATGCTAGTTCCTTCATACCCTCCATGTTTAAGATCTTGATGACAGAAAGTATAATTTCTTGGTGTTAGACATCATTGTGAGAATAACTATTTTAATGTCAAACCCTTGTTTCTGGCTGTAGGAGAGATCACATAATATATGGCCTGCTGGTTTAAGGCATATGCCATAAATTTGCAAGATTTTATCAGTAGAAGAAGCCATAAATAAGCCTTCAGTGGGCATGCCACCATTCTATTAGGCCAAGTGCTTTTGATGATGTGGCACATGGTAAGTAGCCAATGAGTTCCAGGAGTATAAGCCTACTGTCACAATGTGTATGCAGTATGTATGCCCAGGTCAAAGCATGTTTATTCAGGATATAATGGCATTCTTTTAGTCCACACTTCAAGGTGATAGAAGTCTGTAAGCAAAGAAGTATCTAATTCCATGAGGCAAAAGTGCTTGCCTCTCCACTGAGAAGTGACTAATATAATCAATGGCCACCAGCCAACTGTCATACCCCCAAATGCTCCATATTGGGGGTGCAATATTGGCTTCTGTTGCAGTCAGTTTGGGGACTCAACATGGCAGCAGTCAGATCAAATTTGGTGAGAAAAAGACCATGTGGGTAAATCCATACATCACTTCTCTCCCTATTATCACAATCATTTTGTTCATGGGTCTATTGTACAAGTACTAGGAGATTTAGGGAGGGAAAATGACTGACAAGAGGCCAAGTCATTTTGTGATCCTAATGATTAAAAACCTCCTCCACTGTAAATAATTGTGGTGAGCATTTACATAAGATATAAAGATATTTCCTCACTTTTCCCATTACAAGAGGTGCACCCATATGTACATACATCTTTCCTCCACATTTCCTGATCACCAGTCTTCAATATTCTGTGGTTCAGATCACTAAGCAATTAACCAAACAATTAGCCAATGCCTGTAAGTCAGGGTAGATACATACCTCAAGCCATCTTTCCTTCCATAAAATGAGGGCAACCAGAGTACCTTCAAAGACTAAATTTTCTTGAAGGGTGTTACATCACCACACTCTTTCAGGGCCACTCTCCAAAGAAGTTATAATGTAGAAGCTATCCACTTCCATCTGACAATGGCCCACCATGCAGATCCATCCATATACCAGGTCCATTAATCTTTGTCCTCCTTTAAATAGTAACAAGGAGCTTCCTATGAGCTACAGGTGTGAGTTGAGAAGGAAGCAATGAAGAAACAGATACAATAGGAGTCCAAACCTGGGTTCAAGTAGTTTGCGATGACATCTAGACCTGTTTAAACCAAGTTTTTTACAAACTAGTTCCTTTTTATAATGGAATGCTGCTATGCATGCAGTTTTATGTTTCAACGGATCAAATAATACTCAGTTCATAACAGAAAATTCAGGCCACATGGTTACTTAGTGTCCCATGGTCAGATGTCTCTCTCTACCCAGGCCCAACAGCAATCCAGTAGCTATATTTCACATGGAGAATAAGTGTTGGCCAAAGAAAGCATAGCTTTACTCTAAAACCTTAAAGGCAGGAGATGTTATTTTCTTCAAAGGTTTTCTATACTGTATAGCATATTTGTTGCCTCAAATATTTCCAATAAAATTGCATCTGTTTAGGCTATAAGGAGTAAGCCCGGAACTGCTACAGAGCCCTATATACATTCAGGCTACACTCAAAACTAGCAGCATTACTAGATAAACAGTAATGAGTTGGATAAACATATCCAAATATGTCATACGTTGCCTCCAAAATCCAAAGAGATCCATGAAGTGGTATGTCTCATTGCTCATACTAGGTTTTGCAAGGTACAGAACAAGTCTGCCTCTTTAGACATGTCCATATAAAGGACATACTGATATGGCCCAGAACACTGCATCCCAGAAACCTCACCAATGTGGCAGATCGTTGATGTTTGCAAGAATTATTTCCCACCCTCTTCAACAGATAAATCTTATTAAGGTATCTTAGGTGTTTGTTACTTTATTTTTGCTGTGTTCAGTTGTCATACTATCATCAGTATAATAAACCTGTGTAATGCTCTGTTGGTTACCAAGATTATAAAGAACTCTCTGAACTATATACCATGATCTAAAGAGAACATTAAATTGACACTGTCCTGGGGAAAATCAGAAAAATTATACTGTTGCCTCTGCAAACTGCTTGTAATTTTAGGAATTAATGAGCATTGACAAGAGAGCATTTACCGTGTCAATAATTGCATATCAAGTTCCAGGGACTATGTTGTTTTGCTCCAAGAAAGACTCATATTTGGAACTTCAGCTGTGGCCTCCATAGTCACCTGGTTACATATGTGATGATCTAGTCTGGTTTTCTATGGATCATCTGAATTTTGAGGTAAATTTTCAGTTAACAGTCAAATAATGAATTAAAAGTAGATAGGTTATGGTAGGAATTACTATTTGTGCTTCTCTAAAAGTTTTTTTTTTTTTGTTTTGTTTTTTTTTTGTTTTGTTTTTTTATAGAGAGAAGAAAAGGAAGGGAGAAAGAAAGGGAGTAAAACATCAATGTGTGGCTGTCTCTCACAACACAACTGGGGACCTGGCCTGCAACCCAGGCATGTGCCCTGACTGGGAATTGAACCAGCCACCCTTTGGTTCGCAGGCTGGTGCTCAATTCACTGAACCAAACCAGCCAGGGCTTTAGGTTTTTGATGATGGGGCTGTTCTGTTATTTCCATAGGATGCAGTATTGCTTTTGATATACAATTGTGATTGTGATGAGAGTTGTTGGAGACAGTTGCAGGGGCTTCCAATTGGTCCTTCATGCTCTAATAGCTCTTACTCCTTGGGTCAGAGAAGCACTGTTGTGATTTTTACAGATATTATATATACATACACATTCTGGGGTTGGGATAATAATAAGAGGACAGGTCTGTGGTCTGTATAGATACACTGTGAGATGGAATAAAGCCAAAATTCCATCCCTGACTTGACCTGCATGAGGTATATTTTGGGTCTTTGAAGTTCAACAAAAATTTAAAGTCAGTATCTAATTATCCCTAGAAATTTCAGGTTTTTTTCTTTTACCTTGTGCTCAGTCACTTAGGTCCATAGCCGAGATCTCCCTGGGTAAAGTGTTGAGGAATATTCACAATGTACATCTTATTACCACACTCGGGTGATTTAAAAAACTTAACAAATGCCAAATCCAGGATGAGTGCACTCCTGCCAATAAATTTGGCCTAATCAAGCCTTGTACCTCCACCCCCTTGGTTTAATACTATAACACATGTTGGCCAGGCTTTTTCTGATAAAGATCAATGATTTCTTTTAATTTTTGGCATATAGTTTATCTTCTCCTAAAGATTTTATACATCCCCATCTGGGTTATTTTGAAATGTACCTCTTACACTTGTCTTGGAGGCAATGAGAATAGATGAAGGTGAGCCAGAAAAAATTTAAAAAAGAAAAAGACCTGGCATTACCTTGTGAGAAAACTGCCCCAGAGAAAATGCTTAAAAAGATTTTTATGTTGAGGATGGCTGGTTCCCTCACATGGCAGAGATGACCTGTCTCTGCTAACAAGGACAAGACATAGGAATTTGAAGGTTCAAAATTCTCAGTTTTATCTATGACTGCTGAGAAGTCCCCATCTTTGAGGCCTCTTTGTTCCCTGCCAGTGCCTTTACTTTGGCTTATAAAACCTTAGCATTTAACTGTTGCTACAATTCTGTGATCCTTATAGTCAGACAGATCTTGGCATGGTCCTGAGCTATGCCTACCCTGCACTACAGCAGATGACAGAAAACTTCACTATCAACAAGAAGGCCTGATAGTCTCAATATTTCTTTTAAATATATATTTATATTTCTCAATTTCTCCATTTACTCTACTTACATGTCTTGGGATATAAGAAGGAGCCAGTTGATTCCTCAATCTTTATCATCACTATTGCTGTCATAGACTCTTAAGTGCTACAGCCATTTGGTCTCCGAATTCCTGCTGCTTAATGTGTGGTATCATATGAGTTGTATCAGCATCATCTGGGAGCTTATTAGAAATGCAGCCTATTAGACACCATCACACATATTGCATCAGCAACAGATTTTAACAAGATACTTCAGTGGTTTGCACGTACATTAAAATTTCAGAAGCACTGTCCTATTACTTGCCTTCCTTAGGCACTGCCACTGGTGATAGTTTGAGTAACTGTGATACCACCACATGTCACAGGTTTGATCCATTGTCCCCTTGCAAGAAAGTTACCTCTATTTCTTGACTGTATGACAACTCAATCTCAGATACCATTTTTGACAACCCATTTTTTGAGACCACTTGTGGTTCCAACTACTTTATCAAACAGGGTCCTAGCCAAAAAAACCTCACAAAAATTCTAATCATTTAAGGATGGTGATAAAAGGACTGTCACAAAATGTGGATAATGACAGAATAATATAAAATTATCAGAGCTCAATGCATATGCACATACTAGAGAGCTCTTTTCTGTAGTAATTTAGCCCTGTTAACATTACTCTTAACATGTCATGGAATTTTTTTACATCTATTTATTTTACTTACACTTCTATTTTGTTTCTATAATAGGGTTTAGGAAACAAAAAAAATGTACAAAATCAAGACAACGCACAAACATAAATTTGATGGAGAAAATAGAATGGAAAAGCAAAAAACTATATCATGGAATCAGAAATGAGAAAATGAGTCCATTAGAAAAAAAATGACATACTACATAATCAGGACCAAAAATCTAGCAATGAGCAAGAAAGCATGCACAAGGCTAGGTCTTCAGCAGTAACAACTTTTCATCCTTAATAAATATCTCCTTTTCAAAGAGAAAGCAATATGTAACATAGTGGTCATAGTTTTTAACAACGACTTCATCAGAATGACAAGTACTTAAAGTTTGTGGATTAAAAGATTAGGTCATCATTGACACTTAAAAGTACTGTTTAGTGTGTAAATATTCTGTCCCAGTGTCAAATACTTAAGTCAAAAAACAAAAACAAAAACTAACAAAGCATGTAAATACAGATTCATAATCTCTTCTCTTGAATTCTTAGAACATGTGTGTTTTGCAATTTAAAAGTTTTCCAAAATTAGCAGTCTAATAGAGGGCACATAACATATATAAGAAGGCATCCCCAGTGGAAATCGGAGGCAGCAGCCCATAATCAAATACATTAATATATCTGCAGTGCAATTCATAAATATTCACCTCAAGTGGGATAAATGATGACAATAGATATCCTCATTTCAGTCCAAGGTAAGTTTTACCACTAAACATCAAAGAACTTAAGGTTTGGTTCTGTTTTATTTTTGAAATTTTGTATTTTTAAATTGTAATTAAGAAAATGTGGCTCTAATCACTATTCAATTAAAAAGTAGATTATATGTACTGATACATTATTTGGGGACAGAAGTATCAAAAATAATTTTAAGTGTTTAAAGTCTTTCCAAAAAACATATCCTTGCATAGTGATAATAAGACAGTCATCTTTATGTTAACCAACAGAGAAAACCTCTCTGGCTAACATGTCAGAACTCAAGATCTGGTAGAGCTGACTACAAGAAATGTTGTTAGTATCTTGTCCCTGTAGACTGTGTGAAGGCACAGAAGGAGATGAACTCTCTGTTCTACTTTTAGCTCTCCTACACACAAGAGATAAATTAGACTTGATGCAGTGACTACTACATGTCTTCTGGTGATCTTGGACTTTGAGCTAGATGTGGTGACAATATGAGATTTTTGGACTGTCTTCCATGAAGAAAAGTTGAATATTTTCTGTGTGGAAGGAATGGCACAAAACTACTTTGTATTACATGAGAAAAGTGAGTACCTATCAAACATTTATTGGAGTGAGCATCTCCTCCATTTTTCTCTTCCTCTGTTGCAACAATGTCAGAAGCCCCAAATTTCAAAAGGCTGAATCTTAATATGAAGAAGGGCCATTATTTCATTCCACAATGATATTTGAATTACAGAGAAGTAAAACTCTACTATGTATGCCTAGTGGAATCTGAGAATTGTCTTGGACAAGTGACTGTTGTTTATTTCCCATACTTTCCATAATTTAATAAAAATTTCAGGGTTGCTAAGCTTCTGTGTTAAGTATTATACCAACAAGATAAGGAGCAAGAAAAGATATGAACTAGTAAAGATAACATTTCCTTTAGGAAGACAGCATGATAGGATGAAAAATTAAATCATTGAATTTCACATGATAATATGTCAGTGCAAAATCATTGCTAATGGGACTGACTTATTATAATCTTTCAATTTAATAATCTGGAAATGTGTATTAAAATTTAAAATATTCATACATTCTGATGCAGAACTCCTAGTTAATCATTCCTTTTCCACAAATTTTTATGTAAAATATAAAATACATATAGGAAAGTGTACAAAACAAAACACACAGCATACTGACTTATCACACAGAAAATACTTATAACCAAGTAAAAAATAGAACATTTTAACTCTCCATAAATTTTCTTTCACTTTCTCCCAATCATTGTTCTTTGGATCCACTCCAAATTATTTACTCTCTAGGATTTTATGATTATCACTTTCTTGCTTTTCTTTACAGTTTTCCCAACTAAGTTTTTATCACTTAACATTATTGATTTGTTTTGTTTTTTTTTTGAACTAAATATAAATGGAATCACTCAATATATGCTACTTTGTATGTGGTCACTTTTGAGAGAGTCATCCATGTTCTATGTATCTGCAGTTTCATTCACTTTTATTGTTGACTAATATTTTACTATAGAAATATACCACCATTCATTTTACTGTTGATGAACATCGCATTTGTGACCAGTTTGAGACTTATAAATAATTCCACTACAAACATTAATATGTATGTCTTCTTATTCACATGTGTATGCATTTCCCTTGGGTATTTATATCTAAGGATTCAATTGCCAGGTTGTATAATTTCAACTTTAGTAGATAATACCAAACTGTTTTCCCAAGAGGAAAATTCAATTTATGCTTATACCAGTAGTATTATCAAATACAGGGTATTAGTTAATTTATTATTTTATGTAACTATTTAGTAAAACTATTGAAATGGAAATTTTCTATATCACCTTATATCAAGTGACTTTGAAAAATTCACTCATTAATTCTAGTAATTTATCTGTATTATATTTTACTTATTATGTACACTATTATATCATGACTTTGAGGTTGCCATTAAAAGAAATAAAAAGTTTTACTCCCAGAAATGATCAAAGCAGTACTCAAAATTTTATCCTGATCATTAACCAAGAAGTAGAGAAGAGGAAATGATCCCTTTCTGAGAATAGCCTCACTCAGTGACCAAACTCTTTTATTAAAAGGAGATGGACACTCAGAAATTTTTGAGTCAAATTTTGTGGAGGCCTTTCCAACACAACAATACAAGATATGGTGGATGGTAGGAAGTATAAAAGATCTATCAGATGCCTTAACTATTAGGGCATTAGTGAGTGGTTTTTGCAATAAAAAGCATACCACTCTAGGATGCAAATGACAGATTATTTCATGGGCCATAATCTGAAAATGGTAATCTGAAAAAATGTCAACAGTGGTGAGGCACCACCAATAGCACAAAGATAGTCAAAGTCTGATAGGAGCACGCATGGACAAGAACCCATGCAATGTAATCTTCCTCCCCACAAAACAAATGGATCAGCTTTGGGCAGATTCCTTCAAGGGGATAAAATAGCTGTCATCCTAGACTTCTGTATGTAGAGGATACATTTCAAGGATAATGATGATGATGATGATGATAATAATGATGATGTAACAAAACTCCCTGAAGAAAAATTTTAATGAAGTATTTCTAACAGAAGAGAAACATTTCTATATGGAAAGTCTAGAATTCAAAAAGAAAATAAGAATAAAGAAACTGTTGAATGTGAAGGTAAATAAAAATAAAATTTTTCTCTATACATGAAAATATATTGTGTTTTGTTTAAGATAGAACTAAATAACAGTACAACATTAACATAAAGTCAGAAGTGAAGAAAAAAGTTTTTGAATTATTTCAAGGTCATTATATTTCCAGAAAAGAACTTAAGGCTTTAACTAATTTTAGACTATAATAAGTTAAGTATGTATGTTGTAATTTCTAGAATATCTACTGAAAGAAAAAATATATATTGTATGTAATATCCAAGATAGGCAAGGGAAAAAATTATGGCTTGATATTTAAAATCAATAAGAGAATATTAATAAGTAAGGAAAAAAATGAAAGCACAATATCAAATATTAGATTGGAATGCAAATTTATCAGTAATTACATTAAACATAAATGTCCTAAATTCTTATAGTAAAAGACAACTATGGCCAGATTAGATTTTTAAAAATCCAACTCTGTTATTTTAAAGTGTTTCAGGTAAAATTAAAGATTAAGAAAAGTGGGAGTATCAAAATAGATATACTATGTACTACTATCAAAAAAGAAAGATGGCAATACAGATAAAATACAATTAGAAACAAAAGCATTACAAGGTAATAAGAAAGTCATTTTATAATGATAAACATTTTAATTCAGTAGGGATATATTAATTTTCAATTTGAATATACCTAATAACAGAGCTTCAAAATACTTCCAAAAAGTAAAAATTGACAAAACTGATAGAGAAATATTTATTTTTTATTTTTAAATACTTTTCTAATTGACAAAACAAGAAGACAAAATGTCATAAAGTTTATAAAATATTTGTCTACATAATTTTAAAACCTTACCTAATATTACAGCGATATTAAATATTTTATCCATATCTATAACCAACCTGACATGATGGGTACATGTAAAGCATTGAATGTTTGCTAAGTACATATTTTTTCAGGTATATGGAGAATTCTTTTAAACACTCTAAGTTGTGAGCCAAAAAGCCAGTCCCATTAGTTTAAAATAATTGAAAATATAAAATTATGGTCTCTATCCATAAAGCAATAGAAACTAATAGCAAACATAACTTGAAAATTAACATTTTCTAGTAAACCATAGGCCAAAGAAAAATCATAATAGAAATTAGAAAGTATTTGAACAGAACAATAATAAATATAATTTCTATCAAGACCTATCAGTTGCAAACAAATAATGTCTTAAGAAAAATTATTCTGAGTTCTGGCCAAGATAGAGACCTAGACAGACATGCTGGGTCTCCCTCCACTACTACAAAGGAATACAACTACCTTAAAACTAAAGACAACCAAAAGTTCCAGAAAATCAAGCTGCATGGAAGTCCGACAAACAAATTTATAAAGAAGAAATACTCATCCAGGCAGGTAGAAGGGGTGGAGAGGACGTGGTGTGGTGGCGGTAGCAGCAGCGGTGGTTGTGGCAGCAGAAGTGGCAGTAGTGGCAGTGGCAGGACTACAGAAAGCACAGTCACAGTTTTAAAAAGTGGGGAGGGACACCTGGAGAATGTTCCCAGATCCTGACCAGAGGGCACAGCTCACTGTTCTAGCGCCAGGGAAAATCAAGCCTCATTGCTTCTGACTTGCAAACCAGTGGGGGCTGCGGTAGAGGAAGAAACTGCTGGTCTTTCAGCAGAGTCTGCTTGTTTAAAGGGCACCCACCATCCTAGAATGTTCACAGACCCACCCTCTTGGGGAACAACAACCAGGGCAACAACTAGAGAGGCACCAGTTCTATATAGAAGTGGGAGAAGTGACTGGAAAAGGGCGAGTGCTGAGCAAGTGCCATTGTTTCCTCTCTGACCCCTCCCCTACATACAGCACCACAACATGGTGAAATGGGTTGCCCTGTACTGATGAATACCTAAGGCTCTACCCCTTGTAACATAACAGGAGTGACAGCTCTACCTAAGATATAGAGGTAAACAAACACAGGAGCCTGTCAAGATGAGGAGACAGAGAAGTATGGCCCAAAGGGGGGAATGGATTAAAGTTCCAGTGGGAGAACTAAGCAGCAAGGAGACAGCCAACCTAACAGACACAGACTTCAAAACACTGGTGATAAAGATGGTCAGAGGCTTGACAGATATGCTTGAGTATGGCAAATGCATAAGAGAAGAAGTGAAAGCTATGCTGAATCAAATGAAGAAAAATTCACACAAAACCAATGATGAAGAGAGGAAAACCGGGGTTCAAATCAATGATTTGGAACATTAGGAAGAAAAAAACAGTCAACCAGTACAGAATGAGGAAACAAGAATTGAAAAAAATGAGGAGTGGCTTAGAAGCCTCTGAGACAACTTTAAACATGCCAGCATCTGAATCATAGGGGTGCCAGTAAGAGAAGAGAAAGAGCAAAAAATTGAAAACTTATGTGAAAAAATAATGAAGGAAAACTTCCCAAATTTGGCAAAGGAAATAGATATACAAGTCCAGGAAGCACAGAGAGTCCCAAATGAGCTAGACCTAAAGAGGACCACACCAAGACACATCATAATTAAAATGCCAAAAGTTCAAGATAAAGAGAGAATCTTCAAAGCAGCAAGAGAAAAGCAGAGAGTTACCTACAAAGGGGTGCCCATAAGACTATCAGCTGATTTCTCAAAAGAAACTTGGCAGACAAGAAGGGACTGGCAAGAAGTATTCACTGTGATGAAAAATAAGGACCGACGACCAAGATTACTCAATTTAGCAAAGCTATCATTTAGAATGGAAGGGCAGATAAAGTGCTTCCCAGACAAGGTAAAGCTAAAGGAGTTCATCATCAATAAGCCATTATCATCTGAAATGTTAAAGGAACTTATTTAATAAAAAGAAGATTAAAACTATGAACACTAATATGACAACAAACTTACAACTATCAACAACTGAATCTAAAAAATAAAAACAAAATCCAACTAAGGAAACCAGAATAGGAACAGAATCGTAGGTATGGAGATCATTTGGAGGGTTATCAGCTGGGAGGTGGAAGGGGGAGAAATGAGAAAATGGTGCAAGGATTAAGAAACACAATTGGTAGGTACAAATAGACAGGGGAAAGTTAAGAATAATATAGGAAAGGGTGAAGCCAAAGAACTTATATGCACAACCCATGGACATGAACTAAGGGTGGGATTGCTGGAGATAAGTGGGGTACTGAGCAGAGGGGAGCAAAGGGGAAAAAATCGGAACTACTATAACAACATAATCAAAATATACTTTAAAAATTATTCTTTAATTCATGTATTGAAAAGGAGAAAGGCAAAAAATGATGAAATAGACTTTTTATTTTATTTATTTATTTTGACGTGATAAAATATAGAAACTCAGATTTTGTTGTAGCAAAGTATGTCAGAATATTTATGATGTGAGTTTGGCAGTACTGCTCTTGATACTAGACACTTCTCTGCTTTTTAGTACACCTTATGTCCTACGTAAGATTTGGAGGAAAAACCAATATGGTTTGAAGGAGATTTTATTGATGTCATGATATCTGCCACATGGTGGTGGAAACTACGGCAGCATGAGTATTTCCTGCTGAGTTCAGAGGTTATGTTGTGAATAGGTTTACATAGCTAGCAAAACAAATGAATAAAACTCCGCCTGCTGTAGAACTTTGTAATTCCTTCCCCATTTTAAGCTTCTTCCTATTCATTTCATTCCCAGGGCTCTTAGTTTATCTGCTACTGTGATTTGGACCCAGCAGATGCTTATCCTTGAGCATATCCTTTCTCTTCCTCACCTCCTGAGCTCTCTTCAGCTTCAGGCAATTAAGCCTAAATTTCTGGTGCTCTAGTCTTCCTTGGATAGAGCATCATTAGAGCAGAGACACCATTTGGGCAAAGAAGTTGAATTACTCAGCAAGACATTATTGGTTATTACTGGGAAACCCAATATAGTGTTTTCTTCTTAATATTTTTTATTGTTGTTCTATTATAGTTGTCTCATTTTTTCCATTTCTCTCCCCTGCCACTCTCCCACAGTCAATCCCCATTCTATTGTCCATGTCCTTGGGTCATTTATACTAGCTCCTTAACTAGACCCTTCCCCTTCTTTCCTCCACTCTCCCTCTCCACACTCTCCTCTGGTCACTGTCAGTCTGTTCCTTGTTTCCATGCCTCTGGTTCTATTTTGCTCATTTGTTTGTTTTAGGTGAGATCATATGGTATTTTTCTTTAGCCGCCTGGCTTATTTTGCTAAGCATAATACTCTCTGGTTCCATCCATGTTGTCGTAAAAGGTAAGAGTTCCTTCTTTCTTTATGCTGCATAGTATTCCATTATATAAATGTACAACAGGTTTTTGATCCACTCATCCATTGATGGGCACTTAGGCTATTTCCAGGACTTAGCTAGTATATTACTTTTATTGAATTTATTGGGGTGACACTGGCTAACAAAATTATACATGTTTCAGGTGCACAATTCCACAATACATCATCTGTACACTGTATTGTATATTCACCACCCCAAGTCAAGTCTCCTTCTCACCATATATTCCTCCTATTCCCTCCTTTGCCTCCCCATGCCCAGCAGTTACCACACTGTTGGGTTTTTCTCTTTTCCTTTTTGCTCTTTCCTTCCACCCCCAATCTAGCCCCCATTTCCTTCCTTACAAGTGTCAGCCTGCTCTCTATGAGAGCTTAGTTCTCTATTTAGCTTAGTTCATTTTGTTCATTAGATTTCACATATAAGGGAAATCATATGGTAGGTACTTGTCTTTCTCTGACTAACTTATTTTAGTTAACATAATGCTTTTCAGGTCCATTCATGAAGTCACAAAGTGTAAGATCCCATTCTTTTTTATGCCCAAGTAGTATTCCATTTTGTAAATGTACCACAGCTTTTTTATCCACTCACCTATTGATGGGCACCTGAGCTGTTTCCAAATCTTGGCTATTATAAATAATGCTGCAATGAACACAGAGGTGAATGTATTCTTTTGAATGAATGTTTCAGGTTTCTTCACATAGGGAAAATTGGACAGATAGATGGAAAAACAAAAAGGAAAAGAAAAAAAGAAAAAAACTAGACCACCGTCTTATATCACACACAAGAATAAACTCAAAATGGGTTAAAGACCTTAAATATCCTAGAAGAAAACACAGGCAATAAAATCTCTGACATTTCTTGTAGCAATATTTTTTCTGATACATCTCCTCAGACAAGGGAAACAAAAGACAAAATACACAAATGAGACTACATCAAACTAAAATGTTTTTGCACAGCAAAGGAATCTATCAACAAAATGAAAAGGCAAACTGCTAAATGAGAGAACATATCTGCTGATATATCTGATAAGGGGTTAATATCCAAAATTTATAAAGAACCTATAAAACCACCACCAACAAAATAAGCAATCTAATTTAAAAATGGGCAAAGGATGTGAATAGACACTTCTCCAAAGAGGGCCTACATATGGCCAACAGACATATGAAAAGATGCTTAATGTCGCTAATCTTTAGAAATATGCAAGATGAAGAAAATTTTAATAACATTTTAAAAATCCAAACAAGAAAGAAATAAAAGAAAATATGAACATGAAAAACTAATAAAATAGAAAACAAATGAAAAATAGGGAGAACTGGCAATTTCTAAAGTTGAGTTTCTAGATAGACTAAAAATTATAGAAAAATGTTGGCAATGCTAATTAAACTTAAATGGAAGAGAAGCACAAATAATCATTATTGAAAACTTAAAAGAGAATATAACTACATTTTCTATGGACATTAAAAAGATAATAGAATATTATGAACAACTCCATAGCAACAAATACGATTAAAATGGATAAATTCCTGGAAAATTTAAACAAAATGACTAAAAGAGAGAAAACTATCTTCCATAGTCTTGTCATATTTTTAAAAAATGAATTAATTATTGAAAATCATTCCACGAAGAAACTTCCAAATCCAAAGGTAGGTCTTCATCAGTAAATTCTACAGACATTCATGGGAAACATAATTCCTATTTTAATGATAATGGATTCAACAAAGAACCACTACCCTCTAAGTTTATCAATGTCATAAAATATGAAGAAAATCTGATAAATAGTTCTAAAACAACAAGATGAGAGTTTCATAACAGCTAAGTATAATTTATGATGCTGGATTGAATCCTGAATAAGTGAGGAAAAATGTAAAGAATGTTATTGAGATAATTGGCTAAATTCAATTATGGACTATATATTAGACAATAGTATCTTATCAATGTTAATTTTCCCAGTTTTGCTAATTGTATTCTAGTGACATAAAAAATGTTCTTATGAAATAGGCAACAAAATTTGGCAAAGTAAAAGAGCATGATTATTGCAAGCTATTCTCGAATAGTTTAGAAAAATAGAGAGAAAATTATAAAGCCACTCTGACAATATGTTAACAATAAGTGAAACTGAAACTGGGTGAAGCGTGTAAAAGACTCCTTATTCTATTCTTGCCATTTTTCTTGAAGCCTGAAAAAAACTCAAAATAAATGTTTTTTAATCCCAATTTTATATAAACTCACCTAGAAAACGATAAAAAAGTTACACTCTCCCAGTGTCAGCATTACATCATATTTTTATGTACATATCTTAAACTCAAATTTCAGAAATGGCAGGAGGAAAAAGGAAAATGACAGACCAATTCATCAATGTGAATAAACACTTTCTAAGCAAAATATTATGAAACTGAATCCAGAAATATAGAAAAAGACAATACAGCATGGCCAAGTTTCATGTTTCCCATGAATCTGGGGTTAATATTTGAAAAATCAATTAATGTAATCCACAGTATAAATGGAAACAGAGGAAATTCAAATGATCTTACCATCATTAAATGACAAAAAAATTAAGTTTGATATTGTTTCGTGATATATATTCTAGCAAGCTAAGAACAAAGGAAATTTTTCTTAATCATATAAAGGGTATTTACAAAAATCTACAGCAATCAACATAGTTAATGGTGAGACATTACAAGTTTTCCTTTAAAATTAGAAACAGGAAAGGCATACCTCTATCATCACTTCTATATAACAGACAAGTAATGCTGTCCTACATCTGACCACCACCATCATGTAAACAAAAGAAATAAAAGTTTAGGAATTAGAAGGAAAAGCAAAAACTGTCATTATTTGCAGATAACATGATTTTACATATATATATAAAATCATATATAATTATAAATATATATGTTTACATCTTCACAATAACCTGTAGATAAATTATTAGAATTACAGCTTACCAAATTTGTAAGATAAAAAATTATATATAATATATATCGATTTGCATTTCTATGCCAGCAACATGCAATTGGAAATGAAAGTTAATAGATTACATCCACCAATACATTAAAACATATGAAGTACACAGAATGTACAACACCAAGGGTGAATTCTAATGTAAACTATGGACTTTCGGTGATAATGATGTGTCAGTGTAGGTTCTTCAATTGTAACAAATGTACCACTCTTTTGAGGAATGTTGATAATGAGGAAGATTATGCATGTGTCAGGGGCAGGAGGTATATGAAAAATCTCTGTACCTTCTGCTTAACTTTTCTTTGAACCTAAAACTGCCCTAAAAATTAGTCTATTATTTTTTTTTAAATATAGCATTTAAGAATAAATCTAGTAAGAGAAATACAAAACCTCTATGGTGAAACTTTACTGAGGAATATTAAAATATGTAGAGACATACTATAAATATAGATTGGAAGACTTAGTATAAATTTGTTAAATCCCTTCACATTGATCTATAGTTTCAATGTAACCCATATCCAAATCCCAAGCCCCTCACCAATCCTTTACTCCCACTCTAGAACTTAAGCAGGTTCTAAAATTTATATGAAAGTGATAAGGGACAAGAATACTGAAGGCACCTATGAAGGAGAAACACCTGGAAGAAGTCACTTTAATAGACATTAAGATGTAAATTCATAGAAATTAAGATAGTTTTGTATTGGAGCAAGGACCAACAAATAGACCAAAGACCATAAAACAGAGCTTAGAATACATACACAAGTAGACACTTGGTAACAATCCATAGAGGAAGAATGATAAACAGCACTGACAGTTGGGTGCGCAACTTGGAAAGCACAATTGGATATCTACCTTCACCATACACAATTATCAATTTCAAGTAGATGAAAGATTTACATACAAAAGGATAAACAAAGAAAGTGTTAATGTAGAATATATCTTTATGATGTCAAAGTAGGGAAGAATTACTTAAAAACAAGTATAAAAATCAATTATCATAAAAAAGCAAGGTTGATAAAATTTAGACTAAATTAAATTTAAGAACTTTGTTTCTAAAAGGAGCAAAACTCTAAGATAGAAAGTGGGAGAACATATGTACAACACTTACAGCTCACAATTACTTGTCTCTGAAATATATAAAACTCAATAAGGAAAAGACAAACATCTAATAGGAAAACTGGAAATATATATATAAACCAGCTATTCACAAAATGGAAAATGTATGTTGCTAAGAACATGTAAATATGCTCAATTCATTAGTACTAGGAAAATGTAGATTAAAATAACATGATGATATTTCAAATTTCATAATACTACATACAATGTAATCATATTTACCTGAATTTTGTATGTACATATGTGTGTATTATGTTCATTATTATTATTATTCCTCTCACAAATCTCAGGGCAAAAATGTTATTCAGTCATAACAGATGTGCTATAATAGGCTCAAGGATTATTTGTCAAATTATTGCTTAGATGCCTCTTGATATAAAGTCTCAAGAAAACCCATTCAATCTTTAAAAATTTAAAATTAGAAAGTTGTTGCTTTTACTTTTGTTGTGATTGGGCTGTTTAACTTTTGAACTAATATTTGTCTCCCCATTGATTTTTTCACTTGAATTTTGTTCTAGAATGAGTCAAATCCATTTTCACCTGATACAAAAGACTTTAGAAATTAAAATAATTATCTAAAACTAAAAGTTATTTCACTAGGTAGTAGGTTCCTACTAGCCATGCACAATTGGAGGATTAATTATCATTTTTCATGACATGATGGAAGGTCATGTGCATTAAATGCCTTCCCCAAAACACTTCTAAGACTGTATTTCACATAATTCAAGCAATATCCAAAATTCCTTACAGTATTTCCTTGGGGAAACATACCCCATAAACACAGCCTTTCCTGTCTCCTGCACCTACTCAGGCAATTGGAAAGGATGTTATGTCAGTGGCAGCCGTCGCTTGCTGGGCAGAAGCCGGGAGGAGGCCAGGTGCCAGAACGCCATGACACTTCATCCAATCAAGGACTTGCTCACTGCTTATACACATATAAGAACAGGGATAATCTTAGAGATGTTTTGTCCAATATGAAGCCACTAGCCACATAAAGGTATTAAGCATCTGAAATGCTGCCAGTAAAAAGTGAAATGTGCTGTGTGTATTCACACTCAGCACAAAGAGGGTTAGCTCACTAATAATTTTTATAAGGATTGCATGTTAAAATATCAATATTTTTTATAGCTACGTTAAGTAAAATACATTATAAAAACTAATTTTGCCCATTTATTTTTACTTTTTAATAGAGTTACTGAAAAATTTTAAAACAGATATGGACTCACATTGGATTTCTATTTGACAGCTCACTCCTAGAAACTAAGGTAGAGTATACAAGGTGGTACTCTGTAAGAAAAGTGCTGTTCACAGAAGTGCATTGTGTGTCTCTTTAAAATGTTATTCAAATTTAAACTTTGCTGCTAACTTTGAAACATCATCAGCATTCTCATAAAATTGAGGTTTTTTAAAAAATTAATTTTACTTTTCTTGAAAATCCCAGAGAGCAGGCATTTCTTGGACTGTGTTATTACATGGCATCAACTGCTGATTTCTTTTTAGACCAGGCTTGCCGGAGCCCCCAATATTCCATATGGCTCATCATTACTCCTTTCATCATCAGTTGCATTTAGTTTTTACCTACCTGAGCACTAGAAGGTTTGGAATTTGAAAGCCCTATCTTTTAAGATTAATATTTTGGCATTCAACGTAAAAATGGAGAGGGGATTATTACCATGTCTGGGAGGTAGAAAATGTGGATTTTAGTGGTGTGTTTTTCCACTGGCCCACTTTCTGATTAAGGTGTTGAAAAATAGAAATAAATATTTGCATGTGGGCACAACTGTCAATTAAATCACAGGTTAATGAAATAAATAGATGATGGTTCCTGTCCATTTGCTGAAACAGAATATTTTGTTCAAAAGGTGTATGGGGATCCCACATCCTGAGATCAATAGGGAGTAGTGATGCATGTGTATACTAGAAAAGAATTTAACATTAAGTGGTTTGCTGATGCTTCTTGAAAAGAAACCAAATGGCAGTCACCCAAGCCCTAGAAACAAAATCAAAGGAAGCTACAAATTAGAACAAACAAGGAAACTTAAGGGAGTTAGTGCCTGAAATCGGAGAAGCCCTCTTTGCTGTGTGATGATTGGTTTATAATGTGGCCACCAGGGGAGATTTAATAGTTCCAGACATTCTGGTATTTACAATTATCTTTTAATCAAGATGGTCTTATAAGAGTTCTTTACATACTCTGTTCTGCACAACATTTCAGTTTCCACCTGATTAGCAGTTGGCCATTTAGAGAGCTGGTTTTCAAAAAAAGGCACAATTGTACATTGTTTCCTAGCTCAACACTCTTCCTGACAGAATTATTGAGGAAGCATTATGCAAATCTATTGTTTACTAAAACCATAAAACCATCTGGTCCTAGGGTTTCATTCTTTGTAGCTGACTTCTGGAAGCCAGCATGAGTTTCACTTCCTCTGTCCTTCCTATTCTAGTTGCCAAGCTGCTGTTGACAAAACACAGGTGTTTTAAATTTCTTATTTTTTGATGGGCTGTCCATCCTGATCCTACTGCATTTGCCTTTGTTCTGCTTTCTGCAAAATCACCTTATCTTCAGCATTTATACATCCAATAAGTTCCCATACAACACGTCAGTTTCTTTGGAAAACCTTCTGTGTATTCTCAATCTTAGTCAAATATTTATAAGAATATATCAGAGACACAAAATACAATGGCCTTGGTCATAAAAACTGAGGGAATGACCATACATTCAGGTGACAGCAACTACATGCCAAAATAATAACCATCATATGTGGGATTTTAGGTTTTCAAAATCAGTCTCTGATCCTATTCACATAGCCATATATTTGGAATACAGATATTAGAAAATCTAAGACTTTGTTGCCATTAAGTAAGCTTAATAAGTGTATTTAACTTTCAAGATAAATATATAAAATTATACTCTCTCATTCTCATTTTCTATGAGAATTTGAGGTATTTATTTTACTATGTCATTCTTTAACACACCACTATTCCTTCAGATCATATTGATTTCTGCACCTACTTACTGAATGGAATTATATTTTTTCCCACAGATTTCTCCAACTTAAGCTATGCTGGCTGAAGCAAATCATAGCATACAAGCTGAATGATGTCTCTTCTTAGTCCCTAAATACCCTAGTAAAGGGTACCTGTCAATTTGGAACAGTTGGGGCTGTCCCTTAATCTTCTTACTGTTACCCGAGAGAGACTCAAGCAAGGGGGCCCTCCCCAAGCTTGTTCCTTAGTTCTTGCCTTGCTCACAAGAGAAGGATTCAAGCCAGAGGCAACACATATAGTGAAAATGAGACAGCAAGTTTATTTCTGAAACACATATAAGCACAAAGCTGCAAGCAGGCACCCAGCCAGTTTGAATGCTCCAGGTATAGAGGACACAAAGTTATTAATAAGTTTGTTAGTAAATTTGTTCTATACTTTTGAGCCAAGGCTACTCAGTTAATCTGAGTGCACCAACTACTGGGGTTCGGGGGTTATATACTTTAGTCAGCTTCTAAGTACCCCTCCTTCTCTACCTTCTAAATCTTGTGAATAATGTACAGCTACAAAGGCTGTCTTTCTCAGCTAGTAAATGCTCTTTGTCTTAGTTAGTGAAATTGTTACAAAGGCTCCATTTCCCAGCACAGAGTCTCAAGGATTTCCCTCTTCCTGCTTGTGGTGTTCGGAACACTGGGCAGTTTTATTAGACTGAGCTCAGGACTGCTGAGTCAATGGGTGACACATGTCTTCCTCCTCCTCCCTGCCTTAATTTACTACCTCTCCTATCTATCATTACTCTCTATGTTAACATGAGCAGGAAGCAAAAACAGGTTATCTTTTTCCAGTGATTTAGACAAGTAAAGAGATACACACTGCAATGTTTATCTTCTGTAACATTTAAAAATGCTTCCAAAGAAGAGAGGACCCAAATAAATAAAATCAGAAATGAAAGAGAAGTTATAATTGATACCACAGAAATACAAAGAATTGTAAGAAATTACTATGAACAACTATATGTTAAGAAATTGGACAACATGGGCAAAATAGGCACATTTCTAGAAACATACAGTCTTCCAAAAATGAATCAAGAAGAAGCAGAAAGCATGAATAGACTGATAACAACTAGTGAAAATGAAGAGGTAATAAAAAACTACTGGCACACTGAAGCCATGGACTGGATGGCTTCACAAGTGAATTTTACCAAACATTTAAGGAAGAACTAATTCCTGTCCTTCTCAAACTATTCCAAAATATTTAAGAAGGAAGACCCTTCTTCTTGATAGAAAACCCTATAATCTGCACCAAAAAAACTATTCAACCTAATAAGTGAATTTGGCAAAATAGCAAGACACAAAGTCAATATTCAGAAACCGAAGCTACAAGTGGGCACTCAGCTAATCTGCCACCAACAATGAAATATCAGAAACAGAAACTGAAGAAAAAATCCCATTTACTGTAGCAACAAGAAAAGTAAAGTACCAAGGAATAAACTTAACCAAGGAAGTACAGGACCCGTCATCAGAAAACTATAGAACACTGAAGAAAGAAATTAAGGAAGATACAAATAAATGGAAGCATATACCATGTTCTTGGATTGGAAAAACTAACATCCTTACTACCCAAAGAAATCTGTAGATTCAATGCAATCCCTATTAAAATTCTAATGGCATATTTTACAGATCTAGAATCAATATATCAAATATGTATATGAAACCAAAAACAACTGTGAATAGCCTCAGCAATCTTGAAAAAAAATAAAATAAGAGGAATCACAATGCCCTATATCAAACTATACTACAAGGCCACTATAATCAAAACAGTCTGATATTAACACAAGAACAAACACATAGATCTATGGGAAAAAATAGAGAGCCCAGACATTAACCCAGGTCTCTATGATCAATAAATATTTGACAAAGGGGGCAGGAGCATAAAATGGAGTAAAAACAGCCTCTCCAAAAAATGGTGCTGGAAGAGCTGGACAGGGACATGCAAAAAAAAAAAAATGAAACTAGACCACCAACTTATACCCTACACCAGAATAAATTCAAGATGGATAAAAGACTTAAATATAAATCATGACACCATGAAATTCCTAGAGGAAAATATAGGCAGTAAAATTTCACATATCCCACACAGCAATATTTTCACCAATATATTTCCTAGAGCAAGGGACATACAGGAAAAATAAACAAATGGGACTACATCAAATTAAAAAACTTCTACATGACTAAAGTTACTATCATCAAAATAAATAGGAAGCCAATGGTATGGGAGAACATATTTGCCAATGATGCCTCATACAAGGGTTTAATATCCAAAATATATAAAGAACTTATATGACTCAACACCAGGAAGACAAACAATCCAATTTTTAAATGGGCAATGGACCAGAATAGACACTTCTCCAAGGAGTACATACAGGAGGCCCATAGACATATGAAAGGATGTTCAACATCACTAGCCATCAGATAGATGCAAATTAAAACCATAGGAGATATCACCTTACACCAGTTAGAATGGCCATCATTAATAAATTAACAAAAAACAAGTGCTGGTGATAATGTGGAGCAAAGGGAACCCTGGTGTACTGCTGGTGGGAATGCAGACTGGTGCAACCACTATGGAAAACAGTATGGAATTTCCTCAAAAAACTGAAAATTTAACTGCCTTTTGACCCAGTGATTCCAGTGCTGGGATTATACCTCTAGAATCCTGAAGCACCAATTCAAAAGAACCTATGGATCCCTATGGTCATGTCAGCATTATTTATAACAGCCACATGCTAGAAACAGCCTAAGTGCCCATCGATAAATGAGCATATCCAAAAAAACATGGTGCATTTACACAATGGAATACTATGCATCAGAAAGAAAGTAGGAACTTCTACTTTTTGTGACAGCATGGATGGAACTGGGGAATATTAGGCTAAGTGACATAAGCCAGTTGGTAAAAGACAAATACCACATGATCTCACCAATAAGAGGAAACTAATAAACAAAACAAACAAACAAGCAAAATAGAACCACAGGCATGGAAATAAGGAACAGACTGACAGCAACCAGAGAGGAGGTGGGAGGAAGATAAGGGTGCAAAGAAGGGGAAGGGACTAGCCAAGAAACATATATGAATGACCCATGGACATGGACAACAGGGTGGAGATTGAGTGTGGGAGTGGGGTTTGGGCTGGAAGGAGGAGTGCAAAACAGGAAAAATTAAGACAACTGTAATAGAACAATAAAATATTTGATAAAAAAATAAATTAAATAACTAATATGTAAAAAAATGCTTCCAAACTTCAGGGTTTTTAAAACAGTTGTAAACCATGAGAGATTCACTGGATGGTCTAAGTACTAGTAGAACAGGTTGAACCTCTGTGTACTCAGATAATTGAGAATGAAAGTAAACCAGTGAAAAAATTCTGATGGGTTTTTGAGATAAGACAGGACATATAATTTTTAAAGTAGGAAGATAGCCAACTGTTACCACTTTTTTCTTGCCCAATCCCCACATCCCACTAGAACTTTTTGGCTAAATGAGCTTGGTTATTTGAAATTTCCAATTTCTAATATTTCTTTAGGTTCTATACCCTTTTCTCTGTACTACGGTTATTGTGAAAATTGCTGATGAAGGAGGGGGTTACAAGAGCAATACAAAGAAGATGTGAACTTTGGTTAACGTCAGAATCCTGGGAGTTGCCATCAGCTAAAAAAAGAACTAGTGGGAGGAGGATGTGGCTCCTTGCTCAAAGACTTAGAGCTCTACTCTGGCAGCCACATCCTGCCTGTGGCTAGGTGAACCCTGGTACCACATCTTACTGTTTTCTTGAATGATAAAACACCACTTGCTATTGAAGAAGGGGTCTCTCTTTGCAATAAACCAATGTCATCATGAAAGGTTAATAAACATGTAAAATTATAGGAAATTTGAGCTTTGAGAATTACATATACATGTGAAAATATTGGTGGCCAACACCTTTTATTGATAATAAAAAGTAACATATCTTCATAGAAGAGAATTTGGAAAATAAATAAAGTGGCAAAAAAGAAATAATTCAAAGTCACTTCCTCTGGTATATAGAGAATAGCAATTTGTTTTGCTAGTATATACGTGTCTGTACATATATGAATACATATACATGAAGATATTGTTTTACAAATATATAGCATATGTATTTACAAAATAGAAATCATATTATACATAACTTCCATGATTATATTAATAGGAACAATTTTTATTCTTTTTTTTATTCACTTAACATTAAGTTTTAAGAATTTTTTCATGTTAAATGTCTTTTTAAAACACTTTGAATGTCTGTATAATACTTCATTACAACAGTGATTCTCAAGCTTTAGTATGCATCAAACTGATCTTGAAGACTTCATGAATGCTGGGCCTACCCTGAGTTCCTCAGTAAATTGGTGTCAGGTAGAGCCAGGAACGCGCTTTCCTAACAACGCATCTGGTGATGCTGGGGGACTGCACCGTAGTTGACTAGAGTATATACGCATTTTCTTGTAATTGGATATTAGAATTGTTCATCATAAATAACACTGTAGTGACAATTTGTATACATGAAAATTTTTATAGTATAGTTTTCTGTAATGGAAATAACTGACTAAAAAGTTATAAACTTTTTTGGACACTTTCAATATATTCAGCCAAACTGATCCAGAAAGCCTGTATCAATTTACACTATGAATGCTCTTATTCTACCAAATTCTTTTTATGACTTAATATATTCTATGTTTTCTAAGTATTTAGCCAAAATATCATCTTATTTCAATTTATATTTCTTTGATTCCAGTGAATATTTCATCATTTATTTCATTATCTATTCAAAAGAAAGATGAACAAAAATCTCTATGGTAGTTTTCTTCAAGCGGTTGGGAGTTTAAGACTTCACTTCTGTATTTCTAGGAACCCTTTATATTTTCAGGATATGAATCTCTAGTTTGTAATATTTGCCACAAATATTTTCTCATCTTACTGGTTCCTTCTTTACTAATTTGCTGTTCTTAACAGTGATTTTTCAATGTCTATATAGCCAAGTCACTTTTTGTTTTGTGATTCAGTTTGCTACTTAGAATATAGGTGTCTTAAAATAAACTAAATATTTCCTCAATTTTTTCTCTTTCTTAAGGTTTTATGCTTAGCATTTGCTTCCCTAACTATTCTGCAATTTCTTGAATTCCTCTTCCCTTTCCTTCTCTTCTCTTCCCCCCTTACTTCATTTTTTTAAAAGTATATTTTATTATGTTGTAACAGTAGTTTCTTTTTTTTCCCCTTTGCTCCCCTCTGCCCAGTACCCGCCTTCTTTCAAGCAATCCCAGCTCCCTTAGTTCATGTCAATGTGTCGGGCATACAAGTACTTTGGCTTCACCCTTTACTGCATTATTCTTAACTTCCCCCTATTTGTACCAACCAATTATGCTTCTTAGTCCCTGCACCATTTCCCCACTTCTCCCCCTCCCCCCTCCCAGCTGATAACCCTCTGAATGATCCCCATATCTATGATTCTGTTCCTATTCTGGTTTGCTTAGTTGGATATTGTTTTTATTTTTTAGATTCAGTTGTTGATAGTTGTGAGTTTGTTGTCATTTTAATGTTCATAGTTTTGATCTTCTTTTTCTTAAGTAAGTCCCTTTGACATTTCATATAATAATGTCCTTGTGATGATGAGCTCCTTTATCTTTACTTGTCTGGGAAGCACTTAATCTGCCCTTCCATTCTAAATGATAGCTTTGGTGGGTAGAGTAACCTTGGTTGTAAGTCCTTGTTTTTCACCACCTTGAATACTTCTTGCCAGTCCCTTCCTGCCTGCAAAGTTTCTTTTGAGATATCAGCTGATAGTCTTATAGGCACCCTTTTGCAGATAACTCTCTGCTTTTCTCTTGCTACTTTTAAGATTCTCTCTTTATCTTTAACCATTGACATTTTAATTATGATGTGTCTTGGTGTGGTCCTCCTTGGGTCTAGCTCATTTGGGACTCTCTGTGCTTCCTGGACTTGTATGTCTATTTCCTTTGCCAAATATGGGAACTTTTCCTTCATTGTTTTCTCACATAAGTTTTCAATTTCTTGCTCTTCCTCTTCTCCTTCTGGCACCCCTATAGTTTGGATGTTGGCATGTTTAAAGTTGTCCCAGAGGTTCCTAAGCCTCTCCTCATTTTTTTCAATTCTTGTTTCCACATTCTGTACTGGTTGACTGTTGTTTCCCTCCTTATGTTCTAAATCATTTTTTCCCCTTCACCATTGGTTTTGTGTGAATTTTCCTTCATTTCATATGGCATAGCCTTCACTTCTTCCTTATGTGTTGGCCATACTTAAGCATATCTGTCAAATCTGTGAGCATCTTTATCACCAGTTTTTTTTTAACTCTGCATCTGTTAGGTTGACTATCTCCTCGTTTGTTAGGTTGGCTATCTCTTCATTGCTTAGTTCCTTGATCCATTCCCCCTTTTGGGCCATACTTCTCTGTCTCCTCATCTTGACAGGCTCCTGTGTTTGTTTGCCTCTGTGTCTTAGGTAGAGCTGTCACTCCTTTTACGTTACAAGAGGTGGAGCCTTAGGTTTTCTTGTCAGTACAGGGTGACCTTTTTCACCACATTGTGGTGCTGTATGCGGGGGCAGGGTCTGAGAGGGAACAATGCTGCTTGCTCAGCACTCGCCCCTTTTCCAGGCATTTCTCCCACTCTGTATGAGACTGGCACCTCTCTAGTTGTTGCTCTGGCCATCATTCCCAGAGTGGGTGGGTCGGTGGACATTCTAGGACTATGGGAGCCCTTTAAACAAGTGGACTCTGCTGAAAGACCAGCAGTTTCTTCCTCTGCCGCAACCCCCACTGGTTTGCACAGTCAGAAGCTATGGGGCTCTATTTTCTCTGCCGCTGGGACCGTGAACTGCGTGGCCTTGTCTGGAGCTGGGAGCACTCCCCAGGTGTCCCTCCCAACTTTTTAAAATGAGTGACTATGCTTTCTGCCAGCCTGCCGCTGCCACTGCTGTTTCTGCCACCACACCGCGTCCTCTCCACCCCAGCCCCACCCATCGTACCTGTCTGGATGAGTATTTCTTCTTTATATCTTTGTTTGTTGGACTTCCATGCAGCTTGATTTTTCTGAAACTTCTGTTTGTCTCTAGTTTTTAGGTAGTTGTATTCCTTCTTAGTTGTGGAGGGAGATGCAGCGTATCTGTCTATGCCTCCATCTTGGCTGGAATTCCTCCCTCCTCATTTCTTGCAATGTAAACTGAAGCCCAAGTAGTTAAAAATTACTCAGAACTATTTATTAAATTTATTCTTATCCAAAGATGATGCACAATCATGTTTTAAAGTTAATTCCACAACCTAGAAAATGTTTTTTGTTGGTATTTGCAGGAAATGTGACCCAACAAAAGATATTGTTTTAGTAAGCACAACAGAAAATATATGTATGACAACTAATGAGAAAAACCAAGAGTGGAGCCATGGTAAAGAATAGGTAGCTCTAATTTCACTACGTGTCTTGGCTTCAGGTTAGGTTTCCAACTAGTTGTTAACTAGGTTTCCTTGCTCATTTCCTCAAAGATAGTGTTTTCAGAGACCAAACCAAAGAAGAAGAAGGAGGAGAAGAAGGAGGAGAAGAAGGAGGAGAAGGAAAGGAGAAAGAGTTATTAATGAATGTGTTTCCAGAGTTTGAGGCAAATAGTAACTCAAAAGTCCCACTGCATCATTGCACAAAGAACATATTTGTTGTCTGTATTTACTTTTTTATTCCTTGTCATTTAGTCTGCCAAATACTAGCCTTTTCTCAGTCTGTTATATTAAACCTTTCCCACTCACTTCACTCATCAGCACTGCATTATGAGGTGTAATAGAGGGTAAAGTAACCTCTTAGTATTTGTTTTGAGAAAGTCATGTTTTCTTTACACATATAAGTATCCCTCTCATAAGTAGCTGTCAACAATTCTTTAATATTACTGTAGCTCCCTCCATCCAAATCATCTTGATGCAGTAAAAATATCACTATGAGATCTAATCTCTGAATCAGTGACAATCATACAGCACTTTTTTAATTAGCTTGTTCAATAAATGTAATTATCTTTAAATAACAGGCTCTATTGTTACAATGAGAAAACTGAGGAGAAATACCAGACTTTCAGATTGTGGACCAAAATAATGACCAATTTCTAGGCCCTAATGAATGAATAGCATAATAATAAAGCATTTTTCCTACTTGATTTTTATAAAAACTCACATCTTATGAATTTTGAAATAGGGAACATTGTTAGCAGAAAAATAATTCATGTACAATTCAAAGTCAACTATATTTTTTAAATGCAATCACTAGTTGTATATAAGACAGTTTTTATTTTAATTCCCAATAATTCTGGCACTATAGAGATTTGTAAAGGCTCAGCTTGAGTCTTGAGAATTTATATCCAGATACTCCATGCCATAAGTCTTGGCCAGGTCTTTCTTTTTCCTAACTTCATGCTGACAGTAGCAACATCATGTTGACATTTTTTTTCTCCCCACTCACCTAGCCACTGTAACTGATATGGGTCAAAGACAATAAATATACTATTCATGTGCTTCCACTTCCCAATTCTTGTCTGATGATAGATATCATTTATAGATTATAACATTTTGTCTTAATATTTGCTATATGTCTCTTTCACAACTCTTCTAAAGGCAAGCAGGGAACTAAACAATTTAAAGGCCATCCCTGACACTGACCATAGGAAGTGACCTTATGTATCACTTCCTTTCAACTCTGTGGACAGAAGGAAGTAACAATGTTCACAACAGTAGAAAGCAAAGTAAGAACTTGTTGCAGATCACAAGTCTATTCAATCTGCTACAGATTACCTGCTGATGGTCACTGAAATAATGAGGATGACAGAAACCCTGGTGGCTGTTGTTACAAGGAACTATGTGCATAGTTCTCCTGGACCAGATGAATCCCAAGTATGAAGTTCTCCCTTAAAGAAGACCACATTGTCATGCAAAATTAAAGCCCTTCAAGGAAATGTTTTTCTGGGGAATGGCACAGCTTTATCCCCCCTTTTTTCATAACATGTCTAGGTAATGACAACTATTGTTCCCACTTAAATACACTTTTATTAGAGCCACCCTATAAACTGTTTCTTCAAATAAAATGTACATCTAATATTAAAATGTAATAATATGAAAAATAAGGATACACAATTTAAAACTGCAAAATACATTTGCTGTCTCCTTGAAAGTTTTAAATAATAAAAAATATTTGATGAATTGCTAAAATACATACAGTCACATTTTTTCTGCCTCAAGAAACAAGATCACAAAGAAAGAACATAGAGACATGGCAGCTGCTCTTACAGAGTCCCCAATATTCCTGGCATCGGCATTCCCTCAGGACAGGGCAATGGAGGAATTTAGTATATTGGAGACTTACAAGAATATTTTAGATCCTCTCCTTTATCTGGCTCTTTACACTGTGGTCATCACTAGTATATTTCCAAGAGTAACACTTAGGCTTCTGACATAGGGAAAAGAGTTACATATAGCTGTATAAAAAATTTAGCATATTCTCAGGCAATTTTTAATCAAAATGTAACTGATATTCTCTAATTTCCATTTTCTCTCCTCACCCACCTACCAACTGTCACAATCTAGATCACAGTTGGCCGGTATTTGGCAATGGGATTCTACTCCCTCCATCTGGCCCATCACAAACATCACTAATGGATTATGAAATACTTCCCGTCAGCTTCAGAGGCCTTTCAGCACAGGCCTTGAGCATCCTTTTCCAATCTATTTTAGTAAGTGTAGGAGATGAAACCTAGTTAACTCTCTGAACCAGTCTGAGGCCACAGGTTATAGAAGAGATGTTCCAAACTTGCCTATATAACAGAATCACTGTGGCATATGAAAAATACCTGTATCTAAGCTAAACTATAATCTTTAGTAGTGGTGGTCCTAGAATTTATATTTCAACAGGATAATTATCATGAAGTCGGCCCTTTACATATTTATAGGTTGCCTTTGGTAGATATTGATACAGAGAAGAAAGATTAATCAATTTAATTAGATCATTGAACTTCAGTTGCTAATCTATAAATACAGTATCACAATACTTTCCTTAGTGGGTTCTTCAAGTCAAAATGAAATCATGCACTTGGATCACTTAAGTGCTCAGCTCAGGTCTGGGGCTCCTTATCAATCTGAGTTCATGGGAGATCATTAAGATGTGATTAACTCCCTAAGGCCTTTATTGTCTAGGAAACAAAAAAGGCACATAGCTCATTCTCTTATAGACCTCTTATCTGTATAGCTCCTAATAGTTTTCTTATGGATACTTGACATGGATTTTTTCAGTAGTGTACACATAACATGATAAAATAAGTCTTGAAGTAATATTACCTCCTATTACCTTTAGACAGAAATGAAGAAGTGATATTTATCTATAATATTAGTCATAAAGACTATGGAATCTGGATAGTCTGTATGATAGTCTGATAAATGAAAATCAATCATACCTTTTATAATATTTTAGAAGTGTTCTTTCAGTCAATACTTTTACCAAAAGGCACTCACCTGAAAATAAATAAAGCATGATTGAGTAGGAGATGAATGTTTGTGTTCACTGAGAAGTATTTGTGTATTTTTAAAATCATGCCAAATTTAATATATTGCTTTTATCCCTTTCCTAGAGAGGTTTTTTTTCCCCCTCAAAGATCTTGAAGACCTTGAAGAAGCTGTACATTGAAATGGAGATGAGAGGGTGTCAGGTCAGTATAGTGAAAAAGATGTGCATACAATACTACAGTTGGTCCTCTCAGGGTTATGTACTATGTGGTCATGCCTGTGGCCTGGGGAGGGAGGATATAAGAAGATGAGGAGTGAGTGTGGCTGTAAGGACCATCGGGACTACATGAACTAATGGAAGGGTGGTTTCTCCAAAGAACAGCAGCTGGGCAGCCCAAAACAATATATAACAGGTATTCTTACAATATCAACTTCACTTACAGATCCAAATTTTTCCTCATCACATGATATCAACATTTGTCAGGATAAAATAAGTATTAATTACAATCAGACACAAGTTTAGGCATCTATTGTTCATTCTCTATGCCACATGTTTTGTAAAGAAAAGCTCAAGCTAGAATTTCTAATCAAAACGAGTGAGAAAAGAGTCTCTCATAAATACCTAAAAGCTGGCCAGCAGAATTAGTAGGGATAATACCATTCTAGAAAGATGCTACCTGCTTATCTTGAAACAATGAAACAATGAAACATAGCACAATAAAAATCATGTAAATGTATTTAAATTATGTGCACCATGCTCAAAATCATTAGTAATTATGAAAATGCAAATCAAAGCCACAGTTCTACCACCTTAACTCTACTAGAATGTCTAAAATTTAAAAACTAATGTTTGACAAAGGATCAAGGGCAATAAAATAGAGAAAAGACAGTCTTTTCAACAAATGACACAGGAATAACTCTACATCCCCTTGCCAAAAAAAAAAAAAAATCTCGAAACAGACTTTATATCCTTCACAAAACTAACTGAAAGTGGATCATAGAATATATCTCTATGTTCATTGCAGCATTATTTACAATAGCTAAGATATGGAAGCAACCTTAGTGTTCATTGATAATGAATGGATAAAGATGTGGTAATATATACAATGCAATATTACGCAACCATAGAAAAGAAATCTTGCCATTGTGACAATATGGATGGATGCAGAGAGTACAGTAGCCCCTCGCTATATCATGGTTCCCTTATCGTAGCCTCACTGTATTGCGGGTTTTTAAAAAATATCATATTTAATTATTTATCGTGGATTTTTTGCTATATCGTGGGATTTTGCGGTACTGTATACATATGCTGTTAAAGTTATGTAGGATTAAGAGTGTAGAATAAATATAAGGTTCCTACTTCGTGGGGGTTCTGGAATGTAAGACCCATGATAAGTGAGGGAATACAGTATTAAGTGAAATAAGTCAGAGAGAGAAAGACAAATATCATATAATTTCACTTATATGTAGAATCTTAAAAACAAAATGAACAAACAAAACAGAAACAAACTTTTACTGTTGTCCCTGTTCATGAGTTCTTTCTCTCTCTCTTTTTTTTTTTTTTTTCTATTTTGCTCAATCCCTCCACCTCGTCACCCAGCTGCCCCCTCCCCTGGCCAATTGCCAGGGGGAAAGGCGTAGCGGGAAGTGGAGCAGGTTATGTGGAGACTAAATGGTGATGGACAGAGACTTGACTTGGAGTGCTAAACACACCAGTATACAGATGATTTGTTGTACAATTGTGCACCTGAAACTTGTATAATTTTGTTAACCAGTGTTGCCCTAATAAATTCAGTAAAAATATTGTACACCTAAAATTTAATAAATAACATTGCAAGCCAGTATTCCCTCCATAAAACAAAAATATTCACCAATATATCCTGACTGGTGTGGCTCAGTGGTTTTGGTACCATCCTACGAACCAAAAGTTCACCTGTTTAAACCTAGTCAGGGCACGTGCTTGGGTTGCAAGCCAGGTCCCCAGTTAGACCCTTCCTCCCCCTCTTTCTAAAATTAAAAATTAAAAAAGCCTTTTAAAAATGTTTACCAATATTCAATAAATACTTTACCCTTGTCTCTAAGGAGAAGAAGGAGAAGGAGTAAGAAGAAGGAGGATGAGGAGGAGAATCAAACTCATAGATACAGAGAACAAGGAGATGGTTGCCATATTGGAGGGAAAAGTTTGAGAGAATGAATGAAAAGGATGAATAAGTTAAGAAGCACAAATTATCAGTTATATAAACATGCATGGGGATATAAAGTACTGCATAAGAAATATAATAAATAATATTGTAATAATTATGTATAATATCATCTGGGTACTAGACTTATTGAGGTGATTACTTCATAATTATGGCATATAAATGTCTAATCACTATGTTATACACTGAAAACTAATATAATATTGTATATCAACTGCAATAAAAATTTTTAAATTTTTTAATGGATCAGAAACCTAAATATAAATTATAAAACTGTAAAACTCCTAGTAGGTAACATAGAAGATAATCTAGATGACCTTGTATTTGGTGATGACTTTTCAGATACAATACCAAAGGCATGACCAACGAAAGAAATAAATGATCAGCTGAACTTCATTAAAATTTAAAACTTATATTCTGTGAAAGACATAGTCAAGAGTGAGAAGACAAGCTACAGACTAGGAGAAAATATTTGCAAAGAGATATAGATGAAAGTACTACTATCCTTAAAATTCATCAAGAAGAAAACAAGCAATATGATTTTAAAATTCTGGACACCTCACCAAAGAGATACAGGTAACAAGCATATGAAAATATGTTCTAGGAACTTCTGGCCAAGGAAGAGGCATAGGTAGACAATTTCACCTCCTCTCACAACCATAAGTACCTAAACTAATCTCAGAACAAAAACAACCAGAACTGACAGAAAAGGGGAACTGTGTGGAAGTCCAACAACAAAGGATTTAAAGAAGAAATATTCATCCAGAAAAGGAGGAAGGGCAGAGATGGGGGTCCAGGGAATAAAGGATGTGGTGTAGCAGCAGTGAGGCAGTGGCAGCAAGGCATTGGAGGTCCCATATTCAAGTGTGGCAGATAAAAGCCGGGAGGTACAACTGGGGAGTGATCCCAGCCCCAGGCCAGATTGTGCCGCCCAGGGTTCTGGCACTGGGGAAAATAAAGCCTCATAGGTTCTGACTGTGAAAATCAGTGGGGATGGAGGCAGCAGAAGAAACTGCCAGTTTCTCAGGAGAGTCCATTTAGAGGGACTTCATGATTCTTATGTACACTAACCCACCCACTATGGGAACCACGACCAGGGAAGCAGCTAGAGAGACACCAGTCACAGATGGATAGTGGGTGAAGTGACTGGAAAAGGGACAAGTGCTGAACAAGTGGATTGTTCCCTCTCTGACCCCTCCCTTGCATACAGAGCCACAAGGCAGTTAAACCTGTTGCCCTGCACTGATGAATACCTAAGTCTCCACCCCTTACAATGTAACAGGTATGCCAGACAGGGACTCAAAGCAGCTCTACCTAATACACAGAAACAAACATAGGAAGGCTCCCAAATTGAAGAGACAAAAAAAATATGGCCCAAATGAAAGAACAGATCAAAACTCCAGAAGAGAACTAAGCAAAATGGAAATAACTAACCTATCAGATGTAGAGTTCAAAACACTGGTGATAAGGATACTCAGAGAACACATTGAGTACGGAAAACTCACAAGGGAAGAAATGAAGTCTACACTAAAAAAATAAAAATCCACAGGGAACCAATAGTGTAGGAAAGGAAGCCAGGGTTCAAATCAATGAATTGGAACATAAGAAAGAAATAAACATTCAACTGGTACAGAATGAAAAAACAAGAATTCAAAAAAACAAGGAGATAATAAGAAGGCTCTGGAAAACCTCCAAAAGTGCCAACATCTGAATCATAGGAATGCCAGAAGGAAAAGAGGAAATGCAAGAAATTGAAAAATTATTTGAAAAAATAATAAAAGAAAACTTCCCTAATTTGACAAAGAAAATAGACATACAAATCCAAGAACTACAGAGAGTTCCAAACAAGTTGGACTCAAAGAGGAACACACAAAGACACATCATAATTAAAATGCCAAAGGTTCAAGATAAAGAGAGAATCTCAAAAACAGCAAGATTAAAAACAGTTAGTTACCTATAGGGGCATCCCTATAAGACTATAAGCTGATTTCTCAAAAGAAATTTTGCAGGCAAAAAGGGACTGGCAAGAAGTATTCAACAGGACTTCTGGCTTAGACAGACATGCTGCATTTTCCTCCACAACTAAGAAGGAATACAACTACTACAAACTAGAGACAACCAGAAGTTCCAGAAAATCAAGCTGCATGGAATTCGAACAAACAAAGATATAAAGAAGAAATACTAATCCAGACAGGTACAAGGGGCAAGGCCGGGGCAGAGAGGATGCAATGTGGTGGCGGCAGCAGCCATGGCAGTGTCAGGCATGTGGAAAGTGGGGTCTCACATTTTAAAAACTAGGGAGGGACACCTGGGGAGCACTCCCAGCACCAGACCAGACTGCGCAGCTCATAGTCCCAGTGTCAAAGAAAATGGAGCCTCATTGCTTCTGACTGTGAAAACCAGTAGGAGTTGGGTCAGAGGAAGAAACTGCTGGTCCCTCAGTAGAGTCTGCTTCTTTAAAGGGTTCCCATGGTCCTAGAACATCTGCAAACCCACCCACTCTGGGAATGATGGCCAGGGAAACAGCTAGAGAAGCACCAGTCCCATATGGAAGTGGGAGAAGTGCCTGGAAAAGGGGCGAGTGCTGAGTAAGCAGCATTGTTCCCTCTCAGACCCCTCCCCCATATACAGCGCCACAGCGTGGTTGCCCTGTACTGATGAATACCTCAAGGCTATGCCCCTTAAAGGTAACAGGTGCATCAGCTCTACTTAAGACACAGAGGCAAACACATGAACCTGTCAAGATGATGAGACAGAAAAGTATGGCTCAAAAGGGGAAATGAATCAAGGTTCTAGTGGGAGAACTAAGCGATGAGGAGATAGCCAACCTACATATGTAGAGTTCAAAACATGTGATAAAGATGCTCACAGGCTTGATAGATATGCTTAAGTATGGCAAATGTATAAGGGAAGAAGTGAAGATTATGCTAAATGAAATGAAGGAAAATCCACACAAAACCAATGGTGAAGAGAAGAAAACCAGGGTTCATATCAATGATTTGGAACATAAGGATGTAAAAAACAAAACAAAACAGTCAACCAGTACAGAATGAGGAAACAAGAATTGAAGAAAATTAAGAGAGGCATAGGCCCCTCTGGGGCAACTTTAAACATGCCAACATCCAAACCATAGAGGTGCCAGAAGGAGAAGAGGAAGAGCAAGAAATTGAAAGCTTATGTGAAAAAATAATGAAGGAAAGTTCCCATGTTTGGTGAAGGAAATAGATATACAAGTCCAGGAAGCACAGAGAGTCCCAAATGAGCTAGACCCAAGGAGGACCACACCAAGACACATCATAATTAAAATGCCAAAGTTTCAAGATAAAGAGAGAATCTTAAGAACAGTAAGAGAAAAGCAGAGTTACCTACAAAGGGGTGCCTATAAGACTATCAGTTGATATCTCAAAAGAAACTTGGCAGGCAAGAAGGGACTGGCAAGAAGTATTCAAGGTGATGAAAAGCCAGGACCTACGACCAAGATTACTCTATCCAACAAAGTTATCATTTAGAATGGAAAGGCAGATGAAGAGCTTCCCAGACAAGTAAAGATAAAGGAGTTCATCATCACCAAGCCATTATTATATGAAATGTCAAAGGGACTTGCTTAAGAAAAAGAAGATCAAAACTATGAACATTAAAATGACAACAAACTCACAACTATCAACAACTAAATCTAAAAAATAAAAACAATATCCAACTAAGCAAACCAGAATAGGAACAGAATCGGGTATGGGGATCATTTGGAGGGTTATCAGCTGGGAGTGGGGAGGGGGAAAATGAGGAAATGGTGCAGGGACTAAGAAGCATAATTGCTTGGTACAAATAGGGGGAAGATAGGAATAATACAGAAAAGGGTGAAGCCATAGAACTTATATGCACGACCCATGGCCGTGAACTAAGGGGGTGGAATTACTGAAGGGAAGGGGGGTACTGGGTGGAGGGAAGCAAAGGAAAAAAATTGGGACTACTATAACAACATAATCAATAAAATATACTTTAAAAAAAAGTATTCAATGTAATGAAAAGCAACGACCTACAACCAAGATTAATCTATACAGCAAAGCTATCATTCAGAATTGAAGTGCAAATAAAGTGCTTCCTAGATAAGGTAAAGCTAAAGAAGTTCATCATCACCTAACCCTTATTACATGAAATGTTCAGGGAATTATTTAATAAAAAGAAGAGAAGCAAGCCCTGGCTGCTGTGGCTCAGTGGATTGAGCATCAGCCTGCAAGCCAAGTGTCGCTGGTTTGATTCCCAATCAGGGCACATGACTAGGTTGCACGTCAGGTCCCCAGTTGAAGGCATGAGTGAGAGACAACCACACAGTGATGTTTCCCTCCCTCTCTTTCTCCTTTCCCCTCTCTCTAAAAATAAAATAAAATAAATAAACTAACAAACAAATATATAAATATATATATAAATATATACATATAAATTATTTTTTCTAAAAAAAGAAGAGGAGCAAAACTATGAATATTAAAATGACAACAAAGTCAGAACTATCAACAACTGAATCTAAAAAATAAAAACAAAAACAAACAAGGCAAACAACTAGAACAGGAGCAGTATCATAGATATGGATACTATATGTAGGCTTATCAGTGGTGAGGGCGAAGGGGGAGAATGAGGGAAAAGGTATAGAGATTAAGAAGCATAACTGGTAGATACAAAATAGACAGGGGGGTGTTAAGAATAGCATAGGAAATGCATGACCATGAACATGAACTAGGGGAGGATTGCTGGAAAGAAGTGGGGTACTGGGAAGAGGGGGAAAAGTGAAAAAATTTGGGACAACTGTAATAGCACAATCAATAAAATATACTTTAAAAATAAAATATGTTTCACATCATATGTTATGAGGAACTTGTGATTTGAAACAACAATGTGATTCCACTACACACCTATTAGAATTCCCGTATCAAAAACAATGACAACAGTAAATGCTTGTGAGGATTAGAGCAACAGGAACTTTCACCTATGGTTAGTGGAAATGCAACACTGTACAACCATTTTGGCAGAGTTTCGCAGTTTTTTACAAAATTAAACATCATTTTACCATGTGAGCCAGCAATCACACTTCTTGATATTTACCCAAAGGAGTTGAAAACCTGCACACAGATAATTGCCAAACACAGAAGCAACCAAGGTGTCCTTCCATAAGTGAATAAATAATTTGTGATATATTCAAGCAATGGAATATTATTTGGCACCAAAAAAGAGCCATCAAGTCATGAAAAGTTATATAGAAAACTTAGATGCATATTACTAAGGGTACTAAGCCAGTATGAAAAGGCTGTATGAGTCCAACTGTATGACCTGAAAAAGGCAAAACTATTGGAGACATTGAAAGATCAGTGGTTGCTGAGAGTTGAAGGAGGAGGGATGAATAAACTGAAAACAGGATTTTTAAGGCAGAGAAACTATTCTGTATAATACTGTTTTTGTGGATACATGTTATTTATATATTTGTCAATACCTATAGAATGTACAACACCAAAAATGAAACCTAATGTAAACTATGGACTTAGGGTTATACTGATGTGTAAATGTAGGTTCATAGATTATAACAAATTTCCCACTCTATAGGGCAGTGGTTCACAACCTGTGGGTCCCGACCCCTTTGGGGGTCGAACGACCCTTTCATAGGGGTCGCCTAAGACCATCAGAAAACACGTATATAATTACATATTGTTTTTGTGATTAATTACTATGCTTTAATTATGTTCAATTTGTAACAATGAAAATACATCCTACATACCAGATATTTACATTACGATTCATAACAGTAGCAAAATTACAGCAACGAAAATAATTTTATGGTTGGGGGTCACCACAACATGAGGAACTGTATTAAAGGGTCGTGGCATTAGGAAGGTTGAGAACCACTGTTATAGGGGAAATGCTGATAGTTAAAGAGATTGCATGTATGTGCTATACAGGAGGTATGTGGGAACTCTACTTCCACTCAATTTTCTGTGAACTTAAAGCTGTTCTAAAAAATGAAGATCATTATTTTAAAAACAACAACTGTTGACAAAGATGTGGAGAACTAGCAACCCTCATATATTGCTGGTGGGAGTGAAGAGTGGTGCTAACTTTAGAAACCAGTTTCTCACACTGTGAAACATAGAGATACCACATATGATAGAATAATGGGTCATAAAGATGTCCACATCCTGATCCACAGTCTGTGAATATGTAATCTTACATGGGATAAGAGACTTTGTCTATATTATTAAATTAAGGATCTTGAGATGTGAAGATTATCCTGGATCATTTTGGTGGGGGGTGGGGGTGGCTAATGCAATTACAACTATCTTTATAGGGAAAGGAAGAGACAGTGAAATAGATATGAGGAAGGTAACAGAAGGCATAGGCTAGGGACCATGAGCAAGGAATTAAGGCAGCTTCTAGAAGCTAAAGAAAAGGGCCCACCATGTTCTTCTCCTTCTTCTTTATTTACTCTCCTCCACTTTCAACCTACATGTGATTCTTCAGATTTTCAATATTTCTACCTTTTTGCACAATTTAAGCCTAGGTTGTCCTTCTTAGATAAATGTATTTACTTTCTGACCCATCTTACTTTCATAAGTTAGAGTTACTTCATTCACCAACACCCTACATAGTCTGCCTCATTCTCAGTGACATCCTTGGTCATGGGCACAGAATTTCCCTTCTCTTCTTTATCATGTAATTGTCTCTGAGAAATGTATAGAGCAGATAGGGAAGAGTAAAAGAAATAAAAGTGGGATACATTTTTCTAGAAAAACTATCTGAAATTTCCCTGAGAAAGAGGGAATGTGTATATTTGAGAAGATAGATTAAGAGAATATTAATAAACTATGAGAGTAGATGGGGGAAAGAAGTGGAGATTGAAGGAAATGAAAGTAAAGATTGTAGCCCAAAAAGAAATTACATTTTAATGCATTTATTTCTCAAGAGAAAACTTTTTAAAACAAGTATCCTCTTAAAAATAATTTTCCAAGAAAGCATTTATAAGCGATTTGGGTATAAAAAGTTGCAATATGACAAAGCAAGATCAAAATGTAATTTGACACAAGTGTTAAAGATACACACTTTATTATATTAAAAGTATTCCCCGTTGGCATTTATTCTTGCAGAATCTTAGAGAAAGTAACCTAAATTCTCTATAACATAATTTGGTTTATAAATTGCAAAACATTTTATTCACTCTCCCTTGTTTTGTGTACAATATGTCATCTTCACTGACCTAAAAACTCTACAACTGCAATTAAAGTCTCCACCTCTGGAAAGATAAAAATCTTCTCAAATTTAGAAGATAAATTACTATGAGTGATGGCCACTTAACAATGTTTATTTTAATAACTAATTTTGAAGAAGTATTTGAAGTTGGGATTTTAGGAATGGAAAAGTGAGTACAAGATGTCAAACAGAACCTATTAAGTAGTAAAGCATGCTATCATGTAGCCTGAAGGTGTATGTTCAAATGAGGTGTTCGTGGAGAGGAGTATTATTGAAACACTTGATGAATTCTGAAAGCCTTCTCACTCTTTTTAGAGGCAGAAGATCTTAAAAGAAGAGAAAACAAAAATAACAGGCCTCACATCACCATAGGAATCTGATAAGATTAGGTGCAGTAGTTGGTCAGGTAATCAAAACAAAGAGGTTAAAACAAATAAACATATAAAATATACACATATATTGTTAAGAATGGTGAAATCTCTCAGATTTTACAATCTCCTTGCAAGCTCACACATTTGCTTGCCAAAGTTTCATACATCACAAACTTATAAAAGTATGGGAAAAACATGTTGAAAAAAATTAAATGCATTCCTAAGGCAGTTGGAAAGTTAAGGACATCTTAGAAAAAAAAACTGAAGCTAAAATATGAATCCAACCTTGAAGCTAATGACAGTCTAAAAACATTTATAATCCTTAGTGATGTCAGTCTTGCATAGCTGGTGGCTGAGAAGAATCATGAAGATAGAAGACTCAGAAAAAACTGAGGGTTGAGGTTTTGTGACCAACCTGAACCCAGCGATTTAATAACCACATGCTTTAATTCTCCCATTTTCAATAATTTCTTGAAGGCATGGGACATTTGATCTAATCCTAGGTATATGAAGTTTCATGTGGACTTCCAGTCAAGATGACAGCATAGGTAAACAGGGCTTGCCTTCTCACACAACCACATAAAAATTACAACTAAAATATAGAACAACCATTACCAAGAACCATCAGAAATCTAGCTGAATGAAAGTCCAACAACTAAAGAATTAAGAAACCACATCGATTCAGACTGGTAGAAGGGGTGGAGACACAGAACAGGATGGTCCTACACCCATGTGTGATGTATAAAAATTTGGGAGGGGTATCTCAGCAGTGAGAAATCCCAGGCCCACATCAGGACCCAGTCCAGCATTCCAATGCCAGGAAGATAAGTCCCCCTAACTCCTAGCTACAAAAACCAGAGGGGAGTGAGTTGGTGGAAGAAAGTTCTGGTGTCCCAAGCTGTTCCTCTTACTCACACTTACTCCCTTGGGGCTCCAGTACTGGGGTAGCAGCCTAAAAACCATCAAAGGCACACAGGGAGGAACAGAAGTGTCTGGCATCAGGGAGCGAGCTGGATGACAGCCTTCTCCCAGATAGAAAGGCAGGCAGAGGCCACTGTCCCCTTTCTGAACCACCCCCCACCCCCAAGCCACAGAGCCAACAGCCAGGTGCCATATCTGACACTCCATGAACCTGGCTAAGACCATTTGCCCTGCCCTGGAGATCCCCTCAGACTCCATCTCACTAACACCAGCACACCCAAACTGTTAACAGTGGCTTTTCCATATGAATGGCTGGTCTTGGCTCATGCTTCACAACTTCCTAAGTCTTATCAAACAGGCACCAGCTGGCCTCAGTGGGCCTCCAACCTCCATACCTCTTGCTAAGTGGCCCCAGGCCAAGCACTAACCAGCCAACCTAGATTCACAACTTAGCCTTGCCTGGGAAGCTCCTAGTCCAGTACAAGTAATAGCCATCTCAGATTGCTTTATAGATCATGCAGGGTAGTCCCAGGCAGAACATTAGGTGGAGGCTGATCTTGTTCTATACCACCCGGGAAATCCAGAGCCTGTGCACCCAGTGGACAGCTACAGAACACATTGGAGTACCACCACCCTGCCCCTGCACAGCTGATCCTAGAAGGAGAGCAGAGGTTAGGGGCCAGTGGTCACAGCCAGTCCTTGCAGCTGACTGGCCTGGGTAAATCCCTTTCATTGACCTGCCAATAGCAATCAAGACTCAACTACAAAAGGAGGGTGTACTCAACCCCCACAAAGGGTGCACCTAGAATACCCACCTTGGGTAATAGGGGATGCTGTGCCACTGGACCCTACAGGACACCTACTACATTAGGCCACACTACCAAGACAGAGAGTCATAGCAGCTCTACCTGATACATAGAAACAAACACAGGGAGGCCGCCAAAATAAGGAAACAAAGAAACATGGCCCAAATGAAAGAACAGATCTGAGCTCCAAAAAGAGAACTAAACAAAATGGAGATAAGCAGTCTATCAGATACAGAGTTCAAAACACTGATTATCAGGATGCTCAAGGAACTCAGTGAAGACATCAATAGCATAAAAAATATTCAGTCAGAAATGAAGGTTACACTAAATGAAATAGAGAACAATTTATAAGGAAACAACACTAAAGTGCATGAAGCAGAGTATCAAATCAATAATTTGGAATATAAGGAAGCAAAAAACAACCAATCAGAACAAGAAGAAAAATCCAAAAAGCAAGGATAATGTTAGCAGCTTCTGGGATAACTTCGAGCATTCCAACATTCTCATTATAGTCATGCCAGAAGGAGAAGAGAAAGAGCAAGAAATTAGAACTCTATTTGAAAAAATAATGAAAGAAAACTTCCCTAATTTGGTGAAATAAATAGAAATACAAGTCCAGGAAGCACAGAGAGTTCCAAACAAGATGGATGCAAAGAGGCCCACTTTGAGATGCATCATAATTAAAATGCCAAAGGTTAAAGATAAAGAGAGAATCTTAAAAGCAGCAAGAGAAAAACAGTTAGTTACCTACTGGGGCTTTCACATAAGACTATCAGCTGATTTCTCAAAAGAAACTTTTCAGGCTAGAAGGGATGACAAGAAATACTCAACTTCGTGAAATCCAGTAACCTATAGCCAAGATTGCTCTACCCAGCAAAGATAACATTTAGAATCATAGGGCAGACAAAGAGATTCCCAGACAAGAAAAAATTAAAGGAGTTCATCATCATCAAGCCATTTCTATATGAAATATTAAAGGGACATATTTAATAAAAAGAAGATCAAAACTATGAATAATAGAATGGCAATTAATACATATATATCAACAATTGAATCTAAAAAACAAACTAAGCAAACAAGAACAGAAACAGAATCATGGATAGGGAGAGCATTTTGATGGTTGCCAGATTGGAAGGGGTTGTAGGGGAGAATGAGTGAAGAGGTGAGGGGACTAAGAAGTACAAATAGGTAGTCACAGAATACCATGGAGATGTAAAGTACAGTGTAGGAAATCAAGTAGCCAAAGAACTTATACGCATGAACAAAGATGTGGGGATTGCCTGACGGAATGGCAGGGAGCTGGGTGGAGGGAGGGAAAGGGAAAAAAATTGGAACAACTCTAATAGCATTATCAATAAAATACAATTTTTAAAACTGTTTCATGTGTTGATATTTTTGAATGGTATCATCACTCTAATGAGAATATTATTTATTTGTACATCAAAAGTCATCCATAGCAAGTCTGAATAAATTGTTTATATTATAGATCAGTTCTAGAGGCAAGGCTTACTCCTATCTTTGAACTTATATTCTGAGAAGTACAAACCATTTTAGTGTCTATTTATTCACTACTAAAAGAAGAAATGGTAAAAAGTTTACTTTGCACCCTCTCTCGGAATGGGAAGGAGTTTGCATACTTGTCTCCACGAGTAAACTGGAGTTTGTTTTGTTAAATGATTTGTAAAAAGGTCAACACTACAGGCAGGATATTACTCCACCTCTTTGTTTTGTCATCAGATTACATCGTGATTAGCCACTTGAAAGATCTCCTAAACACTCACTCTCATCAGCTTCTCTTCTGAAGAAAAACACCAGTTTCTTGGTTTTGAGCTTTGTGGGCTCACTTCTGTTTCTGCTATAGCATGACTGACAGACACTGGAATCTAGCCTGCTTCACATAACCTGGTTGTTATGAGTGCCTCAAAGTTTCTCTGCCAAATTTGTGGGAACTTTGCCTATTAGCTGGATAAATGTGGATCTTTAATCACTACTCCACCTTCATTAACTTTTGAAGTACAAAATAATTAATTCATTTAGGAAGACCCAATGCATTTGCTACTGTTGGCTATGTTAGATACTAATTGACAATAAGATGCCTTAGGCATCTTAATTAAATAATGCTACTTATTTTAGTGGCAGACTGTGATGTGAGGAAAATCGATGAAAATGTCTTGGCCTCAGTAAGGAGAGTACTTTGGGCTGGAAGGCTATAATACTTTGTGGCTAGGCAGGGTTCAATGTGCTAAAGAGAAATATTTATATATTGCAGGATATAACATTTTAGGGGGCCATTTATTTGTTTTATTGCTACATGAAGCGTGCAAGTTAAATATTACTGACTGTTGGAATCACTGGTAAGACAATAGTTCTGCCTTTGGAAGATAAATTATTATACCTTGCACTGCTTTTATTGAAGGCTGGTAAGAAAATTCTTCCTAAGCATACATTAAAAACTGAAAATCATTTTTAAAGGCTTGTTTTTGGAGAACTTAATAAAGCCTAAAAAATGCTAACTGATTTTTTTTATCAGGGATTTTAAATTTTATTTTATATTATTGAGAATGTGAAGTGTGTTGATAATACCTGAGATTTTATGCAAATCAAAATTACTACCAAATATCATCAATAAATTGCATGTGTGTGTGACGAGAGTGAGAGAAGAGAAAGAGAGGCGTGAAAGAGAGAGACTAGAATCATATGCACATGTATTAAGGTATTTTAAACTAGCTTGTCATTTTAAGATTGTGTTTCCTGAATAAAACAAAAAGTTAAAATCAATAAATAAAAACCAAAAATATATAAGTTTTATTTTGTGGTAATCTATGTTCTCAGAAATGAAACCAAATTACTTCAATACTAAATAAATAATCATGGGGATACATTAAATCATCAGTACAAAATTTTAAGAAGAGCTCCCTCCCACTGTCTCTCATCCCAAAACACTAGTCACCTATTCTGGGAGATGGTTGCAGAAATGATTACCAATTCTTTTTTTCTGCCGCAGTCTGATATATGGATGAAGTTTCTTGAATGAATGAAAAGAAAAAGAAAGAAAAACTAGAAGTATGTTCCCCAGAGAAACTCTTCACTTTCTTCAGCAGCTCACCATGTCAAAATATTGATTGGACAGGAAATCTTACCCATGAGTGACCTCAGAAAATCCAAGAGAAAATGAACTAATGCTAGGACCTGCAGCTTCTCTTATATATCATTAATACATCACTATCTTGATGTTTCTGAAGGTAACTCTAACAATAGCTTTGCAGTAACTATTTATCCTTTGGGGCCCTGTCAAAAAATAAAGAGACTTTCAGTTCTTATATAAAAATATTTGACAAGAGGATTTGTTATTTTGGTTAATGTTCCTCTTTATCAAAGAGACCTTTCTCAATTACCTTGATTTGTTCTCTAATACCCAGCAATTATTATTCTGATATGTCTATAATTTCTTCAAAATAATTGATTCTCCATTTTCTAAGGAAGGTGAATATAGCAGATAGGAAGGTGAATATAGCAGATGTAATGGTAATGATGAAAATTGCAAAGTAAAGATAAAAATACAGAGAGAAAAAATAGTTTATTGAGTTATACTATATACTAGGCACTCCTTTGGGGGCCTTGTGCACCATCACATATTTAAGGTTCACATGAATTCTGTAAGATTTTATTTTCATCCACATTTTATATAGAAGAGAATTGAGGACCAGGGATATTAAGTAATTTGCCTGAGGTCACACAGTAGTCCCAAAACTGTAAGCTTTCTAAGTTGAGTTACACCAACATGACTTAGGCCTGTTTCCTAACATTTATGAGTACCATTTGCCCCACTGTGTCTACTAGTATAGCTTCTGGAAAGTTCAAGTGTAACTCTATTTCTTCTGAAAATTACTGTAAAGAACTAAGATATAGTATATCATGCAGTCTCAAACCATAAAACTTATGGCCTAACTTATAGCCTGGCATAAGCTTAAAGCTTTATATTCTTTTTTCTTTATTTACTGACTTTTTATGCTAGATCACCTTTCTTAAAATCCTGGATTCACAATGTGGCTTTCCTTTGTGTCTGCTACCAGGATTCCCCAGAAAAGCCAAGTCTACTCAATCTTCCTCATTGTTGGGCCAAACTCATCAAGGCCACTCCATTTCGTCTGTTTTTGTTGGCACCTCCTTACGTGATCTCAGATCTCTAAATATTATCAGTAGTCTTGCAATCATAGGTAGTCTCTGAAACAGCAGTGGCAGGAGCTTCTTAGAAATATAGATTCTAGTCCCACTGAGACCTCCAATTTCTATATGTGTCATGTTTGAGAAGCACCACTGTAGGACGTAGTCTGCCTTTTGATAAATAGACCTAAGTTTCTAGTGAGGTGGTTTTCAAACTCTGGTAGACATCAGAATCACTTGGAGATTAAAATACATACTTCTAGGTCCCACTTGTAGAGTATCTGATTTAGTAGGACTAGAGAAAGGGGACCAAACATTTATATTTCTACCAGATTCCAGGGTGCTGTTGCTGCTGCTGCCCTGTGAGCCACACTTGGATGGGCACCCAGTGCTCTAACTCTTTCTGGATTCTTTCCTCTTCTGTAATCAAATCTTCTCTACAAAACTGTGAGCTCTCCCTATGTTGTGTGAGGAAGAACATCCCCCCTTAGTCATTCAGACATGACATTGATATGCGAAGCTATTGTCTGAAAAGATATTGTAGGCTAATGAGAGGCAGCATGTATGGAGTAAAGGAGAGGGAATGGATGTCTGAGATCCCTACCCTGACTCTGATATCTAATCCATAGATTCCTCTAATATGGTAGTTTCATGGGATAATTGTAGTTTCATATTTAACTGAAATGTTCACAATTACAAATAAGATGGGCCAAAATATAGTTTGAAGAGTCTATTATAGTAGCTTCTAAACTAGCAATAAATGTAATAAAGATAGAAATTGAGTTAAGAAATGCATAGACTTACATGAGAATCATGGTCTAAAAGGAGAATTGGGGATTGAAAAGAAAGAACAACTAGAGAATAATAAACTAATTTTCTGGGTCTTACTGGGAAAAAGTTTAGGGAGATTTTTCACTTCAAAATTATTTTAGAAATTGGTATTTAAAATTATTTGAATTGTATAAACATAAAATTACAGGTTATCCTATACAAAACACTAAACATATATAAATTCATCTGGTTTTCACTGACATATATGATTGGAAAGATTTTAGGTGTGCAGTTGTGGAATATTTCCCAGAATGTTCAAGCTTTTATACAAGACAGCTAGTGCTTTTCCAATGTAATGATCATTTATAACAGAGCTCTAAAGGAATACTGAAAACTGCCAATTATTAAGTACTAGTGTTCTCTTTCATTTCACAGATGTTGTGAGAATTTAAAATAAAGAATTGGAGCATTGAATATATACATATATATAAAGTACAAAATCCAACAAGGTTTTTAAAGAGAACTGGGTGCTTATTTGGAGTAATATGAGAAAAATGAGAACCAGAATTTTGTAATGAATTTAGCTTTTCAGAGATTTTTCTATATCAAACACTATTAAAATGCATTGAGTCACCCAGATATGAGATCCATGGTTTTATAATAGACTGCAAGAGGAATTACAGGTTAATGATAGATAAACTCATCTCGGTAGTCTTCTTTTATAGGTTTATAAATAATTGGAGGGAACAGTCCCTAGTCAAATCTCCAAGTCTATATAAATGGTGTAAACTTTTTATTGGAGTGAAATTCTAAGCTAAATGAGATAAACTGCAGAAATCTCTTTGGGTATGAGAGGGCATAAAAATGGCAAATGAGTTTCTATAAAACAAAATACAGAAAAAAAAGTTTCATAAGAAAGATAATCCAGATTTTACTTGTAAAATGGCAAACTTGGAGGTAGCAATAATTCAAATAAAGGATTCAAAAATATTACGAAACCTTTTCTGAAGATATTTGTTTCCTGGGCTGTCTCAGGGGAAAATATTCAAAAGCTATTTGCTCTTAAAAGAAAATTAAAAAATTAAAAATTTTTCTGGATGTTACTTACAATCATAAACAAGGGCAATGGAAATGAAGCCCACTGATGGGAATCTGAGACCATTAAGAGGGTGACAGAACCGTTTAATTAGATCAGAACTCAAAAACAAAATTTTTCAACCTGCAAAAATTAAATACTGGAATGAGTTAAAACTCTGTATGCGAAATAAGTAAACATAAGATGGCAATATGAGATATTTTACACAATGGAAAAATAAATTAATATATTATTCTGAATTAGAACAAGCTAAGAAAAAATGAAAACATTCTGAAAGGTTTATACCAGCATAGGTAGTATCAAAATGACTTTCTAAGAAATAATGGAGAGGAATGGATTGGGGGTGTGGGGCAGTTCCTCATTCTTTGGAGTGAGGACAGCCATGGATGACCACTGCCATCTCCTGAGGCCTCACTTACTGACAACATATTAGACTGGATAAACCATCCTATTTTATTATGTTATTGTTCTTACTGTTCTGTGATAGTACCTCTCTTTTCTGCTAAATTAAAGAAAGATAGTCTCTGTATATGTGCCTCTGTCCTCCTCTCCTCTCCTTCGTGTCTTTCTTCTATCTGGTTTCTCTATTATCCTACTGCTTGCCTTTCCTCTCTGTCGCCTTCCCACCATACTCGGACTTTATTTTCTGTTTTGCAGCACTGTGCCCTAGGCCTCTTTTGTCACTTGATCTCTCATTTCTATTCTTCATAATTGCTTTCCTCTCCAGTGTTCTAGCCATACTGCATCCCATCTTTCTCCAGTTTTCTCTCAACCCTTGCTGCTTCGTGTTTGGGAATTCTCAGGAGGAGAAAAGGTTGGGGAAGAAAATGGGACTACAGAAAAAGCTTTAAGATTAGGAAAAAGCTTTGGAAACATATGCAATATTTGTTGTGTCTATGACATGGGACTAGAGACACACAGTACAGTGGTATTTTATCTTTATTTCCCCCACTCCACACTATTCCAAGTGGGTAGGTAGCCAAGTGCTTGGCCATGCCCCTTTAAATTTAGCAGACTAGAAAAACATTGAATCAAATAAGAATATCCATAACAATCTGAAAAAGTTATGAAAATATTCCTACCTTTTCCAATTACATGTATCTGTGATACTGAATTTTATTCATGTATTTGCAATATATGCAACCATTCTTCAATCTGTGCAATCAAATATTGCAATACATTGAATGCCAAAACATATGTGAATCCAGCTGTTTTTCTATTAAGCCAGACATTAAGGAGATAAACCAAAATATAAAACAATGCTGCTCTTCTCATTTTTTGTTTTGGAAAACATGACTTTCATGAAAATGTTATTTATATTGAAATATAATGGATTTATTGAGACAACCTTAAAATAAATTAATAAGCAAAAGTTTTAAATTTCTTAGTTTTAATTCATAACATAGTAAAAATGATAGTATAACCCACAAAAATAAAAGGTCTTTGAGGCCCTTGATAATTTTGAACACTAGAAGTTCTTCATAAGTTATATTTATATTTTAATACTATCTAATAAGAACAATAGTTTTTAAGTATGCTTTAATATAGGAAGCCATTTTCTTAACTAAGCAATATTTTGTATTTCTCAGCAGTGAACATCAGCTACTGAATAACCTAGTCTATGGTTTTGCATTGAAGAATTTTGACAAGGCCAACTTTTTACACCAAGAATTTTGTGTATTTGATGAAAAAAAAAGAAAAAGCCCTCTTGAGGAAACTCTGACAAAATCTTAGGTAAACTTTTTTAACATAAATATTTGAGTTGACACAAGAGGAACTGAAAACCAGGCACTGTCAATTTGGCAGGCCTAGAGGTTCTGCTAGGCTGACTAATCAAGAGGCATGGCCCTTAAAGGCCACATGAAGTCCTAGCACCTGTGAGTGGAGAAACTGGAATGAAGATGACTCATACAACTACAACCCTTGAAAGACATCATCTATTATGAAGATGTGAACTTCAGTAAAATCTCTGCACTTGAAAATGGTTAGGACAAAGGAACTTTGTATCATTTTTCACTCAGGGTAAGAGGAAAAAAACTCCCGTAAAACATTGTACCCATAGGCCTGCTTTAATAAGGTTCAGGTTTTTAATTCACATAGTTTTCACGGTCGATAAAATTAACATAAAAATTGTTCCCAAAGTGATAATATTTCTAAGCCTAGAAGATGCAAACCCAAAGCTTCTCAGTAAAGATAAAACATCAAGCTATCATTCCAAGATTCTAACAGTAAACTCAGTTGAACATAATTTTCCAAGTTCACAATTATAAAACATATGAGGGAAAAAAGTCCAAAATGAGCAAAAAGTCAATAAAAAGCAAGTGACAGAAATATACTCTTAAAACATTCAGAAGAAAGGCTTATTAGATACAAGTCATATAATAATATTTAAAACTACAGAAGACAAAAAAAGAAATCAAACATATAGGAAATAATAAGATATTAACCAAAAAGAATGGCAATTTGGAATATAAAACAGAAATGAGAGAAATGAAAAATGTAATGAGTGATTTAAAAATCTTGGAGGCAAGGATTAGGTTAAAAAAATAAATAAACACACAGATTGAAAAGGACCTAATGAAGTGGCATGTCTATCTGGAGAAATTCTTCAAAATACAACACATGAAGAGAAAGAAATAGGAAATGGGGAAGAGAAAATGGAAGAACCAACATATATCTACATAGGCATTATAGAAGAAGAGAAAATAAAAGTGGGGAAGACATTATTCATAGCAAGATTAACCAAGCAGAGGGAGACACATATAAAAGATATACTTTAAAAAGAGATAGAACTATACATATAGGAGATTTAGCCCTAGCTGGTGTGACTCAGTGGTTTGAACACCAGCCTCTGATCCAAAGGGTTGCCGATTTGACTCCCAGTCAGGGCACCTGCCTGGGTTGTGGGCCAGGTCACCAGCTGGGGGCACACGAGAGGCAACCAATTGATGTTTCTCTCCCTTTTTCCCTCCCTTCCCCTCTCTCTGAAAATAAATAAATAAAATATTTAAAGAAATAAAGTAAACATAGATATGTAGGAGAATAGGCAATTACTGTTACAACTAAAGTAATTGAAAAACGGTTAAGATGACCAAGATGGCAGAGGAGTAAGTGGAAGCTATACTAACCTCCTCGCAGGACCAATTTGGAATTACAACTAAATTATAGAGAAATCATCCAGAATAGCCAGCTGGACATTAGCTGGAGTGAAGCCTTATAACCAAAGACAGACAGAAGAAACCACTTCACCACGATGTGCAAGGTAAGCAGTGTGGAGGATGTGTGAGAGGTCTGGCTGGGCTCCCATAGGCAGCAGCTGAAGTCCTGGAGTGATATTTCAGTAGCAGGGGGGTTCCTTCTGAGAAGTATGGGGTTTAAAATCCAAGCTGGTCTCCCCAGCCTACAGCACCAGAGCCAAAAAGGAACCCAGATAACATCCAACTATGAAAAGCAGCAGGGTTTCTGTCTACCAGGGAGACATGGCTAGAGACTCAGAGAGCCTCTTAAAGTGCCAATGCACAAAACTGCATTTGCAGCCACTTACTCTGGGCTCCTGCACAGGGACGGCAGAGTGGACTAGAGACACTTGAAGACAGTCTAGGGCTGGTGACTCTGGGGAGAGACCTGAAGGAACAAATACCACGATCCCTGTGCTGAGTCATTTCTCACACTGCAGGAGCCATCTTTCTCAGGCAGAGAACTCCCCTCCAAGTGGCATCAGCCTGAAGGGAAGCAAGAGCCCCTCCCAGAGGAATTACACTGCCTCCCCACCCCCCATGGTGCTTAAACCTGACTACTTATTACAGCTTGATTAGATTAAAAACTGATCAGATTAACAACTGATTAGTATAACATCTAAGGCAGAAAATACAAAGAAGCAGCCAAAATGGGAAGACAAAGAAGCAGACTCCAAATGAAAAAACAAGAGAATCCTCCAGAAAAACTAGATGAAATGGAGGTAAGCAATTTATCAGATAGAGAGTTTAGAGAATGATTATAAGAATATTCAGCAGCATGAAAAAAAGACATAGAAACCATAAAAAAGGACCAGTCAGAAATTAAGAATGCAATATGTGATGTAAATAATACACTGGAAGAAATAAACAGTAGGTTAGAAGAAGCAGAGGATTGCATCAGTGATTTGGAAGGCAAGGTAGGAAAAAACTCCCAGGCTCAGGAACAAAAAGAAAAAAGAATTTTAAGAACACGAGGAGACATTAAGAAACATTTTAGACAACATGAAGCATAACAATATCCACATCACAGGAACACCAGAAGAAGAAGAGAGCAAGCAAGGGATCAAGAATCTATTTGAAGAAATAATAATCAAAAATTTCCCTAATCTGGTGAAGGAAAAAGCCACACAAGCCCAGGAAGCCCAGAGAGTCCCAAACAAGTTGGACCCAAAGAGGCCTACAGAAAGCCACATCATAATTAAAATGACAAGGCTTAAAGACAAGGAGAGAAACCTAAAAGTTGAAAGAGAAAAGCAGGTAGTTACTTACAAGGGAGCACCCATTAGATTGTCATCTGATTACTCAGCAGAAACATTTTAGGCCAAAAGGGGGTGGTGTGAAATATTCAAGTTGATGAAAAGCAAGGACTTAAAACCAACGCTTCTTTACACAGCAAGGCTATCATTTAAAATCAAAGGAGGTTAAGGAGCTTCCCAGACAAGAGAAAGCTAAAGTAGTTTGTTAACACCAAACAAGAACTGCAATAAATGTTAAAGGGCTTGCTTTAAGAAGAAGAAGAAAGAGAGAAAGAAGAAAAAAAAAAAAAAAACAGAAGAAAGCAATCTAAAAATAAAATGGCTCTACAGACACATCTATCAATAATCACCTTAAGTGTAAATGGCTTAAGGGGACCAAGTGGTAATGGAAAAAGTACAATCAATATTAAATAAGAAAGAAAAATGGTCAAAAGTCTACAAATAAAACACTAGGTCACATGACTTTACAGGTAATCTTTATTCTATGCACTCTGCTCCATATTTTAAAAATAAGGAAAAGGTTGCCAATTAATTTTATGAGACTATGACAACCTTGTTACCAAAACTAGTAAAAAATAATAAAAAATAAAATTAAAACTTAGCTAATGTGTAACACATACACACATTAATCTTTTTAAAATTTGCTAATTAAATCCAGAAGTAATATATTATTGCACAAACAAACATGTTTGTATATATGTCATGAAAAATCTGGATTTATCCCTGGAATACAAAGTTTTTTTCACATGATATGATTCATATAACCTATCCATACAACAGTTCTCTATAATAATTTTAGGATAAAATCATATAAATATCACAATAGATAAAGATCAAGCATTTAATTAAATTAATACCCTGTATATGATCATAAACAAACCCTTGCAAACTAAAAATAGAATATTTCATCACTTCAAAAACAGCAGCCATCAAATTTTGCTACATATTAACTATTAATATTTGCATATATAATATTAAATGGCAAAAACTTCTAAAAATTGTTTTAATCAGGAACAGTCAATGACATCTGATTTTAATGATATTTTTACATTTTTTCCAGAGGTTCTAGCCAATATAGTATAAAACAAAATTAAAATCTAAGGCATCCAAATTAAAAAGGAGAAATTACAATTTTTCTCAGACATTATGTATTCCATCTACACTTCAAATGTTAAAATGTACATTAAAAATTACTAAGATAACAAGAAAGTTAGCAAAGTTGATGTAGGCTCAACATAAAAATGTAACTGAAGTTCCTAATATTGATAGAGTTGCTTGTATTGGACTAAACATTCCACTTATAACAATAATAAATTCTGGGGAAAATATTTAAAACTATTTTTTGAAGCTAGATGAAAAATAGAAAAATTTGGAACAATCTCAAATTTTGAAACAAGGAACACACCCTGGGGCAAATTAGGATTTAAATGGTCTTTGCCTAAGGGTGTTTCTTGAGGTTCTTCATGCAGCTCTAGAAGAAAAGCAGAAACTACTCTCTCCTTGAAGGAGCTGCCATTCCTCAGATTGCAACCTACTTGGCGACCCTAAAGTCTCATCTCTACAATGGGTTTAAGAAAAGTTATGATTCTGTAGTTCATCCAGCACTTTCATGCTTTTACGGTAAAAGCATCACTCCAGCTGTCCACAACCTAGGAGGAAGGAGAACTGCCCGGGTCCCACCCCACTCCTTAGAAAAGCTGTGCCCAGGTACCAGCAGGGCAGTTCTTTGCTCAGCTCCCACTTCAGGCCAGATTTCAGGTATTAGCCGAAAGATTGTCCACAAAGATTTCTTTTTTAAGTTATTTTTTTAAGGAGATTCATTAATGTTCTATTGTATGAATATATCAAATTTTGCCCATTCTGTGTTTAGTGGACATTTGGGTTGTTTCCATTGACTAATACCAAATAAATCAGTCAAGAATATTTTTGAAAATGTCTTAGAATTCTCTTGAGTATGAAACTAGATGTGAAACTGCTGGTCTTTGGGAATATGTACATTTAAGTTTAGTAGGTAATGCTAAATAGTTTTCCAAAGTCCTTATACCAATTTTTTTCAACATGTGTGATAGACCCATTTATCTATGTTACATCTCTCCATTACTTGGTGATAATTTATCATTTTAAACCACTCTGCTGTGTATAGAGTCATCTCATAATTACGATTTGAATTTCCTTGATGATTAATGTGGTAGAGAACTTTTCCATGTGTGTATTAGCACTTTATTATAATTTTTAAAGTACCAGTTAACATCTCTCACCCATTTTTCTCTTTGTTTCTTTTTTTTTTTATATTTTTATTACTGGTCATATTTGTATCAAATATTTTTTCCTACTCTTGGTGCCACTCTCTTAATGGTATCTACTAAGAGCATTTTAATGTAGTGTTATTTATCAATATATTTTGTATCCTATTTTAAAAACATCTTCGAGAGATTTTTCCTTTCAAGAGTATGTTGGCTATATTTGGCCTTTTGCATCTCTGTGTTAAATTTTAGACTCAACTTGTTAAATTACATTTTAAAATATCTTCTGATATATATATATATATATATATATATATTTATTTTTTTTTTTTTTACGAGGCATGGTCCCTTTTATTTCTTTTTATTTTTATTTTTTTATTTTTGGTTTTTCAATTACAGTTGTCCCCTTTTCCCCCAATTTCTCTCCCCCACCCAACCCACGCCCTCTCCCGCAATCATATCCCTCCCCGTTGTCCATGTCCATGAGTCATTTATACAGGTTCTTTGACTAAACCCTTCCCTTACTTATCCCCCTTCTCTCCCTCTCCCCTCCCCACTTCTTCTGATATTTTTATTGGCTGATTTTAAGAACTTTTTTTTTTCCAGGAAGCTTATGATATTTCTATGGATGCTACTCTATATTTATTTTGTATTGTGTCTGTTGTGCTTCTTAAATATGTCACTGTAGATATTTTAAATCAATTTTGTAACTTTTATCTGCCATTATCTTTTCAAATAATGATTCTTTTCCTTCTGTAATATAAATCATATATTTTCATTATGTCTCCATAGGTCACTTACCTGTGTTTTTCTATATTTTTTTCTCTTGGTACTTCAAGTCACTAATCCTCCTTACATCTGTGCTAATCAGCTTTAAATTCATCTACTAAGTTCTAAAGTTTAACTTTTAAATATTTTAGTTATAAATTTCCCTTTCTATTTCTTTGTATGGATTTAAATTTTCTGGTTAAATTTTTTACCTTTTCTTACCTTTTCCTAAATATTTTAATCACAGTTATTTGAAAGCCCCTATCTGTAAACTCCAATATACATATTTCCTGTGAGTTTGTTTCTACTGTTTGTTTTTCTACTAGTTTCTGATCATTTGAATGTATTTTTTGGTATACATTTTATTTTTGTCCAGTGTCTTTACTGAATGTGTATACAGTAATCTTACTGAATGCCGGATATTTTACATGAAGATTTCTAGACATAATTTAAGGAGCAGAATGATGGTTCTTTCTCTATAAAATATTTACTTTTGCTTCTATTAGTAAAAGAATGTGGGCAGATTACTTTTATACAGTCTAGGTTTAAATTTATATGAAGCTATTTTATTATGAGGTACCAATCACTCATAAAGTGTACCCTTCATTCATACAATTGGAAGCCAAAGTTTTTTACCAAGGCCCCTTATCATTGGAGAACTCCATTCTGTAATATTTTTCTCCCTCCCTGCCTTTCCACTCCACCTTTATGAGACCGCCAAAAGTTTTGCTTAGTTTCTTTGCCATGGTCACTTTCCACATGGTTTACCCTCCACTCTGCTTCTACTACACTCATCTTCTTGGAATCTGGATAGATACTTAAGATTTGGCAAATGCTTTGAGGAAAAAAGCTATGTCAGGTGCTGGGCTCACTTTAGTTCCTCTCTTCTCTCTCAGATCTTAGTCTATTAGTTTCTCACAAGTTAATGAGCTGTTCAGTTGCTCCCAGTTTTTATGTTTGTTTGTTTGTTTGTTTGTCTGAGAAATGTATTATAGGAATAAGAACTTACACAATAGAAGAAACTAGGAAAGGAAGAGTACAAAGGGAGAAACTGGAGAATCAAAGACAAGTCACTAACTAGGTCTCCTGAATCCAGGCAGTTTGAGCTGTCGGAATGGGAACACAAAAGAGTGTTGGGAAGGATGCTGCCTCTGTATCTCTGATGGGGTGCTTAGGATTGTTACTGGTCATCAGGGCCAGCCATCATGAAGAGCTAAACAATTGGGGGAAAGAAAGTCCACCATGGAAACCATGAACATTTCTGCATCTATTTCTCACCAAATCTAACTATGATAACCTTCAAAGCAAAATAGCAGCTGCTTCACTTCTACTGTCCAAATGCCTTATAATTTTTCTTTGGCCAACACTAACAGGAACCATACAGAGAAGGGCATTCTGGGAAACATGGGTCTAGCCTAGCATTGATTCAGAACAATGTCAGAGAAACAACAGTTTACCCAAAAGGAAACCAAATGACCAGTAAACATACTGAAAGATGCTAAATTTCATATTTACTTAGAAAAATGCCATTTGAAAACACATTGAGATACTCTTTACATGCATCTGATTACATAAACTTTAAAGGGTTAATGAAGATTATATATGTTTGGCAGAGTATAAATTGGTTCAACCACATTAACAAGCAATTTGGAATACTAAATAAAATTGAAGATGTGCATACCTTTTAACCCAGTGATTATACTACCAGATACACATCCTTCACACATGTACATAAGAGAAGCTTACTAAAATGCTCATTGCAGCTTTGGTTTTAATAAGAAAAATAAAAATAAAAATAAATTAAATATATTTTAGTGAGACTTATAAAAATCTATTTATTTATATAGCAAAAACTGTACAGTAGTTAAAATGAAAATGCTAAACCTAAATGTATTTCTACAGTTTTTAAAATATGCAAAATACTCGTACATATTTATGAAATTCACAGTTTGTTGTTGTTGTTATATGTATAGAAATATAAAACATTCAGAAGAATGATACCAAGTTCAAGGAATACAATAAGGGAGAGTTCACAGGAAATTTCAATTGTATTCATAATGATTTATTTCCTATTGATGTTGGCTGCATAGGTACTTGCTTTATTTTCCCAATACTTTTTTTGTCTCTCTAAATTTATTTCTTAATTGCTGAAAAAAGAAAATTGATCTTGCCAAGTACATTTTATCCCACCTGCCCATGGTAATAAATTATCCTCACCTACTTCATAGGCAAGAGCGTTTTCCAACCTTTAATTCTTTTTACAACTTATTCAAACTTTTTTCTCTCTCTTCAGGTAATATTAACTATAGTTGTTAGATTTTTTAAAGGCATTGTAAAGGCTGAGCTCTGTTTTTTTAATTGGATAATACTATCTATGTTCATAACTTTTACATTATTAAATTAATTTGGTTAAATTTGGTAGTCAATATATTTTCCTATACTGAGGTGATGTCTTATTGGAAAATTGACTTAAAATTTTTTTAAAGAGGCATTTACTCAGAAAGAATTAGAAGATTTATGCCTTATGTTAAAAAGAAAAAGAAAAAAGGAGAATATTTGTTCACTGGAATTCTGGCTGGTGACTGTGAAGGCAGAGCAACCCTGCAGGGCTGCTCCACTTGAGAGAATGTCTTGGCCAAGGGGTTGTGATAGGCTGCAGAAAAGAATGGGGCGGGGGGCAGTGGAGGGTGGGATGGGAGGAAGAGAGATTTCCAGGCTCTGGAAGCTGGCAGAATGGAAGGGAAGAAACAAAGGAGCAAGCAAATAGTGGAATGTTGTGGATTTTGTTATAGGGTCCTCTCTGAGAACTCCTCAAATATTCAGTAAATTCACTAAATCACAAACTTCTGACTGAGAGTTTAATTTGGAAGAAACAGTGAAGGAGGGCATACTCACAGCAGGATTTGACGTGGTGGAGAACTGGAACAGCAGGAATATCCAGGAGCTCAGAGGCTTAGAGAAACACAGCAAGGAAATGCACATTGTAGAGCAAGTTAGAACTGCTACTAGATAAACATGTAAAAACTAGGCCATGTTTACCAAATTCCCAACGGATAAAAGGCATTGCTGTTGATATTGCTATTATAGTAAAATATATTTAAAACACAGTGATCTGTTTCCATTCCCTTTAATACAGTTTGTAAATAAAATTAAAATACAGTATTATTTTCAGAAGACTAGCTTCTGAGCAACCAAATTCAAATAATACATTTAATTGGATATATTTTGTTTAGGTCTTCACCAAAAATATGGTAATATTTTCTTAGAGAAAAATATGGAGTAAAGACAAATTCACATACCAATCTTATTCTTACATCTAGCTCTGTACAGAGAATGGCTTCATGCCTTTTGACAAAAAGACATGTGCTTTTGCCTCTCTTTTTAGGAAATAGTAATACATGATTCCTAATTATAGCAACAATTTGTAAATAAAGTATGTACTACTTTTGAATAATTGTAATTAAACATTTTCTTACTCTTTGAATTTATGAAATTTCAGCATTAAGCATGAATGATGATAATTTTTATTGAAACAATTTACTTGCCTTCTTACATTCTATTTCTTGTGAACTATTAATTAGTAAATATAATTCTACTTTATTTTAAATTTAAAAATTGCTTGTATTAGAAGAACAACTGTAATAAAGTTACAGAATAAGTAAATTTCTTTCATTTAAAGTAGTAAGAACTATACTATACTGAAATATGATTTTCTTGTCCTTAAGTAGCAAAATTTCAGTGATTTTTGTTTTTATACATAATATTTTCTCCTTTTTAATTCTTTGCTAGTATGAAAACTGCCACAATATGGTACATATTATGCCATTAGTGGTTTTCTGTGAGAGAAGAAGAAAGTTGAACCTAAAGTTTATTTTAATGACTCCTTTGCTAAGCAATAAAAATATTTATCTTGTATAGGAAGTTTTATAGAGGGTAAAATTAGAACAAATTTCCTTATATTGGTTTTTAAAGTGTGGAAGATTCTGGAGTCAGGATTTTGTGATTCAAAACCACAACTTAGTTTTGTAACTTTAGGTAAGCTGCTTCACTTCTCTGTGCCTCAATATCTTTGTCCCTAACAGAAGAGTATAACAATACTTCTTTTATAAACTTTTTTGATGACTAAGTGAGATAAGGTATGTAGAACTGCCAACATAATGCAAGACATAAATATTAAGACTCAGTCCTTTCTAGTACCTATTATTGTTCTTAAATGATGTAGGCTAAAAATGGCCATCACAGATATAAGTATAAATAAAAACATATGTGTACAAAATAAGTATACATACACATATACATCTCACTGTTTGTACTAAGGCAGCAATCTGGACCAATAAAACAGCACTGGACAAGGTCTAGGCTAACTGGCTGAGCAACTGCTTTGTGGCTGGTAAATTCACCTTTTCCACATCTCACTTTCCTCCTTAGTAAGATAAGCATTTAGACAAGAGGATTTCTATGGTTCTAATCTAGTTCTAATAGTCATTGATTCAATATTTTTTCTAGAATATATCTGTAATATCAAACAGGAATATTCAAAATCATAGATTAAAATAAAATGACTCTCAAGGGATAAAAATAACTGAAAGGTGAGTTTCTCCTGCCAAGTTCACTGAACAATAAGAATGCAACAATAGAGTCTAACATATTGACATGGCAGAGAACTAGAACAGCACACATATAAAACAGTTTTAATGCACTGAATGTTGTGTTCTCTAAAATTCCTGTGTTGAAATTCTAATCCCCAATGTGATGGTATTAGAAGGTAGGGTCTTTGGGAGGTAATTAGTTCAGGAGGATGGAGCCCTTCTGAATGAGATTAGTGTCCTTGTAAGAAGCAACGTGAGAGTTTGCTCTTTCTGCTCTGGTCTCTGCCATGTGAGAATACCAGAGAAGATAGCCATCTGCAAACCAGAAAGAAGCTCTCATGAAGCATCAGATCTGCTGGCCCCTTGATCTGAGACTTCCCAGCCTCCAGAACTGTCAGAAATAAATGTTTGTTGTTACCCAGACTGCAGTCTTACATTATAGCAGCCTGAAGTAAGACAAAAGTGAGCCTTTCTAGTCTATTCATTCTTTTATTTATTCATTTTTGTGAAATTAATGAACATGTACTATGTTCCAGCCCTTATAGGAGATATTAAAAATACAGAAATAAATATATATCCTTTGTGCTAATATATTTATTGGGACAATCATTTTGACAAAAGACTGTATCATATTGTGATATAGGCCAATTATACACCTCTAGATGAGGTGCTGAGGGAAAAAGGTACCATCTAAAGATGGTGAATGCTGTTTCCAGGTTGTATCTTTTATATATTGTCTGTGTCTCCATTTTTCTCTTCTGTAAAATGGGAATAGTTTCAGTATTTGCCTTACAAGAATATTGTAAAGATTTAATAATATAATATAGTTAAAGTGATCAGTAAGTTCCCTAAAAATATTAAATACTTCTTTTAAATTCAAAAAGGGGACAATATATTTTAGTGATTAGAAGCTTTGTCTTTGGAGTTAAACAGTTCAGTTTTTGATATCAGCTTTCCCATTTACTATCTGTGTGTCCTCAGGATATTCCTTATCTTTTAGGTATATCTTCATTTTTAAGGCAGAAATTATGACTGTTCTTTGGTTTGTTGAGATGATAAAAATTTTAAATGCATGTAAAATATTTATTAAAGTATTTTAAGTCAAAGGATTAAAGTTACCACAGAACATACCCTCATAAGCAACATGTACACATACTTATCAAATTACAGAGCATCTTAGGTCAAGTGTCTTAGAGGTAGAACTTAAAACAAGCACTCTTGCTCCAGTGACTTATTATGAAAGTGCCTTCAGGAGAAGCAGGGGGAGGGAAAGAGAATAAGGCAGGGAAATAAACTAACCAAGAATGTAGTCTCAGTTGGACACTTGCTTTAGTCTGATCCCTTGGGGAAATCTAAAACACAGATTGCACCACAGAGTTAGTCTCATGTTTTGGCAAGTGAACCAGTCATTGTACTGCTGTGTCAGTCTGTCACTGATCAACTTCTTGAAGGAAGGGCAAGGGGGTAGCCCCTTAAAAAAGTGGCTCCTTACTGACCAAGAGCAATTCCTTGAAAACAAGTTAATTAGTAGTTAATAATCCAGCAACAGAGTGATAGGTAAAGGCAACCTCAGTAGGACACCAACAGTGCACAATACACAAAGATACAGGTGAAAGGCCTGCATGTACTATTGTTAATGAAATTGGCTGTTTAATAGCTTAGCTTCCCAGAAGTGAAGGAAGACAGGGTTTTAAAGTTTTTCTTGTTTTATAAAAGTAGTATGATTGATGTTTTCTGTTAGACCCTAGAGCCCTTTCCTTCTCTGTATTGGGCTATATTTCCTGGCAGCTGGAATGTATGAACTGCATCAGATGTTCTCTTGACTTTTGGCTTCTGATTGAGTCAGGCCAATGGGATCACTGACTAGAGAATAAGAAGCAAGACCAATTCCATTCCTATCGGGTTCACATGAGCTGGCTGCATGCCTGCTCTGAAGGTCACAGTACCTTCAGGCAGCCCAGTCTGTCAGAGTTTGGTAAATACTTCCTCTCTTGTCATTTAGGTGGAGGAGTGGTAGTTATGCTTTGCTACTAACTTCACGATGGAGCACACATCCTGCCTAAATCATTGTAAAGAGTTTTCTTATTAAGATTTCTTCATAGAACTCAGAAGTTCTAAACACAATTTATTTGCATGACTAATTTCTCACTTAAAATACAATGAATATGATGGTCTGAAAATGTGAAATATTCTTCATATGGTTATTCCTTTTGACAGCTTTTCATAAAATCTGAAGAATTAATATTGAATTGTAATTCATTGAAGTTAATTACTATAGAAGTTTAAAATAATATATTCCAGGAAATTAGCACATTCACGGTAGCTTTATGATCTTAGGCCCATGTGCCTATGAGTATCATCTTGAAGACTTTGATCTTCAGATAAAACAAAGCCAGAGTCAAAATTGGAAATCAGTTAATGCTTCCTCAAGAATATGCATTGTTATCAAAAAATTTTAAACATCTAGTTTTTTTTAATCTAAAGAAATATGTACAATGCCTCTTCCCAAAAAGCTATTAAGCAATATTGACAAAAATTAAAGACCTAAATAATTAGATAAATATACCCCGTATTATAAAGATTCCACTTTTCCCCAAATTAATCTAAAAATTGAATATAATCCTAATAAAATTTCCAGTGAAGTTTTTTTGCAGAAATGTATATTGAAATGCAAATAACCAGGCAATCCTGAAGAACAAATTGCAAGAAAATGTTCTATTCAGTATCAAAGTAATTACAGAGCTACATATGAATAGATAGATAGATGGACTAATGAATCATAATAGAATGTGTAGAAACAATGTATACCTAATTTATATCTAATGTGGCACTGTAGAACAGTGGCAAAACTTAGCCTTTTTAATAAATAGTGATATGATGATTGGATAGTCATGTGAAAAAAATAACTTTAATCACTGCCTCACACAGTAAATAAAAATCAATTCCAGGTGGGTTGTATAGCAAAATGTAAAATGTAAAATAATAAAGTATCCAGAAGATAACACAGAGAATATCCTCATAAATGTGGAGTAAAAAAAAGATTTCTCAAACCATAAAAAGTACTGACCATAAAGAAAAAGATTGGCAAATTGGACTAACTTGAAGTTAAGAATTTATCTGTATTAAAAGACACAATCAATGAAACCAGCCCTAACACTGAAACCAGGCCCTAATCATTTTTCCCCCTAGATTTTCAGTGTCTTTCAGGAGCTCACAATAAACCTCCTCACAGCACTCTGGAGACCACCAGACCAAGCTGATCAGAATAGTCCCAGAAGGTTGAGCAGGCGCACTTAGCAGCTATAATACATGACACTAAGCTGACTTCAAGAGCACAGCAGACCCAAGACTCATGGAACCCAAGGAGCAGAAGTGCTACTTTTACCACCTAGAGCCCATTAAAAAGTGAGGGGTCATCAACAAGGAAGATCTGGTGTAGAGATCAAATTTGGACACTCATAGGGTTAACTAATAAAACTCTGCCTGATTGGAATTTCTTTGTTCTTATTTGCCTCTTCTGCATCTCTTATCTTAGATCACTTAGTTCCAAGACTATCCAATCTAAGCCCTTTTTAAAAAATTACTGAATTTATTGGGGTGACATTGGTTAATAAAATTATATAGGTTTCAGCTATGTGATTCTAAATACATCATCTGAATATTGTATTGTATGTTCACCAGCCCAAGTCAAATCTCCTTCTATCACCATTTATCTCCCCTTTACCCTCTTCTACCTCCCTCCACCCTTCTTTTCCTCTGGTAATCAACATACTGTTGTCTGTGACTATAAGGTTTTTTCTCTTTTCTTTTCTCTTTTGCTTAATCCTTCACCTTTCTCACCCAGGCCTCCAATTCCCCTTCCTTCTGACAGCTGTCAGTCTGATCTCTGTATCCATGCCTCTGTTTCCACTTTGTCTGTTAGTTTATTTTGTTTGTTACGTCCCACATACAGGTGAAATACTATAGTATTTGTCTTTCTCTGATTGACTTATTTCACTTAGTATAATACTCTCCAGGTCCATCCATACAGTAACAAAGGGAAAAATTTCCTTCTTTTTTTACAGTCAAGTAGTGTTTCATCAATCCGAGCCCTTTAATTAGAATTAACAAATATGTATAGCTCCTTTCTAAACTTATTCTTTAATTCACTCCAAGCTTTTGTCTAGAGGAGACTGATTTGAGCTTTGCCTCTCCATCTGGTTTCCTGACAAATAAATCTTTGTGAAAATCTGTTGCTTCAGGCTTTGGCTTCTCTGGGTGACATAAACATCAAACTCACTGACTTTGGTCAGTAACATTAAGAGAGAGAAAAGGGCAAGTTAGAGAGGGGGAGAAGATAAACAAATAACAAAGGGCTGGTATCCAAAATATAGAAAGAAATCCTAAAAATCCGTAAGAAAAAGATAATCCAACTGAAATATGGTAGTAGACGTGGAAAGTCCCTTGCAAAAAAAGTATACCAAAATGGTCAATAAACATCTGAAAATGTACTCAATATTATTAGACATCAGAGAAATGTAAGGTAAAAACTTAATTTTGTAGGATTGTTGTGCTGTGCCACTAAAATGACAAAAACAGAAACAAAACAGAGAAAATAAAGTATTAGTATGACTATGGAGCAATAAGAACTCCCATAAAATCAATGGGGAGTGGAGTATAAATTGCTATAACCACTTTGGAAAGCTGCTTAGTAGTATTTACTCAAGTTGATTGTAGACATACTTCATAATCCTTCAGTTTAACTACTACCTTTAAGCAGTAGTCCCCCCTTATCTGTCATTTTACTTTTGATGGTTGAAGTTATCACAGTCAACTGTGGTCCAAAAAAATTAACGGAAAATTTCAGCAATAAAAAATTCATGTTTTAAACTGTGTGTCATTCTGAGTAGTGTGATGAAATCTCATGCCATCCTGCTCTGTCCTGCCAGGATGTTAATCATCACTTTGTCCAGCGGATCTGTGTTGCAATGATCTCCATCAGTTAGTGACTTAGTAGCTGTCTTTGTTATCTGATTGACTGTCGTGGTATCACAATGCTGTGTTCAAATAAGCCTTATTATAGTTAGTTATCCCAAAGTGCAAGAGTAGTGCTTCTGTCCACTCTGATATGCCATAGAGAAGCCATAAAGTGTGTCCCTTAAATTAAAAGGTGAGCACAGTATGTTAAGATATTTTGAGAGAGACCTCATTCACGTAACTTTTATAACAGTATATTGTTTTAATTTTTCTATTTTATTAGTAGTTATTGTTGTTAATCTCATACTGTCTATAGCATACAAATTATAATTTATCATAGGTATGTGTGTATAGGAAAAAACATAGTATACATAGAGTTTGGTATTATCCGAAGTTTCAGACATCCACTGGGGATCTTCAAATGTTTCCTGCATGAATAAGGAGGGAATTCTACACTCAAAGGAAATATACACAAGTGCATCAAAGAAAAAATTTAGCAATATTTACCACAGCATTATTGGTAATTGTCCCAAACTGGAAACAACCAAAATGTTCTTTAACAATAAAATACTTAAAAAAAATAGTAATATTATTCAGGAATTAAAATGAAAAGAACAGTTACACACCAAAAAAACAGGTAAGTGAAAGAAGTCAGATAAATTATGTTAATATTGTTTGATTTCATTTGCATAAACTTCAAACTGGCAAAAACACTTATTATAAGCCCTCAGAGTGGATAGCTTTAAGGAGAAGGAAAGGATTAATAATTGGGAGAGGAGTCCAAGATGAAAAATGGGTGATTCTTGGCCATTGGTAATGTCTTCTTTCTTGTGTCTCTCATAATTACAATGTCTATTTGCAATATCATTAAACTATACATTTATGAATTTGCATTTTTCTATACGTATGTAATACTTCAATAGCTTTTTAAAAAAATTACACATATTCAAATAGAGAAAGAAAGTGATCACAAAACTGTAGCAGTCAATCTTAAAGCTTTTGTCCTGGCAACATGGATTCAAGGACTTCCTACAATAAAAAAAATCTCATCAGTTTGAGAATGTGCCCTATAAGTGACATGTAATTTATGTGTTATCCAATATATTATCTTCATGGTTTTAATGTGTTTTTTCATAAAGGGGGAAAGAAAAAGAAATGGATACTTTGGAGCATAAATACTATTTAAGTCACAGTGATAGGCATTTTAATCATCAGAACAATACCATGGGTAGTTATTATTGTTCATATTTTTCAGATTAAGAAACTGAGACTCATAAATGTTAAGTAACTTGCCCAAGGTTATATATCTGAAAAACATATATGTCCAGGGACATAGCTAGTAAGTGTTAAAGTCTGATTTCATACAAACCATATACATTGGACATGAAACTGACATGAGAAAAAGCTAAAATTTACTGTCTGGCTTTATTGTCAAAAGACCTGAACTCATGTCATCATTTATACCCGAGGAACCCTGGAGCAAGATTCTTAAACCATTCTGAGCCTTGGTTTCCTTATTTCTAAAACAGAAAACTGGCCCTGACCAGTGGGGCTCAGTTGGTTGCATGTCGTTCCATGAAATGAAACGTCATTGGATGTTTCCCGATCAGGGCACATGTTTGGGTTGTGGGTTTGGTCTCTGGCCGGGGCGTGTATAAGAGATAACTGATCAGTGTTTCTCTCTTACACTGATGTTTGTCTTGCTCTCTTTCTTCCTCCATTCACTCTAAAAATAAACAAATAAAAATCTTTAAAAAAAGAATTCAAGGAATTCTGGCCAAGATGGAGGTGTAGACAAACACACTACATCTCTCTCCACAACTAAGAAGGAATACAACCACCTCAAAACTAGAGACAACCAGAAGTTCCAGAAAACTGAGCTGCATGGAAGTCCAACAAACAAAGATATAAAGAATAAATACTCATCCAGACAGGTAGGAGGGGCGGGGCTGGGGCAGAAAGGACGTGGTATGGTGGTGGCGGCAGCGGCAGCAGAGGCAGGCCAGTGGAAACCACAGTCACATCTTTTTAAAAGTCCAGAGGGAGCACTCCCAGCACCAGAACAGACTGCTTAGCTCATGGTTTCAGCTCCGGGGAAAATAAAGCCTCATTGCTTCTGACTGTGCAAACCAATGGGGCTTGTGGGGGAGGAAGAGACTGCTCATCATCTCAGCAGAATCTGCTTGTTTAAAGAGCCCCCACAGTCCTAGAATATCCACAGACTCACCCACTTTGGGAACGATGGCCAGGACAACAGCTAGAGAGGTGCCAGTCCAATATGGAAGTGGGAGAAATGCCTGGAAAAGGGGCAAGTGCTGAGCAAGTGCCATTGTTCCCTCTCAGACCCCTCCTCCTCGTACAGCACCACAACATGGTGAAATGAGTCGCCTGTACTGACTAATACCTAAGGCTTCACCCCTTATACTGTAACAGGTGCAACAGCTCTACCTAAGACAGAGAGGCAAACAAACACAGGAGACTGTCAAGATGAAGACACAGAGAGGAATGGCCCAAAAGAGGAAATGGATCAAGGTTCCAGTGGGAGAACTAAGCAATAAGGAGATAGCCATCCTAACAGATATAGAGTTCAAAACACTGGTGATAAAGATGCTCACAAGCTTGACATATATGCTTAAGAATGGCAAATGCATAAGGGAAGAAATGAAGGCTATGCTAAATGAAATGAAGGAAAATCCACACAAAACCAATGGTGAAGGGAGGAAAACCAGGGTTCAGATCAATGATTTGGAACATAAGGAAGAAAAAAACAGTCAACCAGTACAGAATGAGGAAATAAGAATTTAAAAAAATGAGGAGAGGCTTCAGAACTTCTGGGACAACTTTAAACACAGCAACATCTGAATCATAGGGATGCCAGAAGGAGAAGAGGAAGAGCAAGAATTTGAAAGCTTATGTGAAAAAAATAATGAAGGAAGACTTCCCAAATTTGGCAAAGGAAATAGATATGCAGGTCTGGGAAGCACAGAGAGTCCCAAACAAGCTAGAACTGAAGAGGACCACATCAAGACACATCATAATTAAAATGCCAAAGATTCAATTAAAGAGAGAATCTTAAAAGCAGCAAGAGAAAAGCAGAGTTACCTACAAAGGGGTGCCTTTAAGGCTATCAGCTGATTTCTCTAAAGAAACTTTGTAGTAAAGAAGGGACTGGCAAGGATATTCAATTTGACAAAAAGCAAGGACCTGCAACCAAGATTACTCTACCCAGCAAAGCTATCATTTAGAATGGAAGGGCAGATGAAGTGCTTCCCAGACAAAGTAAAGCTAAAGGAGCTCATCATCACCAAGCTAATATTATATGAAATGTCAAAGGGACTTACTTAAGAAAAAGAAGATCAAAACTATGAACATTAAAATGACAACAAACTCACAACTATCAACAACTGAATCAAAAAAAAAAAAAAAAAAAAAAACAAATCAAAATCTAACTAAGCAAACCAGAATAGAAAGAGAATCATAGGTATGGGGATCATTTGGAGGTTTATCAGCTGGGATGGGGAAGGGGAAAAAAATAGGGAAATGGTGCAGGGATTAAGAAGTACAATCGGTTGGTACAAAATAGACAGGGAGAAGTTATGAGTAATATAGGAAAGGGTGAAGTCAAAGAACTTGTATGCATGACCCATTGACATGAACTAAGGGGGCTGGGATTGCTTGAGAGAAGGGGGGTACTGGGCAGAGGGGACCAAAGGGAAAGAAATTAGAACTACTGTAACAACATAATCAATAAAATATACTTTAAAAAGAAAAGAAGTCAAAAAAATAAACCAGAAAACTAGAGGTTATTGGTGCCCCTTTACTACTCAGAGCACCCATCTCCCATCTGCTGTATTGACTAACAAAGGCCCTCTTCTGATCAGACAATTGCCCCCAGAGTGTTAATCAAACAGGAACTTCCATCTGTCCCCAGAGACTTTTACCAATGCCATGATGGGTACCAGAGACTGGTTCATTGCATCTAGGAGATCCAACTTTATAATGCAGTTTGTGTTCAGACCCTTTTTTTTTTTTGCTCAGCTTTTATTTACTGCCCTGTTCTGCTTCCCTCACTCTGCTTCTGCTTAAGGACACTTTCTCAATTAATCCTTTTCTCTTCTCTTTTTTTTAAAAGATTTTATTTATTTATTTTTAGAGAGAGGGGAAGGGAGTGAGGAAAAGAGGAAGAGAAACATCAATGTTTGGCTGCCTCTCACACACCCCCAGTTGGGGACCTGGCCTGCAACCCAGGCATGTGCCCTGACTGGGAATCGAACCAGCAACCCTTCAGTTCACAGGCTGGAGCTCAATCCACTGAGCCACACGAGCCAGGATTCAATTAATCCTTTGAAAAGACTCTCCATCTCAGGCTTTGCTTTCAGATAAGCTAAGACAAACACATTCACTCAAATGTTATGAAAATAAAATGAAAGAAATATATAGGAAAAATTTTGTTAACAATAATTATAAAAGTTTAATATCAATATATGCAGTATTATACACAAAATTAAAACTCATTATTTTTATTCCTTTCCCCTCGATTACTAAAAAACTACCACCTTTCAGATTATTAGTATATTTGTGTTCTGTCTTCTTTCTCACATGTCAAAAAAAGGAATTAGTAAATGCTTTTACACCTTGGTCACTCAGCTAATTCTTCAAAGTGTCGCGGGCTTAAGTTTGTGAGGTGTTCAAGAGTGTGAAAAGAAAAAAATAGGTTTGGTCAGCTTGCCTTGATCACAGTACTTTAGCCTGAGTCAACACATTTTGCTATTCTAGAGGTATTCAATGTTTTTTGCTCAAGTACCTCCTCAAATATTCTTAATTATACTTTTTCAGGTTCTAACTGAAGTTTTATATTGAAGTTTTAATAGTCAAACATGATTGTAACTTCCAGAAAGTTGTATATTGCATTTGTGTGTTAAACATTTTTCATCCAAACATTAAAATGTCTAATTTAACTTATTTAATTTAGTTAACATCTGTCAAAGAACTTAATTGCAAAAGTCAGTTCTTAATTGTGAAACCAATTGTCTAAATTAGGCTTGTCTGTCAGAAAAAAATGATTTTGTTCTGCAATCAAAACAAATATGCGTCCCCACTAGCATCTCACCTCTAAATTCTAAGATAAGCATTGTACATAATGCATGGTTTTCAGGAGATGAAGTCAGTTTGTCAGCTAGGTAAGAAAGAAAACTGTCCTCTCTGATGTTTTTACCGATGCCTTTCTAGCTTTACCATCTGGTGGTGTTGTCTCACTGTCACTTCTTAAATTGTTTTGTTTGTTTGTTTGTTTGTTTGTTTGTTTGAGACCCCAGAGGATTTCAAACCTTGGGATAATGAACTATGTTGATTTTAGACAAGGAAGGGGAAGGCAAAAGGGCCTGTGAAGAGAGATATGGGGAAAAAGCAGTGGCAGCTCAGAGGACATTCACTGACAATCAGTTTTAAGAAAGAATAAGTATGAACTGGAGTGTCTGCAAAATTGTCCTCTGAAAAGTGTTCTTACCTGAGTAGCCTTCTTATATTTCTGGGATTATGTGTGTCATCACCTTAGCCTCTGAGTCATCCCTTGTTCAGCCAGACACCTGGAGGTAAGGGGCCTCCACTGGTTTCTACCCAGGATTTCTCCCAGGCAGAGTCCACAGCTGAGAAAAATTTGTTACCCTTGGTTTTCCGTTGTTTTTTATTGCTCATGTACCTAAACTTCAACCCATTTCAGGACAAGGTGGGAAACAATGATAAGAATATAGTGGGGTCTCTTGGACCCCAAGGGCCATAATGCAGTTGGGCATCAGGAACATAGTGGAATCAGGAAATGGAATTTTAGTAGTCTTTCTTCATTTGTTTCTGCTCTTCTCCGCATGTCTGATTCATGTTTCTTTCTTTCAGTAGAAACCCTTTCTTTACTTTCCTGATCTATAGAGCAGAATAACACGACTGCTGAAAATGCCTTAGTGTAAATGACATGTTTTCCAGAAAAAGACAATCCAATTCACCAGAGAAGGGAATCTTATTGGGGAAGATGGCATCATGTGCCCAGTCCTGATACGTGGAACTAAGGTCTCATGATTCATGGACAATCATGGGGATGAGTCAGGTTTGAAATGAGGCTTCTGAACAGAGAGAACATCCAGCATAGATAAAAAGAGAAAAAGAAAAAAAAAAATCCAGCATACACCCATGCCTTCCAAGTCTGGACAGAGGACCTAGCTATAAATACCCAGGACAGAACTCCATTCTCAGTTGAATTAATGCACTTTCTGTCTTAAGAGTATTTTCACATTAGTCTATTCACAAAGGGATTGTTTTTTTTTCTGAGACTTAAGAATTTCATACACTAGAAAGGACATCATTTTGAAATTGGAAATGGAGCAGGAGCGAAGCCATCTGCCCATGAAACCACACTACACTTACTCCTAGGATGGGAGGTCCATTGTGGAGATGGGAGAAGGAGACTAATTTGAAATTTAAAGTGATATGGGAAGAGATGTGATTTTTAAAAAACTGCATACCTTCAGTGAGGTGATCAGGTCATTTCCCACCATCCCTCTATCCTCCACCCTTGCCTGGCTTCCTTCCCTTACCTGTCACTTGCCTTGCTTTCCTTTGGAACACTCTTTAATAAATCACTTTGATATGAATTTTTATTTCAGGGTCTACATTTGGGGATTCCAACCTTAGATTCCTGAATGTCCTTTCAAATTACCTGGAAAGTTGGTTTATTTGGGCAAATAAAAACCCTTTGTCCAAGCCATGAGTGTGTAAAGTGAAGTATCTTACCCTAGAGAATTAAATTAGAAAGTTTATATTTTAAAGAATATATGATGTGTTTTCATGTGATGTGATGTGGTGTGTGTGTGTGTGTGTGTGTGTGTGTGTGTGTGTGTGTGTAAAGAGATTTAAGGAATTGACTCATTCAGTGGTGGGCTGGTGAGTCTGACTAGCTGGCTGGAAACTCTAGCAGGAGCTGATGCTGCAGTCTTGAAGAGGAATTTCTTCTTCAGGAAACCTCAGTTTTTGTTTTTAAGGTTTTCAACTGATTGCATGAAGCTCATTCACATTATCAAAGCTAATCTCCTTACTTAAACCAAATGATTGTGGATGTTAACCACATCTACAAAATATCTTCAAAACAACACCTAGACCAGCGATTTTCAACCTTTTTTCTTCTTTTTTAATCTCATGGCAAACATAACTAATTATTAAAATTCTGCAGCACACCAAAAATATATTTTTGCCAATTTGACAAAAAAAGATATAATTTTGATTCATTCACACTGGATGGCTATTGTTGTGTTGGCTGTTGCCATATTTTTTTATTTGACAATTTAAGGGAAAAGAGGTCAGTGCCCCTGACCTGAATAGTCAGTCAAGTATTTCATGTTTTAAAAATTCTTGTGGCACATAGGTTGAAAATTGTTGACATAGACTAGTGTTTGGTTAAATAACTGGGTATTACAACCTAGCCAGGTTGACACAAAAGACTGCTTGCTCATCACACTGTAGGCCTAACATAGTGAGAAGAAGAAGAAAAAATGTTTTGCAAAACCTGACATTCACAGGTATTGCAGTATAATAACATGTTAGCATGTTATTAAACTAGTCATATTAACTTGTTACAAAAGCAGTGACTCAAAATAATAAACCCAATTCTATATGCTGTTTATCTATATCTAGATATAGATAAATTTCTTTTTCTAGGTAATCTACTTACATCTTTCAAAATTAAAAGGAACTTAATGGTTCTGGTTGTGGTTAAGACACATAAAAAGGGCATGTTTTCCTGTCTAGTTTGTATAGTATTAATAAATGCCAACTATTGCCCAACACTGCCCATATACAGAGGCAATAGAATGCTGAGGGTGAGGGAGCAACTAAACTTTGGCCTAAGAGGGAGCTAGCAAGATTACAAGAAGTAGTAGGGAAACCAGGAATCCAGTGTAGGACCATAGGGCCCCAGGAGAGATGTAGTAGTATTTAAACCACTCCAACTGGAATATATCCAATGGAGTCCAGTAGAGGCCATGCAACAGGGATAGAAGGAGAAGTTCAATACAAGAAGCAAATCAGGAGCTACAGTCATGCAGCAGTATCTTGGCATTCAAAACAGAAGTATGACACATGCCTTAGTCACTGGGTGTCAAACTATAGCATGGAGGTCTCAAAGGGTTAGATGGGTTATTTAGAAATGCTGACTGGCATTATTACCCTTTAAAAATATTTAATTCCCCTTTAATTTTGGATATGTGGGAGCATCATATACCTCTGCTCCACCTGCCCCTTTGAATTTAAGTGTGGCCAAATGCAGAGTTCAGGCCAATAAATGTGAGGGTATTCATTCACAAGTGTCATTTCTGGGCAGGAGCCCTTGATTGCAGGAGCTCAGCTCTCCAGGGCTCTCCTCCTTCCTGGGTGACTGAAAGCATGCACTCATGTGGTTTCTGTCTGATCACAGCAGGCTGGGATGCTGAGTCAGCACAGAGGATGGGTGCCCTGAAGGGTGGCCCATATATGCAGATGGCTTCAAATTTTGTTAGGCTCATGAGATCATGAGATTTTTCAGTTTTTCCTGCCTATAGCACAGCCCATAACTTGCCTGGTCATGACATGGAAACAGGCATAGAGAATCAATCCCTTTCTCTCTCTCTGCACTGGGTGTGCTATAGGGATGATTTGGATGGGCAAGGATGGAAGCATAATACAGTCATTTTTTTGAATGAAGAAACTGATTTCTATAAGCACCACAATCAGAAAGGGTTGACTTCTGATAACCTACAGAGGGCATGCTGCTCTTTTTGTCTTCAATATAATTTAGTGAAGATTCTTTGGTTTGTAAGGAACATAACTCAAACCAGCTCTAGAAAATAAAGTTTATTGTAAGTATATTGAAGGACAGCATCAATTCAGAAAAACATTAATCAACTAGGACTTCAAAAGGACAAAAAGGAAAACAGATTCAGGAGTCTCTTTGTCTGTCTCTTCTCTTCTCCTTGCCTCTGCTGAATCTCACCTATCGTTCCTCTGGTTAGGATGGTTTCATCTGTTTACTCATCCTACAAGTGAACCACTTGTTAGTGACCATCTTAATCCAAGCCTGCAAGACCCTTTAGTCAAACAACCACCAACAACTTTCCTCGGGTTTTTAGATCAAACCCTTCCTCACGGGTATCTGATTGGTCTAGCTTAATTTTGCAAATTAGGTCAGGGAAGTTAAAGGTTTCTGACCTTTAGTTGTCCTCTCATTAGATGTTCACCCATTCCAGTCCAATCCCCCGTGATGGCAGCAGCAGAACCTGTGACCTGATAATCACTCAACAGGTACCATGACTGGCGCATTTTATTTAAAACAAGAGCAAGGGCAGGGACAAGCACCCTAAAGCTTTTATGCAGCACAATTTCTCCTACTGTGGATTTCTTTGGGCTGGGCATGAGGGACACCCTGAAAGAGAGAAGGAAAGTTTTCAAAGGGACTGCTTCTCTACAACCAAAATCCAAACCCTGCCTACTTCCTATGTGAAAATTGCTAATGTCTGGCCTAGCTTATCACCAGGGAATAGCTAAAATGTTGCAAACAATAGAACCTTTTGTGTATATTTGGAGAAAGAGGAGTTATGAGTAATATGGTGCCCTCCCCTGGATTTACACACAGAGTGATTCTTACACTGGGGATATGTGAAGACACACCTCATGCTAAATCTAAATTCCTGGGTTCCCATTCTACTTCTCATCCTGGAGGCGAGTCAACTCTTCTTACTCTATGAAAGTTGATTTTATAACTTAAAAATTAAAAAAAAGAACTAAACATGAATTAAAATTTTTTCTAAAGATTATTTGAAATCCTTATTCTCCTCCCCCCCCAGTTTTATTGAGATGTAATTGACATATGACACCATATAATTTAAAGGTGTAAAACATGATTTGATATATGTATATATTGCAAAGTGATTGCCACAATAAAATTAGTTAATATCCATAATCTCACACAGTTATGTTTTTTCCCTTATGATTAGAACTTTTAGGGTCTGTTCACTTAGCAACTTTCAAATGTACAAACAGTATTGGTAACTCTAGACTTAATGTTGAACATTACAACCCCAGAGATTATTTATCTCATAACTGGAAGTCTGTACCTTTTGAACACCTTCACCTAATCCCCATTGCCTTTGTGAAATGCTTATTTCAACTACTGAGAAAATCAGAAAAAAATAACCTGAGCTAGCATTGCAAGTGAATACTTATTTCTTGCAGCAAACATTTTATTAAGCTCCTAGTATGTGCTTGGCATATTACAGGCATGGGAGATTCCATTGGGAACAAAACAAAGTCCCTGATCTCAAGAATCACATCATCTAGCTGCAGGAAGAGAGGCAAACACATCCCTCACATAGCACACCTACACATGCAATGTCAAGGGGTTATAAACATGAGAAAGGAGCTAAATCAGTATAAAGAGGCAGAGAGTGATGAGGTGTTATTTTAGACATAAAAACTACTTTGTTAAGGTCACCAGTGATCTTCCCTTGAGTCAAAACCAATAGTCATTTCTCAGTTGTCATTTTATTCAACCCATCAGCCATGGTTGTCACAACTCACTTCATTTCCTTGACCACAGAGACACCACCATGTTCGCCCAGAAGCTCCTCTTTTCCTTACTCTCTAACTGAAATAAAGTACAACTGAGATGCCACAGCTTCCAATTTTATACACCAGCCTGGCTCTCTTCTCTGAAGTCCAGACTCATATATCCACCTACCTACATGTCATCTCCACTTTCATGTATAAGATGCTTCTCAAAGTTAACGTATTATAAAACTAGTTTTAGATCCTTTCCACAAAATATGCTCTCCATTTCCAATGTTCCCTTTCTCTGTAAATGGTAACTCATATCTTTCATGTGCTCACACCCAAACCCTTAGAGTTCTTTTTTTTTGGTTTTTTTAAATAGGTCTTTTTTTTTTTTAATTAAATTTATTGGGATGACATTAATAGAATTATATAGGTTTCAGGTGTACATCATCTGTATACTGTATTGTGTGTTCTTCACCCCAAGTCAAGTCTCCTTCAATCACCATTTATCCCCCTTTTATCCTCTCTTACTCCCCTCACCCCACCTTTCCTCTGGTAATCACCGTACTGTTGTCTATGAAGGGTTTTTTTGTTTGTTTGTTTGGGTTTTTTCGCTTATTCACCTTTTTTACCCTGTTCCTCCCCTCCCCTCTGATACCTGTCAGTCTATTCTCTGTATCTATGAATCTGTTTCTACTTTGTTAGTTTATTTTGTTCATTAGGTTTCACATGTAAGTAAAATCTTATGGTATTTGTCTTTCAACACTTGGAGTTCTAGACTCCTTTTTATTTTCTTGTATCCTGTATCCAATCCAGCAGCAAATGTTAGCTTTTCTTTTAAAATATATTTGGAATCAGATACTTCTCATTGTTCAGACCATCTCATTTCTAGCCTGGATTATGACAAGAGTCTCTTCAGTGGTCTTCCCATTTCTACCCCGGCTCTCTGACTCCTTCTACGTCCAGTCAGTTCGTAGAAAAGAGTAACCATTTCTTTGAACTTAAATCATACCATATCACTTCCCTAAGGAAATAATTTTCATTTCAACATACTAAAATTCAGAATCTATTCAATAGTTTTTGAGGCTATATATGATCTGACCTTACGCCATCTCCTGGGCTTCATCTTATACTTCTTTCTCCAGTTCACTGAACATTAGCTATATTTACCTTCTCTGACAGTTCCTAAAACATTCAGAATCTTACTTCAGAGACTTTGCACATGCTGTTCCATTAACCTGGAACATTCCTCTTGAGATAGCAGTATAGATCTCTCTCTCACTTCATTTGAATCACCATTCAAATATCGCCTTCTCAGAGATGTCGTCTTTACACAATTTGCCTACAACCGCAAGAAGTACCTCTTTGCCTATCACTTCTTCCAGTGCCCTTAATACTGTGAATTATTTTAATGTTTATCACTTAGTCCACCTAACATATCATATGCATCCTTACTTGTGTGCAATTATTTTAATTATTCTTTTTTACTCATCTGTTTCTCCTCACTAGAATGCAAGGTTTATGAGGTGAGAGACTGTTTTCTTTTTATGTTATATTTCCATTGCCTGATATGTGTTCAATAGAAATATGCTCTCCAAAAACCATAAATATGAAAAATAAAACTTCACTAATTTGAAAAAAGTGGAAATATCACTAATTTGAGTGCAAGAGTCTTCTCTAATAATAGAATATTTAATTTCAAATTCTTGAATATTTTCCCCCTTTTTATTGAATTTGCTAGGGTGACAATGGTTAACAAAATTATACAGGTTCCAGGTGCACAACTCATCATTCATACACTGTATTGTGTGTCTACCACTCCAAGTCAGATCTCCTCCCAATACCATTTATCCCCTCTATACCCTCTTCCCCCTACCCTCCCACACCCCCTTGCACCTGCAATCAACACACTGTTGTTCATGTCCATGAGGTTTTTCTCTTTTCTTTCTTTTTTTCTTCTCTTTTTTGCTCTATCCCTCCATAATCCCATCAGCCCTTCACACAAATGTCAGCCTGCTCTTTATCTATAAATCTGATACAATTTGCCCGTGAAGCCATCTGGTTGAGGACTTTTGTTTGCTGGGAGTTTTTTGATTATTGCTTCAGTTTTACTAGTTGTAATCTGTGTATTCAGATTCTCTGACTCTTCCTGATTTAGTTTTGGAAGATTATTTGTTTCTAGGTATTTATCCATTTTGTTCAGATTGTCCAATTAAATTGTTTGTGATATTTTCTTAAAAGTAAATGGAAATATAACTAATTTGAGTACAAGGTTCTTTTCTAATAATAGAATATTTACTTTCAAAGTTATGAATTTTCAGTCAAAATGGGCAAAACTTACTTCCAGTAAAGGTAAATTTCTGCCAGCTTTAATGAATGAAACTCATTTCTAATTACTATATTGATTTTGTATATGCAAACATGATTTTAAAGGGTTTGACAATTTTTCTTCTAAATTAATTTACTAACTCTCCCAAAATTGAGTGGTACCTTTAGTTTGATTACTAAATCATTTGCTGTTATTTTTGAAGTTATTCTTAAAACACTTCAGATGCAAACTTCAGAGCACTTTGGTTCAAATATGCTAAGATTCTGACCTTAGAAAAGCCAGAGTACATGAAGTTTTACAGAAGGAGTATTTCTTGGATTTTCAATGTAATAGCACATATATAGATATTTTAAATATAAGCTTTTATGATTTGGCACTATTAATCTATTTATAATTTTAAAATTAACAGTAAAATTAGAATTTAAATTATGTAGAAGAAAGGGCTAATAAGTTTTTCTCCAGTGTGTATATATATAGGTAATATATAGAAGTGTACATATAAGAAATATTAAAATATCTCTGAGAGCAAGGACTGTGGTACTTAGCCTAGTGCCTCAAATATTGGGTGTCAATACATTTTTAAAATTCATTCAGCAAAATTTGTTGAGCACCCTACTCTGTGCCCAGAACTAAAATATGAGATGAAGATACAAATATATATATAAAACAAATATAAATCTGTTTATTAAATTCAAATAAGTAATGATCAGCGATAGTCTTGTCAAATTTTATGTAAACTATATCCTCTCCATATTAAACTTAGCATACAATTCCATAAGTAATAGTTTCATCCTTGATGGAAAAATTAAAATTTTTTCCTGAATACATTGGGTATAACATATTTTTATGTTCTTTGAGAAATAACTTTTCTAAATGAGTAAAATTGCCCTCTGAGGGGAAAAATAAGGCTCAACAAAATTTCAAGAGCAATCCAAAGGGTAAACAAAAGCCCCTTTAGTTTAAACCTCTAATAATAAAATATGTGATGACTAATATATTTCATAGAATCTCTATTTTAAATAGGGTAGAACTTGACATGTTATGACATGTTAGAAATGAATGTCAGGGGAATGAACTCTAAGACAATAAATCAGGTTCTCATATACACCGATGGCCCCACTAGGATTGACTGCCTAGATTGCAGGTTCTTGAGCACTAGGCTCCACCAGCTCAGGTGAGAATAGGTCAGACATACTGTTTGAAATCAACTACTCAAAATAAGGGCATTCTTCAGACAGTCAAAACCAGGAGTTATTATTCAACTATTTTTTAAAAGAAGATTTTATTTATTTATTTTTTTGAGAGAGGAAGGGAGGGAGGAAGAGAGGGAGAGAAACATCGATGTGCAAGAGAACATCCAACATCGATTGGTTGCCTCTGGCACATCCCCAACCAGGACCTAGCCCTGACCAGGAACTGATCCCCAACCCACAGAGCCACACCAGTCAGAGCTATTATTGAATTCTTAATATCAAAATGATAGTAATGTCATCCAAGAAGCAAAAGAAAGTTCAAAATTTCAAAAGAAGGTTTTTCTCAAAAGAAGATATAAAATACAATATTTTTAGTTCTTTTCTTTAAAAAATATGCCTCTAGATCTAGTAAAGCACTTAAGAACAAACTAAAATATTGTTCATTTATTATGATTTGCTCCCAAGTACATTAACTGTGACTGACTTAGAGCATTTGAATGCATAGACAATGCAAACCTTCAATATATATTTTTTTCCATACTTATTTATGCTCATAATTAGTTGTGAAATCAATAGTAAAAATAGTTTGTGTTCTCTGATAGTGAGAGGAAGTTGCACCTTCCATCTACATTTCTAAATTTTTGTGAAAAATTCTTATATAACAAGACTTTGAGATCCTTGAGTGAAAGGACTAAATGGTGAAATCCTTACTCTCTATATTTATGCATCATCTAACACAGTACCTTGTACAGAACAGGTGTTCAAAACATACTTGGTAAATGAACAATTCATTTATAAGAAGTCAGAAGTCAAAATTTGTTGTTCATGTATTGAAGAAATAAGAAAAATTTAGTCTGGTAGTTGTGTTACATAACAGAATAATTCTGAATTTTACTTCTCAAACTAACATCTTAAATAACTTCTGTGTTTTAATTTGGTAATACTAGCAACCCTAACAAACATATTCCTAAATTTCAATGGAACAACACTATACATGTTTGTTTCTTCTTCATGTAAAATCTAATGCAGATTTTTCTAGTAGGAGGGCAGCATTTCTCTATGCGGTAATTCAGGCAGTTAACTCTTTTCATTTGGCATTATGCTTTCCCCAGGGCCCAGAAGTCTCACCATTCAGCTAAAGGATGGGGACCCAGAGGCTGGAGAGTGCATATCTACTGCTTAACTCTTTTGGCCTGAAAATAATGAAACACTTTGGCCCACAGTTCATTGACCGGAATGAGTCACATGGACCCACTTAGATGCGAGCAGGTGCAGGCTAGGAAATGGAATTCCTACCTGAGCAGATGTTTCCCAGAGAGAAATATACAAAAGAGAGGGAAATATAATTTTTAAGTAGACAGCAAGTTGTTTTTTGCCAACGGTTTTTTTTTCCTTTTTATTTCTGTTTCTTTATAAGCAGAGGACATTGTTAAAGTCAGCATCTAGGAATTGCTTGAAAATGTAGTTTTCAAGTAAAAGATAATCTTTTGCAAGTGTAATATAATTACAGTTGACTTGGGCAGTCTAACAAAATAAAAAAAATGGCAGTAACAGAGAGTAGGACATGTGAAAAGAATATTTGCGTAAAAATGATGACTTGGTTATTTCAGCAGGCCAGTATGAAGATATAACTAGTCCCCAGTTAACATGTTGTTGTCTAGTTTTCCTTAGAGTAGCGTCCAGTTTTAAGAAATGTCTGTGCTGCAGCCATGTGGAACCATACACATGCATTGTAGTTACCTGATGATGATAAGATACGTTGTAAAGTGAGTATGATTCATAACCCTTTTTCCCACACATACCTCAGTTAGGAGGTGTCTTAGACTTCTAGTGGACTGAAGGGCGTGCCTTTACTTTCTGTCTGTATCATGTACGTTTTATTTGGTGTTGACATTTTAAGCATTCTGGTCTTGGTTCAAAGGTGTTTTTCCTAAACCTGAAAAAGTGAGTCCAAAAAATGGTGGAAACCCCATTTCTGTTTGCAACATGTGGGAGAGAACATTGTCATGGTCTCAGAAGTGAGCATCCCTGGTTATGGTTCCCTGGTCTTTCCTCAAGCAGGCCCTCTTCCTCACCCACAGGTTTTGACATCGCTTCCTGGCTTTGTGCCATCTGGCCAGGGATCAACTTCCCAAATCTGCCTTAGCAACTAGCTCTGTCCATGCTCTGGAGGCTGTTCTCAACAATCCCTTCCTGAGATGAGACAGTGGCCTCTTAGGGTTCACATTTTTATGATTGTTTTATTGGGCTCTAGGTTTTATTGAGGGCAAGGACCATTTTCACACCCCCGCCCCCCCCCCCCCACATAAATTACCTACCACAGTGTTTGGCATATAAAAGAGCAATTTATATTTATTGAATGTGCTGTCTGCCTAATTACCACTCACTATCCTGGGGTCTGAATTGGGCAGCAGAATCTTGGAGCCAGTGGCAGCCTCTGTGAGCCAGTGGGACCCACCCTGCATGATCTCCTTTCAAGCTCAGAGGCCTCCACAAAGGCTTACCTGCCTCTACAGGAAGTTCCTACTTTTTGCGGGCCAAACGGTTCAAGTCATAGTTCAGCACCATCAGTCAATTCCTAAAACTTATTTGCAAGTTTGAGCTTTAATGTAATCCCTGTCCTCCCAAACACTTCTAGCTCTATCTCCTAGGTTCTTAAACTTTTTATTAGGCCTTTTACTAGGCTCATGATCCCATTCAGGAAATACGAAAAAGATGATACTGAAGAAATTTGGAAATAAAACAGGAAGGATGGAGGGTGAGAAATTTATTTAGCTCTCTTTGTTACTCAAAAAGAAGCTCCAGCCTCCTGGCCAGTCCTTGGTGCTGAGAGAGGGGCTGTGCAGAGGCGATCTGGCAGAGGAAGACCCATTCCTCATTCTGTGTCAAAGCAGGTAGGCCAGAAATGAGCATTTAGGCCACTGTCACCCTCTGGCCTTTGCCTTGAATTCTCTTCTTTCTTCTCCTTCCAACTGGAGGGACCGGAGTGTGGATCCTCCTAGGGCTTCAAGGCCCTGTAAGTATTGGTAGCATTAATTGGTGTCTGGCAACTGGAAAGAGTAGGTAAGAGAGGTGTGTCACGAGCCCCCAACCAGTGGCTGCGTGTTGGAACTGTGAAAAGCCGACCCTCTCCGGTGTTTCTCCACCCCCCTTATTTCTCCCTGGAGATCCGCAGGGCCACAGAGTGCACTGGTGACTCAGAGCTGTCCGGGGTCATTTGGACTCCCGTCCCAAACCTTGAATAGCCCGCTTCCGCGTCCCGCAGCGCTCCGCACTTTCCGCCACGTTGCCAGCCCGCGACGCTGGGAGCCGACCCCTCCTCGGAAGGTATGGAGTCAAGTGTGGGGAACATTAGTAAGCACCACACCGCCCGCAATCAAGGCCCAATAGCTAAAACAACTGTACACCTCTCACAGGCAGAGCCCGGCTCCCCAAGGTAAGTTGTTTATTCGTCGACGTTGTGGCGATCCTCCCTGGACAGCTGCGGCAGCAACAGCAACTGTGCCGAGGGCCGCGGAACTCCTGGGCTCTTCCTTCCTGCGCCCTTTCTCGGTCTCTTCTCACTACACCCCTTCTCACTACCCCTCTCTCTGCCTCTTCCCTTCCTGCCCTCTCGTCGGCCGAGCACACTCGGAGACACCCTCCGCACTTGGCTACTCACACTGAGGCTTAACCCAGCGGACAAGGCACGGTTACCAAAGCGGCGCGGGTGTGTGTGCGCGGGATCTAGTGGCGGAAGCCAAACGCGGCTGGGGTGGCCTGGTAGAGTCCCTCTCCTCCCAGCCCCGACCCCTGCCCATTCTCCTTCCCTAATTCCGGCCTGCCGGCAACACAGACACCTGAGCGGAGACTGGGCGGTGCAAGCGGCAGGCCCGCTCGACTAGCAGCTGGGAGAAAACAGAGAGGGGGGCGGGACCGCGAGGCGGAGCGGGAGGAGGGCGGAACCGGGGGTGGGGGGGCTGCCACCTGGCTTAGAGTGACGCGTGCACCAGCCAATAAGCGCTCGCAGCTCCGACGTCGGCGGGGAGCCGGAGGCGGGCTCCGCGTGGAGGAGGAGACTGACCTGGCGCTAGAGGCGGGGGGCCAGGAGGAGGAAGGGGAGGAGGCGGAGGCGGAGGCGGAGGCGAGCGCGGTGGCGGCGGTGGCAGTGGCGGCGGCGGAGGTGGAGGAGGGTAGGTTGCGCCTGGGACTGTGTCTGCCGAGCTCCGCGGCTCTGCCTGTGTGAGTGAAGGAGCGACGCGGGGAGGCAGAGGCGAGCGGCGGCGGCGGCACGTCTCCAGCGGCCGCGGACCTGCGGCGGCGCTCCGTGTGGGGAAGCAGCGGCAGCGGCGGCAGAAGCAACGGCGGGCGCCTCTCCGCCGCCGGGGACGCCGAGGCGCGGTTGGTGGCACTGACATCGGCGGCCCTGCCTCTCTTCCCTCGCCCCCGGCCCTCCCCATGTGATCGGTCTTAATCCCGGCAGTGTGCGCGCGTGGGGCTCCATTCCGCGGTGCCGGGTCTCCGTGCCAGGGTGGGTGCTCGTGTGTGCGCTTCTCCTCCCCATCCCCCTTCCCCAAGAATAAAAGAAGAACCGAGGGGCGTGCTTGGAAAATAAATAAATAACCACACACGCGTGCCTGGAGCGGAGTCGGCGGGGCTGGCGGCGGCGGCGGCGGAGGAGGAGTGAAGGCGGCGGCGGCGGAGGAGGAGGAGGAGGAAGAGGGACACGCGAAGAAGGCAGTAACTTTAAAGCCAGCTCAGAAACCAGACCTCCAGCCGAGCGGTTTGCAGCGCGGCGGCGGCGGCGGCGCTGAGTGTCTGGCCCGCCGGTCCGGTCGGGGTGTGCAGTAGGACGGACGAACAGCGCGTCGCTGTCCCCCGGCGGCTGGAGATGTCCGAGCCCAAGGCAATTGATCCCAAGTTGTCGACGACCGACAGGGTGGTAAAAGGTAAGCGGCTCGCCGCCGTCGCCCGGCTGCACCGTGTGCCGCAGGCACCCGGGCGGTTCGCCTCCTCTCTGCTCCGCTCCCCTCCCCCGCCCCGGGTTCTCTCCCGGCTCCAGCCACAGACCTTCTAGGATATTGTGCAACCCTCGCCCCCCTCTCTCGGGCGCCCTTCCCCCACGCCTCCCGCCCAGCCCCACTTGGGGATTTTTTATTTACGGGGGCGTCAGTTGGCAAATGGATGAGCCTCGGGGAGGCGGCTGCGGGGGTGGTGGTGGCGGGAGGGGGCGCCGGGGGGGTGGTTGCTGGCAGGGTGTAGCTGCTGTGACAGAAATAGGAAGTGGGTGGCTGTTCACTGGCTTGCATGGGATCGGGTGTATGGTTTTCTTTTGCACAGGGAGGGGTGATTTATGGCTTTTAAAAAATTAATATGGCATTTTTATGTGGCGGTGGCTTTCCACCGACTGCCGGGCTCGGGTAGGGTTCTCTCGCCGCTCCATTGCAGCAGTTCCCTCCGCGCTCCCTCCCTCTCCCCCTGGAAGGGCCTGCACAGGACTCGCGAGAGAGCGGGAGAGCGTGGGGGGAGCCCGGCGCTGCCTTCCGCGCGGGGCGGGGGCGGCCTCAGGCCGTGGGGGTGGCGGAGGTGACGCGCGGGGGCGCAGGAGGCTGGGAACGACCCGAGAGCCCTGCTGCCACCGCCGCCCCGGGATTCCCCCGCAGGCCCTGAGAAAGACTCGAAAAGCAGTTCTCCAGCCTTCCCTCGCCGATCTGTCATTGCTATTGAATAGTTCCCCTCCGGAGCACACCTCCCCAGTGGTGAACTCGCCCCACTCGCTTCTTGCGTGCCCCTGTCAGCCCCCTTTTAATGGCCTATTTGATTATCCCACAGTCCTGGAGCTCATACTCCTGGCGGGGATGGCTCTGGGGTTTCTGGCAAAGAGAAGCTGGGATGCATGGGGTGAGGAAAGGAAGAGGCAATAGTCTCCATCGCACGGGGGACTCCAACGTCCTTGTATCCCGTGGTGGAGTGGGGGAGGAACCATCCTAGGAATCCTGGAAGGATGAGGCTACAGAGCAGATCCGTGAGGATTAAGTAGTATCCATAATTCCTGGGGTTAGAATGCAGAGGAAAGCAGGGTTGGGCGTGGGCTAGGCGCAGGGCAGGCCTCTGAAATTGAAAACGTTGGCTGGTGGGGAGAGAGAGAGAGAGAGAGTGAGAGAGAGAGAGTGTGTGTGTGTGTGTGTGGGTGTGGGTGTGGGTGTGGGTGTGTGTGGTGTAAAACAGAGATAGGATCTTATGTGGCCAGAGCTTGCAAGAAGAGTACAAGGCAGTAAAGTCATTTGCATCATGATCCCTTAGGTGAAGTAACCCAGCAGCCTAAAGACCATGATAACAGAAGTCATTGGGGCTTCAAAACTGTTCATTGCTTCTTTCAGGTTTACTCAGTTTTTAAAGTTTTTTGTGTGTTCTCTTGATGACGGGGGAAGTTGTGGTCTCCTTTATAAGAAAAAGAATAAAATATCTTTTGTTTTTGTTATATTGGAATAATTTCTACTTCAGTGCAGTATTCATAGACCCATCAATATAAGGAGGAAATATCTGCAAAAATGACTGGAAATAGGACTACAGATGCACAGCTCTTCTTTCTGCAGACATGGATCCTCCTGTAAATAGCCAATTCAGTTTCATTCAAAAGAACTGTTTGTATTAAAGCTTTCTGTTGACATTTAAAGATAGTTAAGACTTTTTGCTAAAGTATCAGAGAATAACAGATATCTCCTTAATGTATGAAGTTTAGGTGTAACTCCAATCTATATGTTAAGATTATCTATTTTCAAAACAATATAAAGCTTGAAATTCAAATGATAGCAGCGAATGTGTCAGCAATTAAAAAATATAACCACTTACGTGCACACACATAAAATCACATTCCCTGTTTTAAATCACAAGGTGTGGATTCTAAATGTGCATGTAAAATTGTCAAGTGAAGAATGTAAAAATGATTGTTCATACATTCAGGCTTGCTGTCTTCATCAGTTAATGTGAAAGAGCCCATTCAAGCATTCCATGGCTGTTTTGTCTTACCTTTTTTTTCAATGCTATATTATGTATATTGTTGCAAATGGAACTTTTCATTATAAGTACACACAACACCCCATAATTCCAAAAATTGTGTTTACGTATTATTGCAGAACTGAAGTGCAAATGTGGATAATAGTCTCAGAACAGGAAAAGTTAATTTTTCATTTGTTTTGCTAGGGCTCTGGATATAAAATTTTGAATGCGAAATTTTATTTATAGGAAAAAAGTTTTATTGGTGAATCCTGATTTTTAAGATGGACACACCGCCACTATTTCTCTTATGCTTTCTTTATATTGTTGGCTTGAAAGGCATTATCAAATGTTGGATTCAATGTTTTGTCATATCTATGGTTTTTACGATTAATTGTTTGAGATGATAATCAATTTTGATGATCAGTATATTATGAAATAGCAGTTCCCCTTGAATATGTATACACATGCTTAGTGAGTACATGTATAATAAGTGGGAAACATTACCAGACACTTTTTATATTAATAAAAATGAGATAAGACAGTTCACAAAACCATGGCTTCAGTTTAAATTTTGCTAGAACTTCATCTCAGTGCTCTGAAATTGACTTATTCTTTAATGCAGTAAAGGGGTTATCCTTAAGGAAATTTCTGTACTCCCTAAGCTTTCTCTCCTTTTACCAAGTACAGTTAGACGTATTTGCTTACAAAGAGAAATAAGAGGTATTTGGATTATTATTACCATAGCATGCCAATGGATGTTTATTTACAGTTACCTTCATGAGTGTGATCTGGTTTTTGTTGTATAACAAATTGCTACTTATTTACAAATAAAGCTGTGCTTGTAGTTGTGTTTGTAATAGTATGACTTTCTTGACTTGTACTTCCAGAATGCAACTTTAGAAAGGTAGGTTGAGTTTAAGTTTCAACTAACTGTAATTTTCTCCAGTTTGCAGCACCGTCTGGAGTATGTTCAGAGACCTTGGTCATTTTCTAAACCTTAGAAATGAAGGGAAATGAATGGTAGCATTGGAGATGAAAAGCATTCATTTAGATTACCTCAGAAAAAGTTACTTCATTTAGCAAAACTAGTGCTGTTTCATTTTGACTGTTCTTGGATAAAAACAGTGGAAAGTATAAAAATTCAGAGAAAACATTTTGGTAATGCCATTTGTTGGAAATTGGAATAATTTGATCCATTGTTTTACTTTTTTTTTTTTTTTTTTTAAGTAACATTGCATAATATAAAGCCAAAGACAGAGGGCAATAAACAGAAGAATAACTATCCCTGTTCCCCCAACACACCCAATAACCTGGTTTTTCTCTGCAGTGATGATCCATAGGCCTTTTTTTCAAATTTTGCCTTCTCTTCATTACTCCCTGCCTGTTCCTGCCTTTAGATCCTAGTCTGGCGCTTAACAGTCCCTATTGGTTGTACAATTTTGCTACATGACTGTTAAATACTTGGAGGAAATTAAACTGTATGTGATAAGTGAATGCACTGCTTTGTTCCATCTCTTGCCCTTCTCTCTTTTCCCATCTTCAGATATCCTGTAATGGGTCTGTTTTTAATGTTAGAAATTTCAGATATCATGGCAGGTTGTTGAGGGGTGAATTTCTGGGAAGACTTTTAGGGAATTTCTCAAAACTAGTAGGACACTCTTGTGCGTTGTGTCAGGTTGCTTTTGCCTGTGGGGAATCCAGAAAAAGGAGCTATTTTTCTGTATATTGTCAGCTTCTGTACATTTAGTGTAGACAAAGTATACAGAGGGAAGTTTTAGAAAGATATCTAAGATCATATGAGCAAGAAGAGGATAGCTAAGTAAAATATTAAGTATATAAGGATTCAAGTCACCAGTTTTCTAGCTGATTGAGACTGGTAATACTACCTAAAAAGAAAGCAGAAATATGCCATTTCTTTGCAGTTGTCAAGAAGAGCTTAATGTGAATTTATTTTACTGATGTTTGTTACCATCAGTTGAATTAGTCCATGTATCTGATTTTCCATTTGAGTATAGTAAAACCTCCTTAATTCAGGGTTATCAGTTGAAACTTACTATGATTAAATATCTGTTTGGTAACTGAAGATTACAACAGCAGTTGATATAAAGAAAGGGGTCTAATTTAATTAATACTATAAAAATATGATTTGGGCATAATTAATATACTTGATAACAAATTCTTTTCAGGACTTGGTGAACGGCATGTAAGTTAATGCTGTTAATTACAAATCAGATTGAACCATATATTACTGTAAAGTAGAACACAAGTGCATTGTTTTCAAAACATACTGTAAACTTAAGGCTTAAGACAACATTTGAGACTGGGATTCTGGGAAATTCTAATGATTTAAAAATGCCATTAATTAGAAGAATTGACATTTAAAAAATAAAATGTTTGGAAATTGTGGGGAAGAAACACAGTTCTTTAAATGAGCAATCCAGTTAAAATGTGGAAAAGAAATACCTTAGAATCTAGTTAGAGGTTTATTCTAACTTTTGTTTATATTAGTTTAAAATATGCTTTTAAAAATCTGTTTCTCTATAAACTTTTTATTTGTAACTTTAGAGATGAAAAATGACTTTGATATACTGTGCATTTAAAACTTTTATAATAGCCTCTTATGCTTTTTCTTCTTCTTATTTTTATTTTTGTGTTAGCCATGTATAAGGTTAAAACTAATTACGAAACCAAATACAGAATCCAGTTAGTTAGAGTGACCTCATTGGAAAAACAGCATTTTTTTCTAGACATACTCTCTTTTTAGCAAATCCAGTTAAATTAACCTTTTTTGAAATTTTGTGAAGATAATGGACACTTCTAGGACATTAAAGAATGATAATGATTCATAATATGGGACTTTGGTAAATACTAAACAATCATTTTGTCAGATTTTTCAGCAATGTTTTGGTGGAGCATTCTCTTGCTGTTGAAGAAGGATATAGTGAGATTTTCAGTTGCAACTTTCTATAATTCCATTGATATATATTATAACATCACAGGCTACTTTCCCCATACATAAGAGGGCAACAATTGTACTCACCATCACTTGTGAGAGCCAGAGGATCATCATGTGAGATTTGAGTACCTGAATGGTTACATTTGGGTCACTAGCCTGGAAATGGCAGTTCAGTCATTGCTGACATAGGGTTAAAATGACAACATGCTAATGTATTTTCAGTTTACTCAAGAATAGTCAGCGATTAATATTAAAATCCATGAATAGCTTGGGTCTGTAACAGCATATGGCAACACTTGTTTTATAGTTGAAGAAATAGAGACAGAATATCTAGAAAGGTTGGTCGCAGGTAGGACTAGATGGCAGGTAAGTATAAGCAAATTCTTTAACAAAGATGCTCTTCTCTCTTGAAAATTTTTTGTAACTGTCACTTCTTTTGGTATATTTAAGATAGCACCTTTTTTTTTTCTTTTGAATTCTGCTTTACTGAGCTAGCTATATACATAAAATAGGTTTATTAAGAGAATAAATTTTTATACCTCTGTATTTAGTAGAAATATAAATTCTGAAGATAAATGTTATAACCTGGTTTGATCTTGGCATGAGGTTTACTGAAGGAAAACTGTTAAACATTGTCTTCTACTCAGGTAAATACATACACAGAAATAGAAACAGCATACTCTCCTGATAAGGAGTTTTTATTTACTATAATTTTGAAAGCTGTCATTGTAAGCCTCTTTGTCATTATCTATAGAGACCCATACTGTTACTCTGGTTTGAGGATTTTGTTAATTTCTAGTGAAAGTTTAAGAGAAATATCAGCCAAGGCTTCTTAAATATGCTACTCCATTAATTAATTAACTTATTTATTTATTTTTAGAAAGAGGAAGGGAGAAGGGGGGGAGAGAGAGAGACACATTGATTTGTCGTTCCGTTTAGTTATGCATTCATTGGTTAATTCTTTTGTGTGCCCTGACCAGGGATCGAACTTGCAAACCTGGTGTATCAGAATGATGCTGTAACCAGCTGAGCTACCCAGCCAGGACTCCACTTCTTTTTAAAAATAGTCATGAGGTAGGAATTATGTAAGCACTGAAACATAATTTCAGTTTGTAAATTATGTTTTTAGTAGTCTTGACATTTTCAGCATTTTTAACCCATTTTATTCTGTAATATTTTCATCTCCTGTATTCGTACAGGCTGTATTCATTGATAAGCCATCAATTATATTTTATATAAAAAATCAAATAAAACATTTCATATTCCTCCATGGTTAGGTGTTCTGTGTAATGTCTTAAATAGGTGAGCTGTCAACCTGAGGATTTAGACATATTACTGGGAGCTCAAATTCATTTTCTAAATATACACTCAGGTAGTTGAAGTCTTAGATATTAAAAAAGTACAAACCCTGATTGAGGAAGTAGTAATCACTTTTTAAAATGCTGCATTTTTGGATTTAGATGGATTCTTATTGAATGACTATCATAGAAAGGACTAGAACTTTGTGGGCTTTTTTCCTTTTTATTATCCTAATCCATGCTTTTGCCTCACAACAAACTATATTATGACTATTTCAAACATGGTCTGACTTTCTGTGAACTGTCTTTTGCAGCTGAAAATTTGCACACATCTGCAAAACAAGTAGATCTCAGAAATTTATGTCTACAACTGCCTTTAGATTATGACATACCACCTTACAGTGTTTGTCAATTTCAGGTACTTTCTCCAGTTATAAAACTAGAAGAATGATGGTTGATGTTCAAAGAGGGAGTTTTATTTATATGGAGCTAAATTAAAAAAAAAATTCCATCAGATCTAAGATTCAAATATTTAGAGTCTCTACATTGACTGTTTAACCACAGTTTTCCTTTTTTGAGTGAAGGAGCTACTACTTCTCGTATGTAATGTTCAGTTGTCTCTATGTAGCATTAGAATGTTTTGGAAATTCTGTGTCTCCCAGGTAGCTGCATATACTTGGAAGTTACATAACAAGTTTTGTTAATATGAGTATTCAGAATTTTCATTTTGGAAATATGGTCATTGAACCAGTGGTGCCTAGCTCAGTGCCTTACTTATGCACTGAATAAATTCTTACTGAATGATCTGGGCATTGCAGGATTCTCATGTGTCTCCTGAAGCAATAGGTGGAGAAAATATGTTTTATTTTGAGTGTATTAAGTTCTGATTCTTTGTATATGGTGACTGTCTGGTTAATTGCTTCCTTCTCCAGTCATAATAGGGGATGGGGTATGAGGAGATACCAAAAAGGTGATAACAATTGATTGAGAGCAATTTTGTTATTTGGTAATTTGGACTGGTTTTGTGCCCACTGAATTTAAAGGGCTTTTCAGCTTGGCATATTAGCTTGAACCTGAAAGCTTTCTTTCAGTTTTGTTGTATTTTCCCTTAAGACTGATCAGTTTTTGACAAGTGGAAAAGATACGTTAATCACTCAGTGTTTGATTATTTGGTGATTAATGTATTTTGATTGTTGTCCAGACTTCCACTTGATGAGAAATTGACCTGGCAAATTTCATGAAAAAACAAAACAAAACAAATGAAAACAAATAAAACACTCTTTCCTTGTTTACATCTCAGTTTATCATGTTCTGTAATACAGAAATGCAGCCTTGCCCAACATAACCTCCTGGCTCCCCGAAACATCATTAGATGCTAACCAGCGGGAAGATACATGGGCTAAGAGAAGTTTAAAAAAGTGGCACCAATTCTGCTGACTCCTTATATTGCCTAAGTGGGCTTTAAGCCATCGCTTGACATTTGTTTTTAAACATCTTGTAAGCTATTCCATTTTATCAAATTAAAAGCGCAATGTGTTTTCTTAAACTGATAGAACCTGAGTCAGGACTTCAGGTTTGTGTTGTTGTTATTACTGCTTTTCACAAAGGAATTACAAGTTTTTTAAACTTATTAAACCTGACATTGTTGGTCTGTTATGCATATTTAATGCTAATAAATTAAAGTATACAAATACCTTCTCTGTGTGGCTCTGATTATTTCCATGATAAGTTTTCATTATTTAATTCCATTATTCAAGCAGTTCAGATGTCACCTCCTCTGGGACTCACATCTCTTGATACCTTCAATTGTAGTAAAGTGACTCAGCTTCTCATAGAAGACACGCTGAATAGAGTATGTGGCTGTGACTATTTGTTTACCTGTTTGCCTCTCCACCCCAGTAAGTGGAGAGCCCAGGAAAATGGTTCCATTTATCTTTTTATCTTTGTGGAATAGGCATTTGATACATGGTTGTTAAATGAATGAAATAACAGATAAAGGATAAGAGCTATTTAAATTTCTCAATTATAGGGTTCTTTTCTATTCTGAAATTTTGTGGAATTTAAATCATGGGCAGATCACTTAAACATCTGATGATTTTCTTGATTTGTAAATGTGAATCCTATAGCAGGGTTTTTGCACATGAGTTTTGAAATGCTTTGTTTCATTAAATTGGAATTGTTTTTTTGCCTAATAACCATCCTGCAGAAGCATAACTAGCACTAGCGGCTTGCCCAGGGAGTGCCTGGTTTTCAGTGGGTCAGTGTCAGTTAAAGGGGGTGTAGGTCAATCTTCTCAAAGGTGGGCAGTGGTTTTTTTTCCTCAGGAGGACTTGTGATGATACCAGGTTGGGGGGTAGCTATTGTGACAAGCATCTGAGAGGCCCAGCTTGAATTCCACAGTTAATCGCTTACTTAGAAAAAAATGTTGCAAATAACAATGAATAGAAGTTAATACATTTAGGAATCAGAACAGAGGTGAAAAACATACTGAGGCCCAGATATGAGGATATCTGTGTAATATGAAAAAAAGTCATGAGGCCCATAGCATGAGTACAGGCTGCTTGTGAGTCAGCTCCCTGGATGGCAGGTCCACATGGTGAATGTTTTGAGAAAAGCCAGACCTGGGATGACATCAACAGGGAGACAGTGTGGTGAGGCACCTTCTCTTAGCCCTGTTCTCACAGAGGACGATTGGACCTGCATTGGTCCAGACGTGGTCATATAGCCCCCATTAAAGCAGGCCAGCCAGGGTTCTCCAAACTCTGGTGTATGGGCCAGTATTTAATGTCACCCTAGTGCAGAGACACTTTTCTTTCAAGGAATTAAAGACTAGGGAAAGTCTGGTTTCCTACCTAAAAGCTTATTGTTGTCAACTTCTGTTAATTAGCATTCAGTAGTCTGGAGGGAATCTCTGTAGCCGTTACCTATGGTCAAAATTCTACTTGAGTACTCTGTTTCATCCCACATACACTTCCAGAAAAGTTGTGGAAAATTCAGAGTATGTAAAAAAACAAACAAAACAAAAAACCTACCCCCAAGTGATTAAAGGACTTTAAATTGCAAAAACACCTGAGAGATTGTCTTAAAAAGAAAAGGTTGAATGGTGATTTAACTGTGGATTTTAAGTATTAAAAAGTCTCTTTCACAGTGGATCACACTCAGATGTCCATCACCACTAACCACTATCGACTATTTAATAAGAAAAAACACTATTTGGATACATTAAGGATTTAGGTGATTTTTTTTTTTAATCAGTCAGGGACATTTAACTGGCATGAATTTTGGGGATCTTCTGAATGGAGAGAATCAACGATCTTCATTTATTTGGGTTGTATATGTATGTGATCTAAATCTAAAATTACAGAATTTTGAAACTGGAAGAAACCTTGGAAATTATCTCCCCTTTGGCCCAGAGTCAGTCTTCCAGTTATGAGAAGGAGTGGGGATACTGAGGGAACCTTTTGTTTAACACTTGCTCATGTTTGCGCATAAGCAAAACAAATAAATTAGACTCTTAGAATTGGAAGGTACACCAGAAATCTAGCTCAGGCCATACCCAATGTGGAATTCCTGTCCAGCCCCCTGGATGGATGGTAATCCCACTATTGCGTGAACACATTTAGTGGGAAGAAGCTCCCTATTTCCTAAGACTTTCTGTTTTCTCCCGGCCATTTTTGTTTGCCAGAATATTTCTTTATGCTTGACCTCCATCTGATGCTCTGAAGTACACATTTATTGTTCCTACCATTGCCCCAGATACTTCCATAAAATGAGCTTTTTGTCTTCCACGAGAAAGCTTATTGGATAGTAACAACAGCTTTCGTGTTTTTAGGTCTAGCTGCTCCCCACATGGCATGGTTTCTGGGTCACTTGCCATCCCAGCAGCCTTCCTTTAACACCATGTCAGATTGTCAGGATCTTTTGAGAATGGAGAACTGAGCAAAGGTTGATCTTGGCTTGCGTGCTTCGGTGGAACCTTTAGTACCTTGGACTTCGGTGCTTCAGTACTCTTGCTTTGCCATCCCATGTCCTTGTGCTAACCTTTAAACTTCATGGCACTCAAGTCTTTCACTGGTGGGCCCAATCTAGAATTCTTTCCATGATGTCCTTTGGTTGAATGAGGACTGCCACTGTGTGATGCTTTTACTCTTCATACCCTTCCTATTGAAATTTCCTTCAGTCCTATTTTCTACAGCTTTAAGGTGTCAAATACCTCATCTGCTTTATATGTAGGAGCTTTACAGAAAACCTGGATAGCAGATGCCTTTTAACAGTGATTTTCCAGAGGAGTTGCTTTCATTTTTCTTGCTTTTATTTGTAAGTCAGGCAGTAATAAAGGCAGCATGATAGCGCAACACCAGACACCACAGTGGTGTTAGTAGGGTAATTGAGGACAGGCCAATTCCTTGGTTTACTTTTCAAATCACACCATGAAGGCAGCTCAGCACCCCTCTTGACAGAGCTGAACCTGCCTCTTCTGCCTGCTCTTACTTCTGGCACCCAGTCTTTGAAGGCTGTTAATAAACAGCTCCTAAGGCCATTGAATTTGGCTAACCCAGTGAGTTCAGTTGTAATTTGATAACTAGCTTAAGTTTCACTGAGGCCTAAAAGAGGTCAGTGGCTTCCAACTGTGGTGTCACAACACAGTTCTGTATTACACTCAGCTGTGAGGCATTGACAGCTACTGATAACAACGTACAGAAGTTTGCAAATAACTTATTTTAAAGTATCTATGTATCAACTGGGCTGGATTCAAGTTTACCCATAACATTTTACTTTCACCTGCTTTCTGATGTGTTTTCCCATGCAGGAGAGGAAAGAATGGGGCTGTAGTTGTCATGGTGGGCATTTTGCATTACTTGTAGTCTTCTTGATCTGAGAGATATGCCTTTAATCATAGTGAAAGTTATACATTCTTGTAATCTATAGCAGTGTTTGCTTATTTCCATGAGCTCTTTTGAGGATAGCTTATTAGAATCTGGATTCACTCATGCTATTGTTCTGTGCAAGTGAATATCATGTCATGTTATCTTGATGAAAAAAAAAAAAAGGCTGAGACCTAAGATTAGAGAATACACTTGTACTAGCCAGATTTGTAGATTGAATAGGTCTTGAAACACATAAGTGAGACCTCTGGGGAAATTTCAAAATACCCCATGAAACCTTCTGTTCTCAGACATCTCCCAGGGACCATGCCTGAAATTCCATGATTAATTTTTTATTTAAAGATAAGATTGGCCACCTTTGATAGAAGTTTCTAAATAAAGTAAATGACCTTAAGAAAATAATTTAGTGTAGATGTACCACAGCTTTATTATCCAGTCATCTACTGATGGGCACTTGGGCTGCTTCCAAATTGTGGCTATGGTAAATAATGCTGTAATTAACATAGGGGTGCATGTATTCTTTCGAATTTTAGTGTTTTGGGTTTCTCTGAATATAGTCTCAGAAGTGGAATCGCCAGGTGATAAGGCAGTTTCATTTTAAAATTTTTTGAGGTAACTACATACAGCTTGCCACAGTGGCTGGATCAATGTGCATTCCCACCAACAGTGCACAAGGGTTCCCTTTTCTCCACGTCCTCACCAGTACTTGTTTGTTGATTTATTGATGATGGCCATTCTGACAGGTGTGAGGTAATATCTCATTGTGGTTTTAATTTGAATTTTTTTAATGATTAGTTATCTTGAGCATCTTTTCATGTCTATTGGCCATCTGTTTGTCCTCTGTAGAAATGTCTATTCAGGCCCTTTGCCCATTTTTAATTGGATTGTTTGCTTTTTTGATGTGCAGTTGTTTCTTATAAAATTTGTATATTAAGTCCTTATCAGATGTATCTGCTAATCTGATCTCCCATTCAGTGGGTTATCTTTTCATTTTGTTGATGGTTTCCTTTGCTGTGCAAAAACTTTCTAGTTTGATGTAGTCCTCTTTGTGTATTTGTATTTTTATTTTGTTTCCCTTGCCTGAGGAGATGTCAGAAAAAATATTGCTAAGAGAAAAATGTCCAACATTTTACTGCCTGTGTTTTTTTCTAGGAGTTTTGTGGTTTCAGGTCTTAAACTTCTAATTTCAAGCTTATTCTTGTATATGACATAAGAAAATGGTCTAGTTTCATTTTTTTTACAGGTATCTGTCCAATTTTCCCTATCTGAAGAAACCCAAAACACTTATTGAAAAGAATATATGCACTCCTATGTTCATTGCAGCATTATTTACAATAATCAATAATCTGGAAACAGCTTAAGTGCCCATCAGTATGTGAGTGGATAAAAAAGCTATAGTACATTTGCACAATGGAACACTACTCAGCTCTAAAAAGAAGGAAATCTTATCTTCTGTGACTGCATGGATGGACCTGGAGAGTATTATGCTAAGTGAAATAAGCCAGTCAGAGAAAGACAAATACCATATGATATCACTTATATGTGGAATCTAATGAACAAAATAACAAAATAGAAACAGACTCATAGGTACAGAGAACAAATTGATAGGTGTCAGAGGGGAAGGGAGTTTGGGTGAAAGGTGAAAAGGGTGAAGGGATTAAGCAAAGAAAAAAAACCTCATAGACACACAGACAACAGTATGGTGATTACCAGAGGGATGGTGGGGGAGAGGTGTGTGTGAAGGAAGGTAGAAGAGATTATAGGGGGGATAAATGGTGATAGAAGGGAGACTTAACTTTGGGTGGTTGAACACACAATACAATATACAGATGATGTATTATAGAATTGTATACCTGAAACCTATATAATATTATTATCAATGTCACCCTAATAAATTCAATAAAAATAAAATAAAAAATAGTGAATTGGCTAAATTAAAAAAAATATTATCCTCACTTGAGGGTATTTTTAAATTGATTTTAGAGAGAGAGGAAGGGAGAGAGAAAGAAACATGAATGTGAGAGAGAAACATTGGTTGATTGCTTTCTGTAAGCTCCCTAACCGGGGATTGAACTTCCAACCTAAATAGGTGCTCTGACTGGGAATCAACCCCACAACCTTTTGGTTACACGATGATGTACCACCCAACTGAGCCACACTGACCAGGGGTGACTGAATTTTTCATTTGCCTTTGGTGGAAGTCAGGATTCTTTTTGGGAGTGAACTTTAATGTCACTTTTAAAATCCATACACCATGTCTCTTACAAATATTACACAATTTTCTATACTGCTTCCCTCAAGTATGATATTGTATTATTTCAATTGGTAAATGGATTAAATAATCTATTGAGATAAAATGGCTGGTGAAAATGTTAATTTCTTTATTTATCTGCCCTTTATCCTTTCATTCTGTTCATAAATGCATCAGAGTTTTACTGCCAACTGCTTGCCTGGTTCTGTGCTATGTTTTGGAGGGTTAAAATGAAAAAGACACTCTCTAAAGATTACTCGTTCAGCATGGGGGGTGAAAGAAAATCACAGTATAAGTTGTAATTGTTTTAATAGCACAAGATGCATGCTGTGGAGTGCAGAAAGGGAATGATTAACTGTCTTCATAGACCTAACTTTCATTATTTTTTTGCAAGAGTAAGTGGAACCAATATTTTTCTATTTGAGAAAAATATATACACGCGTATGTGTATATATGCATATATGTATATATATGTGCTCATATAAGCGTTCATGCACACATACACACAGGTCTGTCCGTATAAAATCCAGCCATTGTTAATATAATGAGAACAGTTTGTGTGACATCGATGTAACCCGGCAACCAAGGAGAGTGGACTGGAATGCACATGCGTGAACAGTGACGACCTCACTATACTAGTCAACGGGGGCGTTAGGTGCTATTGAGAGAGCTTGTGTACTGTTTGGCTGTCACATTCAAAATGACTGAGCGAGTAGAGCAATGAAATTTGCATCTGATTTTGCCTTAAGCTTGAACGTTCCTCCATGGAAACTATTTGGATGATTCGGAAGGCTGCAGCTATGGGCAATTGGTGATTGGCAGATTCATTATGACAGTGCACTTGCTCATGCATTATGTCTTGTGCATAGTTTTTTGGCAAAACATCAAATCACCAAGGTGACTCAGTCCCCCTATAGCCCAGATTTGGTTCCCTGAGACTTCTAGCTTTTCCCAAAACTAAAATCACTTTTGAAAGGGAAGAGATACCAGACCATTAATGACATTCAGGAAAATATGATGGGACAGCTGATGGAGACTGGGAGAACTGTGTGAGGTCCCAAGGTGTCTACTTTGAAGGGGACTGAGGTGTCATTGTCCTATGTACAATATGTTTCTTGTATCTTCTTCAATAAATGTCTCTATTTTTCATAGTCCCTGACTGGATACCTTCTGGACTGTGTGTGTGTATTAGTTAGAATGTGTGCTTATTTTTAAATGAAGATGGCATAAAAACTGTTGCAAAAGGAGAGATGAGCATTTTTATCTGGAATTCTATGGTTATTATAATTCTACTGCAAGACAGGTATATTACTGAAGCATCTACTCTTACTCTTGAAGGTGGAAGCGACTTTAAAAGTCAACCAGTTCAGCTAACTTCCAAAAATGTTAAATGGGTAAGAAGCTTTTCACTGTACCTCCTCCCCCACCCCCCTGCAATATTTTCAGTGATCCAGAGGCAGCATCATATTGTGGAAAGAACATTGGTTGACGGTTTTACAAAACTTGCATTTAAATCCTGCTTTTTCCTGTGTGCCAGCTGAGTGTTTATGGGAAGTCATGTAGCCACCTCGAACCCACTTTTCTTACTGAAAAGTGGAAATGATCATTAGTGGTATCATTGCAAGGTTCTTGTAACCATGAGAGGGATTGTTAACCATGATAGGGCTCAAAAAGAGGCTTTCATACCTGTTAGATGTTGTTATTTTATTGTTGGACATCTTCTTTGAAAGTGCAGCCTGCTGCTTCTACAAGTAACCTGCATTGAAGTATAATACTTCTTCATCCTACACAGTCAAATTCCTCTGTAGTTGGGGACCTCTATCATTCTGCTCAGACAGCTTGGCAAAAGTCACCAGTGACTGTCTACCTACAGGTTTCTATGGTATTTAACATGAGGGGCTACCTCTTTGTTCTTGAAACATTGTGGTCATTGACTTCCTTGGATTTCCTCTTCGTCTGACTTCCTTTTTTTTTTTTCCTTTTTGCCAGCTCCTCTTGACTGAGTCCTAAATGTTGGTGTTCATTTGTCCCTTTACAAGTTTGTTCAGGCAATTTAATCTCCTTATATTCAGAGGATTGACTATTGCTTATAGGCTGATGATACACACATTTGTATTTGCAACCAATTTTTTTATTCTCCTAGAGTTTTCTCTCAAACTTTGTATACAATAGTTGCTGCGGATAGGTATGGTGAGGATGAAGTGGGGTATTTGTTCTCCTGTGCTTCCTATCATGGGTGATGTTACCACCATTCATGAAGTTAATTGGACCTCAGTTCAGGTCTTTTAAGTATTTGACCTAGTGCTGCAATAGCCTCCCAACATCAGTGTCTTTGCTTTCAAACTTATTCCCTCTCATACAATAATTTTCCTGTATTGTCACTAAAGTGAGCATTTAAAAAGGAACATCTGATCTACACTAATCCCATATTTGGTGGTTGATCTTTTTTCTTTTTAACTGATTTGTGGGAACTCTATATATATATATGGAATTCAACCCTATTTCATGACTTTTGAAAGTATTTATAATATAGCATACTTCACATTGTACTGAATTTATTTAAGTCTCTAATTTATTACAATGTAAATTCTTGAGAGCAAGAACATTATTTTTATTCATATGTGTATTCTGAATGCTTATCTGTGTTTGCTGAACCAACAATACATTCCATGACTTTTTATTTGCTTTACTGCTACGTGGAACACTCTTGCTTATTTTAGTGTTCTCTTCTGTATAAAACTTTTCTGATCCCCTCATGCACAGCTGTCTGCACTACTACATATACTTGGTAAGCACAATGTGTCACAAACATTTGCAACAAAATGTTCTCTTTAATTGTGAAGTCATCCAGGGCAAGGACTCATCTACCCAGTACTTAGCATGATGCCTGGCATGTAATTAATCATATTACACCCCCCCCCACATCAAACAAGTTGACTGTAAAAGCTATAGCTGTTCATCACAGAGGTATAATGTTATTAGTACTCAGTTCCCCCCCCACTACAGCATATACTTTTTATTAATATAGCCCAAGTTGAATTGCTTTTTCTAGTACCCTTGACATACAGAATACCTGACTTCCTCATCCACCTTGCCAGGAATTTTCATGTAAACCTGTTAAGCCAGGTCTCCTTCACTCTGGGTTCTGTAATTATTTTATACAATTCTAAGCACAAAATTTTAAAATAACACAATTTGATTTAATCATGTTTACCTTGTTCTCTGGTTCTAGCCTTATTTAGCTCTTTTGTGTAAACATCTGGATTTTCTCTCTCTTCTTTTTAGTTATTTGCCCCACTTTATGTCTTTAGTAGATCTGCCAAGGCCTTCACCCAAGCCTGGCAACCAAATTAATTTTTGGAGCCAGTCAATCTGGATGAGTGAGTTCACAAACTTTAGTTTAGATTCTGCATATGTAACATGGGAAAATAATCCCACCTGTGTTAATAAGAAGTTGTGGCTTTTACAGAAAAAAAGGGAGGTGCTCAAGTAATTGTCCTCAATCTTTTCCTTACATAATTTAATGTATTTCTCTATAGCTGTACTTTGGAATGAGAGATTTAAAAAATATGTCTGATGGTTTTGCCTACCCTGAGGTTATTTTAAAGTTTATAATTTCAGGGAGTGGAAAAATAATTTTTTTAGGAATAATGATTAGAGAGTTGGTACATTTATTACTGGCATATGTTTGGGACTATGTTATTTACAATTGTATTTAAAGGGAATACTCTGTTAACTTGTTGGCTACTTTGCCTCTCTATCGGTTCTTGCACAAAGTAAATAAATAAGTAATAAAGTGACCTTATATATTTTTGAGCTTTCTGTTCTAAAAATTGTAATAACATTAATATGTATGTCCTGCACAAGCACTAGCTAATTTTATCCTTCCAATAACTCTGTGGCTAGGGGAGATTCAGTACCTTTTCAAGGTCACATAGCGAACAAATGGCGGAGCAGGTATTTGAACTTCAATCCTGACTCCCGATTCTGAACTTTTACCACCATAAGTTGAAATGCATACACGGCCAAATTCATTAGGCAGTATGTATTATCTGATAGAAAATAGACTTAATTAGGGATTTGTGTTTATATAAAATATTGGTGGTGCCGGTAATTATTTTAGTGAGAACATAATTGGCCTTTTCTGTGGGAGGAAAAGCTAGCACTTTTGTGGAGCAGGTATTCCTGCTTCCTTTTTAGAAATATGTAGCTGAGGCTTACAAACAATCGGACCAGACTGTAAACTAGGGTTTACTTGGTATTACTGACCTCATCATGATGTTATAGACAGACTAATTTAAAACAGAAAAAGTGCTTTGTGAGTTACATAAAAAAGGTATTTTTATTGGACTTTTGAGTTTTTCCGCTAGGTTAAAACTGAAAAGAAACAAAACTAGTGCTAGCTCTTGTAGATACCTTGGCCTTTGTTTTAGAGATTTTACTTCTTTATATTCATTTTTATATTTTTGTCACTAAAGCAAATAAAGGAAGCCACACATAGCTAAAGTGAAAGCCACTTCAAGGAGACGTCACATGAAACATTTTGAGGAGGGAGTTATGTGGTTTTATTCTAACATGCAAATGTGAATTGTTTTGAGATCAAGATATTTCACTTACCACTCAGAACTATTCTGTACTATGATGGTAGTTTAGGACTAGCATATTTGTACATTCAAATAGATGTAATTATTTACAGGAAATGAGTGATGATTCTGATTCAGAATTTTAATGCTGTCTGAGGCAGGTGATCAGAGAAACATTTCTTTATTCACATGATTGCTAAACACATTTCTGATCCAACTGATTTTGGTTTGACTGACTGAGAAGTCTGTGGTTGTGAAGTACTTGCAAGTCAGAAGCTTAGGTGGAATGGAAGATTAGCACCTTGCCTTGATTCCCTGAGTCTGTAAATTCAGAGAGCTCCAATTTCATACTGGGGCCTCTGGCTTTCCCTTGCTTCATGGCTAATACCTCTGTATGTGGGGAAATTTCTTCCCTGCTCGAATCAGCTTGGGTTCAGATTATCCTTTACTTTTTTTCCCTATGACATTTTTGTAAATCTTGGACTTAAAATATAAAATTTTTTGCGAATGGTTGTTTAAAGGTGTTTCTTAACATAAGAAAAAAAATTGGAAAACTTATTAATTCTTAAATAGAAGTACAACTAGGGGTTTATTGATAGTTCTTATTTTGTTAACTTATGTATATTGAAATGTTATTTCATGACCTGAAAAGCAAAAAACACAATATACATTACAACTTTTCTGCTGTGTGTGTTTATTTTAATCCTGAGCCAGACCTTGTGTGAAATAAGCTTTACCTTTTAAGGAAATTGATACTGAGGTATAATTATGCCTAGTGTTTATTATTGCACACACATAATTTGAATGTTATTAGTATAGGAAAAATGTCAGGTAAGTTTGTATTAAAGTAGGAACATCTAAGTAAAATAGCCAGTGACTAATCACTCCATGCATGACCAAAGTGAGAAACACGTAAGAAACATGCTTGGACACAGCTGTTTAAAACGTGGCTTTAACTTGTTTTGAGAGTGAAATTGTAAAACAGATGATTAACTTAGAGAGTGCTTCTTTTGAGAATTCCCCTAGTAAATGCAACTTCGGAATTCATGTCACTGTTTTTGTTCTTTCTTGAACTAATGAGGGAGGTTTGCATATTTGTAGTACATTCCAAGCTTTAGAACATTTTCTTGTGGAAGAGAGGCGTGCCCCTGGGACCCCATTTGATCACAACATTTGATTAAAATTCAGTTGGAATGGACATAAGTGAGAATCAGTATGCCATTGCTTCTACAAGTTCTTAAAAAAAGGAAATGTGCATTAAGTTGTTTTCTCAATACCCACTATTTTAAGTAATTTTTCCCTTATGCTAAACTGTGTATTGTGGAATAGTGCACTTTCCTTCTGTGCAAGGTTTGCAGCTGTGAGGTTTTGTGAATGATTTATTTCTGGAAGGATGGAATTGTTTCCAATAATGTATATATTTAAATGATCATGCAATTATATTGTAATTATGTTACAGATAATAAAGGTGCCATCTGGTCTTGAACTTCTGTCTCCTTTAAAGAGATAGCACCAGAAATGATATTTTGCTTTTGATTATTTGGCATATATTCAGGACATTACTTTCCTCCTCAACTGTCATCCCCAGCTACTATTTAGAGATTTTCTTAAATGAAGGGAATAAGTAGGAGGAAAAGCCATTACGTGTAGTCAGGGTAATAGTGTAGAGCTAGAAGTGGTGTTCATCTATAGCCACCCTTAGTTGATTTGTGTTGTCATGCAGGAAACCTTTTTAGGCATTTAGCTCAAGACATGGCATTTCGGATAATTCACCATATGCTACTTGTTTGTATTTCTGATGGAATCTGGTCTAGAATATTAAGAAAGGTAAGAGAAAGAACTGAAATAGGATGATCGCACACCATCTTCATTCTTCACAGACCCACCTGTTTCTATTTTAGAAACACTTTAGCATTCTCTTTGCTCTCTTTAAATTGGACCCACTTGGATTAAAATTAAACTTATCTTTATGATGTGACTGCTTGGTTTCAGTTATTTTTTAAATTGCTGTTTTTTAAAAAATATAGTAATCTATTTGTGATGGTTCACATGGAAACCTGTTTTACTGAAGAGTATTTTGTGGATCAGAGAGGTTAAATCATTTGTTTATGGTCAGAGAGCTAATCGACAATGAAGCTGAGACTCCTAAACACAACATTTAAAAATAATTTAAAAAAAACTTTAAATATACTTAGAAGTTGAGAGAAGAGGACAATTAACCCCCATGTACCTATCCCACAGATTAATTATCAAGGTATCCAGATTTCACAGTTTGTTTTATTCCTCTTCTCTTTTCTTCTCTTTTCTTTTTCTTTCCTTCTCATTTCTTTTCTCGTGCTGAAGTATTTTAAAGCAAATTCCAGACAGCATGTTAAATGTGCAAATTTTGACTTAGGGAAATATGTTTTATCTCTATACCAGATATCTTAGAGGAGAATGACGTAATATGAATATGGTAAACAAATAGAAATCATATTTTTTAAGAAAAGTTTATATGTGCATTCAGTTTGTTCTGCATTTATTAATAAGCAGTGAAATAGCTAATACTTTTGAAATACTGATTCTGGGCTAGGAATAGCACCTCATGCTTCATACCTCTTAGTTCATGTAGTTCTCATTAACCCTGTGTTCTATAATCTGTTTTTGTGGGTTGAAGTTGCTTTTTAAAAATAAGTATCTCTTTACATAAAAGTGAAGTATTTGACGTTGTACATTGCCTTAAATCGTAATACCATGTCCACTCCTCACCTTTAGTGCTAATTATAATAGTACGTTGAGGAAGGTATATTGATTGTGGCTGCTCAGAAAAAGTGTGGTCCACAGAACAACGGTTTCGGCGGCATTGTCTGGGAGCGTGGTAAGAACACAGAATCTCAGGCCAATCTCCAGACCTTTTGAATCAATCTGCATTTTAAATAAGATACTCAGGTGATCTATGTACATATTAAAGTTTGAGAAGCTCTGGATAGCACTTAAAGTGTGCCTCTCAAGCATGGGTACAAATTCCAGTCACTTGGAAAACTTTTAGAGCTACCAATGCTCTAACCAGTTAAATTAGACACTCTGGGTGAGGCCCTAGGACCTTTATTTTCTTAAGTCTCCTGGGTGATTTTTTAAGTTTGGGCAGGCTTTTAAGTGCGCTGGTTTAATAGGACTGGAATATCTTTCCATTCTGTTTTAGCTGCTTAACTCTAAACAGAACATTTTATCTTACGTATTGTATATTGCAAATGATGCTATCAATATAAATGAGAATTAAAGATGAAAGAAATTTTGGACTTAGACTTAATCTTTTTGGTGCTGGTAATTCATTGACAACTCTATAGAAAATAATTTCCTTTTATGCAGGACTGAACATCACTGTCCTTATCTTTCTTTGGCACTAGGGAAGAAAATGCTACAAATATTTATTGCCTATTCTCTGTTCCATTCTGTCCTTCAGGAGAGTTACACACAGGGAGACAGGGAGATATGGAATACCAAATGGATAGAAATTGTACCAAGAGTCATTAAATTTATGAGATTATACTAGATAGGGTTCTAAGTATTTTAATTTTGTTTTAAAATTTTTCCTGTGTGTGCATGGATATTTGCTTTTCTTTGAGTCAGTGACTACAATTCTAGGCCTATATTTTGTTCATTCAGCTGCAGGTACTGAGTGCATAGTAAATGCAGCCACATGAACAAAGTAGTGTTTCTGTGCTTCTTACCCCATTGCATGTGGCGGAGTGGTTTTAGAGCATGGATGGACTCTGGAGTCAAACTACCATTGCACCCTAGCCTAGCTCTGCTGCTTATTTGCTGTGTAACCAGGGACAAGTCAATTATGTGCCTCAGTTGTCTGCTTGTTTGTTTTCTAATCTATAAAACAGAGTAGCCAAACAGCACCTACCTGTGGAGTTGCTTCAATGATTAAATTACTCTATGTGTAAAGCTCTAAGAAGATGTCTGGTGCATAACAAGTGCTATGTAAGTTTTTGTTGATAGTATTACTATTATTAACTATTTCATATTTCAAAGGGAAAAGGTGGCTTGTATATGAAAGCATAGACTCTTAACCTAATCTTTGAGCAGTTCTTGAGGTTAAATTAGGATTTTTTGTGCAGGGAAATTGACTCCCTGATTAGAGGCAGGACTCCAGAGGTTCAGACATGTATTCCAACTGCATGTATTTCTTATTTTATTGGGTAATTGGGTTAATCAGTCCACCCTTAACTGAAGCGGGGTGGGGAGGGTGTGCAAGTAACACTTATCTCATGGACACAATTAACCTTAGTTTGTTGAAGTATTTTATATCCCTTGAATAAGAGCCACTGAAAAAATTAAACTTTTAGTCTTTAAAATAATTGTTTTCCCCAAAGCCTTGTAGTAGCACATTTGAGTATTTTTTAAAGCCATTCATTAGATCAGAGGCATTTTATAGTTGGGCTTTATTTGAGGAATGGCTGTAGACATGGAGGAAACGTGGCACACAGATTAGAAGGCAAGCATGGTAGCCTGGAGTCATGGGGATATTAGATCCATCAGATATGGATCCTTCAGGGGACTGAAAGGTTATGTTTTAGTCCAGTGCCTTTACTTCACAGATCACAAAGTTGTGGCTGAAATGTGAAGATCTTGATGCTCTTAATGAGAAATGCACATTGTAGTTTTACTTACTTTTGCTACTTATTAATTAAATGCATTTTATATGTATATGTAATATATATCAAGTGTGGCAAAAATAATATAATGGCAACATTGAATATCTTTATACAATAAAATATTCTTGTGTCTATTTTTACATATCTCTTCAAAGCTGTGAGATCAACTAACTAATATCAACTAGTGATTGCATGCATTTTGGAACAGAATATGGTATCTGTTTTTTATGGGCAAGATTAGGCATGTTTTTGTTGGCTTTGAAAAAATTGCTATGTGAAAAGAGTGACTTATTTATTTAACATTTAACCTGAAAGTTAAAATGTGTTCAAAACAGCTCATTTGACAACAGTTCTGAGTCAGAAGTATTAAAAGACAAATGAAACAAGGATTTCTTATTCTTCATCAGGGAAACAGCCAGCCTTCTACAGAGGAAATGACTATAAATGGTCTTTGCAGTTAAGACATCCTCTGTTGCAACAACTGCCTTTCTGGTTGGCCTGGTTTTCCCCTTTCCTCACAGAGTATTGCTGCTAAAAACACTTTACTTTGCTATTTGACTCTTCAGTTTTCTCGTTTCCTACATAAAATTAAATTATTATTTTTTTGCTCTCACTTTTGAAGCCTTGTGTGGCTTTGGTACCAAGCTCCTTGCCTTTGTTTTTATTTGTTTTCCCTCCCCTTCTTGGGGGCTCGTTCACAATACTCAGTAGCCTTGCAAGGGTTCCCTTATTTCACACCAGATGATAACAGCAAATGAGTTCTGTTCCTTGGTCTTTTATAGTTAGCTTTTTTGGGAAGAAAAATTAGAGAAAGAAAAAATTTTAAATGTGTACTCTTAACACTCAAGATAGAATGACATTCACTCCCACTCATGGACTTTTTGGTTTCTGTTGATATTTTTAATCCTTTAGGGTAGGGATTGCTTTTCCTGTCCCCAGTGATGTAATATTGCATGCCAAGGGAACAGCCAACATTCATTTACTTCTGAAATGCTTTTTTGTTTTTCTAAATAAATGTATGTGGTTTTTGAACTCTACTTTTTAAAAATATTTCTGTAAGTCAGTCATACCAGAGGATTTGTGTTTCTACTTTTTCTTTTTTCAGAGTTAAAAATGCATAAAAAATAAGCATGTATGGACATGTTTATCTCTGTAGATCAGCTGGTGTCCTGGAGTTTGTTTGCAAGCGTTATCATCTATAACATGTAGGTGAGAAAACTGAATCATAGTTTTGGATCACATGGATTATTTGTGGACTTTGAGGCACAGATCATGTCTACTGTATAAGACTTGATAGCAAATAATATAAATCTTATCAAAAATGGGTTGTCTTGTAACTGGAAATCCAAGGAATAGGTTTGGCTTTAAACACACACATCATGGTTCTCTTTTTTTATTCCTCTGTGATGTTTCCTCTTAGTTAGCTTTACAGTCATGCATAGGCTTTTCCCATGTTGTAGCAAAGAAAACCACCAGGAAATCCCAACTCACATGGTCTTTTCACAAGAGATCTTAGACTAGGCTTGACACCGTAGTGGTCACAGTCCATATGATCTCTCTCAAAAGATTTGATTGGAGCATACGCCCACTCTTGGGTTAGTTGTTGTGACCAGGTCTGATAGGCCAGCCGATTTACAAAGGAATGACAGCCTAATTACAAATTAGAATATTGTTTGTTGACGTCAAGATTGGAATGAAGGAATAGCTGTGGTTGTGTCCTGCTCCATAGCCTGAAGCATTGTCCTTTTTTCTACTACATTTCTTTCTAAGAACCATGACCATTCAATCATCTAGAATCTGAGCCCTCTCCACTGTAGGATACTCATTGCAATATTATTATTTAGTATGCTATTAAATTTATCCTATAGCTGTACTGATCTGTTTTTAAAATATTTTCCTTCAGCACCTACACTGTTTTAGTATCAATATACTATGCAAGTAAGCAATTTAGTTTTAATTCATTACATTTCAAGGTAGCTGTTTTGGGGTAGTTTTTAGGGAATGCTTTGCTAATACTAATACTAATCTCGAATATAAACCCTTTTTTAGTCACAATGTGGGATAGCTTCTGGATTTTTTGAATCTACTACAAATGTGTGTATAAATTCTTAGTAGTTTATATGAGATTGGATACTATTTACTGCTCTTGTTCTTAGGTTGATTTTTGGGTACTCTTGAGGAAGACTAGTTCATTCATACAACTTGTAGCTGGTTTAGAAATTTGTTGAAATTAAGGAACACTAAGCGGATCCTTATGGGTGTGAGTGAACCTTAAATGGGGCACCTGCACTCATTTGTAGGCTTTCCTTGGAGACATGCCAAACAGCTAAAAATCAGTAGACTGTAACCTTAGTCACTTTTAAAATAGCATATCACTAGCTTTTAAAGGTGATAATTAATTTGTTCCTCATTCTTTTGGGGGGCCACATATTATTGAAGGAAGGTGAGATAACTTTCTTTTCCTTTCTTCCTTTTTTAACCCAGGCAGCTTTTTTCAGTCTGATGTAACAGAGAGAATTCTTTTCTTTCTAAAGCTCAGTAGCTCACGGGAAATTCTCTCTTATGTGAGCCTGCTTTTAAAACATTTTTTCATTATGTTCTCATTTGCTGCCAATTAAAAGATTTTTTTTTTTAACTTTTTACTCGAGAGGTTGCTTGTCCAGCAGACATGGACCTAGTATACCTTGAGAGGTTTGGAAGCCTGCATAGAACATTTTTGGAGTAGAGAAGGTTTAGAAAAAGTGTAGATCTCTACACTAATTATCATTTTGCATTTCTTATATTCCAGGTCCTTTTGAGCAAAGCTATGTGCAAGTCACTGGGCAGAACTTTGTACTATCAGAATGCTTTTGAATTGATAGTGGGTTTTATGTTCACATTGAAAACCGTAAGAGTTGTTGAGACTAGGTATAGATTTTAGACACTAAGAAACCTATTAAATCTTAACCTCTTTCATCTTTAGCTATAAATGATACTTTCATTACTCTGTTGATAGAAGACATCTGTCATATTTCTGTTCTTGGTGTCTTAACTGTTGCATATGTAAGTATGATGCCTACCTCTTATCAGTTTGTCCCAAGTCTAAGCGCATTATTACTTGAAGCCTATTTACTTACGACTTCCATGATCTCTTTCAAAATTATTTCATTATTCAAGGAAGAATAAGTATTTCTGTTTCCTGTCATGGGAAAATAATTTTTAATTTTAAAAAAGATTGAATATTGAAGTTCCTTTTATGAAGTATGCTATTAATGTTGAAGTTCCTTTTATGAAGTATGCTATAAACTTATTCAAAAGGAATAATTTAATTGGCGTTGGTGTTTTCTGAGCCCAGTCTTTTATAAACAAGCGTTAGTAGGTTTTTTTCAGTAGTTGAACTTCTTTTCATACCATTCAATGGTTTAAATTTTTCTGAATTCATTTCTTAAAAATACAAACCCAATATTTATTCTAGAGCATGTATGTATGCTGTTATGGTTAGTGGGCAATTTATATTCCCAAATTGTTTGGATATGTTATTTACTACACTAACCAGTTTTTTTAGAAAGTGAGAAATAATAATAGACCACACTTGTTAAGAGGTTGTATGTACTGAGTGCTATTACAATCTGTTTTCCATGTAGTAATTTATTTAATATCCAGAACAACTTTAACAGGTAGACACTATTATTATTCCCATTTTCCAGATGAAGAAACTAAGTCACAGAGGGAATAACTTCTAAGGACACACAGTTTGTAAGTGGTGACATTGGCATTCCTGCCCAGAGCCCGAGCAGTCTGAATTGTTCAGCCACCAATATGCATCTCAAAAGTCTCTTTATGATTGCTGAGACTCTTACCCAGTTAATCATCAGTGCACCTAAACTGACAAAACTCCAGTTTATTAAACAGTGTTCTCCAGTTTTGAAAAAGTGGACAAATAGTATTGCCAGTATCCAAATATTATTCTATATGACAAGTGATACTCATTATATCATATTTATTTAGCTCTGTTTAATTTTGAGCCTCCTGTTTTAATCATGATTCTTGGAAATCTATCTAAATCTAAAGAAGGACAACATATACTAAAACATATACAGTGGGACCATATAAAGAGAGTTTGAAGCAATAGGGAATGTTTAGTCTAGCATTTAGGTTTTGGGGTAGATAAGGAAATTTATTTGTCTGATCAATTTTCACAAATACATGAAATTGAAGGGAAATTTTTACTGTCTTGACTGTGGATCCAGTGAGTAGAAATTTACCACTGGAGAAATGGAAGGGTTTTGTGTGTGTGTGTATGTGTATGTGTATGTGTGTGTGTATTTATGTGTTGGAAGTGCTGATGAGGGTCCCCAGGACTGTGTCCACGGGATAACTCATGACCTGGTTTTATTTTGCTGAGGATTATTTGGATGGCTTTGTCTGGCTGATTGCAGTGAGATGGATTCTAGAAAGTGATTGCAGGAAGTTTGAAAGGTTTCATGAGAGAGGAGAGAGGAGAGTAGGGTAAATGCCACTAGGAGTAGAACATTAAGGAAAAAAATATTTAAAGAGAATTTCACACACACTTTGTTGAGTGTGAAATGACTCCCTTTATCTTCCCCCAAAAAAACTTTTGTAAAAATCAGCTCTATTTGGGTAGTGCTTTTGAAGTTATGTTTGCATTTTTCTCAAATGCCTCATTATAAAAGTCCAAGCTCAAGGAGAACAGACTGGCTTGTAGGTGACAGCAGGGACCAAAAAAGCCCAGTTTTGTCCAAGTTACAGATGTACACATTTCCTGATAGTGTTTTCAAGTAATAATGTAACTATAACATATTTGAGAATTGTTATAAATCTACATAAATACTTGAACCTAGATTAATTACTGAAGTACCTTTCATATTTGATTTGTTATTAACATTTACATTTTCTCTTTTGTTCTCTATTTGGTTTATGACCTCTACTCTCTATTCTCAATTTTGTTTCTGTCCTCTGAATATTATAAGAGTTTTAGAAGATAAATGTTGCTTTAAACTCAGTGAGTACCTCCTTTGGTAGAATTTATCATGTAATACAATGCCCTGTATTCTAATCCTGGAAAAAGATTACCATTTATAAAACAAATCCTGCTTGATTTTTCTCTGATAGACGCAGCAATTCATTATAATGTAAATGGTGAAAATAAAAGTAAGATTTCCAAAAAGGTAAAAATAAAAGTAAAAGTTTTCCAAAAAAGTGAAGCCACATGTATTCATTTTATTGTCTGTAATGAGATTAATTCAATGGGATAATCGTCGTCGTCGTCGGCAGCCGTCCGTCTCGAGAGACGATGGTGTAGCTTCTTAAGAGTCTATCTGCACCGCCGAGAATGGCTGTGCAGTCCGACTCGGGAGTGACGCGGTATCTGTCTCCTCCCGTGTTGAATCGACATCTTGCGATGACGCTGGAGTGTGCTCTCCAGTGGAGCTGAAGCTACAGAGCCTGGGCAGGGTGATATGGAGGGTCTGCTGTTGCCCATGCAGCAGACCCCCCCTCTCTTCGCAGCTGAAGGGTCCAAGGGAAAGACGGAGTCCATACAGCTTGGCTTCAGGTGCGCCGCAGGAGTTGCCGGTGTTGACTACAACGTCAAACCGCCTTAGGGACTCCGGCTCCGGATTTTCTGTCGGGGTTTACTCCCTTAGCCTTTCCCCTGAAGAGGTATGCCGCAAGGCAGCGGAGGTTTTTTGGAATCAGAGTTTTCCTTCTCTGATGTGCCCTGACTGGAAGATCGAACCAGCGACACTTAGCTCGCAGGCCGACGCTCAATCCACTGAGCCAAACCAGCCAGGGTGATGGGATAATATATTCTAGGAAATAATATGGTGTCTGTCCGTCTCAGTTATTTCTGATTTACTTGATATATTATGGATAAATTGGAGGTATACACAAATATCTATGGTAGGTACATCTAGTTGCCTCCAGATAGCCTCTCCGAGTAGCATGTTTCTTTTTCTGACTCCTTTGTCTTGCTTCCTGGAACACAGTTGTGATGACTGGAACTTTGTCAGCTGTTTTGGACAACGAAGATAGGAATCACACTCCACAAAATATAAAGCAGCCTGCTAAACGGAGTCCGGGTCCTTGGTGACTGTGAAATTGCCGTTCTAAGTCTGGATTAACCACCTTGACTTATTTTCTGTGAGAGAGAATTATACTTCTATCTTATATAAGCCATTATTATAATATTTTGGGTTAGTTAAATCCAGCTGAATCTAATTCTAGCAGGTAAAATTCCTTTCCCATACAGAAAAGTCAGTAAATAGGGTCATTTTTTGGAGATATATATATATATATATATATTCCTCACCCAAGGACATTTTTTTTCATTGTTTTCAGACAGAGAGGAAGGTAGAGGGAGTGGGAGAGAGAACCATTTATGCAAGAGAACCATTTATGATTGGTTGCCTCCTGTATGCGCCTTGATCAGGGATCGAACCCTCAACCTAGGTATATGCCCTGACCAGGGCTCGAACCCACAGCCTTTCAGTTAGGAGACAACACTTCCGCCAACTGAGCGACACTGGGCAGGGCTGGGTATTTTATTTTGTTTGGATATTTTATTTCATTCTTATGGGCATATCTCTGCATCCTGAATGAGAGACTCTTGATTCCCACATGTAAATATCAGTGAATATTCAGAAGCAGCAAAGTGTATACGTATAGAGGGAAGAACATGGGCTTAGCTTCAAATTCTGTTGGTTATGTGATCTTGGGGTAGTTATTTAACCACACTGAGTCTCAGTTTCATCTTTTGTAAAACTAGGGTTGTAGTGTTTTCCAAAAGTTATTGTTGAATAAATTCTTGGTTCAAAGTGTACCACATAGCGGGCTTAGAATTTACATTTGTTACTCCTTTCCTGTTTTTCCTTTATATTAAGAGATATGAGATCATGTCAAATGGCATATTCTTCCAATGACACCAAGAACATAAAGAGGCCCAGAAAATGGAACATGTTGAGTCTGTTGTCAGAAAAAAAAAGTAAAAGAAACTTATACCAAATAGGAAAACAGTCGCTGAAGGCTACAAAAAGGTGATTCAAGAATTCAGGGCAACTGAAAATACAAATTGGGTTTTTAGGACCTAGTATTTATGTTTTAAAAGGCCCTGGCTGGTTTGGCTCAGTGGATTGAGCGTCGGCCTGCGAGCTAAGTGTCGCTGGTTCGATCTTCCAGTCAGGGCACATCAGAGAAGGAAAACTCTGACTCCAAAAAACCTCCGCTGCCTTGCGGCATACCTCTTCAGGGGAAAGGCTAAGGGAGTAAACCCCGACAGAAAATCCGGAGCCGGAGTCCCTAAGGCGGTTTGACGTTGTAGTCAACACCGGCAACTCCTGCGGCGCACCTGAAGCCAAGCTGTATTGACTCCGTCTTTCCCTTGGACCCTTCAGCTGCGAAGAGAGGGGGGGTCTGCTGCATGGGCAACAGCAGACCCTCCATATCACCCTGCCCAGGCTCTGTAGCTTCAGCCTTACTGGAGAGGACACTCCAGCGTCATCGCAAGATGTCGATTCAACACGGGAGAACACAGATACCGTGTCATTCCCGAGTCGGACTGCACAGCCATTCTCGGCGGTGCAGATAGACTCTTAAGAAGCTACACCATCGTCTCTCGAGACGGACGGCTGCCGACGACGATTTATGTTTTAAAGCATGTTTCAGGGCTTTATATAGAGAGAACAGCTGCTTGATAAGATGGCTCTCACTGAATGGGACTGTGATGGTTAAATGAAAAATCAAAGCAAGAGCTAGTTGTTTTTAATGATATTTTGAAAAAATACAAATAAAATATATTGTCCTGCTGCAGAGCAGTTTTTGTAAAAGGTAAGAATGAGCAATGACTTCTATTGAAGGAAGGTAAGCCATTCAGATAACTTGAAGTAACAGATTTGAGGAATTTTGTATTTTGCTTCCAATCTACTTTTTGTGGTTCAAATGAAAAATGTAGAAAGCATCTCATAGGGATTACTTTTATTCTCTTAAAAATATATTGAGTTAGATATTTTTATTGAGTTATTGAAAATGATAAAGAGTAAGAGGGGTACTTTTTTGCCTTGTAGTTTTTATAACAGAGAAGCAACTTAAGAATTACCATTTTGAAAATTAAATATTTTGATAATCTAGCTGGTAATATCTCCTTAATTAAAATGTGATAAATTAGAAGCCTAAAGCCAAAACTTATTTTTTTAAACCAACATATGTTGAAATGTCTACAGTAATGTTGCCAGTACAAGTGTTGGACAGTGTAGTGCAAACATATTTTTGCAAATATCTGATTCCCTTCCGTTTCTGGATTGTGTCCCAGTTTTAAATGTAAGGTAGGTGATGAAATCATGAGGCATTAAATGCACTTAAAATTGCATCCTAATTTTCTTTCACAATTACTTGACAGCATCTGACTAGTGTTTCTTGTTTCACAGTAATGACTGTAGTCTCCTGGTGTTTGTCCCTCAACTGAAGCACTCCTTAGAATAGAAGAGCTTCAGGGATCAGTTCCCCCATTTTTCATTTGCTCTTTCATCAACTAGGATTGCATTTACTCATTCCAGTTCTTATATTCACAACCATCTAAACGTTAAGTTTAATACAGTATTTAAAACTCCAAACAAGATATATCTTATAGAATTTATTGTCATTTAAAATTGCGTTACTAAAAAAGCCAGCATAAGCCATTTGCTTATAATAAATCATGCCTTTCTCTAGGAATTTTTAGTTTGTTTAATGGGGCTCTGAGTAGACAGCTGTGCAGTTTGAATTGCCTTAGACTTTGAAAACATTTCAGATGTAAGGTTCTACCAACATGGAGTGCTGATCTCCACACTTACTGAGAAAGAGGCTGGTTGGGAAAGTTGGGGCTGGTATGGTCTCCAGCAACCCAAAACAGAACTAAGATAGAAATTAAGAGGAATTGTGTATAAAAATCTCCATGTCGGCCATGTTTGCAGATGTCAGCTATACAAATAGGAACATTAATATGAACTTTCAGAAAATGACCCTTTAAAAATGTAATACATCTTAGATAAGAAGATAACTCTCCATTTACTTTAAATCAGAACCTCATTGATATATCCCAGAGATTAATTCCACATAATGGATTCTCTAACTCAGAATTTCTTGGTATTAAAGAGAGATGTTCATTACAGAAAATATACATTCCAACTTATGGGATATTTTGGAATAAAAAGTGATGGAGCATCAGGAAAATGCAAGAATTTGAGACGTCTAAGGTGAAGGATTTAGTTAGATAGGAAGAAGAGAAGGAAAGAAGAAATTAACTTTTGAAAATATAATTCTTTTCTCAATAATTTGTCTTATGTTTTGGTTTACATTTTTAAAGGGCTTTTTATGTATTCCGTTTGTTTTGTGCAACCAGAATATTCATGTGTCATAGACACTGGTTGTCCCTGTCATTACTTTTTAATTGTGCCCGGTGTGTTGTCCTCTATAGAAAGCACTTATGCTCACTTGTTTTAGGTTTTGGTTGTTTTTTATACATTTTGTTCTTTGTTGGCTATTTGTCTCTATAGTACAAATCTACACACTTTTTTTTAAAAATTATTATTAAAAATTACTTGAAATTTTTAAATAAAATGATTGTGGAGCTTAATTTTTCCAAATATTTTATTAAAGAAGGAGCTGTTTTAACTTTTTTATTTTATATAAAATCTCTGTACATTAACTAAGTGAATGGTCATTTATCCAGTCTAACAAATAAAATAATTCATGAATATTCTATAAGAATGTAAAAATAGGATTCTAGATATTTTATTTCAGACATTTTTTTCCTTAGATAAAATCTCTTCTCCAAGGCAAATTTTTCTATTAACTATTTATTTATAAAATTATATTTGATAAATTGTAGCCTTTTTTAATGTCTAATATCACATAATTAATAATTTTTATACTTTGAATGAATATGAATTTATTGTAAAGATCCATGTTATACAGTTGCAATATTTGCATCACATAATAAGCATGCAAAATAGATGTTTATTTCCTTGACCATGTTTATAGTTCCAGAGTGTCATTTAAATCAAAAGTACAGGTGATCTTTTCGTACTTTTCTTATTTCTGCTTGTTTTTATCAACTGCTTCATAGATTAAATGAGGTATTTGTGTAAACCACCTAGAACAGTGCTTGACAAGGAGTAAGCATTCATTAAATTTCAGCTATTATTTAATAATTAAATGGTATATAGTAATATATAGTAATAGATGATAGAGGATTGAGTTTGGATAAGTTACAAATGGATGTTTTGCATTGCTCCATAACTACTTTTAGTGGCAAGAGATAAATATAAAAATATGTAGCAAATTGGCTGGCTTAGATGCAGCATCATCCTGGGAGATGGGACCCCAATGTTTAATATTGCCTTATAGAAATGGAGAATAGGTTGGGGACCAGAATCTTATAAATAGTTGCATGACTTCAGTTTAGCTTATCCAATTTTACAGTTTTCAAATTCCTAATCAGATAAATAGGAGTAACACAAACTGATAGGGCTGGTTATAAAGATTAAATGAAATAACATGTGAAGAACAAGAAACAGTGCTCTCTAGGCGCTCAATGAATATTAATTCTCTCCCTACTAGGATAGAGAAGAGAAAAATGGCAGGAATATAATAGAACAAAATTGAATACGTGGCACTCTTTTCATAATTTTTAAAAAACATACATTAATCTTTTAGAATTTTAGCTATACTTGGATTCACTGGAAATAAAGTATCTTAAATGATAGATATCTTTTTCATTGCTATGACTTTTATTTTAGCATAAGTGAGAATTGACTGATTCTTGATTTTTAAATCTGTCTTTTATGAAAATTCTTTTTTGTGTGTTTTATTCTTTGCTTAAAACAAGATTTCAGTATATTTTACTATTCCATTTTGTATTAATTACAATTTCTACTCACAACTTTAAGATGATGTATTTCAAGTAATCTTCTAGTCCATCTCAAATACATTAATATAAATTGTATCTTGCCAAGTAAACATATAATTTTTAATTTGAACAAGGTCCTTAGATTTAAAATGTTTATATATGCTTTTTTTGTACTGAATTTTGTCATGGATTTTATGGACTATTCCCAAGTAAATTTTTTTTATTTGATCTAAATATTAATTTACAAAACCAAACATAAATTCTTTCTTTCAAAATGGAGTTTATATAGTTTACTTTAAAAAAAAATTGTTTGTTTATTTCTAGAGAGAGGGGAAAGGAGAAAGAGAGGGAGAGAAACATCACTGTGTGGTTGCCTCTCACTTGCGCCCCCAACTGGGGACCTGACGTGCAACCTAGTCATGTGCCCTGACTGGGAATCGAACCAGTGACACTTGGCTCTTAGGCCAATGCTCAATCCACTGAGCTGCAGCAGCCAGGGTATAGTTTACTTTTATTATTAGTCTTTCAGGACAGCTATCACTCTTTCTGAAAAAGTTTGAGGGCTTGTGTGATTATATTAATAATTCGTGTGAGCCAAGTTGATGAGTAGAGCTCAATAATTAAGTTTGATTTATTTTTATTTTTATCCATTGTATTGAGAGATTTAAAAAACCTTGGCAGTGAAAAAAAACTAGTATGTAAAAAAATCAGGAAGTTAATCATGGAAAGCTTTTCTTTTTATTTATACAAATACAATTATTAGTAAAACTATATTTAAAGAAACTACAAGTGGTCTGCTTTAGTTAAACCTCAGTAGATGTTAGATAACTGGATAGTTGGTTCAGCTTTTGTAACTGAGAAAATCAAGTCTTTATTTATATATTGATCTTTTCATATAGGACATGGAATATAGAATTAAAAGTGTCGGGGTCTGGGGAATCATTAGGATAAACTGAGGAATTCATGCTGTCATTTTCAAACAAAAATATATAGCATATATTTTGAAGTAGTTCCCTTATTACATCAGTGTAAGAATATTCAATAGAAACATTTGTTTTACACATTAGAGAACAGGATTTCTTTTGGTTGATTCTGACTGCTAACCAACTTGTGTAGACTGCAAAGAGAATCCATCAGTAGAATAAATCCTGCTCTTATGCAGGAACATCTGGATTTCTTTTAAAAAAATGTATAATTGGAATTTTCTCAGAGCACTACATGAAGAAACATTTTTTCTTTTATATGCTTTATTTTATTCTTGGGTGGGGTCACTGATATATATATATATATATATATATATATATATATATATTTATGATTAGTGTTCCACTTTGCCATATTTAAGAAAGTTTTCTGTGAACCCTAGAACAAGATGAGGTTTATGGGACAGCCCTCTTCCCCCCCCACCCGCCACCCCCCAAAAACATACATATTCTGCCTTTTGGATTTCAAGTGTTTATATGAAACCAACATCACAATATAACTAATTCAGAGTCTGGCTGCCTTCACTTCAAAAGGGTTATGTTTCTTATATTCTATTATATATGGGTTAGTCATTTCATAATACCCCCAGGAATAAAGCTCCTTACAACGGGAAGCCACAGGAAGTAGAAGGATAACAACTTAAGTATAGCCTAGAATGTGAAATTAAATGTGTAGTATCTTTTTCCCCCTTTCTGTCCCCTTAGCTTTTATAAATCATAGGTGACCGAGGCCTTGATCTGAAAGTGAAGACGGGAAATGGCAGAAGCTGGGGTTGGAACTGGGAGAGTTTTTTATATAAAACCCTAGATTCCTTCTTCTGGTAAATAACTTTCTCTTGCTAGTGTGAAAGTTTTAATCTCATTGTGTTTATGTATAAGATTTCACATTTCAGAAAGGATGCTTTAAATGAACAATGAAGTATTTTGTGAATATAAAATAATTTTTTAATATTACATTTTTTATTAAAATAATTCTGAACTATTACGTTCAAGCAGATTTTGTGAACATTCTTTATGCCAAGCAGCATGAGAACAGAACTGCAGCTTGAGTGCACCGTATATATTGTACAGTGATAACACAAAACATTAGGTTTCTGTTGAACAGTTTCTCCCTAACAGTTTTCAAATCCAGGATTACTTTGGCTCGAGTATAGTCAGCTTGGAAGAAAACAATTCTTTAAAATTCTATTTGCATAGCACGGACAGTTTTGAATGTGAAAAACACTAAATTCTTGAGAAATTCACTTTTAATTTCACATTCCAGGCTATACTTAAGGTGTATGAGTCTTTAAGAGCACAAGTAGGAGTCCATGTAACATGTACACATGAGTCATTACAAGATGTACTGTTAAGGTGTTTGGGACACACCCAACAATGAAAAGGCCAAAGAAAGTATAAGATGTAATTACGAAATTCTCCCTTGATTACTCAGTTATCATTGTGCTTTCTTTATCATTAATTATATTTGGATAATAGATTCAATAGATTCACAGTAAGGATTCATACTTTGAAGTGGCATTTTGTGTCCTTTAATGAAAATGAACTTAACATAGAATTGGAGTATAAATGAGACTTTTAAAGAAGAGAAGTGTATTCTTTAAAAAAAAAAGGCAGTAAATACTTCAGTTATAACCTCATTGGTTACTTTGGTCTGTGAAAAAACATTGAGCATAGTTTTTGCTAAGGAAGGCTTCACATACCAGGCACTGAGTGTCCAAGGGCTGGCCCCAAAGCACATCTGGTAGATTTAGGAATGTAAGAGAACATTCCAACCAAGAAAGTTGACCGTGTTTTAACCTTTTTAACACTGCCAATTTTAACTACATTTTGTAATCATGATAGTCACCATTTGTCACATAATTGAGACAAGTCATTTGTTAGGAGAAAACTTTTATTAGGGAGTGAGTTTGTCTATCTGCAGGCATTAACGTTGGACTTAGAGAAGGTTCATTTTCAGTCGATAAGTCAGCTAACCATGGTGACCTATCTGGTTTCCTTGGTTCGTGCTGCCAAACTACATTCTCGGAATTGTTTTGTAGAGGTAAAAGCCCAGAAACAGTGAAAATATGGCAATTATTTATCCTCATTTCAACATGCTCTGTTCAAGTTCCCTGGGACCAGGAAAAGCAAAGCTATAATCGCAACGTGGACTGGAGTGAAAGTTTACAAGGCAGAACTCTACCCTCAGATGGTCTTGTTTTCCATGTATTGCAGGTCATTTGTATAAATACAATATGCCAGCAAATCTGGTTTTCTTTGACTTAAAATGAAATTAGGGCAGTGATTTCTTTTTATTTCATTTCGGATTCTTCAAATGTACAGCAGGATCTAAACCTAGCATGTTTTGCCTGGAAGAATTATTTGGTAGTTTGGTAGAGCTATCATACGGACAATGCCAGTACTTCAGAGAGGGAGAGAGGTGGTGTGGTCACTGGGATCTTCAACAAATGCTGAAGGAGCAGAAGTCAACCAGGAGGGGATGGGTGTAGTCCTTGACTCACATTCCTGGTCCAGCTCTGAGATCTTGCAGTCACTGGTTGTGTCTTGCTTATCTGTGCCATAATTCTCACATGTCAAGCTCAAGGAGATGACAATAACAAAACGGAAAAGAAGTGAGAGTACACTTTCACAAAATAAGCAATCCATACGAAATAAGGGAGTTAGATTTGGTGTATCAACTTCAGAATTACAGTTAAACTTAGAGCAAAGAGAAAAATTTGTAGCTCAGCTTGTTTACTTTCTGATTTGCTTTTGCTGAACATTTTTTTCTTTCAGGTCAGAATATAAGTCTTTTTGTGTTCTTCTGAGAAGTGAGTATGGCATAGGGTATGCAGCTTATATTTGTTTACTTTTTATGTAGCTCATATATCAGTTATTACTGTTGGTTTCTTAGTGGAAATTTTTCTTTTACCTTTGTTTTGGCTTTACGTCCAAATGCTTCCTTCAGTTGGCTGAAATTTAGCACTGCAATTTATGGCTTTCCAGAGAGGGAACCTCCGTGGTCAGGTGGAGGAGGCAGGCCACATTCCAACAGTGGAGTGGTAGGTGTTCCAGACAGAGTGCTGATTCTGGAGTGAGTTGGGGTGCGGGGTGAAAGTTGGCTACTAATTCAAGCCACACCTGAGGCAGTATTTTTTAAACAGAAAAGTGCCTCCTCTAATTAGCTAGCCCACTATGCAATTAGATTAATGACAGCCAACTGATTTAGAAACCTCTTCCAGAGTGAGCTAACCAAACAATAGGTGTTCCAAGGACAGTGACAAAGAGCTAATTTTCCTGCATGAAGGAATTTGTAGTTTTACCTGTTGTATTTGTTGTGGACTGCCTCATCACCTGATGAAAGTAAAGCATGGGAGGCAGAGTTAAAAATTTTTTCCTTGGAAAATTAAAAGATATATCACTTAAATTTACCTTTCCAGTAAATCCTATGCTCTCAAAGCATTGTGTAAAGCTTTGAAATTTATTAATTGGTAGTAAAGTTCTCAGGTTCTGGAGATATATATATTTCCATCATTTAAGATTGACTATATGATCATTTTTGTGAACCCTGAAAAACACTTAGAAAACTGGTTTTAGTATAGATATATTTAATGATAATTAAGTATATGTTCTTAAAATATTTTTTGTTAGATGCCAGAAGACAATGTGTATAAAAATTAAAAACAATAATCATCGATTTTTTCTAAACCCCTCCAGATGTTTGATAATCCTTTGTTTGCTGTTTTGAAGTAGGAAAATTATGAAAAATGATTGTATTCTGAAATAGCACTTGAAAAATTTTTTTGAGTTCTATTTTATCCCATCAAAAGAATACAGTTACCTTTTACCTTTTATATGAAAAAAGGATGATTGTTATCATATTTCCTTCTTACTTGTACTCTAAATAAAGCATATTCTAACCTTTCTCATCAGTTAACCTGGTCTCAAATAAATCATGAAAACATGATTATAACTCAATTTTTCAGTATTTGTTGATTATCTGGAAGACTTCAATTATGATTAAAAGTAGCCATTTAAATTCATTTCACATTTTTTTCTGAGGTCTGAAACATTATTTCCATAAACCTTAATTTTGAAAGTATTATTTCTTTTAATCATCTCTTAACAATGTGACTAAAAGTGGTAGAGGATGAATAAAGAATAGTAATACCTTTTGTAGTCTGAAACAGTTCAGTTTTCACATGGGAGCTTTAAGGTTCACGTGAGCAAAAGTCACTACAAAGCAGTCAAGCTGCTTGAAAACCGAGCGGTTATTCTTGCTTAGATGCTGAGGAAACTTTTGACCCATTCCAAACTACTGGGATCATTTGCTCTGATTTCAGATAAGCAAAATAAAATAAACAAACTCTTGCCGGAATGGCTCTGCTGTCTCTTGTTCTAACTCTGCAAAGCCTGAATGTCTCCTCGGTATCTTTGAATGGGGCTCATTGTTTATTTATTGTGCTTTTCACAAGTGCTTGTAACTTCACCCTTGTTTTACTAACAGCTTTCTTCTAAAGTGGGTTGACATTTCAGTTAATTTTCAATGGCCTCAATGTTTTTTCTTAAATTGGGTCAAAGGGATGGGCCTATTTAAAGTTAGACAGTCTCATATAAATTGAAGCATATAAAAATATGGAACATTTATTAGAGATTTTTGAATTTGTTTTCCTATTTAAAAAACGTAAGGTCAAAGATAAATTTTTCTTTCATATTCTTTAGTTACTTTTGTTGGTAAATTAAATAAATAGGTACAGAATTTAGAATTTGTAGAAGTTGTAAGTTTTTATGTTAAAACCTATTAGGATATGGGAATATAGATTTTATTTTTAAATATAATACTGTTTAAACTCTTACATGTGGAATTTAGAAGATTGATCAATGACTCTCTTATCTAGAGAAAATTGAACATCCTATACAACATTCTATGTTTAGATTTTTATTGCATTAAAAAACTAAGTGCAAGCTTTCTCATCTATAAAAATGAAACTAAAAATAAAACTGCAGGAGAATGTTATCTTTATACCAAGAATTAAAACATAAATTACAGGGCAGTATTGGCACAGAAATGGGCGCCAATAACAAAGTTCGGAAACAGGTTCTAGTACATACTGAAATTAATTAAGTGATAAAATTATATTTCAATTAAATAGAAAAAAGTGGATTTTTAAAAGACTAAATGGTTTAGCTTTTAGCTTTATTTGATATCATAAAGACAGATTCCAAATATGTTATCAACGAAATAAAACTAAAAAACAAGTAAAAAATATTAGGAGAAAACAATATTAGTAAAATATCCTGATGAAGGAGGTCTTCATAAGCTTGCTAAGAAACTTTGATTCATAATGTAAAAATTGCAGGTTTGGTTACATAAAAAGTAAAACATTCTCATTTGCAAATGATGTCATAAACAAAGGCAGAAGAATATGTGCAAAAATATGGTAGACAAATTAACATACTGCTTAAAGAGCTTCAATACATTGATAAAAAGAAAAACAAAACAATTTAGAAAGGACATGAAGAGTAGGTAAAATGCAATATGGTCAGTAAAGATTTATAAATGTGCTCAAGCTCTTGAGGATCAGAATAACAGAAATGAAAACTGTATGTCATTTTTATCTCTTCAGATTGCTTAATTTACATGGACTTACAATATTTAATGCTAATAAAGATATGGGATAACTGACATTTTTATATTCTGTTGATGAGAGTGTGAATTTTTTACACCTAAAATGTAGGTCTCAGTGGTCCTATCCTTCTGGAAATCTATCCTATGGAAAATAACAATATTTAAGGAGTACAAGGACGTCTATTGTTCATGACCTATACATTGTTACTATAACTTAATTGTTAAAAAATGTATTATTATTGATTAAAAAATCAGTGACAGTGTTTTGAACCAAATATGGTGCATTTAAAGTATGGAATATTATACAGTTATATTAAAAATGATTGGTAGATAGCTGTAACCTTGGGAAAGTATACATGATATTTTTAAGGGAACAAATGAAATTGTAGATGTTTATGTATATAAATACATGATCATGTATTATATATCACTTGGTAATGAAAATTATTCTATAAAACATATACATTTGTATATTTTAGTGAATCCATGGTCAAAATATGGGTATTTCCCTTAGGATGGGTTAATGTTAGATTGTTGGAGAAGTAGAGGTAAAAGAAATATGAGTATATATTACATTTTTAATTTTAGTAGTACCAAAAAAGTTTTCAATAGAAATTTTGACCATTTTACTTTCAGAACATGATATTTTGAAACAAGTCAGAATTACACATCTTATGAACAAATTATTACTGAATTTAGAGGCAAATATATAAAATTATAGGTTCTGCCATGAAGCTTCCTTCTCATTTTGGCATATTCACTGGGGAGAGTGAAACCCTTTTTGTTATGAATCATCCTTCCAGGGTTTCTTAACAAAGGGATGGATTTTGAAGTAGGATGTAGCTTTGAATAACACTCAAACTAAATTTAATGGCACTCCCAACTTTTAAGTGAGACATAAACATGGCCCTAAACTTTTCCACTTGATTCCTGCACGCAGTTTATAATTCTGCCATTGAGTGACTGAGGAGGCTCTCAGTGCCTTACTCCTCAAAGGCACTGGCTGAGTGAGAGCCAGGAACTTCTGACTTGTCATGTTGGTCTGTCTTGCTGACAGCGGGTTGAATTCCTCTCATGGCTCTGAGACTCAACTTCTGTCAAATGGGTATGATAATATTGAGAATTAACTGGTTAGTACTTTTATATTATTTGGAGCTCTGTATAAAAAATGTATGGTAATGATAGTGATGGCGCATTCTGTTAATTATCTTGTTACTATAGTCAACTGTCATACAGATCAAGAGTTATTCATTACTCTGTGGTAACATGCTAACTTAGAAAAGTTTGCGCTTGCTTTGGTATTATGTAATACTAAGTAAAATAATGTATCATTGCAGCTTGATCTTCTCATAGCATTAGCGCCAGAAGGGACCTGGAAGATGAGGCCTGCAACTACATTTTAAAGATGCTCAAACTAAGTTGAATTCCTTGTCCGTGGTTACATAGCTGATTAATGACAGAGCTGAGAACATGCTGGGAAGTATTTCTGGCATAAATGAATTAATAGATTCATCTCTTTACTTTTAATGTAGGGCTTTTTCTATAGTATTTCTATGTTTTTCTTAATAATTCCTTATCATATATGTAACAGATATTATTCAGAAGTCTAGGTGATCTCTACCATGTAGATTCTAATCTAAAAAAAAGGTGTACCTTTTAAAAGCTGGGTATCTTTCTTATTTCCTTTTTTCTTTCGAACTGAAATTTCTTTAGGATATTCTGTAAGCTATATTAAATGGAACAATTGTATAAAACATGTATAAGTAATATTTACTTATTTGCATATTTATTTTAATTGGACCATTATTTGCTGGGTTTCTTTGAGCTTATATGTGATTTAAACACACCCATACCCACATACACACATATTTAAATATTTTAATATTTTTATAAATTAATCATGTTATTTGGAGTAAGCATCATATTTAGTATGCAAAAAAAGTAAAAGGAAACTTAAAATACATAAACCATGCTTTAAAAACCTAAACAGAATTACTTTTCCTAGAATTGAGCATGTTAGTTGCATTACTTGGGTGAAAAATGGTCAAGAGAATTGGGGTGACTTACACACTAATTTTATTGGAAATGTTTGAGTTGGGAGGGGCTAATGTGTAACAATCAATGAATATCATGTTGTTTTTGATATTAAATGAATTGAGTGTTGTAGTCCCAATAAATTTTGGACATTTGGAGGCATGAATACTTGCTTTATGCCATCAGAGTGTGTGTGTGTGTGTGTGTGTGTTTAGTTATATAAGTGAGACATACTTTATGAACAAATTTATACATATATAAATTTATAGATAAGGATTTATATAAATAGGTTTTTTGTGTTGGTATTTAAAATTATTCTGTTTATGATGAATGATGATGACTTCTGTTACAGCCCTTTGAAATGGTTTAAAGTCCTATGTATTAAATTATTTCCTAACATTGAGATAATTTTAGTTTAATACCCCTGCCCCTTTATTCTCTCTTTCTTTAAACCTCAAATTATCTATGAATAGTGATAGAAACAATGATATTCTTAGTATGAAGAGAACTCAGATTTATGCAGATACTTTTACTTTTGGGGAGGCAGGATAGTACAGTCTCGAATAATATTTAAGATCGCTACATGAAATACAATCTTATTTGGCATAAAGTAATTTTAAAAATTAACTTTAAAAGTAGTGAAAATATTTCATCACTATGGTAACACTAATGCCTATTCCCTAGTAGATTGTCATCGTAGTTTATGCTTTTGATCTGATCTTTGTCCTTTATGTGTCAGGAAAACCTAAGCCAAGGTGTCTGACTTTGTCAGTCTTTGACGCAAAAGGGTTTTCTGGCTCAACATGTTTTATAATGTTACCATGATTCACATCTTCTGGATACAAAGTATTTATATGGGTAGTTTGACTTGACAGCTTGAAATATTTAATGTGTATGTGCACTAATCTTAGTTTCTGTTAAATAAAGTTGGTAATATTTTAGATTATTTGACCTTATGGTCCTAGTTGTATGTCTTTCTGAAATAGCAGTCAGCGTGTCGTCGTCTTACATCTTTTTACTTTACCTTTTTTCCTTCCTCCTTGGTAGACTATATTCCTGGAGGGCAGATACCACTGTCTTAATTAACCTTATAAACCTAGTGCCGGGCACGGAGCTGGGCACATGTAGATACAGTGGTACCTCGGTACTTGTCGTTAATCATTCCGAAACTTGTGACAAGTGCCGCAGCTGATGAACACCGAACAAATTTTTCAAGCAATGAGTAATGAAGAATTTTCTCTTGCGGCGGGGCAGTGTCATAACTCATACAAGTTCTAGCAAGTGCGATAAGCCCTGAGCAAGCCCCAGGTGCTGAAACACTTTTTCCCTTGTCAAAATACATCAAGTACAGAGTTTGACGAATTCTGAAGCTGATGAGTACCGAGGTATGACTATATGTATGTATAGGTAAAATGTAGATATAGATATTCAAAAGTGTTAAAAGAATGCTTTTAAAGTAAACTCAGGGGTGTGCAGGATACCTGTTCCTGATAGTAAAGGGGAATCTAATGCTTATAATCTGATGATAATAAAGTAGACATTTTTTTTTATAGAAATTATAAATCACTCAGTGTCACTTACATATGCTTACTACATGCTTGTTACAATGGGGTAACAAGTCTCTGTCCTCTAGCATTGCACAGACATTGAAGACTATACTATAAAATCCTAATAGCTAAAATTGTTTTTTGAGGAAGATCCCTGCTAGGTGTAGGGAGGGACAGCCAGTAATTGGATGATTTTGAATGAAGGTTTCTTTGCACCAGTTCCATCTAAAAGGGATTAGGAGACTTTGTGGTGCTAAATGACTAGTTTTCTCCTTAGGGACTCTTGAATCTATTTGGGGATCACCTTTCTGTAAGGTTGGCATAGAAGGAGCTCTGTGATCTGCTACCTTGTGCTGATTCTAAGACCTATAGGCGGAAAGCTAGAATCCGAGATTTTTGAAACTGAGAGGAACCTCAGGAGTCATTCACTGGAATGGGCCCATCCTTGCTGAGAAAGCCCAGCAGGGATTTGCCCTTGCACACAATTAAGTCTGAGCAGAGCCAGTTCCTTTAAGAGCTGGTTCTCTGATTCCTGGTCATACTGCTTTGCATCAGCAGTGTGCTTTCACTCCTGTTAAAACGAAAGGAGCTTTAATCAAAACATTATGAGGAGGCAAGAAAAACCAATCAAACAAAGCTACCTTCATGGTTTTACTTAAAAAATGACTGAAGCAATATGCAGTGGACCTTCCTTATCTAAGTAAGATTTAGGGAAGGGGCTCCTCCTTGCCCATACCAATATTTCTGCACAAAAATAAAAATAAAAATAAAATAAGATTAAAATAAAATTTAAAAACAGGGAAAAACCCTGTAGAAGCTTCTGTCATGGTGGGTTATGTTCAGAATTTTCTGCTACCAGCTGCTGTTGCTGGTGGGGGCTGGCAAGATTCTTTCCCAGGGTTCATAATCTGGTGGTCCCCCTTCCTGGTAACGGTTTTTAAAAGACCTTAGGTCAGCTTCAATCACCTTGTATTGATCTGCTGATGTTATCCTGGTTAAGCAGGGACCTGTATTACAAAGCCAATTCATGATGTCCGTATAGTGATAACTTCAGATATGGTAAATGAGCGTGGTGTAGTTTTGCTTCATGCCTTACGATCTTTTTGAAATGAAATCTTACAGTTACTCTTGAACTTATTATGTGTTAGGCACTGCTAATATATGTAGTATTTGTTATCTTGAATAAATCCCATAGAACTCTAAAAGAAATAAATTGGAGAAGATTAGGAGGACATAGGGAACTTTTTACTTATCAGTGTCATTGAAAGAAGGCTACCAAAAAAAAAGAAAAGAAAGAAGGCTACCAAACTTTTATTACAAAGAATATACGATACGAGAAAACAAGGAAGGTAGCAATGTATAATATTTCTTGTTTTGTCATTATGAGGTCTGCCCAGAAAGAATCCAGCCATGAAATATGAAAAATAGAAACATTTATTAAAGAAGATATAAGATTCAAGAAACATTGCATATAGAACAATGACACCTCAGTCCCCTTCAAAGTAGGTACCTTGGGACCTCACACAGTTCTCCCACCATCTCTTCCACTATTCAAAACACTGCAAAATTTTTTGTTGGAATCACCATCAGCTGCCCTGTCGTATTTTCCTGAATCTCATCGATGGTCTGAAATTTCTTCCCTTGCAAAGGTGATTTTAATTTTGGGAAAAGCCAGAAGTTGCAGGACACCAAATGTGGTTCAAATCAAGTCATTAGCAACTGCAGCATGACGTTCCTTCTGCTCTGGTATCGGAAGCCACGGATTGAGCTGCGCCACGACACATTTCATGCCAAGATCCTGCGTCAAAATCTCTGACACAGTAGTTTTTGGAATCCCCAGACCAGATTCTAATTCTTGTACTGTCAGTCTCTGATCTTTGTTGATTTTAGCCCGTACATGTTGAACATTCTCAGGTGTTCTGCATATTGTGGGCCTTCCAGAAGGTGGGTCATTCTCAACAGATTCTCGACTATCTTTGAAGCATTTGTGCCACACTTTTATTTGTGCTGCACTCATTGCATCATCTCTGAAAGCCTTTTGAATCATTTGAATAGTTTCCACAGAGGGATGTTCAAGCTTAATGAAAAATTTGATGCAGATTCGTTGCTCTACTTGCACAGTCATTTTGAATGTGACGGCCACACAGTACACATGCTCACTCACCTACTATCCCCACTGACTAGTACAGTGAAGTCGTCATTGTTTATGCACGTGCAGCCCAGTCCACTCTCCTTGGCTGCCAGGCTACATCGATGTCGCACAAACCATTCTTGTTACATTAACAATGGCTGGACTTTTTCTGGACAGACCTCATTTGTTAATTCCTAGTGTGATATTGTGTTTAATTGTGCAACTAGTAAAATTTTCTAAAGAAGCTCTCGATGTTTTAAATATATTGTTATTTCATATATTCTTATTTAACTTCAAAGTATTTTTATAGTGGCTTCACTGCAGACTTCTGGTACAGAAGGGACCATTAAGGACACATTAAATGACTTAGTAGTGTTTCAGTATGAGTCATTGACTAACTTCAGCTGTAATTAAAGTCTCCTTTTAGGTATATGATTGTTTACTTTATCAGTGTTACTTACCTATGCATACATGTAAATTTTTGCATATGTCTGCAATAATAAACTTGAGAAAAGCTCTTTTATTTCTTTTTTAAAAGTTAATTGGAAACAGAAACAGAGTAATCTAGTAGAAACCCTCAGGAAAATAAGCCTGTGACTAAAATCCTTAAATATTATAGAATGACATAGTCTCCAGAATTTATAGGAGTGATAAGGACATATGGGACTTCATCTTTAAAAAGAGAATGCACATACTCTAATTATCTCCTGGTTGTCTTTGAGCAAAAGATGTGATGAACTGGTTTACTAAAACCTATAATGTAATGAATATAGTTCATTCATCTAACCCTGGCTGGTTTGGCTCAGTGGATTGAGCGTCGGCCTGCGAGCTAAGTGTCGCTGGTTCGATCTTCCAGTCAGGGCACATCAGAGAAGGAAAACTCTGATTCCAAAAAACCTCCGCTGCCTTGCGGCATACCTCTTCAGGGGAAAGGCTAAGGGAGTAAACCCCGACAGAAAATCCGGAGCCGGAGTCCCTAAGGCGGTTTGACGTTGCAGTCAACACCGGCAACTCCTGCGGCGCACCTGAAGCCAAGCTGTATTGACTCCGTCTTTCCCTTGGATCCTTCAGCTGCGAAGAGAGGGGGGGTCTGCTGCTTGGGCAACAGCAGACCCTCCATATCACCCTGCCCAGGCTCTGTAGCTTCAGCTCTTAAGAAGCTACACCATCGTCTCTCGAGATGGATGGCTGCCGATGAGTTCATTCATCTTCCTTTTATTCCTCCTTAGCTTTCTTACATTGCTATTAAGGAGCAGTAAAATGAACAAAAGTAATCACTGGGACAAACGTGGACTATGTAAGACTCTGGATGAATAATAAACTTAAAAATTTACACACATATAATGCCTATATTTAATTGTAGAAACAAATACATTAGCCTATTGGTAATGGTTAACTTTATGTTTTACTGTGAATGAGACACAATTAGACTTTTAAATTATTTAAAGTTTAATTGGTATCAGTTGGATTTATTTGAGAAAACTACCCACTTTAGCAAGATTGGTAATTAGCAAAGTTGGGAAATTCCTCATGCTATGACATAAAAACATCTTTAAAATGCATAATATTAGTTTTTTTAGGTTAAATGGTCAGTATGTTTCTCCTTTTGACCCATTTTGCTCAGAAGACATAATATTCTAGAAAAAACAAAAACAAAAAAATTTGCCTGTGTTCAAATCTATTAAAAAGAAAAACTCATTGAGAAGGAACCATTCTTGAGGCCTTATGATTGCAAAGAAATTTATCTCAAGTTCATAAGATGTTGTGTTTGGTCCATCAAAGCTACAGAGCCTGTTCTCTAGTGTTAGACTGCAGACTCTGAGTGATATTTTTTCTTTTTTTTAATTTTCCTGGTAGTTAGAACCAGTTAAGAGGACTCATGGAAATAGATGGGAACATCTTTAAATCATTACAGTAGGTTTTGGCTACATCGCAAAAATTTATTTGTACATATTCTAATTATCTGGTTAATATAATTAGTATTGACTGCAAAAAGCTATCATTTATCCCAAAGAGAAAAGTTTGAAGCAAAATAATCATATCAAAACGGTTGCCAAGTCTCCATTTTGTTTTATTCTATCTAGATGTGGTCTTAAGTCATAAGATCTACAATGAGATCTTGAATGAGGGTGTCCCGTTTTCCAAAAGGAAAGTTCCAGAAATGTTCAAGAAATATTATTTAGAATTCCTTAATAGTCTTAGAACATGTATGTGCTCATGTTTCATTTGTCTGTTTATTCATGAAGAGTTTTAGACCACTAACAAATGAGTGAATATTCTTTTATATAAGTAACTCTTTCCCTTAAGTAATTGCCTATTGGTATCATAACCCTACCTTATGTATAGTAGATGTTTTGTTTCCTGAGACCCTTGATTATTAGTTAAGTTAATCACTGAAAGTAAACCACTGAACAGAGGTTTCCAGTGGGGTAGAGGTGGGGGAGGGCAGTGGCAGTGTCTGGAAATATTTTTTATTGTCATAACTAGGGGTAGGGTTCAAGTACTGGTATCTAGTGAGTAGAGGACAGGGATGCTGCTAAACATCCTGCAATGCCCAGGACGGCCCCCTGCTATGAAGCATTATCCAGACCAAAATGTTAGTAGTGCTGAGGTTGAGAAACCCTACACTAGATGGAAGGGAATTGTCTTTTTCTCTCCCTTCCCATATATAATGTATTTATTTTTTTCATCATTAACATTTCATATTCTTAGAAAATGGTCATATTAGAAACTAAAATTTAGCCATTAATGAAATAAATTATTGAAATTAGCTACATATAGGGCACACAATTATAGCATACAGTAGACATGTGGATATAAAATTATAATGCTGAACTGAAGTACACCTGAAAAAATAATGGAGATTTGGTGAAATTTGGTATGTATCCAACACTTAACATATTGCTAAAGCTGGAAGGGGTCTTAATGATTATTTAATTCGATGGATCGTAATTGGGGCGATGTGTTCATAGGCATCAATGCTTCGGAATTACCTGAGGAGGTGCCTTCCTTGGAAGAAGAATGCTTAGAGTCCCACTCTAATATAGTACTTTTTACAAGTGGATCTGATGACCTCACTCCACTTCCTCTTTGAGAACCACTGCTTTCTATCCCTTGTGACGAGGTGTCTCAAAGATGCTTTCCCCCTCTGGTAGCAGGTAACATAGTTAATTAGTCACTGCTGAACTTAAAAAAGCAGATCATTCTTCTTTCCCTATTGCTTTTTTAAAAAATCTTATTTATGTGTTATTCCAAGCAAATCTCATATTTGACTAGATTCAGACTTAGAGGTAGAAGGTCTCAGAGAGGACAGCCTACATTTCTAGGCAATCTGTTCCTGGCATTTTTCTTTGGCCTCCTTCATTCTCTTATCCAGAAGTTTAGCATATTCGGTGGACTCTTTCTTATTTTTCTTAGTGTGTTGTTTCTTCAGAGAAATATGCCGACGTTTGTGTTGCAGGACATGTGGAGTAACAAGATGCTGAATCTTAGATGATTTGGTCCTAAGTTTCTTACCTTTGTTTAGGGGTTTCTCACAACATATTGGTGGTCATCTCTTCTTGAGAGAGATTAACAGGTTTGCAGATTCTGCTAGCTCTTTTGGGTCCCTCCCAGCTGACGAGGCACAGTAGTATCAGTGAGACCAGGAATATCTTTCTCCCCTTTTTTTTACAATGACCAAGTGGAGAATACAGATTGGCATCCACAATGCAACCCTGAACAGATGTGCACTTTCTCTCTCCAGTCCTCCTTGGTCTGTAACAGGAATGCCGCATACTCGGTAGCAGGCGGATATGGTCATGGGCCTAGACACCCTGCTTTATGGGGAAACCTTGTTTGTCATTCCCACCACCAGTTCAAACACATAACCCCTCCATTCTTCACCTAGAGCATCAACAGCAATTTCTGTGGCCATATGTTTCATGCATGGTCCCTTTCAATGAGTTTCTGGCAGCCAGTGGCTGGGAGAGAGATGTTCAGCTTCACCATGAAGCAGCCGCTGGCCTCTGAGGCACCATAAAAGATACTTACAGCAGTCCTTCTCTATATCGTGGTTCACTTATCGCGGCTTCACTGTATCACAGGATTTTTAAAAATATTATATTTAATTATTTATCGCGGATTTTTCACTATATCACGGAATTTTGTGGTACTGTATATGTATGCTGTTAAATTTACGTAGATTTAAGAGTGTAGAATATGTTTAAGAACATAAGCAGTGTTTATGAAAGTGTGGAAAAGGTTAATAAGGGACTGGGAACTGTTTGTAAGTGTGCGGGAAGGGTTTATAAAGCCTTAAAATATATATAAATTCTAAAATAAATGTAAGGTTCCTACTTTGTGGATTTTCACCTATCGTGGGAGGGCGGTCTAGAAATTAATACCCATGATAAGTGAGGGAATACTGTAATAGGCTTGCTTTTAAAATGTTGTACATATGTTAATTTTCCTATCTATGTATGTTCATTCTCCTTATATTTACAGAATGCCCCTAGGTGCCTGCCAGGCCCAGTGCTAGCATCTGAGGTTACAGATACAGTCCCAGCCCTCATGGAGCAGAAGAGAAACTGAGTAAAACAAATAAGCAAATGCAATAAAAGCAAATCTGTAGTACTAATTAACGAAGTGCAATAAAAAATTTGAACTGCAAGGGACCTAGCAATCGCTTGGATTATCTGAGACCCAAGGAGTCAAAGTGGAAGGGGAGGGCAAGGACCTCGGGATGCAGCTCTGCGTGGCCACTCCATGCTAGCAGTCATGCAGGTTGGGAACAGGAACGCCCACGAGGTCTAGACAAATAGGAGGACGTGTACTGGGGTAGGAGCAGGCGCTGCAGAGAGGAAGCTTTGATGGCACTCCTTCCTTTCTCAAGAGGCCACAGTCACACCTGAGGTGGCTGTATCCCTTGGTGGCCTGAAGAGTGAGGATTTCATGCGCTTGTTTCATTACTTGTGTTAGGCTCGGGGCAGTCAGTAGCTGCCCAAATTGTCTTATGGGAAAGGGGAAGCATGGGAAGGTGGAAAAGGGACTGGAGCCATGGAAGAAAGGGGCGAACACCAAGTGCTAGTGGGATTAGAATGGAGAAAAGACAAGGTCCCAGTTTCCGTGCTGCCTCCCCTTCCTGCCCTGAGCTCCAGAATGTTCTTGCCCATGGGCCACATTGTAAGTGTGGGTTTTGTTTCTTGGCCCCCTTGCCGTAGCCAGCTAAACCTGTAACGCACCAGAGTTTCCATAGGACATTTTGAAGCAGTGGATTAGATTTGGGTAATATGCTAGCAAGTTGATTTATCAAACTTATAAACCATAGCCTTTAAATGACCACTTAGATTTGGAAAGAGATTAAAATTATATTTAAATTTTGTGATATGATATATGAGATTATCATATGGAAAAACAATTTAATAAAGCTAGAGTCACTATTCACCATATGAGAAAAACATTTTTCACCTTTGACTCATATTAGCTTTTAGGAATTCATAAAATTTTGTTTAGGAACATAATGTGCTTTCTCCCTCCACCCCCTACCCCTGTTTTGTTGTTGTTTTGTTTTTTTAATTGCTGTTTGCTGTCTTAAGGACTAAAAGCTGTATTTAGTTCTACTTAGTTCATCATTTCCTTTTTTTTTTTTTCTAAATTGAGAACAGCCTGATTAAGGAGTATTGTGGCATTGGAAATTCTCTTAATTCATTGTCACAACTCATGTATATAGCACTGAAAAATGAAGTGCTCTAAAATAATGATCTCCTTGGCCTCTAGGAGAACTCAGGTTAGTAAGAGCAAAACAGGAAGTCATTTTCATCCACAAAGAGGCTGATTTTGAGGTCACATGGAGGTAGATGCCATGGGAAGAGGTGCCTGTTATAGTGGAGTTTAGGATGAGCAATCTGATAAGCTTTCAGCTGTCAAAACAGATAAGAGAAAATTAGGACTGTCAAAATGCCATGGAACTTAACTAGGGCTAGAAATAGCATCTCTACTTTTCAGAGTTTGAGTACAAAACACCCATATTTGAATTTAATAGACATTTTTTAGAATCTTATTATTTATTATATGCTAGAAAGTTGGGAAAAATAAAAGAATTGGATACAGTTCCTGCCCACAAGGATCTAAAACCTTTTAGGGAGGAGATAACTCTGATATTAGGGGCCATGTGTGTTCAAGACAGTCAGTTGATACCATCAGTGGGTTTAGAGGAGGTGAGGGAAGTTGTGGGCCATCTGAAGATTCGTTTGATCACCCTGCTCTTCACACTGCCATTGGCTCCTACACATCATTCTGATCATTAGCCTGCATTTGCTTTTGCGCCTGTTCTTCAAGTATTTCCCTTCCTTTTTGAAATGTCCTTGAGAAGGACTATGCCTTTTAGTCTTATTCTTTGGGCCTGCCAGTGCCTCGCCTGCTAATCCTACGTTAGATTTAATGACTGAATGACTAATGAATGGATTCATAGGTGAAACACTGTGAAAGAGATGGGGGGAGTGGGCTATGGATATGGATTGGTTAGAAAGTTGAGGCTGGGAGTGGAAGGAAAGTAGAGGAAATATCCCAAACTTGCACAAGGTCATACTAAAGAGCATGATGTGCTGGGAAGGCAGTTTGTGTTAGATTTATGTAGTAGTGGAATGCATGTTGGTATAGACTCTTTAGATTGCAAGTAGTAAGGAATGCGGTTCAGAGTGGATTGAACAACACCATAACAGCAACTCTAACTTAATCCAAATGAGGAAATGGCTGGAAGAGAACTCCTGTTAGTGAAAGCAAAGCAGGAAGTTTTTTTGCCCCTCACAGAAGAGCTGATTTAGTTAATTGTCCTAAGTAACTGAATTTAGTTACTGTTGTCCTAAGTAACTGAATAGCTGAGTCAAAGGGCAAATCTTAAGATATCCTTTGAATCAGACAATTTTGCTGTCTTGGTCTCTATCTTCCTACCTATGATGACTTTATTCTCATGATTGCAGAAGGGCTCTAGGAACTCCAAACCTCGCATGGTTACCACAGCAAATACAGTGGAGCCAGCCTGTGCCAAAGTCTCTTGTATCTGAATGACTGTGATGTTGTTATCTATACATTTCAGAACCAATCACTGTATCCAGGGAGTTGGGATATGCTATTGGCTTTTGTCACTCTGGCCTCATCATATGAGCCAATATTTACCAACTGCCTACGTGTTCTCTTTTAGGGGCTGGGAATGGTGTTTCAGATTGCAACTCCACACCTCCACTGCCCGCCTGGCACTCTTATGTTTTCTCCTTATTTTATCTTTCTCCACAGCACACATTACCTTCTAATACACTGTCTATTTCAGTCCCATAGTAGATCATCTGTCTCTCTTTGTGGGAATGTAAGCTTCATCAGGGCACCAGTTTTTGCCTGTTTTTGTCACTACCCTGTCCCCTTTATTCATTATGAGTAGTGATCAGTAAATATTTGTTGACATGATGGAATAAAATAATAAAGTGACAATGTCCTTACTTTCCTAAGCTGACATTCTTGTGTGGGGAGGATGAATATTAAATAAGCAAGTAAATAAGAAAATACCAGTTAGTGATAGTATTGTCAAAAATAAGACAAATGCAGGAGGAGTGGTCACTTACTTGGCACGTCCACCTTTGACTGTGTGACTGCTAACAGGAGAGGCGTGGGTTACCAAAGGCGATTTCTGGGACTACATCAGCAAGCTGTCAAACTGATACAGAGATAACACAAATGATGTTCCTTCCAGAAGATGTCTTATAGCGTAATCAAATTAGGAATACCCTTTAGAAATTCCACTGTTTCCAAGATTTTTGTTATCTTCTCTGAACTTTGATTGACTTTTAACTATGTGCCATTCATCTGTTTAAAAACTGTAGGTCACTTCTATCTTTTGTCTTGCTCGGTACAGTGTTAGTATTATAAAGTATTGGTTATTCACTGTGGGGGACACATTTCTGATGTCTGGCTAACTTCCTAAACGCTTCCTTGTACCACCCCAGCAACATGATCTTAGGGCATGCAAGCCAATTTTAGTAGTGGTCTTAAACATAATTAGGAAGGTAATTCATTCTCTCTCTCTGTCTCTCTCTGTGTCTCTCTGTCTCTCTCTCTCTCTCACACCCACCCACACACACACATGCACACACAGTCCCAGTGTTTAAAGTATTTAGGTTTTCCATGAGTGGCAGTTAAGTGAACACTGGTACAATACTAGGAGATATTGTTAAACTGAATGAGTAACTGGATCAAGTGATATTTGAACGAGACAGAATTATTTTATAAAAGTCATATTGTGTTCATAGAAGTCATAGTATGAGCTCATATTTGGAGATATGGAGAGATTTAGTATGAAAAGTTTAGAAATCCTACATATATACATATATGCTTATATATACAAAAAAAAAAAAACTATGAAAAGGTATCCACCAAACTGTTAATGGAGCTCATAGGGTTTTAGGAGTTGGAAGAATAGTGATTTTGCTCTGTACTGTAGCAGAAACATGTTTGAAGTTTATCTAGAAGCATGGGTTATTTAATTTGAAATGTGAAAAATAGTTAAGAGCATTTAAAAAAATTTACCTCAGAGTTGTTTCAGTACTGAAATCATTACTGGATATTTTGTTTCACTTTACTACTCTTGATATTATAAATGGGTATAAACATTTTTTAAAGCATTGAGGCATTATAATTATTAAAAATTGTTTACAACCATTGACTCATTAGGAAGGAATTATTCAACTGAGAAAGGAAGCTGTATTACATGAAGTTGCTCATCGCAGGTTTAGCTATAATGGGAGAAAAAAAATTGGAAACATCTGAAGTGTCTAACAACAGAATAATAAAAGTCATGATTGTCTACCCCAAATGATGGTGATTCGACTTTAAAGCTATTCTGTAAGAAGGCAGGGTAGAAATAATTCAAGTGAATAAACAGCTTATTAAGTTTGTGGAATATTATGGGATTCTTAATGAAATTATAACTACAAATATGTGGGGCACATGGAAATGTTTATGATACGTAAAAATGCACACTACAAAACTATAAGGGAACCATATTACAGTTAGGTGATTAATATGCAGTCTGATCTGATACAGAAAAGATGAAGGAAATATGCAAAAATGTATATTCTAGATTGGAGCTATTTTTGTTGTAATTTTACTTTATAAGTGTATTTCTTTTTAGTAAAATTGAGCTGGCATTAAATTTATAGTGGTGGTTTATAATAGATAGCATTCTCAGGTGTTTTTTTTTTTTTTTAATTTTTTTATTGAAACCAGCAGGCAAGTAAGAGTTTTTTTGTTTTTGTTTTTTTCTTTTATCCTGCACATTTGGGGAGTGACAGATATTTGGTCATGACCCTCACTTTCAGGATTTCCTCTTGCAGGCTAGTTGGGAGGAAATGCCTCCAATCAAAAAGGGGAAGGAGAAAGGGACACGAGGCATGCTATTGTGATTGCGTGTGTGTTCTAATGGGTTAAAACACTGACTCAGCTTGGATTATTTCTTTCCTCAGAACAGTGGATTATTTCTATCTTCAGAGCAGTGTATAAACATTTTTTGGGAAAAATAGCTAAAATGTTTAGACAGCTGCTTCCTTTATTTTTTTAAATATACAAATAATATTTTTACAACCTCACAGACATCATCATGCCTTTGTAATGAGCATACTTTAGACTCCTGTAAACCCCTTAACTTTATTTCTTCTTTTGGTAGCAGTATTTTGATATCAATTCCTTTCTTCTTTTTTTTAAAAAAAATTATTGTTATCTATGAGTTTGTTAGACCTTAGGGTGCCTGAAATTGAGATAAAAGTACTAATAAGAGTAATTAATTTTATGTTCAGTATTCTGTATTGACAGCTTTGTAGTCTTTTTTGGGGGGTGGGTAGGTAGGTACTCATTATTTTACCTCAGTAAAATAAATGGGCTTTATGTATAAACTAAGACATGTAAAATAGTAGACAATCAATGTCTTTTACCTATGACTATAACACCAAGTAATCCACTTGTGGATTTTTAGCCTAACATGTGTCCAGTTTAGTGATTTATTAATTTAACTGATTAACATGGTAGGAGAGATTAATTCTATAGCTCCTTCAAATAAGTTTCTGTCACCTCTTTTGCGTTGTTGGCCGTCTGAACCGTTGGCTGCACAACATGCTTTGCTTTCCCTGGATTCCTTAGACTCCTATTTTTATAACAGATTCTACTTTGGTTGCTGGCATGACTTCACCCTGGCAGGGCAAAGGGCTTTCTTGAAGGTGACCCTCTCTTCAACCTGTTTGACTTCAATAGTCCAAGCAAGGAGGGGAAAAAAGGTACAAGGTGACCTGGACTGGGCTGTTGGAAACTGTTGTTTCCGTTTGCATTTTTTGAGATGCATAGAACTTGTGACCTGCCATTGATTACCAAAATTAGTTTAAAATTTTCTTTTGAAAGATTAACTATAAAACACATTTAGCCATTTTCCCCACATCAACTTATAAAGGGGTGTGGGTTATCAATAGACAACTAGCTACTATTATGTTTCCTTTTTTATACAATCCATATATTTTAGAAGGCAGAAAATAAAAAGGAAAAAAAAAATCTGTGTGTGGGCTAATTGCAATGGTGAGCACTTTTCTTGCTTTGGGTGTAGAATGATGGTGGGTTGTTTAGGCAGAAGACTGTACACTTGAATAGGAGGCTGCGCAAGACATCTGAGAGTCACACTCCAACACCGCGAGCTGGACTGCGTATCTGAGAAAAAGTACTTTGCCACTGTTTTGATTACAACCTTATGTTTCCACGCTGAATATTTTCAAAATAAGATCTCTGTTAAGAATAGAAGGTGAACATCAGTTCTTTCTAAAAACTCTTTAATATCTGTTTCTTTCGGTGGTCCAATATTAGATGTATACATTAATAGGAGGGTAGAAAAATGAGTGTCATTTTTCAGTTGTGTTTCTGAGTTTAAGTATGTATATTTAAATATGTGTAAAGTAATCAAAGATGTAAAGCTGATGGCCATTTCGAAAGTTTTAAACTTTGCTGAAACAGGAGAAATTAGCTAAGGTATTTCTGTCAGGAGTTATTTTTTTTCTGCCATTGCTGGGTTTGAGAAATGAAGCACAGATTTGCGTGTGACCATTTAATTTAATCTTTAAATATTAAATTAATTTAGTAAAGCATAGTCTTAATGTCCTTTTTGCCTCTTATTTTATGATAAAAGGTATATTAATATTACACACAATACATTTTACCCCTGGGTACAACCTCAAACCTGTTGGGGAAAAAATTTGCTTTCCACTAGAAAAAAAAATTGTCGACTTTTAAAAGCCTAAAGGTTCAAGTCCCAGCTGTTGAAAACTGATCCTGGCCTGCTGCAGCTAATGCACTCTCCTTCGAGAGGGTGAACCCTGTCACAGGTGACAGCTGACCCACTTACTCAGACCTTGTTAAAGCGCCAGGTTCCTTTTGTAGGTCTCCAGATTCTTCTGGCCTCATAACCAACTGGGGCTGCTGAAGCTGAATCTCTTACACTTAATTTTTTATGGCTTTAGGGTAACTAATCGGTATCAGAGTAATGGTTAACATGAACCTATGACAAAATTCTGACACACAGAGAGTTGCCTGTAATAGTATTTAGAGTTCCATTTCTAAGTGAAGGTAAGGCCCACAGATGCTAAGAGTTTGGTTATAGAGCCTCTTTGACGGTGTAAAAAAGTTTTTGTTTTTTAATCAGTGGTTCAACTTTTATTAAAATAGCTCCATGACTTCCATTCATAAGAAACCATGATTTTTCTACCTTCTTGGTAACTTATTAGTATAGTAAATGGTTCCAGGTGCAAACTTTACGACCTTACTAATTTGTGATCCCGTCCATGGTGTATGCAGGTGTTTCAGAGGAGCCCAGTGTCTGAGGGAAAGCTGTGCCAAGATTGTGGCTGGCATTTGTGTTCATTTGCTTTCAGATGTACTTACCGGCTTTACCACATTTTCCCTAAAGAACGTATGTTTTAGTTGTACAATTTCAGTGTTGGAATTTAGGCTATTATTTTAAATTGATTTCTTTAAATTGACTTTTTAGATAGAGGAAGGGAGCTAGAGAGAAAGAGAAACATCGATTTGTTGTTCCACTTATTGATGCATTTATTGCTTGGTATAAACTACAACCTTGGTGTATTGATTGCGCCATCACACTAATCAACTAACTTACTTCATTGGAGCTTATTTTTTTGGTGGGGAGGGGCAAATTATCTGCTGAAACCTTTGTTGAAAGAAGGTAAGTTGTGGGTGTGTGCTCCCTGGACTGCTTTTCCATTGTTCACATTACCACTGATTAATGGCATGATTCAAAGCAGCACTATGGAGTTCAGGACCTCCCCTTGTTGACTTCGTGGGTCATGCTTTATGAGCTTGGGAGAAGCGTCTCCTTGAGATTGGAATGGCCAATCCCCATATGTGTTACAACTATAAGAAGTGTGTGTGTGTGTGTGTGTGTGTGTGTGTGTTATGAGTGGTGCTTGAAAGGGAAGGGAGAAGAAAATAGTCTTGGTTAATTCTTTGAAATGTGTATCATTGTTTCAGATGATTTGGAACACTGGTTTATGAGATGTGATAGGAGCAGAGGGAAATCTTTGCTTGTTTTCCTTAAGAAGAAAAAGCTGTAGAAAAATATTGGTCTGCAATGATATATATGCACGGGTCTTAATCATTTTACTTAATTTCTTTATGGACTACTCAGATTAGATGCAAATCTGTATTGGGGAAGACATATTACTGGTTTATCTTTAATGAAAGGGACGGTTGGGAGGTTGTAAACTCCTCTAACTCTTGATAGCACTTGACCTCAGGAAAGCAAGCACAGTACAAGAATTGTTTAGAAATAATCCATTATGTCAGAATTAACATTGCATGAATAATTGAATTCTATACTTACCTGAAAGCAACCTGTAAATCCTCTCTGTTGGGTAGGCAGTTATAGATTTCACTATAATTAGGAGGGAGACATTGCGTATGGTGGAGCTCCAGAATCCTTGTCTACAGTTAGTGTTTAGATTCGTGTTTTAGAGATTTTTTTTTTTTTTTCTTTTGGTTAGCGAGAACATGCTGCTTTATGAAGATGCGCTGAGAACTTGCTTTAGCAAGTTTCAATCTATTGATGCATAGATATGACATTTTCATCCACATATTTTTAATTATGCTTGGTTACTGCTTGTTTTAAAGCAACTGAATAAAAACATCATCAGCTATTCAGATTTCAGTCTGTACAGATGACTAATAATGTGGCAGATTTAAACATAAAGGTTCTAGTGAAAAATAAAAATTACAATAAAAAAATGTATTTGCTCCCTGGTTTGAAAGTACAGAATGTTTTATATGGGGAGCTCTGACAAAAACAATGGTAACCATGGCAAATGTACCTTACAAAAGAAATAGAAAAAAAAAGAGGTGGGGGTGGGGAGTGGGAAGGAGTTGGTGTAGTAACAGCTTGGTGAATAAATAAATATTTAAACTTCATGCCTGGTTACTTGTGCAATCATGAAATTCGTAGAGTTATGGTGTATAATACAATTTAGTCGGTATCTTATTTATCTTGTTTTAAATAACCTATTAAACCAAATTTAAGTGCTGTTCAGAAGCAAAAGCAAGTTACAAGCTTTCTGGGTCTTAATTACTTCATGTGTAAAAAAACAGGAAATCAAATTAGGTATGTGGTAAGGTTTTTCCAAGTTCTTAAATTCCATGATTCCATGACCCAGGAAGAGTCTAGGAGTGAGTTAGTAAACGAAGGTTTGAAGTGACACTAACTCCAAGGTTCAGGACCGTTGAGAGTGCCCAGGAATCATTTACAAGAGACTCTTATGGGTGCAGGTATAAAACGAATAAAAAACAAACACGTACCCATAAAACAAAACAAATCCTGATCCTGGAAGCTTAAGAAAAGGGGAAGTTTATTAGGGGCTCTGGGGCAGCATTATTTGATAGGAACTCTCTTTGATGATGGAAGTGTTCTCTAAATCTGGACTGTCCAGTATGGTTAGCCAGTAGCCAGATGTGATTATTGGGTGCTTGATATGTGGTGAGTTCAACTAAGGAATTGAGTTTTAGTTTTATTTAGTTTTAATTATTTTAAACTTCAAAATGTAAGTATTTAAAGGAATCCTGGGAATAACAGCCATCAGTCTTATGTAGGGTAGGTAGGAGCCGTGGTAGCCTTAGGGTCGGAGGACTTCTTTGGGATCTTTAGAAATAGGAGTGGGAGCCTCTTTAGGGTTGCTGTTTCCATGACTCAGATATTAGTGGTGCCTGGCCTGTGTTTATCAGATCAAAATGACAGCGTCCAGGGAGAGACAGGCTAGTTGCTGTAGCTTGCTTGGGTCTAGTGTCTACTCCCAAATCAGTCAGCTCTAGGCTGGTTCGAAGAGTTACGGTGTACGAATAGGGGTGCTGATGACAGTCCTCCATGGAGAAGGGAGTGTGAGCCAGACAGAAATCTTCAAGATTGCCTACCACATTACTAAACTCCTTGTTCTCTGCGATTTTCTAAATTTAAAATACTCTTAATTTTTTTACTTCACTCATATTGTGCCTATTCACCTTTTTATTACAGATTAACGTAGTTCTACAATATGCTGACTTTGAACCTAATCTGAATTTAACAACAATAAAATGATATTTTAGACTAATGAAAAAAATGCTTATCAAATATTACGTTAAACAGTTTTTAAAATAGATTAAACATTAAAAGTAAATAAATAAATACCAAATGTGATTATGAATGAAGATGTAACTAGTTCTTTTAAGTACTATAGGCTATATTTGTTGGCTAAACATCTGAACTGGTGATTTGTATATTTTCTTATATATATATTAGCCCTGGCTGGTTTGGCTCAGTGGATTGAGCGTCGGCCTGCGAGCTAAGTGTCGCTGGTTCGATCTTCCAGTCAGGGCACATCAGAGAAGGAAAACTCTGACTCCAAAAAACCTCCGCTGCCTTGCGGCATACCTCTTCAGGGGAAAGGCTAAGGGAGTAAACCCCGACAGAAAATCCGGAGCCGGAGTCCCTAAGGCGGTTTGACGTTGTAGTCAACACCGGCAACTCCTGCGGCGCACCTGAAGCCAAGCTGTATTGACTCCGTCTTTCCCTTGGACCCTTCAGCTGCGAAGAGAGGGGGGGTCTGCTGCATGGGCAACAGCAGACCCTCCATATCACCCTGCCCAGGCTCTGTAGCTTCAGCTTCACTGGAGAGGACACTCCAGCGTCATCGCAAGATGTCGATTCAACACGGGAGGAGACAGATACCGTGTCACTCCCGAGTCGGACTGCACAGCCATTCTCGGCGGTGCAGATACTCTTTAAGAAGCTACACCATCGTCTCTCGAGACGGACGGCTGCCGACGGACGACGACGACGGACGATGACGACGACAATATGCTGATAAAATTTACTAACCTGGGAGACTAATAATACATATTGTGTGGAAGGAAATCACAGAGCATTACAGTTCAAGGCAACCACATGGATATATTAGCCAGTGCTCCCTTTTTACAGATAAGGAAACCAAGGCTTAAGCGTTATGCTGCCTCAAGTCACAAAAATCACTGCCATGTTAGGGCCAGATGCTTGATGTCATCTGAACCTATGATATTGACCTGTTAAATGTTAAATTAAAAACCATACTTTAGAAATTCAGATCTTTTCTGAAAATTGTTATTATTTTTTTGTAAAATGATAATGGTAAAAATTTATGAGAAACCTCAGTAGTGCAAGTTTTGATTTTTTAAGCTTTTTGTTTTGCTGTTTTGATTTTTTGTTTAACATGAAGTTTTGATTGAGAATGTGATATTTGTGTCATGTGAACTTAAAAAATCACCTCTTCTTAATATATTTTAATTGAATAATTCTCGACCCAGTTAAGTAAAGAACAAGTAGAAAGGAGAGGCACCCACACAGGATGACTGTTGCTTTTATGAAAGTTAGAGTTGAAGTAGCTGCTTAAATCCCATGATAAATGAGTCGAGGGCTTCCCTGGGAACAGGTTGTCCTCTGTGTGGATGAGCCATGTATCCGTAGTGGGGGGTGGGATCCTTGCTTTGCTCAATGCACCTCAGGAAGCTCAGGAAAGGGAAGCTTGCTAAGGTACTAAGCTCTGACATCCGTTTTGTGAAATTATCCTAATAGCAGTCTGTAGACATCTATTGATAGTAGAATCATTTGGGGGTTCAAATCAACAAATATGTCAGAGGAGGAATGAAGTTTTGCAGAGAAAATTCCAGAGCAAGTGTGAGTCAGACACCAGCTCCACATGGAAGGGCAGCACTGGAAGCCCAGAGGTCTATCAAATTGCAGAGAACATGCTCTGCACCCTCCCATTTAGAGTAGGGCGGGGTCGTTTTCCACGAGGGTATTCTAGCTTGAAGCCATTATCTGGGAAGAGCTCTGCACACATACCTCCTAGACTGAACTCTGCAATTGAATTCTGGTGAGGTCTGTCCATAACATTTCTCTCATCCTAATCTTCGCTCTTCTGGCTTTCACAGATAGGATAGAAAGAAAAACTGCTGTCGCCACCTAGCTGGGGCTTTGCCAGCAGATGGGTGTGAAGTGGTTATCAGTGCTCAGACTGTCAGAAACACCTGCCCTCTAAATTAGGTATTAGCAGGTAAGCCAGATTTAAAAGATTTTTTTGGTAGTGGAATTACCTATACTCATATAGAATAACTGCAGATTACTTTTAAACTTGTCATAGATGGGAAGATTCCCCTGGCTGGTTTGGCTCAGTGGATTGAGCGTCGGCCTGCGAGCTAAGTGTCGCTGGTTCGATCTTCCAGTCAGGGCACATCAGAGAAGGAAAACTCTGACTCCAAAAAACCTCCGCTGCCTTGCGGCATACCTCTTCAGGGGAAAGGCTAAGGGAGTAAACCCCAACAGAAAATCCGGAGCCGGAGTCCCTAAGGCGATTCGACGTTGTAGTCAACACCGGCAACTCCTGCGGCGCACCTGAAGCCAAGCTGTATTGACTCCGTCTTTCCCTTGGACCCTTCAGCTGCGAAGAGAGGGGGGGTCTGCTGCAGGGGCAACAGCAGACCCTCCATATCACCCTGCCCAGGCTCTGTAGCTTCAGCTTCACTGGAGAGGACACTCCAGCGTCATCGCAAGATGTCGATTCAACACGGGAGGAGACAGATACCGTGTCACTCCCGAGTTGGACTGCACAGCCATTCTCGGCAGTGCAGATAGACTCTTAAGAAGCTACACCATCGTCTCTCGAGACGGACGGCTGCCGACGAGATGGGAAGATAAAAAAAAATTCTCGTCTGGACTAACTCTTCCCAGGAAAAGGTATGGGTTTGAGAGCTATCAGAGGTAATTATCAATTTTTGTAGATATGAAAAGCCCCACATAAGTGTATTTACAGGCTGCCTAAGGTCTAATTGAGTGTGTATTGAATGCAAATTTTTCTCTTCGTGTTTCCCTTTTGGTCTGTCATTTGTTATATGGGAACCTAGTACAAGAAGGGAAACTCCTGATAACTGGCAAACCTGCATTTGTTATATTAAGTGAAACATTTTCAGTATCTGAGAAAAAAGATTATTATTTTATTATATAAAATTAAAATGAAGCTATGGAAGTTCCTCCAACACAGAAAACATGCTCCCAGCTCAATGCCTTTGCATTCTGTATTCCCTCTGTCTGCCATGCTCTTCTCCCAGATGCATACCTGGTTTGTCTTCCCACCTCCTTAAGTCTTTGCTCAAATATCACCACTTTCAAACCAACCACTTTCTCATCTTAATTTTCTCTGTATAGCTTATTTGACATACTGTGTATTTGTCTGCTTACTAACTGTGTTTCATTTCAAGAATATAAGATCAATAAGGGCAGCAATGCTTGTCCATTTTGTTCACTAATGTATTCCCAGTTCCTATAACAGTGCCTGATCTATAGTAGGTGTTTAGTTAATACATATGTTGTGTGAACAACTACATGAACTCCATTACCATGATGATGTTACAGTTTAATTCAGTTCTGGGAATGGAAAATCTGAAAGAGCTTCAATCAGTTTCTCCTCAGGCTTAACTTTACATAACTTAAGATTTTGGGAGAGATAGCAGCCCCTTGCTCTTAAAGGAAAATTTCCATTGTGTCTTTTTCTTCTACAGCTGTCTCTGAGCAAATTGGTCATCCTAGCTGCTTCTTGGAATGAATTTCTCCTGCTCTGAACTTCACTTGGCTCGCTCCTCCTCCAGCTTGGCTTCTGTTCATCGAGCTTAGTTCTGCTTCCTGACCTCACAGAGCTCGCCCTTTTTATAGTAAAAAACCTGTGGTGATGTCATTGGCCCAGCTGGTTTCAATCAGGTTTCAAACTGAGAACAGTTGAAGCCGGTTTATGACTCTGCAAGTTATCTTTTGCTGGGCCAGACTAATTCAGACACAAAACAAGTTATATACAGTGCTAACCCTTTAGCAGTTATCACACGCAAGTCACAGGGATGCATTTGTTCACTCCTTATTAATGATGATCCTCCATAGGCCATAGAAAGGCAACATGGTCAGGTATCGGATGGTGCTGGTCGTCTGCTGACTGGCCCTCTGCCTACCCCTCCAGGACCTTCTAATGCGTTGGTGCCCTTTGTTGTGCACTCTAAATGTCATTCCTCATACCTTTAATCAAACTACCCCAGACTCACTCCCCACCTTATTCTTACTCATCCCTCCCTCTGCTCCTGGAGCACAAGTTTTTTGTTTTGTTTGGTTTGGTTTAGCCTTGCCATCTATAAAAGGAAATGGAATTGCGTGTTTAGTGGCCAGTCTTTCTTTGTTTTTAATTGACTTGAATTCTAGGTGCAATCACTACTAACCTTGGATTCTATACAACAATTTTTATTTTGACTTTAGAACATTGAACAAAATATTTTAGAGAGAAGGTACTTGGCTTGAGATTATTTTATTGAAGAGGAGTGTTCAGCTCCTAAGTCTGATGCAAGACATTTTAATTACATTTTTTTTTGTTTGAAAAAAATACTCTATTGGGAAACCACTCATTTTTAATAAAACAAATCTCTCATATTTAAAAACAATTCTGCAAAGAATATAGTGTGTGATGAAAAATAGTGGATGTAGAATTCTCATAGTCAGAGCTCTGGAAGTTTTGATAAGCAGTAGCATGAAGGGTCTAGGTGTCCACAGGGTTGGTTGTTTAAAGAGATGGTAGGAAATATGGAATGTGAATGGGTAGAGAGAGGGGGTCCTTTATGACCATGGTGATTGCATAATTTATTGTCTGTATCAGGATGCTTTGAAGATGAAAGTATTACAGGCAAAAACTGGGACTGCCTTATGTAAATCCTACCTATGACATTGGTAACACAAGTCAGAAATATGGGGAGGCCGGGTTGGCTTTCACGTTCTCAGGACTTCATGAAACTGCTATCCCATTTAAATTGTGTTCATGATCTGTTTTACACACACACACACACACACCCATATATGAGAGAGAGAGCAAGAGACTCAGAAAGCACACAGTTCAAGAGTCCTGAGGTCAGAGCAGAGAGGTCCTTTTTTAAGCAAGTGTTATTTCTAAACTGCAGCAGATGGAAGCGTGGTGAAGGGATTTACAGGGAGGACATGGGTTTTCTCTTTGGGCAGTTAATGGAACTAATTCTGAGGGCTAGTAAGAGGCAAAATTTGGAGTCATGAGGTAATGGCAGAGGGGTGACAAATGATAGAGATTATAAACAAAATAACTTAAAAAATATATAAAGATGCTTGCCTCATTATAAGCTTATAGTGCTTTTTAAATTGTATAAGATAAAATAAATGCGGTGTTAAATTTATTCCAAAACATTGAATTTTAAAGTCATAGTTAAAACAACTATTAAGTAATGGCTTGTACTTACTCATTTTTTGTTTGCTGCCATGTAAGAATTAAAAAATGGAGATCTCTCCATATTTAAAAAATACATTTCTGTGTATTGGCAGGTTCAACACTGTGACTTGGTAAAAATATCTGGTTGATTTAGGCTTTAAGAGAAATCAAGATGGATCCTAGGAAGCTTAGGCAGAGGACTTACAAGACGGTAACATAGTCAGTCTCTTCGTGTTATGACTGATTGCTTCGGTTTTCACAGAAATTTCTTTTAAGGAGAACATTGTATGTCATTGATACAGACAGAATTTTGAACACTCAAATTATTGTGCAGTAGGAATTGGAGACCTTTTTGCAGCTAACTAGTGACTTGCCCATAGTAGATACTTAGTAAGTATTGTTGACTGAATTTGCGTTAGCGTTGTTGCTGGAAAAAGAGGAAGCCAATGCACATTTTCTAATAACCCATTTAATTTTTGGTGTGCATTGCTTTTAAGGCTGTGTACATCTCTATAGAGGTGGTGACTAATTTTTTTGTCTATCAAGAATTGTGTGCATGTGTGAAATAAATTTGCTCCCCACTTTATCCTGGATAATGGAGATACTTTTGAGGAGACAAGAACTAGAAACTCACACATACTTAGTTATCTGACTAAGATAACTAAGAGAGGAGATTCATGCAGTTAAAGGGATAGTCTATGGAGAAGCTTGGAGTCAAGGCTGAGGAGAGTTTAAAGAACAGAGTGATGTTCTCTATGGTTGGAAAGTAAACTGTTAAGGAGAGGGTTATGAAGAAATAATAAGGCTAATGAGGAAATAGGGTCAGATGAAAAGCCTGCAAGCCATGTGATGTAATTAACTTTTGGAGCCCAATTATTGGAAACCGTTCAGTTTTATTTTTAAACATTTGAGTACCTTGTGATTAAGAAATAAAAACCTAGACATTAGTGATTGATTTTAAAGGCTTTAAATGCTATTGTTCACACATCTTATCTGGTATAAATTGTCTTATTGCTCAAAATGGCTTTGACTATAATAAATCACCTGTTAGATTTATAATAATTGAAATGAAACTTCAGTTTAGCTTGGTGAAAGTGCTTTATGAAGTGAAACAAATGATGTAGAATAGATTTGTGGGAAGGATGGCTTTCGTTAAAGGCAGAAAAATTTCCAGAGATTTTACTAATGTAGAAAATGCATTAAACATTATTTTTATATAATTCATGACTTTCATACCATAATATATAGTAAATGGAAGAAAAGATTAAATAAAAAGACTTGTGAACAGTGGAAGAATCTCATTTCTAAAGAAGAAATTGGGAAATCAACAAGTAATGATGGTTTAGTGTTCATGCAGAATAAATTATACCCTGAATTACCAAATAATTCGGATATTCCATATGATTAGTTGAAATCAAATAATTGAAGATTTGGACATTGTAGCAAAATAATAGCTGGGATGTCCTTCAATAATAATTGAGTAAAGACTGTAAAACAGACTGAAACTTAAGTATATTTCCTCATCTATAATGTTCTCCTTTTATCTACTGTTATTTCAAGAGTTATTCTGCAGTTTTTTTTCTATTAAAACTTTTTTCGCGTATCTAATTTATTTACTCAAATATATTTAAAAAAATTTAAATTATAATAGCCAACCTTTTTTTTTCTTTTTTTTTTGGTCAGGGTGTCCTTCCTCCCTCCCTCCCTTTCTCCCTTCCTTCTCTTTCTCTCTTCCTCCCTCCCTCCCTTCCTCCCTCCCTCCCTCCCTCCCGTCCTTCTTTCCTTCCTTCCATCCCTGCATTGTTGATAGGTGGTCATTTCTGTAGAGGTGGTAGCACCCTTAGCCATTTTTTAAAAGGCTTCCTTTATTCCACTCCTTTATTCATTCTGACCCAGAGGTTTGTTATATATTGAAACTTATTTTTTTTAAAGAGGGGAAATAATACTGCTTTGACTTGGTATTCAGTTTCATAAATGTGAGCTGTATTAAAAGTAAACACTTTTAATTATTATTTTTCTCTATTAAAAATAGAATCTTAGAGTGAAGAAATTGTATTTATTAATTCATTAAACTAAGAGTAGTAAAAAGCCTCATGGAGGTGTTTGGAAGTCACAAAAAATAATCTTCATTTAGAAAGTAACACATACCAGTTTGTACTTTCAAAATAGCAAGTAATATATACCATTCTTAAATCTATTAAGTCATCAACTGAAGAATCATAGTCAAAATTTAAAAAATCTACCTACTTTGAACTAAAGATGATCTTAAGGTCTAATACGAATCCAAATGATTGGAAATCTACCTGGAAAAAGATCTTAAGCCATTTTAGTTTTTCTCCTGCTCTCTTCTAATTCTAGCTGTTAGCTCTCCATTCCTATCTGTGAAGAGTTTGTCCAGTGTGCACTCTTTCAACTAACTTCCTTGCCCTAAGGGAACATATAAAAGTTTATGGGTTACAAATTGTCTTTCTGTAAATAAAGTTCATATTCTGTCAATAGAGTTTGCCACTAAGCAGCTTTGATACACTCTATCCATGGACAGTGTTTTTGTTTAATAAACACTTACCTAGTCCTTACTTTGCCAGATACTGTTTCAGGTATTTTACAAATATCAACTCGTTTAGTCTTAAGGTAGATAGTATTATGGTCCACAATGTGCAGGCGAGGGAATGGAAGCACAGGGAAGTAAGGGGGAACTGGGATTGGAAGCCAGCTTGTCAGACTGTATAATCTTTGTGCTGTTGCCTCACCAAGGGTAAAGAAGGTATCAGAACTAAAGACAAGTATGCTAATGATTCCTAATGTGAAAAACATTTTTCTTGGATAAGCTTGTATTAAGTAGATAAATGAATCTTCATATAGTTGCCTTACTGTCCTATGTATTCCATACTTTTGCATATTACAGGATGAGGCAGTCCATCTCTGGATGATACCCAGCCTTTGATGCTTACCAAAACTGGGTTTAAATCTTGCATTCTACTTAGTTATAATTCTTATAATTATGTATAATTCTTGATAAACGTCTTCAAATGTAAAATGAAACTACTAATACATCATAAGGTAGTTATGGTCTAAAATGACATAATGAATGTAACAGGCAGAGTACAGTGAAGACATTCACTGAATTGTAGTATTACTAAGTGCCATAGAATGATAGAACTAAAAGCCCTATAGTGAAGGAGAAATCTAAAAATAGTGTTTCAATATTATCATATTATCAATTAAGAACAATGAGTGATGTGTCCACATACAAGTATCAAGATACCTAACATAACTTGCAAGTGTGGGTCGTGGGGTGTCAGGGACGTATTTTTGCAGCAAATTAGGCCTAACTACCAATAAAGAAAATGACATTATTACTGACTATTAGTAAATTAATAATCATTCTGTCATATTATAATTAATAATTAAGATAACTTATGTTTTAAATTTTGTTTTAAAAAGGCGAATTGTACCAATGAGCAACATAGACATTAGACTTTGTTTATTAATGGCATTTTCATTGTTTGTGTTGTGTGTGTGTGTATTTAATTTTCTCACCACATTTCTGGACACATCTTTTACCCTTGTTTGTGTCTTAGGCTGTATTGGTTCATTCCATGGGGAGAAAGCTTTTCCTCTTAATAAACAGCAGGAAGCTGTCCATTTCCGGTGGTGCTGACTCATGCAGCAACAGAAAGACAATGATGCCTGAAGATGGGGCGCAGGGAGATAAGATCCTCTCCCCCTAAAACGGGGACAAATTTGGTGCCTCATTTCTTGAAGCCAGAATTGCAAAGCAGTATATATGATAGCTGACTAAGGCACTGGTCATAAGTGTTGGTCCTTATTAATGGGAATTTTATTTGTGTTTCATCCTTGCTCCACTGGCTTACCCATGAGAAACAATTGCTAATGCTTACTGTCTTTTAAATTTATGGTCCCCTTCTCCAATTAGAAGGGTAAATGGGGAATGTCATATTTATACATAAAATATTAACCTCCACTTCTAACTGGTGGTGTGTATATGGGAAAATAGATATGTAGCACTTACCAATCATGCTTGGCACCATTAAATTCTTATTGGTGAAAGAAAGAGAGAATTGTTGAATGCCTAGCTAAATACAAGAATTGTTAGTATTTAATTTTTTTTAAATTATTTTAATTGAGTTTACTGGGGTAACATTGGTTAATAACATTATATAAGTTTCACGTATACAACTTCATAATCCAACACCTGTATGCTCTATTACTTGCTCACCATCCAAAGTCTAGTTTCCTTTCATCACCATATGTTTGATCCCCTGTACCCTCTTCATCCTTCCCCTACTTCACCACACTGTTGGTAATTACCACACTGTTGCCTGTGTTTGTCTGTTTGCCTGTGTTTGTCTGTTGCTTCCTGCTGTATATCCCACATAGGAGTAAAATCATATGGTTCTTATTCTTTTCCATATGCTTACTTCACTTAGCATGATACTCTCAAGATCCATCCATGTTGTTGCAAATGGTAGTATTTAATCTTTTTAAAAGTCATCAGTCAAAGGACACTTAAGTTGTTCCATATCTTGAAATATGGCTTAATTATTGAGGTTAGGAAACAACGGAGTCCTATGAGGAGAGATCTAGAGGACATGAAAAGAAGGGTAGGGAGCACTGATAATTTGGAGAATAGTGCCTGTGTGATGTGCATTCTCTGAGGGACCTTGAGGAGCACATACATGAAGTGGAAGGTAGATTTGTCAGTGCCTAAAACTAGCTGCCATCTCTAATCCTGACATACTCTCCCATATCTGCATACCTTTCAGTTACAGAATTTCTTTTTCTTCTTCTTCTTCTTTTTTTTTTTGTTTGATTTTTATAATATAATGCATATTAGTAAAAAAAAATTTTTTTTTGGAGAAAAGTGTTGCTTGGTATAGGTAAAATGAGTAAGTTTTATAGGAAATTTGATAGGCACAGACCTTGTCTATTTTAGAAGCCAGAACTTGGCAGCATGTAATACAGGGGTCTAACAAAGATTTATTAAAATGATCTTCACTTGTAGTTTATGGAACTATGTATTCATTAAAGTTCATAGAATCACATTATATAATATGTAATCTAGAGTATAAACTTACAAAAAGGATTTTTAGGCCATGATTTATTTGAATGCAAATGATGTTGATTAAAATGGATCTTAATCAATTGTTGAAGTTTATATAGAGAATCAGGTACTGGACTAGCCAACCTATAAATTAAGAAATAAAAACTATTCAAGTTAAATAAAAGGAGTATAAAAGAAGTTGGCCAGGTCCTTTTGGCCAGTATGCAGATGTGCTGTTTCTAGGAGATATACCTTGATATAACCATTTAAATAGATCAAAAAGGTGTACTTGAAACAGCTTTTGATGCCTTGTTTCTTGTAGCATAGTGCATCTCAAATAATTGGCAGGGAGTTCTTTTGTGTATCTAAGAAACTTAAAGCATTATGCAGTGAGCCTTTCCTTCATATCTCAGAGTTCGAAGGAAGTTTACTTTGAACATTTTATCTAGAATGTTAGTCCTCTATGCCTTGTGATAGAGGAATAGATTGAGAGACACATTTTTAGTAACTATCAGAGTTTTTACTTTTAAAATGTGTGTTTGGTTGTGTAGGTGCATAGGCACATTTTTGAATGGCCTGTGTTCTTCATGGATCTCATACATGCTTCTTTTTATACAGTAACTATAGCTACTTTAAAAGTTCTGGAAGTTAGATAATAAAAATGCTGTAAACACAGCACCTTCTTTTTCATTTTGGTCTTTTGAAAACTGCAGTCCATGTACAATGTTCTTCAAAGAACTTGATTGCAACATAGCATCCTCTGAAGCATGCAAAGTACATTTTCATTTCTATCTCAAGTGTTATGTGCATTTAAGTCCATTTGTAGGAATTTCTCCTAATATTTAATGAAATCTTCAGCAGCCAACTCTACGCCACAGCGATTACCACAGGAAAAACAAACATTTAGGAAATGTTAACATGTGCCAGGAAAAACCTATGGCCAGCTTATAGAGGCAGCTAAGTAGGGGCCTCTCTTCTACTGATATTATATTTCTGGAGGACTGCCATATTTGGACTCTTATCTTACAAATACTCGTGTGTTATCTTCCTCTTGATGTTCATGTTCAAGTGCTTAATTATGACAACAGTGCACTTTCTATGTTTCACAGCTGTAAAACAAAGTGGATAGTACTACAGCACACGTTTCCAACAGTTCGACTAAATCAATGCCTGTTAATACAAAAAGATTAGGTTATGGGATATAGCATATATATCTTTTTTTTCCCTCCCCTCAAAGTTTCCTGATCACATAGAACTTATTTTCTTTTTTTCTTTTGATTAGATTTAATTCTCCGGGTTGTCCATTGAGTAATTATTATTGAACACTTTTTTGCATAATGACACTTATGTGTATGGTAGGAGAAGGCCAAAGTGAATAAATAAATAGCATTGTATCCCTGCTTCTGTGGATAGGAATAACAATTTAATATTAATATTATTAATATTATTTGAATTCTAGAATATAAGAAGTAGATTTTAAAAGATGGCTCAGGCCAAAACGCAAAGTCCCGAGTAACACACTGAGAAGACGGCATTTAATTCACTTGTGAATGCAGAGCCAATCAATGTTTAGAGTAGCACAGTGGCGTGGTTGCTGCTGGGCTTCTAGAACATTATTCTATCATCAGGGTATAGGGTAGGTCTAAATTCTAAGTAAGGAATGGTCAAATTTATGTCTGGAAAGATTTATTATAACCTGTTGTAGGCAGTGGATTGATGAAGAAACCATTCACCATATTTTAGGTGGAGGTAAAAAGCACCCAAATCAAAATAATGGCTGTGAGGGCTATATTTGAGACAGATGGTAGAAATATCAGCTAAATATAAGACCTTAGTAACTGAGTGAATGCATGTGGTGACAGAACAAAATGGGTTTTGGATGACCCAGTTTCTGACTTGCCAGGAGATTAGAGTAATGGGCGTGTGGAAAATAGAAATGTGAGGAGTTTGGAGAAAAATTTAAACACTGTAGAGAGGTAACCAGGGGAGCAAGGTGGTGGGTGGGAAGTGCGGAGTTAGAGCAGGCTGGGGTGCTCTTCATTTTCAAGACATTCAAATGGGAGGGGAAGATCTTGTGTTGAGAGAGAACAAGATCAGGAAGAGGTCTCCTTCCTTTCCCTCTATCCTTCTTTCTCTGTCCCTCTTTTATTCTTTTTCTCTCTCTCTTTTCCTTCCCTCCCTCCCACCCCCCTTTTCTTCCTTCCTTTCTTGACTATTCTGTATAATTGATAAAACAATGAACTAGAGCTGGCAAGAAAACACTTTCAAGAAAATAGGTGGAAGATTCATCCTGGCAAAGAGGAGGGATACTAAAACTCAGAGAAAGGAGGGAAGGAGAGGGAATTGAGGAAAGCAGAGGGAATGTGTTAATGAGGATGGTGGCTGTGGAATCTCACAGCAGCAGGACTCAATCTTGGGAACGTTTTTGAAGTCAGGCTATAACATTGCTAGAAAGTAACAATAAAAATGAAAAGTACTGACTAATTTGGTAGTAGTAGACATAAATAAATTTGGTGACTGCCCTCTTATAATTTTTATAGCAATTTTCTTCTGGGCTGAAGAATTAATGGTTATGAGCTTTGGGCGGATAATATTTAGCAGGATGTCCCATGAGCCATTCAGTTAAAAGAATCAAACGCCACAATCAGGTTCACGAACATGACATACAAATCAAATCATGATAACGTCCTTGGCTCTTTTCCCATAGCTGCTTAAGGAAGATATCTTGAATTTCGACATTTGGTTACTTACATGTGACTAATACAGGGCAGAAAGTCGGTTTGCAGTTTTGAGTACACAAAGCACAGAGTTTATTTTTGTATTATTGTTTATTAATTATTATATTATTTTCCACATGAATACCTGTAAACCTGCTTTTGCCATACTCTCTATATTAATCCTAATGTGTCTCAGCACATTAATGTAAATGATATTCTATTAAGATGTTATGGGATTTGAATCTTCCTTAGGTTTGTCTAGGTATGGAGGTGACATAAAGTTAAAGTTGTATTCTCTTTATTCTCTGTAGGTCATACGTAAATGATTGCAGTGGGACTGTGTTGACCCTCTGGCTTACTGCTCTTTAGAGTGGTATTGCTATATCTAGGGTACTATATATTTTTTAATATGCTTTATTGATTATGCTGTTATAGTTGTCCCAATTCCTTTTCCCTTTGTTCCCCACCACCCAGTGACTATCCTTCCTTCAGTTGTCCCCCCCCCTTAGTCTATGCCCATTGGTTGTGCATATAGTTTTTTTCAACATCTTCCTATCTACTCCACTTCCTCCTACTATGCTTCTTAATTCCTGGACCATCTCCCTCCTCTTCCTCCCTTCCCCCTCCCCTCTGACCTCCCCCCAAAATGTTCCCCATACCTATAATTCTTTTTCCACTCTCATTGCCTACTTAGTTTGCCTTTGTTTCGATTCCCTAATTTCTGTTGTTGGTTGTTGTGATACAGTTTTCATTTTAATGTTCATAGTTTTGATCCTCTTTCTCCTAAACAAGTCCCTTTAACATTTCCTATAACAATGGTTTGGATCTGATGAATTCCTTCAGTTTTACTTTGTCCTGGAAGCACTTTCTCTGCCCTTCTATTCTGAATGACAGCTTCACAGGATACAGTATTCGTGGTTGTAGGTTTTTGCTTTTCATTACTTTGAATATTTCTTGCCAGTCCCTTCTTGCCTGCAGAGTTTCTTTTGAGAGATCAGCTTATAGTCTTATTGGGACCCCTTTGTATGTAATTCTCTTCTCTCTTGCTGCTTTTAAGATTCTCTCTTCATCCTTAATTTTTGACATTTTGATTATAATGTGTCTTGGTGTGGTTCTCCCTGGGTCCAGTTGTTTTGGAATTTTCTGTGCTGCCTGGACCTGTAAGTCTATTTCCTTCTGCAAGTTAGGAAAGTTCTGCTTCATTATTTTTTTCACATAATTTTTCAATTTCTAGTTCATCTTCTTCACCTTCTGGCAACCCTATTATTGGGATGTTGGCCTACTTATAGCTGATCCATAGTTTTCTGAGCCTCTTCTCATTTTCCTCACTTTTTGTTTCCTCTTTCTGCACTGGTTGACTGTTTGTTCCATCCCTATGTTCTGATTTGTTGATTTGATCCCTGGTTTTCTTGCCCTCACCACTAGCTTTGTATGTGTTTTTATTCATTTCAGCAGGACTAACCTTCATTCCTTTCCCTTCTTGTTTAAGATCTGTTGTTAGGTCTGTAAGCATTTTTATAACCAAAGCTCTGAACTGTACCTCAGAAAGATTTCCTGTTTGCTGATCCATTAGATTAGATATTTGCTGTCTGGTCAGCTGCGTCACCAGGGTCTCTATCATGATCTGTGCCATCCTGACAGTTTTGTGTTTATCTTTGCTTCCTGGGCAGGGCTGTCACACCCCCTACGCTATAGGAGCGGAGCCCCATGCACTCGTCACAACCGGGTGACTGGTCCCACCACTCGGTGGCGTTTTGTGTGGGGGCGGGGGTCCAAGATGGATTCCTGCCGTTCACTCTCCACTGAGAGACCGGGGGCCTCCTCCTTCGTCCCCACGCCCTCCGGCCCTTACAGTCTGAGGCAATGGGGGTCTGCCTTCCCTGGTGTTGGAATCACGAGCTGATGCGTTTGGTCTGCAGCTGGGGGTGCTTCCCAGGCGCTTCTCGCCTCCCCGTCAATATGAGTGTCTGTGCTTACTTCTGTCCCGCTACCGTTGCTGCAGCTAGGGTACTATTCTAGATGAAGATGGTTGTATGTGTTTCAGTTGATTCCAGCCTTGTGGTTCCATAGAACTACAGATAGAGTAAGAACTCAGACTTGCTAATGGCCCACTAGTCATTATGTACACCCTGAAGAATGTAACCACTGAATCTGACAGAATTTTGCCTTCTTTTCTCAGATTTCTTTCTCGGATAATTATTGTGTGCAGATTTTTTTTTTTCAGAAAGGGAGTAATGTGTCTTTCCCATTTGCTTTAGTTGGAAATAGACTAATGAGAATGTATAGACATTTTTTCTTCTCCGTATTGACTTTAAGCTATTTAGTAGATCCCTTAAACTTAATAGGGAATTATTTAAACTGAAAACATTTAAAAATCTTTAAAAATTTTCTTATATGATTCTGTTTTTCTCTACACACTGTCTGTCTGTGGTCATGGTAAGTTTTCTCATGCAACCTGTCACTCTTCAGTTTACAGAACTTGAGTTGGTTCTCCATTAGCTTTAAATTAAATTAAAGGCATTTAATCTCCCTTTTTCACCTTATCATTCTTTGTGCTAACTTTGTTTTTTCTTCTGAACTACTGTACTTGTAAGTAGCCTCAGTTATTTGCTTTCTTGGACCATGCCACGTACTTTCCCCTATAACTGTTTTTGTGCCTTGTTCATCTTGATGGCTCACTCTGCTCTGGTTCTCAAAGTCGTTTCTTTCTTTTTCTTCAAATACTCTTTAATGTTCCGAAAATATTTATTGAATTGAATCAATTAATTACTTAAAAGATGGGCAGATTTTAAAAGATCGATTGGAATCTGATTTTCGGTGTTTTATTGATTTAACTGTTAGGGCTAAATGTAATGTAAAGGCCACTTTGAGGCAGTTTAGTAGTTCAAGTACGCAATTTAGAAGTAGCCTTTCACATTATTCCTTTACGTAAAATCTTCTGGTGGTTTCCTTTTACGTGAAGGACAAAGACCAAGCTCTCTTTGTTACGGGTCCCTGTTTGCTGCTCCATCAGGCCCACTGTTGCTTCAGAGTCTTGGCGCACGTCCTTATGTCCACCAGAACCCACTTCCCCCACTTCTGTACCAGATTATGTCACCTCCTTTAGAAGCCATTCCTCAAAACCCTTGACACCTTCCTCCTCCAGTCTCAGTAGATTAGTGTGGGCTTCAAGTACTTCCATTATTAAACCTTATGCTTATGGCCCTCAAAGCAGACGTCACAGCACACTTTCTGTGTGTGTTTATTTGATTACTTGATTGCCTTTCCTACTAGGTTATAAACATCTGGAGTACAGGGGCATTAAAATGCTGAGTATGTAAAAAGTTTTAACAATTCCTAGTCCCTGAGTAAAAGAGTAGAAAAAAAAATCTTTATTCACATTATGGATAATTCATACGTATTGTGTATTCCATTGACTAAAAAAAACTTTGGATGTAATAGAAGTAGAATTTTTTCAACTTTTAAATGAATCATTAATTTATCTATATCTAATGTATGTATACTGTGTAGTACATGAATTATCAAAAACTATGTCTTTTTCTAACAATCTGCAACTGAGTTACATTTCACAGTCCTCCCCCTCAGTATGAGGGTGTGGAAATCTACATGTACATATTATTTCATTCCTAGGTAACCAGTGAAGCCCCAGGGCAGAGGCAGATTGGTAAGAAGATATTTGTTTATTGCGTTTCACACCGTAGCTCTGTCAGTGATGGGAAAAGGACAGAGGTGTGGTAATCTGGTGCGTGGCTGTCTCACATCCTTGCAGCATTTGGCTTATTTGAAGAAAAGAGTTAGTTGGTCAAATTTTGTAGTTGAGACAGGACAACATCGGTAATCAGCAATTATAGAGCAGTTACTATCTATTTTCTCCTTTTTGAATATCTGTTCTCTTACCTTTCTTCTGTGAATGTTTGTGTTTGATACAAATAACCCCTAATTTAACATCCTTTCACTAGTTCCACTAAGGTTCAATTGGGAGACTTCAGTGTGGACTGTATTCTCTCATATAGTCTTAGAGTCATCAGTGTAAAGCCATTGCTTTTATAGTCCCAACCTTGACTTTCAGATTTTATTAAGTAATTCTTAGTTATGGGTTTTTAACTTTCTTCTGTGCTGTGGTTGTTGTACATGAAGTTGATATTGCCATGATTTTTAAATGAGAAGCATTAGTCACTCAATTTATAATAGTTAAACTAATTTTTATAATATATTGGTAGCTGTCGCATAGCCAAGGTCACATCTCAATTTAATAATTTGTGAAAAAGTGTATTGTTATGTTTACTTTTCTATAATTTTGATGCTACATATAAATCAAAAAAGTGTAAAGATATATGAAGTTGTTATTTTTAAAAATGTATTTCTGGCCTTACATGTTTTGACAGTTTAGGGGAAGGAATGAAAAGAATTAATAAAGGAAAATGCAGAGTTTTGTTGAAAATTAGATAAATGGGGGAAGGTAAGAAGCTTTAGAAACATTGTACAATTGTAATTGTTGCTCTAGCTAAGACACATGGTAAAAATATGAATCTATTAAAGGATAAAATTATTTTACTTTCTCTTTATATATCTACAGGTAGTTTATACATAGGAAGAGGGAACATGTAAATTTCCCTACCCTCAAATATACTGTCACAAATACATTTGTAAAAATAGAATTTATATATTTTTTTATGGGTAGACCATGCAAATTGCATTGCTATAGAGACGTTTGTCTATGTCACTTTCCTTGATTTATTCACCTGGATTAATACTTAGGTCTTTTTCTGTAAGAGCAAATGACCAATGAAGTTTGTCAGATAGTTCAATTTTATTTTATTTTTTGAATCATGTTAAATGGATTGTTTAGTTTGAGTCATTGTTTGTGTATCTGTTGCTAATCTTGTGTGGTTTTTTAAATTTGGTTTATTACTTTACTTTGGAATTTAGCCACTCCTTACCTTTCATTCAGTTTCTTCCCCAGAATGTCAACAGAGAGAAAGCATAAGTGAGCAATAACTCAGTTTATATTTATTCATGTTTCCAAGTGATTCATGTTCAGTTATTTATTCTGTGACTCACCATCCATCAAAAAAGAAAGGAAGGAAGGAAGAAAAGAAGGAAGGAAGAAAGAAAGAAAAAGAGAGAAGAAGAAAGAAAGAAAAAGAAGAAAGGTTCACTCTTCTTTTTGCTCATGTTCTATATTTGTTAGAACATTCTTAAGGTTTCAGGAGCATTTAGTTAGAAAAATTCAAGGTGAATTATCTTGAATATTTTAAATAAGACGGACTCTAATGAGTTATTGAATATGGGTCGACAACTTATAGACTACAAGAAAACAAAGTTCAGCCAATGCATATGGAAAACAGTAATGTACGTTTTTTTGTTCCTTTCCTAAAGACAAAACTTTATCTTTCTTTTAGTCATTTAGATCAGAGGTAAAGGCTACCTCCCAGTTTACAGAGAATTATTTGGCCTACAAAGAGATTTAAATAGATTTGCATTAGTTTCTAACATGCAGGATTCAAAAGTTTTCGTACATACTGTATTTTTTGCCCCATAAGATGCACATTTTTCCCCCCAAAAGTGGGAGGAAAATGGCTGTGCGTCTTATTGGGCAAATATTGTGTCAGAGACCGTGATGTGTATTACGTGACCTGTCAGCGGTGGTGACAGCTGTTAGAAGAGGAAGCAGTGGGCCCACGTGAAAACCCTGGGGAAGCTTAAATGTCCTACTTTACTGCTGAATCTCAGGGCGTCTGGTCAGTATGAATACAGCGAAGAAGGTAATATCAGTGATTGTGAGCAACTGAGCTTCATAAATTCTGACACTAGTGGTGATAAGTTCTTGGGGTTCCCAGAAAACTATAAGAGTACTTGAACCTTAAAGTCTCTCCCCATTTGTTAATGACAGTGATGATGGTTCTTAATACTGCTATTGACTGCTGTTCACTTTACATGGTTGAAATATTATTCTGTTATATGTATTTTTTTAATGCATTCAGATATATTATTTACCATGAGCAAAAACACAGTGATACTACAAACAAAAGTCAAGGTATGAAAAACATAAGAATATTGTTCAACATCAGTAAAATTTTGCTCTTTTCTTATATGTCTTTGTTTATAAAGGTAATTTTTAGACTTACAGAAACTGATAAACCTATCATATTGATCTAGAATAATTGACTCTAGCTAGTATATCAAGGAAAATTACATTAGAAGATGTGGCCACATATTTTTTTGTGTTTATGTTGCATTTGTTTTTACTTCCAGAGTGTGTGATTATACAGAGTAATGGTCATGCACCAAAAGTAAAGAGTTTAATGTTTTTAATCAACAATTGCTATGTCTTTAATTGACTGCTTTCTTAAAAAACAAACTAAGTAGAGAAAAGCCCCTTTCAAAACTTATTGAAAGAAAGGAATAATTATAGTAATGTCTATTTAAAATATAGCGTAAATTCTAAAGATCCAAAAGTGCCATTGGAATGTATATTAAAAATGTCAGACAATCTGTTATGAAACAATATGGTTACCTGCATAAAGAAATATGTTCATGCCAAACCAGCTAGTAGGTGGATCATTAACAAACACTGTAAACAGAGAAGGAGAAAGGACCATTCCTATTCTGTTATATTTTATTAAGTATTTTAGTACACCATTTGGTTCAGAATATTTTTTTCTTGTTTTCCTCCTCTAACTCTAGGTGTGTCTTATAGTGTGAAAAGTACGATAATCTGACTTTTCATAACTGCTCCTTTAGCAAAGGCATGCGTTGCCAACAGTCCATCTTGTCTCCTTTATTTCCTCCTCTTTCCTCCCTATACACATTCTGTTACTTTGCCTCGCCCTGGCTCCTATAGATTTTCAAATTTGCTACCTTTTGGGGGGTAATTAAATGAATTATTTGTTTAATGATTATTTGAATTACAAAACTATTGTGAGAAATTGAGGGTCATTGGTCTGTGCAACTGGTATTTAGAACCTAGATTAACACTGAGACTGAGGTCACAATAAAGTGAATTTTATGTGCATTTGTGTATTATGCATTTTTCTGTGTGTTGAATGGCATTTGTTTGCTGGCTTCCAAAAATATTTCATGGAGAAAGTTCAAGAGAAATTTTTGTTTTCCTTCATAACCCTCAGAAGTCATTTCAGTTTTGATTTTAATGATTTGAAAAACAACCCAATTTGTATTAAAGTTAAAAACACCAAAAATTTAAATGCAGTTATGAACTACAGTAACTTACTATTTACTAATCAAGTGCTGGTTCATTAAAAATAAGAGAAAAACAGAAATAATACCTCCCTTGCAGTGACTTACTGTGTGGACAGAAGGATATAAAAGGAGATACATACTTTATTTGATTTATTTAATGTAAATGAAATATTTTATGTGAAGGTATAGTAATCTTTTCTGCCTATTTAGAAATCTGTGTTTAAAGGCAGAACTCTGAATTAGTATGAAAATCAGTGCATTAAGATGATCTTGTGGAAAGGTAACTTTGGACAGAGGCTTCCTCATAACTGTGTCACACCAGTTTGAGCACTCTTGTCACCATCTTCTGTGTCAGCCCAATGACCTCACTTAAAATTTGGTAAAATGAGAAGATTGATCAGAAAAAGATATTTTGGGTAGCGTATCTAGATTTTTGTTCCACTCTTAGAAAACTCTTGAATAGTAGGTAACTTAATGGATGTAATATACAATGAAGTTAATATGCGTTAGATGATACTGTGGTTAAATGGGTTTTCCCTTGTTGGAACAACAACAACAAAACAGACTAATTAATGGATCAGTATCAGTCGGGAGAGGTGCTTCTAGTAGAGGTCTCTGACTTCTGTTGACATTTTGCCTTTACATAATGGTAAAAACAACAAAAACAATAAAAATACAACAGGATGCGATCACAGTAGAAATGCAATGTTAACAGTGGAGAGTAAGAACCCAGAATTTTAGAAAGCTTTTCTTCTTAAATGTAAGAAACACATTTTATCTGTCTTATTAAAAAAAAAAAAAATATATATATATATATATATATGTTCTTGATGCCTATCATATTGCTCTCTGTGAAGGAGGAGTTGACTGAATCATTGAATGAGATGCAACACATATTTTGGAGTAACAGGTTTTGCAGAATGGTCCCCACTCTTAGAAATTCTGATCTAATTGATCTGCGATGGAGCCCAGTCATTGGTGTTTTCTATAAGTTATTCAGATAATTTGAATGGTCAACAAAGGTTAAGGGGTATTGGTTCAGGTTTTATAAGTCTTAAGATTTTCCGAGATGGATGGAAGGTTGCTTGTTCCTACACGTCGTGCAAGCTGTTGCTTAGTACTATGTATTTGTCCCAGGATTTTGCTTGGTAGAATTGAAAGCTGAAGAAAATGAAAATGTCCCTAAGAATAATGATGTAAGTCTGCACCTTAAATGTATTTTCTCAGATACGTGCACTGAACAAACCTGGGTTTGTGTGTTGTGTGACGTAAGTGTGTTGGCTTCCTGTGTGCTGTGGTTCTGGTGGTGCTTTCTCAGCCTCGTTTCCCTCCAGTTGCTTGCTCTCCGGTACCCGATTCTCCCTTCAGGCTCCTCTTAGCCCCCACTACCTAAGAGAGCGTGTGAGGGCCACTTGTTCAACCATGGGCATAGAGCTTAATGCAAATTTTCTTCTTAGCAAGCAGCTGGGCCACTGACTCTGGGAGTAAGGTGGTCAGGTGGATGGTTGTAGCTAACATCAACCTTATTAGCATTTTTCTACTTATTTTTAGGAGGGACTCTGTATAGTTGAAAGTTATGGAGCAAAACTGTGAGAGTCAGGAAGCCTGCATCATGGGCTCAGGTATTTAGGCACCACCTAACTTTATGCAGCTTTTTAAAATCTGCCTTTGCTTTGCTTTCTTTTCCGTACAATGAGAAGCTCAGATCAGGTCATGACTAAGATTCTTTTTAGCCCTTCAAATATGAAATGTTACTTTTGTTATTATCTTAAGCATGACCAGTCATTGTAGCTAAATACAATTTTTTTCAACATAAAAAATTTAGCTGTATGTCCCACTCTAGTGAGAGAAGTTGATAACGGGGGAGGCAGAGACTGGAAAACCTCTGTACCTTCTCAGTTTTGCTGTGGACCCAAAACTGCTCTAAAAAATAAAATCTTAAAAAAAAAATCTAAACAAAAACTACGTAGAAGTGAATGAGCACAACAATTTATGTAATTTCATGTATACTCTTAATTTTGGTGAATTTTAATTGGAATGTGCCTTAGGGTCATAAATTAAGACTATACACCAGTTTAGCAATATTTTCATAATATTGGATGAGGGTGAAGGCTGGGAATATATGTATGTAATCTTACTGATTTCACTTAGAGTGCTTCTATAAAATATAGATAACATTGATTTTGGCTGCCTATTTGCAGTGATTATTAGTAAAATGTGGAGGGGATTGGTGAATTCTCCCTTTTCTACTACAAAGAAATTTACAATAAAAATTTAATATTATGTTAAATCAGCCTTTGCATTCTACTGTAGTACATGGTCAATATATAACTCACTGAATAACTTAAAACATATTTGAAAATCGTTTTTTGGTTATTATATAGCAAGGTTAATAATCTCCCTGGAGATTTCATACTTTAATCCTGTTGAAAGAGTTAAGTTGTTAAAGTAGATTAGTTTAAGCATTTCTGTGACTAATAAACATTAATATTCGATTCTTTTGATGTATTTATGGGGTTAACAATGCACACATATAATTTAAGTATTTTTTAAATAAGGTCTTTAGAAGAATGTGAATAAACTTATGATAATTCTATAATCAATTTGGAACTTTGCAGACCCCATAGTTGGTTAGGTAGTTCTAAACTAATATGTAAATCTCTGGTCAGTGCTTTACAATGGGATCATTGATACCTCTGCAGGAAATAAAATTCTAATATTTAAAAGTGAAAAGAATTGTACTACATGAGTAATTGAAAGGATATTGAATGCTTTTTTCAGACTGATGCTCCAGAAGCAACGGCTGTGTGATGTTTGCAGAGGCTGTGTGATGTTTGCAAATGCTTTGGAAGAAATGCCATTGTTTGGGGCATGCCTTTAAAATTTCCAGAACAGTTAAAAAAATTGTGAAGTGATAATGTTACATTAAGATAAACACAGTGTCTTGTAATAAATGCTAACAAGTAAAGAAAGCCATACTGTGGCTTCAAATTTAAGGATTTGGTTCTGGAGTGCTTAACATTCATTATGTACGTTGTCTCCTTTTAAGGAGTTTTCCACAATATCCTTTTACTATGACTGAAAACTGACTATAAGACTTAAGACTTTTATCATTCTTGAATGAGTTACCCCAGTTTGCTGTAAGAGAGCCTTACTTTGACATTTTCACCTGTTTTGATTTTGGTTAAGTAACTAAGGTAACTAGACCTCAGCTTCTTTCTCTTTAAATTGGAAATGTTAATGGTACCTATCTCATATATTTTCATGAAAATTAAGTTAAAAATACATATTAAGTTTGTTTTCCTTTTTACTCTATCCCTCTACCCCCAATCCGTTCTGTCTCCCCCCTACCCCCCACCCCGCTCCAAGCTGTCAGCCTGTTCTCCATCTATGAGTCTGTCTCTCTTCTGCTTTTTAGGTCACTTTGTTCATTAGAATCCACATATGAGGGAAACCGTATAGTATTTGTCTTTCTCTGACTGGCTTATTTCACTCAGCATAATGTTCTTCAGGTCCATCCATGCTGTTGCAAAAGGTAAAATTTTCTTCTTTTTTATGGTGGAGTAGTATTTCATTGTGTAAGTGTTCATAGTTGTTTTATCCACTCATCTATGGATGGACGCTTGGGCTGCTTCCATACCTTGGCGATTGTAAACAACGCTGCAATGAACATGGTAGTGCTTATGTTCTTCTGAATTAGGACTCATGGACATGGACAACAGTGTGGTGATTGCAGGGGGCAGGGTGTATAAGGGGGATAAGTGGTAATGGAAAAAATACAATAAAAACAAAATAAAAAATGAAATAAAAATTACATATTAAGTATTTAGCTAGAAACTGCTCTATACAGTAAATACTCATTAAAAGTTAGTAATGTTGTTATCTGTGAGCTAAAAAATAGTTTGGTCCTTTGCTGTTGGCTGCTGCTTATTCTGTGAAAGTGATGCCTTTAACTTCTTTTTTTCTTTAACATCATATATCCCTGGGACAGTGAAAATAATTAAATGATTTACTTTAATGGCTTTTTCCTTCTAGCTTATTCTCTATAGGAATAATCAGAAAGTATGTTAATTAGAAACAGAAATTAACATATTTTATGAGGATAATTTACCTGATGATAATATTGAGAAGTGAATGAATTACTTTAGATGAACAGAAGTTGTTACAGGGAAAGAGGCAGATCATTTGGACTTACATTTTAGGGTGAGTTAGAAAGCTACAGTGTGTTGCTGGCATTCATTTTTTAGTTAATAATTTGTCTCATCAGGGTCATACTTAGTGAGTAAAATAGAACTTGCCTCTATTGATGAATGATCATTTGAAAGGCCTAATATAAAAAAAAATTATTTAGATGATATACCTTTTATTCTAGAAAGATCTTAGGTAGTCTCATATAGACCAGAATGGTACCAGGAAAGTCAGAGTTCCTGGGAAACTGGGTATGATATTGTGAGGAATGGGTTTAAATTTGTTAGACTTTGAATTCTCCTTTATGGATTATGAAGTGCTCTGTTAGACCAGCAAGGAAGCCAGAAAGTTAAGAAAGTTTTAAGTTGGTACATTTCTAATACTATACAAATACATCCCCCACGCACACTCATCCCACATCACACAGTCACAATTTCTTTGTCACCTCAGACTTATCTAAGAGAAAATTTAAATAAGAGATGGTACAAAACCCTATGATGCTTTGTTAAAGTAGCAGTTTTGCACCTTTTTTGTTGGTTTGATTTGCCTGATCTTCAGAAGCCTGAGCAGCTGAAGATGAGTCATTAAGAGAAAATGGAATTAGTAAAACTGTATTTTTACAATAATGCTTTCTAAACTGGTCATCTATCTAAAATTAGCCAAGGCTGAGAGCAGTTTCTGCCGTGAAAGGAAAGAGTAATTAGTATTAAAATTGGTTTGGAAGTGTCTTAAGATCTCTGCCTTGACAGCTCTTAGTCTTTTATTAACATACTTTGGAAACAAGCTGTGTGGCTCTCAGAGAGGGTCATGGGCACCTGAGGCTAATAGAGAGGCAGCAGATACAGTATGCGGCAGTCTCCGGAGAGTGAGCCTATGCCACAAGGCTCACATACTCATTTCAGTTTGCCAGTCTGGATCTACTGCCCTGATAAAAAGTCAGCATCTTGTAGGATGATGCGTTGGTTTTTTTTATCCAAGAAGTCTAAAACACCTTTCAGAATTTCCAGGTTGTTAGGAACATAATGATTTTAATGTAGCGTTGTGAATAAGTCTGGCGTTGCTTTATTACCTTAACCAGGTTACTTTCATATCATGCCAGACACAGTCAATTGAGTACATTTGTTAAGCTAGTGCTCAGGTCCTTCATTTTTAGCACTTGTGAAAGACAGTTCTCACCTGCTGTAAGAAAGCTGGCAGCTCTGAGGACACGGTCCACACTGTGGGGACTGGGCTGTGGGGGTGGCGGGGACCCGCGTTGCTGCATTCACTGATCTCCCTGATCTCCCGGGTGATTCTGGCCAGTATGGCATTCAGGCTCATTCTGGCCATTTGTTGAAAGAAGGATCACCTACCTGTCAGCTGGGAGAGGAACAATGAAATCATGAATAGAAAAGAAAATGCTCAGCAGTAATGTTCGTAACAGCTGTTCTAACTAGTTTCCAAAGTTGAATTTATCTCAAGGACACGTGAGAGGAAACAGTTGGCATGTGGGGCAGCGGAGAGCGAGGACAGAAGACGAGCAAAGAACTTGGAGTGGTGTTTTCTTCAGAGTAATAAAATTATTTGAATAAAAACTGAAGAAAACCTCTGGTTCCCGTTTTTGGTAAATGGGAAACCCAGAGCAGAGATTAAAGGTATAAACTGCTCTCTAGATGGAGTCAGCTGAGGACTCAAAAATGGAAACCTTATCTTCTGATTCTGGACATACACGAAATGCTTCCTTTAGCACGGTGAAGACTGGGGGGTGAAAATCCTCATTTGGAGGGGTTTGTTGGGTTTCCAGAATCGAGAGTATGCTTGTTTGGTTTCTTCTCAAAGAAACTTAATTTCCTAGAGATTTAATTTCTTTCAAGAGAGGAAACTGAAGACTTCATGGGGAAGCGTTCTCCTTTCTGAGTTTTATCAAAGCTTACTGAAAATGAGTGGTGGCAGAGAAATGGTTTAGCTCAATAGCAAGGAAATAGAGAATCTCCAAAGGAATGAACCATTCCTCAGGGAGAAAGATACTTATGGTTTTGTGTCAAAATCATACCTTTCCATCCATGCAGAGGGATTTAGATGGTATCTACTGTTTCCACCTGGGGAGTTAGTGTTGAAACAATGACAGATTGAGGGAACATAGATTAACCTTCCGGAGGAAGACTGATTTGTGGGCAGTGTAGCAGCTCTCTCCCCTGGAGCCCTTTCTCTTTCTTTTGTTAGTGGTTCGTTGCTTCATCAGAAAGTTGGGGCAGATTGACTGGAAGTATAGTCTGTATGTATTTCCTTCACTTTAGTGATAATTCATTTGGATATTTCCTTACATACCTTCTCTAATGTCTACTTTCTTTAATGAAGTGTTCCTTAGTTATTATATTTTACAGTGTTTTTTTTTTTTTCATCAATGAATTTGAGAATTTAGTATTTGCCTTCAGATTTAGCGCTCTTCCATAAAGTTGTAATTTTGTTTTTCTAGTTTATTTTGTGTTGTTTTGAATGCTTCACTATTACTGGGACCATGTCTTCTTTTAACAGAATTATTTGTTCATTTATATATTCATTTGTTCTTATAATAAATATTTATTGAATACTGATTGTTGGAAATTTTGTATGCTTTCCTGTGCCTTGACAAGTAGGACACAATATTAGTAAATTTCACTTGAACACTGTTTCATGTATTAACATAGTTTTAAGAGGAATTATTTCTGACCAGTTTTGGTAAACAATGATAATACATTCTGAATTTCTAGATAGAAGATAACTTTTTTAAAAGTTGAAAATTTTGCTGGATACATTCTAAATATAATTAATGCATAATCAGTATTCAGTGTTCTTGGACAAAAATAAACAGCTAAATAAATTATGTTTATGGTTAAATATGAATTCTTTACACAGCGATTAATATTGTCAGTCAGGGGTTAATGTAATGTTCTCTATGTTTAGTGGGTGAAGAGGTACATCACCCAACATAATAGAAGTATTATACATAGTACTTTACAGATCGTGCTGCATGCCAGACACTATTCTAAGTGTTTTACATATACTGATTCATTTAATATTAGAGCAACCCTATGTGATAAATTCTGTTTGTGTACTAAACCACTAGTCCCTGATTTGCCCACCATAGGTGAGCTAAATGCAGTCCACAAACAAGAAATATTTGTGAGTCTCACAGCCTACTCCTAACAGATCCTGAATGTTAAGTGCAGTGGCTGATGATCTGTTCATTGCATTCAGTCCGTGAACCTGGAGCACTGAGAACATGTCTTCCACATGCAGATGGAGAACTCTAACTAATTTGGGGTGAAGGTAACTAAATAACCCATTTCTCTAATGATTTTTCCCTTCAGAACATTAATATACCTTTTCTCTATTAAGCGACTCTCCACCATGAATTAATGAAAGCATAAGAAAGAAGACAATAAAGCTACAGGAATCAGGACTGAACAATAACATGGGAGTAATCTTTAGAGCTCATTTTAAAAATGTGAAAACTGTGTCTCAGAAAGATTAAGCGACTCGTAGAAGGTACACAGCTGGGCTAGGATGGGTTCTGTAAGGAGAAGTATTTGGATTCAAATCCCACCCATTCTCCACCTAAGTGACCCTGGCAAAATTAATCTTCCACAGTTACTGTTTCTTCGTGTGTGAAAAGTAGCAATGATAAAATTTACTGTACAACACTAATGAGAATACTAAACAAATTAATATAATTGACAGTATTTAGTTCAGTGCTTTATTTCATAGGAGGTACACAGTAAATGCCAATTCTCCTTTGTCCTCCCTGTCTCTAACTCTCCATGACTTAATAATCCGCTACCCTAGGACACAACCCTAAAATTTCCATGCTACTCATGGGACCAGACAATTCTCGTCGTCGTCGGCAGCCGTCCGTCTCGAGAGACAATGGTGTAGCTTCTTAAGAGTCTATCTGCACCGCCGAGAATGGCTGTGCAGTCCGACTCGGGAGTGACACGGTATCTGTCTCCTCCCGTGTTGAATCGACATCTTGCGATGACGCTGGAGTGTCCTCTCCAGTGAAGCTGAAGCTACAGAGCCTGGGCAGGGTGATATGGAGGGTCTGCTGTTGCCCATGCAGCAGACCCCCCCTCTCTTCGCAGCTGAAGGGTCCAAGGGAAAGACGGAGTCAATACAGCTTGGCTTCAGGTGCGCCGCAGGAGTTGCCGGTGTTGACTACAACGTCGAACCGCCTTAGGGACTCCGGCTCCGGATTTTCTGTCGGGGTTTACTCCCTTAGCCTTTCCCCTGAAGAGGTATGCCGCAAGGCAGCGGAGGTTTTTTGGAGTCAGAGTTTTCCTTCTCTGATGTGCCCTGACTGGAAGATCGAACCAGCGACACTTAGCTCGCAGGCCGACGCTCAATCCACTGAGCCAAACCAGCCAGGGGCACCAGACAATTCTACCAGGCAAATATTCCCAACACATACAGCTGTTTCATAATAGGTCTGTTGACTCCTGCAATCATCCTGCTTCAGTTTAACTTCACCAGCTTTCTTAACAGTCATTTAAATGGAAATTTCTGTTGTGTATATGGTTTATTGGATATCAGTGAATATGAAGAACACTAGTGACAAGATAGCCTTGCTAGCCAAATATTTGCCTTCAGAGTCGGCCAGTGACCATGATACCTTCACTTTTATAGCACATGTAGTTAACACTTCTAGCAGTTGGACATTTGAAATTTCTAGCAATGTTTATGTGCTCTCATTTAATTAGCAACCTGTTGTAAATCATCCAGCCAGTGGTGATTTTGCCAAAATGAACAATAGCTGAGATTGTGCATTGCTGACTTCTAATATTGTAACCTGAAAACATTCTTTTTCTTAGTTGGTATGAAATTCTTCTGACATTAGATGATTTTTAAAAAGTTAACTGTGGATTCCGACTCTGGTTTGATAGCAAATTAACAGAATATCCATAGTGGTCTAGTAGCACATCTCTGCTAGGAATCCATACATGTGCCTCTGTTATATTTTGTAATTTGTGTTTTTAATAAAAATCTTGATATCGCAAGATTGGTGGGTAGAAGATCAGTACCAGGGCCAAGGACAGAAAACAATATAAATAATTGTTAGACGCACTGGTAATGCCCCAATTTATTTTAACCATTCAGTGACCATAATGTATAGGAAAGATAGAGGAAAGTGATCTAAGGATTCATTATCCTACTTAAAAATGGGGATGGTGTAGAGAAATGTAAATAAGAACATAGATTTGAGAATTTTTCTAATGGAAAAAGTAACATTAAGAGAGAACCAACAGTGATTACAGTAATGAAACAGCCAGCTAACCATACCTCTAATGTGCCACTACACTTTTGAACAAAGTGTTTAAATACAGGTGGCAACATACAGAAGTGTAATATAGAAAAAGAAGAGAAGGAATAAAGAAATATTCAATTTAAATGTTTTAAATTATGCTTTTACCTTGAAAAAGTTTACATTTAAATAAGAGACTTTTTTTTTTTAATATTTGTCGAATTCAGTCACTTTTTGTTGGTAGTAAGATGTTAGAATTTTTTTAAATGAAGAATAAAACTGATTATTATAAATATGACAGATGTGATCAAATATTGGAGAAGGTCTGTATCTTAATTTGTTTTCTGTCTTCATTGTTGCCTTCATGGTACAAAGCTTTGTGTTTTGTAAGTTGAAGGTGAACTATTTATGTTACAGTGAAAAAAATGTAATAACTAAAAAAAAAAAGAAAAATATAATTTTCACCTGAAAGCAGTTGATACAACATACTGACATTATATTTTTGCCTTTTAAAAAATAAATATGACAGTAGAGAACCTCTGCTTTCTAGTACGAAAAGAATAAAAACTATTTACTGTGATAGGGGTCAGAGACAGAAGGGGCAGTAGAAGTGTTAAGTTGGATACTAGATGTGATTTTCAACATTTTTCATCTCATGGCACACATAAACTAATTACTAAAATTCTGTGGCACACTAAAAAATTTTTTTTTTGCTGATCTGACCAAAATAAAAAACCAGGTATAATTTTGATTCATTGACATCAGTTGTCATTTTTTTTATATTTAACAATCTAAGAGAAAATAGGTCAGTCCTCCAGGTATTGCATGTTTTAAAAATTCTTAGGGCACATTAGTTGAAAATCTGTCCTTAACTAATAAATGCCTTCTCTTTAAATTGTTTTTTTTTTTTCAGATTAATTTTTTATTTTACTTTTTTCTTGGATAAGGAGACTTTAAAAAAATTATCTTTTATTGATTATACTATTATAGTTGTCCCAATTTCTTCCCCTTTGTCCCCCTTAAATTAGCACCACACTTTCTCAGGCAATTCCCACACCATTGTTCATGTCCATGGGTCATGCGTATAAGTTCTTTGGCGTCTCCATTTCCTATACTGTACTTTATACCCCCGTACTTATTTGTACTTCTTAATCCCCTCACCTCTTCACCCATTCCCCTACAATCCCCTCCCATCTGGCAACCATCAAAATGCTCTCCCTATCCATGATTCTGTCTCAGTTCTTGTTTGTTTAGTTTGATTTTTAGATTCATTTGTTGATAGATACATATTTATTGCCATTTTATTATTCATAGTTTTGATCTTTTTTTTCTTAATTAAGTCACTTTACCATTTCATATAATAACGGTTTAGTGATGCTGAACTCCTTTAATTTTTTCTTGTCTGGAAAGTTCTTTATTTGCCCTCCAATTCTAAATGATAGCTTTGTTAGGTAGAGCAATCTTGGCTGTAGGTCTCTGCTTTTCATGACTGAATATTTCTTGCCAGTACCTTCTAGCCTGCAAAGATTCTTTTGAGAAATCAGCTGACAGTCCTATGGGAACTCCCATGTAGGTAACTTAACTGCTTTTCTCTTGCTGCCTTTAAAATTCTCCTTATCTTTAATCTTTGGCATTTTAATTATGCTGTGTCTTGGGGTGGGTCTCACATCCATCTTGTTTGGGACTCCTGGTGCTTCCTAGACTTGCATGTCTATTTCCTTCCTTAGGGAAGACTTCTTTCATTATTTTTTCAAATAGATTTCCCACTTCCTACTCTCTCTTCTCCTTCTGGCACCCTATGATGAGAATGTTGGAATGCTTGAAGTTGTCCCAGAGGCTGCTTACAATATCCTTGGTTTTTTTTTATTCTTTTTTCTTCTTGTTATTCTGATTGGTTGTTTTTTTTTTGCCTCTCCTACCAGTCTGGATGGGTGTAGTTTATTCAGTTCCGTAGTTGTCAGATTTCCATTCAACTCAGTTTCTGATGGTTGTTCTGTAATTTAGTTGTAATTTTGATGTGATCGTGTGAGGAGGTGAGCTGTGTTTACCTTTGCTGCCATCTTGACTGGAAGCAAGCCTCTTGAAAGTGTTAACATCCGCCCTACCTCCCCCCCCCTTATTTTTTTACAGAGCAAGATATTCTGTCTCAGTGATTGATATATGGAGATAATAAATACAAGTACCTGAGATTATTGGTTATTCAATATTGCAATGTGATGAGTTAGTTTTTGTGTGCCTGAAGTGACAGACTATACTGAGGAAATGAATGTTTTGATTTCAGAAAGGAGGAAGTCTTAGGAGGCTTATTGTAAGAGAAATGTTAAGAGGACAGTCCTCTGAGGATGAATTTCTGGTGTTTTAGGGCAGACTGGTTATAGGTAGGGAGAAAGAAAATTGGAAGTACTCAAGGAACAGGATTTTCCACTTTAGTGATCGGAAATTTGTGAAATTTGAAGTTTTCTGGCTCTTCAAAAAAATAAAATAAAATAAAATAAATTTTCTTATACAACTTTACATATGGTCCCGGAACTCATGCTTTTTATGTTATAGTATTATGAAGCAGAAAGATTTGTTAATTTCCATACAGCTTATTTCCTGTTAATTATATTAAGGTTCTGTATTTTGCATGATGGAAGATACAGAGATTAATTGGATACAAGGTTTGTCTTCAAGAATGTTATACTTTACAGAGAGAAGAAAGCTCAGGTCATTAAATATTGGTTGAGTGTCTGAATGAAAAAATTTGTAGACAATCATAGTGGCCATAGCAGCAAAACTTGCACAGGGCTTGTCTCAATATTTAAAATTTAGCCTAATTGAAGGAACAGTCAATATTTATTTGATTTATCTTATTAAATTTTCTAAGTGAAATTGATCTTGAAACTCCATTTATATAATTTTCCTGTGCTTTTGTATGAATGATGTCAGTGAACACTGTTCCAGTTTTATAGTGGTATAAGGACATACTTTTGAAATAATACAAATTATACTATTTAATCTTTCTTCATAGAGACATTGCCAAGAACTATTAACATTAACTATTATAATAATTAACATTTTGGAGTTTGAAGAAAGTTATGGAGCAATCACCAAATCAGTGATTCTTACTTTTTAAAAACTTAAAATGCAAGACAGGTTTTAAAAAATATAAATAAAACCAGTTTTCTTTTTCCCAGTTAGAGACTGTTTATAGTTTACCAGGTGATTATGGGTTTGGATCCAGAATATAAACTGAAATGATGAACTTATGAATTATATCTGATAATTATTTCTTTCATTATCCCGTAAAAGCTTAATATGTGCTGAGTTCCTTGGCTGAATGCAGAGATAATGCAGAGCCAGCCCTTGACCTGAAGTTTTAGTGGTTTAGGCATATATGTAAACCATTACCTTTAGTACAGATTACTAAACTATAACTGGAAAAGCAAACTCTACTGGGATTTGGAAGAGATTGAGTTATACTGAGTAGGTCAGTTTGGATACATATCTTGAAAGATAGAATGATTTTTTAATCTTAAGTGGCATGGCTGTGACACACCTCTAAAATGCCTGTTTCTATACGAATTAAGTTGAATGATTGCAAATTGGAGGTGGGAAGGTGGTGAAGGATGACTACAGCCATAAAGCTGCTGTCTGCATTTTATGACTTTCTAGGCTATGATCTTTGCCATATCCCCACCAAGAAAAGTGGACTTGATTTCTCTTTTTCTAAGGTTGATCATAAGAGAGAGAGACTGTCTTTCCCCCTCTTCCTTTCACGTATAGACACTGATAGGATACTATACAGACTTATTCATTGGAAAGCCCAGGATACTATGAGTGCAGGATGCAGGATTAAGTGCTAGAGCTCTTCTTTAAATCATAATGTTGTCATAATCTATCGGTTATGGTGTTAACTTAATCAGATAATCTGCACACATGCAATTTAAAGTCTACTGAGCAAATCAGGTTCGTTTAATAAATAGTCATTGAACTAGTGAATAAAGAGATTGGGACACTAGCATTTTTTTTTTACTGGTATAAAGGATGGAAAAATTTAAGAGAAAATTCTTTTTATGATTAGATAGGATGATGATACCAGAGTCATAGGAGATAATGTCCAGGAAGGAGGGAAGGGAGGGAAGGTGTACGGAGAAGAAATGTGAAAGTAACAGATGTCATGCAATTGCTTGAGGTTTAAGTACTGACAGTTATTCTCATGTTTCTGAAAACCTAAAACTTAGAATGCTGTTTTAGGACCCAGATATTTATGTAACTATGACATTATTGTAACTTACCGAATCTTTGAAATGCAGGCATCAATATGTAAGGCATGTGCATACTGCTAATGCATCTAATATAGTCCTTGTTCCCTTCCTTCTTTTCTGGAAATGAAAATTAGCAAATAGTCACCTTTGTATATCTGGGTCTCATCTACATAGATGAATAAGGTTTAGAATTTTTTCCAGTATTTTTGTATATGATTTTACAATTAATATTTGTAAATGTGTGTTCTAGATATGGATACATAGTCATTAAGAAATAGACTAGAGAGATTATTAGAGGCTAAAAATATAGTTCTTTAAATTTTCATTTCGTGTAGTGTAAGGGATAAAGGCCCTGGAGTGAGGATTTAATGTAAATTCTGTCTGAGTTTGAATCCTGACTCTGCCACTTATATGCTGAGTCTCTTGGGGGAAGTTAATGATCTTCTCTGTGCTTCATGTTCCTCATCTGGAAAATGGGTACAATAATAGTGTTTCTCTTTTGGGCCAGGGCAGCTTCCTTGTACATGGTTTGGCACTCAGTGATGTGGCCCAGTGCTTGGTGTTTACTTTGTGTGGCTATATATTGACTTCTTTCACAAATTTTACTTGGGATTTATACTTTATAATAAAGTCAGATGGCACAATGAGGCATGTACTGATGGTCTGAAGCCTTGGCTCACATGTGGTCCCATCTGCTCCTGCCTCCCACTTCTCTGGAAGGAACTGGTATGTCCCTTCTCCTGCTTCCGCTGCCTCCCTTTGCCTCCAGTAGGGCATGGGCTTGGGGACCAGAGAATCAGATTAGCCAGTGGTACGTGTGCTCAGTGTCAGGGACAAGAGAGGCCTAGGCAACTGTGAAGATCTGCTTTCACCCTGCAAATACCTCATGATAGGCTAGAGAGACAGACCATGGGAGAAAGGAAAACACTTTATCCTGCAGTTATAGCAGGGATCCTACATTCTTATTTTACATTGGGCCCTGCAAATTACATAGGATAGGCTGTTTTGAGGACTGAAGAGCTAATAGTTGTAAAGCAGCTAGAACTGTGCCTGACATACATAGGCGTTGCAGAAAGGTGTGCTGTTACTATCTAGCATATTTACATATCTAACACAACATCTAGTTAATTTACAACTGCTAATTATATGTATTATAATACATTTATGTAACATGCTTTTATAAAAATAATTAGTATCATTTCTTTGTTCATGTAATGAATATTTATTGCATTCAGATGGAAATATATAATTTTAAAATTGAGGATAGCATCCAGTTAGTCTTAAATATATGAGGTCTAGTAAGTACTATACATTTTGTTTTTGCACTTTCAGTACAATAAGTGTAAAAAATAAAGGTTATATGATGGTGTAAAATATACCCATTTTTTTGTACTACAGTTGAGTATGAAGCCAGCGTGCTGGGAAAATTTTTCTTTTTTTTTTTTTTATTTTTTTTATTTTGGTTTTTCAATTACAGTTGTCCCCTTTTCCCCCAATTTCTCTCCCCCACCCAGCCCACCCCCTCTCCCGCAATCATATCCCTCCCCGCTGTCCATGTCCATGAGTCCTTCATACAGGCTCTTTAATTAAACCCTTCCCTTACTTATCCCCCTTCTCTCCCTCTCCCCTCCCCCCTATTGACTGCTACTCTGCTTTTTGTTCTATTTAGTTCCTTTGTCTGTGTTGTTCTTTAGTTTCCTGTATTAGGTGATATCATATGGTATTTTTCTTTCTTTGCCTGGCTTATTTCACTAAGCATAATTCTCTCTAGTTCCATCCATGTTGTTGCAAATGGTAGGAGTTCCTTCTTTCTTTCTGCTACATAGTATTCCATTGTGTAAATGTACCACAGTTTTTTGATCCACTCATCTACAGATGGGCACTTAGGTTGTTTCCAGCACTTAGCTATTGTAAACAGTGCTGCTATGAACATAGGGGTGCATAAGTTCTTTTGAATTGGTGTTTCAAGATTCTTCGGGTATAATCCTAGTAGTGGAGTCGCTGGTTCAAAAGGCAGTTCCATTTTTAATCTTTTGAGGTAATTCCATACTGTTCTCCATAGTGGTTGCACCAGTCTGCATTCCCACCAACAGTGCAGTAGGGTTCCCGTTTCTCCACATCCTCGCCAGCACTTGTTGCTTGTTGATTTGTTGATGATGGCCATTCTGACTGGTGTAAGGTGGTATCTCATTGTGGTTTTTATTTGCATCTCCCTGATGGCTAATGATGTTGAGCATTTTTTCATGTGTCTATGGACCTTCTGTATGTCCTCTTCGGAGAAGTGTTTGTTCAGGTCCCTTGCCCATTTTTTAATTGGGTTGTTTGTTTTCTTGATGTTGAGTCGTATCAGCTCTTTATATATTTTGGATATCAGTCCCCTGTCTGTGATGTCATTGGCAAATATGTTTTCCCATATGGTTGGTTTCCTTTTCAATTTGCTGTTGTTTTCTTTTGCTGAGCAGAAACTCTTCAGTTTGATGTAATCCCATTTATTTATTTTTTCCTTTATTTCTCTTGCTTTAGGAGATGTATCCGTGAAGAGATTGTTACGTGAGATATCTGATATTTTCTTGCCTATGTTTTCCTCTAGGACTTTTATGGTGTCACGGCTTACATTTAAGTCTTTGATCCATCTTGAGTTTATTCTCGTGTGTGGTGTAAGTTGGTGGTCTAGTTTCATTTTTTTGCAGGTCCCTATCCAGTTCTCCCAGCACCATTTGTTAAAGAGGCTCTTCTCACTCCATTTTATGTTCCTTCCTCCTTTATCAAAGATTAGTTGACCATAGAGGCCTGGGTTTATTTCTGGACTCTCTATTCTGTTCCACTGATCTATATGTCTGTTCTTATGCCAGTACCATACTGTTTTGATTACAGTGGCTTTGTAGTATTGTTTGATATCTGGTGTTGTGATTCCTCCTGCTGTGTTCTTCTGTCTCAAGATTGCTTTTGCTATTCGGGGTCTTTTTTGGTTCCATATGAATTTATGGAGTATTTGTTCTAGGTCTGTGAAATATGTCATTGGTATTTTAATAGGGATTGCATTGAATTTGTAAATTGCTTTGGGTAGTATGGCCATTTTGATGATGTTGATTCTTCCCATCCAAGAACATGGTATTTGCTTCCATTTATTTGTTTCTTCCTTAATTTCTTTCTTCAATGTTATGTAATTTTCAGAGTACAGGTCTTTTATCTCTTTGGTTAAGTTTACTCCTAGGTACTTTATTTTTCTTGTTGCTATAGTAAATGGTATTTTCTTTTTTGTCTCTGTCTCTGCTATTTTATTGTTGGTGTACAGAAATGCCTTGGATTTCTGTATATTTATTTTGTACCCTGCGATTTTGCCAAATTCACTTATTATATTGAGTAGTCTTTTAGTGGAGTTTATAGGATTTTCTAGGTATACTATCATATCATCTGCATATAATGAAAGTTTCACTTCCTCTTTCCCAATTTGGATTCCTTTTATTTCTTTTTCTTGTCTGATTGCTGTGGCTAGGACTTCCAACACTATGTTGAAAAGGAGTGGAGAGAGTGGACAACCTTGTCTCGTTCCTGAGTTCAGGGGGAATGCTTTCAGTTTTTGTCCATTGAGTATGATGTTGGCCTCAGGCTTCTCATATATAGCCTTAATTATGTTAAGATATGCTCCCTTTATTCCCATTTTGCTGAGTGTTTTCATCATAAATGGGTATTGAACTTTATCAAATGCTTTTTCTGCATCTATTGATATGATCATGTGATTTTTGTCTTTCATTCTGTTTAGGTGATGTATTATATTTATTGATTTGCGAATATTAAACCATCCTTGCATCCCTGGAATGAAGCCCACTTGATCATGATGTATGATCTTTTTGATGTGTTGCTGGATCCTGTTTGCCAATATTTTATTGAGGATTTTAGCATCGATGTTCATCAGTGATATTGGCCTGTAGTTTTCTTTCTTTGTTGTGTCTTGACCTGGTTTGGGGATTAGGATAATACTGGCTTCATAGAAAGAGTTTGGGATTTTCCCTTCTTCTTGGATTTTTTGGAACAGTTTGAGGAGGATAGGAGTTAGTTCTTCCCTGAATGTTTTGTAGAATTCGCCTGTGAAGCCATCCGGTCCAGGGCTTTTGTGTGCCGGGAGATTTTGGATTACTGTTTCAATTTCCTTCTTTGTTATTGGTCTGTTGAGACTTTCCACTTCTTCTTGATTCAGTTTTGGAAGGTTGTATGTTTCTAGAAATTTGTCCATTTCTTCTAGATTGTCAAATTTCTTGTCATACAGTTGTCTGAAGTAATTTCTAACTATCATTTGTATTTCTGAGGTATCAGTCGTGATTTCTCCTCTTTCATTTCTGATTTTGTTTATTTGTGTCTTCTCTCTTTTTTTCTTGATTAGACTGGCTAGAGGCTTGTCGATTTTGTTGATTTTTTCGAAGAACCAGCTCCTAGTTTCGTTGATCTTTTGGATTGTTTGTTTAGTCTCTATGTCATTTAGTTCTGCTCTGATCTTGATGATTTCATTCCTTCTTCTTGCCCTAGGCTTTGTTTGTTGTTGTTGTTCTAGTTCTTGTAGCATTGTGGTTAGGTTTTTTATTTGAGATTCTTCTAGCCTTTTCAGATATGCCTGTATTGCTATAAACTTCCCTCTCAGGACTGCTTTTGCTGTGTCCCACAGGTTTTGGGTTGTTGTGTGCTCATTATCATTAGTTTCTAGAAATTTCTTGATTGCTTCTTTGATGTCATTGTTAGCCCATTCATTATTTAATAGCATGTTATTCAATCTCCATGAGTTTGGGTGTCTTTGATTTTTTCCTCTGAGGTTGATTTCTAGTTTCAAGGCATTGTGATCTGAAAAGATGCTTGATATGATTTCAATTTTCTTGAATTTGTTGAGGCTTGTTTTGTGACCTATCATGTGGTCTATCTTTGAAAATGTCCCATGTGCACTTGAAAAGAATGTATATTTTGCTTCTTTGGGGTGAAAAGTTCTATATATATCAGTTAGATCCATGTGGTTTAGTGTGTTGTTCAATGCCTGTATATCCTTGGTGTTTCTTTGCTTTGATGATCTGTCTATTGTTGATAATGGAGTGTTGAAGTCCCCTACTATGAGTGTGTTGTTGTTGATATCCTTTTTGTGGTCTTCTAGTATTTGCTTTATGTATTTGGGTGCTCCTATGTTGGGTGCATATATGTTTATCAAAGTCATATCTTCTTGATGGATTGTTCCTTTAAGTATTATGAAATGTCCTTCTTTGTCTCTTTTTATTGTCCTTGCTTTGAAATCCATTTTGTCTGATATGAGAACTGCTACCCCGGCTTTTTTTTCCGGTCCGTTTGCTTGGAATATTTTTTTATATCCCTTTACTTTCAGTCTGTGTAAATCTTTTGTTTTGAGGTGTGTTTCTTGTAGACAGCAAATATGTGGGTCCTGTTTTCTTATCCATTCCGTTACCCTATGTCTTTTAATTGGAGCATTTAATCCATTTACATTTAAGGTTATTATTGACGTGTATTTATTCATTTCCCTTTGTACCTCTGTTCCTCTCCTCTCTTGTTTTTTCCTAGAACAGTCCCTTTAGCATCTCTTGCAATGCTGGTTTGGTGGAGATGTATTCTTTCAGTCTTCCTTTGTCTGAGAAACTCCTTATTTCACCTTCTATTTTGAATGAGAGCCTTGCTGGGTAGAGTATTCTTGGTTGTAGGCCTTTGTTTTTCATTGCTTGAAATATTTTTGACCATTCCCTTCTGGCTTGTAATGTTTCTGTTGAGAAATCAGTTGATAGCCTTATCGGAGCTCCCTTGTATGTTATTTGCTGCTTTTCTCTTGCTGCTTTTAGGATTCTCTCTTTGTCTTGGAATGTTGCCATTTTAACTATGATGTGCCTTGGAGTGGGTTTTTGGGGGTTCCTCTTGATTGGAACTCTCAGTGCTTCTTGGACTTGCATAGCTTTTCCTCTCATCAGGTTCGGAAAATTTTCTGTCACTATTTCTCCTATCAGATTTTCAATTCCATGTTCCTTTTCTTCTTCCTCTCGTATTCCGATGATCCTTAAATTATTTTTCCTAATGCTATCCTGTAATTCCCTTACATCTTGTTCATATTTTTTCAATCGTTTTTCATTTTGCTGTATTGTCTGGGAGTTTTTCTCTACATTATCTTCTAACTCACTAATCCGATCCTCTGCTTCGTTTAGTCTGCTTTTGACTGATTCTACTGTGTTTTTCAGTTCAGAGATTGTATTCTTAAGTTCTTCCTGGTTCTTGTTAACGATTTCTATGTCTTTTTTTATGCTGGTGTAGTTCTCTGCCAGTTCCCTGTAATTTTCTTGGAGCTGCTGGTAACTTCCTTGAAGGTTGTCATAGTTGATTTTAAGGATGTCGAGTATATTGAGCTTCTTTACCACCATTGTTTTGAATTCCATGTCTGACATTTGGGCTATGTCTATTTCGTCTATCTCTCTTTCTGAGGATTCCTCTTTTCTTTTCATTGAGGGGTTATTTTTGCGTCTTACCATGTTGGATTCTTTTTGTTTTTATTTATTTATTTATTTATTTATCTATTTATTTATTGGGGGGGTAGTCTGCTTTGACTTCCCTCCTTTGTGGTGTAATATTCTTTATCGAAGGTCTGGGAGTTTCAGTGGTGCAGTCTCTTTGATATCCTGAGCCTGATGGTCTTAAGTTACCCTTTATGTCGTTTGTTTATGCTGTTCGGTTATATTTCAGATGTTCTTTGATAGGATCTTCCTTCTGGCTACTTGGTTGAGAGTCACTCTATCTGCTTTGTCTTGAGTTCTTTTGTGGATATGCTGTTAAAGACATAAACACACAGCCCAGGCAGGAGACCCACACCCTCAGAAAGTATCCCCCACTCTATCCTGCTATCGTTAGCCAACGAGCCCGTATTAATATAAATGTAAAGAGATTTGAGCTTTTATACTATAAGAAGAATAGATACGAGTTGTTTTTGGGGAGGAAAAATATAATTTTTGATAGAGGGGTTGATAGATTAATAATAGTTGAGACTGTGCAAGCCAGTTAGTAATATTTACATTGTATGTTAAGAAAAATAGAAGAAAAGGATAGAAAAATACTTAGTATAGTAAGAAAGTGGGATTGTATTGTATTTGGGTTTATATAGTAATTATATTGTATTATTTAAAGTAATAGGGGGGCTAAGCTAGACACACAAACGAATAAACCACTATTAAAGAGAAAGGATGAGAAGGAGAGGTTATATGCAACACGTTAGAGATAAAGTTTGTTATTATTGGAAGAGGTGGAGGAAAAACACTCCCCCAAAAAATCCCCAAGAAAATAGGAGAAAGAAAAGAAGAGAGAAAGAGAAGAAAATAAAAAATTTACCACAACCCCCCCTAAAAAACCCCAAAAGGTTAGCAAGAAAGGAACAAAGAAAGATAGAAAAGAAAGAATACAGAAGAAAGAAAAAAGAGAGAGAAAAAAAAATTGAACCAAAAAAATATATATATATATATATATATATATATATATACCCCCCAAAACCCCCCCCAAAAAAAACCCCAGGAAAAGAATAAAGAAAGAAGGAAAGAAAAGAAATTATTAAGAAGAAAGAAAGAACAAGGGAGAAAAAATTTGGGAGAAAAAATTTGGAGAAAAAAAAAACGATGTTTTTACTCCGTTTTAGCCTTGGTGTGTTGCCTTCTTTTTCTGGGTCCGCAGCTGGTCTAGTGTGGCAGGTCAGAGGTTCTTGTTCTTTTGCCGGACTGGTGTGCGCACCCGGTTGCCGCTATGGTGCGCGCCCGCGATTGCCGGCGCGGCGCGCTACCTTGCTGCCCGCTGTAGCCAGTTGAGGTGCCCTTGCGCGTAAGCCCCTGCGCGCTCTGACGGCCCGAGAGTTTGCCCCGCGGTTGGAGCCCACTGCTGCCGGGCCGCGGTGGTTCCCCGTTCGTGCCAAGGTGTCTCTGTCCGCGCGGGCGGCCCGAGCGCTTTCCCCGGGATTGGCTCCTTCTTTCGCTGGGGCGCGGCAGTTCCCCGTTCGCGCCGAGGTGACCCTGCCCGCGCGGACGGCCCGAGCGCTTTCCCCGGGACTGGCTCCTTCTTTCGCTGGGCCGCGGCGGTTCCCCGTTTGCGCCAAGGTGACCCTGCCCGCACAGGCGGCCAGAGAGCTCCCACTGACCCCGGGCTGAGGTGCTTTCACGCTCGCACGCTGCCCCGTGCCCTCAGTCCCGCTGAGCCGAGCTCCGGGAGTTGGTCTCTCGCCTCTTAGGGCAGGGCCAGGGACACTTGCGCTCAGTGGAATCGAGCGTCCGTGGGTCGCCGCCTCCCGCTGTTCCCGTGCTGCAGCCGCCCCGTTCCCTCACCTGTCTGGGTGGGCACAAACAGAGCCTGCGCTAGTGGTCTGCTTTCCGGCCTGGGGCCCTACGCCCACGGGAGCTGTCTAGGGGTGTCTGTGCACAGTCCTCTGCGTGTTCAGTGGGCCCTCCCTGTGCCCGTTGGGGCACTGATCTTATGTCCGTTGGGGAATGTCCGAGGGACGCCTGGACTCACGGCCCCGCACACCTGGGCCAGTGAATGAGAGCACTTCCCTATGCGCGCCCCCGCGACCCAATGGTAGGGTTGAGGAGTGGATTAGCGCGCCCCTGCGCCTGGGCTCCTCCAGAACGGCCTACCCCACCCAAACTTTCCTCCCGTCTCCACCATCCACTAGAGAAAAATATAAAGGAGAATTATGTTCTCACTTGCCCGGTAGCACGCTGTCTCCTGTCCTTCAGCGCCAATGCCACTTGGTCGAGTCCCGTCTCTGCCAGCGGGCAGAGATCCGCTCTCCGCCTGACTCCTCTCTGGGGTAGCCTGTGGTCGCCAAAAATCCTTTGTGTGCTTCCCGCCACAGCTCGGGCAGCCGCCCCAGTCAGGAATCCCGTTTCGTCCCCTTTTTCTCCGCTATCCTCACTAAACAGGTTGTTCCCAGATGGATTTTCTCTAATCCAGCAGTGCCTTGGCTCAACTCCCGCCAATGTCCAGCTGCTCACTGAGATGTTCTGTCTGCAATTAGACCAAACTGTAGACGGGTCTCCGGAGCCTAAAACCGCAACCTCTCCTCACTCCTCCGCCATCTTACCTCCTCGGGAAAATTTTTCTTCATTAAATTACTTTATGGTCTCTAGTAGCAAATGAAAAATAAACTAAGCAAGAGTTTTTCTTGTTACGTAGTCTCCTGTGGTATATGTAATCTATTCTCTCTCTCTATATATATTTTTCCCTAGTACAGTAAGTCCCCACTTAACATCATCAATAGGTTCTTGGAAACCACGACCTTATGTGAAACAACATATAGCAAAACCAGTTTTACCACAGGGTCATTGATATAAACAAGAGTTCAGTTCCTACCGCAGATTTCTGGTAACAAAAACATCAAACTTCTAAATAAAGACCCCAAACACTTCTAACTAATATTAAAAAATGAAATAAATGTGAGCTGTGCATACATTTAACAAAGATGAATAAGAACAAGTAAGATTACTATTTTTCAACCTGATTATTTCAGTTCGGAAATGTGGGTGACTGGAGATCAGGGTGCAAGGTGGGACCCACCCAGGACAGGATGCCCTTTCATTCCAGGGCACTGAACACCCATGCTCATTAGACTGGGACAATGCAGACACACCACTGTCACATGCACATCTTTGGGACATGAGAGAAAACCAGAGTCCCTGGAGAAAAGCCACATGGTCATCGGGAAAATGTGCAGACTCCACACAGACAGTGGACCTGGCCAGGAATTGTTTTTTGTTGTTGTTGTTGTTTGTTTTTTTCCTCATCAGTGTTATAAGGAAAAGATGTTGAGCAAAAGAAACAACATTATTCGAGACCTGCTGCATAGGTTTTTAAAAATTGTTACTTTTATTTATTTTTTCTTGTTAAGAAGATATCTGTGGGGTAATATAGAAAGGAATATTTTTTTAAAAATTAGATTTTATTTAAAAAATAAAAAATTAGATGTTATTTAATAAAATGAAATTAAAACATTTATATGTCATAGATAAATTGTTACCCTTGAAGGTACTTGATGTGTGTATTTCCTGTGATGGGAGATCTCATCATGTTGGCTTCAGCAACACCATTGTCTTTCTTTAAGTAACTCTCTGAACTTGACTAGCTACACAAAGAGCAGATGGTGGAATGGTGCCAAGTTTACATTGATCATCTGCTTCTCACATATATAATTTTGTAAGCTAAATATTAATATACCAGGGATCTCATAGTTAGTGGTTGTTGGTTATAGAAGCTATACCATTTGGGATAATCATATTTTAACATGAATAACTTCATTAAATAAACATAAGCTAAAAATCTTTTCATGATCCATCTCAGTATGTGGTTTTGTCTGTTACTTACATGTGTGAAACTTTGGTGGTGTTTCTGATCAAGACTCGATATAGGACCAGAAATCTTTAAAAAGTATATTTGACAGTCAAGTTTGACCAAATAAACGCCTGGGAAGATTAAAACATGTCTTTGCCCTAAACTGGTAACATACACTTTTTCCAGGCTTAATTAAAGCAGGGATGGAAAGAAAGATAGGTTTTGGTGAAACAACACTTAGTTCTTACACATAATATATAATAGAACAATAGAGGTTTCTAAACAAATTTATCTCAGAATTGATCATGAACAAGCCCAGGCCATCCGATCATGGGAAAAGTAGAGATGGGGAAGGAGAACTTAGCATTCCCTCTTAGACCCTCCTTGCTTAATTGGGGTTGATTTCCAGGTGCCTCAGAGGGTGGTCCTCTGTCAGGTTGCTGTGTCCTTTCTGTGTGGGGACACATGCCTCCTGGAGCCAGCTGCAGGTGACGCCTACCCCCTCTGCTGCTTCACCCCATCCAGATATTAAATGTGGGCTTGATGGTAGAGGGAGACTGAAGTGAGAATCTCTGTCCGCCAAACAAGATAGATAAATCTATTTTTTAAACTGATCTGAGAGTGAGAGAGGAATGGGAGGGAGAGAGGGGAGAGAGGAGAGACAGAGAGAGACAGACAGTCAGACACTGACTTGTATTTGTTGTTCCACTTATTTATGCACTCATTGGTTGCTTCTGGTATGTACCCTGACCGGGAATCAAACCTGCAATTTTGGCGTATTGGATGATGCCCTAACCAACTGAGCAGGCCAGAGCAATATAGGTATATCTTTAAGAAGTACTTCAAGGGAGGGAAAAAAATGACATAAGGAGTTGAGCCTCTGAGCCAGGCTGCAAATATATAAAGAATAAGTTAATAATAGCAGTAATTTGCTTCGTACTTTCAGGTATCCATTAAAAACCGAATTATGTGTGGACTTATATGGAGCCAATATATGGTCTTCAGAGCATCTTGGAACTCTAAAATTCCATGCAGCACGTGTGTGTATGTGTGTGTGTGTGTGTGTGTGTGTGTGTGTGTGTGTGAATGTAGTTAAAAACCATTACCATGGAGTTAAAAATATGAGCAGGGGGATTTTCACCAGAGCTTTTTTTCTCATTTCTTTAATGGTGGTGCGTTAAAGTTTTCATTGTTGAGTAATCATTGATTGAGAAAATAAATCACATAAATCAGAAAAGAGAGAAGAAGTAATTTTAATGGAGTGGATTTTTAATATTCATTTAGTAATTCTCTACTATATTTACAAGCCAACCAAAGTCTCTATTTAGTCATAGGACAGTGTTTGCCTTAATTCTTTTGAGACTAAGCTGGAAAGTGAGAAGTTTGCTATGGCAGGGTGCTGATAATCCAGAGACTGATGTGGTCAGTTTTGCTAAGGACCTGGGCTTTGAAGTTTAAGTTTGGATTCTACTGCATATTACTGATTGTCGTTGTACATGTAGGCAGTTTCCTTTCTGGGATTGAAGATAATAATGTGTACTCCTCAGGATTGATTTTGTCTTAAAATCAATTTCAGGAATGAGAAATTGGGACTATGTACCTTTTCCAAAAGATGTGACCTTTCTGAAAGGAGCACCTTTCTTGCAGGAGAGTCGGGTTCTGACTTTCTGGAGGGCCACCTGTTTAAACCTTTGAGTAGCGAGGTAGGGTATTGGTTTATGACTATCCTGTGACTCTTCTTACCTCCACAGACACTGCCTTGGTATTCACATGAATGTTTGCTTAGTAGCAGAGATTGTGATCCTAATTTGCTTTTTGCTTTTGGGAATGGTGAATGTTTCTTCCAGCTGGCAAAATCAATATACATTTTATCTTTGAACCTCCTGAGAAAGGAAAGAAAGAGGGTGTTGAAATGTACTTTTATTGAAATGGCAATTGTTACTTTACACCTTTGACTAACCTTTGATTCATCTGGGGCTTTCACATTGCTTTTAATCTCTTCAATATTTTGGTTTTCTGTTATTCGGAAAGAGCATTAGAGAATCCCTGTGGTCAGCAATTATAGGACATTTAACAAATGCTCTGTGATTCTAAAGGACGAAATGTCAGTGTACTATATTCCAAAGGAATAGTCATTGTTGGATCTAACTTAATTTTTGTTCTGTGTAATTTATGCGGATGTTTCCATTTAGTTTCGGCAACTAGGAATACTGTGTGTCAGTCATATTTTCACACAGTAAAAATTTCCTGGAATTGAGTTTTGTAGTTAGCAAAACATGAGTTTAAATGTCTAAAGCCCTTCATCTGTTGTTACCATATCGTCGGCAGCCGTCCGTCTCGAGAGACGATGGTGTAGCTTCTTAAGAGTCTATCTGCACCACCGAGAATGGCTGTGCAGTCCGACTCGTGAGTGACACGGTATCTGTCTCCTCCCGTGTTGAATCGACATCTTGCGATGACGCTGGAGTGTCCTCTCCAGTGAAGCTGAAGCTACAGAGCCTGGGCAGGGTGATATGGAGGGTCTTCTGTTGCCCATGCAGCAGACCCCCCCTCTCTTCGCAGCTGAAGGGTCCAAGGGAAAGACGGAGTCAATACAGCTTGGCTTCAGGTGCGCCGCAGGAGTTGCCGGTGTTGACTACAACGTCAAACCGCCTTAGGGACTCCGGCTCCGGATTTTCTGTCGGGGTTTACTCCCTTAGCCTTTCCCCTGAAGAGGTATGCCGCAAGGCAGCGGAGGTTTTTTGGAATCAGAGTTTTCCTTCTCTGATGTACCCTGACTGGAAGATCGAACCAGCGACACTTAGCTCGCAGGCCGACGCTCAATCCACTGAGCCAAACCAGCCAGGGTCTTGTTGTTACCATATACATTAGAAGAAATTTATCTTAAGGAGAACACAGAGAGAAATGAAAAAAAATATGTATGTGTGTGTGTGTGTGTGTGTGTGTGTACACATTATTATATGTATTATTTTTCTTTGGTAAATGAAGCTGTGAAAAACTTTGCCATTTTTTTTTCACCATTCCATGTTTGTCTCCATATAAACATGAGTTTATGAGATAATTTGAGGACTAAGAAAATTATTGCTAATTTTTTCTCTTAATTAATATGCATAATAAAGAGTTAAATAAATAATTTGACAGTTTTTGGATGAAGTAGAAGTACAGTTTCTCTTATAACATGGAAATTATTCTTTTCTTAGAGTATGTAAAGATATAAGAAAGAAGGAACAACCTTTTCTTTTTTTCTTTTTAATCATTGTATTAAAATAATTGTTCAAGAAAAAGACCACTAGGTAATCAGAGTTGAGACATTTTACTTGACTTAAAAACATTTCTCCTTAGTATAAGGGTTAGCAGTCTATTGTATTTACAGAGAGAATTACACTCACTCATTAACCTTATTAAGAATTTTCGAGTTGGAAAAATATTACCTCATTTAGGAAAAAAAAACAGAGGCTAATGGATAGAATGGAAAAGTTTTGTTAAAATCACTTCAGATTAGCTAATTATGCTCATTTAATATGTAGGTGGTAAAAGGTATGGTTTTGAATTTATGAAATTCACACAATTTAAATGAATTTTAAAACTATATGGAAAAATATATATTTAAAAATTTAAGGCATTAGCAAGTTAAATAGAGTATCACCCTGGTGAGTTTTAGACAAGACAATAAATCTGGTTGTATGTAGCTATTTTTTTAAATAAGGATAGAACTTCACATATGTTTATTATCCTTTTATGTACCATGATAATACTCTATTCAGTTTAGTCATCACAGCATCATTTGAAATGCTTATTAATATGTACTTTTTACAGATGCCGAAACTAAGCCCATCAATATTCAGTAACATGTACAACATAACAAAGTAAGGGGTAGAGTGTGGATTAGTATCTAAGTTCGCCTTACTCTAAAACGAGTCCTTTTTACTACGCCACACTGACTGTATGACCTTGACCAAGGTGTTTAATTTATTTAGGTGACTATTTCTTAATCTATAAAGAGAAGATTTAGACTAATTTATATTAGAAATCTCATTGCCTCTCAAATTCTTATAATTTTTCTTGTTTTAAAAACTGAGACCATAAAGTATTAAAGAGGTTACATTTTAAATACTAGTCAATGAATTATTACCTTGTTACCTTATAGCAAATTCATTAAGTATAACAGTCTATAGTCATCCAAATAAATGTTAAAGATTATTCAGTTGCATTTTAGCATTGAGGAACAGTAATTTGCTATATAATTTATGAAAAATTAACCAGAAAATTAGTTTGTTTTTATTTTATATTCTTTAAATATATTGAGGGGCATTCTTCAAAATGTGATAATATTAAAATGTTAAACTTATTTTTCTTTGTGCTAATTTAGCTTTGTTGTATTAAAACCGTATGCTAATACACCGTACAGCTAAAGAGAGAAAGTTGATGATATAAGTATTATTGTAAATATATGTATATATTTTAAAAGTTTTTATAAAGTGAAATTAAAAGGTAATGTCTGCTACAAGTTGTCTGTTCTGTTCTTAAAATTCAGTTCTAATAACCGAAGTGAATTTGTCAAGAAATTGGGATGTTAACATATTGCCCGCTCATGGAATAATACCTTCTCAACTTCTTTGCTTACCCTTTTTTCTATGTTTAATGTTGGTATTTCACTGAAGAATGAATGCAATTTAAAAAAGAACACTTCATCTTTTCTTTTGTAGTGGATGAAAATTTTCTAGCAAACTTGTTTCAAGAGAATTTGTCATACTTTTTAATGAATGCTTTAAGTGTGATGATAAATGATAGCGAAGACATATTTTGAGAATATTTTATATTACATGACAAAATTAAAAGGTAAAGGTAAATTTGTCTTAATCTTGCCAATAGTTTATTAAAGTTATGTCAAAGGTAGATACACTGTCTATAAAAGAGGAAATTGAAATCAACGCTGTAGTCATGCTGCATTCTTTTAAAGTATGTTAAACTTTTAAAAAGCAATAATTAATCTTTTTCTTATTACATGTTGCTGAACACTTATGAATTTCTGACAGATGTCTTCAAGATATTTCAATTTAGATTTGAATGAGGGAAAGACAGAAGAAAATAGAATTGAATTAACTAGGAGTCTGACAATTTTGTCATTATGTGGCCATTGGAATTCAGATCTGCATCTTTTAGTGCCTTTGGGAAAAAAGAATAGATAATACTTTGACATAGCAAAAGGCAATCTAACATCATCTCTGTTCGATCAACATTAATTGTGTTGATTTTATAAGTGAGTCCATCAGTCAGTGTCAGTGGTGATGATAAAACCATCCCCAGAACAATGTAATTTGATAGGATGCTTACTATTTACTAAAAGCAATGATAAATACATGTATTTAAGCATTTGAGGATTGGGAATTCAGATTATATTTTATGATGTAGGAGACTTTCTCTGAAGAACAGTGGTTTCCTTTTAATTCTTTAATTGCCATGCTTTAGTATACTAATTATGTTTTGTATGCCTTAAAGTCATCATCTTTTTCTAATCAGAATAATGCAAGGAAAAATTGTAATGTAGAAAATGAATGCACACTCACCTCTGGTGCTAAAACTCAAGTTCTTTTTATATCGTACTGCCTTCGCCTTCTTCTGACTTCTCCTGCGTCTGAATTGTAAAGTATCATAGGATGTTAGAGGTAGAAGGAGCCTTGTTGATCATTTAGACAAAATCTTCATTTTTACATCTTTGGAAGAGCCAAAAGAAGTTCATGGACTTCCCAGTGGATAGTGGCGAGACTAGAACTTTGGTCTTCTAATTCGTAGTATTGGCTCTTTTTAAGCTCCTTTCCAATACCATTCAGGATCAATTAATCATGTACTCTCTTGGGACATTCTTGTATTAGTAACTCTTCGTGTGTGTGTTTAGCTCTCATTCTGTTGTGAGCATCTATAAGGCAAAGAAAGAGTCTTTGTCCTTTAGGCACTGTCCAGTCAATTGGCATATATATAGTAGTAGTACTTGATAATCATTGGTTAGTTTATTGCTACTGTTTGTTTTCTGGTAGTTCAGTGTTGTTTTGTTCTTTCAGCCCTCCAACAGCTGTAATCATTTCTTATATTAAATTTCTTTTGTTAAAATATCTGGTACGGTTTCTTCTTTCTACCATATTCTAATACAAAGTAAGTCACAAACTGAATGAACAGTATTAAATATGGGGTAAACATATTAAGTGGGCTTGCTTACACATTTTGAATTATTTGCTCATGATAATTACAGAAATGATGCTCTAACTGTACTTAGCAGAAAAGACAGAATACTGGAATGTGACATAGAAAGGGTCAGTGAGGAAAGAACTCCAGTGATGGCAAGGGGGCAGACATGTATTGAGACCACACCTCTTTTCCAACACATAAGGGAGGACATTACCACATCTCCTTACAAATAGGCTTTAAAAAAGTATTTGATGTCTCGTTTTCCACAAATTGACCTTATGATAGGGAGTACTTTATTCTAGTTAGAGTAGTGAGTTTGTGTGTGATTTGCATTTGAATGCAAACTTTTTTTGTTTTTTTTTTTATACTCTAAAGGAAGTACATATGTTGTGCTTATTTTATGCACTTTGGTTTTCTGGTAAGGTTAGGGAATTGTTCTCATTTCTATATTTTTGTGGGGCAGCTGGAAGACCAAGGTGAGGGTTACAGGAAAAGGCTGCAAATTCAAGGTTAAACTAATTGGCTTAGGAGGAGTTGCCCTTTTCACTTTTACCTCATTTGCACCACAATTTAAATATATTTATAAGTCACAAGTGATAAGGCTCTTTAATTCTATACACATAGCAGGAGGCCTCAAAATGGCCACATATATGTTTCACACACACAATTATCATGTCTATACTGATTTAACTTTCAGTTTTACATTTAGAGCAATATATAGGTATTTTTGTTTACATAAACACTAAAAACGGCATTTTAACTTTAAATAACCTAACGTGTAATTTATTGCTAATTAATTAAGATTTGAATATGTTTGATGCCCTGGCTGGTTTAGCTCAGTGGATTGAGCGTCGGCCTGCGAGCTAAGTGTCGCTGGTTCGATCTTCCAGTCAGGGTACATCAGAGAAGGAAAACTCTGACTCCAAAAAACCTCCGCTGCCTTGCGGCATACCTCTTCAGGGGAAAGGCTAAGGGAGTAAACCCCGACAGAAAATCCGGAGCCGGAGTCCCTAAGGCCGTTTGACGTTGTAGTCAACACCGGCAACTCCTGCGGCGCACCTGAACCCAAGCTGTATCGACTCCGTCTTTCCCTTGGACCCTTCAGCTGCGAAGAGAGGGGGGGTCTGCTGCATGGGCAACAGCAGACCCTCCATATTACCCTGCCCAGGCTCTGTAGCTTCAGCGTCATCGCAAGATGTCGATTCAACACGGTAGGAGACAGATACTACCATGTCACTCCCGAGTCGGACTGCACAGCCATTCTCGGCGGTGCAGATAGACTCTTAAGAAGCTACACCATCGTCTCTCGAGACGGACGGCTGCCGACGACGACGACGAATATGTTTGACTAGAAAACAGATGTCTTGCTTCTTCCCATTTGAAAATCCTTCTAGTGGTCTTGGGTGTGATCTTTTATCTTGTATAAAAGTGTCCTAAAGCTTTGTTTCACATCATTTTGTATGGCCACACTTGCTATGACTTCACTGGTTAAAAAGGATCAGAATAAAAAGTAGCATCTCAGTGGCCTCTTCCTTTTTAAAAAGCATACCAGTTTTCTTGTGTGTGGATTGCAGTTGATACTTCTCTCTAGTTGGATGTCAGGTAATATGTGGCCCTTAATACTAACTCATTCAGTTCCTACTACAAGCACATTTGCTGCAAGTGACGTGAGTGGGAAAGATTTGATGGAAGATTTGATGGGTGAGGTATGATTTGTACCAGGCTTTGAAGACTAAGCTGGATTTAACTGTATAGACAGAGGAGGCAGAGATAGTCAGAGATACAACATGAACAACTGGGTTGGAAAGAGGCGAGTATAACGTACCTATAGGTTATCTACTGCGTCACAGGTGAAAGAAAGCAATGGGAAACGGGTGATCATGGGTTTACAAGGGTGAAAAGGGGAATTGAAAGCCAGAGAAATGTTTGGAGTTGATACGTGAAAATAGCATTTCCAAAGCTGCACCATTACATATAACATGTTTTGGAGACAGAAAGAGTCCCTTGATCAAATACGTATGGGCTATGTTAGATTAAAGATAGGTAAACTGATTTTTGCACTTCAAAACTGAAGATATTTTAATATGCTAATGTACATGGTGAAAGTCCGAGAGGGATTATATAGCAAGCATATCTCAAACCTACTTGGCCATGGGTGCCTTTTTTCCCCTTAGGATAAGTACACTTAGCAAGATACTGTAGTAGAAAATAGATGCAACCAATATAGGTTTTTATTGAAAAACACATACTCAATAGTGTTTTGGGAAGATAAGTATTCTAGAGGTAACCTGGATAAATAGAGGAGTAAAGGATAGAAACTCTTGAAATGCTTCAAGAGAGGGTTGAAGACAGCCTGGGCTAGGGTAGTGGCAGTGATTTCGGAGGATATATGAGGTAAATTCAAGACTTTTTTTTTTTTTTTTGTCAAACAAACAAACACCCTACAGGATGTGGTAGTGGAGTGAATTAAATAAAGTGATGGCAAAAGTGTAGTGATCGAAAGCAATTCTGGTCACTAGTGATAAAAAGGTGAAAAAGGAAAAACCAGTCCTAGGTGTTCTATTCGAGCATATTGCAGGTAAGGTGGCACCACCGAGACTGAGCCAGCACTGAGGAGGGGTGGGTGCTGTGTGGGGGGGCGTGAGTTACACGTAGGCGAGTCCTGCAGCTGGACACTGAGGCTGCGGGGCAGGGGCCCTTGGGGGTGGAAACCGCCCTTTACGTGTGAGCCCTCTTGGTATAATCAGATTGCATCTCCTTTCGCTTTAAGGCCTTGGTGGGAAGCCATTTTAAAAAGTATGGAGAAACTACTTACATTTCACAAGATTTCTTTGAAATATATGCAGGCTGACGGTTATGATAGTGCAAAATCATAGGTAGAGTCAATTTTTTTTACCCTTTTCTTTTTTGTCAGTGATGTGTGTAAAATTATGGCATAGCTTGGGAATAATTTAGAATGGTTTCCTTTAAAGACTTTTTTTACAGAACCATTTATTGGTCTGTTTAAACATTTACAGGTGCAGAACAGAGAGCTATGATTTGGTTCCAGTTTGACTTGAAATCTCATGTTAACTGATTCCATACTTAAGTAAACCGGACCATGTATGGTACAACTTCAAGAAACTGCTACTAAAATATTTTAAACTCCTAAAATATAGAATATGTGTCACATCAAATAACTATCTATTCTATGTTGTTTTCCTGTGTAGCTGTAGTGTGTCCCCTGTATGGGAGCTGTTAGCCTCTCTTGTGTTTGCCTGGGGACAGCAGGCTCTTTCATTGTTCTGTTAGTCAGTCCTCATTAGCACGATGGGGAGGGCATTATTTCTCACACCCTCTTATTGCAGGGACTTAATTAAAATTAGCATGCATGTGCTCTCAGTAGACTCTGCTCTCAGCGCTCCATGTGGTGACTTCTTTGTAGGCTGTTTTCGGGTTCTTCAACTTGCAGGTTGAAGAGGTTAATTATATAGCCTCTTCTTTCCTTAACATTACAAAAATTACTAGGTAAAAAATAAAAGAATCCTGTAGAAGTGTATAGACTCTAACTTTTGTGTGTTGAAGAGTAGATATTGTCTGGTAGTGAATAAAGAGATGCATATTATTGGAGGTTGGTCCTGATGTGACTTTTTTACAAAACACATTTTAAGAAATAAACTTGTATAGGAAGCATGTTTTAAAATAACACAACAGAACTAAAAATTGGGTGCAGTCATGCACGCTTAACGATGGGAATAACATTCTGAGAAGTGCGTTGTTAGGCTATTTCCTTGTGAGAACATCATAGCCTATTGTTCCTAGGCTACAAACCTGTACGGTATGTTACTGCACAAAACAATATGAGATTAAATCAGAGCACATGAGAAAATGATGCAATCAAGGAACACAGTAAACAGGAGATGTGTGAGACTGCTGCCAAAGTAATAACATGCCTTGCTGTTTGACAGCAAACACTTCTTTAATAAGTAGAAAGAATAATACACTCTAAAATAACAATAAAAAGTATAGTTTAGTAAATGCTTAAACCAGTAACATTATTAAGTAAAACATACTGTGCGTAATTGCATGTGCTATACTTTTATAGGACTGATGTGTAGCAGGTTTGTTTACACCAGCATCTCACAATCACTGGAGTAATGCTTTGCACACATGAGTAATGCTTTGCACTATCACTAGGTGACAGGAACTCTTAGCCCTGCTGTTCCCTCATTGACTGAAATACTGTTCCATGGGCACATGGGTGTAGTGTAAAGGCAGAGTGACTGACATATTCTTCTAGTGTTTTGAATGTCACCAACATTTGGAGAGGATAATGTTGCCTGTGGCAGAGGGAAGCCTGCATACTATCCAGTAAGAGGCTATGATCCAACCATCAACTGTCATGAGATAAAACATTTTTGATCCTATAAAAAATACATCAAAACCTTATCTATAAATCAAAATTATTCTGTCTCTCTTTAAATTCACTTTTATTCTTTCAATAATTGAGTTTTGAACTTGAAAGTGTATTAGCCATTTCTTCATCCAAGATTCAGTGAATAAGAAAAGTGAGGGTTGTAAGAATTAAATAACCACTCAAGACCACACAGGCAGGAAGAGAAGAACTGAAATTTGATTCTAGATGTTTAACTCTTGGTCAAGAAATATTAACCGTACACTTATTTTCCCAGCCCTGTTATGGAATTCAGTGTGCTATTTCTCAGACTAGAGCTTATGGAGGTGCTTCAGAATGGATCATGTTTTCTCTATCCTGAGGTTTGTGAATAAGAAAATGTGCTTTGTCCTTGGGGGTGTGTATGCAAGCATGTATACACTTGTATGTGTACATGTGAGTGCATATGTATGGTGTAAGGGAGTCAGACAACTGCCTGAAAAAGGTCGACAGAGGTGGAAGTTGGGCAGTTTTAGGAAGATGAACAGAAGGAAATAACAAGATTCTTCTAAGTTGTATGTAGATTGTGAAGGTGGGATAAGAGAAAATGGTTTTGCTTTAAATGTTCTCTAAATTTTTGAACTGCTCTTGGTTTATAGACACTATCATGCTCACCATCAACTTCTCTGCTCATTTCAACCCAGAAACAGTCCACTGGACCAGGCTTTGTCGTATTAGTCGGTAATAACTAGAGATTCAATGGCATCAGGAGCCCTCGCTCAAAGGATCAGAAACACAGATTTTATAATTGAATCCTGAATATGATACACACAGCCTGGAAGGCATGTAAATCCTTGATGTAAAAAATAGGTGGAGAATCCAGTTTTACTATTTTGTATTAAACTTATATTTTTCTTACTGAACAATCTCAAACACATGGAGTTAACTTCATTTATATTTTCTGTCACATGTCTTTCTAGAATTTGACCCTTTTTCTCTTCAGAACTTTTAAATTCAACTAGTAAGCATATTTTAAATAGAAAATAAGTGGTTTTTAAAAACTATAATTTCCAAGCTATCTCACATAAGTATGTTTTTGCATTCATTTGTTTTTAAAATACTTAAGGTTATGTGTTTAATTGCTAGTCTCTCCACATTTAGTACTTAGTATAATGCTTATTTATTGCAGTCAGTAGTAAATAAATTGCTAATGAACTAATGACTAAACAGTCACATAACGTTATTTAGGTGTTTCACTATGATGTTTTTGTTTAAGAATTCCAGATGTGTAAGTATTTTCATAGCTAAACAAAACTATTATACTTAAGATGTGCAGTTATGAGTAAATCTGGTGTATGGAGAGTGAAGTATTTTGAAGACAGAGAGGAGAGTGGAACAAGGAGGCCATATAATAGATAATATGATGACTTTGAATTAACTCCCGAATATGAAAGAATGATGACTATGTTGCACAATTAACAATGCTTCTGAATGCATTTAATCTGAATGTACTATTTTGGTCATTTACTTGTAATGTTTGTACAGATACACTTACCAATTTACCACTGAGGATATGTGTTAATGAATTTTAATTTAAAAGCATGGTTACCAGACAGACTTTTTTAAAGATTGAAATCTCGCATTTATAGACTGTGAGTTTTGATAAATTATTTAGCCCTGTATTGTGAATGAGGTAATTTTCTTTATCTGTAAGTAAAGATCTAGAGATGAAGTAGATTCAAATAGCAGAGCCCCACCTCAGGGAATTTTTGTCAGGTTAATGTTTGTAAAGTCTTTAGAACAAGGGCCTGGCAAACAATAAGCACTGGATTAATACTGCCAATTATTATAGATTACTAGAACATTGCAGAATATAATGTTAATATAATGTCACATATTGAAATAATTTGGTGATTTGATGTTGGCTTTTAAAAAATTATTTTAAAATGTTCATGTTTTCATCAAGAACTATTTGTTGAGCACTTGCTCTGTGCTAGAGACAGCAGCATTGATACTGCCTCCAATGTCACTGTTACTTTCTATTTGTATCATGTTCTAACACTTAAGGAGCCCTTCCCTGTATCATCATAGATGGCTGTCCTGTCAAAACTGTGAGGTAGCTAAAAGAATGATTGATATTGCCAGTTTATAGATGAGGTAACTTTTCATAGGGGTTCAGAGATTTGCCTAATTACAGAAAGAAAAGCCTAGGCAATTCCTTTTTACTCTCTGCCCACCATCCCCTTTGTAGCAAGAGGCTTGCTTACATTCCTGTGTGGCTCACTGTTGCCTCTGCAGGTTTATATGTGGATCACTTAGACCTTGGAGACTATCCATATTAGTTTGTATTTTTCTAAGGTTAAACTACATAAATTCCATCCTTAGGTTTTAGTTTTTGTAACTAAAAAAATTGTTGAATATTTTAAAATTTTGCATTTCAAAACAAATTGAAAATATTTGACTTAATCATAGGCATTTTAATATTTTTTATGTTTATTTTTATCCTTTTCTGTCTTTGGCTTATCCAAATCCTAGTTGTTGTTGTTTTTTAATTTTTTGAAATCCTGTTTGCGTATTTGAACTTCCAGCATTCCAGATTTAAATTCAAAGACCAACACAGAAAGAAATCTGTATAAGGAGAATAAATGTAAAGCTGCCCATCAGACATGTAACGGGTCTCTCTAATAGACCTGATTGAATTGATTACTCTAGCAGTTCACCCAGTGGACTAAAAAGTGTAAAGCACTCAACATTTAGTTAAAATTTATTCATTGCAAAGAGCCACATCCCATTAATTTTATGTAGTTTGGTAATAATTCCTAGTAGCTGCAGCTGAAGTGTGGTATTTTTTGGTTTTGTGCAGTGATGCTCTCTGGAAAGAGGAAAACGCTGTTGTGTACATAATCTTTAAAGGGCCAAAAGATTTTGAGAGCATTCCCAATCTTAACTGTTGCTTCGAACTTGCTAGTACTCTCACTCTTAAAAATGCTCTCCCCTACTGTATTCATTTAGGAGCACAGCTATATGTAGTACTGAATAATAAAATGATGTACAAACCAGTTGTTCTTGTGTTCCAGCTGCTACCCCCAAAAGCAATTTCTGTAGCCTCCCTTTACCATAAATCTCCATAATCAAACTATGCTAGAAGATTTTATTAATTTAAGATCTAGCTGTAGTCTGTGTACAGTCAGATGTGTTTGAATCCACCCCCAGAGGGGAGCTACATTTTAACTCTCATTGTATCTAAAGAGTGAGATTTTGGGCTAGCTTGACATGTAGATATAATCCCCGTTGTCATTGATTACCTAAAGGAGTAAGACATTGATGAACTTGGTTTAGCCAGTGTTGGAATATCAATTTCTCCTACTGAGTGTCTATTCTGTGTACAAAGCCCATTGGCTGCCTTAATATGTCTTCATATTTTATCTTAATAGTATGATTGAAGAAGAGCTGGGAAAGCAGAGATGAATTATTAAAATGATTATCATTATTATCATTTTTCTATCTACTAATGAGTTAATATTTAACAATTATTCTTATGCTTACTATCTACTTACTTTTCTTTATTGCTCCTTCTTTCTTCCAAATTTTGATAATTAAATATCCTAACGTTTTCGGTTTCTCTCCTGTTTCTGGATAGAATTGTTTTCTCCTAGAATTGCTTTCCTTTTGTTTGTAAAGAGAGAATCTTAATTTATTATTATTATTATTATTTTTTTTTTTTTGCTTGGTGTGTTTGTTTGCTTTAAATTAGACTATTGAGATTTTGACATTACTGAGAAAGGAAAAGGGAGTAATCAAGGTTGACATCAAAGTGTTTTAGTGCTTTAAGGAATAAAGCCATCACTTCTTAAGAAAATTATTTATTTGCTTATGCCAAGAGCAAGGTGTTTCATTTGCATATAATAAGGTACAAGGGAGGACAGGGCAATCTAAGTTACATATGTAGCCTCTTGCTGTTATTGGCAGAAATAAACTTTTGTTTCAAGATCTGTTTATGGGATTCAGTAGCTCCTCACAATATGTACTCTGACCTTCAGTAAATTTTATTTGACTAGTGTTTGTAGATAAAGCAAGTCAACTTAATTTTCAGTGAGTAGATGTGTATGTCTCAGTTATATTAGGGAAAACTGGCAAACCGGGAGGATGGTTACATTCGAGTTTTGATCCTAAAAATAATTATGAGTCATTAAAGTGCCAGTAAAGCAGTAATTGTGTAAGACATTCAAAACATCTTAGGTCAGAGACAGAATTAAGTCTCAGAAGACTAGTTGAAGGATAGGTGAAAGGAGGATATATTTGAGAACATAATTGTAGTTTCTGGTGAATAGAGTAAATTTTCTTTTTACATCCATTAAAATTGAAGAGCTTCCCACCATAACAATTAAGATTCCAGCTTGTGGTCTCAGATAAATATTGATTTTTGAAGTAGAAAAACTGTAATTTTTGAATCAAGCTCTTTAAGTGATGCACTTTAAGACTAAAAAGCCCCAGGGGAGTGTTCTTTCTCTTTCTCTCTCTCTCTCTCTCTCTTTTTTCTTTATGCGAAGGAAGAGAAACTTAAATGTATTTCTCAAACCTCCATTTTTAGTATTTCTCCTTATTTTTTTTCTTTGAACTAAAATTTCTTATATCAATTTTTCATCACTTTACAAAATAATAAGATTAGAATTATACTAAAGAATTAACATACTGCTCTTTTATTTATTTAAAGGATTTTATTTATTTATTTTTAGAGAGAGGGGGAGGGAGGGAGAATAAGAAGGAGAGAAACATCAGTGTGTGGTTGCCTCTTGTGTACCCCCAACTGGGGACCTGGCCTGCAGCCCAGGCATGTGCCCAGACTGGGAATCAAACCGGCAGCCCTTTAGTTTGCAGGCCGGCACTCAATCCACTGAGCCACACCAGCCAGGGCAGCTGCTCTTTTAATTTAAAAATAAAATATTAACTTGTCTTAAAGAAACTGAGTTTTTTATTTCTTGAATTAAATGATTTTTGTAAGTAAATATTAGGTCTGTTCTTACAAAAAACGTAATTGGGTGTGTTAGTTTAAAAGAAATGGACTGGTTTAAGACATCTATTTTAACCAAATGTTACTTCCTCCATAAAAATTAAAATAATTTTCTTGAGATTCCTGTAGGACCAATGTTACTGAACTTTTACTTGGTTTCTGGTCTCAGAGTGAAGGACATCATATTAAATCAGTTCAGGCAGTAATTATTTTTGTTTGATAACATTAAATAAATAGTGAACTGAAATGGCATTTTTTAATTATTTTTAAAGTATACTCACATTTTTATTATCAGTTTAACTGTTGGCTGTGCTTTAAGTATGTGCATTTTCTTTTGAAAAGAGGTGTGTATGAGTCTAGTGTCAAAATCATTCATTTATTTGACCAGTATTTGTTGGGTGATGTCTTAGGGTGAGTTGCTGGGGAACAGTCTGAAATTTGTTTGCAGGCGGTCTCTTGGCAAGCACTCGCAGGATCAATACTTACAGGGGACTGAAGAGTGAGGATTGGAAAAAGGCAGATGCTGAACTGGGATGTAGTTACCAGAGAGATGTGAACCAACCCTGTGTTGAGCTCTGGAGCTAGGATGGCCCTTCCGACTTGTCCTGAGTTTGAGGCAAGGGCCTTTGTTGCCCATTGTGGGGCCAGAACAGTGATGCAACCTTGAGTGGTGGAGTTACGAGCAGTCAGCGGCCAGTAGTCCTGCAAGCTGGGAGGAGAGCCTTGATTCTGAAAATCCTGCCTGTAGGATCTTGGAAGTGCCCTGTCACATCTACTAGAGTTGCCCACCAAGATTCTGACTTGGAGGCACTGGAGGTACCGTGTTGAGCAAAAGCAAACGTGCATATTCTGTTCTTTTAAGAAATTGATGTCTAGAGTGGATAAAGAAGCTGGAATGAAATATTACTTGGCATAAGAAAGAATGAAATCTTGCTATTTGCAATAACATGGACACAACTAGATGGTATTTTACTAAGTGAAATAAGCCAGACAAAGAAAGACAAATACCATATGATTTCACTTGTATGTGGAATCTAAAGAACAAAATAAACCAACAAATAAAACAGAAATGGACTCATAGATACAGAGAACAAATGGGTGGTTGCTAATGGGATGGTGCTTGGGGTTTGAGTGAAAAAGGTGAGATTAGGAAGTACAAATTGATAGTTACAAAAGCGGTCACAGGGATGTAATGTACAGCACAGAGAATATAGTTAATAATATTGTAATAACTATGGTGCCAGGGGACTTAAGGGGAAATTGCTTTGTAAATTATATAATATCTAACCACTATGCTGTACATCTGAAACTAATATAAAACAATACTCAGTGTCAACTTTAATTTAAAAAATTAAAAAAGAAAACATGTATTTGCTAAATCTAGTTGGATATATGGGAGCTTAATCTATGATTCCTTTTATTGCTATGCATATTGACATTTGTCATAATAAAAAGTTTTTAAAAAGTTGATATTTAACAAGGAAGAGATATTAGTCAAAAACTACAAATAAAAACAATCTTGTCATTGTTATCGTCAGCAGCCGTCCGTCTCGAGAGACGATGGTGTAGCTTCTTAAGAGTCTATCTGCACCGCCGAGAATGGCTGTGCAGTCCAACTCGGGAGTGACACGGTATCTGTCTCCTCCCGTGTTGAATCGACATCTTGTGATGACGCTGGAGTGTCCTCTCCAGTGAAGCTGAAGCTACAGAGCCTGGGCAGGGTGATATGGAGGGTCTGCTGTTGCCCATGCAGCAGACCCCCCCTCTCTTCGCAGCTGAAGAGTCCAAGGGAAAGACGGAGTCAATACAGCTTGGCTTCAGGTGCGCCGCAGGAGTTGCCGGTGTTGACTACAACGTCAAACCGCCTTAGGGACTCCGGCTCCGGATTTTCTGTCGGGGTTTACTCCCTTAGCCTTTCCCCTGAAGAGGTATGCCGCAAGGCAGCGGAGGTTTTTTGGGGTCAGAGTTTTCCTTCTCTGATGTGCCCTGACTGGAAGATCGAACCAGCGACACTTAGCTCGCAGGCCAACGCTCAATCCACTGAGCCAAACCAGCCAGGGTTTGTCATTGTTATACGTGCTAATATATGGTATTATGAAAGTCTATATTGAGAAGCTAAGAATGTTACAAAGCTATAGGTAAAATAATTTAAAGATATATAGAGGTGGTAGTCAAGCTAATCCTTGTGCAAGCTCATTACTGGTTTGCTTTCTCTAATATAAGTGTATCCTGTATTATATATTTCATGCTATTTTGTATGGACATTGTTTAACTACCAATAACTGACTCTCCACATTAACACCCAAATCTTCCACTCCCCAGAATGCTGGAGAAATGTAACTTAGGTGATCCTTCTGACACAATGATAATGTTATGTTCATCTATTCATGGAAAAATATTACTCTGTACACATTAGACTTGATTAACTGGGAAGTCAGAATTGTAGTTGTGATGTTTTCTTCTGGCTGGACTTGAGGTTTCCAGGAGAAATGGTATTTTCCAACTAATAGAAAAAGAATATAACAATATGGGAAGACTTCTGAAGCTGCTTTTTAATAACTTAATAAAAAGAATAATAACTATTACTTCTGAGTATCCTGATCTAGTTGCCAAGTACTTTATATGGATTATCTTATTTAATTATTGTTAGCCTACTGTTCTAAGAAGTTTACCCAGATTATGGGATATAATCTTCATAATATCTTTACGAAGTAAGCCCTATTATTGTCCCCACTTTACAGGTGAAGACACTAACACTAGTTTTCACAAAACTAGTTAAACAGAAGTGCAAATATGAGAAAGATGGCATTTTGAGCCTAGAGCTTTTCTTAGGGACATATGGAATATATTTATTTGAAATGCATTGGTAGTAGAGAATCAAGGATGGTTGAAAAAAATGTTCAGCAATTCAGAGGGAAAGAAACAACTTAAAAAATTGTCCCCTTGCCTTATACAGATGGTGAAATTTAATAAATACATTAAGGCAAGGGTTTGACCACCATCAATTCCTGTGCTGCTCCCCAGTCTCATTCCCCACTTGGCAGAGAGAGAGGTCTTCTGTGGGATCTGTTACTCCCTACCTAACCCTTTAGTGGTTTCCTGTTAGAAGTGAAGTGTACATCCTTTGGTACTTACTTCTACCACAGATGGGGTCCCCTCGCCAGTGCCCTCAACTCGCTCAAGTCAACAAAGTTTCTTTCACTTCTTCTGAATGCTGAGCTCTTGACCAGTTCAGGCTTTTGTACTTGCTATTTTCTGTGCCAGAACATGTTTCCTTCTGCTTTTCACATGACTGAGTTTTTCTCCTCCTTCAGATCTTGACTGAAATGTCACTTCCTCAGCAGGGTCTGTCTTGACCATACTATGTAAAGTTGGTTTCCCCTGTTGCTCTCTGTTTTTGTACCCCGTTTCCTTTATAGCACTTGCCTTCATTTGTAATTATACTAGCTGTTCCTTAGGTTATTTGTTAGCCAGGGCCACTGCAATACTGCAAAGCCCATGAGTACAGGGCTGGCGTCTGTCTTGTGCCCTGTGGTTTTTCAGAGCCTGGCCAAGTGTCTGGCCGAGTCACCGTCCCGTAGCGTTTGAACGAATCACCAGTGGTGGTAATATAATGGTCTTTCTAGTTAAGCCATGATGAATTTGACTTTCCTGCTCGCTCTTCTTTTTTACATCCTTTAAAGATAGAACATAGAATTTAATTTACATATGGCAAAAATTATCAATTTTGTTTGAAAGTCATGTGGGCCCTGCACAGTGCAAAGAGTGTATTATTGTTAAAAGAGTTAATATTCATTTGAGTTAAAAGTCTTTGTATTACATTCTGTAACAACAGTGAGGAAAACATTTTTCCAAATAGGAGATAAAACAATTCTGGACAAGCTGGCTGTCAAATGATTATAATAATGTGTTGTTTTGGGGTAAATATTAGTATATGCTATGTTATTACCCAAAATAAATTGATTCTTTCAACTGTTTTTTAAATAAAGTTCACATGTATTTATTATTGATGTTTATTTCAAAAGATAAGATTTCAATGGCCATATTAGGCTCCATTAATTAAATATGTGTGTCTAGGCACTTTTGGGGTGTTTAGGGATATGGAAAAGAAATATAAGCAACCCCTGTCCTCATGAAGCTTATAGTCTAGTGAGAGGAGAATGTTTTAATTAGCAGTCACTGTCCATTGCATGTGTTTTATGTTTACGTCAATGCTAAAACTGAATGTGCACATTACATGTCCATATTGTGAGTGTAGAATTCTGATATTATTTATGCACATATAGGTCTGGTAACCAGTTAACAAGTCTGAAGTGACAAAGATTGCAACCAATTGGTAGGGAGAATGTACAACCTCAGTAGTGTTCTTTGAGTACGAAATAAGCAGTTTTAAAAGTCAGTATCATTAAAAATTTTTTCTAAGGCAGTTCAACCCCACACTCCAAATGAGTTAGATAAACATAACTTGTTTTAAAAGGGTTTTGTTCTTAAATTGTATACATTATGTATAATTTGGGCAGTTTAAATTCAGGGACATAATTTTTTTAAAGTTTTATTATTTTGAAATAACATCTCGAATATCTCTCATGCATCAATAATTTATGTTAAAAGCCAATTATCTGTTTCATTCATTAGTAATATATGTGTGATTGTAAAGTTTGTGTAAACAAAGCCTGCTTGCAGTAATTGTGAATAACTTCACATTTCTTCTAAACAGATTAGTCTTTTGCTGCTTCAGTAATTTTAGAATAGCATTCCTTTGTGATTTCAACATTAGAAGACAAACCAGAGGATAATTTGGTTTTCAGGCAAAAAGGTATGATTAAGTAAATGGTAATCAGGCCAAACTATTATTTATTTTTTATACATTTTTCACTTTAAACAAGGAAATTTCTCTCTGCCTTAACTTAGTTAAAATGGACAGGCTTTCTATTACTTAAAGAACTTGTAAGACTTTAGTACTGCTTAGTGATACAATACACAAAATTTGATTAATGGGTTTACCTAACTTAAAGCATTTAATAAAAAAATACCTCAAAATTCCTCTGTTAGGACTTCACAAATGTTCATTTAAGCTAAATACTTAATAATTCAGTTCATTTTAAAAATTTTCCTTGACTTTTAGATTCACACATAAAGACCAGTTAAACTGGTAATAGAAAGTGAGAAGTAAACATTATATAAGCTGAATTCTCCAGTTTACAGAGTGGATTTTCCAAAGCCTTTCAGGTTTTGTTTACATTTTCCTTAAAATATAAAAACAAAATAAGAATTATTCTGAACTTTTTAAAAAATCGAACTGTGAAAAGCATACATTTTTCTCTTTAAAACGCTTTTGATTTTGTTCACTTCTTTATAAAGAGGTACTGAAGATCTAATTTTCAGGTTTCTATGGCCAGTCGGGAGAGCAGTAGGTTCCAGTGTGGGGCACTTCTCTGATTTTAGTCCTGAAAGACCTGTGTTGGGAAAGCTTCCTCCTCAGTTCAGGCAAACCAGGGTGGTTGGCTGTGCTAATGTCAAGTTTAAAACCCTTCTTACCTGGTGTTCTTCCATTTATGTTTCCAGACAGCCATTCTTAATATATACTTCAAAGTTCTTTCTAATGTCAATTTTCTTTATACTTTCGATATAGTGCCGACTTAGATTTACTTATTAGGAATGTGGTCTTCTCTTTGACAGTAGACATAGATTAAAACAAAACAAAAACAGAACCACATTTATGTAGTTCACATTAAGTTTAGATCATTTATTTTGAGGGAGGGCAGCCTAATAAGTGACAATGATTGGTAACTAAATAAATAAATAAATGGAAAATGATACATAATGAGGCAGTTAACTGAAGAATGTCGTATGTTTCATGTTGGTGACACTGCATGGAAGCTGAATATCAGTTTTCATTGAAATCCTTTAAATGAATTTGAAAGAAACAGCCTGATTTTATTTCATTGGTAGGTTTAATTACTTAAACAGTATTTTAACATGCATTAGTAAATGTGTAAAACATTCTTAGTTATTACTGAGGATTTCTTTTGTGTTGGAATACCAGAATACATAATAATTAAAATGGAATATCAGTTATTACTAAAATGGACATTTTTCAGAATAAATAAAAAAAATAATTTTTTTTATAGAAGGCCATGAAACTAATTTAAAACTCAACTAATTAGGAAGGAGGTTTTATATAGAAATTAGAAAGCAGTGAGACACTCCTTTTTTACGAAGCTGATCCCTGGTACGACCAGTAGCAATAGTAAAGAAAGCATGTAAAATAAAAGTCAGCTAGAATTTGCTTTACATGTGGTCAGTCATATGATATTGAGACCAAATATTGACTCATATATGAAGAAATTAGAAAAGATCAGAAGGTCTCAATGCTCCCAGCAAAAGATTAAGCATTTATTGCTACTGTGCATGCTCTTGGTCATTTTATTTTGGTTCTTAGTTTTGTTACTTTGAGTAAAATAACTATAATATTTTGAAGAAAAGAAACCTCCAGCCTTGGCTGGTGTGGCTCAGTGGATTGAGTGCTGGCTGGAGAATAAAAGGGTTGCCAGATCGATTCCCAGTCAGGACACATGCCTGGGTTGCAGGCTAGGTCTCCAGTTGGGGTTGTGAGAGAAGCAGTCACATATTGATGTTTCTCTCCCTCTCTTTCTCTTTCCCCACTCTCTAAAAATAAATAAAATTAAAAAAAAAAATCCAAACCCTCCAGCTCTACTGAGTGGCCAAAAATTATATCTTAAAAACTGGCAGGCTATATTAAAAAACGTGTGCCATTGATCGCAGGAGGAACCAATGGCTCGCTCAGCACAGTTCGTCGTCACTACTGGAGGAAATAACTCTGTGTGCCTGCCCTGCTTGTGGTCTGTCAGTGGGGTCATGTTCATATGCTGACAGCACTTTTTTCTTTTTAGGAATTACCATCTCTATCCAAGCCAAAGCACATGGCAATAAGGTTAAATGAGGTACCAGTGTTCCAAGGAGCAGAGGCTGATACGTTAATTTTGAATTATTATTTCACTCAAAAACATTAAGTAAGGTTTACCTCAGTTGCTGAGGTGATGACAGAGGTCAATCTGATATGGGTCTTAACTTTGGGGAGCTGTTGATCTTACAGAAAATTTGAAATATCCGGAAGTAATTTTTTTAGCATAGAATGCTGAGTTTGTGTCAGGTAAAGTGAAATGGGAGTTAAGAGGAGGGAATGCATACTTGCTGTTGAGAGGGCTGCTTTTATTTATTCAACAGTGTGGTTGCCACTATGTTCTAGTAAGAATTTTTAATGTAAGATTTAATTGTAGCCCTGATTGATACAATAATCCATCAAAAACTTACTGAACACCTGAATAAATGAGATATTTAAGACACTAATTGATAAAAACATACACTTTGTTTTTTTAAGTAAGTCATGATCCAATGAATGGAGAAAGACTGTAACAATTTATAGCAAGATATAAGTATTATAATACATATGTAAAGGATATAATTTCTTGCTTATGGTATTTTACATACATGCTTTAAATATTTACATATATATATATATATATATATTTGGTCAAAGTCTCCAACACTAGATTTAGTTCTAATTGGAAAATATCCATATATTTTCCAATTAGATACATTATCTAATTAGTGTAGCTAGTTTTTACTTGTCAAATTAAAAAGCCAAGTCAAAGTTAACTTTGGTTAGGAAAATTGTAATTTCATTTTTCTGTCTAAATAAACTATGTCTCCTTCCCCAAGCATCTCATTTCTCATTTTTCTCCCAGAAATGGACTGGAAGACAAATAGTCTGACTAACAGGTAAGAGGCCAGAAGTCTTGCCACGAGTTAGTGGCTGCCTTTCACATTTCTGGCTTTGTTCTTATAGGACCCTCCCTCCAGGTGAAGATGCAGTTGTCTCCAGCTGCTTGGTACTCTGGAGGTTTTCAGGCCCTGGGCTGTGCATCATTGTGAGCTTTGCAAAATGGATAAGGACACTGGTGGAAGAAAGGGGTCAGAGGTGTTGGTGAAAAAGTACCAGAGCATGCTCAAAGTAGTAGTTTTAAGAAAGAGGACATTTGAGAACTGAAGACTTGCAAATTGACTTGTAAAATTATCCACACTCATGTGCACCCTGAAATGACTTGGTGTTTTGAAAATGCTTCATGAACGACAGGCTATGAAGTGAGAGGAGGATTTTTCTTGACGAGGGAGGTTGGGAGGGGAGACAGTTCATGGAAAGGGACAGTTCACAGAATACCTAGGAAGTCATGAAAAGGACGTGCTGTATTTATGGAAAATAGAGAGCCTCACTGTGACTTACAAGGTAGGTAATATTGTGGGAGTGGCAGAAGGTGAGGCTGAAAGAGTATGGTTTGTAAAAACCTGCATGTTGCCCTGGCCTGTGTGCTCAGTTGGTTGGAGCGTCATCCCAGAACCAAAGGATTGTGGGTTTGATTCCTGGTACGGTCACATATCTAGGTTGTGGGTTAGGTTCCCCGTCTGGACAGGTATGATCTCCTGTCTGGGCACATACGGGAGGCAACCTACCGATGCTTCTGTCTTTCGTGCATTGCTGTTTCTCTCTTTCCTTTCCTCTCTCTAAAAAGCAATGAGAAAATGTCCTCGGGTGAGGATGGAAAAAAAAAAATCTTGGCATGCTATTAATCTCTAATTTAGATCTTACTTATGTAGGCAGAAGGGAGACAGTGGCTTTTCAGATGGACAGTATTGTTGCATGGAGACAATTTACACGGCGGAATGAGGTTTAGACAAGTTGGAGGAGCATATAGGAGACAGACAGCCAGTTGAGAGAGTTCTTGTATTCTAAAATAAACTTTTTTCTTACATGTCTGAAATTAGGATGCATTTTACAGTTGATGGAAATTAAGAATTAATTGGCAGTATTTTTTTCTTTCTTAGAGATACATAGATAATGATATACTTTAAAGTGAAAACTGTATTTCAGGTAGATGTTGGGGTTAAAAATATTATCTGCAAGTGGGGATAGATTGAATTTCAGACCTATTCCTGTGGGACAAAAATATGACTGATACAGTAACTTGTTTTTTGACTTATGATAAAAGGTTTCTAAAGATTAAAATTTAAGGTTTAAGAATTGTCAAGGTACTTTGATTAAAGTATTTTATAACTCAAATCAGTATGGTTTCATGGAAGTTGGATTTAAAAAAAATCAATTTGTGGTTGAAAAATTAATGGAGAAAAAATGTATATCAAGACCAGTGATAAATGTTTTCAAATACAGATTTTTTCCCCCCTCTTTGAATACCATTGAGTATCTTTCCATATTTTTCCTATTTCTTGGGCTTTTTCTTGCACCCTTCCTCTATTTATCTTATCACTGTCCTTTCTTGTACTCTTTGCCTGGATAAGCAAGTAACTGTCACTGAAATCACCTACGTAACTTTTAGTTCCCTATTTTTCTTCTCTCCCTTTTTCTGCTGCCCTTTTTGCCTGTCTTGTGGACAACCCTGGGAATAATATATAATACTGAAGGGAGCAATTAACTCAACATTTGGCCCAGGGATTATGGGAGAGGCTAGACTAACTTGTGACTAACTCCTAAGGGCTCAATTTATATCAGTCTAAAGGTATTTGGGTTCACTTTCTTTACTAGATCGCATACTGCCAAACTCCCTGGTTGTTTATTTAAGTCAAGGTTTACTTTTATAAAGAATGAATAGATCAATATAAGAAACAAATATGATTCTTGAAAAGTGTCAGAGAGAAGAGGGTCTAACAAAATCAGTTTTGCTCAAATATTTATCTGGTTTTTGTGTATTTGGTAAGTGAATCCTGAAGAATAGTCTGTCTTTGCAGGGAGGAATCTATAGTATCAGCCCTCAGGAGGTGCCTGGCTCTCTAGAACTAGCCTAGAAGCTCAGTCCTCTTTCCTTTGGGACTGGATATTTGCAATTTCATTCAAAGCCTCCAGGCATCCTCTCCAAAATGTATTGTTTCTGTGTGCACGTATAATGTATGAAAAAATGAATACAAATCTTCTAAAAGTTGTTTTACCCTTTTAATATTTCAATGTGTTGTTTTCCCATTACTCATTTTTTAGGTTGTCTTGAATTATTTTTCCATTGGTCCCTAAAAAGAAATTCTGTTTTGTGCCACTCTGCCGCACGTATTTGGAATGATAGAGTTATTTATCACTTAATTCATCATTCTGTTTTATACTTCAGCCATTTGCAAGCTAATATAACATTACCATAGAAATGACTTATCATTTCAGAGCTGTGAAGTGAGGTGGTAGGTGTTTACATGCTGGGTGTCCAATCAGAAAAGGATAACCCAGAGTCCCTCACACTTTGTTAACTGGACAATCAAAACCAATATCTAATGGGACAGCACTGACAGGACTTTTGGGAAATGTTATCTTTGTAGAGTTTATATCTACTTTGAGAATTTTTCTAATTAAATGGTTCTCTCCCATACAGGTACTTGCTGTTGCCTCTTATTCCCTGGCAATTAATAAAAGACTATTTACCAGGGAGAGAGTCCACCTCTGTTAGGGTTGCCTGGCCCTCTCCTTGTTCCAAAGTTTAAATCTTTAAGAGCTGGACCTTTGTGAAGTTTAGTAAGCACTTCTAATTCACAAAAGCATCTTTTGAGAATAGCCCCTTGTCCTGAAGGATTTTTTTTTCAGATATGCATAGTGAAATTTTGTTTTGATTTCTCATGACCAAAATGAAAGAGTCCTAAATTAAAACAATTTGAAAAGATAATTTGAAAATCAAGACTCCTTATTGCATACTGTGTTTAATCAAGGCTTATTATGTTATTTAAGTGTTTTGTTTTTAAGTTTCCATGTCTAAGATTGAAATGGCTTTATCTAAATTGAATTCCATTCTTAGTACAGATTTTTACATACATAGTGGATGCTGTCCGTTCATAATTTTGAACTGTGATTTAATTCTCATTAGACTTTTCACATATTAGCATTTCAATAATTTTCACTCAGAATTTGAGATTTTTATAGTTCTGTAGCAGAGTCTCTGGAGGTATACACTGAAAGAGTAGTCTCATGGTTATTTCAAGAATTCTCTGGTTAAATGGCTAGGAAATTCTTATCTTGAAAAACAAACTGTTCTGGCTCTCATAAAAAGTAAGTGTTTCAGATATTTGTTCTTTAGTCGGGAAAAGGAGGTTTCAGTTATTTAAAGTTATTTATCGTAATTAAATTGTTGTATATTCTATATAACAACCTTATTTGGTCAAGTGCAGCTTGAATCATTGAAGAGAGAACCCCCTTGAGATGCTTGTCGGGTGACAAGAGGAATTGTGTTTACTTTCCTCAAAGCACCACTAGTGTGATTAGAACATGAGTAATAGAAGTTAGAATTATTTATTTATTCTTTCATTTACTCAGTTAATCGAACAAATACTTACTCATCAGTTTTCTATGTGTGAGGTACTAATCTAAATATTCACTGATACATGAAGTATTTCTTGCCTTTTCACAATTCTCTATAGATTGAGAGAGTTGGGAATAATTGTACCATTGTATATAATAAGACTACACAATCCTGCATATAAAACAAAGGGAAGAATTTACACATTATAAAGAGAAAGCAGTGCTCAAACATAAGGGAAAGATTCTGTTGAATTTTAAATTATATATAACCCAATCAATCTCTTAAAATATTGAGGAGCATTTATTTTCCTAAAAGAAATTAAGTATGATTTGAGCTTTCATTCTCCCCATGAGTGTGCAGTCATTATTAAAAAATATATGTGGGTGTATAATTGAAATATATATAATGGGTAAACGTGTATGTGTGTATGTATGAATGCATATGCTTATATACCATTATCCTATAGACATCTATATTTTCAACATTAGACTTTCAATACGACCATGTTTATTTTGCATTTTGGAATGTTTGTTTATAGTAGACCCTGATTTATTATAAAGGAAACATAAACCTTTGTATCTTTTATTACCATGCACTGTTCATCAAATACCAAAATAATCCTACTGAATAGGCTTGTAGTTTTATGTCTGTTGTTGTTTCCCTACTGGAAGTGATTTTTTTTTTTTTTTTTTTTAATGTCAATATGTCCCAAGTGTTTCTATCAGAAGACACCTTGGCTGCAGAGGTGAATAACGTGAATGATTATGTTCTTATGTGTGAGACAGAGTTCTTCGAAGTCTTAGGCTTTATATGAAGAAATCATGCAAACATTTCATCCTCCTCCAAATTTATGTGATTGTTTTAGTGGAAAAAAGACCTTTTCAAGTTAGATCTTTGAGTAAAATTGATGCTTAAGAGAGCTGTACCAGGTTGTAATTATTTCCTAATAACCAAGTGCAGGAAACATGGTAGTACATTGGGAACTTTAATTCAGTGATATTCAAATTGATGAGTTCACTGATTAGAACTTGTTTTTGCTTCTCTGATAATTGTGGAAAAGGCCTTTATAGACTCCTTCATCTAGCAAGACACTTACTGATATCAATGGTCTGCTGCCCCTGACTTTGGTCGTTAGGTTGCAGGTTTTCACTATCTATCTCATGGAAGCCTGAGCAATCAAAACACACGTTTGGTTCCCAACTAAACACATCAGGATTTCAGGACGTTGTAATGTTTTTAAATTAAATTTTTATTGGACTTTTTCCATTACCATTCAGTCCCCTTATACTCCTCCTCCCTCAATCAACCCTCTGTTGTCCATGCCCATGAGTCCTTTGTCCTTTTTGCTCAGTCCCTCTACCCAGTAACTCCTCCTCACCCTGAGTCGTCCTCCTGCTGTCTATCAATGAGTCTGTCTCAGTTTTCCTTGTTAGTTCAGTTTGTTCATTAGATTCCATGTATTAGTGAAATCATATGGTATTTGTCTTTCTCTGACTAGCTTAGTTCCCTTACGATAATGTTCTATAGGTCCATCCATCCATGCTGTCGCAAAAGGTAAAATTTTCTTTTTTATGGCTGAGTAGTATTCCATCATGTAAATGTCCTATACAGTAGTTGTTTTATCCACTCATCTACTGATGGACACTTGGACTGCTTTCATATCTAAGCTATTGTAAATAACACTGCGATGAACATAGGAGTGCTTATGTTCTTTCGAATTAGTGTTTTAGGTTCCTTAGGATATATTCCCAGAAGTAGGATCACTGGATCAAAAGGCTGATCCAGTTTTAATTTTTTGAGCTATCTCCATACTGCTTTCCACAGTGGCTGCACCAATCTGCATTCCCACCAATAGTGCATGAGGGTTCCCTTTTCTCCACATCCTCACCAGCACTTGTTGTTTGTTGATTTATTGATGATGGCCATTCTGACTGGTGTGAAATGGTATCTCATTGTGGTTTTATTTGCATTTCTCTGATGATTAGTGATGTTGAGCATTTTTTCATATGTCTATTGGCCATCTGTATGTCCTCTTTGGAGAGTGTCTATTCAGGTCCTTTGCCCATTTTTTAATTGGGTTGTTTGTTTTTTGGGTGTTGAGTTTCATAAGTACTTTATAAATTTTGGATATTAACCCTTTATCAGATGTATCATTGGCAAATATGTTCTCCCATTCTGTAGGCTGTCATATTATTTTGTTGATATTTTCCTTTGCTGTGCAAAAACTTTTTAGTTTGATGTAATTCCCTTTATTTATTTATTTTTGTTTCCCTTGCCTGGGGAGATCCGATAAAATATTGCTACAAGCAATATCCGAGATTTTGCTGCCTATGTTTTCTTCTAGGATTTTTATAGTTTTGGGTCTAACATTTAAGGGTTCGATCCATTTTGAATTTATTCTTGTGTGTGGTGTAAGAAGGTGGTCTAGTTTCATTTTTATGCACGTATCTGTCCAATTTTCCCAATACCATTTATTAAATAAACTATCTCTGGCCCATTGTATGTGATTGCTTCCTCTGTGGTATATTAATTGACTATAAAAATGAGGGTTAATTTCTGGGCTCTCTATTCTGTTCCATTGATTTATGTGTCTTTTTATGCCAGTAGTATGCTGTTTTGATTACTGTGGCCTTATAAGTATATAGTATAAACTTATAAGTATAGTATAGTATAGTTTTTTTTTTAATTTTATTACTTCTTTTGAGAAACGTTGCCCAGGTGTGTATGTGCAATTATAATTATGGTGGAAAAAGGAAGGAGGTCTATGTGTGTGTGTGTGATTACAAGGAGCTTAGATTCTTAGAAAGTTCACAACTCAGGTTTTAGCAGAGCCATCTCAGCAAAAATCTCACCAACCATATTCAGATCTTTCAGAGTTCAGGTCCAATATCTATACGGTTTTATTTACATAGAAAGAAAAGTAATATTACTATGATGTTACAGTTGATTATCAATACGTCTTTTCAAAACAAATACAAAATTTGTGTTTGTATATCATCATTTTTCTCATGTACATTCATCTTGATGGTGAAAATTGAAAATTTGATTGCCAGTATATCTGACATTGATATTTGCATTTTTATATATTTACACAAAATGCTTACTCTTAAATCTGTATTTATCCTAGATGTTTCAGAGACAAAAGGGAGGGTCTTTATTTTTGTATTAGTATCTAATGTATCTTTACTCGTTATTTATGCATAAGATACATAAAGGAATTATTTTCTATTTTAAATTCTTAACTATCATAAAATTATATTTTTAATATTGCTTTTTGGACATATACTTAAACACATAATAAAATTAATTTGCTGTGCCTGTTACTGATAAAAACATTCTGGAACCAATAAATTCTTTGAAACACAAAGAATTCCACATTTCAGAGACACCCAAAGGGACATTTACAAACTGGCCAACATTTTAAACGTAAATTTTAAATCGTCTATAGTCAACCAAGGCTGTAGGAGGATTTGTGACCAATATGTCAACCATTTTGGAGTGCTTAGTGCATTTAAATGTTACATGTTTTATATTATTAGTTTATTTAACAAATTTTGTTAAGCCTTTTTTTGTGTGTGTGACAGTCATTTTTCTAGGCACTGGAGGTATTGTAGTGAGAACATTCAACAAAAATATTTTTGTTCCTTGTGAAGCTTACCTTTTAATGGGAATATGATAAAAAATAAATGAATAAAACATGGTACATTGAATAGTGATTTTATGGAGGAAACTAATGCTAGAAAGTACAGTGACGGTGCTGGGGATGTTCAGTTTAAAATAGAGTGGTTGGTCAGGGAAGTTCTCACAAAGTCGACATTTGGAGGAAGACCTACAGGAAGCGAGTGCTCACCTGGCAGAGTGTTCCAGCAGAGCAAACTATAATCTCCAAGGTACCAGCGTGTCTTGCGTTTCTGGGAATCTCACAGGGTTAGGCTGGCTCGTACCTAGTCAGCGAGGTGAGAGAATTAAGAAAAGAGGAATTGTGTTGGGGGCAGGATGGAGGAAAATTATATAACATTTTTGAGGGCTTTGGCTTTACTTTATAAAAGATAAGAAACTGTTGGAAGGTTATAAGCAATGAAGAATTAATAAAAATGTCTTCAGACACTCTAACCGTACTTTGTACAGTGAAACCTTTTATTTATAATATTGACTAGATTTACTACCTCTCCCCTCCATCTTTTCTTATTTATTTTGAATATTGAATTTCAGACACTGTTATATTTGTAATTTAACAGTTCCTGAAGTTAGCTATAGCAGATTTTTCAAAGTCCAGTTTCAGATGATTGTAAACAGAGCAGTGTATTGGTGCAGGCAGAAACCAAACTGCTGATTTCTCCTCGGGTCTCTGGCTATGGCATTTTGAAATGGAAACACAGAGGTCATAAAGCTGCAATTGTGGAAGTAATAGCTTTTAAAGGAGATATTCAGACTAATAAACCATTCTTGCCCTAATTAAGACAAAATCGGACATGTGGAGAAGAAGGAGTTAAGTGGTTTGACTAATATTTTCCTGGACTGTAAAGGATAAGTTGGGGTAGGAGGGATTGAAGGAAAAGGTAATTCTGACCTTAAAAAAAAAAAAGGAAAAGAAAAAGAAAAGAAAAAAGAAAATGAAGACGCTTAAGAATCCTTGAAAAAATTGATCCCTCTGGTGAAGAAATAAAATTAAAGTAATCCAATACCCTGTTATTTCCCAGGACAACCCCGATTTATGTCTGTTGTCTCAGTGTAATTAATAGCATATCTTTTTATTTCCCCAAAGTGTCCTGATTTGATGATAAATTATGTGGTCACCCAATTTATAAGTACTTGGGCTTCATGAAATCTTTTATATTATTTTTAAACATTTTGGTTTTTGGTATTTTCATAATTTTAGTTTGATTTGGAGTATTATAAGTACTCAGTCTAATATTTTTTTCTCTTTAAAATTTTTCCTGGGAATAACTTTATAAATTTATGTTTAAAGAGATTGGAGATGGCTCACTTTCCAGGAAATTTGAAAAAAAAAATGCCTTATTTTAAAAGATGCTTATATTTAAGTTGATTTTATTTAGCATTTTTGTAGGTGAATAAGAGACTTTTAAATTCAAAATTATAGGTTGTTTCTGGAGTGCTGCTGTTAAAATCATATTAAATATTGCATTAAAATTCTGAAATGTTATTATTTATGTACTACTGAAAAAATAATAGAGTTTTGGTTTGTAGAAGGAGATTGAAGAGAAAAATAAAAGTTTCATTTCATAGAGAATGTTCTGGACTGGATACTTTTGTATGTATGTCCAGAATTGCTTTGCTAATACATTGCCTCAATTGGAAACATCATTACATTATAAATATTGCTATAACATTCTTAGGGTCATGGTATTGTGGAATCAGGGTAAGAAAACTAAATTAAGAATCAGGAAATGGGAATTGTAGTTTTGTTTTATCTAGTAAGTGGCATTATCATTTCACTGTTATCATTTATTCTGTCTGTGCCTTACGGCTCATGGGCTGAAAGTAAGTCCTGAGCTATTCAGTGGAACCAAGGAGCTAATACGTTTGAAATAATTTTATAAATTATCATTTCTGTCTAAGTCTGAGATTGCTTTAGATCTACAGGAAAAAAAGGAAAGCCCTTTTAAATGAGTCAGTTACCTTTTTTTTTTCCTAAGGAAGTTCTGAACCAGTAAGTTAATTACCTCTTTCCCCTAGGGAATGAATCAGCTAATTATGAAGAGGGAGCCAAGGTCAAATTTAAGCCAATCTTTCCATTAGTCTAAGAGACTACTTAGTTCATCTCTTGCATGAAGGCAATGCAGGAACTAATGGGAGCAGTTTGACAAAGTTTGGGAGCCTGGAAAAATAGACCTGAATAGACTTCTAGAAATAACTTGATGACTTTATTGAAAATAATGTGCATTATTAGATTGTTAGAGATACCCAAATGTCTATCTGTCATATACAAATACTTTTTGAATTATGTATACCAATGACCTGCATGATTGGCATAGATAATTAAATTTTAACTATGTCTTTATGTTACAGAAGAGCCAGTGCTGTTCCAGAACAGTGATGGGATTCTATTGCTTGCTGCCTGAAGGCAAAACTCTGGAGTTAGAAGTTTGGTGGAAAAGGAAAGGGATTGTTTATTTAAAGGCTATACAGTTTTGGAATACTGGCAGGTTTCTGCTTCAGAGCTTCACCCCCTTTAAAACAGCCAAAGACTAATAATCCTATCACCTTCTGCCAGACCAGATCAGTTCAAGGAAGTGCCTGGAGTACCGTCCTTTGGGGAATGCAGATGTCTGCAGCATGATCATTCAGGTAGCTTAGCTGCTTCCCAGGCACAGTTTGGCTCCAGGCATCTTTCACAGGTCTGTGTGTCCTTGCTGGAGTCTCATGCAGAAGGGCCTCTGTGAACCTTTCCAGACCACAGGACCTCCCGGGTCTGCTGGTCTCAGGAACTTAGACGAGCTGGGCTTACTGGGCTAGCCAGAGGAGGGAAAAAATCCACGTGTTTCCTGACGTGTTACATTTTAAAAACTTGGCCCAGACATCAACATGTGATAGTGTCAAGCTTTTCCACCAATGTGCACCAATGTCTGCCATTTTTGTCAGCTCCCCAGTGTCTTTGACCGTCTTCTGACTGCCATTTTGCGCAAGGAGGCAGATGTTTCCCAGCCACCTGCAGGCAGACAAGCATCTTGGTTAGAGGCAGGTGTGTACACAGCTCATAAGGCTCTACAAGCTCCCTCTAGCTGTATCACCAGCTGCTTGGCTGTAGGTACTACGTATGTTCACACAGCCGCATTGCCTTTCTTTAAGGTCGCCCCAGGGTATGGGAAGGCTCACTCGTGGTTTCAGTTGTTATTTCCATCCATGCATCCTCCAGCACATCCTGCAACTCCCCTCTCTTGGTGGTGGGGTACTGGCTCTCAGGGTTTTTCCCCCACTTCCCAGTGATCTGGTCAGACCCCCCTGTTACATTTTCAGCTAATGCAGCTTGACATCTATATTTCAGTGTAGAATATATCTTTCATTAGAGATATTGGAACACAAATGACTATGTTTAAACAGGTGTACGCATATTCTTTTTAAATAATATTCATATTTTTATTGTTTGATTAAGAGTAGATCCTCATTCTATCCTCCTGCAATTGTGTATCTGATATAAATGATATTTTTATGAACCATTTTTTCATCAGTGTAATGAATCATCCATTCCTGGATTCCTGCCAACAGATAGTCATGACCTTGGAGTAAATTAACAATTGGGAAAAATAATCTGATTTCTGTATGTGATGTTGGGCAATGTGGAGCATGTAAGCTGTGCCCTTTCTCTAGTGCACATTATCAAATGTACAGCAGTGAAGGAAAAATGAAACTAATCTTATGTGTACATTATTTTCAAGGACTGGAAAATGACTAAAAAGAGCAATTATGGTGTGCCATTGTTATTGAACATATTTTTAATGTATTTGGGGTGGGGTTTGGGGTGGAAACTTACACAAACTGGATATCTGATTCAGTGTGGAAATGAGTTCTGTCTGTTTATATTTCTCATATTATATTTTTGAAGTTAAGAGGCTCTTTCTCCTACACTAAAAGAAAAGAAAAAGTAGAGAGAGAAAGGAAGGAAGGAAGGAAGAGAGAGGGGGTGGAGGAGGAAGAAGTAATGAACAAAAACTCTTGAATAAGTCCTGAGATTGGTTTTCTGGTATAGTTTATTCTAGGTTTGGTTTTGTTTTACCTATCCTGGTGGTTGGTGGTGCTGGCAGTGGTTGTGAGAAGGAATAGATTTAGTTTAATATGTTATGTATTAGAATAAGTAACTATAGACTTTAACAGTGAAGTTTTCAATATGTACGGATTTTGTACTTTTCAACAATTCATCCCTAATATGACATGTCTGTGAACCAAGTAGACAGAGGTCACACGCATGATTGCAAGAGAGCATTGGCTAAAAAGTATATTGAAAAAAGAAAATGAAAAACAAAAATGTTAAGTGTTCTGTATGTTTTTAAATATATAAATTTTAATAATTTTCCATACAATATTATTTTCTTGATGTTTACTTTTAGGGAAAATAATCCAAGGATGTTTAGTTTTTGCCCAGTATTATCTAGAAAATACTCCTCTAAGACTAGATCTCTGTTATGTTGTGTATGAAAGATCAATATCAAGTGTCTGTGCTATCCCATTATTTAGAAAGAGGGTTTGTCTGACTTCTACTTTTCAGCCTTACCTAATAAAGTTATTTGTCATGAGACTCTAATCAGGTAGTGCGTAATGAAGCCTCCAGCACTGCATCTCACTGGTGGGCCTAGTAATTTTGAGTCCTCCTTTCATCTTTTCAATGAATGCAAATACATACTAGAAGTCCTAAGATTATATAACAATGTGCTTACCACAAGGGTACTACTATTACTACTACAGATGACTCCTAAAGCAATATATCCAGGGCAATGATTTTCCAAGTGGTCTAAGAAGTTTTATAAATGTTTATGATGACAAAATATTTTCAGAGTTCACTTATAATCTTGGCTCCTAAATTTAAATACGTGCAGGATATTTTATGTCTATGAGAAGGAATGAGAAAAATTCAATAGGATAGATCTCTAAAGAAAATGAAAGAACAAATTAAAGATTAGTTGGCTATCTCTTTGGTTGGATATCACCTATTTTTAAATGTGTTTGCTAGTGTTAAGAACACAATAGAGGGAAGAAAGCATGTATGAAATTTAAATTATTTTGGCTGCCCGGTGATGACTAAGACATGCATTTGCTTTCAGAGGGAAGCAGTTTAAAAAGTTACTAGCTGATGTTACATATAACTTCTGTGCAATAAATATGTTTGGAGCTGTAAACATTGTTATATACTAGAAATGTGCTGACTCTGGTGTTATACAGTCATCCCTAAAGGTGGACACTCAGGAACCTCAAATTTGCCTTATATTTCTACATGCCTGTTGCCTGTATTGGACTTGATTTTGTATATATGTGGTTTTTCAAAAAGTAGGTTGCTTGACATAATCTCTTATACATTTATTTTTTTTTGTTTGCTTGTCTGTTTTTTAGCAAAATGAGCACAGGACTTAGAATTTCAGTTTGGAATTGTGAGGATTTGGTTGTTTGTTTGCATCTGTGAGGGGATGCTGACTTGAATGCCTTATGTCAAAGTATGATTTCTCTTTGGAACAAATTTAGAAATTTTAATAAACAAAAGTTGGAAAATTTTTACATTGATGTAAAATATTTTACTAAGCATGTCAATATGAACAGTCTTAGTCATATCTATTAAATATAGCAACTACAGACATAGTTTCATATAATTTCATGTGATTCCCTTATAAAAGACTTTTTTTATCCTCACTGGAGGACATTTTTTCATGCTTTTAGAGAGAGGGGGGGGAGGGAGGAAGGGAGAGAGGGTTTAGAGAGAGGGGAAGGGAAGGAGAAAGAGAGGAAGAGAAACATCTATGTGAGAGAGGAACATAGATTGGTTGCCTCTTGTATGTGCCCCGACCAGGTTGAACCTGCAACCCAGGCATATGCCCTGACTGGTAATCAATCCTATGACCTTTTATTTTATGGGACAAAGGCAAAATAACTGAGCCACACTGTCCAAGGCCAGTGCACATTTTATTTTTTATTTATTTATTTTTTTATGGTCCTTGTATAGCCTTCTATTACCGCATTTCATATTTTATACAACGTACAGTTCAGTTAGTGCTTTCTATCACTTAGTAACTAGTAGAAAATATATATGAAACCTTGAATCAATAGAAACAAGTCATTTCATAGGAGGAATTTGGAATACTTTCTCTTATCAAATTATAATATGAATGACACTAGCTTAAAATTGTTAAATTCTATTTGACATTATTTTTTTAAAGTATATTTTATTGATTATGTTGTTACAGTAGTTCTAATTTTTTTCCCCTTTGCCCCCCTCTGCCCAGTACCCCCCTTCCCTCCAGCAATCCCACCCCACTTAGTTCATGTCCATGAACTTATATGGGTCGTGCATATAAATTCTTGGGCTTCACCCTTTCCTATATTATTCTTAACATTCCCCTGTCTATTTTGTACCAACTGATTAAGCTTCTTAGTCCCTGCACTATTTTCCCATTTCTCCCCCTCCCCCCTCCCAGCTAATAACCCTCCAAATGATCCCCATACCTATGATTCTGTTCCTATTCTGGTTTGCTTAGTTGGATTTTGATTTTATTTTTTTAGATTCAGTTGTTGATAGTTGTGAGTTTGCTGTCATTTTAGTGTTGGTAGTTTTGATCTTCTTTTTCTTAAGTAAGTTTCCTTGACATTTCATATAATAATGGTTTGGTGATGATGAACTCCTTTAGCTTCACCTTGTCTGGGAAGCACTTCATCTGCCCTTCCATTCTAAATGATAGCTTTGCTGGATAGAGTAATCTTGGTAGCAGGTTACCTTTCATCACATTGAATACTGCTTGCCAGTCCCTTCCTGCTTGCAAAGTGTCCTCTGAGAAATCAGCTGATAGTCCTATAGGCACCCCCCTGTAGGCAACTCTCCTCTTTTCTCTTGCTGCCCCCAGGACTCTTTCTTTATCTTTCACCTTTGGCTTCTCAGTCATGATGTGTCCTGGTGTGGTCCCCTCTGGGTCCAGCTCACCCGAAACCCTCTGTGCTTCCCGGATCTGTATGTCCATCTCATTTGCAAAATTTGGGAAGTTTTCCTCATTTTTTTCAATTCTTGCTTCCTCATTCTGCACTGGTTGACTGTTTTTTTCTTTCTTATGTTCCAAATCATTGATTTGAACCCCCGTTTCCTTCCCTTCACCATTGGTTTTGTGTGGATTTTCTTTCGTTTCACTTAGCATAGCCTTCACTTCTTCTCTTATGCATTTGCCGTACTCAAGCATATCTGTCAAGCCTGTGACATTCTTTATCACCAGTGTTTTGAATTCTGCATCGGTTAGGTTGTCTATCTCCTCATCTGTGAGGTTGCTATCTCCTCGTCGCTTAGTTCTCCCACTGGAACCTTGATCCATTTCCCCTTTTGGGCCATACTTCTCTGTCTCCTCATTCTGACAGGCTCCAGTGTTTCTTTGCCTCTGTGTCCCAGATAGAGCTGTCGCTCCTGTTATGTTGTAAGGGGTGGATCCTTAGGGATTTGTCAGTGCTGGGCGACATGTTTCACCATGTTGTGGCGCTGTATGTGGGGGAGGGGTCCGAGAGGGAACAATGCCGCCTGCCCAATACTCGCCCCTTTTCCAGGCACCTCTCCCACTTCCTCACCGAACTGGCGCCCCTCTAGCTACTGCCCTGGCCATCGTTCCCAGAGTGGGTGGGTCTGCAGACATTCTTGGACCGTGTGGGCCCTTTGAACAAGTGGACTCTGTGGAGACTGGCAGTTTCTGCCTCCACCCCAACCCCCACTGGTTTGCACAGTCAGGATCAATGAGGCTTGATTTTCTGTGGTGCTGAGACCATGAGCTTCGAGGTCCGGTGAGGAGCTGGGAACGCTCCCCAGGTGTCCCTCCTGACTTTTTAAAACGTGTAACTGCACTTTCTGCCAGCCTGCTGATGCCACCGCTGCTGCTGCGACCATACCGCGTCCTCTCCGCCCGTGCTCTGCCCCTCCTACCTGTCTGGATGAGTATTTCTTCTTTATATCTTTGCTGGACTTCCATGCAGTTTTATTTTCTGGAACTTCTGGTTGTCTCTAATTTTGAGATAGTTGTATTCCTTCTTAGTTGTGGAGGGAGATGCAGCATGTCTGTCTACGCCTCCATGTTGGCTGGAAGTCTCTGACATTTTTGAGATAAAAATTTCATATTCACTGGCATTTCTCATACCAGACTGGTGTGGAGTGATTGGAATGGAATACTTTGACTTTTCTTATGATTTAATTCAGAACAATCTCTTTCAATAATACCACAGAAGGAATTTAAGGCAAAGGGCTTCATATGGGTTTAGCCAATATTTTAAGGTAAATTATACTCGTAAGTTTATCAAACTGACTGCAGTGACTAGCATACATTAATATGAATGGGTGTTGTGACCTCTGACTGTGTAGGACTGTATGAGAGTTATTGATATAGCATGTACAAGAGGGCCGTTAGATAACAGATGCTGTCTTCATATCAATTGGGAAACTGGAGAAGTGAAACAACTGGTGTTGGGTTTACATGTAATAGGTGGGAAGGATAATTACACCAGGAAAAAATACAAGCTGTTTCCATAGTGCCAGTTGCATCCAGGCAAGTATATTTTTTCTTGAGTATCAGAAAAGCTAGATCTTTTTATTAAAACTTATTAATCTCCAGCTGAGGAAGTAGCAGTAATTGTGTTGAAGTTCAGTGTTATTAATGTCTGTTTAAGAAATTGTATTACAGTTTGATTATTCAAAAAAGGATTAAAATAAAGTTAGCAATGTTTCTAGTGAAACAGGAATAGGTTAATATTTCTTATTTTAGTAAATAAAAGAAACAACAACAATAACAAAAACAACCCCCAAACATACTATCAGGTAATGGTGAAAAACGAAGCACCGAGTGTACATAGTATTATTTTAAGAATGTATTCTTTGAACTTGTCTCAAAAGATTTGATAATTTAAGTCTATTGTAAAAAATTAGGATACTAAATAATCTGCTTTCTTTTATGATGAAATATTTACATGTATTTATAATCTTAGGTCAGTGAAACATGTTTTTCTCCCCTAAGTGTGATCATCTGTTTTATATTTAATTGGAGGAAATTCCCTTTAGTTTTCTGATTATAATGATAACATGGCATGCGAGAAACCAGAGTATGGTAATCAAACTCATGATTATAAGTATTAAACTTCATGGAAAATGATAATTATGGATGTTCAATAACATTCATTTGGCCACATTTCATGTAAAGTTAATTCCATTCTTAATGCTATAAAGTTGTACATTTGTACAACTTGTTAATGAAGGAAATTTGGAAATCTGATTTTGAGTTTGAATTCTCTCTCATTTCATTTTACAACTTTAAAGAATATATTGTAAAAATCAATTTGCATTGTTACACGGAATACATTTGTTAATTGGCCCACCCTAAAGACGACAGTACTGAAGGCTACAGAATATGTCTGATTTCATTTCATTCTAGGTGTTGATTACTTTTCAGATTGCTTTAATTGAAAGACAATAGAGCTTCAAGGAATAAGTTTCATTTTTCACCATGGATCATTCAAAATAATATGACTTAATTTCCCTTTTTTAAAATTAATAATTTGTTTATTTATTTTTAGAGAGAGGGGAAAGGAGAAAGAGAGGGAGAGAAACATCAATGTGTGGTTGCCTCTCACTTGCGCCCCCAACTGGGGACCTGACGTGCAACCTAGTCATGTGCCCTGACAGGGAATCGAACCAGTGACACTTGGCTCGTAGGCCGATGCTTAATTTCCCTTTTGAAATAACTTAAAATTATATTTTCTTAAAGGCTGGTCTACTTAAAGATGAAAGAGAGAGTATGTATTTCATTTAGTAATGAGATTTTATTATCACACTGTGATTATTTTTTAAGATTAATTCTCCTTTGTCTGCCTTTTCTTCCATGCTAATTTGTAATATTATGCTTAAGATTTGATTTAGAAGCTGTCTTTCGGCAATAATGCTTTACTTTTAACTATATTTCTACTTATCTACAATGTTCATAATACTGTAAAATACATTTTAAGGGGAGAAAGTATTTTATTAGAATATCATGCATATGTTGTCTATTGTTAGGTGATTTCTTTTAAAGTAGAAGAATAGATATAAAATAGTGATAGTGTCATTATGGAAGGATGCGTTGGAAATGTCACATATATTTACTGACCATATTGAGGTAATAATATTAGTTTCATTTAGTGGAAATAATGTCAAAAATATTCTATGTATTTTTTATTCACTAACTTTACATTTAGATTTTAAGTACAGGGTGGGACAAAAGTAAGTTTAGAGTTGTTTGTATGGGAAATAATGCAATAATTAATAAATATAAAAATAAACAATTCTGTTCTTTGCATACTCACCACTCTAAACCTACTTTTGCCCCACCTTGTATATTCTTATGATTTTAGACATTTCTGTGCCTTCCTATTAAGACCTAGGTCGTGACTGCTTTATACATGTTTAATTGTCATTAACTTAGGTGTATTTGAAACATTTCTTATTTCAAATTGTTCTTTAAAAAGCATACTTTCCAGATGTACTGATAAAATATTCAGGAAAAATTTGAGCACAAGATGATAAAATTGCAGCATATCAGATTTTGGCAGTGAATCTGAGGATCCCAACCTCTATTCATTATTCCCCATCCTTATGCCATGCAGCAAAGTGGGAATATTCACATTGGTTCTCCAACATCTAGATTAGTGTCTGACCCATAATAGGCACTTAGCAAAAGCTTTTAAAATAGATAGACTCAGCTTTCCAGCAGATGTTTCTCAAAGGCCCATATGTTTGTTTGTGACATGAAAGAGCATATGGATATCCAGTAAAAACTGTGGAGGGTAAATAGTGTAGAGAACATTCTTTGTTGGCTACTGATTGCATGTATCTGTGTTGAGACTTTTTTCTCCAGGTGTAATTCTGCCCATTTCAGCCCTCAAAACCTGTCACTTTTCCCTTCACATCCATTTACTACATTAGGTCTCCGTTTCTTTTTCCCAAAGAGCAGTTTTTTAATTTAATATCCACTGCTGAAATATTCTTATTATTTGTGTTCCTATCTTATCTGGATGTTGGATTAACAGTATTTTCCATTGCCACATATGAGTTTTTCCTTTGTTTTCTTTAAATGATTTGTTTCTAGAAAGGAATCTAAGCTATGGGTAATTATTATTCAGCCTTTCTAGTGTTTGTGAAAACAAAAGTTGACCTTATACAATAAAGAGCTATGGGAAAAGTTGGGTGTAACAAAAATTATTTTTAAGGTGAAGGGAAAAAGACTCAACAACGAAGGCAGGAGAGTATGCTTCAGTTTTTCCACATTTTAACAACAAAAAAATAAATAAATTATTCAATAAAATAATGCAGTTTTTAAGGAATTTCTCTTAAGAGTAGTTAATAACTCCCTTTCCTTCCACCAATGTCTATTTACTGAGTCTTTTTGATGAGATCTTCTTCAAGACAGTAGGATTATCCTCAAGCTGAAGAAATAAAGAGTAATGGAACCATTGCATTAATTATCTTGTCCCACCTTGACAAACAAATCCTTTGTTAAGATGTGGGTCCCTTTAGAATCACTCAGGGTCACTGGCCTGTGTCCATCCCATGCAGGAAGTGGAAAAGGTCCAATGTTTGAATCATTCAGTGGGTAATGAATTTTGGTCCTCAGTTTCTGACTCATTCAGACACTTTTGTGCAATACCCACATTGTACAGCTGAACACACAAGTCACCTTATGCTGACTTCTGTTTTTAAAAATGTTCCTTCCAAAAATGTAGCCTGGAGAATGCCCCTGGGGTTTGTTAAACAGGTGAAACGGTTACATATCAGAGGTGAATACTTGAAACCTTTATGTAGCTTGTATTTTCAAAACAGAAAGCAGTTCTGGAGCCTCCTGGTTTATCCCCTCATTTTACAAACAAGGAAACTGAACAATTCAAAAGTAAAGTTGAATATAGTCTTTTGGTTCCAGAGCCCTGCCTGGGTCTCTCTGCCTGCTAACTTGAGGACCAGTAAATCTGTCACACTGTCTTACTCAGCATAGAGACAGAAAGATATTTTAAATAGCAATTCTATTTAATAAATTAGGTAGTTTATATGCATGATATGGTATAAGGAATCGAAACCAGATTTACCTGGGTTTGCATCCCAACTGTGCCACTTAATGTTAGAGTGAACTTGCACACTTTTTAAAAATCTGTTAAATGGGGACAATAACACTTATTTTATGTGGTTACAGTAAATCCAGGTCTCAAATTCAAGTAATCAAAACTCATGACACCAGAGCAAAGTGTTCCAGGGATCAATGAAATCCATATACAATATCTGTCCTTAGTTTACACACTAGTATAGCTCATTTCTGCCACAAATTTCAGAAGCATTTCTAAGAGCTAGCACAATTTAATTGATTTGTGCTACAAAATAGTATTCTTTACTTATATAATTACTGAAACATTATTTTCCCAATCATTAAAGGTGTATTATTAGTATTTGGATAACACTTTAGAAAAGGGATTTTTTAGTGGCTTCACTTTCAAAATGCTTTCAGATGTAATTTACTATAGATGTTCGTGGTGATGTTAGAAATCAGCTATTATTAACAGGACATTTTTGTAGCAAAGAATCATTTCTAGAACATAGTTTTGAAGGACTCATATGTTTTTGGAATGAAGGCCCACAATAATGTGACCAGTTGGTGAAATATAATTTATAGCCCATGACTGGCAAAAGTAAAGAAAATTCTGGATTCAGAAAAGTGTAACGGTGGTCATTTATTATCACCATCAGTTCCTTAATAGGGGATAGTGTCATTTATTCTGCAAACGAGAGGAAATAATTTATATAATTGAAGTTCATTTGGGGACCATGTTATTAATTCCCTGATATGGTACATTAGCTAAATAATATGTTCCCAAATGAGAAATCACATCTAATGCTGTGCACGTTATTGATAGTTGAAATATCTCTCCTTTGAATTCATATGTAGGTCAGCCAAAAACAATCATCCCAGAAAGCATCTTCATTCTTAGATTCTTCTATTAGATATAGAAAAATTAAAAACTTAGGGACTTTGTTCTTTCAATTAAGCGAAATACTTGTTTAATAAAAGATTCTCTAAATTTGGTGATGATACAGTCTGTTATGTACCAAATGAATGTGACCTGTATTTCTCCACTATTTAAGTGCTGCTTTTGTTGAACTTTTGGTGACACAACTGATCATTTATGTTTCTAAACCTTTGCTAAATGGCAAGCATTTTTATATAATAAAGTATATTATACATTTTAAATAGGTTAGCAGTGTTTCAAAATAAATTCAGTATATCAGCAATATAAGTTTGGTTTGGAACAAATCATGTTAGTTTTATTAAATTAGGAATTTTTAAAATGCTCAAATTAAAACAACTGAAGGTTAGTTTTATTTCGTTAAAAGGGGCATTTGGATAGTGGTGAACAAGTCCTTGTTTCTGAAACGCATAACTGAACTTTCTTTCCCTGTCACTGTTGTTTATCCTTTTTCTTTTTTTTTTTAATAACCAAAGGAAAAAAAATGCCTGTGCAGTAACAAATTAAAAAAATTATTTTGCTTAATAGGTAAATGGATGGTTAATAGGCAGTTAGGTGCGGGAGGAAATATAGAAAACTTCTGATTTCTTTTCAAATATTAAAAATGAATTTGAAAGAAATCAATATAACGTGTATTAATTAAAATATTCCATGTTTTGGTAATAACGTGTTTAGTTACAACAAATATTCCTTAGAAAATGAAGTGTGTTTATATTCTCTTATATTTTGCTTAATATCTCCTGGATAGCTGAATAGAGTTTTTCTTTTTTTCTTTAATTCATAGTAATTTGCATTTGTATGTAAAATTTTCAAGATAGTTTTCTTTGCTTGAAGGCATACATTACATCTGATAAATGTAATGTTATATTTGTGTATTATTATTTACATTAATTGTAAACACTTATTGTAAGCATTACCAATACAGATTTTACATTGGTCAAAATGACATTCTCTCAATGCAAATTAAGTTTGTTTAATATATGCAAGACAAAATTAACAAAATAACTTTAGAGTATTTGTAGCAAAGAGGTACATAGTTATACTGTTCTACCAGAAGAATGAAAACACTTGATTATTGCTATTAGGGTGAAAAAATAGTGTTCTTCTAACATTTTTCTCTTGCCCTTTCGCTAAAGAATTATATTAGTTTACGTGAAAATGAAGGAAATGACTAAGAAGAAAATTGCTGTAGCTAGTTGTAGGCATGTGCCTAACCAGTATGCCAATGATTTTGGACTTCTGTGTAGTCAGAGCTTATCCAAATGAGATTTTCGTAGCACAACTTGGATTTCTTTGCATTTGATCACTGGTTATTTCAGTGAGCTCTCCCCGGTGATTTTGCTGCCTATTCACATCAGTAAATTTACCTGAATCACTTCTCAGGTTACATTGACCTGATAAAGGCAGCTGTTACAGATTATTCTGCTATGGGAGGGGTCACATTCTTGAGTTGTAAATATTGTTTATCTAATAGAAATAGCACTTTCTCCATGGAGACACTTATCAGTGCTGACAGCCAAGTGTACCTTATGGCATGGGAGTCATTTAGGAATGAAGGCCTATAATGATTCTTGATCTCTTTCCTGGTAAATCACAATTCAGGGATCTATACTATATATCTGTCTCTCTATATATAGATATATAGTTTTTGCTCTCATTTTACCAAGTCTTACGGTAATAATAGCACTTATTGCACACTTAGTATATGTCAGCCATTGCTGTAAATTTTTATATAACATGTATTATTGAATCCTCACAATAGCCTTATGCAACAGATGCTATTATTAATTCACATTTTACTCAGGCATAGTAAGATTAATTATTCAAAGGTCAAGAACTACTAGGGAGCAGAAAAAGGATCTGAACCCAGATAGTGGGGTGTCCGGAGTCCTGGGACAACCACAATTGCATTACCTAAACTTTTTAATATTAGTCCTTAAAATAAGGAGCAACTCTTTTATTTGAGAATATACATCCATTGTAATCAGTTTGAGTAAACAAATAATGAACAGTGTTTATCTGGGATGTTAAATGTTGGTATGGCCCCTAGGTTACAGATCTAGAATGCCAAATAGTGGGTTTTTGAAAGTAGAAGGAAGACTAGCCTTTGGCTATGGCATCCTATCTGTCAAAAACCAAAGGTTTTCTTTCCTTTGCTTGGATTTCTTTGATTTCCTTCTTCCTTAATTAGCATTTTAAAGAAAAATAGCAGCTGCCTTTGACAACCTACAATTTGTAGGAATTTTCAGATTAATGTCCTGAACTTGAGTGAAGAGGGCATGGGTTTTGGAGTCAAAACTCTGGGATTCTGTCCCTGCCTCTACACTAGCTGTACTGTCTTTAACTTGTAGTGTAAATTCATTTTTCTTACTTTCTTGATCTATAAAATGATGAACATTGTGATACATATCACACAGCATTATTATGAAGATTAAATTCAATCATACATATGAAAATGTTTAAAAATGTAAAGTGTGTACACATATCATTTCAGTGTTTTAATATTTTTTTAAATTGAAAATCTTATATTCATAAAACAGTCTTAGTTTAAATTGACATTTCTCTCTGCGTAGTAGAGCAGTCAAATTAACACAGCTAGAGAGATTTTGAATTGAGATAATTTATTAGGAATTTGTGTATTTATTATTGATTTAAAGTCACTTAGTAGCATTTAGTATCTTCAAATCACGTTTAACTTACACCAGTACTAGATAGCTGTAGACATGAACCATTAAATAAACGCTATTCGCATTATAGACTAAAAGATGTAAACTTTTATTGTATGGTATTCACTGTTCAGTATGATGCATGTATGAGTAAATAGTTACATGAGTAAATAACAAGCTTCCTACCTTTTTTCTTTCTTTTTTTTTTGGTTTGCAAATTGATAGCTAAATACACTATGTCCTTAACTAAAACTAATGTGTTTATGATTTTGATTTAAATTTCCGGCCAATTTTACTATCCTCTATTATTAAATATTCACGTTTATGTGAACTGACTGATTCAAGTATCTGTCAAAATACTTGAATTGGTTATTTGTTTATAGTCGGTTTTCACAAAGCATAACATCTCTGGAAGACTGAATTTTTTTGGGGAAAAGGTTGAAAAATGAGGCACGATCGATCTTCCTCCTAGATAGTCATAAGATACTATATAGCATGTTCAAATCTCTAAGAAAACTTGACATTAATAAGTGCATTTAACCATATTTAACATAGACATTCTGGAGCTTTTATTTTCTCCCCCAGAAAATGTATTTTTATCAAATGTCTATTCGCACAGAACTGAAAATGCTGCTATAGACATAAAATCTGATGTTCTTCGAATGCCCAGTGGTCTCTGGGCTTCTGTGTGAATTGTTGCTCTAAACCTTGTACTAAAGCTCCATTATAGTTATTATAAGAATTTTATATATGCCCATAATGATGAATACAACTCTGGAGACAGCCATCTTGGGGCGATATTTAATGTCGATTGGCAGGATTAAGTTCCTTCCTGTTAGGCTGCATGTATAGTATAAACACTTATGTAATACTTGGGAGCTTCTTGAGGTATAACTGTGATGTGTAAATTAGAGTTTTTAGGTGATACAACAAAATACTGGCCTATGGAACAACAACAAAAAATCCTGTGGGGATTCACTGACGTACAATAATAACAAATAATAAAAAAATATATGTACTTAAATTTGCGTTCATACTTCACACCAAGTATTGATTGCATCAAGCACTTTTGGAAGTATGGTCTCATTTAATCCTTTCAACGTCTCTTGAGCGGTAACTATCTCCATTTTGCAGGTGAGGGAACTGTGGTTTGTCAAGGCGTTCTTAAGGATACATAACCTTTAAAATCAGAATGTGAAGATAGTGATTGGGTACTTCAGAATTCACAACCACTATACTTTGTGGCATTTAGAGCTCAAATTCTGCTCCATATTGCTGAAAATTGTCACTGGCAAAAAGATTTACCAGGCTTTTTAAGGAGTAAAGATTGGGAGGCACACTTTAAACAAAATCACAGGCCAGCCAACAGTCAATGATAGAAAACTTCTGGGCTTTGGCTAGAACCCACGCTCAGTGCTCATATATGTGGAAATGTTACCAAACAGCAAGTGGGGTCCTGCTGGCCTCTGCCACCCTCTAGGCAAAATTCCAGTGGCAAAGGTTTGGTGATGAAGGAAAGGAGTCTATTTAAAAGCTAAACAATTTTGGAATACTGTTAACAGTTTTCCACATGCCTTAGTCACTTAAGACTATCAATTAAGGCTAAACTCTTAAACACCTAAGGTCTCCTATCATTCCCTCTGTTAGTTTTTAGTTATCTTATTCTGTGGGGTTAGTTTACAAACTAAAACAATATAAGCTACAAAAGCTACACAACTTTGGAAGAATGGCAGGCTTCTGTCTCAGAGCTTGTCCCCTCTAGAACACGCAAAGAAGAATATCCTTGACACCCTCTGCCAGCCCAGCCCGACCCTAGGCTGTGTCCCGAGTTTCTTCTGCCATCCAAAACCCATGCAAAATACCGTCTGTCAGTGATTATTTTATTTTTTTTATTGTTATTATTATCACTACTACTCATTCTCTTTGAGCTTCGTTTTCTTCAACTACAAAATTAGGGGATTAAATTAAATGATTTTTAGGTACGTAATTTCAGATTTATACACATTTATGGAACTTAGTATAGAACTCTTCTGATGATTTGTGTGTTATCTTGTAAGTACAAAAGTATGAAAATTAATACAAGCAGCAAGTGGTTTGTGTTTTAAAGGCAAAGAGAAAAACAAAACAAGCACAGAGTAAAAACAAACAAACAAAAGAACTTCGTGTTTTAGCAAACAAAGGACTTTTTATGAAGCTCTCGATACTCCAGGTTGTGGAGTTCGGATGGAAAGCAGACTTTGAGTTTTGTTTTCAGACGTTGTGACATTTGAACACCGATGATTAGGAGGTTGCATGCTTAAGGAGGTAAGCCAGGCACTTGTTAATCGTAGCAAATACTTAAGTATTTACTATGCTAATAATGTTCCAAGCATTTCACAAATATTAGTTTATTTAATCCCTGATTTACAGATCTGGAAACTGCAGCATAGAGAAGTTACCTTGCCCAAGATCATACCATTGGCAAAGCTGGAATGTAAACCAGGCAGCCTTGCTTCTGACTTTCTGCTTTTAGCCTCTTTGCTTACTATCTCTGAAAAGCTTGAAGGTGTGAAATTACTTGGAGTAGTTAGAGTATTGAATAATTGGGCATGGCTGGACTTTAGGATTTTGGGATAAAGTGAATTAAGGTGAGATAACTGGGGATTTGAAGAAATACTCTGACCACTATCTTAATAGTCCACATAAAAGCTTAGTTGAGGAACTAAGCTAGAACTGTTACCATAGTTACAGTGAGGAAGACTTTGGGTGGATAATCTTAACCTCTTTGGGTCAAGGACCCTTTACAGAATCTATTTAACTGTGGTCTTTCTCCCCAGATATTTGTGCAGCATAGAACAATGCCACAGATTTCAGTAGTTTCACAAACCCTTTAATTTACTTGATGTTTTACATGGCTTGGTTTTCCTCCCATGTAGTACTTGTATACTTTCTTTAAAGTCCACAGCTTTTCTTTGTGTGTTTTTTTTGTGTGTGTGTGTGTGTTTTTCAGTAATCATATTTCTAATATTTCTATTTGTTTAGATGCCTATCCTTTGATTACTCACTTTTACATAATATAATTTTGGTGAGTTCTTGATGACTTAATCAACTTTGTATCCTCACTGTATAAATGTATATAAATAAATGATTGCCGTGTAATTTCCTGTAATTTTCTTTCTTGCTTGCTTCAGTATAAAAGTGATGATAGATTTTGTGGCTAGTAGATAGTCTCTATAGTGATCCACATAGTTCTATGTTTATTCATGGACACTGTCACTTGAACAGCTGTATCTAGGATGGGAAGATTATTTGGATTAAAAAAAGAGATCAGTCTTATTTCCAAAATGCAACCAAAATGGCCTCTCATGGAAAAACAGATTTAAGGTTCTGTCTTTGCTTTTAGGACAGACTGTGTGTGTGTGTGTGTGTGATGCATGGAGATCCCTATAGTAATTAGAGTAATGGTAAGGGAGTTCAAAAGAGGTTGAGCCACTGATTCTCATTTGTTTTGTTTTTCATTAGGTTTGAGAGTAATAATTGGGTCCCCCATGGCCAATACCTATGAGAAATTGCTCTAGTAAAATTCATATGCTATTTAGGATTTTGCTTAAAAAAAAAAAATACTGTCTAAACTGGCAAGTTGATGAGTTGAACTTAAATTTATCTTTCTCAAGTGATAAACCAATAGTTTTCTCCTTTTTTTTCAAGTTTCCCTGTATTTTTACTGCATTTTGGATTGTTTAAATCTCCATTGCAAGTATAAATTATTTATTGACATGTATGGAGTTATTCTCAAAAAACATGTTTTTGACTGGTTTGTTTCAAATAATATTATTAGAAAAATAACTTCAGAGCTTTCTTTGTTTTTTTTCAGACTTTAAGCTTATAAAGGAAAGTTGCTTTTAGTTTGTTTGCATTTGTATAATGAATAGAATATTTTTGACATTTTTTCTTTCTGCAATCATCTACAAAAAATACATCTGATACATAGAATATTAGTATATCAAAAATGATGTTGAGTTTTATTATGAATGGCTGAATACACTCTTTGGGAATGAGGACGTTTTCATGATTTGAATTTTATTTCAGAAAGAACTGACTGTATTTATAAACCTTTATGTGCTGTGATTAGGGAAGGAGATATTTCACTGAAAGTGAAATTGTATAAGGGGACAGATCTCTTTTAAACATTAAATCATTTAAACTACTTACTGAAATTAAATCAAAATTGTATTACACCTTTTTTTTTCTTTGTAACGGAGTGTATTATCTCATAATTTGGAATAAGATAGACACCTATTTATGAAATGCAGAATGTATACCATCATAAACACCATGGGTATGCCCTGATATCCCCTAGGGTGGTTGTAAAACGTGGAACTTTATAAACAAATGCTCTGTTATGCCATTGCCCTTTTCTATTTAGTTTATTGAGAATGACTCCATTTCTTTCCTGTGGAATAGGGGATATAGATTTTGTGGTGAGTGTTCTCAACCCTGCTCAATTTTTTTTTTTACATCTGGGTGAGTGATTGTACTGTGGTTGGTGATGATGGTGGGGACCAGAAGTCCAAATAAGTAGAGCATTATTATGTATCAAGGGACCTAAACACACACACACAACACACACACACATAGGCCATTGTTGGAGTAATACACACCATCAATTACACCATTTGATTTGTGTGCACGTGCATTACTTTTCATCTGATGTATCCTATATTTTACTTTTGTATTAAGCTATAGTTCTACATTCAATCATGATTATTTTTTGATGGGAATGTATAGCAAGGAATGATTTTAAATATAGTAATAAAGAAATGCTGTACTGTGTTTCTCGTCTGCTAGTTGTGAACTTTGCACTTGTAACTTTAAGCACTCACTGTGCTGCCTAAATGACTCACTATCATGCCTAAGTGAGTGTCTTTAATGTGGACATTGACAAATTTCTGGAACGAAAGCTTTTTGGATGTTTTGGGGAACCATAACCTGAAGTCATATATCATGGGAATTATGTTGTTCTGTTTGTCATTCTGTATGTTTTTAACGTGAGTTAGATAACCTAGTTTTTAGCTATTCTTGACAGCTGCATTTCACAGTAGAGTTTTCATTTGTGTCTACTAGAGATTTGGATTTGCTGTAACTGGTAGTGATAATTCATCAAGCAGGTACTAAAAAGAGGGGAGAGAAAGCCTTTCTCCTCCTGAATTACTTCTGATACTTAGGAATGCAGAGAAAGTGTTAGTGTAATAAAATGTCTTTTTTACTGAAGCATATTTCAATAAACATATGTTAATGGCATTCTTATAAACTAGAGAAAAAGTTCTTTTTAAATGAAATATTTCAACTGCTTTCTGAAATATCTATGGGATAGCACTTGAGCTAAAAGTACCAAAGCATTATTCTAACATTCTAATATTATTTTTATTGTTATTTTGTCAATTTTATATCACAAATAACACATTTTATTGATTATCCTCTATTGACATATGGGATTAAGACATTTAGTACTTCAAACTTTTTAGTGGCTTTCCCCCCCTTCCCTTCTCAGTTTTCTGTTGCTCCCTTTGGACCATGTCTGTCTGTCTCACCTTGGGGGTGGGCCTTTAGCTCCCACCCCACCACCTCGCATCCAGTTTCTCTCTTCTGTAATGTGTACTGTAAAAGAGACATTAAATGAAGGTGTCAGTTACTCAATTATTTGGGATATTGACTATCCATTTTATAATTACATGCTTGTAGATCTGAACAAGGCCATTTTTAAAATTCTCTCTTAAACTACTTCTAGTAATACTCAAATTCCTAGTGAATAAGGAGGAAAAAATGTTTATTTTTTTACTCATTCAAAAATACACTGATTAAATATCTGTCAAATGCCATGGCTTTGGACTAGACTCTCATAGAACTTGATTGTCAATCATTCTACTTAATTATTCTGATGTTTTTGGAATAGCACTGATTTAAAGAGTGAGATTTGGCATTACCTGTAAATTTGCAATTTATGTTATAATCCCAGCAATCTGTTCCCCCAGTTATTTGAGAAGTTCTTTTGTGCACAAATATGCCCTATATCAGAGCAGAAACTCTCTCTTAAGGGTTGCTCTTCATTGAGGAAGGGAATGCAGTCTGTTATAGCTTTATTATGGAATTAGCCATTTTTCACTTGATAGATTAAGATGTTCATGTTTGATTTAAAATCAAAATTGATGTACATATTAAAGATAAATGAAACAAATGAAGATGAGGCCTGAGGATACAATCATAGGGGTATTCACTAAAATTCTAATTTTTCAACAGATGTGTGAAGATTATGATTTGGGGAGTTTGTATTTAAGGTGGTGAGCATTGGAACCTCTCCTGTATGTTTCTGTATTATTCATCTGAGTGGACATGGCTTACCAGAGAGAGCAGATGAGAGCAGGTCTGGTTATCAGAGTGAGGCGAACAGTGTAAGCGTAACTGAAACATGGAGAGGGAGGCCCAGAGGACCCGAGTTTTCACTGTGGAGCCTCTGGGGAGAGCACAGAGCCTGCAGGAGGACTTAAATGCAAACCTGGGAACTAAAGGGGGGGAGGGGAAGCAAACCTAGGAATTTAGCTCCACCTTGGCTCTTGGGAGAGTGACTCTGAGGTGAAATATTTTGATCTTTGCTTTACTGTGGCACACAGGTATCTGTATGTCAATTTATTGTTTTCTTAAACCATTGGCGTTTATATGCAAATGTGATAACATAGTAACATCCTTAAATTGCCACTTAGGATTTGCATTATTTGATGTCATTTGGGACATAGATTTGCCATTTCATCAAAACCTTTTGAGGAAGAGAAAGTTTATTCATTTTTTTTAAAACAGTTATTCTGATGCCTGTAGGTGTTTAACCACAGGAAATGGGGAAAGTGGGCGGGCAGGAGGGCACAGAAGTGTATGGGCATCTAGAGCTGAATGATGAATTTGAAAGGAAAGAGTTGCCAGTGGGCATAGATTGATTTTTTTTCATATCAATTTACAAGTTTAGGATTGGCGACTAAGAAAGCACAGTTATGTTGCAGGTATGCTATTCTTAATTCAGAGATTTCTAAAATTTATATTTATTAAAGAATTTCTAATCAAATAGTTCAACTCCAATATAGATAAATGTTTTGCTTGTATTTCATACCTTAGGCCATTGAGTTGAGGATTTCTGAATGGTAAAGTGTGTCTTGGGTTAAACAAAGTTTCAGCATCCCTGGATATCCTTCACTTCTAAGGGATAATTATCATGTTAAAAGGGATCCGCTCACTTGGGAAATAAATTCAGCTTGTCTTAAAGTTTTTTTTCTTTTCTTCTTGATTTTAATCTGCTCCTGTGACATTTCTCCAGGAAAAAAAAGAAAATGTTCAAGGCAAAAAATAATAAATGAATAACCCTCTGTTTAATTCATCCCAGTGAGTAGAATTTTATGCATTATTGTAAGTTTGCTGCTATTCTAGAGATTACTATAAATGCCATTTGCTGAAAATATTGCTGTAATCACTTCATCTGGTATTGAGATCCAAGATAATTGAGGTACCTAATGATGTAACTAAATAATGGCTATCTATTTTTTAATTGAAAAATATCACTACAGAGTAGATTATTATAAAACCATACACTTTCAATTATATATTTAAAAATTTTGGAGCTTTTTTGGCTCCTGAGCTGGCTCTCTGTCAGGCTGTGGCTCTGGTTCTGGCTTGGGCTCTCTGGCTCCTGGACTAGCTGGCTCGGCTCTCAGGCTCTTCCTCCTCAAGGATGCCTGGATGATCATGCTGCATCTCCCTGAATTTTCCAAAGGACTGTATTTTTTTATGGGAAGGAACTCCAGACACAGCCTAGGATCGGGTTGGCCTGGAAGAGAGTGGCAGGTTTATTCTTTGGGTGTTGGAGAGGGAACAGGCTCTGAGGAGGAAACCTGCCATTCTTCCAGAGTTGTGTAGCTTTTGTGTGTTATGTTGTTGTAGTTTGTAAACTAACTCTGTGGAAACTAACAGGGAAAAAGGAGAACCCAGGCGTTAGACTTTAGCCTTAATTGATAGGCTTAAGTAATTAAAGCTGTAACTTGATAGCCTTAAGTGACTGCTTTTGAATAAAGACTCCTTTCCTTTATCACCAAACCTTTGCCTCTGGAATTTTGTCTAGAGAGTGACAGAGGCCAGTAGGACCCTACTTACTGTTCAGTAACAAACTCTCAGAACTTTTGTAAGGTAAACTTTAAAAAAATTATAATATACATACAGGAAAATACACAGGTCATAATATAATGAGTACACAGAGTGAGCACACCGGTTAATCAGCACCCAGAACAAGAAATAGAAAAAAAACTGTTTTTAAATATTTAACTTAAATATTATACTTAAATTGAAACATTTAGTATTTAATTAAAATTCTTAGTTTAAACATTCAATATTATATATTAATCAGTAAATATTTGGTTTATTGTGAACATGTATAAAATAATTTAATTGGCATGGCCCCTATGTTAATTGCTTGACTTGTGCATTTAACTTTTACATTTTAACAACAAAAAAGATTTTTATATAAGCTTTTTAGTACTGCCGAAATATTTTGAAAGTCTTAAAACTTTTCTCTAATAACCTTTTATGTTGAAGCATTATTACATAATTCACTATATAAGCCATTTCCAATGTTTCCAGTAATTAAATGAACTAACCAAAATATCAAAATTTCAAAGTAGTTTTGTTATAGAACCACTTGTGGACTGTCACCCATTCCTCTTGGCCTTGTGTGTTTAGACTGAATGCATTAGTTGCCAGAGAGTGAGAAAAGCTTATCTGCAAAGGAAAAGGAGCAGCTATAGAACAATAAGCATATTTAAATGAAATGTAGAAAATAGAATCTCTGATTATACTATTAAGTTATTCATTTTCATTAATTATTTATTAATCCCTTGTAGTTAGAACAGTAATTTTTTCAAATTAATTAGTGTCTGATCTTTATTAAAGAATTGCTTGTAGCATATTTTAGAGTTACGTTCAAAAATTATTATGTATAATATGCATTTTGTAAGCCAGAGGAAAAAAAGATCATGTATTTTAATAAATTCTTTGAGTATCATAGTCGTCGTCGGCGGCGGCAGCCGTCCATCTCGAGAGACCATGGTGTAGCTTCTTAAGAGTCTATCTGCACCGCCGAGAATGGCTGTGCAGTCCGACTCGGGAGTGACACGGTATCTGTCTCCTCCCGTGTTGAATCGACATCTTGCGATGACGCTGAAGCTACAGAGCCTGGGCAGGGTGATATGGAGGGTCTGCTGTTGCCCATGCAGCAGACCCCCCCTCTCTTCGCAGCTGAAGGGTCCAAGGGAAAGACGGAGTCGATACAGCTTGGGTTCAGGTGCGCCGCAGGAGTTGCCGGTGTTGACTACAACGTCAAACCGCCTTAGGGACTCCGGCTCCGGATTTTCTGTCGGGGGTTTACTGCCTTAGCCTTTCCCCTGAAGAGGTATGCCGCAAGGCAGCGGAGGTTTTTTGGAGTCAGAGTTTTCCTTCTCTGATGTGCCCTGACTGGAAGATCGAACCAGCGACACTTAGCTCGCAGGCCGACGCTCAATCCACTGAGCCAAACCAGCCAGGGACAGAGTATCATAGTGCCCTTTTAATAATACATTTGACATGTTACATAAAATACCATTGTGCTATATTTGCATGTAAATTTCAGAACAACTAAATAGTGCCCTTTTAATAATACATTTGACATGTTACGTAAAATACCATTGTGCTATATTTGCATGTAAATTTCAGAACAACTAAATGAGGTATTTTTTGTTAGTGAAATGATCAGTATGCATATTGTGTCTAATAATTGAACACATTTTAAGGCTTAGGAATTGGTAAAGAGGGGGTTGGTAAAGAGGTCTCTGCTAAGGGTAGGTGAGGTAAGTCATCTTAGGGGTAGGGGAAAAAACCCATCAGTTAATTAATAAATTAGAGTTTTATTTGTAGACCTGATCTGAAGATTTTTTTTTAGCTTAAGTGGGACTGTTTTTGTTTGCAAGATTAATATTCAGTCACACTTGAGATGGACAAGCATATTTTAATTTGACAGGCATTAATATCTATAATGAAAGCCAGAAACTTTCAAACAAACAAGTGGCAAGTGTCTAGAGTAGTAGTATAAACAAGACCCTAATAAATAACTTTCTGTAGTTTTTCTTGGGGGCTAACTTTAGTTAATTTTTAAGCTTGCTCTCCTACACAAAATGATTTCTGTATCTTTGCATATAGACATTATGTGAATGGGTGAATATATGTTATTCCATAGTGATAGAACTTTTTAAATCCAAAAGAATATGTCAATATACTTGCTCAAATTTGAATCCAAATAAAATTTAGTGAAAAATCACTAGTGCTTTATTTTATACATCCCTTCACTCTTTATTCAGAAGTAGGATCATATTTCACATATTTTAATGACTATTGATAGAACTACCATTACTTTTGTATATTTTAGCTGGAATATTGTATTTTACAATTAGCATATTTTGTTCTCAATTATCTTAAAAACAGAACCTCATCTCCTGGAGTCAAATGAAAAATTAGATATTTATTATATATTTTAGACCAAAGAAATGTGCAGTGTCACCTAAAAGTTTCTAGGAGGACAGGCATAACCTTAAGGTAGACAAAGACACTTTTTTTCTTACTACTTATACTGTCTTCCATTTTCTTTAAATTTTGTTCTTTGGCTTTTTGGTTTAACAGTTTCCCAGCACTCTGAAATAAAAACTAATAATTATGTCACATGGTAAGCTCTTCAGAGCCTGGACTGCTTATGTTTGTTCTTTATCATTCACTTCTCTTGGCCCTTCTCACTGCCTAGCTGGGAATACAGTGCTTAATAAGTACTTGATGATTGACTGATTAATTGATATGGTTTGATTAGAATCATTGTTTATGACATACACAGATATCCAGGAGGGAATAGATGGAGTGTCAGTCTGTGGACCTCAGACCAGAATGTGTTTTAAGCTGTGTCTGACATATGATATCCTTAAGCTGTTCTCTTAACATGTGCTGACATAAGTGTCTTAGACAGCCCCAGTGCGGACAGTAGCTGCATGAAATATGGGACAAGGGCTGTTCCTGTGTAAGTTTGGGTTACAGAGAGAGATGAGATAAACATGCCTGGGCTTGCAGAGTCCTTACATCTGCTGTTGTTGATTGGCATTGTAGAGCATGTTTGGGGGGAGGTGGATTAAACCACCTGGTGGTTTTATTTTATTTTATTTTTAATTGAATTTATTGGTGTGGTATCGGTTGATAAAATTACATAGGTTTCAGTATACAGTTCTATAAGATACCATCTTTAACCACCCAGTGTTTTGTATGCCTTCACTTAACAGTATAGGTCAGTGAATCTCAATCTGGAGTTCACATTAGTATAGCCTGGGTTTCTTTAAAAATGTGCCACTGCTAGACATAATAAAGTCAGAAGCTCAGAAGATAGGCCTGGGCATCATTTGTTTTTAAAAGCTATACCAGTGTATGGCCAGTTTTGAGATAGTTTGAAGTTTTAGAGGAACCAGAGCTGGAGGAAAAGAAAGATTAAAGAATGTAATTTCCGTTCACCCTGTTCTCGATTACTTGTTGAGAGGGATGCACCCCTCTCCAGCAATAATCTAATACAAGCATTTATGCCATTTTAAAAGTTCTAGTGGCTCTATTTAAAAAGTAAAGAGGAATAGCTGGAATTAATTGTAGTAATAAATTTTATTTAGCCCAATATATTCCAAATCTTATTATTTCGACATGTGATCAGTATAAACATATGTAATGAGATGTTTACTTTAATTTTTTTCTTACTTGTATGGAGTGTTCTAAATTTAGTGTGCATTGAGGACTTGAAGCCCATCTCAGTTTGGACTAGCCACTTTTCACGTGCTCAGCAGCCATTTGTGTAGATGTGTCTGGTCAATTCTGTATTGGACAAAGCAGGAGACCTAAAGTTTAGTGTTGGTTTTGCCACTGACTAATCATTTAACCTTGAACAGTTCATTTATCCTCTCGCTGGACTTCAAGTTCCTCTTTAACGTGAGTGGGTCAGGAGTCAGTCAAAATTGGGAGTTTTCTAATTTTGTTGCAGAGAGCCCCAAGATTTTGTGAGCCATCCTAGGGGAGAAGAGAGACAAGCAAGCTGCTTTTGGTTTTTTTCCTTTGAATATACTTCAGTTTTCAGATGTGATTTTGAGGGGGAAAAAAATTGTTTTAAAGCAAAACAAAGGTTTAAAAAAAATCACTTCACTAGGCTAACTGTTCTCTTAAGTATGTGATTCTCTTTTGTCAGCATTGATGACAGTTACTCCAGGGAGAGGTCAGGCCACAGGTATCCTGCTTTTCTTTCCAGTGGAGGCATCATTGTGGTTATTCTTGGATGTTTCCTATCAAATAAAGGAATCTCCTCAATGGTGACTGAACTGGCTTAGATTTGAAGAATAGAAATCTCATGTATTCAGAGGGAGAGCAAACCAGTGATGTGATGGCTGTGGAGACACTCAGTGTTTGTCTAAAACTGACCAGCCCAAACTGTAGGAGGAGACCCCTGACTCTCTGAGGTGTGGTGGCCGTAGTCAGCCAGAACCGAGAGTAGGGATGCTCTGTCTGCTACAAGGCTTTCTGACTTGGACGGTGCTTTTCTACGGGTGAATGAATATTTGACAACAGCTTCAATAATTGTCATTGATGCCAATATTAGATGCACATGATTTTGGTTTCCAAACTGGTAACCTATCTCTGTATCAGGAAGATGAACTTGGGTGGCGATGATAAATAGAAAGAAGCAATATCATATCCTGTTTACTGGAAATCAGTCTCCAGCGATTTCCACAGTCAGTGACGTAGGAACACGATTCTAGTCCAGTATATTGTTTGCCTTTGAAAGCCTTCTGTGATGGTTTCTGTTAGGAGTCAGCCAAGGACTTAGATGGCCCAAAATTTTGCTACTTTGCTGTTGTATTTGAGGAGGGGAAATGACATCGGGTGGGAATTGTGATGTGGAGAAAGCTGAGAGGGTTTCTGTTTTTGGAATGCTGCTAAGAAGCCTATGATAACATCATATTCTGTACTTAATAAGTAATTATAAGGGAATCATTTTGGTAAGTGTCAGCCCAAACATCAACAGTTACTCCTGAATTTTTACTAGCATACACAAATTTAATTCTTTTAGTCCTGGCCACTCTTAAATTAAAGAAAGCAACTGCTAATACTCAAACAAAGGAGGGAAGGGGAAACCCAATTTTATTGGCTCAAGCATAGCCATTTTTACAACAAGTTAATGAAAGAAATGTTTACTAAGCACATTGGATTCTTTGGTCTAAGTAATTTTTGCTCAATATTTGGCATAGGTCTGTATGTAGGACTCTAGGTGAACAGGGAAAGCAAATAAATGTGACCTTTGTAAGGCTGATATTTTCTTTATGAAGCCAGAGGGTGCACAAATACACAAATATTAGCCCACTCTTATTTTTGTGCCAGAAAACTTCTCTCTGGCTGACAGCATCTCTCTGTTCAGTCTTCGGCACCCTTGCTGCTCATATTGGCTCCCTGCAGGCCTTCCCACCTGTTTAACTGGTAAAGGGCCCCATCTCATTGGTGTCCCTATCATCTGTTTGGTAACAGAGCTTCTGATTAGCCTTTTTGGTTTCTTCTTGCTCCCATTTACTTGGAACCAGTGCCAATATCTCAGAGCAGGTGGCTTTGTCTTAGCCAATTACCTTAGTATGAGCCATTACTGGAAGGCAAGAAATCTGTGAAGGGTGGAACATCTGTTATTATAGGGATCTTAGCCTTGGAGAGAGTCTAGGGACTTGGAGAAAATGTAATTCATGAAGGTGATGCCTCTCTGGGATGCTCTCCTTTGGCCTCTCACCTTCTTAAATGTTCAGGCTATTTCAGGTTTAATCCTTTGGGCTATCTTAGTTTATTAAGGCCAGCTAGTGCATGGCAGAGACCCACTGCTTTTATCTGCCCGACAGTAAATCAAACTCCTTCCTTCCCTTCGATGTTGCTACAATTCTTGCCTTGACAGTTTTGCAGAGTCACTTAAACCTTCACAGTTGTCCAACTCGTATTTTGGGAAGTCACTCCCCCCTAAAAAAAAAAAAAAAAAATCAACTCTTGCCTTTACCACCTCACATGTCCTTTTGAGGTTTCCCCCTGTTTAACCCTCATCCTATATCTGGGGAATTTTGAGGAGTCACCAGGTAAGATATTTTTTAATTTTAAACTACACATGAAGGCCTAAATAAAAACTGTGGCCATTGAAATGTTTTCAAAACAAAATGTATGTTTGGCAAGAAAAACGGTGGAGACAAAGAAACAAAATGAACAAAATCTCCCAATGCCTCAAGTCTAATGACCAGATTTCCTCTTTTTTTCTTCTCTTCATGTAATTCTTAAATTTTTCTTTTCTAATTTTACATATACATTTTGTCTTTTATTTTACATCATGCATTTGTATTATATCTATTCTATCAGTCATTAAAATAATTTTTGAAAATGAACATGATCTTTATAAGAAGCACTGCTCAGTTTCATTAGAATTTTAATTCTAAAATGTGATTTGCTCATTTTTTTTAAGTGCTGTCTTAAGTAATATCTGGGAAGCAGAGCCATGTGGTTGTTAATATAGTTATACTGACATCAGACCGCCAGAGGTTATACTTTGCGGGTCTGCATATAAATCTCTAAGTGATTATCTTGGGCAAGGTGCTTAATATTTTTGAGCACCTGATTTCTCTCCCACAGTAATGGGGACTAAATAAGTTTATATATAAACACATGGACATATGCCTTCCTCGTTTTACAGCTTTACTGTTCTGCCTGACTTTATTACCCAAACATTGCCTGGCCTAAAATAAACACTCTATAAATGTTAGCTACTACTATTACTATTTACTTTAGTTATTATAACAATCCTCAGATAGACATAACCCCCACTTTACAGGTTAGGTAACGGAAGCCATAGGAAGGTATTTAACTTGCTCAGGGTCGTACAACCCGTGAGTGAGCAGAGCCAAGGCTTGCACCCAGGTTCATGTGACTGCAAAAGCCACATACTGGTCCATCAGGTGTGCCACTGCCACTTCATTTTGGCAGCACAGTTAAATAGATGTGCTTGGATTGTTAGGAAAATCAAACCTGCATTCATCAGTATGGGTTCATTTCCTGATTTTTCTCTTCTCTTAAGTAGTTATAATTTCTCATGGATAACTAATCTGTGCTATTTATTTGTGAAAATTTTCTTGGCCAAGATCAATCATAACTCTTGCTTCTTTGAGGGCCAGGTTTATTCCTTAATGTCAAGTGTTCTTTTACAAAGAGGAACCATCATTAGGAAATGTTCTTATGCATATGGCATGCATATGGCCGATGAAAATTACATGAAGCCGTGTTTATGTTCTTTCCAGATATTTTTAATAGATATGAATTTTCTAAAAATGAACCCTCATGTGAAACAGAGAAATAATGAGTTTCCCTCACTGAAAGGGCGTATTGGCCATTTATCAGAAACTTTACATTCATGGTACCATTTCTGCCCATGGACCTGGGGATATCCTGATTCATTGTGGTTGTTTATTGAACATCCTTGAGTTGAGTGAGTGAAGGAATGTACTCACAGATATGAAGAATGACAGTAGCTATAGAAGAGCTTCTTACTGTGAAGAAGGTCCAGGGGGTGGGGGAGAGAGAGTGGCTGATTCTAAGCCTGTGCACTAAGTAGTTTGTCATTGTACCATATTGCTAAATACCGGTGTTCACTTCCTGACATGATACTGTCCTCTCACTGTTCAAGATGTTCCTTCAGGACACAAACACACAAATCCTGACTTGCTGTTCAGTAGTCTGTGCATTTTTACCTTTTTTCTCTCAGCTTCCTGTTCTCCCCTTAAACAGTGAGTCCATCAGCTAACTCAGGGATGTGACTTCAGTTGAAGGGGCAGATCTGGTCCCCAGAGCTTTTCCCGTTTCTCTAACCCCAGTAGAGGAGCCTGCTTTCTACTGGAGAAATGTCTTGGCCCACGTTGGTTATGGTTGGATCTTTAGGAGAGATTTTCTTTTGCTGAATTGATTATTACATGACAGAGGCAATTATCCTTTTTCATTATTAACTCAACTGGCAACTTTGAGATGCAAGAAATAAGAATTGCAAACTTCATTTCAAGCAGTCATATTACATCTGGAATCAAAGGAAGTCCTTAATTCTTGAGAGCCCTTGATCATTTTAATGTGAGAACACTTAAAATACTCTGATAGGTAGTTAGTAGTTAGGATAGATATTTGGTGGTTATTATTGATTCTTTTGTTGTTGAGTTTCGGCTAATGTATGATTCTGACTTGTTCTCTTTCAGCTGTCCCATTTCCTCCAAGTCACCGGCTTACGGCAAAAGAAGTGTTTGATAACGATGGGAAACCTCGTGTGGATATCTTAAAGGCACATCTCATGAAGGAGGGCAGGCTGGAAGAGAGTGTTGCATTGAGAATAATAACAGAGGGGGCTTCAATTCTTCGACAGGAAAAAAATTTGCTGGATATTGATGCGCCAGTCACTGGTAAGTCTTAAGGGTGGAGACTGCCCACTTGTATCCGTACTTTATCTTTAAATAGCTTAGTCATCTTACCATTTTAATATCAAATCTGTACATTAAAAACCAAAGATATGATACATATGTAAAATATTTTTATTTTCATGTATTAAATATCTATAATTTTGTGACGCTCTAAAAATGGTGTGCAAATTAGATGTGATGAAGATATTCTAAAGTAATACTTTATTTATTTTTGTATGTTTTTTTGATTATGCTGTTACAGTTGTTCCAATTTCTTTTCCCTTTGCGCCCCTCCACCCAGAAATTCCCCTCCCTTCAGCGACTTAGTCCATGACCATGGGTTGTGCATAAAGCTCTTCTCAACATCCCCCTGTCAATTCCCCAACCTCCTACCTTGCTTCCTAGTTCCTGCACCATTTCTCTCCCTTTCCCCCTTCCTCCTCCCAGCTGCCCTCCCCCCACATGCTCCCCATACCTATGATTCTGTTCCCACTCTAGTTGTCTGCTTAGTTTACCTTTGTTCCATTCCCTAGCTTCTGTCGTTGATAGTTGTGATACTGTTTTCATTTTAATGTTCATAGTTTTGATATCCTTTCTCTTAGATCCCTTTAACATTGCATATATTAATGGCTTGGTGATGATGAACTCCTTTAGCTTTACTTTGTCTGGGAAGCACTTTATCCTTCATTCTAAATGATATCTTTGCTAGATACAGTAATCTTGGTTGCAGGGCCTTGCTTTTCATCACTTTAAATATTTCCTGCCAGTCCCTTCTTGCCTGCAGAATTTCTTTTGAGAAATCAGCTGACAGTTTTATAGGTACCCCTTTGTAAGTAATTCTCCTCTTCTCTCTCGCTGCTTTTAGGATTCTCTTTATCCTTAATCTTTTCTGTTATGATATGTCTTGGTGTAGTCCTCCCTGGGTCTAGTTTGTTTGGAACTCTGTGCTTCCTGGACTTGTATGTCCATTTCCTCCCACAAATTAAGGAAGTTTTCCTTAATTATTTTTTCACATAATTTTTCAATTTCTTGCTCTCCCTCTTCACCTTCTGGCAACCCTATGATTCGGTCGTTGGCACTTCTATAGCTGTCCCAGAGGTTTCTAAGCCTCTCCTCATTTTTTTAAATTCTGGTTTCCTCCTTCTGTACTGGCTGACTGTTTGTTTTTTCATTATATTCCAATTTGTTGATTTGAACCCTGGTTTCCTTTCCTTCACCACTTGTTTCATATGGATTTTCCTTCATTTCAGCCAAGATAGCCTTCATTCTTTCCCCGTCCTGTTTAACCTTTGTTGTTAGAGTTGTGAGCATCCCAATCACCAGTGCCTTAAACTGTGCTTCTGTTAAGTTGTCTATCTCCTCATCTGTTAGGCGGGCCACCTGCTCATTGCTTAGTTGTGCCACTGGGACCTTGATCTGCCCCCACTTCTGGGTCGTACTTCTCTGTTTCCTCATCTTTCTGTGTTTGCCTCTGTGATTTGGACAAGGGCTGTTGCACCTCTTAAGTTATAGGGGGCAGAGCCTTAAGTATTCGTCAGTACAGGGTGACCCATTTCACCACGTTGTGGCACTGTATGTGGGGGAGGGGTCAGAGAGGGAACAATGCCACTTGCTCAGCACTTGCTCCTTTTCCAGGCCCCTCTCCCACTTTTGTATGGGACTGACCCCTCACTAGCTGCTGCCCTGGCCATCGCTCCCAGAGTGGGTGGGTCTGCAGTCGTTCTAGGACCGTGGGGGCCCTTTAAACAAGCGGACTCTGCTGAGAGACTGGCAGTTTCTGCCTCTGTCCCAAACCCCAGTGATCTGCACAGTCAGAAGCAATGAGGCTTGATTTTCCCCAGTGCTGGGACCTTGAGCTGCCAGGTCTGGCGAGGAGCTGGGAACGCTCCCTAGATGTCCCTCCCAACTTTTTAAAACGTGTAACTGTGCTTTCGACCGGCTTGCCACTGTTGCTGCTGCTGCCACCACCATCACACCGTGTCCTCTCCGCCCCTCCTACCTGTCTGGATGAGTATTTCTTCTTTATATCTTTGTTTGTTGGATTTCCATGCAGCTTGATTTTCTGGAATTTCTGGTTGTATTCCTTCTTAGTTGTGGACAGAGACCCAGCATGTCTGTCTAGGCCTCCATCTTGGCCAGAACTAACTCTAAAGTAATACTTTAATTGAGAAGTGGTATTAACTGGCACAAAAAACACAAGATATTTATTTAGAATGATTAGAAAAATTATACTAAGGCTTCCACAGTGGTGGAATAAATGATGAGTTAAAAGCAGTGGTTCTCAAAAGTGTCATCCCTAGACTAGGATCATCATCATCATCATCATCACTGGGAGAATTGCGAAAAGGTAAATTTTCAGGTCTCACCCCAGAACTGCTGGGTCAGTTTCTTCTTGGTAAGCCAAACAATCTTTCATCAAATCCTCTAGGTGATTCTGATGCCCATTAAAGTTGTCAACCACTGAAGTATAAAAAGAAGGCCAAATTTCTCTCCTTTCTGTGATATTATTTGTCTAGAAAATGTGTCCTTAGTTTTTGACTGTTCTTATTTTTTGTTCTGTTACCTCTATTGGGAAGATACATATTTTGCCTAAGTATAACTTCTCTTAGACTATAATAATTAAATCCTGGATATAGAGGGTCAAATATTATAGCTTTTGATCTACCCTTTGCGTTGGTAACCTTGCAAGTTTTGATTTTTAAACAAGCTACAAAACAATTATTTTTCTTAATTATCATTCTGGGAAAAGTGAAAATATTTAGAGATAGAAAATTATGCTTTTCAAAATAAAGGGGACATTTAAAAATATTTCATGTATACTATTGATTTCTCCTTTCTTCCAGATCTTCATTACTATACTATTGGCCTCCAAATGTATATTTGAATGTGATTGTTAAGAAAAAGATAAGTTCTTTTGAATATCAGACTAGGCCTTCCTTGGTCAAAAAATGTCCCTAATGATTCCTGTTCCAAAGAAATTGACATTATTTATATTTTATTTTTGTTAGCAACCCTATTTTTCTTGTTTTTCAAAAAATAATAAGTGTGTTTTAGGCTAAGCAGCAGGAGAAATCAGCTTCAGTTGTGTCAATTTGGTGTTGGACCAGGGGATATCACTATGGACCCCTTTTCTGTGTGTTAAAATGGAGTCATGCATTATTAGCTCCAAATCATTGACATTGTAAAAATAGGAGGACAAAACACAGTGAACATGCTTTACTTTTTTAGGCACTAACATACTAATTGTTTTAGTAATTAAATATTAGGTTGAAATCTACCAGCACAAAAAAATTACTTTCAAAACTGACTATAAATTCTACTTACAAATTCATGATGAACTATAAGCTTTAAATGATATCTTTATCAGTAGCTTTTTTTTTGAAAGAATGAATGGCTTGATATTTTATTGGGTGTTTAGTTTTTTTCTCTATTTCACATACTAATGTGTGATTTTTAATGATAAACCTTTCTGAAGTCCACAGACTAATTGCCCTGATATTCAGTAAAGATCACACCTGGTTCTTTCTAGTGAGATCCCAGTGGATGGTCTGGCAAAGTTTGAGAGGCTTGGGAAATCAGGGCTCAATTATATGTGCTTTCCCTGGGGGAGGAGTTTTTAAGTAGTGGCAAAAGCCGCTATGGAGATCATCACAAAATATGTAGCACTAGCGAAATATAACCCAAGCAGAAAACACCTTCCCCAGAGGAGTGTCTGTATTTCATTACATAGGCTGGACCCTACGGAGCCTCCATTGGATTCTGTTGCAGTGGTCTCTTTCACTTTTCTGGGAGTATACAGATGTGGAGTAAAAGTGGCAGAGGGAGTGGGAAAGAAGATAATTTATTTTAACATTTTCATAAAAAGGAAAAAAGAAAGCCTTTGCAAATAATTCACCAGAAATCTAAATTCGTAGCTTTGTACACCAACCAAGAGTTTCTGAGCAAAAGCTCAAGCATGGATGATAGCACAATAAAAGCAGGGAGCATTGGTCAGAGAAAATTAGCCTCTTTGTATTTTAAGATACTTTGTATATTTATTGGTAAAGTTCTGTGATATGTGGTTGTGTTCTGAGATTTTATTTTATCTGCACCGCAGAACCAGCAGTATAGTGTTTCTTTTTAAATTTAGAATATTTGTTGTTTGGATAACGGAATCAGTAAAGTTGTATTTTATTATTGATACTAGACTACACATTAAAAGGCATAGTCTACATTTAAAAATCTTCAGGGTATTCTTCAGAATACTTCAGAGTATTCCACACTTAGGAAGCTGGAGAACTCAAGAAACAATTCAGAAAAAGGAAGAAGAGGAAATAGAAGGAAGTAGAAGAGGAGGGGAGAAGAGGGGAAATAATACAATTACCAATGAGCACCTGTGGGAAAAAATCAAGGGGAAAGAAGCAAGTACTTTTCATGTAGGAAGGAAATGCCTAAAGCCTGACCATAGGGAGGTTTTCAAGTGGTATTAAAAATTGTGTCTCACCTGCATATGTCAGATTCCTAAAAATGGCAAGGTGAGTGGGTCTGGGTCGAAACTGGAATTCGACTTTATGTATAGTAGATATGTACCTTCTCAAATGAAACAAGTGGCAAATAGTTTCTAATTATACACAAATGCCACTCTCAGCTCTCCTCCTAGTTTTTTATTAATAAAAATGTTTTACTCTCAAAGTGTTTAAAGAGAAGTTATGCTAAAATCTATGCGTGTTTTGCCTGCATTTTAAGAAAAGCTAGAATGTTTCCCTCTTTCTCCTTTCCCCTCTCTCTAAAAATAAAATAAATAAATAAATAAATTATATTTTTTAAAAAAGGTAGAAATGAGTGTTGTAGTTTTTTGAAATCTGGACATTATTTCATTCATTATAGCATTTCTTTAATGTTTAAATGTACAAAGCTGTCCTCACCTCCTCACCTACCCCGCCCCTCACACACACACACACACACACACACACACACACTTCCCCTCAAGAGCTTATAAAAGTAGTGAAAGGTTTATGTTCATTTAGGACCTTTTCCCTTAAAATTCAGTACGTTTTATTTTGGAGAAGACAGAAGGACCAGAAAGCTGCCTGTCTCAACCTGGCTTTCTGCAAATATCCCTCTGGAGAAGGAGATGAAGCTCTGGGTACCTCACCCTCCTGGAGCAGAGAGTTAGATAAACAGTACTTATCTCCTTGGGAATAGAGATGAGGATTAGCTATGGGTCTTAGTCAAAACAAAGGAGTAGGAGGTATGTTCTGCTCTTTGCTCTAAGCTAACTTGCCTGAAGTTTGTGTTTCTGTGTTGGAGGCATTTTGTGCTGGAAAATATTTTCCCTGTTTGAGTCTTTTCTGAAAATTGAGTTGAATTGTCTTTGTTTCCTTGCAAATGTACAAATGGAACATTAAAAAATGTGGTGAAATATCAGTATGGCAACTCGCTATGGACTGGATGCTTGTGTCCCCTAATATTCGTATGTTGAAGCCATAGTCCTCAGTGTGATGTTATTTGGTGAGGGGGCCTGTGGGAGGTAATTAGGTTTAAATGAGGTCATGAAGAGGGAACTCCCACGATGGGATTAGTGCCCTTATAAGAAGAAGAGATGAGAGCCTTCTCTCTGTCCTCTGGTTGAGGACACAACAAGAAGATTGCCATCTGCAAACCCCGAATAGGGCCCTCACCAAACACAGAGTGTGCCAACACCTTGATCTTGAAATTTCTAACATCCATTGCTGTAGAAATGCTTGTGATTAAAGCTACCTAGTTTACGGTTTTTGGTCTTAGCAGCCCAAACTGAGACACAACTCATTTTGGGAATTCAGTTTAACAACTTTTTATTGAGCATTTACCTGGTGCAGGTGCTATAGGTGATACATAGATGAATGAGACTTGGTTTCTGCTCTCCGGGTGCTCATAATCTAATGGGAAAACTCAAACAACTACTTGCCCAAAGACATACTTCAAACTGTTAATTAAATCAAAGGGTGTGACTTCATTTTATTCAAGCTAATGAAGAAGTATCCAATTCTATATAGTTAATTTAAAGTCAGAAGGGTTTTCTGTCTTCCAAACGGTTCTTGTTTCCATAACAGTCAGTCCCCATTGATTATTATATTCTATCTTTGAGTTAAACTGTCAAATTGCTGGGATTCTACCTGCCTGGAATCTGGATTGAGCACTCCTTCAGAAGGCTCAGGACTGTGAATGATAAAACACATGAGATGCAGTCACTGACTAGAATACTCAAGGTCTAGTTGGGGAGTCAGACACATAAGCAGATAATTACTGTATTATTTGTTAAGAACAACAATGGAGGCACCTACCAACTAGTGCGGGAACTCAGAAAAAGGAATGCAGGGAAGCCACCAAAATCTTGACAGATTACATGATATTTGAATGGGATCATGTGTGATAAGTAAAATTTTATACAATGTGAAAAAGCTAGAGAAAGATATTCTGGGCAGAGACAACATCAAATTAAAAGATACAGGCATTTTTTGTAAAGTGGAAATGGGGATCTTGGACGTTTGCTGTGGCTTCTCAGGATCTCAGAGGGTTTGAGGGGTAGGCACAGGGGTGGGATTGAGTTTGGATGGTCAGGATCAGATATTAGTCTCATAGGCAGCACTGAAGCATCAGATTCTGTTCTACAGGCCCTGGGGAACCCAGAGGCATCTGAGCAGAGAAGCTCCATAATCAAGTTTGTGGCCAGAATAGCATGGTGGATGAGAAGGGAAGAGTGGAGTGGGAAGGAAAGGGAGAGGGGTTAAGTAGGTACCTCTCATACTTGTCCAGGGGAATGATGATGATGGTGATGATTATGATGATGACTTTGGCAGTATAGGAGGCTTGGATCTGATTCTGATTACAGGGCCTTTAAAAAAAAAATGACAGTTAAAGCATCTGGTTAATCAGTATCCATTAAAGACTTCTGGAATCCGGTAGAATGGTTTATACAGTGAGCCAGCTTACTACATCTCTTTTGAAGTTCTCATATTATCCTGTTTTCCCTTTGACTTAGCAGAGAACATTTCCCTCATTTATAAAGCAAAAGCAGACTAGGAGCTGAGGTTTTTGAATACAAAAGCCTCTGGGCGGAGGGGATAGGCCTGCATCATCTGGGCAAACTGCTAATCTCCCCAGTTTGTGTTTCCTGCAGTGGGTATTTGTCCCTCGGGCAGCAAAGGATTCCCTCAGTGGCTGGGCCTGCCATTTAGCATGTCAGGCAGTTGCCAGGAGAACCCTCTGGCTTTGTTCCTGGATGTGAGAGTGGACCAGTGGCCAAGTTTAAGGTCACGGCATTCCTTCCCTTACAGCAGCTGACGTCAATTAGGAGAATTCCCCATGCCCTTCCTCTGGGGAGAGCTAAGCGGGGATAAGAATCCAATGTCTTTTGAGACCTAAAAGGTCACTGTTTATTCTCCTCATACTATCGTTTGTCACTATCAAAGCAATGTGGCCTTAGTTTGTATGGGGATAAAATATTACTTCTGGGGCATTTTGCCCGCTTGTGATTTCAGTGGCCAAATCTTCAGGGCCTGCCCTGCAGCCAGAGGCCTATCTTTGTACCCAGCCCACTGCTTAGTGTCAGGACACCTCAGTCCCAGCCTGTGGTAGCAGCACATTATTTTGATGTCCTTATTTCCCTCAATTTTGGCCCTTGATTAATAATAATAGTAATAATAATAGTAATAATAATATTAATAAAAGTCACTGTGTGAGAATCAAAGTCCTTTTCCCTAAACAGTTTACTCTGTGGTTTTGCAAGGTTGGTCTTAGGAAACCCAGCTTACAAGTGAGGAAAGGGCATCTCAGAGGGACTCCCACGGTGATCGAGCACCTGTGTGAGTGCACACGTCAGTAATAATCTAACATCAATAACATCTAACACCACCCAGAGGAAACACTTGACAGTCATAACAATTACATTATAATTGCAGGAACAGATATTTTGCTTTAAGACACAGTGTACCCTGTTCTTTCCAGTTTGCCATGAAACAATACTTTTCATAAATACTGCAGTGAAGTGTCAAAGCACCATTGATAAGGCAATGCCTAGAGTTGTTTTCATAGGAAGATAAAAATTCCCAAAACTATTATTAAAATCTGAAAGTTATCCCTTGCAGTAATAATATTCTGATGGTTCGGAGAAGATTGAAATATATTGTAATCAATACTACTGTGGCTTTAAGAGAAGTAATATTTCAAACAATACAGTACTGCAGTGCTTCCAGATAAGGAAAGAGCATCCTTCTTGGGTACGTTAGAGGAAGAATGTAGAGGCAATTTTCTTTGTCTGCCCATATTAAATCCATGTTTCCAGTCTCATCTCATGTTTTATTTTCTCACTGAAGTGTCTCTAATAATTTCAGCCTCCAATGCTTTTATTCTCCTGTGAGCCAGTAATGTTTACGGTCTTTAATGGACATTCCCAAACACTGGTCATAGAGTGGTACTGGTCTGTAATAAAGTTGTCCCTAATACAGAGTGAAATGATTCTTTTTCATATTAGTGAGAATGCTTTCTTTTGTGTATGAAACCATGATGACAGTGGATGATAATTTTTTAAAATAGCTTTTTGAGGGACAAATTAATGAGTTGTTTTTGTTGCAGGGCTAGCATTTGTTAAGTTCTTGTTTTTTGCTGGTCACTGTTATAAACAAACACTGTACTTCTTAACTGTTAGTTTTCACAGAACCTTATGAAGGAAGTACTGTTATCAGCTCCATTTTACAAATAAGGAAAATGAAGCATCTTATCTCAAGTTACCCAGCTAGAAAGTGCTAGGACTTGATTTTAAAGCCCACACAGTTCAACCATGTTTATTCCCATTTTATTTGCGGGTAGAAGTTAATTTCACAGATCCATGAAGTCATTAAATCTGGGAGAAATCATATAGTGTGGCATTTCACAATTTTGGACTGATTTTCTTGTTTGTTTCATGCTATTTTCCTATGAGATGTTAGCATTTGAGGATATGGATCTTATGTTACAGTTTTATGGATGCTTCCCTATTTCAAAATAATTTTAATGTAAATGTACTATTGATTCCTTATAGTAAATTACAATAATATTATAAAGGAAATATCTAGGAACCTCTAAACCAGAATATGTATTTATATTATGTGTGTGGATATGTGTTTCTGTTTGTGTGTCACTGTAATCATTTAAACAGCAGTTACCTTTTCATTCTTTTTTCCTGAATATAGCTATTTGTTCATTTCTGCCTTAAGTAGAAGATTTTGGACATATGAGATACTGGATAAATAAAATATGTGAATTCATCAAAAGAGTTTCTCATGGAAGAAACTGTGGTTTAATTGGTGGCATAGTAAGGAAAGAATAATACTAAGTTTCAAGGCAGCTGCTTTATCGCTATTAAAAATGCCTCTCTTGGCATAAAATATATTATTTAAAATAGTGATTAAATGACTTTATGCATACATTCTTACTGTTGTTAAAATGTATTTTCCTAGAGAAGCCTTTGCTCTTGTTTTGGAGTCAAACAGCTCGTCTTCCTCTTCCTGTCATGTCCAGCCCCCACCAGTGTCATTGAGTGACCATTGCCTCATGAAGCCACCTGGGAGTCCATGTAATGGTTTGAGACTTGGGTCCATCTATTGAGGAGGGGAAAAAAAAATTCTCAAAGTCCAATGTTTTTTCTCTAATATTAAACCCTAAGAGATAGACTTAAGGTATTTTACATATATATAAAATTCATGACCTAAGAATAAATTACAAACTAGTAACAAATCTCCTTTAAGTTGCTTTCATCATATGAAAATAACATTTGTAGTAAAAGGTATATTCTGAAAATAGGACTTTACTCATTATATGATGGAGGAAAAAAACAACAACAAACCAACCTCATATCTAGGTGATAATCAAGTCTTTTTCAGAGATTGTTATGAAACAATGTTGTGTTTTAATATTTTGAACAAGATTTCAATTCCTGCTATTATATGGTGACTTTTTGAGTCTACTTTAATGTATAATGTGCTCTGTGATTAATTTCTGTTCATGTTTGACATTGTGGTCCACATATCAGCCAGTTTTAGACAGCGCGTTGTTTTATACTGTCTCTCAAGATATTTAAGGTTTGGACACCGAAGCTTTTGAACTGCAGTTGCATGAGTCATATATGTAGGTGAAAGGAAACTTGGCCTGTTTTATTTTTTCTAGAAGCTTTCCTTCTTAATGTATTTTTTTTTTCATGCTGTCTGCTTTGAACTGTCTTTCATCGTGTTTACAATAAACAAACGCCTATGAAAGAGTTAGGATCAGTGGGAAGGAAAATTGTAGGTAAAAACAAAGAAAACATAGAATTCTTAACTGAACTTTCTTTTTCTCACACAGCTCCGTTTGTAATGATTTTTAAAAGTAAAAATCGATGTCAAGATCACCACTTTATTTATAGTGCCTTTTTCCCCCTTTTTTGTTATGTTTAAAACAAAATTATTAGTGGGTTCTTTGGATATTATGATCAGCGTCAGAGGTTTTAATTTAAAAAATCTATTTGGAATTCATGATTTGATTCCATTTCAGAAACAGTTATTAACTCTCATGACCTCCGAATGTGCTGTCTGATTTAAGATGCCATCTGGTGGTATGCATTTGATATATCCAGTTATATTTTAAACTGCTGTCAGTCTTACATCCTTTATTGCTTATTAAGGAGGATTTTTTTTTTTTTTTTAATGACTTGCAAAGACTTTTGTTTCCATTTCCAACAAAGGGTCCTTTGTACCTTTCTTTTTTTTCACCTGTGCATCTTTGGTCTTCATTAGCACATTCTGATTCTTTCTTTAAAAAAATACTGACTTTAAAAATCAGGCTCCAATTCAGAGAACTCAATTTAGCTCACAGAAATTTATAGGTGTCCAGTATCTTCTTTAAAATCCTAATTACATACATGTTAGTCTCGTGCCTGTTACTCAGATTAAGTGAAATGCTGCAACTACAGCATTTAGAGTAAGTGTCCAGTAAATTAGTAGCTGCTTTGCTATCATTGCTCTGTGTTTGTCATGTTATGTAGCTAATATTCCAGCTATTCGCTCTGTTCTGTTGTTTGGTGATTAGGATGATAGAGGGCTTTTCACTGTATGAATTTGGATAATATAGCAGACATTACGTTTCTCCTCTTACATATGTAAGAGAAGGAGCAGAAAGGCCCTCTTCCTACAGCTCTACACTACTCTTGCTATCTAAATTGCAAATGAGTTTTGATTTTAATTAAAGAAAAATAAATTTTGTGTTTCAGAAAGTTTTTATGCTATCGGTGTACCACTTAGAGGAGAATGGAAAAAGAATCTGTGAAACACAAGCTATTAAGATGTCTTTTAAAATTAGAAATAATCAAAATGGGAGGGTCCCACGTAAAGTAATAATTCTTAATATTTGATGGCTGAGAACCATTTTGATGTAAATACCATTTTCATTTCAAATGTGGGTGATTGACTTTTAAAATAACAGTTTATGGGAACCATCAACGAAATGCATGTTACCTAGATTTTATATTTCCCAAGTAATGTGCAACTGTAGAATGCTCTCTGACATTTAAATCAGAAAAATGTGATAGGGATTTCCAGTGATATTTCTTTTTTTCTCCATTGACCACGCTAGGGCAAAAATCACTGAGAAATGGAATTTGTTTTATGTATAAAACAAATAACCTACATTGACACATTAAGATGATTCAAATTTTTTTTTGTTGCAATGGAATTTAAATTTTTATTTTTGTTTATTTTGATTTTAGAGTGGGAGGGAAGAAGGAACGAGAGAGAAAAACATTGATTTGTTGTTCAACTTATTTATGTATTCATTAGTTGATTCTTGTGCCCTGACTGGGATTGGACCCACAACCTTGATTTATCGAACCAACTGAGCACCTGGCCAGGGCTCAAATACATTCAGTGTTCTTAGCATAAAGTTGCCAATTTTAAGATGGTTTAGAAAGTCTTACGCGTTCCATTCCTGATATATGTCTTCAACCTTAAATATCTATTTCCCCATTACCTCTTTATTTTCTGTGACCCGTCTACACCAGCAGTTTTATAGTTCCTTTAATGTGTCACTTTCCCTTTCTATAAGAGACTTGTCACATGCTATTCGTTTTTAGAGTGTCCCCTACCCTTATACACACATCCAGTAATCCCGAATAGTCAGGTTTCAGCTTAAATATCCCTTCATTCATTTTTCAGGGAAGCCTTACTAACTATTCCAGTATATTCCATGTACCCTTTCTTCAAAATATTTATCATAGTAATAATATTGTTATTTGTGTGACCATTGTACTAAGGTCTCTCTTCTTTACTAGACTGTCAGTTTCATGACACAGACACTTTGCTCCTGCCCACCATGTAGCATTGTGACAGCTTTTGGATGGATATTCATTAACATTTGTCAAGTGAAATGAGGCATGATATATCAGTTTATAATGTTTATTAATATTTCTTATGACCACATGCCATGTAAAAAGAAAGCTAGAGCCAGGCACCAGTTAAAACCAATAAAAACCAATTTTATTCCTAAACTGTTGCAATTGGGGAAAAGAGACTTCAGTAGGGAATTGAGCTCAATCTGGCATACAACAAACAAGCGGGAATGTAAACCTAAAGAGCAGGTGAGGGGCCAGTGATGGAAAATTACTAAGAGGAAACATGAAGGGTAGGGAGATTCTTGCTAAAGGCAGACCAGGTGATTGGATATCAGGAATGGGAGGATTCTTGCTCCAACTGGACTGGACAGGCTAAAGATAGGGTGCAGAGGATGAGACCTTGACAAAAAGAGGGCTCACAGGAGCCTATCTAAAATTTGGTCAAGGAGAAAATCTTTGTCAGTCTCTCCTTTTATTCAAGAATAGAAGAAGCATTCTTTTTCTCTTTAAAAAAATTTAAGTTCATTTTTCATTGGGTCACCTTCTGGTCATTAAGGACCACCTGAACCCCATCAGTTGAGACTTGGTGACAGTTGCCACTTGCTGTACTATGCAACCCCAGAGACACTTAGTGAGAAACCTTTGAAGATAAACAGAGATTAGAGACTGAATCACTTTATATGCCCAACTTCATAGGCCTTCAGGGATCTATCAAAAGAAGTCCCAGAACCTGTCATCTTTCCCCGTTGATCTCAGCGCTGTAGCAGTAATGAAAGGCATTTCTCCATCATTTCTCAAGCCTTCCTGGTTAGTTAGGTCACTGGGACAAAGCAACAGTAGGTACTTCCCTCCACATCAAGGGTGATGCGGCTGTAGAAGATGGTGCACTGAGTTTCTCATAGTTGTCCTGTCACAGAGGCTGGTGGTGATATTGTCCAGAGACAAGGTGAATTGCTTCAGCAGTGAATCTGACATAACTCTGTTGTGGAGTCACACATCTTCAGCCAGGGGGTAGATTCTTTGGGAAGGTATCCGAAAGGTGGCAAACCTTGCCCCCAAAGTAGCGACATTATGGGTGGAACTTAAGCCCAATCCGTAGCTCTGTTTTCTAGATCACCTCCCAACGCACTGAGATCACCTGCAAGGGAACCTGTGATGCCTGGACACCTTTGCAGTTCTCAGTGACAGTAAGATGAAACACACGGGGTGGGCTATTGCTTTAAAGATAGTTCAAGAAAGAAAGAAAATTATGGGTGAGCAAATATGATGAAGGGATTAGTAAAATGGGTGAGTTACTAAGATCCAGTTCCACAGGCTTGGGTTTCAAAGAAAGTAAGGGTCACGGTAGTTTCTGTGTGGTTGAGTTGAGTCTGAGAATTAGGGCAGGAGAACTAATGCTGATACTTCCATTGATAAGAAAGGATGTCTGGGGCACCATAGTGGCTTGGGGTTTGATGTTGAATTTAGTGATGACTAGGTCAGTGTAATGACATGCTCATTTTTTTAGTAAAGGGGCTGGTGGTAAAATTACAATGGAAACATACTTGACCCTTGTGAGGATGGACTAGAAATAGATTCAGGGGTTGACTCATGATGGGTAATTTTCCAGGTTAGAATGATGGTGGGAAAGAGAAGAAGGCTTATAGCAAAATAAACATTATGATTGATCAAAGGAATCTGGGAAATGTCACATGTGCCCACAGGAAAGGGAGCCGATTACCAACAGTTTGTCCAGTAGAGGTCAATAGGAGACAATGTGACTGTGTTTGTCAGGTAGAATAAATTATTTAAAGGGTCAGTAATGATTATGAATTTAAGTAAATTCATAAAATGTAAAGGCAAGGTTTCTTTTTGAGCAGATTTTGTTTTTGTTTGTTTTGAGCAGGTTTTGATTTTCTGTTTAAGTAAGGTCTACTACTAAAGCTGTTAAGGATTCGCTACACTATGGGCAAATAATGAAATTGGAACATTTGTGTAGAAAATAAAACTAAAACGGAGCATGGATGTGTTTGAGCTTGTGTTCTAGATTTTTTCAACATCTGCATTTTGTATGTAACAGGGATGTTGTCAGGATAAAATTCTGTCAACTACTGAAAAGCTCTTTGGATCCAGAATCAGACAAGTTTTAATCCTGCTTCTTACAAGTTGGCTAATGCATCCCTCTCCATTACTCACCTATACAAATGGCTGAAATAATTTCTATCTTACTCTGTTGAGAGGCTCGAGGTAATGTTTGAGAAGTTCCTCACACAATATCTGACATGTAGTAGAAACTCAGTAAACAAAAATGATCATTTATTACTTTTATCATTGATGCATATACACTCAAAACCCCAAACCTTCTGTATGTGGATGGGTAACAATGTTTATATTTAGTTAGTGGCCTGTACTGGGCAATGATAGTCATGGTCAGAGGGATTGTGTTACTTTGCTAAATTTAACAATCATTTTTGATAAGAAACATCAAATATTTGCTGATTTATTCAGTTCTTCAGATTTGCCCTTTGTTGCAAGTCAGAAATTACTGAAATAATTTATGATTGAAAATCCAAAATTCAAAAATTCATTTTAGAGAATTTATATAAACTCTTTAATTTTTGTTTGTCTTATTTGACATGCTTTCTTATCATTCCACTTTTCATCTGACGCACATATTAGTTACCTTGACATTTATTTTGGTTCCAAGTAGATGTATTGTTGTTTTGTTTAGGATTTTCTTGTCATTATTATACTAAAAGAATAACTTTTTCCCAAGCCCAACAGGAAAAGGAAGATGATAACAGTAATATTGGTACAAACTATTGTCTAAAAGCAGAGAATGCATATAGGACTGTGAATCAGGAATCCGGAGAGGTGGTGCCCGCTCTGACAACAATTTCTTCCTGTAATTCATGAGGAGATGATTATAAGCCCTTTTCAATTTTGATTCTGTGAATGTATTTCTTACTCAGAGTACATGTTACATGACTTCAAAGTGAATATCTTGATTAGATACTTAATTAACCTTAATCGTGGTTTCCTCTTGCCACCCTTTAAAAACATCTGTGTCAGAGTCACAGATAACCCCACTTTTGTTACTGTGTGATTTATTTCCCTTCCCACCACATGATGGTTTCCTGAACATTTTAGAACTATTAGTTTTATTTTTGTGAGTTCTTCAATAACCAGAATGACTTTTGTCATTTATAGTATAATCTGTATTGTCATAACTAAAGCTTCCCTACCCGTTCCTACACGTTCTTTTCCTTTAAAATATACAAGAGCTATTTTACCAAAACAGTTTTTCATTCTTTAAGTATATGCTGTTTACATTCTTCTTATATATAAGATAAACAGTATTAGTGAATCAATTGTTTTTTTTGTATGTGTGTTAGCATTTTTTAATCAATTTTATTTGTTTGTTTGTTTTATTTTTAGAGAGAGGGGAAAGGAGAAAGAGAGGGAGAGAAACATCACTGTGTGGTCGCCTCTCATGTGCCCCCAACTGGGGACCTGATGTGCAACCTAGTCATGTGCTCTGACTGGGAATCGAACCAGCGACACTTGACTCGCAGGCTGATGCTCAATCCACTGAGCCACAGCAGCCAGGACTTTCAATTGCTTTTTAATTTGAGTAATTTTATTGTGCTATAGAAAAAAGCATGGCGAAAACGAAGTGGATTTGTGAGGTTTAAGTAAAATATTCAGACCTATCACTGTGACATAATAAGAAATATATATTTGGTTCCTGCTCTTGGTTCCTGACATAGAATTTCCATAACCCTTGTAATTTCTGAGTGATGGTGGGGATAGGTGTGTCTTACACAGCGCTCCTATATTTCTTGGAATTTCCTCACTGATGGAAGCATCTTTTGTTTTAATGAGGTGACTCTTGCTGGGCTCCTGGATCACTTCAGGATGGGGCTGGTCACCAGGAAGACCCAGCCTCACCCCATCCTCTGGAGGGGAGAGGGGCTGGAGATTGAGTCAATAATCTATCATGCCTGTGTATGAAGCCACCATGAAAATTCCTAAATTAGGGGTTCAGAGAGCTTTTGGATTGGTGAACACATCCACATGCTGGGAGGATGTGGCACCCCAACTCCAAGGGGAAAGAGGCTCCTGTGCTCGGATCCTTCCATACCCTGCCTGCAATTCTTCATTTGGCAGTTCATCTGTATTTTCTATGATATCCATCATAATAAACTAGTAAATATATGTAAATTTTCCCTGAGTTTTATGAGCTAGCCCAGCAAATTATTGAACATGGAGCAGGAATAGGCTGTTGTGGAACCCCAAACTTTGTACCCAAACCAGTGTGTATTTTAGGAACCCATTACATGCAGCTGGCGCCTGAAGTACTCCACTAACTCTGGGTAGTTAGCATCAGAATTGAATTAAATTTCTAGACACCAGTTGATGTTGGGAGGGTTGGGAATTGTTGGTGTTGGGGGGGAAATGCATACATGGGGTATCAGAAGTGTTGTGAGAAGAGGAACACTTTTCCTTTAATTACATAGCTATTGATATTTTATTGGATATTAGTCTCTCTTACTGTATGTTTCCTTTTGGGTGGGGGGGCAAGAGGGAGATTTTTTATAATAGTATATAAGTAATAGTAATAATTTAATGAACACTTTCATTACTCTTCTAAAGGTTAATAATTTGCTCCTATGTCTGCTGACTGGTCCTATCAATCTCTATTATTAAATCTTGACTTTTAAAGAGTATTTGAATTTTTTGTGTGATTATTTTCCAACTATGAATAGTCATCCAGTTTTAGTTTTGGAAAGACTTAAAGACTACTGTAGCTGCCAGCCTCGCAGATCAGGAAACTGAGGGTCAAGGGCTTGGCATGGTCTGGCACTGTCACTCAGAGCTGGCCACGCTGGGTTAGGTCCAGAACTCTGGTCTCCTCCACGACGTTCCATGACCTTTCTTTGTTCTGTCAACTATTTCCTTCTGCAATCATGCAGAACATAAATGATTTTTACATCTGCATCATGTCAATGTTATTTTGCAATTTAATTGATATTGCTTTTATTAGAATGCAGTATACATTCATATATATTCAAGTTATTCTTTAGTAATAGATTGGAGTTTTTCTACTGTCACCTAGCCTGTAGATCACATGTTAACTCACTTTTCTGAACTAACTTTTAAGTAGAGTTTGCCCCTGTGTTCTCCTTATTTTGTCCTTGACCTAGAGCTTTCTTCTGCTTCTTACATCATATCTGGCAGCAGGACAGAGGTAATGACCTAGGAGGTGTGATGTTTGTCCATTCCATGACTATCCCTATTTAACTGCTGGGAAAGTTCCCATTATCCTCCCCCATAATTACCTTTAAATGTCTTGAGACTTGAGAAAGTAGAGCTTTATGGAGACCACAGGATGCTAACGGGAATCTACCACAGATCTCCATTCTCTATTTCCTGTGGAAAGTAGAAGAAAATAGAATGTTTTTATTTTTCCAGACCTACTCCTCTGTGTGGTAGAATCAACCTTATTCATTATATTTGTGCCTAAAGAGCAAACAGCATTCTGCCTTGCTCCTTGCTGAGGCCTCTTCCTAAACATTCCTCTCAATTTGAAAACAGAAGGTGTTTCATACACCAAAGACCATTACTTCCAAATTTCTTCTTTCTTATCTAGCATTTGTAAGCAAATTCAGTTATATATGTCTAAATATTGTGTACAGCTGCAGAATTACAAAAAAAAATCAATATGTGTGTATCATAGACAACTTTTAACTCTCTTTGGTCTCCCTTATACTTATTCTTTAGCAAACGCTCAAAGAGAACCATAAAAAAGTGTACTAAATTCGGAAGAAACATTACAGATAAAAGCTCAGGTAATATAGTGAAGAGAATGGTGAACTTGTCACTAATCAGCTGGAATAACCTTGGTGCCAATTACTTCAGCGACAACTATACCTCAGTTTTTTCATTGATAGAATTAATCAGACAGCAAGGTGCAAGAATTGCCTGGTCATCACTTCTCTTTGGCTCATTGACTTGAATCAGTTGTTATTATCTCCCAGGAGTCGGCCACATTCAACTCTTAAGTCCCAATTTAAGCTATCACCTTGAACGCATTCTTTCATGTCTCAGAAATAAGATTTTTTTTTTCTGTAGTCCCCTGCTGATTTCTATAGCTTCAGAAACATGGAGAATATCATTCTAGCTTCTTCTAGGAATTCTTTATTTCCTTTCTTTAGTCTGTGTTTTAATCTTAGCTTCCAGGGCATTCCCATTTCTTTTCTTCCATCATTATAGATTTCAAGATCTTTCTCATGTCTCCCGATATGTTTCAGGACTTTAAGTCTTACTTGGTCCCCTGGCTCTCCCCTCAACCCCAATTTCACAGGGCACTCCCCTTCACAGCTGCATGGGGCCTAATTCAGATCCCAGCTCTGTCACCTTCCAACTCTGTGACTGTTCAGATTTCTTACACACCCTGAGCTTCAGTGTCTATCTTACAGAACTGGTATGGGGATTAGGTGGATCAGTATCTGCGAGGCTCTTAGAGCACTGTCTGGGGCACAGTAACTGCTCTGTGATTGATTGCTGGCTGTTGTGATACTACTGGCGGCTGGTTCACTTTTTCCACCTCCCTGTTCTTCTTGCCCAGCTGAGGGTCTCATCCTCTCCAGACTCTGACATTATGTTCTCTGATGCTATGTTAGACCACAAAGTACATATAGACTGATGCCCACAGGCTTCCCTTAAATACTTCAAATTATGTATAATCTCATATCTAGGTTGAATACATATACTTTATATTCCTCTAGTTCTAAAAGCTGTTCTCAAAATTCTAATGGCTTTCATTCCATGTTGGGAGGAAATGTATTTAATTAAAGAAAATAGTTTAGGAAAAATGCAAGCCAGATTTTGAGTACATAAATATGAAAGGATTTAAGTTTTCTTTAAAAAATAAATTAGTAAAACACACCTAAAGACTTTACTCTTGGGTGACATTCTCCAACGCCAGTTAATTTTGTGATATCCTAATGGAAAAAGTTAACTCACCAAATAGTTTGGTTGTTTTGCTTCCTTGAAAAAAAATCTTTTAGGTTCATGTTTTAAAAGAGCTAACATTGAACAAGTAACAGTGAAGAAGCCTTTTTATTCAGTTATTAACAGTTTTTTATTCATAAAAACATAAGTATTTAATAGGGCCATACAATACCAAAAGTTTAAAAACGAAGAGATTATCAAATCCAGTGATTTCCAGACTATTTGTTAACAACACAGGTTTTCTAAATTTAAATTTTAAAAATACTTGTGTTCTGCAAAACTCCAAACACAAAACAGAGAGGCCAGGCCTATTAACAGAAAGCTGATGCCTCCTTTTCCTGTGATGAAAGATCATACAGAAACAGAATTGGGAAATGTCAGCCCAGCTGAATTTCTCCTTTTGCCTCTCATTGCGGGTTGTTTCATTACAAGGACATTTGTATAGTTAATAACTGAACTGGGAGTAGAAATCAGCTGCCTTAACTCCTATATAAGCATGATTTCTGTACTTCATTCTACTTTTGCCCTATGAAATTATTGTTAGAGTTATCTATAATTGTTTGGAAGAGCACGTGTTTAACAGCTAGGGCTTTGTGATTAGCTTGATCTAGATGGAAATTCTGAATCTGCTTGTTTTGTCATGTAAACATCTCTGCACCTTGGATAAGATTATCTTATCTAAAATCTGCAGGATACTCAGGCTTGTCCTTCAATCAGTTTTTGCAATGCTGTCACATCAATAAATGTTCTCAATTACTAGCATTGATGTGGTCATCGTTAATATCGCATTTAGTGAGCTAATTATTATATCAGGGATTATTTTGATGGAAAATTATAATTAAGATTAATTTAAATTGCATTAAATTGGATGAAAAACCTCTTTGCCAAACTGTTACTTAAAACTTAGGCTCACAGAGGAAGCAGTCTGTTTACAAGCATGACTCCTCCAGTAGAAAATGCACCTCTGTATTCTATAAACTGCTATTCGTTCATTCGTTCATTCATTCAGTCAGCTGGTCAACAAATATTTATTGAATGATGCCATGCATTAGGTACTGCACTTTTTGTGGGGTACCACAGTAAATGAGAGACGTGCTTATTTTCACATGATCCTTACATCCTAGCAGAGATGGGTGTTATGTACACGAATTACGCAGTTGTTTGTATTTATGACAAGTATCACAGAGGAAAAACACACATCTATACTGCATCTGTATCTGTTTCTATAAAACCTGACATCACTGTTTTTCTTGGTGCATAAGAATAAGTGTGTGGTATAAATATGTCAATTTGTTTTTTAGCTGTTAATAAAAATGTAGATTGCTAAAACTGGATATAGCTATGGAAATCACCTACTGTTTTGTTTTACTGTTGCAGGAAATTGGCCCACTAAAGTTTGGATTGTTTTCCTTAGCACATTGGCTTTGCAGAAGCTTGCACACTCACACACCGCCTGCTCCCTCCTACCCCAGGCTAATAAACACTCTCCCTACCACATATCCAGGTGTTACTCATAGCAACGTAGCTGGGTCTACAGACTTTTTCACATACCTTCTATACTCTTCCCCCAAATAAACAAACAAAATCCCTTTTTCATTAACCCCTAAAAGCCATTGTCAGTGCCCAGAGTCCATCTTCAACATCTCAGCCATGCTGTTGTACTGGCTGATGTCTCTGGTCCTACACTAAGAGGCAAAGATGGCAGTTGAGAGAAGTTTGAGGAGGAACATGAGCATACGAGCTCAGTGTACGTATTTATGGATTCTCACAAATCTGAGTACGCTGCATTTAAATGTTCAGATAACTACACTTCAGCGCAAAGAAATCTAATGCGTAGCTATGTAATGAATTGATTTTATTAGTCTGAATGGTAATAATAAAACAGTACTATAATTTTGTAAACCTTTTTATAGGATCATTATGAAATGTATTAAAATGATGCCAGTGGTTTTAGAAAGGAGAGATTTATGTTTAATATGTCTTATGGGAATGAGAAAACAAATGAACTCCTGGTATAAGTTAGAGTCTGTTCTGATTTAAATATTAAATCTGCCCCCTTTTGCTTCAGTGAACTAGGTGATTTCATGGAAATAGGTCTAAACCTCCTAAGACTCATGACAGAAGGGGCCACATAGCTTAGAAGGATCTTAAATGGGAAAGGTGGGCAGAGAATCTTTTTCAAGATTTGAAAGGGAAGGGGAAGTGGGAATAACATTTAAGGACATTTAGTCTCAAAGGAACTGTGACTAACAGTGTGAGTTAGTCACAATGCCAAATACTTTTATACATGTTTTTGTGTTTAAGGCTTTTAGTAGCACTGCAATTCAATAATAAATTTTGTGCCAACTATATGCCAGGCACTATTCTAAGTGTTTGGATATATCAGTGAATAAAAGGCAATATTGGTATATACTTCTCTTAATAAATGAGATAGCTGAAGTGCAAAGCCTCGAAGAAGTTACGCAACTTGTATGAAACCACTAATGGATGTGTCCAAAATGGGATTTTAACACAAGTCTCTGTATCCACCATCCAAGTTTTGGGAATACGGCATGAGTTACTACGCACATGACGAGTATTTTGCCTGCAAAATACAGCTGATAATACCTCTGCTGCTTGGGCTTACTGAACCAAGTGGTACGTTGGATTTGGTGGGTTTCAGTTTCTCTCTTCCTGTCTCCCACTGCTTTCTGTTGATACTTTGATAGAGCATTAACACTCTGAGTTAAATCTGTTTACAAGCACGACTCCTTCAGTAGAAAATGCTGTTGTGGCTCAGTGGATTGAGCATCAGCCTGCGAACCAAGTGTCGCTGGTTCAAATCCCAGGCAGGGCACGTGCCTGGGTTGTGGGCCAGGTCCCCAGTTGGGCAACCATACATCGATGTTTCTCTACCTCTCTTTCTCCTTTTCCCTCTCTGTAAAAGAAAAACAAATAAACAATAAAATAAAGAAAAATATTTAAAATTAAAAAATAAAATAAAATGCACCTCTGCACTCTGCAAACTGTCATTCATTCATTCATTCACTCAAGTCAGTCGGTCAGCAAATATTTATTGAATGCTGCCATGTGTTAGCCACTGCACTAAGCGTAGGGGTGCCGCAGTGAGAGACCTGCTTATTTTCACATGATCCTCACATCCTAGTAGAGATGGATATTACACAAATTACACACTTGTTTATATTTGTGGTAAGTATTACAGAGGAAAAATAGAGGCACATCTATCTCAAAGCTATGCCTCTTTACTAAATGAAGTCTTAAATTAATAAATGGTTAGAATAAATTTCTCTACAAAGTGACGACTGAGCACAGAGACGTGAGTGTCATCATGCCAGCCTCAGAACCCAGACCTGCTGCTTACTGAGCTTTGGGACCCTGCACAAGTTACTCAGCTTCCCATGTTCCATTTTACTGCAGAATGAAATGATAATGGTTGTTGTAAGGGCTGAATGAAGGAATATCAGGAAATAGTATAGAAGAGTGCAAGACAGGCAGTAAATGCAGAAGATTTAGCTTCTATCATTACTATTGTTACTATTAAAACTATTATGTAGTAGAGCTTTTCAGAAAATTTTCTTTTATCCGTAGTGTTCACTTATGTTGTTAACTTTCTTCTAAGAATTTGTTAAAAGGATTTTTCTTAAACTGGAATATGTGTCAGAATCAACTATAGGGCTTTGAAGGATACACATGTCCAGGCCCCACTGCAGGAGATTCTTAGTATGTCTGGATTGAGCTCTAAATTACAAAAGCTTCACCAGGTGACCCTGATTCATGCCCAAGGTAAAAACTGATGGCTTTCCAGTGACACAGAAAGGAGATTACACACATGGCAGAACAGAAATGGTGGCCACTGACAGCCACCCATGGACTTACCTCTGTGCACCTGCCCTTGAGTGAGTGTCAGTAGCCACTTGGAAAGATGTGATCAGTCAACAAAACAAAGGCATATTTAAGAATGCCTGTGAACTTTAATTTGTTTTTGAAGTGGGATTTAATTTTTAATATTTTTTAAATACCAGAATGGTTTATTAATTGCCCAAATAAGTTTGACTACCCTAGAACATGAGCTCTTGGAGGACAGGGATTTTTGTTAGTGTCAATGAAGTATTGGTATATAGTAGATGCTCAGTAAATAAGAATTGAAATGAAATGGGTGAATTTGGAAAGCCTTAAGATATTTTGGAAGGGATAAAAAGAATGAGTTATAGTCTGCAGTAATTTTCTAGAGAAAGTGGATGAAACATATATTGATTATTCTGTCATTTTTCTGAGTAAAAATCCCGGTGCAGATATATCTAAGAAAGGTATAAAGACATAGAAGATGCTAGGTGTGAGGTTGATTTGAGTATGGTGGACACTTTGGCAAATATAAAAATCCTTTTTTTCACCACCTCTCACTTCACCCCTCTGGTGCTCTTTCTCAGCTCTTAGCTCTTTTCCATGTAGTTAAATTCTATTTAATTATTTGAACTAACATATAAAATGTTTATTGCTTTTGTTGTTAAATTCTGGCTGATGTTCTGTATTTATTATGTGGTTAACTGCCTTGCAAATGATCTGGAAGAATTATAGCCTTAAGGGTCAAAGAGATTAAAGCCAAACATCTCAGGTACTTTACAGTGTGTTCTGGCTTTAGATCTCAATGGGTGACTTTCAGTAAGAAGGAGGAAGATATTTTTTCCTACTTTTCTATGTAGCTGTGTATAATTATGAGAAAAATAATGCCTTGAGGCTTTACATAACTGAGATTTTGTCTGATTTGTTTCAAGGCCACTATTTCATGATTTCAATTGGTAATCCAGAAATCTTAATTTTTTGTGTGCAGATAATTTAAAGGCACTATGGTGTCCTGTGTTACAGTTCTTACTTGGGCTGTGTTGAGGATGCTGCAGATAAGAAAATTATAGAAAAGTAGGTATTGGATTTTACATGGAAAATTGCAGAAATAGGGAAAGTGAGCCAAACAATTTGAGCCTGCCCGATAATTCACTGTCTTGATTTAAAATATGCCACATGGCACTCACAGTCAAATAAACGTTCCTTTCTCTACACCCTGATTCCCAAATTTTAAGAGGGTAAAAATCATCAGCATGTGTTGACATCGTGGCTTTTACATGGTTTCTGAATCACCATTTCTTAAAGGTGCTTGTTATGGATTGCTTTAAGGTTACATTTGCATGATCAGTCCCTGCCATCTAGAAGTTTATAATCGAATGCTGAAAACATATTAAATTCACATACAGTAAGGTAAAAATCATCAAACCCATATGTAGACATTTAGTAGCTGTCTCTTCCTGCATGACACATATTTGTAGGCCTGCTTTGAGTTTACATTGATCTCAAAGGATATTTAAGCATGTGCATGCCATTACTGTGACTGCTTTTCAACTTTAGGATAAACATCAGAGGCTGGCTGATGCTCCGAAGGCTGCCATGTGTGGTTGAGCAGGCTTTCCCTGTGCTTGTCATGCCCTGGCCGCCTTGTGAACAGCGCCCTCTGCAGAGTGCAAGACACAACCTGCATGGCCCTTTGCAGTAGCGCTGGGCACGCACGCCTTTCATGCTTGTCTTCACTGCTTATTGAGCGCCTTCTCCAGGCACTGTGCTAAATCCTTGTAGAAAGGACAAGTGATGAATTTCACCTAGCGGCTTTATTAGAATTTAGGTAAAAATATTCAGTTTCCTAAATTGCCTGCTCATAATTACCATACTAGACACTCAGTTTATTCTTCAGTGAACAGGCAAGCTGGTTGTTGACTCTTGTGCCTAGAAGTAATTGCTTAGAAACTTATCTGTAGTTCCTCATTGAAATTAATTGCCCTTGTGGAAAAGTATCTCAATTTCCTATTTGCGGTTGATATTAAAGTCTATGAGGTAACTATATTATTTTTTCATTTAATAAATATTATTGATCATCAAGCAAATAAGTATAAAGAAAAAGAAGGGGTTATCACGAATCAGTTTAGGGTTTACCATTGCTTCTTCAGGCTAAAACGGTGGATTTGGCAGATACGTCATTGTATCTATATAAGCCGATACAGCAAATGCAAAAGACTTGGTACAAATACCCAATATAATACTAAGAGTTTACTTGCTAAACATGTGGGTAGGATGGCACAGGTCCTAAACACCAATGTTCAAGTAGTGAAATCTGTGGTTTTAATAGATAGGATTCAGTTTTGTAATACCTGAACATTTATTTTTTGCCATTGGTCAATTTTTAGTGCTCTTGTTGGACTTCTTGGCAAGTTGGTACTCCCTTTTCCTTCCAATACTTTCTTCACTTGGTTTTCAGGATACCACACTTTCCTGGTTTCCATTACCTCACAGCCATTTTTTTTCCTTAGTGTCCTTAATGCTTCTTCCTCGTCTTAGAGTGTCCCAGGGAGTAGTCCCTACTGTTCTCTCCTCTATGTATATGCACTCCCTTTGGAAATCTCAGTTGCTATCTTGCTTTCAAAGTCATTCTTAGTCTGATGCTTCAAAATGTATCTGCATTTCTAGCCCAGTTCTTTTCTTTAAGTCCAGTTTTATATTTCTAACTGCTTGCTTATCTCATTTGTCAGTGTAAGGGACGTCTCAAATCTAAAACTATGTCCAAAACCACACTTCTTACCTTCCTTATAAATCTTCCTATTGTCCTTTCTCTTGGCATACAACAACTGTTTTGCTTTACATCCTGTATAGAATCTGTCTGAAAATTTTTAAGTCTCTGTCTTACCCCCTCTCCCTCTGCCTGGCTACCTTGCCTGTATTGTTGCAGTGGCCTGTATCTGTGTCCCCAGCTTCTCCCTTGACCCACATTCGAAACCCAGCAGTTCCCATGATCCTGTTAAAACATACATAGGATTATATTACTTCCATTCAATCCCTCAAGCGGCTTCCCTTCCCCCTGCAGAAGTTGGTAGGACAAATGTTTGCCTTCATCCTTAAGGCCTTACAGATTCTTTCCCCCATCCTTCTGCTTAAATTTCTCTTTAATTATATCTTCTATTCCCCTCGCCCTAATTCATTCCACTCAGCCATGCTGGCCTCCTTTCTGTTCCTCACAAAGACTCTGTGCTTGCTGGAGAGCTTATCACCCATATGTCCTCACAGCCCTCACATCCATTGTGTCTTTGCTCAGGGGTCACCTTCTCGGCAAGGCCTTCTCTGACCATTCTGTGGAAAGTAGTGGCTCCTCCTCCTCCATCCTTGCCACTTCGCAGGTGCTTGCTGTCATGCACTCCTATTTTATTACCTCCATTGCCCTACCAACCAATGATGTACTTTGTAGCTCAGTTTTGTATTTATACCCATCTTTCTCACTAGAATGCAAGCTCGAGGAAAGCAAGAATGTTTAATTCATTTTTTTCCTCTGCTCTATTCCCATTGTCTAGGACATTATTTGGAATATATTTGGTGCTTGATAAATAAATACTTGTTATAATAATGATTTACATAGTTACTAAGTCCTTTTTGATGCTTTCTACTGTAACTGTCTAGTGGAGTAAAATTGTCTGTTTGGAATCATGTGATTTGGATTTATCCCCTTAAATATGTAGTCCTGTGTGCATCCAGAAGCAATTTCATCTTAAGTTACCTTAGTCAAGAGCCCCTGCGGTAGTAATGTCAGGGATCATCTCTCTTTTCCAGTACAGACTGTGGCTCCTCAAGCTATCATAATTGCAGCCATCCATAGAGCCTAACAAGTTATTCCTCCTACATAAATCTACTTTAGTATTTGTCCCACTTCCTTCAATTAACGGTATTCTAAATACTATATTCACTGGAAAGCATGGAAGTTTGGGGTTTGACTTTAGACAAATCATTTCTCACCTAATTTTCTCCTGAATTCAGGTTAAAATATTCAATTTCAGTTATAATTAGAAAGGAGAGGCAGGAAAGAGTGAGCAACTGGCCCTGTGCTGTTATTTCAGTTTTTACAATTGTCTTCTTGTTCTCTAATAATCTAGTCCTTGTTAACATTGATAGTACAAAGCCAGTAAGTCGCTACTGTTTTGGCTTAGAGACAATGTTGGAGGTTCTCAATGTATTAATGTATCCTAAGGAAAAATATGAGGTCTGTCTGGATTTAGTCCAGAAATTGTTAATATAACGAGAAAAGTTTGCAGACATCAGTGTAACCTGGCAGCAAAGGAGTGTGCACATGCATGAACAATGCATGGAATGCACATGTGTGAACAATGATGACTTCACTGTACTAGTTAGTGGGGGCAGTAGATGCTGTTGAATGATCGTATGTACTGTGTGGCCATCATATTCAAAATGACTGAGTGAGCAGAACAATGAACCTGCATCAAATTTTGCATTAAGCTTGAACATTCCTCTGTGGAAACTATTTGGATGATTCTGAAGGCTGCAGCTATGGGCAGTGAGTGATGGGCAGCTTCACCACGACAATATGCGCGCTCATGCATCATGTCTCATGCAGAATTTTTGGTGAAACATCAACTCGCCCAGTGACTTGGTCCTTGTACAGCCCAGATTTGGTGCCCTGTGACTTCTGACTTTTCCTAAAACTAAAATCACCTTTGAAAGTGAAGAGATTTCAGGCCATTGATGAGATTCAGGGAAATACGATGGGGCAGCTGATGGCAATTGGGAAAACTGTGTGAAGTCCCAAGGTGCCCACTTTGAAGGGGACTGAGGCGTCATTGTCCTATGTACAGTGTTTCTTGTATCGTGTATCTTCTTCAATAAATGTCTCTATTTTTCATATTACTTGGCTGGGTACCTTCTGGACATTGTAAGTAGCAGTCAGTAATGCATTCATGTTATGACATTGATTAGGAATCCTTAGAGGTAAGATGTTTTTTATCTATTTTTTTAAAATAATTTATTTATTTGTTTATTTATTTTTAAAGAGAGGGGAAAGAAGAAAGAGAGGGAGAGAAACATCACTGTGTGGTTGCCTCTCACTTGCGCCCCCAGCTGGGGACCAGACGTGCAACCTAGTCATGTGCCCTGACTGGGAATCGAACCAGCGACACTTGGCTCGCAGGCTGACACTCGATCCACTGAGCCACAGCAGCCAGGTTTTTTATTTACCTTTTAAATGATGGGCTTAGGCACTTTAGGATGATTGGCTTAATAGAAGGGAATAATACATATGCAAATACAAAATAACAGAATTATTCTCTACAGAAGTAAACTGTGCAGTGTGAACTCACAGCAGCGGGGCTTGACATTGGTGGGCCACACAGAACGTCTTGCACGTATGACTTAGCCAGTGAGAAACCGAATTTAGGGATTTTTTTTTCTCTTTTTCAGCTCTTCTGTGGAGGTGGGAGTGGTTTCAGGAAAAATATTCTTAGGAAGGAAAAGAAATTGACTAAAATAAATGAACATGAAATATCTGTATTGAACCTGAATTTTGTATGATGAAAATCTACTTTGTTGGGTTGGGAGTGCAGTGCACTGTACTGCTCTCGTACAGCAATTGGATGTTACTTTGGCACAAAAATGGCTATGAGACACTATTGACTTGTGTACTTCAGAAAAACTAACAATTGGTTGATGCAAAAGGGAAATCTAACAAATGAGTTTGGGATAAAATATGTTGGTGTTTGGTTGCCTGTAGAAGAATAATTTCTTTGCCCAGGAGCTCTTCCTTCATTTGTATAAATGGTTGTTGTATATTTCTTATCCTAAAATACTTTAAAGTCAGAATATATATGGAAACTGAAGTTCATCATTTTGAAATCTGCTAAATAAATGTGTTCCAGTCTACCCAGTTGTATTTTTATCACACCCCCTTAATATTTTGAAATTTTACTTAACTAATTTTGCAGCTGTTGCTCATTCCATCATTATGTCATCCTTCCACCTTTTTCTTCATTAACCAGGTGAGATGAGTTATTTAGCATAGGAATGATTTTTGTGTGTGTTGTTATTTAGACGAATTAATGTATATATATTTTGCCTGGTGTCACCTAAAAAGCTGTCACCAGTTTGACTATATAAAATTTGGTAAGTTCCTTTTATTTAATGTAAAAATGCCCGTTGACTTATAAACAGTTGCTATGTGCTTGAGTATGGCCAGCCATCTTGAGAGGAGGTACATTTTGATGATGCACTCATATACGTTTTGTAATATTTGGACAGCTTAAGCTGTATAACTGTATCAAAGAAGAAAACATTTTCAGGAGTTCAAGGTAAAGCAATAGGAGAAGAGGGTTTAATATTTAATGTCAAATTGTAAAAAGTTAAGAATTATACCTGACTTGATACAAGGATAAGGAACTGTATGAAGCATGTTTAAATATTGATATTGGGTTCTTGTTTCTGTGGTTGTCTCAAAGATAATATCGATAACAAATTGATATTGCAAATATTTTATTGTTTATATAGAGGATAATTATTTACTATATTAACAAATGACATTATTTCACGTTGTTGAGCCCATAATCTGAAATGTTTGGGAGAAAGATTTTGCTGTTACAGAAAGAGAAATATGGACTAAGGAACAGGTTATGACAGTGAACCACACAAAGTTCTTTACTGTCCTATCAGTAGGACACAAAACATAAACAGTAAATGCAGCAACGAATAAATAAGGAGTGTAGATTATAATGGATGTTAGAAGGTGATAAGCACCACAGAATTAGAAAAGTAGAGTGGGATAAAGGAATGCCAGGGTGGGAGCAGGTGCCATTGTTCAATAGGGTGGTCAGAGTAGGCCTCATTGAGAAGTGGAAATTCTAACAGTCTTGAAATAGGTGAGGAGATAGCCCAGGAGATCCGTGGAGGAAGGGCTGTTCCTAAAGTGAACAGTTAGAGCATGGCTATATGGCAAAAATATGCCTGGAATGTTTAGGAAATAGCCAGGAGGCAAGTCTGACTTGTACAGAGTGAGCAAGCTGGAGAATCAGGTACCTGCTTATCAATTCTTCTAATACTTTCCTTAGGAGTTTGTCACTTGAAAAAATCCTGAGTTACTTTGCTTTTATTTAATTCGTTTGTTTTGGTAAAATGGAAACTTGGGTATTTATTAACTTTGAATTTACATTAAGTCATGTAATATGCTACATGCTTAAAAAGAACAGCATTTTTATTAATATTTTACCACAGTTGTGTCGAAATGAATTTTGGTGGACATGACACTGGAGAGAATGATTGGCTGAATGTGGAATTAAAAATACTAAAGTTGCCTCATCTACCAGCTTTACGTGAGATCAGGAGAGAAATCTATTTATGATAAATAAGTACAAGCTGAGCCTTTGACCCTAAACCTCAGTGTAGTGCCTGAAGAGCTAGGCTGAGCCCAATGGAAAACTCTACTCTGGTCCTCTGAAGCAGACTTAAAAAAATGGAAGAACTGCTTTACCTGTTTTCACTCCTAAAGTCAACTAGAATCTTTACAGTATACTTACCCAGAAACAAACCAGTAAAAGGAAGAGAATGGGGAACAAAATGAGTATCCCAGCACCTAGAGCTGTGCTTCCATAACCTAGCCAAGGCCTTTCACAAACACCAGGAGAAATGAGAGGAGGAGGGAGAAATAGGAATGAGAATTAACACACCTTGTCCAGAAGGTGATTTAAGACCTTTAGAAAGGATGGGAATAAGAAAGGGCAAGAGAATAATGACCTGTTCTCTTTAAAGCACTCACCAATTGCAGAGTTCGTAGACATGCTTATGTTACAAGCTTTTGTGAGGTCTCTTTGGAAACCCCACAACCTTGCCTTGTGAGCTTATAATAAATATCCTGAAATTTCATAGATCTAAATCATTTATTTTTCTTGAGAGAAAGGGTTCAGGGCAGAAAACATTAATGCTAGATTTTCTAACTTAAAAGGAATTTAAAACGATGAATTAAGTACTCCCAAAATTGTTGAAAGGGGTAGAAGATTTGTGTTGTCATTGTCCACTGTACTGCAAACAATGAGCCAAGCATCCAGGAAACTACAGCTGCCATCCACAAGTGAAGAAAAACCCTGACCAGGTTATAACTGCTTCACAGTTCTTTGATCACTAGTGGTGTAACATGGAGTTGTCAGCCACTAAAAAATTATTTACCAAAGCACACAGGCAGTAGCCATATCAGGTGGGGATAAGAATGACTTCTAAACTCCTTTGCTTTAATATCACATGAGTACCTATCATCGGCTGAATCTAAGCTTGATCCAGAATTCCAGAGGCAAAGTATTCTGGGAAATGTAGTTTCTAAGCTTCTAGCCCTTATAATACCGGGGAGAGTACAGAAGAGAGTCGTAAAATGACTGCAGACTAATAGAGTGTGTCAAAGTCAGGCCCATTTTCTAAAGGAAGAAGTGCAGACTAAACATAAATTCTCAGAAGGAGACGATGAGTCAAATTTACTAGTGAGAAATTTTAATCCCAGTGACAAGATATTATAAACTGTATCTGTAATTGTGTATATGAATGTGTCCCTGGGAATGCCAATCTTTTGAGTGGATGACTCATTAAAACTAATTTTCAAGGGTCGAGGAAGGGGTCTCATGTTTTTTCCACAAGCCGTCGAAAGAAAATAGATCAGTTGTTTAGCTAACTGATATATTTCACTTTTTATTTTTTGAGGAGTATGGACTCTAAATGTAGAATTTTCCTTCAGAATGCATGTACAGCCAAGACATTTACAGGCTTCCGCCTGTGAAAAAAAGATCAGCGTGCCTGCTTCAGAGCAATTCCTATTACGGTGTGCTGGTGAAGACACTGGCTCCTCTGTTCTTTTGGGAGCAAACGAGTTTTCTCTTACACACTGATTACATTGGTTCCTTTAACTGGAGTTTTCAGAAATTTGCAACTGTACTTAAATTTGTTTAAAATCTTTTACCAAGTATTGCATGATCTACTCAGCTTTCAACCTTATGCTGTAAAAGAGATTTTAGGTTATGTAATAACATTGTCAGCTGAGCTTTCTTTTTCTTAATCTCTATATTTAAATGATTTGTGGGACTGCCAGTCTCCTAGAGCTAATGAATTCTTTCCCATTTGGCAGTAGATAACTCACTGCCAGCCCCTTCCCATCTGATAAATGTTCCCATAGCAACACTAAGGCAATCCATTTTAGTTTCATTAAATGCCAGATTATAGCCTTAGAAAATGTATAATGTATTATACCGTATTATAGCACCTAGAAAAATGAATCATGGCTGATTGAATTCATTGTGATTTTTGGATGTGGCGAGGGGAGCTTGTTTAAATAATCAATAAAAAGTTTTTTTTTTTGTTTGTTTGTTTTTTTTTTTGGTAAGGGAGAGAAAGAAACCGTTGAAGTCTGAGTCTTTATTTGAACTTCACCAAAGACTCAGATTTACTCTTGCTGTTAGCAGATCTAAATTTCCCGAGCTAATTTTCTCTATATTCGTAAAACCTGTCCTTATGATCTGTTTGGGTACTTTTACTCACATATTCTAAAGAACACCCTCATTTTTCTGATTTTAAAAATATTTTTAAAGAACAGATTTACTCTGATTATACAAAAAAAACAGAAATGTCTGTTGATTTATAAAAATCAAGAGTACCGTACGATCTTGTCCTGCAGCTGAGTCGTGCAGAGGTGTTCGCTGCTTGAGTGGGTTGTTTCACCGGTTTTAAGCAACCCAAATAAAGGTCTGGCTTCACAGAAATGAACAAGGGATGGGGAGGATCATTAATCATCTTGTAAGACATATTTAACTTCTGAAGAATCCACCATAGTTATCCATAGTTTCTTTTTGCATTTAACATGATAGACTCACGTATAATATATTTATATATAAATTTGGGTATATTCTTTTTTGACGGAGTTGACAAATACTAACGTTTGAAGAGACTAAAGAAGTCGTGTTGGCCATTCATTTCTGTTTCTTGAGATAAAAAATAAAAAAAACTTGTGATAACTTTGTGCTGTTCATCTTAAGTAATACAGTTTTCAGTTAACAATTATACCTCAATAGATTGGGGTGAGGAGAACCTCTACAAAAACTTGGGGCATAAAGAATGTTATTCACTGAACGTGAGCCAGGCCTTGTTTGTAAGATTAGGAAGTATTTACTACTAATGGTCTTTGCCAATGTGTTTTCCATAGAGAAATTGGTGTATAGCTTTACTGTACACCTTACCAGACTATTAAGTCATGTGGCACATAGCAATTCAAAGAACAGTGTGGAATGTAGCAAACATGCACCAACCACACTTTTGTATTCTGCTATTTTACCTTTTCCTATGCTCCTTTCCAAAGGTAGTTGTCAGTTTATCTTATCTTGATTTTTATAAAGATGCATGCATGAACATTTTTTTCTCCTGGGCTATTTTTCAATAAGAACCATAGAGCATATTTTATAGATAGCTCCAGTTTTTGTAACTCAAAAATATTGCTGCTAGCAGTGGCCCCGTTTCTGTGTACAGATGGTTTTGATGTATATTCAGGTATCTGGAGCAATGCCGAAAAAGGCAGTCCTGGTTGATACTTATTTTAGAATTAGCCCTACATCCATAAATAATAATTTTTGAAAGATTTCTTTCTGGAATTATGCAGACCTGTAATAAGACTAAATTTTGTTGGGTGATTTTTTTTTAAAGTAGTGACAGTACAGCATATAGTGTAGGAAAAATCTTAAAACTAGGACCATTGTGAGGTTTTTGAATCTGTTTTACTTAATAAAAATGCAGCTGTTCATTTAGATGATTACTGACCATTAATAAATAGAGCTCTCTTTCTATTGACATTAAAAAGAAGGCCAGTTCTGTTCCCTGATTGAAAGTAAACTTCTGGTAAAAAACCTAATCATAAAACTAAACCTGACTCTTGAGTGGAATGGTTGGATTACCGTAAAATCCCTGATCTCTTTCCAAGAGATTAGGGTTAATCCAGATGAAATCAGGGGCCAGCCACTGTTCTCATCCTGGGGTGGAAGGAGTAGGTAGGTCAGTGAGGGAATGTGGGGTGAGGAAGAAGAGAGGGAGGAAACCACCTGCTTAGCTCAGCTTGGTGTGTGGGAAGAGCATGACCTTCTGAATCCAAATGCCTCTTTTCTAGTTTGAATTTTCCCCTCCACAGGAGCTCTTCGTGAGTCCTCGGCTAGACTGCCAGGATTGGTTCCCATCTTGACTGTGTGACTTGCTAGCCTTAAGAATTTGAGCCCATTATCTAAAACTATTTGAGCCTCAGTTTCCTCATCTGCTTAATAGAGATAATAATAGGACATTACTTAGGCAGTTTTATGAGCATTAAATGAGCACAAAACCCCAGAGTAAGCTAAACCAACTATTAATCTCAGGGTTTAAGTTTCTTAACCACTCTGAGCCTTAGTTTTTCTCATTCATAAAATGGAGTATCACGAACAGTGTGAAAGTTGCATAAAATGGGTGACATTTATTAAAAGTTAATAGCAAATATTACTAAGGTGTGAAGTAATTTTTAGCTGATTAAAATGCTTTAACTTGCATTCTCCATTGCATCAAACACTTGAATAAGAAAACGTATAGCCCTTTGGGAAGCCAGACACGAAAAAAAAAAAAAGAAAACGTATATGTTTAGTAAACTGCAGTTTATTCATGGGACATGCAGGTTTTGACATTTGGTTATTGAATATTACAATTGACTGGTTCCTTCAAACATTATTTATTGAACACTTGCAATGGGAAATCTCAGTAAAGGCTGCAGGTGAGGTCACTGAGGCCCAGAGAACTCTGACCTATCATGTGACCCTCCAGTTTTAACTACTCTTCTTATTTCTTAGGCTTCTTATTATGATATGGTACATAGGTCAAAAGCCCCAAATATTAAAACTGAAAGAAGTGATTCCTAATGCACAGTTGCTTTCAAATTCTGTTTTCTGTTTGGACCTCCAACAGTCTTTTAAGAATGAAAAAAAGTCCATCTCCTCTTCTTCAATACTGCTTTTTAAACCATTCTTGTTTGCAGGCTGCTCCAGCTTTTCTGTTTTCTCTAGGCTTCTGTTTGTGATCCATCTGAAATATCTATTTCCACATAACACAATCTCTGTTCGCTGCTGACCTTCCCTGTGCTGTGGCTGCTTCCCCTGGGGAATACAGATGAGGCCAGCCATCCAGGAGCAGTCAGGGGACACTGAGATAATGACTTGTCATTGTGAATAATTTTCTCAGTTTGAATTCTCAGCAATTAACCAGGTTGCTGGTAGGTTTTTTGGTTTTTGTTTTTGTTTTTTTCTTTCTTTACCTTCTTGGTATATATCTAGCTTTAATGATTTCACAGAATGTCACCCTGGAGCCTTACCTGCAAAACAAAGACAAAAAATGAACAGTTATTTCACCAGTGACCTTTCTGTCTCCATTATGATGTAGTATATATATCCACATGACATCATTATTAAATGCATAAAAGCTTAGGCACTTGGAGCTCTTAGATATTGAGAATAGAACTACCTGAAAACTAGTCATGAAGTTTTCTTATTTCATTAAGTGTTTTCTGAAATAAGGGGCAGAACTATACACTTTTGATTTGAAAAATCAAGAAATCACAGTGCCCAAATCTACGACATTAAAACAACAGAAGAAGAGAGTATTAAGTAAACTCTCTGTCTCCCAGAATGGGTTTCAAAGAACTCTAAAATTATCCAGTGGCTTCTCTTCTTTCAGACAGTTCACTTCACTCAGACTTTGAGATCTTTATTCAGTACACAGACAACTGTTAGGTTTTCCTAGGTGCTAGGTTCCCTCTAGGTTTCTTATTTCTAATAAGGGCACTAACATGTTCCCTGTCTCTTAGGCTTGAAACTTTAGAGGCCCTCTTAATTTCTTATTTTCCCTCATCCCCCCATCTCTAGTTGGCCACTAGGCCCTGCCATTCCTTTCGGATGTCTTGTATCCGTTTTCTCCTTAACTGCAGTACTTCAGATGCCTTTTTCTTCCTGACAAAATACCTGGAATGTGGCAAGTACAAAATGCCTAGACAATTAGGAATGTATGCGTAGAACTTTCACAGTCCAGTCACCAGTCTTAGTAATATAATTCACTGTTTATTTCTACACTTGTGGTTTACTTGGAGGCACTTTGTGTAAAGAAACATATTTTATCACTTGGTGAGAATGACTGGTTTAGGAGAAAAAGACACAAAACCCCACTGAGAAGCAAGAGCATTGTGCTAGCTAACAACATGCTTTCACAGATCGACCTCATAATTCTGACTCTGTGCCCTAGAAAAAGTAGAAATGAGAACATTAGGAGATCGCTTGGGAAAAGCTGAAATTGTGAATGTTAAATCTGTGATTGCTAAGGGGCTATGGTATTTCCTGTCTGTTTTGCCTGTAGTTTTTCTCTTATAATTCATTTTTTTAAATCTCTTAGATTAATTTTACTAAAGTACCATTTTGCATTCCTTATCCTTTGTTTCAAAACCTGAGGTGATTCACTATTAGTTTTAGAATTGATTCAAAGGCCTTAATGAAGCTGCTGTAGGCCTCCCACGGTTTGGCTCGCACCCGCCTGCCTATCTTCTCTTCTCTTCTCCTTCATAAACCTTTCAAAGCTGGCCACATTGATCTGTTCTCTGGCAGTGTAGTATATATTTTCTTATTTTAGCTTTTCTCTGAGTTTTCTTTAGAATAGTTTTCAAATCTGATTCTTTCTTTAAACTCTGTGTCTGTGTTCAGGACCTGTGGGGCTGGCCTAGGGACCCAACCCAGTTGTAAAAGCCGCACTGGTTGGAATGTGGGAGAATTCCATGACATAATCGAATGTCATTACTTCAGTTATTAGTGAGTATTGATATAAAATGTTAATTGATTCAGTGCAGAGGGATTGACCACACACTGGAAAGAACCACTCAAGAATTCCATAATTGAAAGCATTTCATAATTGCGTATCTTTAGTAATCCTTCTTGCTTTCGTAAAGAAGGTTTTGTATTTTCATATAAAAAGCCACAGTTGCATCATAGAGCAGGTGCTAGAATTAGACTGTCTTCGTGTGAAACCTCACTCTGACTTCCAGCTGTTTAATCTTGGGCAGTTCGCATGTCTCTAAATGGGTCTGATAATCATACCTACCCAGCTGGTACGGTGGTTGTGAGTAGAACAGTGCCTACCACATGGTAAGAGCTCAATAATTATTAGCTGCTACCATTAGTATTAGTATTAATAAGTTATTTTCTGATGAATTTGATTTTTTTTTTCTTTCAGAATTTACTTCACTACCACATTTAATTTTGAGTTAAAAGGCATTTTCTGCTTCAAGAATGAAATCTGTTTCAAGTTAAAATAAAAATTCATCTAATATACCCTTAAGTAATAACGAGGCATTTAGTAGTACGCTGAAGTAGTTTTGTGCTTCCCAAAGTGGGAACCTACAACAAAGAAATCATTTAAGCTTAACAATTCCTTGTATTAGTCATGTAATTATCCCCTCTCTTAGAAGCCTGAGGCCAAATGGATTTGTTCCCAGGAGAAAGAAACTATCTCTCCTGGCTTAACAAAGATTTGAGTATAAAAGCTATCCACACTGATTCACTGCTACCTCCTTGATCTTGGAATGCCTGCCTCTCCCATCCCTGGAGAAGGAAGAATAGGAGAGGCAACAAAAGCAGGAAGGGCCTTTTCTCTTTTTCTGAAGCCAATCTGAGGCCTAAGATGCAGAAAGAAATGCCTTCCTGAGTTCATTCGTACACTCACCTGTTCTTTTATTATTCGTTCAGCTCATCAGCCATTTATTGAGCATATACCTAGTGACAAACACTGTGCTTGATATTGACATGCAAAGGAAAAACCTGACTATAATTCTCTGCCTTGAGGTTAGGGAGTTTAATTTCTTCTGGGAATGAATACTTTCTGGAACAGATTTACATTTGCCCAGCGGAACAAATGCAATGCATATTTAATTTAAAATTCATAAAATGGAAATACTTGAACAGTTGGCGAATCTTACTGAGGGGAAGAAACCCAGTTAGAGTTGAAGTCATGATGATCATGCAACTCTGGGTTAGGCCCAAACCAGTGATTTCTAAAAGCCAGTCACTCACCTGGAGAACATGATGCTACGTGAAATAAGCCAGTCAGAGAAAGACAAATACCATATGATTTCACTCATGTGGACTGTAATGAACAAACTGAACTAATAAACAAAACAGAAACAGGCTCATAGATGGAGAGCAGGATGACAGCTCAGCAGGAGCTGGGTTGGAGGGATGGAGCAAAAAAGGAAAAGGTGGGGGGGAAAGGACTCATGGACGTGGACAACAATGTGGTAAATGCAGGAAAGGAGGACTAAATGGTCATGGAAAAAATACAATAAAAATCTTAAAAAAGAAAGAAAAAGAGAAAAGGATAATGAGTAAAATATAAGGGTTAAAATGAATTATCGTGACCCCAAATTAGAACTAAGATCAGTAAATTTGTGTACAGAAACTAAGTAAATAAATAAAATGCAGTCACTCTCTATATCTCTGTGATGAGATATTGGCATTTAAATGTTACCACTAGGCCATATGAGATTTAGATGTGTAGAAAATAATTTTTTTCCCCCTATAACATGGTTTTAGAGTATTTGTCCCCATATTTGCACCAGCCTGGGAAAAGAGCCATTTTCAATTTCCTGTGCACCATAAGCCACATGCCACTTGATTGTAGACACCAATGTACCATATTTTTCACACTATAAGATGCATCTGACCATAAGACACACCTAAGTTTAGAAGAGGAAAGCAAGCAAAAAAAAAAAAAAAAAAATTCTGAACCAAATGGTATACTAAAATATTAAATAAAATATAACAGAATAATATTTCAATCGTGTAAAGTGAACAGCAGTCAACAGCAGTATTAAGAACCATTATTACTGTCATTAACAAATGAAGAGAGACTTTAAAGTTCAAGTACTCTTCTAGTTTTCTGGGAACTCCAGGTCAGGTAATACACATCAACGTATGAGACGCAATATTTGCTCCTGAAGATGCCCAGACATTTCCCCCCACTTTTTTGGGGAAAAAATGTGCATCTTATGGAGCGAAAAATACGGTAAGTTTTGATTCTCTTTGTAAGTTTTCTAGTCAGAATTATACTCTTGTGGATGTTACTTTGCTTCAAGATTTTTCTTTTGTTTATTCTTTGCTAGAGTCTGTAAGTTTGTACAGAACGGCAAAAGTGCTCTAACCACACCAAAAGGAGGAGTGTGAAGGCAGCATTGTGTACTTTTTCTTACTGACTAGTAGGACCATTTACAGTTTTTAAAGAGTTTCAACCATGAAGTAATTTGAAGAGGAGGAAAAAACTTTTTTACAAAATTTAGAGGCAGACAGGCAGCATTCATGATACAGATGAAATATACAGGTCAATATGGTACTTCATAAAAACTGAGTTAGTCCCATTGTTAGGTAGATAATTTCCTCTTGTGACTTGCAGATTTTCTTTACTCTTTTAAAAGTGGCTTTAAGCTTTATTTGATAATTTCTGTCAAAGAGCCTCAGACAAGCCGTGCATTGTTCAAACTGTTCTAGTGGTAAAAAGTGGTGACTGGGAGACATTGCAGAAAGCGCCTGAGCACACAGTGGCACTCTTCAGTGTGGTTCTGTGATACTGATTCTCCTGTGGCTTATCTTTGTTGACTTGAGTCCACCAGGAGGAGGTCATCGTTAAAGTACAAGTTACATTTTGTCAGCTAGATGAGATGTGGGTGCAGTGTGGTTCTTCTAAATCAGGGAGAATGCCTGGTTGAGTGCTAAGAGGATTCTCAGTTTGGTTTCCTAATTGGAAGCCCTAATTAAGCTCTAACAAGATCTATGTTGACGTTTTGACACCCTCTCTGTTGACCTGATTCTTTGTTCAGAGATCTTTTAACAGCTAAACAAACACATGTGGGGCCATGACTAGAATTTTATATAACGTATGCCCAAGATACAATTCCTTTCAGCCACTAATGTAATGATATCTTCAGAATCATACACTGCTGTGTGGGTGCTGTTGAAATGAATGTTCTTTTTCTTTTTTATTTTAAGAAAGAAGCGTAGTATTTTATTTCTTGCTGATAGTTGAACTGAACAAGGGGTGCCCCTTTATTTGGTACAATACCATGCTTTGTTTAGATTGCATCTTGAGAAGAAGCCTGAATTCTTTCTTTCACATAATGCCTGCCTCACTCATACCCACTCACAGAGTGTTCTGCATGTGCATGTCAGACCCCCCCGCTCCTGCATAAAAATCCTTCAATAGCTACAACTTGGCCCTTTGGACAGAATCTACACTCCTGTGGCCCCAAGTGCCCAGAGGGCTGCTTTGTTCTCTAACCTCCTCTGAGCCCTTTTCCCTTGTTCTCCATGTGCTAGCCTTTCTAGATATTTTATATTTCACGAAATTTGTTAAGCTCCCCTGTAACCCAGAGAGGTCTTATTCACCCTTTGGGTCTCAGCTTAAATGTCGCTCCTGTGGGAAATCTCTTCTTATTCACATAAGTATGAACTCTTCTGCCTTTACACTCTTCCTTTTGGTGAGATTAGTGCACCTAATTTTACTTTTAATCACGCATTCATTGGCCTATTATCTGCGTTACCTTTAAAAATTTTTGTTTATTTCTTACAAAGAAAGGACTGTATGCATCTCTCTTTGTCTCACTCCCCAATGTGTAATATGGGGCCTGCCCCATGGTCCGTTATCCTAAATATTTGTTGATTAATTTGTAAGGAGGAAAAATTGTGTAGTATTTACTGCATGATCCAGAAACTTGTTTCTAGTAGAACTTAACTTGAGTTACACTTAAGCTTTTTGTTTTCTGTTACATTATCTGGATTAACAAATGCTTACTTTTTAAAAGTTATAAATAGTAATCATAATGGTATAGTAGTATTTTAATACTCTGTGAAGTAAAATATCTTCATTAAACATATGCTATATTTGAATATGATCAGTTATACAGTCTGAACTAATATTTTTTATTTTTCTTGAATTTATTGAGATGATATTGGTTAATAAAATTGTATAGGTTTCAGGTATACTATTCTATAATATGTCATCTGTATATTGTGTTTACCACCCCAGGTCAAGTCTCCTTCATCATCATTTATCCTTTTTTACCCTCTTCTACTTCCCCATCCCCTCTTACCTTCTGATAATCACTATACTTTTGTCTGTGTCCATGAAGGTTGTGTGTATGTGTGTGTGTGTGTGTGTGTGTGCGCATTTTGCTTAATGCCTTCATCTTTTCCACCCAGTCCTATAAACTAATAAGCCAGCTCATGAAAGAGCTAATGACAGCTCATGAAAAGAAAAATCTTTTCAAGCACCCAACAACATTATAAATTCATTTTCTTACTTTTAAACAATTCTGCTGGTAATTCTCAGTAGCTCTAATCTGTTCCTTATAGAGTCCCATAATGAATTCAACTAATATACTGTCTCATCCTATAACAAAGTATGTTATGTATTTTTCAAGTATTTAATTGCATTTTTATGTGTGTCCAATCACTGATCTGTCCAGTCAGTGCTTGTTGAATGGAACAGTGAGTAAATTCATGAATTAAGAAATTTAAAACTAGATTTTTAAGTTATATGTTTCAAAAAGAAACGTAAATATCATCTCTGCCTTATAGAAATATTCAGAAACTATTTGTAAGTTTCGAATTTTCAGCAATTCAGGTATACTCCATTCTTCTAGTTGTGCTGAAACAATGAGGTTTTGCCACATTGTATTTCCTGAATGCTAGAATATTTAAATATATGTAGAAAAATATAAAACCTTGATTTGGCTAAAGTTTAGGAATAAAGTTCTTCCTTGGTATAGGAAAATGAGGGTAAACATTTTTATGTAGAACCTCATCAACACAAAACTTCCATAAAGGAATATTTGGTCAAAACAGTATTGTTCAACCCTTATATTCACATGCGTGATCATTGTACATGGGCCAGCAGGGCAGTGGCACTCTGTGGAGAGCTGCTTACGTTAGCAGTCATGCTTACTGCCTAATGTTAAGAATGTCACATTAATGTAAAATCTTATTAACTTAATTTTATGGCACTGTAGTGAGCTATAAATATTTTAAATTTTGATAAAACTTTTTGACACACTTTTGTTGACTACACATGGTATATGGCATAGTAGGCTAGGTCTGGAAGACACACAAATGAAAAATACATAGTAACTCTTCCTAAGGACTGGGATTCTAGGGAACCTAACCAATGTTCCCCAAATAATATGTTGTATGGCATGATGGACTCCAGAAATTAAGTGAAGAAGAAACTATTATGAGAATGTCAAGAAGGAAGTGATTAATGCGAATTGTAGACTCAGAGAATGCTTCATAGAAAAGATGGCAATTAAAGGTTGATATTTCATTAGGAAGATTGTTGGAGATAGAAGATTCCCACTAGAACAGAACCTCTCAAGCAAATTACTGTGTACTTTGTATTCAGGGAATGGGACCGTCTGGAGGGACTGGGCACCGTATGTTTGGAAATGGGTTTTGGAGGTGGTAATCGCAAGCTGGTTATGTCCAGCTGCGGAGACCTTTGAATGAATTGGACTTTTTTTTTTTTTTTTGTAGCTAATAAAAGGTTTTTTAACTGAAAGAGACTCTAGTAATCATTGAAAATGGTCATCCAAAATTTCTTTCTTGGCACATTTTAGTAGAATTGCTCATTTTGTACCACTTTCCCCCTGTTCCTTCTAATTTAATGGAGTCCTGTAGCTACTAATGAGAATAGTGTTGGTACCAGAATTGGTGGAGCATTTAATGACCTACAGAAGTCTTTTTTCCAGCTCTCGTTTGTTTGGTGTATTTGAGATAGTGGTTGCCTCATATGCGTAGAGTCCTCTGCCAACCAGAGATGGATGTGTAGTTTGAGCACATATAAGCCTTTGTTGTTTTAAGCTGCATACAGAGATTTGAGTTATTTATTCCTGCACCTTGCCCTGGATGTAGGGATGGTGACAAGTCCTTTCTTTCTAATGACAGTTGTGGTAGCATTAAGTTGGATACATAAACAGAAGGGAAATCAGCTGTTGGATTAATCCTGACCAAAAATAATAATAATAATGGTCAGGCAATGGCAATGGACATGGAAAGAAGAAATAATGTGAGTGGCATGAAGAAAGAATCAGCAGGTAGTTTAACAAAACAGATTGGGAGCAAATATAAGAGGAGAGATGAAGTTTTTAGTTGTAGCAGAAATTCGTATCATTTAACTTCTAAAACTTTTCCACTAAAGAGATTATACTCATGTGTTTCCTTTATATTTTTCCTTTAAACTCTTTTTTATTTTTTTCCAGAGTTTTGGTAAAACCAAATTAATTTGTTGTCTTCATCTACATTTACTCTCAGTTTGTGATAACTACTTAGACTTGCTGTATTTTGCTTCTTTACTGCCCTATTAAGTATTCTACCACTGTATATTTTATATATACATAATGCTTTATTTAGTAATATTTTAACTTTAGTATAAATTCTGGTTTCAGTGAATTACTGGGAAAAATGATAGTTCTCAACTACCCTATTAATCTATAGCATTATATTGTATTAGTGTAATAATAGTTACATAAAGAGTTGTATCCTCAAAGCAATTTAATAAGTGTTTTCTCTTAATATGTGTTGCCTCAATAAATGAAGCCACTAAAGTAGGAGTTAGCTTAATTTTAGTGAATGAGAAACATGAAAGTTGGAGATATTAAGTTAATAAAAAGCAAAACCAGTCTTAAACCTTTGTCTTTGTCCCCATGTTGACCTCTCTTCATCCTCTAAAGCACAGAGGTACCCAAGCACGCTCAGGGGTACAAGCAGAGAATTTGGACCAACTCAGTCAGACCTCAGGAAGAACTCATTAATCTCTAGAATATGCTACCAAGTATAATATTTTCACCTCTGGATTTTTAATTGCTATAGACCTGTTTTGAATATTCTTATATCCTGTAAAATTCTAATGATCTTATTCCTCCTCTTCCAGTTTTTTGTACACTGAGATTCTGGTGAAAGGTTGTGTATTGTCATTCTATCCAATGATACAGATATGGGTAGTATAAGCCAGTGGTAAAGAACACAGACTCTTGAATCAAATGGCCTGCTTTCAAGTTCTGGTTCCCACCCTGAGTAGCCTTGGTTTACTCATCTCTAAATTGGAATAAGAGTTATATGTGGATAATAGGGTTATTGTGAAGTTTAAATGTGGTAATCTGCATAAAGACCTTACTGCAATGTTTTGCACATTGCAAACCCAGTCACCTAGCCATCATTAGATAATGATCGAATGAGATGGCTGAAATCTTAGCTGTTACTGCCATCATCAGTCACTTAACGCAATTATAATTTAATTAAAATTTAAGTTATAATTTCACAACTGTACCTGATAATTTGTCAGTGGTCAATTGATGACAGATGAGGAATTAAAATATTAGGATTGGGTTTGCTCTGCTCAGTTTGTAACTACTGATTAGAGGAAATTATGCCAGCTGAGGTACAGAGAAACACGTAATTGTCTGGATTTTTTTTTTTTTTTTTTTGGACAGCATAATTTTGTCTGGATTTTTTAATGCCTAGTATTTAGTGTGAAAACCACAAGTAAAGTAGAAACAAACACTGCTACATTTCGGTTCTGATACTTACAACTTCTAACAAAAATCTTATATTTTGGTTAATGTTTGACTTTCTCCTTTTCCCTGGAGTTCAGTTAACACACCATCTCAAAAGCTACTTTTTTAGTTACACATGCTGGAGAATGAAGCCAGTTATTTTTCCTATTTCTGATTAATACATGCTTGGTTAGTTTATACTCTGAGTACATTGATAATATACCAAACTGTAGTATTTTGTAAAACAGGTGAATAATGTAGGAAAGTTTCTGAAACCTAATTTACTTTGTTCAACCAGCACGACATAGAGCTTTGTCTGCCTACTAGTGTTGCCATAAGGTCCTGATGTGATGGATGTGAAGATAGTTCCCTACACATACTAAGTGCTTAACAATAGTTGCAATTATCACTTTTTCAATTTTATCTATTTTTGTCTTAATTATTATTTTAGAATTTATATGTGCTTAGGGTTTCAAAGATACGAAATCGCAGCATTTTCTATGGCAATATTTTCAAAAATACCCTTTTTTGGCAACAACTTTTTCATCACTTTTTAAAGACATATAATGGATTAATTAGTAGTCTAGGGTAACTGAGTTAAGTATTTAGAAGTAATTCTACATGAAAAAGATCATATTGAGGAACAATAAAGTGTTACAGAATGAATGTTATGCAATATTTATATCCCCATCAAATTTATATTTTGAAGCCCTAATGCCCAACATGATGGTGTTTTGAAAGGATGCCTTTGGGAGGTAATTAAGGGTCTTAGGGTCCGTTAGGTCATGAGGGTGTGATACATGTGATGGGATTAGTGGCCTTCCAAGAAGAGGAAGAGAATTTGATCTTGGACTTCCAACCTCTAGAGCTGTGAAAAATAAATCTCTGTTATTTAAGCCACCCAGTCTAAAGTATTTTCTTATGGCAACCCAAGCAACTAAGACAAATTGTAAATGGGAATACTTACAATGATACAGTTGTTATAAACACCATACATTTAATTTGTGAGATAACTCATAAATCTTACTCACTTTTCCTAGTTCTTACTTTCATTTCATTTTTAGCTCAAAGGAAACTTTTTTTCCCAGCTCTATTTAAAAACTCTGTAAGACTTGGTTTTTTAATATCATGATGAGATTTCACTTAAGTGTATTTCAATAGTGATTTTGCTTTTGATGTATCCTAAAGAAAAAGGTTCTTCTGTCTATATTTTGGGCCCACACTGTGCCCAAAACCAATTAAATTACCTGAGTGAATCTATTTCAGGCAGAAACATGAACTTTAGAAGATGCCAAATTACTTAATTGACTACATTTTGGAAATGTTCATTTGCCCTCACAATAACTAGACACCTGTGACAACTTGGAAAGACAATTCAGTTAATTTTCATCTTGTAGTTTTAAAAAATGACAATACTAACTATTTTATGGTGTGGGTTGTAGTTAGCCACAAAGGAAAAAGAGCATGATATATAGATATGTGATTTGAATCTGTGTGTGTGTGTGTGTGTGTGTGTGTCTAGTGTGTGGACAAAGTATGTCAAGAGTACAGAGGGGGAAAAGTGGTGATGATAAAAAATGAATTGAGTATATTACACTTCTAAAAGAATAGCTCTTGGAAAGAATTCAGATTGGTTCAATTTCAAGTAGCAAAGGTAATAATATCTGTGAATTACCTGTATGCCAACATTCTTGTATTATATTTCAGTGGACTCAGCTTTTTCTCCTCAGTGTAATAGGAACTCTGTGTCTTTTTTTAGTAAGTGGCCTTTGATATTCTCAGATAAAAGGCAACCTTCTGAATTCTTTGATCATACACTACAGCAAGCCAGGAAACTCACTCATGGCATCATTGAAAAATGCCCGTATTCTTCAAATTCACTTTAAATTATTTAATAATACAGTGACTTTTTACAGAGTGTAAGGTAACTTAAGCCAGAACTTAATTGCATGCTCTAAAGAATTGAGAAAATGGGAAATTGTTGGCCAGAAAAGGAAAACTCTGAACTCTAAATCCAGTACTTATCAGTTTTCAGCTATTCACTACATACATTTATTTAGCAGCAGAGTCCTATGGAAATAGCCTAGACTTTGTGAGGAATTGGGTTCAAACCACAGCTGTACCACTCAATAGCTATGTGCCCTGTGCCACTTATTAACCTTTTTCATCTTTAATCTCCTAATCTGAAAAAAAAAATGGGCATAAAAATAGAACCTTTCTCAGAGGGATGTTGTACAAATTCAGTGAGATGCTACATGTAAAGCACAGTGCATTGCAAATGGTAAATACATAATAAAATGTGCTCTTTCTCAGGTTTTGATACTGATTCCTATATGTCCTAACTCCTATGTCTGAATCATATAACTTAGTTCTTTTCCTTTGTAAACATGTTAACATTGACTTTTGGGATTGTGATGACTATGAATGATGTGAATCATCTAGTGTGTTGCGTGACAATGCAGAAACACCTGATATATGGTAGCTTTGCTGCAGCGCTCCTATGCAATCTCGACTACAGTTTGAGGTATTTTCGATAAATCAGAGAAGATACTCTCAGGAACTTTGTAGGGTGGCTCAGACTAAAACACAGAAGATTCATATATACATGAATATTCCAGCTTTAAATGTGAATGGAGAAAAACTCCTTAAACTTGAATTCTCCTAAATTTAGATTTCTGATACTTAGATCTGGACCAGGTTCAAGTTTACTTTGAAAAATGCCTGTCATAAATGGTTTATCTAGTTAAATAAAATGTGAAACATAGTTCAAAAGGACGTTATTAGCATTTAACATAATGTTTGTTTTTTTTTTATGAGTTTAAGGTCATAGCTTGGAAACAAAATGCTTTTCTGTGTATTCATTTAAGCCAGGACCTTCACATATTTTTAGTAGTTTGAAGCAATGTGTGAACTTCAAATAAGTAGCATGTTATTTCTTTTTAAATATTCTGTAATTTTTCCACTTACTTACATGGATGTTCCCACAGTTTAAACAAATGATAAATATTTTTCAATAACATTTATAGTTAAATGTTAACTCAGAAATTAGCTAACTCAGAAATTTAAATTTCTTAAGACTTTTTTTAAACACCACATATACAGCAGGTTTTTTAAAGTGTCTCACAGTCCATGAGACATGACAACAATTTATTATCATCAGTCCAGTATTTTTTAATCAATGCAAAATACTAACATAAGAAAGAAAATATCAATTTATTATCAAAATAAGCGGAAGTATCCATAAACCTTTTGTTTGTTTGTAAATATGTATATTACTAATGGCTTATGATGTAAAATATATTTCTAACCTTCATTTGTGATCAAATAATTTTAGAAAACACTGCCTATGGCATGGATCCCTGCATAGAATCCCCATTGTTCAGACAGACATGGCATAAGAAATACTATGAAAGCGGTTTCCTTAAGTATATCAACCTCAGAGAATATCTGGAAGTAGATTAATGTGGGTTAAGTAGAATGTTCATTCTTGTATTTAAATCAAAAATATTTGTTGAGCATTTACATTTGTAAGATCTACAAGCACAGAATTGACAAAGACAGGCTCACCTTGTTTCGGTGTACTTCACTTTACTGGGCTTCACAGATGTCATGTTTTTATATATTGGAGGCAAGACCTTCCACCAGCAAAAAGAGTATGATTTGTTTTATTGTGGTGGTTCAGAAGTGAAACCACAGTATCTACAAAAGTATGCCTCTAGAGAGCTTCTGCCCTTATAATGTCAAAATCTACCAGAGGACAGATACTGAAACAAATCTGTGTGGTTGAATAGACAGCGAGGCCACCATCCAAGATAGTATATATACTCATATGTGTAGGGACAGGTTTGCATGAGGAGACAATGGATGCATCTTAGGCAGGTTGAATGCAAGCACCTTAGGTAACACCCCAGCAAAGTTACCAGTTATATGCTGTGTATACATTTCCCTGTAGAGTTCAGCTTACAGATCTGAATTAGAGATGCTGCTCTGGAGCTATCATTATATAGGCAGTGGTGAAGTCATGGAAATTATATAGTAGTGATAAAGTCATGAGATTATTAAAGGGATAGTGACAAACCTGGGGATAATGACTGCGTTTAAGGAATGATCAAAGAAAGAGGAGCAGAGAAGATTGAGAAACTGTGGTTAGAAAACTACTTACTTTTGGTGTCCCTCCAAATTCATATGTTGAAACTTAAATCCCAATGTGATGGTATATGGAAGTGAAGCCTTTGAGAGGTGCTTAGGTCATGAGGGTGAAGCCCTCATGAATGGGATTAGTGCCCTTTTAAAAGAGACATCAAAGTGCTCTCTCATCCCCTCTGCCATGGGAGGACACAGCAAGAAGGCAGCTGTCTCTGTGAACCAAGAAATAAGCCCTTGCCAGGCACCAGATCTTCCAGTGACTAGAATCTACAGATACCTTGATCTTTCCCAGCCTCCAGAACTGTGAGAAATACATTTCCATTGTTTATAAGCCACCTTGTCTTTGGTGTTCTATTATAGCAGCCTAGAGGGACCAAGACTCAAACCAAGAAAGCTAGTGTTAATAAAAGTTGAGAAGAGAATGACTCAAGAATGCCCATTGGGTTTTGCAATCAAGAAGTAACTGTCCATGGAAATGGAGTAGAGAGGCTGGGAACAGGACAGCCCTCTTACAATCACCTGAGAGTGATCAGGTGTGGAAGAAGGGAAGACAGTCAGGGTAGACCACTCTTTGAGGTATCTCAACTAAGAAGAAATGTTCCACAGTAGCATGAGAAGAAGACAGGGACAGACAAAGACTATTTGAACATGAAAGAGTCTCAGATGTTTATAGGTAAAGGGAAAGAAACCAGTAGAAAAGAAGTCAGAAATATAAGAGGCAGCATAAATGAGTAATGGTGGAACATGAACCTTCAGAAATCAGCATGGAAACACTGATGGACTAATAAGCTTTTATGTAAAAGCAAAGACCTTTTGAGACCAGAGGATAGGAAAAATAGGAAAGAAAGGAAAAAGGACCAACAGTGAGTGATAGGTATTATCGTCATTGTCATCCATTCTGAAAGTCTGTGATGTGTGTTTGGACAGTACTTGGCTTTCTCCTTTCTTACTGCCTCGTGTTCGGATGACATCACTGCTCTCCTGCCACTGCTAATTCAGTAACCAGTTCCTCCTTCTATGTCAGGTATAGACTCATGTTGGGTTGCAGCATATGCTCATTTAGCAATATGCTGTGATACAGTAGTGAGCAAAGTAGTCTCTGTTCTCAGGAAGCTATATTCTAGTGGAGGAGAAAAGCAAACTTATAGATAAGTTTTAAAAAATACATAACATAAGAGATTGTAACAAGTGTTATAAAGAAGACAAAAGAAGGTTAAGGGATAGCACATGTCGGGGAGGGAATGGAAGGTGGAAAATCAGGGAAGGTCATTGAGAAGAGAACACATCAGCAGGGTTCTGAATAAAACAAGAGGAGAGAAAAGCACATATTTAGGGAAGAATTCTTCAGGCAAAGGGATAGCAAGTGTAAAGGCCCTGAGGTGGGAGTTGGCCTGGTGTCCTTAGAAAAGCAAGGCTGCTTTGGCTGAAGCAAAGTTTGTGCCCAGGAGAAAGGGAAACTGAGGTTAGAGGATGAGCTGAGGACCAGAACATTTAAGGCCGTTTACTCAATTCAAATAGGATGCCTCAGAAGCGTTTTGAGCAGAGATGTAAAATATTGATCTTATGACATCATGAGACTGTATTATTTTCCTTCCCATGTTGTGTCCTTTTTTTCTGACTCATAAACCAATAATCGAAATTGCTGCATCTTCCATGAAAAATATGCTATTTGGGAATGGTGTCTCGTAGATAGTTTAAGCTCAAATCCCTATGTCTACCCATTTTTATTCAAGTGAATAGAATGCTAGAAACAGGAAATACTGTTTCTGTTCCATTTAATGATGTTTAAAAAAATATGTGTGGATAGATAGCAGCAAACCCATAACTAGAATGCTTTGCACAAGTAACTGGATACTTTGAGAACTGCAAACTATCTGCGTGAGAGTTATGGCATCATTTCTCTTTGTGTTTATGACCTTGTCACAGTACATTTGACTGTTAATAAAAGTGTCTTTTTAAAAGTGTCAAACTTGAGGCCCTGACCAGGTAGCCCAGTCACTTGGAGCATCGATCTGCTATGCCAAGGTTGTGGGTTCATTTCTCTGTCAGGAAACATACAAGAATCAACTAATGAATGCATAAATAAGTGAAACAACAAATCGATGTGTCTCTCTATCTGTCCGTTCCTCCCTCCCTCTCTCTAAAATCAATTTTAAAAAGTATCAAACTTGATTTTGTTTTTTTCCTTCCCAAGTAAAAACACAAATTAGAGCATATTTTTCTCATGTTATTCTGCTTCACATAGTTAGTGCATCATATTCAGGAAAGATAATACTGAAAAGGGACAAAGGAGGAAAGGAGAGTGTCTTCAGTATCTAATAGTTTGTGATTAATATCCTAAATACCACTGAAGAGAGCTGTTCCAGACTGCCAGCATGTACCTGCCATTAACGGGACAGGGAATCTATATGGGGCATGTAGTTTAGTTGTCTGCTGAGATCTACAACTTGAAAGCATAGTATTTTGCAAATGAGGATATTATTAAGTCATTAGTTCTGAATTCTGCACTCAGAACTCAGCATGGATATACACTAAAATTAAAATTAATTTTAAAGGTAAATTACAAAGAGAAATAGAGCATGAGTTCTACTTTACTGAAGACAAATGGACGTTTTTAGAAGTAATCACCTAAGTCGGATTTAGGTAAATATGAGTCACCTTAAAAAAACTGCTATGTAACTAAATAAATAAGTTGCTTAGAATGGGGAATTTTTACTCCTAATCATTCATTTCTCGTCAGAAATCTGGATTGGTCAAGTCAGAATACTATATGAAATTCATTGAAAAAGCAATGCAAAAGAAATAAAAGCTACAATTATAGAGTTAATGTCATTTCACCAGAAAGCCGAAAAATACCTTAAGGGAAAATGAAATTTTAAAGACTTTAGAGAGTCCTATTTACATTGGCTTTTTTTTTTTTTCTTTCCCCAAACCATAGGAGCTTTGGGGACAGATTTAAACTCAAACCAGTGGAAAACGGAATGAAGTTACTCAAAGTTCTTTATTTGTTCAGTACTTAAAGGATGAAACCAAACAACAAACAAAAATCCTGCTGCTTTGGGTAGAGGACCATTCCACTTTGTAAAAACAGCAGGGCTCTGTTCAGGTTCACTGTCTGATATTTATACCTAAAGCACTGTTCACACATTTGCCATGCTCTTTGTAGGGATCAAGCAAAATATTATTGAGCTCCCATGAGGGGTAAATGCAAGGCATAATATTGGTGACTGTGGAGGACACAAAAACACTACCTTTGTTCTCTAATTACTCATTAAATCTGGGATGTGTGAAATTACTGTACAAGGAATCGTAAGTGCCCTGGACCTGACCCTGTCACTAACCGGCCAGATTACCTTTAACAGGTCCTCTAAATTTGAGACTCGCTTTTCACTATTATAAAATACTTAGACTGTTTATTGTGAAAGGTTTCTTTAAAAATGTTTTTTCGTATGCCAGATTTTCAAATTATGTTAAATTATTTTCATATAATTAATACAATTTTGTTTCACTTCAGTTTCATATTATGTTAAATATGAAAGTATTAACCATATATGGAGGCATATGTAAGCAACCAAGTCTTTTAATTATGTATAAAGTTGCTCTGTAACCTTACATATAAGTGTATAGAATTACATATATATTTATTTGCAAGTACAGAATGAGTAGCAGAAAGAGCATGTCTGATAAGATTTCAGAGAACTGAGAGTACAAGATGGAATGCTTTTGCCAGGTGCCCTTAATATGCATGTACTGTATGTCACATAGTGTGCATGGTGATGAAATACAACATCACACAGTGAGTCGATGAGTCCTACCCCCATTTTAGAGAGTACAACTCTGAAGTCCATTGGGGTTTAGTTACTTACCCCAAATTAGACATTTTCAGACTGGAATCACCACAACATCACTTCTCAAAGGAATGGATTGGAGATGAGACAGGAGTAATGAGATAGAACCAGACTGTATTGAGAGGAAGGGCTATAGTGGTGCCGTGATGTGAAATTTGGATTTTTGTCATTTAGTCAAAAGGCAACCATTGATTAGTTCTGTCCAGGAAAGTGACATGATGTAAACAGTGCTCTAAGGTCAGTAAGACCTCAGCTTTACGGAAGTGGAACTACAATTGCTCGTGTTAATAGCCTGATTTATCTAACTTGGAATAGTGAGGGCAGAGTTCTTGTTCTTTGAGCTTACTTGTTTTGTTTTGTGGCAGCATTTTTTTTTCCTTTGAGGACTGAAAACTGTGAGCTATAATGGACTTCCCAAACTTATACATGTTCACTCTCAGCCCATGGAGAGCAGTAAATTGCTCTCACCCTCATGACACACTTAGATCAGAAGTCACAGGGAGAGTGGGACAGCACGGCATCAACTGATTAAAACTAACGTGGGATAAAGACCCTTGGAAAACAGTAAGGTCAGCGACAGCAACTATGAAAGGAGAAGATAACACACAGGCGGGAACCTAAACCAGAGATGGTGGTGACTCAGTTCTTCCAAAGCGCTTCAGCCTACCCTGCTCCTAGCCTTTGGTTTGGTCGGGTGGGGAAGGGACGGTGGCACCGAGGGGGTCCACAGACAGCTGTGGAAAGGACACTACCTCCTAAAGGCATACCTGGGTGAGTGGGGACATGTCCTTTCACACTGGCTGGGCCTGGGGCCTGGGAACTGCAAACCATTCCTCAGCCGCAATGACAACTAGCTATGGGATTCCTTAGTTGATGTGTTCTTTAGATGCATTTTAAGGTATGATCTGTCAGATCCCCTGCCCCTTCTCCATCTTTCTTTTTAATTGCTTTGGGATGAAAGTATCATAGGTTCAGAAAATAATTTGGCAGTTCGTACTCTAGACAATACCATAAAATCCCCTCTGTAATATGCCCACTAGCTTCTACTCCATTAAGCCAATATTTATTGAGTCTTCCTTTTATGTAAATACAGGCAAACATATTAAGAGACATTTCCTGACAGTTGAGGAAAACTACAATACAGTAATCAGATGGCTCCATATTTTACCAATTCTATAATGCACACTTTATATTCTAACTTCTCTGAAATTTGTCTGGGTCTCAAAATCACTGGTCAAACAGTAGTGAAACAACAGTCATGATATAGCTGTCATTGTGTGCAGGTGCACAAACTTGGTGTGGCTGTTTATATTGTTGTCTCTGAGTTATGTGCATTGTTGGAACCACATGCGTTGAGTTCAACTGCTATTCACTGTGTCTTCAAAATTATTATTTGGCATTGAAACTGAATGTTACCATGTAGGAAGGCCCAGAAACATGGCAGTGAAGTACATATAGATTTAATATTAGAGAAGAAAATATTCTCTGTTGGAGGACTATCTGATAGTTTCTATTTTCACACAAAGCAAAGGCCTTGTGCTTTACAGGACTTGAGAAATAATGATCACCATAATCTGATGAAGCCCATTATGTTTTCTTACCAACACACAAGCAGAGGATTGCCTATCATACAATAGACAAGAAAGTCCAGCCACAAAATTCTGGTTGTAATGTTGGAACACTCCATTAAAAAACAGTACATCATGTACAGTAGCAGAGATAATGATATTGGTGGAAAAACATCAATGACTAATGTGAAAAAGGATTCTGATGATTCTAAGTCAATGGAAAGAAGATTTTGGGATATATTAATATTTCTCATATAAAGTATAAAATAAAATTTTTTTAGTGATAAGAAATCATGTCATTGTTTAATGGTGTCATTTAGTAATACCTAAAGTACTGGTGTAGCTTATAAATGATGATGTCTTAAGGTCACTGAAATTGTAGTGACAGTCACAGAGCATTATGCATTTTTTTCCTCATTGGCTTTATTTATTTGTTTTTGTATGTTTTATTGATTATGCTGTTACAGTTGTCCCAATTTCTTTTCCCTTTGCACCCCTCCACCCAGAAACCCCCCTCCTTTCAGCAGTCCCCCACACTTAGTCCATGACCATGGGTTATGCATAAAGCTCTTCTCAATATCCCCCTGTCTATTCCCCAACCTCCTACCTTGCTTCCTAGTTCCTGCACCATTTCTCTCCCTTTCCCCGTTCCTCCTCCCAGCTGCCCTCCCCCCACATGCTCCCCATACCTATGATTCTGTTCCCACTCTAGTTGTCTGCTTAGTTTACCTTTGTTCCATTCCCTAGCTTCTGTTGTTGATAGTTGTGATACTGTTTTCATTTTAATGTTCATAGTTTTGATATCCTTTTTCTTAAATAAGCCCCTTTAACATTGCATATATTAATGGCTTGGTGATGATGAACTTCTTCAGTTTTACTTTGTCTGGGAAGCACTTTATCCTTCTTTCTGAATGATATCTTTGCTGGATAGAGTAATCTTGGTTGTAGGGCCTTGCTTTTCATCACTTTGAATATTTCCTGCCAGTCCCTTCTAGCCTGCAAAGTTTCTTTTGAGAAATCAGATGACAGTCTTACAGGCACCCCTTTGTAAGTAATTCTCTTCTCTCTTGCTGCTTTTAGGATTCTCTCTTTATCCTTAACCTTTTTTGTTATGATGTGTCTTGGTGTGGTCCTCCCTGGGTCTAGTTTGTTTGGAACTCTGTGCTTCCTGGACTTGTATGTCCATTTCCTTCCCCAAATTAGGGAAGTTTTCCTTAATTATTTTTTCACATAATTTTTCAATTTCTTGCTCTCCCTCTTCACCTTCTGGCAACCCTATGATTCGGTTGTTGGCACTTCTATAGCTGTCCCAGAGGTTTCTAAGCCTCTCCTCATTTTTTTAAAATTCTCATTTCCTCCTTCTGTACTGGTTGGCTGTTTATTTCTTCATTATATTCCAATTTGTTGATTTGAACCCTGGTTTCCTTTCCTTCACCACTTGTTTCATATGGATTTTCCTTCATTTCAGCCAAGATAGCCTTCATTCTTTCCCCGTCCTGTTTAACCTTTGTTGTTAGAGTTGTGAGCATCCTAATCACCAGTGCCTTAAACTGTGCTTCTATTAAGTTGTCTATCTCCTCATCTGTTAGGCGGGCCACCTGCTCATTGCTTAGTTGTGCCACTGGGACCTTGATCTGCCCCACTTCTGGGTCGTACTTCTCTGTTTCCTCATCTTTCTATGTTTGCCTCTGTGATTTGGACAAGGGCTGTTGCACCTCTTAAGTTATAGGGGGCAGAGCCTTAAGTATTCGTCAGTACAGGGTGACCCATTTCACCACGTTGTGGCACTGTATGTGGGGGAGGGGTCAGAGAGGGAACAATGCCACTTGCTCAGCACTTGCTCCTTTTCCAGGCACTTCTCCCACTTTCGTGTGGGACTGGCGCCTCTAGCTGTTGTTCTGGCTGTCATTCCCAGCGTGGATGGGTCTGCAGACGTTCTTGGTCCTTTAAATAAGTGGACTCCACTGAGAGACTGGCAGTTTCTTCCTCTGCCCCAAACCCTACTGGTCTGCACAGTCAGAAGCAATGAGGCTTGATTTTCCCTGGTGCTGGGACCCTGACTGTGGGGTCTGGTGAGAAGCTGGGAATGCTCCCCAGGGGACCCTCCCAACTTTTTAAAACATGTAACTGTGCTTTCTGCCGGCCTGCCGCTGCTGCTACCACCACACCGGGTCCTCTCCACCCTGGCTCCGCCCCTCCTACCTGTCTGGATGAGTATTCTCTATATCTTTGTTTGTTGGACTTCCATGCAGCTTGATTTTCTAGAACTTCTGGTTGTCTCTAGTTTTGAGGTAGTTGTGTTCCTTCTTAGTTGTGGAGGGAGACCCAGCATGTCTGTCTAGGACTCCATCTTGGCCGAAGGTCGCCGCATTATGCATTTTAATCCTCAGCCTTGAAAGCTGAAATAATATTATTTCAGTTTTACAGATGAGAACATTAAGTAAATAGACCAATATCTCAGAAAAGTAGTAGTGTTAGGAAACTAATAGTTGAATAATGGTGGCTGCCATTTGAGCCAGAGTTCAAGTTGTTTATCCAAAGTAAGTTGCCCTAAGTGGAGAGAATCATTAATCAAAAAGAAGAAAATGAAGGGAGGATACAGAGATACGATGAAATAATAACAACTTAGTGTTTTACACTTGGCTTAAATATTTCTAGTGTGGGTGAGCTCATCGCTCCTACCATTCCTATTCTCAATGTTTTTTTCTGTTAGAAATGAATCTTTACATATATATTTATATATAAATATGTATATTATATATATTTTAGATGAAGAAGCTTCCTTATAACTTTCACTCATTTGCCTTTATTCTGCCCTCAAAAACAAAGCAAAAAAACAAAACAAAAACAAAAAACAGGAAATAAGCCTGTCAGCTTATCTGTTGTACAGAAGCCTCTCAAATTCTCAAGAAAAGTTACCATCTTGCTGTCTATTGTTTTCTGGACCAAAGAGCCCCACTTTTTCTAATAAAATGTGTTTTCATGACCCAGAATCATGTTTATCATATTCCCTCAGGGTATTCTGTTTTGTTGCTGTGTGTTTAAAAATATGGAGTTCAGTTTTATTCCTAGGTATTTTATTCTTTCTGAAGCAATTGTGAATGTGATTTTTTTTTAATTTCCCTTTCTGTTCATTATTGGCATATACAAATGCAACTGATTTCTGGATATTAATTTTGTACCCTGAATTCATTTATCAGTTCTAGTAGTTGCTTGGTGGAACCTTTGGAGTTCTCTCTATATATTATCATGTTATCTGCAAACAGATTAGTGGATAAAACAACTATGGGACATTTACACAATGGAATACTACCTAGCCATAAAAAATAAGAAAGTTTTACCCTTTGCAATAGTATGGATGAACCTGGAGAACATTATGCTAAGTGAAATAAGCCACTCAGAGAAACAAAAATGCCATATGGTTTCACTCATACGTGGAATTTAATGAGCAAACTGATCTAACAAGCAAAACAGAGACAGACTCATAGATGGAGAGCAGATGACAATTTGTTGGGGAGTGGGTTGGGGCTCAGGGGTAGAGGGATTGAGCAAAAAGGAAAACGGACTCATGGACATGGACAACAATGTAGTGATTGCTGAGAAGGAGGGGGATATAAGGGGACTGAATGGTAATGGAATAAAATAAAATAAAGGGAAAATAAATACGGAGTTCAGAGCAAACTATTGCGTTAGGACTTTGAGGACCGACATGGCACGCGTTCACTCCGCAGTCATCTAAACCTTACAGGACCATTTCAAGGCAATGCGTATGAACCCAGGCTCCTCAAATCCTGATTTTTTAAAAAAGGATTTTTATGTCATCTCTCAGGGCACATAACCTAACTCTTACTGGAATAGGGCAGACTGGAAAAGTTTGTGGCCTAAAGACATCTTCTGTGAAGGATAGTTTGCCGTAAAACTTGGCTGCTGTTGCTGTACGAAGCCCTCTGTACACAGCAGAGATGTGGTGGCCGACACGAAGGGCATCCTGGGTAGCATAGGCCCCAGAGAGAGAATGCCTGGGAGTGAATTTGCCTTGGCCACTTACCAGCTCAGGCAAGTTACTTAACCGTTCTCAATTCCATGTCTGGAAAATGAGGATGAATAATAGGTGTTCCTCTTAAGTTATTTGAAGATTAATTGAACTCCAGCATTTAAAATGCTCAGAAATATTGCTTGACCTTGTTTAAGATCTCAAAATGTTTTCATGTGTGTGTGCACACATGGGTGCATAATGTGTGTAAATAGATTTCAAATAATTGAATAATAAATTTAGTGTATTCATTTCCCATGGCTACCATAACAATGTTCCACTAACTGAGTTGGTTCCAACAAGAGAAATGTATCGTCTCACAGCTCTGGAGGCTGGGAGTCTGAAGTCGGGTTGTTGGCAGGGCCACGTTCTTTATGAGACCTTTAAGGGGGGATTCTTCCTGCCTGCTCCTGCTGTGATAGCCTCAGGCCTTCTTTGGCTTGGGGCAACATGACTCTCATTTCTGCCTCTGTCTTCACCTGGCTTCTGTGTCTCTGCCCATGTGTTCCTTTTCTTAAAAGGAGACCAGTCGTATCGGATTAGGGCCCACCCTAATGGAGTATGACTTCGTATTAACCTGATTATATCTGCAAAGACTCTATTTACAAATAAACTTACATTCATAGGTACCAGTGGTTAGAACTTGAACATATTTTTGGAGGACACAGTTCAACTCATTACCTAGTATCAGACAAGTTCAAAACAGAGGAAATATATGTCCCAGAAGCAAGCAGAAGATAGCAATGGGGAATTGGAGATCTGTTTTTTGTGAAAAAGTAATATAGCCCAAACCAAAACTTTGGGCAAAAATAGGGGGAAACAAGATTTCAGTTCTCTGGGGGGGCTTGTGGGGGGGGGGGGGGGATATGGACCCACATCCTAAAGGTCCTGCAATGCTGAATAGGTTACAAAGATATAAACCCAAAGCTGTTTCTGAGCATCCTGTTCACCCTTGGAAATGCCTTTTCTCAAACATGAAATAAATAACATCTTAACAACTTAGACTTGTTAATATAGTTTTACCAGCCTTCATAAGCGCAGCCTTATAGATTTTGGTTTCCTGAACAATTTCCAATACACATGACTAGATTTTGTTTATGTAAGATGCATTTCAGTTCTCTGGAGGATAAAAATGTGTTTATTTTCTCGTTGAAACACCTAAGAATTTGCTCTGTATAACCATTAGACATTAACTGCTCTTGAGAGCTTCACTGCTGGATAAGCATGAGTTTGTTGGGTTTGTAAAGTGTTTGAAGGTACTATGAATAAAAGGTGCATTGAACACAGAGGTTTATTATGATCATCTGTGTGTCTGTACCATCAATATTTCCAGAGGAACCGGTCTTGATTTCCCAAATAGAGCATTTTGACTGTGAGTTAGAAATAATATGACTGAAATATTAAGAAACTCATTCCTTTTGTATCTCCGTCATAAAGTCTTTTGTAAATACCATGTTAATGACAACTATGGAAAGAGAAATATGGAAAGTGTGCTTAACGTAGAATTTTCTAATCCTTACAGGAATTTGAATCAATTTAAGATTAGATCATCCCCTAAGTGGGTTTTTATATAGTTGTTTCATTTCCAGTTTTCCATGCCTTTCTAACACTTGATCTTTGTATGAAAACTGCTGCCATCTTCAGAGACATGAGTCATGGTACTTAAAATGCTTTCACCATACTTTAGACATCATAAGATATAGTACGAAAAGTGTGGAGTCTTGGCATTCACAATTTTACATTCTAAGACGTGACCTTTCAGAGTGGTTCATTACACGTGTATTAATTTAGCTCTTGCACTAGGCTAGCTCAGAGAAGGAAAACTCTGACTCCAAAAAACCTCCGCTGCCTTGCGGCATACCTCTTCAGGGGAAAGGCTAAGGGAGTAAACCCCGACAGAAAATCCGGAGCCGGAGTCCCTAAGGCGGTTTGACGTTGTAGTCAACACCGGCAACTCCTGCGGCGCACCTGAACCCAAGCTGTATCGACTCCGTCTTTCCCTTGGACCCTTCAGCTGCGAAGAGAGGGGGGGTCTGCTGCATGGGCAACAGCAGACCCTCCATATTACCCTGCCCAGGCTCTGTAGCTTCAGCGTCATCACAAGATGTCGATTCAACACGGGAGGAGACAGATACCATGTCACTCCCGAGTCGGACTGCACAGCCATTCTCGGCGGTGCAGATAGACTCTTAAGAAGCTACACTATCGTCTCTCGAGACGGACGGCTGCCGACGACTAGGCTAGCAGACTCCTCAGTGTCTGAATTTCATTTTGGCATTTTTCTTTTTTTTTAATTATTGTATGTATGTTTACTTATATATCTGTGTGTATGCATTTTGTGAAAAAATATATCCATGCAAAGACAACCAATTCCTTTGGAAGTAAGAAATGATGAGGTGATGATTTAGCCAGAAAGAAAGGCTTTAGATAAACTAAAGAGTGGAATGTTATATTCTTTGGGGATTTCGGTCTGTAATATAAATGAATCCATCATAAATTCTGTGCAGATATTAGACAAAGTGAATATTAAACCATTTCAGTGAGTTTTCCAGGTCCTACCAACATTGCTCAAATGAGAACTTAAAATTTTAGCAGTCACTAGAATTGCTACTGAAGTGATCTTGAAGGTAAACAAGCACAAGAATTTCAGCCTTTTTTTAATGCACAAAATGCTGTTGTGGTTGCCTAGAATACTCCTTTTCATTATTGACTTTGCCCCACTCCCACTAACAATGGGGAGTGGGCCCCTGAGCCAGGGCCGGCCTGCCAGTGGACACAGTGATTGATTTAGGAGTAAGCAGGGTGCTTGCAGGGGCCCATCACACTTGTTCCATGGCTCAGTCTTGTGGGAATTGGTGGATCCACCTCTTGTTCCAGCATCCCAGCAGGGTGTGATTTGGAGGGTAATCGGAGTAAGTGTAACTGCAGTAGGAGAAAATAAGACCAATGTGCAGAGAGAAGCTGATATGAGAGTGAAACTTAGGGAGGCTTCATTTAAGCCCAGATTTATTTTTGTCTGAAGCAAGGGCTTGTATGTTACTGCATTTTATGGAGAAATACTATGCTTGGTAATCTTAGTGAATTATAGGATTTCCAAAAATCTTGGGAGCAGATCTTTCACATGGCTTAAGATTCTATAGTATCTTACATCTCATACCAATATTCTAACAAGCATTTAAACTTCCTTGCTATCTTTGAGACTGTTAAGAATTCTGATTCTCTGTGTTTTAAGATAAACATTGAAACTCATGCTTCATTTTAAATACATTTACAAACAGCGGAAAGCATCGTGTGTATCATTAATAATTTAGAAACCTGTGGATATTTAGCTACTTTAATAATGAATTTCAATTAAGGGACTTTATAAATGATGGAAATTTAAAACGGTGCTAATAAAAATATGCTACTCGACACCAAAATAGTAATTTCCATATAATTTATTAATGCATAATTTGTTTTAAATATTTCTGCAATAATTTTTTTCTGATTTAGTCGTGTGTGAAAAGAGATAAGAAAGCACTTTGCAATTAAGACCATCAGGTGGCCATTACCTAGCATTAAAAAAAAACAAAAAAATGAATATTAATATAAGATATACCAAACTCTTTATCCAGGCTAATGCTAATGATATTTTAACTTTGGAATGTTATTGTGACCATGTATAAAGGGGGGCAGCTCCAATCAAGAGAAGCTGAAGAGAGCTGTCATATCATGGAGATAGAGAATTTACCTTATCTTGAGTTACTCACCTGGGCCAGTTACATTATCAAATTTAATCTCCACAGTCATTGTGCTGTGTGTGGTAGCTGCTATTGTCTTATTCTGTACTTCAGGAACGTTAGTCTGAGACAGATACAGTGACTTACTAGAGATGAGATAGACTGTTTCCTCTGCCCAAATCCCTTCAGTGGCTCCTCTTTGGATGAAGTTCAAACTTCTTAACTTGGATGATAAAACTCTCATTCTCTGGCCTTTGTTATTCTTTAGTTTCATCTATTTTTCACTTCTTACCTAGTCTCCAACTTGACAGATCTTTTTTCACATTTTAAGTTTGTCACAAGTTGTATCTTCTGCTGTGAGCAATAGTCCCTATTCCTGTCCCCACCATTCAGTGACTAACGAACGCCTTTTCAGTCTTTAGACATCAACTTAAGTACCACATCCTCCAGGTAAGTTCACCAAGTCCACCATGCCCACTGCATCATTCACTCATTCATGTAACAAATGCAAGTCCTGTCCAGAAAAAGTCCAGCCATTGTTAATATAACGAGAATGGTTTGTGTGACATTGTTGTAACCTGGCAGCTAAGGACAGTGGACTGGAATGCACATTTATGAACAATGATGACTTCACTGTACAGTGGTGTGGTAGATGCCATTGAGTGAGCATGTGTACTCTGTGGCTGTTACATTCAAAATGACTGAGCAAGTAGAGCAATGAATGTGCATCGAATTTTGTGTTAAGCTTGACCATTCCTCTGCAGAAACTATTCAGATGGTTCAGAAGTCAGCAGCTATGGGTAACTGGTGATTGGCAACTTCATCACAACAATGCACCCACTCATGTATCATGTCTTGTGCAGAGTTTTTTGGTGAAACATCAAATCACCCAGGTGATTCAGCCCCCCTACAGCCCATATTTGGTGCCCTGTGACTTCTGGCTTTTCCCAAAACTAAGATCACCTTTGAAAGGAAAGAGATTTCAGACCATCGGTGAGATTCAGGAAAATACAATGGAGCAGCTGGTGACAACTGGGAGAAATATGTGAGGTTCCAAGGTGCCTACTTTGAAGGTGACATAGGCGTCATTGTCCTGTGTACAATATTTCTTGTATCTTATATCTTCTTCAATAAATGTCTCTTTTTCATACTACATGGCTGGATACCTTCTGGGCAGACCTTGCCATATATAGTGTACCAGGTACTATCCTAGCACTAGGAATATAACAATGAGCAAAGAAGAAAGAAAATTTCTGCCTTTCTAGCCAGTACTTACTTCAGTGTCCCTCATTACACACTTGCTTCATGAGAAGATCGATTATGTCTAATGTTCTGATATATTTTTAGGGTCTAACTCAATGAGATATTGTAGATGTTGCAAGCTTCATTTACTGTTTAATTTGTAATAGTTGCATAGAAGTATAAGAATTTTCTATCTGGCCCTTTTTGTCTTTTTACACTGCCATCATCATAATACTAGACCTCATGGTCTTATGACTGTATTATTGCAGTGAATCTCTAATTGAAAGCAACCTTGTTTTTAACTCTTTACATGATTGGACTCCATAGAGCTGTCAGACTTATCTTCTCTCACCACTGGGGTTGTTCTCCTTAAAACATCTCATACTGTAATCCAACCCCCTTCATAACCTGATGTTGCCTTTCTACTCTTAATTTATCTCCTGCTCTTTCACATATGCCTTCTAATCAATCCTTTTTTTTTTTTTTTGCACTCCACTTATTCTGGTTCATTTGCACCTTTCTACCTAAAGATCCCTTCTCTTATTTTCATTTTACTACCAATCTTATGAACACTGTAAGTTACTTCCTTCCCTTTAGTTAAGTCTTCTTTGACAACATCAGCCAACCTTTATTTTTGTAATTTCTATATCAGTAGCAATCCTAAACAAGTTTTAAGCAGAAGAATCTATCTTAACCCCTACTCATAACCCCTCAATACACACGTAAACACAGAGAGAGAGAGAAAGAAAGAAGCCTTACATGGGACTCCAAGGTAGTAATAATACTACTACTAATAATAATAATATAATAATAATAGTAAAGATTATTGTAATATGTCACTAACACTTCTCATGTACCCTGTAGCTCTACAAAACACATTTGAAACCAATGTGTGAGCTCAGCCACACTGGTCTCTGCTTGGTCTTAGTAGTAGCAAGGGCAGGTCAAAAGTGGTCAGGGTGATTTAGCACTTCTGAGAGGAAAATTACTTATTCATGGAACAGAAGAAAAGGATCTTACTTGCCATGCCTGCAAATATTTTGAGTCCCATGTTTTTGGCTTCTTCCCACTTCCCAAGAAACATCTGTTGGAAACAGAGAATAGAATCTGATTTTATTCCTTTCTTCAGTTCTGAGACATTTAAAATGTTAGGGAGCCTGTAGGCTAGGACCCCTGAAACTTTTAGTCATGTACATTTCACATGTCCAGAAGCTGGAGTAAGTCCAGGGTCAAAGGTCAGTGTATTATTGATGAAAGGTCAGATTAGTAGCAGTTAAGCAGTTGGAAGCCCCATCTAGTCCTTATTCATATGAGTGTTATATCCCAAGTATACTTTAAGATTTTTAAGGGAGTTAATTGTATTTATATTTCTTTATTATAAAATTATATATTATTCTTTATTTCATAATGATATAATCTTGTCTCCCCGCCAGTTTTCAAGAATGACCATTTTTTAATTCTAGAACTCCCATCACATAAGAGGTACTTAATAAATACCAGCTAATTAAGACTGAATAAAATATGCTAGTTTATGAAGTTGTCTATTTTACAGGATTATTCAGTTTGTCCTAACATGTAAACTCTCCATATAAAGTATCAAATAATCATAGCATAAATCAAGTGTTCTTTAGTAAAATGTAGTTCAATTTGTATTTCATGTTATAAAAGATAGCCTTATATGTATTAAGAACATCAAACATTTCTCTTTAAAATACATCAAAAAAGAAATATAGAAGATAGAAAGAGTTCTGGAAATTTAAAGTGGATATATAAGAAAATGCAAATTGAAATTACATGATTTTATAAAACAAATTTCCCCCTAGTAAAAATCAATTTAATAACTCACCAAGCACATTATGAACATGCTTTTCAATTTTGTATATTTTGTCAAGGGGAAGGAAAAGATTTGATTGACAAACCTGGTTAGTCTTTTTAGCAATTCAAATAAATAACAAACATCATTTTTAACAGATGAAAATTAACTTAAATTTGAAATTATAATTACTAATGAATCATAGATTATTATGATTAGCAGCTATTTTCTGTTTTCCAGACACCTACATCAATTTTCCATGATTGCTTAGCTTCTATGCCATATGTAACATGTTAGGAAAACATGATCTTTGCATAATTATATATTTGTCAAATGCTGAAGAAACAAATATATGACACTATCATGCTCAAGTTGGAGTCAAGAGCCTATGTAAATGTACAAAATATACAAAGACTTTATAGATACTATGATATAAGTTGGTTTGGGTCACTGTGACTCTAGTTGCATTCATAGAGATAAATAAAATTGATGGTTTGTATCACTATGAAATATATTTATCTCCATAAGAGAAGTCTTTGACTGAATGAATATTAGCTCTGAAATGGAAATTTGCAATAACTAATTACAAGTTTTCAAAGTTTTAAATTGATATTCCCTTTGGATAAATAAAACAGTCTCATACTCTTTCTTAATATAATTTGAAATTTCATAATAAAAACAACATCACTAAAAATAACTGTGAAGTATTTATAATTTGACATGTATTTTTAGAAAATTATATATTCCCCAGCTTCAGTTAAGAAATTCAGCAGAAGGGTAACAGGCAATGAAATGATCTACCATAGAAAATATTTATGGGCGATGTAAGTCCTGAACCCATACATCTTGACTGGTAGTCGGAAGTTTCAGAATGGAGAGGTTAATACTCTGATGCCAGGAAACTAATAATTGTTTAATACCGTTTTGTATATGTATATCTTCTCCAGTGTTCTGTAAAATTCTTGAGACCTAAGTTTAATGTCTTCCATTTCTTTATTATCCCTATGCAGTTGAACACAAGTAAAAAATTATCTCTTTGATGTTGTTTATTCATCCTTTTAATACAGCACATTTAGAAAATATTTTATTCATTTTTTAAGTACATAAATTAATAATTACGAAGTATCTGTTTAATGAAAAATAGACAAGGAAATGATAGATTAAGGAAAACTAGGCAGAATTTTTAAATAAGCTTATTCTGGATTATATTCCAGAAAATACTTTTTCTTAACTAAGTTTTAAATGAATATGTTCTAACATGTCTGAGTTGTTCATATATTTTTAATAATGGCTCAATTAAAAATTAAAACGTCCATTTCTACGTGTGCCTCATATAACAAGTAAGTTTATATATTTTTACTGAGGAAATGATAGCATTTAATTCATTTAATCTTTTTATTAAGTTTTTTATGTATTGTTTTTTGAAATGGTACTTACTAGCTTTGTTCACTTACTAGTAAGCATAAATATAGCTGACTATTTGAAAGTCAGTGATAGGTAAAAACCATTTCTAATATCCCCACTACCTATAATTGCCAAATTAATGAATTAAATACCATTAACTTGCTTTCCTTGAGTTTAAAAAATGTTAAAAATAACATATTTTCAGTTGTTAAAATTGGCGTATCATGACAAAAATAAGTAAAGACTCACTTTTTTTCCTACTTAAAAGATGTTTCTTAACTGAGTTTTCCAGAAATCTAGTAAGAACCAGCTTTTTAAAAAACTCATTTGGAGCTCACTTGGGCAGTACATACACTAAAATTGGAACGATACAAAGAAGATTAGCATGGCCCCTGCACAAGGATGACACGCAAATTCGTGAAGCGTTTCATATTTTTTAGAAAAAAAAATCCATTTGGTGAAATACCTTATGTTTCTTCTGTTTACTATGTCACTTTCAGCTTTAAAACATTATTTTATACCATTACACAGCTGTGGAAGACTGGTCTTATAAATGAGTTTTGCTACAAGGACACCTGTAATAGAATAACAATAAAAAATGATTTATTTTTAAAAAATGAGACTACCTGGAAATTCGGCATGGTGTTGCTACCCACTGAAAGATTGGTAATGTCAGTAAAGTCATTTGGAGATATTTCCAGTCTTAGAAAATGAAATTTGTGGAGCATGAGACCTAGTTTATTTGATTTTAGCCTTAACAGCTTTCAACATATGATAGCAAGCATTTGAATAAAAAGTGGAAAAAATAGAGCAAGTTTTTGTATGTTTTATTTATTACTATATTGATTACAGGTACTTTGATTATTTATCTAAATCTGGCAAAACATTTAGAATGTTTCTTGGGTAGACAACCTCTGGAATAGCTGCCACATCTCCTGTTTTGCATTGTGTCTGTATATTCCTCAAGCATGTTAAGCTTTTTCTCCCTTACATATTTCATTTAGTTAACAAAAACGTATAAAGGACAGGTTTGTTATGAAGCCCCTTGTAGATGAGGCATCTGTGGTCTCCTACAAAGATTTAAGTATCTTGTCCTAGTTACAAAAGTGGCAAGATGGTCAAAGTCTAAAGAAATGTAGTAAAAAAAAAAAAAAAAAGTAGAGTGTGCCCATATAAAGGAAGATATTGGGAAAAGCAAATTGGAATAGTACATGGATTCCATAGATAATAAAGCTGATTCAGGGAGAATGAATAAAATAATGATTAAGAGGCCAGAGCTTACAGATTAAGTTCAGTCAGGAGGAATACACATACAAACCAAAAAACTAACAAACAGCAATTATGAAACCATGATATCTAGGTGTACATAGTCTGTCTTCCTAACCACACACTATGCTGCCTCTCCCCAAGGAAGAAATAACATCCAGAAAAAAGAAAAAAGCCAAACTGAAATAATATGGTGGCCACAGCTTCCAAACATTTTTTTAAATCCCGAAGTATAGATTTGGAAGACCCAAGATGGAAAACTTAAGGCATAGATCTATAACCCCCTGATCTGGTTACAGTAATGAGAGTCCATCTTTCAGGGTCCCGAAGGGAGTTCTTGGTTATCTGAAACCTAGGATCAGTATATCAGAGAGTGAAGGAAATGATTCATTCATTTATAAATAAATATATATAAGTATACATGTTTTCAAATTTATTCACATTTGGCTGAAATTAAATCAACTCATAGTGTTTATCCTCTACTCTTAACTGACTAGTGATAACAATCAAGAGTTTAGTGTACTGCATAATGTAAATAAATCCACATATCAAATAACTGATAGTTTCTAGGACTGAACAAACTTAAACACACTAACAGAGCAGTGACCAGATTTAATTAAATACCACTGTAAGTATTATACATGTACATACTTATTACTTATTAATGTCACAGCCAAAATTGTGACTTAAATAATTTCATTATGTTGTAAATCCTTAATAGATAGGGGCTTTCTTAAAATCTGGATTGTTGCTGAAATGGAAAAATAGTGATAACATATGGGGAAAAATGTACTTAATTCAGTAATTAAGTTCTCAGTAAGCAAAATCTTGTAAAGCATTCAGCCTATGAAGGGGAAAAAAAACCTTCAAAAAATAATTTCAGTAGAGACTGCTCTTCTTTAGGATAAACAAAAAATTAAAGTTTCAATAATTTATTTTTCTATTGATGGAAATACACTGTGGCTATACCATGGTGATGTATATGCTTGATCCTATAAAACAGTTTAAAAATACAACTAGTTTCTTTCCATCTTATTATAATTATAAGCTGAGATTTTTAGGGGGACTCATGAAGTATTTAGTACTGGATTGTTGTGATTATCTATTGTCATCAACAATATAGTCCCTTCTTGTTTTTTCAATTGTCCTGTTACATTTCACATTAACACTGGCTAACAGATAGTTTATCTTTGTAGGATATCATTATAAATATAAATGTTTGAAATTATTGCCATTAATCTGCACTGATGCTATTATTGCTTTGTATTTAACTTCATAGCTTTTTTTCCTTTTAAAGTCCTTGAAATTTGTGTTTAGCAAATTTTTATTTGATTTAGAGACTTTTTGTTATTGTTTGATACTATCAAACTACAGTTTCCTGACTAAGAATTTATATTTTGTGGTTTACAAAGTACCTAACACATGTTTAACATTTGAAAAATAATATTCGCTATGGGGAGAATATTAATTATTTTGAAGTGTACCTCTTTAGTGAATTACACCCTGTTATTTTTTCTTGGTTAGTTTACAGTTGATGAAGATTTCTAGAGATAAGTGAATGCTGTAATAAACTCACTTTTATCTCAGTAATTGCCTGATTTTAGATGTTTACACATTCTACTAATAACCTACACATATTTGTACTGGCTGGTTTGTACTTGAATTTATCACCCATTAAAGGTTGCGTAATCCTGGATTATCACCAGCGGGAAACAAATACGTACTTGTGATACCCACTGTGCTTAGCCTCTAACAAAAAAACTTCTGAAGACAGTATCTTTCTGCGAAATTGCAGATTTTGGAAAAGAAAAAATAGTAACAGATAGCGGATTCAAAAACCAAGTATATACATTGAACAGGTTAATCTCCTCATGCTGAGAATTAGACATAATGATAGTTCCTTAACATTAGAAATTTTATTGTCTCAGGAAAATGTGGCTATTGTGGAAAAATAGTGGGTTGAAGCAAATGAGGCTGAAAGTAGAGTGGAACTCTTAATGGTGAAAATTGCTTGATGATTCAGTAACATCTCTTCTAAAAGAAAAGTTATAATCTGTTAGTTTAGTATGAACTGGAAAAACTTGTAGATGTTATTCTGTTTCACATTTCTTCCAAAATAATAGAAGCCAATAATTTGGAGGAACTGAAAGTTCTTTATAGAAAAATAAATAGTGAGGCAAGAATTAAAAGCACTTGACTTCTAAATCATAATATTGGTGCAATTTTGAAATGGTGGCCCATTAAAAATCTGTTTTTCACCTGCAGCTTATTGCTTGTTTGTTTTAACAGCTACTCCTCTGATTGTTTGCTTAGACATTCTAATTTGTATAAGCTTTCTTTAACCTGGAATTCTATGACATAAAATTTTTGCTTAGAAAGAAACTGACCCAATTATGTTTTTAATGTATTTCCTTTTTTTATAGGCAAGTAGACAGGACCAATGTGTAAGTCTGGGAAGTAATTAAAGTCTGTTTTAAGTAGTTTTATATTACATTTTAAAAATATGTCTACTAAGGATGACAGTTTTATCAAAGTGCTTTAAAAGCTATCAGTTGTATAGCAGTTACACTGGGGCTTCACCTTAGTATGTACAGTACTATCTAGTGTTTATGTATTCTAGTGTAGTAACTTAATTTTCAATGTGAACTTAGAAATAATGGAATTCTATGAAAAAATAATTTAGTTATAATATAGATATACTTATTTGCTGGTTCACTAAATTAATTTAGGCATGGATACCTAATTACTCATGTAAAAATATATATATAAATATAAACATACATATATATATATATATGCGTGGTTGTTTGGAACAGTGATCCTTTCTGAATGGGGCGTTACTGGCATTTCTCTAGTGAGGAAATGTAAGGCAAAGGCTTGGTCCTGGTTGTGGTTATCTTTCCAACTTCCTCCTTCTGCTCCCTGAGATTATTTTCTGAAGGGCCTGTTTGTCCTCAACATGCTGGCTATTATCTTTGCTGCTTCGCAGTGTGCCCGTTTTAGGGACTCTCAGACTTGCTCTGTGACTGATTCATTGTCCAGTCTGTAGATCACAAGGCCTTACTCAGCTCACTACAAAGAGTCCCTTGTTACTGCCCCAGCTGTTTATTGCTGTTTCTCTTTAGCACGGCTTTGCTGTAATCTACAGTGGATAGTCTTAAACTTGTTTAATGACTCCCTAATTGCTGTACCGACTACTAATCTCCAAATAATTCCTTCTTTGTGGTGGGTGGCTTTACACACACATGTGCACATGCATTTATATACTTGAAGCCCCTTAGACTGAGATTTCAAAGCTCAATCACTAGCTCTCCAGCAATGGTATTAGAAATAAAGACTCTTCCCTTCCCTAAGAAGTAAAGATAAATTCTTTCTGTATGTTATTTTCAGTTTTCTACTTCAAAAATCTGTATTTCTCTTCAGAAGACATAGATCAAAAGTTGTTGACACCACTCGTGTATGAGAATCATTTCTAAAAACGTTTTATTTAATGTGGGCTAGACTCATCGGGAGAGGGAAGCAATATTAAAATGCAATTACTCAAAAGTAATGGTTTGCATAGTAGTTGACTGTTGCGTAGTAGTCGTGTGTTTTCTGATAGTAAAAGAGAAATGTATGAATGGGTAAACATCTCAGGGTGTTGGTCACTCTTGCACCATTTGGTTGTCCTGAGGATGTTAGAGAGGCCACATTCAAAACCAACCCAGTCACTCCATTTAGGGGGGAATAAAACAAGCAGGAGATAGTGACAACATTGCCACCTTCTCACCAAATAGTTTCAACTGCTCAAGTGTACCTACTTCTCACTTCTCCAATATAAAAACAAACGAAAGACTTCTCCTGGGGAAAATAACCATCATGTTGTGGCACATTAGGTTGCTAATGGATAGGGGTAACAATGTTCCGGGGGGGAAATCAGCACCCTGTTTTGTTTCATTATCTTGGATGTGCCAATTTCATTAAATGTCTTAACTTTATACATTGGTGATGGAAATAGGTACAACTCTGTTAATAATCTATTAAAGACATAAAGACATAATGTGTTTTAGAATATTCAGTCAGATGGAGGGCTATTTTCGTAGAAACTAGGAGTCCTAGTAGATTTCAGTGATTGCCTTGTATTGTGGTTTTATATTGATGGTTATGAATTAGTCCTATACTGTGGACAGGAAGCCACTGTCAGGACAAAATGTGAGAGACAGAATGGTTTCCTTTAGGCAAAGGTGTCAGACAAGGGTACATTTTATCTCCCTGTTTGTTTAATCTGTATGCCGAACATATCATATGAAAAACTGGGCTAGACTCGGGTGGTAGGAGTAAGAATTGGTGGAAGAAATAGCAATAACTTAAGATGCAGATGACATTATCTTATGGACAGGAAGCGGCACTGATTTGAAATGACTTCTGGTCAAAGTGAAGGAAGAATGTGTCAAATCAGGACTTCATTTGAACACCTAAAAGACAAAAATTATGACTACAAAAGATACAACTTTAACCTAGAGAATGAAGACATTGAAATTGTTAAAGATTTTGCCTAACTTGGTTTAGTCATTAATTCTAATGCAGGCTACAGGCAATAAATCAAGAGAAGGCCACAGCTTGGAAGCACAACAATGGGATAATTAGGAAAGATCACCAGGAGCAAAGATGTGTCATTAGAGACCAAGGCTAAAATCATCCACACTCTCACATTCCTAATTATTCAATCCTATGTAAGGATGCAAGAGTTGGACAGTGAAGAAACCTGATAGGAAAAAATGGGTTCATTTGAAATATGCTAGTGGAGGAGTATCTATGGATACCCTGGACTGGCAGAAAGATAGACAAATCAGTCCTAGAGAAAATTAAGGCTGCAACAGCACCGGAGGCAAGAGTGGCAAAACTAAAGCTGCCCTACTGCAGGGCATCATGAAGAGGAAAGATTCTTCAGAAAAGAAAAAGATAGTAATGTTGGGGAAAATATTAATAGAAGGCAGCAAGAAAAGAGGAAGACCATAGACATGAATCTATAGGGGCTGAGCAGGGCTGTTACAAAGCACTGTGGACATCACTCATTCGTACGGCCACCAGGAGTCAGAGTCCACTCAACATGTAACAACAAGCACTTTTATTACCTGTATGTGGTTCTATGTTTTTGGTGCTTTCTGAACATCAGAGTTCTATCAGTGCTGACCCCTCCCTAGTTCGGTACCTCACCGACCAGCAGTATTCCATTGGGAATGAAAAGCAAATAATGGGAAGCTAGGGAGTGCGGGAAGCAGGGGTGTATGTTGGTGGAGAATGAGCTTGCCTTGCCTTGAATGTATAGAATAACTTGTTAAAGTCTGGATGTTCTAGAAGTGCTGTTAAAACCAAGTGATACTGAAGATGAAAGGGGAATTGGAGGCTGTGAACAACCAGGCAGGTAGTTTGCCTCATTAGGTGGCATGCGTTGTACTGTACTTGTCTGTGGATACCAGAGGATGGAGGGTGGGAGCCATGGAATCGCACAGAGGCAGCCATTTGTCAAGTTCATATTATTGGGTTGGCCAAAAAGTTCATGTGGTTCCTCCTGTTAAATAAAAGACACAATTTTTATTTTCACCACTAACTTGATTGATTTGAATATTTTGAGTATGGTGGCTATCTCCTGGGTGGTAGAATGTTGATTGCTCTCAATTAATGTTTCGATTTGATCATTATCAACTTCAGCTGGTCTACTAATTGCAGAGCATTGTCCAATGAGGACTCTCCAGCATGAAACTTGGCAAACCACTTTTGACATGTTTGATCAGTCACAGCACCTTCTCCTTACACTGTATGGATCTTTTCTTGTTTTTCAGCTGCATCTTTGCCTTTCTTGAAATAATAAAGCATACTATGCCAAAATTATTGCTTATTTCTTCCCCCTTCAATATTAAAATGGCTACACAAAAATTCACCAGTTTTGTTAAGTTTTTCTTTTTTTAGTGCTTGCTGATATGACAGCTGTCACAAATACAATTAACAAAATTGTTTAGAATGAAGTTAAAGAAAACTAAGCACTACTAGAGCCCTTATGCGGGTCGGGGGGGGGGGGGGTGGACTTTTTGACCAACCCAAAGGTTCCAGGACTTTTCTAAGCCTGTTACAATATTAACACATTTAATTCTCAGTAGCCCCTTAAGGTAAGGTACTATTCACTGATACAGTCATTTGGTGAACCTCTTAGTGTTCAAGAAACAGCCGCATCATATTCATCATTTAATCACAAAATTGTTTTAAAATATTATATCATGGTGTTTGACAGCAAAAGCTTTGAATTAGGCAAACATGAATTTAAACCCTGGGTCATGCATGTTTAACAGTGACCTTGCCTCGCCTCTCTTAGCCACACTGTTTTCTGATCTGTATAATGGAGACAATATTTTTTTAGGGCTTTCAAAGTAGCTAAATTAAATAATAAGTACTAAATAAGTAGTTTTTGAAAAGAGACTACAAGAATTTTGGTTTAAAAGAGGTGAGAATGTTAAGAAATAATTTCTAGTGATTTTTTTGTATTGTGTTTTATAGGCTTTTTTCTATTTCATGGTTTATTTTTTCATTTTTAACATCTAAATTGAAGTTCATCTTATAAAAATATGATTGAATTTTTTATAATTTATGATTGAATTTTTTCTTTCTCAGTGGTATATAGTACAGTGGTGGTAAAAGTAGGTATGTATTATTTTCCATACAAACACCTATCAACCTACTTTTGCCCACTCCGGTAGAATGATGTATTTTATAATCAGTGACATTTTAGATTCAATGAACTACACTTTTTATGGTACATATCAGCAGTTTTTTCTTCAAGAGGCAGTAACATGTAGTATTTATACATTCAGACTTCATTTGCATATAGATTATATCAAATTTCTGAACTGTTCTTTGCCTCATCTCTTATCTGCAAAAGGAAATGTCTGTTGCACAGCGTTGCTACTATTAAGTCAATGTGTATAAATTTCTTAGCATTGTTAAATGCATAATAATAATAGCCATTATTATTATTATCTTTATTTTCCAGTTAATCTGTGTATTAGTAGACCTGGATGCTAGCCCCAGGTCTGCCACTTAATAACTTTGGAATCTCTGTCTCATCTTCCTGTTTTGCAAGATAATGTTTTGGCTAAAATGACCTCTGAATTTCTTATGGCTCTAAAATTTTGTAATTTTATTATCCAATGCAAGTCTTAAAATAATGTGACCATAAAATGAATTTCTGTGTTTCTTTCAGTTTGTGGGGACATCCATGGACAATTCTTTGACTTGATGAAGCTCTTTGAAGTAGGGGGATCTCCTGCCAACACTCGCTACCTCTTCTTAGGGGACTATGTTGACAGAGGGTACTTCAGTATCGAAGTAAGTTCACATCATCTCGTTTAGCTGCTCAGTCATGGATCAACAGTATCTTAGTAAAACATAAGTGGTAAATATCATTGCCTTAAGGAAGTCCCTAGTCATAACAATGCACTTAATTCTTGGAATATTACATAAGCTATTTTCAGTTGATTTACATTTGCTTTTTTAATATGTAGAGATACCAGAGAGACGGCTAAAATTAAGACTTTGCCTTTTGTACCTTTTATATATTTGCAACTTTGCAAAAACTACATCATATTCACATTACATAATTTTGTTTCCTGTTGAGAGAACTAATCAAAGTTGATTAAATATGCAGGAATGTGCTTACTTGGTTATGCCTATAATTATGAGAAAATGAGCTATTTTTATAAATTGATAGTCAAGTGTAACTGTTTCTCTCTGCATTTGTGTGTGTAAATATGTGTGAGTACACTTACAAGTGCTGTGTTTTGTTTTCCAACACCTGTAATCTAACTAGGGTAACTTGTTAAACTCATTAATTGAAACAAAGAAGGTAATCTTTGAGTAGAGGTTCTTCCTCAGCCTCACATCTGCTTCAGGTATAAGTAGAAATTACATTCAAAATAAAAGCAAGCATCTTATTTTATTCAGATGTTTGTTCTTCCTGGTGCTTAACATGGTATCATACATAGAAAGGGTTCATTAAAATTTATTAAAAGAAATGGTTGAAATAGAAATAATTTTAAAGAAACAATTTATGCTGTAGTAGCTGACATTAAGTGTTCTCGGAAAAAAAGCATTAAAAAGAAGAACAATTTTTATTTAAAGATAGAATTCAAATTTACATAAGTTTCACACCAATACCAGCTATTTATAATAGTCATATAAGAGAGCGTCTAGGTTTTTAAATTCTCATCATAACACTGGGGAACACAGTTGTCATTGAGTTAGATCTGACACTTGCTTTTGACTAACTTTTGGCATCTGAATCCAAAAATGACTAGTTTTTCTCTTTCACATCAACTTTTTAAGGTTACCCTCCTATTGTCCCAAAAATCATACAAAATGTACATACAAAGGAAAATAAAGAAAAAAAATACCTGAATATATTGTTTATTTAGAGTTATTTTATTCATATAAAGCATATGTATTGTTACTGTAAGTCAAATTGTGTACAAGTGGTAAAATTCTGCTACCAAACATAGATATTAAGGTATTTTATCTTTTCAAACGACAGGCTAGGAAATGCCAAAATGACATACTTGAAACGTCTCCTTCAGTTGGCAAAGCTTTAACAGATTGCTTCATGAGACCCAGTTTTATGTGCAGAAAGGGGAATAGAATGTTCTTTCTGTCAACAAGTGGCTCATGTAGAATGTTTGGATCACCAGGTTTGAGGTCAGATCTTGGAGGCCAATTCAACTCCACCCAATGCTTCCCACGAGCTCTGCTGTCCCACATACACAGAAAACAGGGATACTTGGTGTATCTGTGTTGCTGACTAAGAAGGAAGCAGATCCTTTAAAGGTCAACACAGATGATCCAGTTGTGCTTGTGATATTGTAACAGATCAGTGACTCTCTTTATGTCTTTATATTCTTCACAAAAACAAACTGAATGACCAATTGGAACTGCACCTCCATTGTGGAGGAGGACACACTTCAAGCTCCACTTTGAGCTATCAATGAACAGTCACCATTCAGTTGCGTTATAGATTGGAATTCCCAATTCCTGCATTAAACCATGTATGTTATGGCAATACACAAAGCCACCGTCACTTTGAAAGTACTGCAGAAGTGCACTTTCTCTTGGTCAAAAGTAGGATACCTTCGCTGCTTTTTCAAGCAAGTTTTTCTCCTGCAGTCTTGATGCTAGGAGTTCTGAAGCCTTTTTGGATAGTCCCAAATCTCGTGCCAAATCATTCAACTCATGCTGATCAAATCCCTTACAAACTGAGTCATCTTCAATTTCAAAATCTTCATCATTGCTGTCACTTAGTTCTTCACCATACTCCTGTTTCTCGCAAAAGGGTAGGTAGTTCAGTGAAAACTGGCACTGGGTTTTCAACTGAATGAGTCACTGGACGTATAAGTGATGGTAGACTAGGATACTTTATTTTACATTTATTTTTCTTGTTATATCCTGTACTTTTCACTATACAAAAGTAATGGTCACTTGAATGATCTCTGGTCTCTCGCCAAACCATAGGTATACCAAGTGGCAATTTATCATGTGTTCCCTTTGTCCATATCCATAAACTCTTGACACACTGCTTACACATCTTGTGAGGGGCCTAAGACTTAACTTGATCACCAAGTTTTACTTTAAAATATGCAAAATAGGCTTGCCTGACAAATGTGCTGATGTTCATCCTAGACTGTGAATGGTGAAACTGCCACAGATATAACAAAATGAATCAGGGTTGTTTAGGCACTTATGACAAGAAATAGCAGAGAGGCAGACATGATCTGAAGGAAAGTAAATAAGTACATATGTAAATAAAAAAATAAATTCTGCTAACTCCTTGTATACAGACAAGAACTCAGACTACACTGAAGAATACGATTCACTCTATAGAGCGGCACACAATCTCTCACCGCACTGTCTCTGTGTAACTGAACAGCCCAGACAAGTATGAACCTGTTGCTGGTCCCCAAGGTCATCCCCCACCCCTCCTCACTCGAGGGAGGTTTGCTCTCAGCTAATAGGAGAGCACTAGTGCTTCCCTCGATCCAGGCCTGATCCAGCCTAGAGTGGTCACATTAAGATAAGCTGTACAGAAAAAACTTGTCGTGATAGAAGAAAACTAACTGTAATTTTGAAATCAGCATGCCTATTTAAGTCTAAAACAGCTGAAAAGTCGAACTCAAAAGGAATTATGTTAAAAATTGTACCCCTGTGTAATTTGTTTACTATAGGAATATTTAATATTGAAAAGCATGCCAATCTTAAACAGCTTTTGTTTTTAAAATTATACTGATTTCATTTTTTGGTTATTCAGTTTACCTCATCTCCTCATCTCATTGACTATATACATATATATATCTATATATATATCTATATATATAGATATATATATAGATATATTTCCCCCAATAGATTAACCATTTCTTCATTGAAAGATCACAAATTTATTCATGATGATGAGGGAAGGAGGGCTAGTGTTGGTATGTAAATCCAAAAGGAGAAAGTACATTTTTAGAATTTCATCAATTTGGTAAACACGTATTATCAAGCACATAAAATTATATGCACTGATTGGAACTGTAGAGAATTTGAAGAAATATATATCCTTACTCTCTAGAAAACTAAATCTATGTAGGAAAATATAACTATAAAAAGCTCTATAGAATCAAAAACCTAGAACAAGTGTTTATCTAGGATTCAGTTATTATTTGAACTGATAATTAAAAATTTGTGATAAAAGAGGTACTGAAAATAATTACCATTGGAATGTATAAAAGGGGGAGACTGTTGAGAATTCACCCATGGCTGGAGAAGACTGAGTCTAAGAACAAGTAACAAGGTAGGAGGGAAATCAAAGTGAGGAAAATGTAGAGGAAGAACTTAGTAAACCTCATCAACCTCATTCATAGGCTAACTTGACCAACTTGGCAGGGAAGTGTGGTTGAGTACACAGTTTTAAGACCTTCCTGTCACATGAGGGCCAGTATTTCCCAACATTAAGAAAAAAAGAAAAAAACCTACATAATTGTGGTTTGAGCAAGATGGAAATTTATTTCTCTCTGCAGTAGAAGCCTGCAGATGGGCTGGTGTGACAAGCTTAGAGCCAGGGCCCAGACTCGTTCTGCCTTCTTGCTGTGAGTGCAGGGTCTCATTCTAAGACTGCTGCCCCAGCTTCAGTCGTCATGCCCCCACATTACATTCAGCTAGAAGGAAAAGGGGAAAGAGAAGGGCATATGTTCTCATTAAAGGATGTTTCCCAGAAGTGGCACAGTTACTTCCACTTGGGCCATGTTTGTTGCTTTGACCATAGGTGGTCTTCACTGTGCAGCCAGACTTGAGAAGGACTGCAGAGGCAGAAAATAAATGGAAATGGGAGGTAACGAGTTTCTGCTGCTTCCCTTAACTTAGGGTTGTGTGGATATTTTAAAACTTACTTTAGTAACTTTAAAATCCATCTTACCTATTTAACATTTCTGTGTTCTGTGAAAGGTTCTGAGGGTGAATGAAATAGGTGTCCTACTTTCCTCGGAGCTCGCTTTCCAAGCCAGGGATGCCCAAGACTATCCTGTTGGGAGTAATTATTTTTATTAGCCAAATGTTGGAACGTGATTGTGGACATTTTTTTAATACCAAAATGTTTATGATTTTTAACAACTTAATTATAATGTTATCCTTTTACCTAATCAAAGACAATAAGTATTAATTTTAGTAATAAAGTACTAAATCACATGGTGCTTGCGTAACAAATGGCACAGAGGGACTTCATTTTCTCATAAAGTCCAATTTGGGATAATATTTCTTAATCTTATTGGTCTTTACTTGCCTTTTATTTTTTTACTCGAAATGTTTGGGTTTCTGAATCTCTGGCCTCAAACCATTTGAAATTTCCTAAACTCCCCCTAATTAGAGCTTTTTTAGAACTGTTTCTTTAAAGTAAAGAAGTTCAGAAGGAGTAATCACTAACTTATTTCTCAGCAGATTTTTTTTGGCCTACAATTAATGTAGATATTTGAACTATGAAGGTTGTGATTATTTTGTATAATATGCATCTTTTAAACTTAGGCACAGAATCAAAGAATGAAACTGAATGTTGGTGACATTGAATGTAGGCATCATAGACATTTAAAAGTTCTGAGATGTACATTTCAGAGTCCCCATCATCAGAAAGAGCTCTTTATTTAAACTCCAAGGTCTAATAGTACAGCCCCAAGGACTTGCCACATGCATACAGAAATGACAAAAATGTGATATATAAAAAATGCTGCATTTTGTCCTTTGAGGAACTTCAGGATTTCTCAGTTATATGGTCATTTTTAAAACAGAACAGACATTTATTTAAAATATACTTTGGGGCTTTTTATTGTGGATTAAGCAAGCTGACATTGTTTGCATTTTGTAAATGCTGTTATTTGCGAGGTATAAATGATTTCATTTTTCCTTTATAGCTCTACAAGGAACATGTAAATGTTTTCCTTTTATGCACGCAGAAACCTAGGCCAGGCAGAGTCACGCACATAGTAACTGGCAGTGCTGGGATTCAGAGTCTGCTCTTTCCGCTACACCCACTACCCTGGTCATGTCTTCAATAACAGAAACACACACACACACACACACACACACACGCACACACAATGGACACATTAGGAAGGAATGGAAATACACTCTCACATTCATACTCACACATGTGCAGCACACATACACAGCTCTCTTCCCATGGATATTTTCTGAAGGTCACAAGCATTCAATATAAAATATTCTCTTTGAGTACAGCACTGTTGGTTTAAGAAAAATCCTAAAACGAGAGCTTAGTTTTTTCAGTGTGTACTATCCTAACAGGCTTTAAAAGGTTCTTCATTCATCTGAATAATTGAGGACACCACTGCAGGTATTTTCCTTTGGCTCTCCTCTGGGCAAAGAAGAGCACTTAAGTTTAATTTTTACCAAATCGGCTTCGAAGAGTGGGTTCAGATTTCATACAGTCTCTGCCAGGTAGTATTTACAGGCACTAGGTAATGTGCTCTGGGCAGTACATAGAGCTCATTTTATGTACTTGTTCCTGCTGCTCCCCTCATCTGCTTTTCTTGCCAAGATCAGAAACCATTCCTCACAGAGTTAGCCCAAGTAAAACAAGCAAGCTTTTGAGTAGTGATGAAAGAGGTAATTTTGTTTGGGGTAATAATTTGTCTCACACCAAATACTATCCTCTTTCTGATGATTGCATTATGCTACCTAATGTCTTTGATCAGACGTATGTGTTTATATAGGTCTATGTTTGCGTGTGTTTCTCTGGGAAAGAAAGAAAAAACAGAATTGCAAACAGAGGCACGCACAGCTGTTTCCTTCTATTCACTTCTTCAGGCTCCCTTTCTAGGCATTGTGCCTGCCATCACCTTGAGCTTAACAGCAGGCTGCCCCCACCCCCACCCCCACCCCCCAATGTACTTTTATCCGGATCTCAGCCCAGGCCTCAAACACACTTAAGCATGAAGACTTGAATCCATAGACTAGAATGAACCACAGCAAGTCCAGCAATGTTGCATGCTTCTGCCTGAGCAACAGTTCAGCAAGCCATGTTAGGGGACAGAGTGATGCCACAGACACAGGAAGACAGTGTCTGACTGTCTCCCTGCAGCCAGTCATCTGTTCAGTGGCTGCTTCCTGCCTGCCTGTCAGATGCAGTGAGTGGTGTCGTGGAGGAGCTGCATTTGACATCGCAGGGGTTTAGATCTTTTCCCAACCAATACACATTCTTCACTTGAATTGTGTTATGATCAAGAGGTGACATTTTTGACTGGAATGTGTCACAGCACAGGTAGTTATTTTACAGAGCTACTTGATGTATATTTGAAGTTGTATATATACTTTTTACTTGCTTCCTCTTTTACAGTCTTCTTTAGTCCCCCTATACAACTTTTCAAGAATACTAATCATGAAAAGGCATTATGTGCCAATTAAATTAATAAAGTTATATCCTTAGTGTTGCTTCATAGAGGAAGACTATCTTTATGATGAAAATTAAATAAAGAGGTAGAGGTTGCTCGATCTCTCTGTTGAGTAACCCAAACTAATTTTAAATTGTAAATATTTGTTTGGTTATTTAGAGTAAGGCTGCAAAGACCATCAGGGTCCAGTTGAAAGTGATTAGTGCAGCTAATTTACATCTCACCTTCAGAAAGGCCAATGGAACTTGCCTCTGTTTTTACCTTCATCGTTTCAATTCAGTGAAAATTTTACTCAGTCATCTGATACCACATAGATGAAAAAACCCAATTATTTAGCTGATTTGTATTTCATTGCTTATTGATTGTGAAAAATCTTTACAAGAGACTTTCCTTTTTAAAAATAATATCAGGTTGTGGTTTGGTTTAAGGTCTTTGGCTCTCCAGAATGTTAGAACTGTAGATGGCGGAATAGTTGCCAGCAAGACAGTGTTGTGCTTGGCAGCCCGCTCCCACCAGATGTTGAGGGTGAAGACTGGCAGGTCTCCACTCTCCAGTCCACCCTGCCCTTTCATTTACCATTCCACTTCTTCCATATTGGCTGCATTTGTGGTTTTATTCAGTGTTTGGGAAGATATTTTATTCTTGCCTCAGGGGAGTAGGAAATAAAATGTGAAAACAGGATTCTTATTTTGAGCCAAGAATTTGGAAATCGTGCCTTTCTTTTTTTCTTTCTTTCTTTTTCTTCCTTCCTTCCTTCCTTCCTTCCTTCCTTCCTTCCTTCCTTCCTTCCTTCCTTCCTTCCTTCCTTTCTTTCTTCTTTTCTCCCTTTCTCTCTCTCCCTTTCTTTCTTTCTTTCTTTTTCTTTCTTTCTTTCTTTCATTCTTTTCTTTCTGTTTCTTTCATTCTTTCCTTTCTTTCCCTCCCTCCATCTCTCTTTCTCTCTGCTTCCTTCTTCTTTCTTTTCTTCCTTTCTTCTTTACTTCCCTCTCTATATATATCTTTTCTTTTCCTCCTTCCTTCCCTCCATTTCTCCCCTCCCTTCCTTCCTCTCTCCCTTTCTGCTTTCTGTGTTTCTCTTTCCTTCTCATTTATAGATTTACAGGAAAAAAGTTAGTATTTCCTAAACTTCTATATACTAGGTGCTTCACATCTATTAAATAATAAGAGGCATTCACTGTATATTCAATCACTTAGAAAGTAAATAAGTATGACAGCATATCATAGACTATTTCTGTACCACTCTTTGAGGCTTCAGTTATGAAAGAAACTGTGATTAAGACTAGAGGTGATCATCAATAAAAAACATTAAAAAAAAAAAAAAAAGACTAGAGGTGATAAAGCCACATACTAATGTCAAAACAGGTTCTGTAACATATGGCAAAAAAGAAAATGTGGGTCCTGGGATATTATTCCTCTAGTAGTATTTGAGTGGGATTAAAAATTACATTTTAGATTTTAGTTGGAGAGATAATAGCTTTGCTTTAAAATAAATTATTACTGGCAAAACTAATCTAAGTAGTTTAGTATTGTGATTACATTTCCGAAAGAATATTGATAGGGGGTAGTACAAGGGAGTCTTCTTCTGTATGTTGAAATGTAACTGGGTCTGGGTACTAGTTCCATGGGAGTGTACATATATAAACATTTAATTATATATTGAAAATAGGTGCATTTTATTGTTTATAACTTGTACTTTAATAAAAACAAAAGATAAAGAAAAGCTTTCTAAAAAGTAACTATAGTATAGCCAAAACATGTATTCTTTCCCTCAATATAGAAATAGCCATTTCAACAAGTCAATGTTCAATACAATTTTTAAAGACTTTACATCTTTATTTCTATTTTAAATTAGACATCAAAAGTTAAAACCAGTTTGGAAATGTGTATATATATTTATTTATACTCATATGTGTAAGTATATAAGGTATAATATTAAAAACTTTAAACTGGACATAATTCTCTTATTGACATTGATAATGGTTTATAAGTATCTTCTCTGAAATGTGAGACAAATTTGAGTAATACAAACTTTTTATGAAAACACTTATGTGTACCTATAAAACCTGATACAAGGTAATCAGATACTCATTGAGCCACAGTACTACCCACTGAGATAACAGAACTTTTACACATATTGACAGATCATGATACTTCAAGTATCACTTGAATAAGCCACTTGGTCAACTTCTCAGAAATAGTAGTATCATTTTTCACATGATCTTTAGCTAGTATCTATAATCAGAAAAGGGTAATTGGAAAATTAAAGTTATATAAAGTTATTTATATATATATAAAATTTGATGTCAACCCCTTTTTTTGTTTACTTCAATCACAATTACATAGTTGAAGACAATATCTTGCTTGAAAAGCAAGAGTAATACATACTCTTTCTGATAATTAGTATTTTCTCCAAAACTTAAGCTCTGTATTCAAACATATCATAGTTATTTTTACTCACTTAATAAATTGTCAGACATGATTATTCTTAACAGGTAGCACAACAAATGATTTGCCAGTAGTTTTTTCCTCTGGACATTATCCAGAAAATTTATTATATTTGGAAAGAAAGCTCTTTATTAAAAGGTAAATGTTATGGTTTTGGGGGGGGGGTTCAGATTTTAGTAACCACAGTCTGGCTTTTCTCAATATTTTTGTGGTTTTATATCTTTTTAGTTTCACTTTTCGAACAAAATTAATGAGATTCTTTTTTTTTAAGCATACTTGTTTTCAAAGAGTGGTTTTCTGTTCCCTGTGGGGTCTAATGGATGTCAGTTGAGGATAATGAGATTGATGTTAATATTTGCATATCTAGTTATTTTAATGCACACTTCAGGAAGACAGTGCCAGGGTAGGTTTACTCCAAACTGGCTCTTGCTTTTACACAAACTGAAATACCCAAGAAACTAAATTTGAGTGTTTTAAGGTACATATATGAAATGTTTCCTCTGGCTATTAGCAGCATTATAGTAAGATACCCTGGCCTTCGGTTTAATTATTTTTACATATAAAACAAACAATAAAACCTATGTCTTTATGTACCGACTGCACTGAAATAAACAACAAGGTGACAGAGGTGAAGAGGACACTAAGTCCGCCTGAGCTTGTCAGCATTTGTTCCCAAATTTTGTCTTGCCTTTTCTTTCCACTTTTTTCATTTGTTCCTAATTTAAAAAAATAATAATTAGCTTTATAGACAGGTGTCTTTATTTTATTTATCAATTGTTAATCACATTTCTTGTCATACTTTTAGATCAGTATATTTTCATTTTCTTCCAATAGGCTGTATAGTCCATGATTTTCTTGTGATATATAGATCCTCAGTGTGTATATATATTTTATGTATACATAAACCTTGGCTTTGTACCAAAGTAATGTTTTCTGCTTTTCAGTGTCCTCCATAACAAACCTAGCCTTTGGGGACTTTTGGTCACAGTAGTACTTTTAATCAATGTCTTCCTGATATGTCAGCAATGGGATGCTTAAGTATAATGATATAATATTTATTTTTATATTCTTATTTTTTTCTCAGTGTGTGCTGTATTTGTGGGCCTTGAAAATTCTTTACCCCAAAACACTGTTTTTACTCCGTGGAAATCATGAATGTAGACATCTAACAGAGTATTTCACATTTAAACAAGAATGTAAGTATATTTCAAGCCTCTTTCTTTAATAAGAAAAGTGTTAAATCATTTTAATCCATGTTAAGACCACATTACAATATGATCTGTTGCTTCAAAGTGAGAAACTTACACACACACACACACAATTTATGTCATTTCATATTTCTAAGCATGGGTAGTTATGAGAATTTAGAATTTTTTAAAAATTATAAATCTCTATAAAGTTATATAAAACTTTGAGTTAAATTTGGTGCAATTTATCCTAAGAAACCGTGATTTAATTATCTTTTAACGATAGCCGAAATACATCCTGGTAGGTGTGGCTCAAGTTGGCTGGAATATCGTCCCGCAGACCAAAAGGTTGAGGGTTCAATTCCTGATCAGGGCATGCACCTACCTAGGTTTTGGGTTCAAGCTCTGGTGGGAGGCAGCCAATCATGTTTCTTTCCCACATCAATGTCTGTCTGTCTCTCTCTCTTTCTCTCTCTTTCAAATCAATAAACATATTAAAAAGAAATAGCCAGAATGCTACTATTTGGAATAATAATCCTACCCTTTAATCTCAGCTCATTCAAGAAAAGCAGGTGGAGGGCCGGCTCAACCTGTGCCCCTATTTTTGGATGCAGCACATTTGCCAACTTCTAGTGGATTTTACAGAATTAAAGGTGACTTATTCCTTTAGATATGAATCCTAGGAGTAATGAGTATTTCATTTATATTTTATGAAGTCCTCTCAATTTTTCCCATTATCCAGTGAAACTTAAAATGTTTGTCTCTGTCATTTAGTCCTATATTCAGTGGAGCATAGTCACTTCTTTCAAAACATTACATGTAAGTCAATAGAGGAAAAGCAATGTGCAGTGATACAGAAGCAACTTTAGGGAATTTTTTGCCCTCTGGTTTCAATAAGATCATTTAGGAAAATCAGATAGTTTTATGTCCATCTTTCTGTTGGTCTCCTACTTTTTTGTGTATATCTTCTTGAGATACATCTGTGGATTAATAGCATGGATATATACATAAGTTATCTCCTCTGCTTTATAAAAAGTTATTAAAAACTGGAAAATACACATAAACAACAAAATTTTTTTAAAAAGTAGATTGAAATGTTAACACATAACTTTAAAAAGCCTTATTTATTCATGTTGTAGAACTTTGCAGTATATGGTTATATGCTAATATGATTCTGGCATAAAAATACATTTTAAAAAATTAAAATCATGATATGATTCTAGCTATGAAATCATGAGAGTAAATATTTTTTTAAACCATGTTTTAAAAGGTAAAATAAAGTACTCAGAACGTGTCTATGATGCTTGTATGGACGCCTTTGACTGCCTACCCCTGGCTGCCCTGATGAACCAGCAGTTCCTGTGTGTACATGGTGGTCTGTCTCCAGAGATTAACACGTTAGATGATATCAGAAAAGTAAGTTCTTTTATCTTCCAAGTGCTTCAGTAACAAAGAGAAGATATTGATTTCTCTGCCTTTATCACTAACTGTCCTTTTGAACTGAAATGATTTAAAGTGGTCATGAATCTTTTTTTGTATTAATTTTTTTTCTAGAAAAAAAGATACATTTATACTTGGAAGTTTTCATCTCTAAAGCTTCATCTTACCATTTGACATGTGTCATTAGAAATGTAAAATATTTGATTGCCAAAAAAAGAGTACATTTTTTTATTTCCCTTCGATTTGCTTCCAACAGAACCCAGTGTGTGTTGATGGGAAAAAATCACAACTTTAGCTTTAAAATGTGTTGATATTATTGTTTTTTAAAATTATTTTCAAGTAATATACTGTAAAGTAACGAAAAGGCAATGAGAATATTCTATTGATTGTATTGACTATCTAGGTAAAAAACAGTCCGTTTTATTTAAAGAGGTATTTTCTACTTAACATTGGCTGTTCGTTGTTTAAGCCAATGAAAAGATGAGTTAGATTGAATGTATGAGTTATGTTTTATATATGAAAATGGAATAACAAAGGATAGTTTTATGTAGCAGAAGAGGCAATGTTTTATTTCTTTCATTATGCTCAAAATTCTGTTAAGAGTTCATTGGTTTAAAAGAAAAACTACTTTAGGGAAGTAAAACGTTCAAATTCTACCTTAATATTCTTTCATTAAGGTTCAAGTCTTCAAGTGTAAAAATAACACTGTATTTTTATATTAGAAAGAAAATATGTGATTTTTATTTTTTATATCAAACAAAAATACATTAAATGAACCTTTGTTTTCTGCCCTGTGTGTCTGTGTCCTTTTTATCAGGGACTCACTCGTGTGCTTCTGGTGTTTGTGGCACAATGGGCATTGGTGTTTGTGTTGTATTTAATGTGCTGCAGAGACAGGACACCACAGTGTGGTCATGGAGTTAAAGCATAGAGTGGTTAACTTTCTGCAGGAATGTAACAGATTTATTCTTCTACCATGTGGTGGACTCTTAAAATAGATAACTAAACTTCTCATAAATTAAGTAGATTTTAATATATTACCTACTGTCCCCAGGACTGACGTGTTTCAGATATTATGTTCAATTTTCATATATATCATTAAACTCTAGACTTAGCCATAAAATAATTTTGAGGTTTGCATTTTGTCATAGGTCAATAAGAATTTCCACTACACTTTCTTTCTTTAATGAATTTTGTAGTTGTTTATTCTTACTGTAGACAGAATTAATTTTAGAAAGCACTTTTTAACTTTTCCAGAAGAAATTCTATATTCTGGTTGCCTTATCAAACATTCAGCTTGGGAGTCATATTAATCAGAATGTTTTCTCTCCTTTGCTGGTCTACCTCTAATAATAAATTCTTGTTTCTTGGAATGAAATTCTCTATTTTTATGGACAAGTATTATTTTTCTAAGATGAATTGTTCCAAAGGCATAAATTATTCACATCTCTTAAACAGGTCTAAGTCTGCAGTGCATATTTTATGGAAAAAATAATAGTTAAAATATAAAGGGTTTCAGCTTGAAGTTTTTCATTGGGTGTTTAAAATTAAATATTGTTTTATTCTTTTAGATATTAGTTTTAAAAATAGTGTGTAGTAAAACCATGATTTACATCACCTTTAATGCCTCAGGAAAAAAGAAGATAATTTGATTCGCTGTCAGCCTTTATATATTCACCTGTCCACCTATCCCTATGGGTTCTTTTAAAATGGTAAAGTATTGATATGAAGAATGTCAATTTTTAATGGGTTTTCGTAGCTGTTCCATGCATTTCTTTTTAAGAGACGATTGTAACTGCAAACTTTACTAAAGATCCTTTAATAGCAGTTTAAATTGGGATAAAAATAAGGGAAAGCAGCAGTGTTATAAAATTGTTGGTGAAATGTCATTTGTATTGCTCATACTTCCTAAATATGCCATTTAAAATTCAAATATGACTTTGCTAAACACTTATAGCTGGAAAATTGATCTTATATGAGGGATTCAGGTAAAACTATGAAGCTTACAACTGTGAGCTAAGGAATAACTAGCTAAATTTGGGTTCATTTTACTCTGCTTATCATTATTCTTGTTTTGTAACTAGTAAGATAAACTAGAATAGGCTTATACTTTAATTAAACACTGAGATAGCCCCTAATGAGTGAATATCTAAAGTGTCATATAACAAGTGCTACTCTTAAGATAAAAGCTGTCTGTTCTCAAAATCATATTGTTACATATAAACACCATAATTGTTCTCATCTACATTTCTAAATCACAGTTTAATGGAAGCAGTAAAAGAACTTTCTCCAAAGATAAAATAGCTCCTTCCCAAGAAATGAAACAGAGTCACATCAACTGATAATGACTAAAACACTTGAGTAAATAAAATAAGTTAGGGGAAAAAGAAAAAGATAAAAGGGAGAATAAGAGAAAGGAACACAAGGAGAAAAGATTTAAGAATTAAAGAGGCAAGAGGGAGATAAAGGGCGAGATGAAGGCAGGTAATAAATGAGCTCATCAGGTGGAAGGAGGAGAACACATTGGTGAGAGGAAGAGCAGAAGAATGGGAGGAGCCAAGGAGAAAGAGAAGTGACAAGAAGAGAGGCAGAGAGGGGAGTTCATGCTGCTCTGGGCTTAGGAAGAGGAAGTTGGATATTACGAAGTTTTGTTTTCTTCTGTTTTCAAAATTCTAAGTTTCCAAAGATTAGTATTTTGCTCTCTATCTTCTTTTTTTCTTAGTTAGACCGATTCAAAGAACCACCTGCTTATGGACCTATGTGTGACATCCTGTGGTCAGACCCCCTGGAGGACTTTGGCAATGAGAAGACTCAGGAACATTTCACTCACAACACAGTCAGGGGATGTTCATACTTCTACAGGTGAGGATGGAGCACCTGCCTTCCAGAGCACATTTAATTCATAAATTTTCTGATTTATCAGTCCATGTGTTTGATTTATTTATGATTTTTGTATAACTTCTCTAGGTTCAAGTGAGTTCTTATCACTTGAAAAATGAAAATATAAGAAATAGATAAGAAATATATATAAACATATAATATATGTGAATAGAAAAGACATAAAAGAGGCATCCAGTCCCTGGCCAGTGTGGCTCAGTTGGTTGGAGCATTGTCCCATAGACCAAAGGGTCGCCCGTTCAATTCAAGATCAGGGTGCACACCCAAGTTGCCAGTTTGATCCCTGGTCAGGGCACATAGAAGGCAACCAATTAATGTTTCTGTCTCATATCAATGTTTCTCTCTCTTTCTCTCCCCTTCCTCTCTCTAAAAGCAATGAAAAAAATGTCCTCAGGTGAGGGTACAAAGCAAAACAAAACAAAAAAACCCCAGAAGCATGTGGTATCAATGTGGCAAAGTAGCTAAAGAATATAATAAGTAGGATTTAGTAGAAAATTTGTTTTGTTTCAAGAAGTGTAGAAAAAAAATTTACCATCAGCCTTGATTTTTTTTTCATTTAGTTATGTAATAACTTTTAAAAATTTTACCAGTTCTCATAACTTAAATGAAAAATAAAAACAATTTTTATTGCTAAGTTAAATTATATTCAAATTATTCTTAAATTTTCTTAACTTTATCAGAGTTCCTGAATAAATTAAAATTAACAGCAACTTAACATATAGGTGCCATAAGTAAATTTATTGTTAGCATGTTGACAAGCCACATTGAAAAACATTTTATAGTAAGGTTCACATTTTTGTATTTGCCAGTATATGGAGATTTGTTCATTCCATAATATTTCAGAGCAGAAATCAGTAACACAGTTGAGCTTTTGTTTATGCTCATGATTTCCCTGACATCTCATGTCAATTTTAGCCTACTGCATTTGATTACCCTCAGTTTAACTAGGTTCCCTTATCATCAGACATACAATTTATGTGAAAGGGGGAAAGAGGTCATCGAGTTGAGAATTTTATTACATAGTCTTACAAAGAAAACCCTTAAAAACCAAAACCGATGTTCACTGAATGTATGCTCAGTTCCAGCCTGACAGCTGAGCAAATGGCAAGGCTGGAAGAATTCTGTCATGTGTATTGAGCCACATATCTTATCTCTCTAGAGTAAGCAAATGCTGTCCTTCTGCACAACATTGATCAGATTTTATTCAACGGTAGAACATGTCGTTTCATACATTAAGTTTTCCTTACGGGGAAAAAGTAATTTTTTTTTATTCATCTGTTGATGTGATTGGGAAATTGAAGTTTGTGAACAGCAAGTCTTGTACACTGTAAAACATCAATCAAAGAATCATTTTTGATAGAAATATTAATAAAGGTTTCAACCTTATTTATCAGAAAGTTTACAATTCATTTCTTTGTTTTGGAAATTTGGGCATCAAGCCAAATGAGTCTATTTTGACTGAAATGAAGCATGGTATGGTATTTCTCCTATAGTTCTTTTCAGTAATTCATTAATTTGGGAGTAATCTTACATTAAAGATGTTCAGATATTTTAGTGAAAAGTTAAGTATTGTTGAAATATAACAAAGCCAAGTGTTCAGTTTTTCAAATCTTGTGTTCCGTCCCTAACTATAACATGAGTATTTAAATCATCTATTTGATACCACTGAGTTGTGCTCCAATAGTATAATATCAATAATACAAAATCTAAGTCTCTTGATTTTGATATTAAGCCATATTGCATTATTCTTCCTTTAATCCATAGAATAACCTTTTCTATTAGGTTTCTGGGTCAGCTTTTCAAATAAGTCATACTCTACAGTCGTCTACTGCACTTAAATAAACTTATGATGTTTTTGTTTTGTGAATACAGACACAGATGTGTTAACATCAGAGATAAAGGCCACCAGCTAGATAGAGGATTATACACGTTTTCTCACTTTCGTTCTCAACAAAAAGATTATTTAATTCCTCTCATTGGAGGTTGTTAATAGATCTTTAGCCATGACAGATGCTAAATATCTAAATTCAGGACTTACAGACTGACTAATGGCAAAGCAGTCTGGATTATGTTTCATCTAAGGAGGAAAAAAAATGACTCTTCCTAGAGCTTGTTGATTCTTTTGATTTTAGTGCCATCATGAAGGTGTCAAGGCATCTTTTGTAATCTTGGTTTATAAAGCTGACCTAAAGGGGCATGAGGGAGCAAAAAAAATAGGAAAGAAACTTAATGACAATTACCTATTGAGTTATTGGCACTGATCTTGATCCACAACTCCCAGTTATATTTTACATGTTTATATTATATTTGCATATTTAATTTGCCATGCCACCCTAATTATGATCAAACACATTGTCTAGGCCATGATTAAATAAAATAAAGTTATACAGAAAAATACATCAGTAGAATTTATTAATGTGTTCATGAGTTACAGAAAACAGGCAACGTGACAGAGAGGAAAGAATCCGTAAGAACATAATTTTGCCCAAGTGCTACTATCATCTTTATAACCTTAGGCCAGAGTTCGTGTATTCAGATATCTAAAGTTTTGAGGCAGATAATTGAGATACTTCAAGCAAGCCAAGTGTTAGATTGTAAAGATTAATGAGAATCCTGACAACTTGGAGGTAAAATGTTCATTTTCATGCAGTCCACACAAAACCGTCATCTGGATTAGGTGCTTGGTTGTCAGTTTGTATGTCTGTCTTGGATGAATCATGTAAGCTTTGTTCTAGGCTTAGCTTGCTTCAAAAAGAGTGAGTTAAATAGGACATCTGAAGTTCTGGGATTTGAAGAACATCTTAACAGTCATTTTTAAAGTGTTTTTGAAGTTGCAAATTACAGCTCACTCAAATAACTACTGGTCTGTTAATCACAAGTCAGCAGGCTTTAACTTCTCTTCTGCAGTTGACACTCGTATCAACCCCTTCCACCCTGAAATTCTCTGGTTCCTCGTTTTTCACAAATCCAGGCTCTTCTCACACACACATACAGGTGGATCCTTGCCTCTTCTGCTGCCTCTTTCTTTGTTTTCCTCCTGCTTTTGACATTGTCTTCTTCACATTTCCTGAGGAACCTCAACTATTCCCTTAGGTTCACTGTAAACAATAACCTCCATGGTTTAATAACAAGATCTATGTATAACCCTTTCACCTCTTTATCTTTCCTGACCTTGAATTATCTATTTCTAGTTGTCAGATGGAATTTTATACCTAAGATGCTCCATTGTTACCTTAACCTGAAAAAGCTTATTATTTACTTCCCCACTTGCTTAATCCCCACTAGAGAGTCTTCCTGTTTGTGTGTTTGTTTGTTTCTATTAACAGTTAATTCTCCCAGTCATGTAGACTAGTACATATCTTTCCTTTTCCTTCTTGCATGGAAATCACCAGTAGTTATGGCATTTCACTCAACCTTTTTTTAAGAAATCTGGACCATCCTGCCTTCCCTCCCTCCCACTCTAAATTCAAAACCTTCCTTTTTAGTCTGCTGAAATCACACCTTATTGTACAATACCACCCCCCTCAATTCATTCCCTTCCATTCATGGGTATCTTTTTGGAAATAATTCATTCACTCATTCAGTTATTTAACATTACCTGAGCACATGCTGTGCATATGCTTTCTGTGAAGTTTTGTAAATACCGAAAGTCCCTGCCTTCCAAGAAAATAACCGTCTAGTGCCAGAGATTGATAAGCAGAAATTGACAAGTAAAATGCAGGGTGTGTTAGTGTTGTCATCACACACACATTCAACTGGAGGACCTCTAGCCCAAACAGGTGTGGATCAGATTTTAAGGGACTGCTCATGGTGGAAGTGCTGTTAAGTTTTAAAGGATGAGTAGAATATGTCCAACCAGAGATACTGGGGAAGGTTAGGCTCTTGCAATCAGAGAAACTGATGTTCATGAAAATTTGAGGGGAGATAACACTAGGAATTCTAGAAAGATCACCACCTTCATGGTCTCACTTTAACTTTACCTCTAATCTAAATTATAGTTAGCAGCTTCACTATGCACTCAAGTTAAACATTCATATAACTAACCTATTCCACTCCTATTTCAATATCCACTGGAAATGAGCACATATGTGTACCAAAACATCAGATTGTTTATAGCAGCAGTATTTGTAATAGCCAAAAACAACGTAAACAACCCAAATGCCCATTTAGTAAAAGGAATAATAAATTGTAGTATATTTAAATAACTAAATGCAGCAAATGAGAATGAGTTAAACAAAACTGCACATAACATGGATGTATGTTACATGTATAATGGGCAGATGAAGCCTTAAAGAGTGCACACTGGGTGATCCCATTGAAATAAGAGTTCAAGGTTAGGGGAGCTAATGTATAGTGTTAAAAGCCAGGATGGCAGTTACCCGTAATGAGGCGGTGATGGTGACTCAGAGGAGATATGAAGAGTCGCTGAGGTTCAGGAAGCCTTCTGTGTCTTGATCTGAGTGCTAGTTGCAAAAGTGTTCATTTTGTGAAAGGTCATCAATTTGTAATCTTCTGACTTGTGCCATTTTCTGTATAGATGTTACTCTTCAATAAAGTTTGCCTTAAGTAAAAATTACTCACCACTCTTGAGGCAGCCAGCAGGCAGCCAGGTGCAAGTGAGGACATAAGCTCCGGTGAAGTTCTGGCAGGAAAAGTTGGAGCCCTTCAAGACTTGATCCCTAGGTAAAATGAAATTAGTTGGAGAACTGTGGGGCAAAGAAAAGAACATAGCAAGTCCCAGAAAAAGAGAGGCCTAACAGTATCTGGGCAACGCCAGGATGCCCCAGGGCCGAGTACCCATTAGCAGGCCCCAGAAGTGGCAGAGGAGCTGGGCGATTGGGCAGAGTCCTCCATAGTACTGGACTGTGACAGGGGAGGGCGGAGGCTTCCTCCCGGCCCCCTGACCAGGGGTAGCAGGCTGCCTGCCTCTGCTTTGCAGAAGCCGATGAAGGAAAGACACCCTTTGCTTCTTTCACCTTCTTAACTGCCCCTGTTGAGGCTACTCCAGAAATTAACCATGAACTCCAATTTGCTGACAAATGGCTGCTAAGCATTTAGGATATGAAGACAAATCTGTTCATCTCTTAAGGCATTCACTGTTTCTGGAGACCAGATGTATACACATAATTTATACTACAGCATGACAGGTGATATATTGCATTCATATATTATGGAAACATGGTGGATGCAGCAGTTGTGTACACCCCAGGGTAAGGTAGGTTTGAAGGGGAGGGTTTACAAGTGGCAATTTAGCTAAGGCTTCGCAGAAGAGTAGACTATTCCAGAAGGAAAAAATATTCAGAGAACGTATGTAAGGACATAAAAGCATAAAAAAGCATTTTAATAATACCTTCTGGCTGTATCTCAGTTAAAGAGCTTGAAATCTGGGAGACTGAAATAAAAATCTAAAATATAATTGAATATCGCAGTAGAAGAGGGTAAAGGGAAAATAATTGGTGTTGGAGGGAGACTTGGTGTTGAACACACAATACAGTATACAGATGACATATTATAGACTTGTGTACCTGAAACCTATATAATTTTAATAACCAATGTCAGTAAATTCAATAAAGAATTAAAAACTAAATGATAAATAATTTAATATCGCAAGAAACAAAAATGAGAGAATAAACAGAATGCATCTAATGATAGCTATTTTCTCTAATGCCAAGCTACTTTTTCTACCATGTCTCACATTCTTCTACCTTCTTCGTTTGTTCATGCTCAGCCTGCTTCCTGTCCCTCTCCCTCTCTTGATCACATTCTAACCACTTCCTGTCTAGTAATACCCATACGTCATTTCCTTTAAGATATAACATAAGTCACAACTAACAAGTATAAAGTCTACTATTAGAATCTGGGGTTCCTGACTCACCATTCTAGGCTGCATTCTTTCTTTCATGCCATGGTGGTAGGGAGAAAATGACGAGTTATGTTGTGTCTACTACTATGAGTCAGGCACTGGACTAGAAAATTTACATATATAACTCATTTAATCTTTATCTCAAGTCTGTGAAATAAGTGATACTGTCTGCATTTTTACAAACAAGGTGATTTATTTGTATGAGTTAAGCAAAGAAATTAAACAATTTTCCAAAGTTTACGTAGGAAATAGAAATAAGAACCCAGATCTGAGTATCCCCACTATTTTGTGGGTATTTTCACCTCCCTTTCTACTCATAGAAGATGCGTTCTCTAGTGCTTCAGAAATAATTATGATCCAATAAAAATGAGCATCTTTAGAGAAGATAACTTCTTCCCCAAACACAGCAGTGATGCTGGTAAATGACTATCACGAAGCTGAAAGCATCATTGGTCTTCACCACTCCCTGCAGCTGGTCTGGTTTAAGACATAGTTAAGCCACTGGGTTAAACAAAATCATTCCAGGGTCACCACATACAGACAGATTGCACGTGACAAGGGCCCCAGTGGAAGGGTGTGAGTGGGGCTCAGATCCAGCCAGCCCTCTGCCCAGAAGGCCATGGGCTCGGACTTGGGCTGATCAGTCTTGGAGGAAGAAGAGCTTTCTCCTTGGTGGGCATAGAACATGGAAGTTTCACCTTATTAGTGCAAAGAAGGGAGAAAAAACAACCTTCCATGAGATAGATATTTTTCAGAAAGATTCCCTCAGACCCAAGTGCTTTTTTTTCTTGCTTTATTGTTCTCAAAACATGTACTGTTTTATCTTAAATGTATTTTATTCTTAAGTAGATTTTTTAATTTTAAAAAATGTTTTACTTTTCTACCTAGATTATAAATACCGTCAAGACAGAAACCACACCTTACACTTATACCACCTATCCCTGTGCATAATATAATCTTCTAACAAATGGAACAGATTCACCAGTGAGCCTATGATAAATTTTGGTTGGATAAATTATTTATTTCTCTCTCTATGGTGGTAAGGTGTTGTGAACTCTGCTTTTTCTACCATTCTACCTTATCTTTTTTAATGCTTTTCAGCTTGAACACTTTGGTTTTCATAATTTTCATTAAAAAAAATATATAAGGTTTTTTCCCTAATATTATTAAAAACTTTAATGTGTTCTAGACAGGTAGCTTACCAATAATGGAATGCTAGTTGAGAGTCACTACAATTTATTTTGAAAAATATTTGTAATTCTTAGAAAGTTTTGAGTATTTGCGTGTGCTTTTAAATTTCTGAAGATTTTCTTCAAAATGATTTTTTTCTCCAAGAAAGAATGCAGGTGTTCCTCGCTTAATGCTATTAACATAGCAGAATGTTGCTAGGTTACTTTTATTTTCTTCAGATTTCCATTAGAAATCAGATATATATTCCCATGGAAGAAAGCTTAAACACATAAAGGTATCAAATATAGCATGAAGAAAATATATTAAAATTATGTTTTCACAAGACTAGTGTAAGTTCTTCCAAAAGGAAAAAATAAAATGCAATAAAATAAAAAGGGCCTAGCCATTTTCCCAAAGGCAAAAAAGTGATAAACCTACATAAACAACCTCTGTCTTACAGTATAACAACAGGGCAATAAACTGGCTTTTAAAAGCAGCATTGTGAGAGCACAAAAATATATAAGTGAACAGCATGAAGAGATAGGGAAGGAACATTTAGAATAAATTTTTAGAACATACGTCCATGTACACACATACACCAAACGTGTGCACATGCAAAAGCTATTTTTTATTTCAGATCCCGCCTTTGCCAGAGAACTGAACCTTTTTACCATCAGTATTTCTACAATGGTATGCCATCTAAATGGTATTTTCTTTCCTGTTGCTCAGCTAATTTGTACAAAACCTGTAGCAAATCTATTTTCAGCTTCTCTTTTATAATAAATGATTTGAGTGATATATGCTCAATATTTTCCCAAAGAGCTATTTTTATAATTACTGAATTGTCTTATATAGTATATGTAGTTCAGGTTCATGGATATCTGCACTTCATTAATATTAAAACAAGCATGGATTTGCTGTACCTTGATTTGAAATATCTAAAATGTCATCATTTTTATGACATACATTTATCTCATTAAAAATTCTTAGAGCAGTGACAAAGTGATTGCAAAGGGTTTTTTAAGTTTAGTTTGTAATTAGAACTTTAGTTTGAAGTTCTCATAGTATTATCTAAATTGAATTTTCATATTTTTATTAAGTGGAGATAAAGAATAGGATTAAAGATAAAGTTCTTTTGATCATATGTAAGGGACACATTTTAAAACCTTGTGAATTCCTTAATTCTGTTCAGATTTTGAATGATGTAGTCGGTTAATGTAACCTTACAAAAGTTGATAACTTGGTTTCTTGGAAGACTTACTCTCTCCCACTGCTTAACTTAGTCCTCTCTATGTAGCACTCAGGCAGGCACACGTATCCAAATACACATAGTGCTGTACTTGAGAAAGTTGAGGTTTGCATTTTAAATTCCATCCTCATGTTGTATTTATGGTTCTGTTCACTTCGTGTTCACAGTGAGGCTTAATAATATTGATTTTCTCCACAAGTGGACACTTTTCTACTGTTGTTATATAATAGCCTGCGATCTTTTTCCAATTCATGCAACTCCAGCCCTTTCTGATTATGTAAAAAGTACAGCGGTAAGTCCTTTTTCTGCCACAGGGGAAAACCTGTCCTTAGAGAGCCAAGAGGCTTGCTTCATGAATGATGTATGTGTGATTATGCTGGATCAAATCACACAGATCTGGATGTTACAGGTAAACTTGCTTCCTTTGATGATTTCATAACAGATGCCTCTCTTTTCTTTTTGTCTCTGGCAGTTACCCGGCTGTTTGTGAATTCTTACAGCACAATAACTTGTTATCTATACTCCGAGCCCATGAAGCCCAGGATGCAGGGTGAGCAGTTTTGTGGGTTTATGAAAACCATGCATGGTCCCTTTGTCACGGCACCCTCACTCTGCTTGGGCTGTGGAGGTTCCCTTTGCTAGACTCTTTCCCTGAAGGAATTCAATCATAAAATTGTCTTCTGATGACACAGATAAGCAGGGTCCTGGGGAATGAGTGACTACAGATATGTGTGTGATGTCCGCTTTCAAGTTTTTCCCTTTTTGACTTGAACAGGTGAAATTTTCAGATGGCTTTCTGAAATACTGTGAGGGCATTTCCTCCTATTTTAAGTCCCACCCTTAGCACTCTCCCAGGAATGTGTAAGTTACCAATCTTGGTTGGCAGTGTGAATGAGAATTACACATAAATATTTAACAGATATTGCATGTTGTACTCTTGTTTAAAGAATATCATTGCTGATTCCTGTAGAGATTTAATGGACAAAAACAGAGACATTTGAATGATGGGGAAAATCTTATATTCTAGCTAATAAATGCATAACATGGTTTTGTAATTTCTGGTAAATTTTAAAAACATAGAAACCAATTTTACAGGTTTAAACAACTAAGAAATATCAGATATTTACTTTGATGGTGCATTAAATCTGCATTAGGGAGAAATAGATACAATTAATTATAAGATTGGAAGTCCATTACCCTTCCAAGTAGGCTCCATTGAAAACATTGTTTTCCTTCAAATGCTTAAACTCATCCGTTCCTGTTCTGAATTTTCTGTAATGGAGGAACCCTTATTTTTAGAACTTATGTGCTAAAATGGAAATGCAGGTACCTGCATTCTGAAGTAAGCCCATCTCAGTGATGGTCCTGAATCAAGGCAGATCCTAAGTTCCTTTCAAAATTAGCTGTTTTCTTTCTTTTCTTATTTTTCCTTTTTGTTGAATTTACTGGGGTGACACTGGTTCAGGTATAAACTTATTCAATATCATGCGCCTGCTGCTGTTGTTGCCAGTGTGTGAAGTAACCTGTTGGATACCCAGCCACTCAGATCCCCCAGCAATTGCTTTCACTTTCCTGGGCAGTGGTGCCACCGTGCTTTTCCGGCTGACTGTGCCAGCTGTGAATTTGAGGCAGATTTACCTTAATCTCACTATGAACCTGAAGTCACTGCTTATTTGAAAATATGTTAAGTGCATCAATTTAAATCAACAACTCTTTAAAATGAGCAGTTGATTGATTCTTGGGGGAAAATTGAGATGATGTCATCCAGTTTCTTTGTTTTTATTTCTCAGGTAGGCATAGCCAGCCATGGTTTATGAATTCACGGTACTACGATTAGGAGTGTTTCTATCTTTCACGTTCTGGTTTTTCCCCCAACAAAGCTCAGTCCCATAAGCAGAGTAAATATGTCTAAAGTGTAAACCCAAAGTAATTTTATTGTATTTTTAAGTTTATTTTTTATTGTATTTTTTCCATTACCATTTATCCTTCTTATATCTTCTTCCACCTCTGCCTACTGCCTTCTCCCAAACCAAAAGTAGTTTTAGACTGTAATAAAGAACAATAAGCATTTATTTGAGCAAAAGTAGCTGCAGCCCAGGAGACACAGATTCAGGCAAGCCACCTAAATTGTGTTCCTCTGAGAAAAAACGGTGACCTTCTTTTATTCAAAAGTTCCTGCCCAGGTTCTCAATTAGGTCTGTTTTATGTAAATGAGGTATTGAATTTGTGCAGTTGGGATTGACTAGGGAAGGTCTCAGTCTTTGGTAAAGACAAAACCAGGGTTTCCCTGCAGTTGTTGGCACAGATGACATAAACAAGGAAAGCATAGTGCAGGGAGCCAAGAGTTTGGTCTGAGAATCTCCGTGGTATCTGTGAGAAGTCCCTGTCAGCAAGTGACTGCTAGGATCTTCTTATTCATTAAATCTGGGCCCTTGGTTGATCATGAGGAATCCATCTCAGCAGATAGATTCCTTCTCAGTAGTCACATCAAATTAGTCTTCTCAAGGTCCACAAGAATATTTCAAAAGATTTTTAAGGGCATATTTTCTCCTGGGAAAAGTAGTATCCAGAATATTTGTAAAATTATAAATTTTAAGGTGGCTCTTTATCTGTCTTAAGGTACTATTTGAGGCACATCTAGAACCCAGCTAACTTAGGCATGCCAGAAATCACTGGCACAGAGTACCCAGGAATGATAAAATGTTGTTATGTGCTCTGTAGGAATATTTCTAAACTGATATTCCTGAAATCTGTAACATAGAAATCATAAAATACATTTTAACCTGAGTGGCAAGAAGCCAGTCTCCTCTATCTTTTGGTTATTTGAGGACTTCAGTTTTATCTTTGTCTTAGTAGAAGAAACTGAATTATTAGTCAGTTTCTAAAGATCTTGGAGATGTTCTTTTTCATTACTGATTGATTAAATATCACCTTGCTGAAACAATAAACTTTGACCTGCAGATACCACAAGAGATTGATAATAAATAAATTCTAATTTGAATTCATAAAATTCATAGACTTAACCAGACTTCCTTTGAAAAGCATGTTACTTATGATTTTAAAAGGGGAAATACAGCTGTAACAACACACTGTAGATAAAAAATCAGCCTGCTTATTAGTGGGAAAGATTTATATAATGCTTTGCTTATTTAGATTTTTAATGTCAAAAATATTGGCAAGCTTGTGAAAAACATGGTAGATAAGGGCAAAAAGTAGCCTCTGTGTAGACTTAGGAAAAGCCTGTTTGGCCATTTTACATATGTTTTATGTTTTCATTGTCATCTCTGAAACAGATTGATGTTATTGTTAACAGACTTTACATACAGAGAAAATTTTGTTTACTGTTATGAAATCAAATTTCCTTTGAATAATAAAACTGAATTTTAATTTTGTATTTCTGAATTGATAACGTGATAGCATCGTTTTTTCCTACAAGCCTTGCCTTAATGTGTATGTACTATTTGTAGGTATCGCATGTACAGGAAAAGCCAAACAACAGGCTTCCCGTCTCTAATTACGATTTTCTCAGCACCAAATTACTTAGATGTATACAATAACAAAGGTAAGTTGTTTTAAACCTCTCTTGTGGACTTTTATAATATGTGTAACAATTCTTAAGTTTGTTTGTTTGTTTAAATTTTGGTTTGGTTTTAGTTAAGCATTTTAACTTTTTTTTTTTTACTTTTTCATTTATTGCTTGATGCAAGAGGTAAAGAGGTAAGGATTCAGCTGGTCAGAGGGGAGGCCCAGGTGCTGGTATCTTGCTTGTACTCTAGGCACTTACTTCTAAGGTGTGGCAGGGTTGACAGCCACTGCTCTGGTAAATTATAGGCTTTAAAAGAAATTATAATTAGCAGTAATCCAAAATCGTGTCCCTTAAGGATGTGGATTTAAATAAGAGTAGTGTGATTGTTCATGTAAAGAATTAAGGAAAAAATCAGCATAAATAATCTCTAGCTTGAAATTCAGATTCAATTTGCAGTATTGAGAACCAACAGTGAGTCAGATCCTATTCTAGGAAAGTAATTGTTCATTTTTTTTTTAATTATATGAAACTTCAAAGTAAGCAGCACTAGCCACCCCTCCAACTCTTTTTATTATGCAGAGTGAGTTTCTGGTTAATTGCCTTGCCCAGGGTCACTTAATTAGGTAGTGATAAACTGGTCTCGAACCCAGGTCTTCTGGTTTGGCATTCTGCGCTTCCTTTCAGAAACTCCACACTGTGTGTCTGAAAGAGATCAGGAAACAGGAGGGCATTATTTACTGACTACAGGGAAGAAAAGAGGGTCAAGGGACACATAATCTTCTTTCATCAAAGTAATCTCTTCATGCAGAAGGGTAACAGGTATGGCAGAAAGGGTGATAAAATGTGAAAAACCATTAACTCTAGTTGGCATTGGTCTGGATAGTACATAGGCAGCATGTCTGAGTGTGGCTTCCTGAGATTAAGAAAAATGGAGACAGAGAAAAAGCAATCAGATAATATCTCTGAGGTGAGATATAGCCCAGGAGAAGCAGGAAAAGGCAGCCTCATTTCAGAACCAGTCTGAACTTCTAAAAGGAGCCATTCCCATGCCTGAATGGGTTGTGACAGGTGCTTCCTATTGCCAGCTGGAGTCCAGATGCCTGAGGGGGGCCTTGGCCCCCCCTGATAACCAAACACCTGATCTATGTCCTCAGCCCTTAAGAATAGGGAGTTGTCTTCGTTTTTGTCTTGTATTCCTCATTCCCTGTGGGAAGTAGGCCTCCCTTTTTGCCTGTGCCCTGATTTCCTGCTTAGCCCTTCCCACCTCCCCCTGCTCAGGGCTGGACTCTGCCCCCCATACCCCCTATACCTTCTAGGTCTGTCAGGGATTCTGCTCCAAAAGGCAAACCTCATGTAATTACAGTGCTGACCCAAAGCTTCCTGATCCTCGCCTCTCCCCAGACGCCCCTGCTTGTCCTGTGGAGAGAGTTTGACTTTCACCCTCCTCCCCAGAGAGTAACACCTGCTGGATGGGTGGCATTTGCTGCAGCCAAGGGCTCTCTTCCACAGCCGTGGTTATCAGTAACAGGTAGTTTGTGTCACAACCATGGATGCTGGGGGCAAGGGACAGTTGTCCCCCTTTTCTAGTTGCCCAGTTCCTAAAAAAGAGAGGCTACCATAGTACATAGTACTCCGTGGCAAGAAGCATGCAAAGTAAAAGAAAACATGTTCTCAGCGTGCCAAGGCCTTATAAGCCAGGTGACAAAGTAAGACATTTGGATGATTGAATAAAAATATAAGATACAATTAGATTAAATATAAAGTAAGAGAGCCGAACGCTAAGTATATTTGACAAAGGGTAATTCTCTAGAATGGTCAGAAGGGACCTTTTTAAGGAACACTGTGATCTGCATTATAAACAGAAAGAGTTTGTCCATCCCTCGCTAGCAGAGCCAAACACTGGCCACTGAGAACAGCTGTGGAGAAAGACTGGCTATTTTATTGATGAATGGCGCCATCCAGGAGAACCGAAAGTTAATGCTCCGAAGACCTGACTCCCTAATGGTGTATAGGTTACAGATTACAGAGGACAAAAATCACAATACTCTGTGTTTTGGGGGCGCAGAGTCATGCTAGGAGCTTATTGGTTGGAGGCAAAGAAAGGGTAATAACTCATTTATTTCTTCAGGTATCGACGGCAGCTCTGAGGTCTTTTCCAGTGTCCAATCTCATGAGAAAGTCGCCAGTGGCGTGTTCCACTTCAGGGCTCAGGAACTGAAAACTTGATTTAGGTCGAGATTTTATCTTTAGCCTGTCAGTGGTCCAGGCCTGTGACCACCAGTCAAGTACAAGCTACTGTCCTCTGCTGCCTCAGGGGTTGTTGATTACCCTGCGGGAAGGCTGGGTCTCTGAGGGCTGTGCATATATATAAAGATGCGAATTCTAGAGCTAGGATTCAAAACTAAATTTCATCAAAGCTAAACAAATAAATATATGCTGAATTTAATCAACATCATAATGACCCTCAGTTTCAATTCCTCCTGTTCTCTTCAAGATGTTTAAAAAAATGATTAACATTTGTTTAGAAAGAGGAAGAATATAAAGTCAATTCCAGTGTTTTTGAAATGTTTTAAAGCAGCAACCACCTTTTCCCCGGATTCTCAGTCTTGAAGCCTTTTGTATAAAAATAATAAGAGCTAATTCCCTTTGATAAGATGAGGGTTCCAGGTCTTATACCAGAGAGTCCCCTGTGCTACTTCCAGTGAATACAAGACTCAGGAGGCCACCTTGCATGTCATGGCCCACCATGGCCCTATTACTTACCCAAAGTGTATAAAATGTGAACACTATGGTTTTTATTGTTTTATGTTACTAAATAAGTTTTTTTTTTTTTTGTTCTATTAAACCTAGTGACAGCGATTGATTACAAATAGTATGTACTATACTTACAGGTTTTTTTAGCAACTAAAAATTCAGTTTAAAAAAAAAGAAAATTGGGAATTTACTCCATAAGAACAGACTTAGAGCCTTTCCTTTCGTCGTCAGGCTAGGTAATGCAGTTTTGCTTGAGACCAATAGCTGTTTACCACATAAGTGTGCATTGTTCTGTGGTTCTGACATAACAAGGTAAGAACAGGAAAAAGCGAGACCCATCAGCGCATTGCTAGCTTTGAGGCTCTGTAGGTGTTCGCTGTGTTCTCTTGCCTTTGGAGTAGATCACAATCTTTCAGGAAATGGACAGGAGCATTTTGTTTTCAGAACCTTTTCATAAAAGAAAAATTTATCCTGAGGGGAAAAAATAAACTAATAAGAGGAAAGCTATATTCTTCCGTTTGAGCACAATTTCAAAAGGTTCTTGTGTGACGTTTCTGAGCACGTTAAAGCTGCTGTGCTAGTACTGTGTACAGTATGTGAGAGTGGGACAGGTTTTTCACTGTGGAAATGAGGATCACTGTATTAGAATAAAATAAACATGAATAAGATTTTTAAACATACAATGCAACAAAACTGGGTTGCAGGCATTTCCAAAACACAGTCAACAGAATGATAGCAGTGAAGAGTCGAGTTACCATTGGGTTCTTAGACATAGATGAGCATATAGGCCTCTGGAATTATAACCTAATAATTACAGTATGATTTGATTTTTAAAGCTTCTGCAAGTTAACTAATAGCTCTCTAGCAAAATGAAGGGATGAGAATAATGGGTGTATTCTGCCATCTTAAAAGAGATAATAGTTGTATAATCCGCTTCATGTTTAAATGTCCAATGGCCCTGAACTTGCCTACAATTAAAATCAGGTTTCAGAAACTTTTGACTGTAAGTGCCACATACCTTGGTGTGACCCACATTAATTCACTCAGTTCTTATCCTTCTCACCCATCTTTTTGTTCCTGATTTCTCACTCTGACGACTCCCGCTCACCCCTGCAAGATGCCAGGACAAAGGATGTAGATTTGAATCACAGCTCCACCATTAAACAACTGACTCACCTGATTGTATTGCCATACAGCGACATCTCTGTAAAATGAGGGGAAAAAATTGTAAATAATAGATGAAATTGATTTGAAAATAATACTGTGCAGTATTAAGATAACATCATTGAATATTTTATATTGCTGTTGTTACCAATTTAGATCATCCAGGCCCCCACTGTAGGGACCTGTTCCCCAGGAATGATCCTCTGTCCTTCTAGAGTTCTTTCTCTGTTTGGTGTCACTGAGCCAAAAAAATGAGACCTAAGTTGAACATTCAGTAGCACAGGCTGTATATTCAATAACCAGAGGGTGGAGGAATGGAAGTCAAACTCACAGATCAACTTCTTGTTCTAGAGAAGTCTGGGGAGATTATTATGGCGGCAATATAATAAGGGGGAGGCATATGCATTAGTTTTGGGGGAATGAGTTGGTGTCTTCCCAGAATTGGGCACCATCCCTTTACTGCACTTATATGGTCCGATTAGATCTGTCAAGGTACCCAAGGGTGTGTCAGTTAGCATGCTAATGTATTCTAATCAGGATATAATGAGATTCAGGGTATAATGAAGGTCAGGGTCTCCTGGAGGTCAGATTTGGTGCCATCTTGGTTCCGGCTGGCTCTAGTCAGTTTTGTAATTCTATCCATCTTCCATCTTTTGTATTTTTCCTGTAGCTAAAATAGAAAAAGGTAAGTACACGTGGTTTTAACAGCCTGGGGCCTACAGCCATAGTGCCACTCTTATGCCACATGTCAGTGTGGGGTTTCACAGACACTCCTCGCAGAATATTCCTCCTGCTCAGCTCCTGAGTTGTAATTTAACTCTATGGGTTCGGCTACCTTTATGACCTGTCTCTCTGCTTCTCTCTGGATGAACCTTTTACTTCAGCCAAACTGTTCTGCTCACTGCCCGGGACAATTTTTGACTTTCCCTTTTCCACACTTTGGCCCACACACTGTTTTTCCATCTAGAACACTTATTTTACTCTTCTCGCCCATCTAAAGGGACTAGACCCACTTCAGCCTGCATTGCCACAAAGACTTTTGATAGTCCTTCCCTGAATGCCTGAAGTACCAATTATTAGCCCGTGTACTTATTTTTTGTCTATTAGCTTTTCCTATAGTTAATATTCCTTTAACTTCCTAATCAGATTATAAATCATTTGAAGCAGGAGCTTTGTGATACACATGGTAAAGCCAAGTAGCATGCCTTATATATGGTAGGCAGTCAAAACAGGCATTGATTGAACTGTTTTCTTCCTGGGAATTAATAGCAAGACAGCGCCCAAAAAAGCCCGAACAATATTGATTCATAGAGCTTTATCTCACTTTAAATTACTGCTGTAACCAGAGAAGATACCCTTTCCAAATTGGAGTTAAACATTTGCAGAGCAATTTGCACATTTGAAACGCTTTTCTCCTGTGAACCTGTAGCCCTGAGGGGAAAGCTATTTCATAATTACCTAAATACGCCAACAGAAAAAAACTGGAGTAATGAAACATTTCTTCTCCCCCTCCTCATTCTTTCCCACCTTCTCCATCTTAACAGTTTACCACCTGTAAGAGTGACTTTTAACCTCATCCACTCAGCAATGTAACACACCTTTATTGAGAACTTACTATATACCTAGCACCATGCTGGGTGCTGGGGATATGAAATAAACAAGACAGACATGGTCTTTGCCCTGTGGGATTTATAATCTGGTATGTGATAGACATGAAGTAAATAATACCACCAATAATTACTTAAATATATTTGGAAAATACTACAAAAAAAAAGAGTGTTATGAAATGAGGGGAGAAATTAGTCTTTGGGGACAAAAAAAAAGCTTAACTGAGGAAGTAACACTTAAGGAACAGCAGAGGACAATCTTTCAGTATCGAAAGCTGCAGTGGCAGGTGTGTGCTCTACTTGAAACCTTTGAGTTTGACTGAAAACTATAATGAACCTCTGGGAAAACGTGTTTTAAACCTTGGTGGAAACAATTAAATTTTTTTTATTTTCCTATATGCTTCAAGGAAATCTAAAGTAAATAATAGTAGGTTCTTACATGGTTCCAATTTGCTGGAGTTTAGAAAAGTGGTCACGTGGGTTGGTGCATGGCTGGGTGAAGAGATGTATGATATAGACATGGAGAAATACACATACCAGTGGTGGAACTCGGTGCCAGGGAAAGGTACTGACAGTAACATTAAGTAATTAAGTACAGTTATTAAATGAAATGTATTTTGGATTTTAGAGAGAAATCTAAATGGCACTCCAATTGCTCTAACAATCCTAACCAAAGATTAAAGTGACAAATAAAAAAACCAATATCAAGGTAGTTTAAGGAAAAGGTAGAAAATTAGCTTTCAAGGATGAACAAGAAAAGCATTATTTGCTAAAATTCTGATTTACAAATGTCTACCCTTTTTGATAGGGAAAAAATGTCTTTTGATGTTTTAGACTTTTAACTTGGAACATGATAGAATTACTCATCAAAAGCATTTTAGTCTTACCAAAACCTGACATTTTCAACATCCTCAAATATTTTGCAGTCACAAACTAGTCAGGGGCTTCAGGAAAATACCATTTATAAACAGGAAGATAATTTATTGCTTGACAGGAAGATACCATTGTCAGGGAAGGTTGAATTGCTGATATAATGAATAAGGTAAAAATCCTATTGGCAGTCGTGATGCGAACATATAGGAGCAAATGCCGCATATCTGAGGCCAGCTTGCCTTAGACCCCTGACTTCCACAGGAGCGGTCAGCGCTCAGTGACCCCGTCAACATGGCATGGTGTTGCCAGTCCTGAGCCTCTCATTCCAAACTGCACCATCGTTCTTTTATACTAGGAGCCTGTTTCACAATTCAGGGAGAGCCGTGGTGAACTCAGAGACACCTGTGTTAGGGGCCTGTTTCACAGTTCGGGACTAGCCATCGTAAACTTAGAGATACACCATATCTGGTGTCTGCTGGGTTCTGGAGCGGAATGCAGAACCAGCTAGCTCAGATTCTTATCCTGGGTGAGAGAGGGAGGCTGGGATTGGGGCGTCTCTGGAAGGGAGGAATCAGTGCCCAGGGAATCCTGGGTAGTGTTTTGTGCCTCTTATACAGCACATGAAAAAGCTTACTACCCTACAAAGGTGCGCAGTTTTGACAGCAGAGGGCCATTTCTCTAGAGTCTTAGGCCTGTCTGAATCGTGGTCAGAGCCCATGGCATTGACATAAACATTTTTTAAGTATTTTTGGAAGCTTTACAACCACAGGCATAAATGTAATCCTAGTTGCGTTACATGTTGAGTAGAATTAATCCAAATACTTTGTCCAATGACCACCATTTTCCCAACTCTTTTTTTTCTGCCTCTTTCTTGAATCTAAAAGTCCTACTAATTGGTGTTCAGTCACTGTTTGCTCAGATCACATATATCAATAAAGAAAATGTAAATACATATCCCTACAGCATTTTGTTACTTGATATTTGCTAGCAAATTGTAGGCCAAGTAGGTTTTTCATTACTGATACAAAACAGTAAGATACCACTCCACCAAAAAAAGTGTATTCCTTTGCTTATTTAATAAATCTTTTATTCTTTACCCTGATGAATATTGGTAGAATTATACATGCTAGAGAGATAATTTTCATGATTATTAACCCAGGAGAATCTACCAAGAAATGATATAGAAGAACTTATGAAGGAGCAAAGCAGAAACCATGAACAAAACTCTTAGTCTTTACCTTTTTATTATCAATATGAGGTGGTAGAAAAGAAACTTATGTAGACATTGAAGGCTAAAGAGAATTTGAGATTAGGTAACTTGGATTAATTTTCAGAGAAGCCTCCTCTGAGATGAATGGATAAATTCACAGCAGAGAGGCGTCAACCGTGTCTTCTTTCACTGCCTTTTTTATTCAGGACTCAATATGTGGCACTGACCTGTGATTATAATTTCCTATACCATTGTCATTATCGTTGTTACCTTGAGTGATATAGCTTGGTATATATTTTATAAAGTCTTAGGTTGGTAATAATATGTTCATTAAATGTAAATGCAGGGTGGGACAAAAATAGATTTCAATTCATATGGAAAATAATTTAATAATAAGCTCCGTGCTTCACATACTCACAACCGTAAATCTACTTTTGCCTCACCCTGTATTTTCCTTTAGTTGGGATAACATGCTATACAAATGTCATATACCTTATTCCTATGAATACCATATAATAATAACAATAATAACTATTGAACACTTACAATTGCCAGCCATTGCTTCGTTTCCATGAATAAATGCATTTAATCTGTCAACAGTTCTATGAATTTCATTATAATCTTGATTTTATTGATGAAAAACTGGGGCACAAAGGGGTTACATACTTTCGCCAAGGTTCACACAAGCTAGTTAGGTGGGAATTATAAAATGGCAAACTATTGAAATAGTTTGCATGTGTCTTGATAAATACAAAATCAGTAGCTTCCTGAGGAATTTGAAACTGAGTTATGGTACTTTACATTTTTCAGGTGCCAAATATTTTATCTGATTGCGTATATTATGTGTATTAATCACATATTTGATCTTCTTACTTTGAAAATGATAGGACAGGTATTATTATTCCCATTTTACAAGTTTAAAAGGTAAAGTTCAAATAAGGAGAAATATTTGCCCAAGTTCACACAGTTACTATAATAACTGACAGAACCAATATTATTTTTACTCTTATCTATTTTGGAGACTCTTAAATATTAAAACAGAGTTTAGCCTCTGAAGTGACATATCACCTTTTTCCTAAATTCCCTCATGCTCCCCTCAGACTTCTCTTTATATGTGGTTAGTTACATTTTTAGTGTTCTGAAAAGTTTTATGCTTTATATTATTTATTTATTTATTTATTTATTTATTTTGCTTTTTCCTTCTTTGCCTGCTTGCCTGCCTTCTTTCTTTACTTCCTCTCTTTCTTTGTCTTGTCCTTCCTTTCACTATTTCCCGTCCTTAGATCATTTCCTCACCAGACACTGCTGAATGGTACCCATGGGCCAGATATGGCACAAAGCCCTGTAAGAGAATAAAAGAGATCTATACCTTCTTCATCCCTTCCATCTTCTTACCACTTTACCAAAAATTCTATATTTCAATAATGACCTGGTTCAGAATTTACTAACATAATAAGAAGCATGTAACACATGCACACACAATTGTCATATGGGTTCATATTACTTTATAAATATATCTGGTGATGTCTCTTTTCTTCATGTAAGGTATTACCATCCAAGTTTTATGTAGGAAACTTATAACAAAGTTAAAGAAGGGGTCAGTGTCGGTGGTGCCATGGATGATAGGTGTACAAGATAAGAGGATTGGGATGTAGGCATACAAGGATGATATATAGTAAGATGTGTGTGTGTCTTGATAAATACAAAATCAATAGCTTCAAGGAAATTAGATATGCCCACTGTCTGTATCCATTAATAAAATAGTTCAGGGTGGTTGAAATCCAGTCATTACATGGAAGTTACTGAGAATCGGCCTCTGAAGGCCTTATGTTAAGTACTGAATCAAGCAATTGAAACATTAAATTTCTCAAGAATATCATTATGGCAAAATTACCTAAAAATTGAAGACATGAAATCCATCTTTCTAAATGACATGAGCTATAGAGAAAAAGTGAGTTACAAGTATAGTCATTATCAAATACAGTAATCCTCATGAATCAGTAAGTTTTCCTTAACCTAGATCTCTAATGATAATTTAAAAATGACTCTTTTGAAAACATACTCTATCAGGCAAGGAGAGGACAGTTACAGGGCAGAAATGAAAAAGGGAAATGCGTCAGAAGTCAGATTTTGAAATGGAAGGAATCCTAGATATTGTGTTTATAGATGATATAATATGTACAGTGAACACTGTGCATATATGTGAGTATACATAAATATCTTCACAAAATCTTACATGAAAATTTTACCCTAAAAGAACATTTTTATGGGAAAAACACAAATTTTAAAAAATGATAGCAAACCCTTTCTTGCAGTGTACCAACATAACAATAAGCTACTGCCAAAGGATATTGTGAATACATAGGTCCCACCTCAGAAAGTTTCCCTATCAAGCCATCATACTTCCTTCTGTGAACATGCTGAAACTAGTTTTTCTGCTCAGGTACCTGCAGGTCAGAGAACTGAAAAGAAAAAGCATCCTGGGTGTATTATTACGCATTCTTTTCCTATTTCTGGATAGATTATAATGACTTTGGAGTGCCCGCATTTGCTTTTCTCTCATCTTTGTGTCCCATCTCCTGAAAATGGGAATGGATGGTCAGTTGGAATTAAGAAGATAAAAAAAAATTACTAGAAGGATGAGAAAAAGAATAAAATTTATTTCCATTCTTTTGACTTTTCCTCTCCCCTATTTTAAAACAGATCTAGTAGTACTAAGAATGCCTGCGGCATATTGAGTGCATTATAGTTAATAAAGGCTTTCAGAAAAGGAGCTTTATATTCCCCTTGACATCCATTTGGAATGTGTTGAGTTAGTGATTTGGTGAGCTAGTCAATGCATCTTGCTAGCAATATTTTGACAACTTCTCTTAAAATTAGAAGCTCTCTTTTGATCTATGTTTGTCACTTATTGCCCTGTTATCAGCTTCTTTGGTGATGACAATTGTCAAGAAGATGTGAGATATGTCATTAAGTTCTTATGAAATGTGGAGTTTTGTGTCTCATCAAAATTTCAAATTTTAAAGTAGGCAAGACCCCTTTTGTTTACGTATTGAGATGTGGCCTAGCAATTACTATGTGGCTTGGTATACAGAGGAATGGAATAAGATATAGATTCTGTTCCTTGGGTTTCACTGTATTTGGGGGCCTACTGGTGCCATTAGAGACAATAGGGGTTCAGTGGCCCTTCCCTGTTCCCAAGTAGGACAAGTCCCTTGGTCACTGATTTTATGTCTTCTCATAAGCATGTCTGACATGCCTGTGAAGTGTTCCACAGGTGGAATAAAATGACTGGACCAAGTCATCGCACATCTTTAAGACCATAATTTTGGCATCCGAGAAGAACTGGAACACAGGCCTCCAGACTCATGAGGATTAATATTCTTTTTATTACACCAATTTTCTTCTGACTATTCTTTATACCTGCATGTACAACACAAGAGCCTCTGTTTCTGTGCTGTCTAGTCTGCTGTGAATTATGATTACTAACATGAGACTTGTATACATGTCATAATCCCTCTCCAGGCCTCTGCTACAATCGTTCAATGACACTAGGTCGTGTGGATAGAGGAGTTCCTTGATGGGAGACTTTGTTCCTTTTTTCTCTGTTTCTCAGACAAGGTCTCAGGAGGAGGTCTCAAGTGATTCTTGAAGTACAACCATTTGTATTATTTATATTGCACTGGAGATAAATGTCTTTCAAGTACTTCAGAGAAGAGCACATTGTTAGGCTCCAGTTGAGCTTTGTAATCCCAGTGACAGTCAGAGGCGGGTGGCAGGGGAGGAAGATGTGGGAGGTGAAAGATGAAATGTTAACTATGAATTTTGTGGCTGTAGATATTTGGGACTTTTTGGTTTAATTTTTTTCATGTATTTTTATAACATATATATTTGTTATACGAAACATCAAAATTCGTGAGTACCTTATTCGTTAGGTTATTTGAGAAGTATTTTTGCATGAATATTTTATGTTGCTGAAAAAAAAAGTACATATTGTTATATTTGCATTTTTTTAAACTATAGTAAAATAATAAAAACATTCTATTAATATTACTGAGAATATTAATCAATCATTGCACTAGTGATGAGATCTTTGTTCCAGAGTTCATTAACATCATCAGATCTAGAAGAAGTCGTAAGTTACTTAGACAAACCAATGTAGTTAAGTGAGATAATTGAGAGCTCGAGACATTTAGTGACCTTGGGTTTTGTGAGTAATTAATTGCAAAATCCATCTAGCAGTCCCTGTTCTTGGCCTTCCAGGACAGTGCTCTTTTTTTTAAGAAAAGAATTAATGTGGAAGGAGAATCTGTGTCCAAAATTTGGTAGGCAAGGAATGATTTATGCAGTTAGGGTAGGAGTATCATGGAATGCTAGAAAGACCAGGGACTTTAGATTCAGGCCCAAAGTGAGGTTTGCTGCTTCTCAAGTGTGACCTTGGGCAAATAGCCTCTCTGTTTGCTTATTTTCAAAATGCAGATGATAAGAACCACTTTTGAGGGATATTGTGAAGATTTGTGATTGTTTTTAAAGGATCAAACATAGTGCCTGGTATATAATAGAAGCTTAATAAATGTAACTACCGTTAAAATTTATTATTTCTGATGTTAATAAAAATAAAATCTGTAAACAGTATTGCTTTATGAGTAGGCTTTCAGATAAATTGTGCTGAGCAATGTCAAATGAATAAATGCTTTATCCCCCCAGCTACCAAACAACCATTTTACCTTCTTTTGTGAATTTGTATCCTACTTTGTTTTTCTCAAACTTGTATTTTGGCAAAAGCTAAAATGTCTTTAATTATGAATATCATATTGAAATTTAAATTAGTATAACAGCTAGGACTAGAATTCATCCGTTTATAATTTATGAGAGGCAAAGGGAAAGGTGGAAAGGCAGTGAATTTGGTGTCAATAAAAGCTGAATTTAAGTATGAGTGAGATCTTCTAGTTACTGTTTGCATGATCTTGAGCAGGTCGCTTCACTTCTCAGCCTCTGTTCCTTAGTCTGAGAGAAGAGCAGTCACACCTGCTTCTCAAATTTGTAGTAAGGATTAAATTACATATTATATAAAGCCTCTCCCATTCCTGCAGGGCATTACAACACTTAATTTCCTTCCTTTTGCTCTACTAACCTTATGCTAATGAAAACTTGGAGAAACTTAACAGAAAAATTACTCTTCAAAAAGGCAAGCTAGAATGTTAAAACACGTTTGGAAGACCTGAGGATACACTCCTGCTATGAATATGCAGTATTCAAGGTAGTAAAGACCTCTTACCATGGAGGTTTTGCTCAGGTAGCACTTAGCAAAAATAGGAAATTCTTTACCTTTCCCATCTGGTGGATGAGATGCAATGATATAGTAATTAACCGTAATTTTTTTTTCATTTTACATGTGTAATACTATGTGAATGTGTTCTTAGGCTAAATGACATATGGCACAAATGGGAGGATAATGTGAAGAAGAATGGGTTTATAGAAATATATGCAGAATTGAGAATTCCATGGGAAGAGGAGCGTAACTCCCTTTATATCAATGTTGACTACACTTTCTGCAGTTCTTCCCCTCAAAGTGTCTGTGATTCTGATTCCTATAATTCCCCATTGGTCAGGCAGAAACATGATTCAAAGCAAAGACCTTAGTGTTCTACAAGCTGCTGAAAACTGCAACATATTATTAGGCTGTAATACAATATATGTAGTATCCAAAGCACAGAAAACTATGTATCCTCCCTGTATTCTGCACTGATCAAACCCACCAAGATTAGATTAGTTCTGGGCCACCGTTTAACAGCAGCAGTGCCACTGTGCCATGTAGCCAGAATAGAGAGGAGCAGGATGAGAAAAACGCTCTGGAAGCCATCTGATATGAGAAAGGGTCAAGCAGCCAGAGAACTTGGGAGGCAGGAGACAGGACCTAGGTCTGCCCCAGGGTGACTGTTATCAGTAGACCTCCTGCCTGAGGCTGACCCTCAGCTGCAGGGATCACCTTGCCATGGTGTTCCATGCACAGTAACACCCAGTTGCCTGTGTGTCCCTAGAGACTCAAGGGCAGGATTTCAGATGGTCCCAGGTTGGCAGGGCCAGGCCATTGGGAGAGACAGACATTTCTGGAGAGGTTCCCAAGCTTTGCACAATGATATTTGGGGCAAGGAAATTTGGGGGCCCTCATGCCCTGTAGGGTACTGAGCAGCATCTCTGACTTCTCCAGTACATGCCAGACACAACCAAAAAGTCTGAGGCGCTCGGGATGGGTGAGGGGTTACAAATCACCCTGGGTAAAAACCTCTGCTCCAAGGAAAATGAGCATCTTCAGACTACAAACAAATTTTCACAAACACAAAGAAAGAAACCACCATGAGAGGCAACAGAAACAACAGACTAGACATTTCAGATGTTGGAATTATCAGAATATAAAATCACTTTTATATGTGTAAGGAAATAAAAAAAACCCTTGAAAATATGAAAAAAAGTGGGGCTTGGAAGAATTTTCTTGAAAAACATGGTAGGGGAGATATCTGGAGCATCTGTGCTGAAAGGTGGTATGTGAAGTACAAAGAAACAGAAAATGTGTTGTATGGTTCTTGTCCTTAAAGGAATAAAGGAACGTTGGGTATCTACATACACACATAGAATAGCAGTGACCAAAATTGAATGATAGCCCTCACTGGTGAGGCTCAGTGGTCTGAGCTCCGGCTTGCAGACCGAAAGGCTGCTGGTTCAATTCCCTGTCAGGGCACATGCTCGGGTTGCAGGCCAAGCCTCCAGTTGGGGGCATGAGAGGGGCATCCGATCACTGTTGTTTCTCTCACACATCATGTTTCTCTAGTCTCTTTCTCCCTCCTTTCCCCTCTCTCTAAAAGCAAATAAGTAAAATCTTTTTAAAAAATGAATGATAAATTCAATATAAAAGTGTAAGTCAAGGGCTTTTGTGACTCACCAGAAGAAATCAGAAAATACTTCACTGAGGGGATAGTGTTTGGACAGGACACTATAAAGAATGGGAAGAGTTCAGATATTCAGAGGTTTCTGAGAAAATATTCCATGTGGAAAAGCAAATATAGAGTTATGAAAGCAATGTTATGTTCAAGATATCATTAAGTAAGAAGTGATATTAATGCAGACCTTAATATAAAAAATCAAACCCAGTAAAATTTCAGTTGCTTTTCAAAAATAGATTTTAAGGGCTGCCTTTGTTTTATTATCTATAATCACATGCTACAACATATCCTTATATAAAAGTCAATCTAAAAATTAAGAAGTGGTGAAATAATTAATTTTTCTGTATTTCAGACCCCTAAGTAAGAACAGAAAAAAAAAAAAGTAATATCTTCTAGGACGTGTTCAATAATTTCAACTAATTAAGTGCTGATCATGCCACAGTAGGGTAGTAAAAATAAAATGTTATCAAAGTTCAGTCCTGAAAATTTCCCACAACTTAAAATTGGCCATTCATTGAATAAATGACCCCATTAAAATAGGTAGCTTTTTCTTCATTGAAACTACTCACAGAGACCTACTAATCCTGTATCGGGATTACTAGAGAATGAATTTCTAAACCTGGTTAGAAGTGAGATGCTGACGATCTCTGCGTGAGGCTCAATGCAATCTACAGACATCCAGAAAGCAGAGTGAGAAGGCAGATTCATTTTCTTAAAGTATGGATGATCCATCCTTTCCAAAAATCAAGGTAGAGTCAGTTATCAGCATATTAATTTATTCAGAACTCAGTCCAGACATTTGCTTTATTAAGTCAAGAACACAATATAATTTAAGCTATTTTTTATACATAATGTGAGTTTTACTGGAAAAAAAAAAGGATACCTTTTAAAAAATAGAAATAAATTCTATTCAAATACTTCACATACTAAATTATTTCACACTAACTTAGCTATACCAGTTTTATTAGTGTCATTAGATATTAATTAAGACCAGAATGTTCTTGGATTCAATTAGATATTTGATTAACTGTTTTATATAAATATTTGGCAAATTACGACACCATTTCATATTTAGCATTTATATCTTGTACAGTTACATTACACCGAGTGAAGTTTAAGTCCATAAATACTGTAACCATTCACGATTAATTAGGCTATTTGCCTTGGTGTTTTGGAACTTAAGTCAAATAGTTTAATTTTCTTGATCAATCAAAGCTATGTGGAAAAGCAGAAATAATGTGCTTGTGAATCTAACATTCCTCTTTTTGTTTGTTTTCAGCTGCAGTATTAAAGTATGAGAACAACGTCATGAATATCAGGCAATTCAACTGTTCTCCTCATCCATACTGGCTTCCAAATTTCATGGATGTTTTCACTTGGTCTCTGCCATTTGTTGGGGAAAAAGGTGTGTTGTAAAATACCTGGAATACTTTTAATGAAGTGTGTAGGAAGGAGAGGAGACAGGAGCTATTTTACCATGAAACGCTTTAACCTAACCCAGCGATTTTCACCTGCTGCACCACAGGAATGTTTAGAACATGCAATACCTGACTGTTTAGTCATGGACACTGACCTCTTTTCCTTTATATTGTCAAATAAAAAATGACAGCAGCCAACACAATAATAGTCATCTGGTATGAACAAATTGATAAAAAATATATTTTTCTTATACCACAGAATTTAAGTAGTTAGTTTATATGTGCCATGAGATGAAAAAGATTGGAAATCACTGGCCTAACCAATAAAATTCACAAATTGCACCACAAGATATATGATTTGAAAGTGTCAATGAGTATCCTATTAACAGAATGCAATGAACAAATTAAGGGACAATAAAAGAAATAATATTAGGAGAATTAATATCACAGAATAATACAACTGAAAAATAACAGACATAATTTGTCTTCAAGTTGTAATAACTGCTCTTTTAATCTCTTTGTGTTATAATTTAAAAATACTATTTTATTTTACAAACTACTCATCAAATTAAAAGATTAGGATAGCAGTGCTTTCCTCACATTTCTATATTAGGAGTGATTGTTGTATAGCAGTGATTAATGACTACAGTATTTGGAAGCACTACATGTACAATAACAAAAAAATAGTTTATTAAAAATACAGCGGCCATAACTGTGTTACAAGATGAGACAAATTTATATTTAAAAAGTTGTCTATTAACTTGCCCCAGATTTCCAGAAGAACTGGTCTGCCTGCCTACCTTCCTTCCTGCTTTGTTTCATTTTTAAATTTTGACCTAAACCTCAGCAAAAGTTTGGGGAAGGGCCCACAGACACTGGGCATGCGCTTCTGGTTCAGGAGGCCTGAGGGTGATAGACTGGACCGTTCTTCATGCATCTTCTGACACGTGACATGGGAAGGTGAATGGCGTTGTCATACTGATAGGCGCTGGCACACGTTTCAGAAAAAGGGTGTTCTCTGAGAGGGTCACGGAGAAAAGCTACACATTTTCTGAAATATTTGTTTATGTATTAATATATGTAATATTTATTTTCCTACTGTATTTAGTATTTTTTTCTTTAAATGCATTTTTTAAAAATGACTAGGAAGTTACGAATTGTCAGGAAAGTTGTGCTTCCTTTGTATGTCAAAATATATCTAAAGTAAATTTTAATAGTCTCAGGTAAACGTTTGCCAGTACCATTCCATGTCACCCTCATGTTGCTCTGATCACATCACAGATGTTAGTGTCACCTGTTATATTCTCTGGAAACAGAAGCAGTGCACATCTGAAAACTACCACGCACCCTTTGAATACCCTTGAGTTGAGTTGTTTCCATTAGTTATTTGGGTTTTGAACATCTATGATAAAAGAACAGTAAATGTGTACATAATTCACTTTTGATTATTAAACTGAAGCTCTGGATTAATGTTGGCTCCACTGAAGTTTTACTCTTTATAATATATTTTCAATTCTAGAAGAACATTGATTTTAAAAAGTAGTTGTTGAAGAAACAACAGACAAGCTTCTTTTCACATTCGTGATAGTACCCAGCCTAATTTCTAAAAATGTTAAATGTAAATGCTATACACATTAGGGTAAAAGTGATGCAATAGTAATTTTTTGTGTACAGCACTTTTATATAATCTATTTACTCAACTAAATTTCTTATTAGACTTAACTAACCTTTATTTTTGAAGTACTTTTGATAATTAAATGTAACAATAGCTACATTAAAATACTCAGTTTTTTAATTAATATCCTCAAAATGACTTCAAATACATTAATCAATCAATCAAATTTTATTAAACACACACCTTATGCCTATCATTGTGCTGGGTTCTCTGTAGAATTGAAAAAATAAAAAATATATATAAAAAAGAGATCCAGCATTTACTTAGTCCCTGCTGAACAGAAGTCTATAACCTGGTCTAAATCTAGATCTTGTACAAATAAATATTCAAAAGTAACCTCCTTCATAGATTTATAGTATATTCATTTTCTCCTTCATAGATTTATAGCATATTTACATCCACATATTTGATTTGTCTGTTGTCTGGTGACCTATAGCTTGTAAACCTTATCACTAGACTTTGTAGGCATGAGCTAATAGCTTTATCATAGAGTCCACATAGAATCATAAAGCCTCTTAACTTTTATGGCCTGGATTTTATAGAAACTGCTTTGCAGGAGATTCTATATACAAACAAGGTGAGAAATGTTATTGCTAAGCCTGCTCATTAAAAATCCCAGAGTAATAATTAAGTTTACAATAGAAAATCTGGACTTTGTTTGTTTGTTTGTTTTCCCTTTAGTGACTGAGATGCTGGTAAATGTTCTCAACATCTGCTCAGATGATGAACTAGGGTCGGAAGAAGATGGATTTGATGGTAAGAGGCTTGAACATTTGTGCCAGATAAATTACATAGTGTCTCATAAATAACCCTATGAATGAATTTCTAAGATTTGGATTTTTTAAAACTTAAAACATGATTGAGATGAAAGAATATAATTTCTATTTGCTTTGAAAAAATTTAAGAAACAAAAACCATGAGAGAATTTTCTCATTATCCTGAAAACATTAAGTAGTGAACTATTTTAATAACCATTTTTTAGTACCTCACATTAATAAGTAACTTTTCTGGACTCCTTGATTTAAAAAAATATAATCCTTTATTTTTTTAACAAATGTGACCATTTACTGGGTAGCTTTTAATTAAAATGGCCTTTTAAGTGAGGTTGCTTCTGACAATTACTCAAATTTTGATGTCTGTTATAAAAGAGGATATTTATACATTGATATGCTGGTATTTACATCAGTCCCAATATTTTCTGTATCTAATAAGCAATGAATAAAATGTGAGGTTTTAAAATTATTGTTGTTTTATAAGATGCTGTTTATATTCAGTTACCTTAGAAAAGTATGCTTGCTCTGTAAAAGACAAAGATTGATGAGGTTAAAGGTGGAGAGAAAAATTACTCTGGTCCTCATAAAAGTAACCCAAAGTGAATGAAAAGTAGCTAAATGTAGTTAGAAGAGGGAAGTGCAAAACCACACTTTATTTTCATAAACATTTAATGAGTACCTATTCTGTGTGGTGCATTCAGAATTCCAAGATTCCTATGACCTGGTGAAATTGCAGTGAGACTGATACATAAACATCTAATACTAATAAAATGACACAAATTATAATAAAAGGTGAAGGTGGCAGGGGAAACAGATATTGTGGCTAGTTTAAATTGATAAAATCTTTACCTTTAAAAATTGCACTTACGTAAAGTGAAAAGAGAAAGTGGCCCTTTCTGAAAGTTATATCTGAACAGCATGATTTAATATTCACTTGAGTTTAATTCAGGTTACATCTATAACTGCAAAATACCTAACGCTGTTGGCAAAAAAGCAAAATAAAAGTGTTTGCTCACACATATAAATTTAGTCTGTATACTTAGGTAAATTTAAAGTAGTACGGTTATCCATACCAACTCATAATTTTACTCCTTCTATAACTTGTTGTCCTTACTTGTCTCCATATATTATTCTCTAGTCATGGATCACATTGCAAGGAGATGTACAATATAAGGAAGAAGAGAGAAAAAATATACAGACATTCAGACATACATATACACTTGTGCTAGGTTAGAATTACCTGAGGAATAGTCGTAAAAACTTGAGTAAATATATTTACAGGCATCCCCTGTATAACACAGTACTTTTATAACACGGTTTCGCTCCAACACGGTAGAGAATTAGGAAACCTCCCCATATAACACGGTACTTCTATAACATGGTTTCACTCTAACACTGTATGACTGTAGAAGATATCCAAGAATTGCTGGTAGAAGAAGAAAATGATGAAGCATTTTTAGTGGAAATGACACCTGGAATGTGCCAAGATAACTTAGGGGATGATAGCACTGATGAAAACGAAGATGTTAAACAGCTTGTTTTAAAAAGCATAAAGAAAGGCCTAGACTAGATGAACAGTTAGTCATATTTCTTCAATGAAGATCCTTGCACTGAAAGGAGCACAAAGTTTAAGAGAGAATTTCAAAAGTGCTTAGCACCGTATAATGGAATTTATAAGGATCTCTCAGCTAAAAGCAAGCAATCTAAAATAACAGATTTTTTGGAAAAAGAGCACAGAAATCAAGATAATGCTGAAGAAAGTTCAGAGGATGAGGATATCTTGTCAAAAAGAAAACACATTTGGTTAATGGGGTTTAGTAGTGATGACAAAGGAAACATTACTTATTTCATATTTGTATGTAATACTTTTGATTAAAGTTGCTTTAATAAAGATATTTCTCTTAATTATAAAAATATAGTTTTTTTTTTTAATTTTTGGAACCTAGCCCCCCCTTTTTGTACTAGTTCTTTGTTTCATGTAACACGGATTTATTTAACACTGCATTTGTTAGGAACCTAAAAACCGTGTTATACTGGGGTTACCTGTATATATTTTGGAATATTTAGGGGATCAGTCGATATTTTGTGCTTTACCAGATTCTAGATGTTTCATATGATATAACCACAGTTTGCTACTCTTAACTTTTCCATGGATACTAATGTCATTTAACAGATGAGACACTATTTTCATGATGGCAGAAACGTTTTTCTGAAAGGAAGGATACTAACCTGATGAAAGGAAAATCTTAAAAGTCAGCATTTTTCAATACATGCCTTTCTCTGTCTTCCTTTTATTCCTCAAAAAGAAAATTTAATTACCATTAATACGATACTTCTCTGTTAACAAATCTCTATTGTAGTTAAGTTCATTGGCCAATAATTAATATAAACAATATAATATCGGTATTGGCAGCCGTCCGTCTCGAGAGACGATGGTGTAGCTTCTTAAGAGTCTATCTGCACCGCCGAGAATGGCTGTGCAGTCCGACTCGGGAGTGACACGGTATCTGTCTCCTCCCGTGTTGAATCGACATCTTGCGATGACGCTGGAGTGTCCTCTCCAGTGAAGCTGAAGCTACAGAGCCTGGGCAGGGTGATATGGAGGGTCTGCTGTTGCCCATGCAGCAGACCCCCCCTCTCTTTGCAGTGAAGGGTCCAAGGGAAAGACGGAGTCAATACAGCTTGGCTTCAGGTGCGCCGCAGGAGTTGCCGGTGTTGACTACAACGTCAAACCGCCTTAGGGACTCCGGCTCCGGATTTTCTGTCGGGGTTTACTCCCTTAGCCTTTCCCCTGAAGAGGTATGCCGCAAGGCAGCGGAGGTTTTTTGGAGTCAGAGTTTTCCTTCTCTGATGTGCCCTGACTGGAAGATCGAACCAGCGACACTTAGCTCGCAGGCCGACGCTCAGTCCACTGAGCCAAACCAGCCTGCATCATACTGTATAGAATAAGTAGACCTGGAGAGGTTTGTAATTATACATTAATCTAGTTGCTCAGTAAACATGTATTGAGCATTGACTATGTGCCAGGTATTAGAGCCAAAAATGCCTGCACATTTGAACAGTACAGGTATTCCTACACAGCTAAATATTACCAAGAGTCACTGTTTACTTCATTTAAAGTGAGTTATTATTATCCACTTTCTCAGTCACTTACATGAAAGGATATGTTCTGTGACCTGCTTTTCTTTAAAATAATTAGTTCCAATCAGTGTGCTCTGCTCATCAGCATTTGCTTTTTAGCCTGTTAATTCCAATTATAGAAGTGAATGTCCTTTTCGAGGCATTTGGAAGAATTTTTTCTTTCTAAGCAGACCATTGAAATCTCACTCTGCCACATTTATTATATTTTTTTCAATCTTTAACTGGATCATATTATTTTTATTCTTTATTTTTGGTTATTATAGGATATTTTATTGGATTTTTTCTGTTATCATTTATCCCCCTTATGTCCCATACCCCACCGCAATCACCTCACTGCTGTCCGTGTCCATGAGTCCTTTTTCCTTTTTGCTCAATCCCTCCACCCCTAACCCCCGCCCCCTATAGCAATCATCCTGCTCTCTGCAGTTGTGCAGAGAAAAAGCTATGACCTCTAAATACAATCTTTAGCTTATATTTCATATATTATATATGCCCTCTTAGGGGAAAAAAAAAAAGAACTCAAAAATATTAACTAAAAATATGTTTAACTTAGGATATATTACATTTCAGAGTAAGCAACCAGTAATGTTCTTTAGTACTTTATTAAATATGGCACAAAAACTATACAAAGGTGCTTAAAGAACAACTTGTAAAACTCCCCAGAACTCTTTGACTGTCTCTGGAACTACAGTTTATTGAAAATTCTTTTCCTTTTCTTGATAATGTTATTTTCAACCTTAGGATCATATCCAGTCCTCTCATCTGGCCCCTCCTGCATGCAGCCTGCAAAGTCTGCTCTCTGAGGGCCGGCCCTGTGTTCTGCCTATCAGGTTCCTGTGCTTATTGGCTATAGAGGTGAAAACAAATCAAGACAGCAAAGGGCTTAATTAAAGCTTTCCTTAAATTGCTTTATATTTTAAGGGTGGCTGGGTGGGGGGATCTCTTTATGAGTCATTTGTGTGTAGCCCTTGTCAATATTTTGCTGCATATCCAAGGTCAGCTGAAAAGTCAAATGTAGTAAGGTGTCTTTACAATCCATAACTTAAATTTTTATCTTAGGTTGAATTCTTAGTGTCTATAACCAGTAGAAAACAGGGGTTCTTATCATTTCCTTGAGAAATGAAAGGTGTGGGATTAATTTTGCTGCTTTTCCTTCAGGTTCTGTCAGCTCTTTTACCATTGAATGATGATGGCAATGGCTAACGTGTTAGCCGTCATTCTGCCATTTATATGTGTTAACTCTACTCATTTTACCTTTTTGACAAAAACATTTTATAAAAATTTATAATTATTACCTGTCATAATTATAAATTATGATTCATATTGTCTGTAATCCTCAAAACAACCTGTTGATATGGGTACCGTGATTATCCCTATTTTACTTATCAAGTGATCAGGGTTTGGCAAGGTGAAATCAAGCCTAAAGTCACATAGCTAGTGAAATAAGAGAGCCTGGATTCAAACTGTCTGCCTGATTCTCAGACTTTTGAGTCTTCACCACCTGTGAGTATAGTGTTTGAAATATTTTTCTTTGAAACAGCCTGATGCTATTTTTTCTTTAACAAAACAACATTCATAACTAAACATAATCTGTTTTAGTTTGTTCTGATAAATATACTGTAAAATAAAGAAATCGAAATTTTGCATTATTTTTTGGCACTGAAAGTCAAATAAGCTGCAGATAGAACAGTTTCATTCTATTCCTTTAACCATGGTTTACTCCGAGAAATTATGGTTATGTTTCATGATGTTAAAATTTTTGTCGTTGGAGCCGGTAAGAGGTCCACTGGCTTACCTAGGCTTCTGCTGGGTAGAAACCACGTCTTGAATCTCTCCTGCTCAGCTTCTGCCTTACAAAATAAAGGAATTTGATAGCCTATCCAGAAAAAGTTTGCTGTTTTCAATTGTTCTGTGGTTCTTTTATGTTGAAAATAAAATACGAAACTTCTATTATCTTGTAAAGTCTTGAAGTGGTTTAATGCCAATGCATGTCTTTTGAAGATCTAATTTATATGTATTGGGGTCTTTGTTTCTTGTTTTCACTTCTGATTTTGGATGATAATATGATAACCTGGTTTCAATTTGGGGTTGGTATTTGCCAGAACGTTTAGAGGGACCAAATCCAAGTATATGTATCCCATTTGGTAGTTGAATCTCATTAATAAAAAGGACTTATTTTAGACCCAGGATTAGTAAGTGACCCCAAGCCAGGTTGAGGGGAGGGAGGGCTGACAGAAATCATGCAATTTGCATCACAAAGGCTTCTTTAAAGTTTATTATAATAAGGAAGTCAGGAGTACCAGTAAGCATTAAAAACCTAATGACAGTTTCATGAGTTACAAATATTTATTTGGAACTTTTTTTTAGGTCCTAAGATCTTAGACCCTGAGATCACTTTTTTGTTTGTATATACAAATTATATTTAAGGCTATGATATGTGATAAGTCTGGCAAAAGACTTGCAGAGGTGAAACTGAAATCCTTTAGAATAAGAAATAACAATATAATAAAACAAATACATTTCCAGCCAAATATAGTTTCAGGCTCTACTAGAAAGACTAGCACTAAGTTAAAATTTATGTCTCTTGCTTTCATCTAAAGAGCAAACCACATGGTGGAACTCTCATCCTTTATCCACATTTTTGCCTTATCCTAATGTTAACCACAGGCAAGTCACTGAATATGGGATCAGAGCAGTTCTTTGCATGCCTTTAAGAAACCATTAAAATTGTATATGAGAAAATTATCTTTCATCATCTGCTTTGAATTGTTAGATGATTCTTTATATTTAATATCACGGGTTCCAGACTGTCTCTCCACTTCTTTCTATCTAGCTTTAAAAACTTATGCAGAAATCTTATGCAGAAGTTCAAAGTTGGGAATTGGTGGGACTAGCACAGCATCTTATTGGTCCTTGAGGAGCACTTCTATGAAGAGGGTTTGGTCATGTCCTTTTCTATCAAAACTGTTTGTCTTTGCCATGTTGAATGTTTGAGATGAATTTCATATTAAAACTTCTCTGCTTTGTGCATCTGGCAGCACACATACTTAGAGCCATTAGCTTAGCGTTCTTGTGGCCATTATTATTGTCCTTTTTGAGTGAATTATTCCAGCATTCTATATTTCAGGTTCCCAGTCTGGGAAAAAAAAATTGTATGTCCAATAACAACATTTGGGGAGAAAACAGCAAACTTTACTATTTAAAAAAATAGAATTATATAGACATACAAAAAAAAAAAAAAAAAGAGCTTGGAGGAGCAGAGTGGCAATAGGATTCTTGTTTTGTCAACACTGAGGTATAACCCACAGTTGGTAAGCAGAGGAGTAACCTAATAAAAGCAGTATTTGAAAAAAGCAAATTTTTTTTCTAAGCTTAGAAAAATGCTTGGAAAAGGAACCAAGGATAAGTGGGATATAATTTAGGAACTTAAGTATCTGAAAGTTGAGGTGATTAGATCTGAACAATGATAGTGTTAAGAATAAAAAAAAGGCAGGGGGGCTATTCCAGAGAGCTGTTCAAGGACTTACCAGCTACAGCATCAGTGGGGCAAAGGAAACAAAAGTTGATTTGGATGGTTCAGCCTTGGTGCCTCAGAGGATAAGAACATTTATGGAAAGGCTCCTAAGTTGCAGGAGAGATGAATTCAGTCACAGAGGAGAGTTTGAGTGAAAGTGACATATATAACTCTGGAAATGTTCAAGCAGGATTTGGAAATGGAGTCCTGGAAATGGGGAACAAAATCTAGGCTTGTGACAGAGGCTTGGAATTAAAAGCTGCAATTGAGTCTATCAAGAATGAAAGAGGACTGATCCCTAAGGTTGGTTCATCCTTCTTGATGAAGCTGGAGAAGAAAGATAAACAACTGAAGGAGAAAGGAGCGATCAGGGAGAAAGCATAAGAACTAGGATTAGTGTAAGTAAGTTCAGGCAGCAGCTGTTTAAAAATATATGCACCAAATGCAGAAAAATACTGTAAGATATAAGTCTGACAAGAAAATAAAATACTAGGCTATAACTTTGTCAGATATCAGATTATTGAAAAGAGGCAAATAGCAATATTATTTTATTTTTATAATAGCTAAAAAAAAATTTTTGAAATCATTAAAAAAGGCCAAAAAATTTAGAATATTTCAATTTTATTTTTATTTGTTATAAAGATTTTATTTATTTATTTTTAGAGAGAAGGAAAGGGAGAGAGAAAAATCAATGTGTGGTTGCCTCTCGCAGGCCGCCAACTGGGGATCTGGCCCACAACCTAGACATGTGCCCTGACTGGGAATCGAACCAGCAACCTTTTGGTTTTAGTTCGGCACTCAATCCACTTAGCCACACCAGCCAGGGCTAGAATATTTCAATTTTAATATTGTGTTATATTTCTATTTTATTTTATATATTTATATTTCTATATAAAAATACTTATGTATGGAATGTCTTTTTCTGTGTATTCAATGGCAACACACACATGGTCTCTGCCTTTATTGAACTGAAAATGTAGTGCAGGATGAAACTGGCTTTAAATATGCTAGTCTCACAGAGGGTTTAAAGGGTCAGGGAGAGGCCATGAATTGGGATGAAATATTTGATAACTAAAGGAGGACACATAGAGGACATCATTTTTGTCCTCTTCAACTATCAACAAGGAAAAGAAAAGCATTTTTATGTGTTTTACTGCTGTTGGAACTATGTCCGTGTGAGAAATTCATATAATTTTTCCAGTAAGTTATATACAAAAATGGGTATCCATTTACCAATTTTAAATTCTTTTTATAAAAACTGAACTTTCATGATATAATTCAAGAAGGGAAGAGGAAGACATTTATAAAAACAAAGAGTATTCAGTATTTTGTCAAAGGCTTTGTATTTTGCTCTTCAGCTCTTGTTAATTAACTTGAGGTTTATTGTTGATCTTTTTTCAATTATTTAATACTTGAGTGTATAATTTAGAAGATAAATCATTTTTTGTCACTGTAAATGTACTGTTTGTACCCTGTACTCTTTATAGTACAGGTAACTGCTTTTTTTCATCATTGTTAGCTATGAAAAGGAAACAAATTTGATTATCCAGTATATGTTTAAAACTGAAACATTTAAAATGCATGGGCATGTACTAGGTAGTAGAGTAAACATTCCCATCATATTTATGGCTATTGATGGTTTGTTTGAAGCCTTGACATACAAAAAGGTGCCTTGTGTTTTTTATTCATACTGTAATCAGTATCATCAAATCTGGCTTATCATATTTGATTACAATAATTAAAATCCTTTTAAGTTGCTAATTTAAATGATACAGTAACACAGACATACTACTTTCTCTTCATATTATACTGCCATGATTTTGCATGAATGTGTTTTTTATTACCTGGCATAATTTTCACATTGCATTTAAGTATAGACTTTGTAGAACAAAGTGAAAGTTAAAAACCAGCCATATCCCTGTTATACCTAATTGGTTGATAATGGGATAATGTTCACCATTGGCTAGAATATTATGCTCACAGTAAAATAATACTCTAGAAAATACTTCAGATTTATATTATATCCTGAGATATGTGTATTATGCACGTATACAATATTTTTACACAGCTTTAAAAACCATTGATATTTGTAGCACTTAAGCCTTCCATCAACTCATGGTGACACTGGCCAACTTACACTAAACATTAGCTATTGCATATCTAAGCATACACTTCAATTAAATGTATTTATACAATTTATTGGAGAAGGAAATCTGTGTTACAAAGTAAGAAGGGAAATAAGCATGCACTCTATAAACCTTAATGTACAAGGTCTGTCCCAAAGATCTCCAGCTATGTAATATGAAAAAGAGACATGTATTGAAGAAGATACAAGAAACATTGTACATAGGACAATGATGCCTCATTCCCTTCAAAGTAAGCACCTTGGGACCTCACACAGTTCTCCCAATCACGATCAGCTGCCCTGCTGTATTTTTCTGAATCTCATCAAAGGTCTGAAATCTCATCCCTTTCAAAGGTGATTTTAGTTTTGGGAAAAGCCAGAAGTCACAGGGCACCAAATCAGGGGGCGGGGGTTAACCTGCGTGGTTTGACATTTTGCTGATAAAACTCTGCACAAGACATGATGCGTGAGTGGATGTGTTGTTGTGATGAAACTGCCAATCACCAGTAGCCCATAGCTGCAGCCTTCTGAATCATCCGAATAGTTTCCATGGAGGAATGCTCAAGCTTAACACAGTCTGATACAGATCTGTTGCTGTACTCGCTCATTTTGAATGTACTGTTCACACAGTACACATGCTCACTCAACAACGCCTACTATCCCCCACTGACTAGTACAGTGAAGTCATCATTGTTCACACATGCGCATTCCAGTTCACTCTCCTCAGCTGCCAGGTTACATCGATGTTCCACAAATTGTTCTCATTGTATTAATAATGGCTGGACTTTTTTCAGACAGACCTCATATCCTCTATTTGAAAGGTATTGAAGTAGAGAACTTTTTTCTTTAATAAAGGCAGAGATTTTGTGGATATGTGTGTCTCCATATCTTAGAAAATCATTACTACTCACCAGCAAGGTCGAGGTTGTTGTGAAAAAGTCATTCTTCCCTGTGGGAACTGTAGTAGGTAGTGTGTCAGCTTACTGAAAATTGATACCATAAGAAAAGAAGATATATTTTTCTTGTGTTTTTGGCAAAGCTTTCATGATTCTCTTTATACTAACACATTTTATAGGGCCGGGTTCTCAACCTGAAGATTGTACTTATATGAGAATAAATAGTAGTTGATTCAACAGCTTCAGACAGATTTAGTGTTACGAGTCCAAACTTTGTAAAGCATCCCTTTTAGTAGAGCTGTTTGATCTCTGATGGCAGATTTAAAGGTATATAGAAAAGTTTAATAAATGCTCAGAAAAAACCGAATTTTAAAATATTTTTATGAGTTGGTCTATCTTCACCCCTTTAAAAATGTTTTATTCTTTTGTCATTACTCTTAGTTCATAAGAAGCTATAAAACTCTTCTATCATTTTTTCCTAGAACTTCATAGAAATTTTTATTCTGTTTGGTCAGCCCGTCTTTTGGGGTAGTCTATTTTTTTCTCAAAACCAGCATCATTCTGGCTGCTAGCCTTCTCCCCAGTGAATTTGCCATCATCGGAGTCCAGCGTGGTGGCCTGACTGGCACAAAACACAGATGAGGCCCCATTTTAGGCAGCTTTTTAGTAATGAAGTTCACACGATCAATCTTTTAATTTATAGTAAGAAATGTAACTGTTAGTAGGATTGGAAAATTCTTTTCTGCACAATTATTTTCTTTTTCTTAATAATAGCAAACATGTTTGAGTATGTACCACGTACCCAAGGTCTGTGCTATGCACTTGAGTAGGTAGCACAGTACCCGGCATGTGTGTTTGTTGAATGTTGAGAATGAATGAACATATTACTTGTTTCATTCTTCCACCCATGTATGAAGTCACTCAGCCTGCTACTGTAATGAATCCTGGCTCTGATCACCATTTTCCAGCAGATGACCTTAGGCAAACAACTAACCTTTTCTGTTTCTTAGAATCATCCTAAGTGATGTTAAAATCTCATGACCTGGGAACCACCCTGCCTCTTCAAGTTGCCTGTGCACTGGTCATTGGCCAGAACCTAATGCTCATTTCTCTGTTTTTCCTTCTTGGACAAAACCTCGCTGCTCCCCCCCATGGAATGACAGAACACACAGCCTAAGTCTTGAACAGCAGCATAAGAGCTTTGAGTGACTTTGTTTCAGATAAGCTCAGTACCTGCCAGTGCCTCAGCCAACTTCTGTCAGATGAAGGAGTTGCATTAATTCTTTAATTCTGCTTCTATATTGTGCTATTAAATGATGCTCAATTAACTTTCTATCTGGGGTATAATACTTGGGACAGTCAAACAGTATTCTATGATATTAGTTCATTTTTCCCTTTGCTTTTTATATTTTCAGAGATAACATTAAAATATTCTAGCATTTGATCAATTTATAAATATGGGTCCAGAATTAAGTTCTAGTCTTAGTGCATTTTTCTAGCACTTAGCATGCATGCACAATTAGGTACTTAATAAATAGCTTTTTAACTGTTATAGCCTCATTTATATCCAGAATAATTCTTGATAGATTATACATTCAGGTATTATGATTGTTTCTCTTTTAGACAAAAAAAATCTACATTATTCACTTGACATTTGTTATTTCATTTCATTTTGCTTTTCTCTTGTCACTTTATAAAACTGATGTGTTTCTATCATGAAAAGAGGTTCATTAAAGTAGAATTTTACTTGCTATTCACTTCTTTGGTGAATATAATAAATTGAAGAAGCTTGTGTAAGGCATAGCCTGACAATGTGATAGTTTCTTGCAAAATCAACAGAAGCTTTCTATCTACATTCAAGTCTTTAATTTCCATCCAAGTTAGAATTATGCTTATAGCCAATTTCTGCAACTCTACTGAGAAGTCACTGAATAGATCAAACAGTGTCTGGAAGAACAGAAGTCCATGGAATCAATTAGAGCTTGTAAACAAAAGTAACTTTTAACTAAGAAGAAACATAATCAAATAATGACGGGTATTTCACATTTGTAAGTAGTCTGTACATTTTTGAGACTTCTCTCCAAAGAATTATGTCTTGTGACAAGAGAAGTGGAAAAAGACAGAGTCTAGCCTAATACTTGAAAAAACATAGCCTTCCTTAAAGTCCATTACTCAGGAGAGACTTAAAAATATATATGTATTAGGTCAGGAAAAGGAAAGACAAAAAAAGATAAGTTTAGGGATTATATAGCACATGGTTTGGCCCTGTAGTTTTATAAGGGCCAATTTGGAATATACATTCTCGAATATATACATATATATGTGTGTGTGTGTGTGTGTGTGTGTGTGCATATATATATAAACTTTGAAGGATCTTATGTTGCTTTCAAAATGGAATATAAGACAGAATAGCTTTATGCCAAACATCACACCATTGCAGGTTTTATTACATGATGAGATTTCAGTTGAGCTGAGAAACATATGGAAGAAATTCAGAATAGTATGTGGTTTGCAGTGATTTGGAGTGCATGGCCATTATTTCACCATTTTATCACTTGTGGATGTATAGTAGAGTTAGAATCAAAATTAGAAAGGTATTCCAAGTTTTAGTTTGTAATCTTCAAAAAGATTAATTTTTACAATATTTAAATTTGTTTTTATTTTGTTATGGTGAAGGTATTTCCCTCTGCCTGATAGAACAACTTATGTAAGCCTGCATACAGCTATTTTGTGAGGAGCAGCACCTAACAATATCTTTGGACTAAATTTTAACCAACACTGGCCCTAAGTGGATGAACGTTGCAGATTCCCCAAGTTATGGCTAATCAAGGAGATCTTTCAACAACTACGAGCTCTAGTAACTGAGTAATCTAATTGTTAATAAAGCAGCATTCGCACACTAGAATATCTGTATTAGTGGGGTTACCCAAACACATTTCAAGAGGTGTTTTAAGGGAATCAGTTTTTACATTCTCAGCTTCCTTTTGTCCTCTTGCCTCAAAGTGACCATGGGAACTCACCTGAGCTGCAGGCTACAGGCCTCATTGCAGCTTCTCCTTTCCCACCTCCTCTTTCTCAATTGCCCCTCCATGGATATAAACACTAAGAACATGGCTTTGAGATGCTTAAGTCCTGGAGTACTAAACAGAAATGTGTTAGAAAAACTCCAGTCTAGGAAATCTTCTTCATCAAGGCAGTGCAATCTCCTTCCCATCCCTATCATTGAAGGATGCATGCCAATAAAATTTTTTGTGTTTTTAAAATACTTGTAGACATTTGTCATATCTGTGCTATCTAGCTCTATTATATACAACTAATACTGTGATCCTGATTACAAAGGAATTTTTGAACAGTTGGGGACTTATTGTCTCAGGAAATTTTTAAAAATACATTTAATTTAAATTTCTCAGCATTTTTTCATAAAAGTACAGTATGATGATAAAAATATTTTAAAGTAGAAATATGTAATTCACTAGAATAGAAAACAGGGAAATTGAAATGGAAATACAATTTCAAAGAAAATGAACTAACATAAGATTTCTAAATAACAATAAATGTCCTGTTCATGGATTTTTTTTCTTTTAATGGATGATGGTGGGATGGAATTGCTAAGATATTTATATGCCATTGGTTTTAAAAAGTATAATAGTCATTTAATTTTAAAATAACAATTTACAATATTATATACTTTCCAACTACTTAAAGTTGGAGGTGGCAATCATATTTCTTGGAGGATATTCTTTTGTTGGATGCATGAGTAACAAACGAAAAGGCTAATTTGAAAGCTCCTCCATCAGAACAAACACAATTATTCAGAGCTTCCAGTGCTGCCCCTGAATCCAGGACATAAGTGCCTGGCGGTCTAGGAAAATGTGCTGAAGCATTTGTCACGCTCATTGCTGAGGGCAAAATTGGGTGGACAGCTAAGTACCCTTTGGATAGCATCACTTCCTTGGGATATAGAAGTTCAGTATTTGTTTTTGGTCAACTGGGTTACGGAAAGAAAAGACAAAATAGATAAGGTTTAGGGATTATGTAGCACAGGGTGTGGTCCTATAGTTTTTCTAATAGGAGCCAATTAGGAACATGCTTTCTCCCAAATAAGACAGTCTCTATACTTATAATTTCATCATCGTCTAAGGTTTTTAGAGCCATCTGAAGTCATATTCTGCCTTTGCATTATGTCTTGTATTTCGAAGATGCTGATTTTGGATTGAACCAAACCAATTTTTGTCTTTAATGTAATACAATAAGAGATATTTCTTATCTCACTACCTTATGCTTTGTTCCATCAATAGCCTTTATTCAAATTCAGTAATTGCTCTTTTGACAAAAAATAAAATAAAATTTTGAGACATGTCTAAACTCTGCTTCATATTAATAAACCATGATAAAATTTCATTTTCAAATAGAATAGGTTTCCTCCAGAGGTAAACTTGTTTAACTTTTAACAAATGTGGAAAAGTGGTGAGTTTTCTGTAATATATTTTTTAATTAGAAATAAGAGTTGAAAGAAATTTGAAGCTTATATTTTGCTGATAAGCTTCAAATTTATTTCCTTTGAAAAAGTGTGAAATGTTAGTGTATATGCACACTTTTTTATATAATATATTTTATTTTTAAAATGTTTTATTTTAAAACATATGGTGTGGATACACTTGTGTTAATAAGCTAAGAGTCCTTAAAAGAAAGAAACATAACTGAGACATTTGAGGCCAATATAATAATGAAGGGAAAAACTGCTTTTCCCATTAAAAGAGAAAACAACTCAACAACAATAACAATTTTTTAAAAGCAGCTTTTTCACATTCTAATATATTTGAGTATGAAATTTGTATATAGCTGGTTATCTTTGATTCTTATCATTGTAGGAAGGTATTGAAACCAATTGGAATCAGTTGGGTTGGGAGTATAAAACAATACCTGACCAGTGCAGTTTTCTCCTGGGGTCATTGCAGAAGGTCAGGGGGCATGGCATGGCCCCAGAGAACTTTTCTTCCTCGCCTCCATCAGCAAGTTCATGCATCCCCCACATGACACGAAGAATGGGAGGGACGGAGAACCCTCTTTTCCCAAAACTGCTCTCAGTCTTTTCACTCAAAACTGTTATGGAGCATTAGCGAGCAAAGAGGACACGAGGCAATTTAGAAATAAATTTATGGCGTTTATTTACCTGGCCAGGGACGGGTCTTCCCACCTTCAGAAGCAGAAGATGGGAGAGCCGCCCCGCCTTACAGACTAAAAGGTTTTTAAAGGCAAAAGAACTATACTCATGTCCTTGGGGTAGCCAGATAACAACAAAAAAACTATACAGGCGTGAGAAACTACATATATACACACTTTCTAATTTAGAAGGAGCTTCAGCTGATAAATACTTGGCACAAAACTATTCTCATGTCCTTGGCTACAGCTAGGGTCAGCTAGCAAGGAGGTGGGGCTCAAGGTTGCTAGGATACGTGAGCAAAAAAAATAACCTGCCACTGGGGTAAAACGCAAAAAATGGCAAAGAGTAAAAAATGACCCATTACAAAAACTAAGCTCTTCCAAGTATAGTTTTATTTTTTGATGTTTTATTACAAAGTGTTTAAAACATACCGGAATGTTGGAAGAATTTTATAGTCAATACCCATCACTTTCTACAATTAATGTTTGATCGTATTTGCTTTGTTCCATCTCTCTACCTAGCTACCATTTTAAATTTTCCTTTTGGGGGGAAAAGTTCAGTTTATCTCCGGTAGGTGTATGCTAACGCCTAAGCTCTCGTCTCCACACACTGTTGAGCTAAAGCCTTCACGGTTCCACCCCAGGCACCACCCTCTTCCCTTCTCGCCCCAGCCTCTCCTCAAGGTACCCAGACTCCACTCACACCAGGCTTCTCACCCATCATCTGAACATAACGTAGATCACCACGGCCTCAGTGTTTGAGAATTCTCCTTCTTCTATGGAGAATACTCATTCTCTCTATTCTTTGATTTTTCAAATTCCTTCAACTATCATTATATCAGGGAAGATTTTTCTCACGCTTCCAGGCAGTTAGCTCCTCCTTCCAATGGTTTCCTGGTGAATGTTTAACAACCTGTTTACCAGGAAAAATGGCCCTGGTCTGTGGCATCTGCAGATTTCCATGGTATAGATGATTCTCTCCGCAGCAGCTGATTTCAGACTTCCAAAATGAAGTTCCCAAGCGAGGAATTCAGAAGGGATTTGCTCAGTATGCTCTCACTAGCTGACAGCATCCCACTGCGTTTTCACTCTGTTTGTCACAGTCCCTTGTCACCATTCACATGCTCTCCTGAAGCAGAGACCACGCCTTATTCTTGTTTCTGTTGGTAGCAGTTGGCACATCACAGGCTACATAGGATAGGATTCCCAAGAACACTTGAATGAATGATTTGGGGAATAAATTGTATTCTACATAGTCCTTTCCACACACCCGTCATTAAGTTAAAACTGAGGAATTTATAGCAGCAGCTCAAGGGGTGGGCACTGTGAGCGGAGGACAAAGCCAGCACCTGTGATGTGCAGCAGATGTCCATGTGGTAAGAATCACTCTTCACTCCACACTTGGTCCATCATGGCTGTGGCGCTACAGTTTTCGAGTTCCCTTCAGAGGCTGAAATCACCCTGTGAGGGTGTAACACTCACTCAGCAGGCCACTTGGCATAGATACCTTTACAACTGCATGATAAGTCAGCAAGGTGCTCGGTTAAGGTCAGGAAGGACACATTAAAAGCAAAATTTTAAAGATTCCTTTGTCTGTATGTTAGCCTCTTCCCCTTTGAGGAAAATTGAGTATACAGGGTTGTCTAGATTCTAGAAATAGTACCATAATACCCAAGGCATAAAAGAATATTAGAACTTAAAAGTTAAAGAGTGACAAAAGCCCCCAAAAAGGGATAATTATTTGAATGGAAACACAAAATGAAATTTTACTTAAAACTGTTAATTTTTTAAACATATAAAATGCTGTCTTTCAGTTGTGGACTTCCAAGTTAAAATAATTGATTATATTCTCATCGATAAAAAATAATTACTGCACTTTTTCATGTAAAAGGTGTTTTATGTGTCTTCATTACTTAATATACTGAATTTTAATTTGAGCTGCTGTCGTTCATTTTCACAGCTTAAATAGAGCAAGTACAAAGTGTGTTGAATATGACATTATATTTGCATGTTGCAACTGGTAAAATTCTAAAAAGCATGTTATTTGCCTTGATCTTTCTGTTGAATTATGGACTGTGAGGATTTGCATTGGAACATAAGTATTTGAAAAAGCGTTTTAATGACCTTTGGAAAACAACCAAAACCAGGAATAGCAATAGAAAATATACAAGGTCTTTATATCTGAACTTAAATCTATCCTGCTGTTGTTCAGCTCCTTTGAGTTCAATTACATGTCAATTCAGATGTTTTATTTGAATATTTTAAATCTGAGGTTATAAATGTGTGGTATTAGTTTAATTCTGCTTTTGGTTATTTGGAGAATATTGAAAATAATCCCAGGAAATTTGAGACATTGGATTTTATGGCTTTTCTTACTGTTTATGATTAGGTTATTTGACTTTTTGAGTGAACATTCTAATTTTATAAAAGGAGTTATTGATAAATCTCAAAAGAGACGGCATTTCTTCATAAGAACAGTGCTAGAGTGTGCAGAGAGCCACCATTGTTGGGAGCACAACTATGAATGCATGAAGTAGAATATCTGTTATGTGCTCTCCAGTGAGTCATTTGATATTTAAAAAAATAAGGAATGATAAACTGGCTCTGTCAAAATGTTCATTTTATATTTAAAATTTAATATTTATTTGAGCATTTTCTGAGCGTTGGCTAATATTGAACTCAGAAGAACATTTCTACATAATTTATTTTCCTTCCAACTTAGTGTCTTGCTTTGCTTTTCTCTAGTTACAGTTTTTACAAGTCCTTTATTGAAAATTTTCTGGGATATTATCTTTCTTACATATTTTATGTATTTATATATTATATTTCATTTTTTTTCCCTTCTCATTTTTCTAAAAGTATATACAGTTGCTATCTAGACACTTAACTGCTCCTTCTTACTGCTTTTCTTGGTGTGCTTCTAAATATAGTCAAGATCTTGGGAGCTTTTCCATACTTTCCATTCTTTGTGTCTGTTGAATGGATTTTATGACCTGGCTATATTGGTTGCTGTAGAGGGTCAGAATCTTTTCCCTCATTTAGCACATCATGACCGTTGAGTGGACTGGGTCAGTCAGACTGGATAATATTAAACACAGGTAGTATAGCACAATGTTAGACTGAAAGCAGCATTTAACTGAAAAACTGAAAATATATATACAGGAGAACCACCTTAAGGGGAATAATTTGCATCCCAGTTTCTTTTTTTCCTTAACAAATGTCTTTTAGTAGTCTCTTCATTGTAAATTATCTAAAATCCAAACCCAGAAACTTCAGACTTTTAGATGGTCTTCAGGACAGGACCTATCGTATGAACAATCAATTAGAACACATCCATGATAAAAATTTCTAAAAACACAGAATCAAGTTTGAGGCAGGGAATCCTATATACACCCCATTTTCCCTTCCAGTGTTCCAGCCAATAGAATATAATTCTAGGAACCAATAGTGAAGGAGAATCCATGCTCCCACCTGATCAGCAGAAAGATTGGATTGGAGAATGGCTTTTTCCCATTTAGATTTAAACTTACACTACTCGTTTGCAGGCAGAAGAGCTAGCAGCAATAGGAAGTCCTGCCAAACAGTCATGTTGAGAGAGAACTACCCCATTGTGATTGCCACGAGAGAGAAAGAAATGAGGAAAAATAGGGGCTGTTGGAGGGCTTTCAGATCAGAGGGAAGGTGAGAGGAAGGCAGCTAACTCATTGGTCCACACCTAGGGAACACCTGTGGGCAGGTGAGAGGCTTCTGCATTAGTATCATCTTTGACAAATTAACCCACTCAGGAGAAGAGAGCAGCCCATTATGTTCTTACTTTCTTGGAGTGGAGAAAGGCAGAGACCTTTCCTCCAGACATTTCTAAATTGTGTGCAAGTGTTGGTGTGAGTTTTCTTTCTTGTAAAAATCTTAGGGTGGTAATTAAACAATGCAAAAGACTCCAAATCACATTCTTGAAAGCCCTCTAAGAGAAAGAGCAGAAATCTTTTTTTTTCCCCCTAAAAGGTCAGAAAGCTTGTTTTTGTCACAGCTTAAAAGACCAAAATTTACACCAATTACCATTTATAGCCTACAGTCTTCCATCAAATTATGTGACTTAAACTATTCATTGGGTTAGGAACATTTCTGATATTATATAAAAAGAATTATTTTGTTGCATTTCCATTAGTGGCTTATGTTAACACTTTCTACAAAGTCCCACATAGTTTATACATAAAAAAAGGATGGCTTACTTATCACTTTTACCTGGGATTATAAAAATCTTAAGAAAGGTGTCTTACTGTGACTTGCACTTTTCCAAACATGCCTTGGAAATTTAAGAAATCAATAAAACGTATTCACTGAAGACTATATAGTATTATTTTAAAAAGTGATTAAGAAAATGTTTATAATAGTAACCTATGTAGTTTGATTTCTTTTTCAATTTGGAAAATGTAGTAAGTGGTAAAACACATTCAGACAGACCTCTATGTAACTTATTTACATAGGTACAAAAACACAAACCACGTGCCAGAATTTCTCACTGTCCAGCTCAGTAGTTTTCCACTTTGTCCTCTAGAACTTGTGAACCAACCAGAAGATGAAAAAGTATCAAGTGCTAAGAGAGATCTTTTATGGCCATTAAATAATATACATGATGTTCCAGGGAGCATAACGAGTTGAGACTCCTTAGTTTGATCACTTTCAGGGAGAACTTATGAAAAAGCAGTTTCCTAATGTAGTCTTCCCAGCATAAAGACAGGAAATGAGCAGACCCTGGTGACTCACTTTATTTTTCCTGACAATGCGCACTCTCTTTGTATAATCGGAAGAGAAGGAAACTCAACTAGAAGAAAAGGGTAGCAACCTACCCATCTGCTCCGTGATTTTTCAGCTAGCTCTTTACCCACCTCACCCCCCTGGAAATCTCAAAAGTTGCTCTTTGGCATTTTAGGGATCTCTCAAGAATCACATCCAGGTATCAAGACCAGATTCATAGGTTTTTAAATTGTTTTACAGGGAAGACACTGGTTTTTGCTCATTACTGTCTATTTAAAAAATGTAAAATAAGTACAGTAATCTAAAAAGGCACTGACTAGTCAACTCTCTGTTTTAAACTGTAGGGGCCACAGCTGCCGCCCGGAAGGAGGTGATCAGGAACAAGATCCGAGCAATCGGCAAAATGGCCAGAGTGTTCTCCGTCCTCAGGTGGGCTCATTTTTCCTCTTTTTCTGTTTTAAATTGGATTATGTGTCACTTAATAAACATTTTAATACTTTAATCTGGTAATTTAAGTATTTTACTAGAAGATATTTGCTTTACCATAATTATTTTTTCTTTTAAATGGCATTGTCAGTTTCTCACTGTTGTAGTCAAATTGAAATACACTAAATTATTTCTGTATAAAGGCCTCTAAATGTACTGTTTCACATTTTATCCCTCTATTTGCTGCTAGACTTTTAAGACATTTATGTCACAAGAAGTTGAACATGAGGTAAAATAGGAAAGCTATTATAAGCTTTTTTATTTTTCATTCTGGATCTGTGGTAGAAGATGATTTTATTATGTGCATTTCACTAGATTTCTAGGAAATGAACATCAACCATAAAGCTTGTTCATGTGAGTCTATATTATTCTAATATATCATTGAGAGAAAAAAATAGTGTTTCAGTTGCCATGTAGTAGTTATTTTTTAAGTAGACCATGAATCATGTGATTACAAAGCCTGGATTTAGAAAACAAATACTTTTTTGAAGAAAATTAACTATTTCTGAACTTAAATTCAATTATCTACTCTTAGATAATACAAAATAACTATTTCACTTCCAAAAATTGACTTAAAATATGATGTGCGTATATGTGAGGAGGATATAGTCAATTCACAATTGCACATTAAAAAGAATAGGAAAATCTTGGGAAATAGGCCATCTACATATTGTGTAATTTTATAACCTAATTTTTCCCAATTTTTGCCTCAGCTGTTTTGCATAGAGTAGCTCTTTTGATTTCTCCTCTTGCTGTTTCTGTTCTACATCTGGTAGAGTCACTAAAGAGCAACTGAGTGACTTGATGCCACAAGCAGAGAGCCATGAGAAGGATGAAACATATTATCATGTTTTCTCAAAGACCTCAAATCAGAGTCAGTAACAGCTCTGTGGTTGGCAGCCAAATCTTGAAAGTCGTGTTAAAGCTGAAAAGAAAGCAGCATTGCTCCCTACCACTTAATGAATGAGGCTGCCTTTGCTCTAATGCTTATCTAAATTTTTAGGATTCATTTATTTATTCATTCAGTCATAAATCTAAAACTTAAAGCATTGATTCTGTACTGTGAAGAAGAAAAAGAAAGAAAGCAATATAAAGGTGTGTCAGTTAGGAGCTGAGGCACTTATTTTGGTATGTGATCAACAAAGAGCCTTCTGAGTAATGGCATTTGAGCAAGTGTGGGGATGACCTTCACGGACATGTGGGCGAAGATGGTTCAAGGCCGCAGAAGAGCAAATATAAGGATCCTTAGATAGAAACAATGTTGGCAGTTTTGAGCACCAGCAAGGAGGTGTGTATGGCTAGATGTCCAATGGGGCAAAGGACTTTAGAAAGATCATAAGCTCAGCTGATGCCTCTATGTAAGCACTTGCTTCTTGGTTGTCCCTCAGATTTACCAATAAATGCTTTATTTCATTTCCTATCTGAAATCTCAACAAGGAGAAGGAAAAACAGCTCCCGAATGTCCATGTGAACATCCATTAGGGAAAGAAGGATAAGCCTTTCTTAATATAAAAAAATTATTTTTGTCTCTGTTAGCCTTCAAAACACATGAAGGTGTTAGGAACAATGCTATAAATCATAGGTAGGTCTTAAAATTGGGAAGTCCCTCGAGCCCCTTGCTTATTAGTACGTAGTTTCCAGCTGAGAAATGGTCCATTTGAACCCAGTGATGATCAGTGATTTGACTAAGATTACACATATAGATAGAAAATTAAGGTATATTTTACAGCTTTTCTGTAATTAAAGCATCTCTGTAAATTTGTGGACTACAGAAGGATAATATTCAGAGAAAAGTAAGGTAAGCTTAGTAAGGAGTGAGCATCAGACGTGTAGCATATATATTGATACTAAGTTGAGCAAAATGGATCCAAATCGGAATGCCTGACGTGTAGAAAACAGACAAATAAAAGACAATGAAGTGTGTGCCGAATGCATGAAGAGACACTCTGCTGTGGAAGAGGACAACAGGAGCCACTGTATTTCCTGAAAGGAATGTTCATGGAGAGGGTGACACTGGAGGAGTGCTGTAAAGGATGGGCTGGGTTCCACTGGGTAGAGACTTGTAGTGAAGGCATTCTTGGAAGCTGAGAAATCATCAAAAACATAGCCACATAGTTCCAAGAGCAGCGTTTTATGAGGTCCTGGTTAAGCTCCAGGTGCCATGCCCCGTGGGGTATGCGCTTGACAGGAATCTGCATAGCAGACTTGCAAGGTCCTGTGGACCTCAGTGAGGAAACTGAAACTGAGAGGCTGAGCGGTACGTCCACACTCAGTGAGCAGCGCTAATGAGAGTCTGATTTGAAAGGGAACTATGTAGCCAATGAATTGTAAGTTTTTAAAAGAGCTGGATAGTTAGACATGAAGGTGAGTGAACAGTCTAGTAAAAAAAGAGGCTAAAAATTGATTGAAATCCATATCCTTGGTGGTCTGAATACCATGGTAAATAAAGCATTTAATTTTTTGTGTGTGTAGGAAATGAGGAGTTATGGAGTGGTCTTCATGGCATGAGAGACATCCTCTAACCCATGTTTAGGTATTACATGTTAATGACAGTATGAAAATTGAATAGCAAGATGATTATTGGCATCAGGAAAAACTTTTAGGAAGCTTTTAAAATAATCTAAGCCAAACTGGACTATAGGAGGAAAGATACAAAGGAAGAGACAAATATAAGGGATTTGTGAAGCTAGCAGATTATAAATGTAATGACTGGATGTGGATGGTGGTCTGAATTTGCCAGGCATAGCTGTCTGACACATTCCTTACAAGTTGGTGGTTCACATTATGGGGGAACCAGAAGCCTGTCTTGCAGCAGCGCTTGCAGGTATGGGGCAGGCATGTTGCCTACCATCCACCAATCAAATGGACACACAGAAGACTTCTATTTCGAAATGAACATTCTGAGGAAGCAGCTGGTGGGAGATGGTGGTTCCTCTGTCAGGTGTGGACTCTGAGGGGCCAGCAGTAGAAGAGCTGCTTTCTCAGTGTTTTGAGGTTAACCACACAGCATTAGAATGAGCTTGGGTGTTAACTAAAAACAGTAGCAGCAGCATTTCACAGAGCAGATCCCACGGTGCAGATGAGCCACTGATACTTTTCCAACTTCAGAACATTCCAGTCAACCTCTCTGGATCTGTGAGCTCTTTAATACATCTCTGTACTGTTAAAATTAGCTAGAGTAGCTTCTGTTGTTTGTTACAAGAACCTTGACCTATGCAGGAGGTGATGAGGGAGATGAAATATTCTAAGACTATTCCACAGAGGTATTAGCCCATGTGATTGATAGGCTAATAATGCTGTTATCTAAGAAAGAGGAAGTACTCTTCCCTTTAAATATCTAACAGGTTTTATGGGTAGAGCTGTGGTATGTTGAATTGGACTCATTTTCCTCTGAGTTGCTGGAGGAATGGTCAGGTAGAGGTGGTTAGAAGTTCCGCCCTGGAGCTCTTGGAGAAAGGCAAGCTTTAGAAATGCAGCATAAGCGATGTTTTTGCCAAGGGAGCAAGTGAAGGAAAGAGGAAAAGACAAGCATCCTCTAGAACAGTGCTTTCCAGTAGAAATGTAATGTGAGCCACATCTTTAATTTTAAATTTTCCAGAAGCCACAATTTTAAAAAAAGGTAGGACGAAGTAGGTGAAATTCATTTTCATGGGTGAACAGGTGAAGGGGAATAAGAGGAACAAAGCTTCCAGTTATAGAATAAGTCATGGGAATGAAATGTATAGCATAGAGAATATAACCAACAATATTGTAACAACTTTGTATGGTAACAGATAATTACTAGACTTATTGTGGTGATCTTTCGTAAGCTATGTAAATGTCAAGTCATTATGTTGTGCATGTCAACTATACTTCAGTTAAAAAAAATTAAAAGAATATAGGGAGAGGAGGAAAATAGTTGAGTAAAAAGGGAAAAGAGGGTAAGGAAAATTGGTTTTGAAAAGTAATGCAAAGGAAAAAATATGTTCTTTATTTAGAGATACTCTTAATTTTTCCAAATGTATATATTGGCATTCAGAACTTCTTTTTTTAACGTACCCTCTACTGGTTTGACAGCAAAAACCTGAAAGGGTTGAAATACTGCCTGAAAGTAACCAATGGTTAATTGACCATCTCACACCTAATATTTTAAGTAAACTCTGCAGCGAAGGATACAGAAATATAAAATGTGGATTAATACTGCCCTTCTCTATTCTATTTTCCTTCATTCATTTAGGAAATGTGTTTTGAATGTGGGCTCTGCACCAGGTGCTGCTCTGGTCTAGGCACCGTGGATGCAGCCAGGAGCGACGCCCGCAGAAACCCCTGCTCACAGGAAGCGTGTGGGATACAGTGGGCAACAAAAACAACAAAAAGGAAACATGAATGTATGGTTTTCCAGATTAAAATAGACAAGGAGAGATAGGGAGCAGAGTAGGTGCGTGTTGAGTTTTAAAGTGTTCTCAAGGAAGTCCTCACTCAGAGGGCAATGTGTGAGCCACCTGCAAGCAGAGAGGCAGTGAACCATGCAGACAGACGGCAGGGGAAGAGGGTGACAGAATCAGTGCGGAGCCCTAAGCTGGAGGAGCTGGCTTACTGAGGAACACTAAGGGTAGGAAGTACCCTTGGTAGTTCTTGTCAAATCTTCCAGTTTTCACCCTTCATAATGAAAGGAGAGGCCATCAGACAGTTTGAGAAAGGTGCGACGGCACCTGCAGGGGCATTAAAATGCTCAGCCTAGCTGCTACTCTGAGAAGAGCTGTGGGGGAGGGAGGGGGCCCAAGAGCATGACAGGGATGGAGCAGGGACACTAGTTAAGAGGCCGCTGGAACAATCCAGTTGTTGGTGATAACTGTTCAAGAATCAATTTGTTCGAAAACTGAATCTCCTTCGTCCCCTGAGAGACACATGACAGATCATACAAGTATCAGCATGAAAAGGTTGTCACGTAGAGAATTGAACCCCAAACTTTTATGAGACAACTGAGACATTTTTTTTCTGTGAAAAAACTTGGTCAAGAACCAAATTGTTTGAGAACCAAGATGTTGAAGAGCTGAGGTTTGACTCTATATGAAATCCAGAAGATGCAAACCTTCAGAAAGTAGCTTAATGGTTTCACAGGGCTGAAAGAAGTGACGAGTGACCTCTACTGAACAAAGGGTTTCTTTTTGGAACAATGAAAATGTTCCAAGATTAACTGTGGGTGATGGTTTCATAACTATGAGTATACTAAAACCATTGATTGCGTCACATACTTTAAATGAGCCAATTGTATGATAGGTTACTTCTATCTCAATGAAGCTGTTTTAAAAAGGAACAAGGGAGTAGTATTGTGAGAAGTGTAGGACGCTGGAAATATTATGAAGGTAGAGCCTTCAGAGTTGTTGATTGAGAGGGTGTGGCATGAGAGGTAAAAGGAGTCCAAGGGTAAATCTTTCAGTTTAACTCAAGGATGGAACTGAAGAGAGATTATGGAAGAGACAGGTTTGGGGGGAGTTTAGGAATTCTGTTTGGCTCATGTTAGACATAAGAATGTGCAGTGGGTAGATGCACATATTTGTAAACATAGATATATAAAAATAAAAACTTTTGGTTATGTCACATTATTCCTAGTTCATAGCTATTTAATAATTATTATTAACGCTGTGCTGTGATTAATAAATATAATTGAAATGATGATATACATAAAACTGATTATAAAACATTTGTCACAATGAGTAATAAAATGCTTTTGTATGAGCAAGGCAGTAGGGAAAGAGGTGGCCGAAAAGGTAAGCTGGGAAATGTTACCAGTTGCATTATTGGCTGGTTGCCATTATTGTGCGTTTTTATCATGTAATGTCAAAATTCCTCAGCCTCCTGAACATTATTCCTAGCTTCCTAATCCATAGATGGATTTTAGTTTTGTTTTTTTATCTCCCACATACACTCTGGTTTTCTCTCCCAAGGCAAATCAGCTTCACTGATTTTTCCTGAGCCTTGCCGGGAAAGTTACATCAACACTCCTCCTGGCTCATTCCCAACATTTGTGTGGCACCACGGAGGCTGCTCAGCCAGCACTGTGTTGTGTGATGCCCGCTTACGAAATCAGAACTGTTGTCGGTATCTCCAGTACTCAGAAGAGACTGATCCATCACACTTGCATAATTGTAAATGAATCAGTCACACTGTTTACATAACGTTATTCAGTATGAATGTATAAAAAATACATTTTACTTTGAAAAGATCTACAGAGCCAAGGTAGATGTATTTGTGCGTTATTATATGCATTTTTCTTTTAAGTCTTTTCTTTTTCTTAGAAGAAAATCACTGTTAATGCCCTCCCCCTACATTGTGCCTTTGCAGAGAAGAGAGTGAGAGCGTGCTGACCCTGAAAGGCCTGACGCCCACCGGAATGCTCCCCAGCGGGGTGCTCTCTGGAGGGAAGCAGACCCTGCAAAGCGGTAAGCAGGCCCGTTGCTGTGACTGCTGGGAGCATCTCAGTCAGCCGCACTGTTCGAGCCCTCACTCATTCATTTCAGCTGTCTTAGTCTGTTCTGAGAAGGGCTGAAACCCCACATCCACCTGACCCGTCACGTCCCACACAGTATCCCCTGCATTCGCCTGAATGGAGTCTTGACCCTGCCCCACATTCCCTCCTTCACACGTTAAGGCAGTGCAGGCCTGCTAGAAGACAGCTCCTTTAGACTGCCTGCATACATAGGTGTGGCCACTTTAGGTGAATCAGTTGCTAAAAGTAAATTTTTTGTTATATTTTTACTAAATGTTTTGGTTATCTATTTGATGGATGAAACATACCACACACACACACACACACACACACACACACACACATACATAAATATATATCCCTAAATCTAGATTTCAGTGGAAAAATGGAGAAAAAATATAAAAAGGATGATTTCATTATTCACTTGAATAGAAATATATGTCCTATATGTCTTTTCTTTGATTCATACCCCTAAAACAGACCAATTAAAGCCTTGTTTTATTTCTGAAAAAAATTAAAAACATTTCCTTTAAGCCAAAGATTTTGTATTAAAATGTGTAGCTTTCGGGATGAGTGCCTTCCAATAAAACTTTTTGCGGTGATGGAAATTTCTGTACAGAAAGCCACTGGCAACATATGACTATTGAGCACTTGAAATATAGCCAGTGCAACTGAGAAGCTGAGTGTTTTATCTAATTTTTACTAATTTGACTTAAATAGTCACATGTGGCTAATGGCTACCCTATTTGGTAGTACAGTACTATATACACTGTCTTACTTTTGTTGTTAGCTATTTTAAATAATATGGTCATTAATTAGAGTCCAGTTTTAACAGTACGTGGTGGAAATATTGCTGTTAGATTAGACTTTTAACAGGAAAGAATAAAACAAAAATACACTATAACATTTTGAAAATAATCTCAGGCTCTTGCTTATTTTCCTTTATCTTTCCCTGATTTTTTTTTTTTTTTTCTATCCCTGTCCCTCAATTTAGAAGATTCGGGTGTTCTTATTTATACATTATTTAGACACACCTACATAGAAAGTAATGTTCGACTTCATGCCATGATACTGCTAAATAATCACATACTAGCAGCATCACTCCAGTTTTCTTTTTTTTATATATATGAATTTATTACAAAACCAGTGTCTTTGAGTTTCCACAAAAGAGAATTTTCTATGTGACAGTAGGACAATGTATAGTATTTAAGTAAATTCCGCTTCTGTAGCTAAAAATTAATTTAATTACCTTTTTTAAAAACCACAAAATTTTTCTGACCACAGTAAACATGCTCTTTACAACACTAGTCTAAATAGATCACTTTTATGCATAAAATGCACAACTACCTAATTAACTGAAATCTGCGTAGTTTTTGATAAGCACATTTTAAGGTACTGCAAGTGTATTATCAGAAGCTATGGGCACATTTGCTTTAGAAGGATACATTTGATAATGGGCAGTACATGTTTCTAGTATGTTGGTGCTGGTATGGTTTTATATATTTTACTTTTAAATTTAAGTTATTTAAGTTGTTAGAATTCTTTGTTTTCTTTCCAAATTTTCACGGGTATTTTAACTTATTCAGTTTTCTTTTCTGTTAACTTTATTTTAAAACCATTGCTGGTGTTATTCTGTGTTGAACTCACACACACAATGGACATAAGGATTGGAACCTCAGTAGTCCTAAAAATTTGAAAACTCAGTATATATTTTAAAGCATATACATTTATACAGTTTCAAAATCCTCTAATGCCCTTCAGTTGTCTAAATGGAGAAACTGTGTAAAGTTTTACTATTTACTCTCCATGGCGGAATTTAGAGTGCACTGTAAGTAAGTTACAGTGCACCTTTGGTAGTTGCCCTAAGTTTAAAACCTTAAATTGTAAGAAATATGCATGTTAAAATCAAAGGATAGCATTTTAATAGAAACACTTTTGGAAGTAATCTTAGAGAAATTTTGCATTTTAGCACTTAGGGAAATATCAACTATCATTAGTAACACAGATTTGTACACCTGTACAGTGAGAATATAGACCCTAACCTTATAAAATTTGCTGATAAAGCAATGGGCTTTTAAAGTTTTGCCCCTGGAATATGCTGATATTGCAGTATCTAGGCTGCCTTTTCTTTAAAATGCTGATAGAATTACTCCGCTATTAGCATGTTACCACTTGATTGTAACTTTTTTTTTTAGATCTTTTATTGTTCTATTACAGTTGTCCCAGTTTTTCCCCCATTGATTCTAACTTTTTAGGAATTTCATTCCCATAAATGATATTCCAATAAGAAAAACTGGTTTTTAATTGGATTGCCTGATAAAAGTCCAACATATATCATTGCCTTTGTTTTTTTCCCTCACCACTCTCAATATCTGGGCCTTGGTCTTTATAGAATCACATGCATTTTACAATGGGGGAAAAATGGGACAACTGTAATTGAAAAACCAAAAAATAAAATAAAATAAATTAAATTAAAAAAGAAAAGAATCACATGCATTTTCAACTCAAGACACGTTGGTTTTATTCTTCCTCTAAATTGGCCCCTCTTTCCCCCCACACTCTGCTTTTCATTTGCGGTAGGAAATGGCTATTTAATATTAAATAGCATGAATTACTCCATTGACATTATGGCACTGCTTCAAATTCTACCATTTTTCTGATATTTTAAAACTATAAATCACCAAATATAGTAGCAGTTTGATTGAAATTTCTGCAACTCATATGCACATTTTAGATTGACCTAGTTTCTTATCAGTTTCATCTAAATAAAAGAAAACTTTCCCGAGTGTTTACTGAAGGTTCATTTTGTCATTTATTTAGTGAGGAAAAACCAAAGCAGTTCACTCAGAGAGGTGTATCCATCTCACAAATTAAACTTACCATTTTGTTGTGTTTTTTTTTCCTTCCTTTTTAGTAATTTCTGTTTTGTTGTCGTGTGCCAGAATCCAGCACTTACAGGAACATGAGTTCTCTTAGCTCCCTTGATCGTCATTGATTTGTTCTTAGAGTTAAAAATCCTCTGCTCATTTTTCTCATTCATTTTACACCCCCTTTCTTCTCTTCAGCTACTGTTGAGGCTATTGAGGCTGATGAAGGTAAATTGGCCAGTCCCCTTTCTGTTGTACCTGCAACAGATAAGGGCTCTGCTGGGTGTATTCTTTTTTTTTCTTTTTTCTTTTTTCTTTCTTTTTTTTTTTTTTTTTTTTTTTTCGCTGTAGCTTGTACAGAGTGTGTGGGTGTTGGGCTAACAGTTGTGGCTCAGTATTAACCAAAATGTTCTTGCTTTAAAGGGGAAAATGTCCTTTTATGGTTTGTTTGTTTGTTTTTTTCCCTTAAAGCTATGTATGACTTTTGTATATAATGAATCTAGGATAATCACAGAAAACAAAAGGATTACATATCTTGAATGATGTGGGGTGGGGGTTAGGGCAGCTATTTTGACAAATAATGCACAAAACAATATTCTTTGAGCTGAACCATGTCCCTCCCTCAAATCACTTTCAGTCAGCACTAAAAAGGAGAGAATAAAAATAGCTCTATGAATTCTGGTCTTCAGAAGTTTCTAGCAAGAAAAAAAATGTTCATTTGAATAGTGCTTTGCTCTAGTTCAACATTAATTTATGTCTCAACAATATCGCAACATGAGACAGCTGTGTATGAGATACAGTTCTGCTACTCTAATCAATTTTAACCTCCTGGTATTTGTAGTGCAGTTAGCACCAGCAAAGTGGCTGTGGGAGTGGCCAGCAACAAGCGCAGTGACTATCAAGTTAATCACCCAATCCATTCATGTTTACCGAGTTGTCTGCTTCGCACCAGGCACTCTGCTAGGTGCTGCAGGAGAAATCTAGATGGGTCTGTCACCGGCTCTTTTCTGGCACTGCTCAGGGACAGTAGAGTTGACCCTTTACTTTTGAAACGAGTGCTTTTTAAATATATAGTTACGAAAGAACAGCATATCAACATAGTTTTTAATATTATACTTACCCTCTGGAAATTGTAAAAAAGAATAATTTGAAGTTCCCCTTTAAAACAAAATTCTTCAGTTGTATTTTGTTCTTGCAAGATAACTTCTTATTTTCCCCCAAATTGTGTGCATATGGTCCTTTGAAAGGATATTTTAAATGTGCCACTTCAGACTCTTTAATTTGTACATGATTTGGATGTGGTAGGGGAAATGATAGCAACTGTAAGAGAAAATACAACTGCTTCCTAAATAGCAGTGAATAAACTGCTATTTATGTGGGAATTCTCTATTCCTCTTGGCAAATTCTAATCCGCAGTGTGCATTCTTGTTGATAGTTTGGCTGTTTTCTGTGGTTTCTGTGACTCTGTGTTGTGTTAAGTATACTACCAATGTAATTTGCTAATACCCATTGTCTGACCAGCAACTACAGCAGAGCACGTTCTTCCATAGCGGGGTAGACAAAACGATTAGAAGTGGAGCCCCATTCCGAACACATCCATTGTCCTAACTAGATTTTGAATTTCTATGCTCCCATCTTATTGGCTTTTAAAACCCAGACATTCCACTTTTATCACTGAAATTTAATAAAGTCGCTCCTTAAATTATCATGATGATGAACTTTTTACATTTATTCTGATGAAATGGTATTCATAGTAGTTTAGAAAAAGAATAGAGTACCACTATGTGCAATTGTTTTGTCCCTCAAAATAATTGAGTTGGTTTTCAGGGTGGGTGCTCATTAGACAGCTCTATTATTTTGCGATTTATTGCTGAATTAGAGAAGAATTAAGAAGCTTTGCTTTGGGCCTTGGTCTTCCCCCATTTCCCCATCTTCTCTCTCATAGTTGACTAATCACCATGATGCTAACCTTTAAAGTGCAGAGGGGGAAACGTGCTATTTCTCATCATTAATAAGTTTAGAAGCAACTGTGTATTTCTTTTAAGAATCTCATCCATACTAATCAAAGGCACGGCACATTTGTGTAAGAGTGGCTGGCAGAGTTTCAGCTTGAAACTGCTTTCCCTTTTCCCCCCAAATAAGGTGAGAAGGCTAAAGGTACCAGGAGATTGTCCTTAATCCGCTATGGAGACACAGCCCAGTTCAGCATTGGTGATTGGCCCTTCACTATCTGGCATGCACTTCACAGGGAGTAAAGCAAACTGATGTCATTGGGTCTCCATTTATGTGCTTCACTTTCGTTTCACTTGTTGGTGCGCTCACTGATGAAATTATTAAGCTTCTTGAACAGGCAGCTTAATTTGTCTCTGGAGCACACTAAAGGTTACTATTTTTAAAAAAATCAAATATCAATGCTCCCCCTTTGAGAATTCATGATTTCATTGACGAGGGCCAAAAGCACCCCTATTCCTTTCTGCTGAAATTGTGAAAGGCATTTTTTCAGTGTTGTTCTCGAGCCATCACTTACATCTACATTGATCTACCAAGAAAGTTTTTCTTTGGTTTAGGCAGGAATGGGTACCATACGAACATCAGTTTGCCCTGTTCTCTGCTAAAGGGCAGAGAAAGTTTTTTACTTAGTGAGCTGGTCTTGATTTTTCTGAGTTTCTCTTACCTTGTCACCAAAGTTGAGTGGAGAAGTGGGAACTTCTAATTTTATTGTGTTCATGCCATTATTGAGTTGTCAAGGGAGTCTGCCTGGGATTCTGAGATGGCATGGAAATGCCCCAAGTTAATTCCTTTTATCTCCTTTTAGCTTCTGCTCTAAGCTCTATACCAGAATTTTAGGTATATCTGCCTCAGCGATTCTACCATTTCTAGCAGAATGGAATAGTAAAAGAGTTATGTTCCAGTCTGTCTAAATCAGGGTGTTTGATGCTCTAATCCAGCTAATGATGTGGCCAGTTGATGCTGTGCTGGGCCTAGAGACCTGTCCCTGGTAGCAACTTTCCTCTTTACATATCCACCTCGGATCTCGTTGATCTAAACTTTCATGAAGACAACAGAAGTGCTTACATCTTACTAACTGGAAGAGGACATTTTGGTTGGCAAGAGACATTGGCTGTTTTGAAACCTTTTGGCTATCTCCAGGTATGGTAAGCAGTCTGTTGTGCTGTGCTCAGGTCCCGTCACTTGTTCTCTGCTAAAGGATTCCCTCTCTCACTGCGGAATCTCTAACTTAATCACCTGAGGCAACAGCTGTGCCCTTTGTCTTCCTCTGGCTAACCCGATTGTTCTTTTTTTAATGATTTTGTGTTTAGCTATCAAAGGATTTTCACCACAACATAAGATCACTAGCTTCGAGGAGGCCAAGGGCTTAGACCGAATTAACGAGAGGATGCCACCTCGCAGAGACGCCATGCCCTCTGACGCCAACCTTAACTCCATCAACAAGGTTCTCGCCTCAGAGACCAACGGCACGGACAGCAACGGCAGTAACAGCAGCAATATTCAGTGACCACTTCCTGCTCACCCTTTTCTTTTTGTCCTTCTTCTTCATTTCTTTTTGTTCTTTCTGTTCTTTTTTTCTTTCTTTCTTTTTTGAGCTGCAGCTGCAGGGCATGGTGGGGATTGCTGCATATTATCAGCAGTTGTATGTTCTTGCCCCTGAAGGTAGCTTATTTGCTGTGGGGGCCAGGAATTGGATTCAGTTTACACTATCATTAAAAAAGAGGGAGAGATAATAAACTATATTTTGGTGGGGGTGGTGATTAAACACGTCTTTCGGGTATGCCGTTTAAAAATACTTAGAGGAAAAAACAAATTTAAAAAGAAAGCTAATGCTAGTATGTACTGCAATGTTAGGGAATGACTATGTTTTCCTACCACGTTGGGGACTCCTAGATAGGTTCATGAAAGGTCTTTTATTATGTTACTGGACAAGAAAACTTTGTCTAATTTCTTACTCTATTGTACGTTTACAGTTGCAGCACTAAAAATGGATGACATCAAACATTTTTAACAAAATGATGTACAAACAAAATAAGGACTATTTATTGATAATGTTTTGCTACTCTTGTCAGACAATGGCTATAAAATGAATTAGGCAGTCTTAAAAAAAATAGAAAAAGAAAAAAAAAGAATGTTGCAAATTTGTTAAAATGCCAAAAAGGACAGTTTAATTTTGTACAGATTGTGCTTACCTCAGGTTTCGTTAGTGTGCTTGAGTGCCCTTCTTTCAATGCAACACTTACTAATTTAGCAATGGATATCTTTTTGTTTCTTTTCTTTAAGTTTTAAAAAACTGGAATAATTACAGCTATCTTTTTTTGCTGTTTATATTTAGGGGTTTTGTTGATAAATCAAGTCTTGGTTGTGGCTTGCTGAATTAAATATTTATGAGTGGTGCATTTTAAGTATAGTGAACAAGACACCATATTAAGTACAGTGATAAAGCATCTATATTCTGTAAAAAAAAAAAAAAAATTCTGCCTATGCATGTTTTTTAAGAAAAAAAATGGCTGTATCGGCCTGTATGGGACTGTAATGCGCTTAGTGGTCTGACATATACTGGAAATGTATGTATACTGGCGTACTTTATATTCTCTAAAATGCTTAATGCCTTTGAAATTTTGTAATCAAAAAAGCTTTGAAAAAATCTAAAGGGGAGAGTATTCTTAAAAGTTTTTAACATAAGCTTGTCAGTGCACATATAGATGGTTAGCATGTTTAGCAACCTTGTGAAATTTAAATAAGTTTGTAGTTACATGTGAAACTCTAAATGCATGGTAACTGTTAATGTCATAATGGTTTAGTTATTTTGTTCTGTTCTGTCATGTGCCACAAACTATGTACTTTTTTCACTTTTTTCCCTTTGTATATCAGTTACGGGTTACAACTGGTTCATTCTGAAAACAACAACAAAAGTCCATTCATATTTTTTAACAATTGTATAAGTGCCCAAGTAATTCACTAGAGCCTAAAGCCTTGCCTTTGTAATTTGACTTCTGAAATGTTGGCAATCAAAGCATGCACTTGTAACAATGAAAAAGAAAAAGCATTTTATATTACTACTCAATAAAATGTGCATGAACTTAAAGAACTCTCATCCTTTCACTGAGTCTGCTGAAGGGATTTCTGTGCACAACCACCACGCTGTCTCCTAGGTGCCGGCCCACCACTGTGCATCACAGAATTACTCTCACAGGCTTCTCTGAGGGCCTTGTGATTTAAGGTGTGGTGCCACTTCTGCTGTAAGAAACTTGGTGGTTTGTGTCTCAAATCAGATAAGAAATATATTTAAAGAGCAAATGCCATCTTCTGGCTCCCTTGAGTGTGGGAGCCAGTTAAGAAACCAGAGCATTCCTTTTTATTGGGGAAAAAAAAATTGTTATCAGGTGTGTCAGTTGTATTGGCTGCCCTATCTGCTAAAGCAAAAAGAACTAAGCTATTAAGTGCATTTTCATCACAGAAGAGAGTTGCATTTGTATTGATAAACAATTTGTATACTGGCGCTTCAGCTAATAACTAATCACCAGAAGATTTAAGGTACACCAAATTTCAGTTTGTTTCTAACATTGTTCATTTTCAGTGCACTTTGTTTTATGTAATAAAGTATGCTTATTATATTAAATCATAAGAATATGACAATTAGTGATATAGTGTACCAAAACAAAGATGTTCTAGATATATTCTCTGACAAAGACTATCCCAAGATTATTTTAATGAATCCAAACATATTTTTCCTGTGGATATTTTTCTGTCCTAAAAAAAATGACATCCAAGGAAAATACTTAGATGCAATTTATTAGAATGATGTGAAAGAAATGGTAATTCCGGTACCGAGGTGTTCATTTTCTTTCTTATACCTGCAGAGAAAATATCCTGACCAAAAAAAAAAAAAAATTCATTTTTTTGGATTTCTTTCTTTTACAAATTGTGCTGAGGCGACTATGGCATAGAAATAAACATTTGACATTAAAATAATCAGTTGATGTGAGTATTGCTTGGTCTTTCTGGTCAGTAGTTAGGAAAGTGATACTGTATATTTTTCAGTAGTAATTCTATCAAAGAAATCAATGTAGAAATGAAGTAATTTTCCCAAATGGGTACCACCACCAGATCATCAGTTATTAGCTCTACCTCCTTCACTTTGGGAGAAACTTGAATTATTGAGTCGTTTATGCCAGTGAATATTTGGCTGTAAATATGCACATACACACACGCACATACACACTCACACATGCACATGCACGCACATGCACACTCACACATGCACATACACACTCACATGCACATACACGCACATACACACACATGCACACTCACACACACGCACATACACACAGAAACAACCTCTCCTCCCTTGCCCTCCTTCACCCACCCCCAAGGTGACTTACCTCTTATGGGGTTCAAATTCAGTGCTGTTTTCGTCTAGCTTGGAGTAAGAGCTAGATTTCACTGACTCTTTGTCAGCAAGTTTTTTTTGTATCTAAAATATTCTCCGCTTATGTCCTTTTAATATATTTTTTGAAGAACAATCTTCAGAGTCTGAACTTGTATGATGAGGGGAGTGAAGTGAAGCAGGCGGGGGGCATCTTGGCACAGGCAGAGGCATGCCCTAGGGCAGAGTGTCTATAAGTGGTGTCAGCCCCCGAAGTGTCATGGTGAGGCTGAGGCCCCAGAATGACCTTGTCCTAAAACACTTCTTTCCTAGCCACCCCACCGCATCCATGTGAAATCAATTTTAGCAACATCCGTTTTTCTGCCCCCTAATCTAAGGCCCCCATATGAATTCAGCACCATAGCAGGGAAGTGGAAATGGCCTTACTTAAATGCCTCATACTTTTCCTTCACTACTTGATGTCTCTCACTCATTGATCCCTCTTGTCAAACTCTGTTAACAGGCAGGGACCTCTCGGACTATAGATATTTTCTTTCCCATTAATATGTGGCTTTCCACTTCATCCAATCCACAAACATTGATCTTCTGCTATGTTCCTCTCATTGTTGTAGGTTCTTATCTTTTCCACGAAAAAAAAGAAAAAAAGAAAAAGTCTGGCAATCTTGACAGTGTGTCAGTTTTCATTATGATATAAAATGTCAGCATTCCATCAAACCACAAGTCAGTGTATGGCTTAACACTGAACTGCTTCTTAAATCCTTTTTTACTCTGTTTCATAGGTATTTCTTTTCATATATATTTTAAGGCCCTGACAGGCCCTTTCATGATAAATTCATTTATTAAAAAATGTATTCACAGTAATGGGAGGCAAGAAGTAGCAAAAGAAGCGTACCTTTCTGGTGAGCACATTTTCAAGAGACAACACAGACAAATTGGAATGCATGTGGGAGAATGGACACCCAGCAGAGGAGAGAGTCTGTTTTGGGGAAAGACTGAAAATACCTAAAAGGGAATGGAAGGAGACGTGATAGCTATTCTATTGAGTTGACTATTCCAAAAGATCTTGTTCAACACAGAAAGATGACTGCTTTTCATAGAGTGGAAGCTGCTGATGAATGGCCCTCCCCCTCAGCGGACTCGGTGTTCTGAGCAACTCCTGAGTGATGCCGCATGGAAGGAGCTGTACTGGCCAGTAGACGGGCTCTCCTCAAAGATAGTATCAGCATTTCCCTTCAATTATTCAGTCTTTTGAGAGCACAGAACTTTGATTTGCAAACTGTTCTCTAGAGCCATGTGTTAACAGAAAGGGCTGAGCTTTCTGAATCAACCAATGCAGCCCTTTTATCATTTTGCACTTCGAACTTCGTTATATCAGCTGAGAAGAGTCTTCATGAGAGTAACACGGCTCAAAACCGATGATTATAGAATATTAGCTGAGAACAAAGTTGATTTAAACTCTAATGGCATTCTTGTCAAGTTGTACTTTGAAATTATTTTATCCCAAGTGCTAGGTTTCTTCCCAATAGCTCCATATTGTTTACAGGATTAAGTCCAAAATCTTTAAGGTGGCATGTAAGGCCATTCATTATCTGACTCTAGCCAGTCTCATCTTCCTCCACTTTCCCCAACTTGACCCCAAGCTTGAGCCAGGCCAGAAGTAGAACAATGTTCAGCAAATACCAGTTTTCCTTAACCCTCTGGGTCTTTATTTACATGTCTTCTGTGTGGAATGGCCTCTCCTTTGCAATGTCAAACTTGCCTTAAATACTTGAGCAAGGTGTTTCCTCCTCTCCAAGTGTATAGTACCCTGTAATACTTCTGTTTAGCACTTAATCCACTGTGTATAATAATTGTTTAGTGTGTTTGGCACTCCAGTGAGAAGTGTTGCTTGTCTTTGTTTTCTCAGTCTGCCACAGTGCCTAGCGTTATGTTTCTTGAAAGAAGGGCAGGTAGGAAAAGAGAGTGAAATGTTTTTCAGCATGGTCTCATGATATGGTTAACCCAGACCCTATTGAAGAACAGATGAAACATTTAACTCCAGCTCACTATTTCCCACTTCTCTCATGAGGATCTTCTGGGGCCTCAAGGTCTGGAGTGGAGCCTACATTTTAGTAAGCATCCACCAAAATTCTTATTAATTTCTACAGCATATCTAAAATTTAGTCCTGTATTTCCCATTCAACAGATCAGTGTGAACAAATATTTTGTTGCTTATCATTGCTACTGCACAGATTCACACATAATTTAATTTTTGTTTACAATTTAATGAATATGAATTTAGATGAAAATATAAGAATTATTTATGTACACCTTAACATTCACTACTAGACAAGTTAGGGGAGGAGGCAGTAGCCTTTTTGAGTTTATAAAACTTACCTGGAAAAGGAGATTAGGGCAGTAAAATAATCTAAATACTCCTCAGTGAAGAATCAATGAAAAGATTGCTTCATTCATATCACTTATCCACTATGACAGCTTCACCCAACCATAACCATCAGCTTATCATAATTTGTTCAAAAAATGCTTTTTGAATATATACTCAACCCTGCTTATCTTTTTTTTTCATTTTTTTATTTTCTATTCCAGTTGTCCCATTTTTCTCCCATTGCTCTCCCCTGCCCCACCTCACCCCACTGTCAATTTCTACCCTGTTGTCCAATGTCCATGGGTCACTTATACTATTTCCTTGTCCAATGTCCATGGGTCATTTATACTATTTCCTTGACTAGATCCATCCCTTTCTGTCCCCCTTTTCCCCCGCCCTTCTCCCCCTGGAACTGGGGAGTATTATGATTAATGAAATAAGCCAGGCAGTGAAAGCCAAATACCATATGATCTCACCTAATACAGGAAACTAATGAACAAAACAAACAAAACAAGCAAAATAGAACCAGAGGCAGGGAAACAAGGAGCAGACTAACCCTACTTATCTTTAAGAATCTCATAATGTACCTGAAGTTCACCGTGAGTCATACCTTTCATTTCAACCCCACTTTCTCCAAAAGTCCTTTATTCAAAGATACACATTAGAGAAGGAAACCACAAGCGATTGTCAGTTCCCAACATCTTAGTGAAAATTACCACAATCCTGACAGGGCTGGCGAAAGGCTATTAAAGACAGTGTGTTTATAGAGAAGGGAAGGAAGCCACAGCTAGGGCCTGCCTGGGACGGCACTTGGACTAGCAGGTGGAGGTAGCTATGGATCACAGAGAAGAGGACTCCCCTCTGGTCACCAGGCACACTTCCTGTGAGCTCTGTGCAAGGCTCATGCCAGCAGACAGGAAAATACAATGGAATTCGCAACACAGTCTTTCTTCTCATAATAGGCCAATAGTGGTGAAAATAAATTCAGGTTTTGTTCGACACACACTCTCTTGTGTGTAATGTACTCATGACTTTCAGTCTGGAGCCAGACCTGGGCTGGAATTTTTATAGCTCTGCTACTTACCAGTTGCCTGGGTGACCTTAGGAAACTGACCAACCTCTTTAAACTTCATTTTATCCTTAACAGAAAGGAAGGCAATAAGACTAAAATATGTAAACTTTTGTGGGGAGTAAATAAGACAATGCAAATAAAGTGTTGTGCCTAGCACAAAATAAGAACTCAATAAACTTGAACTTTCGTTGGCATACTCAGCAGCAGCTCAGTCATGCGAGTACTTACAATAACTATTCTGTAGATGAAGGTGCGTGCGGGCTGTGTGTGTGTGTGTGTGTGTGTTTGTGGTGGGAAGGTATGTGTAGTCAGAAATTCCTCCCAGAAGAAATGGCATGGGATTGGAACCTTGGAGGGGTTGGGGGACGGGAAGGCGCTCCAGCCTGTGAGAAACAGTAAGAGCAAAGCGAACATCCAGAAAAATAGTGACATGTGGGCCACCGTGGTTAAAGCATAAGAGGGGTGGGATATAAAGGGGGAATGACAGGAGCAAGTGGAGCCCAATCAGTTGTTTCTATCAGGAGGTCTTTCAGCTGCACATAACCAAATGCATAACACTGAGGAACACAATTTTCGTTGAGTTAGATCTGGCACTTGTTTTTGCCTAACTTTTGGCATCTGAATCCAAAAATGACCCCGGTTTTTCTCTATCACGTCAACTTCTTAAGGTACAGGATAACTTCCCTTTCTCCCAAAAATCATACAAAATGTATATACAAAGGAAAATAAAGAAAAAATTATTTCAATATACTGTTTATTTAGAGTTATTCATATAAATGCTATATATTGTTACTGTAAGTCAAATTGTGAACAAGTAGTAAAGTTCTGCTACCAAACATACATTTTAAGTTGTTTTATCTTTTCAAACGACAGGCTAGGAAATGCCAAAATGAGATACTTGAAACAGTCTCCTCCAGTTGGAAAAGCTTTAACAAATTGCTTCATGAGACCCAGTTTTATGTACAGAGGTGAGAATAGAATGTTCTTTCTTTCAGCAAGTGGCTCATGTAGAATGTTTGGATCACCGGGTTTGAGGTCAGATCTTGGAGGCCAATTTGACTCCATTCAATGCTTCTCATGAGCTCTGCTGTCCCACATACACAGAAAACAGGGATACTTGGTGTATCCGCGTTGCTTACCAAGAAGGAAGCAGACCATTTTAAGGTCAACACAGATGATCCAATTGTGCTTGTGATATTGCAACAGATCAATGACTCTTTTTATGTCTTCGTTTTCTTCACAAAAACAAACCAAATGACCACTTGGGACTGCACCAAATAAGTTGCCATTGTGGAGGAGGACACACTTCAAGCTCTGCTTTGAGCTACCGATGAACAGTCACCATTCAGTGCGTTATAGATTGGCATTCCCAATTCCTCCATTAAACCATGTATGTTATGGCAATACACAAAGCCACCGTCACTTTGAAAGTACTGCAGAAATGCACTTTCTCTCGATCGAAAGTAGATACCTTCGCTTCTTTTTCAAGCAAGTTTTTCTCATGCAGTCTTGATGCTAGGAGTTCTGAAGCCTTTTTGGATAGTCCCAAATCTTGTGCCAAATCATTCAACTCATGCTGATCAAATCCCTTACGAACTGAGTCATCTTCAATTTCAAAATCTTCATCGTTGCTGTCACTTAGATCTTTACCAGACTCCTGTTTTTCGAAAGAGGGTAGTTCAGTGAAAACTGGTACTGGGATTTCAGCTGAATGAGGCACTGGGCATATAGCTGATGGTAGACTAGGATACTCTTATTTTACATAGATTTTTCTTGTTATATCCAGACGTTTTCACTATACAAAAGTAACAGTCACTTGAATGATCTCTGGGTTCTTGCCAAACCGTAAGTATACCATAAATGGCAATTTATCACGTGTTCCCTTCATCCACATCCGTAAACTCTTGACAAACTGCTTGCAGTTTTGGGACTGAAGACTTACCTTGATCACCAAGTTTTACTTTAAAATAAGCAAAATAGGCTTGCCTGACAAATGCGCTGATGTTTGTCCTTTGACTGAGAATGGTGCAACTGCCACAGATATAACAAAACAAATCAGGGTTGTTTAGGCACTTACTACGAGAAATAGCAGAGGCACACATGATCTGAAGGAAAGGAAATAAGTATAATATGTATGTAAATTTTTTAAAAACTCTGCTGTCCTGGCTGGTGTGGCTCAGTGGATTGAGTGCTGGCCTGTGAACAAAAGAGTTGCTGGTTTGATTCCCAGTCAGGGCACATGCCTGGGTTGCAGGCCAGGTCCCCAGACGGGGGTGCTCGAGAGACAACCACACATTGATGTTTCTCTCCCTCTCTCCCTCCCTTTCCTTCTAACAATAAATAAAATAAATAATAAATTCTGCTAACTCCTTGTATACAGACAAGAACTCGGACTATGCTTCGGAATACAATTCACTCTATAGAGTGGCACACAATCTCTCACCGCACTGTCTCTGTGTAACTGAACAGCCCAGGCAAGTATGAACCTGTTGCTGGTCCCCAAGGTCATCCCCCACCCCTCCCCACTCGAGGGAGGTTTGCTCTCAGCCAACAGGAGAACACTAGTGCTTCCCTCAAGCCAGGCTCAATCCACTCTAGAGTGGTCACATTAAGATAAGATGTACAGAAAAAAAATTTGACGTGATAGAAGAAAACTAACTACAGTTTTGAAACCAGCATGCCTATTTAAGTCTAAAACAGCTGAAAAATCTAACTCAACCAGATATGTTAAATATTGTTCCCCTGTGTAATTAACTGTGCTCAGACCATAAAGACACTTGCAATTACTTGACAAGGACACATGGGACTATGTGGTGGTAATGGGATTAGTTTGGTGGCTCAGCATTGTGATCAAGGACCTAGACTCTCTCCAGGCTTCTCACACTGTTCTTCCCTGGCTTCTTTCTTCATGCTTACAAAGAACTGTCAGCAGCTCCTGGCATCACTTTCGCACACAATACTACTGTGTGACTGCTGGAAATACCACCCAAATAGCCTAGACATAAAGCAAAGCTGGATGTATTGCCTACCATAGTCTTGTAACCACTGCCTTAGTGGAGTCATAGTGTATCTAGGAGGAGCAAAGCAAAAGCGTACATTTACGAGATGTTTTTTGTTTTCTGGCTAAGGTAGATCTTCCCTCACAGCAACCTGATAAAGACTGGACAAAGTTTGTGACATGATAGTTTAAGATTGGTAGAAACAGCCAAGGGAGAGTTACTAAGTGAATTTTAAGAATTAGCAGTAAATATCTGGGTTAAGATAAACTTTTTTTGGTCTCAAGGTATGTCGTCGGCGGCGGCAGCCGTCCGTCTCGAGAGACGATGGTGTAGCTTCTTAAGAGTCTATCTGCACCGCCGAGAATGGCTGTGCAGTCCGACTCGGGAGTGACATGGTATCTGTCTCCTCCTGTGTTGAATCGACATCTTGCGATGACGCTGAAGCTACAGAGCCTGGGCAGGGTAATATGGAGGGTCTGCTGTTGCCCATGCAGCAGACCCCCCCTCTCTTCGCAGCTGAAGGGTCCAAGGGAAAGACGGAGTCGATACAGCTTGGCTTCAGGTGCGCCGCAGGAGTTGCCGGTACACCGTCAAACCGCCTTAGGGACTCCGGCTCCGGATTTTCTGTCGGGGTTTACTCCCTTAGCCTTTCCCCTGAAGAGGTATGCCGCAAGGCAGCGGAGGTTTTTTGGAGTCAGAGTTTTCCTTCTCTGATGTGCCCTGACTGGAAGATCGAACCAGCGACACTTAGCTCGCAGGCCGACGCTCAATCCACTGAGCTAAACCAGCCAGGGCAAAGGTATGTATGACGAAGTAAAAATTATAAAACTACAAGATACTGACGAAAGAAATTGAAGTAGATCTAACTAAACGGAGAGACATGTTGAGTTCATAAGTTGGAAGACCCACTAATAGTCATGCCTCACTTAACAGTGGGAATGTTCTGAGAAATGCATTGTTAGGCGATTTGGTCCTTGTGCAAACATCATAGAGTGCATTTGCACAGACCTAGATGGTATCGCCTACTACACACCTAGACTATATAGTATAACCTGTTGCTTCTAGGCTATAAACCCACACAGCATGTTACTGTACTGAATACTGTAGGCAATTGTAGTGCAATGGTATTTGTGCATCTAAATAGAGAATAAGTACAGTAAAAATACAGTATATAGGATTTTTTTAATGTTTCACCTGTAGAGGTCACTCATTGTGAATGGGGCTTGCAGGACTAGACGCTGCTCTGGGTGAGTCAATGAGTGAGTGAGTGGTGGGTGAGTGTGAGGCCCTGGGACCACTGCACACCACCACAGACTTTACACACAGCACCCCATGGTCCTCCCCTATGCCCTTTGACAGGGTGAGAAATAGGACAAACACTGTCAGTGCTGCCGCATGAACAGGGATGTGGGCTGGACGGATTGGCAATATCCAGGGGAAGCTGGGTGAGGCATAGATCGCCATAGTAGTGACTGTCAGGAGGGAGTAAAAGGTAGCCTGAGCCTCAGTAGGAATAAAAAATCAAAATGGAGTGACGAAGGCCCATAGCAGATGGTCATGACAATGTGGTTTTTGTTGTTGCATGGTGAAGCAGAAGTCAGAATAAGGAACTTTGTGATATTCATTTAAAAAGAGAAGGTGTTTAAGATGGAAAGGGTGTAGAACTGAGAACTCAGTATTTTGACTTTGGAAAATAGTTTTTGGTTCCACTGACCTTATCTGGCACAAAGGGCATTCTCTGCACTGAACTGATGAAAAAAATAAAACTTACCTATGCTTTACATCATTACGACATGAAAATAGTTCCAAAGTACTGGGACAGCTGGCTCCACACTGCCACAGAAAGCTTTTACTAAAGTGGCGGTGGCACTCAATACTTGTTAAGGTAGCTCCTGTGGACCCATGTCCTTGTACAAGATCTTGGGTCCTCAACAAAGAATTCGCAACAATTATGTGCTCTGAAGACCATCACCAGGATGAGGGAGGGCTATAGCACCCTCTGAATATGCAGTGTTAGGTGAAGGCTCCTCTGTGCTGAAATGGGTCAGTGGCTGACTCATTCAAATGGAATCTGCTCCCTCCAAACAGAGGTACTGTGACTGGGAGGAACTCTGTTACTAATCCCCACAGACATTGCTCTGGTCAGAAGAAAATATAATTCCTCCTGAACGATATGTCCTTTCATTTCTTACAGGAAATTCAACTCCATTAAAATGTTATGGGGCCCTGGCCAGTGTGCTCAGATGGTAGGCGCATCATCCATACACCAAATTGGTCACGGGTTTGATTTATGGTCAGAGCTCATACCCGGGTTGCGGGTTTGATCCGTGGTTAGGCGCATATGAGAGGCAACCAATCAATGTTTCTCTCACATCCATGTTTCTCTTTCTCCCTCCCTACTCTCTCTAAAAATAAATTTTTAAAAAATACCTAGATGAATTTTTGTTCATAGATTGCTTTGTAAGAGTGAATAAAGACTTACATTACTGATTATCCACAATAGCATAATGAATCAAAATGCACTATGCTAACTGAAGGAAGCATCAAGCATTGGGAAAGGTCTGAAGACTTAGGCCCTGTTTGCAAGCTGACAGTTTAGCCTGCCACAAGTTTGAGGATGCCAACCGAAGACAGGACAGTCCTGGGTCAGAGACAAAGGACTTTATTACTCACAGCACACCAGCCAGCAGAAGGTTCATACTGGAATCAGTTCCCCTAGCCCCCAACCCATGGGCAAAATGCGGAGTCAGATCCAGGTAAGAAAACTGTGGATTTTTGTCACAGCTGGGGGAATCCACCTTAGAAAACTCTGGTTTTTATAAAGGGAAATCCAAGCAATCTTGCCCAAGCTTTGCCTTACAGGGAGACCTAATCGTTATGAATCTGGTGAGGAAATCGATCTGCCCTATGCCTCAGAGGGGGATGCTATTTCTATCTTAGCAAATGGCCTTGAAACAACCATAGCGAAGAGTCTCAAAAAGATAATCTGAAACACAACTGACACAAGACATGTAGAACTATAACTGCCTACCAACAGAAGCCAATCTCAAAAGATCATATGCTGTATAACTCCATTTACCTGACATTCTGAAAAACGCAATGTCATTGTGACACGTTGCAGATAGGTCCGTGATTCTCAAGAGTTAGGGTTGGGATGAGGGTTAGGTCAGAATGAGAGAACCTTTTGATGTAATAGAACAGTCCTTTGACCTGTATGGCAGTGCTTATGAGAATCTGTACATGTACTAAAACTCAGAGCTGTATGTCAAAACAAAAGCTAATTCTATTGTATATAAATTAAAATATTAAAAATTAACAAAATCAAATACTAATAAACGCAGAATGTTTATGGTTAAAAAAAAAAGGTCAGTGGGTCAGAAAGAGTTACAATGGGTCCTTCTGTTTGGAGTCCACTAGTGGTTTGTAAAATGCTGCTTTCATGTAAGGGATCAGTGGTGAGAGGCAGCCTGGAATGAACCGTTTACACAAGTCAAGAGAGTTCATGTACACAAGTCCACAGGAAACACACAGAGTACAGTCTTTGAGAATTAGAAGACAAACATTAGCTTTTAATGTCTGCTTCTGACATTTGCTCAATTTAAGAGGAGTGAGTCTTCAGAGGAAATGGTTTCCCAATTGTGCCAACTTTCAAGCAACCAATTACATGATCTATTTCTTTAAAAGATAAAGTTTTGACCTGACCTCCTTGGCTGAATCAGAACACCAGATTCTTCCTGCCAATAACAAGGCACTTTTCATTTAAGGAATGAAATGGAATACTGTATTACACCTGACCTCTTTCCCCATCACAAACCAGGGCATCTGTGCTACAATGTTTTTCTCCCTCAGTTTTAATTTCCCTTCCAATTTCCTTTTTCTCGTAAGAAACATCACCACTTTAAATTCTCTCAGATCCTATGCTAAAACAGAGCTAATGTTTTGGGAAAAATGTTTAGAAGATGGTTATTTAATATCACACCACACGACCTCCTATTACCAAGGCTTTTTGCAAGGAGTAAATACAAGGGTGGAGCAAAAGTGGGCTTACAGTTGTTTGTATGGAAAATAGTACAATAATTAATAAATAATAATACAAGAATAAACTGTATTGCATACTCAAACTGTAAACCCACTTTTACCACACCCTGTATTGTTTGTAAATTAAGCCACTTAGGTCAATAGAGTAGCTAAAAAAATAAAAGCCCATGATTAGATGCTGCTGTATTTAATTTAGCACATAAGTCTAACTTTTTATCTATGACCTGTTTTTACAACCACAGTGATTAAAGTAATTTCCTCAACCTTCTGAGTTCTTTAAAGAAGGAATAAAAATCACAATAATAATTATTATCCTACTGCACTTAGGACATCACCTGAAAATATTAGGTTAATTGCTTTTGATCCTGGATGCTTCCTTGCAAATCTAATATTTTAATTTTTCTCTAGGTTCTCTGTTGAGATTGGCTTCCTTCGGTTGCTTCCAGTCCATGCTTCCCAGAACTCTGCCACATCTAGTCCTTATAGCTCATGCACACTCCAGTAAAAAAAGTTCTATATGTCACCTGTTTGCAGCCTTCAGCTGGCATCATATCAAGTTCTCTTGTCATTCCATGTTTACATATATTTTTAAATATATATATGTTCACACTCACCTTTTTATTAAGTTTTTTATTAAGCATAGCACAGCGTTTTTGGCAATAACAATATTGGGCATAATTACAAATACAAGTAACTCAGAAGGCAGAATTGCTCACATGGCCAACAATGACATTACAGTTGTCCCAATTTTTTCCCCTCCACTCCCCTCCACCAAACCCACCTGCACTTCCATAGGCACGTTTAAAGCTGTCCCAGAGGTTCCTAAGCCTCTCCTTTTTTTTTTTTTTCAATTCTCGTTTCTTCATTCATACTGGTTGACTTCTTTTTTCTTCCTTATGTTTCAAGTCATTGATTTGAATCCAGATTACCTTCCCTTCATGTTGGTTTTGTGTGGATTTTCTTTCGTTTCATTTAGGAGAGCCTTCACTTCTTCCTTTATGCGTTTGCCTTAATTAAGTCTATCTGTTAAGCCTGTGAGCATCTTTATCACCAGTGTTTTGAATTCTGCATCTGTTAGGTTGGCTATCTCCTCACTGCTTAGTTCTCCCACTGGAACATTGATTTGTTCCCTCTTTTGGGCCATACTTCTCTGTCTCCTCAAGTTGACAGGCTCCTGTGTTTGTTTGCCTCTGTGTCTTAAGTAGAGCTGTGGCACCTGTTCCATTGTAAGAGGCAGAGCCTTAGGTATTTGTCAGTAGGGAGACCCATTTCACCATGTTGTGGCTCTGTATGTGGGGGAGGAGTCTGAGAGAGAACAATGCCACTTGCTCAGGACTCATCCCTTTTCTAGGCACATCTCTAACTCTCCGTGTGGGACTGGCACCTCTCTTGCTGTTGCCCTGGCCATTGTTCCCAGAGTGGGTGGGTTCTCAGACAGTCTAGGACTTTGAGGGCCTTTTAAACAAGTGGACCCTGCTGAATGACTGATGGTTTCTTCCTCTGCCCCAACCCCCACTGGTTTGCACAGTCAGAAGCAATGAGGCTTTATTTTCCCCAGCGCTGGGACTGTGAGCTGCGTGGCCTGGTCTGGTGCTGGGAGTGCTCCCCAGGTGTCTCTCCCTACTTTTTAAAATGTGTGACTGTGCTTTCTGCCAGCCAGCCAGCTGCTTCCGCCACCACACTGTATCCTCTCTGCCCCAGCTCCGCCCCTCCTGCCTGTCTGGATGAGTATTTCTTCTTTATATCTTTGTTTGCTGGACTTCTATGCAGTTTTACTTTCTGGAACTTCTGGTTGTTTCTAGTTTTGAAGGAGCTGTATTCCTTCTTAGTTGTGGAGGGAGATGCAGCGTGTCTGTTTAGGCCTCCATCTTGGCTGGAAGTCCTCTAATGTTTTCTTAATGTCATTTCTTCAAAATGGCTTTCTCCAAATGGCCTGGAGTGTTTAAAAAGTGATTTAAAAAAAGGTTTTATCTACTATCTAAAGTTCTTAAATCCACCTCTGTGCTTCTAAATCAAATTTTATTTTAATATATCTGATGTCATTCAGAACTGAGATGCTTGCCAGAGTTCAGTGCGCATGTTAACTTCCAAGTATTTAAAGATACCTGGAGTTAGGCTCTCAATACATACTGGTTGAATGGGTGAACTAATGAATTAATGAATGAATCACAAATAATCTCCAGTACCATATGGGAGGTATATGACATACTAAAAACAATTTACAACTTATTCCCTAGAAATCTGAGTCTGGATAGAGCCTGGAGGGAGTGACCAGACCCATAGTCTAATAACTGAAAGGCACTTTCTGAAGGATGAGACTCCTTTTTGAAAGCAGGCAATGCGATGGTGTTGTGCCCTGCCTATCAGACAGTATAAGAAAAAATAAAATAAGGGACAAGTGCTGAACAAGATTAACAGAAGGCTGGCACTTATTAAAGGCAATATAGAGTACAATAAAAAAGAGACATAAAAACATAATAAACACAAAATACAGAAGGTTTACCTGAAGATCAGAATAGCAATCAGAAGAGCCTGTGAGCAGCTGAAAAACCCAGATTACCAGAAGTTTCTATTTTGAACTGAATGTACAATTAGGAAAGCAATTGTCAGCTTGTGGGAGTTATGAAAGAGCATCAGCAGCAGAGCAAGAGACACAAGATGGAGAATTGGAGACTCCAATGTATGCCCTTAACTTGGAGACAAGTCCTTCTGTAAGCTCACATTTCCCCACCCCAAGAAACACACACACATGCACACACACGTGTACACACAGGTGCACATACTATGAGTCATCCAAGAAGGGAAAGGATGTACAAGTTCATACCCACAGAGGAGAAAGCTATATAAAATATGCACATTTCACTGGTGAAAGGAAAGTAATAATTATGTCCCCAAGTTACCTGATACGGCTGGAGAAAGAGTACTTGAATCAAAGAGGCCGAACTTAAATTACTCGTTGAGATTCGGCCCAATTAGGAAGGTCTTCACATATTACAGGAAAAGTTATAGGAAGAGTTTACCTTCTGAATTCTGTGAAAAGTTAAAATACCTGAATCTCTAGCCTGCTGATATTAAAGAGAAGAAAAAATATGCAGGATTTCATGGTTCTCAGGCCACATTTAAAGCAATAGTTAGAAGCATTAAAGGCATTTTAATTAAATGAAAGGGATGGGAAATAATACTTTCCTCAGAGTTTGAAAAGAAACTAGTTTAGACTTGGAAAATGACATACTCTAAGCATTAACTAGCCCATAGTTATGTCCATGTTAGGTTTGGGAATTACCTAATGAAGCAGCCAACTGTCTTCTCTGAACTAATATGGAAATGCACTGTTTTACATTCTAATGATATAAAAAGGAGACAGAACAAACTACATTTCTATAGATATATATAAATATTAGTGAGATGTCTAGGTAAACATACTAACTGTACTAGCTAAATATTCAGGCAGTAGGAGGAGTACAGAGGCTGTTAAGGGTTTATTAAGACATCTTTATAAAAATACTTACCCTTAAAAACACTCTTGTTCAGTTTGAAGACAAATTCCCTAGCTTAGAAATGTTACCATTTCACTCTCATTCAATAGTGACTGGAAACAGCAGCTTAATGAGAGTCTACTTTCCCCTGGTCCTTCGCTGTCTTCCTTTCCCATCCTTCCCCCTCACTCCTCTCCTTTTCTCTCCTCTACTCCTGGTTCCCTTTCATCCCTTCCTTCCTTTCTCTTTTCTCTTCCCTCATCCCCCACCCATTTTTATCCTGTCCTTAGTTGGTAGCAGAGCAAATAAAATATCAAAGTGAGAAAAATAAGTTTTTATTTAATCAATGGCTATTGAAATCCACACGGTTCTAGGATTGCAACTAAGCACAGTTAGCCATGGGGTGAAGAAGACCAATGTGGATCCTACAATCCTCAAAGTGCATAGTTTAGCAGGGAAGGCAGACAATCATGTGGATAATAACCAAAGGCATGATGCATGTAATGGTTGGGATTCTAATAGGGATCCCAGAGTAAAAATCTCACCTCGGCCATTGGAAACTATGCTATTTCTGTGCAAACACATGGATCTGTGATCTTACTAAATTTCTTGAAAGACTCTGTATTTAAGGAAACTATTATAATTTTAATGAATTCTACAGTATAATCTGACAAATTTCTCCTGGCTATTTAGGGTGTTTTATGTTGTTGTTGTTTTTAGCTTTATGGATACTTGTTATAAAACTAAGGCCAATAAAGGATTCTTGAGTGGCATTTATACAATTCCAAAAAGAATGATGATATAACTCTCTTTGAAAATTGTAATTAAGAAATGAATTTTTTGGCCTCATTTTAAATATTTATTATTTTTGGCCAGGGATTTCTTTGCTTAAGTTATTATGTTGAGCTCAGGGAATAATAGAGTGGGTGCAATGTACATTGTCCTTGCTTTTATGGGCATTTGGTGGTCAAGCAGAGTTAAACCCAGTTGCCTTCAGTAGACCAGGCACAAACTATATCATAGGGGTGAAGGGTGTTTTAGTTTAGATTTCTCAAAAGAAGAGAGGGATACAAAGGTTGGGGTGCTAGTAGTTTATCCCAGGAAGCAGGAATGAAGGAACAAAGAGGGTGAAATGGAAGGATTGCTAATGGAGGCCAATCTGGTTTGATTCCACAATGACCTGGGTTGAAAAGTGCAAAATGCCTTCAAGGACTGCCCCCTTGAAGGCTGAGAGATGGGTCTATTTACCCACCTACTCCCATTGTTTGAGGTCTGCTCCCTGGGGGCGTAAACCTGCCCTGATTCTTGCTCTGCATTGCACATAAGCCACAGGAGTTCCAGCTTTGACTAAGAAAGATGTGGGCAAAGTGTAGAAAGACCCATGTGTGCTTGGGGACTGGCACCAAGGTGAATCTGAGAAAAGGAAAATATCCACTGCAGCTGCCCTGAAACAGAAGTGCAGGACTGCGGGGGTGTGAGAGAGGCCCCGAGGCACCAATCCAAGGGGCATTTAAGACTGTTTTTCCTGATGCTGAACAAAAGCATCAGGATTCAAGTCCCTGAGAGAAAAAAATCAGTATGTAAATCTGCTCAACTCATCTTATAAAATTGGTCTATGGTTGAACAAAACCCCTAAATTATTTTTCTCCATTAATCATTTCCAACTTGGGAAATAGATTGGTGGCATCAAATCAAGTAGTTTGGTCCTATAGCCTTCTTTTTCTCTGCCTCAGCACACTCCTCCCCTGCCCAAGTCCCATGGCCTTATGCTGTTTGAAGAAAAATTGACACTAAGATAAAGGAAACACAAAAGCATGAAGCTACAGATAGAAACAAAAAGATTGATCACATAGTCTTGCCAAAGGAACAAGCAGAACTATTTTTATCTACAAGAGTTATGCTCTCATTTGTATTTGAATGGTGTGTTCTAACTCATCACCAGCACAATCTAATGCTGTTTATTCCCTGAATAATTGTGGTGGGTTTACCTTTATTAATCCACACCTTACCCTGGATGCTTTTTGGTCAGCCGCAAGTATCTTAATTAAGGAGGGTAGACAAGGATGGTAGTCCATGCCCTGGGACCAAGTCCACAGATCATTGATATATTATTTTTTGTAAGTGTCAGTATGGTTAAAAATATTTCACAATAATGTTTATAACTTTAAAAACTTATAAATTTTAAAATTAAGGTGAAGGCTATTTGGAAATCTATTCTCTTTACAACTTCTCTGTAAGTTTAAAAATTTTTTAAAATTAAATGTTAGCAGATATTTCACAATACATAATGACATAAATGACTGTAGACATTATAATTGATGAAATAAAGGAGAAAAGGTAAATAAATGAGATTTAAAGAGTTAAATCAAGAAATAGCACTGCCCCAAAGAGATAAGTAGATTTTGTTATATAACCTCCTAAGTTTTTAAATGTCCCAGAAAGAGGAAATCAATCAATCAATTGAAACAGACAGCAAATTAACACAGTTATTAGAGTTAGCAAACAAGACTGTCAAAAGAGTTATTAGAACTATATTCCAAATGAAGCAAGGTCAGTATTTGCACATCCCTAAGTACCAGTAAGTGTATTCTTAAATTTTGTGCCCTGGACACACATCTCATGTCTCACCCAAGGCCTGGTCCTCATTCCAGATGTTCAACAGTTAAGTTGAGAAATAGAAGATGTAAAAAAAAACTCACATTGAAGCTCTAGAGATAGAAAATACATGTGTGTGAGATGAAACAATATACTTTTTACTGAGTCTAAGCTTGTACTGCTCATCATATGACAGCCAATAAGTTGGGTGACAAAATGTTGGGGTAAAGGGAGCAACTTTATTCGCAAAGCCAGCCAGCTGAGAAGATGACAGACTGGGTCCTAAATAACCATCTTAAGAAAGTACAGAATTTAGGCTTCTTTTATGTCAAGGGAAGCAGAGGAAGAGGAGGGGCAAGAGGTGATTAATGATTGTAGACATCTGGGTGCCAGCAGGAGTTGGAGGAAGATTATAAAACTTCTTTGTTCTTAGTCAGTTGACTCCAGTTGATCTGGAGTCTGGTCACCAGGTTCCTGCAAACCTGTGATAAACAATCATTATTTTTATGTATACTTATCTCCTCAGGAGAGGCATTTCTGGCAAGGAGCTGTTTTTATAAACTCAAGCCACAAGCAGAATTCCTCTAATGATTAGCATCTCGATATGCAAGAATAAGCAAAAGCTATTAGCCTGAAGGCCATGGGAACAGAGCAGGCTTCAACAAGATGGAGACAGAGAGGCCAACCATTTCACTCTGTTACATACTGAATATAATTAATGGCAGATTACATATCACAGAAGAAACAATTAATTACATTGGAATCATAATAGAAATTAACCCAAGTAAAATAATTGTTAATGCATGGAAAGAGAATCAGTACACTGTGGGATAACCCAAGAGGCTTAATACATATATAATCACAAAGGAAAGGACAGTAAAAATATTTGAAGAGCAGTGATCCAAAAATTCCAAATTTGATGAAAATTATAAAACTATACATGCAAGAAACTTAATCCCAAATAAAAAAGTCATAAAGAAAACTATATCAAGAGACAACATAATCAAATTTCTCATAATCAATAATAAAGAGAAAATCTTAAAAGTAGCCAGACAAAAAAAGATACTATCATAGAAGAAGAATAACAACTATCTCATAGGAAAAAATACAGGCAAGTAGATATTAGAAGAATGTTTTTAAATTACTAAAATCTAAAAGAAGAAGACTATTTTCCTAGAATTCTATACTTAGCAAATATATCTTTCATAAATGAAGGCAGAATACTTTTCCAAATATACAATACCTGAAAGAACTTATTACATGCAGTCCTGCACTCCAGAAAATGTTAAAGGAAGCCTTTCAAGCAGAAGGAAAACAAAACCAGGTGAAATTTCTACATAAAGAAATAAAGAGTCCCAGCCATAGTAATTATCAAGAATTGTGAATGATCTGAGATTTCATCCTTTTTTCAAGTTAATAAGTTAGCCTTCTACAATTTCATGGGTGCTGGCAAAAGATACAAGACTCCTGGGTCAGAGACAAAGAACTTTGTTACTCATAACACATCAAGCAGTATGATGTTCATGTTTGTGCCAGGTCTCCATGCCACCCAAGTCCCATGTGGTGAAGCAGGTTGGCCTAGACATATGATGTACATAGTCCTTGTGTCACAACTAAGAAGCCCTGAATTTAGTAAAATACAAATTTACTCTTTCTTATTGCTGCAAGCAAATTTGTCCAGACTTTGCCCAGGAGGAAGACATTATCTTTAGTATAAAAGACAGCAGAAACTCAAGCTCTCTGTCCCAGAGGAAGACACTATTTTAGTCTCATCAAAGGCTGCTCATTATATAAACATCCTTGGAAAGATACTTTGAAACAAAAGCAGTCAGTGCCTTTGTTCACAAGATGTTCACACATATGGGAAACCTGTTAAGAATTGTCTCAAAATAGTAACTAGATGAGCAAATGTACAAGTTTTTTCCAATCATTTAAATGCTTTTGTTAGATCATGGACTGTTCAAATAAAAATAATAATATAGCAAGAAGTTTAAAACATGTAAAACATAAGACAAAAATAGCACAAAGATCAGGAGGAGAGAAGTACATGGTAAGATCCTTATACTACACATGGATTTTTCTTTTTATTCTCATCCAAGGACATTTTTTTTCATTGCTTTTAGAGAGAGAGGATGGGAGAGAAACATCAATGTGAAGGAGAAGCATCAATTGGTTGTCTCCCATTCACACCTGGGTCAGGGATTGTACATGCTTGAACCAGGGATCATATGCATCTGGACCAAGGACTGCACATACCCATGACCAGACTGAGGATTGAACCCACAACCTAGGCATGTGCTCTGATCTGGAATTGAATCCATACCCTCCAGTTACGGGAGAACGTTCCAACCAACTAGCCACACCAGCCAGGGCCACATGGGTTGTTTTACTGTCACCTGAAGGCTAACTAAGATAAGGTAATGGTGCATACTATAAATCCTAGAGCAACTACTAAAATAACAAAGAGCTGAAGCTATAAGCCATAACTACTTTGGGTTTCTTTAGGTGGAAGCAAATAAACCCAAAATAAGTAAAATAAAGGATGTAATAAACAAGGGAATGAAAATAAATAGAAAACAAAAAAAATTATGGGAAGAAAATTAATTAAATAAAAAACTAATTCTTTGAAATTTATAAAATTAATAAACCTCTAGAAAGACTAATCAGAAGAAATAGAGAGGAGAAGAAAATTACCAATATCAGAAATGAGAAAAGTGACATCCCTACAGATTCTATAGATATTAAAATGATAAGGAAATGTTATGAACAACTCTATGGCAATAAATTCTTTAACTTAGACGGAATAGACAAGTTTCTTAAAAGACACAAACTACTAAAACTCACTCAAGAAGAAATAATCTGAACACTCCTACCCTTACCATAAAATTCAATTTGTAGTTAGAACTTTACAGCAAAGACAAATTTAGACTGAGGTGGCTTCTCTGCTGAATTCTGAATTTAACCAACTAGTTAAAGACTAAATAATGCCAATTATACACAAACTTCTGGAAAACTGAAGAGAAGGAAATACTTATCAACCCATTCTAGAAGCTGAGCATTACCTTGATACCAAAACTAGATAAAAATTATTACAAGTACAGATCAATATCCCATATGAACATAGTTGTAAAAATTCTAATCAAAATTTGGAGATTTGAATCCAACAATATATAAAAAGAATTATATACAGCAACCAGCTAGTTTTTCAAGGAATACAAAGCTGTTCCATTTTTGAAAAGTCCATCAACATAATCTATCATATTAACAGGCTGCAGAAAAAATGTGAGATTATTTCAGTTAATACACAAAATGTATTTGGCAATTTTAACATATGTTAGTGATACAAAATTTCTTAACAAATTAGAAATAGAAGAGAACCTAGTGAGGATCATATAGTTAATGTCTAAAGCTGACATCGTAATTAATGCTGAAAGACTGAAAGCTTTTTAACCAAATTCAGAAAAAAGTCAAGATAGTCACTCCAGAAAGTTTTATTCCATATCATACTGAAAGTTCTAACCAGTAGGATAAGGCAAAAAGAAGATATCAAAGGTATCTAGATTGAAAATGAAGTGAAACTGTTTTTATTTGCAGATAATATGCTCATCTATGTAGAAAATTGAATGGAATTTACACAAAAGCTTCTAGATCTTCTAAGTGAATTTAACAACATTCCAAGATACAAGATTAATATACAAAAATAAATTATAATTCTATATTCTAGCAACAAATGATCAAATATTGAACATTAAAATAGTACTAATTATAATAGTATAAAAATAAGAAATACTTAGGGATAAGTCTGACAAATGTTATGAAAGTGTATTATACTGAAATCCAGAAAACAGCCTGTGATAAATTAAAGAAGCCCTAAATAAATAATGAGATATACTATGTTCATGAGTAGAAGACTCAATGTTGATAATATGTCAGTTCCCCCTAAATTAATCTCTAGTGTCTATGGAATCCCAGTTAAAATTCCATTAGGCTTTTCCATGGAAATTGAAAAACTGATTATAAAATTTATATGGAAATGCAAAGTACCTAGGCTAGCCAAAAAAATTGAAAAAGAACAGTGTGTGAACTAACACTACCTGATTTCAAGACTTTTATAAAACTACAGTGATCTAGACAAAATGATACTGGTGTAAAGACAGACAGATACGTCAATGGAACAGAATAGAGTACTTGAATAGACATACACATATACAGACAGCTGATTTTCTCAAAGGTGCAATGGCAATTTTGTGATAAAAAATAACAACAAATGATCACAGAATACTGAAAACCCACATAGAAATAAATGAACTTGTTTCATACCTTGCAAAACAACACACACACTCTCACTCAAAGTATATGGTGGACTTAGATATGTATCCAAAACTATAAAACTTCTAGAAAAAATATAAGAGAAAACCCTTGTAATATTATTGTGTTAGATAACTCTTTCTTAGATATGATACCAAAACCATGATACATAAAGAACAAATTGGACTTCATCAAAATTCAAAAATCCTAGAGAAAAACATAGGTGGGAAAATTTCATATATCCAACGTAGCAACATTTTCACCGATGTATCTCCTAAGGCAAGGGAAATGAAAGAATAAACAAAGGGACTACATCAAACTAAAGAGTTTCTGCTCAGCAAAAGAAGACATCAGCAAGATGAAAAGGGAACCAATCATATGGGAAAAGATATTTGCCAATGATACCTCAGACAAGGGATTGATCTCCAAAAGATATAAAGAACTTACACATCTCGACACCAAGAAAACAGACAGCCCAATTAAAAAATGGGCAAAGGACCTGAACAAACACTTCTCCAAGGAGGATATACAGAGGGTCCATAAGCATATGAAAGAATGCTCAACATCACTAGCCATCACAGAGATGCAAATAAAAGCCACGATGAGATACCACTTTACACCAGTCAGAATGGCCATCATCAGCAAATCCACAAACAACAAGTGCTGGCGAGGATGTAGAGAAACAGGAACCCTAATGCACTGTTGTTGCAAATGCAGACTGGTGCAGCCACTATGGAAAACAGTATGGAATTTTCTCAAAAAACTAAAAATGGAACTGCCTTTTGAACCAGCAATTCCACTGCTAGGATTATACCCGAAGAATCCTGAAACACCAATTCAAAAGAACTTACGCACCCCTATGTTCATAGCAGTGCAATTTACAATTGCCAAGGGTTGGAAACAGCCTAAGTGCCATCTGTAGATGAGTGGATTAAAAAATTGTGGTACATTTACATGATGGAATACTATGCAGCAGAAAGAAAAAAGGAACTCCTGCCATTTGCAATAACGTGGATGGAACTAGAGAGAATTATGCTTAACGAAGTAAGCCAGGCAAGGTAAAACAAATACCATAAGATATAACCTAATACAGGGGACTAATGAACAACAAAAACAAATGAACAACATTGAACAAGCAACATGTAAACAAGGAACAGAGTAACAGTTATCGGGGGTGGGGGGAGGGAGAGAAGGGGAGTAAGTAGGGGAGAAGTTTAGTAAAGGAACTACGTTGTGTAAATAACCCATGGACATGGATAGTGAGGTGGGGAATGACTGTGAGACAAGGGGTGGGCTGGATGAGGCGGGGAGCAATGGGAGAAAAAGTGGGACAACTGTAATAGAAAAACAATAAAAATAAATTTAAAAAATAATTCAAAACTCATACTTTTTGTAAGACTCTATGAGGCATGCTGTAGACTGAGAGAAATATTTGCCAATCATATAACGGATGAAGGACTTTATCAAAAATATATTATAAAACTCTCAAAAACTCAATAAGAAAACAAAATCAAATTTTAAAAAAGAGGGCAAACATTTGAATTGTAACTTTGCCAAAGAAAATATAAAGATGGCAAATATCCACAAGGAAAGAAAGATGCTTAACATCATTAGCCATTAAAAAAAATGCAACCTACTTCCGGCCAAGATGGAGTCCTAGACAGACACACTGTATCTCCCTCCACAACTAAGAAGGAATACAACTCCCTCAAAACTAGAAACAACCAGAAGTTCCAGAAAATAAAACTGCATAGAAGTCCAGCAAACAAAGATATAAAGAAGAAATACTCATTCAGACAGGTAGGAGGGGCAGAGCCAGGGCAGAGAGGATGTGGTGTGGTGGCGGTAGCAGCGGCGGCAGTGGCAGGCTGGCAGAAAGCACAGTCACACGTTTTAAAAAGTCAGTAGGGACACCTGGGGAATGTTCCCAGCTCCTCACCAGACCTTCCAGCTTGCGGTTCCAGCACTGGGGAAATTCAAGCCTCATTGCTTCTGACTGTGCAGACCAGTGGGGGTTGGGACGGAAGCAGAAACTGCTGGTCCCTCAGCAGAGTCTGCTTGTTTAAAGGGCCCCCACGGTCCTAGAACATCCGCAGACCCACCCACTCTAGGAACGACGGCCAGGGCAGCAGCTAGAAGGGCATCAGTTCAGTGAAGAAGTGGGAGAGGTGCCTGGAAAAGGGACAAGTGCTGGGCAGGCGGCATTGTTCCCTCTCGGACCCCTCCCCCACATACAGAGCCACAATGTAGTGAAACAGGTCGCCCTGTACTGATGAGTCCCTAAGGCTCCGCCCCTTACAACATAACAGGAGCAACAGCTCTACCTGGACATGGAGGCAAAAAGACACAGGAGCCTTTCAGGATGAGGAGACAGAGAAGTATGGTCCAAAAGGGGGAACAGATCAAGGTTCCAGTGGGAGAACTAAGCAACGAGGAGATAGCCAACCTAACAGATGAGGAGATAGACAACCTAACTGATGCAGAATTCAAAACACTGGTGATAAAGATGTTCACAGGCTTGACAGATATGCTTGAGTACGGCAACGCATAAGAGAAGAAGTGAAGGCTATGCTAAGTGAAACGAAGGAAAATCCACACAAAACTAATGGTGAAGGGAAGGAAACTGGAGTTCACATCAATAATTTGGAATATAAGGAAGAAAGAAACTGTCAGCCAGTACAGAATGAGGAAGCAAGAATTGAAAAAATGAGGAAATCTTCCTAAATTTTGGGAAGGAGATGGACATACAGGTCCAGGAACCATGGAGGGTCCTGGGCAAGCTGGACCCAGAAGGGACCACACCAGGACACATCATGACTGAGATGCCAAAGGTGAAAGATAAAGACAGAGTCCTGGGGGCAGCAAGAAAGAGGTAGAGAGCTGCTTACGGGGGGGGGGGGGGGGGCTATAAGACTATCATCTGATTTCTCAGAGGGCACTTCGCAGGCAGGAAGGGACTGGCAAGCAGTATTCAATGTGATGAAAGGCAACCTGCAACCAGGACTACTCTATCCAGCAAGGCTATCATTTGGAATTGAAGGGCAGATGAAGTGCTTCCCAGACAAGGTGAAGCTAAAGGAGTTCATCATCACCAAGCCATTATTACAGAAAATGTCAAAGGGACTTACTTAAGAAAAAGAAGATCAAAACTATGAACACTAAAATGACAACAACCTCACAACTATCAACAACTGGATCTAAAAAATGAAAACAAAATCCAACTAAGCAAACCAGAATAGGAACAGAATCAGATGTATGGGGCTCATTTGGAGGGTTATCAGCTGGGAGGGGAGATAGGGAGAAACGGGGATATGGTGCAGGGATTGAGAAGCATAATTGATGGGTACAAAATCGACAGGGGGAAGTTAAGAATAATATAGGAAAGGGTGAAGCCAAAGAACTTATATGCACGACGCATGGACATGAACTAAGTGGGGTGGGATTGCTGGAGGGAAGCAGGGTACTGGGCAGAGGGGAGCGAAGCAGAAGAAAATTGGGACTACTGTAACAACATAATCAATAAAATATACTTAAAAAAAAAAAGAAAAGAAATGCAACCTAAAACCACTATATACTCTCTAGAATAGGTAAAAAAAAAAAAAAAAAAAAAAAAACCTGATCATACTAAGTTATGACCAGGATGTTGGGGAACTAAAACTGTCATATATGGTTGGTGGGAATGTAAATGGTAAAATTACTTTGGAAAACAGTTAATATTAATAATTTCTTAAGAAGTCAGTCCTACCATGATTCAGTCATTCTACTCCTAGATATTTACCCAAGAGAAAAAAAGCATATGTTCACAAAAGATGTGTGTATGCATGTTTGTAGATCTATATTTGTAATAGTTAATCAGCTGAAACCATCCAAATTTCTATTGACAGGTATATTTCACTCCATTACAGTTATTTTTCTTATTGATGCTCAAAATATTTTATCTGTATCCCACAAAAACTTCTTGAGTCCTGTATAGTGTTGTGCTGGAAAAGAGGCTCTCAAAAAAAGAAGAAAAAAAGCCATAATATGTAGTATGTACTAATTGTTTTTGGTGTAAATTCTCCTAGCATGGCTGACTTATTTTAAGCTACCAATATTTTCACAATAGGATCAGAAAATTCTGGGTATTTAACAGCCAGTTCTAATGAGCAGGTACGTCCCAGCTCCAGTCCACCATTACTTCTGATCTGGTTACAACACCACAGCCTTTGTATACCACCTTGCTGCCTTGTTTAACAAGATATTACAAGCTGGCCTTGCACGTTTTCAGTCCCAGGCCTAGAATGGGCCTTCACTCCAAACACCTCTGTTTTCTGTAAGTGGGACATAGAGAATGTGGGCTGTATGGTTGCACATTGCTTAGGATAAGCTCTTGTTTCTAGACCTATTCAGTGAATATGGCCAAGAAATTTGTTTCTTTTCAAAAATACCCTTTTTACATTCCCACTAAAAATTTCCATTTAAATTCATGACTACAATGTTTTTACTTCACTTTATCTTTCATCTGTTTCTCTTTTCTCCCACACAGATAATCTCAGTTCCCAATGAACCAACATAATTATACATTTATCCCACAATTTATGATTTTTACCACAACTTATGTGCAACAATCTTAGAATAACAATACGAAAACTATCCAATAATATGGTTACTAAAAATAGTTTAAGATTTATTAGTTTGTTTCCTATAATTCTTGTTGTCTTATATGCTGTTAGGAGCATTCAATCAATTTTCTCTGTTGTTAAGTTGATTGAAATAATTTCTTCCATGCAATTATGCTACAGGCTTGATAAATACTTAAGTTTGTTTCAATACTGCTGTTTACTTTTAGGTATTGCTTTCTTTAAAATTTAATTTTGTGTTATAATTATGCAAAAATACCAAAATCATATTTACAAAGCAAATTATATTCAAAGAAATCTCTCTCTATCCCCATCCCTCCATCCTACTTCCTTCCTCCCAATAGATGTTACTTTAATAAAAGTTTTTGGTTTATCCTTTCGTTTGAAAATGTGAATATGCATATATAGGTATAGTCATCCTTTTCTTATATAAACTATACTATGCATATTTTTTCTTTATTTTCTTACTTTATATATCATGAAGATCAATCCATTGCATTACACAGAGACATTTCTCATGCCTTGTTTATATCTTTATAATACTCTGTCATATGGACAAACAGTTGTTCACTCAATTTTTGGATAATTTCTAGTGTTGTGCTATTATGGATATGCTGTATTATGTTTTTACCAGCATATCTTAGGGATACATTCTTTGAAATGGCATTGCTAGGTGAAAGAATAAAGGCATATGTAATTTTCCTTAATAGTTCCTTTTTTTTTTTTTTTGGTCATTGACCACCTTTAAATGTAAAAGGCAGAGAATAATAGATATCTTGAAGCTCAATTTCACCAATCACTGGTGCTGATTTCTGACTCTGAAATCAGTCTCTCCATCTTCAGGAAGCTCTTGGTACTGCTCTGAGGAATCTTCCCTTGATTTGTCAAGACCACTCCATTCTCTTTGCTAGAAGCAACACATTTTTTCAGGAATTTTAAATATTACCTAATTTATTTTAAAGAAAATATGCATAAAATTATAATATAAATGTAAAGTTCATAGAACTTTAGAGTTGGAATGTATTGCAACAATTTTCCTTCATCAAAAAAGGGGACAAAAAAACATTACACAAAATAATAACGATGAAAGAAAAAGTATCTTAGTGACAGAGGCAGGATTAGAATTCCAGCCTCATTCTCTAGGTTAATACTCTTTCATCCGCATCTGAGACCCTCTAACTGCCATGCCAGAGGCCACGGTCCCATAGGAAAAACAGGGCATATCTTTTTGGAACTTGATTCCATGGTAAGTCAACTTCATTCCATGGTGAGTAATATGAAACATTTTTGTATTTAAACAGACATATATTGGAGTGGAATAAAAGGCATGGAGTAGAATCGCATGCAATTTCAATGATAAGTGTAGAGCACTGAAAACCTTCCCAGCTTGTAGTACACAACGTCCCTGAGTCCTGGGGTGCAGTTCATTATCCTCTGCCTGAAAGCACTTCCTGAAAACGTTAGAGGAACCATGCCCATCACTGTGCTGCCTTTTCCTAGGAGCTGGCTGGGGTCATTTCCACCATCTAGCAGTTAGCAATCTCACATGCCCCCTGCACTGGGCCAGGCCTATGAACGAGGAGGAGAAAGAAAATGAGAGAGATGCAGGTTTATCCCAGACATGAGTTGGCCTCTCTTTGATCCACCTTTAGGTAAAAGGCAAAGGGAGGAGCATCCTCCTTCTCACTGAGGACTCTGGTCTTATATACTCTGGAGGAAAAGTCCTGAGATTTCAGAGGCTGAGAAGTCTTGGAGCCTCCTCTGCTGCCTCAACGTAAAGGCTGTCACAAAATGAGGAGGGGGTGGGCAGGGTAGAAGTTGTTATTTAAAAAAGAAGCAATTTCCCTCACTGTATTCAGAGAAATAAATAGTCTAAATAGCTGTCACATAATATCTAAAGATAGAACATCACATTCTAAACAAAGATTAATTATGGAAAATGTTGTTTATGTGCTAGCACTGTGGTTCAGTCCGAATGCTCTTTCATTCCTTTGAGGATCCACAGCTCATTTCTTCAGAGGAATCCCTAAAATCAATGCAGAAAGTGAAAGCAAAGTATAGAAATAGTTACCATAGTAAAGCCCTTATATCACATAGTATACACGCTTGCACGCACACAACACTATATAGAAATTGCTTTGAAATAAAAAATTTGAACAGAGGAAGGAGCAAAAGAAGACTTGTGTGCAGCTATCTGAGCAATCTGTTTTGATTTGAAGTTATCTATCAAATCGTAAGAGTTAATAATAAATCAAAAAGCTCTAAATCTCTCCTGTTTACAGGATGCACCCCTTTCTGACTCAACATGAAGTCAGCCTTAAGTATCAAGGCCTATAATTAGATGGTTCAGAGAGGTAAGCAAAGACCAGTCATTACAAAGCCTGTTCTGATGGTTGTTGCTTATGTGTGGTTATTATATTTGTTAAATATATGATCATAGGAATCAAATGAGATGCAAGAATTAAAGCTTATCATATACAACACATGGGTACTTCAAGTTACAGGGCCAGGAAGCGGTGTTTATATTTTATAGTATTCTTTCCTCCGACAAAGCATCTTCACATATCTCAGTCATCTTCGTAAGTTACTAGGATCCAAAGTGTATACCAACAAGGAAACATGTGACTTCTTCAAGTTAATTGAGCAGGATCTGCCAGCAAAGCCCTAGAAGGTAGTTCAGCTAATTTAAGATCAAAGGTTCTGAGGATGGATGATTTGGGAGACAAACCTGTCCTCATGGGAGCAACTTCCGATTAGAAGCCTGGATGCTGGCGCTCCGTAAAGCAATATTTGTTTCTGAGTTGGTAAGTTGCTTAAGGTCTCACACAACTGGGAAGCTGAGTTAGTGATTCACAAGCAGTGGAAAAATAAAACTGGCTGAGAAATATTTGGGGATGTTTTTAATGCTTTTGGATCCTTTGCCACAATATGCTTTCCGTTATTTAATCACCAAATGTGCACCCTTCCAAAATGTGCCCGTTTTTTTCCATTGAAGGATTTGCATAAAGCATCAGTTTGAGCCGACCGATCACTTGGAGAGTCTACAGTATGAAAAGAGCACGAAGTAGTAAACTGTGTCCACACTGAGCAAGGGATTGGCAAACCCATTGGTCACACCCCAGGATTTCACATTGATTCAAAAACCTTTGGGGAATCAAGGAATTGGGGGATCCATTTGGAAAAGCTTGGGGGAACTTTTGAATGGAGGGCTATAACCCAATGATGCCACACTCACTTCAAACCTTAGAAGCCCGTAGCCAGGGTGGCCAGCAGCTCTGTCCTGGTAACGTCACTCTGAGCGCATGACCTAGTGACGGCTGCAACAAAAGAACACGTCTCTTGGGGGCTGTCACCTCTCCCCACCTCTACCTTAAGCCATTCAGCTTATCAAAGTATTTCTCCCAACCAATACACAAGACTCATTCTGAGAAAATTAGGACAAGTTTATTTCATTTCCTGATATTTGCCATAATGTCTTAGTGCCACTTATAAATACGCCCTTGGATATGACCCGACTGGCTCCTTCATAGGGTTTGAAGCAGGACCTGGGTATCAGTCAGAGCTCAGTTTTCTGAATGACATGTTATGTGCTCTTGGACAATATACTTAACTTCTATAAGCCTCAGTTTTCTTAACTGTAAATTAGGGGTAATCATAATACCTACCTAACAGAATTGTTGTTAGCATTAAGTGAGACTTCCAATGCAAGTCATTTCACACAATGCTGAACACATAAAAAGCATTCTATAAATGTTAACTAATGGTATATTATTTAAAATGTAAAGGGAGAGGGGTTGAACTTCAAAGATGAAATTCAAAGGGACCTCATTTATCTCAGGTTCCCCATGTCTCTGTTCATTTGAGATCCATTTACTATCAGAGTGAACTAAATGTGGTTGCTGATGTCCAACTGGTTCTGACCTGTAGAAAAGGCAGTTTTGTAAGGTTCAGTCTAATGTCATTTTGTCAAAAGAAGAAGTAGAGACCAACACTGACTTGATTATGATTTTGTAAGATGTCAACTCTGTACAAAATGTTTTCTATGCACTCACCCCAAATCTCTCAATTACTTCTATACCTGTTGTGAGCTCTAGGCTACTGAAAGCTGTGTCTGCACTAGAATGTAAGCTCTTCCGAAGTAAGTTTCTGTGCCTTGCTCTATTTGTTCTTAAAAATAGGGCCTCCTTTACATAAAAAGCCCAACATCATAAAGAGTGTACAATCTTTCTCAGGGGTCTTCTTAGAGTTCCAAGGAGGACGAAAGGAAAGGAAAGGAAAACTCCTGCTCTTCACTTGCTTTGTGGTACCTCGTGCTTTGCCTTTCTGCATCCCTGTGGTTTTCCTGAGCAGGAATGATCAGGTCATCACTTATGTTAGAAAATAAACCGTATTTTTAACCTATTGTCCAAGACAGCTTATTTCCTAAAACTCTTTCCACTGGAAAGGAAGGAAAAAGAGTGTGTTATGTCTTCCATGCTAGCATCAGAAGGCAGGAACTTTGGAATGCTTGCCAAGCTTCTCATTTAGAGGCTTTGGGCAAGAATCACAAAGCAAACGTACTTGTGGTAAAAGCCAAAATGAAAGTCAGTTCTTTCTTCTTCCTTTGCCAATTCGAGTGACAGGTCCTGGCCTGCAGATCCCGGGATTTTTAAATGTCTTTCCAGCAAAGAATTGCTTTCATGTTTGTATTCTTATTGCTAAATCTGGATTTTTTTTTCCTCACAATGCCCTTCTTGCATCGTGTCCAGGAGCCCTTTTCTGTTTGGAAGAGTTCTGAGTTTCCTGTTAAGGGAAACCAAGGCCCCAGTGTGCACGGATCTAAATGTCCTTCCCGCCTCATGCATCGTAGCGCTCCTTGCCAAAATGCATTCAAAAGCGAAATCTATTTGAGTAAAAGCCATGGAAAAAAAAAAAAAAAACCTGTTTATGAGCCTTCACGTTCTTGATTAAATACTTCAGAACCATTTTAAAATAGTTCAGTGTGGAAGCAATCAAGTGGCTGCCACCCAGTTACAAATAACAACAGAGAGTAACAACCCTAAGTGTTACCAAGGGTTCGAAGTATTCTTGATGCCTTACCGTCCAGATGTCTCGCTTCTCATTCACTTTATTACATCTAAAATTAGGAAGCCTGTGAGGTTTTGTAAGCAGAAGACTGTCCAGAAATCAGAAGAAAAGCGTTGAGAACTAAGTCCCAGCTTGCTGTTGGTGCACAGCTGTTCTCCTTCCGCAATAGGCTCTGCAGATACAAACATGAATGAAACGACTTCCTGCCCAGAAGGATCTTCTCACCCAGTTAGAAAAGGAAAGAGAGACATCAAGGATCAGGATGCAGGCATGCATAGGTTGCCATGGGAAAATTAATGGAAGGTACTGAAGGGTTGCAGGAGAAGATACTTCACCTCTAGTCTCAAAGACAACAGGGACAAAAATAACAAAGATATAAAATAACTCATTTCCAATCTAAGAAAAAGCATGTGCAAAAGCATGTTACATGGCTGTTTTATTCAGTTTGGCTGCTTTAATGAAATCTCATAAATGGGGTGGTATATAAAACAGAAATTTATTTCTCACAATTCTAGAGGCTGTGAGTCTGAGTTCAGGGCACCAGAATGGCTAGGTTCTGGTGAAGACCCTTTTCCTGGTTGCAGACTGCCAACTTCCCACAGTTTCCTCATAGAGTAGAAAGAGAGCTAGGTAGCCCTCCAGGGTCTCTTTTATAAAGGCACTAATCCATCCAAGAGAGCTGCACCCTCATGACCTAATCATCTCCCGAGGGGACACCTCCAAATGCCATCACACTAGTGGGGAGGATTTCCAATATGTGCTACTCATGTTGACAACCACTGTTACAAAGTGTCCTCTCCCTGGAATGGAGCTTGTGGGGATAAGTAGAGATAAAGTTTGTAATAGAGGCAGTGTTCACTGAATCAACAACTGCGGTAGCAAAGGTGACAGAGTAGTCCTTAAGGATTTTGTACAGGTAGGTGGCAAGATAAAATTTGTATATTAGATGGAGAACTTAGCTAGGTGGCAGTTGAATTGTGAGTGTGATATTGTGCCTGGATGTGTGTGAGTTGGGTGAGGAAGAGCACAACCCTGGAGAAGAGGATATAGAAAGATTTCGGAAAGGGAGACTGTGACTGGGTTCCAGGAAGGTGATGGTGGCAGGGCTCCACAGCTATTGTGGCCTGATAAAGCAGTGACAGGTGAGCATGGATGGGAGCTATTACCTGGATAATTCCCCCGGCCCACCACACTTTACAGGGCTTTGACATAAAGGGTGGCTTTTTCTGATTTACCTCTGTGCTTTCCTTAATTTTTTTTTTTGTGTGTGTGTGTGTGTGTGTGGAGAACAGTCCTCAGGGAACTGTTGCTGAGCTCAAAGCTACTCAGAGTGGTATACATTTTTTAATTAAAAAAATGAGGTAATTCGGTGGGCCTTGCTTTCCTGCCTTTCTTTTTGCAAGCCAAGGCACATTTCTCTGCTTGTCCTACCGGTGGGCCTCTGAAAAAGCGGCAGCAATTTTAAATAGGTCATTTGCCTGAGTTCTCTGAGATTCTCTTCCTTTCTCATTGCAACTACTACCAACCAGCAGGGCAGATTCATCAGTCCTGAGGAGCAAACCCCGCCAACTTCCTTTGCCCAGAGGCAATTCTCTTCTCTCAAGGGAAGAACTGATTTCTCTGGTATAGTTCTTAAACAGCTAAAGAGCTCACAAGTGCCCTGTCAGAATAATTGTGGCCAGAAGAGATGTAGCAATGGTTTCTGGCTAATTGGCAGGGCAAGCTCTGGCTTATGTAACAGTTACCTCTGGCAATTTGTCCCAACACCCCTTTTGGCAGCAACACTGTGGTATTTTTAATGGTAAGAGCTTGGCCTGTGTTCAGCCAATCAGCGTATTCATTTCGCTGGCTGCAATTAGACTTACTGTTTCTCTCACCTTGTTTCCAGCCAAACCTGGTTCTGTGAATATGTCACTAGGGGTTTGGATGGAGCTCTATTCTGCCTCAGTGCCTTAAATCTGTTATTTCAGTTCAAAAAGTCATTTTACCTTTACACAAGGAGGACCCGTCATGTATCTGATCTTAATCCCCAGTGTCAGTTGGACCTGTAGAGAGAGAGTTAATGTTCCAGATGTGAATGACATTTTACAATTTAGAAAGAGGATTTGAGGATTGGCAACAGAGAGGAAAGCCGCCTGGCTGTCTGGTGTGGTGGATTCATTAGGAGCTGCCTTCTGTCCCTCACGCCACTCATCAGCTGGTTGTCGTCAGCTGCCGGAACATGTCCCGATGGCGTCCAGAAAGGGAGAAGGAGGTTCCATTTGCCAGAATTCCACATCTCCCTGTTACCTTTATTACCCCTGCCAGGATTGGTTCTGGAGTTGCTGGTAATGACTGTGATAAAGAACAGAGAGCTTCCTTATTTACCTTCACCAAACCTAGGAGTTTTCTTTAAGATGGACTTTGCAACAAAGAGAAAAACTTGATGTATCTTGTAAGAAATACACTTAAAAAAATCACAAATATCATTCTCCCCAAAGAGGAAGGTAAAACTTCTTTCATCTTAGTTTTTCTCAGAAGTTGAGACAAAGATGATGGGGAAAAGTGTTAGAATAGCATGGAAAGAGAAACTCCTTCAGGAAATCCAGGCGTCTGCTCCATGCTGTCCCTGCAACTACTTCCCTTACATTAAGGGGCCAGGGAGGTCACTTACAAGTGTTCCTCTACAATAAAACTTCCCCAGGTAACTTTACTGCCTAGGGGAATGTTTGGGGCAAATAAAATAAAATAAAATAAATATTTATGTTACTACAGGTAATTTGGGCCACATGAACAGAACAGCCTTCATCATGTCAAGGATAATTTTGAATGAATATATTTGGAAGTATTTCCTATCCCAAATAGTAAAAACAGTTTATATGCCCATCTCTAGAATGCCTCTTTTTTAAAACGTATGTTTATTATGCTAATGATATCACTGGGACTTTTTTTTTTAATTTAGTAATGAAGAACTATGTAAAACCTGCTAATCTCCATTTTAGCACAGAGGATTCAAGGCCTCTTCCTATGCTTTCAGAATCAGTTCTGGAAACTGGGAAAAAAGAGACTAATGAAAGGCATGGGGATACAACAACAGGAAATCTATCATTTACCTTAACTCTCCTTTATCTTTCACCTTGCCCAGGACAGGTGAAAGGACTGGTTAGCAGGACCACTCGAATTACTTGGCAAAGTAAATTGATCCAAATCCTGCTGAAGTAGTCAGTACTCTCAAGTGGGAATTAAAAAAAAAAAAAAAAAAAAGATCTAGCTGGCATCACCTAAATGGGTGTTTTTTTCTGGCACACATAGTCAGGCCAAGAAAGCTGAAATTATAAAGCTAAATAATTCATGAACATTCCCAATGCTTTCTCTGGAAGCTATGATTATTTTATTATCCAAACTTTAACGCTTTAACGTGAATCTCAAGAGAGGGACTGATAGAAAAATCTCAAAGGAAAACTGGACGGAGTATGACAAGTATAGAACCATGGAAATGCTATACTGAATTTTTTCACCACACTGAGTTTTCTTAGGTCAGTAGGAAAAAAAAAAAAAATCAGTGGCTGCACAGAGTTTACTGCTTGGTGAATTACCACAAAATTAAGATATCTCTGTGTGCCACCCAGGAAAAGAAATAGAACAATTCCAGAACCTCAGAATATTGAACTGCAGTCCTCAACCTTGCAATAAAGGAAGAAAAAGAACAAAAAGGTGAACATATGTTAAAGAAGAAAATAAAACTCACATTTCTTATGCTGATGTTATTTTATATGTAGAAAATTCAAAATTTTTACAAATAAACTATTAAAATTATTAAGTAAATTTAGCAAAGTTACAGACTGTAAAGTCAATATGCACAAATCAATTGTATTTCTACATATTGTTCCAGAAAACAATTAGAAATGAAATGTTAGAAAATAATTCTATTTATAATAGCATATAAAATCAAATATTTAAAATAGTAGTTTTCAAGGTATGATCCAATGAACCCTGGAGATTCCAAAATTCCATTCAGACAGTCCTTTTTTTAGCTTCCATTTTTTCATGAGCGAACAGTAAAGTTTTCCAGATTTACTTAATGTGTGATAATACATCAAATTGAAAGCAGAAGTAGATCTGAGAATCTAGCTGTTTTTTATTACACAAAGCTTTAAAGGGATTTTCAAAGTGTAAAATCATGCCAATCTTTTTCATCTGATTATTGTATCAGTTAATAAAAGATGTGTGTTAAAAATTTCCATGGAGTTGTGGATTTGTATATTTCTCCTATCAGTGCTAATAGATTCCTCCTTTTAGTTTCATATTTGCTTTATATAATTTAATTTACAGTTGCTTCATCTTCCTGGTGAAGTGAATTGTTTATTCTATGAAATATCCTTCTCTACCTTTTTTACAAATTTTTGCCTTAAAGGGTATGTCTGACATTAGTATAGTTATAACTATTTACTTTTTTAAACTTTATTTTTATTGTTTACACAATAACAGATGTCCTCATGTTTTTCACCTTTGCCCACCTCCACCCAGCCCCTGCCCTCCCTTCCCTAAGGCCATTACCACTTTGCGTCTGTGGATTGTGCACATGTGATCTTTGGCTAATTCCTTCACCTTCTTTCATCCAGACTCACCCCCTACCCTTTGAAAGCTCTCAGTCTGTTCCATGTTTCCATGCCTGTTTCTATTTTGTTCATCAGTTTATTTTGTTCATTAGATTCCACATATACATGAGATCATATGGTATTTGTTTTTCACTGACTGGCTTATTTCACTTAGCATAATAATCTCTAGGTCCATCCATGTTGTCACAAAAGGTAAGAGTTCCTTGTTTTTTACTGCCAAATAGTATTCCATTGTGTAAATGTATTATAGCTCTTTCATCCACTCATCTACAGATGGGCACTTAAACTGTTTCCAGATCTTGGCTATTATAAATAACGCTGCTATGAACATAGGGGTGCATATGTTCTTTTAAATTGGTGTTTTGGTATTCTTAAGGTATATTCCCAGAACTGGGATTGCTGGGCCAATTACTTACTTTTTGTTAGCCTTTTTATGGTATTCTTTTTTAATCCTTTTGCTTTCAGTATTTGTGTCTTAATATAGAAATTTTTGATGTCATGTTTATTTTTATTTTATTTTTGCTTTTAATTTGACAATTTTTAACTTCTAATTTGAATGCTTAATCCATTTACACTTAATGTAATTACTGAAATAATTACATTTATATTCAAAATCTTCCTATTTGTTTTCTATTTTTCAACTTGCTCTATATTCCTTTTTATCTTTTATTAATTGATTTATTATTTTATTTTCTCCTATATTACTTTTTTGCTACCCCAAGCATTATAGCTTCCATTTTTGACTTAGAGTCTGATACAAATTAATTTTATTCATTCTCATACAATGCAATGATTGCACTTTCTGTATTTTATAATATATTTTAATTTTACATGTAATTTAAACTCTATAACACGTTACTATTGTATTAATCATCAGCATTTTTTTATATTTACTCATGTTTTTAACTCTTTCTATTGTATTTTATTCCCCCTTGCATCTCCTTGATTCATTCTAGGGTCATTGCTTTATGCCTAAATAACTATATTTCTTTAGTATAGGTCTGCCTACAGTTATCTCTCAGATTTAGTTCGTTTGAAATGACTTTATTTTGTCTTTGTTTTGAAGGATATTTTTCTTGGGTATAGAACTCTAGGTTGGCAGTTACTTTCTTTCAGCATTTTAAAGATATTATTTTCATGTGCTTTCTATAGTTTCTGTGGAAAAGTCAGCTCTCACTTCTGTTGCTGGTCCTATGTATGTGATAGATCTTTATTTATTACTGTTCTTAAGATTTATTTATTTATTTTGTCTCAGCTGTAAGTAGTTTTACTTTGATTGTTCTTGATACCGTTTTATCTGTATTTGTAAAGCTTGGGACTCAGAACTTCCTGAATCTGTGACTTAATGGTTTTTATTACTTTTGGGAAGTCTTTAGGATTATTTCTTTAAATGTTACTACTCCCGTGTTCTCTCATTCCTTTTATTCTAAAATTCCACTTACAGGTCTATGTTAGACCTTTCACCATGTTCTATGTATTCCTTATTCTTATTCACATATTTGTTATTTTTCTGTTTCATTGTGAATATTTTACTGATATAACTTCTAATTTATTAATCTTTAAAAAATTGTGTCTAATATGCTATTAAAACCATCTATTGAAATTTTAATTTCCATATAATTGTTTTTGTTCTTAAATTTTCACTTGATTTTATACACTTAGTTTTGCTGAAGAACTCTAAAATATCAATCACAATTATCTTAAAGTTTATATCTGACAAAACAAATATCTTTGCCACCTATGGATCTGTTCTAGCTATCTGTGTTCTTTTTGGTTTTTGATCAATTGATCCTGTGTTCTGGTATGCATGGTAATATTTTATTGACTGTCAGATGTTGTGTGTAAATAATTGGAAAGGTTTTGAATGTTTTCCCTCAGATAGTATAATTTTACTTCTGACGAGTAGTTTGATAAAAGACATACTATGTAATCCAATCTGAGATTAAATTTATAAAATATATATTTTATTCTGTGAGGTTTAATCTATTTCCAGTTCATCTTTACTTCTGTTGTATAGTCTTTCAGGAGTCCCGGCAGAAATTTTATATTTACTAGTTCTGCTTCATCTTGGTAGGCCTTAAACTTTATATCTCTCCAGTATTTATGAAAGTGCCAATAACTCAGTTTAGATTATTTGTGTCTTTATGTTTGGCTTCAGAGGTTCTTGGCTTAAGTCTGCTTATGAATGACAAACGCATTTAGGGCAAGGCGGTGAGGATACTTGACCCACCTCAATGCATTTTCTTTCTACTGGGATCTTGATCAACTCAGGTTCTGGCTGCTTGGTAGCTCTCTCATGCCTTCAAATAAATTTCTTCTTTATTTGTTTAAATCTAGCTTTACTTCCTCTTTTTGTTGTGAATTACATTTGATGCTTGCTAAGCTCTATAATTGGAAATAAAGTCCCAAGAGCTTATCATTTTCTCTCTCGTCCCTTACAGCGATTTAGTTGCCAAGTTCTGAGACTACATATCTTTGGAATTGCCTCTTCCTCTCCATTCTGTGTGCTTCACTTTATTTCAGTCCCTAATCTTCTACTATCAAAATTATTATCAATGACCAGTTAGTAAATATCTTTGGTTCAATTTTTTTTTATATATTTACTTTAAACATTACTTCCAGGGTGAGCCATAACTCCCTTAATTAAACCTATCTTGTGATTTATATCACCTATAAAATAAAAATCCAAGTTCTATATGAGGTGCAAGGTCATTGCAGTAGTTAGATACCATACAAAATTAAAAGTTATAAGATTCCAGTGATGGACAAAAAATAAAAAAACTGAATGAGATAATAGCATAAAGCAGGATATAAACCTTTATTTTGTCAGAGGTTGGTTCCCAAGTACCCTGTGGAAACATACAGCTGATGCATATGTTACCATTGAGTGAGTCTAAATTAAGGGTGAAAACTTTCCCTTAGTCTTTCTCAATGTTTTCTTTCATTATCATGCGTAAACCTATTTTCAACCCCAGACTCATAGGTATGCTGGCTCCTGGCCCACCAATTCATCAGCTGTAAATGACAGATACAAAAGATACTATCAATCAATCTCAGTGTTTACTCTGAGACTATGTGAATCAAATAACAATTTTCCAAAGATAGTATCGCTTAGCATGTCCAGATTTAAGGACTGACTGTCTTCACTTACTGTTCCCCAATACACTCTGCTCTCTGCTTTGCCAAAGTACTTGACTTTCTTTCACTTTTTATACATTCATTTGTATTGTGGCTTCTGTCTAGGGTACCTGTAACCATTTTTACCTCTGGAAAAATATGTAATTACTATTCATGAAACAGTTCAAGTGTTGCCTCTTCTAGGAAGATTCCCTGAACCATCATGCCTCACATTGAAATTAGACCCTCTCCCTTCTCTGTTTTGATAATACTTTGCATATTACCTCTATGGGGGAAGTTATATCTTTGTGATTAGTTGTTTATTTTTGTTTTCATCAAAAGAATATGAGCTTTTCAAGGGAAAGGTTTTCTTATTTATACATGTATTTATTTATTTAAATTTTATTAGTATTTTTATTTAAATCATTTAAAAATTTGTTTCAATTACAGTTAATATACAATATTATATTAGTTTCAGTTGTACACCCCAGTGATTAGATGTTATATAAGCTACTAAGTAAGTAATGACTTAAGTTTCTTTGCATAGAACTAATAAGACCAGTTGTTAATAGAGGTTCCTTTTTCTGACCAAGCCTTTGACTGGAATGTCAAGCCTAAAGGAGACATGCTTGGGCTCAGGTTGTTACCAAAAAGCCCTAAGGAACTGGGAATGACTTTCAAAGGTAATAAAAGCCCGCGAAATAAAAGGCCTGCTGCCATGGTTGGTTGTGCGGTCCACAGCAATCTCTCCAGGGGAGGAACGAAGGTTGTTTTCCTGAAAGATGGCTAGAAGGGACCTTAAGGCACAATGGAAAACCAGAAAGACTTGGAAAGGACAGGTGTGTACAGGCAAGGATGAATGCCGGGTATGTGGCCCAGCTTCTGTGCCCTGAAGAGCAGACTGAGGGCCACCCTAAATGTTCCTTGGGTAAGTTCCAGCAAAACAGAACTAAAGATCATAAGTGATCGTTTGCTGCTCTTGTTATGTTTATGCAAATGAACAGGATAAATTAAAAATGGACTTAATGTAGTCCCTTTAAAGACAAGGAGAGTAATCTTAGGGAGAAAAATCATTATTCAAAGAAAATCACAATGATCAGTGGCAGACTGTAAAGTAGGGCAGCTAACCGTCTTAAAAGTTTCTTCTCATTTAAAAAATGGTTTCACTTGAAAATTAAACCATATCTGTGATATCACCAAAGAGATTCAAGTTGCAGGCAAGTAGAATGTCAAGTGCCTTGCAACTGGATGTCTTCCCAATAAGACAGTCTTACAGATTTAGAGACTTGTTTGTTGGTTATGTTACATAAATTAACATGTGTTTTCTGTTTTCAAAGGGCATAAGCCTATGACCACATTACCTGAGTGATTGTCTGTACGCATAAGCCTCACTTAATCCTCTCTGCAGCGCTGCCTCCGGAGACTCAACAGTTTGGCTGAACTAAATGGCTGGGTTGGTGAAGAATGGGGTGATCTGTGGGCTTCACTTTAAAACTGAATTCTCTTTTCTATCCTAATGGCTTGGACAGAAAGGGCCCAGAGGTCTGAGAGGGGGGAAACATAAACTATTTCCCTCAGCCCAAACTAAATATAATGGGCAAAAGGGTTTTGGACAGGCGAGATGTGCCTAGCACACCTTCCTCCAAAGAAGCCCTTTTTTTTTTTTTCTTCTCCTAATGTGGAACATTGAAAAATTAATCCCTGCCTTTTGTCACCTAGTAGTTATGGATTGAATGATGCTTTTTAACCCTTTTTGCCAAATCTGTTGCCCCCAGAACACAACAAGGATGCCAGCCTGCTAAACCAAGCACGCCGTTGTCCGGAGACAGCCAACTGACCTGGAGTCTGCACAATCCTTCCCCATGTGGGAAGGCCACCCTCCCCTCCACACCCCCACTATTATTAGGGATTTCTGAACCCAAGGGTAGGTAGGACGACGACCATGTCCAGCTTGAAGCAGCTAGAGGAGCTTGAGACCTTCGCCCATTGTCCTTTACAAGATTACAAAGGGTCTTAATATCTGAGAGGGAGGGATAGTTATTTTTTATGAACCATGGGTATGGACTTGGGGGGGGGATGCTGGGGGAGGGAGATACTGGGTGGAGGGGAGTAAAGGGGAAAAAATTAGAACTACTGTAACAACATAATCAATAAAATATACTTAAAAAATAAATAAATAAATAAATTCCAACCAGAAAAAAAAATTTGTTTCAATTACAGTTAATATACAATATTATATTAGTTTCAGTTGTACACCCCAGTGATTAGATGTTATATAAGCTACTAAGTGATCATGCCAATAAATCATGGACCCATCTGACACCATACATAATTATTAGAATATTATTGACTATATACTGTATGCTGTAGTTTTCGTTCCCATGACTTTTCTTTCAAATAATTTCTTTATAAACCTATGGCCTATACAGAACTTAAAACATAACAGGAACTAAATCAATATTAGCTAAATAAATAAGGTTTCAATATTATCAAATCACATGACTCAGCAACCAGTTAATTCCTTTATGTGGATGTGTTACCTGGCAAAGAATAGGTGCTCAGTTAATATTTATTAAATTAATGAATTATATTAGCTATTGGGGAAGCTGTACTTCATTCTGAAGATACAGTTTGTGTGTTTTTTTGCTTTTGTCTTTGTTTTAAATATACAGAACTTGTAAAGAATAAACTCGTTTGGAAGAGAGTTTTGAGGCTTGTAGTTGGAGAAATTAATTTTAGAATCATTTCTCTAGAAATCAAACCTAAATTATTCACAAAACCAAGATTAACTAAGGATAAAATCACTTGGGCATGGAGAATTTTAGAAAAATCAGTTAGCTATAAGACCTTAAGAAAAAATATGTCAAATGTCTGAATACATAACTTATCTTAAATTTCTGATTGGTGAGCCATAAAAATTATATTTTGCAAGTGTTTAAAAATTAAAGAGCACTGTGTCTACTTCATGCTGCTCCTACACTCTATGAAAGCTTCAAACTGCAGGCAAGGTCAATTGCCTTGTGACTATATATGGACACAATTCCTAGGGAATTAAAGGAGCAAATCCTGCTCTGTCAATGAATAATCTTTGGCAGAACTTCTGGGACATATTTTTATGCACATAAAAATTCATTTCAAAGACACATAATTGTGGATTTTGATTACAGAATCTGTAGGTAAAACTGTATTTTACCAGAAATTTTTAAGCCCAGGCAAATGAAAAAGATTGCTTTTTTCTCCTAATGAACCTTGCAATGGTTTCTTTTCAGGTACTAAAATAAAAGCAGTTTCCTGTCTTTGCGTCCTATTAATCTCTACATGTGCAAAAAATGTGAAATATGTATGTTAGATTGATTGGACCACACCCACATTCTAAACTTGACTTTCTATATGAAAGTAATTGCTGAATTCACAGCATTTTCTGTTGAGCCTATAGCTGACATAATAAAAAAGAAAACTTACCAAACTTGGATTATACTTAGAAACTATGACATATAGATGGTTATATATTCTGCAAATATCTATTCAGGCACAACACAATTTAAAATAGATTGTGTTTGAAAAGTCCTTTTGACAATACTTAAAATATTATTTTATATATATTATACACAATTATTGGCCAAGTCAGTAGTAAAAAAATTTTTTAATTCATAATATTACTGAATAATTACACAGTTATGATGCTAGTACACAAAACATAATTAACAGATTAAGAATTAAATTTAGAGTAATACTAAATATTAATTTGTTTTTATTATTACAAATAAGATTCTCTTTAAAGTGTTTTATTGTTTATGTTATTATAGTTCTCCTACTTTTCCCCCTTTGCCCCTCTCCATCTAGACCACCCCCCACTTCCATAATCAGTCCCCACACCATTGTCCGTGTCCACGTGTCCTTCATGTATGTTCTTTGACTAATCCATTCTCCTTCTTTAAATCAGTTTCCACTTCCCCTGTCGCTTCTTAAAGCTGTCAGTCTATTCCACGATTCCATGCCTCTGATTGCTCATTGGTTTATTTTGTGCAATAGATTTCCCCTATAAGTGAGATCATATGATATTTGTCTTTCACAGACTGGCTTATTTCACTTAGCATAATAGTTTCCAGTTCCATCCATGTGGTCGCAGAAGGAAGACATTTCTTTTTTTTCTGCTGCATAGTATTACATTTTGTAAATATAGCACAGTTTTTTAATTTATTCATCTCCTGATGGGCATTTAGGCTGTTTCTAACACTTGGCTATTGTAAATAGTGCTGCAATTGTTACAGCGTGGGGTCCCCAAAATTCCCCAGAGCCTGCAGTTGAGGGATGGGAGAAGGGAACAGCTTTCAAGTTGCCTTTGCATATCTATAGCTGGTAACTAGTGTCTTAGTTATGCAAATGATTTGGTTCTTCCAAGGGCCCAAGGAGATGGGAGAGATTTTAACCATAGAATGGTGAGGAAAGAGTGTACAGGGCATGCACAAGGTTCTGTGAATGGTCAGAACCAGTCGCCTGCTCACTGCATCACAGGCCACGGTCAGAGAAAAAATAAGGTAGCAGACATTTTGGAGGGAAGAGAACCATGAGGTTTGTAAGGAGGCAGGAGGGCACAATGTGGTTTTAGAAGGAAAGGGAGATCCATGTGGCCTGGAAAGGGGAGAGAGAGAACCATGTGTGATCCAGTGCAACACAGCACATGTTTTCCTGGACTGTTATGTGGAGGCTGATGACATCGCACCCCAGACCCTGAAGGAGACAGCTGACAGATAAGGGATGGGGAACTGCTGGGTATGTTTTTGGCTTCTAGTCTTTTGCGGAGCAAGGGAAGTGCTGGGTCTGTGCGAGAACAAGGCTCTGAGCTGAAGCGCTCACTGCCCTCCTCAGGTTGGAATACTGTAAATAAAGACCTATTTTCCTCAACACCAGTTGTTGGGTTTTACACCAAGGCGCCTTTGGTTTAACTTTGGTTTAACTCAGGTGATTGTTCTCTTTAATTTTATTTCTAATCTGGTTCTGGGAGACAGTGCACAATATATTCTTCCACTCTGTCACCATCTTGCCCAAAAGCCAAAAATAGATTCTTGTAACAGAAATGCAAAGCTTTGTGAGAATTTGTTAAGAAACTTTTGGAACTGTTAAAGGAGTTTATATTTAGAAGCTATCAATTTTTTATTTTTCCATTTTTTATGTGAAAATTATTGAGTTTTTTCTTAATAAAGATACAGCCAGTGTTGGGTTGATATTTAGCTTCCTAATGGGAAAGAAATAAAAAGAAGAAAAAAAAGTAAAATTTTCAAATGTAGCTAGCATAGAAAATGAGTATACATTTCAGAAAGAGATTAGTGAAGGGTTAGGAGAGTTAGAATATATAGATTGGTCCAGGAGCTCAGAATGTATAAAATCTTAACAAAATAGGCAAATAGGAGAAACTGTTCATGTGCACATTATGCTTATTAATTCAGAAAGCCCATGGTCATCTATACAATGTTCTCTTTATTATTCTCAAAGAAATTATCTCTGTTGTGGTTAACTCCTATCCAATCATGCTTTCCGATCTATTGCCCTTACCTTCTCTGCCTAGGTGTTTAATGATAAATATCTCTATTGGTGTTGCTTGTGCATTTTTTGCCTTTCATTGACAACTCAAGATTTTCTGTTTTACTTTTTACCAGAGAAAATATTTGAAACTACATCCATTTTATCAATACTGGTTTTCAAATTAAATATATAAAACCTTAATTGCTCTAAGTAAGGATCTGAGCTTCGGTTACCCTAAAAATAAAACAAAACAAAACAACAAAAAAAACCAACAAAATTAAAAAATTGAACAGCTTTCCAGATTCTCTAACTGACCTTCCCAATTTAGTATCAACTGATACTGAGGGAGATATACCCATAAAGATAGGGGTAAGGGTGGACAGAGTTGACTCCATGCTACAGGTAAGAGTATATATGATCATGGGGCTGAAGCTAAAGAGAACCCAAAGCATTATGAAGCAGAAGTGGAAACTACTTAATGACTGGAATTATAGGTTTACATGGGGAAACTGTCAGGAACTTCTTGTCCCTGAGGCACACGGTAGCACTATATCAGGAATTTGTTCAATCATTATGTGGCTGCTTCCAAGAATCTCATCTCCCATGTCTACCATTTGCTTGTCGCTGGACTTGACTCTTGATTAAAGTTCTTTTTCTACTGTATTTTCTGGGCTAAGCTATTAAAAACAGTGTGAATAATGTGGTTCCTCCCAAACACATGTTTTCCAATGAAAGGAGGTAAGAAAAGGTGTTGGCAAAGAAATCCATTTCTCCTTGCCTGCTGCTATGGTAGGTAGTAATGTCAATGTTCATGCCATCTTGATGGTAGAAACCTTCCAGTAGTCATACAAGTGCTACATAAAATTCTTTCTTCTATGTGGTCCCACCTAATACCCTCTTGACTTGCTTATTTGCCTTGAACTGAATACAAGAATATTAAACACACCCATATTTAAATATAAATATTCACATGGAATCATCATTTAAGTAAAAAATAAATTTGAATGGCCAAATTGTTTGGAATCATCTGTAGTAGATCCACTTTTTTCAAACATAAATAGCAGATATTTGGATATATGTGTTATATACATGTGTCTATTTTTATGCACCTTGTTCTTCTCTGATGCTGGCAAAAACTCTCAAAATATTGCTTTAGAGTTGTTCTTTTGATTTTATTGCCAGAGCGTTTATTCAAGAGAGTAAATTTGGCCATTTTAAAGCTGTAAGAATATGGAATGCATAAATTTTCCAGCCATAAAATAATGTTTTGCCTATTTATGAAACTCAAAACAGATGCATCTACAAAGTTTACCCATAGAAAGACAGATTGCTGAAGGAAAAGAATCAGGTCTGGCTTAGAGAAGATTTTTGTATTTTTATCCTACAAACATTTCCAATGTGTAAAATCAGTCCTACGGATTTGGATCCAATGGTTGGGTTTGGGGGAAATTTCTATAAATCAGCACAAGATGAGCATCTAACTACATAGCATTTCAGCTTTGAGTCTACAATCTTAGGCGTAGACATTTTATGTTTAAATTGAACTAGAGAGAAGTCAAAGGTTGTTTTTGCAAGATTTTCTGAAGAGTGGTAGCATGGTCTAGACTGAAATTACACCAAGCTTAAAACTTGAATTGTTCTGGCCGTCAGTCAAAACAACAATATGGGAAATCGGAATTGTCTGCTAAAGTGGAAATGAGCCTTTTAAAGTGGATTTCGGTGTCTATAAGTTATTATGTAGGCCACAGAGTCTCTGTTAGTGCAGTTACACAAATGAAAACTTAGTGTTGGTCTGTGGATTGCGGTATCAAGGTGGATGAGTAGCTTTCTTAGCGTAGGCACATGACTGCAATAAAATTCTTATCCATTTACCTTCTGAGTAGTGGAAAGTCTGGCAAACACATGGAAGATGGATGTTTTAGCTATAGGAATATCAGGAATTAAGTACATGGTTACTGTTAAAATTAATAAAATACATCAGCTCCTTGATACTTACTTCCCCAAAACTCTGCTCTTATTTTGATTAAACAGTCATATTGTGTGTTCACATCTCCAGTGGATTATAAATTTAAGACAGATCTGGTCTCATTCTTTTACTCCACAGATATTTGTTGAAAAATGATTTTGTGGTAGGCACATATCAGTGTTGCCTAAGAGGGGGCTTTTCTCCCATTAAATTAATAGGATTGCAAATAATTTAATTTAATTTAATAATTTAATTTTTTAAATGAAAATATTATTTTTCTATTCAAAATCTAACCAATTGAAATAACATCTCTTAAAGGGCTTCAATATTTTAAATTTCATTTATAAGTTTAAGATACTTAATTCTTCTGTTTCAGTTTTAGATAACAAAATCTTGCAAAGTACTTAAAAATTATTTATTACAGTTCTAATAATGTAGACTTATAAATACAGTATGTTATAAAATATTTTTATACTTTTCAACTTAAGATCACACATGAGAGATGCTTGTAACTGAACTGTGTGACTAGGAACGCTGAGTTGCAGACAGCTGCTTCTCTGAAGGACATATGGAGAACTCACCATCTTGGTATGGAGATTATTGGTATGGGACTTTAGAGCTTGGTGTAAACTCTCTCCCTCTCTGGGTTTTTGGCATTTGGACATTCTGGGTTTCTGGCTTTGCTCCCTGCACAGATGAGAGTGCTTATGGACCAGGAGATGTGGGGCCCACTAGGAACTTAGACTCCGCATGGGTGGGAGCCCACTCCTGGAGGCAGGGTCCCATGCAGGGACACATGCCTCCCTGGGCTCCAGCCTCTGAGACACCATGATCCAGTGTAACATGGCACATGGTTTCTTGAACTGCTACATGGAAGCTAAGAACAATGCACCCAAGATTCTGAAGAAGAGAGCTCACAAGCTCTCAAGACACCCACAAGTGCACATTCCAGAGAGTGTAGAGATCTATTTGTGTGACTGGCTGATGGACAGATAACGAGATGGGAACCTTCTGGGCATGGTTTTTGGCTTGTAGCCTTTTATGGAGCAAAGGGAATACTGGATCTTGTGGGAGAGGAGAGCTCCGAATATGAGTGCTCTTAGCCCTGTCAAGGTTGGAACCCTGTTAATAAAAAACCTGTTTCCTTCAATACTAATTGTTGAGTCGTGTAGATTGAAGGTGTCAAGGGGTCAAGTGCCAGTCTGCATGGTTACATGAGGATGGGTATCACTAATAAATACAAAGATCATGGTATGAGCAGCTGGGCAGAGTGGTTCCACTTGCAGAATTAAGAGAGATGGCAAGAAAAGTAGATAAGAGAGAAAATCTTGAGTTGGTTTTTAAACTTTCTAGGTTTGAGGAGCCAGTGGACACTGAAATGAATTTGTTAGAAGGCTGAATAGAATTCTCTGGGAAGAGTACTGGGCTGGAAATTTCTGTTTGAAAGTCCCAGGAGTAAAGACATTTTTTAAATCTGCAGAACTTAAGGGAAATGTAATAGGGAGAGAAAATAAGAAACTAAATAATGAACTAAAGTTTGGAGCTCAAGGAGAAGAGAAAGGATAGAAAAGAAGAACAAGAAGTAGCAACTGCAGAAAAGAAACATTAACTATAGTGGATGGCAGCATGAAAGTCAAGAGAAGAAAATGCTTCGAGGAGGAAGAATTTTAAGAAAGGAATGGTGGAGGAAAAAATATCATCATGGAGATAAAAGCCTCACTTTACATTAGCATAAAAGCTAATGTAAATGGGAGAATTAGTCTGTAGGATTGATGTAATTGCACAAAGTGAAAAATAAACACCCACAAAGAAAGAGCCATAGTTTCAGAAAAAAGAAATTGACATGGATTACAAATGAGGACAGAAGATGTAGGGGGTAGAGGGGAGAAAGCACATACAGAATAACAGGAATAAAAATGTCCAGAGGAATGAATAATAAAAAAATCTTTCTTGGAAAAAAAAAAAACTTTCTTGGGATAAAGAATCTGCAGATGACTGAGAAAATTGATACAGAGCTGTCAAAGAAATGTATATCTTTGTCAGATTATTAAAATTATCAAGCTAAAGATAGTGAAAGAACCCTCATAGGGTTGTTGTGAAGATTAATTAATTCATGTGAGGCATAAAGAGTTGTGCCTAAAATATAGTAAGGACTTGATAAATGCTGCTGCATCTCTTTTTTTCCCTCCTCCTACTATGTTTATGCATTATTATTGTTACCATGATTATTATTCTCTCCTATTCCACTATTAGATGTTTGTATTGTTCAAGACTGGGTCCTCTGTTCTCAGTGCATTCTCCTCCCTTCAGCAATCTATTCTATACCCACAATTTCAATTTTCCTCTATTCATGGATGACTTCCACAGTTACATCTCTACTTGGATGTCACAGAACACCTCCAACTCATATGTCCAAGACATATTTCATGCTCTCCTCCCTTCCGTGATTCCTCTGCCCTCTGTCCAGAAAGCTTGATCCTCTTCCAGTATTGCTGATGTATACAAATGATACCACTGCTCTGCAGGTTATTGGGTCAGATGCTTTGGGGTCATCCTTGACCTTCTAGCTCATCCAATGATTGAAGATGCTCCTGCTCCCGCTGTATGTTCCTGATACAATAGACAAAATGACTCAAAAACATAAGCCAGATTATGAAAATCTCCTGCAAAAAAATCTTTCAATACCTTTTAGTTTCACACAGAGTAGTGGTTGATAGCACTTATTATTTCTCTGGCTTCATTTCTAATGTTTTCCCCCTTTCCTTACTTCATAGCAGCTAGAGAGGTATCTTTTATATTCTTTAAGTACACCAAGGGGACTCTCACTTCAGGTGACTGACTGATTCCTACTTGGAAAGTTCTGTTCACAGCCAGCCACATGCCTCCATCCATTAGATCTATGCTCAGATGTTACCTAGTGCCTGATTTCTTTCTGTTCCTCTCATTCTTTATTTTCCTTCCAAGTACCTCACCACTACCTGACATATTTCATGTGCATTATCTGTTTACTTGTTTTCTGTTCTCTCTCTTTTTCTTTGTAAACTTGTTCATACTTTTTGATTTCAATCATTTGCTCTTGCCACAGGGCCTTGGCACATGATGCTGGCTCTACTTGCAATGTTTTCCTGTACTCACTCCCTGCCATTTGACCTAGTTAAACTTTTCAGCCATTTTTATTTTAGCTTATGTGTCACTTCACCAGAGATGCTTGGGCTGACCCATAACTATTGCCAGTACCTTTTAATTATGGCTCTATAAAAACATTTTTTCTTAAACTTATAGAACTCATCCATATCTGTTATTGTACACTTAATTGTATAATTAACCATCACTCCCCCTAATTTTTTGCCGAACACTATGGTATCCTACAGATGTAGCTCATAACTAGCACATTCAAGAATTCAAAATATTTGTCAAATGAAAAAATGAACCTATGAACCATTGTAATAGTCTCTTTTTGCCAGTAATTCACTTGGCAATAATTCACTCTCTTCAGCGGCTCTTCCTTCAACTCCCTCTACACACTGTTACCAAACCAACCTTCCTAAATCACACTGCAAATCACATTCCATCAATGGTCTTCCAACCTTTTGCAAAGAAAATAAAAACTTCCCAACTCTAAGCTCTCCTTCCTTTCACTCTCAGTCTTACCTCTTTGTACTGATAGTTTAAGATCGAGTGTTAATTTCATTAGTAAATAATTTGTTTCATTGTACTAGTGACTAACACTTGCTTAAAACAAACATAAATGAGGCTGCAGGCTATGATATTATTTGTATAATTTTAATCTTGAAAAAGACCAGCAGGAATGGAATTTTTTGTATTGTGTCATCTCTTGAAACATATCATCACTAATGAGGTATACAGCATTAAATAGTGTGCAGTGCAGAGAGACTGTTGAGTCTTTTCTGGGATCTGGTGTTTTTTCAGAACCTTTCTTCTAGTCCAGTGTTTGCTTTCATTATAGCCCATAACTGAAGAGAAAATTTTTTTCTTACTCTATAAATTAAACATATTTTCCTTTGTTTGGGGGTTCATATTTTGTTTTTCTAAGTTTTAAACCTAATGGGTCTCACTTTGGTATGGTCTGATATCCTGCACTTATTTTGATCATTCTGATAAACAGAAAGCAAACTGCTTTGTTGACTGGTGGGGTCAGAGTGAGACAATGCCTCTCCTGCAGTGAAACCTGATGATTAAAAATTTGAAAACAGTTTTTACTATTTAAGAGTGTTATTTTTTTACTTAAAATAAAATAAACATCATTTAAAATTTTTAACATACTATGAATTTAGTTGTGATCATTGTACTCCATATTTTTATAAAACTTTACAATGTACAAAACACTGACATGTAAAGGTTAGTCTTAGGTACCTGTGAAAGAAAGTATGTAGGACTGGCTATATTTTAATGTGTTATGGGTACAGACCCTGAGCCCAGGGGGATGCAGGTGGCAGAGTGTGATGCTGGTCCAAGTCTTCTGTCCTGAGTGTGTTTGGTATTGAACCAGAAGAGCTCCAAACAAAGCATACCCTGCTGATAGTACTTTTAATTCTGACTTGTTTTGTCATTCCAGATGTCTGTGATAAGAGTGCAGGGTAAATAAAAATGTAGAAATATAGGGTTTTTCTAATATATGGACCTAATTTTCCATCTCATCTCCCTTTGGTTTCCAAAGTGGTTAAGCAATTCTGCTCAAAAGCTCAGGCTGTTGATCTGGCTTGGGGTCTACTCAGAAGGTATTTATCTACCCAGAGGATTCAAAGAATTTTCTCCTTAACCTGAGCTGCCTCTAGCCCACAGGGCACATTTCTTCTTCTTCTGGGCCAGTGCAGTCTTGGGCTGAACAACATGATGTGGTGAGTGAGGTCTGGCGTGCAATTCAGACACAACGCACCTTCTCTCCCAGTGCCATCATGGAGGACACTTTCAGCGCCCCTGGAGATCTTGGGATTCACCCGTCTGGTTTGTCTGCACTACTCATGAGAGACCTGTTTGCATGAGGACAGAGGAGCCTCTCAGAAAATTCCTCCTGAGGGCAAAAGGACCTGGATGGCAGTGATGTTGCATTTGATTTGCTGGCTGTCAGATGAATCTATCTTGGGCTAGCACATGGAAAAATACCTGATTCCTCAGCAGAAAGGGAGTGCTAACTAAAATTAAGAGTATTCCACTATGAACTTTATAAATTTGAAGTGGTTGTTCAAGCAACTTAAAGATGGGGCTCTTTTCTCAGAATATGATATGGAGGGGGAAAAGCATTGAGTGCAGACATGCTTTAAAACCCTATCATAATGTTGGACTAAGCCAAGATCGTATGTGGCTTTAAGATAAGGTGACCGTGCTCCTGTCTTCTCGGATGAAGATGGTAAGGCGTTGGGGGGTTGGGGGGGGGGTGCAGTGCTTCTCTGCATAGCTAGTGTCCCGGTCAATTAGTTTGAGGAAGAGATGAAACTGCCTTTGCTAGGCACAAATAATGCTCTCTCAACCCCAGGAATCTGATGTTAATTTCCAGGCTCATGTGGTCAATTTAAGCTTCCAATGCAGGGATATTAAACACAAGGCACGTGTGTCCTTCTCTCCAGACATGCAACCATAGGAAACATGGCCGATCCTTCATGAAACTATTTCCAGAGCCCAAATGTGGCCTGAATAGTTTCCTCAACACAGTGCTCCAGGAAGTGACTAGAAACTAATTGGCAACCCCTGCTCTAATATATTTTGCAACAAAAATATGGTAAGCTCCTGCCATCTGGGAACATAAGGGTTTTTTTTATTGGACAGGAAGGTTAAGTACCAGATCATACTCCATTTATGTAAATGACCTGTTTAAAATAGCTGCTGTGTACAATGGGGAATCCTTACAGAAGCAAGAGTCTTTCCTGTGCCCAAAGCCTCCATTTAATATAACTAAAAGTTGAAAGGGCCTAGACAGTGTTCAGATTTTATTCAAAATACTCAAATTGCTAAAAGTGTCTATTAGCCTGTGGTTGGTAAATAGACATGATTCGCAATAACGCATGTCAGCTCATCTTTGGTTTCCAAAAGAGGTTAAATAAAAGGGATTCAGTAAAATAAAAACTGTCAAATGTAGTAGAGATACAAATAAGTGACTTTTCAGCTCCAGCCTTCTTAGATTTTTCTTAGCAGTTCCATTCCTGTTCCCAACACAAATGTTTGTGTCTCAGAATACAGCCAGATAAAAGGACGTGGGTCCTGCTCTTTGAGGGACATACAAACCACTCACTCTCCAAGTAAATGATTTTTGAAAAGTTGAGGTTATTTTAATAATCACGTAGTGTGGAACATAATTTCTATTGGCTTAGTCAAAAAGGCCACAACCAATCCCTGGTCAGAAAAATATATTAGACATATCTGTCTATTAGTTATTGAAAAAAAAAGGGTAGAAAATTCTGTTACTAGCAAATATGGATTACTTTTAGACTGATATACTAAGGTTTTATCACTGTTAACTCAAAATTCTATTCATCTATGTGTTGTATTGTTAATATTCCCTCTTTTGAGAATGTAGATGGTCTCTCTGAGCAGAGATATGGTATATGCAGTATATGGAAGAAGACTGAGCAAAACATAGTGTTTAAAAGCATGAGGCTGATATCAGATGCCCCTGGCACTTACTAGTGGAGTGACATTATAATAATAATTCCAAAACTTGGTTAAGCTTTAGTTTCTCCTTTAATAAAATGAAGTTAATAATAATAATAACTACTTTATAATATTGATGTGGGAACAAAACACACAGTTTACATATGTCTTCAATAGGGCTGCCAAATAGAATACCAAACTAGGAGCTTCAACCCCCAATGCGGTTGGTATAGCATATGACTTTGGTGAGCAGCAGCTGCAGACAGTGCCCAGGCCAGTGGTAGCAATGGCATGTTATATTTTTGGGGCCTTTAAAACGTTAATGGTCTTGGCAGAAGATATGTGCATAGGAATCTAAAAGTAGAGTGAAAGAGTAGAACACTGGTGGAATCTATCTAATCACGTAAAATGCTGTGTACATTAATTAGATACTCACTGAGGTCTCCCAGATTGAGAGCTTGGAAAAGGGAATGGAGGTCTCAAAAATCAACCCAGGGGAAAAACATAAGAGAAAATATTGTTTATAAATTTTAAAAACTCCCCAGGCAATGATGTAGGCTGAGGAAATATAGGTATGTAGAAATAGGTTTCCTCTATGTGGCCTCATGGACAAACTTTACCTTTGTAGAGTCTGACAAAACTAGAATTTTTGTAACAGAAAGGCAAAGCTACCCTAAGCTTCCAATGTAATTTAAAATGGTTAATCCATTGTTTCTCCCTGATGAAGGGGTAGGATTGAATAATTAGTGTGCAGGCTGTGATTTTCCCTGGTGCTGTCATTTTGAAAGGTGGTCAGCAACACGACTCCCTCCTGGGTGATGTTTGAATTTAATTATGTTCATGGACTATACAGAATGTATCAATTCATTAACCTTGTTTATTTCAAGACACTAAATTGATGCACTTACTCAAATAAGGTATTTCATATACTTATCCCAGACCTCTTACTTACAAAAGAAAAATGTCATCTTTAAGCAAATAAATAAAGCCAAAGGCTATAACTAAGAAACAAAACTTTAGAAAAGAAGCACTAAAGATTCCATTAGCAACCTGTCCTGGGAGGGGCCAAGGGCCTGCCTGACACATTTTGAGTAAGGTGACCAACTATAGCCCTTAATCCATATGGTTCACACTGCCAGCCCATACCCTCAGTATGGGTCACATGGCTTAGGTTTTCAAAACTGTAACTTCCATTCATGAGAGATGGATGACCAGCCCAATAGACTTCTACCATGAGGGACAAAGATTTTGTTTTCCAATAATTTTGATAGAAAAAAATTGAATCTATATGAGATAAATTCTATGTTATTTTGCCGGTTGCTCTAGAAAAAAGTTTAAAGTGCACTAAATCTCTAATTCTGTGCTGTTATGACAACAGTCACTTTAGGGAAGCTTTTCCAAGTCATGTTTCCTTTTCACCCTTTTATTAAAAACAACAACAACAACAACAAAACCCTTCTTGTAATTGGTTTTGTAAAGCATCTAAATCTTATTGTCAGCCAGCAGGTGGGCTCTTGACTACTCTAAATCTACTGACTCCAGACCTTGGAGTTTTCTGGAGAAATTGGCTCAGATCATATTTTCCTGGATAACTTAATTTAAAATTGTCTTTGCACCAATACTAATGTGATTTCAAGGGTTTCCAAGGGGAGTAAGAAGCCTCCAACCTGTGAAATGTAAGCTTCATGGTTAAACAAATGCTAGGGATGGCAGGTGGCACCTGTCAAGATACACACATCCAGCCTAGATCCTTCCTTGTCTGGCTTCTCCCTGAACTTCCTCTCCTGCTCTTTCTCCAAGTTGTCATTTCCCCCCAGTCCATTGCATCAGCTGTTGAGGCTCTACAAACAGCAAGTTCTGTGCCAAGTAAAAACTTAATGGTGAAAGAAGGGGACAGAATTTTTCTCCACTCTTGCCCATCAGCTATGGCTAAAATATTTTGGGCACAAAGTTGGGGCTCAATACATGTGTTCCCTTTTCCTAATACCTGCCTAGCCCAGAGCAGAGATGGCCTCTACCTGACATTTGTGCAGTCGCGCTAACTGCATCTTCACTTCTACACTCCTGGTATTTCTTCCTGCTGAGAAGCTTCAGCATTCTTCTTCCCCCAGCATTCAAGATACCCACTACCAAAGAGAACTTTCCTGCTAGTTGAAACCACTGTAGAACCAAAGTAATGTCCTTACTGTGGGAAAATCACACAAGTCCCCTCACTGTAACTCTGAATCCTTATTGTCAGGTCCAAACACAGTGAAAACAACAACAATGCACAATAGTAATACTGTCAGGCACATGGCAGGCATACCTCACACACCTTCTTTCTGATCCTTGCAATAGTCCCGCCGGCATTTGCAAGGAGGAACATGAGGCCCACCAAGACAGCGGCATGGCCAAGGGCATACAACTGGGAACTGGCAAAGCTGGATCCGTACCCAGGAACATGTGGGTTTAAAGCAGCTGCTTTTTCTTCTGAACTATTCTGTTGCTTCAAATTATGAAAACCGTTCTCGTAGGAAAAATTTGCACATTAATTTGCAAAAGGGGGTTATTATTTTCTTTTCTGCTCACATAAAGAACTACAGGGTTGGTATCTTTAACTTCTTGGCTGCTCTCAGTTCATAGTGTAAAAATTGCTCTCCTTAACATATAACTTTGTTTTCTTTAGCCCTTTCCCTTAACTTTTCTTTATAGAGCACCCAGCCAACTCTTCCCTTCGAATCTGCTTCTCATAAAGGGGGCTGATAGTGTAGTTTTTTTCTGCAAGAGAAAATAAAGGCAGGCTTTCTGTTACTCACTTGTCTCAAGGAAGTTAACAGCAAGACATTTCGGTAGAACTGAGGCACAGACCTTGGGCTCGTGCATCAATTGTTGTTTCCTCTGATGTCCACTCTTCTTAGCATGTTTCCAAAGCTGGGCTGTGACACTGCAGCACGTCACAGGCACCAGTATTTGTACTATCAAAAGGAATATGCTAAAAAAAAAAAGGAATATGCTCCAAGAATTTTCTCATTGCTGAAGAAAAAATACATAAGTGATTTCCTCTAAGTCTCAGTTTCTTCATTTATAAAGCAGTTTTCAACCTTTTTAACTATAGGTCTCTTTTTATAAACTAAAACCTTGCTTAGAACGTCCAAAATGTAAAACTGATAAAAATAAAAACACTGTGATTAAAAATCAGGGATGGAATGCGCAAACAGAAGCTTCACCCAGGAGTCCCATAGCCTACACCCTTAGTAGTGTTTGGGCCACCTGCATAAGAAGCTCTCCAAAACACAATGTGACAACCACTAGACGAGATTTTCCTCAAGGTCATCTCTAGCTCAGGCATTCAAGGACCTGTGGACTTCCCTTCCTCCTCATCAGTGGTGTGGAAAGGTGTTCTTGCCCCCACCTCAGGGGAGACAGACTAGCTCTTCATCCATCTCAGCCCACTCTCGAGATGCTCCTACTATTCCCGACGGCCGATGAAAGCTTCTCCCCTGATCCCAAGTCATTGAACCACGTGGGCTTAGGGCATGGGCCCGTCCCACTGTCTCTGTTTCTCTGGACACTGCTATTACCAACTTGCTCTGAGAAGTGTTCCCTGAACCTCTAGCTTCCTTCTTCTCACTGCCTATGGAGGCCAGGATGTGGCACTTTCTTAAACAATTTTTAAGAAATACTTCAGCACAATCCAGTCTTGATGGTCTCAGGAAGGAAGAAGTGTTACATACTTCCTTGCAGAGATGAAGACTGCAGTTCAAAGCAAGCAAGGATAATGACTTCAAATAAGGTGTTGGGCTCAGACTACCACTGCCCCCTGGTGATCCTCCAGCAGAGGGATCAGAGTGCTAATGAAAAACACAGCTGATCCAACTTAACTCAACAAAGCGGAGTCCTTCGCTGCTGCAGCTTAGGCACAGCCCCGTTCGCCATGGGCTGAGTGTCTTCTGGGCAAATGTGTTTCAGAATCTGCATTTGTGTCTCAGCGTTGTCAAATGATAAGCCGTGTAAAACAGGGAGAATCACCCCTCTGAACTTCAGTTTCCTTTTCTGGACATAATGACACATACTTTGAAAGGTCTCTGTGAACTAAATGACATGGGATAATAAGTTTCCCACCAAGTGCCTTGACTCCGACTCAGAGGCGGGTTTAATGGCTGGCGCACCGGGTGCACCGGGTGCACCGGGCGCACACCCTGGGCCCCGGCTTCTGAAGGGCCCTGCAAAACCCAACTTTACACTTTTTTCTAATAACACCAATTTTGGTTTCATATGTGCAATTTTAATTATGTACAAGTTGTAAACTTGCGGGGCCCTTCAGAAGTCGGGGCCCAAAGTGCGCGCCCGGTGCACTCGCCGTTAAATCCGCCTTGAGCCTCGTGTGTAGTTGAGGCTCCACTAAATGGCAGCTGTTTTACTTTGATGGAAGGGGCACAGCCACAGACGCTGGATAAACTGTGTGAGTACATCCTGGAGCCAAAAGCAGAAGGGTAATTTCACTGTTGTTCAGCAAAAAAAATAAAGTGATTAATTTTCCTTCTCTTCAGGCAAATATTCACTAACACTATGGACATTATGCCATTTTAGTACAAAAATCAGTGTGGTTCTGAAAACTGTAAAATAGCCAATGATGTAATTTTCCCCAAAGTATATCATATTTAATTCTCTTCTCAGAAAATTAAATTAAAAAGAAAAAAAAAAAGGCTTAAAAAGCACAAAGACTCACATGCTTTTAACGGTGTAAGATTATGAATTTTAATCCGTTAATTATTTTTCTTTTCTTTTAGATAAATCTTCAAGTAAAAATTATTAGAAGAATGTTGGGGATATTTCTTGGTTTGGATACCATGTGTGACAACTCCTTTTCTTTTTAAAAGTTCTTTTAATTCGCTTTTAATTGTTTCCTTAACAATTTTATCATAAAGAGGAGTCAGTGGGGGTGGGAATGCGTTTTGGGGATAATCTTTCAAGAAAATGATCCAAAATACTCCACAAAAATGAGCCAAGTAAAATAGGATTTGAAAGGTAAGAAGCAAAAGTGGTAGGTTTTATAATTTATATTACATGCAGTAAGAAGTTACTGACAAAAGCCAGCACAAATTATTCTTTTCACATGTTGATTATCACCTGAAATTTTATCTGTTATATTGCTTCCAGGGTAACAACTGAGTGATCACAGACAAACTACGTAGAAAGAAAATTGATAAAAGAGAATTTACAAACATGAATTCAAATATACCATTGCACAAAAATATAACAGATAAGATTACGAGTACACAGGCACTGCCCCCGACAGCCGGCCCAAGAAAACAAAACGCATCTGTCAAAATGTGGCAGACAACTATAGAAATACCGGTGACACAGCTCACCAGGCAGCAGATAGAGAACCTGACAGATGAACAGATAAGAAACCTGTCAGAGGCTCAGTTCTGGGCCATTGTTATCAGGTGGCTTACAGAATTCACAAAAGAGCAGGAAAAAGATAAGAAAGAAGCGAAAAACTTTCATAACGAAAGGAACAAAACCGCATACGAGACAGATGGTGAGGAACAAAAATCCAGAGTTCATTTCAACAAACTGGAATATGGAGAAGGAACAAGCAGTCAACCAATGCAGCGAGAGGAAATGGGAAGCAACAATGAGAGGATCAGAAACCTCTGGGACAGCTATAAAAGGCCCAACATAAGAATCATTGGTTTGCCAGAGAATGAGGAAGATGAACTAGAACTTGAAAAATTGAGTGAAAATATAATAAAGGAGAACTTCCCAGAATTGGGGAAGGGAATAGACTTGCAGGTCCAGGAAGCAAGGAGAGTTCCCAAGAGACTGGACCCAGGGAGAACCACTCCAAGACACATTATAATCAAAATGTCAAAAAGTAAAGATAAAGAGAGAATCTTAAAAGCAGCAAGAGAGAAGAAAAGAATTATGTACAAAGGGGTCCCAATTAGACTATCAGCAGACTTCTCAAGGGAAACCCTACAGGCAAGAAGGGACTGGCAAGAAATATTCAAAGTAATGAAAATCCAAAACCTACAACCACGAATACTCTATCCAGCGAAATTGTCATTCAGAATAGAAGAACAGAGAAAGTGTTTCCAGGACAAAATAAAACTGAAAGAGTTCATTAGATCCAAACCACTGTTATATGAGATGTTAAAGGGACTGGTTTAAAAAACAGAAGCTAAGGAGATGAAACAAAGGCAAACTAAACAGGCAACGAGAGTGGAAAAGGAACTGTGGGTACGGGAAGCATATTGGGGGGAGGTCAACAGGGAGGGGGAATGGGGAAAGGGAGGGAGATGATATAGGAATTGGGGATCAAGGTAGGAGGGAATGGAATAGACGGAGAGAGGTTGGGAGGAACTGTATGCACAACTAATGGACATAATCTAAAAGGGGGGGACAACTGGAGGGAGGGGGGCCACCGGGTGGAGGGGAGCAGAGGGAAGGGAAATTGGCACAAATGTAATATTTTAATCAATAAAACACATTAAATCTGAAAAAAAAAAGATTGAAAAAGTACAAAAAAAAAATATAACAGATAAGCAGATTTTATATAAGTTCCAGGAATATTGTATGTGTATCTCTTTTGTAGCTAATTTGGACTGTATGTACATACAGAGCTATGTTTAAGCAAAACCAGTTACCATGGTGACACAATACCCCTTCTCAATGCAGCATATGATATCTAATTCTGTCTGCATGTTAACTATTTAGTTGAAAATTGGGAGGATCTTAGAAGCCACAGACAGACCAGTCAAGAATATTTCTCTAGGTTTCTTTATTTTCATCTTACCTCTGTCCTGCTCAGTCTCTTCCCCCTTTAGATTAAATATTATTATTTTTTGTTTCTACGTGATTAAATAAATGGATATTGTTTATTTTCTGAATCTGTACATCTTCAAAAATAATTCAAAAAGGCCAGTTATTTCTTCTGTTAGGATAGGACAAAAGTTCAACATATTAAACAAGTAAATTCATTTTTAGAAAATTTCTTTGGTATTCCTTATTACATGTGTCATTTTCAAAATAAATTCCTAATATTAGAGCTTATTTGTCTCTCTAATTTTAGTCTTTTTCTTCCCACACTCAGTCACGAGTTTTTCATTTTAAAGTCATACCCTCTGGCTAAATTATGAGGAAGCTATTTTACAGGAAAAAATGAAACACAGATACATGTTGTGATGAAAAGGAAGGTATAGATTCTAATCTTTTAAAAAATATGTTTAGAAACTCAACATCTGTTAGGACTCTTTCAATATTCATAAGGACAAATGATAACCATGAGGTGCATTTTCTGTGACTGTGTGGCTAGGCATTTGCTTCGCTGTTGGATCATTGTTAGGGGCATTTCCAGGGGAAACTATGAAAGAGGAATGAAGTGGCCGGAAAAGATCCTGACTATAGCAGAATCTTGGTTAACATGCTCTAACAGGCAGGAACACGTCGGCCATGATTTCAACACATTATCTCCAGCAAAACTTCCTATGAAGTTATTTATAAGAACAAAATTTGTGAATTGAGTGTTTACCTCTTTTCCTTTTGCCACATTGCAGCAGGTGTCCTCATACATTAGGCTTCCAAAAACAAACAAACAAACAAACAAACAAACTGTAAGATGAGATATTACACTTCATCAGTGGACAAACTAAAAAATTATGGCTAAAAAGCCCGAGGAAGAGCAGTTGCCTTGTCATTTTTGTGTGATAAATTTAGTCTTCACTGATTGAAGTGAGTGTGTGATTCTAGCAATACATTCTACTTAGTGCTATAAATTAACAAAAAAACACTCCATCTGGCCTCTAAGCACTCACAATCTCAGTAGAAATAGGAGTATAGTTTTTAGCTAGTTTTAAAGGGCTAATCTTTGTGACTTCAATGTTTAAGGCCCTGGAAGTCAGTTTATGTAAAAGGAATAATCTGTTCATTACATAATGGCTGGAAGTTTTTGAATATTATAGATAATCACAGAATTCCTTGTTTCAAAAGATCTCAAGCTATTTAAATCAAATGTCATAGCAAGTATAGGTTCTAGCGCTGTGTCAGTGAAGAGAGCTAATCTATAGAGTGTTGTATGTGGAAAGCATGCTTTGTGTGATCCTTTTCTCTTTGCATAGCTTATCATTTAAACTTATAACTATTTCATTTGTTGCACTACTAAATGAATATTGCTAAGAAATTTTTATGCTCTGTCAAACTAACCATGGGTGAAGAAAAAGCTACCGGCACAGGAACCTACTAATAGGTATTATAAGAGATTTTTTCATTTTTATGCCAAATAAAGTTTCCCTAGTACTTTTGTCTATGTTAGGCATCTAACAAACAGCATCCTATTTTAATTTTCCCAATTAATCTGCCACTTGCTGTTACATGTCTTGTTTTCTTCTATTGTATTGTATTTTATAAAATATTTTCTTGTGTATGTCTTTTTTTTCATAGGATGTGAACTCTTTGGATCAGGGAATTTGATTATCTACCATTTTTTACTTAGCATCTGAAAAATGCCTTGAATATTTTAAAGAAATAGTTGTTGAAGCCACCTATGGAACTTAATACAACATAAGATAGGGTAGTCAACAAAACAAAGTTTTAAAGGCATCATTCACTTGTCCATTTTCCATATGTTTTTTTTTTTTTTCTTATTTCACAAATGTATTGCTTGAATCTCAATCATGTGGAGGAAGGCACTATGTTAGGTGCCAGGAAAATCATGATAAATAAGACACAATCTTGTCCTGGTACTCTCATGAAAAGACATTGATGAAAAACTAAACAGAACAAATATCTTATTGCACTAAGGAAAATTTGTTCATAAGCATCTTGTTGAAACTCTGGGGAAGATAAACACTGAAAATAAATTTGTGACAAACAAAAGGTAAAAAAAGAAATCAATTATTTCCGAGTTAAGACTGTAAAATTTTATTTTTTCCTTTGTTTTGTGTTCGGTTTCTGTTGGTTTATTATCTTTATTGTTTCATATTAATGAATATCATAAATTTAATTTTAGATATGATCTCAAAGATGTCAAACCTACTTTTCTAGAGAATTTTATCAGTTAAGAATAGAATGAACTGTAGTAGAAAAGAAATAGAGCCTTGCACATTGGCTCAAAACCATTAGGAGTTGATCTCTTGCTCAGACACAGAACGAGGGTGACATTCTTGATCAGCTAGCAGTTTTCCATGTGGTCCCCCAGGGAAGCAGCTGGCTTCCTTCTTGTGGCTCTACCATCCTCTAGGCCAGTAGTTAAGGGCAGTGGTTCTCCACTGTGTAGTCCCAGGACCTGGAGCAAAGCATCCCTGAGACCTTAGAAATGCAAATTATTGAACCCCACCCTAATCCCTCTAAATCAGAATCTCTAGTGCTGTGGCCTAGCAATTAGCAGTTTTAAATGGCCTCCAGGTGATTCTGATACAGGGTAAAAATTGAGAACCACTGCTCTAAGCCTGCATTCCGGTGTTGTTTGCAGTCAGTGGGTAGATAGTAAAATGGAACACTGGTTTCTTAACTCTTGACCCAGAAATGTCACATATTATTTCTTCCACATTTTATTGTCTAGAAATTGCTCTAGATGAGTCTAGAGTCTCTCCTATAGAGGTCTTAAATGCAAACTCACATGCTATTGCTGTTACCATAAATCGTTAACTAGTTATTAATAAGAAAGAGATCAAAGGGAATAAGATATTGAGCTTAATGAACTGGGGATCATAAACCTGCTTATTTAGTCAGAAGGCTGTAGCATTTACAGACTCAGTCACATAATTCAAGGACTGCCACCAAGCAGACTTGATCATAGGAGCACAGGAAATCTCCCCGGGAGCACTGTCCTCCCTCTGGTGCCAGATTGTTGGGAGACACAGGGGAGATACTTGACCATAGAGGCCTGTCAGTCTAACCTGGGAAACAGATAACTGGCAAGGGGGTAGACCCATAAAAAGTGTGCAAAAGATTGGGAATTTCATTGGTTATTTTTTATTTTTATTGTTATTGTTATTCTATTACAGTTGCCCCAATTTTTTCCCCTCTGGCCTCCTAAACCAAGCCTATGACTCACTCCCACAGTCAATCCCCAGACTGTTGTTCATGTCAACAGGTCATTCATACATGTTCTTGACTAGTCCCTTCCCCTTCTTTCCACCATTATCCCCGTCCTCCTTCCCCTCTGGCCACTGTCAATCTCTTTCATGTTTCCATGCCCCTGGTTCTATTTTTCTCGTTAGTTTATTTTGTTCGTTAAATTCCTCTTATAAGTGATATCATATAGTATTTATCTTTTACTGACTGGCTTATTTTACTTAGCATAACAGTCTCCAGTTCCATCCATGCTGTTGCAAAAGATAGGAATTCCTTCTTTTTTTCTGCTGCATAGTATTTTATTGTGCAGATGTACCACTGCTTTTTGATCCACTAATCTTCTGCTGGGCCCTTAGGCTGTTTCCAAATCTTGGCTATTATAAATAGCACCGCTATAAACATAGGGGTGCATAGATTCATTTAAACTGGTGTTTCGGGATTCTTAAGGTATATTCCCAGCAGTGGAATCACTGGGTCATAAGGCAGTTCCATTTTTAATTTTTTGAGGAAACTCCATACTGTTTTCCACAGTGGCTGCACCAGTCTGCATTCCCAACCAACAGTGCACTAGGGTTCCCTTTTCTCCATATCCTCATCAGCGCTTGTTTTTTGTTGAGTTATTAATGATAGCCATTTTGGAAGGTGGGAGGTGACATCTCATTGTGGTTTTAATTTGCATCTCTCTGATGGCTAGTGATGTTGAACATTCTTTCACATGTCTATTGGCCCTCTGTATGTCCTCCTTGGAGAAGTGTCTGTTCAATCCTTCACCCATTTTTTAACTGGATTATTTGTCTTCCTGGTGTTGATACACCAGACAAGGGTTTGATCTCCAAAATATGTAAAGAATTTATAAAACTCAACACCTTCTCATGGTTTCTTAAAGTTATTCCTTCCAAGTGGCTTCCTCCAATTGACCTGGAGCATTTAAAAGTGATTTAAAAAAATTTTAACTACTGTCTAAAGTTCTTAAATCCACCTTTGTGCTTCTAAATCAAATTTTATTTTAATACATCTGATGTCATTCAGAATTGAGATGCTTGCCAGAGTTCAGTGTGCATGTTAACTTCCAAGTATTTAAAGATACCTGGAGTTAGGTGCTCAATACATACTGGTTGAATGGGTGAATTAATGAATGAATGAATCACAAATAATCTCCAGTACCATATGGGAGGTATATGACATACTAAAAACAATTTACAACTTATTCCTTAGAAATCTGAGTCTGGATAGAGCCTGGAGGGAGTGATCAGACCCATAGTCTAATAAATGAAAGGCACTTTCTGAAGGATGAGACTTCTCTTTGAAAGAAGGCAATGTGACAGTGTTGTGCCCTGCCTATCAGACAGTATAAGAAAAAATAAAATAAGGGACAAGTGCTGAACAAGATTAACAGAAGGCTGGCACTTATTAAAGGCAATATAGAATACAATAAAAAAGAGGCATAAAAACAGATAATAAACACAAAATACAGAAGGTTTACCTGAAGATCAGAATAGCCATCAGAAGAACCTGTGAGCAGCTGAAAAACCCAGATTACCAGAAGTTTCTATTTTGAACTGAATGTATAATTAGGAACACAATTGTCACCTTGTGGGAGTTATGAAAGAGCATCAGCAGCAGAGCAAGAGACACAAGATGGAGAATTAGACTCCAAAATATGCCCTTAACTTGGAGACAAGTCCTTCTGTAAGCTCACATCTCCCTACCCCAAGAAACACACACACATGCACACACAGGTGTACACACAGGTGCACATACTATGAGTCATCCAAGAAGGGAAAGGATGTACAAGTTCATACCCACAGAGGAGAAAGCTATATAAAATATGCACATTTCACTGGTGAAAGGAAAGTAATAATTATGTCCCCAAGTTACCTGATACGGCTGGAGAAAGAGTACTTGAATCAGAGAAGCTAAACTTAAATTACTTGTTGAGATTTGGCCCAATCAGGAAGGTCCCCACATTTTACAGAAAAACTTACACAGAGATTTTACCTTCTGAATTCCATGAAAAATAGGCCTGAATCTCTAGCCTGCTGATACTAGAGAGAAGAAAAAATATGTAGGATTTCCATGGTTTGCAGGCCTTACCTAAAGCAACAGAAGCACTAAAGACATTTTAATTAAATGAAAGGAACAGGAAATAATGCTTTCCTCAGAGTTTGGGAAGAAACTAGTTTAGACTTGGAAAATGACATATTCCAGGCATTAACTAGCCCATAGTTACGGCCATGTTAGGTTTGGGAATTGCCTAATGAACCAGCCAACGATATTTCTGGACCAACGTGGAAGTGCACTGTTTTATATTCTAATGATATAAAAATGAGACAGAACAAACTATATCTTCACAGATATATTTATATATAAATATAAGTGAGATGTCTAGATAAACATACTAACTGTACTAGCTAAATATTCAGGCAGTAGGAGGAGTACAGAGGCAGTTAGGTTTATTAAGACATCTTTATAAAAAATAGTCTACCTACCCTAAAAAACAACGTTTTGTTCATTTTGGAGGCAAATTCCCTAGCTTAGAAAATGTTGCTATTCCACTCTCCTTCAATAGTGATTGGAAACAGCAGCTTAATGAGAGTCTACTTTCCCCTGGTCCTTCGCCGTCTTCCTTTCCCATCCTTCCCCCTCACTCCTCTCCTTTTCTCTCCTCTACTCCTGGTTTTCTTTCATCCCTTCCTTCTTTCTCTTCCCTTATCCCATCGCCCACCCATTTTTATCCTGTCCTAAATTGGGAGCAGAGCAAAAAGAATGTTTGTCTTCCTGGTGTTGAGTCCTATGAGTTCTTTTATATTTAAAGATTAAAACCTTGTCTGTTGTATCATTGGCAAATATGTTCTCCCATACAGCTGGTTCCCTTTTCATTTTGATGATGGTTTCTTTAGCCAAACAGAAATTTTTCATTTGATGTAGTCCCATTTGTTTATTTTTCCCTTTATTTCCTTGCCCTAGAGGATATAATGGCAAAAATATTGCTACGTGGGACACCTGATAATTTTCTGCCTTTGTTTTCTGCTAGGACTTGCATGGTACCACAACTTATATTTGAGTATTTTATCCATTTTGAGTTTATTCTGGTGTGTGGTGTAAGCTGATGGTCTAATTTCATTTTTTTGGCATGTACCAATCCAACTCTCCCAACACCATTTGTTGAAGAGACTATTTTTACTCCATTGTATGCTCGTGCCCGCTTGGTCAAATATTAATTGACCATAGAGATACGGGTTTATTTCTGGGCTCTCTATTCTGTTCCACTGATCTATGTGTCTGTTCTTGTGCCTGTACCAGGCTCTTTTGATTACCGTGGCCTTGTAGTAGTTTTATATCAGGTATTGTGATGCCTCTAACTTTATTCTTTCTCAAGATTGCTGAGGCTATTCAGAGTTTTTAAATTTGGTTCCATATAAATTTTGGGGAGTGTTTGTTCTAGATCAGTGAAATATGCCATTGCTATTTTAACAGGAATTGCATTGACTCTATAGTTTTGGGTAGTATGGACATTTTAATGATGTTAATTTTGTCTAATCCAGCGGTTCTCAACCTGTGGGTCGCAACCCCTATGGGGGTCAAACGACCCTTTCACAGGGGTCACTTAAGACCATCGGAAAACACATATATAATTACATATTGTTTTTGTGATTAATCACTATGCTTTAATTATGCTCAATTTGTAACAATGAAAATACATCCTGCATATCAGATATTTACATTACAATTCATAACAGTAGCAAAATTACAGCTATGAAGTAGCAACAAAAATAATTTTATGCTTGGGGGTCACCACAATGTGAGGAACTATATTAAAGGGTCACGGTATTAGGAAGGTTGAGAACCACTGGTCTAATCTGTGATCATGATATATGCTTTCAATTCTTTGGTATCTTCCTCAATTTCTTTCTTCAGTGTTCTATAGTTTTCTGAGTACAGGTCACCTCCTTTTAAAAATTTATTCTTAGGTACTTTATTTTTCTTGTTTCTATAGTAAATGGAATTTTTTTCTAGTTTCTCTTTCTGATAGTTTAAGTTTGTGTATACAAATGTCATTAATATATGAATATTGACTTTGTGTCCTACTTTGCATAATTCACTTATTAGATTGAGTAGTTTTTTTGATAGAGACTATTGGGTTTTCTATGTCCACAATCATGTTGTCTGAAAATAATGACAGTTTTACTTCCTCTTTTCCATTTTGAATGCCTTTTATTTTTTCTTCTTGTCTGATCACTGTAGCTGGAACTTCCAGTACTATGTTAAGTAAGAGTGGTAAAAGTGGACCCTTGTCTTGTTCCTGATCTTAAGTTTTTTCCCGTTGAGTATGATGTTGGCTGTAGGTTTCTCATATATGGTCTTTATTATGCTAAGGTATGTTCCCTCTTCCCACTTTGCTGGGTGTTTTTATCATAAAGGGATGCTGGATTTTATCAAATGTTTTTTCAGCATCTATTGATATGACCATGTGGTTTTTGTCTTTCATTTGTTTATGTGGCGTATTACGTTTATTAATTTATGAATATTGTACCATACATGCATCCATGGGGTAAATCTCACTTGATCATAATGTATTATCTTTTTAATGCATTGCTGGATTCATATTGCCAATATTTGTTGATGATTTTAACATCTATGTTCATCAGAGATATTTGCTTGTAATGTTCTCTCTTTGTTTTGTCTTTTCCTGGTTTTGGAATTAGGATAATGCTGGCCTTGTAAAAAGAGTTTGGGAGTCTTACCTCTTCTAGAATTTTTAGGAATAGTTTGAGAAGGATAGAGGTTAGTTCTTCTTTTAGTGTTTGGTAAAATTCACCTGTGAAGGCATCTGGTCCAGGGCTTTTGTGTGCTAGCAATTTTTTTATTACTCCTTCAATTTCACTAGTTGTTATCAGTCTCTTCAGCTTTTCTGCTTCTCCTGATTCAGTTTTGAAAGAGTGTATGTTTCTAGGAATTTATCCATTTCACCCAGGTTGTCCAATATTTTGGCATATAGTTGTTCATAGTAATTTCTTACAATCCTTTGTATTTCTGTGGTATTTGTTGTTACTTCTTCTCTTTTGTTTCTGGTTTTATTTGGATCCTCTTTTATTTTTCCTTCTTCGGAGTCTGGTTAAAGTCTTGTCTATTTTGTTTGTATTTTCAAAGAACCAGCTCCTGGATTCATTGATCATTTGAATTGTTTTTTAGACTCTTTGTCATTTAATTCTTCTCTGATCTTGATTATTTCCTTCCTTCTTCTTGCTCTGGTCTTTGTTTGTTGTTGTTACTCTAGTTCTTTCAGATGTAGGGTTAAGTTGTTTATTTGAGATTTCTCTGTCTTTTTAAGGTAGGCCTGTATTGCTCTCAGGACTGCCTTTTCTCTGTCCCATAGGTTTTGGGTTGTTGTATGTTCATTTTCATTTGTTTCCAGATACTTTTTGGTATTTTCCTTGATCTAATTGTTAACCCATTCATTATTTAACATGTTATTCAGTCTCCATGTTTTGAATTTTTTTCTTGATGTTGGTCTATTCTCAGACCATTGTGACCTTAGTAGATGTTTAATATGATTACAATTTTTTTTTATTTTGTTGAAGCTTTTGTGTCAAACCATGGGGTCTATCTTTGAAAATGATACATGTGTACTTGAAAATAATTTATATTTTGCTTCTTTGGGGTAAAATGCTCTGTAAATACAATTATGTCCATTTGATCTAGGGTGACATTCAATGCCACAGTATCCTTGTTGATTTTTTGTTTCAATGATCTGTCCATTGTTGGCAGTGGGATGTTAAAATCCCCTATGATGACTGTATTGCTGTTGATCTCCTTCTTAACATCTTCCAAGATTTCCTCATATATTTAGGTGTTCCTATGTTGGATGAATATATGTTTACAAGGGTTATATCCTATTGTTGGATTAACCCTTGAAGTATTACATAGTGACCTTTGTCTCTTGTTATGACCTTTGTCTTGAGACTATTTTTTTCTGATATAAGTATTGTTACCTGAGCTTTTTTCCCATGTCCATTTGCATGGAATATTTTTTGCATCCTTTCACTTTCAGCCTGTGTGGACCTTTTGTTCTGAGGTGGGTCTCATGTAGACAGTTATATGTGGGTAATATTTTCTTATCCATTAAGCTATCTTGTGTCTTTTGATTGGAGCATTTAATCCATTTACATTTAAGGTTATTTTTTGTTGTTGTTTATTTAGTGATTTTTAGAGAGAGGGGAAAGGAGAAAGAGAAGGAGAGAAATATCACTGTGTGATTGCTTTTCACTTATGCCCCCAACCGGGGACTTGACATGCAACCTGATCATGTGTCCTGACTGGGAATCGTACCAGCGACACTTGGCTGGCAGGCCGACACTCAATCCACTGAGCCACAGCAGCCAGGGCCCTTAAGGTTATCTTGATATGTGTTTATTCATTGCTATTCTTTCCCTTTTTGCCTGTGTTTCTTTCTTCCTCTCTCTCTCTCTCTCTCTCTCTCTCTCTCTCTCTCTCTCTTCACCTTCTTAAAGCAGCTCCTTTAGCATTTCTTGCAATGATGGTTTGGTGGAGATGTATTTTTTTTTGGTTTGGAAAGCTCCTTATTTCATCTTCCATTTTAAGTCAGAGCCTTGCTGGGAGGAGTAGTCTTGGTTGCAGATCTTTTAATTACTTGGAATATTTCCTGCCATTCTCTTCTGGCTTGTAGAGTTCCCATTGAGAAATCAGCTGATAACCTTATCAGAGCTCTCTTGTATGTTATTAGCTGTTTCTCTCTTGCTGCTTTTATGATACTCTCTTTGTGTTTAAATTTTGCCATTTTAATTATGATGTGTCTTGGAGTGTTCTTCTTTGGGTTCATCTTGATTGGGGACTTCTGTTCTTACTGAACTCGTGTGACTTTTCCCCTCACCAAGTTAACAAAGTGTTCTGTCATTATTTTTTCAAACAGATTTTCTATCCTTTGCTCCTTCTCCATCTGTAGCCTCATCATATGAATATTGTTATGTTTCATGTTGTCTTGCAGCTCCATTAAGCTATCTTTGTTTGTTTGTTTGTTTTAGTCTTTTTTTTTGTTTTGTTGCTTTAACTGGGTGTTTTTTCTACCTTGTCTTACAACTCACTTATTCCATCTTCTGCTTCATCTAGCCTGCTTTTAATTTCTTCTAGTGTATTCTTCATTTCAGATATTGTAGTTTTCATTTTCTCCTGGCTCTTATTCATAGTTACTATATTCTTTTTTCATGCTGATGTAGTTCCCACTAAGCTCCTTGTAGTTTTCACTGAGTTCCTTTCATATCCTTATAACCATTATTTTGAACTCTATGTCTGATAAATTGCTTGTCTCAATTTTATTTAGGACTCTTTCTGGGGATTCCTCATTTTCTTTTGATTAGGTGTTGTTTCTTTGTCTTTCCATTTTAGGTGACTCTTTTTGAATCTGCATATTAGATTGATCTTTGAGTCCCTGTCTTCACGGGGTGACCTTCTCACAGGCAGAAGACCTGTGGAACTCAGTGGTGCAGTCTCCTTGAATTCCTGAGCTGGATACTCTATGAATGTCCTTTATGAGTTTATGTAGCCTCTCTCCTTGTTGTAAGTGTGTAGGAGATCATTTTGTGTGGTATAGAAAATTGTAATGACTGTGCAAGCCAGGCCCGAAAATGGGATTGTGAGACTTGACTGAAAATGGGAAGCAGCTGGTGGCATGCTCCAAATACCACACCACTGGTCACATGCTATGGGCAAGAAATAGGAATGTGCTGTATCTTTTGAGGCCTGTCCTGCTTTATCAAGCTTTAGATCTGTATTAGCAGGATGTTTTAACTATCAACAGAATACTTAACTCAAGGAGTACAACCTAATCTTTTGCAATGGGCTCTGATGTCAGAAGGCCTAACCAATTGTTACAATGTATAATAGTCCCTTGCTATATTGCGGTTCACTTGTCGTGGCCTCACTGTATAACGGGATTTTTTAAAATATTATATTTAATTACTTATTGTGGATTTTTTTGCTATATCGTGGGATTTTGTGCTACTGTATATGTATGTTGTTAAAGTTGCGTAGGTTTAAGAGTGTAGAATAAATGTAAGGTTCCTACTTCACGGGAGGGTCTGGAACATAATACCCATGATAAGTGAGGGAGTACTGTATTGATCTATGTTCTTCTTTGATAGTCCTCTTTATGGTTGGGTGGAGGGGCTGCTTTTGCAAGCCAAGCATTTCTGCCCATAGCTAACAATAAAAGCTGTACTGAGAAAGAGATCAGCAGCATTCTCCTCTGAGAGGTGCTCTCCCTTCCCCATGAGGTCATTTGTCTCTGGGTCAATTTCTTTATCTGTGATCAGGGGACTGTGGGTCCAGGAACCCCCGCAGAAGTGGGTTTTGGTTGTTGTTGGCTTATTCATTGGTTGGTTTTCCCCACTGGCTAGTTGACTGTGAGTCAAAAGCCCCACCATGTCTTGTATGCTATTGTACAGGAGCTGCCAGAACAAAACAAAGCAACCCAGCAAGCAAAACCCACACCAGAAAAAATACTACCCAACTACTACTGTGATATCAATAACAAATGAGCTAAGATCAGTAAAGTTGTAAAGAGAATAAGAATATTATACAAAAGGAAAAAAGAATATGAGGTGAGCAATGGAAAGAAAAATGATTTTGAGAAGGTAGAGGGAGGAGAAATAATAAGAGTAGAGAATAGAAACAAGGCAAAGAAAAGGAGAAAATAAAATTTACAAATAGACTAGAAAGGGAACAGAGCAAAATGGAAGGGTATGACACGAGGTTTGAAAAAAAATTTGTGAAAAGTAAGAACCAAATTGAAGTAAAACAAGCACTGCAATGTTATCCATGACAAATGAGCAAAGATTAATAAATGTGGAAATAGAATAAGAATATTATAAGACAGAAAAAAGAAAGAAAAGAAAAATACTGTGAAATGTTTATAGGAAAGAAAAATAATGTTGAGAGGATAGAGGGAGGAGCAATAATAAGTGTAAGGTTAGAAACCAAGCTAATAAAGGGAGAAAATAAAAATAAAATGAAAATAAGACAGGGAAGGAGGAAGGTGAAGTGGAGTAGGAGAGGGGAACAGTAAAGTATGAGATTAAAAAAAAAAAAGAACAACTAGGAATAAAATTGAAGACATGCAACAACAACCCCAATATGAATGGCAACCAAATATCAATAAAGGTGGAACAAGAATAAGGATTTTATAAGAAAGGGAAAAGGAATGTCAGATGACTAATGGAGAGAAAGATGGTTTTGAGAGGATGGAGGAAGGAGAAATAGTAATAATGATGAATAGAAACAAGGCATAGAAACGGAAAAATAAAAATGTAAAACAAAAATAAGAGGACGATAAAGGCAAATGGAGCAAGAGAAAGGAAGTGTAAAATAAGAGATTTGAAATAAAACTAAAATAATAATAAAAATGATAAAAAATAAAAATATATAAAAATAAAATAAAAAAATAATGAAATAGTAGGGACAAAATAGAAGACAAAGAAACAATGTTAAAAGCTATGGAAGAGAAAAAAATAATGCAAATAATGAAAAAGAACAATGTGGTATTTTTCTCAGAAGAGTCTAGTATTTGTTTGCCTGCTGTTTTCTCCTTCTGGCTCCATATCTGGTACTGTCAGTTGGTGTCCCAGTCTAGCTTTAGGCAGCCTGTTCAAGGTGACAAGTGATCCACAGTGTATGGCTGTCTCCTTCAGGCTTGGCTGGTCCTTGCTGTTCTGCCCTGTTGGCTTATCAGCACAAGTCCCAGGGGTGGTCCATCTAATGTCCAACAGCACTGCATGTATCACCTCCACCTGCCTCTAGAGGGGGCTTCTGGTTCAGTTGGGATGATGGAATTCCCCGTTTTCTCCTGGGAGGGGCTGTTCAGTCTTTGGGGAAGATGGTGGGTGTGTTACCCAATCCCGGTGCCACACATCTTGGTCTGTTCCAGATTATTTTCAATAATGTGTAGTTTCTGATGAATTAGCTGTCTCTTCATGTGATGGTCCAAACTGTGTAAAAGGGTCAGCTCCTTCCTGCTTAGCGCTGATGGCAACTCTGTGAGAGCTGAGGCTGGGCAGGGCCCTGCAGCTGATGGCAGCTCTATGTGAGAGCTGAGGCTGCGTGGGGCCCAAATACCTCTTGCTACATGGATTTCTAATCTCTCTGTTCTGCTGTTTTTAGTGGAATAGGGCCCAAAGAGGAGCCAGCATAGTATCTGATAAAAGTTCATAAAGGGCTTCTTTGGTGATTCTTTCACCTGCAAATAAGCACCCAGCACGGGCTTTCCTGAGCCTGGATTTACTGTTCTGTGGAGTTTTTGCAATCCTGCAGGTGGGGGGTTGGGCATGCCTTCCTCTTTCTGAGTGTCCCTGCCTGGCTGCAAAGAATCTCAGACACTCAGCTCTTGCCTGTCCACTTTCTATCCCACTGCTTTTGCAGGAGGCTCAGACTCAAAGATGCCTTTCTGCACGCAGCCCCCCACTCACCAGCCACACTGGGTGGGGCCCTGCAATCCCTTCGCCATGCAGCCTTTTACTCATCCTGGCCAACTGGACTCAGTGAGCATGAACTACACTATCAATCTGGCCTCTTTGCTGGCAGAGCAACTGTGTGGGGTCCCTGCCAGTCACACCTCAGCTCGCCTCTCAAAAATAGTCTCTGTGTGGCACCCATTCTGTAGAACTGAGCCACTGCCATACTCACCATACACTCCGCCTCCCCAAAAGGCAAGAAGTCTCTCTCAGTCAGAGCTGGCCACAGCCTGCCTGTGCCTCTGATAGTTCTAGGAGATAGATTTTCGCTTTGCACTCTCGTGGTTGGCACTGATGCTTTGGACGTGCTTCTTGCTGTGCGTGGGCAGCCTGAGTCTCCCAGGTTGTATATCCTCCCAAGTCTCTCCCAATTAGGGTTGGAGGATTCCCTGTGCGAGACCCCACCCCACCCCCACCCCCACCCCCTCGCTGCTCTGGACAGGATGGAAGCTAGTAAGCTGTGTTTTCTGTCTGTTGTCTCCTCTGCTGCAGGTACCTCGCATAGGGTATTTCCCCTTCAACTTATAAAATCTTTTATTGGATGGTGCAAAGTATCTTCTGTACTCCTTGGCTTCAAAACTTTGAGTCAGCTAAGATTCCTTGGATTGTTTATGGTTGTTACAGAGCGAAAGGAGGTTCTTTCATGCAGCACCTTAGTGTAAAACTCAATACTAGTGTTGAGGAAAACAGGTCTTTATTTACAATATTTCAACCTGGGGATGGCAGTGAGCACTTCAGCTCAGAGCCCTGTTTTCCCACGGGACCCAGCACTTCCTTTGCTCCCCAAAAGGCTATACTGTAAGTCAAAACCAAGCTCAATAGTTCCCAATCTTTTATCTGTCAGCTGTCTCCTTCAGCATCTGGGGTATGATGTCATCAGCCTCCATATAAGAGTCCAGGAAAACATGTGCCATGTTGCACTGGATCACACATGGTTCTCCCTTTCAAAGCTGCATGGTATCCTTCTCTGACCTCCTTGCAAACCACATGGATCTTCTCTCCTCCTGTCTCTAAAATGGTTGCCGCCTTACTTTTAAATCTCTGACTGTATGTATCCTGTGATGCAGTGGGTGTGGTAGCCAGTTCTCACCATTCACAGAACCTTGCGCAGGTGCACTGTATGCTCTTTCCTCACTACTCCATGGTCAAAACCCCTCCCATCTCCTTGGGGCCTGGGAAGAACCAAAGCCGTTTCCATCACTAAGACACTAGCTACCAGCCATAGTTATGCAAAGGCATCTTAAATGCTGTTCCCTTCTCCCCATCCCCAAATCCACAGGCTCTGGGGATTTTTGGGGACTCCCATTCTGTAACATGGTCACTTGTTGGAAAATCAGCTGAAAATAAGTCCTGGGGCCACGAGCAAGCAGGCTTCCACCTACTCAGCTGTCATTTTCTTACCCCTGATTGGTTATTTTGAAAAAAACTCCTGGTCTTTCACAACCCTGAGAAAATATAACCCTAGGGGAATAAAGAGCTCTCTCTCTCTCTTTCTTGCTTGATGACCCACACTTGCTCTATTTGTTCATGTGTTTTCTCTCTTGCCCAAGAACACACACAACTATGTGGGTCTAGCAGCCATGTGGGCTGGCAGCAAACCACATGGGCTACAAAGGACTAAGCTCTAATATGAAACAGAATCTCTGGACACTGGCCTTGTTTTGGTCTTGCTGAAGACACGATTGGACTTTTCCATGGTGGGACAAAGGGAGATAGGAAATTGGAAACCCAGTGGCAGATTTCCACCCAAATAAATCTTGGCACACCACAATCTCCTATGCGTGGATCCATGAAATGCTTTTTTCACAATCCCATGGAAGAATATGACTTCCACCAGCATCATTACTGCAGTGGGATATTCTGAAACAAGATGTTTGGGATTGGGTTGCAGAGGTCTGTTGTGCTTTGTGGTAGCCCTGATACAATTTAATAAGAAACTGGCAAGATATGGGGATAGACAAAAATTTTCTTGTATTTTAGTGATCTGTAGGAGAGTATATTTTATTTGAATAATGTTGCATAAAGAGGTAAGTGGAAATATGACTCCATCATGAGAATAATGAACTAAGGAAACAATGCAGCAGGAAGGAAGCTTGCAGCAACTGAATAAAGGACCTAGGCTAGTGATTTTTTGGAGGGATTGGAACAGGATATGGAATTGAGAACAATTTAAATTTGAGCATGCCTCAGGTTCATCTGGAGGGCTGGATGAAAGGCAGATTACCTGGCCCCACCTCCAGTTTCTGATTCAGTGAGCAGGAGAATTTGCAATTCTAACTAGTTCTCAGGTGATGCTGATGTTGCTGTTCAGGGACCATACTGAGAGCATCACTGATTAGGAATTGTAAAAGGAGCCTCTCAAATGAAACCTAAATTAAGGGGAAATCCTCCTTGCCTGGGGTTTTTTGACAGATGTTTCTATAACATGTTGGCAAGAGTCCTTTTTTTTTTTTTTTTTTTAATTTTCCTGGAAAAGTAAGATGTATGCTCTTGACTTGAGGGTTGAAGAATAGATGTTAGCTGCTCTTCAAAGGAAAAGAAATAAAAACCTTTGCACCTGTAGAGAATGTTTACTAATCTTTTTTATACTAGTAGTTCCTCCTGTAGTAGGAATAAGGAGCTAAAAGTGTAACTTATTTTATTTATTACACAACCTTTTTTTCAGTCATGGGATTATTTTATTACTCTTTCTTCCTTTCTCACTCTACACATTGACACAAACATTTTCAAATATACACAAAGACATAGATGTACACGTGTAACAGGGGGGTCTGGACAGATTGCTGGGGAGCAGGGGACCCTGATCCAACATAAGAGGCTGTGCTCCCCAGAGTGGGACAGGGAACCCTGAGATGGTGAGAGAGCCTGCCTTCCCCGAGAAGGAGGAAGGGTCACAGGAAAGCCCAAAGCAGCAGATTGAAGCCTCAGCCGGGGAGGGCCACAGCCCCATAAACTGTGCATGACGCCCTGCCCCAGGCAGAGGTACTGTAACCTTGTGTGACTAGAAAATCCTCCCGCCTGCTTCTGAATCATGACAGCCAGAGGAGGGGCAGAGACACTGTCACAGAGTGACACTGTCCCACAGAGTGTAGGATTTGGAGGGAGGATTTAGAAGGAAGGGTACACAGAAATTCAGCCCTTTTCTGCATTCCCCTCACCCTGCCTGGTCAGAGATGAGGCGTTCACGGACTGGCAGGTGCTGGGCCCACTCATGGATTGTGCCTTGCCCTGTTCAAATGGTCAGGAGCAGGCTCAGGTGGGATGCACACCTCATCTGCCGCAGGCCTTCGGGATGCTGCCTCTCTGTGCTGCATGGTGCAGCTCCCAGACTGTTCTCATTCTCTCACTCTAAAAGCAGCACAAGGACATGGAGGCTGGGAACATTTACTGGCCCTTAGGTTGTGAGCAGTCTTGGATGCTGGAGTCCAGCGGACTGAGCCCCCAGCATGACTGGCTGCAATGATCTGGCAGTACACCCTGGCCCTGGGAGAGAGAGAAAGCTGTGGTGAGGCAATGAAGATGCTGGCCTTTCAAGTATGTGCTCCAGAGAAAGGGAGGGAGCCTGGAGCTGGAGAGATGGGGACCCATCCATGTAGCAGCCTTGGACTGCTGAATGGCAGATAAGAATGGAGGGAGTTCTCTGGGCATGGATCTGGATTTCAGTCTTTTTGGGAACAAGCGGATTTCTGTGTTTTGTAGAAGAGAATGGCTTGGAGCAAGGAGCCCCCAGCTCCCCCAAATTGGGCACCCTGTTAATAAAAACGTTTTTGTTCTGCTTATGTACAGTGGCAGGCAGTCAGATCCCACATCACCTGGTAACACACACACACACACACACACACACACACACTTCCTTCCAGTCTCTGCCACTTTTAGAAAAAGGTTTGGCTTCATGAATCTGCTAAGACATCAATCTTCACTATGATAAAATAAATGCACTGGGATCACAAAATTATCTTGCTTAATCTATCTGTCTCCCCAAGGAGACCTTGCCTAGTAAGTATTGTTTTTCCTGCAGTTTAGGCTGAGTTTGTAAATTCACCGAATCCAATTGTGTTTGCTGCCTCCTGATCTCTCTTTTCATTGTTGATTCTGAATTAAAATTCTGTGTTAGTTTCAGCTCAGTATGTTTGCAAACTGCAAGAGGTATTTTCCTTATGTTATTATGATATTAATTATAATATACACTGTCAACTGAATGTCAGCATTGTCCTAGGATTTGTACTGAGCAAAGATTTTGACAAGGTCCCTGCCTAGGGATTATGTAAAAGAGGCCTCCATTCAAGTAGAATTGAATTAATATATGACTCACTTTAGTGTGGCTAAACTTGCATATTGATTGATTCTTTGGATATGAAGTGAGTTTGTGAGAGAGAAAAGAAATTAACTATAGAAATTTTAGAATCTGTTTTTCTGAAATAACCCATTATTTCATGTAAGGGCTTGGTTATCTCTTAGAAGGCAATACTTGTTTATCATTTTATTTCTTGGAGTTGAAAAAATAGGATCCACAGACTCAAATTAGTAGTAGGAGATTAGGTATAATGTCTAATGTTTTTTGTTTGTTTGTTTTTTCCTCATCTGTGGATATGTTTATTGATTTTTTTTTTAGAGAGAGGAAGGGAGATATATATGAGAGAGAAACATAGATCAGTTGCCTCCCATATGTGCCTTTACTAGGGATTGAACCCCCAACCTAGGTATATGCCCTTCCTAGGGATCAAACCTGCAACCTAAGGTGTATGGATGATACTCCAACCAACTGAGCCACCTAGCCAAGGAATGTGTGATGTTTAAATAACCTATCTTTTTGGTCTATGAGGGCAGAAATACACTTCCCTCTACCCTCAAGGCTCTTCTGGCTGGTCCAATAATCAAATCAACATGAGACAGATTAGCAAGAGAAAATGACCAAATTTAATACATACACATATATGGGAACCTCTCATATATGAGCAAGTAAGAGACACCACATGCAGGTCAGGTTTAAAGATAGAAAGAGGGATTGAGGTATATAAAATACCTGAGCTAGGGATGAGGCAATGCACCTTACAGGCTTCAAAGGGTTATTACAGGATGATAAGGAGAAGATATTTAGTACAAAGAAGCTTGCCTTGCCCTATAGATAGTAGTTAAAGGCTAATGCTGCCTTTAGCTCAAAGTAATCTGCATACCACTGAGGCACATGTTAAGGAGACTAGCTCTGAACTACCACAGATCCAGCTGTGCTTCAGCTACTTTGCTTCAGATTCTTTATTCTGTCCTTGTGTTATAGGTGGATGAGATGTAGCTTCTTCTTTCATGTTGAAAAAGGTTTGAAAATGCCTCTATTTTCCTGGGACACTTTCTCTATCTTTTTTATTTTAATTTAAATGGAAGTTAATCATACTGTTGCCAGTGGTAATGGAAGTCTTTCACAGTCACAAGAAAAGCATTTTGGACACCCATTTATAGAAGAATGAGGTGTAGTGGTAAGATCTGTTGGAGCAAAAGCAAACTGTCCCTAGGTGCCCAGTGTCTCATCCACAATCAGGGGGCTAAACTCAATTTCACTGTGGAAGAGGTCAAGCCTCTGGATCCTGAGACCCAGACTTGTCCTCACCAAGCCCAGGAGGCCCAGGGCCCTCTGTCTCTCATTTCCCCATGTGCAAGTCCATTGCCTATGCCCTATGATGCCATAACCACAGCTGGTGTTGCACTTGGGTTCCTGGCTGTGCTCTAGTTGGTGCTGCACTGTCTCACTCAGGCCTATGCTTTGGCCAGTTCGGCTGCTAGGGAGAGGGAGGACCTGAACGGGCCAATGAATGCATGTTTGCTACCCAGAGGGGCCTTTGTTAAGCTTTGATTATGTTACCTTGAGCTTGGGAGAGAACAGACTTTCTTTCAAATTAACCAATATCTTGCCTAATTTTTCACGTGCTTGTGCTGGGTCCTCCCTCTATCCAATTCAGTCTTTTCCCCAGATTTTTCAGGCTATAGTCTGCCCCTTTATGTCACTATTGTGGCTAATACTGTGCATGCCTCAAAGTTTTGCCTCATCATCTGGTTTTTACCACCCATGCACTTACTTCTACCAATACCACCTTGGCTTCTACTGGGCACGCACCCAGCAGGAATTTCCCTTTTATTGTTTATTCTTTTTTCCCACAGTCCAGGCAAGTGTTGTCCTGCAGGGAGATTGGAAAGCTAGTCCTTCCTCCCTACATGGGGGGCACTGAGGGATGTTAATCTCTTTCACAGGGTCTGGTTCTTCCCTGAGGCATCTGGAGCTGTAACTTCCAGACTTAAGCCTGATTAAGTGTAACTTCTAGACCCAGTTAGGCCTGGCCAGTCTAGGTCCCTTCTCTTTTGTTAATTCCTAGCTGCCTACACTAATGATACATATGAGTAAAGTGCATGAACTGCACAAACCGTAAATGCAGGGGTTTATTGATTTTTGTCTATGCCTACATCTATGCAATCACCCAGTGATTATGGGTACAAGGTTTGTGTGTTTGATGCTTCAACAGAAAGGCCAATATTCAAAACATCAGAGTCTGGAGTAAGAAAAGGTTTATTGAATGAGAAGGTCTACCTAGTAAAGATGGAGATGCATTATGGCTTCCACAAACCCATCTTAGTAGAGCCTAGAATTCAAGCACCTTTTATGTCAGTGCAAGGAAGGAGGGGCAGGTCAAGAGGTGACTGAGGTCAAGAGGTGACTGAGGTCCATAGGCAGTTAAGTGACAAGACAGGAAACCAAGGAAGAAAACAAAATTTCTAAATCCCTTTATTACCCATAGTCTGTTGACACCTCACACCCCCCGACCAATCTGAGTCAGGTATTTATTTCCATATCTTTTTGGAAAAGACATCTTCTAACAAGGGGCTGTTTTTGCAAAACTTCAAGCCTTAAGCAGAACTCCTCTAGTTAACTAGTGTATCTACAGCAGGAGCTATTAGCTTGAAGGCCATGGGAGAAATGCAGGCTAAAATTAAGCTAGAGAGCATTTCACTCTGTTACACCAGCTCAAGACATAGAATATTCCTATACCAGGGAAGTTTTCTCATTTTCCAGTCCATATCTGCCCTGAAGTAATCACTATTCCTATTTCTAACATCTTTAATTAGTTTCGTATGTTCTCAAACATAATATAAATAGTGTCTTACAATGTCTAGGAGAGTCTGTGGTTTCATGTTTGTGGTGTAATATGTTCTTTACTGCTGTGTAGTATTTCATTTTATGAGCACACACAACTTACTCATTTTCTCATTATTGGACACTTGGGTTGTTTCTGTAATAGTTTGGGCTGTTTTGACTAAAGCTGCTATCAATATTTTTGAAGATTTTTTTTGGGTGGTCACATGAACTTATTACTTTTGAGTTATGAAATAGGCATATATTAGCTCAAATTTAAAATATTGCTACTCCAAACAATTGTATTATTTATACTTTCTCTAGCAATCTATCAGAGTTTTTGTTGTTCCACATTCTCATCAACATTTGACCTTGTAAATTTTTAAATGTTAGCTATTCTTGTGGGTATGTAGTTGTATCTCTCTGTCAGCTTATTTTTTCATCAGTTAATGAAACTTCTAGATTAAATGAAAAAAATTCTAAGGTTGTTGAGACAAGGTCAGTTGATCAGCTGTCAATATTTTAAAGCCATAAGAGGTATCCACACATTTATTCACTAGCCAGTTCAATGACAATTTGTAAGCTAGAATTTTCGCAAGAAATTATTGTTTTAGTAAATGCTTGCTAGTTAACAAATAATTTGCTAGATTATTTATTTGTATTGACTCATTTAAGGTCAAATTTTGTATCTGACATTTTTTCCTTTCTTCCTTCCTTCTTTCCTTCCTTCCTTCCTTTTTTAGGGGGGTGGGTAGGGAGAGAGAAATATCAGTTGGTTGCTTCTCATTGGAGCCCCAGCAGGGGACCAAACCTGCAACCCAGGCATGCACCCTGACAGGGAATTGAACTGGCGACCTTTCACTCTGTGGGACAATGCCCAACCAACTGGGTCACACTAGTCAGGGTATTACTATCATTGTTTTTAAACACACTCTGCATTTTGGGCTACTTTTGGACACTTAATATAATTTAGATGTCCTCACCTGCTCTAAGTGCATGTTCCGGAAAACAGTGACTTCACCATCTTCAGATGCCCAAATACTTACTCTGAGAACAGAGTGGGGGAACTAGGGAGAGGATGGTAAAATAGAACAAACTTTCAGTTATAATGTAAATAAGGTCTGAGGATATAATATACAACATGGTGACTATAGCTGACAACATTTTATTATGTAATTGAAATTTTCTAACAGACTACAAAAAAGGATAAATATGTGAGGTGATGAATGTGTTAATTGATTAGAGAGAAAGAAACTTTTCATATCAAATCACCATGATGTACACTTTAAATGTCTTACAATTTTATTTAAACTTATACCTCAATAAAGGTAAAAAAATAAAACCATTACTTAAAAATTTTTTAATAATTTTTTCCCTGAATCCTGAAAATTAAATGATCATTAAATTTCAACCCCTACTCCTTTCCAAGAAAAGAAGCGAATGCAAGAGTTGGGTTGCCTCTGTTATGAACACATTAATAGAGAGAGAGTGTAGGAGGGAGAAGAGAGAGAGTAACTTCACATTTTTAAAAAAATTAATTATTTTTTCCATTACCATTTATCTCCCATATACCTTCTCCCTCCTCCATCCAACCCCCTTTCCTCTCAAACTTTCTAAAGAGATTTTTTAAAGTGATCAATCCAAATATTTTCCATTCACTTTCTTCTCATTTCAGATCTTTTCAATTCTAAATCAATCAAAAGTGTATTTATTATAAATGTGACTAGTGTTAAAGCCAATATACTGATTTTAGTTTTATCCTTTAAAAGTATATTTTATGTTTTTTAGTACACTGAAGTTTACGGGTAAGCATTGTGTAATGTACACTTAAGACCCTTTTTTAGGAGTTGGAATGCTATTTGACAAATATATTTTGTTAAAGGGTTTATTTTTATATTTTTGCTTTTGTGGCATCATGTTGGGCATTTATATTATTTATTTGGATTCTATATGAGAAATAAAGCCTCAGATATCTAAGGCAAATGTGTTTGATTTTAACTTGATTTCCAGGAATGCACTGGGATAAAATTACAATGGAAATGAAATGAAAATGAAATTAGGATGAATTGAAGTGCAGGCAGGCCCCTACTTTCAGATTCAGGGACTTCCCGAGGACCAACGGGCACCTTCCCTACCTAGGAGAGAGATGCTGCTCATCCATGGGTTGGTGTTGGACAGCAGGTGCTGGGCCTGTGTGCAGCTGCGCATTGGGAGAAGCAGTGAGCACGTTGGTAAAAAGACAGATTATTTTTGTTTGTTTGGAGGCAAGTGAGTAGTGATAAAAATAGGAATGTCTCTCTGTATTAATTACTTATTGATTTGAAAAAAATCTAAGTTTAATATAATTACCAATTATCAATAACTTGAGAACGACTATTATTATTTTAACATCATTTTGATGAGCTGTTGTTTTTATTGGGAAGTGAGGATTTTAAGGTGAAAAGTCTAGAAGTATTCTATTTTACTGCTGTAATAAATACCTGAGTGTTACTCATCTCCATGGCAAAAGAATCAGTTTATTGGAAGTTTCCTAACTTCCTTGTTAGGACAAGGTCACATCTGCGTTATGAGTAATCAAGTATGTATTATTATTTTCCAAGGCTGACAATTGGTCAGCAACAACCTAACAGTTCGTGCATGATGCTTTCAAAATCTTCCTGGAATGTATTTTTATAAAATCACGAAAGATGTTGACTTTTGGTTCCTTTTCAAAAACCTATGTATATATCTCCATTATTGTACTCCCTTGACTTCCCTTTTAATGATTTTTAAGTGTCATGAATGTTTTTCCAGACATGAAATTAGGTGTCCATTTGAAGCCCTGGTAAAGAGAGATGACACAAGTGAGATGAGGGAGCTGGGAAGGAGCAGAAGGTGGCTGTTCCTGGAGCTGCAGAGCAGTCTTAAGACTTTGTCCATAGACCCCAGAAAGCAGCACCTGAGTACAACAAAAATGTTTGTAAACAGTCATTACTAATGTGGTAAAGGTAAAAGCATCATTAAGGAAACCTGTGTCTGATACCACCTTCATAGTATATTTTGCTCAAGACAATATACTGATTTCAGAGAATGTAGTCTTCAAAAAATCACAGAAAAATGTTTTTATTGTTAAATGTCAGGATATACTTGTATAATTAATAAAAGAATAATTAGTAATGAAGAACAAACCTGAGAAATTTTGGAAAGCAGTGTTTATAAGGCCAAGGAGTGAAAGAACTGTATACAAATACTGAATTCTCATTAGTAATTTTTTCCTCATAGCAATATGGATTTGCAATTCTGAAAATGCACAAATAAGTAAAACATATTGCAGATAATGAGATCCACATTTCTTATTATCAGAGAAAAATGCTACAAATAAGGAATAAGAAAAAGCTAGAATGTGCCCTGTGGTATTGGGTTGAAATTGAAGGTATCAGATTTAATCCATGGTTTTTAGTATATTTATATAGGTAGATACAGAGAAAAATGTAGATATGTCTGTGTTACTATACATACCTAAAATGTGCTGACTCTGTCCATTGAGTGGACCTAGAAGAAAGAAGAGCCCAAAAGCAGTGAACGTATGTAGTGCCCAGACCTTGATTTCTAAATATCATTCTGCAATAAGAGAAACCAGACCTCTGGAGAAATGGTCAATTCAACACTGGAATAAAAAAAAAATACAAGAAGATCATAGGATATATTTTTGTATAGAAAATAAGAAAGTGATTGACAATGAATGAGTCATGTTGAAAAGACACAGGAGCCAAACTGAAGGAGTTCTCAGTTGCCACACCTGGAACAATATGTGTGACAGATGAGAGTATGAAATGATAGCCAGTAGATTAAAATAAATATCCATGAGCCCATATTGGTATAAATAAATAATCAGAAAAATAAATAAATGGAGGAGAAGAGGCTGATCTTTCTTATAGAAGATTTTCAGTTTATCAATATAAAAGAGATAAAGAAAATAAATAAATTATTAAGCAAGCACCATGGTAATAATTGCAGGCAAGATCCATGGTAGGTTGCTAAATGTGGGTGAAAGTTTAAGGAGAAAAAGAATATTTGTGTAATCTTAGAGTCTTACTCAATTTTTTATAAACACAAATGTAAAACAGTAGAAAACAGCAAACAACTTTACAAAATTATTAAGGTTAACATTTTATAATTGATATAGCAACCTCAAATCTACCATAATATGATGCAGAAGATACTACTTTTGTGGTATGCTTGCCAAAAAATGCATAACCTCAGTTTAATTATTATAAAACATTAGCGAAAACCAAATTGAAAGACATTATGCAAAATCACTGACCAGTCAACTTCAACCGTGTTATTAAGATCATGAAAGACTAGGAAAGACTGGGGAACTGTTACAGACTGGAGAAAAGTAAGGAAACATAATTAAAAGCAATGTGGGATCTTGGTTAGGGTCCTGGAAGAGAAAGAGACATCAGTGCAAAAACTGGTGACATTTGAATGAGGCCTCTACTTTACCTAATAGTACATATCAATATTAATTTCTGGTTTCAAAATTGTACTCTGATTAAGATATTAGCATTAAGAGAAGAATGATGAAGGGTATATGGAAAGACTATGTACTCTTTTTGCAACATTTCTGTTAAATTTAAAATTATTTCAAAATACAAAAGCAAAAAAAAAAAATAATAACTAAAACCATGTGAAATCCCACTACTGAAAAAATGTTAATTATTTATGACTTTTTCCTATGTGTGTGTATATATGTATATACATATATATTAGTCTGTCTGGAAAAAGTCCAACATTATTAATATAACTAGAACAGTTTGCATGGCATTGATGTAACCTGGCAGCCAAGAAGGATAGGCTGGAATACACATGCATGAACAATGATGACTTCACTGTGCTAGTCAGTGGGGGTGGTAGATGCTGTTGAGTGAGCATGTGTACTGTGTGGCCATCGCATTCAAAATGACTGAGCCAGTAGAGCAACAGATCTGTATCAAATCCTGTGTTAAGCTTGAACATTCCCCATGGAAACTATTCAGATGATTCTGAAGGCTGCAGTTATGGGCACCTGGTGACTGGCAGTCTCCTCATGACAATGCACCCGCTCATGGATCACTTCTCATGCAGAGTTTTTTGGTGGAACGTCAAATCACCCAGGTGACTCAGCCCCCCTCCAGCTCATATTTGGTGCCCTGCAACTTCTGGCTTTTCCAAAAACTAAAATTACCTTTGAAAGGGAAGAGATTTCAGAACTTTGATGTGATTCAGGAAAATATACAGGGCAGCTGATGGCAATTGGGAGGACTGTGTGAGGTCCCAAGGTGCCTACTTTAGGGAGGACTGAGGCATCATTGTCCTGTGTACAGTGTTTCTTGTATCTTGTATCTTCTTCAATAAATGTCCCTATTTTTCATATTACATGGCTAGATACATTCTGGATAGACCTCACATTTTACAAATATATTTTAAAAGTGGGAATAGTAGTAATAGCAGCACACTTGTGGGGCTGCTGTGAGGATGGCAAAAGCTTATTCATTTAAAGAACTATGTCTAGCACACAGTGAGTTTACAATAAATTTTTTAGACATTGTAAAGATTGCTTCCTGTTTTGTAACTATAAACTAGGTGATGTTGGGTGGCACTGGGTGAGGCCAAAGGGAGGCCTCAACTGGATCCAGGGACTTGTCACAGACCAAGACGGAATTCAAGAGAATCACAGAAAGATTTAGCAAGCTACAGCAAATTTATTAAAGCGATAGTACGCACTCTAGAAGTGAAACGGGCCACCTTGGAGAATAAGATGCACTGATGGGATCTGGGTGGAAGGTTTTTATTAAATGTGAATAAGCGGCTGTAGGGTGGTCTTCTGCTTGTGACACTTGTGTGGTGACTATTGGAAATTGGGGATGGGGAAGCAGGGGAACAGGTGGTCAGTATAGGTTGTGTCTGTGATGTTCCAGTTAAGATGAAGAAGGGGAGGGGTAGAGCTTCAGGGCTTTGTTCCCTGTTTTAACTTCCCTGCCTCATAGGTAAATATTTAAGAACTTTGGGTATTTAATGTAGTGTGTGAGATACTTGAGAAGTTAAGAGATATTTTAAGACTGAAGGAGGTAGTATTCTAAGTGCAAAATTCCAGAATTATAAAATATAACATAAATATAATTATGATGACATTTGCTTAATGGGGAGGTATTGAGTTTGAACCTCTTCTAGGTTATCAGTTTAGGTTCTCAATATAACTGCACAACTGCAATTGATTTGTATTTATTTGCCCCTTCAAAACATGAGCATTGAATTTAAACAGTTATAGAATAACATTATATGGAAATAGTGTAATAAAATACTAAATATGTTTGACTCCCACTGACTTTCTTTCTGAAAGTTCAGAAACAACAGAGAATCAAAACAGGAGCAGTGGAAAGAAACCTTTCTACCAGCAGCTATGTTGCCGGAAGCCATAATCCAACCTTATGGAGATCCCTTGCTTTGGTGAGACCTGCTGCATTAAGTGGCCTTGAAAAGCAGCATCTCTAATAAGCTGAATAAATTTTGAGAATCTTGTCAGCATTGTTGGAAGTTAGTGAACACAGAGCCATCCTTAGAACCCTGTCCAATTACATTTTCCAAATCTTCAGGTGAACAGCGATGCTTTGAAAGAAAGAAAAGAAAGGTCATTCTGGGCAAAGACTGGTATTCCATTCTATGAGTTTAGATTATTTGGGACATTGAGATCCATGTATTTGAGACTTTTAAAACAGCAACAATATAATGTTAGATTTTTTTTTCTTGTAATCAATCCATCCTACTAGTATTGTTTAGGCTAAAGCATTATTGAACAGGGTGGGCTATACCCTTAAGGTTAGAGGAAAACATAACAACTCAGTTGAAGGCCAAATTAGTAGAGAAATAAGTTTCAGAGGTACCATCATGTGTTGAAAACTCCTTACCTTGAGAGAGACTTTATCTCTAGAGCCTATTGGCATTTTAGGAACACAGCAGCTAATGTGACCCAAACAGTCCTTCAGGGAAATGTAGATGGTAAAATTAAAGCTGATAAAATAGACATAACATTTTTCATAATTAACAGAAAACATGTAGTTTTTGTCACAATAAATTGTCTTCTGTTGTTTTCTTTCCCATTTACTCTTTTACTTGTCCATGAATGAGATACTTTTTATCCTCAAATTTTACTTCTATGTGTGTCACAGAAACCTGGAAAACCCACCCTGACCATTTGTAACGAACATTCCCAAAGTACCCGAGTGTGCTGATGCTAAGTGACATCTGTCTGCTTGTGCTCTACCTCCTTTCCCACTGTCTTCATCTCCTCTCCTCTGCACTACTGCAGTGTTTTTAACTAGTCCTCTTCCTTTTGTTCCCTTCCCTACCATGAGCTGCTTTTTAAATTCATAAATAATTGTCATTTCCCTGAATCAAATTTTTTAATAGATTTCAGTTTTCTACAGTTTGAAATCCAAGTCCCTTAGAATGACTTAAAAGGATTGTCACAATCTGGGCTCAATTTGTCTTTCCAGACTCACCTCCCAAACTTTTTTTTTTCTTTCAATTCCCATTTATTTCTGGTTCTTGGGGCAATGTCATTTTTTCAATATGAAAAAAAGCAAGTTTAAGACAAAACTAATTTGAAGTGTAGGATAGGCCAGAACCAAGGATGGGGCAGGGGGGAAGGCAATAGCAAAAGAAATGAGATGTTGCCAAGACAAAGGGTGTCCTCTCCCCTCTTTCAGGGGATGACTCCAACATTTAGGTGGCTGTACATACCTTATCACACATACAGGACTGCTCTTCCTTTTTGGGTAAGAAAAAGTTGAGATGGGGAAGGCCTTTCTGGAGGCTTGGGGACCAAGGCTTGGTTACTCTCCCCCGTTTATCTCCTCTACCCAGATCAAAGTGATTCAATGTGAGAGGTAAAGTGGAAAAGGGAAGGATCCCACTTGACACAGTGCAGCAGACCCCTGCAAAGGAAATAGCTCAAGACAGAGCTTAAGAGACACTGAAAATTTAGGTAATACTATTCATACCTTCCCCAAAGCTGGGGTTGAGGGTAAGGGGGGGGCGGGAAAACCTGGAAAACTAGAAAAGTACAAATCCCACTCTCCAAAACTGCTCTAGAATGGGAAACCTGCTGGTTCCTTGTAGGGAGTCTACCTGCTAAATTAAGAGTCATTCCCTTTCCCCTTGGCTACCCCACAGGCTTAGGATGGTGTTTTCAGGACAGTCCTAAATAGGATCTCTAAATGAAACCTGGCTTAGAGAATTATCTTGGAAACAGAGGGGAATAGTAACTAGACAGATGGGAGGAATGGGCACCAGAAGGAAATACAAGATTACCCAAATTGCAGAAATACAGATCACCCAGAGTGAAAAAAAGGAGACATTCAACAAGCAACAAATGTTTATTGGGTGCCTATTATGTGCCAGGCACTGTTCTAGAACACCCCTAAAAGAAAAAAAAGTGGCAGAAGATGCAAATTCTGAGGGAGAGGAAAGGGCTAGTTGAAGAAGGCTAAGGGAACTGAGAAGCCTGAGTGATGGGCATGGCCTTAAGCCTCCTCTTCTGCCTCCTCACCGAAATCCTCCTCCTCTTCTGTGGTGGCGTCCTGGTACTGCCGGTACTCGGAGACCAGTTCATTCATGTTGCTCTCAGCCTCAGTGAACATCTCTTCCTTGCCTTCACCCGTGTACCAGTGCAGGAAGGCCTTCCGGCGGAACATGGCTGTGAACTGCTCTGAGATGCGCTTGAACAGCTCCTGGATGGCCGTGGTGTTGCCAGTGAAGATGACTGCCATCTTCAGGCCATGAGCTGGGATGTCGCAGACAGCTGTCTTAACATTGTTGGGGATCCACTCCACAAGTAGCTGCTATTCTTGTTTTGTACGTTGAGCATCTGCTCGTCCACCTCCTTCATGGACATTCGCCCATGGAAGACAGCAGCCACGGTGAGGTAACGGCCATGGAGGGGGTCACAGGCAGTCATCATGTTCTTGGCATCAAATACCTGCTGGGTGAGTTTGGGTACAGTGAGGGCCCGATACTGCTGGCTTCCACAGCTGGTTAGAGGGGCAAAGCCAGGCATGAAGAAGTGGAGGCATGGGAAGGGGACCATATTGACTGCCAGCTTGTGGAGATCAGCATTGAGCTGGCCAGGGAAGTGGAGGCAGGTGTTGACACCACTCATGGTGGCTGAGACAAGGTGATTCAGGTCCCCATACGTTGGTGTGGTCAACTTGAGGGTATGGAAGCAGATATCGAAAAGGACCTTGTTATCAATGCAATAAGTCTCATCAGTGTTCTCTACCAACTAATGGACAGAGAGGGTGGCATTGTAGGGCTCCACCACAGTGTCAGACACTTTGGCTGAAGGTACCACACTGAAGGTGTTCATGATGCAGTCAGGATACTCTTCACCGATCTTGCTGATGAGTAAGGTGCCCATTCCAGAGCCTGTGCCCCCACCCAGTGAGTGGGTCAGCTGGAAGCCCTGCAGGCAGTCACAGCTTTCAGCCTCCTTCCACACCACATCCAGGACTGAGTCAACCAGCTCGGCCCCCTCTGTATAGTGGCCCTTGGCCCAGTTGTTGCCTGCCCCAGACTGACCAAAAACAAAGTTGTCTGGTCTAAAGATCTGGCCAAAAGGACCTGAGTGAACAGAGTCCATGGAACCAGGTTCTAGATCCACCAAGATAGAACATATTTTCCACCTGTGGCTTCATTGTAATACATGAAGATGCGATCCAGTTGCAGGTTGCTGTCCCCATGGTAAGTTCCAATAGAATCAATGCCATGTTCATCACTGATCACCACCCAGAACTTGGCACCGATCTGGTTGCCACACTGGCCCGCCTGGATGTGCATGATTTCCCTCATGGTACAAATTAAAATTTTTTCCTTGCCTCAAAAAAGTGGGGCAAGAAAATATGTAATTATTTTTTCTCTGCTGCTGCTCATGGGGCTGGTAGAATGGGACGTGCCCCGGAGGCTGGAGCAGCTAGGTCCGAACACAGCGGCAGGACGATTCTGAGAGGGAGCCCAGACTTATTTTATATTCCATGCTTTATGACACACATGTCATAGACTCTCTCATGTCTGTGCTTTTACTCTTGTTCCTTCTGCCCAAATGGCATTTTCCCTACTTCTGCTATGGGAACTTGATGAGATTCTAATTACCCTTTCATCTCATGTTTTCTCTGATGCTTCCTCCTCTCTATTCTCACCCAGTTTAAATTAGTCGCTGCCTAGCACTCTTTACAACTATTACAGACTGTGTTATAAAGCATCATATTTAATTGTACATAGATTCTAAGTTTTTTGAGAACAAATTCAATGTCTTATTCATGTCGGTTCATCCTAGCTTTTCTATACTTGTAGAAATTTAATGAGTGCATGTATGAGTAAATGAATGAACAAATTATGCAGACCAAGGCTTCAGAATGACAAAAGCTAATACATTTAAAGCACTATGTGTAGCACATAGTGAGTTCACAATAAAGTTTTTAGTCATTGTAAAGATTGCTTATTGTTTTTGTAACTATGAGCTAGGTAACATAGGTAAATTTAGACTAAACATGTTAATATTTGGATAAGACTATTCTTCCATCTGTAGGATCATTCCTCTTTGCACTGTAGACATTACAAGCCTATAAATGGTGCTTTGAAATTATCATAAGAATCCAAAGCGTTGCCTTACATTTCCAAATGTTCCCTACCTACTTCAAGGTTGTGAACAATTTCTGGCTTAAGCCCTTCATTGTGTACCATAAAAAATCCAAATGGACTTGTGATCTCAGGAGACAAGAATTGTGAGGTAGAATATTGTGCATTGCACAGATTCTTCCAGCTTACTGGCTCCACCTCTCTGCTTTTCCCCCAAAGTTCATGCTCCCAACACTTGCTCTATGGGTAGTATTATTCGGTCCCTTTCAATATACTTCCCTGTCTTCTGCAAAGTGGTTCCACCTGGATGGTTTGCTTCCTTCTTCCTGGTATTCTGTTGGTTAAAACTTTGTCATTATATCATTAATGCAAATATTGCATATCATGCTAATAGTCAAACATAGTTCTAAATTTCTGTAGGTATTTTCAAATATTATTTATAAGTTCCCAAGAAAGTTCATTCTATTTAGGGGCCTATATGAACTGAATGCTTGTGTCTCCCCAAATTCATATATTGAAGCCCAAATACCCAGTGTGGCTATATTTGATGGGGCCCTTAAGGCAGTAATTAGTGTTAAATAAGGTCATAAGGGTAGGGCCCTCATCCAACAGGATTCGTGTCCTTATAAAAAGAAACACCCATATTCACTTACTCTCTCCTTTCTGCATACATATACCAAGGAAATGCCATGAGAGCACAAACTTGGATGGTGGCTACTACAAGCCAAGAAATAAAGTATTAGAATAAAACCTATATTGCTAGCATCTTGAGTTAGGACTCCCCACCTCCAGAACTGCAAGAAAGTAGGTTTCTATTGTTTAAGCCACTCAGTCTGTGGTATTTTTTATGGAACCCTGAGCAAACTTCTACTGGGCCTGTGGTTTATTCCTCAGCATCAAGTTTGAGATAAGTAGTGAAATTCTCAACAAAATTCTGCTAATTAAGATGTAATATTACAGAGCTGCTGGACTATTACAGTGAAGCCTAAATCACCTTCCCTTCTCACCTATACCTTGCCAATGGGGACTCAGTCTCATGCCCCAAGTTTCTCTGAAGGTCACTGCTTAGTGATGCATACTCCTTTCCCAGGTTATTATTCTGGAAGCACATCTCTGCCTTGCCTCAGCTGAGTGTTCTGATAGTGATAGTTTTCTGCTTCACAAGGGTCTGCTGAAAGTTTTAGTTTGTATAATCTGAGATTGGGACTGCAGAATTCCCACTCCCACAGGTATTCTGTCACCTTTTTTCTCATCCTCTTCTAGGCCACAAATAAGGGGTTGCAATGAGTTGGTATAGTGAAGTAGAAAATGTAAAAATATGTCTTCAAAGAGCACTGACAATTTGCTGTGATGGGTTCCCAATGTCTAGGGTGTGTTTGCCAAAAGGTATTATACTATTGAGGAAGACACCCAGAACCAGGCAGTGAGTGACCCCCCAGTGGATCCTGTGGCTGAACTGGCACCCCTGAGTTGCAGGATGCATGACAACCTCAATATGCTGTCATAGGGAAAAGCTGCCAGTGACCTGGGAACTGTGAGGTGGGAAGTCATGAAGGTAAGATGGGGGAGTCTGGGGAAGAGAAAGCTGTGACAGAGGCTATGCTCCAAGAAGAGGCTGCACGATCTCACTGTTCAGTAAGGCACTCTGATTGTAACAGGGGGGGTCTACCCAGATCTCTGGGGAGTGGGAGAGACCCCAATCCGGGGGAACCCTGATCTGACACAGAGGCTGCAATCCTCTAGAGAAGGGGGAGTGTTCGGATTGAGCCCCAGGTGTTGCCGGGAAGAAGGAAGGGGCTGCTGGAGAAGGGAGGCTGCCAGAGGCGACTGTAAAGAAACCAGTGTGTGTTTCCTCAGCAAACAAGCAGCCTGTGCCTTCCCAGCAGGGGTGGGGCTGTGGGAGAAGGCTGCTGCTGGAGGCAACAGTAAACAGTGTCCCTGGCCCGGGCAGCTGAGCAGCCTAAGGGCACTTGCACTGTGGCTGCATGGGGCTGAAATGGTCAAAACACACGTGTATGATGCAGGTGAGCAGGCCACAGTAGGGACTGGATGCCCTGCCCAGGGCTTGCATGTGGCTAGCAACTCTGCCCCCTGGCGGAACATGGCAGCAGGAAAGAGAGGCAAAGACAAACATGGCTGGTTGAAAAGTTGGACACGCCCATAGCCGGTGGGATTTTGGAAGGGACTTCAAAACAGACCACAGACAGCATACCCTCTCTCTTCCTTGTCTCCTGTCCCCATTTGGAAGGCACTCATGCATCCCGCAGGCCCCAGCCCTTGGGACGCTGCAACCCTGTGCAAGTGCATGGGTCCTGGACCGCTTTCATTCTCTTGTCCTGAGAGCAGAACACAGAGGCTGGGTGCAGCACAGGGAGGCGTGTGTTGGATACATTCCTTGGCCCCAGGGGTACAGGCAGCCTTGGCACAAGTGCCCAGGGGTGGCGCTTCCCCTACAGAACCATATGGAGTGATCTGGCAGAGCCCCCCAGACTCCAAGAAAGAGAGCTATGCAAGATCATGGTGACGCTGAAACCCACAAATAAGCAGCAGCAGAGAGAGAGAGCCTGAGGATGGAGACCCATTTGTGTAGCTGCCATGGGACTAAAAAGGACAGATAAGATGGGGCAAGGTGTCTAGATGCTGACTCCGGTCCTGGGGTCGGCTGGCTTTCTGTTCTTTGCAAAAGAGGTTGGCTCAAAGCAGAAATGTTCCCAGCCCTCTCAAATTGGGTACCCTGTTAATAAAAACCTATTTCCTTCCCCACATATCTTCACGTTACGCTTATTGATGGCAGAGAGCAACTGGAACCGCCCCCCCCCCCCCCAGGCCTTCCTGTTACCCGATGACCAGGAAAGGGAATGACATATTGAAAGCAGGCATAGGAGAACCAGGGAGCCTCCGCAACCAGTTCGTTAGGGAATCTGCTTGTGTCATAGGTGGTAGGTCACAAAAGTCCTGTTCCTAGTGTTACAGAACCCCTGGGCTGCTCCAGTTGAAAACAAACCCACGGGCTCTTTAGTTAGGGGCCCGATTGCCCGCCGCCAAAATTATAACTCTCAATACCAGAGTTCGGTGAAAAGAAAAAGAATTGTTTATTTAACAGTTATATAGATTTAGATTATTTGCGGATTTCTGTTGTTAAGTCTTATGCTCTTTAAAATACCCACAAACACATATCCTTGCCTCCCCCCTTCCAAACCAGGCTAGTTTTCGGAAAGTCAGAGAAACTGTTTCCCTACTTTCCAAACACAGTTCAGCTTTACCAGCAGCTGCCAATCATTCAATCCTGATTGGGGAGGTCCTTTCTGTGCTGTGGTGCCCTCCAGCTCTCAATGCAGGACCGCCTGGATTCTCAGCCTCCTTGCAAACTGCCTTCTTCCTGCAAACCGCGCAGATCTCCTCTCCTCCTCAAAACCGCATGGCGAGAGCCTCTTAAAGCAGCCCGGAGACCCCTTCTCCAAGCCACATGGAGAAGGCCCCTTCACCAAGCCACGTGGAGGGAGCACACGGGAGAGCGAGAGAGCGAGAGCCCGAGAGCGCGAGCGCGAGTGAGAGCCCGAGTCAGAGCGCCAGAGCGAGAGCCAGAGTGCCAGTGAGAGCCAGAGCCCGAACGAGAGCTTGAGAGAGTCCCAGAGTGAGAGCACAAGCGAGAGTCAGAGCGCCAGAGCCAGAGCCAGAGTGCCAGTGAGAGTCAGAGCCGGAACGAGAGCTTGAGAGACCCCGCTAAAATGTCTGCAGCTGCTTATATATCCCTGACTGCGTCATCTGACGCAGTGGGCGTTGCAAACAGTTCTGACCATTCACAGACCCTTACGTAGGCTCTGTGTGCTTTCCATACCATCCCCTGGTTCAAGACTCCTCCCATCTGCCTGAGGCTTTGGATGCATTAAAGCCATTTGCATAAGAAAGACACTAGCCACCAGCCTCAGGCATGTAGAGGCATTCCAAAAGCTGCTTCCTTCTCCCCATCCCCCAGCTGCAAGCTCTGGGGATTTTTGGACTCCCCTGTTTCTGTAACACTAGAACTGAGGATGATGGTGTAAACCCAGAGACCTTTGTGGATGATCAGTAATAGAAACCTATACTCACCATGTCTTCATCTGTGAGGGCTGCTATAATAGCTCACCACGGACTAGGTGACTTAAACACCATTCTGGAAAGGTGCAGGCAGATCTGGTGTCTGGTGAGGATCCACTTTCTGGTTTGCTGATGAATGTCCTTGTTGTGTCCTCATATGGCCAAGAGAAAGAGTAATCTTCTTATAAGGGCTCCACCTTCACGATCTCTGATGGTTAATGTTATCTGTCAGGTTGACTGGGTGAAGGGATGTTCAGGAAGCTAGTTAAATGTTGTTTCTGAATTTGTCTGAGAGAGTGTTTTTGGAGGAGATTAGCATTGGAATTGACAGACTGAGTAAAGAAGATTGGCCTTACCCATGTGGGTGGGCATTGGGACCCTGAATAGAACACAAAGGCAGAGAAAGGTCAAAGCCACTCCCACTCAAGCTACAACCTCTATCCATTCTCAGATGTGGGCACTCCTGGCTCTCAGGCCTTTAGACTTAGATTGAATTACACCACTGGTTCCCCTGGCTCTCCAGGTAGCAGATAGTGGGACTTGGCCTTCATAATCATATGAGTCAGTTCCTAGAATAAATAGGCATATTATCTATCTATCTATCTATCTATCTATTATCTATTGGTTCTGTTTCTTTGGAGAGCCCTGACAAACACATGATCTGATTATCTCCCAAAGGCTACACCTTTTATTATCATCACATTAGGGTTAGGGTCTCAACATATAGATTGGGAGGGACACAACATGTAGTCCATAATAACACATTAGTCTTTCCCAGAAAAGCCACTATGAAGAAACAGAAAGAACCAGCAACAAGGTCACAAAAGTGCATGCTTCACGGTCTGTGACTGGGGAAAGCATGGTCCCCGGTTGCTACCTCCCCCATGAGGAAGAGAGAAGTGAAGAGGACTTAGATGTATTATTTTAGCCTTTACATAAAGCCCCAGTGACTAGGGCACTGTAGCAGTTGAAGCATTCATCTTCTGTTGGTTGACCTCATGCAATGCTTCCCTGCGTCTTCCCAGACCACCTGGGAAAAGATGAGCATCTCTAAAAATACACCCACATTCCTCTCCCTTCCTGTGTCTTTCCCCTGGAGCACCCATGTATGAACTCTCATTGCCTGCTAGATCTTTTCATCTCAGAAGGGAGAGGCTCTGACATGGTCTGACCCTGAAAGTGGACTTATGTTGACACCATTAGATCTTTTGCTCTTCCAATCCACTTTTATAATCCTCATGCTATGTTTTACTGGCAAACTGCATCTCTTCCAACCCACAGAATTCCATTCAGTCTGACTCATTGTCATGGATCCTTCCCAGGTGGACCTCCTCCTGCTTAACACACGTCAGTCACTTCACTTCACAGTCTTCTCAGCAGTTGTGTTTGTTTAAATACAGCTTGTTTATGGTCCTAACTGTGCTTTTGCTTTTATCTTTATTTTGATGTGTTCTTATAAATTTTGGGGGTGTTTGCCTTTCCTTCTAACAACAGCAGTGACAACAATGACAGTTCTGTCATACATCTGGTCTACCTATGTGACTATTCCTATGTTACACACTTTAGAAACAAACATTTTTGTTGTTGAAATCTTATGATAGTCCTCTGAGCTAGATATTTTAAAATTCTGTTTTCTGAAGAGTAATATTTTAATGCATGAACATTGTACAGTATTTTTAAAAAATATTTGTTTATAATAAAACTGAGAGTGTTCCTTTCATTTTCTTCTCCATGGATAGTATTGATAATGGTGTAATACGTTTCCTTACAGATCTGATGTGAGTGTGTGTTTGTGTGTATGTACATATTTGCACACAAAAACTTGGGTGCAGATTTTAAAATATAAATGGAACCATAGAATAAATACTTTGTGATTTTATTTTTTAGGTAACAGTACATCTTAGAATCAGTGCGAGGAAAGACATGACATAGGCAAGGAAGTAGAGGTTTGGAGAGATTAAACGACTTTATTCTATTAGGTAGTAGTTTCCATTACATGATAGGTTTCTTGAAAACAGCATAAGCTTTCTGTTTTATACTGAGTTCCAGTGCCTTGTACTCAAATTTCCATTGCTCCCGTATTCCAGAAGTTTGGTGCTTCCCTTCTACTCCCATTTTTGAAGCTGGATTCTTATTTCCTTTTTAGTGCCTGAGTCTCCATAGCCTACCTGATACCTGTGATTTGAATCAGGCAATGTAATCCCCACCTGAAAGAATGCAAGCCTTTCCATCTGCTGACAGACTTCCTGATGCTGGCTGCCTGCCCATGGAGTTTTCCTTGAGCTGAATTTGCTGGTGCTTTTCAAGCATGACAGTTGATTTACTACCCGCTAATTGCCTTTCCAGCCCTCTAGCGTGCTGTTAGTCAGGCTGGGCTCTCTCTTGGTTCATTTGCTGGGGCTCCTTTCCTCACATCTCTCCCTGCCCCTGTATCTGCCCTACTTCACAGGGTAGATCTTGTTCCAGGTCCCTTGCAGCACACTTGATCCTGACAAAATCCTGCCGTGACATGGTTGTTGAAGCCTGTGCTTTTCTTTAGGGTGGTTCTCTGTGCTCTGGAGAGCAATGCTTTACTTTGAGGAGAATTGCAACTTGCCATTATTTTAGGAGAATATAAGATCTATCTTCAACATAACCAGAGATTATAATATATTCCATTGAGAGGCAAATAAATCTAGTTAAGGCTTTGCCATAAAGAAGAGCAGGTAGGGCTACCCAGTGGTTTACATTGTTGCTTCTCATTTCTTTAACATTATTGGAATGATAACCCTGTTCAGGCTAATCAGCAACATTTCCTTTACCCACCCTGAACTTGTTGGTTTCTTTTATAAGAAATAATAGCTCTTCTTGTTTTAAGAAATACTTTTCTAGAGATTGATTTTTTTCCATAGGCTTTTGAAACACTTATGAGGCTTTTCTATTTCAGTAAACAGTTTTTTCTTCATTTTTCAGCAACTTTTCTTATGTTCCTCATTTCCTGATCAGTGATACAATGATTTTTAGTCACCCAGAAATGGAAACATGTGAGCCATCACCTATCCCTCTCCTTTACCCTGTGCCCTAGTCATGGACTCAGAATTATATCCTTATTGATTTTTAAGACTCCAGTTTGGCCTTTCCTTTCCCACTCCCATCCCACGCTGTGATGTGCTTTCCCTTGTAAGCATTATTTTTATTATATCACTCCCATTCTTTAAACCTAAAATGTTTCCTATTGTCTACTAGAGCTGACTCAAATAGATAAGAATGGCCTACTATTTTCTCCCATGTGCCGAGCTTGGGCTACCACGGGTGGGCCAGAGTTGACCAGACAAATTCTAATGTTGGGGCCTCATTGCAGATCAAATAATTATTCTGGGAATAAATCATAGGCCCTGATTTCAAACTTCAATCTAGTTTCCTCAGAGAGTTGATCTTCAAGACCCTCCATAACCTAACCCTAGTCTAGTATCCAATCTTATTCCCCTCTCTTTCCAGTGGGAACATTGCCATTGTCCTGTAAATATGCTGCATTGTTCTGCTGCCAAGCCTTTGATCAAGATCTAGCCAAATTTGCAACACTCTCTCTGGTTTGTTTTCTCCTGATGAATGGGAAGTTCAATGGCTGTAACATGTCATCTTTGACTTCCACCAGCACGTCTTGCATCTTATTGCTGAAAAGATTATCTTGCTGGATGTATCAATTATATAAAGGAGCAGCTTTCCTCAAATTATTTCACCTCTCTGCTCAGCTTGATAAGCTAGGAAGGGTTGTATTTTGGCCCCCACTCACTTCCTCCCTAAGTGAGGAGTCTTTGTGCACCATACAAGTTACACAATGGTACATGGCAGCTTTATTTAATCCATCACCCAGAGCCAATTTCTTTGACTGAACTGGTGAGAAAAATTTATTTTTTTCTACTTTAATTTTTTCTCAGCTTGTTAAAATTCAATACAGGCTTCAGGGCACAGCTGATAACCTATTTTTGGCTTGAGGACACCAGTCATCAAAATGCTCTCTTTCTAAATAGCATGTATACAAGCTTTATCATAAAATTGAATTCTTCATCACATCCTGCCTTGATTTCTCACTGTTTCTTGGATTGGCTTAATCTTTCTTGATTAGGAGACTTTTAAAGATAGATAATATGACTTAGGTCTTTTCTCCAGTTAAAAATTACTCAACACACAAAACTAAACACATACATTATTTTATAAAATCCAAGTTGCCATTAATTGTAAGATATGTGGTTCTATTTACCACTAAAAGAGAAAAAGAAAATAAAACACTGAAAATTGAACTATGATTTAAAATTTCTATTTTAAATTTGTTGAAAATAATTTTTAGACTCATTTAAAAAGATTTTGGTTATACAACACTCTTATATTTATATACGAGGTCTATCCGGAAAAAGTCCAGCCATTGTTAATACAACGAGAATGGTTTGTGCGACCTAGATATAACCTGGTAGCAAAGGAGAGTCGACTGAAATGAGCATGTGTGAACAACGATGACTTCTCTCTGTACAAGTCAGTGGGAATAGTAGACACTGTTGAATGAGTATGTGTACCATGTGGCTGTCACATTCAAAATGACTGAGCTAGTAGAGTAATGAATCTGTATCAAATTTTGCGTCAAGCTTGAACATTCCTCCATGGAAACTATTTGGATGATTCAGAAGGCGGCAGCAATGGGTAACTGATGATTAGCAGGTTCATCATAATAACACACATGCTCATGCATCATGTCTCATGCAGAATTTTTTCGAGAAACATCAAATCACTCAGGTGACTCAGCATCCCTTACAACCCAGATTTGGCACCCTGTGACTGCTGGTTTTTCCCAAAAACTAAAATCAACTTTGAAAGGCAAGAAATTTCAGATTATCTGCGAGATTCAGGAAAATACGATGGGGCAGCTGGTGGTGACTGGGCAATTGTGTGAGCTCCAAGGTGCCTACTTTGAAGGGGACTGAAGTGTCATTACCCTATGCACAATGTTTCTTGTGTCTTGTATCTTCTTCAATAAATGCCTCTATTTTTTATATTACATGGCTGGGTACCTTCTGTACAGAGCTTGTAAAAGGAAATATAAGTCAGATATACTAATTAAGATATTCCTAAAATTTCTTCACAGATTCAAACTATTTTGAATTGATTTTGACATGGTTGTTGATGCCTGTGCTTTCCCTTAGCGTGGCTCTCTGTGCTCTGGAGAGCAAAGCTGACACAGTTGTTCTTTTAAGAGTACTTTATCATTTAGGGAGAATTTTCTTTCTGTCTGAACACAACCATTTTTGCAAGTTTTGTTGCTGTATTTCTCTTGATCTAACCAGACAATGTCAATGAAACTCAACAGCTAAGTCATAGTGATTCCTCAAAAGTTTTTAAAGAGCTTTTTAAACCAAATATCAAGGGATTGTAGGTGTCCAGTTATGCCACCAAAACTGTATATGAATAGGTTATAACACTTCATTCATGACACCAGGCTAACATCAGCAATATGATACCATTTCTTCTGAGATTTATCTCTAATTTAGAGGCATTAAAAAGTGGAAAAATGTGTTTTAGTGAGAGGAAATTTAGGCATAATTGTTTAAAATTATCTCAGTGGATTAAGAGAATATCAATAATTTTTAAGTTAGAAAGTCATATTTGAGACAGCACTGTTATGTAGAAAAATCATTGGACATTTATTATAAGTGATGTGGTCTAGGTTTTGTAATTAAAAATAATTTGTTGTATTTTCATTTCAGTTACCTGGATTTCAGTGTTATTGTTTGAAGAATGAGTACATTGACCTAAATCATCTCTAAAGGTTAAAGCCATGAGATTGAAGTTTGAAATCATCAGCCCAGATTCTTGTCCAAGAGAAAAATCCCTTAGACTACAACTCTTGCCTAGAGATTTGAATTTGTGTGATGAAATCTGGCATCAGTTATATGCGATGAAGGCTGGACTCATGAGGGATGATGATATGCAATTCTTATCCATCTGAGGAGAAACTGTCCACATGCAAACTCTACTGGCCAAGGTAGAGGGGAGGAAAAAGTAATCAAAATGATGAAATGGAGAGTTCATTTGTATGGAGAGAGTCAGACTCCTGGAGATCTCATTTTTTCCCCCTGAATATTGACAAAGAACCAGAGGCATTCTGCTGAAAGGAAATTAGATTGCAAAATGGTTAATCCTCCCCAAATGGAAATCTGGTAAAGAATTTATGTGTGGAGCCTGAAATATACACAGCAGAGCCAAGTGACTGAGTCAATTTAGAAAATATCACATTTTAATTAAATGCAATGGGAGAGAGAAAACTGGAGAAACGTTACCCTGATTTTTTTTTTTAAGTTGGAAGATTTAATTTTTTCTTTTTTCTTTTTAGATTGTATTTATTTATATTTTAGAGAGAGGAAGGGAGCGAGAAAAAGAGGGAGAGTTACATCAATGCGTGGTTGCCTCTCATGCACCCCAACTGGATACCTGGCCTGCAACCCAGCCATGTGCACTGACTGGGAATTGAACCAGCGACCCTTTTGTTCACAGGCCCATGCTCAATCCACTGAGCCACACCAGCCAGGGCTGTTACCCTGCTTTTCAAAGGTACATCAAACCGCTCTAAATATAATAGCTAAGTAACACTATTTGCTTTTTTATTCTGCAGTCAAACCATGAAATACAAACTTTGGGTATTTATTTTTTATAATCATGACACTTTAGCCCCTTTCCTTTGTAGTTAGTCCTCAAAATGCAAGCACCATTTTTTAAAAAAGTTACATGCACAAAAGCGTGGTTTAAAAAAATGAAGTATGGGTGTTAAGAGGATTTAATGTTTTGTTTACTTTTTTTTTTTTTTTTTTACAAAACGTGGTTGAGTGGGACTCTGCCCTGGAAAAAAAAAATTTTGTGCCTTCTAAAATGACATATTGGGACCATCTTGTTTGAAACCACAGATTAGAATTTGAAATTACACATAGTCTGTTTTATCAGACCTAAAAACAATAATACATGTTCTGAAGGGATATTACACTCTTTCTGGATTTTTTAAGTTTTTAAAATAAGCATTTTATTTACCTCCTTAAAATTCAGTCTTCTAGGTGAGAGACTTTAATTGCTGTACTTCATTGCATTCAGAAATAAAAATCTTAAAAACCTAGTACCATTAGCAGTTCATCAAGAAAGAAGCAATAGGCTGGATGAAAGAAGGTGAAGGGATCAGCCAAAAAACGTACATGCATAACCCACAGACACAGACAACAATGTGGTGATGGCCAGAGGGAAAGGGGGTGGGGGTTGGGTGGAGGTGGGCAAAGGGGGAGAAAATGAGGACAATTGTAATAGTGTAAATTTTTTTTAGAGTTTAAAAATATTTATGTGAAAAAGAGGCAATGGAGAGAACATATATTTCAACTTTAGACAAAACTACAATAGGTTCAGTTTCTGGATCAGTCACTTCAAGGTAGTATGACTTCAGCTTCCTAATCCTCTGAATCTTGCTTTATACCAATAGACCATATGGTACCTAATCCAATAAAGATTTGTTGCATGACTTAAATACAATAAATGAGAAATCCTGAGCATATAGAAAACCCTGAATAACTTGTAGAGCCTACAATAACATTTAGAATATTGGGAGGCAGCATCTGAATAGTGGAGGAGAGGAAAAGAAAAGTGGAGAAAATAGGTCTTAATTGTCAGGCAGTGTAATAAGTAATAGTCATAACAATTTCTAATCCTAAAAAATGCTAATAAGTAGATATCATAATTTTTCTCTCAACATCATGGGCATAGTTCAATACATATGGTGACATGTGAAAGGGCACACATTATGTCAGCATATCCATTGAGTAATTTTTTAATCATAGATAATTTGGCAGCATATAGTCAGGCACAAAAGGATGGCCAAGGCCAACTTGCCTAATACACAGACTGGTTTGTGGAGGGAGATACTTGTGTCCTCAAACAGTAGCCATTTCTTCCCATTTAGTTAAGCTGCCTCTGCTCAGAATGCTTAATTTTTCTTTTTTACAGTATAACTAGAAGAAGAGAAAGTTACTTTCAAAATCAGTACTTAATCTCAGACTTTGAACAGTATCTGAAATTAATAGTGATATATATGTATATTTTTACCATTAAGGTGATAAACACCAACAACAACAAGTCTGATATTCAACCTAGGCCATATAAGAACTTAAATTAATGGTTTGAGAGTGCTGCAGAACCTGAACTCAGTATGCTTCTCTCCCTTTGCCTTGTTGCAGGTTCTCCGGTGTCAAGAAAAAACTTTATTTGAGGCAAATCCTTACTCTCTGACTCGTTTGTGGCTTTCACTTAAGTTTTAAATGTCTCTGCTTTCAGGCTACTGAAGAGTTGAGATGCCATTTATAATATATTTACTAGAAGAGTTCTGAAAAACAAGTCATTAGTCAGCTACTTTGATATGGTTCTCTTAATCAAAGATTTATTGGGACAGTTTAGAAATAGTCAGATAAATGTTCTCCCTACCTGAGAGATGGGAGGCATGAGCAGTGCTTTGTGGAAGATTTATGCTGAATTGCTCTATGCCATCTTGCAGTTGATTAACTTTTATCAACCAGAACTAAAAAAAAAAAAGAGAAAGCCTTTCCAATGCATCATTTATATGAACTTATAAATGAAACATCTTTCTATTGCCAGCATAATTCACCATGATATAACTGTTTAAAAAGTGTCCAAGAGCAAGCAATTAACAAGGAGGTATTTGTGTGATGTTTCTGCAACAATTTTATTTTTAAAACACTGAAGGTACTGCCCTGAAATCTGAACTATAAAGAATTGATAGGAAGTTTTTATTGATTAATATCCAATTTTAAGTGTTCCTACCTGTTCTCAGGTAGGAAAAGAAAGTGGTCCCACCCTACAACCTTCTTGATCAGAGTAAACCAAGTGAAAGGTTGAATAAAACACTTGGCTCATGAGCTACGAAGTGTGATACTCCAAAAGACAGTATACAAGTTCACTGTGTCATTTGTGCAGATTATATTTTCTCAACCTGAGATTTCAAATGGATATGATAGTGGCATTTTTAGATCTGGAAGACAAAGTTTAGGCAAGTTGTTCTGAGTGCTCAGTCATGACACTCAGAATCAATTTTAATTCCATCAAGAAAGACATTCTTTAACAAATTCAAAAATTGTTTCTGGTGAATGTAAAAAAGTGTTAGGTCTCTCAGGAGTGCAAATAAGTATTGAATCCTGTTATCCTTTTACTTCATCACTATAATTTTTAATAAAAATTACTAACAGATATTTATTTTGTATTGCAAAATGAAAAGGACAATTAAGGTAAAGGGCTTATGGAGACATTCAAAGTAGAGATGGTTTCCAAAATGGTTTTCACTGTCCTCAAATGACTAATTGGTATTTTCAATTCTCTTGGCATTTCTGTGGCTGCAAATATTTTTCATATATTTATGTAAAAAAAGTTGGTGTAATATTCTCTTTTCTTTTTCCTCCAGATTTATTGTCTGATTTTTCTCTTCTGTGCTCTCTGCCCCACAAGACTGGCTTCTACAGACTGTCTTACCCTCTGGTTTCTGTTGGGCTCAGCCAGTGAGAAACACTGAGAGAAGACTGAAGACTAGGAGGAGAAAGAAGCTGGGTGTTAATTCTTGATATCTCCTTGACAGGATGGGGCTGTGTTCCTCTCCATGGACAGATGCAGCTGGGGAGCTTTTCTCCTGTGGCCACTCTCTTGCTGTGGGACTCTGTTCTTTTGATTTAGCCCAATTGTCCTAGGGTACTATAGGATTCCAACAATTGCAGTCACAACATCTTACTGGTTTCCTTAACCTTGTTTACACCTCTATGAACATTCTCTTTGTTAGACTCTCTTGAATAAAACTCTTTTAATTCTCTAAAGTATTTTAGTTCTATCTGCTTAATATTGAGACCCTGACATAAGTGTTTGGCACTTTACTCGGATAGACGTGCAGCGCACTAATATACAACACAGACATAGTGGGCACAGAGTATTTTTGAAGAGTGAAAAGTCACACTGAAAATTAGTACCAGGATTCTTTCTCAGTCTGCTTAACTTTCACAAGTCTCACTTTGCTTGTTTGTAAAATAAAGGATTGGTTTCATGTTCAACTTTCAATAATCTAAATTTTAGTAGTGGTCTTACAAAATAAGTATTTTATCTAAACCCACAGAAAGTATAGGTTATTGTGCCCTTTACAATTTTTAGCTCTGTACCTCAAGCATATGGACACTAGGATTTGATTAAGAATATGATTATTCTTAGTATTCATATTTAATGACATGTGATAGGTTATGCTTATACATTGTCATTTAGAATTTGCAATACAGAAAAAAGTAAGTCCATAATTATTTCACCACACCAGTCTTTGAGATGAACTTTAAGCCTGTTTGATTAAGAAAAGTAGAGTTAAATATGTATAAAGAAAGAATGGCAAAGATGGAATGACAAGAAGCTGATATACGTTCACACCTGTTACAACTAAAAAACTAAACAAAATATACCACAGAACAGTTTTATAGGGGGCTTTTGATACCAGCAACAAAAGGAAAGTGATTCCTGAGTGACAAAATACAAATGCAGTGAGCACTATGATTCTTCTGCCTAACTAATCTGAGTGAGTTTCTGGGTCCACAGAACAGGGAGGGGATCACAAGCAGAGTCATCAGTCTCCATAAGTTGAAGAGATAAAACTAGAAACCAAGGAGGCCAAAAACAGCTAGATTTTGGAGATCAGAATACCTGGGGAAAGAGACAGAGAGGGAGAGAGAGACAGAGGAGAGAGAGAGGGGTGGGGTGTGTGTGGGGTGAGGTGGGGGGGGGGGGGAGCGGAGACCTGGAGATTTGTTTTATCAGTAGAATAAAATTAACCAAAAATTTCTAAGATTTACAGTATCCCATATATGTTCTTAAACTTTGTTCTGGGATGCAGTTGAGGTACTTGGAAACAGTTTGCTCCTTGCAAATCTTGCTTTTAAGCTTTTAAGCTGTCCTGGGCAAAACTTTAAAACAAGACTCTGAAGGATCAAACTGACTGATATTCTTGTAACTTAATTGCATCCCCGAACAAAGCTCAAAGATATTTATGGTAATACAAATATTTTGACAACCCAGGAAGGTAAAAATCACAAAGTCTTATATCAAATAAAAATTTTCCAGACATGCAAAAAAGCAGGAAATTATAATTCATAATGAGAAGAAAAATTAATCAATAATGACTGACCCAGAAATGACACAGATGATACAATTAGTAGAAAAAAATATTAAAACTGTTATTATAACTATATTACATGTGTTCAAGAAGTTAGAAGAAATATCAAACATGTTAAATAAAGGAATGAAATATATTAAAACTTCCCAAACTTTAGAGATGAAAACTTCAGGTAGATAAAAGTGTCTGAGATGAGAAATACAGTTGATTTTTTTTTTTTTTTTTTTGTAGTTCAGTCCCTAAGTAATTATGAACACTGAATTAGTGAATACTTAAAAATTGCTTCTAGGGGAAGCATGGAATTTGGTTTCTGTAAGCCTCTGGTCATAAAATTTTCATCAATCAGTGAGTACATAATCTTATTTTATGTGTATTTTTGTTTAAAGTCTCCATACTTAATATACATTATTCATTCATTAATATGGAATTCAAGGCCAAATGTACTATACCTCATGCCCGAATGAAATTCATATAACATGTATTTTTTCTGTAAGGTACATCACAACTTTCTTGTGCTTAGGAAGTCTAGACAGCACTTTCACACTATGCAAGAGGACCATTTTGAACAGTGAATTAATGACAAAAAGTGTAAAAATGTAAAATGTTTGCCATTAAATACATAAAAAACTCACTTGATTACTGTGTGAGAGCTGAAACAAGAAGGTAGAGTGCTGCCTCACTCAAACTCAGCTGTGAATATGTGTGTTGGGAAACTCAATTTTTTGGCTGCTATTCTCATGTCCAAAAATGACTGTGGAAGAGTAGTGAGTATTGATTTTGAGGTTTCAAATGAATTTTAGTAAGTGAATTCACAACTACAGAATCCACAAGTATGAGGATTGACTGTACCCTGATGATATTAATGGAAAATTAGGCTTTACTGAGAAAAAATATTAGTGAATTTGAAGAACTAGAAAGCATCAAAAATAAAACATTAAAAAGTAAGATGAACATTCTCAAGTAGAAAAATATATATGCAATTGAAACTACCAGAGGTGAAAAGCTGGAAATGTAGTTGAGAAAATAATGCCTGAAAACTTATGCATCTGATTAAAACAGTAAGCCCACAGGTACATGAAGTAAAAAAAATGAACCAACAAAACAAAAACAAACAAAAAAACTCATAAAACTTTTCCCATATCTCAAAACAAGAAATATGAATAAAAGTAATCATATTATAATCAAATTACTGAAAACAAATGATAAAAACTGAATCTTAAAAGCAATCAGAGGGGTGAAGGGTTGAATTAAATTATGTGCAGAGTAAGGAAAACAAGAATGACAGCAGATTGTCATCAGAAACAATTAAAACCGGAAGAAAAAGAAAAGAACTATGTACACAGGGAAAATTTCTCTCAGGCATAAAGGTTGACATAGAAATGCTGAAAGAATTCACAAGCAGCAGGCATACATTAATGTTAAAGTAGATTTAAGAAAAAATAACACAAATGAGAAACTCATTTCATAATTTTATCATTTGAAATATATGAGGTCAATTCATCAAGAAGACCAAACAACCTTACGTTTATAGATGTAATAAAAAAGCTTTAAATTCCATTAAGCAAAATCTGTAGAATTGCAAATAGAAATAGACACATACACAATAATAATCAGAGATTTCTGTATCTGTCTCTCAATTATTTCTAGAATAAGTAGACATAAAAATTGTAAAGATATAGAAGATTTGAACAACACTGTCAATGTTTTACCTAACTGATGTTCATAGAACATGCCATTCAACAATGACAGATACACATTCTTTTCAAGTGTACAAGGAATTTTTATCAAGATAGATTATATTTAGGCTATAAGTATCTCAATAAAGTTATAAGGGTTTAATTTATTTAAAGTATCTTCTTGTCTACAATGAAATTACTGGAATTACTATGAAACCAATAATAAAAAGACATCTGAAGAAAGCTCCAAATATCTGTAAACTAAATAAAACAATTTTAAATAAACTGGGTCAAAGAAAAATCAGAATAAAAATTGGAGCATTTCGAGTGTAATGAAAATTAAAACAGAGCATATCAATGTATTTCCAATTCAGCATTCCTTAAGGAAATTATAGAACAAAATGCCTACACTATAAAGAAAAAATTTTCAAATAAATAACCTTAATATTTATCTTTAGAAAATAGGAAAAGAGAACAGAAAATGGAACCCAAAGTAAGCAGAAAAAATGAAATAAAATGAATAGAATAGAAACTAATGAAATAGCAAAAAGAAAGACAACAGAGAAAAATCAGTGAAACCAAAATCAGGCTCTTTGAGAAGATCCATAAAATTGATAAACCTCTACCTATACTAATCAGACAAAAAAACAAATACATGTGACCAAATAATGAATGAGAGAGGTAACATCATACAAGTTCTACTGATATTTGGTGCATAATAGAGAATCATATGAACAACTTTTGTAAACATATTATATAACTTAGATGAAATAGATTCTTTGAAAGACATGAACTACCAAAGCTTACTGAAAAATAAACATGTAGCACAAGTATCCCTGTGTTCATTTAATAATTTTAAACTTAAGTTACAAACCTTTACATAAAGAACATTTTAGATCAAGATGTCTTCAGTGATGAATTCTACTGAACATTTAAGGAAGAAATAATAGCAATTATAAAACTTCTTTCAGAAAATTAAAGAAGAAATAATATTCCCTACCTCCTTTTATGGAGCAAAAATTATCTTGATGTTAAAACCAGAAAAATGCATTGCAATAAAAGTAAACAACGATGTATTTCAAAGATGCAAAAATTGTTAACAAAGTGTTAGCAAATAAAATCCAACGATTATGGAAAGGATAATACATTATAATCAAGCAAAACTTGTCCCCAATCTTATAACGGACATTTTAAGAGAAATCTAACATTCTAATTAAGAGGGAAAGACTGCTGCTGAGTATTTATTTCTAAGGATGTCTGCTTTCATCACTTACATAACTTTGCACTGGATTCACACCAACAAGACAAGTAAAAGAAATAAAAGACATTGATATTAAATACAAAGAAACAAAGTTATTTTTATTACAGACTTCATAATCATCAATGTAGAAAATCTTATGGAATTTATTTTTAAAAGTTACTAGAGCAGAAAAAGGAATTTAGTAATTTTCCAAAATACAAAATGAATATTCAAAAGTCAATTGTGTTTTTGAATACACTATCAATGAACAATTTTAAAACATATCATTCAGAGTAGCATTAAAATGTGAAATAGCTAAGCATGGGTGTGACAAAAGATGTACCAGATTTATAAAGCAAACTGTAAAACATTGCTGAGAGAAAGGAATGCAGTCTTAAATAGAGAGTTGTACTGTGTTTCTGGATCACAAAACTCAATATTGAAGATTTTAATTCCCCTCAGAGAAATTTATACATTTAATTCAATCACTGTCAAAATCTGAGGAGGGTATTTGTATAATGTCCTATAAGCTGTTTCAAAAATTCTTATCAGACTGCAAAGGACTAAAATAGCCAAACATATTTTAAAGAATAGTTGGATACTTATAATGAATTCTAAGACTTATTGTAATGTCACAATAATTAAGACAATGTGCTATTTGTGTGAAGACAGACAAATAGGTCATTGGAACAGAATAGAAAGTCCAGAAATAGACCCATATGTATACAGTCAATTGATTTTGACAAAGATATGAAGGCATCTGTATGGGAAAAGTTAGTCTTTTAAAAAATGATGCTGGAAAAATTGGATATCCATATGCCAAAAAAGAAAAAAATCCTTTAATTCACACTGCACACAGAGTTAATATAAATATTAACTCAAAATGAATTATGAGCTTAAATGAAAATCCTAAAACTAAAAAAAAAATCTAGTGAAAAACATAGGAGAAAAAAATCTTTGAGACCTTGGGATTGGCACAGATTCCTTAGATACAATGACCAAATTGGAATTCTTTAAAAAGAAACAATAAATCAGGCTTCATCAAAATTAAGAATTGCAATTGCAGACAGAACATCTCAGTGAGCATCTGGACACTGGCAGGAGTCGAGCCTTGGCACCGCTGAATTAGAGAAGGCCATCTGGGAACGACCTGTTTGGTGAGGATAATGGAGGGAAAGGGACGAGATGGGGTTTCTGACTGGTTTGGCTTCCTGAGTTGCGGCTTGAAGCACACAAAGGCTTTTTAGCGACCACAGGCTTCCCCAGAGAGGAATCGGGAGGAGAGCAGGTCTCTGCCCACTGGCAGAGCCAGGAGTGGGCCAGGTGGCATCTGGCACTGAGAGACAAGAAACAGCGTATTGCTGTGTATGTAAGAACATGTTTTTCCTTTGTATTTTTCTCTTGTATGCTGCGGAGAGGGGAGGAGAGGTTGGGGGTGAGAGGAGATTCTTGAGGAGCACAGGCACAGAAGTGCGCTCGCCCACTCCCCAACCCTCCTCTTGGGTCTTGTGAGTGCGCACAGGGAGGTGCCCTCGTCTGCTGGCCCAGGCACGCAACCAAGTTGCTGGCCATGTGTCTAGGTGCTCCTTGGGCCCACCCCAACAGGCATAAAATCAGCACACCAATGGGTGTAAAATCAGCCTGCTGGGCACACAGGTGACCGTGAAGACACCCCGGGCCCGCCCCGATAGGTGCCAAACCAACGCACAGGCCACTTATGCAAGCTCTACTCATGCCCGCCCAAGCGGGTGCAAGAACAGTGGGTGGCCGCAACTCACAGATGCTCACTTCCACTGTGCACAAGTGTCTGGGGCCCCGTCCCAAGGGGCGAGCAACCAATTTCCGGGGCATGGCTCAGCAGGCTTGAGGCTAGCTCGCAGGCCTCTGTGCACGTGCGCACGAGCACCCTGGCTGGCTCCAACAGGTGCCAAATGAATATGCCCACCAACACGCACGTGCGGGTGTTACTGGAGTCCGTAACTCAGCGAGCCTGAGGCTAGCATGACCAACACCGCACGCAGGCGCACACCGCTGCCACCAGGATCAGGAACCTCTGGTCCGCCTCAATAGACCAGCTATGGATCCAGAAAAAGAAGACTGCACACAAAGGCTGAACTGAGTAAAAACTTCCTTTTTTTTTTTTTTAATTTGTATTTCTATTTTAGTTTTTCAATTTGTATTTTATTTTATTTTTATTTTTTTAATTACTTATTTTTAATTTTAATTTTTACTTTTATTTTCTTAATTTTTAAAAAACTATCTCTTTAATTTGTTTCATACCATCTCTCCCTCTCATCCTTCCTCTTTAATTTTTGTTTGTTTGTTTGTCTGTTTTGTTTAGCCTCCCTTTCACACTAAATATATAGAATTTAACTACTATATAAATCTAATACTATACAATTCCACTTTCTTACTATATTCTGCATTCTTCCCTTTTTTATTATTATTTTTTAATGTGTTTTATTGATTATAATGTTACATTTGTCCCAATTTCCCTTCACTCTTCTCCCCTCCACCCGGTGGCCCCCCTCCCTCCAGTTGTCCCCCCCTTTTAGACCATGTCCATTAGTTGTGCATATAGTTCTTCTCAACCTCTCTCTGTCTATTCCATTCCCTCCTACCATGATCCTTAATTCCTATATCATCTCCCTCCATCTCCCCCTTCCCTCTCCGTGCTGACTTCCCCCCAATATGCTCCCCATACCTATAGTTCTTTATCCACTCTCGTTGCCTAGTTAGTTTGCCTTTGTTTCAATTCCCTAGCTTCTGTTGTTGTTTCTTGTGATGCAGTTTTCATTTTAGATTTCATAGTTTTGATCCTCCTTTTTCTAAACCAGTCCCTTTAACATCTCATATAACAGTGGTTTGGATCTAATGAACTCTTTCAGTTTTGTTTTGTCCTGGAAACATTTTCTCTGCCCTTCTATTCTGAATGACAATTTCGTTGGATAGAGTATTCGTGGTTGTAGGTTTTGGATTTTCATTACTTTGAATATTTCTTGCCAGTCTCTTCTTGCCTGCAGGGTCTCCCTTGAGAAGTCAGCTGATAGTCTAATTGGGACCCCTTTGTACATGATTATTTTTTTCTCTCTTGCTGCTTTTAAGATTCTCTCTTTATCTTTAATTTTTGACATTTTGATTATAATGTGTCTTGGAGTGGTTCTCCCTGGGTCCAGTTGTTTTGGAACTCTCTGTGCTTCCTGGACCTGTAAGTCTATTTCCTTCCCCAAGTTTGGGAAGTTCTGCTTTATTATATTTTCACTTAATTTTTCAATTTCTAGTTCATCTTCTTCGCCTTCTGGCAAACCAATGATTCTTATGTTGGGCCTTTTATAGCTGTCCCAGAAGTTTCTGATCCTCTCATCATTTTCCTTGCTTCCTGTTTTTTCTCTCTGCACTGGTTGACTGTTCCTTCTCTGTGTTCTGGTTTGTTGATTTGAACTCTGGATTTTATTTCCTCACCATCTGTCTCGTATGTGGTTTTGTTCCTTTCAGTATGAGTGTTTTTCAATTCTTTCTCATCTTTTTCCAGACCTTTTGTTAATTCTGTAAGCCACCTGATAACAATGGCCCTGAACTGAGCCTCTAACAGGTTTCTTATTTGTTCATCTGTCAGATTCTTCATCTGTTGCCTGGTGAGCTGCGCCACCGGGATTTCTATAGTTGTCTGCCTCATTTTGACAGATACATTTTGTTTTCTTGGGCTGGCTATAGGGGGCAGTGCCTGTGTACTCGTCACCACCCAGCGACCGGCGGCGATCCGCAACCTTTTTTGCCACGCTGTGGCGCTTTGTGTGGGAGCGGGGGTCCAAGATGGATTCACACAGTTATTCTGCTAGGAGACCGGGATCTGTCCTCCCTCCCTCTGGGCCTCACTGTTCAAGGCGATGTGGTGGCTGCTTTCCCCAGCATTGGGGTTGCAAGCTGCCGGGGTTCGACTGCAGCCGGGATTGTTCTCCCTGCCGCTGGGATTGTTCTCCCTGCCGCTGTCCCTGGTGCGACCGCAAACAGCTCCACCCCCTTTCGCTCTTCCTACCTGCCCAAAGGGTGCCGCTGGTTTATAACTTCATACGTTGGGCTTCCGTGTAGTTTTATTTTCTGGAATTTCTAGTTATCTTTTGTTTTGAAGTAGTTGTATTCCTCTCTAGTTGTAGAGGGAGACCGAGCGTGTCCGTCTAAGCCTCCATCTTGGCCGGAAGTCCCCTTTTTTATTATTAACATACAATGTAAATATTACTTACTGTCCTTCATAGTCTTGACACAACTTGCTACTATTATTACTCTATCATCCCCCCTTTCAGAAATCATCTTTTTCTTCATTAAAAACAACTCTTATCTATTCTTCCTATAGTATAAAAGCCTTAACATCTCTACATTTATATTAATACTGGCTCATTAGCTGCCAATAGTGGGATAGAGGGTGGGGGATATTTTTGAGGGTGTGGGTTTCTTGCCTGGGCTGTGTGTTTATGTTTTTAACAGCATCTCCACAGAAGAACTTGAGACAAAGTGGGGAGAGTGACTCTCAATCAACTAGCCAGAGGGAAGGTCCCACCAAAGAGCATCTAAAATATAACCAGACAGCATAAACAAATGACATAAAGGGTATTCCAAGAACATCAGGCTCAGGAGATCAAAGAGACTGCACCACTGAAACCCCCAGATCTCCCATAAAGAATCTCATACCACAAAGGTGGGAAGGCAAAGCAGACAAATCAAAAAAACAAAAATAAAGAAGAAGAATCCAACATGGTAAGACGCAGAAACAACCTCCCAATGAAAAGAAAAGAGGAATCCCCAAAAAGAGAGGTAGATGGAATAGACTTAGCCCAAATGTCAGACATGGAATTCAAAATAATGGTGGTGAAGAAGCTCAATGTACTTGACAACCTCAAGAACAACTATGACAACCTCCAAGGAAGTTACCAACAGCTCCAAGAAAATTACAGGGAACTTATGGAGAACTACACCAGCATAAAAAAGGACATAGAAACTATTAACAAGAACCAGGAAGAAATGAAGAACACAATCTCTGAACTGAAAAACACAGTAGAATCAATCAAAAGCAGGTTAAATAAAGCAGAGGATTGGATCAGTGAGTTAGAGGACAATGTAGAAAAAAATTCCCAGACAATACAACAAAATGAAAAAAAGATTGAAAAAGTATGATGAAGGTCTAAAGGAATTACAGGATAACATGAGACAAAATAATATCTGGATCATTGGAATAAAAGAGGGAGAAGAAGAAGAACAAGGGATAGAGAAGCTGATAGGGGAAGTAATGACAGAAAATTTTCCTGACCTGATGAGAGAAAAAGTCATGCAAGTCCAAGAAGCACAGAGAGTCCCAATGAAGAGGAAACCCAAAAGGCCCACTCCAAGGCACATCTTAATTAAAATGGCAACATTCAAAGACAAAGAGAGAATCCTAAGAGCAGCAAGAGAGAAACAGCAAATAACATACAAGGGAGCTCTGATAAGGCTATCAACCGATTTCGCAACAGAAACACTACAAGCCAGAAGGGGATGGTCAAAAATATTTCACTCAATGAAAAACAAAGGCCTACAACCAAACTGCTCTACCCAGCAAGGCTCTCATTCAAAATGGAAGGTGAAATAAGGAGTTTCCCAGGCAAAGAAAGATTAAAAGAATACATCTCCACCAAACCAGCATTGCAAGAAATGCTAAAGGGAATGCTTTAAGAAAAAGAAGAAAAAAAGAGAAGGAGAGGAACACAGTTACAAAGGGAAATTAATACATATCAATAATAACCTTAAATGTAAATGGATTAAATGCTCCAATTAAAAGACATAGGATAGGGAATAGATACAAAAACAGGACCCACATGGAGATCCAAGATGGCGGAGGAGTAAATGGAAGCTACACTAACCTCCTCCAGGACCAGTCTGGGTTTACAACTTAATTTTGGAGAAATCATCTGGAACAACCAACGAACACTAGCTGGAAAGAAGTCTTATAACCACGGAGAGACAGAAAAGGCCGCTACATCACAACGTGACCGGTAGGGAGTGCGGAGACGCGGAAGGGCTGGCTGGGCTCACATGGGTGGCAGCTGAAGGGACTGAGAAACAGCTCAGCAGCCGGGGATTCCCCCTGAGAAGGGCAGGGTCTAAACCCCCAGCTGGGTTTCCCAGCCTACAGCAACAGAGTGGAAAGTAAAACAGTATCAGCTGTGAAAAGCGAAAAGCCACAGGGTTTCTTGCTAGCCGGAGAGAAACAGCAGGAGAAAAAGAGCTCTTAAGTGGATCACATACGAAAATATTTTGGCCACCACTTACCCTGGGCTCAAGCAGAGGGAAGGCAGAGAGGACTGGAGACACTTGGGGAGAGTTTGGCACGGTGGCTTTGAGGGAAGAACTGGAGGAGCAGCCGACTGGGTCCCAGTGCTGACTCATCCCCAGTACTGCGGGTAGACCATTCCCCTCCAAGTGGCGTCAGCCTGAGGGGAAGCAAAAGCCCTGCCGACGGGAATTAAGCTGCCACACCCACAGTCCTTAAGCCTGACAGCTAATCACAGATTGAGCAGATTAACAATCAAAGAAGACAGACAACAGCAGTAGATCCCTGGAAGTCCCCAACAGGCTGCCTAGGGCCAGACTGGTACATGATCTGACGCCACCAGAGGCAGATCCAGGAAGTGCAGATCATTCTAGGAAGCACCAACAAACAATAGGAGTCAAAAAAATGGGGAGACAGAGAAACAACCTCCCATCAAAAGGAAAGGTAGAATCCCCAGAAAGAGTGCTAAATGAAATAGAGGGGAGCGAACTATCAGATATGGAATTCAAAACATGGATTATGGAGAAGCTGAATGAGCTCAGCGGAAACTTCAAAGAACTCCAGAAAAACTACAAGGAACTCACAGAAAATTACGTGAGCATGAAAAAGGACATAGAAGCTATCAATAAGAGCCAGGAGGAAATGAAGAATACGATCTCTGAATTGAAGAACACAGTAGAAGGAATTAAAAGCAGGCTAGAGGAAGCAGAAGATCGGATCAGCGAGCTGGAGGACAACCTACACAAAAACTCCCAGACAATGCAACAAAATGAAAAAAGACTGAAGAGGTTCTAAGACAGCTGCAGGACAACATGAAACGTAATAATATCCGTATCATAGGAATTCCAGAAGGAGAAGAAGAAGAGCAAGGGATAGAAAACCTCTTTGAAAAACTAATGACAGAAAACTTCCCTAACATGAAGAGAGAAAGAGTCACGCAAGTCCAGGAAGCACAGAGGGTCCCAATGAAGATGAACCCCAACAGGCCCACCTCAAGACACATCATAATTAAAATGGCAACATTCAAAGACAAAGAGAGGATCCTAAAAGCAGCAAGAGAAAAACAACTAATAACATACAAGGGTACTCCAATAAGGCTATCATCAGATTTCTCAGCAGAAACACTACAAGCCAGAAGGGAATGGCAAAAAATATTCCAAGCAATGAAAAACAAAGGTCTACAACCTAGAATACTATACCCAGCAAAACTCTCATTCAAAATGGAGGGTGAAATAAGGAGCTTCCAAGACAAAAGAAGGCTAAAAGAATACATCTCCACCAAACCAGCAATGCAAGAGATGCTAAAGGGTCTGCTCTAAGAAGATAAAGAAACAGAGAGAGACAGAGAAGAACACAAGTACAAAGGGGAAAAATGACAGTGAATAAGTACTTATCGGTAATAACCTTAAATGTAAATGCATTAAGTGCTCCAATTAAAAGACATAGGGTAGCTGAATGGATTAGAAAGAATGACCCACATATATGCTGTCTACAAGAGACCCACCTTAGAACAAAAGATCTACACAGACTGAAAGTAAAGGGATGGAAAAAAGTATTTCAAGCAAATGGGCATGGGAATGACTGGGAATGACTTTCAAAGGTAATAAAAGCCCGCGAAATAAAAGGCCTGCTGCCATGGTTGGTTGTGCGGTCCACAGCAATCTCTCCAGGGAAAGAATGAAGGTTGTTTTCCTGAAAGATGGCTAGAAGGGACCTTAAGGCACAATGGAAAACCAGAAAGACTTGGAAAGGACAGGTGTGTACAGGCAAGGATGAATGCCAGGTATGTGGCCCAGCTTCTGTGCCCTGAAGAGCAGACTGAGGGCCACCCTAAATGTTCCTTGGGGCATAAGCCTATGACCGCATTACCTCAGTGATTGTCTGTACGCAAAAGGCTCACTTAATCCTCTCTGCAGCGCTGCCTCCTGAGACTCAACGGTTTGGCTGAACTAAATGGCTGGGTTGATGAAGAATAGGGTGGTCTGTGGGCTTCACTTTAAAACTGAATTCTCTTTTCTATCCTAATGGCTTGGACAGAAAGGGCCCAGAGGTCTGAGAAGGGGGAAACATAAACTATTTCCCTCAGCCCAAACTAAATATAATGGGCAAAAGGGTTTTGGACAGGCGAGATGTGCCTAGCACACCTTCCTCCAAAGAAGCCCCCCCCCTTTTTTTTTTCTCCTAATGTGGAACATTGAAAAATTAATCCCTGCCTTTTGTCACCTAGTAGTTATGGATTGAATGATGCTTTTTAACCCTTTTTGCCAAATCTGTTCCCCCCAGAACACAACAAGGATGCCAACCTGCTAAACCAAGCACGCCGTTGTCCGGAGACAGTCAACTGACCTGGAGTCTGCACATTCCTTCCCCATGTGGGAAGGCCACCCTCCCCTCCACACCCCCACTATTATTAGGGATTTCTGGACCCAAGGGTAGGTAGGACGACGACCATGTCCAGCTTGAAGCAGCTAGAGGAGCTTGAGACCTTCGCCCATTGTCCTTTACAAGATTACAAAGGGTCTTAATATCTGAGAGGGAGGGATAGTTATTTTTTACGAACCAGGGGTACGGACTTGGGGGGGGATGCTGGGGGAGGGAGATACTGGGTGGAGGGGAGTAAAGGGGAAAAAATTGGAACTACTGTAACAACATAATCAATAAAATATACTTAAAAAAAAAAAAAAAAAAAAAAAGAGTCTATCTGCACCGCCGAGAATGACTGTGCAGTCCAACTCAGGAGTGACACGGTATCTGTCTCCTCCCGTGTTGGATCGACATCTTGCGATAACGCTGGAGTGTCCTCTCCAGTGAAGCTGAAGCTACAGAGCCTGGGCAGGGTGATATGGAGGGTCTGCTGTATAAATGGAAATATCCTCATGTGCCTTATACATAATCCATTTTCATTTTCAAATATGTTCCTTACAAATTATTTTATCTGGTAAAATAGGTCATCGATATGATTTTTAAAATATTTTCTTTTAAATATTTAAAATATATTTAAACAATGAAATCAACCAGTCTCCTAATATAAAATAAAAATAAAAAATTAAAATACCAAAAAAAAAAAAAAAAAAAAACAGGACCCACATATTTGCTGTCTACAAGAAACACACTTTAAAACAAAAGATTTACACAGACCGAAAGTAAAGGGATATTAAAAAGTTTTCCAAGCAAACGGACATGAAAAAAAAAGCTGGGGTAGCAATACTCTTATCAGACAAAAAGGACTTCAAAACAAGGGCAATAAAAAGAGACAAAGAAGGACATTTCAAAATACTTAAGAGAACAATCCATCAAGAACATATAACACTGATAAACATATGCACCCAACATAGGAGCACCCAAATACATAAAGAAAATACTAGAAGACCACAAGAAGTATATTAAAAGCAACACACTCATAGTAGGGGACTTTAACACTCCATTATCAACAACAGACAGATCTTTGAAGCAAAGAAACACCAAGGATATACAGGCATTGAACAACACACTAAACCACATGGACTAACTAATATATATAGAACATTTCACCCCAAAGAAGCAAAATATGCATTCTTTTCAAATGCACATGAGACATTTTCAAAGATAAACCACATGATAGGACAGAAGACAAGCCTCAACAAATTCAAGAAAACTGAAATTATATCAAGCATCTTTTCAGACCACAATGCCTTGAAACTAGAAATAAACCTCAAAGAAAAAAATCCTAGATATCCAAACTCATGGAGAATGAATAGCATGCTATTAAGTAATGAATGGGTTAACAATGACATCAAAGAAGAAATCAAGAAGTTTCTGGAAACTAATGATAATGAACACACAACAGGCCAAAACCTATGCGACACAGCAAAAGTAGTCCTGAGAGGGAAGTTCATAGCAATACAGGCATATCTGAAAAAGACAGAAGAAGCTCAAATAAAAAATCTAACCCTAAAGCTACCAGAACTAGAACAACAACAACAAACAAAGCCTAGGGCAAGAAGAAGGAAGGAAACCATTAAGATCGGAGCAGAATTAAATGACATAGAGACTAAACAAACAATCCAAAAGATCAATAAAACTAGGAGCTGGTTCTTTGAAAAAATAAATGAAATCGACAAGCCTTTAGCCAGACTCGTCAAGAAAAAAAAGAGAGAAGACCCGAATAAACAAAATCAGAAATGAAAGAGGAAAAATCATGACTAATACCACTGAAATACAAAAGATTGTAAGAAATTACTACAAACAACTGTATGGCAAGAAATTTGACAACCTAGAAGAAATGGACAAATTTCTAGAAACATATAGCCTTCCAAAACTGAATCAAGAAGAAGTAGAAAGTCTCAACAGATCAATAACAAAGAAGGAAATTGAAACAGCAATCAAAAATCTCCCGATACACAAAAGCCCTGGACTGGATGGCTTCACAGGCAAATTTTACAAAACATTTAGGGAAGAATTAACTCCTACCCTCCTCAAACTATTCCAAAAAATCCAAAGAAAGGGAAAAATCTCAAACTCTTTCTATGAAGCCAATATTACCCTAATTCGAAAACCAGGTCAAGACACAACAAAGAAAAAGAAAGTACAGGCCAATATTGTTGATGAACATAGATGCTAAAATCCTCAACAAAATATTGGCAAACAGGATCTAGCAATACGTTAAAAAGATCATACACCATGATCATGTGGGATTCATCCCAGGGATGCAAGGATGGTTTAATATTTGCAACTCAATAAATATAATACAGCACCTAAACAAAGTGAAAAACAAAAATTACATGATCATATCAATAGATGCAGGAAAAGCATTTGATAAAGTACAACACCCATTTCTGATGAAAACACTCAGCAAAATGGGAATAGAGGGAGCATAACTTAACGTAATTAAGGCTATATATGAGAAACCTGAAGCCAACATCATACTTAACGGACAAAAACTGAAAGCATTACCACTGAAATCAGGGACAAGACAAGGATGTCCACTCTCCCCACTCTTATTCAACATAGTCTTAGAAGTCCTATCCAAGCAATCAGACAAGAAAAGGAAATAAAAGGCATCCAAATTGGAAAAGAAGAAGTAAAACTATCATTATATGCAGATGACATGATAGTATACATAGAAAACCCTATAAACTCTACTAAAAAACTACTCGATATAATAAGCGAATTTGGCAAAATAGCAGGGTATAAAATAAATATACAGAAATCAAAGGCATTTCTGTACATCAACAATAAAACATCAAAGACAGAAACAAACAAACAAACAAACCAAAAAAAAACACCATTTACTATAACAACAAGAAAAATAAAATACCTAGGAATAAACTTAACCAAAGAGATAAAAGACCTGTACTCTGAAAATTACATAACACTGAAGAAAGAAATTAAGGAAGATACAAATAAATGGAAGCAAATATCATGTTCTTGGATGGGAAGAATCAACATCATCAAAATGGCCATACTACCCAAAGCAATTTACAGATTCAATGCAATCCCTATTAAAATACCAATGACATATTTCACAGACCTAGAACAAATACTTCAAAAATTCTTATGGAACCAAAAAAGACCCCGAATAGCAAAAGCAATCTTGAGACAGAAGAACACAGCAGGAGGAATCACAATACTAGCTATCAGACAATACCACAAAGCCACTGTGATCAAAACAATCTGGTACTGGCATAAGAACAGACGTATAGGTCAATGGAACAGAACAGAGATTCCAGAAATAAACCCAGGCATCTATGGTCAACTAATATTCGACAAAGGAGGAAGGAACATAAAATGGAGTGAGAAGAGCCTCTTCAACAAATGGTGCTGGGAGAACTGGACAGGGACGTGCAAAAAAAATGAAACTAGACCACCAACTTACACCACACATGAGAATAAACTCAAGATGGATCAAAGACTTAAATGTAAGCTGTGACACCATAAAAGTCCTAGAGGAAAACATAGGCAGGAAATTTCAGATACCCCACGTAACAATATTTTCATGGATACATCTCCGAAGGCAAGAGAAATAAAGGAAAAAATTAACAATTGGGACTACATCAAACTAAAGAGTTTCTGCTCAGCAAAAGAAAATATCAGCAAGATTAAAAGGAAACCAACCATATGGGAAGACATGTTTGCCAATGATATCTCAGAAAAGGGACTGATCTCCAAAAGATATAAAGAGCTTATACGACTCAACATCAAGAAAGCTTACAACCCAATTAAAAAATGGGCAAAGGACCCGAACAAACACATCTCCGAAGAGGACATAGAGAAGGTCTATAGACACATGAAAGAATGCTCAATATCACTAGCCATCAGAGAGGTGCAAATAAAAACCACAATGAGATACCACTTTACAACAGTCAGAATGGCCATCATCAATAAATCAAGAAACAACAAGTGCTGGCGAGGATGTGGTGAAACGGGAACCCTGGTGCACTGTTGGTGGGAATGCAGACTGGTGCAGCCACTTTGGAAAACAGTATGGAATTACCTTAAAAAACTAAAAGTGGAACTGCCTTTTGAACTAGCGATTGCACTGCTAGGATTATACCCGAAAAATTCTAAAACCCTAATTCAAAAGAACTTATGGACTCCTATGTTCATAGAAGCACTGTTTACAATAGCTAAGTGCTGGAAACAGCCTAAGTGCCCATCTGTAGATGAGTGGATCAAAAAACTGTGGTACATTTACACAATGGAATACTCTGCAGCAGAAAGAAAGAAGGAACTCCTGCCATTTGCAACAACATGGATGGAACTAGAGAGAATTGTGCTTAGTGAAATAAGCCAGGCAAAGAAAGAAAAATACCATATGATATCACCTAATACAGGAGACTAAAGAACAACATAAACAAATGAACTAAATAGAACAAGGAGCAGAATAGCAGTCAATAGTGGGGAGGGAGAAGGGAGAGAAGGGGGATAAGTAAGGGAAGGGTTTAGTCAAGGAACATGTATAAATGACTCATAGACATGGACAACGGAGAGGGATATGATTGTGGGAGGGGGGATGGGCTGGGTGGGGAAAAAATAAAATAAAATTAAGAATTGCTATCCTTTGAAAACCATTGTTAAGAGAATGAAAAGGCAAGTCACAGATTTTAAGTGTTGCAAATCACATGTGTGATAAAGAATTTGAATTCTGAATATATTAAGAACACTTAAAGCTTACAATAAAAATCAAATAGCCCAATAAAGAGCTAGTGGAAGATTTCAATACATACTTCAGCCAAGATATATAGATAGCAGAAAAACATGAAAAGATGGTCAACATATGTTGTTAGTAAGGAAATGCAAACTAATTAAAATGACAATGTCTAAAATTTAAAATTTAAAACTGTCTAATGTGAAATCTGAACATATCAAGTGTTGTTGAACAAGGTATAGAGCAACTGAAAGTTGCTGGTGGAAATATAAAGTGGCATACCCACTTTGGAGAGCAGTTCTTAGTTTCTTAAAAAGATAAGCACACACCTACCATCTGACCCAGTCATTTCACTTTGATCCATTTTATTCCAAGTGATATGAAAGCACATATCCACACAAAAACTTGAATAAAATTGTTCACAACAGCTTGATTGTAAAAGCCTCAAGCTGGAAATGATCTGAATGATGTCAGAATTTGCTAAATGAATAAACAAATGGTGTTGTATCCATACAACTAAATAACACTCAGAAATGACAAGGAATGAACAGCAGCATGCATGAACCTCAAAACAATCTGAGTAAAATAAGACAGACAAGTAACATTTACACAAAATTATAATATAAATAATTTATAGGGACTGGAAGCAAATTGATGGTTGTCTGGTGATGGGAAGGGGGTGAGAGGGGCAGAAAGGAAGTGTTACCATGGTTATGATGAAACTGTGGGGGGTGATGGACATGCTCATTAACATTATTGTGGGGATAGTTTCATGAGTATATACACAATTCAAAAGTCATCAGATTGTACACTTGACACATGTGCCATTTATTGCATGTCAATTATATATCAGAACAGCTGTATTGTGTGTAGAGAGGGGAGAGAGAGATCCTTGGATGCTGGAATGCATTCCTATTAAAGTATTTATTGGTCAAAAAAAAAGTAAACGACTCTGTTAGTCAGTGTTTATTCTGATGGTATGTTTTGCTTCATAAATTCAGTATGTAAAGGGTCTCAGAATGGAGGATCATTTTGTTGTGCCACTCTCTGCAAGCCTGATAAGAATACTGTGATTTGAGCAGAATTATGCATATTTTGCAGATTGGTTGCCTGAGGCACTGAACACAAGGTCACTACTAGGAGAACTGGAAAGCAGGTATCTCTGGCTCCACAGCACACACTCATTCCATCGCCCAAAGTCCACCTCAGGAATCAGGTGGTTTCATGGCCAGGGGTTTGGGTGTCCACTTTCCCTCAACATGCCCTGCTGTCCAATATGACTTGTATTCTTGAAACCAATTTAATAAACATGAACACACAAAAAACACACTTCCAGGTTGCCTTCTTCGCCCAATGAAAATAAACCCCACCTGTTTTTGCCAAGGGAATTGACTCAAGGTACTGACATTTCTTAAACCAGCACAGTTTTCCTGTTGTGAGAGGTTAAGCTTTCTATTCTGCCTGCAGGATAAATGCAGCCACGCTTCCAGATATTGACACCTGCTGGTCAAGAGCATGAACATCCAAAAAGAAACATGAAGCAGAGGCCTCCAGTAGAAAGAACAGTCAGAAGTCAGATTTCAGACCCTCATCAGTAAAAATACTTAAGACTTTACCCATAATACTGTATGTATATATATATATATATATATATATATATTTATATATTATGTATAAGTACTAGTTCATGCATTATAAAATGTATCAAAATGCATTTCAAATATAAATATACAATAAGCATTAATTTAAAAATATATATTCTATGAATATGTCAGAGCAGTATTTTGAAAGCAATGTTAATGAATATCTTTCAGTCTTCAGAAAAATCTTCATTTAACCCATTGCGATATAAAAATTGATTATTTGGTTTATTTTATTTAAACTTTTGTCGGTGTTTGTTGTGAGCATGTGTTTTGCAATATAGTCTTTGCTGTAAGTCAGCCCTCAGTCTCCGTTCGGGCCATCTGACCGGGGCCTCAGGAATTGAAAGCACTGGGCCACCTACATGTCTGCCAGCACTGAAGAATAACAGTGAGTCAACACAGGTGACTATGCCATTTACTCAGCTTTTATTAATGTAGATTTAACCCAAATCCACATTAACCTAGTAACAATAATTATCACCTAGAAACAATCAACAGTAACAGCATACAAAAGAAATGGGGGATAACAAGAGTCCAGATCAAATCCAGGTCCAGGAGGCAGCTGAGAGCGTTCAACATCTCATAAGACAGAGGCGGAGGGACAGAAGCACAGCAGAGCTTCTCTCCCCAGATGGGCCGTGCAGGATGTCTCAAAGTGACTTGCTCTCCGGATGCATCATCCACGGTCTGAAGTCCTTTGCTTTTATGCTTCTTTTGGTTGCAAAGTCATGTTGATTTTGCAAAATTTCTTGTAAACATGTTTTTCTTTTTTAAAAAGCACGTTTTTCTTAACTTGGATAAGCACAAGTTCTTTTCCTCAGTCCCAATGGGCACATCAGCTCTGATAGATATATGTTATTTTTCACGCTGTACTGTGCATGCTGAGGGGTTGTATTATTTTTCTGAGTCATTACTATACGGTGCATGTTCCAAACATGGCTTCAGGTCCTGCTCTCCACAATTATTTTTGCAAAATTTCATTGTTTGTAAATCAATTGTTCTTGCAAATTAATTAGAAGATGGGTTGTATTTAAAATTTTTTAAACAAATAATTTGAAAATATTTCAAAACTTTATTTGGAAAGTTATGTTAACACATTTTTAAAGAGTGTAGATGAGGTTTTATGTATCTGTCATTATTTTCAACCAAAGAAATAATGAGGAAAATAATGTCAAATATCCATTTCAAATGTTCTCTCCATAGCTCAATTTTCTTTCCTAAAATAGTTGCTTTTTTAGTCTTTGTCAAAATGTCACCTTACCTATGAAGGACATGTTACACATGCTTAAGTATCTACATTAAAACAACAGCCTCTCTGTATCACAGAAGGGAAGTAATCTTAACACTATTCTTTTTTTAAAGGCAAAAATATGTAAGCTATCTTGAAGTTCTACAACACTTTTACGAGCTTTGTCACATGATGACAAGTAAAATTCTCTGTGGAACAAAGGATTTGTCTACATTCCGTATTTATTGTAATGATACATTTTTATTTAAAGGTCTCATTGAAAACAACAACAACAATGAAACCTTAACCTGCTGGATGAGACTGCAGCACTTTGTGCATTTGGGGTGTCATTTTGTTGTTGCAATGGCCTGCCACCGGTGATGCTGTCGTTGATCTGTAGGTGTTGACTACTTCTGTGACAGAATTCTTTTTAGAATCCCAAAGTGGCTACTATGTCAGGGGTTAATGTATACAGTATTTTTTTGTCCAAAAATTATGGGGATATAAAAATAAGTCATGTACTATTGAGAAAGTATTTTATGCGGTACATCTGTCCTTAAATGGCCCACAAATTGTAGTTTTATGTGTAGTTTGTCACTGAAAGCCAACCTAGCAAATATCATAAACTGAGTATAGTATAAACATCAGTGGTTTGACCCAAGTGTAAAACAAACTTTTCATACTGCTTAATTGGTTTGAATATCTGTTTCTTTAAATCTTTCACTATACTTCTCTGTATTTTCAAACATATTTGCTAACAGTGGAATAAATGTTGATTTATCATCACATTAATTTATACGTTTTGGTCATATTTTGTCATGGTAGAAAGACATTCTTCAAAGGTATAAGATTTTTGTGCCTTGATTATAAGCAAGAAACCCTCAAAAGATGTATATAAAATTCATCATTATGGTTAGTGGATGTTTATAAATTACTGGATTAAATATTGTATGATTTTAAATATTGCTATAAATTATAGAGATGTGTTTCATGTTAGGGAAGTTTGTAATATTAGAATTCTCTTCATTCAACTGTTTATCTGCAAGGATTTTTTAAGCACTCACCTATTGTGTGAGGGTTAGTTTAGTTTAAACTAGGCGGGATATGTAAGTGCATCTGCCTGAGCTTCCACTATTACACATGAGAGAGAACTAATGTTGCTTCTCATCCATTGACACTAGTACTCTCCACACTGTCCTATGGACTGAGTGAGGGGGCCTGTGCAGCTAATAGTAAATGCATTCACTGTATATTACTTTCAAAGTAAAGCAAATGTAAATAAAATCCTAAGATTTTATTTTTGTACTTATAGTAGTTGTGCGTACATCACGTTTGATACCACTCTTACAGGGCGATCTTCATGTGAATAAGACCAGGATTTTTTACTTTGCATAAAGAGTCAAGAATTTTGGCCTTTGAAAGGAGTGAAGATGACTTAAATGTTAAAGTACAGAGAAATATTGCACTTTGACAAGTAAGAAAAATGTTGAGATAATAAAGGGCAATTTTTGCATCTGTAGTAGAAAACAGATCATAACGATTTCTAGAAGCTACCTGATTTTCCTCAGCTTCATTCATTTACTTCTGAGATCATTGAACTGCAGCTTTTCATATTTAGAAAAATTTATAAAAAATTGGGAAAATTGCTGAGCTGTTTATACATTATCTGTATTGGGGTAAAATCATTTAATTAAATGAATATTTCACATCAATAAGTAAAAAACAGTAGTGTTTTAAAATGTCAAAGTACTTCCCCTAAAAGAATGTTAACATTGCTTTGATAAGGGTCTAATAAGAGTTAAATAGTAATGAGACAGATTGTTAGAAGAAACAATCTCCTGTTTTACATTTACTGAAAAGTGGAGACCTTTAGGAATTTCATCAGATATAATATCAGCTTCTTCTTGCTGACTGCAGTGTGTGTATTAGAAGGTTGATACAATTGAAAAGTAATGGACATATACAAAGTATGTCATGAAATATAAGAACATGCACATAAAGATAAATCTCCTGTGCTTCAAATGCTTGTCACAAAATTGCAGTTTAATTTGGTTACATATTAAGTGATTTCTGTGTAAAATTGAGAGAGCCTTCAAGTAAAAGGTGAGCGAGCCATGAGTGTGGACTTCTTTAGTTCCCATGTCATAAAAATCTGGGTTAGATAACCCAAGGCAGCCCCAAAGCATTCCCCTCTGTTAGGATGATGGCTTGTGGCATGGGATGAGGTGGTGAATACTTAGGGAAAGAGGCCAGAACTTTATATTTTATGTCATTGCACTTCTAAGACTCTTAATTATCATGTTTTGGAAAGAATGTGGTTTTTTTTTTTTTTTTTTTAAGGAGGAGACAATTTTGCGTGCAATAATGTGACAATACAAATTAATTTTTCTTTCTATGTCAGACTCCTCTAATGCCAGCATCCTGATTATAATGACATTGACTCCCTTGTACATCATTATCCATGTCATTCTTTGCTAGTTTGACTGTTTCATTATAGTGAATCTAAATGTGGATGTATTTTAAATTATGCTCAGAACTTGATGAGTACATCCACCTTCCAATCTAAAAATTTTATTTTTTTGGACATTGCTTATCCCCCATTACTCTATTACTTCTTCTGGAATGTCAACTAGATGATGTTGCAACTTCTCTTTCTGTTATCCTTGTCTAGTAACTTCTATTTAACATTTTCTACCTCTTTATCATTCTCTGCTACATTTTAAGTGATTTCCAGAAGAAGCAGAGAGAGAGGAAGATGGTGGAGGAGTGAGGGGAGGCTGCACTTGCTCGCTCCCAAGACCTGTCTGTAGTGTGGACTAACTGCAGACAGAACATCTCAGTTAACATCAGGATACTGGCAGGAGTTGAGCCTTGGCACTGCTGGATCAGAGAAGACCATCTGGAGTGACCTGTTTGGAGACAATAGCAGAGGAGAAAGGGACGAGATGGGATTCCTGACTGAATTGGCTCCCCAAGCTGTGGCTGGCAGTATACAAAGATTTTTTTAGTGACCACAGGTTTCCCCAGAGAGGAGTTGGGAGGAGAGCGGGGCTCTGCTCACTGGCAGAGCCAGGAGTGGGCAAGGTGGCATCTGGCTTTGAGAGGCAAGGAACAGCATACTGTTGTGTGTGTATGAATGTGTTTTTCCTTCTTTTTCTCTTTTGTTTTTTGCAGAGAGGGGAGGAGAGGCTAGGAGTGGGATGAGATTCTTGAGGAGTGCAGGTGCAGAAGTGCACTCACCCACTCCCCAACCCTCCCCCTGGGTCACACGAGCGTGCACACGGAAGAGCCCCAGTCTTCCTGCCCAAGTGCACAACCAACCTGCTGGCCACCGCACCCAGGTGCCCCTTGGGCCTGCCCCAACATGTGCAAAATTAACATGCCAGCTGCCCCACATAGACGCTCACCTCTGCCACAAACGGTGCCCGTGGCCCCGCCTCAATGGGCGCAGAACCAACTCCCCGGGCGCACCCCAGTGGGCGCGAGGCTAGTGTGCTGGCCACTGCTCACAGGCAATCCCAGCCCACCCCAATAGGCACCAAACCAATGCACTGGCTCCTTGCCCAGATGCTACCTGGGCACGCCCCAGCGAGCACAAGAACAGCAAGATGGCCACTGCACATAGCCACCCACTGCCACTGTGCATAGGTGCCCATGGCCCCACCTAAATGGGCGCAAAACCAACATGCCTGCCACCGCACACAGGCGCAGGACCAGCATGCCAGCCACTATGTACAGGCGCCACTCAGACCCACCCCAACAGGTGTGAAACCAACATGCCAGCCGCCCCAATAGGCCCACAACAAACCTGCCCACTGGAGTGTAGTGGTCTCCCCCTCCCCTGGAACAGGAGAGAAACCAGTCTGCCTTGGACCCACCTGCTCTGGTGTGCAACGGGTCAACCTACCCCTGGCCTGCACGAGGGCATCCACTTGCCTCTGGCTGAGGTCAAAGGACAGTGAAATGAACTAAAGGCACTTTGTAATAAGTTTTGGGTGCTGGCTCTTGAGAAGGAGCTGGGAGAGCAGCAGACTAAGTCCCAGTACAGAAGCATCCCAAGTGCTGCAGGATAAATCACTTAAGCAGACTGCTCCTCTTCAAGTGGCATCATCTGGAGGCAGCAGCTAAACAACAGTATACAAGAAGTTCACACTATAAAGGCAGAAAATAAAAGCAGATCAATCTAAGAAGCAGAAACAAGACCAGTGCCCCAAATGGGAGGTGGAATAACAACCAACCAAGAGAAACAACACCCCACCAAAAGGAAAGGAGAAATTCCCAGAAGGAGGAATAGATGACATAGAAGCAAGCAAGCTATCTGACATAGAATTCAAAACAATAGTAATGAGGAAGCTCAGTGAACTCAATAAACTCAAAGAAAACTACAATGAACTCCAGGGGAACTACAAACAACTACAGGGAAGCTACAAGTAACTTACGGAGAACTACACCAGCATAAAAAAGGATGTAGAAACTATCAATAAGAACCAGGAAGAAATAAAGAATACAATTTCTGAACTGAAGAACACAGCAGAATCAATAAAAAGCAGGCTAAATGAAGCAGAGGATCAGATCAGTGAGTTAGAGGACAACGTAGAAAAAAATTCCCAAACAATGAAACAAATGGGAAAAGACTGAAAAAGAGTAAAGAGTGTTTAAGAGAACTGCAGGACAACATGAGACGAAACAACATTAGAATCATAGGGATACAAGAAGGAGAAGAAGAGGAGCAAGGGATAGAAAACCTGTTTGAAAAACTAATGACAGAAAATTTTCCTAACTTGATGAGAGAAAAAGTCACGCAAGTCCAAGAAGCACAGAGGGTCCCAATGAAGATGAACCCAAAAAGGCCTACTCCAAGGCACATCATAATTAAAATGGCAACATTCAAAGACAAAGAGAGAATTCTAAAAGCAGCACAAGAAAAACAGCAAATAATATACAAGGGAGCTCCAATAAGACTATCAACTGATTTCTCAACAAATACACTACAAGCCAGAAGTTAAAGGCAAAAAAATATTTAAAGCAATGAAAAACAGAGGCTTACAACCAAGACTACTCTACCGAGCAAGGCTCTTTTTCAAAGTAGAAGGTGAAATAAAGAGTTTCCCAGACAAAGGAAGATTAAAAGAATACGTCTCCACCAAACCAGCATTGCAAGATATGCTAAAGGCAATGTTATAAGAAAAAGAAGAAAAAGAGAGAGGGAGAGGAGCATAAATACTAAGGGAAATAAATAAATACCTGTCAATAATAACCTTAAATGTAAATGGATTAAATGCTCCAATCAAAAGACATAGGGTAGTGGAATGGATACAAAAACATGACCCACAATATGCTGTCTACAAGAGACACACCTCGAAACAAAAGATTTACACAGACTGAAAGTGAAGGGATGAAAAAAGTATTCGAAGAAAATGGACATTAAAAAAAGCTGTAGTAGCAATACTTATACCAGACAAAACAGATTTCACAGCAAAGGTCATAAAAAGAGACAAAGAAGGACATTTCATAATACTTAAGGGAAAAATCCATCAAGAAGATATAACCCTGATAAAAATATATGCACCCAACATAGGTGCACCCAAATATATAAGAAAAATATTGGAAGACTATTAAAAAATAAATCAAAAGCAACACACTCTAAGTAGGGGACTTAATACCCCATTGTCAACAATGGACAGATTTTCAAAGCAAAAAAACACCAAGGATATATAGGCATTGAACAACACTCTAGACAAAATGGACTTAATTGATATATATAGAACTTTTCACCCCAAAGAAGCAAAATATACGTTCTTTTCAAATGCACATGGGACATTTTCAAAGATAGACCATATGGTAGGACACAAAACAAGCCTCAACAAATTCAAGAAAATTGAAATTATATGAAGCATCTTCTCAGATCACAATGCCTTGCAACTAGAAATCAACCTCAAAGAAAAAAACTCAAAAACATTCAAACTCATGGAGAATTAATAACATGCTATAAATAATGAAAGGGTTAACAATGACATCAAGGAAGAAATCAAGAAGTTTCTGGAAACAAATGATAAAGAACACACAACAGGCCAAAACCTAGGGGACACAGCAAATGCAGTCCTGATATAAAAGTCCATAGCAATACAGACCTACCTAAAAATGATAGAAGAAATCACAAATAAAAAATCTAACCCTACAGCTACAAGAACTAGAACAAAAACAAACAAAGCCCAGAGTGAATAGAAGGAAGAAAATCATAAAGATCGGAGCAGAATTAAATGACATAGAGACTAAACAAACAATTCAAAAGATCAATAAAACTAGGAGCTGGTTCTTTGAAAAGATAAACAAAATCAACAAGCGTTTAGCCAGGCTCATAAAGAAAAAAAGAGAGAGGATCCAAATAAACAAAATCAGGGAAAAAAAAGAGGAGAAATCACGACTGATACCATAGAAATACAAAGGATTGTAAGAAATTACTACTAACAACTGTATGGCAAGAAATTTGACAACCTAGAAGAAATGGACAAATTTTTAGAAACATATAATCTTCCAAAACTGAATCAAGAAGTAGAAAACCTGAACAGGCTAATAACAAAGAGTGAAATTTAAACAGTAATCAAAAAACTCCTAGCACACAAAAGCCCTGGACTGGATGGCTTCACAAGCAAATCTTACAAAACACTTAGGGAAGAACTAATACCTACCCTTCTCTAACAATTCCAAGAAATTCAAGAAGAGGGAACACTCCCAAAGTTATTCTATGAAGCCAGTATTGCCCTAATTCCAAAATCAGGTCAAGACACAACAAAGAAAGAAAACTACAGGCCAATATCACTGAAGAACATAGATGCTAAAATCCTCAACAAAATATTGGCAAACAGGATCCAACAACGCATTAAAAAGATCATAAATCATGATCAAGTGGGATTCATCCCAGGGATGCAAAGATGGTTTAATAATCAATAAATGTAATACACCACATAAACAAAATGAAAGACAAAAACCACATGATCATATCAATAGATGCTGAAAAGGCATTTAATAAAGTACAACACCCATTTATGATTAAAACTCTCAGCAAAATGGGAATAGAAGGAGCATACCTCAACATAATAAAAGACATATATGAGAAACCTGAAGACAACATCATACTCAATGGACAAAAACTGAAAGCATTCTCCCCTGAGATCAGGAACAAGACAAGAATGTCCACTCTCTGCACTCCTATCCAATATAGTCTTGGAAGTTTTAGCCACAGCAATCAGACTAGAAAAAGAAATAAAAGGCATTCAAGTTGGAAAAGAAGATGTAAAATTATCACAATTTGCAAATGACATGATAGTATACATAGAAAACCCTATAGACTCCATGAAAAAACTATTCAACCTAATAAGTGAATTTGGCAAAATAGCAGGGTACAAAGTCAATATTCAGAAATCAAAGTCATTTCTGTACAGCAACAATAAAATATCAGAGATAGAAACTAGAAAAAAAATCCATTTTACTATAGCAACAAAAAAAATAAAGTACCTAGGAATAAATTTAACCAAAGAGATAAAAGACCTGTACTCGGAAAACTACATAACCCTGAAGAAGGAAATTAAGGAAGATCCAAATAAATGGAAGCATATGCCATGTTCATGGATGGGAAGAATCAACATCATCAAAATGTCCATACTACCCAAAGCAACTTATAGATTCAATGCAATCCATATTAAAATACCAGCAACATATTTCACAGACCTAGAACAAATACTTCAAACATTTATATGGAACCAAAAATGACCCCAAATAGCCACAGCAATCTTGAGACAGAAGAATGCAATAGGAGAAATTACAATACCTGACATCAAACTATACCACAAGGCCACTGTAATCAAAATAGCCTGGTACCAGTATAAGAATATATAGATCAATGGAACAGAATAGCGAGCCCAGAAATAAACCCAGGCCTCTATGGTCAACTAATATTTGACAAAGGGGGAAGTAACATAAAATGGAATGAGAAGAGCCTCTTCAACAAATGGTGCTGTGTGAACTGGACAGGGATGTGCAAAAAAATGAAACTAGACCACCAACTTATGCCACACACCAGAATTAACTCAAGATGGATCAAAGACTTAAAAGTAAGACATGACACCATAAAAATCCTAGAAGAAAACATAGGCAGGAAAATTTCAGATATCCCATGTAACAATATTTTTACTGAAATATCTCCTAATGCAAGGGAAATAAAGGAAAGAATAAACAAATGGGACTACATCAAACTAAAGTGTTTCTGCTCAACAAAAGAAAACAACAGCAAGATAAAAAGGGGACCTACCATATGGGAAAACATATTTGCCAATGATACATCAGATAAGAGATTGGTCTCCAAAATATACAAAGAACTTACATATTTCAACACAAAAATGACAGACAGCCCAATTAAAAAATGGGCAAAGGACCTGAACAAACATTTCTCCAAGGAGGATATGCAGAGGGTCCATAGGCATATGAAAGAATGCTCAACATCACTAGCCACCAGAGAGATGCAAATAAAAACCACAATGAGATACCACTATACACCAGTCAGAATGGCCATCATCAAATCAATAAACAACAAGTGCTGGCGAGGATGTGGAAAAATAGGAACCCTCCTGCATTGTTGGTGGGAATGCAGACTTGGGCAGCTACTATGGAAAAGTGGAATTTCCTCAAAAAACTAAAAATGGAACCACCTTTTGAAGCAGCAATTCCACTGCTAAGATTATGCCTGAAGAATCCTGAAATCCCAATTCAAAAGAACCTATGCACCCCTATGTTCATAGCAGTACTATTTAAAATAGCCTAAAGCTAGAAACAGCCTAAGTGCCCATCTGTAGATGAGTGGATTAAAAAACTGTGGTACATTTATACAATGGAATACTATGCAGCAGAGAGAAAGAAGGAACTCTGGCCATTTGTGACAACATGGATGGAACTAGAGAGAATTCTGCTTAGCGAAATAACCCAGGCAATGAAAGAAAAATAGCATATGGTATCACCTAATGCAGGAGACTAATTAAAAACACAAACAAATGAACAACATTGAACAAGGAGCAGAGTAACAGTTATTAGGGGGGAAGGGAGATGGGGAGGGAGGGAGGGGGCTAAGTAAGGGAAGGGTTTAGTAAAGGAACTAGTATAAATAACCCATGAACATGGACAACAGGGTCGGGATCGACTGTGGGAGAAACGGTGGGCTGGGTGGGGGGTAGCAATGAGGGAAAAAGTGGGACAATTGTAATTGAAAAACAATCAAAATAAAATTAATAAAATAAAATGATTTCTATGAATTTATCTAACCAACTCACTAATTCTTCCTGCTGTTTCTATTTAATATAAATTTGAGCTTTTAAAAATGTTTGATTTCCATATTGTCATTTCAAGAATTTTGTTTTAGTTCCACTTAAATACGGCCTGTCTGCTCATTTTTCATACATACAGTACAGTATTGTTTTAAACTTCTGTTATCTTCATTATCTATTTGACCACTTTAAACACCCTCATTTTTGTTTTATTTGCATATTTCTGTGTTATTTGTCATTCTGTGATATGATTTCTCCAGTGTACTGCATTTGTGCCTATGCTTTGTGGCAATTTGCTTCACTTTTTTTGTAAGTTTGACTGAACTCATCTTTAGAAGAAATTGTTCCCACAGAAGTCCTGCATGTCCTTATCATGTGACAATGTCTCTGTGGGATAGTTGTACAGTTGCCTCTGCACAAGCTCTAAGGGTTTTGCCAGCGCTGAATTAGTTTTGTGTTAATTTTCCAAACTGCAATTTCCTAGCCTTATATATTGAAGGACTGGGTTTCAGATTTCTCAGTTCTCTTTCCCACTGTCTGTAGTAGCTGGTCTCTATGCCCTATCCTTAGTGCAGCGGTAGGCTTTTTACAGTCTTTCAAGTATGAACCAACCTTTCTTGGTTCATGACTTTACTATGTAAAGAGATCAGAAACAGCACTTGATATTGGGACTGTGGCTCTAATTTCTGTATCTGCAAAGCATGACCATCACTTTAGGCATATATCTGGTCCTGATAGCCACGTGGAAAAAAGGAAAAGAAAAGCAGTGCCTCTTTATTGCTCTAGTTTTGAGTTCTTTATTTCTAGCATTAAGAAGTGTCTTAACTTGAAACATAACTGTATTTCAAAAATTTTTATTACAATTTATCTAGCATTCTTATAATCTGAGTGGAAGACTCCTATGTTGGCTCAACCTATTAAATAGATTATAAATTTAGACTTCTTTTTATTATATTATTTTTGTGTATGTATTATAAAGTTTATTGTAGGGAACTATTAAAATTTGGTGGAAATCTTTTGTATGGGATGAAATCTAGAGGGATGTTTGGGTAACTGGATATAAAAATTAAATGAAATTTTCTTTCCTTTAATGTTTCTTTTGTGGAGAAGTGAAAATAAAGTTTTTGGAAATAGAGTCATTTGCTGATGAGTTTCAGCTGCTCTGTGGCTCTAAGCAAATTCTGACCACATTTTCTCACTTTCTTTTACTCTTGTTTGTTTAGCTGAGAGTTGTTCTCTCTGGAAAAATATACAAATAAAATATTTTCCTTGATTTAATTCATTGAAATGGTTGGATTAAAATAGTTGAAAACACTAAACCTTAGTTTGGGAATCTGACCCACAAAATTTTAAGACATGAATGCTGTTCTGTGCCACCGAATGCCTTATTTGAGATTAAAGCTTCTTCCCCCAGCATTTGGGACTGTTATTGCCACATCTCAACTGCTTGTTAGCCCTCTCTGGGAACTGCCTCACTGCAGAAAGTCATTTTACGTAAGTAATTCTCTTCCTGAGGTAGTGCCCGCCTAATACCTCATCAGTGCGCAAGTTCAAAGTCTTGTGGCCTGAGGTCTTGTGACTGCAACAGCACCCAACTCTCCTCAGCTTCCTTCCCTCTACTGTTCATGTTGATCCTGAGAGCATGTCCCAATCACTGGCCTGTGCACCAATCTCCCTGTTGGAATCTGCCTCCTGGGGGACCAAACTATAGGCATGAGACCTACTTCCTGTCCTTAAGTATGAAATGGTGCAGTAAAAAAAAAATTGAACTTAGATTTCTTTTAAGACCTAGGTTTAAATACAGTTTTGTTATGAACTGGTAGCATGATTTTGGGCAATTTATTTCATATTTCTAGTATTCATTTCTTCATTTGTAAAATGGAGGTGACTATATTAACAACACCAAGCCACTATGAAAGTAAATGTGATAATGGATGTGAAGTTTCTTAGAGAAATACATGGTAAAGAGTAAGTACTCACAAAATGTTGCATGAAATTACACAGAGGCATGAGTGTTTTCTGAAAATTGGGCCTTGATGCACATATCCAAACATAAGGCAAGGAGGAGGTTATTCAGAAAGAAGTTCTGTACTGTCCTATAGAGACAGTATGTCACATTTTGTGGTAAAGGCTATTACTAGGCTTAGTGTAGGAAAGAACAACTGAGCAGAGGATCAGGAACACAGGTGGATGGAAAAGCAAAATGTATCTTCCTGACTTTAATAGTCAGATAATCCCTTTGTATTAGAATTTGGGCAAGATTATTCATTTACTAAAGGCCAGAAATCTTTCTTTTCCATTTTTCCCTTTCTTTAACATTTATTAAATTGGCTTGAAAATAGTAGCTTCTCGATGAATGCTTCTGGTATAAGTAATTATATTTCTTCCTACAGAAGTCAAAATATTTCATAGAGAGACACAGAAACCTGCATATTCTATTTCTTATTTTTTTCCCAGTAGACACTATAAACCCTTGAACTTGTTCTGGGGAAGAAAATAAGAATACATGTCATGAATAGTTTGTAATTAAATGGTAAATGATACTATTAGAAAATATTTAAGAAACATAACTCCATTGCAGTTAGAAACATGTTGATAAGAAACACAGTAATGACTCTCTTTATCATCTTAAGATGACAACAAAGATACAGCTAATAAAAGAGTCTGAAAACTTAGCCCTACAGTCTCCTGTTTTCTCATTGTTTACAAACTAGTTTTTTCCTCAAATAACTCATTCTGAGTAAATAGTGTCATATGATATCTGATTTTCTCTGTGTGGCAATTACTTCCTGAAGAACTCTATTTATTTTTTAATATCTTATTTTCTTTTTAAACAGAATATAGATATTTTTTGTTGTTGGTGGTGCTGGTGGTGAGCTCCTGGTTCTTAGGGAGAAAACACAATAAAGTGGTGAGAACTTGAGTGTCAAGTCACATGGATTGTTTTTCCTTCCCTCTGACTTATGAATCACAAACCCACAAACACGATATTGAATCCATATAGTCTCACTTTCCTCATCTGTATAAAAGAGGTAATGCCTCAAGAATTGTGGTGAAATGAAATGAGTCTGTGGATATAAACCACTTAGCACAAAGTAGACAACCCTTGGGATTATATAGTCATCTTTAAATTCCACAGAGCTAGATGATTTTGAATCAATAGCAGCATTTGTAGAAAAGAGCCACTCTTATTCAGATAAATATCTTCGTCTCCACAGACAGCCACAAAATTATTTTTCAGTGATTTTTTTTTCTCAAACACTCATCTTTGTACCTATCCTTCACAATTCATCCAGCCTCCACTCCCAAATTATAGCCCTTAAAGCCAGACCCAATGACATTGGGACTCCTGGGCTGTAACTGTTCACCGCCTTGATTGGTGGAAGGATCCTCTTTCCAATTCAATACTCAGGTCTACTGACCGATATTTTAAAAGCTGGCTCTAAGAAAACCTAGTAAAACAAAATTCAATAGAAATAGTAACCACTTATTTATAGTTTATTATGTGCTAACCACATGCTTTTATTCAATTTTTTCAACAATTTCATGATATAGGTTTTTTTAATCCCATTTTACTGATAAAACTGTGGTTTAGAGTGTTCGAGTTAGTGTCCAAAGTCACACAATATGTTCAGATCAAAACCAGGTGTTAAAACCCGATCTCGCCAAAGCCAAAGCCACAGTAGTTCACATTGGGCTAGCCTGTTTCTTCTCTTTTTTATCCTCTTTCTTTCTTATGGTGAAATAAAATATTGAATACTCTTGTGCCCCTGTGCCTCATTTTTAAATAAATATAAAGGGTCAGCTTCTCTGGCTTTACAGGCTATTGTGAAAGTCAATCTAGGTGGAAATCACCTATAGAAAATCTGGTGAAAGCTCATGAACCTAAAATCTATTAATGCAAGGAGAGGAGAGAAATAATTTTTGAATATTAATTTTATATATTTTGTGGCATTGCCTATAGTTAATAAAAGATCTGAGAAATGTGTTAACTCTTTGTTATTGCCATTTGTTCTAAGCATTTTGATAGAAAAGGGCAGGTTAATAATTATTGGCTAATCTGTTGCCTCTGAAAACAAGTGGTTGCATCATATGCTCATGTGGCCTCAGAAAGGAGCCAGCTCCCTGTCCAAAACAGAAGGTTCACTTTTCTTTATGTAATAATAGAACTGAATGTGCTCAGTTCAATTGGTACCAAGTGCAGAGAGGACTGGTGATTTTCTCTGTTCGGAAAGTGACACTTTCTGAGTTCCATAAAACAATTGCAGTGCAACATGAAACAGGAATGCTGTCATCTCAATTGTGTTTATGAGCTCTGTGTTCTCAACGGCCAAAAACTCCAAATTTTACTTTTCCAATTAGCTTTTCATTAAAGCTATTACACTCTGTTTTTACTGTATTTTCCTAAGCCACACGAGGCTTTTGTTTACCTATATGGAACATAAACAAGAGCAGAAGGAGAAATGAATACTGGGCAATAATCATGGTTCCTGAACACAACAGAATGTTCCACTACAGTTTCAGGGTCAGTTTGGCTAGGGTATCAACCAAGTCATGTGAGGCTAGAAGGATGGCCTATACTATCTGAGGCAATCTACTACGGAGAGAATCAGAATTTAGGCCAAAATCTCTTAGGCAGAACTGAGAAGCTAACCCCAGTGAGACCAATTATAGACCCAAAGTTTAAGTTCCCAGAGGTAGAAGCAGACACAGTCTGTGGAGCCAAGAGTTTAGGATCAAATGGGGATGGACTGAGATTAAGGACAGATCAGAAACATAAGGTCCAGGGCAACTTTCAAGAATACCCATGGCACATTCAACACACCTATACCTCAGTCAATGCATGTTGGTCTGACTGGAAGAAAACCAGAATTCATCATTGTTCATTCTTCTCTAGAAAAGATGTGTATAAGCAGCTGTGTGTAAGATATGGCTGAAAGAACATGGGGCCAGAGGTGTCATCTTTCTTTAAGACTCCTCCCAGCACAACATAGTGACACATCCTTCTTTCCCCATGTTCCTCCTGCAGTGTTGTATACAGAAGAGTTATTTAGTAAGCATCTCCTGATAGACTAAATGTATCTTCAGGCTAAGTAAGACCTTTGAAATAGGTTTAACAGCAAAAGATATATATTTAGAATATATATCTTAAAGGTGTTATACTAAGAAATAGGAAACAGCTCTAACCCTCACAGATTAATTTCTAATAGTAAGTCTCTGGAGAGGATCTAGAATTGCTCAGTGCAATACACATTCTCAATTCCTGATTCACACCTAATACTGTTCCTGCATGTTAGGAAGACTCAAAAATCAACTGAAGTTGGCCCTGGCAATCCATCATCCATTTTTCTACTTAGATATATCATCAAGATTGGTTATTTAATATGGAAAGCACCCTTGGGGAGAGAAAAAATAATACATCAAGAGTATAAGGAAGCACTTAAAATATTAAACTATAACAAAGTGGTTTATTGGTAAATAAAAAGTAAACTTGAGCCAGCCATGCTTCAAAGAAAAATAAGCAGGCTGATTTTAAATAATTCTTGAGCTCCATAATACTCTAAATCTGTGAAAGAATGGTTAATTATTACAATTTGTTATATATTGTATCTGTGGCCATTAATTAGCAAAAGTGCTTCATTGGTTACTTGGAAGATTTTATTTTATGCTTCTCCATTCATCTGTGAACATGGACTTGTCCCTTCTTGACTACAGAAGCTAAAAGTCAGTGTGGCGACAGGATTCCTCAGAGTGATGACTGGATAATCTGGATTTTCCTCTTTCATTCTATCTGAACTTCCTCGATTCTCTCCAATGGACAAACAGTGCCTTTATAACCACAACAAAATTAGGTACTATAAAATATTACTTTGCAAGGAAACTGAGAAATAATTTAGAGACTAGGTTAAAGAATTAGTCTGATCATCTTTGCTAGGCTGTGGTAACAATCTTAAAACTTCAGTGGCTAAGCAAAAAGAGGTTTCTTTTCTTATGTAAGTGAGGAAAGGTACTAGTATTACCAGTATTTATGTTTAATATAGCAATTGAGTATTCCAGTTTGTTTTAGTTTTTCCTAAATTTTATTTATTTATTTTTAGAGAGAGGAAGGGAGAAAGAAAAAAAACATTGATTTGTTGTTTCACCTATATTTGCATTCACTGGTTGCTTATTGTATGTGCCCTGACCAGAGATTGAATCTGCAATCTTCCTGCATCAGGAGGACAGTCTAACCAACTGAGTACCTGGCCAGGGCCAGCTTGCTTTAATGTTATAATATATTCATATTAACAAGTTCTTACAATTGTCAAGATAAAGGCAAAATTGGAGAATTGTATTTTGAACAATTCTAACTGTAAATGCACATATCATCTCTACTAACATCTCATTGGCCAAAAGAAGAGTACAGGGAAATACAATCCTCATATGGTCCTAGAAGAGGAAAACTGGAAAGAATGGGGAGAGGCACTAATTTGTGCCATAGACTGCTCTTCTTGTCACCAAATATTAGACTTATTGTCTTTATTGCATGTCAAATACACTCACTCTATCCCCAAAAGTGACTAATTCAAAGTCCCCTCTAATACTATCAAGAAAACTGACAGTCCAGGATATTTTGGTCATGCATGGTTGTCTCTAAATTAGCATGTGATGTGCCATAGTCTATACCATGTCCAGATGTGCCAGTTCTCGATCTTCTGCTTCATACCAACATATGGAGCAGAGTCAGGGTAATTGCAACAAGCATTTTCATTCTGAACAAGGAAGAGAGAATAACCTGCAGAAGTCACTGGGCCATAGAAATACTGAGCATCCTGAGAATACATTTCAACTGCCCCTTGTCCTGAGGACTTAGACAATTCTGTTCCCTGGGCAGGTTTCCCCAGTCCATTGTTCTTTGTGAGCCATGCCTACGGCTTCTGAGATTTTTTTCTTTTGTTTTATTCTTCTTGACCATGTCTATAAGGCCAGCAAATGATATTGGAGAATTTTGTACTGGGTTTCAAATACTTCATTGCTCAGGCAATTCACGTGTTTACTCCCAAACTCAGGTGAGTGGGGATGTGCCATCTTTTCTTGTATTTAGAAGAGAATTGAGGTTATGAGTGAGAACAACTAATCAAATAATCAGAGTCACTTTAGTTTCTGAAAGAGAGATTTTTCTGGGCAATTAAGATGAGGTAATAATAGGGCTGAAGCCTTTTAAATGTTGGTTAATTAATTTCAGTTCACCCTTAACCCTCACGTACAACCCTTAGATTTTCCAAACCAATATATGGGGTATTTTCTAGGTCCTCTATCCTTTGTGGGTCCTTGATTTCAATTGTTACCTCTCACCATCTGAGCTGTCAAAAGCACTTCTCGCCTTCTCAGTTGTCTCTTCAAAAATGGCAACTTCCACAGGGCAAAACTAGCCCCAAGTGTAAGTGCACCTCTCTGGAGCGCATTTTTCTCCCAATCTTGCTCTGGGAAATTTTTCACATTTTTCTAGGTTCTTAATGCTTTCAAGCCCATGACTTTTATATATTTTTTTTGAGTTTTTTATTCTCAATCAGCCATTGCAAGAAGTAGATGTCACATTGACCAAGATATTAAGACATTTTCCCCAATTTTTTCTATTTGATTAATTAGTCATTATTTGGATGCTTTACTGTTTTTTTTAAGTATATTTTATTGATTATGCCATTACAGTTGTCTCAATTTCTTCCCCTTTTCCCCACTCTCCCTGGTACCCACATTCCCTCCAGCAATCCCTCCCCCCGCCTTAGTTCATGTCCATTGGTCATGCATATAAATTCTTGGGCTTCTCCATTTTCTATTCTATTCTTAACTTCTTTCTATTCTATTTCTACTAATTATGCTTCTTAATCCCTGCATCATTTCCCCATTCTCCCACTTCTTCCTCCCAGCTGATAAGATCTCCATATCTAGGATCCTATTTCTGTTCTGGTTGTTTGCTTAATTTTCTTGTTTGTTTGTTTGCTTGTTTGTTTTGATTAAGTTGTTGATAGTTGTGAATTTGTTGCCTTTTTAATGTTCATAGTTTTGATCTTCTTCCTTTTCTTAAATAAGTCCCTTTAATATTTCATGTAATACATAATGGCTTGGTGGTGATGAACTCCTTTAGTTTTACTTTGTCTGGGAAGCACTTTATCTACCCTTTCATTCTAAATGATAGCTTTGCTCAATAAAGTAATCTTGGCTGTGGGTGCTTGCTTTTTATTATTTTGAATACTTCTTGCAAGTCCCTTCTTGCCTGCAAAGTTTCTTTTAAGAAATCAGCTGATAGTCTTATGGTAACCTCTTTGTAGGTAACTCTTCTTTTCTCTTGCTGCTTTTAAGATTCTCTTTTTATCTTGAACCTTTGGCATTTTAATTATGATGTGTGTCGGTGTGGTCTTCCTTGGGTCGAGCTTGTTTGGGACTCTGTCTGCTTCCTAAACTTGTATGTCGATTTCCTTTGCCAAATTAAGGAAGTTTTCTTCCATAATTTTTTCAAGCAAGTCTTCAACTTCTTGCTCTTCCTCTTTTTCTTCTGGCTTCCCTATGATTCAGATGTTGGTACTTTTTGGGGTGTCCCAGAATCTTCTTATTTTCTCCTTATTTTTTGAATTCTTGTTTCTTCATTCTGTACTGGTTGACTCTTTCTTCCTTATGTTCCAAGTCATTGATTTGAATGCCAGCTTACTTCCCCTTACTGTTGGTTCCATGTGGATTTGTCTTTATTTCACCTAGTGTAGGCTTCATTTCTTCTCTTCTGCATTTACCATATTCATTTCTCTGAGTGTCATTATTATTAGTGTTTTAAACTCTGTATCTAATAGGTTGGCTATCTCTGTTTTGCTTAGTTCTTTTTCTGGAGTTTTGATCTGTTCTTTCATTTGGGCCATATTCCTTTGTCTCCTTAATTTGGCAGACTCCATGTATTTCTGTATATTAGGTAGAACTGCTTTGACTTCCTGTCTTGGCGCACCTGTTATGTTGTAAGGAGCAGAGCCTTAGGTATTCATCAGTGCTGGCCAACAAGTTTCACCAATTTGTGGTGCTGTATATGGGAGAGGGGTCATAGAGGGAACAAAAGGGAGGGGTCAGAGAGGGAACAATACCACTTGCTCAGCACTCGGCCCTTTTCCAATCACTTCACCCACTTCCCATATGTGACTGGTACCCCTCTAGCTGTTGCCCTGGTAGTGATTCCCAGGGTAGGGTGGTTTGTGTACATTCTATAACTGTGGGGCCCTCTAGATGGACTTTCCTGAGAGACCAGCGGTTTATTCCACCACTCAAACTCCCACTGGTTTTCACAACCAGAAGCTATGAGGCTTTATTTTCCTGGCACTAGAGCCCTGGGCTGTGTCATCTGGCCTGGGGCTTAGATCACTTCCCAGGTGTCCCTCCCAGCTTTTATCCATCACAGGTGAATGTGGAACCATGTGTTCTGCCAGCCACCACCACTGTCTTGCCTCCTCTGCCTGACCACTGTCACACTGCCACCATACCACATTCTTTCCACCCCAGCTCCCCATCTTCACCCCCTCTACCCATCTGGATGAATATTTGTTCTTTAAATCCTTGGTTGTTGGACTTCCATACAGTTCCATTTTCTGGCAGTTCTGGTTGTTTTTTGTTTCGAGGTTAATTGTAATCCTTTTTATGATTGTGCGAGGAGGCAAAGTGTGTCTACCTACACCTCCATCTTGGCTAGAATTCTGGATGCCTTACTGGTGAAGTGAGTGCACAGTTTTATACATTTGTTTACAAGGATATTAGGTGAAAGTTATGGTGTACATTTTGTTAGAATCTGGTTGTGAGTTCTTAGGTTCTGTTATTTAAATTTAGGTAGATCTAACCTAGTCGATGGTGATAATAGCACAAGGTCATGACTCATCTCTTTTCTAATTGTAAACCATGAGGAGAAAGTACACATAGACATGTAGGGAGACAGGACTGGGAGAGTCAAGCAAAATGAGGAAATCTGGGTAGGGAATAAGTAAAGAAATCAAGATAGGTCTGTCCTTAGCTTCTTATTCCTCCCAGTGGAGTTAGGACTTTGAGATGAAGGAACTGCCTAGGAGAAGAGTATCTGCCACCACTAAGACTGAAAGTAGAACTTTACTGTCTTTGGGTAGCCCAAGCTGGCAGGTGAATTGTTCAAATAAGCTTGGCCCTCTTAACAGTTTCTCCTTGACATTGTCCATTATAATTACTCCATAAAAGCCCCTTTCTCCTGCTGCTTCATCTCACAGATTACATTGTCTATTGCTTCACTTTTCTCCCGATTCTTTTTTTTTCCCCCTCTTTTGAACTTGATGCTATAGATGCACACTTGGCAGGTGCGAATTTGGACTTTGGCCACCCATTGTACCATTCTGATTAGCCCCACTCATTACCATGGCAAGGCATGGACCGAGGAACCCAAAATTAAGATAGATCCTTCATTATCCATTCCTACCCCAGAGAGTATGTCAGACAAAAGTCAGATCTCAGCCATCAGAGCCAAGAGTGAGTTAGAAGACTGAGGATCTAAAAAATAATACTGAACAACATAGTAGTGCAGGCTATGAAATTAATTTGGAAAGAGGCTCTGGACCAGGGTGAGGGCCATTGCCTTACTTTTCTGTACAAATGGCCCTACTTCTTTTTTTCAGTCATACCTGAGGGAGAGGGTATGCTTTAAAGAAACATAATAATTATAACATGGAGAGTTCTCCTGGCTACAAGGTTGCCAGATAAAATGTAGATACCCAGTAAAATTTGAATTTCAGATAAATAACGAATACATTTTTATTATAAGAATGTCCTATGCAATATAGGGGCTATATTTATTGTAAAAACTCTTATGGCTTACCTGCAATTCAAATTTAACTGGATGTCTTGTGTTTTTATTTGCTGAGTCTGGTAGCATAACCAAGTCTTGAGAAAGAGCTACTGGATGGCGTGAACATTTGAGAGGCATATTTAAGATTAGAAAGGTCCTGCACTATTCAGGCAATGAAAGAATTTCAATTTGGGTGAAACGTAGTTTGAATAGAAGGAAGTATAATGACAAGAAATGAGTCAGGATGGAAAGGGACAAAGTCTTATTGTAATTCTATCCAGACTAAGGATTTGAATATTCAAAAATTCACAATGAATAAATGACAAATTAATTGAGAGTTAAGAGAGGCAAATAGGATTTAAGAATGAATAGAAATGATTGAATTAAGATTGATTAATTATCAAGATAATCTTTGTCGCTTAGGTGTGATTTAAAATTAT